>NC_053393.1:268276956-270725382 GCF_905171765.1 Bufo bufo
TCCATCTGAAGTCTTGATTCCTCCCTGCTTAAGTTGCTTGTGGGCCAATGACTCATTGGCCCACAAGCAAGAAGCAGGGAGGAATCATGCTTTCAGATGGAACAAAATGACGAATATTCGATATAACGAATATATGGCACTATATTCAAAATATTCGCAAATTCTCGAAGTTGCGATATTCGCGATAACTATTCGTTCTCAACATTAATCTTCAAGCAGTGGCTCTGCTTTAAACTAGCGCAATCTTCTGTAGTAGTACTCACTATCAAAGCGGCAGGCAGGTGGGCAGTGTAACGTCACTCACTCATTCACGCTCCTGCTTCATTAATGAAATGGGAGAAGCGTGAATGAGCGAGTGACGTTTCACTGCCTGCCTGCCTGCAGCTTTGATAGTGAGTACTACTACAGAGGATTGTGCTAGTTTAAAGCAGAGCCACTGCTTGAAGATTATATGAATGGACTGTACATATGAAAACTGCTGTGAGCGGGGCCCGGTGCAGTCACTGTACTCCATTACATCGGGCCCCACTCACAGCAGTCTTTATATGTAAAATCTTTTTATGTAATGCTCCAGCAATAGCTCTGATTTCTTCTGTAACAGTACTCACTATCAAAGCAGTGGTCCGGCTGGCGCGTGACGTCACTCACTCAGTCATGCTCCTCCCACTTCATTAATGAAGCTGGCAGGAGCGTGACTGACTGAGTTACTTAACACTGCCGGATGGACAGCTGATTTGATAGTGATTACTGTTACAGAAGAAAGCAGAGCCATTGCTGGAGCATTACATAAAAAGATTTTACATATAAAGACTGCTGTGATCAGGGCCCGGTGGTGTAATGGGGGTCACTATTCAAACAGGGACAATATACTGTGACACATATGATACTGTGACCAGCATAAGATCATCTTATGCTGGTCACAGTATCATATGTGTCACAGTATATTGTCCCTGTGTGAAAAGAGACCCCCATTACATAAGATGCTATATGTGTGTCATCCACACATCCCCCACAGCAGTGTATCATCCACACATCCCTCATAACAGTGCATTATCCACAGATCCCCCATAACAGTGCATTATCCACAGATCCCCCATAACAGTGTGTCATCCACAGATCCCCCATAACAGTGTGTCATCCACAGATCCCCCATAACAGTGTGTCATCCACAGATCCCCATAACAGTGTCCTCCACAGATCTCCCCATAACTGTGTATCATCCACAGATCCCCCATAACAGTGTCATCCACAGATCTCCCCATAACTGTGTATCATCTACAGATCCCCCATAACAGTGCATCATCCACAGATCCCCTATAACAATGTCATCCACAGATCTTCCCATAACTCTGTATCATCTACAGATCCCCCATAACAGTGTCATCCACAGATCGCCCATATCAGTGTCCTTCACAGATCTCCCCATAACTGTGTATCATCTACAGATCGCCCAATAACATAAAATCCACCAAAAGCACACCTTTCGGTTCAAAATATATTTTTTCTTATTTTCCTCCTCAAAAATCTAGGTGCGTCTTATCATCAGGTGCGTCTTATGAAGCGAAAAATATGGTACATTTTATATATTAAAATAGTTTTCCTCTGTTCATTCTATAGGGAGAACGAAGAGGATCACTGGCTTTCATTCGCTCACCAAGCATGGAAAACATGGCTAATGTAGATTTTAGTAGCCCACATCCATCTGTTTCTGAACCATCTGTTTCCTACTTCTTGTAAGTTACATACATTTTTATTGTATATTATTTTCAATTGGAACAATAAGATTAATTATGAAATAATGAATGCAAATGTTTTGGAAGAAAAAGGATATACAATGTACCAATCACACAGACTAATATAACTGTTCCGTGATACAGTTGGTTATGTAGCAGTTTAAAAAACAAATTGTATTTTTTAAAAATCAACCTAAGCCAAAATCTTAAAAAGTTACCTATCTATATCAACTAGAAATTTCAATACATATAAAAAAAAATTAGCAGCTCTCCAGCTACAGAAGTAAAATTGTCATTAGGCTCTTTACACACAATACTCTATTTACTCCATACTTTTTTGGGGATTTTTTTTTTTTTATCGTGGAGAAATGTATTCCTGCAAGTATGTACTCCCATTGGTGATTTACTGTTATGGTGCCATGCCGTAACAAATTAAATAACTGCAATGTATATTTAGGCTGCGTTCATACACAGTCTGCTGCTGATTTTTGTTGGCATTTTCATTAGTGTAGACAGGAAGTCAGTTTCTCTATGTATTCATATGGGAGCCTCAATGTCAGTCTCATAGGAATGCACAGAGAAGTAACTGACTTCCTGTCGTGTCAGTTGGAGATAATAGAGTTGGTCACATGACACAGCTAAACATTAGAAGATTACATCATGTACCCTTCTAATAGGTCAGAGAATAAAAAATGTGGGAGTTCTTTAACTCCTTAAGGACACAGCCATATTTCACCTTAAGGACCAGGCCATTTTTTGCACTTTAAGTTCTGATAACTTTAAAACGCTTTTACTTATCCAGGCCATTCTGAGACTTTGTTTTTTCGTCACATATTGTACTTCACGACAGTGGTAAAATGAAGTAAAAAAAAAATTATTTTTATTTATAAAAAAATACAAAATTTACCAAAAATTTGGAAAAAATTTCAAATTTCCAAGTTTCAATTTCTCTACTTCTATAATACATAGTAATACCTCCAAAATTAGTTATTACTTTACATTCCCCATATGACTACTTCATGTTTGGATCATTTTGGGAATGACATTTTAGTTTTTTGGGATGTTACAAGGCTTAGAAGTTTAGAAGCAAATCTTAAAATTTTTCAGAAATTTTCAAAAACACAATTTTTAGGGATCAGTTTAGGTCTGAAGTCACTTTGTGAGGCTTACATAATAGAAACCACCCAAAAATGACCCCATTCTAGAAACCACACCCCTCAAGGTATTTAAAACTGATTTTATAAACGTCATTTACCCTTTAGGTGTTGCACAAGAGTTATTGGCAAATGGGAATGAAATTTGAGAATTAAAATTTTCTGGCAAATTTTCCATTTTAATCCATTTTTTCCAGTAACAAAGCAAGGGTTAACAGCCAAACAAAATGCTATATTTATTGCCCCGATTCTCTAGTTTGCAGAAACACCCCATATGTGGCGTAAACTACTGTACGGGCACACAGTAGGGCGTAGAGCGAAAGGTGCGCCGTATGGTTTTTGGAAGGCAGATTTTGCTGGACTGGTTTATTTACACCATGTCCCATTTGAAGCCCCCCTGATGCACCCCTAGAGTAGAAACTCCATAAAAGTGACCCCATTTTGGAAACTACAGGATAAGGCCTCTTTCACACTACAGTATTTTGCGTTCAGTATACTGGACGTTTTTTGAGTTCAGTATACGGAACAGATACTGAACCATTCATTTCAATGGTTCAGCAAAAAATACTGAAGTGTCTCCGTGTGCATTCCGTTTCAGTATTTCAGTATTTCCGTGCCGTGGAAAGATAGAACATGTCCTATGTTTGTCCGCAAATCATGGTCCGTGGCTCCATTAAAGTCAATGGGTCCGCAAAAAAACGGAATGCATACGGAAGGCATCCGTATGTCATCCGTATGTCATCCGTTTTTTGCGGATCCGTCATTAACAAATGCTAGGCCCAGCCCACTGTGGCCATGTGTTTCTTGTTGCCAAACTTTGGCTGAGCACAAATACAGGTGGCTTCCATTTTTGATCCGTGAAAAACGGACCGTATACGGGAACCATACGGAAACCATACTGAAAGGTTTTTGCGGACATACTGAACGGAAACGGAGACACAACGGAACCCAAAAACGGGACAACGGATCCGTGAAAAACGGAACGCAAAACACTGAAATGGACATACTGTAGTGTGAAAGAGGCCTAAGGCCTCTTTCACACGACAGTATTTTGCGTTCAGTATACTGGACGTTTTTTGAGTTCAGTATACGGAACATATACTGAACCATTCATTTCAATGGTTCAGCAAAAAATACTGAAGTGTCTCCGTGTGCATTCCGTTTCAGTATTTCAGTATTTCCGTGCCGTGAAAAGATAGAACATGTCCTATTCTTGTCCGCAAATCACGGTGCTTGGCTCCATTCAAGTCAATGGGTCCGCAAAAAAAACTGAACACATACGGAAATGCATCCGTATGTCTTCCGTTTCCGTTCCGTTTTTTGCTGAACCATCTATTGAAAATGTTATGCCCAGCCCAATTTTAGCTATGTAATTACTGTATACTGTATATGCCATACGGAAAAACGGAACGGAAAAACGGAACAAAAACGGAAACACAACGGAAACAAAAAACGGAACAACGGATCCGTTTAAAACGGACCGCAAAACACTGAAAAAGACATACTGTCGTGTGAAAGAGGCCTAAGGTGGCGGTTTTGTTAGAACTATTTTTAGGGTACATATGATTTTTGGTTTATCTATATTACATTTTTGTGAGGCAAGGTTACCAGAAATAGAAATTCAAAATCTGCCTTCCAGAAACCATACGGCGTTCCTTTCCTTCTGCGCCCTGCCGTTTGGTCATACAGCAGTTTACGACCACATATGTGGTGTTTCTGTAAACTGCAGAATGAGGGTAATAAATATTAAGTTTTGTTTGGCTGTTAACCCTTACTTTGTTATTTGAAAAGAACTGATTAAAATGGAAAATTTGACAAAATATTATTTTTTTTTTTACCGTGTTCATATGAGGGGTTAGGGGGGGTATTTTTATAGAGAAGATTCTTATGGACACGGCGATACCTAATATGTCTACTTTTTATTTATTTATTTATGTTTTACACTATATTATCTTTTTCTAAACAAAAAAAAAACATTTTAGTATCTCCATAGTCTAAGTAAGGCCTCTTTCACACTACAGTATGTCCATTTCAGTGTTTTGCGTTCCGTTTTTCACGGATCCGTTGTCCCGTTTTTGGGTTCCGTTGTGTCTCCGTTTCCGTTCAGTATGTCCGCAAAAACCTTTCAGTATGGTTTCCGTATGGTTCCCGTATACGGTCCGTTTTTCACGGATCAAAAACGGAAGCCACCTGTATTTGTGCTCAGCCAAAGTTTGGCAACAAGAAACACATGGCCACAGTGGGCTGGGCCTAGCATTTGTTAATGACGGATCCGCAAAAAACGGATGACATATGGATGACATACGGATGCCTTCCGTATGCATTCTGTTTTTTTGCAGACCCATTGACTTTAATGGAGCCACGGACCGTGATTTGCGGACAAACATAGGACATGTTCTATCTTTCCACGGCACGGAAATACTGAAATACTGAAACGGAATGCACACGGAGACACTTCAGTATTTTTTGCTGAACCATTGAAATGAATGGTTCAGTATCTGTTCCGTATACTGAACTCAAAAAACGTCCAGTATACTGAACGCAAAATACTGTAGTGTGAAAGAGGCCTAAGGCCTAGTTCACACGAACGTTTTTTTTTGCGAGTGTACGGGCCGTTTTTTTGTGTTCCGTATACGGTCCGTATACGGATCCATTCATTTCAATGGTTCCGCCAAAAAAACGGAATGTGTTCCGTATGCATTCCGTTTCCGTATTTCCGTTTTTCCGTTCCGTTGAAAGATAGAGCTTGTCCTATATTTGGCCGTAAATCACGGGTCGTGGCTCCATTCAAGTCAATGGGTCCGCAAAAAAACGGAAATGCATCCGTATGTCTTCCGTTTCCGTTGCGTTTCCGTTGCGTTTTTTCTGAACCATCTATTGAAAATGTTATGGCCAGCCCAATTTTTTCTATGTAATTACTGTATACTGTACATGGCATACGGAAAAATGGAACGGAAAAACGGAAAGGAAACACAACGGAACTCAAAAACGGAACAACGGATCCGTGAAAAACGGACCGCAAAAAACAATAAAAGCCATACGGTCGTGTGAACTAGGCCTAAGAGTCATAATTTTTTTTGCTTTTAGCCGATTATCTTAGGTAGGGGCTTATTTTTTGCGAGATGAGAGGACGGTTTTATTGGCACTATTTTTAGGGGCATATGATTTTTTAATCTCTTGCTATTACAATTTTTGTGATGTAAGGTGACAAAAAAAAACTTTTTTTGCACCTTTTTTTTTTTTTTTTACCGTGTTCATCTGAGGGGCTGGGGGGGGGTATTTTTATAGAGCAGATTCTTATGGACACGGCGATACCTAATGTGTCTACTTTTTTAAAATGTATTTATGTTTTACACTATATTATCTTTTTATAAACAAAAAAAAACATTTTAGTATCTCCATAGTCTGAGTCATTTTTTTTTAGTTTTTAGCTGATTATCTTAGGTAGGGGCTCATTTTTTTGCGGGATGAGAGGACGATTTTATTGACACTATTTTGGGGGGCATATGACTTTTTGATCGCTTGCTATTACAATTTTTGTGATGTAAGGTGACAAAAAAATACTTTTTTTTTGCACCATTTTTATTTTATTTTTTTGACCGTGTTCATCTGAGGGGTTGGGGGGGTATTTTTATAGAGCAGATTATTATGGACGCGGCAATACCTAATATGTCTTTATTTTAGTTTTACTAAATAATATTTTTGAAAAAAAAAGTTTTAGTTTTAGTGTCTCAAGTCTGAGAACCAGTTTTTTATCCGATTGTCAGTGGCTAAATTGGGATATAAATTTAGTACTCCATGGAAGTGTGGTACTCCCTGAAGCAACCGTCAATGCAGAGGCCTGGATGATCGGGGCACGGGTCACACTGAGTAGTGGTGTCCTTCCGTATCCGCCTCCTGCGACACACTCTGCACTTTTTTGGGGTCCGTTGCTTTTTTCCAGTATGGGGGACCACACCTTGAATGTGTTGGCCAGGGACGATCCGGGCGCCTCCAGTTCCCGAGGTACTCCGGCCTGCTCTTTCCCGGTCAGAAAAGATCAGGTCCTTGAGGACTGCCTCATGGAACTGAAGGAATTTCCCTGTGTTGCCAGCGCTCCGGGACAGCACAAAAGAGTTGTACAAGGCAACCTGCACCAAGTAGACCGCAAATTTTTTGTACCATGCCCGGGTTTTGCGCATGGCGTTATATGGCTTGAGGACTTGATCAGAGAGATCAACTCCTCCCATATACCGATTGTAGTCGACGATACAATCAGGCTTGAGGACCATTGCCACGGTACCTCGCACAGGGACAGGGGTGATGCCGTTACCATGAATTGTGGACAGTACAAGGACATCCCTCTTGTCCTTTTATCTGACCAGCAACAGGTTTTCACTGGTAAGGGCACGGGTCTCACCCCTGGGTACCTGGAGGGGGCGGGTAGGGAGGCTGCGTTGATTTTTCTGCACTGTCCCACAAGCGGACGTGGATCTGGCGGCGAGGGACTGGAACAAGGGGACACTAGTATAAAAGTTATCCACGTACAGGTGGTAACCCTTATCTAGCAGTGGATGCATAAGGTCCCACACAAGTTTCCCGCTAACACCCAGAGTGGGGGGACATTCTGGGGGTTGAATACGGGAATCTCGCCCCTCGTACACACAAAACTTTTAAGTGTACCCTGAGGTACTCTCACAAAGTTTGTATAGCTTCACGCCATACCTCGCCCGCTTAGAGGAAACATACTGGCGGAAAATGAGAGCAATGAGAGACTCATCAACCGCGACCTCCCTTCCAGGTACATAGGCCTGTACAAATTTGGCCCCAAAGTGATCGATGACGGACTGATTTTGTACAGGTGGTCATAGGCAGGATCACCTTACGGGGGACATGCTGCATTATCTGAATAATGCAGGCATTTCCGGATAGCCTCAATCCGGGTACGTGTCATGGCCGTACTGTAAAGTGGGGTCTGGTAGAGGACGTCCCCACTCCAGTAATGCCTGACACTAGGTTTCTTGACTAGGCTCATGTGCAGCACGAGGCCCCAAAATGTGCTCATCTCGGCTGCACTGACCGGGGCCAGCCACCAGGCCTAGCCAAAAAGGAGCCCGGGTGTTGAGCAATGAACTGTTGGGCGTACAGGTTTGTTTGCTCCACCATTAGATTTACAAAGTGGTCACTGAAAAAAAGACTTAAGTAGGCGTATTCAGTGAAGCCCACTGTGGAAATCTGGATTCCTGGTTCGCCTACAAAATCAGGAATCACGGGCTCTGGGGTACACCAGACAAGTTCACCGGCAGGGGGCTCCAGTGGATTTAACTAGTACGAGCCCCAGAGCTGGGGTCCCTAGTATGGCGGTCCCCTTGCGCCGCCTTGGGGGGCTCATCGTCATCGCTAGATGATGAGGAGGACGTGGATGACAAAAGGAAAGTGGGTCATCCTCGTCCTCACTAGGACTCTCCGAGTTCTCGGCCGAGAACATCCGGCGGGCCATAGGGGTGTGCTTGCGTGTAAATCTTTATTCAGTGTGCGTATGTGGGGCACGGGTGTTCGCGAACTCACCCTAAACCTAACAGACAAAAAAAAAAAGACTAACTAAAAAAAGGGCAAAAAATGTGAAAAAAAAAAAAAAAATTTATTAAAAACTGTCCGAAGTTGATCAGCGGTGGGGTGTGCGATGCGCTAAGAGTGCCGGCCACAGTCAGCGTACGCACACAAAAAAATAAATGCCTGCGCCCTAAAAAAGTTGTGGGGGGAGGGGGGGCAGGGGGGCAAGCTGCAGCACCCCTGGGGGGTCTAGGGTCACACAGCTGTGCTGTGGACCCCAGACACCCGATTTAGGGTGATGCAATCACAAACGTTTTTTTTTCTTCCACTTAGGCTACTTTCACACTAGCATTCGGGCCTCCGCTTGTGAGCTCCGTTTGAAGGCTCTCACAAGCGGCCCTGAACGCATCCGTACTGCCCCAATGCATTCTGAGTGGATGCGGATCCGCTCAGAATGCATCAGTCTGGCAGCGTTCAGCCTCCGCTCCGCTCAGCAGATAAAATTGGGCTGGGCATAACATTTTCAATAGATGGTTCAGCAAAAAACGGAACGGAAACGGAAGACATACGGATGCATTTCCGTATGTGTTCAGTTTTTTTGCGGACCCATTGACTTGAATGGAGCCACAGAACGTGATTTGAGGGCAATAATAGGACATGTTCTATCTTTAAACGGAATGGAAAAACGGAAATACGGAAACGGAATGCATACGGAGTACATTCCATTTTTTTTGCGGAACCATTGAAATGAATGGATCCGTATACGGACCGTATACGGAACGCAAAAAATGGCCAGTAAACGGGGGGAAAAAACGGTCATGTGCAGGAGGCCTAAAAAAGTTATGGGGGTCAGAAGACTGCAATGGCAAGAAAAAAACTTTCTTAGTATTAAAATGCAAGAAAAACTATACATGTGTGGTGCTGCCGTATTCGTACTGACCCGGAGAATAAAGGGCACAAGTCCGTTTTACTGCATAGTAAACATCATAAAAACAAAACCAATAAAACAGTGGTAGAATTTAAAAAAAAATCTAATTCCACCCCATTTAGGATTTTTTTTCCGGCTTCCCTCTTCATTGTATGCCATATTAAATGGTGTAATTTATGGCTCTGGGAAGCCAGAGAGTGAAAAATGAAAATGCAAAAATTGCTGCGTCAGGAAGGGATTAAACAAAAAACACGAATTTCTGCAGTTTTCGCACTGGTCACTAGGCCTAATAATAGGACCCCACTTCTTGGTCTGTACAGATCACTTTACCGTAGTTCCCTGCTTATCTATACACTGCGGTCATATCATTACAGACAGGATTAGAAGACAGATAAGGGCTGTATTACACCAACAGATTATCTGACCAAAATCTGTCCAATCAGACCAACAGTTGGTGTGTATAACAAAAGATCTTTGTGTGTAATAGGCCATCTAGCACCTTAGGCCCCATGACAATTGGAATGCCTGGCAGTCACCCTTCATGGATGTGCACCAGGCAGGGGTACAGCTATAGGTGGTGCACAGGTAGCAGTCGCTACTTGGCCCAGGAGCATGAGGGGGTCCAAAGACCCTTGTACCACATAAGAAGATACTGCATGTCAAGGTACACTGCTCACTGGAGGGAAGAGGTCATGAATTTGGCATGCTGGGGGTTCAGTTTCAATTCCTGCCTTAGGCAGCACGAAGGCTATGTGCTTCCCTGCCCCTGGCCACAAAACACTGAATCCTGACCCATTAATTTTTATAAGGCTGTGCACATGAGCTGTGATTTTTTACACATCACTTGTGCGTTGCGTGAAAATCGCAGCATGCTCTATATTCAGCGTTTTTCACGCAACACAGGCGCCATAGAAGTGAATGGGGCAGCGTGAAAATCGCAAGCATCCGCAAGCAAGTGCGGATGCGGTGCGATTTTCACGCACGGTTGCTAGGTGACGATCGGGCTGGGGACCCGATATGTATTATTTTCCCTTATAACATGGTTATAAGAGAAAATAATAGCATTCTGAATACAGAATGCAAAGTAAAATAGTGATGGAGGGGTTAAAAAAATAATAATATTTACTCACCGAGTCCACTTGATCGCGGATTTCTGTCTTCTTCTGTAATGTTGAGCTGCCGGCTAAGGACCTGTGGTGACGTCACATCACATGGTCCAATCAGATGGTCCCTCACCATGGCGATGAACCATGTGATTGGACCATGTGATGAGCACAGTGACATCATCAAAGGTACTATTCCTGTGCACAGCAAAGAAGAAGACAGAAGAGAAGCTGGGCTGCGCAATCAAGTGGATTAAGGTGAGTTAAATTATTATTATTATTATTTTTTTTAACCCCTCCAGCATTATTGTACTATGCATTCTATTTCCCGAGTCCTTAAGGACTCAGGGCGTACCGGTACGTCCTAAGTTAAAATCGCAATTGCGGCGCCCCGGGGGTTAATCCGAACAGGATGTCCGCTGAAATCATTCAGCGGGCATCCTATCACAACGCCCGGGGGGAGTCATGTAACACCCCCATGTCAGCGATCGCCGCAAACCGCAGGTCAATTCAGACCTGCGGTTTGCGGCTTTTACCTGCGGTTGCGGCGGGTGTCTGCGGTGCCATCGGGTCCCCATGCGGCTCTGGGGGGGACCCGATGGCATGGAAGGCAGCGCGATGTCTAAGGAAGGCATCGCGCTGCCTTCCGGTGATGAGCCGGATCTCACAGGCAGGAAGCTGTATGAGTAATACACACAGTATTACTCATACAGCCAATGCATTCCAATACAGAAGTATTGGAATGCATTGTAAAGGAATATACCCCCCAAAATTCAAGTCCCAAAGTGAAACAAAAAATGAAGTGAAAAGAAAAGTTGAAAAAATAAAGTTTTCCCCCCAAAAAAATGTAAGTTTCAAGTAAAAATAAACAAAAATGTCATTTTCCCAAAATAAAGTAAAAAAAAAATGGTAAAAAATAGGGGAAAACAAAAAATTATACATATTAGGTATCGCCGCGTCCGTATCGACCGGCTATATAAACATATCACATGACCTAACCCCTCAGATGAACACCGTAAAAAATAAAAACGGTGCTAAATAAACCATTTTTTTGGCCCCTTACATCACAAAAACTACAACAGCAAGCGATCAAAAAGGCGTTTGCCCACCAAAATAGTACTAATCTAACCGTCACCTCATCCCGCAAAAAATGAGCCCCTACCTGAGACAATCGCCCAAAAATGTAAAAAGAATATGGCTCAGAATATGGAGACACTAAAACATCATTTTTTTTTTTGAAAAAAGCTGTTATAGTGTAAAACTTACATAAATAAAAAAAGTATACATATTTGGTATCGCTGCGTTCATATCAACCGGCTCTATAAAAATATCACATGACCTAACCCCTCAGATGAACACCGTAAAAATAAAAAATAAAAACTGTGCTAAATAAACAATTTTTTGTCACCTTACATCACAAAAAGTGTAATAGTAAGCGATCAAAAAGTCATATGCATCCCAAAATAGTGGCAATCAAACCGTAATCTCATCCTGCAAAAAATGAGACCCTACCTAAGATAATCGCCCAAAAACTGAAAAAACTATGGCTCTCAGAATATGGAGACACTAGAACATGATTTTTTTTTTGTTTCAAAAATTATATTATTGTGTAAAACTTACATAAATAAAAAGAAAGTATACATATTAGGTATCACCGCGTCTGTATCAACCGGCTCTATAAAAATATCACATGACCTAACCTCTCAGATGAACACCGTAAAAAATAAAAAATAAAAACTGTGCTAAATAAACAATTTTTTGTCACCTTACATCACAAAAAGTGTAATGGCAAGCGATCAAAAAGTCACACGCACCCCAAAATAATGCCAATAAAACCATCATCTCATCCCGCAAAAATCCTACCCTACCCAAGGTAATCACCCAAAAACTGAAAAAATTATGGCTCTCAGACTATGGAAACACTAAAACATGATACATATTAGGTATCGCCGCGTCCATATCGACTGGCTCTATAAAAATATCACATGACCTAACCCCTCAGATGAATGTTGTAAATAACAAAAAATAAAAACGGTGCCAAAATAGCTATTTCTTGTTATCTTGCCTCACAAAAAGTGTAATATAGAGCAACCAAAAATCATATGTACCCTAAACTAGTACCAACAATACTGCCACCCTATCCCGTAGTTTCTAAAATGGGGCCACTTTTTTGGAGTTTCTACTCTAGGGGTGCATCAGGGGGGCTTCAAATGGGATATGGTGTCAAAAAAACCAGTCCAGCAAAATCTGCCTTCCAAAAACCGTATGGCATTCCTTTCCTTCTGCGCCCTGCCGTGTGCCCGTACAGCTGTTTACGACCACAGATGGGGTGTTTCTGTAAACTACAGAATCAGGGCCATAAATATTCAGTTTGGTTTGGCTGTTAACCCTTGCTTTGTAACCGGAAAAAAATTATTAAAATGGAAAATCTGCCAAAAAAGGGAAATTTTGAAATTGTATCTCTATTTTCCATTAATTCTTGTGGAACACCTAAAGGGTTAACGACATTTGTAAAATCAGTTTTGAATACTTTGAGGGGTGTAATTTCTAGAATGGGGTCACTTTTATGGAGTTTCTACTCTAGGGGTGCATCAGGGGGCTTCAAATGGGACATGGTGTCAAAAAAAACAGTCCAGCAAAACCTGCCTTCCAAAAACCGTATGGCATTCCTTTTCTTCTGCGCCCTGCCGTGTGCCCGTACAGCGGTTTACGACCACATATGGGGTGTTTCTGTAAACTACAGAATCAGGGCCATAAATATTGAGTTTGGTTTGGCTGTCAACCCTTGCTTTGTAACTGGAAAAAAATTATTAAAATGGAAAATCTGCCAAAAAAGTGAAATTTTGAAATTGTATCTCTATTTTCCATTAATTCTTGTGGAACACCTAAAGGGTTAACAAAGTTTGTAAAATCAGTTTTGAATACCTTGAGGGGTGTAGTTTATAGAATGGGGTCATTTTTGGGTGGTTTCTATTATGTAAGCCTCGCAAAGTGAAAATTTTTGCTTCTAAACTTCTAAGCCTTGTAACATCCCCAAAAAATTAAATATCATTCCCAAAATGATCCAAACATGGGGAATGTAGAGTAGACATATGGGGAATGTAAAGTAATAACTATTTTTGGAGGTATTACTATGTATTATAGAAGTAGAGAAATTGAAACTTGGAAATTTGCAATTTTTTACACATTTTTGGAAAATTTTGTATTTTTCTATAAATAAAAATGAATTTTTTTTTACTTCATTTTACCAGTGTCATGAAGTACAATATGTGACGAAAAAACTATCTCAGAATGGCCTGGATAAGTCAAAGCGTTTTAAAGTTATCAGCACTTAAAGTGACACTGGTCAGATTTGCAAAAAATGGCCTTAGGCCTCTTTCACACTACAGTATTTTGCGTTCAGTATACTGGACGTTTTTTGAGTTCAGTATACGGAACAGATACTGAACCATTCATTTCAATGGTTCAGCAAAAAATACTGAAGTGTCTCCGTGTGCATTCCGTTTCAGTATTTCAGTATTTCCGTGCCGTGGAAAGATAGAACATGTCCTATGTTTGTCCGCAAATCACGGTCCGTGGCTCCATTAAAGTCAATGGGTCCGCAAAAAAACGGAATGCATACGGAAGGCATCTGTATGTCATCCGTATGTCATCCGTTTTTTGCGGATCCGTCATTAACAAATGCTAGGCCCAGCCCACTGTGGCCATGTGTTTCTTGTTGCCAAACTTTGGCTGAGCACAAATACAGGTGGCTTCCGTTTTTGATCCGTGAAAAACGGACCGTATACGGGAACCATACGGAAACCATACTGAAAGGTTTTTGCGGACATACTGAACGGAAACGGAGACACAACGGAACCCAAAAACGGGACAACGGATCCGTGAAAAACGGAACGCAAAACACTGAAATGGACATACTGTAGTGTGAAAGAGGCCTTAAGGGGTCCTTAAGGTGAAATAGGGCTGAGTCCTTAAGGGGTTAAGAATGCTATTATTTTCCCTTATAACATGGTTATAAGGGAAAATAATACAATCTACAGAACACCTAACCCAAACCCGAACTTCTGTGAAGAAGTTCGTGTTTCGGTACCAAACATGTCGATTTTTCTCACGCGCGTGCAAAACGCATTACAATGTTTTGCACTCGCGCAGAAAAATTATGCATTTTCCCGCGACACACCCGCATTTTATCCAGGCCAAAAACATGACTCCCGTGTGAAAGAGGCCCAAGAGGGCAATTCATTATTCCTTCTACTTCAGTTTTTGGCTTACAAAAATTGCAAATCTAGCGTAACATGCTAGTCTTGTGAAGGAGCCCTTATAGGAAGCAAAATCTAAAAAAATTGAGAAATAATACATAATGACAAACTGATAAGGTTGCAAAAATGGCCCATCAAGTCTAAGCAATACTCCTGCCAAAGGAAGGCAAAATTGCCTTTAAAACAGAAGGCGGTATGGTGTAATCTGAAAACAGTAAGTTAACCCCCTCATGACCAGCACAGTACATGTACAGTGTAAGGCCTCTTTCACACGGGCGTTGTGGGAAAATGTGCGGGTGCGTTGCGGGAACACCCGCGATTTTTCCGCGCGAGTGCAAAACATTGTAATGCGTGCGAGTGCAAAACAAGTGATGCGTGAAAATGCGTTTTGCACTCGCATGAGAAAAATTGTGCGTGTTTGGTACCCAAACCCGAACTTCTTCACAGAAGTTCGGGCTTGGGATCGGTGTTCTGTAGATTGAATTATTTTCCCTTATAACATGGTTATAAGGGAAAATAATAGCATTCTGAATACAGAATGCATAGTAAACTAGCGCTGGAGGGGTTAAAAAAAACTAAAAAAAATTTTAACTCACCTTAATCCACTTGCTGCCGCTGCCGGCATCTCGTCTGTCTCCTTCTGTGCTGAACAGGACCTGTGGTGAGCATTCATTCCAGGACCTTTGATGACGTCACTCCGGTCATCACATGATCCCTCACCATGGTAAAAGATCATGTGACGTACCATGTGATGACCGGAGTGACATCATCAAAGGTCCTGTAACTGTACTTAATGCTCACCACAGGTCCTATTCAGTAAGGCTGGGTTCAGACCTAAGCGTATTTGATATGCGCGTTTAACGCGCGTTTTTGTCACGCGTTTTTATGCGCGTTTTTTGCAGTAGTAAACGCGCGTTTGACGCGCGTTTGTGTGATTGACTGCAGTGTCCTATGGCCACAAACGCGCGTCAAAACGCCCCAAAGAAGCTCAAGAACTTGTTTGAGCGTAGGGCGTTTTTCAGCGCGTTCAAACGCGCTGTAAAACGCTCAAGTGAGAACCAGGGCCATAGGGAAGCATTGGTTTTCATGTGTTGAGCGTTTTACAGCGCGTTTGAACGCGCTGTAAAACGCTCAAGTGTGAACCCAGCCTAAAGGGGACAGAAGGAGATGCCGGCATCGCGAACAAGTGGACTAAGGTGAGTTAAATGATTTTTTATTTTATTTTAACCCCTCCAGCCCTATTGTACTATGCATTCTGTATTCAGAATGCTATTATTTTCCCTTATAACCATGTTATAAGGGAAAATAATAATGATCGGGTCTCCATCCCGATCGTCTCCTAGCAACCGTGCGTGAAAATCGCACCTCATCCGCACTTGCTTGCGGATGCTTGCGATTGTCACACAACCCCATTCACTTCTATGGGGCCTGCGTTGCGTGAAAAATTAAATGAATGGGTCAGGATTCCGTGCGGATGCTGTGCGTTCACCTCCCGCAACGCATCCGCGCGAAAAACTCGCTTGTGTGAAAGGGGCCTAAGTTGTCTCTTTAAAGATGGCGCCAGCTCCAGGGTGGAGTGAGAGATTTAGCCGCCAGGTTTCTCTTCTCTTTAATACAGTAGACACCCCAGGCTAATGTCTGCGATCAGTAATGACATCAATTGCAGACATTTAACCCCTCAGATGCCATGGTCACTCGTGACCAAGACATCTTAGGCAGCTTTTCCTCCATGCTATTTCAGTTGTAGTTCCTATGCAGACCTGCAGGTGGCAGGGCTCCATAAGAACAGCAAATCTGCAATGTTTTTATCCTGTACAGTGAATTTTTCCCCCACAAAAATTTTATAAAAATTTATCAAAAAGTCACATATACTCTAAAATGGAATCAATAAAAAGTACAGCTTGCCCTGCAAAAAATGAGTCCTCAGGCAGCTCGGTAGATGTAACAATAAAAATGTTATGGGTGTCAGAATATGGAGATTAAAAGAAAAAAACTTTTACCAAAGTTTTTTCTTTTTATCTGTATTAAAACATACAAAAAAACTAAATGTGTGGTATTGTAATTGCATGCGATATGAAATGGTGTCATTAGATAGTACGTCCTGCAAAAAACAAGCCATCATATGGCTATGTGAACGGAAAAATAAAAAGTTATGGATCCGGGAATGCAGGGAATAGAAAACTGGAATGCAAAAATGGAAAATCATCCAGGGCTGAAAGGGTTAATTTCTACATATTGAACTAATAAGTAAATAATGCTTAAATTAGGCTACTTTCACACTAGCGTTCGGGTGTCCGCTCGTGCGCTCCGTTTGAAGGGGCTCACGAGCGGCCCCGAACGCATCCGTCTGGCCCCAATGCATTCTCAATGGATGCGGATCCACTGAGAATGCATCCGCCTGCCAGCGCTCAGCCTCCGCTCCGCTCAGTGAGCGGACACCTGAACGCTGCTTGCAGCGTTCGGGTGTCCGCCTGGCCGTGCGGAGGCGAGCGGATCCGTCCAGACTTATAATGGAAGTCAATGGGGACGGATCCGCTTGAAGATGACACCATATGGCTCAATCTTCAAGCGGATCCGTAAAGTCTGAACGGATCCGCTCAGGCTACTTTCAGACTTAGAAAATTTTCTAAGTTATAATGCAGACGGATCCGTTCTGAACGGATGCAAACGTCTTCATTATCGGAGCGGATCCGTCTGATGAAACATCAGACGGATCCGCTCCGAACGCTAGTGTGAAAGTAGCCTTATATGTTCATTTTTTCATATTTTTTTTCAATGCATAAAATTAAAATAAAAACTTTGCAATTAGTTTCAAAAATGGACAACTGTTTTGAGTTTGCATCTCCTATGCAGACCTACAGTATGTATCACCAGGGACATCTGCACGAGAGACCCAGACAGCTCTGTGTAAACATCTGTTAGGCCCCTTTCACACGGGCGTTGCGGGAAAATGTGCGGGTGCGTTACGGGAACACCCGCGATTTTTCCACGCGAGTGCAAAACATTGTACTGCGTTTTGCACTCGCGTGAGAAAAATCGCGCATGTTTGGTACCCAAACCCGAACTTCTTCACAGAAGTTCGGGCTTGGGATCAGTGTTCTGTAGATTGTATTATTTTCCCTTATAACATGGTTATAAGGGAAAATAATAGCATTCTGAATACAGAATGCATAGTACAATAGGGCTGGCGGGGTTAAAAAAAATTTAAAATAATTTAACTCGCCTTAATCCACTTGATCGCGAAGCCCGGCTTCTCGTCTGTCTCCTTTCCTGAACAGGACCTGTGGTGAGCATTAATTACAGGAAAAAGACCTACTGTGACGTCACTCCGGTCATCACATGATCCATCACCAGGGTAAAAGATCATGTGATGGATTATGTGATGACCGGAGTGACGTCATCACAGGTCCTGTTCCTGTAATTAATGCTCACCACAGGTCCTGTTCAACAAAGGAGACAGACGAGAAGCCGGGCTTCGCGATCAAGTGGATTAAGGTGAGTTAAATTTTTTTATTTTTTATTTTTTAACCCCTCCAGCCCTATTGTACTATGCATTCTGTATTCAGAATGCTATTATTTTCCCTTATAACCATGTTATAAGGGAAAATAATAATGATCGGGTCTCCATCCCGATCGTCTCCTAGCAACCGTGCGTGAAAATCGCACCGCATCCGCACTTGCTTGCGGATGCTTGCGATTGTCACACAACCCCATTCACTTCTATGGGGCCTGCGTTGCGTGAAAAATGAAATGAATGGGTCAGGATTCCGTGCGGATGCTGTGCGTTCACCTCCCGCAACGCATCCGCGCGAAAAACTCGCTTGTGTGAAAGGGGCCTAAGTTGTCTCTTTAAAGATGGCGCCAGCTCCAGGGTGGAGTGAGAGATTTAGCCGCCAGGTTTCTCTTCTCTTTAATACAGTAGACACCCCAGGCTAATGTCTGCGATCAGTAATGACATCAATTGCAGACATTTAACCCCTCAGATGCCATGGTCACTCGTGACCAAGACATCTTAGGCAGCTTTTCCTCCATGCTATTTCAGTTGTAGTTCCTATGCAGACCTGCAGGTGGCAGGGCTCCATAAGAACAGCAAATCTGCAATGTTTTTATCCCGTACAGTGAATTTTTCCCCCACAAAAATTTTATAAAAATTTATCAAAAAGTCACATATACTCTAAAATGGAATCAATAAAAAGTACAGCTTGCCCTGCAAAAAATGAGCCCTCAGGCAGCTCGGTAGATGTAACAATAAAAATGTTATGGGTGTCAGAATATGGAGATTAAAAGAAAAAAACTTTTACCAAAGTTTTTTCTTTTTATCTGTATTAAAACATACAAAAAAACTAAATGTGTGGTATTGTAATTGCATGCGATATGAAATGGTGTCATTAGATAGTACGTCCTGCAAAAAACAAGCCATCATATGGCTATGTGAACGGAAAAATAAAAAGTTATGGATCCGGGAATGCAGGGAATAGAAAACTGGAATGCAAAAATGGAAAATCATCCAGGGCTGAAAGGGTTAATTTCTACATATTGAACTAATAAGTAAATAATGCTTAAATTAGGCTACTTTCACACTAGCGTTCGGGTGTCCGCTCGTGCGCTCCGTTTGAAGGGGCTCACGAGCGGCCCCGAACGCATCCGTCTGGCCCCAATGCATTCTCAATGGATGCGGATCCACTGAGAATGCATCCGCCTGCCAGCGCTCAGCCTCCGCTCCGCTCAGTGAGCGGACACCTGAACGCTGCTTGCAGCGTTCGGGTGTCCGCCTGGCCGTGCGGAGGCGAGCGGATCCGTCCAGACTTATAATGGAAGTCAATGGGGACGGATCCGCTTGAAGATGACACCATATGGCTCAATCTTCAAGCGGATCCGTAAAGTCTGAACGGATCCGCTCAGGCTACTTTCAGACTTAGAAAATTTTCTAAGTTATAATGCAGACGGATCCGTTCTGAACGGATGCAAACGTCTTCATTATCGGAGCGGATCCGTCTGATGAAACATCAGACGGATCCGCTCCGAACGCTAGTGTGAAAGTAGCCTTATATGTTCATTTTTTCATATTTTTTTTCAATGCATAAAATTAAAACTTTGCAATTAGTTTCAAAAATGGACAACTGTTTTGAGTTTGCATCTCCTATGCAGACCTACAGTATGTATCACCAGGGACATCTGCACGAGAGACCCAGACAGCTCTGTGTAAACATCTGTTAGGCCCCTTTCACACGGGCGTTGCGGGAAAATGTGCAGGTGCGTTACGGGAACACCCGCGATTTTTCCACGCGAGTGCAAAACATTGTACTGCGTTTTGCACTCGCGTGAGAAAAATCGCGCATGTTTGGTACCCAAACCCGAACTTCTTCACAGAAGTTCGGGCTTGGGATCAGTGTTCTGTAGATTGTATTATTTTCCCTTATAACATGGTTATAAGGGAAAATAATAGCATTCTGAATACAGAATGCATAGTACAATAGGGCTGGCGGGGTTAAAAAAAAATTTAAAATAATTTAACTCGCCTTAATCCACTTGATCGCGAAGCCCGGCTTCTCGTCTGTCTCCTTTCCTGAACAGGACCTGTGGTGAGCATTAATTACAGGAAAAAGACCTACTGTGACGTCACTCTGGTCATCACATGATCCATCACCATGGTAAAAGATCATGTGATGGATTATGTGATGACCGGAGTGACGTCATCACAGGTCCTGTTCCTGTAATTAATGCTCACCACAGGTCCTGTTCAACAAAGGAGACAGACGAGAAGCCGGGCTTCGAAATCAAGTGGATTAAGGTGAGTTAAATTTTTTTATTTTATTTTTTTTAACCCCTCCAGCCCTATTGTACTATGCATTCTGTATTCAGAATGCTATTATTTTCCCTTATAACCATGTTATAAGGGAAAATAATAATGATCGGGTCTCCATCCCGATCGTCTTCTAGCAACCGTGCGTGAAAATCGCACCGCATCCGCACTTGCTTGCGGATTCTTGCGATTTTCACACAACCCCATTCACTTCTATGGGGCCTGCGTTGCGTGAAAAATGCAGAATATAGAGCATGCTGCGATTTTCATGCAACGCATAAGTGATGCGTGAAAATCACTGCTCATGTGAACAGCCCCATAGAAATGAATGGGTCGGTATTCAGTGCGGGTGCAATGCGTTCGCCTCACGCATCGCATCCGCGCGGAATACTCGCCCGTGTGAAAGGGGCCTTAGTGCATACACAAAGTTTAACCTAACAGCTGCCTGTACATTTCTCTGCACAGGCAGTAACAAGTATCCACTTTATCGTGCAGCCTCTGCAGTAAATTTTAAATGGGTATTTAAAAAAAAAATCGCAGACATAAAAAAAAAACATTTAAGAATTGGATTTTAGTGCATTCCTGAAAACTGAACATTAATTTTTATGTACTGAAACCTTATATCCAAAAAAGTGACCCTAAAAGCAAAAAGCAAGACCTCATACAATTATGTCAGCACAAACATTGAAAAGTTTACAAATTTTGTTTTATTGTAAACACATAGGAGCAATAAAGAAAAGTGGTTGAAAAGCTAGATACACAGTACCAATGAAAAGTTTGGACATACCGTTTTATTCCATGGTTTTGAATACATGAAAACGATAAAGGAACGCATACATAACTAAGTTGTAAAAACTAATTGTTAAAGTAGAATATCTTTTATATTTTAGATTCTTAAACATAGCCCCCTTTTGCTTTGAGGGCAGCTTCACCAGCTTCAATCATCTCCTTCAGGTAGCCACCTTTAATTGTGTTCCAACAGTCTTGGAGGATTGTGTTCTGCATATCCTTCACTCTGGTTAAGGTCAGGTGATTGTGCAGGCCATGTCATCTGGCACAGCCTTCCATCACTGCTTTGGTCAAATAGCCCATACATAGCCTGGAGATGTGTTTGGGTCATTGTCCTGTTGACAAAAAAATGATGGTCCCACTAAGTGCAAACCAGATGGGATGACATGCTGCTGCTGCAGAATGCTGGTTAAGCGTGCCTTGAATTTTTAATAAATCACCTACAGTGTTACCAGCAAAGCACCCCCACCATCACACATCCTCCTCCATGCTTCAGAGTGAGAATCACACATGTAGAAAACAACTGCTCATCTTTTTTGTGTCTCACAAAGACAAGGCAGTAGGAGGAACCACAAATCTAAAATTTTGACTCATTAGACTGAGGCCTCATGCACACGACCGTTGTGTGCACCCGTGGCCGTTGTGCCGTTTTCCGTTTTTTTTCGCGGACCCATAGACTTTCAATGGGTCCGTGGAAAAATCGGAAAATGCACCGTTTTGCAGCCGCATCCGTGATCCGTGTTTCCTGGCCGTGAAAAAAATATGACCTGTCCTATTTTTTTCACGGCCAACGGTTCACGGACCCATTCAAGTCAATGGGTCCGTGAAAGAACACGGATGCACACAAGATTGGCATCCGTGTCCGTGATCCGTGGCCGTAGGTTAGTTTTTATACAGACGGATCCGAAGATCCGTCTGCATAAAGCTTTTTCAAAGCTGAGTTTTCACTTCGTGAAAACTCAGAACCGACAGTATATTCTAACACAGAAGCGTTCCCATGGTGATGGGGACGCTTCTAGTTAGAATACACTACAAACTGTGTACAAGACTGCCCCCTGCTGCCTGGCAGCACCCGATCTCTTACAGGGGGCCGTGATCAGCACAATTAACCCCTTCAGGTGCGGCACCTGAAAGGGTTAATTGTACTATCATATCCCCCTGTAAGAGATCAGGGCTGCCAGGCAGCAGGGGGCAGACCCCCCCCCCCCCCCCCAGTTTGAATATCATTGGTGGCCAGTGCGGCCCCCCCCCCCCTCCCTCTATTGTAATAATTCGTTGGTGGCACAGTGTGCGCCCCCCCCCCCTTCCTCCCTCTATTGTAATAAATCGTTGGTGGCACAGTGTGCGCCCCCCATTGCCCCCCCCCCTCTATAGCATTAACAACGTTGGTGGCCAGTGGGCAGCCTCCCATCTCCCCCCCCCTCCCCCCCATCATCATTGGTGGCAGCGGAGTTCCGATCGGAGTCCCAGTTTAATCGCTGGGGCTCCGATCGGTAACCATGGCAACCAGGACGCTACTACAGTCCTCGTTGCCATGGTTACTTAGCAATAGTACAATAGTAGAAGATTAATACTTACCTGCTGCTGCGATGTTCGTGTCCGGCCGGGAGCTCCACCTACTGGTAAGTGACAGCCTCAGGTCTGTGCGGCGCATTGCTAAATGAACCGTCACTTACCAGTAGGAGGAGCTCCCGGCCGGACACGAACATGACAGCTCCCAGGTAAGTATGAATCTTGTACTATTGCTAGTAACCCGCTGCCACCAATGATCGGGGGGGGGGGGGGGGGCGCAAGATGGGAGGCCGCACACTGGCCACCAATGTTGTTAATGCTATAGAGGGAGGGGGGCCAATGATTGCCACCAACAATTTATTACAATAGAGGGAGGAAGGGGGGGGGGGGGGGGCGCACACTGTGCCACCAACGAATTATTACAATAGAGGGAGGAAGGGGGGGGGAGGCGGGGGGGGGGGGGCACACTGTGCCACCAACGAATTATTACAATAGAGGGAGGAAGGGGGGGCGCACACTGTGCCACCAACGATTTATTACAATGGAGGAAGGGGGGGGGGGCCGCACTGGCCACCAATGATATTCAAACTGGGGAGGGGGGGGGGGTCTGCCCCCTGCTGCCTGGCAGCCCTGATCTCTTACAGGGGGATATGATAGTACAATTAACCCCTTCAGGTGCAGCACCTGAGGGGTTAATTGTGCTGATCACGGCCCCCTGTAAGAGATCGGATGGCAGTCATGTACACAGTTTGTAGTATATTCTAACTAGAAGCGTCCCCATCACCATGGGAACGCCTCTGTGTTAGAATATACTGTCGGAAATGAGGTTTCACGATCTAACTCATATCCGACAGTATATTCTAACATAGAGGCATTCCCATGGTGATGGGGACGCTTCAAGTTAAAATATACCATCGGATTGGAGAAAACTCCGATCTGATGGTATAAAAGGGACTCCGGACTTTACATTGAAAGTCAATGGGGACGGATCCGTTTGAAATGGCACCATATTGTGTCAACGTCAAACGGATCCGTCCCCATTGACTTGCATTGTAATTCAGGACGGATCCGTTTGGCTCCGCACGGCCAGGCGGACACCAAAATGACTTTTTTTTCATGTCCGTGGATCCGCCAAAAATCAAGGAAGACCCACGGACGAAAAAACGGTCACGGATCACGGACCTACGGACCCTGTTTTTGCGGACCGTGAAAAAAAACGTTCGTGTGCATGAGGCCTAAACTGAAGATTTCCACTGGTCTAATGTCTATTCCTTGTGTTTCCTGGCCCAACCAATTTTCTTCTTCTGGGGCGAACTGGGAACTTAACGTGGCCCTGGAGAAAAACCTAAAAGTTGCCCCATATTGTAGGGGGGTCCAAATTGACAGAAGGCGGGGCAACGCAGGTAAGCGGGGTCAGCAATACCATACTGCAAAATACCCACCCACCAGCACAATATATTACTCCAAAAGCTGTCCCTTTGTTGTGGCCATCAATAGCTGCCCTTTTCTGTCCTCCTCCTCAAATTGTCTCTGATTAAGATATGGAGCAGGGGGCTTAGGAGGTGAGATGTAGGCCACAGCAGTTCAATTCAGGGTGGCATGTGAGGTTGCTGGCAGGGTACATACAGACCAGATTCTCACAGCATTAATTACTGATGAAATCTCGTTATGCCAGAGACAGAGAGGAGGGCTTGGGCAGCCCCCATGGGAATTTTCCTTGTGAGGTCTATGGTCTATCAGTCTCTGCTCTAATTCTTCTTGTTCCTCAGTAGTAACTCCTTTGCAGCAATTCACTTGATCTCTGTAAAGCATTTATGTAGGCTCTAAATTTGAGGCACTGTTAGGCTAAGTTCACACGAACGTGTGTGATCTGTGGCCGTATCGCGGGCTGCAATATACGGCCACAGTTCCGTGTGAATTCCGCATCACGGATGCGGACCCATTCACTTCAATGGGTCCGCAAATCCGGAATCGCGGAACAGCCGCACGGGACGGGACCCCTCGGAAGCACTACGGAGTGCCTCCGTGGGGTTACGTCCCGTACTTCCGTTCCGCTAACAGATAGAACAAGTCCTATCTTTTTGCGGAACGGCCGGATCGCGGACCCATTAAAGTGAATGGGTCCGCGATCCGATGCGGCTGACCTACGGCCGGCGATCGTGCATTGCGGCCCGCTATTTGCGGGCCGCAGCACAGGCACGGGTGTCACAGCCAGACAGCTGAGAAGCGCTCACAGGAGCTTCTCAGATCCTCCTCCTTGAATTTCTTTGTTTTGGTTTAGTTTCTCATCTCGTTAGTCTATCTCAGCTGTCATGCAGTCAGACTGATCGCTACCCTTTAAGTTCCTCCCCATAATGCAGTAGTGTGCGGCTGATACAACTTCCTGGAGTGTGTGTGCATGCAGTTCCCAGTCCTCAGTCGTCTGCAGATAAGTGCTGTTTATGTATTTATGTTTTTGTCTTTTCTGGATCCAGGTGACCCTGACTCCCTCCGTGTCAGTGTAGGGAGCCGGTGGTCGTGTCCCTTCACTATTGTAGGGTCTTCAGGTAATAGATAGCCGAGGAACGTGGATATGCGGCCATCCACCTTTGGGGTGTTCGCATAGGCTGAGCAGTGAGGGAGAGCGGCAGCTCTATTGCAGGGGTCTCCCTTTGTTCCTTAGTTGTGGATCCAGAGAGACATTGTTTATATGGTATTGTCTTGTTTCCTGTACACCATCCGTGACATTATCAGCCGCCAAAACCGTCTCAAGCATGGATCCGGTTTCACTTTTGGCTGAACGCCTCCAGGGTCTTTCATTGGAGGTAGCTGATCTCCGTAGGATTTTTTCTCAGTTTCAAGTGACCGGTTCAGCTTGCGTTCATGGAGTTTGTGCTGAGCCCAAGGTCTCCCTCCCGGATACGTTCTCTGGGGGTAGTGAGAATTTTGTGCGTTTTAAAAAGGCTTGCAAACTCCATTTTCGCCTTCTTCCCCATTCTTCTGGTGATGAAGAACGGAGGGTGGGGATCATTGTATCGCTGCTCAGGGGTAACGCTCAGTCTTGGGCCTTTTCGCTACCGGAGGGGGCACGGCCCCTCCGCTCAGTGGATGAATTCTTTTTAGCCCTGGGTCAGATATATGATGATCCGGATCGTATTGCTCTGGCTGAGTCTAGACTACGTCTGTTATGCCAGGGTAAACAATCCGCAGAGATATACTGCTCCGAATTTCGGAGATGGGCAGCTGATACTGGTTGGAATGATGCTGCACTCCGAAGTCAATTTTGCCATGGTCTTTCAGAGGGATTGAAAGATGCATTTTCCTTTCATGAGAGGCCTATCTCCTTGGACTCTGCTATGTCTCAGGCCGTTCGTATTGACAGGCGTCTTAGAGAGAGACGAGAGATCTCTCCTTCCTGTCCTACTCAGTCTCGGAACAGTGCAGCGGTCTCATTCTGTGCGCAGGGGTCTCAGTCGCTGTCAGCCCCTTCTGAGCAGGAGCCCATGCAGCTGGGGTTGATTGCCTCTGACAATAGAAGATTCAGCCCGCATGGGAGGGTTTGTTTTTGTTGTGGAGGTATAAATCATTTGGCAAATGTTTGTCCCTCAAGGAGATTCAGGCAGTTTTCTGGGAGTAATAAAGAGACAAAAAGGAAAAAATCTTTTAAAAATGTTCCGTCTGTTACTATTGGCAGGGTTGAGGCGGAAATTGAAGGTTTTCCGTTTGCTTGTAGTTCCCGTTTTGTCCTGCCTAGAGAGCAAGAGCATTTTTTGTGAGATTTTTGTGGATAGTGGAGCAGCTGTCAACCTCATTGATAATCAATTTGCAATAACTCATGGTTTCCAGGTATGCACTTTGGGAAGGGATATTCCTGTTTTTGCTATTGATTCAGCTCCACTTTCTCAGAAATCATTAAAGGGCATAGTTCACAATATCCGTTTAATTGTGAGTGATGCTCATGTTGAGGATGTGTCATGTTTCGTCCTTAGCGGTTTGCCTACTCCTCTAGTGTTGGGGCTACCCTGGCTCACTAAACATAACCCCACCATTGATTGGCAAGCGAGGCAAATAAATGGTTGGAGTAACTTTTGCAGAGAGAATTGCCTCATAACATCTGTTTCTGAGGTTTCTACTAAGACTGTACCACCTTTCCTCTCTGAATTTTTGGATGTCTTCTCTGAGAGTGGAGTTCAGGGTTTGCCTCCGCACAGGGAGTATGATTACCCTATTAATCTCATCCCAGGCGCCAAGCTGCCTAAATCTCGTTTATACAATCTCTCCCAACCTGAGAGGGTCGCTATGCGGGCTTATATCTCTGAGAGTTTGAGAAAAGGACACATACGACCCTCGAAGTCACCTGTTGCCGCTGTTTTTTTCTTTGTTAAGAAAAAAGATGGTTCTTTAAGACCTTGTCTGGATTTCAGGGAGCTGAACAGTATCACTATTCGTGATCCTTATCCGCTTCCTCTGATCCCGGACCTGTTTAACCACCTCCGGACCGCTGTACGCACAGACGCGTCCTGGAGGTGGTTGATTCATTCCGCCTGGACGCATATACGCGTCATCTCGCGAGACGCGAGATTTCCTGTGAACGCGCGCACACAGGAACGGAAGGTAAGAGAGTTGATCTCCAGCCTGCCAGCGGCGATCGTTCGCTGGCAGGCTGGAGATGTGTTTTTTTTAACCCCTAACAGGTATATTAGACGCTGTTTTGATAACAGCGTCTAATATACCTGCTACCTGGTCCTCTGGTGGTCCCCTTTGTTTGGATCGACCACCAGAGGACACAGGTAGCTCAGTAAAGTAGCACCAAGCACCACTACACTACACTACACCCCCCCCCCCCGTCACTTATTAACCCCTTATTAGCCCCTAATCACCCCTGATCACCCCATATAGACTCCCTGATCACCCCCATGTCATTGATTACCCCCCTGTCATTGATTTCCCCCCTGTCATTGATTTCCCCCCTGTCATTGATTTCCCCCCTGTCATTGATTTCCCCCCTGTCATTGATTTCCCCCCTGTCATTGATTTCCCCCCTGTCATTGATTTCCCCCCTGTCATTGATTTCCCCCCTGTCATTGATTTCCCCCCTGTCATTGATTTCCCCCCTGTCATTGATTTCCCCCCTGTCATTGATTTCCCCCCTGTCATTGATTTCCCCCCTGTCATTGATTTCCCCCCTGTCATTGATTTCCCCCCTGTCATTGATTTCCCCCCTGTCATTGATTTCCCCCCTGTCATTGATTTCCCCCCTGTCATTGATTTCCCCCCTGTCATTGATCACCCCCCTGTCATTGATCACCCCCCTGTAAAGCTCCATTCAGACGTCCGCATGATTTTTACGGATCCACTGATAGATGGATCGGATCCGCAAAACGCATCCGGACGTCTGAATGAAGCCTTACAGGGGCGTGATCAATGACTGTGGTGATCACCCCATATAGACTCCCTGATCACCCCCCTGTCATTGATTACCCCCCTGTCATTGATCAACCCCCTGTAAAGCTCCATTCAGACGTCCGCATGATTTTTACGGATGCACTGATAGATGGATCGGATCCGCAAAACGCATCCGGACGTCTGAATGAAGCCTTACAGAGGCGTGATCAATGACTGTGGTGATCACCCCATATAGACTCCCTGATCACCCCACTGTCATTGATTACCCCCCCTGTCATTGATTACCCCCCTGTAAAGCTCCATTCAGACATCCGCATGATTTTTACGGATGCACTGATAGATGGATCGGATCCGCAAAACGCATCCGGACGTCTGAATGAAGCCTTACACGGGCGTGATCAATGACTGTGGTGATCACCCCATATAGACTCTCTGATCACCCCCCTGTCATTGATCACCCCCCCTGTCATTGATCACCCCCCCTGTCATTGATCACCCCTCTGTAAGGCTCCAGACATTTTTTTGGCCCAAGTTAGCGGAATTATTATTTATTTTTTCTTACAAAGTCTCATATTCCACTAACTTGTGTCAAAAAATAAAATCTCACATGAACTCACCATACCCCTCACGGAATCCAAATGCGTAAAAATTTTTAGACATTTATATTCCAGACGACTTCTCACGCTTTAGGGCCCCTAGAATGCCAGGGCAGTATAAATACCCCACATGTGACCCCATTTCGGAAAGAAGACACCCCCAGGTATTCCGTGAGGGGCATATTGAGTCCATGAAAGATTGAAATTTTTGTCCCAAGTTAGCGGAACGGGAGACTTTGTGAGAAAAAAATTAAAAATATCAATTTCCGCTAACTTGTGCCAAAAAAAAAAAATTTCTATGAACTCTCCATGCCCCTCATTGAATACCTTGGGGTGTCTTCTTTCCAAAATGGGGTCACATGTGGGGTATTTATACTGCCCTGGCATTCTAGGGGCCCCAAAGCGTGAGAAGAAGTCTAGTATCCAAATGTCTAAAAATGCCCTCCTAAAAGGAATTTGGGCACCTTTGCGCATCTAGGCTGCAAAAAAGTGTCACACATCTGGTATCGCCGTACTCAGTAGAAGTTGGGGAATGTGTTTTGGGGTGTCATTTTACATATACCCATGCTGGGTGAGAGAAATATCTTGGTCAAATGCCAACTTTGTATAAAAAAATGGGAAAAGTTGTCTTTTGTCAAGATATTTCTCTCACCCAGCAAGGGTATATGTAAAATGACACCCCAAAACACATTCCCCAACCTCTCTTGAATACGGCGATACCACATGTGTGACACTTTTTTGCAGCCTAGGTGGGCAAAGGGGCCCATATTCCAAAGAGCACCTTTAGGATTTCTCAGGTCATTTACCTACTTACCACACATTAGGGCCCCTGGAAAATGCCAGGGCAGTATAACTACCCCACAAGTGACCCCATTTTGGAAAGAAGACACCCCAAGGTATTCCGTGAGGGGCATGGCGAGTTCCTAGAATTTTTTATTTTTTGTCACAAGTTAGTGGAAAATGCAGATTTTTTTTTTTTTTTTTCATACAAAGTCTCATATTCCACTAACTTGTGACAAAAAATAAAAACTTCCATGAACTCACTATGCCCATCAGCGAATACCTTGGGGTCTCTTCTTTCCAAAATGGGGTCACTTGTGGGGTAGTTATACTGCCCTGGCATTCTAGGGGCCCAAATGTGTGGTAAGGAGTTTGAAATCAAATTCTGTAAAAAATGACCTGTGAAATCCGAAAGGTGCTCTTTGGAATATGGGCCCCTTTGCCCACCTAGGCTGCAAAAAAGCGTCACACATCTGGTATCTCCGTACTCAGGAGAAGTTGGGGAATGTGTTTTAGGGTGTCATTTTACATATACCCATGCTGGGTGAGAGAAATATCTTGGCAAAAGACAACTTTTCCCATTTTTTTATACAAAGTTGGCATTTGACCAAGATATTTCTCTCACCCAGCATGGGTATATATAAAATGACACCCCAAAACACATTCCCCACCTTCTTCTGAGTACGGAGATACCAGATGTGTGACACTTTTTTGCAGCCTAGGTGGGCAAAGGGGCCCATATTCCAAAGAGCACCTTTCGGATTTCACAGGTCATTTTTTACAGAATTTGATTTCAAACTCCTTACCACACATTTGGGCCCCTAGAATGCCAGGGCAGTATAACCACCCCACAAGTGACCCCATTTTGGAAAGAAGAGACCCCAAGGTATTTCGTGATGGGCATAGTGAGTTCATAGAAGTTTTTATTTTTTGTCACAAGTTAGTGGAATATGAGACTTTGTAAGAAAAAAAAAAAAAATCATCATTTTCTGCTAACTTGTGACAAAAAATAAAAAGTTCTATGAACTCACTATGCCCATCAGCGAATACCTTAGGGTGTGTACTTTCCGAAATGGGGTCATTTGTGGGGTGTTTGTACTGTCTGGCCATTGTAGAACCTCAGGAAACATGACAGGTGCTCAGAAAGTCAGAGCTGCTTCAAAAAGCGGAAATTCACATTTTTGTACCATAGTTTGTAAACGCTATAACTTTTACCCAAACCATTTTTTTTTTACCCAAACATTTTTTTTTTATCAAAGACATGTAGAACAATAAATTTAGAGCAAAATTTATATATGGATGTTGTTTTTTTTGCAAAATTTTACAACTGAAAGTGAAAAATGTCATTTTTTTGCAAAAAAATCGTTAAATTTCGATTAATAACACAAAAAGTAAAAATGTCAGCAGCAATTAAATACCACCAAATGAAAGCTCTATTAGTGAGAAGAAAAGGAGGTAAAATTCATTTGGGTGGTAAGTTGCATGACCGAGCAATAAATGGTGAAAGTAGTGTAGGTCAGAAGTGTAAAAAGTGGCCTGGTCTTTCAGGGTGTTTAAGCACTGGGGGCTGAGGTGGTTAACCAGGTTGTTGGGGCTAAAGTCTTTTCCAAATTAGACCTAAGAGGGGCATACAACCTGGTTAGGGTCAGAGAAGGAGACGAATGGAAGACGGCTTTCAATACCCCTGAGGGCCATTTTGAGAATTTGGTTATGCCTTTTGGTTTGATGAATGCCCCAGCCGTTTTTCAGCATTTCGTCAACAGCATTTTTTATCATTTAATGGGAAAATTTGTATTAGTGTATTTGGATGACATTTTGATTTTTTTTCTCCTGATTTCAAGACTCATAAGGAACACTTACGTCAGGTCTTGCTCATTCTGCGGGAGAATAAATTATATGCGAAACTGGAAAAATGTGTGTTTGCGGTTCCAGAAATCCAATTTCTGGGGTTTCTTGTCTCCGCTTCTGGTTTTCGCATGGACCCCGAGAAGGTCCGCGCTGTGCTTGAGTGGGAGCTTCCTGAGAACCAGAAGGCGCTGATGCGTTTTTTGGGCTTTGCCAATTATTACAGGAAATTTATTTTGAATTATTCCTCTGTTGTTAAACCACTCACTGATATGACCAGAAAGGGGGTAGATTTTTCTTCCTGGTCGGTAGAGGCGCGTAAGGCCTTTTCTAATATCAAGGAGAGTTTTGCTTCCGCTCCCATCCTAGTACAACCTGATATTTCGTTACCCTTCATAGTTGAGGTTGATGCTTCTGAGGTAGGGGTGGGTGCGGTCTTGTCTCAGGGTTCCTCTCCTGCCAAATGGCAACCGTGTGCCTTTTTCTCAAAGAAACTCTCCTCCGCAGAGAGAAATTATGATGTGGGAGATAGGGAATTGTTGGCCATCAAGTTGGCTTTTGAGGAATGGCGCCATTGGCTAGAGGGAGCCAGACACCCTATTACCGTGTTTACTGACCATAAAAATCTTGCCTATTTGGAGTCAGCCAAGCGTCTGAACCCGAGACAGGCCAGATGGTCTTTGTTCTTTTCAAGGTTTAATTTTGTTGTTACGTTCCGCCCTGGGGTTAAGAATGTGAAGGCAGATGCCCTGTCACGTTGTTTTCCAGGAGGTGGGAATTTTGAAGACCCGGGTCCCATTTTGGCTGAAGGTGTGGTGGTCTCTGCTCTTTTTCCTGAATTGGAGGCAGAGGTGCAGGCAGCCCAGTCAGAAGCTCCTGATCTTTGTCCTCCTGGGAGGTTGTTTGTGCCTCTCGTTTTGAGACACAAGATTTTTAAAGAACACCACGACACGGTCCTTGCTGGGCACCCGGGGGCAAGAGCCACACTGGATCTCATCACTCGGAGATTCTGGTGGCCTGCGCTTCGTAAGTCGGTTGAGGGTTTTGTGGCAGCTTGCGAGACTTGCGCTCGTGCCAAGGTCCCTCATTCACGGCCATCAGGTCCTCTCCTTCCTTTGCCCATTCCTTCCCGTCCTTGGACACATCTGTCCATGGACTTCATAACGGACTTGCCTCGTTCCTCGGGGAAGTCTGTGATTCTGGTGGTGGTGGACCGTTTTAGCAAAATGGTGCATTTTATCCCTTTCCCTGGTTTGCCCAACGCTAAGACGCTGGCGCAGGCATTTATTGACCACATTGTCAAATTGCATGGGATTCCTTCAGACATAGTCTCTGATAGGGGCACGCAGTTTGTTTCCAGATTCTGGAAGGCTTTCTGTTCTCGCTTGGGGGTTCGGTTGTCATTCTCTTCTGCTTTCCATCCGCAGTCGAATGGCCAGGCAGAGCGCGTCAATCAGAATCTGGAGACATATCTGCGCTGTTTTGTGGCGGAGAATCAGGAGGATTGGTGTTCTTTTTTGTCCCTTGCTGAGTTTGCTTTAAATAACCGTCGTCAGGAGTCCTCTGATAAGTCACCATTTTTTGGTGCATATGGGTTCCATCCGCAGTTTGGGACTTTCTCGGGAGAGGGCTCTTCTGGTTTGCCTGATGAGGACAGATTCTCCTCGTCTTTGTCATCTATTTGGCAAAAGATTCAGGATAATCTAAAGAGCATGAGTGAGAGATATAAGCGTGTGGCGGATAAGAGACGTGTGCCTGGTCCGGACCTGAATGTTGGTGATCTGGTGTGGTTGTCTACCAAGAATATCAAATTGAAGGTTCCCTCCTGGAAGTTGGGTCCTAGGTTTATTGGGCCTTACAAGATCCTGTCTGTCATCAATCCTGTTGCCTACCGTCTTGATCTTCCTCAGACTTGGAAGATCCATAATGTTTTTCATAAGTCCTTATTGAAACCTTATGTTCAACCTATTGTCCCTCCGCCTTTGCCTCCTCCTCCGATTATGGTTGATGGAAATCTTGAATTTCAGGTCTCTAGGATTGTGGATTCTCGTCTTGTCCGCGGTTCCCTCCAGTACCTCGTTCATTGGGAGGGTTATGGTCCTGAGGAGAGGATGTGGGTCCCGGTGACGGACATTAAGGCCTCTCGTCTCATCAGGGCTTTCCATAGGTCCCATCCTGAGAAGGTGGGCTCTGAGTGTCCGGAGTCCACTCCTAGAGGGAGGGGTACTGTCACAGCCAGACAGCTGAGAAGCACTCACAGGAGCTTCTCAGATCCTCCTCCTTGAATTTCTTTGTTTTGGTTTAGTTTCTCATCTCGTTAGTCTATCTCAGCTGTCATGCAGTTGGACTAATTGCTACCCTTTAAGTTCCTCCCCATAATGCAGTAGTGTGCGGCTGATACAACTTCCTGGAGTGTGTGTGCATGCTGTTCCCTGTTCCCAGTTCCCAGTCCTCAGTCGTCAGTTGTCTGCAAGATAAGTGCTGTTTATGTATTTATGATTTTGTCTTTTCTGGATCCAGGTGACCCTGACTCCCTCCGTGTCAGTGTAGGGAGCCGGTGGTCGTGTCCCTTCACTATTGTAGGGTCTTCAGGTAATAGATAGCCGAGGAACGTGGATATGCGGCCATCCACCTTTGGGGTGGTCGCATAGGCTGAGCAGTGAGGGAGAGCGGCAGCTCTATTGCAGGGGTCTCCCTTTGTTCCTTAGTTGTGGATCCAGAGAGACATTGTTTATATGGTATTGTCTTGTTTCCTGTACACCATCCGTGACAACGGGTCACACACGTTCGTGTGAACTCGGCCTTAATTTGTGGTTTCTGAGGTTGGTAATTCTAATGAACATTTCCTGGGGCATCTCTCATGATAAATTCATCATAGCGTTTGATGATTTTCATGACAGAACTTGATGATACCTTTTCTCTTTACTTAGTTAAGTGGTTCTTACCTTTATGTGGATTAGAAAACCAACCAAAGATAATAGGTCAATAAAGTACAAAAACACATATAAGACTAAAGTAATCACAAAATAGCATAATTTTATTGAAAATCACTTAGAGACATGATTAGCACAAGCCACAAAAAACAATTAACACAGGCCACAATACATTTAAAATATTAAAAACCAAGAGGACCGATGGTGGGCTGTCGGTATATGTTGAAAAGTGCAAGTGCAATATTCATGATTGGTGACTAAAAACAAGGTTGGTTCAACAAAACCACTATGGCTCAAAAATACATGATAGCAAAAATTGATATACACATATATACAACAAATACTTAACCATGTGGGTGATAATACACACCACAAAAAGTAACTGTAGCAGAAAAAACAAAAAAATGTAATAGGCACGTAGCAAATACTGACCAACCAATCTGGTATACCGCACACGACCACCACCAGTCCACTCCCCAACGCACGTTTCGCGTTAGCTTTTTCAAGGGTGTACTGGATACTCTTGATGTGGATTAGAACAGTAGTAGAACATGGCTAGACACTGTATGGAATTGTGTACCAATCCTACGTGTGCAAAACACAGCTGATGGTATGAACCTGATCATGAAGACAAGAAATTACATAAATTAACTCTTGACAAGGCTTACCTTACTCTTGACTACCTCATGAAGCTGATACGAATGAGAGAATGCCAAGAGTTTTCAAAGCTGTCATCAAATCAAAAGGGGGCTTTTAAACATAAAACATATTTTGTTTTAACGCCTTTTTGTTTACTACTTAAAGAGGACCTTTCACTACTCTACAAACTAAAAACTAACTATATCAGTGGGCAGAGCGGCGCCCAGGGGTCCCCCTGCACTTACTAGTATGTCTGGGCACCGCTCCGTTCGCCCGGTATAGGCTCCGGTGTCTGCGCTCCCTCTGTTGTACTGGAGTGATTTCTTGTATGAGGCGTGTCCCTTGCTGCAGCGCTGGCCAATCGCAGCGCACAGTTCATAGCCAATGAATCTACAGTACTACAGGGGAGGGGGGGCCGGCCGCACTGGCCACCAATGTGTTAACTACAAGGGAGGGAGGGGGGGCCGGCCGCACTGGCCACCAATGTGTTAACTACAGGGGAGGGAGGGGGGGCCGGCCCCACTGGTCACCAATGAATTTAAAACTGGGGAGGGAGGGGGGTGTGCCCCCTGCTGCCTGGCAGCACATGATCTCTTACAGGGGGCTATGATACGCACAATTAACCCCTCAGGTGCAGCACCTGAGGGGTTAATTGTGCAGATCACAGCCCCCTGTAAGAGATCGGGTGCTGCCAGGCAGCAAGGGGCAGTCATGTACACAGTTCTAAGTATATTCTAACTAGAAGCGTCCCCATCACTATGGGAACGCCTCTGTGTTAGAATATACTGTCGGATCTGAGTGTCAATGGGTCCGCGAAATAAAACGGCACAATGGCCACGGGTGCACACAACGGTCGTGTGCAGGAGGCCTTACTATAATGGAAGCGTTTTGCTGTGGTTTTGAGATCCCATGCCCGATCTCAAAAATGGACAGCAAAAACGCAGATGTGAAAGTAGCCTTAGGCCTAGTTCACACGAACGTGTGTGACCCGTGCTGTGGCCCGCAAATAGCGGGCCACAATGCACGATCGCCGGCCGTAGGTCAGCCGCATCGGATAGCGGACCCATTCACTTTAATGGGTCCGCGATCCGCCCGTTCCGCTAAAAGATAGGACATGTTCTATCTTTTTGCGGAACGGAAGTACGGGACGTAACCCCATGGAAGCACTCCGTAGTGCTTCCGAGGGGTTCCGCGATTCCGGATTTGCGGACCCACTGAAGTGAATGGGTCCGCATCCGTGATGCGGAATGCACACGGAACTGTGGCCGTTTATTGCGCCCCGCGGTTTGCGGGCCGCAATACGGCCACGGGTCACACACGTTCGTGTGAACTAGGCCTTACTTGCTACTTGCTTACATCTAAACAAAGCTGAAAACCCAGGGTCTTAATACCCAACAGTGAAGTGCAGGGCTCAATTAATTATTGATAACTTTATTTAATTATACACTGAGTAAACTGTAAAATCTGTAAAGCCTTCATCCAGAGATCAGTCTAATAAAAAATAAAAAAATAATATGCAAATCAGTATGCACACTAGTTTCTGATGTAAAAGTAAAATTTCTTTAGGCCTCCTGCACACGACCGTTTTTTCCCCCCGTTTACTGGCTGTTTTTTGCGTTCCGTATACGGTCCGTATATGGAACCATTCATTTCAATGGTTCCGCAAAAAATACGGAATGTACTCCGTATGCATTCCGTTTCTGTATTTCCATTTTTCCGTTCCGTTTAAAGATATAACATGTCCTATTATTGCCCGCAAATCACGTTCCGTGGCTCCATTCAAATCAATGGGTCCGTATGTCTTCCGTTTCTGTTCCGTTTTTTGCGGAACCATCTATTGAAAATGTTATGCCCAGCCCAATTGTATCTATGTAATTACTGTATACTGTATATGCCATACGGAGAAACGGAACTGAAAAACGGAACAGAAACGGAAACACAACGGAAACAAAAAACTGAACTATGGATCCGTGAAAAACGGACCGCAAAACACTGAAAATGCCATACAGTCGTGTGCAGGAGGCCTTACTCTGTGCTGTTTCGGTAGCTTCATATCTGATTGTAGAAACAGTGGCTGGCTGCAGCTTCACATGGTACACAATACATGACTGATAATTGCAGGTCCCATATATTAAAGGGGTTGTCCAAAACAACCATATATAGCCAAGGGGGAAAGGGCCTAAAAATAAAAAGTTCCATTATTTATTAACCACCTCCCGACCGCCCATTGACTATAAACGTCCTGGGCGGTCGGGTTTATCTCTGATCGGATGTTTCTAAGGCCCCTTTCACACGGGCGAGATTTCCGCGCGGGTGCAATGCGTGAGGTGAACGCATTGCACCCCACTGAATCCGGACCCATTAATTTCTATGGGGCTGTGCACATAGAAATGACAGAAGAGAGGCCAGGCTTCGCGAGCAAGTGGATTAAGGTGAGTTAAATTTTTATTTTATTTTTTTAACCCCTCCAGCCCTATTGTACTATGCATTCTGTATTAAGAATGCAATTATTTTCCCTTATAGCCATGTTATAAGGGAAAATAATACAGTCTACACAACACCGAACCCAAACCCGAACTTCTGTGAAGAAGTTCGGGTTTGGGTACCAAACATGCCGATTTTTCTGACGCGCGTGCAAAACGCATTACAATGTTTTGCACTCATGCGGAAAAATCGCGCATGTTTCTGCAACGCACCCGCATATTTTTCCGCAACGCCCATTGTGAAACCAGCCTAAACGTCTTTTCAGAGATGGCAGCTGAAGTGACAGCAGGGCACCCCAGAGAGAAGGCAGAAACTGTTCCTGGGTGTCCCTGCCTTCTAGATCGCTGTATACACAGCACTGAACGAGCGCTGTGTATACAGCAAGGAAGCGATGTGCTACTGCCTGTCCCGGCCCGGTGATCATGTAACTGCCGGGGGATCGCAGGAGCTGTCGGGTCTTCCATAGACCTTGATCAGCTCTGCACTGAGGCTGTACATCGCTGTATAATGCTGTACAGCCTTTTTGGGAGGTGTATTTCCCCTGTAACTGGGGCTGCTATGTCAGCCCCAGTTACAGGAGAAATCAATAGTGAAAAAAAACAAACAAACTGAAGTTAAATGTCCCCCAGAGGTCTTGTATGACCTTATAGGGGACACAAAGTGTGAAATAAAAGAATTAAAATAATAAATAGTTTTATTTAAAAAAATTGTCATTTAAAAAAATGTTAAAAATAGAAATAAAATAGACATATTTGGTATTGCCGCATCCTTGATGGCCGACTTTTTAAAAATATCTACCTCATCAGGTTAATGCCATAAAAAATAAAAATAAATAAACATTAGCCAAAATAGCTTTTTTATTTAACTCACCTCTTAAAAAACATAATGTTAATTATTTAAAAAGTTGTATGTACCCCAAAATGGTAGCAATAAAAATTATCCCACAAAAATTAGCCCCCGCACAAGACCATAGCCAGAAAAATGTAAAAATAAATATGGCTCTAAGGCCTAGTTCACACGAACGTGTGTGATCCGTGGCCGTATTGCGGGCCGCAATACACGGCCACAGTTCCGTGTGCATTCCGCATCACAGATGCGGACCCATTCACTTCATTGGGTCCGCAAATCCGGAATTGCGGAACGGCCGCACGGAACGGGACCCCTCGGAAGCACTACGGAGTGCTTCCGTGGGGTTGCGTCCCGTACTTCCTTTTCTTTTTAAAATCTGTTTATTGATTTTACAACATGCAATAACATAATACAGACAATGGTATATAAACTAATATTGTACAGTGCTCAATCAATGAATATAAACAAAGAAAGAGGTCTGGTGCAGATGATTATATTTAATAGCAGGACAATAACATATAGCCTAGATGAGAAAAGGCTTCCCGCATACACGTGTGGAGCTATAATAAGCGGCAAAAGAGAGCTATCCAGTTGAATAGCATAACTAAGACTAGAAAAGACTCAAGCACAGTATTAGTAAGCAGGGTCTCAATATTTTGTAATAATTTTGGCCTGGAGTATAAACCTTTCTTTCTCATATAAGCGATACGCTGTTTAGTACAAAATTGGAAGCTTATTCGAATGAGCTAAGTAATCCAACAAAGAAACTGTTGAAAACACAAAAAAACGGGGGAGGGATGAAGAAAGAGGTAAGGTGTGGTTGACAGGATATAATTGTGCTTTGAGGTCTTTGGATCCAGTGGAAAGTAAACAGACAATTTAGGACTAGCTGTATAAGCCAGAAAACCAGTTATCTAGCAGTGGCAGTGATATGAATAAATCACCTCAGTGGTGATGTTAACAAAATACCCTGAGACCTTAGATAATAAGAGCTCAAAATATCTGTTTGAGTTGGTATTGATTCATGCTAACTCTCCCAGTTGTCCAGGGGCTCCAGATTTTAGTATATTTGTGATGGGAGCGTAATTCCCAATGTGATAATTCTTCTAGCCTAGCTAGAGCTTCAACTTTCCCTCTCCATTGGGAGATTGATGGAGCTATGGTTGATTTCCAATTGGAGGCAATTAGTATCCTAGCCGCTGCCAGCAAAACTCTCAGTAGTGATAGTTTCAGGTTTGCCAAAGGATTAGGTATTAGAGTCAGAAGAGCTATTCCTGGACAACTAGGAAGTAGATTCTAATTTAATACAAGGATATCCCTTATTGCCTTAAAGACCGAGTCCCAAAAGATTTTAATTTTGGGGCATGACCACCATATGTGTAAAAAGGACCCTATATCAGAGAGACATCTCCAGCAACTATTCGAAGTGCCATCATACATCAGGCTTAATCTTACCGGGGTTAAGTACCACCTTGTGAGGATTTTGTATGCGTTCTCTTGTATGGTTACACATCTGGATATACTCTTGGGAGTACTTAAGATAATCTGAGTTTCTTTATCTGAGAATTTTACATCTAGATCTTTCTCCCACTCCTTTATGAAGTAGAGAGAGGAAGGTATTTCCAATGATATTAGGTTTCTGGAAACAGTGGAGATGATCTTTGATGGATATTGCGTCTGTGAGACAAGTTTTTCAAAATGGATATTGCGTCTGTGAGACAAGTTTTTCAAACCATGTAAGTGGCAGGGTTAATTGATTCTTAGTTAGAATGGGTGTAATGACGGCTTTCAGATGTGCCAATTGCAACTGGTTAAAGCTTTTTAAATTAAACTTTGTTATTACGGAGGTGAGGGTAAGAAAGGTACCATCATTGTCTAATAATTCCTGAGGCGGAAGATTGGATTTACGTAGTTGAGAGGGTAAAATGTCGGAACTATCAGTGTTAAAGTTAAGGCAGTCACTAATAGTTAAAAGTGGGGAGGGATATGTCACGCAGGTTCCTCTTATATCTGTGTTTTTCCAAATAGACAATGTCACTGAAGCTAACAAATCTCTTGAAATTGGTTGAATTATCTTATCAGGTTCTGATAGTAATAGGGGTCTGATAGGGCATCCTACCAATTTTTCTTCTAAAGGAATCCAGAGTTTATGTGCTGGTCTTCTTAACAGATCAATGATTCTGTTCATGTGAACCACCCTATGGTATCGTTTGATGGAGGGGAAACCAATCCCTCCTTTTAAGAAGGGAAGAAGCAAGATCTTATTTGAGATTCTATGTTTTGTTTTTCCCCAGATATAAGAGGAACAGATTTTCCTAAAGGAATTAAAGAAACTACTTGGCAAATTTACCGGTAGAGCTTGCAGTAAATATGTAATCTTGGGAACAATTAGGGAGTTGAAAATGTTACGTCTGCCTATCCAAGATATGAAAGAGGGGGACCATGAATTTAATGTTTCGTGTATGGATTTTAGCAAAGGAGGGAAATTGGTTTAATATAGTCTGTTTAAGTCTGGCGTGATATTTATTCCCAGGAATTTTATGTATGTGTGCGTCCATTCAAATGGGGAATTTTCTTTGAGTTTCTGTAGAAGTTTGGTTGGGAGATTTATGTTCATAGCAACTGATTTGGATAGATTTATCTTGAAGTTTGAGACAAAGCCGAAGGTGGTAAACGTCTTTATAATGGTAGGGAATGCTTGGACTGGGTTGGAAATCATTAAGAGCAAATCATCGGCATATGCTGCTTGTTTGATCTCCAAATTACCACAGACCAAGCCTTTTATCTCTTTGGTTTGCCTGATGAATTGTAAAAGAGGTTCGATTGTGAGAATGAAGAGTAGGGGAGATAGGGGGCATCCCTGTCTTGTCCCATTATTTATCTGAACAGGCTTAGAAAGAGTATCATTGACTTTAATATTGGCACTTGGGGAGATATACATTGAGAAGATAGCCCTAATGAAAGGGTCGGGGAAACCAAACTTTTATAGGGTGTTTCTAATGAAAGACCAAGCCACTCTGTCAAACGCTTTTTCAGCGTCTGTTCCCAAAACCACAAAAGGGGTCCCAGTCTTCTTTGCTGATGCAATAGAGTTTATTTATAAACTTTATAAGTGTTATCTTTACCTTCGCACCCAGGAATGAATCCTGTTTGGTCCGGGTGAATGAGATCTATCAATAAGGGTTTAATTCTATTAGCCAATATCTTAGCATATATTTTTATATCTAAGTTTAACAAAGATATAGGTCTGTAGCTGGAACATAGGTTTGGGTCCTTTTGTGGCTTGGGAATCAGTGATGTGGGCGTTGACAGTCTGCGGTAGAAAAGGCTTGCCCTTGAGTGCTTCATTGAAGGAATTAAGAAGGTGAGGCAATAAAATCTCTTTGAATGAAAGGTAGTACAACATTGGGAGGCCATCAGGCCCAGGAGATTTACCTTTAGCCATTTTTTTTTATAGTATCAGATAACTCTGAGAATTTAATTGGGGAGCAAAGATTAATAGCTTGTTCCGATGTTAAAGTCGGAAGGTGTATTTTACTAAGAAACTCCTTGGCCATCTTTATTTTTTCCTCTTTAAGGTCTGCCGAGTCGGACTTATCTATATTATATAGCTCTGTGTAGAACTGTTGGAAGGCTTCTGCTATCTCGACATCGTTTTTCACTAATATCTTATTTTCCTTTAGAATAGCTGAAATCCTAGATTTACGTTTACGTTGTTTTATTAATGCCAGCATGAACTTAGTAGGTTTATTACCATGGGCGAAAAACTTCTGTTTAAGGGCTAGGTATAGTTTAGCTGACTGTTTGTTTAGGAGTTCTTTAAGCTCGTCTCTAATTGCGGAGAGTTCCAATAAATGTTGTTTATTTTGTGATTTTTTTGTGAGAAGATTCCATCTCAGCAATTCTATTATATAATTCAGTGACTTTGGCTCGTCTTTGTTTATTAACGTGAGATGCAATTGAGATAAAATCGCCTCTGACAACAGATTTATGAGCCTCCCATAATGTGTGTGAGGATAACGTCTCAGATTTGTTTAGAGTGAAAAATTCCCTAAGTTTAGTTTCAACTTTTTCTTTCACTTGACGGTCATCTAGTAACGTCTCATTTAGTCTCCAAATATATGTTCTAGGGGTCGTGTCTGGTGCTCTCCAAGTAAGAAAAACTGGTGCTTGATCAGAGTGAACTATATTGCCAATGTGTGTCTCGGTGCAACACTGAATTTGGGGCATAGGGACCAAGATGTAATATAATCTGTAGTATGTATTATGAGGATGGGAATAAAAGGAGAAATCTCTTTCACCCGGGTTGTTCGCTCTCCATGCGTCTAAGATTACTGTTGTATATTAATTTTTTAATGACAGTGAGTGTTTTTGATGGGACCATTGATTTACCTGCTGAAGTGTCTAATTGAGGATTTAGGGCAACATTGAAGTCACCAGCCACTATTGCTATCCCTTCTCTAAATTCTTCAAATAGTTGCCAGGTATTTTTAAACCAGCTTTTATGTGTTACATTAGGGGCGTATAAATTAGCAAACGTGTACATTTGGGAGTTAATTGTTCCTTTTACTAATAAAAACCGACCTAAGGGGTCTGATTTTACTCCTGTCATAGTGAAGTCCATAAGTTTGTGGAAGCCAATGCTCACGCCAAGCCTATTAGGCTACTTTCACACTACCGTTCAGAGCGGGTCCGTCTGATGTTTGCACAGACGGATCCGCTCCTATAATGCAGACGTTTGGATCTGTTCAGAACGGATCCGTCTGCATTATAGTTTAAAAAAAATTCTAAGTGTGAAAGTAGCCTGAACGGATCCGTCCAGACTTTACATTGAAAGTCAATGGGGGATGGATCCGTTTGAAGATTGAGCCATATTGTGTCATCTTCAAACGGATCCGTCCCCATTGACTTACATTGTTAGTCTGGACGGATCCGCTTGCCTCCGCACGGCCAGGCGGACACCCGAACGCTGCAAGCAGCGTTCAAGTGTCCGCTTGCTGAGTGGAGTTAGGCTGAACGCTGCCAGACTGATGCATTCTGAGCGGATCCGCGTCCACTCAGAATGCATTAGGGCAGTACGGATGCGTTCGGGGCCGCTTGTGAGCCCCTTCAAACGGAGCTCACAAGCGGACACCCGAACGCTAGTGTGAAAGTAGCCTCGATCTTCAGAGGTACTATGGTACCACAGATTGTAATAAGATCTTGACAAATTTAAAGTCTTATTGTTCTTAAAGTGTGTTTCTTGAAGAAAGATCACTTTGGCTTTTTCTTTATGTAGGTAGTGTAAAATCTGGCTTCTCTTTACAGGGGTTCTGAAGCCTCTTACATTGTATGTAGTGTGGCAATGTGAACATTGAGGTGTTGTTAACCCAGGTTCCAGTCCGGGACTTAGGGCATGCTCATGTCCAGGGATCCTATTTAATCCTGCTAATGGATCCTGGGTGTGGCTCACTCTGGAGAGTGTGCAGACAGAGGCCTGGTGAGGCTCTGTCTGTGTGGTCTCAGCTAGGCAAGGCTGAGGGGCCACGAGGCTATGCAATAGCCTGGACTTTGGGGGACTCAGTGACACCCGGGAACAAGCATTGAAAGGTCAGAGTCAGGAGAACTGCTAGACCACAACCCCCTCCAAAGGTACTGCATTTGTTACAGCCTGAGGGCTGGTGGACTGTATGTCTGGGATAAGCCGCACCTGGTTCCATGTGGGAACGCTATCGTATAGCCGAGTTAGGGATACGATGTTTATTATGTTTAGGTAGAGCCCAGACGGGCAGGCTTTTGTTTTATGCCATGTTGTGTATGAAGAGTGTAAAATAAATTGCACTGTTTGGACCTGAAACCCAGTGGTTATGAAGATCATTGTGAGAATGACCCCCAAATAAGAGGCGATCCCTTACAGTAGCTATATGTATATCTGACATGATGGTGACTGAAATGGTGTAGCATTGTACTTACGTAATACTGGCTGCCTGAATCTTTTGAGGAATCTAAAGGCCACATAATAGGTTTCTGGAGTCACTGGAGCAGAGTGATTACAGATGAGGGGGGGAGAGGAAAGGCTATAAGGTAAAAGAAAGGGAATCAACATACAAGGAAAATAGTACAAGAACAATAATAGTAACATTCCTCTGCTAGAAATGGAGACTAGGGATATTTTTATCCCTTTTTGGGACCTTTTTAGGTCAGATCCTCTAAACGAGGACAGAGGTGACAGAGGTAACAAACCCAGAATATCATTCTGGGTTGCCATATTAGGTATTAAATTAAATCTAAACTTAGAATTAATAAAGAAGAAGAAGTGAGTAATATTTGTAATAACCACATACTCACTGACATAAGGTATTATAACATAATGAGAGCAACTAGATTTATCTTAAGGACATCAAAGGCAAAGATTGCTGATTATCCGAACCTCATGTATGACTCCTATAAGGCCATAAGGTGACCTCAGCGAGATACAGGGGGAGTGAGGGATAAGATGAGGGTACTAATCAATCAGCAACCTTGCCGCCACATCCGATATATTATCTAAGAACAAGTGAAAAAACAGACAACTTAGAAGATCGTGGATATAGTCAGTCTTCTGGAATAATGCGTCTAGGGGTGAGTTTTCCTTGTTTTGTCTTAGTTTTTTGAGATTTTCCACCCCCTATTATTTTCCATGAAGTAGGAGGCATGATGTATTGTGGGATGAGAACGTCATTAGTGGCTGACCAATCGGGTATGTCCACATCTTGTATGTCTAGTGCTGCCAAAATATCTGGGAGATCTTTGGGAGATCTCAAGATGTACTTCTTTTCCTTGCAGGTAATCAGCATCCCAAATGGAAACAGCCACCTAAAAGCGATTCGTCTTTGTCTAAGGTGGTCAGTGAGCGGTTTCAGAGCACGTCTCTTGTTGAGAGTAGCAGGAGCATGATCTTGGAATAGTAGGATTTGGGAGCCCTCATACTCTATGTTACCACTTTCTCTGGCTCTTTTCATGACCAAATCCTTCTGAGCGAAGTTTAAAAGCTTGCATATGATGTCCCTAGGGGGGTCACTAGGTTTAGGACGTAGTGCACGGTGGGCTCTTTCAATGGTGATTGGATCTGTATAGTCTTCACCCAGTAGGGCTAGGCATATCTCTTTTACTGCAGAGGGTATAGCTTCCATAGCAACAGTCTCTGGGACTCCTCTGATGCGAATGTTATTTCTTCTCCCTCTATTATCCTGGTCTTCAATGTAGTCGTACAGATAATTGATGTGCTGTTGGTATACTGAGAGAGCAGTAGAATTCTTGCTTGTATATTCAGCCATCATAGACTGAGTAGACTCCAAGGCTTCAACTCTTTGCCCTATCTGCATCACCTCTTTTTTCATTTCTGATAATTCCTCCAAAACTGGGTTTAGGGCTTTGGATAAAGCTTGAGAGATGAATGATCTAGATATTGGGAGATCAGAGACAGCATCAATTTGGTCTTCATCATCACTCTCTGTCTTGTAGAGGAATTGCCTGCCGTTGAGAGCTACTTTTGGGGGTGGACATGGGAGCACCCTGGTTATTCAGATTTTTCTTCATCATAAATCTGTCAAGGTCAGATTGTGATAGAGAAGATGTCTTAGATTGCTTGTGAGAGTCTTGATAAGCTCCCCTGTATCTTCCAACCTTCACCATATGTGCTTTTGATCTTGCTCTTGAAGCTAATTACTCACTGCTTCATCTAATAATGAGTGATCAACACATCACTTGATTATTTAGGTAGATGGGGCTTGTTTTCCAGCTCTATATCATCTTATGGCTGAAAAGAATCATGCATTATAGGGTTGCCCTTTAAGCAGAAAATATGTTACTGTCTCTTTAAATAAGCTGGTTAAGCAAAAAGCGGTTCTGGAGCAAGCAGGTTTTACTCCTGGGATAATACCTAACTGCCAGCAAGTCAAATGTATGTTTTGTCAATGCTGTTCAGTGCTTAATGAGAAACTAGAGACAGTGAAAGGATTCTGAAGGTAGAATGTGGCAATAGCATGCAGCGATAGTTCACCTATGAGACCAGCCAACACTTCAAAGGTAAGGATTCTTTAGTATTGGACTCTCCCTTGCAGATCAGTGTATTATATAATAAAAATCGGATAGTGCTTGTGTCGCAGGTATCCGAACGTTAGGACACTACAACAGGCTCACAAGATGGCGCCGGTTGGTGAGTGCAGCCTCCGGTGTGGCGTTATGACACTTTATAATCTCGGGCTGGGGGTTGGTGCAGTGGATGTTACAGTACCTTGCACCGGATTAGCGATAACTTAGATCCAGCTATCTGTGCCCAAGATGAAGCTCCGGTGTCGTCCGCACTCCGATTCAAATTTAGGCCGGGGATTTCAGCTCCGCTAGGCCTTACTTATAACTCCGGAACGGAGCGGTCCAGAAGCCCCAGAAAGGTCTCGGAACAGAGTATATGATGTCCTCTGTCACTAGATGGCTGTGTAGAGGTGTATTACTTTTATATATAGGGCGGATGGCGACCGATTAAGCCTGCTGTGTAAGAGCAAGGGAGCGAGACGTCTTCCTTGGTTGGTAGCTAGCCACATGTCCTATCTTTTTGCGGAACGGGCGGATCGCGGACCCATTAAAGTGAATGGGTCCGCGTTCCGATGCGGCTGACCTACAGCCGGCGATTGTGAATTGCAGCACGGGTCACACACGTTCGTGTGAACTCGGCCTAAGAAAATAGTTATTTTTTCTGAAATGTTCTTATTGTGTAATACGTAAAAAATTTTTTTTAGAAATAATTGATATATTTGGTATTGCCACATCCGTAACAACTGGCTCTACAAAAATATTACATGATCTACCCCATCAAGTGAACAGCGTAAAAAAACGAATAAAAATTACTCCAACAGCTTTTTTTGTCATTTCACCTCCCCAAAAACAGAATATCAATCAAAGAAAAAGTTCACCTCATCCCACAAAAAACAAGCCCTCACACAAGACCATAGCCAGAAAAATAAAAAATATATGGCTCTAAGAAAATGATTTTTTTTTCTAAAAATGTTCCTATTGTGTAAAAGGTAAAAATAAAAAAACTAGACATATTTGGTATCTTTGCGTCTGTAAGGACTGGATCTACAAAAATATCACATGATCTACCCTATCAAGTGAACGGTGTAAAAAAAAATATAGAAAAATTACACCAAACAGCTTTTTTTTTGTGAGTTCACCTCCAAAAAAAGGAGATAAAAAGCTAACAGAAAGCCAAATGTACCCCAATAAAAACTACAGCTTGTCCCGCAAAAAATCAGCCCTCACGTAGCTCAGTCAACAGAGAAATTTTAAAGTTATCGCTCTTAAAAACCATGACAGAAAATTCCATATTAGAAAATCCAGATGCTACTCATTCCCTTCTGAGCCCTGGCGTATCCCCAAATAACAGTTTATGACCACAATTGGGGTGTTACTGTATTCAAAAGAAAATGGTCAGCAAATTGTGGGAGGATATTCTCCTGTTATCTTTTGTGGAAAAAAAAGTTTGGGCCTAAAGCACCATTTTCTTGTAAAAAAAATAATATATTTTTCATTTTCACCGCCAAGGGTTATAAATTCTATGAAACGCCTATTGTGTCAAAGTGCTTGCTACACCCATTAAAAATTCATTGGGTGGTGTCGTTTACAAAATGTGGTCACTTCTTGGGGGGTTTTCACTGTGTGGTACCTCAGGGTCTCTTCAAATGCAACATGGCACTCTAAGACCATTACAGCAAAATATGCCCTCCAAAAATCATATCGCGCTTTCTGAGCCCTGCCGTGTGCCCATACACCAGTTTACGACCACATATGGGATGCTTCTGTAAACGGCAGAATCAGGGTAATAAATATTGAGGTTTGTTTTGCTGTTAACCCCTGATGTGCTGCAGAAAATTATAAAAATGGTAATCTGCAAAATAAATAGAAATTTAGAAATTTCACCTCTATTTTGCTTTTATTCCTGCAGATTACCGGTACTTAAAGGGTTAACAACATTTCTAAAGCCAGTTTTGAATAGTTTGATGGGTGTAGTTTCTAAAATGGGGTATTTCTGTGTGGTTTCTATTATGTAAGCTCCTCAAAATGACTTCAGAACTGAACTGGTCCTTGAAAAAATTGATTTGGGAAATTTTCTTAAAAATACCAAACATTGCTTCTAAAATTCTAAACCTTCTAACATCCTAAAAAAAAATTAATTTCATTACCAAAATGATGCCAACATAAAGTAGACATATGGTGAATGTTAATTAATAGGTATTTTATAAGGTATTACAATCTGTCTTAAAAGCAGATATTCAAATTTAAAAAACTGAATTTTTTCTAATTTACGTTAAATTTTGGATTTTTTTTTATAAATAAAGATGAACTATTTTGACTAAAATTTACCATTTACATGATGTACAATGTGTCACGAGAAAACAGTCTATGAATGGCTTGGATAAGTAAAAGCGTTCCAAAGTTATTACCACATAAAGTGACATATGTCAGATTTGCAAAATTAGGCCTGGTCAGGAAGGGGGCAAATGGCCCCGTCTGGAAGTGGTTAAAAGGGTTTTACTGGATTCTTTTTTACCCAGGAACCCCACTGATCAGCTGTTTTCAGAAGGCTAGATTTTTCTGATCTCAGACAACTCCATTTAAGGCCTGTTGTCCACGAACGTAAGGGCTCCATGCCCGTGCTGCGGACCGATCTTGGGGAAGCCGCATGCAGATCCCAGACCCATTCACTTGAATGGAGTCCGCGATCCGTCCGTTCTGCAAAAAGATAGAACAAGTTCTATCTTTTTGCGGAACGGAAGCACGGAACGGAACACCACAGAAACACTCCGTAGTGCTTCCACGGGGTTCTGTTCCATGCTTCCATTCCGCACCGGATTTGCGGACCCATTCAAGTGAATGGGTTTGCATCCGTCATGCGGAATGCACACTGCTGGTGACCCATATGTGGCGAAAGCCACTTCGCCACGGTTTTTTGGAGGGGGCTGTTTGCCCGCCTCCTGCCCCAGGATTACGGCCCTTTAAGATACTTTTACTAACTTTTAAACCCCTAAACCTATTCAAGTGAATTTTGGATAGGTTTGTCCCCAAGTTATACTGGTTAAATTGATATAAGTTATATGTATGTACAATGTAAACTCACAAAGTTGTAACAATTTATAAGAAGTGTAACTTTTCAGCTTAGGAGATAGTTGTGTAGATACAGAAATTGACTCTATTATCTCCTAGACAGAGGGGAGGAATATGCTGGGTGTTTCTATTGTCCCATTGTGCCATTGTCCCATTGTGTCCGATTTGCTGCTGTACTTACATTGTATGTGTTGTAATATATTGATTGGTTGTATTTCAAAACCCTGTGGGCAGTACTATGTTTGTGGATTGTGAATAAAAGAGGCTGTACGTGCCAGTACAGTCAGTTCTGCTTAACCCTCAAGCGAAGTGTCGTCTCGATCTTGGGTGAATTGGATTGTATGCTGATGGCCAGGAGTGTAAGCCGATTGTATGCTTTTCCTGTTCCGCGGTTTTCAGTGTTCGTGTAGTTTGCAGTTTGGCAGACTGGTGTTTGCAGTAGCTGCCTGTGCATTGGAAAGGGGAATATCGCCTAAACGGTTTTTAACCTCTTGTGTGCTGAACGGTCCATTACAATTATATTGCGGAACCGCCGTATGCGGCCCACAGAACGGGCACGGAACCCTTATGTTCGTGTGAAAGAGGCCTGAGGGCTTGTTCACACGACCGTATGGCTTTTTCAGTGTTTCGCGGGCCTTTTTTTAACGGATCGGTTTTTCCGTTTTTTGTTTCAGTAGTGTTTCCGGTTCCATTCCGTTTTTCCGTATGGCATATAAAGTATACAGTAATTACATAGAAAAATGTGGGCTGGGCATAACATTTTCAATAGATGGTTCCGCAAAGACGGAATGGATACAGAAGACATACGGAGTACATTCCGTATGTGTTCCATTTTTTTTGCGGACCCATTGACTTGAATGGAGCCACGGAATGTGATTTGCGGGCAATAATAGGACATGTTCTATCATTGAAAGTAACGGAAAAACGGAAATACAGAAACAGAATGCATACGGAGTACATTAATTTTTTTTCCCCCCAGAACTATTGAAATGAATGGTTCCGTATACGGAACTCAAAAAACGGCCTGTATACGGAATGCAAAAAACATTTGTGTGAACGAGCCCTAAGGCTAAGTTCACACGAACGTGTGTGATCTGTGGCCGTATTGCGGCCCGTAAATCGCGGGCCGCAATACACGGCCACAGTTCCGTGTGAATTCCGCATCACGGATGCGGACCCATTCACTTCAATGGGTCCGCTAATCCGGAATCGCGGAACGGCCGCACGGGACGGGACCCCTCGGAAGCACTACGGAGTGCCTCCGTGGGGTTACGTCCCGTACTTCCGTTCCGCTAAAAGATAGAACAAGTCCTATCTTTTAGCGGAACGGGCGGATCGCGGACCCATTAAAGTGAATGGGTCCGCGATCCGATGCGGCTGACCTACGGCCGGCGATCGTGCATTACAGCCCGCTATTTGCGGGCCGCTGCACAGGCACGGGTCACAAACGTTCGTGTGAACCCGGCCTAAGACTGAGACTACATGGAGCTCTTTTATAGTACTACTGATTGTACCTACCAAGTTACAGCTGTAGTCCTAAGGAATTGGTTAATATCAGTTAGCTGCAATACAAAAAGTCTCCCTTTAGCCTAGGGCTAAAAGTTACATTTATTGAATTATTAAAAGGACATAAAAGTGTTTTGCACAACTTTATATGTTTGCATATTTTGTGTTTCAGAAGAGAAAATGTTAGTGCAGTTTGCCTAGACATGCAGGCTCTGGAGCAGCGGCGGAAAAGTGTAAGAGATTTAGAAGATATATTAAGTCACCATACTTTGCAGCAATATCTGTATAAACCAAGGCGACAGGTAAGTTTAATAGGTTGGTCAATATATTTTTATTATGTAGTGAAATTGATACTAATGCTGCCTATGTCAAAAAGTGAAATTTCTATTACACATTGGGAAAGAGAAACAGTTTTGTTTTCCAGATGTAAATCCCACATCTGAATACCATGAAACACCATTTAATGGAGGCTGTCACCAGTAAATTCACTGTCAAACCCTGCACAATTCGATCATTTTGGAGAAAAAGTACTTTTACTTAATATGCTAATGAGTAGTTAAGTGCACCAAGGGTGGACCAAGCCACTCTGTGCAACCTTGCTCCTCCTTCCTCTGCCAGCCCCTCTATTTTTTTCTTGATTGACAAAGCCAGAATTCTGCACTGTCATCTCAATCGGCCCTGTCCGGAAGGAGAAAGTACTTTTTTTCCTAAATGGATCACTAAGGGGAGGATGACATAAATTCAGCCACAATAGCCCTGCTAGGCATTGTGTTTGGTTTAGGCCCCTTTCACTCGGGCGTTGCGGATTGGGGCCGGATGCGTTCAGGGTGCGTTTAGGGAAAATGGTGCGATTTTGACACTAAAACAAGTCAGTTTTGACTGCGATTGCATTCCATGTTTGCGTCTTTCCGCTCGGGTGCAAAACATTGTAATGCGTTTTGCACGCACGTGAGAAAAATTGGCATGTTTGGTACCCAGACCCGAACCCGGACTTCTTCACAGAAGTTCGGGTTTGGGTTAGGTGTTGTGTAGATTTTATTATTTTTCCTTATAACATGGTTATAAGGGAAAATAATAGCATTCTTAATACAGAATGCATAGTACAATAGGGCTGGAGGGGTTAACAAAAATAAAAAAAATTATATAACTCACCTTAATCCACTTGATCGCGCAGCCCGGCTTCTCTTCTGTCTTCTTCTTTGCTGTGCACAGGAATAGGACCTTTGATGACGTCACTGCGCTCATCACATGGTCCATCACATGATCTTTTACCATGGTGGTGGATCGTGTGACGGACCATGTGATGAGCACAGTGACGTCATTAAAGTTCCTTTTCCTGTGCACAGCAAAGAAGAAGACAGAAGAGAAGCCGGGCTGCGCGATCAAGTGGATTAAGGTGAGTTATATAATTTTTTTTATTTTTTTTTAATCCCTCCAGCCCTACTGTACTATGCATTCTGTATTAAGAATGCTATTATTTTCCTTTATAACCATGTTATAAGGAAAAATAATAATGATCGGGTCTCCATCCCGATCGTCTCCTAGCAACCATGCGTGAAAATCGCACCGCATCCGCACTTGCTTGCGGATGCTTGCGATTTTCAGGCAGCCCCATTCACTTCTATGGGGTCTGCGTTGCGTGAAAAATGCAGAATATAGAACATGCTGCGATTTTCACGCAACGCACAAGTGATGCGTGAAAATCACCGCTCGTGTGCACAGCCCCATAGAAATGAATGGGTCTGGATTCAGTGCGGGTGCAATGCATTCACGCCACGCATTGCACCCACGCCGAAAACTCGCTCGTGTGAAAGGGGCCTTACCTGTGAATATCCTGGTGACAGACTCCCTTTAAACCAGCCTTGTGTTATAGTCATATACTGAAGATGTGGATTCTCTAAACTGTAATACATTTGAAGCTGGGGTTTGGAGTCTATTATAATAACAACAATGCCTGCTACATACTGTATCAATGCTCATACAGTTTTTCCAATCACAAATTAGTGACCATAGTATCGTTGCTGCCAAAGTAGAGACATCCAATAGTGTTATCTGGAAAACGTATAAATTATTAAAGTGCTAGCCAGACATGTGTGCCCATATTAAAGGGATTCTGTCACCTCGTTTTAGGTTATAGAGATGCGGACATGCACGGCTAGATCGCCGCTAGCATGTCTGCAATATACCTGTCCTATAGGGCTGTGTCCTTTTATTTTGTTTAAAAAATGATTTTAGAGATATGTAAATGATCCTTGTAAGGTGCCCAAGGGGCTGTACTAACCTTCTTGGTGCCCAGCCACGCCCCCCTGTGAAGGAGCCCAGCGCCGCCTGCATCCTCCGAATCTTGTCCTTTCTGCACAGTTAGATTGCCGTAATCTCGCGATGTGCGAGCTCGCGCATCTGCAGTTCCTTACCTGAGGCTGATGCCAGCACAGGGAAGGACCACTATACCAGACTGCGCATGCGGGAGCTCGCGCATTGCGAGATTACGGCAATCTAACTGTGAAGAAAGGAGGAGATTCGGAGGATGCAGGCGGTGCTGGGCTCCTTCACAAGGGGGCGTGGCTGGTGCCACTCGACCAAAGATTGCTGTGTTGCAGGGCAGTCATTGAGCTGAATGGATTTGCAGTGCGACTCATAAGTTGCCGTAACCATGACCCCAAAATAGAAAAAAAAAAATCCAGCAGTGGGACCATATTCATTTCTTTTAACACCAGCTGTAATTTAGTTTCCAAACACTTTTCTTTTAGAAACAAAAAAGACACTACATTTTGAAACCATTCTGAAAACCCAAGAAGTAACAATTAAAAGAAAAAAATGCTAGTGTATAACTTGAATGGAGCAATTTCTGATCAATTGTTCTTTGTAGCAAAAACAATCAATCTATCCTTAAAGAGCATCTGTCAGCAGATTTCTAGCTATAAAAGTTGCTTACCTGTTGCATGGGCACTTGGCAGCTGAAGGCATATGTGTTGTTCCCATATTCATTTGTGCTCGCATTGCTGAGAAAAATAATGTTTTAATATATACAAATGAGCCTCTAGGAGTAATGGAGCAAGGAACCATACCAACCGGCATAGGAGAATCTTCTTCTTTTATTTTCTCAGTTATAAATACTGTACATAAAATAAAATGATATACAATTAGAAATAAAAATAAAAATGGGAGACAATGCATTTCGGGGATCAAAAGGTCCCCTTCATCAGGTCAAGGTATGCAACCTTCAGTTTTCTAATTGTTCTAACATTATATTCAATAACCTTTCTACACTGTTTTGTCATGTAAACTCATTAGCTTAAACTTGGGCATATGGAAAAGACATGCAAATTAGCAGAATCTGCCTTGTTTTTCATCTGAAACACTATTTGCATGTCTTAGAAAGGTTATTGAATATAATGTTAGGACAATTAGAAAACAGAACATTTCTATGCAGCCCTCCTAAGCAGTGAGAGAAACGTTAGCTGGCATCCAAAAACAAAATTTACAATTTTTGTCACCCTAATGATAATGATGTAGGTGCGCAGGTCCCCCAAGCCATCCAACTCAAATCAAGCAACTTTGAGGCTTGCTGGCTTTCTCCTTTTGGATAGAGAGCTGGTCTTGTATGTTTCATAGTGCACAAGGCTGCCATTGTAAGGTATGCTGACTGTACCTGTCTCATGGATAGGTTGTTGGCTTGCACATACCTGGCTTTTGGCATACAGCCTTTGTGTGATTGTCTGTTATATGTTGTTTATTGTGAGTTGTAGGTAATGATTTTTAAAAAAAAAAAAAAATAATATGTCATCTATAAAAAGAAGTTAGTGATAGGTAGTAAAATACTTATAATAAAAATTAATTGATAGGTAAAATAATAACTATAAAACAAAATAGGTATAGATGATAGATAGCATAATAGGGATTAAGAGTAGCTATATACAATAAGTGAGAAAAGATTATAGGTTTATCTAGTGATAAAAAAAATCTAGAATATTCGCTATTACGAAGATGTAGCAATATATTCTAGATCTTTGCGAATTCTCGAAGTGCCAATATTTGCGATAAAAATTTGTGATTAGAATATTCGCGTTCAACACTATTAGCTAACAGCTATCTAAGGCATATGGCCAATAGAAATGAGTGAAGTTTTGAAAAATTCAGTTTGTCAACTTCGCCAAAGTTCGCAAAGGAATTAATTTTGTTCTGAATTAATTAATCATGAATCGCTATGAATCAGGTATACCGAGGCCACTAGGGTACGGCCATGCGAACCGTCTGTGCTGTGGGCCGGTTGCGGCCATGCTGCAGTGAAGAACCGAGCGGCCATTAAGCCAGCAGCTGCCTTTCATATAACAATGAAGATATCACTGTATAGTCAGTCTTCATTGTTAATGACAATGTGGAAAATTTAATGCACCTTTACACAGGTGCTGTTTGTATGGGGTTTGGATGGTTAGGTGGGGACACAATATGCAAAGTCCTCTTCCGTTCCGTTATTGCACAAAACATATCCGTATGTTTTCCGTATTTGATTTGTTTTTTGCGGAACTCATTAATCACCAAACACATGAGCAATATGGGCTGGGTATAGCATTTCTACAGTATGGATCTGCAAAATACAGATGTCATACGGATGTGTTCCATGTGCGTTCTTTTTTTTTTTTTTTTTTTTGCGGACCCATTGACTTGAATGGGGCCTCAGACCGTGATTTACGGACAATAATAGGACATGCAATACTTTTATGCGGAACGGCCATGCGGACAAGCGGAAATGGAATGCACACGGAGTAACTTCTGTATTTTCTACAGCCCCATTGAAGTGAATGGTTCCGCATACGGTCCGCAAAAAACCCGGAACGGAAGCGGAAAGAAAATACGTTCGTGTGCATGAGCCCTTATTCATGGCAAAACATCGACATATTAAAGGCAGATTTGTTGCAGTTTTGTTGCAGAATTGGCATTGATTTCACCCCATCTATTGTTAAGGAGGAAATCCCCTGCTGATTTAAAACCTGCATCACAGGTAAATTTCCTCAGCATTTTGTAAAATTTCATCCACTTTGCTGCTACTGTAAATCACTGTGGATTTTACATCTTCATTTCTGTGGTACAAAATATTGCAGCATATCTGCCACATGTGTATAAACCTTTAAGCGCTTTAAACATATAAATGGTTTAAACAAAAATCTATCTTTATATACTGTTTGACAAAATATAAAACATAACTTTACATGTGTCTGCTTTTTCTCATTAATTTGTATATGTTTATGGCAGCAAAAACACCTATATAGTCGTCATGAAGTTACAATAGATGAAAATGAGATGGAAACAAAGGAGATATTTCAGAGAACAATGAAGAAGCGCCTTGAGTCCTTTAAATCAACTAAATTTGGTCGCAAACAAACAAAGCATATAAACAAGAATTACAAAAGAGACAGAGGACAAAGAGTAAGTAAACATTTTATGTGTAAAAACAGAAATACATACTATGAAAGAAAAATGGAGGACAGAAATGCTTTGGGCCTCACGCACATGGCCGTTGTGCGGCCGTTCCGTGCATTGGAGACCGCAATTTGCGGTCCCCAATACACGGGCAACGTCGGTTCGGCGGCCGGGGCAGATCGAGACCCATTCAACTTGAATGGGTCCGTGATCCGTCCGCACTGCAAAAAAAAATAGAACATGTTCAAGTGAATGGGTCCGCATCTGTGATGCGGGGAGCACACGGCCGGTGCCCGCATATTGAAGACTGTTTGCGGGCCGCAATACGGCCACGGCCGAGCAATGGCTATGTGCATGACTCTGTGGCCTTATAGGTAGGAATGTAACAATAAAGGATGATATGCTTAATGTTGTCTGGATCTTCGGTTTCTAAGCAACTAGGGTAGATTTACAATAAACTGATATAGTTGTGCTATAGATTGTCAAAACTCTATTGTAAATAGGTGTGGCAGTCACCATGGATCTTGCCACCACAGTGTCTGGGATAATTGTCTGACCCTTGTATAAAAGGGGCAGAAGGGGAAATTTAGTAGACCAGGATCCTGCACTGATTGGTTAATGTCAGACTATGCAGGGACACATCTCCAACTGGTATTACCCAGCTGGACCTTCACTACAAACTGCAGACAATTCATTCACAACTTTTAGAAGTAATAATAAAGGAATTGCACAATATAGAGTCAAAAGAATAGATGCCCCAGAATTGTTATTACATAGGCAATGCAAGAATTAGCTAAAACTTTAATGTCAGGCGAGGTTAAAAGTCCTCTTTAAAGAGGACCTTTCACCGATCCTGACATTGTGAACTAAGTATCATGATCTGTACAGCGGCACCCAGGGATCTCACTGCACTTACTATTATCCCTGGGCACCACTCCGTTCTCCCGTTATGTCCTCCGGTATGTTCGGGGACTTGGTTATAGTAGGCAGAGTCTGCCCTTGTTCTGCTGGGCGTCTCCTTCTCCTAGGCTGTAGCGCTGGCCAATCGCATCGCAGAGCTCACAGCCTGGGAGAAAAAAACTCCCAGGCTGTGAGCTCTACCTTTTAGTAAAATTTATAATCAATTTAATTAGGAGATCCGAATAATTAGCCCCTTAACGCAAAATGCCGTGCATGTACGGCGGGGAATGCTGTGCCAGAACGCATTCCGCTGTAAAGGCACGGCAGGCTGATCGGGCGGGTGCAGGAGCTGCGCCCGCCCGATCACTTCAGGGGTCTGGCAGTCCCTGGTAGCCGGGCCCCTGCTGTATCCGCCGACATCGCTGTTTACAGCGACATAGAAGTGGTTTGCGGGGGGTAAAGAAGCGCATCGGGTCCCAGCGCTGCTGTGGCGGGGACCCGATGTGTAACAAGGCAGCCCGATGCCGTGCAGAGGTTGCCCAATGCCTTGCACTGCATGGGTACCTGCCTTCTACGGGTGCCCAGGAGAACCAGCCTCAGGCTGGGTCTCCTAGGCAACCTTTTAGTGTATTAGGCCTATTGCACACGACCGTATGGCTTTTTCAGTGTTTTGCGGTTCGTTTTTCACTGATCCGTTGTTCCGTTTTTTGTTTCCGTTGTGTTTCCGTTTCTGTTCCGTTTTTCCGTTCCGTTTTTTCCGTATGGCATATACAGTATACAGTAATTACATAGATAAAATTGGGCTGGGAATAACATTTTCAATAGATGGTTCAGCAAAAAACGGAACGGAAACGGAAGACATACAGATGCATTTCCGTATGTGTTCCGTTTTTTTTTGCGGACCCATTGACTTGAATGGAGCCACGGAACGTGATTTGCGGGCAATAATAGGACATGTTCTATGTTAGAACGGAAAAACGGAAATCCGGAATGCATACGGAGTACATTCCATTTTTTTTGCGGAACCATTGAAATGAATGGTTCCGTATATGGACCGTATACCGAACGCAAAAAACGGCCAGTAAACGGGGAAAAAAACGGCCAAGTGCAGGAGGCCTTACTCTGTGTAATCCACTAACAGGCAATGCATTTCAAGTTTTGCAGAGGGGATCAGACCCCCAAAAGTTGAAGCCCCAGAGTAAAATAGAAATAAAAAAAAAAAGTTTCAAGTTAAAAAAGAAAAAAAACCTCTCCTTTCCCCTGATTTTACAATAAAAAATTGAAATAAATAAAACATACATATTAGGTATCGCCGCCTCTGTAATAACCGGCTCTATAAATATATCACATGATCCACCCTGTCCGATAGACATCATAAAAAAGTAAATAAAAACTGTGTCAAAAAAGGCTATTTTTGTCACCTTACATCACTAAAAGTGCAACACCAAGCGATCAAAAAGGCGTATGCCCCCAAAATAGTACCAATCACCTCATCCCACAAAAAATGAGCCCCTACATAGGAAAATCGCCCAAAAAATAAAAAAACTATGGCTCTCAGTTTAAGGAGACACTAAAACATGATTTACTTTTGTTTCGAAAATGCTTTTATTTTGTTAAACGTTAAAAAATCACCGCTTCTGTAACAACATGCTCTATAAAAATATCACATAACCTAACCCCTCAGATGAACACTGTAAAAAAAAAACTAAAAAAAAACGTGTCAAAGCAATTTTTGGTCACCTTACATCACAAAAAGTGTAATAGCAAGCAATCAAAACGTCATATGCACCCTAAAATTGTACCAATCAAACCGTCATCTCATCCAGCAAAAATGATACCCTACCTAAGACAATCGCCCAAAAATAAAAAAAACTATGGCTCTCAAACTTTTGAGACACTAAAACATAATTTTTTTTTGTTTCAAAAATTCTATTAGTGTATAAAACCTAAATAAAAAAGTATACATACAGATGTAGCAACATTAGCAACCCCTTTTTTCGCATAACGAAAGCAACGAATCGCGATACTAACCTGCAATTCATAACAAAGCCAGTAGATGGCAGCATTAACCAATCCTAATTAAAACCACAGTAACTGTTTTAACTAAATTATATCTACGGTACCTCTTTTTAACACATTAAGTTATAGCTTAAAGAATTTTTTAAGCTTAATTTTTAAATAGTTATATATATTTTTTTATTATTATATAATTTTTATTATTTCAAAACATTATTTATAACACAGAACAAATAAACACACAGGCTATATGCCAAAAGCCGGGTATAATGCAAGCCAGCACCTATTCATAAAACAGGTAACCGGGATACCTTACAATGGCAGCCTGGTGCACTATGAGACATTTAAAACCATCTCTCATCTAACTGAGAGTCAGTAAGTCTTAATGTTGCCTGAGAGCTCTTGGATAGCTTGGGGGACCATGCACCTAAATCTTTATCATTAGGGTGACAAAATTATAATTAGTTTTTATTTTTATTTATTTATTTATTTATTGCTAGCTAATTCTTCTCTAACTGCTTATGAAGGCTGCATAAAAATTTACGGGTTTCTAATTGTTCTAATATATATTTAATAACCCATCTATACTGTTTTGTTATGTAAACTAATTTGCATAAATATGAAAGACATAGCACATGTGATTAGCCTACTTTCCATCATGAACAGTGCCATCTATTGGATACATAGTCTTATGTCCTGTCCTACAGTCTGCAGACTATTATCATTTTCCTCATGAACAGCGCCATCTATTGGATACATAGTCTTATGTCCTACAGTCTGCAGACTATTATCATTTTCCTCATGAACAGCGCCATCTATTGGACAGCTGAAACACTGTTTGCAATATCTTGGCCATATTTATGCAAATGAGCTTACTTGACAAAACATTATAGAAAGGTTATTTGAATTGACTTGTAGTTCGGACAATTAGAAAACAGAACATTTTTATGCAGCCCTCTTAAGCAGTGAAAGAGGAGTTATCTAGCGTAAAAAATTAAAATAAATTACAATTGTTTTCACCCTAATGGTAATGACAGGTGCACAGGACTCCCTAGAAATCCGAAGTAAACCAATATTGAGACTTACTGGCACTCTCCTTTTGGATAGAGAGCAAGTGTAATATGTCTCAGGCTGCCACTGTGAAGTATGCTGATGGTACCTGTCTCACAGATAGGACATTGGCTTGCAGATACCTTGCTTATGGCATATAGCCTTCAGTTAAAAAAATAACTGTTTTGTGTTGTCTATTGTAATTTTGGTAATAAGAAGTTATAAATGGTAGGAAGGGAACTATATAATAAGTGCTTATTAACCACTTCCCATCTGGGCCATTTGCCCCCTTCCTGACCAGGCCAAATTTTGCAAAACTGACATATCTCACTTTATGTGGTAATAACTTTGGAACGCCTTTATTTATCCAAGTCATTCAGAGATTGTTTTCTCGTGACACATTGTACTTCATGATAGTCATAAATTTGAGTCAAAATATTTCACCTTTATTTATGAAAAAATCCCAAATTTACCCCAAAATTTGAAAAATTCGCAATTTTGTAAATTTCAATTTCTCTGCTTTTAAAACAGAAAGTGATACCTCATAAAATATTTATTATTTAACATTCCCCATATGTCTACTTTATGTTGGCATCATTTTGGAAATGTCATTTTATTTTTTTAGGACGTTAGAAGGCTTAGAAGTTTAGAAGCAATTCTTCAAATTTATAAGAAAATTGCCAAAACCCACTTTATAAGGACCAGTTCAGGTCTGAAGTCACTTTGTGGGGCCTACATAGTGGATACCCCCATAAATGACCCCATTGTAGAAACTACACCCCTCAAGGTATTCAAAACCGCCTTTAGGCGTTCCACAAGAATTAAAGGAAAATGGAGATCAAATTTTTAAATTTCACTTTTTGGGCAGATTTTCCATTTTAATCAATTTTTTTCTTTAACACATCGATGGTTAACAGCCAAACAAAACTCAATATTTATTACCCAGATTCTGCGGTTTACAGAAACACCCCACATGTGGTCATAAACTGCTGTATGGGCACACGGCAGGGCACAGAAGAAAAGGAACTCCACATGGTTTTTAGATGCCATGTCCCATTTGAAGCCCCCTGATGCACCCTTACAGTAGAAACTCCCAAGAAGTGACCCCATTTTGGAAACTAGGGGATAAGGTGCCAGTTTTATTAGTACTATTTTTGGGTACATATGATTTTTTGATCATTCATTATAACACTTTATGGGGCAAGGTGACCAAAAAATTGGTTGTTTTAGCACAGTTTCTATTTATTTATTTTTACAGCGTTCACCTGAGGGGTTCAGTCAAGTGACATTTTTATAGAGCAGATCGTTACGGACGTGGCGATACCTAATATGTATACTTTTTCTCATTTATTAAAGTTTTACACAATAGCATTTTTGAAACAAAAAAATTATGTTTTAATGTGTCCATGTTCTGAGAGCTATAGTTTTTTTATTTTTTGAGAGATTTTCTTATGTAGGGGCTCATTTTTTGCGGGATGAGGTGACTGTTTTATTGGTACTATTTTGTGGGACATACGCGTTTTTGATCACTTGGTGTTGCACCTTTTGTGATGCAAGGTGACAAAAATTGCTTGTTTTGACAGTGTTTTTTTTTTTTTTTTTTTTACGGTGTTCACCCGAGGGGTTAGGTCATGTGATATTTTTATAGAGCTGGTTTTTACGGACGCGGCAATACCAAATATGTCTATTTTATTTTTTCTATTTTTAATTTTTTTTTTTATTCCTAACTTGGGAACTTTTTTTTTTTTTTACATGTGAAACTTTATTTAATTTTATTTTTTCAACCCTTTTATTTTTTTTTATTTTTTTTTACACTTTTCGTCCCCCATAAGGTCATACAAGACCTCTGGGGGACATTTGCTTCACTTTTTCTTTTTTTTTTCACAGTTGATTTCTGTACAGCCTCAGAGCAGGGCTGATCGAGGTCTCTGAGAGACCTCACACAGCTCCTGCATACTCCGGTCACGGCGGTCACATGACCGCCGGGCCGGAGCAGGAAGCGCACAGCGCTTCCTGCTCTGCAGACACAGCGCTCGGTGAGCGCTGTGTCTGCAGCGATCGTGAAGGCAGGGACACCTGGGCACTGTCCCTGCCTTGTCTTAGGGTTGCCCTGCTGTCACTGACAGCGGGCAACCCGATCAGCAGCTGCACGATTAGCGTGCAGCTGCTATTTCTGACAGGACGTTTTAAAACGTGCTGTCAGAAATAGACGTCCACCCATAGGACGTTTATAGTCTATGGGCGGACGTGAAGCGGTTAATATTAGGTAGAGACAAAAAAAACTATTTGTTTGTCCTTTGTGTTTGTCTGTTATTTATACACAATTATAGGCACGTGTGTCTCTTTGTCAGTATTGTATTCAACAGAAATGTATCTCACACCAGTTGTGACTAACACAACCAACCCCCAACATTGTCCATCTATTGATCTCAAGCTGTGATGGAAGAAAGGAGATGCACTACGCCCTTTGTTATATATTTTTTTTTTCCCTTTGAGAACAATAAATAGTAGGATAAATAAAAACGATAAAATTTGATTAATAGTTTATAAAATAAATTAATGATAGAATTAAAAATAGTTGAAGTGCTAGTGTGGTCATTGTAAAATGTCTGTAGGTATGTTCAAATCTTAGAATGTAATAGTTCTATGCTCCATCTGCTGGTTACAGAGGTAAATTGCGTTCTGATTTTTTAGTTTCTTTTTTTACTTGCATTATCGTTCTTCGCGATTGTGATAGGAGCGGTAGCGTTGCTACATCTGCATTAGGTATCGCCGCGTCTGTAACAACCTGCTCTATTAAAATATTACCTGATTTAACCCCTTAGATGAACACCGTAAAAAAAATCTAATAAAAATTGTGTCAAAAAGCCATTTTGCCACCTTACATCACAAAAAGTGTAATAGCAAGCGATCAAAAAGTCATACACACCCCAAAATAGTGCCAATCAAACCATCACATCATCCTGCAAAAATGATACCCTATCTTAGACAATCTGTAAAAAAATAAATACTAAAATATGATTTTTTTTGTTTGTTTCAAAAAAGATATTATTGTGTAAAACTTAAATGACTAAAAACAGTATACATATTAGGTATTGCCACGTTCGTAACAACCGTCATTATACAAATATCACATGACCTAACCCCTTAGGTGAACACTGTAAAAAATTAAAAATAAAACGGTGTAAAAAAAGGCTTTTTTGTCACCTTACATCACGAAAAGTGTAATACCAAGCGATCAAAAAGTCATAAACACCCCAAAATCATACCAATCAAACCGTTATCTCATCCTGCAAAAAATGAGCCACTACCTAAGACAATTGCCCAAAAAAAAAAAAAAAAAAAAAATATGGCTCTCAGAATATGGAGACACTAAAACATGATTTTTTTTGTGCTTAAAAAAATGCTATTATTGTGTAAAACTTAAATAAATTAAAAAAAGTATACATATTAGGTATTGCCACGTCTGTAACGACCCGCTCTATAAAAATATCACATAATCTATCCCGTCAGGTGAATACGGTAAAAAAAAAAAGGAAAACGGTGTCAAAAAAGCTATTTTTATGTCACCTTACATCACAAAAAGTGTAATACTAAGCAATCAAAAAGTCATATGCATCCTATAATAGTAACAATCAAACCATCATCTCATACAGAAAATAATTAGCCCCTACAGTCGCCTAAAAAATAAACTATGGCTGTCATAATATGCAGACACAAAAAATTTTTTTTTTTCAAAAATGGTTTATGTAAAACTGAAACAAACAACCTAAAAAAGTTGTCATATTTGGCATTGTCACGTCCGTAACAACCCGCTCTATAAAAATAGCTCATGATCTAACCTGTCAGATGAACATTTGTAAATAACAAAAAATAAACTGTTCCAAAACAGCAACTTTTTTGTTACTCCTCACAAAAAGTGTAATATAGAGCAACCAAAAATCATATGCACCCTAAAATAGTACCAACAAAATTGCCACCTTATCCCGTAGTTTCCAAAATGGGGTAATTTTTTGGGAGTTTCTACTCTAGGGGTGCATCAGGGGGTCTTTAAATGTGACATGGCACCTTAAAATTATCCCAGTGAAATCTGCTTTCCAAAAACCATATGGCGTTCCTTTCCTTCTGCGCCCTGCCGTGTGGCCATACAGCAGTTTACAACCACATATGGGGTGTTTCTGTAAACTACAGAATCAGGACAATAAATATTGAGTTTAGTTTGGATTTTAATCCTTGCTTTATTAGCGGGGGAAAAAAATGATTAAAATGGAAAATCTGGCAAAAAAGTGAAATTTTGAAATTTCATATCCATTTTCGAATTAATTCACCTAAAGGGTTGACAATGTTTGTAAAATCAGTTTTTAATACCTTGAGGGGTGTAGTTTCTAAAATGGTGTCATTTTTTAGTGTTTTCTATTATGTAAGCCTCACAAAGTGACTTCAGATCTGAACTGGTCCTTAAAAAGTGTGTTTTGGAAATTTTCTGAAAATTTTCAAGATTTGCTTCTAAACTTCTAGGCTTTTTAAAGTCCCCAAAAAATAAAATGGCATTCACAAAATGATCCCAACATGAATTAGACATATGGGATATCTAAAGTAATAACTATTATATGAGTCATCACTATCTGTTTTAAAAGCAGAGAAATTGAAATTTGGAAAGTTGCGAATTTTTCAAAATTTTTGGTAAATTTGGTATTTTTTTATAAATAAATATGAAATATTTTGATTCAAATTTACCACTGTCATGAAGTACAATATGTGAAGAGAAAGCAGGCTCAGAATGTCTTGGATAAGTAAAAGCGTTTTAAAGTGATCACCACATAAAATGACACATGGTCCTTAAGGTGAAAAATGGCCTGGTCCTTAAGGGCTTAAAGGGATTGACCATTTTCCAGCTACTCATGATCAATGTGTATGTTACATGATTATATGACACTTACTAATACAGTCTTTGTTGATATTCTGTGGCACCTTCTACATTTCATAAGGTATTCTCTCTTGTTAGCCAAGTATTTTGTGCTATCCACACAGAGGTCCTGTCCATAAAATGGCTGATGATGAATGGTTGTGTGACCAGGAAAATCACTAAGTCTCCTCCAATCTAATACACTTACACCTGCACTACAGCACCGAAAATTTTCCCAACAAGGGCACATGATTTATAGAGCACAGGAAATCAACAAAAGCTATATTAGTAAGTTTCATTTAGTCATCTTACATGCACATCGGTCTAAAGTGGCCAGCCCCTTTAAACTGTGAGCTCTGATGGGAAATAAATGTAATAGGGAAAATAATTGAATAAGTAATAAAAAATAATGATGTGAAAAATAAAAACAAAATAAAAGCTGAAAAATGGAGGGAAGAAAAAAAAAGAATCATAAATGAGAACTGTTAAAAAAAGCTAATGATAAAATGATAAAGCCAAAAAAGGAAAGAAAATTCCTTAAAGGGTAATTCCTGAAGCAAAACTTGCAGGATAACTGGACATGTGTTTTTTCAGCCTTATAAACTATGTTACTATGTAAAATAGCCAAACTGAAAATGACCTGAATGTGAAAAAGTGAAAAGATGATGGTATTTAGAGATGAGGCCCAAAAATTGAGAAAAATAAAAGCACAAAATAGTTATTCCCAGGTTGTAGGAAAACAACTAATAAATACCTGTGAAAAGAAATATTTGTGAAAAGAAAGTATTAAACTAGCAGCTCTTCACATGGTAATTGTATTCTTTTCATTTTTATTATTCAAATAAGAAATGAAACAGGTAGTTTCTTGGATAGCCCCTTCCTCTGCAAACTCAGGATTAGGCTCCATTCACACGTCCGCAAATGGGTCCGCATCCCTTTCCGCAATTTTGCGGAACGGGTGCGGACCCATTCATTCTCTATGGGGACGGAATGGATGCGGACAGCACACAGTGTGCTGCGGACAAGGATAGGCATTTCTATAGGGGTGCCGGGCTGGTGTGTTGCGGATCTGCAATTTGCGGGTCCGCAACATACCACGGATGTGTGAATGGAGCCTTCGGCTACATTAACAAGACCGTATGGGCTGTTTCACACGAACGAGTCCATTGCAGGAATCACGCTTTGTGTGTGAGTGTGATCCTCTGCTCTGGACTTGCAGGAGTGCACTGCATTATCATGATTTATAATGCTATGTGCCTCTGCTTGACCTTATTTTTACAGAATTATACTGACAGCTTTATGTCACTATGAGGCCTCATGCACACGACCGTTGTGTGCATCTGTGGCCGTTGTTCCGTTTTCCGTGATTTTCTGCGGACCCATTGACTTTCAATGGGTCCGTCAAACTCTGAGAATGCACCGTTGTTCATCCGCGGTCGTGATCCGTGTTTCCTGTCCGTCAAAAAAATATGACCTGTCCTATTTTTTTTGATGGACAACGGTTCACGGACCCATTCAAGTCAATGGGTCCGTGAAAAAACACGGATGCACACAAGATTGGCATCCGCGTCCGTGGTCCGTGGCCGTAGGCTACTTTCACACAGACGGATCCGCAGATCCGTCTGCATAAAAGCTTTTTCAGAGGTGAGTTTTCACTTCGTGAAAACTCAGATCCGACAGTATATTCTAACACAGAGGCGTTCCCATAGTGATGGGGACGCTTCAAGTTAGAATATACTACGAACTGTGTACATGACTGCCCCCTGCTGCCTGGCAGCACCCGATCGCTTACAGGGGGCTGTGATCCGCACAATTAACCCCTCAGGTGCCACACCTGAGGGGTTAATTGTGCGTATCATAGCCCCCTGTAAGAGATCAGGTGCTGCCAGGCAGGAGGGGGCAGACCACCCTCCCCTGTATTTAACTCATTGGTGGCCAGTGCGGCCTCCCCTCACCCCCCTCCCTAATTAAAATCCCCCCCCCCATCATTGGTGGCCAGTGCGGCCTCCCCTCTCCCCCCTCCCTAATTAAAATCACCCGCCCATCATTGGTGGCCAGTGCGGCCTCCCCTCTTCCCCCCCCCCCCTAATTAAAATCACCCCCCCATCATTGGTGGCCAGTGCGGCCTCCCCTCTTCCCCCCCCTAATTAAAATAACCCCCCCATCATTGGTGGCCAGTGTGGCCTCCCCTCTCCCCCCCCTAATTAAAATCACCTTCCCCCATCATTGGTGGCAGCGGAGAGTTCCGATCGGAGTCCCAGTTTAATCGCTGGGGCTCCGATCGGTAACCATGGCAACCAGGATGCTACTGCAGTCCTGGTTGCCATGGTTACTTAGCAATTTTTTGAAGCATTATACTTACCTGTGATGTCTGTGTCCGGCTGGGCGCTCCTCCTACTGGTAAGTGACAGGTCTGTGCTATAGGCAATGCGCCGCACAGACCTTTCACTTACCAGTAGGAGGAGCGCCCGGCCGGTCACAGACAGCGAAGGTAAGTATAATGCTTCTAAAATTGCTAAGTAACCATGGCAACCAGGACTGCAGTAGCGTCCTGGTTGCCATGGTTACCGATCGGAGCCCCAGCGATTAAACCGGGACTCCGATCTGAACTCTCCGCTGCCACCAATGACGGGGGAAGGTGATTTTAATTAGGGATGGGGAGAGGGGAGGCCGCACTGGCCACCAATGAGTTAAATACAGGGGAGGGGGGTCTGCCCCCTCCTGCCTGGCAGCACCCGATCTCTTACAGGGGGCTATGATACGCACAATTAACCCCTCAGGTGCGGCACCTAAGGGGTTAATTGTGCAGATCACAGCCCCCTGTAAGAGATCGGGTGCTGCCAGGCAGGAGGGGGCAGTCATGTACAAAGTTCTTAGTATATTCTAACTTGAAGCGTCCCCATCACTATGGGAACGCCTCTGTGTTAGAATATACTGTCAGATATGAACTCAAATCCGATGGTATACTCTAACATAGAGGCGTTCCCATGGTGATGGGGACGCTTCAAGTTAAAATATACCATCAGATTGGAGAACTCTGATCCTATGGTATATTAACTCCTGACTTTACATTGAAAGTCAATGGGGGACGGATCCGTTTGCAATTGCACCATATTGTGTCAACGTCAAACGGATCCGTCCCCATTGACTTGCATTGCAAGTCAGGACGGATCCGTTTGGCTCCGCGCGGCCAGGCGGACACCAAAATGAATTTTTTTTTCATGTCCGTGGATCCTCCAAAAATCAAGGAAGACCCATGGAAGAAAAAACGGTCACGGATCACTGAACAACGGAAATCCGTTTTGCGGACCGCAAAAAAAAAACGTCTGTGTGCATGAGGCCTGATTCTGTGGAAAAAAATCCATGCAGAGACACATAGCATTATAAATCATGATAATGCCGTGTCCTCCTGCAAGTCCAGAGCGGAGGATCACACTCGCACACGGAGCGTGATTCCTGCAATGGACTCGCTCGTGTCCATTGCAGCCCTGTGTTTTGCAGATCTGCAAAAACAATTTGCGGTATGGAACAGGAGGCCCATTATAGAGATGCCTATTCTTGTCCACAAAACAGACAAGAATAGGACAGGACTCATAATTTTTGCAGGGCCACGGAATGGAGCAACGGATGCGGACAGCACACAGAGTGCTGTCCGCATCTTTTGCCGACCCATTGAAATGAATGGTTCCGTATACGGACCGTATGCGGAACACAGAAAACGGCCCGTATACGGAACGCAAAATACATTTGTGTGAATGAGCCCTTAGACTTGGGTGTGCCGAAGGGGAGGAGAAAATGTTTTGAGTATAGTCTAAGCGGATAGGTTGGATTTGACAAATATTGGTGCAGGACTTGGGACTAGTGAATGCAGAGACAGATGAAGTGCTATTGTTAAAATGTAAACCAGGAAGTATAGAAGAAGTGAATTTGGATGTATGAGATAAAAAGATGACTTTACATAGACATGAAAAGTGAAAAAAATATCTAAGTCAAGTTTGCCTTGAAAATGATAGGAAAAAAACGGACACGGATCACGGACGCGGATGACAATCTTGTGTGCCTCCGTGTTTTTTCACGGACCCATTGACTTGAATGGGTCCGCGAACCGTTGTCCGTGAAAAAAATAGGACAGGTCATATTTTTTTGACGGACTGGAAACACGGATCACGGACGCGGATAACAAACAGTGCATTTTCCGAGTTTTCAACGGACCCATTGAAAGTCAATGGGTCCGCAGAAAATAACGGTAAACGGAACAACGAACACGGAACACAACAACGGTCGTGTGCATGAGGCCTAATGCTGTAGCCTTGTTGGTTACTGGCATTACAGTGATTGGCTGGCCAGAACACGTGATCGGGTGCTATAAAGCACCCAATGGCGCGTGTTCGGCTCATTATTAGTCAGGGAGAGCTGCGCTTATGAATGGACAGATAGTGTAGGGAGTGTGATCGCAATCTATTTAGTTGCAAAACTTTTCAAAGACCCAAAAGTCATTTTAAGGACTATTGTGTGAGGTGGCAGCAATATAATATAGCCATCAATTTTTGTTTTCCATACTTTATCTATTGAGGGTGTCTGCAGTGACTTGTGACATCTGTGCAATACCTTCTGTGTGTCAGGACAAGAGATAGAAAAAATATAAGTGAAAACTAGTATATTTTTTCCATACTTTTCCATACTTTTTCTATAGAGTGTGTCTGCAGTGACTTGTGACATCTGTGCAATACCTTCTGTGTGTCAGGGCCAGAGAGATAGAAAAAATATAATTGAAAACTAGTATATTTTTTCCTTACTTTTTCTATAGAGGGTGTCTGCAGTGACGTGTGACATCTGTTCAATACCTTCTGTGTGTCAGGGCCAGAGATAGAAAAAATATAAGTAAAATATATTTTCCTTTTTCCATATACTGTGCTTGCTGTGAACTGTGACATCCATGCCACATCTTGTGCGTCAAGCGTGCATATAACATTTAATATAAAGAAGGCGAGCATTAAGGGACGGGGAAGTGGCCGTGATGCTGATGGTTCACGCAGAGGCCGTGGCCCTGGAAGCGTTGAAACTGCCTGCTGCCAGAGCCCAAGAAAAACAATCATCCATGATACCTCGCTTCATGTCCCAGTTTGCAGGGCATTGGAGGACAAAACTCTTGAAGTCAGATCAGTGCGACCAGGTGGTCGGTTGGATTGCAGCAGATAATGCTTCCAGTCGGTTAAGCACCACCCTGTCTTCCACCAAGTCCAGTCTCAGTAGCAAAGAGTCTGGTCAACAGAATCCTCACCCTGATCCTCCTTCCTCCCACCATGGAGAGTCTGGCCAAACAAGTGATCCCACACTCGAATATTCCAAGGAGCTCTTTTCATCGCCATTACTTGATTTGGCCCTCTCGCCAAGCATGCTTGAAGAGGGACATGAGATCTTGTGCCCTGATTCCCAACCTCTTGAGCATCCACAGTCACAAGAATATGACGGTGGGGAACAGCAATTAGTGTTTAATGAGGTGGATGATGATGAGATACAGTTGCCAATGAGTCAACCGCAATTACTGTCTCAAGAGGTTGATGAAGAGGATGAGACACAGTTGTCAATCACTGAGTTTGTGGTTAGGTAAACAAATCAAGAGGATGATCAGAGTGAGGAAGTGGTGGACGATGAGGTCACTGACCCAACCTGGGAAGGTGTAAAGCCGAGTGAGGACAGCAGTACAGAGGGGGAGGGATCTGCAGCACCGCAACAGGCTGGAAGTGGTAGTGGGGTGGCAAAAGGTAGAAGGAAGGCCACACCACACAGGCCCACAACTGTTCCACGGAGCACCCCCTTGCAGAAATCTCCCCTGCCAAGGGGTAGGTGTTCTTCAGTATGGCGCATTTTTGAGGAAAGTGTGGACGACAAAAGAATAGTAGTTTGCAACCTGTGCCACTCCAATATGAGCCGGGGCATGAACACTAGCAACCTCACCACAACCAGCATGATCCGCCACATCGCATCCAAGCACCGTAATAAGTGGGATGAATGCCTGGGTCCACAATCTGTGTCTGCGGGTCACACCACTGCCTCCTCTTCCCCTATGGTACATGCTGGTCAATTGCCTGTCTAAGGCGCAGGCGAGGATGCCTCCCGCCCTGCACCTGGACCTTCACAAGCACCATCAGTGACCACATCCACTTCCCTGTCCCAGGGCAGTGTCCAAATGTCCTTACCCCAGGCATTTCAACACAAGCGCAAATACCCAGCCACACACCTACAGGCCATAGCACTAAATGCGCACCTTTCAAAATTACTGGCCCTGGAAATGTTGCCAATTAGGCTTGTGAACACACCGATGTCAGCAGTCCCCCCCCCCCCCCCCCCCCCGTACTCTGTCCCCAGCAGCCACTATTTTTCAAGGTGTGTTATGCCCGCCTTACACAAACATGTGTCCTGAAACGTCACACGTTCCCTGACCAACGCAGTTACTGGGATGGTCCACTTAACCACGGAAACATGGACAAGTGCATTTGGCCAGGGATGCTACATTTCCCTGACAGCACACTGGGTGAACGTTGTGCAGGCCGTGAGCAAGTCACACCCTAGGATGGCACAGGTGCTACCGACGCCGAAGGATTGTGGGCCCTACGTCGATCAGGGTTTCCGCCAGCACCTACATTAGTGGCTCCAACCCTCACTTCTCCTCCTCCGCCTCCTCCTCCACTTCCACCTCTGAATTATCTGCGTGCAGCACCAGTCAGCCATTAGCCAATAGCTGGAAGCAGTGTATCACTGCAGTGGGGAAGCGTCAACAGGCCGTGCTGGAGCTGATATGCTTAGGGAACAAACAGCACACCAACGCAGAGCTGTTGCAGGGGATAAGAGACCAGACTAAGCTGTGGCTCTCGCCACTCAACTATGACCAGGTATGGTTGTGTGTGATAATGGCCGTAACTTGGTGGTGGCTTTGGAGCTCGGCAAGCTCACACACATCCCATGTCTTAAATTTAGTGGTTCAGCAGTTTCTCAAAACCTATCCCAATTTGCCTGAGCTAATGGTGAAGGTGCGCCGCGTGTGTGCAAATTTCTGCAAGTCATCAACAGCTTCAGCCGGTCTGTCAACGCTGCAGCAGCGCTTGAAATTGCCAGCTCACTGGCTGTTGTGCGATGTGAGCACGCGCTGGAACTCCACGTTCAACATGTTGGCCAGGTTTTGTGAGCAGCAGAGGGCAGTAGTAGAATACCAGCTGCTACATGGTCCTCACATTTACAGTCAGCTTCCGCTAATCAGAAGCAAGGAGTGGGCATGGATGTCTGACCTCCTGTGAGGTTTTAAGAAACCTTTGAGGAATCAACACAGATGGTGAGCGGCGATAACGCTATTATCAGCGTAACCATCCCACTTCTGTGTCTCTGGCACTCTACGCTTTGGAGGTGCTGGCCTGCCCTACCGCCAGCGTTTTTTCTGAGCGGGTATTTAGTGATGCTGGTGGCATTATAACAGATAAGCGTATCTGCCTGTCAACTGAAAATGTTGACAGGTTGACTCTTATAAAAATGAACAAGGCCTTGATTGCCCTGACTTCTCGACTCCACCAGAGGAAAGTGGATGAACAAAGGCACTTTAAATGTGGTGGTTGGTGTGTTTTTTTTGCTGATGAAGCAAAGATTTGTAACAGGGTTGATGTTCCTGGAGGGATACACCTAATGGAAAAGGATTTGGGAAAACTAGAGGAATGGTCAAAAATCTGGCAACTAAAATTTAATGTTGATAAGTGCAAGATAATGCACCTGGGGTGTAAAAACCCAAGAGCAGAATATAAAATCAGTGATACAGTCCTAACCTACTGAGGAAAGGGATTTAGGGGTCATTATTTCAGAAGACTTAAAGGTAGGCAGACAATGTCATAGAGCAGCAGGAAATGCTTGGGTGTATAGGGAGAGGCATTAACAGTAGAAAGAGGGAGGTGCTCATGCCGCTCTACAGATCACTAGTGAGACCTCATTTGGAGTATTGTGTGCAGTACTGGAGACCATATCTCCGGTAGGATATTGATACTTTGGAGAGAGTTCAGAGAAGAGCTACTAAACTGGTACATGGATTGCAGGATAAAACTTACCAGGAAAGATTAAAGGACCTTAACATGTATAGCTTGGAAGAAAGACGAGACAGAGGGGATATGATAGAAACCTTTAAACACATAAAGGTAATCAACAAGGTAAAAGAGGAGAAAATATTTAAAAGAAGAAAAACAGCTACAAGAGGACATAGTTTTAAATTAGAGGGGCAAAGGTTTAAAAGTAATATCAGGAAGTATTACTTTACTGAGAGAGTAGTGGATGCATGGAATAGCCTTCCTGCAGAAGTTGTAGCTGCAAATACAGTGAAGGAGTTTAAGCATGCAAGGGATAGGCATAAGGCCATCCGTCATATAAGATAGGGCCAGGGGCTATTCATAGTATTCAGTATATTGGGCAGACTAGATGGGCCAAATGGTTCTTATCTGCCGACACATTCTATGTTTCTATGTTTAATGTACTCCATACACTGTATTCCCATGCACCCCTTCCACCACAAAAAAGGGTACATGGTTAAATCTTCCTTTTCTCATCCTTCTCCTCCTCTTCCATTATATCAACATGATTATTCGTCGCATAAAATGCCCTCGCATATAATTTTTTACAGGGTCAGCTCACCTGCAGGCCCTCGCATATAATGTTTTACATGGTCAGCTCACCTGCAGGACCCCGCATATAATTTTAGACAACACTGATTACTGGTTGTTCACCCTTCTTGACCCCCGCTACAAAGAGAACTTCTCATCTCTCATTCCTCTGTGGAGGCCGGGAGCAAGTCGGCTGATGGCCCAAGACTTGCCCTCCAATAGATCCTTGTTAACTGAAAGTTTACTCATTCCAATAACAGGGCCTCTTGTTATTTATCGTTACTACCTCCCTGAGTTGGAAGTTGGTAATTGCCACGCTTGTGCTGCCTTCCTTGGATGCTTGTGCTTTAATAACTTGACCCACCTTTTCTGGGTGGTTCGCAAATATGGAAAAAAGGGGCAAGGCAACAACAGCCAATCAGATTTTAGCCATTGACCTCCCTTGAATGTGGTAGCCACATTCAGGCTCCCTCTCCGTCATCGAAAACTGATTCCCCGTTACCTGTGATCACCATGGTAGGCACAGGAAAGACATCCGAATGGATCGTCGCCGTCACTGGGAAGTGCAATCGCCCAGAGGTTATCTAGAGTCACCAATGCGGCAGCAGGCCCTCGCCCCTAATGTTTTAGATGGTCAGATCAGCAGGCCCTTGCTCCAAATGTTTTTGAGGGTCCCCAGCAGGCCATCAATCATAATTTTTCAAGGGTGTGTATGATGCCCTCCTTTATGTGTAATAAAGGGTGTTTTGGAGTGCCGCTTCCTTGTAATTTTCGGCAGCCCTTTCACTTAGTGCATAGGCTTTATGAGTGTAGGAGTCCCACTATCTGAACTATTGTACCACAATGTGAAGGAGGCCCTCCATTATGTGATATACAGGCTGTATCGGAGTACCTCTTCCTTGTAATTTTTGGCAACACTTACACTTTATATACAAGTAAATATACAGGAAAGAATGTTTCTCAACAATTTTTCCTCTAAAATAGATTTTTTTTTTCCGGTTTTGTGCGTATTATTGTCAGTCTGTAAAAGTGGCGTACTCAGTCTGTAAAAGTGGCGCACTCGAGCATTCTGATGTGTTCGGCCAGAGCACCTGAGCATTTTGGTGCTCGATCAACACTAGTTACTTTTCATTTTTCATGTCAAAACAAAAAACATAAAATCCTGCAGTTTTCACGCTGGCCACAAGGCCTAATAATAGGCACAACTTCTTGGTCTGCACAGATCACTTTCCTGAAGTTATAACCTTATCATTACAAGCAGGTTTAAAATGACATATATAACCTATGTGTATAGATAACACAGGATCCTCCATTCACAATTGCTTATCTACTCCTTGATTGTAACATGACCTCTGCATAGGGGCTCGTTCACACGAACGTATGAAGCCCGGGCCCGTGCTGTGGACCGCAAATTGCGGTCCGCAATGCACGGGCACCGTCTGTGGGGAAGGCTGATCCTTCCGTTCCGCAAAAATATAGAGCAAGTTCTGTCTTTTTACGGTGCGGAAGCATGGAATAGAACCCTAGAAAGCACTCCGTAGTGCTTCTGTAGTGTTCCCTTCCGTTCTGCACCGTTTTCCGCATCTCTGGATTTGCATTAATTTCAATGGGTCCGCATCCGTGATGCGGAATGGCCATGGAACAGTGCCCGTGTATTGCGGATCCACAAATGCGGTTCGCAATACGGCAACGGGCATCACACGTTCGTGTGAATGAGCCCTAGGTCACATAGCATTCCTAAAAAACTCTCCAATAGAAGGTCAGCTGCTGTCCATTGTGTCTATGGCCCTGTAGCTGCAGTAAAGCAATTCTTTAAATGCTTTCTAAATGCTGTTCAGAACAACTCAGGCAAGACGGCAGACCCCATAATCATATTCAGTAAATCAAATACAAATATCAATATTCAGAAAATAAAAACAAATTAGAAAAAAGGATATTGTTTGCTATCTGGTTTTAACTGGCAAAAAAAAAATTGGTGACACATTTCCTTTAAGTATTTACTAGTGTTGGTCAAGCAGCAAAGTGCTCGGGTGCTCGAGTAGAACACCTCGGGATGCTCGGGTGCTCTACTGAACACGCGAGCACAATGGAAGTCAATGGGAGAACCCGAGCATTAAACCAGGCACCCCCTGCTCTGAAGAGGGGAGGGTGTATGGTTCATAATTGATTGAAACACCACTGAAATGGTTCAGGAATGGTTCGGGAACAGCATGGGGAGGATGTCTCGATGCATCTTGGATTCCCAGGTCGCTGCTGGGAACCATGTTGTCCGAGTAGTACGCCACTTTTACAGACTGACAATAATACGCACCAAAGCGAATATAAAATCGATTTTAGAGGAAAAATTGTTAGGAAATATTCTTTCCTGTATATTTACTTGCATATAAAGTGCAAGTGCTGCCAAAAATTACAAGGAAGAGGCACTCCGATACAACCTGTATATCACATAAAGGAGGGCCTCATTCACATTGTGGTACAATTGTTCAGGTAGTGGGACTCCTACACTCATAAAGCCTATGCACTAAGTGAAAGGGCTGCAAAAAATTACAATACACTCCAATACACCCTTTATTACACATAAAGGAGGGCATCATACACAACCTTGAAAAATTATGATTAATGGCCTGCTGGTGACCCTCATTAGAAGCAAGGGCCTGCTGGTGACCCACTAAAACATTAGGGGCAAGGGCCTGCTGCTGATCTGACTATCTAAAACATTTAGTGGTGAGGGTTTACTGCTGAGCTGACCTTCTAAAACATTAGGGGTGAAGGCCTGCTGCCGAGCCGACCATCGAAAAAAAATTGTGGGCGAGGGCCTGCTGACGAGCTGACAATCTAAAAAAATGTGTGGGCGAGGGTCTGCTGCTCAGCTCACCATCTAAAAAATGTTGTGGGTGAGGGCCTGCTGCCGAGCTGACCATCTAAAAATTTAGGGATGAGGGCCTGCTGGTGACCCTTAAAAACATTATGGGTGAGGGCCTGCTGATGCCCCTCTAAAACATTATCGGTGAGGGCCCGCTGCTGAGCTGACCCTCTAAAACATTAGGAGCAAGGGCTGCCTAAATAAGCATGTTGATATGATGGAGGAGGAAGAGGAGGACGAGAAAAAGGATATTGAACCATATACCCTTTTTAGTGGTGGAAAGGGTGCATGGGAACACAGTGTATTCAATACACCATAAAAGCCACATTTAGAGTGCCTTTATGGTCAGCCACTTTCCTCAACCGGTCAGCATTTTCAGTTGACAGGCGGATGCGCTTATCAGTTTTTATGCCCCCAGCAGCACTAAATACACGCTCTGACAAAACGCTGGTGGCGGGGCAGGCCAGCACCTCCAAGGCGTAGAGTGCTAGTTTGTGCCACGTGTCCAGCTTGGACACCCAATTGTTGTAAGCCACACAGGGATCACTGAGAACGCTGACACGGTCTGCTACGTCCTCCTTCAGCATCTTCCAAAATTTTTCCCTCCTTGTGACACTAGGTCGCGCATCAGGTTGAAGGTACTTCCAAAGTGTCATGAAACTGTCCCAGGCCTTGGAGAGTGTTGCTCTGCCTCTCTTGGAACTGCTGTGTGTTCCCCTCATCTCCCCACCTTGGTTGCCCAAGGAACTACGTACTCTGCAGCCAGCGTTGTCAGCTGGAAATTTTTTGAGCAATTTTTCCACAAGGACCTTCTGGTATTGCACCATTTTTCTCTTCCTCTCCACCACAGGAATGAGAGATGAGAAGGTCTCTTTGTGGCGGGGGTCAAGAAGGGTGAACAACCATCAATCGGTGTTGGCCAAAATGTGTACAACGCGAGGGTCACGGGAAAAGCAGCCTAACATAAAGTCAGCCATGTGTGCCAGAGTCCCAACAGATAAGACTTTGCTGTCCTCATGAGGAAGATGACTCTCAATCTCCTCTTCCTCCTGTTCTACCCATCCACGCTGAACAGATGGAATAAAACTTCCATGGGTACTACCCTCTGTGGAGGCAACCTTCTCCTGCTCCTCCTCATTATCATCAAATTCGTGCTGAGAAGACGAACTGAGGGTGGTCTGGCTATCACCCTGCAAAGCGTCCGCCTTAATTAGGAGCGTTTGAGTAGACACAGAAGTGGGAGGGTTACGCTGATAATCACGTTATCGCCGCTCACCATCTGTGTTGATTCCTCAAAGTTGTGTAAAACCTCACAGATGTCAGACATCAACGCCCACTCCTCGCTTGTGAAGAGCGGAAGCTGACTGGAAAGTCGATGACCATGTTGCAGCTGGTATTCCACTACTTCCCTCTGCTGCTCACAAAGCCTGGCCAATATGTGGAATGTCGAGTTCCAGCGCGTGCTCACGTCGCACAACAGTTGGTGAGCTGGCAATTGCAAGCGCTGCTGCAGCGTTGCCAGAGAGGCAGAAGCTGTCGATGACTTGAGGAAATGGGCCCACGCGGCGCACCTCACCAGTAGTTCAGGCAAATTAGGGTAGGTTTTGAGAAACCACTGAACCACTAGGTTGAACACGTGGGCTAGGCATGGTATGTGTGTGAGCTTACCGAGCTCCAAAGCCGCTACCAAGTTACGGCCATTATCAGACACAACCATGCCTGGTTGTAGGTTGAGTGGCGAGAGCCACAGCTCAGTCTGGTATCTTATCCCCTGCCACAGCTTCCCCACTGCAGTGCTACACTGCTTCCAGCTGCTGACTGATGGATGACTGGTGCTGCAAGATGATAATTTGAAGGTGGAAGTGGAGGAGGAGAAGGGGGAGTTGCAGCCACTAACGTAGGTGGCGGCGGAAACCCTGATGGAAGTAGGGCCAGCAATCCTTGGAGTCAGTAGCACCTGTGCCATCCCAGGGTACGACTCGCTCCCGGCCTCCACAACGTTCACCCAGTGTGCCGTCAGGGAAATGTAGTGTCCCTGGCCAAAAGCACTTGTCCATGTGTCAGTCGTTAATTTGACCTTCCCAAGGTCAGGGCACGAGTGATGTTACGGGACACATGCTGGTGTAAGGCTGGGACTGCACACTGTGAAAAATATTGGTGGCTGGGGACAAAGTACCACGGGACAGCCGCCGCCATCAAGTGTCCACAAGCCTAAATGGCAACATTTCCAGGGCCAGCAATTTGGAAAGGTGCACATTTAGTGCTATGGTCTGTGGGTGGGTGGCTGGGTATTTGCGCTTTCATTTAGAGGCCTGGGGTATTGACATCTGTACTCTGCGCTGGGACACAGAAGTGGATGTGCTAACTGATGGTGCCTGCGAAGGTCCAGGTGCATGGCGGGGGGCATCCGGGCCAGCGTCTTATACAGACGATTAGTCAGCACGTAACACACGGGAAGAGGAGGCAGTGGTGTGACCCGCAGACACTGGTTGTGGACCCAGGAGTTTGGCCCACCTATTAGGGTGCTTTATTGCCATGTGGCGGATCATACTGGTGAGGTTGCTAGTGTTCACGCCCCTGCTCATTTTGGTACGGCACAGGTTGCAAATGACAATTCTTTTATCGTCCTCACTTTCCTCAAAAAAGCGCAAGACTGCGGAACACCTACCTCTTGGCAAGGGAGATTGCCTCAAGGGGGTGCTCCGGGGACCAGTTGCGGGCCTGTTTGGTGTGGCCCGCCTTCTCCCTTTTGCCACCCCACTGCCTCTTCCAGCCTGTTGCGGTGCTGTGGATCCCTCCCCCTCTGTACTGCTGTCCTCACTCGGCTGACCACCTTCCCAGATTGGGTCTGTGACTTCATCGTCCAGCACCTCCTCTTCCACTTCCTCACTCTGGTCGTCCTCCTGACTTGTTGACCTAACAACAACTTTAGTTATTGACAACTGTGTCTCATCCTTATCATGAACCTCTTGAGAGATTAATTGCGGTTGACTTATTGGCAACTGTGTCTCATCATCATCATCATCATCATCATCCACCTCATGAAACACTAATTGCCGTTCCCCACCGTCATCGAACTCTGACTGTGGATGCTCCAGAGTTTGGGAATCAGGGCACAAGATCTCCTCATGTCCCTCTTCAAGCGGGCTTAGCGAGAGGCCCAAATTAAGGAATGTCGATGAAAAGAGCTCCTCGGAATATCCGAGTATGGGATCACTGGTTTGCCAAGATTCTTCATGGTGGGTGGAAGAAGTATCAGGGTGAGGATTCTGTTGACCAGACTCTTGGCTACTGAGACTGGACTTTGTGGAAGACATGAAGCATTATCTGCTGCAATCCAACCGACCACCTGGTCACACTGGTCTGACTTCGAGAGGCGTGTCCTGCGCCACCCTGAAAACTGGGACATGAAGCTAGGTATCATGGTTGAGTGTGTTTCCTGTGCTCTGGCAGCAGGCACAGTTTCACCGCACCCAGGGCCACTGCCTCTGCGTGCACCATCAGCAGCACGGCCACTATTCCCGTTCCTTACTGCTTGCCTTGCGCATATATGCGCAAGTATGTCACACGTACAGTAGTGCAGGTTTTGTAAGTGTATGCGCAAATAAAGTACATAGAATGTCACCAATATTTTTAGGATGCACACACATTAAACAGGAGGTATAGCGCAAGCAATGTCGCTGTCACCACCGCCTAATAAAAAATTACACTGAACGAATGTCACTGAAAGTTAGGATGCACAAACGTTATACAGGAGGTATAGCGCAAGTAATGTCGCTGTCACCACTGCCTAATAAAAAAATGCACTGAATGAATACACTGATATTTAGGATGTGCACACTGATATTAGGATGTGCACACGTTAAACGGGAGGTATATCGCAAGTAATGCCGCTGTCACCACCACCTAATAAAAAATGACACTGAATGAATGTCACTGATATTTAGATTGCACAAACGTTATACAGGAGGTACAGCGCATGTAATGTTGCTGTCACCAGCGGCTAATAAAAAATTACACTGAAATAATGTCACTGATATTTAGGATGGGCAAACGTTATACAGGAGATGTAGCACAGGTAATGTCGCAAGCCACCAGCAGCAAAAATTTTTTACTGAATGTCACTGATATTTCGAATACGCAAACGTTATACAGGAGATGTAGCACAGGTAATGTAACCGTCCGCAGCGGACACAGTCTACAGAAAAAGTACACTAGATGTCACAGATATTTTTAGGCCGCGCACACGTTAGACAGGAGATGTAGCACAGATAATGTCGCTGTCTGCAGAGGCCAAACAATTGCAAGCTATTTAGCGCAGGTTGCGCTAAAAATATATATTGCTGCCAGATACAACTATAGTCCTTAAAAGGACTTTTGGGTCTCTAACAAGTTTTAGCAATTTAGTGCAGGTTGCACTAAAAATATATATTGCTGCCACACACAATAGTCCTTAAAAGGACTTTTGGGTCTATAACAAGTATAAAAGCTAAAATATTCCTATTTCACTCCCTACACTATCTCTCCGTTCTGCTCTCCAGCTCTCCCTGACTAAGACTGAGCCAAACACGTGTCATCGGGTGCTATAAAGCACCCGATGACACGTTCCGGCCAGCCAATCACTGTAATGCCAGTAGCCAACATGGCTACGGCATTACAGTGAATGGCAGTACTTACCTGCAAGTTTATTGGCTGCGTAGCAGCCAACAAACGTGCAGGGAGGAGACTCAAGCATCATGTTCGAGCACACGTGGTATTCGGCCGAACACCGCGATGTGCCGAGCATCGCGATGCTCGAGTAAAGTTAGTGTTCAGCCGAGCATGCTCACCCAACACTAGTATTTACTACAGGAGATGATGTGAATGTAATATTTATCAAGTTAAGACGTTTGAACACACTATTGACTCTGAAATCAGGTAAATGGAGTAGGGAAGTATCTACTAAATTTCTCAGTGATGATGGAGCTTTAGAAATGGAAATGATATCCAGTTTAAAAACATTGGAATTTTTATGACTAGAATTTGCCTGCAGTGGACCTAGGGTTAAAAGACCCTATGGTTCCTTTGCGAGGCAATGGTTTCTTAATAGGTGTATTGTGGGGAATAAGGAATCTCTCAAATTTACAAAGTACTGGTGGTAGTGGAAGATAAATCATTGGACCATTTCTGTGTCTGGTTAGTAGAGTAATCCTATCTATCTCTTATTGTATCATGTCAAGTTATTCAACTAATACACTATAATTATACATTTCATTTTTTCTTTTTATATAGAGAAGCAGCAGCATAGCAATGCTACAGAATGGAGGTGTTCCTTATGAAAACAAACTACATGGTAAATATGGGGAAATAATTTTTTTTAAATCATAACTTGAAATACCAGTTCTTGGAGCTAGAGGGGTTTATGAGCTATGCCATCAATGCCCTTAGTGTTGCATTTAATTATTATTAATGAAGTGGAGGCGGGGGAATTATTATGGTCTTTTTGAGCATTCAAGGTTGATTATAATGGCACACAATGAGCTCTCTGCATTTTTTTTGCAGTCCCATTGTAATTAAAGTTTTTTGCATCCAATCCTTACAAAATGTGGATTGGATGCAGAACAAAAGTATGGTTGTGTATATGGGGCCCTTGAGAAGATTCTTGTCTTCCATCAACCATTAAAGAGGTCTTTTTACTTTTAATGGAATGATCTTAAAATTTAGTCAGTCTTGTCCCAATGGTATAAAATAGATGAAGAATTCTGGAATGGGACTGGGCCCACTTGATAGCTACTGTAGGATATGAGATGTTAGGAGACCCCAAATTGGCTTAAATCTGACAGATTTTAATCATCGATAATAGAAAGGATGAATGAAATTGAGACTATATGAGAATTCCCAGGAATATATTAAACTGATGAGATTTTTTGGGCTAATAAGCCACCAAGTGGAAGTCAGCTGGAGATACAGTTTCTGTTCTGTATCAGCAGATACTAGCTAATAAAAAAACCTCAATGAAGTAATGAGACCTCAACCATAATCTTTATGAATACGGATCATGTGGACGACAGTCTATAGGTTTACAATTTCTAAAGTTTCTGGGAATTTCTATAAATATGGGGGAATATGTAGCCTGTGCTAGAGGATGCTACAGAGGATAAACGGGTTCCTGTGGGAAGACATTTGAGAAGCCCAGAAAGTGGGCAGTCTGGTCTGATATAAAGCAGGATCCTTTGTAGGGTTGAGCGATCCCGGACCGCACTGTTCAGGTTCTTAGTGAACATTACGGTGTCCGGGAACCGCAACACAGGCATTGGCTTTGCGCCAGTGACCGTGTTCGGTACAAACCCAAATAGCATGGTTCAGGATCGCTCATCCCTACACAGGATTCTGCTTTACATCAGACTGCCCAATTTCTGGGCTTCTCAAATATCTTCCCACAATCTCAATTGTCTTCCCATTACACAGTCGGTGTTCTGATTTTAAATAAAGTTTGTTGAAAGACTGCAGCGCAGCCAATCAACAAACTTTTAAGCTGTGGGTACTTGGAAGCCACCACAGTCATGCCTAGTATTGGCATGGCTGTGATTGGCCTGTGCACCATGTGACCCTGCATGCATAAATGCGGGATCACTTGTTGCGCTGCTATTCTGCTCTGACTAGTGTAGGGACAGGATGCTGCTGCTACGGTGTTAGGCATTCATTGTTTTTAAGAAGTCTGTGGGTGACCAGTAGGCATTTATGTGGGTGCAATACAACACCTTTGCACCAGTTTTACAGAAATACAATACTTAATCGGGCTGTTAATTCTGTGGGTGACCTATAGCTATTTTTTGAGGTTCAAAATTTATTAGTATGTTAATTGTGTCGGTGACATAACACCTTTTTTGGGAGGGAGATACACATCATCTGCATCCATGACACGGAAATACCGTAGTTAATCTTTCTGTTATTTCTGTGGTTGACCTATAGCCATTTTTTGGGGTGCAAGACACTTCATTGCACCCATGACACAGAAATACAATAGTTAATTAGTATGTTAATTGTGTCGGTGACATAAAGGCATTTTGTGGGTTCACAACACCGCATTTTCATCTGTGTTACAGTTATAAGACAGTTAATCAGTCTATTAAAGGGTAACTGTCATATTTTTTTTTATTTGCTAGTTTATTAGAGCTCATGTATACCTGAGTTAGTCTGTCAATGATTGTCAAAAGATCTGTCATTACCTTATAATACCAGCTTTCATTAATGTCCTCTGTCCCTTTCCACTGCTCCCTTAAAAGACCGTTACTAGGGCTCGTCTGTCTCCCAACTTAATGTAAACATAAGACAGAGGGGGGGGGTTAGGCTTCAGAGTGAGGAGGCGTGTCTCTCAGTAATCCAATCTGATTGGCTGGCAGGGAGCTGCTGGCTACAGCAAGTGTGTATGGGAAGTGCGAGAAAGCAGTTTTGGCCTCAGAGAACTGGCAGAGGAGCCATCTTGAGAAGGTCCTCATATTGTAAATATACAGCCATAACTAAGGGAAAAACTCAAGGAAAACAGTGGTATGTGAAGAAACTAAAGTTTTCTTTATGCATAATGCTGCTGCAGCAGTAACATATGCAAAAAAAATTATTTTTTTTAGGAAAACATGACAATTACCCTTTAATTGTGTCGGTGACATAACGCCTTTTTTGGAATGGAGTTACACCTTATCTGCATCCGTGACACAGATACAATAGTTAATATTTCTGTTAATTCAATCGGTGACCTATAGCCATTTACTTGAGCTACAAAACAATTGAACAAAAAATCATTTGCACCCGTGACACAGAAATACTATTGTTCGTCTGGCAGCCAATTTGGTGGGAGACTGTAAAAAAATGAGGAGAGCATCAAATAGGGGACATGTCAATGGTCGTGGTGCTGCTAGTGTTGGAGCCCCTGCTGTAGGGAGAGGACATTGTCAATCTTTGCCAGCTACACTTTCCTCTGGTGCATGCAGGTGTCAGGACGTTCTGCTCCATTTTGTAGGCCCGAATACCGCTGTACGAATGGTGAGGCCAGAACAAGTAGAGGCGGTAGTAAATTGGATGATTGACAGTGCCTCCAGTTCCAAGCAGTCTGAACCCCAAGTCATGCAGCAGTCACTTATGCTTTTTGATGACTCTGCTGGCTGGGTTTGCGTGGGCCATCCACCTAATCCTGACCCAGAAGTGGACTGATGCCCAACCACTTATGTTTGAGGATGAGGATGTGGTAGAACCATCGTAGTGCGTCTCTGATGATGATGACGAAACATAGGTGTCAACTGCTGTGGCTTTCTGTACTGTGCAGACCAGCAAGGGGGGCAGGGATGAGGAGTTGGTGGAAGATGATGTGAAGGATGGTTAGGTCCTAGACCTCACATGGCATCCAGGTCATCCGAGTAACTGTGCAGTTCGGAGGGAGAGGTGGGGATCACGCAGCACCAGCCACACTGAAAAAAAGGGAGCAGAGTGCAAAAGCACTGCGGCAGCCCCAGCCAGTATGCCTGCCACTACCCAGCGTGCCGAGGGACAGAGCACACCAAAGCCAGCTCAAAAGAGTTCCCTGGCTTGGCGGTTCCTTAGGCAATGTGCTGATTACAAGACATGGGTGGTTTGCATGCTACATAGTCAGAGCCTAAAGCGAGGCAAACATTTTCTAATCCTGAGCACCACCAGCATGACCAGGAATCTAACTGCAAAGCGCAAGCTGCAGTGGAGTAGACACCTGAAAAACCACAAAAGATCTGAGGCTCCTCCTGCTCCATCTTCTGCTGTGGTCTCGGCCTCTTGCTCCCCCTCTGGAGCAACAGGGCCACCTGGCATCCCTCAAAGTGAGGATGTGACAGCAACACCACCACCACCATCAGTGTCACCGAGCATCTCCACATTGTCCCATGGAAACGTTCAGCTGTCCATCCCACAAACACTGGTGAGAAAGAGGAAGTACCCACCTACGATCCCTGGCCCTGAATGCCATAATTTCAAAATTCCTGGCCTTTGAAATTCTGCCATTCCATCTAGTGGAGACAGACAGTTTTAAAAACTTAATGAAGGTGGCTGTCCCATGGTACGTGGATCCTAGCCGCCACTACTTTTCCAGGCGAGAAGTCCCTGCCATGCACGAACAAGTGACGGAAAAAAATTAGGTGTGCGCTGCGCTATGCTATCAATGGCAAGGTCCACATAACCACCGATATGTGGACCAGTAAGCACGGGCAGGGACGTTATATATCTCCCTACCTACCCACTGCGTAAATGTAGTGGTGGCTGGGCCTGTGGCGGAAAGCAGTTTGGAGCATGTCCTACTGCCACAGAGGATTTATGGACATTTCTTGGTGCCTCCTGTTGCCTCATCCTCTCCACTTCCTCAATTTGTTCCTCCTTTACCGCCTCCTCATCACGTCAGCACAAAGCCTGCATCACCAACTTCAGCAAAGCCAGGGGGAAATGACAGCAGGCTGCTCTGAAACACATATGTTTGACAGACTGATGAGTGGTTGGTTCCGCTGAACCTCAAGCCTCGCCTGGTGGTGTGCAACAACGGGCGAATGCAGCTCTGGGCCTAGCCGGTTTGACGCACATCTGTTGCCTGGCGCATGTGCTGAATTTGGTGGTGCAGATGTTCCTGAAAATTTACTCCAATATGTCAGAGCTGCTGCAGGAAGTGCGGGCTGTCTGTGCGCACTTTTGGCGTTCTCACCCTGCTGCTGTTCGCCTGTCTGCGCTGCAGTGTAACTTCTGCCATCCCGCTCACTGCCTCAAATGCGATGTACCCACAAAGTGGAACTCCACCTTGCCAATGCTGGAGAGACTGTGCGAGTTGCAGCAGGCAATAGTGGAGTTTCAGCTGCAGCACACACAGGTCAGTCACTCTGCAGGACAGCACCACTTCACCACCAGCAAGTGGGCCTCCATGTGGGACGTATGTGCCATGTTATGCTGTTTCGAGTACTCCACCACAGTCCTCAGCGTTACTATCCAACTTCTAAGTCTCCTTTTGAAAACGTTTTGGGCGATGATGGATGTGGATACGGCACAGGAGGAAGAGGAGGAGGAGGAACAGGAATCATTCCCATGGTTATCAGACCACTCATCCACAGGTGGCTTGGAGGGTGGATTCCTGCACCAACAGCAGCCAAGTACACAACTGTCCAGCCAGGGCACAGCATCGGAGGAGGAGGAGGAAAATCCGTGTTTACAGCAGGGTGGCACCCAAATCAGCTCGCAGGCATCACTGGAGCGTGGCTGGGGGGGATACAGAGGACACAGACAATACACCTCCCACTGAGGACAGCATGTCGTTGCCTCTGGGCAGCCTGGCACACATGAGCGACTATATACTGCAGTGCCTGCGCAACTACCGCCGAGTTGCCCTCATTCTTACCAGTGCTGATTACTGGGTGGCCACTCTGCTGCATCATCGCTCCAAGTACAATTTGCCATCCTTACTTCCATCACTGGAGGTTGATCAGAAGATGCGCGATTACCAGCGCACGCTGGTAGATGCGCTACTGATGACGTACCCACCTGACAGCTGGGGCTCAGTGGAAGCACGAGGCAGAGGCAGAGAAGGAGGAGGAAGTCGCCAACGCAGCTGGGACACCGCCAGCACCTTAGAAGGGAGGGTTAGCATTGCCGAGATGTGGAAAAACTTGTTAGCACGCCACAACATCCAGCAGCACCATCTGATACAGACCATCATAGTAGGAGGCAGCATTTCAGCAACATGGTGGAACAGTATGTTTGCACACGTCTGCATGTACTGACTGATAAGTCTGCCCCATTTAACTTCTGGGTCTCCAAACTGAGCACATGACCTGAGCTTGCCCTATATGCCTTGGAGGCACTGGCCTGCCCTGCACCAAGTGTATTGTCCAAACGTGTGTTTAGCATAGCAGGGGGCTGATCAGGGACAGGCGCATCCTCCTGTCCACAGCCAATGTGGACAAGCTCACATTCATTAAAATGAACCAGACATGGGTCCTACAGGCCTCTTCCGCCACGTCCCCCTCCTCTGCATCTTCCGTCTGCACCACCATGTCCGCTTCCTCCTCGACTTGGACCGCCAATTCCTGGCTCAAGACTATTATGTATTATATTGACAGAGTAGAGAAGTATACCGGCCACACCCAGCCATTGTTATACTCCAGCACAGTTTGTGCTGTTTTGGCACCTCTACAAACCCCCAAAAAATTCAATAAATGTAAGGGAAAAAAAAAAATATTAAAAAAATATGTTGCCTACCTCCTCCACCTCCTCTTCCGCCTACACCGTGATGTCCACCTCCTCCACTTGGACCTCCGCCTTCTGGCACAAGATTATTATGTCTCATATTGGTATAGTAGAGAAGTATATCGGCCGCACTCCAAGAAATGGCAGACACATTTAAAAGAACAAAACAGAAACCGTGTTGGCCCCCCCCCCCCCACCTTTTCCACCTACACCGCCAGGTCCACCATCTCCTCGTCTACTCTGACTTACACCTCCTGGCTCAATGTGAGAAGCATAAAAACTACTACTAACTTGTGTCTCTTGAGGAGTTCAACAAAAAACAGGAGTCAACTGGTGTACAAATGGCATAATTAACTAAGACATCATAGATTGTTTAATTGAGTACCGAGACTGTGTTGTACAGAAAACCTAGAAGAGTGTCAACCCCTTCAGTAATGCCGATAATGGTCATTTAATTCCTCAGATGCCGTGGTCAATCCTGACCACGGCATCTGAGCGTGCTGAAAACCGAAAGCGCATGCTTCCGGTGGTGCTCCGGCTCCCCCGTGCAGCGATCGGAGGAGCCGGAGCTTGTGTGCAGAAGCCCCTGTCTTTGTGAATAACAGGAAGCTACTGCATAGTATTTTCTATGGAGCGCATGCCTGTAATAGGGCTCCATAGGAAACAAGCAATTTTCTCATAGACTCCAACGCTAGTGCATTGGAGTCTATGAGAATAGCAATCTAATGATTGCATGTTATAGTTCCCATAGGGAACTATAAAATAGTGTAAAAAAAAAAAAAAAAGTTTTTAAAACCATAAAAAACATAAAAATTCAAATAACCCCCCTTTTCCCAAAATAAAATAAAGAACTAGAAATTTTAAAAAAATACACATCATGGGTGTCGCAATGTGCAAAAACACCCATAGTTTAAAAATATAAAAATATATTCCCCATACGGCAAACGGCAAAACGAAAAAAAGCATCCAAATGGCCAGTTCGCAGTTTTTGGTCACTTCATTTTCTGCAAAAAATTAAATAAAAAGTGATCAAAAAGTCATACACATGCCAGAATGCTATCATTGAAAAGTTCAGATCACCCCGCGCAAAAAATGAGCCCCCATACAGCTCTGTACACATAATTACAAAATGGGTATAGGGTTCAAAATATGGAGACAAAAAAATAAAACAGATTTTTTTCCCACATTCAAATTTTTTATCACTATCAAAACGCAAGAAAAACTATACATATAAGATATCGTCGGATTCGTACTCCCCTGTAGAATAAAAATAACTGGTCATTTTTATCGTACATCGAATGTCGTAAATAAAAAAACCATAAAACTGTGGTGGAATTGCTTTTTTTTGCAATTTCACCCCATTTGGAATTTTTTCCCCGCTTCCCACTACATCATATTAAATGATGGCGTTGGAAAGTACAACTTGTCCCGCAGAAATCAAGCCCTCATAATATGGCTATTTAAACAGAAAAATAAAAAAGTTATGGCTCTGGGAAGGCAGGGAGCGCAGAATGAAAACGCAAAAAAAAAAAACTCCGGGGGTGAAAGGGTTAAACAAGGCACCCGTTCGTGCAGCGGGAGCCATAGCCACCGGATTTCTGTTATTTTAAATAGCAGAGACCTGCAGCACATGTATGCGATCAGCCATAAGGCAAATGTGACCACGGGATCTGAGCAGTCTGGAAGTGGAAGCCGCAAGCTTCCGCTCCGGTAACAGCATTCCCCAGCTGAGATCGGGGAACCTGTTACATTGCTGGAATAGCCCAAAGCCTCAAGCAAGCTTCGGAGTCTATTTCAGGAATATACCAATACAGACCACTAGGTGGCAGAATTGTATTGTTATATTGCAAATAAAGTGTTCAATGATGGCATCAATGAACACAATGGGCAATCTAATGATTGCTAGTTATTGTCTCCAAGGTGACTTAATAAAAGTAAAAAAAATATGTTTTTAAAGTGTTTACACACATATATATATATAATGAAAAAATCAACCCCTTTCCTTAAAATAAAAATACTTAACCAATAAACAAAAATAAACATCATGGGCATTACCGTGTGCGAAAATGCCCATTCAATTAAAAAATAAAAATATTAATGGCATACGGCAAATGGCGTAACAGGAAAAATAAATTTCTCAAGGTCTACATTTTTTTTCAGTATCAAAACGCAAGAAAACATATACAAGTGGTATCGTTGTAACCGTTCTGACCTGGAGAATGAAGATAACAGTTCAATTTTACCGCATAGTGTACAGTGTAAAAAAAATATATAATCTTTGTTAGAATTGCTTTTTTTTCCAATTCTACCCCATTTGGAATTTTTTTCCGCTTCCCACTACATGGTATGCAACCGTAAATGGTGCCATTAGGCTACTTTCACACTAGCGTTCGGAGCGGATCCGTCTGATGTTTCATCAGACGGATCCGCTCCGATAATGCAGACGTTCGCATCCGTTCAGAACGGATGCGTCTGCATTAAAACTTAGAAAATTTTCTAAGTGTGAAAGTTGTCTGAGCGGATCCGTTCAGACTTTACATTGAAAGTCAATGGGGAACGGATCCGCTTGAAGATTGAGCCATATAGTGTCATCTTCAAGCGGATCCGTCCCCATTGACTTACATTGTAAGTCTGGACGGATCCGCTCTCCTCCGCACGGCCAGGCGGACACCCGAACGCTGCAAGCAGCGTTCAGGTGTCCGCTCACTGAGCGGAGGCTGAACGCTGGCAGGCGGATGCATTCTCAGTGGATCCGCCTCCACTGAGAATGCATTGGGGCCAGACGGATGCGTTCGGGGCCGCTCGTGAGCCCCTTCAAACGGTGCGCATGAGCGGACACCCGAACGCTAGTGTGAAAGTAGCCTTAGAAAGTACAACTTGTCCCGCAAAAAATAAGCTCTCGTAAGGCTATGTGAATGGGGGAAAAAAAGTTAGGACTATTGGAAGGTGGGGAGTGAAATACAAAAATACAAAAATGGAAAATCTCAGGGTCCTCTAAGGGTTAAAGGAGTCACACATCTGATCTACCTAAGTACCTAAGAGAGACTTGTATGCTTAACTGATTCCAAATCGGTTATTTTACTGTTGCTCACTGTGTTACTGCAATGTTAAAGAGGACCTGTGACAAAATGCAGTGCAATCTGCAGGTGTCAGGTGTAAAACCTGTAATTTATGCATTTATATCTCTGCTATTTCTGACTTTATTGCTCAAGTGGGAAGTGATATCAGTGACTGAAAGCATTCTATGTGTAAGGGCTCATTCACACGAACGTGTGCTGCCCGTTGCCGTATTGCGGACCGCATTTGCGGATCCGCAAAACACGGCACTGTTCCATGGCCATTCACTTCAATGTGTCCGCAAATCCGGAGATGCGGAATGGAAGCATGGAACGGAACACTACGGAAGCACTACGGAGTGCTTCATAAGGTTCCGTTCCGTGTCTCTGCAACGCAAAAAGATAGAACATGCTCTATCTTTTTGCGGAGCGGAGGGATCGCAGACCTATTCAAGTGAATGGGTCCACGATCCCCATGTGGCTGCCCCACGGATGGTGCCCGTGCATTGCAGACCGCAATTTGCGGTCCACAGCACGGGCACGGACTTCACACGTTCGTGTTAACGAGCCCTAGGTGTGTATACAGAGAGAGCTGTCAGTCACTGATAAAACATATTCCCTGTGCTGATAGGTGTTCACAGGAGGTGGAAAAGCAAATATTTAAATGTATAAAATTTCAGGTTTTACTATTTTCCAACAAAACTATATATCAATTTGGTCATCTTCTCGAGATCTATAACACGCTGCCTGCAGATTACATTGCATTTTGTGGTGACAGGTCATCCTTAAATTATAACTTGTTAAATAGTAAAGCTTTGCTGTTTAGGTATATGCAACATTTATTATGAAACCTTCAGTCAGTCCCATCACATTATAGCTACATGGTAATACACATCTATATGTGTATATAGTTTTTTTTTCTCCCAGGCTGTGAGCTCTGTGCTGTGATTGGACAGCGCTACAGCCTGGGAGAAGGAACGCCCAGGAGAAAAAGGGCAGGCTCCTCCCAGTGTTACCAAGTCAGTGAAAATACCGGGGGACATAGCGGGAGAACGGAGCGGCGCCCCAGAAAAATAGTAAGTGCAGTGAGATCCCGGGGCGCCGCTCTACACAGCCTGATGGTTATCTTACAATGTTTGGACCGATGAAAGGTCCTCTTTAAGCCAGATTTATCAACTATAACTTTTTAAAAGGTTGCAAAAATTATCACAATCCAGCTCCAGTAAAGAGAGGCATAGAAAGTGGAGTAACACCTCAAGACAGAGCTGTTAAAGATGCACCAAATTTATCAACCGTTAGCAGAATGGCCCAGCTTTGCTTTGTTGTTTGTGTATGTGGTTAAAAGAGAACATTCACAGTGCCCCCATAACAGTGACATCTACAGCGCCCCCATAACAGTTTCATCCACAGCTACCCTATAACAGTGACATCTACTCTGAACAAAAATATAAACGCAACACTTTTGGTTTTGCTCCCACTTTGCATGAGCTGAACTCCAAGATCTGAAAATTTTTCTACATACACAAAAGACCCATTACTCTCAAATATTGTTCACAAATCTGTCTAAATCTGTTAGTGAGCACTTCTCCTTTGCCAAGATAATCCATCCCACCTCACAGGTGTGGCATATCAAGGTGCTGATTAGACTGCCCACAATAAAAGGACACTCTGAAATTGCCTTACTGGGGGGGGGGGGGGGGCACCACCATTTGCCTCACTTAGTGCAACACATCTCTGTCGCATAGAGTTGATCAGGTTGTTGATTGTGGCCTGTGGAATGTTGGTCCACTCCTCTTCAATAGCTGTGCGAAGTTGCAGAATATTGGCAGGAACTGGAACACGCTGTCGTATATGCCGATCCAGAGCATCCCAAACATGCTCAATGGGTGACATGTCCAGTGAGTATGCTGGCCATGCAAGAACTGGAATGTTTTCAGCTTCCAGGAATTGTGTACAGATCCTTGCAATATGGGGCTGTCCATTATCATGCTGCAACATGAGGTGATGGTCGTGGATGAATGGCACAACAATGGGCCTTAGGATCTCGTCACAGTATCTCTGTGCATTGAAAATGCCATCAATAAAATGCACCTGTGTTCGTTGTCCATAATATATACGCCTGCCCATAGCATACATAACCCCACCGCCACCATGGGCCACTCGATCCACAACGTTGACGTCAGGAAACCGCTCACCCACATGACACCACACACGCTGTCTGCCATCTGCCTTGAACAGTTAAAACCGGAACTCATCTGTGAACAGAACGCCTCTCCAACGTGCCATACGCCATTGAATGTGAGCATTTGCCCACTCAAGTTGGTTACGGCGACGAACTGCAGTCAGGTTCAAAACTCGATGAGGACGACGAGCATGCAGATGAGCTTTCCTGAGACAGTTTCTGACAGTTTGTGCAGAAATTCTTTTGTTATGCAAACCAATTGTTGCTGCAGCTGTCCAGGTGGCTGGTCTCAGACAATCATGGAGGTGAACATGCTGGATGTGGAGGTCCTGGGCTGGTGTGGTTACGCGTGGTCTGCGGTTGTGAGGCCGGTTGTATATACTGCCAAATTTTGTGGAATGCCTTTGGAGACGGCTTATGGTAGAGAAATGACCATTCATTGCACGGGCAACAGCTCTGGTAGACATTCTTACAGTCAGCATGCCAATTGCACGCTCCCTCAAACATTGCAACATCTGTGGCATTGTGCTGTGTGATCAAACTGCACATTTCAGAGTGGCTTTTTATTGGGCACTGTAAGGCACACCTGTGCAATATTGATGCTGTCTAATCAGCACCTTGATATGCCACACCTGTGAGGTGGGATGGATTATCTCAGAAAAGGAGAAGTGCTCACTAACACAGATTTAGACAGATTTGTGAACAATATTTGAGAGTAATGGGTCTTTTGTGTATGTAGAAAATGTTTCAGATCTTTGAGTTCAGCTCATGCAAAGTGGGAGTAAAACCGAAAGTGTTGTGTTTATATTTTTGTTTTTGTGTACAATGGCCTTATAATAGTGGTATCTACAGAGACTCATAACAGTGACATCAACAGATCCTTAATAACAGTAACACCCACAGTGGTCCTATAATAGTGACATCTACAGAGACCCATAACAGTGACATCCACAGAGCCTCCATAACTGTGACACCCAGAGTACCCCCATAACAGTAACATCCACAATAGCCCTATAATAGTGACATCCATAGAGACCCATAACAGTGACATCCACAGAGCCCACATAGGAGTGATATCCACAGTGCCCCATAACAGTGACATCTACAGTTCCCACATAACAGTGACATCTACAGTGCCCACGTAACAGTGACATCTAAAGTGCCCACATAAAAGTGACATCTATAGTGCTCTTAGAACAGTGACAGCCACAGCCCCCACTGCTATGGGGGCACTGTGGCTGTCGCTGTTATGGGAGCACTGTAGATGTCACTGTTATGTGGGCACTTTAACAGTGACATCCACAGTGCCCACATAATAGTCACATCCACAGTGGACACATAATAGTGGGAGACACAGTGTCCCTACAGTATAACTGAAGAAAAAGGGCTGGGTTTGGGTTATTATGGAAACCTGGTGTAATGCTGTGTGTATGCCAGTGAGGCTAAAATATGTTAGTGAGCATAAAAATTAAGGACCTGGGAACTTCTGTTGGTTAATATGGGTCATTAATAGCTGGATTTTTATGAAACCTAGTATAAAATTATGTATGTCTGTGAGGCTTAGAGTGAAGGACCTGCACCCCAGAATGAATAATGCCCCCGTTAGTACCCCCAGTAACTATAATGATGCCCCCAATAGTGCCCCCAATAATAGTAATGGCCCCATTATTGCCCCAGTAAGAATAATGCTCCCATTAGTGCCCCCAGTATAAATAATGCTCCCCGTTAGTGCTCCCAGTAAGAATAATGCCCCATTAGTGCCCCCCAGTAATAGTAATGCCCCCACTAGTTCCCCCAGTAAGAATAATGCCCCCATTAGTGCCCCCAGTAAGAATAGTGCCCCATTAGTGGCCCCCAGTAATAATAATGCCCCAATTAGTGCACCCCAGTAAGAATAAAGCCCCCATTAATGCCCCAGTAAGAATAATGCCCCCAGTAAGAATGATGCCCCTTATTAGTGCCCCCCTTCTTTGCTTCTGCAAAAAAACAACAAAAAAAACTCAACTCCTCCATTTGCTCGTGCCATGGTGAACACTCGCTGCTGACTTGAAGCTCAGGACAGGAACTGCACCCAGCGTGACGACATATAGCAGGTCCTGTACTCCAGTCAGCAGCGAGTGTTCCCCGCAACATGAGCAAATGGAGGAGGTGAGTTATTTTTTTCTTAACACAAGTGGTCGGTGGGTTACAGGCTGTACTAATGAGTGCTTCACAATGGAAGCGCTTATTAGTAACATGCCTTGTAGAAAAATACCAGCAATTAATATTGCCAGTAGAAAGAAATTACTGGACACGGCAGGCTCACTAAAATACCAGCCGGGTGGCAACCCTAATGTTAACCATCTTTCAGAGACAATAGTCTCATATTTCTTTATCCCGCAAGTAAGAAAAGATTGACTGTACATCAACAGGATATAACAATATTAGAAATTTTTAAATACCTTACAACTAGGGATGAGTGGACCCATGGATGTTCATGTTCGGCGGGTTTGGACGAACTTCCGGTCAAAGTTCGGGTTTGGGACCCGAACTTGACCCCGAACCGAATTCAATAGGGTCCTGAACTTTGGTGCACTGAAATAGCTGTAAAATAGTCGGGGCTAGAGGGCTGCAAAAGGAAGCAAATGGCGGTAAGAACAGGACAGTTGCCCTGCAAACAAATGTGGATAGGGAAACGACTTAAAATAACATAAAATAGAAAAAAATAATAATCTTGAACTAGGAGGCGGAGGTCAAAGTGGAGTAGTAGGTTGAGTAGTAAGTCTCTGTCTCCACCAGACAGAATGACCGCATTTCAATGGACAGGAATTTTGAAATGCTGGCATTCAGGGCCAGGGATCGTGGGTGGGTAGGGGGGTATTTCCTCTTTCTCTCCAGTGTTTCGGCGATGGACAGCTGAACGCTTTCATGGGATAGTGGGGACATGCTGGATGACTGTGGTGGAGGTGGTGTTGTTGCTGCCACATCCTCTGTTTGCAAGGTGGCAGATGCCACTGTCGCTCCAGAGGGGGAGAAAGAGGCCGAGACCGCAGTAGAAGAGGGAACAAGAGGAATCTTCCTGTCCGGTCATGCAGGTGGTGCTCAGGTTTAGAACATTTATGCCTCTCTTCAGGCTCTGATTGCACAGTGTGCAAACCAATCGCGTCATGTCGTCAGCACATTGTCTGAAGAACTGCCACGCCACGGAACTCCTTGGAGCTGGCTTTGGTGTGCTCAGTCCCTGGGTGCGGTGGGCAGTAGCAGGCATACTGGCTAGGGGACGGCCACTCTGCTTTTGCACCCTGCTCCCTCTTTTGCAGTGCGGCTGGCGCTGTGTGACCACCACCTCTTCCTCAGAACTGGACACGTCACTAGCATGACCTTGATTCCATGTGGGGTCTAGGACATCATCATCCTCCACATCATCTTCCACCCACTCTTCACCCCTGCCCTCCTTGCTGGTCTGCACACGGCAGAAAACCGCAGCAGTTGGCCCCTGTGTTTCGTCATTATCATCAGAGACATGCTGCGGTGGTCCTCCCATGTCCACATCCTGAAACTTAAGTGGTTGGGCATCAGTGCACTAAATCTCTTCCACTTCTTGGGCAGGGCTTGGTGGATGGCCCATGGAAACCGCGCCAGCAGAGTCATCAAAAAGCATAAGTGACTGCTGCATGACTTGGGGCTCAGACTGCTTGGCTGATTTGCAAGGGGGTGAGGTGAAAGACAGATGCCCATGGGCTGCAGGTGCCAACTCTGCGGTTTCAGCAGGGGTTGGAGACAATGTGAAGGAACTGGAGGCGCTGTCAGCCATCCAATCTACTACTGCCTCTACTTGTTCTGGCCTCACCATTCGTACACCAGTTTTCGGGCCTACAAAATGATGCTGAACGTCCTGTTGCCTACGTGCACCTGAGGAAGGTGTTTCATTTGGGCGTGTAGCTGGCAGAGATCAACAATGTCCTCTCCCTGCAACAGGAACTCCAGCAGCACCACGACCAGGGCCACGTCCCTTATTTGATGCTCTCCTCATTCTTTGAGATCAGCCACCGAACTAACAGATTAACTATATTAATTTCCCTGTCACGTATGCAGTGCAGGTGTACCTCACACCAAAAATGGGAATATGTCACCCATGGAACTAATAGACAGATTAATTATATTAATTTCCCTGTCACATATGCAGTGCACTTGTATCTCACACCAAAAATGGGTATATGTTACCGGCCGAACTAACAGTCAGATTAACTATATTCATTTCCCTGCCGCATATAAAGAGCATGCGTATCTCACACCAAAAATGGGTATATGTCACCCACCAAACTAACAGACGGATTAACTATATTAATTTCCCTGTCACATATAAAGTGCACGTGTATCTCACACCAAAAATTGGTATATGTCACCCACAGAACTAACAGACAGATTTACTATATTAATTTCCCTGTCATGTATGCAGTGCAGGTGTACCTCACGCCAAAAATGGGAATATGTCACCCACTGAACTAACAGACAGATTAACTATAGAGTTGAGCGAACACCTGGATGTTCGGGTTCGAGAAGTTCGGCCGAACTTCCCGGAAATGTTCGGGTTCGGGATCCGAACCCGACCCGAACTTCGTCCCGAACCCGAACCCCATTGAAGTCAATGGGGCCCCGAACTTTTCGGCACTAAAAAGGCTGTAAAACAGCCCAGGAAAGAGCTAGAGGGCTGCAAAAGGCAGAAAAATGTAGTTAAATCCCCTGCAAACAAATGTGAATAGGGAAATGAATAAAAATAAAAATAAAATAAATAAAAATTAACCAATATCAATTGGAGAGAGGTCCCATAGCAGAGAATCAGGCTTAATGTCAGCAGAGAATCAGTCTTCATGTCATAGCAGAGAATAAGGCTTCACGTCAGCCAAAACTGGAACAGTCCATTGTCCTATATTTAGGCCCCGGCACCCAGACAGAGGAGAGAGGTCCCATAACAGAGATTCAGGCTTCATGTCAGCAGAGAATCAGTCTTCATGTCATAAGCAGAGAATCAGGCTTCACGTCAGCCAAAACTGGAACAGTCCATTGTCATATATTTAGGCCCCGGCACCCAGACAGAGGAGAGAGGTCCCATAACAGAGATTCAGGCTTCATGTCATAGCAGAGAATCATGCTTCATGTCACCCAAAACTGGAACAGTCCATTGTCAGATATTTTTAGGCCCCGGCACCCAGACAGAGGACCCAGAAGTTGAATGGGGCCGAACCATCAGTCAGTACGTGGAGGGGTGTGCACACGTACTGTTCCACCATGTTAGTGAAATGTTGCCTCCTGCTAACACGTTCCGTATCAGGTGGTGGTGCAGTTAGCTGTGGCGTGGTGACAAAACTTTTCCACATCTCTGCCATGCTAACCCTGCCCTCAGAGGAGCTGGCCGTGACACAGCTGCGTTGGCGACCTCTTGCTCCTCCTCTGCCTTCGCCTTGGGTTTCCCCTTGTTCCCCTGTGACATTTGGGAATGCTCTCAGTAGCGCGTCTACCAACGTGCGCTTGTACTCGCGCATCTTCCTATCACGCTCCAGTGCAGGAAGTAAGGTGGGCACATTGTCTTTGTACCGGGAATCCAGCAGGGTGGCAACCCAGTAGTCCGCACCCGTTAAAATGTGGGCAACTCTGCTGTCATTGCGCAGGCACTGTAGCATGTAGTCGCTCATGTGTGCCAGGCTGCCCAGAGGTAAGGACAAGCTGTCCTCTGTGGGAGGCGTATCGTCATCGTCCTGTGTTTTCCCCCAGCCACGCACCAGTGATGGGCCCAAGCTGCGTTGGGTGCCACACTGCTGTGAACATGCTTCATCCTCATCCTCCTCCTCATCCTTGTCCTCCTCGTCCTCCAGTAGTGGGCCCTGGCTGGCCACATTTGTACCTGGCCTCTGGTGTTGCAAAAAACCTCCCTCTGAGTCACTTTGAAGAGACTGGCCTGAAAGTGCTAAAAATGACCCCTCTTCCTCCTCCTCCTCCTCCTCCTCCTGGGCCACCTCCTCTTCCATCATCGCCCTAAGTGTTTTCTCAAGGAGACATAGAAGTGGTATTGTAACGCTGATAACGGCGTTATCGCCCCTTGCCATGTTGGTGGAGTACTCGAAACAGCGCAACAGGTCACACAGGTCTCGCATGGAGGCCCAGTCATTGGTGGTGAAGTGGTGCTGTTCCGCAGTGCGACTGACCCGTGCGTGCTGCAGCTGAAACTCCACTATGGCCTGCTGCTGCTCGCACAGTCTGTCCAGCATGTGCAAGGTGGAGTTCCACCTGGTGGGCACGTCGCACATGAGGCGGTGAGCGGGAAGGCCGAAGTTACGCTGTAGCGCAGACAGGCGAGCAGCGGCAGGATGTGAACACCGGAAGCGCGCACAGACGGCCCGCACTTTATGCAGCAGCTCTGACATGTCGTGGTAGTTGTGAATGAACTTCTGCACCACCAAATTCAGCACATGCGCCAGGCAAGGGATGTGCGTCAAACCGGCTAGTCCCAGAGCTGCAACGAGATTTTGCCCATTATCGCACACCACCAGGCCAGGCTTGAGGCTCACCGGCAGCAACCACTCGTCTGTCTGTTGTTCTATATCCTGCCACAACTCCTGTGCGGTGTGGGGCCTGTCCCCCAAACATATGAGTTTCAGAATGGCCTGCTGACGTTTACCCCGGGCTGTGCTGAAGTTGGTGGTGAAGGTGTGTGGCTGACTGGATGAGCAGGTGGAAGAAGAGGAGGAGGAAGCAGAGTAGGAGGAGGCAACAGGAGGCAAAGAATGTTGCCCTGCGATCCTTGGCGGCGGAAGGACGTGCGTCTAACAGCTCTTCGCCTGGGGCCCAGCCGCCACTACATTTACCCAGTGTGCAGTTAGGGAGATATAGCGTCCCTGGCCGTGCTTACTGGTCCACGTATCTGTGGTTAGGTGGACCTTGCCACAGATGGCGTTGCGCAGTGCACACTTGATTTTATCGGATACTTGGTTGTGCAGGGAAGGCACGGCTCTCTTGGAGAAGTAGTGGCGGCTGGGAACAACATACTGTGGGACAGCAAGCGACATCAGCTGTTTGAAGCTGTCTGTGTCCACCAGCCTGAATGACAGCATTTCATAGGCCAGTAGTTTAGAAATGCTGGCATTCAGGGCCAGGGATCGAGGGTGGCTAGGTGGGAATTTACGCTTTCTCTCAAATGTTTGTGAGATGGAGAGCTGAACGCTGCCATGTGACATGGTTGAGATGCTTGGTGACAGAGGTGGTGGTGGTGTTGGTGGTACATCCTCTGTTTGCTGGGCGGCAGGTGCCAACGTTCCTCCAGAGGCGGAGGAAGAGGCAGAGGCGGCAGCAGCAGAAGAGGTAGCAGGGGGAGCCTGAGTGAGTTCCTTTGTTTTTAAGGTGTTTACTCCACTGCAGTACATGCTTTGCATGCAGGTGCCTGGTCATGCAGGTTGTGCTAAGGTTCAGAACGTTAATGCCTCGCTTCAGCCTCTGATGGCACAGCGTGCAAACCACTCGGGTCTTGTCGTCGGCACATTGTTTGAAGAACTGCCACGCCAGGGAACTCCTTGAAGCTGCCTTTGGGGGGCTGGGTCCCAGATGGCGGTGGCCAATAGCAGACAGACTCTCTTGGCAGCGGGTGTTCTGCTTTTGCCCACTGCTCCCTCTTTTGCTACGCTGTTGGCTCGGTCTCACCACTGCCTCTTCCTCCGAATTCTGAAAGTCAGTTGCACGACCTTAATTCCATGTGGGGTCTAGAACCTCATCATCCCCCTGCATCGTCTTCCACCCAGTCTTCCTCCCTGACCTCCTGTTCAGTCTGCACACTGCAGAAAGACGCAGCAGTTGGCACCTGTGTTTCGCCATCATCAGAGACGTGCTGAGGTGGTATTCCCATGTCCTCATCATTAGGAAACATAAGTGGTTGTGCGTTAGTGCATTCTATCTCTTCCACCCCTGGGGAAGGGCTAGGTGGATGCCCTTGGGAAACCCTGCCAGCAGAGTCTTCAAACAGCATAAGAGACTGCTGCATAACTTGAGGCTCAGACAGTTTCCCTGATATGCATGGGGGTGATGTGACAGACTGATGGGCTTGGTTTTCATGCGCCATCTGTGCGCTTTCTGCAGAAGACTGGGTGGGAGATAATGTGAACGTGCTTGATCCACTGTCGGCCACCCAATTGACTAATGCCTTTAACTGCTCAGGCCTTACCATCCTTAGAACGGCATTGGGCCCCACCAAATATCGCTGTAAATTCTGCTGGCTACTGGGACCTGAGGTAGTTGGTTCACTAGGACGTGTGGCTGTGGCAGAATGGCCACGTCCTCTCCCAGCACCAGAGGGTCCACTAACACCACCACGACCATGTCCGCGTCCGCATCCCTTACTAGATGTTTTCCTCATTGTTACCGTTCACCACAATAAGAAAAAAATTATTTGGCCCAATGTATTGAATTCAAATTCAGGCCTTTTTTTTACAGGCACCTAACACTATCTGGCTATCTATTTAGGTACCGTATTACACTAATACAGGCACAACAGTAATGACAGATTTAGCTGAATATAAATTGTAGGCCTATTATTTAGGTGCTGGGTGACAGGTATACGTTTACGGACAGAATTAGACTTGAAAATGCACGGTAGCGTGTGAAGTTATTGAGAATGACCCTATCCGCACCTTAAATCTAATATACCCTTTTATGGATCGATTTAAACTTGGCCTGATACAGCAGAAAAAAAATATTTTGGGAATTGCTAAGTTGGGAATTGTATTCAACCCAGAACAAAAACTGTGCTTTGGCGGACACTAAATGAATTGACCAGCCTCAGCAATAAACACAGATTTAGCTGAATATAAATTTTAGGCCTATTATTTAGGCGCTGGGTGACAGGTATACGTTTACAGACAGAATAAACTTGGAAATGCACGGTAGCACGTGAAGTTATTGAGGATGACACTATCCGCACCTTAAATCTAATATACCCTTTTATGGATCGATTTAAACTTGGCCTGATACAGCAGAAAAAAATTATTTAGGGAATTGCTAAGTTGGGAATTGTATTTAACCCAGAACAAAAACTGTGCTTCGGCAGACAGCAGACAGTATTACAATTGGCTAGCCACAGCTGAAATACCAGATTTAGGGTACTGCTATTTTGGCAATTGTATTTTACCCCTCAATAAAATAGCAAGCACAGCCAAGCCCCTGATGTAGGATATAGCAAAAAAAATAACCACACTATTGATGGTTAAATGGACTTGGTGGCAGCTTGTGCTGGCGCACCACAAGACACAAAATGGCCGCCGATCACCCAAGAAAAAAGTGACATAAAAACGCTCTGGGCAGCCTAAAAACAGTGAGCAATTAAATAGCAGCAGTTCAATGATCCACAGCTGTAGATCGATCACTGAATTAAGTGTTTTTGCAGAGTTAATCACTGTCTAATCTGGCCCTAACAGCAGCTGCAACCTCTCCCTACACTGATCAGAGCAGAGTGGCGTGCGGCGCTACGTGACAAGCTTAAATAGAGGCTGGGTCACATGCTGCACTGGCCAATCACAGCCATGCCAATAGTAGGCATGGCTGTGATGGCCTCTTGGGGCAAGTAGTATGACGCTTGTTGATTGGCTGCTTTGCAGCCTTTCAAAAAGCGGCAAGAAAGCACTGAACCGAACCCGGACTTTTACTAAAATGTTCGGGTCCGTGTCACGGACACCCCAAAATTCGGTACGAACCTGAACTATACAGTTCGGGTTCGCTCATCCCAAATTAACTATATTAATTTCCCTGTCACATATGTGTATCCCTGGCACGTGTATCTCACACCAAAAATGGGTATATGTCACCCATCGAACTAAGACGGATTAACGATTATATTTTTGTGTCAGTGGTGCAAAGCTGGTGTATTGCACCCAAAAAAAATCATTATAGGTCACCCATAAACCAAATAGCCAGATTCCTAACACTCTCTCTCGCTTCAGCTGCCTGCTTCCTGTCCCTGCACTACTCAAAGCTGAGTGCAGTGCTACACGTGATCCAGTTTGTATAGAGGCTGGGTCACATGATGCACTGGCCAATTACAGCCATGCCATTACTAGGCATGGCTGTGATGGCTTCTACGTGTCCACAGCTTAAAACCTTGTTGATTGGCTGCCCTGAAGCCTTTCAAAAGCTTTATTAAATGCCCAAACTTTTCCGTCAAAGTTCGGGTTCGGGTCCGGGTACCCGAACTCGCAAAGTTCGGTACGGACTCACTCAACACTACTTGCAACCCCTTTTAAAGAGGACCTTCCATCAGTTTAGCCCTAGTCTAATTTTGGTCTTACCTAATTGGGCAGCCCTTACTGATGCCATGGCACTTTTTTTTTCCCCCAAAGACCCCGCCGTTGGTCCGCTGTTGGCCCCGTTGATTTCGGCAACTTATATTATAATGAGCCGACTCGGTTATACTAGTCGGAGACTCACTGTTTCGCTGGGGGCGGTTCACTTCTCCCTGGCTGTGAGCGCATCCAATCAGAGCACAACGCTCTTAGTTATATATATATATATATATATATATATATATATATATATATATATATATATATATATATATATATATATATATATATATATATAGTCTGAGATACCATAAAACATAACATTTATTTCGATCAGTTAAATCCCTAAATATATGCAATATACACCATAACGCTGCGCGATTGATGACCCAGAGCTGGGGATGGGGGAGACTAATACTGGGTCTCTGAAAACTAGTCTCACCCTGCACTGGATGTGTCTTGAGGTGGCAAGGCACTTCCAAATGACCCAGCTGGCCGGTGAACACCTATAAGACCCTCCCTGTCCCTGCGCAGCAATGGAGACTGCCTCCCATGTCTCAGTCCACATGAATGCCGGCTGTGTTGTGGCTTGTGGCAGCAAAGATCCCACATGTGAACTGGCACCTTTTTAAAGCAAACGCTGAACACGTTGGGCTGCCTCCTCAGCGATCAGCTGACTATCTCATGTGACCGGGTCCTGTGACTAACCCAACAATGCACAGCGACCACCGTCTCCTCCCCCCAAGGCATCACATGACTGCCAAGCCCCATGACGATGCATGAGGCTCGATGATGTGCATACCATGTGATCGAGGGAGGCGGCGTCATGGAAGAGATATTCCTCCCTCTTCGTATCACATCGAGGAGGACGGATATTCAAATGAGGGGGAGGGCAGCAGCGCTGCGGGATATCAGCGCTAGTGATGGACTAACATCTGCCGGGACAGTTCGCGAATGTTTGCGAACCGAAAGTCCGCGGCGGGTCCCATTCATTTTAATGACAGGCGAACCTGAAAAACCTTCAGCTCATATTTGCAGCCAAGAAATAATTACTAGAAGTGCACAAATAGTCCCACAACATGGACAGTGACATACCAGATGTATTATTTGAATTTGCGATCTCCATAATTTTTTTTTTTCAATGCGAAATATCGGCAATATAATTTTTGCGCATGCGGAAATGCACTATACAGTACCCAAATGCACTATAAAGAAAGTATATTGGTATATAACACCCCACTTCGATCAGTTTTTTTGGGGGAATATACATGAAGATAAAACGTAACCTTTAATAATTTTACTATGAGGGTCCATTCACACGTCCGTAAGTGTTTTGCGGATTCACAAAACACGGACACCGGCAATGTGCATTCCGCAATTTGTGGACCGCACATCGCCGGCACTCTAATAGAAAATGCCTAATCCTTTGGCTGCTTTATTTAGCCTAAGCTATACAGTAATCATTACCTATGTGCCTTTTGCTAGGCTGTTTCATCCAGCCTGAGCTATACAGGGAGTGCAGAATTATTAGGCAAGTTGTATTTTTGAGGATTCATTTTATTATTGAACAACAACCATGTTCTCAATGAACCCAAAAAACTCATTAATATCAAAGCTGATTATTTTTGGAAGTAGTTTTTAGTTTGTTTTTAGTTTTAGCTATTTTAGGGGGATATCTGTGTGTGCAGGTGACTATTACTGTGCATAATTATTAGGCAACTTAACAAAAAACAAATATATACCCATTTCAATTATTTATTTTTACCAGTGAAACCAATATAACATATCAACATTCACAAATATACACTCTGACATTGAAAAACAAAACAAAAACAAATCAGTGACCCATATAGCCACCTTTCTTTGCAAGGACACTCAAAAGCCTGCCATCCATGGATTCTGTCAGTGTTTTGATCTGTTCACCATCAACATTGCGTGCAGCAGCAACCACAGCCTCCCAGACACTGTTCAGAGAGGTGTACTGTTTTCCCTCCTTGTAAATCTCACATTTGATGATGGACCACAGGTTCTCAATAGGGTTCAGATCAGGTGAACAAGGAGGCCATGTCATTAGATTTTCTTCTTTTATACCCTTTCTTGCCAGCCACGCTGTGGAGTACTTGGACGCGTGTGATGGAGCATTGTCCTGCATGAAAATCATGTTTTTCTTGAAGGATGCAGACTTCTTCCTGTACCACTGCTTGAAGAAGGTGTCTTCCAGAAACTGGCAGTAGGACTGGGAGTTGAGCTTGACTCCATCCTCAACCCGAAAAGGCCCCACAAGCTCATCTTTGATACCAGCCCAAACCAGTACTCCACCTCCACCTTGCTGGCGTCTGAGTCGGACTGGAGCTCTCTGCCCTTTACCAATCCAGCCACGGGCCCATCCATCTGGCCCATCAAGACTCACTCTCATTTCATCAGTCCATAAAACCTTAGAAAAATCAGTCTTGAGATATTTCTTGGCCCAGTCTTGACGTTTCAGCTTGTGTGTCTTGTTCAGTGGTGGTCGTCTTTCAGCCTTTCTTACCTTGGCCATGTCTCTGAGTATTGCACACCTTGTGCTTTTGGGCACTCCAGTGATGTTGCAGCTCTGAAATATGGCCAAACTGGTGGCAAGTGGCATCTTGGCAGCTGCACGCTTGACTTTTCTCAGTTCATGGGCAGTTATTTTGCGCCTTGGTTTTTCCACACGCTTCTTGTGACCCTGTTGACTATTTTGAATGAAACGCTTGATTGTTCGATGATCACGCTTCAGAAGCTTTGCAATTTTAAGAGTGCTGCATCCCTCTGCAAGATATCTCACTATTTTTGACTTTTCTGAGCCTGTCAAGTCCTTCTTTTGACCTATTTTGCCAAAGGAAAGGAAGTTGCCTAATAATTATGCACACCTAATATAGGGTGTTGATGTCATTAGACCAAACCCCTTCTCATTACAGAGATGCACATCACCTAATATGCTTAATTGGTAGTAGGCTTTCGATCCTATACAGCTTGGAGTAAGACAACATGCATAAAGAGGATGATGTGGTCAAAATACTCATTTGCCTGATAATTCTGCACTCCCTGTATAGTGTAAAAGAGCACACTCCTTTTACACCGTCGTCAGCTAATTCCACATAGATTTCTACAGAACCTGTTCTATTAAACGCTTGTACAAGTAGAGCCCCCTGACAGGGTGGAGAGGGTGTCAGCAGTAAGTTTCTGTTGACATCACTGATTATTTTGCACTTCATTTGATCCGTCAGAACAATAACCCCCAAAAAAGGATCCTGCATGTTAAGCATCTGCCTTCACTCAGTCAGCATTTGGTCAGTAATCCATCAGTATTGCTTAAGCCCAGAAATAAAACAGGTGTGGATCCAAAACAGAGATGACATGTGAATAATATATTTGCATGTCTTCTGTGTTTTGTACCCACTCCTGCTTTTGGCCACCAAATCATAAGCCAATCCTAAAGAAAAATAGGGACCATGTCATACAGGCCTTACAGCTGCTACATAGACAGGATCTGTTGTGCGTCTCATTATTCCTTCCTTCTGACAGATCAGAAGAAGGGTCAAATAAATGATGATATCAACCAGGCCAAAAAGGCAAAATAGTGGCCCAGTCATGGAGTGGGGAGGGTGGCAGCAGCATGAGGAGACCACAGAGTGGCTCAGTGACAGAGTAGTGAGGTGGCAGCAGCATAACGAGACCACAGAGTGGCCCAGTGACATAGTGGTGAGCTGGCAGCAGCATGAGTAGACCACAGAGTGTCCCAGTGACAGAGTGTTAGGTGGCAGCAGCATTAAGAGACCACAGAGTGACTTTTCTGAGCCTGTCAAGTCCTTCTTTTGACCCATTTTGCCAAAGGAAAGGAAGTTGCCTAATAATTATGCACACCTAATATAGGGTGTTAATGTCATTAGACCACACCCCTTCTCATTACAGAGATGCACATCACCTAATATGCTTAATTGGTAGTAGGCTTTTGAGCCTATACAGCTTGGAGTAAGACAACATGCATAAAGAGGATGATGTGGTCAAAATACTAATTTGCCTAATAATTCTGCACGCAGTGTATAGTAATTATTATCCATGTGCCTTTTTTAGGGTGAGGGATATATATGGGGGATACATGGAATCCTGTCACTGTGGCACCCACGCTCGTAATTGTGGATATTTGGGTTGCCGAGTAGACAATGGGTTCCATCTTTGATAGAGTGCTTAGCTCTCCTCCTTTTATATATACACTGCTCAAAAAAATAAAGGGAACACAAAAATAACACATCCTAGATCTGAGTTAATTAAATATTCTTCTGAAATACTTTGTTCTTTACATAGTTGAATGTGCTGACAACAAAATCACACAAAAATAAAAAATGGAAATCAAATTTTTCAACCCATGGAGGTCTGGATTTGGAGTCACACTCAAAATTAAAGTGGAAAAAGACACTACAGGCTGATCCAACTTTGATGTAATGTCCTTAAAACAAGTCCAAATGAGGCTCAGTAGTGTGTGGCCTCCACGTGCCTGTATGACCTCCCTACAACACCTGTGCATGCTCCTGATGAGGTGGTGGACGGTCTCCTGAGGGATCTCCTCCCAGACCTGGACTAAAGCATCTGCCAACTCCTGGACAGTCTGTGGTGCAACGTGACGGTGGATAGAGCGAGACATGATGTCCCAGATGTGCTCAATTGGATTCAGGTCTGGGGAACAGGCGGGCCAGTCCATAGCATCAATGCCTTCGTCTTGCAGGAACTGCTGACACACTCCAGCCACATGAGGTTTAGCATTGTCTTGCATTAGGAGGAACCCAGGGCCAACCGCACCAGCATGTGGTCTCACAAGGGGTCTGAGGATCTCATCTTGGTACCTAATGGCCGTCAGGCTACCTCTGGCAAGCACATGGAGGGCTGTGCGGCCCTCCAAAGAAATGCCACCCCACACCATTACTGACCCAATGCCAAACCGGTCATGCTGGAGGATGTTTCAGGCTGCAGAACGTTCTCCACGGCGTCTCAAGACTCTGTCACGTCTGTCACATGTGCTCAGTGTGAACCTGCTTTCATCTGTGAAGAGCACAGGGCGCCAGTGGCGAATTTGCCAATCTTGGTGTTCTCTGGCAAATGCCAAACGTCCTGCACGGTGTTGGGCTGTAAGCACAACCCCCACCTGTGGACGTCGGGCCCTCATATCACCCTCATGGAGTCTGTTTCTGACCGTTTGAGCAGACACATGCACATTTGTGGCCTGCTGGAGGTCATTTTGCAGGGCTCTGGCAGTGCTCCTCCTGTTCCTCCTTGCGCAAAGGCGGAGGTAGCGGTCCTGCTGCTGGGTTGTTTCCCTCCTACGGCCTCCTCCACGTCTCCTGATGTACTGGCCTGTCTCCTGGTAGCGCCTCCATGCTCTGGACACTACGCTGACCGACACGGCAAACCTTCTTGCCACAGCTCGCATTGATGTGCCATCCTGGATAAGCTGCACTACCTGAGCCACTTGTGTGGGTTGTAGACTCCATCTCATGCTACCACTAGAGTGAAAGCACCGCCAGCATTCAAAAGTGACCAAAACATCAGCCAGGAAGCATAGGAACTGAGAAGTGGTCTGTGATCACCACCTGCAGAACCATTACTTTATTGGGGGTGTCTTGCTAATTGCCTATAATTTCCACCTGTTGTCTATCCCATTTGCACAACAGCATGTGAAATTGATTGTCACTCAGTGTTGCTTCCTAAGTGGACAGTTTGATTTCACAGAAGTGTGATTGACTTGGAGTTACATTGTGTTGTTTAAGTGTTCCCTTTATTTTTTTTGAGCAGTGTATATATGACACATCCTCCCTTATTGGGATTCATGAGATTGTTTACCTCCTTTGCTAATTAGCCATGATTGTAAATACAGAGTAAGGTTTGCCTACTAACTCTGTCATTTTAATGCTCTATGGCGCGCTGATTGTATCTATATGGGAGCGCTGCTGTTTGATTAAAATCTGAGATGAAATTTGCTCACTATGAATGGGAGGGGAGCGCTGATATCCCGCAGCGCTGCTGCCCTCCCCCTCGTTTTAATATCCGTCCTCCTCGATGTGATACGAAGAGGGAGGAATATCTCCTCCCTGACGCCGCCTCCCTCAATCACATGGTACGCACATCATCGAGCCTCATGCATCGTCATGGGACTTGGCGGTCAAATGATGCCTTGGGGGGAGGAGACGGTGGTCGCTGCGCATAGCTGGGTTAGTCACATGACCCGGTCACATGAGATAGTCAGCTGACCGCTGAGGAGGCGGCCCAACGTGTTCGGCGTTTGCTTTAAAAAGCTGCCATTTCACATGTGGGATCGTTGCTGCCACAAGCTACAACACAGCCTGCATCCGTGTGGACCGAGACATGGGAGGCATAAGATAAGTAACATGTTAATGAATGCACCACTGTAAAGGGGCCTTTACTTCCCCACAGCATGTTACTCAATGCACTGTTAACCAGCTGAAAAAGGTGATACTCAAATTCATCATCACCTCCGGATACTGACCACTAGGTCCCCTGATGAGTTGGACCTACGTTCAACGAAATGCGTTTGACGCAAATTAGGACATTATAACAAATTGATGACAGGCCCTCCACCACAGTATAATGAAGCTGGGCAGTCTCCATTGCTGCACAGGGACATGGAGGGTCTTATAGGTGTTCACCAGCCAGCTGGGTCATTTGGAAGTGCCTTGCCACCTCAAGATACATCCAGTGCAGGGTGAGACAAGTTTTCAGAGACCCAGTATTAGTCTCCCCCATCCCCAGCTCTGGGTCACCAATCGCGCAGCGTTATGGTGTATATCGCATATATTTAGGGATTTAACTGATCAAAATAAATGTTATGTTTTATGGTATCTCAGACTATATATATATATATATATATATATATATAAATTGTGGAATACGATTGGTCAGGCAGTGACCAATGCACAATTTGGTTGTGTTATTAGTCTAATTCGCAACGCTCTTAGCCAGTGAGAATGAACTCCTCCTCAGGGAGAAGAGAACTGCCCTCAGCAAAACTGCGAGTCTCCGCCTAGTATAACCGAGTCGGCTCATTATAATATAAGGCACCAAAATCAACTGGGTGGGCCAACAGCGGACGAACGGGGAGGGTCTTTGGAAAAAAAAGTGCCATGGCATCAGTGGGGGCCGCCCTATAAGGTAAGAACATAATTAGACTAGGGCTAAACTGATCAAAGGTCCTCTTTAATTGTAAAAAAAAAAAAAAAAAAGGTTTCTTTTTTCTTTTTGCAGAAATGGATCTTGGTCTGGAAGACACAATGGAATATGATGCCCAGCTTGATGGCAGTATAACTTTTTTAACAAATATAACAGAAAGCAAAGGAGATCCAGCATTTGGTAATATAATTACTGATATATAAAAAGTATATATAATGTTTATTTTTTGTTATAATTATCGATTCACATAAAACTTCGTTAGAATACTGTGTGGAGCGAGCGCTACGTACAGTATTAGAATGTATTGGCTCCTATGAGCCAAAGTTATTACTTCGCGAAGTCTTGTGAGACTTTTGGTAATAACTTCAGAAATTAATTTCTACTGTTAAAAACTTTTTACCGAACCCGAGTTCGGTAAAAGGTTTTTCACAGTAGATTCACTAATCCCTAGTTATAATATATTATGGGTTATATTATATAACTTTATTCTGCAGGTTCATATGATTATGGTCCTACCAGAATTATGTAGTTTTTTTTTTCCATCTTTTAATACTTTTGCATTATAAAATCATTTTTTTAACTAAAAATCATTTGTATTTTGCATTGCCAGATGTTAACATCCATAAAATTTTTAGTTTTCCGGCAATGTAACTGTGTGAGGGCTTGTTTTTTGTGGAACAGTCTAGTTTTTTTTCTGGTACCATTTTGGGGTACATATGACTTTTTCATCACTTTTTATTCAATATTTTGGGAGGTGAGGTGGGTACAAATTTCAATTGTGTCCGTGTTTTATTTTTTATTTTTATGGGATTATGAGGTTCCCCATGTGGTATATATGATACATTTATTATATGGGTTAATACAAAATTCATATTTATTTTTCATGTTTTACTACTTTTGCATCATAAAATCTCTTTTTTTTTTTTCTTTGTATTGTTATATCTAAGACTCATAACTTATTTTTCTTTCGTGGCAGCTGTATGAGTGCTTGTTTTTGTAGGACAAGTTGTTGTTTTTATTAGTACCATTTTGGGGTACATATGACTTTTTGATTTTTAAAATTATCATTTTTTTGGGAGGTGACAGTGTTTTGGAATTTTTGTTTACAACTTTCACTGCACAGAATAAGTAACACAATCCTTTTATAGTGTAATTTTTTTCTCATTTTTAATCTTTTATCAATTAATGGATACTACATGATTTTTATTTTACTTGATTTTTTTTTTGTCCCAGTTGGGTATTTAAAGGGATTTTCTGACACCTGGCAACCCCACTGATCAGCTGGTTGAAGAGAAGGCCGCGCTCCATGCAAGCACAGCCTTTCCTTCATTGTTTACGTACTCACTGTCGACATAGCAGCAGTGAGAAGGTGTAATTACAAGCTGTCCCATTCATTTCAATCGGAGGGCTCATTCTCATACTCTTGGATGGGAATGAGCAATCCCATTGAAGTGAATGGGACAGCTTGTAATTACACCTGCTCACCACTGCAACATCGTAGACGAGCAGGTAAACAGAGCACATCCTTCTCTTCAAACAGCTGATCGGTGGAGGTGCCAGGTGTCAGACCCCCACGATCTGCTTTTACTAATCTATCCTGAGGAAAACTGCTTTAAACTTACAACAGTACAATTACTGGTACAAACTGCAATAGTTGCATATTGTAGTCTATTGAATCTGCCAGTTTTATACTGACACTTGGTCTACCAGAAGGAAGATAGAAAGCCTCTGGCAGCCATAGCAACCATCGGGACCCTGCAATTGTATCGCGGGAGACCATAGGGGGAGAGAGGGACCTCCTTCCCTGGGATCAACGCTAGCACCAATCTCGGCCGTTGCAGCAGGATGTCAGCTGTATGTTACAACTGACACCAACTGCTGATGGCAGCGGCTCAGTTTCTAAGCCTGTACAGCATGGTGCCGCAGGAGGATAATTGCCATGATGTACGTTTACGGCATGGAGTGGGAAGGGATTAAATACTATTGCCAGGTTTTCTCACCGATTTCACCTGGCATCTTGGGGTTCCAGAAGTGGTCACTTAAGGACAATACTTAAAGGTTATCCCCTTTAAGGAAGCATGCATGGACTTATCAAACAAGATATTTTACAAGGTAGCAGCATAAATGCATTCTGCACGTGGTAGAGTCAATACCCATACCTTCTTGGCAGTTCCAACCTAGAGTCAGACTCATTTTAAGATCGTTTTCAATGAGGTTATCTTATTTCCAGAATGTTATCTACATTGTATATGATTTCTGAGAACTAGAATGTACACTGTATCTACCTTCTTTAAATAAATTGTAGTGGTTCTAAAAAAATGTTTTCTTTTTTGTCCTTGAAGACTTCTTACAAAACTAAATTTTATTTATTCCCAATTTTAGGAATTGATAATCCTGTATTTTCAACTGATGATGAGCAAAATATGTCAATGAAGTTTACACCATGGCTGTACAATGAGGATGTTGTAGTTCCATCCCAAAGGGCACGAATACAGATACCTTGTTCTCCAAGCAACTTTAGGAGGCTGACTCCTTTACGTATAAGCAATAGATCAGTTGATTCCTTTTTTATAAATGATGGAACAGAGGAACAGCCAAGATCTTTTCTACCAGAGACAACAAACATGTAATGAGACATGTGGTACCTTTTATTATATAGAACATATACAATAGCCTATCATACCAGTATATTTACTTATATGTTTTTTCTATTATTAAAATATATATGCAAGACATTGATAAATTACTAGGTAAGGCCTCTTTCACACTTGCGTTGTCCGGATCTGGCGTGCACTCCACTTGCCGGAATTACACTCCGGATCCGGAAAAACGCAAGTGAACTGAAAGCATTTGAAGACGGAACCGTCTTCAAAATGCTTTCAGTGTTACTATGGCACCCAGGACGCTATTAAAGTCCTGGTTGCCATAGTAGGAGCGGGGAGCTGGGGAGCGGTATACTTACAGTCCGTGCGGTTCCCGGGGCGCTCCAGAATGACGTCAGAGCGCCCCATGCGCATGGATGACGTGATCCATGCGCTTGGGGCGCCCTGACGTCACTCTGGAGCGCCTGGGGAGCCGCACGGACGGTAAGTATACTGCTCCCCCGCTCCCCGCTCCACTTTACCATGGCTGCCAGGACTTTAGCGTCCCGGCAGCCATGGTAACCATTCAGAAAAAGCTAAATGTCGGCTCCGGCAATGCGCCGAAACGACGTTTAGCTTAAGGCCGGATCCGGATCAATGCCTTTCAATGGGCATTAATTCCGGATCCGGCCTTGCGGCAAGTGTTCCGGATTTTTGGCCGGAGCAAAAAGCGCAGCATGCTGCGGTATTTTCTCCGGCCAAAAAACGTTCCGTTCCGGAACTGAAGACATCCTGATGCATCCTGAACGGATTTCACTCCATTCAGAATGCATTGGGATAATCCTGATCAGGATTCTTCCGGCATAGAGCCCCGACGACGGAACTCTATGCCGGAAGACAAGAACGCAATGTGAAAGAGCCCTAAAACTTAGGTTGGGTTCACATCACGTTTTTACTGTCCATTTAATGTATACAAAAAACGTATATGTTAAATTATACCATACAGTGGAATCCGTTCCCCATAGAGTTCCATTATTTTAAAAAACGTATACGCTTTTTTTTACCGGACTGTGCAGGATACAAGAACATGGTGTTCAGAGTTTTTGTATCCTTTTTATCCTAATGTGTACGTCAAACGGAGGCATAAAACTTGATGTGAACCCAATCTAAGGTAAATACAGATTACAATAACTTTTCACGTATTGTTAATCTGTGAAATGTCTTGAGTTAACCAAGTATCTATGATTTTTGTATGATTTGTTTAGTTACTACTCTGAGAGCAGCTTAACATTATCTGGTATCTCAATTTTTATAGCTAGGTTCATTTATAGTCTTTTTTACATTAAAAAATATACTGATATATTAGGAAAAGTATGTGTTCACGCAATCATTAGTCTTAAAAAAGTCACTTCTAAGATGATTAACTTAAGTTACTTTTTACAAATACTCTGTCATTTGCATGTAATTATTAAATAGGCCCTCCTTTTTAATAATTTTTCCCTATGAAATTATCAAATTGGCATTTGAAGGTCCTATAATCATTTTGTAATCGTATAGACTTGAGACCTACAATCTGGGCTTCAAAATATTGATAAACAAATGCTCTAAAAATTGTATAGAAAAGAAAAGGATATGGAATATAAAGAAAATAGACACCAAAATTTCCTGTGTTCATTGCTATGCAGCTTGTTCCTCGCATACAGTATATGCACAGTGCTTCTCCAGGTTGTGTGCATACCACACACATAAAGGAATATTGATCCCTGGGTAAGTCCTAGGCAAGTTTTGAGTCTAGGTACCTCCTAGCAGCATTTAGATGAGTGATATAGTAGTCCAGTATGTTTAATAAATTGGTCAAACTGAGGTGACAAAGTATTTAAAAAGTAGTAAACAGCAGATTTCACTGTGCTCAAGTACATTTTATCCTAAATTTGCCAAAATTAGTTAAATTGCTTTCTAAAAAAATTATAATAAAAGTGAAAATAGTTACTATTTTTATCATAATTTTAAAGTTGTTAAAGTTGTCATGCAGTTATCTTATATAAGTATATTATAAGTAGATTAAATAAATTACAGAAAATATGATATGTTTTTGTTTGTTTGTTTTTTAAGATATTCATTGTAAAAATGTATTCATTAAACAATCTTAAAACTATCGTGTCAACTCTTTGGATGCTACTTCTATTCTAATGTGGATATTTTTATATACCGTAATTATATAAGCAACTAATTTGTTTTAATCTTTACTTTATGCAAGATCATACAATTGAGTTCCTGTCTGTATGCAGAATATGGACCATTGGTGACTTGATATTATCTGAACTTACCAGTTCCCCCAGCAAAAGATTCAAGATGAACATACATATTCTTAGAGGTCAAAAACCCTTTAAATGGTTACTAACTTTTCAGAGAATGTTACATAAATAAACAGTACAGACAAATACAGAAAACTTTGTAATATATCTTATCAGAGAAAAAGACTAGTTATGGAGTTATCAACTGTTTCTTTCTGTACCCACTCTTTGTAAGGGTACTTTCACGCTAGGTTTTTTTCTTTTCCAGCACTGAGTTCAGTCATAGGGGCTCAATACCGGAAAATAACTGATCAGTTTTATCCCTATGCATTCTGAATGGAGAGAAATCCGTTCAGGATGCATCAGGATGTTTTCAGTTCAGTCACTGAACGGCCTTTTGGACGGATGACACTGCGGTATTATCTCCGTCCAAAATTCCGGATCAGTTGCCGAAATGCTGGATCTGGCATTAATTTACATTGAAATGTATTAGTGCTGGATTGAGCATTAAAAATACATAACGGATGAAAAAAATATATAACGGATCCGTTTCTCCGGATGACATCCGGAGAGACGGATCCATTCCTGCAATGCATTTGTAAGACGGATCTGCATCCGGATCAGTCTACAAATGCTGTCCGTTTGAATGCAGATTGCCGGATCCAGCAGGCAGTTCCGGTGACGGAACTGCTTGCGGGATAACTCTGCCGCAATTGTGAAAGTAGCCTAAGTCAACTTTGTCTTTCAAATTTGTATGAATTCTGTGTAGTGAGACCAATATGGGCTGCCTGTTTTACTAAGGATCAGATTACATCATCATCATCTATGGAGAGGGAAGGGATTTAACTAGGGAAGAAGTGTAGACAACAAGCACAATACAGGAATGAGTAAGCAGGTTCAGCAGCTAATAATAAGTCTATCGCACCTGACTGCTTTATTCACATCTATACTGCTTAGTACTTCTCTATAATATTCTATATGGTGCTTGTGAGTGAGTGAGAGACAGCAAGCAGTATATTGGAACACAAGAAGAGCAGCTAGTTTCCACACCAGTAGATGGAGAACTAAGAATTATAGATGCAGTCTACAGAGAAGAAAAACGATAAAAATAATTACAAGTTACAAGGTGCAAGTTATAAAATGGTCATATATAGTGTTATCATGCATGTATACACACATGGACAGCTTATTTTGAAAAGTCATCTGAAAGTTTATTTACGCTTTAAAGCTCGGCAAACCCATTGTTTGCAGATGCATCAAAAAATGGCCACATTATTACGAACAATGGTTTTAAAACCATTGTGTCAACCAACTACTTTGACTTTGGGCTAGACCTAAGGGTGTTATCCTGTATCTGGACTTCCCCGCAGGGTAGCCACCAGGCCATTACCTTTTGGAATAGTAACAGTGTGGTTGGCTGATGAATCATTAGGATCAGAGACACCAGTGCCTGGCACAGAGGGAACAGGCAGTACATGTAGTCAGGAAATAGGCAGAGGTCTGGGCTGGTAGAGTTCTTGTGAATCTGTGAAACAATCCAAAAGGTCAGGGCAGGCAGCACAGGATCAGGATCCAGGAATCAAGAAAGTCAGTACACAGGCAAACAAATTATAGCCCTTTACAAGCTCCAGCAAGCCAGAGAGACCTAGCAAGATCTGTAGTGACCAGTTGCACAGGCAAGGAAGTGTGGTCATAAGAGGGCTGATGAGCTCATTAGTCAAGCAGCTGAGCCTGGAATCAGAAATATCATTAACCCCTGAAGTACTGCAGAGTAAAGTCTTTCTCAAACATACAGGAAAAGACCTTGCAACCATACCGCGAACTGCAGTTTAGGACACAGGAGTCTGGCGGCTGGGCAGAGGCTAAGTGAGTGATGCAACATCCGTGCCTGCTCTGGATAGTGGGATGGCAGCGGTCATAAAGCTCCACCATAACACACATGAAACTTATAAAGCAGGAAATTGGAATAAACTAAATACTACACATAGCAGATGGTAAACATCAACAAGTATACTGACTAAGAGCGCATTCACACTACCATAGTATTTTGCGGATCCACAAAACATGGATGCCGGCCCGTGTGCGTCTCGCAATTTGCGGACCGCACATGTCCAGCACTAACATAAAAAATGCCTACTCTTGTCCGCAATTTTTTGGGTGGGCTGTGGAACGGAACTACTGATGTGGACAGCAGATGGTGTGCTGTCCACATCTTTTGCGGCCCCAATGAAATGAATGGGTCCACACCCATTCCGCAAAATTCCAGAATGGGTGCGGACCCGTTCATATGGCCGTCTGAATGGGCCCTAAAGATGAGCGAACATGTTGAGGTTCGGTTTCGGTTCGAGTGTCTCTAATTGCCCTGAAAATTGGTATATAACACCCTCTAGTCTCCCAAGCTCTTGAATGCAATGACATCAATAGTAAATCATGTCTGAGCAACACTACCCATAGCTATGTATGTCAAACGCATGTTTGGCGTTAACAAACAGCGTGTTTAAAAATATACATTACTGTCACGTGTGTTATGCTTTTTACATATTCCAAAGCTTCAAAATATTGTTCCTTATCAAGGGTAGATGGTGTTGAAACATACATCGTGTTATGGGATAGAAATGTTTTGTAAAAAGGGGCTAGTTAGGGGACCAAGTGTCCAAAAATTATACCTTGACAGGGTCAGAAAGTGTTAATTGTCAGAAGAAGATGGTTCATCATGAATTCTCCTTTTGACTTGGTAGTAATAGTGCAGTGTGGATGTGGAAAGGGTAGCGTAATAAGAGGCACGTGTGGCTGGCCATCTAAGACCTGTCCTAGGTTGCTAATATAGCTTATATGTTTACACAGCTAGACCTGCCAATAACCTTAATTCAGTTTATATGTTAAAGACAAAAGCAGAGTTATTTACAGTGACTTCATGTTTAGATGTCATATAACTGTTATACATTGTGTTCACAGAAGCAGAAAAGATTATATGCCTTTAATATTCATTATATAATGTAAGGTAAGCTCAATGACACAGCAGAAACAACAGAAAGCATAGAGTTAAACTGTTGTTGCTGGGCAGGAGTCTTCACCAATCACAGCCAGCCTCACACACAGCAAGACTTTTGACCAATCACAGCCAGCCTCACACACAGCCTGTGTGGGAAATTCCACTAGCAGGAGCTGCTAGATTCATTACACCAGAGGAGAGGAGCTGAACAGACATTCACTCCACTAAGAGCTGTGTTTTATGGAAGCAGAGAGGTTTATACAGTTATATAATGTCCCTATTGTTAGTATTGTGAATAGAACTGTATACTGAACCAGTTATATGTGTGTTTACTTACAGTTCCACCAAATACCAAACAAACAAATTGCAATCCAAATTCAAATTCCATATTGCAATCCAAATTGCATACAACCATACCAGATCATACTCAACCAATCTCGAAAATAGTTACTGCTACCTGCATACTGCAAATTGTGACCAAATTCAGCAAGTGAACTATTAGTTAGACCTCAGAGATACCTCTCAGAGAGATCATAAAGGGCTTAAATAACCTAAAGTGAGAGTACAGATACTCACGAGAGAAATATATCCACCATTTTATGCTGAATGATAAGATTGAACAGTTGAACCACCATCTTATGCATACCGCCATTTTATGATACTTTATTCAACACGTGTTTTGTACAGAGCACATTAGAGCAGCAGAGCGCCAGCATATACCGCCACGTAGCAACTGTTCCCCGAGTGAGAAAGCAAAGACACCTCAGCGGAGCTACCGTAGAGGCCATAGAACGTGTGCATTAGTCAAAGTGCAGCCGACTCTTGAAGTGGCAGAACGGCAAAATAATCAGAGAAAGAGCGCCAACCCTCCTGCGATCCCGAGAGAGAGAGAAAGAGACGCATGGTGGGAGGCCAAAGTCAAGACATAGAGTACCTGCACCGCTACCCATGAAGAGGCCACATACTGCAACTAGCAAGTTTTCCGCCACTAGGCCCAAGTTCTGCAGCAGTGTATCCAAGTCAGCGCATCACAAGTCAGCACAAAGAATCGCAAGTCAGCACAATCGCAAGCAGCATATCCAAGCCAGCACATCGCAAGTCTGCACAGAGCATCGCAGGTCTGCACAGGGCATCGCAAGTCAGCACAGAGCATTGCATCATATCAAGAAAAGACACGTCTCCTTCCTGCTCTTCAGAATAAGGTCAGAGCTTTCCTTTTATTACTTATCATTGCATATAGGCTTTGGCATAAAGAGACATTTTTTGTTTTCAGAAATAAGAAACTTTAAAGTAAAAACAATGGACAGTTTGTAGTATATGGAGTCTAAAGTTTTTAAAGTGAAAGTCATTTACTTCTGCATTTTGTCAGTATTGCATTTAAAGTGAAAGGCATATTATTATTTGTATTGATTGGGATAGCATTGAAAGTAAAATGTCTTAGCCTAGTATTACCATTCCACTGTTAGAGGATGCAAAGATAGATAGAGTAGAAGTTGAAAAGCAAGGGAACCTGTTTAAGGTAGAAGAATCTGATGTAGCATTATTCTTGCATTATTCTTGCCTCAAACAAATATAGCCCAAGCAGATGAACTAAGACGTTCATCATGTGCCAGAATACCGACCCCAAAGATGCTGGAAAATTTGAAACAAGAAGCAGCACTGAAAGGAAAAAAGTTCACCAGAATGTATGACAAGTGGAAATTATACATTAAAGACATTCGTAAAAAGCTAAAGCAAGAAAGTATAAAAGCGAGCTTGAGTAATATGGTAGAGACAGTAGAAGGATCTGAATCAGAGCTTATGGCAGCATATGTCAACCTGCGGTCGTTTACGACACCTTCCCAGGATACTGTAAGGAACATGCAAAGCCTACTCGAACCAACCCAATACCCCCCATAAATGATACCAAAATATTCTCGTGTAATATATAATAAATCTTTATTAATACAAAAAATTATTGGACAAGGTGAAAACAAAAGAAAAGGGGAAAGAGATATCTGAATCTCCTCACTCCTGATACCCCTGATAGAGGGAATCGCACAAGTACTAAGCTGAATAGAATAATGATGTCAATATCCCTGGGTAAAACATGTATAAATAGCCCCCAGAGTGCACAGTGTGAATACGTGAAACTATCACTGTGCAAAAAGATAATATTTGGTGGTACAACTGAAATATACACACTATGAGTGGGGACCAATATAAGGCCGGAACCTTGTCCAGTCAAAAAATGACACAAAGTAGGTCAGAAAGGTCCGCATATCAAAGTGTGTATACACACTTTGATATGCGGACCTTTCTGACCTACTTTGTGTCATTTTTTGACTGGACACTGGCTATTGGGTTGGTTCAGGTAGGTGTTGCATATTGTATGTCTAGGCCCCTCTGTTATTTACATTGATATATCTGAGGTACATGTCGGTTCTACTGTAAGGAACATGGACACATGTACTGCAGTCACTAAAGATTTAGTAAACCTCATGAGAGAACTTTCATCTGCAGCTAATTATGATGAAGTTAAAGCAAGAAGTAGAATGAATGAGCTTTTTATGAGATACTATGCTGGGTCCTTAGGGGGGACCACAATCTCAAGTGTGACTTCCTTTGCTAGCAGAAGTGCCACCCATATATCAGAGTCCTCAAATATCTCAGCCAAAAGAAAGGAATTAGCTGAACAACTTGCTGTCAAGAGAGCAGAAATTGAAATGGAAGCTGTCATCAAGGCAGAGAGCTGTCAAATGGAAGCTGAAATGGAGGCACAGCGCCATCAAATGGAAGCTGAAATGGAGGCACAGCACCATCAAATGGAAGCTGAATTGAAAAGTCTGGAAAGACAAAAAGAAGTTAAGATCATAGAAGCCAGACTCAGAGTACACGAAGAGGATATGAATCAGAGTAGTCATAGGTTCAAATCTGTACTGTGAAGAAGCAGACTCCTACTTTCCTACATGCTCCCAGGAGAATGAAAGGAAATCTCCAGCACTTAGTGAGGAAATAAGTCATTATCCTTCCATACCTGCTCAGAAAGACAAAGAAAGGCTAGTCCAGTGTTAGGAAAAAGGTTTGTGGATTTACCCTCTATCTCTACCAGAAAATAAGAATAAAGGGACTCACCTAATTCAGAACTAAGTGAGAAACTACAACCGGATGATTCTATTCCTAGATGCCACGGCAATGCTCAGGAGAATGCTACAACCATTGTCCCAGCAAGACCACAGAGAACAGTCCTAGCTAGACTTCCCTACTGTATTTTCAGGAGACGTACTAAAGTTCATAGAGTGGAAGGCAAGTTTTGAAAGGATCATTGAGCATCATTGCTTCAGTCCAGTCGACAAATTATTCTACCTTCAGAGATATGTTGGTTGGGAAGCAAAGAAAGTTCTTGAAGGTAACTTCTATAGAAAAGACGAAGAAGCCTACAAGCAAGCTTGGGAAAAATTTTATGCAAGTTATGGTCATCCTTTCTTAGTACAAAGAGCTTTTAGAGAGAAATTGAATAACTGTCCTAAAATAGGTCCAAAAGAGCACGTCAGACTCTAAGAGTATGGTGACTTATTGTTGAAAGGGCCCCTGGTTTGTCTGTGGGTGAACCTCCGGCCGGGCAACCACTGAAGACCAATACACGTTGATAGGTTTAAAATGGTTGTGTCTTTTATTTTGACATCGTAGACAATTTATAGATACAAACCACAAGATTACCATATACCTCCCCTAAGCTTATACAATCAAAGTAAAAAAAGTCATGATAATTTCCAAGAAACAAGGTACATATGTGACGCATCTATAATTCTTAGTATTCAGATATCTAACCACAATCTTTGTTGATTTCAGCTTTGTTCAAATATTTCTCGGAATTATCTTTGTTTATCTTGTACCATCTTGTACCAACATTTACCTGAGCAAACGTTTTTTTACTTATCTAAACCACAGGAGAACGTCAATATACAAAAAAAAGCTTATACAGGGAGTGCAGAATTATTAGGCAAGTTGTATTTTTGAGGATTGATTTTATTATTAAACAACAACCATGTTCTCAATGAACCCAAAAATCTCATTAATATCAAAGCTGAATATTTTTGGAAGTAGTTTTTAGTTTGTTTTTAGTTTTAGCTATTTTAGGGGGATATCTGTGTGTGCAGGTGACTATTACTGTGCATAATTATTAGGCAACTTAACAAAAAACAAATATATACCCATTTCAATTATTTATTTTTACCAGTGAAACCTATATAACATCTCAACATTCACAAATATACATTTCTGACATTCAAAAACAAAACAAAAACAAATCAGTGACCAATATAGCCACCTTTCTTTGCAAGGACACTCAAAAGCCTGCCATCCATGGATTCTGTCAGTGTTTTGATCTGTTCACCATCAACATTGCGTGCAGCAGCAACCACAGTCTCCCAGACACTGTTCAGAGAGGTGTACTGTTTTCCCTCCTTGTAAATCTCACATTTGATGATGGACCAGAGGTTCTCAATGGGGTTCAGATCAGGTGAACAAGGAGGCCATGTCATTAGATTTTCTTCTTTTATACCCTTTCTTGCCAGCCACGCTGTGGAGTACTTGGACGCGTGTGATGGAGCATTGTCCTGCATGAAAATCATGTTTTTCTTGAAGGATGCAGACTTCTTCCTGTACCACTGCTTGAAGAAGGTGTCTTCCAGAAACTGGCAGTAGGACTGGGAGTTGAGCTTGACTCCATCCTCAACCCGAAAAGGCCCCACAAGCTCATCTTTGATGATACCAGCCCAAACCAGTACTCCACCTCCACCTTGCTGGCGTCTGAGTCGGACTGGAGCTCTCTGCCCTTTACCAATCCAGCCACGGGCCCATCCATCTGGCCCATCAAGACTCACTCTCATTTCATCAGTCCATAAAACCTTAGAAAAATCAGTCTTGAGATATTTCTTGGCCCAGTCTTGACGTTTCAGCTTGTGTGTCTTGTTCAGTGGTGGTCGTCTTTCAGCCTTTCTTACCTTGGCCATGTCTCTGAGTATTGCACACCTTGTGCTTTTGGGCACTCCAGTGATGTTGCAGCTCTGAAATATGGCCAAACTGGTGGCAAGTGGCATCTTGGCAGCTGCACGCTTGACTTTTCTCAGTTCATGGGCAGTTATTTTGCGCCTTGGTTTTTCCACACGCTTCTTGCGACCCTGTTGACTATTTTGAATGAAACGCTTGATTGTTCGATGATCACACTTCAGAAGCTTTGCAATTTTAAGAGTGCTGCATCCCTCTGCAAGATATCTCACTATTTTTGACTTTTCTGCACGCAGTGTATATATATATATATATATATATATATATATATAACTCGTATTGCAGTAAATGTAAAATATATGTCTAATGCACATGTTAGATATATGTGTAACAGGTATATATGTGCATATATATGTTTCTGCAGCTATGATGCCATGCATTTGGCAATTCTCTCTTCAGGTACCTCCATTACAAATGTGGCTTTCTTTTGCTAAAGCATGCATATCTCTTTTTAGCCATGCGGTTTTAAGCTTCAGACAGCCATTTCCTGTTTTAGCTTGTGTTACTAGACCTTGTTGTCATAAGAGTATAAAATATTACCTTTAAAAAAGAACTCTGCATATTTAATACAAGCATAGAAGCTGAATTAATATATATATGTGAACGTGTGTGGATACAGACATAATTTCCTTACAATCCCCTCTTTGATAATATGGAATTCCCATTCCATATGATCACTCCTTATACCACACACCAATTCTCGGTATCTTTCTCAGGGTACTTCCCTTTTTAAGGGTGACATATTCACAGTTTCATTCTCTGAATCATCTGCTTACTAAACGGTTCAGGAAAGTTTTGATCTTTCAAGTCCTCAGTTTCTAGTTCATTGGTATACTCCCTGAACATAAATTCTTCCTCATACAAGTCCTGCATAGTCTTTGGATCCTTTGGACAAAGTGGTTTTGGATAGCCTCTTAGCCATCGCTCATATCTACTTGGGGGTATGATCAAAGCCATTTCCTTTGTAGGCATCTTGTCCGGAAGACTCATGTTTGTCCGGGAAATTTCTTGAGGACTCCTTCTGGTGTCTTCTTGAGCCGGCTGGCGTGTATCCACTGTGGACTCTGGTCAGTAAGGACAGCCGTTCGAGCAACTCTTAGAACCTCAAATGGACCTTGGTATATCGGACCAGTCTTGTGGCGGGCAGCTAGTTGTTTCACCAGAACTTTGTCTCCGGGCAAGAATGGATGAGTTGGGTCTGTGGAAAGAGAAGGAAAGGTGACAGCAACCTTATCATAATTTTCTGAGAGTATACCTACCAAGTGTTTCACGTACTGTTCCTGCAAGGCAAAAATGTTACTGTCAGTATCCGATTCCTCACGGGTATTAGGGGGTCGACCGAATAACACTTCATAAGGTGACAACCCTGTTTGTTTATTTGGTGTCGTTCTTATTTGGTAGAGAATGGCGGGTAGAAATTTCAGCCAATCTTTCAATGTTCCTGAAGTAGCCTTTTTTAACCTATCCTTAATGGTTCTGTTCATTCTTTCCACTACTCCTGCGCTTTGCGGGTGGTAGGCTATATTAAGTTTCCACTGGAAACCCAGAATCTTTGTCAGTTCTTGTATTAGTTTGGACTGGAAAGCAGGTCTCTGATCTGAATGAATTACCCGAGGGAGTCCATACAGTGAAATCCATTGATTTATCAATGCCCTAGCTGTCACACCAGCTGTTTCTCCTGAAGTAGGTATGGCTACACACCATCCGGAGAACCTACAGACTATTACAAGCAGATATCTTATATTCCCGGGTTGCTTTGGCATGTGTGTATAATCCATCTGCAAATCTTGCAGAGGGCCTGTAGGGGGTGGTAGATTCCCATGTCTTCCGTGTGCTTTTCCTTGAACATTATTCTGTGCACAAGTCATGCATGAGTCGACCAGATCGTCTATCAATCTCTGCAATTGGTGTGTACAGAACAGTGACTTGTAATGTTCTGATATGTACTGTTTTCCTAAATGTCCAGGACCATGAAGATAAGATATTAGGAGCGGTGCTGATGCAGTAGGAACCCCCAATATCCGATCTTTTGTCCACATACCTGTACCTGTCGTCTGCAGTCCCTGAGATCTCCAGTACTTGATGTCCTCACTGGTAGACTGTTTCTGAAGTTGATATACTACTGACTCCCAGTTTTCACTTTCAAAGTCTGTCATGAATAATAACTTATTTTCCCTTCTCGTGTCTCTCTTGGCTGCCATTTTTGCTCCTCTGTCTGCTAGGTTGTTTCCCATAGCTTGATAATCTCCTTTTGCAGAGTGTCCTTTCACTTTTATCACACTTATAGCTTCTGGCAATTGAATTGCATGTAGCAAGTGATATATGTATTTCTGATTTGCTACCTTCTTCCCGTCTGCTGAGATATACCCCCTATTTTTCCATATTAATGCATAATCATGCACTGTTCCAAATGCATAGCTACTATCAGTATAAATATTCACTTTGTGTCCTGCGAATATTTCACAGGCTCTTGTGAGCGCTGCCAACTCAGCTTGTTGTGCCGAAGTTGTGACAATTGGTTCAGCTTCTGTCACTTGATTTGGGAGCATGACCACTGCGTAACCTGTTTGGTATGTCCTGTCATCTGGTCTTGTGCATGATCCATCCACAAAAACATCTATACTGCCAGTCTGTGGTGTGTCCTTTAAATCCTCCCTAGGTGTTGTGCATGACAAGATTATTTCATCACATCTGTGTTCAGGTATTGGGTCTACTTGTTCGTCAGAACCTTCATGCTTAAGTCTCAAAAGTGTATGCAAAAATCTTATCACTGGTGAGGTGTCTGGACATGTCTTTATCAACAGGTTTGCCGTACTGAGTAGGGATGAGCGAACCCGAACTGTATAGTTCGGGTTCGTACCGAATTTTGGGGTGTCCGTGACATGGACCCGAACCCGAACATTTTCGTAAACGTTCGAGTTCGGTGTTCGGCGCATTCTTGGCGCTTTTTGAAAGGCTGCAAAGCAGCCAATCAACAAGCATCATACTACTTGGCCCAAGAGGCCATCACAGCCATGCCTACTATTGGCATGGCTGTGATTGGCCAGTGCACCATGTGACCCAGCCTCTATTTAAGCTGGAGTCACGTAGCGCCGCACGTCACTCTGCTATGATCAGTATAGGGAGAGGTTGCAGCTGTGACGTTAGGGCGAGATTAGGCAGATTAACTCCTCCAAAAGACTTAATTCTGTGATCGATCTGCAGCTGTGGATCATTGAAGTGCTATTATTGACTTGCTCACTTTTTTGAGGCTGCCCAGAGCGTTTTTAGATCACTTTTTTTCTGGGGTGATCGGCGGCCATTTTGTGACTTGTGGTGCGCCAGCACGAGCTATCACCAAGTGTATTTAACCATCGATAGTGTGGTTATTTTGTGCTATATCCTACATCAGCTGCAGGCTGAGCCTGTTTCACCTAAGTGCATTTAACCATCAACAGTCTGATTATTTTTTGGCCATATACTACATCAGCTGCAGGCTGAGCCTGTGTCACCGAAGTGCATTTAACCATCAACAGTCTGGTTATTTTTTGGCCATATATTACATCAGGGGCAAGTTGAGCCTGTCACCCAGCGCCTAAAAAATAGACCTGACATTTCTATTCAACCAAATCTGCACAGTTTTAGCTGGTCAAGTTATTTGTAGTGACCGTCAAAGCAGACTTTTTGTTCTGGGTTGAAAAAGCATTCCCAAATTTGCCATTCTGAAAATAACTAGTTTGTGGTATTTCAGGCCTACTTGAAATCTATCCCAAAAAGAAAATCTTACATTGAAGTTATTGATAGTATCATTCAGAAAAACCTAAGACACACGCTAGCGTGCTGATAGAAGTGTCATTCTGTGATTAAACCTATAACTGTCACACAGCGCAAAAAAAAAAACAGGTCTCACATCTCTATTCAACCAAATCTGCACAGTTTTAGCTGGTCAAGTTATTTGTAGTGACCGTCAAAGCAGACTTTTTGTTCTGGGTTGAAAAAGCATTCCCAAATTTGCCATTCTCAAAATTGTGGTGAACGGGAACAATGAGGAAAACCTCTAATAAGGGACGCGGACGTGGACATAGTCGTGGTGGTGTTAGTGGACCCTCTGGTGCTGGGAGAGGACGTGGCCGTTCTGCCACAGCCACACGTCCTAGTGAACCAACTACCTCAGGTCCCAGTAGCCAGCAGAATTTACAGCGATATTTGGTGGGGCCCAATGCCGTTCTAAGGATGGTAAGGCCTGAGCAGGTACAGGCATTAGTCAATTGGGTGGCCGACAGTGGATCCAGCACGTTCACATTATCTCCCACCCAGTCTTCTGCAGAAAGCGCACAGATGGCGCATGAAAACCAAGCCCATCGGTCTGTCACATCACCCCCATGCATATCAGGGAAACTGTCTGAGCCTCAAGTTATGCAGCAGTCTCTTATGCTGTTTGAAGACTCTGCTGCCAGGGTTTCCCAAGGGCATCCACCTAGCCCTTCCCCAGGGGTGGAAGAGATAGAATGCACTACCGCACAACCACTTATTTTTCCTGATGATGAGGACATGGGAATACCACCTCAGCACGTCTCTGATGATGACGAAACACAGGTGCCAACTGCTGCGTCTTTCTGCAGTGTGCAGACTGAACAGGAGGTCAGGGATCAAGACTGGGTGGAAGACGATGCAGGGGACGATGAGGTCCTAGACCCCACATGGAATGAAGGTCGTGCCACTGACTTTCACAGTTCGGAGGAAGAGGCAGTGGTGAGACCGAGCCAACAGCGTAGCAAAAGAGGGAGCAGTGGGAAAAATCAGAACACCCGCCGCCAAGAGACTTCGCCTGCTACTGACCGCCGCCATCTGGGACCGAGCACCCCAAAGGCAGCTTCAAGGAGTTCCCTGGCATGGCACTTCTTCAAACAATGTGCTGACGACAAGACCTGAGTGGTTTGCACGCTGTGCCATCAGAGCCTGAAGCGAGGCATTAACGTTCTGAACCTTAGCACAACCTGCATGACCAGGCACCTGCATGCAAAGCATGAACTGCAGTGGAGTAAACACCTTAAAAACAAGGAAGTCACTCAGGCTCCCCCTGCTACATCTTCTGCTGCTGCCGCCTCGGCCTCTTCTGCTGCTGCTGCCGCCGCCTCGGCCTCTTCCTCCGCCTCTGGAGGAACGTTGGCACCTGCCGCCCAGCAAACATGGAATGTACCACCAACACCACCACCTGCGTCACCAAGCATCTTAACCATGTCACACGGCAGCGTTCAGCTCTCCATCACACAAACATTTGAGAGAAAGCGTAAATTCTCACCTAGCCACCCTCGATCCCTGGCCCTGAATGCCAGCATTTCTAAACTACTGGCCTATAAAATGCTGTCATTCAGGCTGGTGGACACACACAGCTTCAAACAGCTCATGTCACTTGCTGTCCCACAGTATGTTGTTCCCAGCCGCCACTACTTCTCTAAGAGAGCCGTGCCTTCCCTGCACAAACAAGTGTCCGATAAAATCAAGTGTGCACTGCGCAACGCCATCTGTGGCAAGGTCCACCTAACCACAGATACGTGGACCAGTAAGCACGGCCAGGGACGCTATATCTCCCTAACTGCACACTGGGTAAATGTAGTGGCGGCTGGGCCCCAGGCGGAGAGCTATTTGGCGCACGTCCTTCCGCCGCCAAGGATCGCAGGGCAACATTCTTTGCCTCCTGTCTCCTCCTCCTCCTACTCAGCTTCCTCCTCCTCTTCTTCCACCTGCTCATCCAGTCAGCCACACACCTTCACCACCAACTTCAGCACAGCACGGGGTAAACGTCAGCAGGCCATTCTGAAACTCATATGTTTGGGGGACAGGCCCCACACCGCACAGGAGTTGTGGCGGGGTATAGAACAACAGACCGACGAGTGGTTGCTGCCGGTGAGCCTCAAGCCTGGCCTGGTGGTGTGCGATAATGGGCGAAATCTCGTTGCAGCTCTGGTACTAGCCGGTTTGACGCACATCCCTTGCCTGGCGCATGTGCTGAATTTGGTGGTGCAGAAGTTCATTCGCAACTACCCCGACATGTCAGAGCTGCTGCATAAAGTGCGGGCCGTCTGTTCGCGCTTCCGGCGTTCACACCCTGCCGCTGCTCGCCTGTCTGCGCTACAGCGTAACTTCGGCCTTCCCGCTCACCGCCTCATATGCGACGTGCCCACCAGGTGGAACTCCACCTTGCATATGCTGGACAGACTGTGCGAGCAGCAGCAGGCCATAGTGGAGTTTCAGCTGCAGCACGCACGGGTCAGTCGCACTGCGGATCAGACCCACTTCACCACCAATGACTGGGCCTCCATGCGAGACCTGTGTGCCCTGTTGCGCTGTTTCGAGTTCTCCACCAACATGGCCAGTGGCGATGACGCCGTTATCAGCGTTACAATACCACTTCTATGTCTCCTTGAGAAAACACTTAAGGCGATGATGGAAGAGGAGGTGGCCCAGGAGGAAGAGGGGTCATTTTTAGCACTTTCAGGCCAGTCTCTTCAAAGTGACTCAGAGGGAGGTTTTTTGCAACACCAGAGGCCAGGTACAAATGTGGCCAGACAGGGCCCACTACTGGAGGATGAGGAGGACGAGGATGAGGATGAGGATGAGGAGGAGGTGGAGGAGGATGAGGATGAAGCATGTTCACAGCGGGGTGGCACCCAAAGCAGCTCGGGCCCATCACTGGTGCGTGGCTGGGGGGAAACACAGGACGATGACGATACGCCTCCCACAGAGGACAGCTTGTCCTTACCTCTGGGCAGCCTGGCACACATGAGCGACTACATGCTGCAGTGCCTGCGCAACGACAGCAGAGTTGCCCACATTTTAACGTGTGCAGACTACTGGGTTGCCACCCTGCTGGATCCCCGGTACAAAGACAATGTGCCCACCTTACTTCCTACACTGGAGCGTGATAGGAAGATGCGCGAGTACAAGCGCACGTTGGTAGACGCGCTACTGAGAGCATTCCCAAATGTCACAGGGGAATCAGTGGAAGCCCAAGGCGAAGGCAGAGGAGGAGCAAGAGGTCGCCAACGCAGCTGTGTCACGGCCAGCTCCTCTGAGGGCAGGGTTAGCATGGCAGAGATGTGGAAAAGTTTTGTCACCACGCCACAGCTAACTGCACCACCTCCTGATACGGAACGTGTTAGCAGGAGGCAACATTTCACTAACATGGTGGAACAGTACCTGTGCACACCCCTCCACGTACTGACTGATGGTTCGGCCCCATTCAACTTCTGGGTCTCGAAATTGTCCACGTGGCCAGAGCTAGCCTTTTATGCCTTGGAGGTGCTGGCCTGCCCGGCGGCCAGCGTTTTGTCTGAACGTGTATTCAGCACGGCAGGGGGCGTCATTACAGACAAACGCAGCCGCCTGTCTACAGCCAATGTGGACAAGCTGACGTTCATAAAAATGAACCAGGCATGGATCCCACAGGACCTGTCCATCCCTTGTGCAGATTAGATATTAACTACCTCCCCTTAACAATATATTATTCTACTCCAGGGCACTTCCTCATTCAATACTATTTTTAATTTCATTTTACCATTATATTGTGGGGCAACCCAAAGTTGAATGAACCTCTCCTCTGTCTGGGTGCCGGGGCCTAAATGTGTGACAGTGGCCTGTTCCAGTGGTGGGTGACGTGAAGCCTGATTCTCTGCTATGACATTAAGACAGATTCTGTGCTGACATAAGGCCAGATTCTCTGTTACAGGACCTCTCTCCTCTGTCTGGGTGCCGGGACCTAAATGTGTGACAGTAGCCTGTTCCAGTGGTGGGTGACGTGAAGCTTGATTCTCTGCTATGACATGAAGACAGATTCTGCGCTGACATAAGGCCAGATTCTCTGTTACGGGACCGCTCTCCTCTGTCTAGGTGCCGGGGCCTAAATGTGTGACAGTGGCCTGTTCCAGTGGTGGGTGACGTGAAGCCTGATTCTCTGCTATGACATGAATACAGATTCTGCGCTGACATAAGGCCAGATTCTCTGTTACGGGACCTCTCTCCTCTGCCTGGGTGCCTGGGCCTAAATGTGTGACAGTGGCCTGTTCCAGTGGTGGCTGACGTGAAGCCTGATTCTCTGCTATGACATGAAGACAGATTCTGCGCTGACATAAGGCCAGATTCTCTATTACGGGACCTCTCTCCTCTGCCTGGGTGCCTGGGCCTAAATGTGTGACAGTGGCCTGTTCTAGTGGTGGCTGACGTGAAGCCTGATTCTCTGCTATGACATGAAGACAGATTCTGCGCTGACATAAGGCCAGATTCTCTGTTACGGGACCGCTCTCCTCTGTCTGGGTGCCGGGGCCTAAATGTGTGACAGTGGCCTGTTCCAGTGGTGGGTGACGTGAAGCCTGATTCTCTGCTATGACATTAAGACAGATTCTGCGCTGACATAAGGCCAGATTCTCTGTTACGGGACCGCTCTCCTCTGTCTGGGTGCCGGGGCCTAAATGTGTGACAGTGGCCTGTTCCAGTGGTGGGTGACGTGAAGCCTGATTCTCTGCTATGACATGAAGACTGATTCTGCGCTGACATGAAGCCAGATTCTCTGCTATGACATGAAGACTGATTCTCTGCTGACGTGAAGCCAGATTCTCTGCTATGGGACCTCTGTCCAATTGATATTGGTTCATTTTTATTTTTTTAATTTAAATTTTAATTCATTTCCATATCCACAGTTGTTTACAGGGGATTTACCTACATGTTGCTGCCTTTTGCAGCCCTCTAGCTCTTTGCTGGGCTGTTTTACAGCCTTTTTAGTGCCCAAAAGTTCGGGTCCCCATTGACTTAAATGGGGTTCGGGACGAAGTTCGGGTCGGGTTCGGATCCCGAACCCGAACATTTCCGGGAAGTTCGGCCGAACTTCTCGAACCCGAACATCCAGGTGTTCGCTCAACTCTAGTACTGAGTAATATGGTCTCATATCCGGACAGTCTCTGAGCTGTCATGTGTTGTGTGGTAATGTTTTGAAGGAGGGACAAGACTGTATGAGTGGTGAAAAGTTCCATTATATTTCCATGGACTATCTTAGTAGCATCCTTTACTGACATAGCCGCGGCTGCTAGTGCTTGGAGACAGTGAGGCATTCCAAGAACTACAGGAGGTAATTTTCTCGATAGGTATGAAACTGGCCTGTTTTTCCCCCCATGTGTCTGTGTCAAAACCGCTGCATAGGTTTCTCCCGATACCACACAGTATAATTGGAATGGCTTTCCATAATCTGCCAGGGCCAAGGCTGGGGCTTGGGTCAGGGACTGAATCAATCTCTCAAAGGCTTCTACTCTGTCCTCTGTCCACTCCACTACCTTTGGTGCTTCTGTGAGTGTAGTTTTTCTTAGGATTGAATCCCAATGGGAGCAATCGGGAATCCACTGCCTACAATACACTATTGACCCTAGAAAGGACAGCATTGTAGCTTTGTCCCTCGGCCTGCTTAGGGAGGACACTGCCTTGACTCTAGCGGGTGAGATCTTTCTCTCTCCTGCCTCTATTATGCACCCCAGATACTCTACCTGGGTACTTGCATATTGGATTTTCTTCTTCGAGGCCAGGTGTCCTTTGCTTGCCAAGTGGTCTAATAAACTCCGTGAATCTATTTCGCAGGCTTCTAACTCCGAATTGGAGAGTAAAAGGTTGTCTGTGTACTGTATTAAGGTGGATCCCCTCTTTGGTTCCCAATCTTCCAATGTAGCCTTTAATACAATAGAAAAGGCTGCTGGGCTATCCCCAAGACCTTGTGGGAGACGGGTCCAAGTCACCTGACCATCATCAGCCCACTGAAAAGCAAAAAGATTTTGTGCATCCCAAGCCACTGGTATGGAAAAGAACGCATTACTGAGGTCAACTACAGTGTAGTATCTGGATCCCGCAGGAATGGCCCCAAACACAGCTGTAAGATCTGCCACCAAGGGGGGAAGTGGGATAATTGCCTTATTTACCTTCCTTAGATCCTGTACCAGCCTCCATGTGCCATTAGCCTTTTTTACAGGATTTATCGGGGTATTCCAGGGACTGACAATTTTCCTAAGAATTCCCATCTGCAAGTATTTCTCAATTTGTGGCTTTATACCCTCTAACTTTTCCTCACTCAATGGGTATTGTTTTTGAAAGGTTGGCATAACCCCCTCCTTCAAACAGGGCCGGTAGGGCTCACAGTTAATTGTTCCTACTGAGTCTTTACATTTTGCCCAAATTGGATGATTTTCCAGGGACATTGGTATGCTTAAAAAGAACCCATTCATGTCACGTCTCTTTGGGTTTGTCAGGTCACATTTCATTGAGGTTGCTGTCAGTCTTCCTTTTTTGTCAAAGACTAATGAAATCTGTAATGCTGCCATTAAATCCCTTCCTAATAGGCAAACGGGGCATTCTAGTAGGACTGCAAAAGACATGTGCGTCACTAGTTCCCCCGTAAGAGTACAAACCGGGAGCGGTGCTGTCACCTTATGTATCACTGTCGTCCCATTTATACCCATAGAACTTCCTTCGGTGCATTTATCATTAATGAAGTCTATTTTGTTTACGCTTGAAGTCGTTGCTCCGGTGTCAAGCAATAAATTAACTTTAATACCATCAATTTGCAGTATTACTTGTGGTAAGACTTGCCAATCAGTTGGAACAAAATGCATGATGAAGGATGGGACTCGTTCTGGGCACCCCTAATAGTAATTGTTCCCCCGTGGGGACGGGTACTGTCCATGCTCAGACCACCTCTGTAAGTCTGATTGCAAATTGGGTTGTCTACTCCCCCCATCCTGCGCTGGCCAGTGTATGTTAATACGATCTCCCTGGGGTTGTCTTCTTGTCATATCTTGCTGTCTTTCCTGTTGTCTGGGCTCCCCTCGGTAGTCAGAGGCGCCTCTCCCTCTGTATCCTCTCCTATCTTCATCTCTCACCTTTGGACATTCCCGCCTCCAGTGACCTAGACTCCCACAAATGAAGCACCCCTGTCTCTGATTTCTTTCTACTCTTCCCAGGTAATCTGCCTGGCCCCTACTTCTCGGACCTCTTCTATTATTCCTTCCCCGGGAGAAACCTGACATCATCATGTAATTGCTTTCCCCACCTGACAATATAGACTCCTGTTGTATGTCCTGCTGCACTAACAATGGAAATACTCCTCCCTTTTGATTGAAAACACCAGAGGCCGAGCGTTTTGCTATGTCATCCATAAATTCTGTCACTGATTGAGTAAGCCATTCGTTATTCACTAATTTTATTAGCTGCGTTGTCTTAGGGTCCCCATTTGTCATACATGTAGTCTTGAACAATTCAGGTGAATTCATTCCTGTACTACTGTAGAGGTCCAACAGTCTCTTACAGAAACTATAAAAATCCTCTTTCGGCTCTTGTTTTGTATTTAGCATTGTGTGTAAGCCTGAATCCCCTTTGTATCTTTTCATCCATTCTACTCCTATCTTATCCCAAAACTTTTTCCAAATCTTGGGGCCATCTATCTCTCCTCCATCCCTAACTTCTTTTTCTGATGCCTTCATTATCTTTTCTGGATTGATTTGGGAGCCAGTGTCTGGGTCTATGGCTGATAGTATTATCTGAATATCCTCCAAAGTTAAATGGCTCCCTGCGGTATACTTCTGCAGAAACATAGCTGCTGCTCTAGGGTCCTTTTTTGGATTGGGGCACATATCTTTCAGTAGCTTCATTAATCCTAAAGGAAGAGGGATATGGACTTCAGTGCTACCCACAGTAATCATGGGAAGCCGCAGTTGTGTGCCTTCCCTATCCCCTTCCTCAGGTGTTAGAGTGAGTTTGGAAAATTCATCTGTCAGGGGTTGGACTACTCCAGGTATTCTAGGGCTGGAGGTTGCCAGGGGAATTCCAGGTTCCAAACTGTCCGCCTCTATTTGTGTTTCTATTCCTGTCTTCCTACCGTACTCTTCCTGAGCCCTGGTTTCCCAGTCCTTCTTCACCCTCCAGTACTCCTGTCTTAGTTTTTCTATCTCGGTCAGCAGTTGTTTTTTTTTGTTAGTCACAGCTCTGGTTCTGCCACACTCTCCTCCCAAAATGCCCTTTAATTCATCTATCTGTTGCTCACTAGGAAGGTCAGTATCATCTGGGTCCTCGTGATCATATATGACGGGAAAGACATCCTGAAGGGGAAGTTGTTTAATGTAGACTATGTCTGTCCTTAGTTTATCCCTCAGTTGAATCAGCTCATGTACATAACTGCCCATGCTTTCTCTATATTCTTTTCTTTTTTCCTTAGCCTGTTTGACTTGTGGAGTCACATCTGCTTGTTCCATAAGTGCTGCTGCCACTATAACTGCAGTACTCAAAAGGGAATCTCTATCCCCCAAATCCGGGTATAGCCCGGTTCTCTTTTGATTCTCACCAGAAAATAATAATAATTCTGGTGCGGTTGCTTGTTTTGGACAGGGGACCTTATCATAAGGGTCTTGTAGCATGTCCTCTGTAGGGACAGCTGGGAGTATTGCCTTTTGTGGTTCTAATACCGTCACGTCATATGCCGGCGGCTTTTCTGGCAAGGAGGGCAGAATTTCTGACCATGGAACTTCTTCCCTTTTACTCATTTTCCCCCTGTTCTGTTTTAAGTATATGTGATGGGTTGGTGGAAATCTCTTTCTGTACTCTTTTAATGCCTTCTCCCATTTCTTAAAACATGTTTTCATATAATCTTCATCCCAGGCACCAACGGGATAGTTATATTTTGGGTGAAGCCCCACCATTTTTTAACCTCCTCCCAGTCTCCATTGCGAGGACCCACATCGCTAATCTGCGTAATACACAGTTGCTGACTGCGGTCACAGATATTTACCCAAAATGGATCAGTTACACTAATCCCACAGGTGCCTGATACAAAATGTAACGGTGTGGGTCTGGTCTCTGGCTCACCATCCAGATCCTTTCCCACGCCGTTACCCCTAATGTGTAATGAAATCGACAATGAACTCTATATATATATATATATATATATATATATATATATATATATATATATTTTCAAGCAGCAAACAGTGGGGTAGAAATAGCAGCAATTAAATAGCAGGAAGTAATTGTGTTAGTACTGTTATGTTGAGAATCAATTAAGCCAGCACAATCAGATTTTCCACTAGCACAATATTCTTATAACACGTGTAAAATATCTTATATGGGCAACACCATTTACAAACTTAATAGACTGCAGTAATCAATGTCACTTTCCAAGTTTTAACTGTACAGTTATGTTCAATAAACAATTTACTCCACAGACAATCCTAGTGAGTTAGAAACCAACATCTGCATTCAGATGTATGCGTTTCCCTCACCTTTTTTTTTTCCATATGTATTCCTTTTCCTTATACATATATTCTGGGTACCTTGTTTCCTTGTTTCACATAAATCCAGAGTTATCCTTTAACTCAATCACATAAATCCAGAGTTATCCTTTAACTCAATAAACCGTCAAATGAGAGACTAATTCTCACTTGAAAAATCCCTGCCAACGTTCGAAGAGACTAGTTCTACATTCGAAAAATTCCCTGCCATCAATATGATGTCTGTTCCTGGAACAACATCCCCTGCCAACCACTGTGCCTTTAGGAGACGCCGCTCCTATCAGGATACGCAGAACACTGAGTGCTGCCTCGTGTCTGTCCCACAGTCCTATGAACACTAAACTAACCTGCCATCAACTAACCTGCCATTCAGTATACATCAGACATTCACCGTATCCAGGAGAGAAACATTCCAACCAACATAAATAGTGGCAGAAATTATTTACTCAACTGGATAGTCAGTGAACCATCCTCTGCTACCAATTGAAAGGGCCCCTGGTTTGTCTGTGGGTGAACCTCCGGCCGGGCAACCACTGAAGACCAATACACGTTGATAGGTTTAAAATGGTTGTGTCTTTATTTTGACATCGTAGACAATTTATAGATACAAACCACAAGATTACCATATACCTCCCCTAAGCTTATACAATCAAAGTAAAAAAAAAGTCATGATAATTTCCAAGAAACAAGGTACATATGTGACGCATCTATAATTCTTAGTATTCAGATATCTAACCACAATCTTTGTTGATTTCAGCTTTGTTCAAATATTTCTCGGAATTATCTTTGTTTATCTTGTACCATCTTGTACCAACATTTACCTGAGCAAACGTTTTTTTACTTATCTAAACCACAGGTGAACGTCAATATACAAAAAAATGCTTTTATATATATATATATATATATATATATATATATATATAACTCGTATTGCAGTAAATGTAAAATATATGTCTAATGCACATGTTAGATATATGTGTAACAGGTATATATGTGCATATATATGTTTCTGCAGCTATGATGCCATGCATTTGGCAATTCTCTCTTCAGGTACCTCCATTACAAATGTGGCTTTCTTTTGCTAAAGCATGCATATCTCTTTTTAGCTATGCGGTTTTAAGCTTCAGACAGCCATTTCCTGTTTAGCTTGTGTTACTAGACCTTGTTGTCATAAGAGTATAAAATATTACCTTTAAAGAAGAACTCTGCATATTTAATACAAGCATAGAAGCTGAATTAATATATATATGTGAACGTGTGTGGATACAGACATAATTTCCTTACAATTGTAAGCATACAGTAATGCCATCCCACATGTTCAAGGTCTAGAAGTACTGAACTACTATCTAAAAAACCACAGGATGCTAGCCAAGCTACCCGAAAAAGTGGCTTCTAGATGGAATCGCTATGTGACTGAACAGTTAGATCTAGGCAAGAACTTCCCAAGTTTTAAAGAGTTCTCGGAGTTCATCAATAAGGAAGCACGGATATCATGTAATCCAGTAACATCATCTTACGTCTTAAAATCCTTAGAAGAAAGGCCTGCAATAAAGATAAGACGTACAAGAGCAACTAGCTTTGCAACCAACGCAGCAGCTAAAGGACCAGATACCTACGAGAGCAAGTTCAAAGTCACTACTGGGATCAGTAGAGAGAGACAGAACCGACACATCTTCAGACTACCTTCAAGTGTATGTTCTGTGGAGAGAACCACTCCATATACAAGTGCCAACAATTGAAGGAGAAGTCCCCAGATGGAAAGAAAAGGTTTGTACTTGAGAACCAACTGTGTTTCGGTTGTCTAAGAAAAAGGCCATGTTACTAAGGAGTTTAAGAAAAAGGGCACATTCAGCATTTGCAAAGGACGCCGTCCTACACCATTACATAAAGAACGTCCAAAGAAAGATAAATCCTCAATACCTAAAGATACTGAGGAAGGAAAGAAAGTATCGGTATTCTCTTGCAGAGTGAGGGAAGGAGAAAGCAACGGCACATCAATGGTTATACCAGTTTGCATTTCAAATCCTAAAAGGAGGAACAAGAAGGTATACGCCTATGCGCTACTGGATGCCCTTCATTGATCAAGAAATCTGCAAGAAATTACAAGTGGTTACAAGCAGGAACATAATATATTGACCGTGATAGGTCACATTCCTTGATATCAATATGTGAAAGACTATCTCAATAGGGTTTATCCAGATATTCCTGTAATTACCCTATATAATGTATGTTCACTATGTCCTGCCTATATAAACCACTGTACCCCAAATATAATGTACCCTAACTTCTTCATATAGGTACCAATCAGCTCTTATTATAGATAGCACCATAAAAATAGGAAGAACCAGCAATCCAAAAGGGATGTATTCTCTAATGAACTGAATAAATACTCAAGAAAACCTATTGGTATTTTGTAATATACTGTATGCAGCAAACTTTAAGCCTGGCGGACTGATTGCCTTTGGGGCTAAAAAGTATCATATATTCTGCGCATGCTCCCATTAAGCCACTTTGAATGCCGGGTTGGAGCTCTTTACTACATCTGATATTAGCATGGTACTTCCGGTCATGCGCCGGCTGAAACGCAGGACCTTATCTTATGCGGTCCACAGTGGACCCTCCTGGTCTATGCGCCTGCGTGAACTAAACACTTCAGTCTCTGGACGCATCATTGAGAATGCGCCGGGTGGAGCGCACGATTTCATTTTGTGCGTTCCACAGCGGACTTCCCGGGCCGCCGCGCATGCGCGCTTAAGGCATTTCCGCGTCCGGACACATCAGTTGGAACGCACGCCACAACATGCGGTAAGCGACTCACCGCTATCTAATTAAGGTTAATGTAAAGGGTATTTAGGGGACAGTCCTAGACACTCGTCCTGGACTGCAGGAGTGGGTTTACCAAAAAGAAAAAGAAAAGCGATTGTGCTTGACGGCTATCTAGCCGTTACCTTATCAGATTATATACCCCCTGATGAATCTGACAGTATCTACTGTCAGAGGAAACGCGTCGGGATCTAAAAGATAAAACGACATCTGGCTGCTGGTATTTGGAGGACTCTTCTATAGGGTGAGAAAAATAGGGATAGCCACCGATAAGTGGGGTCGCTCCTTCTGGGGTGATTCTCCCGCATCTAGGCGGGAGACCTCTCCGCTTTCAGGCAGGGCCACACTAGCTGTATAGGGATAGTCCTCCTGTCTTAGTGTCCCAGGACCCAGAGTGTGTGGTACCTAACAACAATTGACGTTACCTTCCAGCACACCAAGCCTCCTCTGGGGACCGCATAGAGCCATCTATACGCCTGGATATCCGGAAAGAAGAACCGTCTATTTCTTATGCAACCAACCGTGAGTTACAAATATAAGAAGTAATCCAACTGTATCCTCATCCAGCATTTAGTACCTCGTATACGTATCTGTATATACAGTTTATTACAGCCTGATGCATCATACGCAGTCTATTAATATTGCATATGTGGGACTTATTTTAAATTGAAAATTATAAAAGCTAAGTTTTAGTAGGATAATAAATCAGTGAAATAGTGTATATACTCCTACAACATTCTCTAATCAAACCATTACTGTGAATTCTGGTTACAGAAAAGTGAAGCTCAAACTCACCACAATGACGGGGAGAGACACATTAGTGAACAGTCAAAGGGTCAAAGGACTGAGAGTTAGAGGACTTCATTCAAACTTTACATTAGATCTACCTCCAGCTTATACAAAAGACGATATACCTCTAGATCGAGATTGTGCTGTGAAACAGCCAATAAATGGGAGCACCTATCTGTCATATCTCATGAAATGTCCCCGCTGAAGGAGTTTGGTGTTGGACTGTTGATAGGTTGCGATTGTCCCGAAGCCTTGCTACCATGAAAGGTAATTACAGGAGAAAAGGATGAACCCTACGCTGTTCAAACTGAGCTAGGATGGGGTATTGTTGGAGGAACACAGCAGATCGCAAACTCAAGACAGGTGACTGGATTGTGTCATCGAATATCTGTCCAAGAGTTACCAACTTTAAGTCCAGCAAAAGTAATCAAGATCCTTGAATCCGACTTTGCAAGCATAAGTTCTAAATAAAAGAGTGTATCCCAAGAACACATAACGTTTGTACACACTCTAGAAGAAAGTATTAAGCAGAATCAACAAGGTCATCTTGAAATGCCCTTACCTTTTAGAGAACGAACTCGTCTGCCAAACAACAGAAATCTTGCCCCAGCAAGATTTAAATGTTTGAAGAAAAAGATGGGAAGAGATCCCAAACTTAAGAATGATTATTTGAAATTCATGGAAGGCATCCTCGAAGAAGGAAATGCAGAGAAAGTTAATAACAAACCTAAAGAAGGAGAAGTGTGGTACATCCCACATCAAGGTGCTTACCACTCAAAGAAACCAGATAAGATTAGAGTAGTATTTGATTGCTCAGCAAAGTACAATGCTGTTGCATTGAATGATCATCTAATAAAAGGACCACATCTTACAAACACTCTGCCTGGAGTACTCTGTAGATTCAGAAAGTATCCCGTAGCGGTCATGTGTGACGTTGAAAAGATGTTTCAACAGTTTCAAGTGAAGAATGAAGATAGAGACTTCCTAAGGTTTCTATAGTGGGAGGATGGAGATACAGAGCCAGTCGAATACAGAATGAAAGTACACTTGTTTGGAGCAGCATCATCTCCAGGTTGCGCCAATTATGGTATGAAGTACCTGGCTAATCAGAATAAAAAGGATTGCCCATTAGCAACACATTTTCTGAAGAAAAACTTTTATGTAGATGATGGTCTCATAAGTCTAGAGTCCACAGAATCTGCAATCAAACTAGTGAAAGAAAGCCAAGAGAAAACCTGCACCATAAATTCATCTCAAACAACAGAGAGGTACTGGAATCTATCAGTGACTCTGAACGTGCATCAACAATGAAGAATGTAGATCTCAATTATGATCATCTTCCAGTTCAAAATGTACTTAGATTGGGATGGAATGTAGAGAATGACAAGTTCTTCTTTGAAGTATCTATTGAAGAGAAAGTTGCAACTAGACGTACCATTCTTTCCGCAGTGACTTCTATAGTTGATCCATTGGGATTCTTGGCCCCGGTAATCCTCAGAGCAAAAGAAATACTACAAGAATTATGCAAACAGAAGTTGGGATGGGACGAGCCCATACCTGAAAATTTGAGGCCAAGGTGGGAGAGTTGGATAGGAGACTAGCAAAACTTGAGAGAATTTCGAATACCCAGGTGTTTTGTACCTCATGATTTCGGAAAGTACAAGAAAATAGAACTTCATCGTTTTTCAGATGCCAATAGTTATGGTTATGGTCAGTGCTCCTACATCAGAGTAATAGAAAGAAAAGATACACTGTGCCCGTGTTATTGGGAAGGCCAGAGTTGCACTTACCAGTATTCAGACAATACCAAGACTTGAACTTACAGTAGCTGTAGTTTCAGCATCAGTAAACAAGTTTCTGAGAGAAGAATTGGAATTGAAAATAGATGAAGATTATTTTTGGACAGACTCACAAGTTGTCCTAGGATGCATAAACAACAAAGCTCGAAGATTCCATATCTTTGTCGCCAACAAAGTTGAGAAAATTCGGGAAATAACAAATCCAGAACACTGGCATCACATTGACGCAAAGCATAACCCAGCAGAGGGGAGGGAACCAAACAGCCCGCCTCAACAGAGGAACCATTCTTGCAGCAGAAGGAACTAAAGTGCCCAGTATAAGTTCCCAGGAGGTACAAAGAAATCGACTGCACCCTTACAGGAAGTGAAGTGGTGGCCATCTTGGAAAAGGGAAAATGCAGTTCCTTCTTCCCTGGATTCTGAGAAGCAACGTCCAGAGGTCGAGTGAGTACTGCTGGGGAAAATAACCTTGCTAAAGAGTGTTTGAGGCTACTATCTGCCTGCCAGAGCATCATACTCCCCAAAATTGAGCAGTTGCAGCAACTCTTAAAGGAGCCACTCACCAATTCTGCTGCCGTCGCCCATAGCAATGTGTACTTAAATTGCATTTTAGCTTACATTGACCCCTCTAGTCAAAAGCCATGTCTGACAGCGAAGATAACACCCACTTAGACTGCTGTGATCCACCAGCAGCAGCTGCAGCCACCTACATCATGCCTCTTACTATGCCGTACTACTTTGGAGCACCTTGGCTCCCGTGTTATTCAGAACCTCATTCACTCAGGGAATTCCGTGATAAAATGTTGGCTACCTTTAAGCTATATCCAGTATCTCAGGACCAGAAAGTGGAAATCCTGATTGGCCAGTTACAGGGAGCTACGCTCTGGGAGGTCAAGTACTGGCCTCGGCCAGAGCGAAAAACAGCTGAGCAGATCCTAGACCGACTCAGTACCACCTTTGAAACTAGGACCGCCTCCGAGCTTAAGATGCGCTTCTTTGGGAAGCGACAGCAGTCAAAGGATACTTTGAGAGTCTTTGCCCTGTCCCTGCAAGAATCCCTGAAGGCTGTTATCCACATCGATCCCTGTGAAGCTGAAGGACAAGATCAGACCCTCAGAGAGCAGTTTATTGAAGGTGTCCTCGACAAACCCCTCAAACGTCAGCTGAAGATGCTGTCAGCTCAGCACCCAGATACCCCTTTCTTGGATTTTAAGGAGCTTGCTATCGGCATCCTGGGAGAAAGTGACAATTCTGAACCCCCGGAAGACAAGAAGGCATGGCCCGTCTTGTGACCTGCTGTCCGCGGCCAGATCGCTGAGCATGTGGTTCAGGTGCCCGTCCCAGATGCTGTCATAGCCTTGACTGCTCAAGTCTCCCTCCTAGCTGAGAATATGGAGAGGATAAGGAAGCAGCTAGAGCGACTTCAACAGAAGCCCAAGGCTGAGAAAGAGATTTCTGCACCAAGAGACTGTCCTACACCTGATCCACAAGAAGATCAGTGCCGGCAGACCGGTAGGTTGCCAGACCCCGGGTATCGAGACACCAGACAGCGTGTATGCCAGCATTTTCAGAAGAGTGGACACACAGAAAAGACCTGCTGGCAGTTAAACGGGCATCCCCTGAGGCCAAGAAAAGTCCCTCGGGAGGAAGAATGCCAGGTCCCAAAGATCCCGCCTTTATGCGTAGGTATGTGGGCACCCGCCCTGTGGTTGAAGTTACCATCAATTGAGTAGTGTTTTCAGCTTTGATTGATACTGGATCTCAAGTGACTACCATCTGTCAATTCGCATTCGAAAGATGCCGGAACGGAACCCAGCTGTCAACCAGTGCCTATATAAGGCTATTGGGAACCTATCTTACAGATTGAAGATACCAAACTCCAACACCGAGGGGTAGTCATGATCCAGGTCCAGGAAGATGACAATTGCCCTGTGGTCCTGGGGATGAATGTACTCGGCAACTGTTACACTGAAGTGCTGGACTCATGGAGAGATGTCTTGGATGCAAAAACTTTGAAACCGTATTGCTGTAATTGGTTGATGTGATTGTCTACTTCAAGACCTACGAAGAGCATTTACAGCACTTGGCAGAGGTGTTCCAGACTCTGACCCAATATGGATTGAAAGTAAATCCTTCAAAGTGCCACTTACTGAAACCCCAAGTGAAATACCTCAGACATGTTGTGAGTGTAGAGGGCGTGAAACCGGACCCTGATAAAGATAGCTGCACTGTAAAGCTGGCCAGCTCCTAAGACAGTCAAAGAAGTGAAGAGTTTTCTTGGATTTGCAAGTTATTACCAGAGATTTATCCCACACTTCGCTCAAATTGCTCACTGATCAAGGATCCGCATTCGAGTCTCAGTTGTTCTATGAACTTTGTGCATTGTACAACTACAAAAAAAACTGGGGGCCACCACATATCCCCCTCAAAGGAATGGTCTTTGCAAAAAGATGAACCAGACACTGATCAATATGCTCAAGGCTGTGCCACCTCACAATAGGGCCGATCGGCCTTTGCTTCTCCCTGAATTAATGTACCTGTACAATAACACCACTCATTGCTCCACCGGGTACACCCCATGTTACCTCATGTTTGGAAGACAGGGCCGTTTTCCTGCAGACCTCGCCCTCGATGTCCCTGTGCCGGGCTCTAAACTCCCTGGACTCCTTCCCCAATCTGAGTAGGTCAGAGAGCATCAGAAGCACATAGAGGATGCCAGATAAATAATGGATTCCAAAATAGAGAAGGCCCAACAAAAACAATACTTTGATCTACATGCACATTCTGAGCCCTTACAACCAGGAGACAAGGTCTGACTCAGAAACAATCACCCAGTGAGCAAGCTGGATAGTCGCTGGGATCCCGAGCCATATACTGTAGTGGCTGACCCCTCATCGGAGGTCTATGAGATAAGATGAGAGAGAGAAGATAAAGGTACTCAGCAAGTACACCACAACCGGCTCAAGAAATGTCTGCAGGAACCTGTTCAGGAGCAATCAAGAGAAGTGGGAATGAGTCACCCGAACTGCCATTGCCTTCAGAAAATGAGACTCCAAACAGAGTTGCCGTCCATGCTTGACCCCCATCAGTGGTTTTTTTCAGCCTCAAATCCGAGTCTTGATGCCAGTTGCTGGGATTACTATGTCTATAGAATCAAGTCAGGCGGCTGATCCTCCTTCGCAAGTCCCGAACTCTACCTCCACCCCGGAGACTCTGAACTGTCCTTGCGGAGATCCCAACGGACTAACAAAGGTAATCCACCTGCCCGTTATCGGGAATTCTTTAAAATGAATATTTAGCTACAGAGACTATAGGAGACAAGTTATGGACACATTTTGACTGGTGAGAAACATTGCCCTCTGTTTTGTGGTTATATTTTGGCCTTTTTCATCCACCCCTTTTGTGCCTGGACTCAAACCATCAGCCAGTAACTATCTCCAGGTGACGCACGTTGGCGTACTACCTCTTTTGGATTACAAATTTTTTAATTTTTTTTGCATTATATGTTCCAGTTCTACAACGTTAGAAGCTTGCACCCAAAGAAAGGACTCAAACGTGTACCAGAGCTCTTTGTCATTTCTAATGTCATATTTTTTCACTATTTTTGCTGTAAAGTTTTACAGGTTCTGCAACGTTTTAGCACTTTAGCCCATTGTCTGGACTCTTATATGAGTACAACAATGTAATCTAGGCACTTTTTGTATGGACTTTGGACTTTATACCGTTAGCCAGATAGTTAGCATCCTTGATTCTTTGCTCATATGGACTGCCTCTGAGGACTCAAAAATACTAATGGTCCTATTTTGCCTTGTATTGCCTAGGTATTATATTGTCTGATTTGCATATGCCCTTAACCTTTTTCTCTCCACAGACTTGGGAGAGGAAGAAGCCAGTGTGTCCTGTATCTTTGGGTTCATGTGCTGTTGCTACACAGGGAGGACCAAGTGGTAAAGTCACAAGCAGTCTAAACATCTTTAAAGGGTAACCCCACTGCTAAAATGTGAGTTAAGAGGGGATTAGCCCTCATGGGAGCTATGGAAGGTTGGCTGTTTCTTCCTCCTAGTTCTAGGTGCCTTAAGGCACTGTGCAGTGGCGTAACTACCGGGGAAGCAGGGGAAGCGACTGCTTCAGGGCCCGGGCTGACAGGGGGCCCGGCACCCAGCACCCGACAGCGTGTCCTGTCTATCCCTGCAGAGCTGACTGTCACGGCTGTATGTGGGCAACAATAGTAATACACAGTACAAAGCTACTGACTGGACCCAGAACTAGGGAGGATAACGGGTGACCCCTGTCCGACCCTCAACGCTCTCCCTATTCTGCTAAAGCACATGCCCGGATCCAAATGGCGGAAAGAGGCATGCCCACGTGCCTAAGACTAATGACCACTGTAACCCCTACAATAGTGGAAGGGGCACGGCCACCAGTGCCCTACTCAGTATATGGAGGGAACCGTGGCCACCTCAGATCCTGTCAGAAAATAAACAGGAATACAACAATGTCTGCACACTTAGCTGACGGTGTTGCAGCCGCAGAGAAGACGACTCCAAGGACAGGCTGGCAATATCCAGAGTGCTAGCTGCAGCAGAACACAGGTCCAGTGGACTGATAGCCACAAGTGAAGAAACCAAAGCCAGAGCTACAACTGAAGTGAGAACTATAATCCACATCCTATCATAGGAGGAGGGGTGATATAAAGAGAGGAAAATCAAACACATGAAGGACAGCTGTGGTGAAAGAAACCAAAAGTAAACAGAGTAGTGAGAACTCCTCCCAGCTCTAGTAGTGACATCATCACAGGGGTGGAGAAACAGAGCTGTGAGAACGTCCCAAAGCTCTGGTAGTGACAGTACCCCCCCCTCTACGGGTGGACTCCGGACACCCAGGACCCACCTTCTCAGGATGAGCCCTATGAAATGCCCTGATGAGGCGAGTGGCTTTAATGTCCGACACCGGAACCCACATCCTCTCCTCAGGACCATAACCCTTCCAATGAACGAGGTACTGAAGAGAACCGCGGACCATGCGAGAGTCCACAATTCTGGAAACCTCAAACTCCAGATTGCCATCAACCAAAATCGGAGGAGGAGGCAAAGAGGAGGGTACCGTGGGCTGGACATATGGTTTTAAGAGAGATCTGTGAAATACATTATGTATCTTCCAAACCCGTGGAAGATCAAGACGGAAGGCAACAGGATTGATGACTGACAAGATTTTATAAGGCCCAATAAACTTGGGACCCAATTTCCAGGAGGGAACCTTCAACTTAATGTTTCTAGTAGACAACCACACCAGATCACCCACATTCAGGTCCGGACCAGGCACACGTCTCTTATCAGCCACACGCTTATACCTCTCACTCATCTTTTTAAGATTACCCTGAATCTTTTGCCAAATGGTAGACAAAGACGAGGAAAATCTCTCCTCCTCAGGTAAACCAGAAAGAGCCCCTCCCGAGAATGTCCCAAACTGTGGATGGAACCCATATGCACCAAAGAATGGTGACTTATCAGAAGATTCCTGACGACGGTTGTTCAGAGCAAACTCAGCAAGAGGGAGAAATGAACACCAATCCTCCTGGTTCTCGGAAACAAAACAGCGCAAATATGTCTCCAGATTCTGATTGAGGCGCTCAGTCTGACCATTCGACTGCGGATGAAAAGCAGAAGAGAAGGACAGCCGAACCCCCAGGCGAGAACAGAAAGCCTTCCAGAACCTGGACACAAACTGCGTGCCTCTATCGGAAACAATATCAGAGGGAATGCCGTGCAATTTAACAATATGGTCGACAAAAGCTTGCGCCAACGTTTTAGCATTAGGTAAACCAGGGAAAGGTACGAAATGAGCCATCTTGCTAAAACGGTCCACCACCACCAGGATCACCGACTTCCCCGAGGAACGAGGAAGATCCGTGATAAAGTCCATGGACAGGTGTGTCCAAGGACGGGAAGGAATGGGTAACGGGAGAAGGGAACCTGAAGGCCGTGAACGAGGGACCTTAGCGCGAGCGCACGTCTCACAAGCAGCCACAAAACCCTCCACCGACTTACGAAGAGCCGGCCACCAAAATCTCCGAGCAATGAGATCCACCGTGGCTCTACTCCCGGGGTGACCAGCAAGAACCGTATCATGATGCTCCTTAAAGAGTTTGTGACGTAGCTCAGGAGGCACGAACAACTTCCCAGAAGGACAACGGGCAGGTGTCTCAGTCTGGGCAGCCTGGACCTCGGCCTCCAAATCGGAATATAGAGCAGAAACAACTACCCCCTCCGCCAAAATGGGACCCGGGTCCTCGGAGTTTCCTCCTCCCGGAAAACAGCGAGAGAGAGCATCAGCCTTCACATTTTTTATCCCAGGTCGGAATGTAACAACAAAATTGAATCTGGAGAAGAACAGAGACCATCTGGCCTGTCTCGGATTCATACGCCTGGCCGACTCCAAGTATGCCAGATTCTTATGATCGGTAAAAACGGTGATAGGGTGCCTGGCCCCCTCCAACCAATGGCGCCATTCCTCGAAAGCCAACTTGATGGCCAACAACTCCCTATCGCCCACATCATAGTTTCTCTCTGCCGGGGAGAGTTTTTTAGAGAAAAAGGCACAGGGTCGCCACTTGGCAGGGGAAGGGCCCTGGGACAAAACCGCACCCACACCCACCTCGGAAGCATCCACCTCAACAATAAAAGGTAAGGAAACATCGGGATGCACCAAGACGGGAGCAGACGCAAAATTCTCTTTAATCTTAGAAAAGGCTGCAAGCGCCTCCTCCGACCAAGAGGAAAAATCCGCCCCCTTTTTTGTCATGTCAGTGAGGGGTTTGACAACAGAGGAATAATTCAAAATGAACTTTCTGTAATAGTTCGCAAAACCCAGAAAGCGCATCAATGCCTTCTGATTCTCAGGAAGCTCCCACTCAAGTACAGCACGGACCTTCTCGGGATCCATGCGAAAACCAGAAGCAGAGAGGAGAAAACCCAGAAATGGAATCTCCGATACCATAAAAAGACATTTCTCCAGCTTGGCGTACAATTTATTTTCCCGCAGAATCTGCATAACCTGAAAAAGATGATCCTGATGGGTCTGAACATCAGGGGAAAAAATCAAAATATCATCAAGATACACCAATACAAATTTCCCCATTAAATGATAGAAAATACTATTAACAAAATGCTGAAAGACGGCCGGAGCATTCATCAGGCCGAAAGGCATAACGAGATTCTCGAAATGCCCGTCAGGGGTATTAAAGGCCGTTTTCCATTCATCCCCCTCTCTGACCCTGACCAGGTTGTACGCGCCTCTCAAATCCAATTTGGAAAACACCTTGGCCCCAACAATTTGATTGAAGAGGTCCGGGATCAGAGGAAGGGGATAGGGATCGCGAATCGTGATACGGTTCAGCTCCCTAAAATCTAGGCAAGGTCTCAGAGAGCCATCTTTCTTTTTAACAAAAAAAAAACCCGCGGCCACAGGTGACTTTGAGGGACGAATATGCCCCTTTTCGAGACTCTCGGAGATGTAAGTTCGCATAGCGATTCTTTCCGGTTGTGAGAGATTGTAGAGGCGTGCTTTTGGCAGCTTGGCGCCGGGAATGAGGTTAATGGGACAGTCAAACTCCCGGTGAGGAGGTAGCTCCTGAACACCGCTCTCGGAAAACACGTCCGAGAAATCAGAGAGAAATGATGGCACCGTTTTAGTAGACACCTCTGCAAAAGTCGCTGTGAGACAATTCTCTCTACAAAAGTCACTCCACTCATTTATTTGCCTTCCTTGCCAATCAATAGTGGGGTTATGTCTAGTGAGCCAGGGTAACCCCAAAACTAGAGGAGACGGCAATCCGTTAAGGACAAAACAAGATATATCCTCCACATGAGTGTCACCTACAGCTAGCCGGATATTGTGAACAATGCCTTTCAGAGATCTCTGTGAGAGTGGAGCAGAGTCAATAGCAAAAACAGGTATATCTTTATCTAATGTGCAAACCTGAAAACCATGCATGGCTACAAATTGAGTGTCAATAAGATTGACGGCCGCTCCACTATCGACAAAAATCTCACAAGAAATGACTTTGCTCTCTAGCGCCACCCTGGCAGACAGGAGAAAACGGGAACTGCAGGTCAGAGGAAAAGCATCAAATCCTACATCAACTTTGCCCAAAGTAGCAGATGAAGCAGAACTTGATGATTTATCTTTTGAGATTTTTCTCTTATTATCGCTCTTAGTACGGTTCAAGAATCTCCTAGATGGACAAACATTTGCCAAATGACCTATGCCCCCACAACAAAAACAGACCATACTCTGAGGACTAAATCCTCTTTTATCAGGGGCAAGTCGAGCTAGCTGCATGGGCTCCTCCTCAGAGGGGAGCGAGACAGGATGAGGCCCCTGCACACTGAATGAGTCCGCACCACTTCCCCTAGACTGACAATGGCTGGACAGAGAGGTCTCGTTTCTTTCTCTTAGACGCCTGTCAAGGCGTACCGCCAATGACATGGCAGACTCTAAGGACGTTGGTCTCTCATGGAAAGCAAACGCATCTTTTAATCTCTCCGAGAGACCATGACAGAACTGACTCCGGAGTGCAGCATCATTCCAACCCGAATCAGCTGCCCATCTCCGAAATTCAGAACAATAAAGCTCCGCAGACCGTTTGTTCTGGCATAAAACACGTAGGTTAGATTCGGCCAGAGCAACACGATCCGGGTCATCATAAATCTGCCCCAGGGCCACAAAAAATCCCTCCACGGATCGAAGGGAGGGATCCCCTGATGGCAGCGAAAAAGCCCAAGTCTGAGCATTACCCCTGAGCAGGGAGATGACAATCCTCACCCTCTGCTCTTGATTACCAGAAGAGTGAGGACACAAGCAAAAATGGAGTTTGCATGCCTCTCTGAAACGAACAAAATTCTCACTGCCCCCGGAGAACGTCTCCGGAAGTGAGACCTTTGGCTCGCAACAGACTCCATGAGCCGGAGCAGGGCCCAATGCTTGAAGCTGAGTCATAGATTGACGGAGATCCGCTACTTCCAAAGAAAGACCCTGCATGCGGTCAACCAGGCCAGAAAGCGGATCCATGTCAAAAAAGGACGGTTTTGGTGGATTATAATGTCACGGCTGTATGTGGGCAACAATAGTAATACACAGTACAAAGCTACTGACTGGACCCAGAACTAGGGAGGATAACGGGTGACCCCTGTCCGACCCTCAACGCTCTCCCTATTCTGCTAAAGCACATGCCCGGATCCAAATGGCGGAAAGAGGCATGCCCACGTGCCTAAGACTAATGACCACTGTAACCCCTACAATAGTGGAAGGGGCACGGCCACCAGTGCCCTACTCAGTATATGGAGGGAACCGTGGCCACCTCAGATCCTGTCAGAAAATAAACAGGAATACAACAATGTCTGCACACTTAGCTGACGGTGTTGCAGCCGCAGAGAAGACGACTCCAAGGACAGGCTGGCAATATCCAGAGTGCTAGCTGCAGCAGAACACAGGTCCAGTGGACTGATAGCCACAAGTGAAGAAACCAAAGCCAGAGCTACAACTGAAGTGAGAACTATAATCCACATCCTATCATAGGAGGAGGGGTGATATAAAGAGAGGAAAATCAAACACATGAAGGACAGCTGTGGTGAAAGAAACCAAAAGTAAACAGAGTAGTGAGAACTCCTCCCAGCTCTAGTAGTGACATCATCACAGGGGTGGAGAAACAGAGCTGTGAGAACGTCCCAAAGCTCTGGTAGTGACACTGACAGGCTGAGGCACACGCTCTGAGCTACGAGATCCTTGTATTTAAATCTCATTTAGGCTGTCTTTCAGAAAAGTTTCTCTTGGGATTCAAACTCTCGACCTTTCACATCAGAGGCAAGGCATTTACCCACACATCTATGACAGCTGTATTACCAGTTACTTTAAAAAAATAAAAATAAAAAAAAAAGACTTCTACTGTAGGTAACTTTGATACCTAGTGTACATACACATGACAGCTGCCCCAGCACACTGAGTATGGATGTAGCATAGCTGGGTGTGTTGGGGCAACTGTCATGTGTATGGTTGTACACTAGGTATCAAAGTTATCTACAGTATAAGTTTTATATATATATTTTTTTTAAGTAACTAGCTGTACAGCTGTCATAGCTGTGTGGTTAGGTGCTTTGCCTCTGTTACAGAAGGTCATGGGTTTGAATCCCATCTTAAACTTTTCTGAAAGACAGGCTAAATAGGAACACGAGCACCAAATCTTCAACACTAGAGGCTGCTGGGAACACAGGAAGAGGAAGAGGAAGAGACCTGCATCGCATCGCTGACATGGAGGGAAGTAGAATTTATTTTATTTTTTTAAATACCGGACTGTTACTTTACTGCCACGGGGGAGGGGGGGGGCTATTGGCGCCATGATACTGGCACATGGAGGGGGGAGGAGAGAGGCACTTGATACTGGCACATTAGGGGGCAGGGGGAGAGGATGGCACTATGATACTGGCACATGGAGGGGGGGAGGAGAGGGGCACTTGATACTGGCACATTAGGGGGCAGGAGGAGAGGATGGCACTATGATACTGGCACATGGAGGGGGGGAGGAGAGGGGCACTTGATACTGGCACATTAGGGGGCAGGGGGAGAGGATGGCACTATGATATTGGCACATGGGGGGGGGCAAGAAATAGACTAATCATGAGGGGCAGAAATGTTAAATTTGCCCAAATGTAGATTCGCTACCGGCCCTGGATAGGTGTATAGTGTGAATCCAGCACAGTAGTGTGTGTGGTGTATGTAGCAGAGCTGTATGCGACACAGGGATGTATAATGTGCACAGCAGAGCTGTGTATGTAAAATGTGCAACACAGTGATATATAATGTGCCACTCAGAGCTGTGTGTGTAGCAGAGCTGTGTATGTAAAATGTGCAACACAGTGATATATAATGTGCCACTCAGAGCTGTGTGTGTAAAATGTGTAACACAGTGATATATAATGTGCCACTCAGAGCTGTGTGTGTAGCAGAGCTGTGTATGTAAAATGTGTAACACAGTGATATATAATGTGCCACTCAGAGCTGTGTGTTTAGTAGAGCTGTGTATGTAAAATGTGTAACACAGTGATATATAATGTGCCACGCAGAGCTGTGTATGTAAAATGTGCAACACAGTGATATATAATGTGCCACTCAGAGCTGTGTGTGTAGCAGAGCTGTGTATGTAAAATGTGTAACACAGTGATATATAATGTGCCACTCAGAGCTGTGTGTGTAGCAGAGCTGTGTATGTAAAATGTGTAACACAGTGATATATAATGTGCCACTCAGAGCTGTGTGTGTAGTAGAGCTGTGTATGTAAAATGTGTAACACAGTGATATATAATGTGCAACGCAGAGCTGTGTATGTAAAATGTGTAACAGTGATATATAATGTGCCACTCAGAGCTGTGTGTGTAGCAGAGCTGTGTATGTAAAATGTGCAACACAGTGATATACACTCACCTAAAGAATTATTAGGAACACCATACTAATACGGTGTTGGACCCCCTTTTGCCTTCAGAACTGACTTAATTCTACGTGGCATTGATTCAACAAGGTGCTGATAGCATTCTTTAGAAATGTTGGCCCATATTGATAGGATAGCATCTTGCAGTTGATGGAGATTTGAGGGATGCACATCCAGGGCACGAAGCTCCCGTTCCACCACATCCCAAAGATGCTCTATTGGGTTGAGATCTGGTGACTGTGGGGGCCATTTTAGTACAGCGAACTCATTGTCATGTTCAAGAAACCAATTTGAAATGATTCGAGCTTTATGACATGGTGCATTATCCTGCTGGAAGTAGCCATCAGAGGATGGATACATGTTCTCATTCTGTTTACGCCAAATTCGGACTCTACCATTTGAATGTCTCAACAGAAATCGAGACTCATCAGACCAGACAACATTTTTCCAGTCTTCAACAGTCCAATTTTGGTGAGCTCGTGCAAATTGTAGCCTCTTTTTCCTATTTGTAGTGGAGATGAGTGGTACCTGGTGGGGTCTTCTGCTGTTGTAGACCATCCGCCTCAAGGTTGTGCGTGTTGTGGCTTCACAAATGCTTTGCTGCATACCTCAGTTGTAACGAGTGGTTATTTCAGTCAACGTTGCTCTTATATCAGCTTGAATCAGTCGGCCCATTCTCCTCTGACCTCTAGCATCCACAAGGCATTTTTGCCCACAGGACTGCCGCATACTGGATGTTTTTCCCTTTTCACACCATTCTTTGTAAACCCTAGAAATGGTTGTGCGTGAAAATCCCAGTAACTGAGCAGATTGGGAAATACTCAGACCGGCCCGTCTGGCACCATCAACCATGCCACGCTCAAAATTGCTTAAATCACCTTTCTTTCCCATTCTGACATTCAGTTTGGAGTTCAGGAGATTGTCTTGACCAGGACCACACCCCTACATGCATTGAAGCAACTGCCATGTGATTGGTTGACTAGATAATTGCATTAATGAGAAATAGAACAGGTGTTCCTAATATTTCTTTAGGTGAGTGTATAATGTGCCACTCAGAGCTGTGTGTGTAGCAGAGCTGTGTATGTAAAATGTGCAAAAACCATGATGCTCTCAAAAAGAGCAAGCAATATAAAACATTGTAGTTTGATACCTTTTACCCCTTAAAGACCGGGCCCATTTTTATTTTTACATTAGCCATAACCTTTTTATTTTTCCATTCACATAGTCATATGAAGGTTTTTTTGTGTGGGACAAGATGCATTTTTTAAATGTCGCCACTTAATTTACCATGTCTTGTATCAGAAAGCAGGAAAAAAATAAATTCTTTGTGGGTTAAAAAAATAATAAAACAAAAAACACACACAATTCCGCCAAGGTTTTTGAGGTTTTGACATCACAGCGTTCACTAAAAATGACGTCTTTCCCTTACGTCCTACCAGCAGCACAGATGGGTTAACTGCCCCTGTGGACTGGTAGGACCGGCGGAATTTTTAATGAGCCCATGAACCAATAAACGATCTTCAGCTCCCTGGACAGGTGGACTGGCGTATCGCTCCCCTTCAGGGAGCTGAAGAGTGCTTGAGGGGCTCTTTTTTCCCCCTAAATCTAGGAAATTGCCCCTTTGTTGCCTTTATTTTAGGCGTTATTGCGGCTATTTTTTTTCAAAATACAGGGTACCGTCGGGGGAGGGGTAGTCCCCCCTCTCTTCTTCCGCCTTGATTTCGGCGTCTCTATGGTGTCCCGTCCTCTCCTTGCCGCAGGTGTGCGGCGCCGCCATCTTCCGGAAGTGACGCGCACCAGGTGTGCTACGTCACTTCCGGTTTTTTTGTATCCGAATGCGGTGGGGTTTTAAAATAAATCTCAACGCTCGATTCTGCTCTCCTTATAAACATCCTGGTTCAGGATAGCCTGGGGAGACATATAGGGTCAATCTGAGCCTGGTATAGGCTCTATTTCTCTCTGGGCTGGTTCCGATTGAGGCCCCACCCGGGGGGCGGGGCTTCCTCTTTTTAGGCGCCCAGAGCCTGTCATTCAGTGCTCTGGTTGCACCGCTTTCACAAGCTAGCTCCAGAGTTCCCTGTGCTTGATATATATTCTAGTAATATATTGTCTTGGCTTGGGTTTTCTTCACAGCTCTATTTTCTTCAGTGCTGGTGGGCGCCCATATGGTCTCGTTTTCACCTCCACTTGGTGTTTGTAGGTGTTATGACCTGTTTGTTCTTTTCTTACAGTTATGGCTTCCCCTAAGGATTCTGATCTGCGGAAGTCCGGGGCCAAAAGGAAGCATTTGGCCTGTTACGATTGTAACACACCTTTAGACGACAACTGCCCTTACTCAAGGTGTGAGAGTTGCCGCACACAAGCATCCACGGAACCCACGATGCAAGAGATGTTTCAGTGGACAAAGACCTACATGGATGATTCCATTAAGGGAGTGGTGCGCCTGCTTAATGAAAGGCTACCAGGATCCTCTCAGACTCCCATGGAAGTGGCTGCACCGGTCGAGAGACCTACTCCCTGCTCGGTGGGGTCTTCTTCTGAGGAAGAAGAATTAACTTCTTGCTTTTTTCCCCCAGAGAAAACGCGGAAGTTGCTGAAGTCCATCAGGTCGGGGGACCAAGATGTTGACATGGGGGAGTCCTCTGATCCCGCCGGACGGACACAGCGTGTCTTTAGAGCGGATGAGACCCTCCTCTCTGTGATGCGTACAGAGTGGAGAAAGCCTGAGAAAGGCCCAGTCCTTACCAGGAAGTTTAAGCTCATGTATCCGATGGCTAAACCCTTGGTGGAATCGTGGGGTTCCGTTCCCAAGGTGGACATGGCAATAGCCAAGTTGTCCAGGTGCACTCTGGTCCCTGCAGACGATGGGTCTAGTCTGCAGGACCCTCTAGACCGGAGGGCAGAGTGCACCCTCAGAAGGGGTTACGCGGCGGCTGCTGCCTCCGCATCAACATCAATTGCGGCCACTGAAGTAGCCTCCTTTCTACGCTCCAAACTCAACCAGATCCAGACGGACGTGGACCAGAGCGTTTCCAGAGACGACATCTTGGCAGCCTTTAAATCAGCCAATCTGGCTGTTTTTTTTGGTCGATTCCACCCAGATTCAGCTAAAACTGGCCGCCAAAACAATGGCTCTAGTTTCAGCTGCCCGCAGACCACTTTGGCTGAAGCCATGGATCGCGGACAACGCGTCCAAATTCAATCTTTGTGGGCTCCCCTTCGAGCCGGATAGGCTGTTCGGGTCCGAATTGGACAGAATCATGGAGGGACTCTCCGACAAGAAAGGGAAGAGTCTCCCCCAGCAGCCCTTTCGGGGTCGCCCCAGGCAGGATAAAAAAGACGGAGGCCGTTCAAGGCAGCAGGCTAGGCGCAGAGATTGGGGGGGGGCCGTCTCGTAAATTCTCGAGACGCCCCCGCAAACCCACCAGGGAGGCGAAACCCTCCTGACTATGGGCCTCCCCGAGGCTCTTGGATAAGCCCTGCTGCCCCTGCAGTATCTCCTCTAGATTTTCCCGTACCCCTCCTCCAAATTCCCGTGGGGGGCCGTCTCTCCCACTTCAAAAACTTTTGGGCCCAGCAGATTGCAGACCCCTGGGTTCAGGATATAATTTCTGCCGGTTACCGGGTAGATCTCATCTCCCCCCCTCCGGAGAGATTCATCGCCACGCGAAACTTCGGGCCTGCCAAACAAAAGATCCTAGAGTCTTATATTCAGGACTATATCTCCAAGGGAGCCCTAGAGGTGGTGCCGGCAGGGGAGAGAGGCCTAGGGATTTATTCTCCAGTGTTCCTGGTTCCCAAGAAGACGGGAGATCTCCGGATGATCATCGACTTGAGATTCCTCAATCGATTTATAAGGAAAACCAGGTTTCGGATGGAAACCATAAGGTCAGTCAGCCATATCCTCAACAATGGAGACGTCATGGCTACTCTGGACCTCAAGGATGCGTACCTTCACATCCCAATCCATTCCGCTTCCCGGAAGTTCCTCAGGATCGCGGTCCAGATTTTAGGGGTTCGCAGGCACTTTCAGTTCGCCGCGCTTCCCTTCGGAATCTCTTCTGCCCCCCTTATCTTCACCAAGGTGGTGGTGTCGGTGGTGGCAGCTTTGAGACTTCAAGGACTGACCATTATTCCTTATCTGGACGATTGGCTTTTCATAGCCTCTTCAGTTCCGATCCTTACCCACCATCTTCAGATCGCAATCTCCTTTCTCCTCCGCTTGGGCTGGATTATCAACTGGCAGAAGTCGAATGTGAGCCCATCGACTTCAATCCATTATTTAGGATTCGTGGTCGACTCTGTGGAGATGTCCCTCCGGTTGACTCTAGAAAGGAGAGCGCGGATTCAGGACCTCGCAAGAGTCCTTTTTGTCCCTCGTCGAGTCTCTATTCGGACTCTCATGAAGATGCTGGGGCTCATGTCAGCGGCTGCGGACGCAGTCCCTTGGGCGTTATGGCACCTCCGTCCTCTTCAGTCGGAAGTCTTACACTTATGGAACGGCAGCCCTGCGGGGCTAGATTCCCTGTGCTCCCTGTCCGGTCAAACCCGGAATTCCCTCAGATGGTGGTTTCAGCTACCAGCAGGGAAGTCTATGACCCAACCAGCTTGGGTCATATTGACTACAGACGCGTCCCTTGTAGGCTGGGGCGCTCACCTGGACGGATCCCCAGTACAGGGATCTTGGTCTCCTCTGGAGCGGCGTCTCTCTTCCAATCTTCGCGAGATGCGAGCTATCTGGCTAGCCCTCCTTCACTTCACCCCTCAGAACCGGGGCAAAGCAGTGAAAGTCCAGTCAGACAATATGACTGCGGTTCTCTATATAAACAAGCAGGGAGGCACAAGATCATTGCCCCTTCTGTCAGAGATCGGGGTAATTCTTCGGTGGGCAGAGACGAACCTTTCCCATCTATCTGGCACTCATATTCGAGGCTCCCTCAATATGATAGCGGACCGCTTAAGTCGAGGATTACCGACCATGGAGTGGTCTCTGCATCCGGAGATCTTCAGGCAGTTAGTTCACAGATGGGGTATGCCAGAGGTGGATCTCATGGCAACCAGGTTCAACGCCAAGGTGCTGAGGTTCTGTTCCCTGTACAGGGAAGACAACCCCCTGGTGATAGATGCTCTGTCGATACCGTGGAGGTTCAGGCTGGCTTACATCTTCCCTCCGTTTTCCATGATACCGAGGGTATTGATGAAAATCCGTCAGGATCAGGCCTCGGTAATAGCCATCATACCGTTCTGGCCCAGGAGATCCTGGTTTACCCAGCTCATTCAGATGAGTCGGGGACAATACTGGAGACTCCCCCCGGAGCAGACCCTGGGGACACTCACCTCTGCCCAGATCTGCACAGGTTCAACCTGACAGCCTGGAGGTTGATCAGTCCCTTCCCAACATAGAAGGGCTTTCCGAGTCGGTCCTGAGAACTTTGTCGCATTCCAGAGCAGAGTCTACAAAGAAGGCCTACTCCAGGATCATGAGAATCTTCATGTCATGGTGTGATTCCAATCAGGTGGCGTCTGCAGATCCGCCCCTTCCTGCGATACTACAATTCCTTCAAGATGGATTAGATAAATGTCTTTCTCCAGCTACCTTGAAGGTACAGATTTGTGCCATCTCGGCCTGTCTCAACAGGCCACATTCTCGGGACCCACTCATCAAACGCTTCCTGAAGGGAGCTGAAAGACTAAAGCCTACTATACTGAAACCTATTCCCCAGTGGGATCTTTCAGTAGTGCTCAGGGGGCTAGCATCTCCCCCCCCTTCGAGCCATTGGAGGAGGTGGAATTCAGATTTCTGACTTTAAAGATGGTTTTTCTTCTGGCTGTAGCTTCAGCCAAAAGGATCTCTGAATTGCAGGCTTTTTCTGCAATTCACCCTTACATTATCTTCCTACAGGACAGAGTACTCCTGAAGTTTTTACCCTACTTCAGGCCTAAGGTGCCTACCTTCCAAAATATCAACCAGGTAATCTCTTTACCAGTTTTGTTTTCAGCCTCCTCCTCTGATACTCCAGCAAGAGACCCGCTGGATATTTCAAGGTGCCTCCAGGTCTATGTGGATAGATCCAGAGAATTCAGGATAGATGAGAATCTCCTTATCCTGTTTGCCGGTAAGTCTAAAGACCGTAAAGCGTCTAAAGCTACCATTAGTCGCTGGATCAAGGAGGCCATTAGGGAGGCTTTCGTCTCCCAATCCCTAGATCCTCCGGAGTTTGTGAGAGCCCATTCTACTAGGGCTGTCTCCACCTCTGTTGCGGAGAGAAGACTTCTTCCCTTAGAGTTGATCTGTAAGGCGGCCCCCTGGAGCTCTGAGTCAACCTTCATCTCCCATTATAGGATAGATGCTAGGATGGCAGAGTTTTCGGCTTTTGGGCAGACAGTTCTTAGTTCTGCCAGGCATGAGGACCCTCCCTAGGGGATTCTTCTTGCTATCTCCCCATCTGTGCTGCTGGTAGGACGTAAGGGAATCGTTAATTTCTAACGATAATTTGTTTTCCCTTAGTCCTAACAGCAGCACACAAATATCCCACCCTAAATACATTATGCTTGTTAAAAACACAGTGGGCTGGGGGGTGATCTCCTCCCTTTCAGGGAGCTGAAGATCGTTTATTGGTTCTTGGGCTCATTAAAAATTCCGCCGGTCCTACCAGTCCACAGGGGCAGTTAACCCAACTGTGCTGCTGTTAGGACTAAGGGAAAACAAATTATCGTTAGAAATTAACGATTATTCTGCGGCTCAATACGATACAAAACTTGTATAGTTTTTATTTGGTTTAAAAATTTCTTTTCTATATTTCGGTCTATGTGAGGGCTTGTTTTTGTGTAACGATCAGTAGTTTTCTTGGGGGGGAGGGGGCCCCATACAAAAATTTGCTGTGGGGCCCAGTCACTTCTAGTTACGCCCCTGGTACTGTGTACTGTCGTAGGAAAAATGTGTGAAAAGCTACCAGTTCAGACATCAAGGCGACAAAGCATAAAGCATCATTAGACCTTGGTGCTGGAAGGGAGTACAGGATGAAGCTTGCAGGCTTTCATTGCATTGTGGTGGGATTACAGCGTGAAGACACCCCCATGCTTTCTTTGGCATTAGTGGCCACGATACTCAAAAGGAAGCCAGGAATGAGTGTTTGATGCACTCTTTGGTTCTCTGGTTTATACTGAGAGGGAAAACTGTAAATAGACACCCTACTTATACGGGCAGAGACCTAATGGTAGCTGTTGCTATATCAGTTAGTAATAGAAAAATAGTCTCATGCAGCACTGTAACCTTCCTTGGGTACCCTTAGAGCACATCCTTGCACAAGCCAAGGTCGGTTTGGTTCTCAAGTAATGGGGAATGTAATGACCCAGAGTCCCATTACCACTCTGCACCCCGCTACTGTCTCCTATGGGCTAACACAGTGTCATCTTATGCATTTATTGCAGGTCCCATACAATGTGCATTGCTATCCCTATGTAACTGTTAATGTTCATGTAATGTACCTGGTTCACCAGAAGGTGGCAGCAAGCATGGCAGAGCTACATTTTCAGAGGATGGAACCTTCTTTCCATTCTCTTCTCTCCCTCTAAGGAGGAGTTTAGTTAGTTAGAGGTCAGTGGAGAGTACCCCCTGCTTGGGGAAATAAGCAGGTCCACGTCCCTGCTGGACGTGTCCTGCCTAAGCCGGCTAGAGCACCTTCAGCTCTGCTGGACACAGAGACCAAAGCCTGAAGCCTCTGAAGCCAGGTGATAGTAATTCCCTGGTATTAATCTAGAGACAGACTACAGAGAGAAGTTGCAGCATTAAGAAAGAAGCAAAGTTATACCGTAAGCTTGTCACAGCAGAGCCAGAGAGCAACAGATGTAGCAGAGTTAAGTTTGTGTGCCTGCCAGAGTTAATGCTAACCCCTGCTGGGAACCAAGACAAAGCCAGAAACTGTTGGAGAAACGTTTATTCAAGTAAAGCTGTTATTCAAATTCATCACAAGGTCTGGACCCAATTTATTTCTTCAAATTCCTCAATTATTCACCCTATTTGCTCTGCTTCAAATGACACTGCCTGGGGTCCAGCGTATCCAGATAGGAGCACCGTGACATGTGCACCAACATTAAGGGACATTTAGGCCACCCTACACCACTCTGGCATTCCTACACCTGGGTACCATCTACTACATCACTAAAAGGTTGCTTCACTGCAACTGGCATCACGAAAAACATTTACTTTAAGGGACCCCTGGCAACTGTCGTGCATTGCACATGTTGCTGGTGTGCTGCCTTGATGTGTTTATGGCAACTGATCCCATGCTATTGCTAGAGATAGGCTGAGTTTCTGTGTGCGGAGGTGACTACTGTTGGAGCCGCCCTAAAGAATTTGTGTGTAAGAGGGTTGGTGGGTTAGAAGGACTTGTTCTGGCCATGTTGCTGGGGTGCTGCCTCTCCACTCCCGCAAAAAAACATTGACCCAGTGGGCTGTGAAAGACATATCATGTACTGTCCCTCCCTGTAACACCTGCTCTAGGTGTCCACGGTGGGCATGGAGTGCAGCTTGCCACACAGCGAGAATCACAAGGAGCATCCCACATTCTCCGCTGCATGACAGTACAAGGCACTACTACAATGGTATGGCAGCGGGGGTTCAGCATGTAGACAAGCTAACTGCTGGTGGAGAAAAGTTTTTTCATGGCCAAACATTCCGTTATAGATGTCTCAGAATGGAGCCGAGGACAAGGAGGAGTCTTAGCAGGAGAAGAAGGTTATGATGAAGACAAGGACATTGGGGATCATTAATCAAACTGGTGTAAAGTAGAACTGGCTTAGTTGCCCATAGCAACCAATCAGATTCTACCTTTCATTTTGGACAGCTCCTTTGGAAAATTAAAGAAGGAATCTGATTGGTTACTATGGGCAACTAAGCCAGTTCTACTTTACACCAGTTTGATAAATGACCCCCATTATTTTGCTTGGGGAATGCGGGTTGGCTGCCACAAAGAGGACCAGGAAAAGGAGGAAAGAGTTGTTGTAATTGGGAATGCTGGGCACTTGTATTTTCCCAAATTACCCAGTGATGCTGCCTCATGTGCTACAATACTCCTCTGGTACCTATGATTGTGTTGGAATGCCTGTTGGGCTTATTTTAATCCTGCAGATGTTGCAGTTGGCTGTGGTTTTCTGTGCCCGGCTTGTGGGAAAAAAATGCCATACGGGAGTTCCTCGCACAGAGCTACCGGAAGCCAAGCTTGGCTTTGATCTGGCATGTTTTGGCCTAGCCCACCCACAGTGTCCGTGGCATCATCAGATCCTGAAGCATACCTGACCCTGACCGTCTTTTGGGAGGTACTTTGCCTCTCCTCTTTATTGCCGCTGCTGCCACCACCCTCCTCTACATGTTGCCTCCTCCTCAGAACCCTGATCCAGTTCCCAGGTCCTGTCTAGCACACAATCATCATCAGAGTCCTCACCCTCCATGCTGTTTTTATCAAACTGCGAGAAATCATGATGGACTCCTTGGGCCCCCTCCCCTGCTCTGCATTTGCCCCGACTGACACAGTCGCTGCCCCACCACCAATGTCATGGTTACTGGTGCCACTATTACCACCACCATCAACACTGCTATGAATGGGGTCCCCAACCTCCTCCTGAATCTCCTCCTCAGGGCAGTCCACATAGTGAGTGCTCTAACACAAGTCGTCAACAGGGAGACTCTAATGACTGCCGTAGAGCGTAGTGGGATTTACTTGCCACTTCTTAGCAAAAAGAAAGGCACCTCACTAAGAAGGGGCAGTGAAGAAAGAGAGGACTCCACTGAAAGCCTTCTCTGGGGCTGCAAGAAGGAGGAGCAAGAGAACACTATGACCCTTGGCTTCACGGCATGGTTTCAGACTCAGAAGTCACCCCCACACTATCCTCCTGCGGCAGAGAGTAGGACTGAGTCATCCAATCCACAATCTCATCCTCTTTCTCTTCAACGATAATGTTGCAACTTTCCGAAGCCATCAGGGACAACTGCGGCCTACTACAGCAGCTAATACTACCACTGCTACTTTTGGCTGGATAGCTGGTGCTGTTACTACCCACATTCTGGCTCTGTTTGGAACCTTTTCTTATTCCTGAAATTTTGGAAGTATGGAAGTACGGAACGGTCTTCAAATCTGGTTTCTGGAACTTAACCCCTTTATGCCCGATGACGTACATGTACGTCATCGGGCGTGTGTTTAAAGATGGCGCCTGCCCACTGCGGGCGCCATAGGCGTGGTTGGCCGTCTGCTTCTTATAGCAGCCACCCGCCTTTAATGTCCGTAACCGGCAGTAATGCCGATTGCGGACATCTGATCGTGCTGAAAACCTTTGTGCTCCGGGTCCCCCGTGTGGCTATCGGAGGAGCCAGAGCATGTATGCAGCAGCCCCTGTCTTGAATGACAGGAGGCTGCTGCATAGTATTTCTGATGGAGCCCTTGCCTGTAATAGGGCTCCATAGGAAAGTAGTGAAATCAATATAGATTCCAATGCAAGTGCTATGATAATGGCAATCAGATGATTGATTGTTATAGTTCCTTATGGGAGCAATAAAAAAGTGTAAAAAAAAAAAAAAACATAAAAATTTTAATCACCCCCTTTTTCCCAAAATAAAAATAAAAGAACTAAAAAAATAAAAATAAAAAACATATCATACGTGTCGCAATGTGCGAAAACGCCAATAGTATAAAAATATATTCCCCATACGGGAAACAGCAAAATGGAAAAAAGTATCCAAATGGCCGATTCGAAGTTTTTGGTCGTTTCATTTTCTACAAAAAATGTAATAACTATTGATCAAAAAGCCATACACACCCCAGAATAATATCAATAAAAAGTTCAGATCGCCCCGCAAAAAATGAGCTCTGTGCACATAATTACAAAAAAGTTATAGGGGTCAAAATATGGCGACAAAGAAATTAAACAGATTTTTTCCCACTTTTTAATTTTTTTATCACCATCAAAAAGCAAGAACAACTATACATATAAGGTATCGCCGGATTCATACTGATCTGTATAATAAAAGTAATTGGTCAGTTTTATCACACATTGGACGTGGTAAATAAAAAACCCGTAAAACTGTAGTGGAATTGCTTCTTTTTTTTTTTTTGCAATTTCACCCCATTTGGAATTTTTCCACTTCCCACTACATCATATGCAATATTAAACTGTGGCATTGGAAAGTACAACTTGTCTCGCAAAAAACAAGCCCTCATATGGCTGTAAACAGACAAATAGAAAAGTTATGGCTCTGGGAATGCAGGGAGTGCAAAACAAAAACGCTATAAAATATAATAAAAACTCCAGGCCTGAAAGGGTTAAAGAGGTGTAATACAGAGGTCCTTTTCTTTCCACAAACACACTGAAGACACTGCTACTGACAGTTGACTTTAGAAATAATGAAGTATCTGTGCCACTAACAGATTTGCACTTCAGGGACCCTTTGGACCCGGGAATTAATTATTGCAGTTCAAATAGCCTGAAGCTAATAGGTTCCCGTTTTTGGTCTAGTTTAAAACGTAGCGTTTATTAATTTTTTTTTAAAAAGAAGTATATACGGGAAGAAAAAAGAGATAGGTGGTTAAAAATGAAATGCGGCTGGGCTCTGCGGCACAGGGATAATGTGAGTTTAGCATATCTAGACTGGAATAGTACATTCCAGTTTAGCTCCCCTCTATTTGAGCAGAGTGGGCTCGCCCATGTCCTGCCTCATGGGGAGGGAAGGAAGTTAATGTTAGTGTGCCAGCCACCCCGCCTAGGGAAAGGCTGTGCTGGTAGGAGCTCCCAGTTCTAGGGATCCCAACCCAGGATCGTGTCTCAGCTGAGACCAAAGATCTTCATTCCCAGTCTGAGCCCTTCAGCCTCAGCTGGTGACAAGCAAGCTGCCACCTCCGGAACTCCAGGAAGAACAATACCCTGTGAGCTAACTGTGAGTACCGTCCAGAGACCAGGAGAAGCCAAATTACTCCTCAGCTAGTCAGTCCCATACACAGCAGAAGATAGACAGAGCAGAAGATATAGATTCCTGCCACATATTACAGAGCCATAAACATAAGACTAATCCTGCAAGAGAGCTCCAGGCACATGATAGAAGCAGAAGATAGAGTGATCCCTGCCATACATTGCCAATACCTGCTGGGACCCAAGACTATTGCTGTATCTCATGTGGATTAATGCTGCCTCCAGTAAAGACAAGTTGAATTATATTCCAAGTCTGGATCTCATTCATTGCTACCAAGTTCCTCAATTACTCCTACTAGCAACACACTCATTTATTGCAAGTGAGCCAGGATCCAGGAGTCCAGCCGTACCAAGGTAGGAGACACCGTTGACACTATACCCACTACTATACAGAGACATTATACCACTCTGGCATTTCTAACCTGGTACGTGAGTTGTAACACCTTAAAGGGCCCTGAGACTGTACCCTGCACACGCTGCAATTGGCCTCACGAACAAAAACAATACACTTCTATATCCATATCTGGACCCACTGCATAATTTTGGCGTCCGCCTAACCGTACCACGGTCCTGCTCATTGCACATGCGCTAGAACTCAGAAGAAGTTCATCCGTAGGGAGATACCACAGCGCATGCCCTCCGACTCTGTCTCCAAATTGGATAAGAAGACAAGGGCGCATGACCGAAAACTCAGAAAGTATTCCGAAAGGTTTCCCACAGCACGGATTTTCTGACTTCATCTACTATTCAGAGGTATCAGTAATTGCTACTGCGCATGTCCTCTGACTTAGTCTATTAATCGATGTTGTCTTTTTTAGTGCGCGTGTTTTAGGTCTTAGTTTATGACATAGAGGCAGAATGGGTGCTTATGCGCTAGAACCTAGGAGAAAATTCCTTTGATGGAATTCCTACAGCACATATCTACTAACCCAGTCTGCTATTCGATGTTATCTTTCTTGATATATATCAAGAAAGATAACATCGAATAGCAGACTGAGTTAGTAGATATGCGCTGTAGGAATTCCATCAAAGGAATTTTCTCCTAGGTTCTAGCGCATGTGCACCCATTCTGCCTCTATGTCATAAACTAAGACCTAAAACACGCGCACTAAAAAAGACAACATCGATTAATAGACTAAGTCAGAGGACATGCGCTGTAGCAATTACTGATACCTCTGAATAGTAGATGAAGTCAGAAAATCCGTGCTGTGGAAAACCTTTCGGAATACTTTCTGAGTTTTCGCGCATGCGCCCTTGTCTTCTTATCCGATTTGGAGACAGAGTCGAAGGGCATGCGCTGTGGTATCTCCCTACGGATGAACTTCTTCTGAGTTCTAGCGCATGCGCCTCCACTTGGCATTTTTTTGTGATTTGGAGACTGAGTCGGAGGGCATGCGCTGTGGGATTCTTCCTACAGATTAACTTTTTCTAAGTTCTAGCGCATGCGCCTCTATTTAGGATTTTTTTAGAGACGGAAAGCGCAGACGGAGAGACTTGGCCTACAGGACATGCGCAGATGTTCGGAAGACGCTGATACGGAGGTAAAAGTTCTCACGCAGGTGCATATCCCCTTCAGAGGCATTGGTGACACTCATGATCGACTAATCACTAAGACTGAAAGTTATTGGCCAGATTGCCTTGCTGTCACACGAGCACCGCATGCTTATTGGAGAATAGAAGAGAAAAGACCCGCCTACAGGAGTTATAAACATCGATTCAAATGGCGCTCGTGTTGATAGTAGCTCCATTTCCCCTGAAGACGTCACAGCAGTGGTGAAACATGTCGGGGGAGCTGCAATTTAGGTTTTAGGCAAAGTGTGGCTGTGACTTAGTGACCGTGTCTTGGTGCACTGCAGGCACCTAGTACACTGACACAAGCGGCAAGGTGAATCCACTCCTAGGCGAAAACTAGTGAATGAAGGGACAGGCAAACAATACTAGACAACAACGCTCTTAGAATCACAGTATATAGGGATAGAGAGTTAAGATCTCAGTATACAAAAGACAATAGTCAGAAAGCTGAGAAATGAGAAAACATCTTATCCCCAGAGATTGATAGAGAGAGAATATAGAGGAAAGTGACTGCTGACAAAGTATTGGACTCACAAGTAATCACATTATCCCAGTGCCGCAGAGCCCAGCCGCATTAAATTTTTAACCCGTATATACTTCTTTTTAAAAAAAAATGAAAGAAATGCTACGTTTTAAACTAGACCAAAAAACGGGAACCTATTAGCCTCAGGCTATTTCAACTGCACTAACAGATTTGGGCCTAATGTCTTTTGTGTGTTAAAATATGCAGATTCAGAAAAAATCTTTTTATCTGGAGATGCACCAACAAGCATTAGATGTAATCTGTCTGCTATCCTGCATATTGTAAGACACGTATTTGCTGTGTTCCCAAACATCAAACCCCCCCCAAAAAAAAAAAATTATTACATTTCAGCTGCATGCAGATGGATTTTGGCCTGCTATGTCCATTAAAAATATTTTCCTCCTCTGCTACCCTGCGTATTGTAAGACACGTATATGCTGCAGTGTGTTCCGAAATGTCAACCCCCCAAAATATATAAAATTTAAACTGTGTGCAGATGCACCCACATACGTAATTTGGGCCTGCTATGTAATTTGGGCCTGCTACCCTGCATATTGTAAGACTCGTATATGCTAGTTTTATAAACGTCAACCAAAAAATTAAGTCTGAACTGTTTAGAGATGCACACACACAGATTTCAGCCTAGTATGACACGTTATCGTTCACAGATATTACCCTCTGCCACCCTGCATATTGTAAGATGCTGTATATTGTATATGATGGTTTTCAAAACTTGAACCCCAAAAAATTAAATTGGAACTGTGTAGAGATTAAACAACACGAATTTTACTTAATATGTCAATTTACCACTCACAGATGTTATCCTTTGCTACCCTGCAGATTGTAAGACGCGTATATGCTGGTTTTCAAAACTTAAACAAAATTTTATCTGAACTGTATGGAGATGAAACACAGATTTTTGCCTAATATGGTATATTATCACTCACAGATGTTATCGTCCGCTACCCTGCGTATATGTGTACACATATGCTATTTTTCTAAAGTTAAACAAAAAAAATAATTCAGACTAGTATTTCAGGTGTTTTCACTGAGATTTCACATGCTACATCTATCCTCAGGATGGTAAAACATGTGCTGTACAGTTTTGAGCTTATTCCACCCTCCCACCCCACTCCCCCCAAAAACAAATTCTGTTAAAATAGGGGTAACAAAAGAAAGAAATGTTCTTGCAGGTAACTGATTATGAGGTTCTGTAGCTGCAGTTGTACTAGGGGGCACACCCAGCCTCAGCTGATCACATCTCACTCACTGGCTGACAGCTTTCCCTATTCTAGATAATTCATTTTCTTTCTAATTCTTTCCTTTCCCTTCAATGTCCCTGGCAGTAGAATAGAAGCTTGATTGTGACTTTTGACTGTCCCTATGATCTCTATGATTTTTCTGTCAGACACTGCAAGAACCTCATTCACAGCCCAACATAGAATGACGTTCCACTCATTCTGCAAGGACACCTTCCTGCCTGCTGCAGCACTGATTGGCTCCTCCAGGATGTCTGCTTGAGAGCCAGTCAGGGCAAGCCACCCCCCTTAATTCCTCTTAGGATCATGTGAGCATCCTTCTTTTTCCTCCCTAGTGCTAATGCCCACCCACATGTGCAGTAAAATGGCACTGCGCACCATTTTACTGGATTCATCCAAAGGAAACCTGAAAAGGTTAGATTCGTATGCTTGCAAAAATATTGCAAAGTTCATAAGAAACCAGGTTTGTTACAAATTAGGGACATTCATACCTGGAGTGAGATACTGTACACATAAGGCTATTTTCACACTCACGTTTGGTGCGGATCCGTCATGGATCTGCACAGATCGATCCGTTTAGATAATACAACCGTCTGCATCCGTTCAGAACGGATCTGTTTGTATTATCTTTAACATAGCCAAGACGGATCTGTCTTGAACACCATTTAAAGTCAGTGGAGGACGGATCCATTTTCTATTGTGCCAGATTGTGTCATAGAAAACGGATCCGTCCCCATTGACTTACATTGTGTGTCAGAAAGGATCCGTTTGGCTCAGCTTCGTCAGAAGGACAACAAAACGCTGCAAGCAGTGTTTTGGTGTCCGACTCCAAAGCAAAATGGAGATGGAACGGAGGCAAACTGATGCATTCTGAGCGGATCCTTTTCCATTCAGAATGCATTAGGTCAAAACTGATCCGTTTTGGACCGCTTGTGAGAGCCCTGAACAGATCTCGCAAACGGAAAGCCAAAACGCCAGTGTGAAAGTAGCCTTAGTCTGTAAAGTAAAATAATATATGTACAGTATAGATCACCTGCTGCTGACTTCAGATCAGTAATATGTATGTCAGTACTTATCCCTATTTCCCCACTGTGCACCAATGTTTATGATGAGTTCAAAGGATAGTGAGAAACAAGGATGCAAACCACACCAGTAATTCAATAAATACAAAGTGACTTTACGAGATCATACAAAGACAATCAAAACCTCAAATAAATATATATAATGTGCTCAGGTAAAGATACCAAATATGAATACAGAATAATCAAGCAAGCATACAGAAATTAGAAAGTCACTTAACTTTGGTGCAATCGGTACACTTCTATGGAAAGATAACCCCTCTAGAATGGTGTTCAATAAGCAATGATAGTGGCACATCCAGCAGACATCTGATTCCAAGTGCCTCCTGAGAGACTAGAGCCATGAACGTTTATAGCCCCTTTGACCTTTAACCTCCTATACCTCTGTAGGGGCAAAAAATATACTCCTACATCGCTCAGATCTCCTAATGGACCATAGATATGTGTATACAGTGAATTCAACCATTAGGCTGTTCTCTAAAAAATCATGAAAATTGTCTTCCAATTCCAGGTTTTCACCAGTTTTTAAAAAAAAAAATTAAAATTTTTTTTTTCTTTTTTTCATTTTTTTTAATTGTCGAACGAAGCACACCAAATTGTGCATTTTTGTTGCTAAAATGCTGCAGATTTCACATAAATGTCACTGGTTGCAATGGAAAGGGTGAAATTCACTTGTGAATAAGGGCTCATGCCCTTTTTTTTGTGGAAAAACCTAAATGACTCCGTGAGTATTCCATGTCTGTATGTGTGCATGGTTGTTCCACCAAAAATTAAAATATGTCCTATTATTGTCCACATTACGGACAAGGATAGGACTGTTCTATTACGGGCCAGCTCTTCCGTTCCACAAAATGCAGAATCTACACGGCCAATATCCGTGTTTTGCCGATCTACAAATCGGGCAATGGTCGTGTGCATGAGCCCTAAAAATTACTAAAAAGTTAAAGGGGTTCTCTGGGAGTTAAGAAAATGAAAATACTTAAGTATAAGCAAGATATTGCTGCATTTGTGGGAGGGGAGGCTGATCACAAGGCTATTCATACGTACCTGTGGGCCCAGGCTGGCTGATTACTAGGCTATTTATAGGCACCTGTGGGCCCAGGCTGACGCCGATTCAGCTGATTTCACTACCTCTGAGTCAGCTCTAGGATACAGCAGCATGGTGTGGAGGCTCCTTACGGCTGGGCGACGGCAGAATGTCTCAGGAGGGCGTTGGTATTCATGGTAGAATCAGAGTTGTTTGTACGGGACCCATGCTGTGGTCAGCGACATGTAGCGCTCTGGGATGAAGCAGAGTTGAGATCCTGGGGTCGACAAGGGTAAGAAGCTGCTTCTCCGCAGCATTAGTGTCCGGCCGGCGGGGGGGCAGCCCCCTAGGCGAGGGGGGGGGCACCCCTGCACCGGAGCACCGGAGCACAATGCCAGGGAGCTGTGCGGCTCCCCACGCGGTATGGGTGCCCAGCCGGCGGGGGGTCGGCCCCCTAGGTGAGGGGGGGCACCCCCGCACTGGTGCACTCTGCCAGGGAGCTGTGCGGCTCCCCACGAGGCACACAATTCAAACGGGTGGGGCCCATGGTACAGGAAGGGCTCCCCCTGCCCCGGAGCACATTGCCGGGGAGCTGCGCTGCTCCCCACGCGGTACGAGTGTCCAGCCGGCGGTGGCTGAGTGGGGGGCTCCCCCGCACTGGTGCACTCTGCCGGGGAGCAGCGTGAGCTCCCAACTCGACTGTGTGTAAAGGTGCAGGGGACACCGTGTCCCCGCTCCTCATCTTCAATAAAGTCTGGCACGGGCAGCCGTGCCGTTAGTTAGGCAGGGATCAGGGGAAGGAGTACTAGGCTCGGTCAGGGGGAGCAGATCATAGGCGGTGGATGGCTTCCTTCTGCCGGCCGTACATAAGGTTTCTAAGGGGGTTATTTAGGCACAGGGTGTTAGTTAGTCCATGCAGGTGATCTGCTTTATACCATGCTCTTCATGCTCATACTCAGAGCTGTGCCCATACCATGTTTTTAGGCACCACTCGCATCCAGAGCTGCATGCACCCACTTGTTCTTGCATTATGTGTTATACTCTGCTTCCACTTAAAGCTGCATTTCTTTTCATTGCTACATTATGATTACTAAGTATTTTTACTAGGGCAACCAGCACACCGCTCTGATACTGCTCTTCCTATAAGCATAGCTGCTTTCTTTTCAGGCTTACGTTTCTTTCCTCAGTGGTTGTTACATTCCATAGGTCTACTTTTTCTGTTCACTTCGAAAAGGAGAGAAAGGAAAAAAAAATAAAAAATTTGTGGTGTTCTTTAGTCCTGCTATGCATTCACTTAGACTGGTCTCCTTTACTTCTGGTTCGCATTCACTCTGATTGGTCCCCTGCCCCAGTTAACCAAATAGCTCCCTAGCAGTCAGTGGGCCAATAGGAGTAAGTTCCTACTATGTTTTCACAGTTGTTCATTCGTTTGTCACGACAAGGGTCTTCTCTTAGCGAACTGCAATGCAATTGGCTCTTGTTTTTCTCCCATCTGTTTCAATTTCGCGGTTGGTTAATGTTTAGTTTATGCACGTGGTTCGGATCACTAATGTCTATGCATTTTCCTTTAGGTCTGGGTCACGTTGTAAAAAAAATAAAAAATAAAAATCCAGTTTAGGGTTGCTGGGGTGGTAGGGTGTTTGGGGGAGGTAGTTGTCCAGCAGGGAAATAAATGCATTGACATATGTTTAAAAACAAAAAAACTAAAAAAAACACAGCGTTTAGCCATACTTATACTTGGGTAGCAGGCTTTTGTTGGTGAGTGCAGCCTCCATGTACTTTAAGTAGTATCGGGGGTGTTGAGACGAGCCACTTAGCGTTGGCGTCAGTCGGTGCTTACAAACACGTGGTTCAGTGGGTTACTTTCCTCATGCAGCATCGGCAGGGGTTGTGAGGAGCGCTATTAGGTTAGGGTAGGGGTGCCGCAGCAGTGATACGTTTGGTCACCTATTTGTTATTACTTGTTTAGGTTTCAGTTCGGCCAGCTACTCTGCTGTGACACTGCTGGGGTAGGTTGCTGACATGGCTGCCAGGTGAGTTAGGCGCGATTCTCACGTATGGGCTACCTTTTGTGCTTCTTGGGGTTGGCAGGGGTGGTTGAGGCCACCGTCCTGGGCATACGGGCATGCAGCCCCACTTTTGCTAGTTCCGTGTGGTGGCGCCTACTGTCGTGGCCACAGGGGGGGGGGGTTTGTAAATTTTTTTTATAAATAAATAAAAAATAAAAAAAATAAATATATATATATATATAAATTTTCTAGGCAGGTACTGCCAGGTCTGTCACGTCTACAGACGCGTTATAAATCCCTGCCACGACTGCAGGCATTAGTCTGTCACGACTACAGACGCGTTATAAAGCCCTGCCACGACTGCAGGCATTAGTCTGTCACGACTACAGACACATTAAAAAAAATAATAATAAAAAAAAAAAGTCTATTCAGAGGCCTGGTGGGGCCATTGCATACAGTTATTGGGGTAGCACGTGCTTAGAGCAGGTATGATTGTATGGTTTCTGATACCTGGTTTACATGCGGGGCGAGTGTCTGCAGTTGGCTCAAGCTATGCATGCTGTGTTTAAGTGTTGGTAAATGTGGATCAATGGTTGAAAAAAAAAAAAAAAAAAAAAAAAAAAAAGCAGCACGTTCACGCCTGGGTAAACAGCAAAAGGTGGCAGGCGACTGCTGGCGCTCACGGTAGGATCGAACTTGCTGCACAGGACTGCGGTCCGCGATTTGCAGTGTTCTGGGATGAAGGGCGTTGGGCGCAAATAGTCGGATGTTGGTGGCTAGGATAGTTGCCTGGCCGTTTCGGGGCTTGGGGGGGGTCCTACTGCATATATAGGTATTGGTATGATAGATGCCAATAAATTTAGGCAGGAAGGAGCGAAAAAAATAAAATAAATTGCATGTTAAACTGTCACCTGTTTTACATGTGGGGCGCACGTCCGCAGTTAGCGCCGGACATGCAAGGTGTCGGTAAATGTGTATCAGTGGTCTGTGTATGGGGGCACAAGCAGAGTTGGTCAAGGCATCTGTAATTGAGTTCCGATGTTCTTGTATGTAAGTGTGTTTAATCCATAAACACTATTTATGGGCAAGCATGTGTCAGCGGTTCCGTGCTATGTTATAGGTGCACTATATGTCTATCAATTGGCGTTGCATCAGGGTTTATGTTCAACCATGTTATGTCTTTGTTAGGCCAATACGAGGTGGTGCTGTGGTGACCATCGTTGTAGAAAAAAAAAAAAAAACTGCCATTAGAGGGTCTCACGCATGGCCCCGCCATTAGAGTCTCTCACGCATGGCTCCTCCGTTTTAGTTTTATACATATGACTCCGCCATTAGAGTCTCTCATGCATGGCTTCTCTGTTTAAATTTTACACACATAACTCTGCCATTTGAGGCCGGCTGCGTGGTCCCACAACAAGTAGGTTCCATGTCTTTTCTGCCTTCAGACCCGCTCGCATGGCTCGGTCATCTGTGGCTCGCAATACAATTTTCTCGTGGTGGCTCGCACACGTGGCTTGTGCCATTAGAGTCTCACTCACGTTAATGTTTTTTGACTTTTATTTTCTAGGTTGTTGGGTCTTCATTGTTTCTTTATACCTTTCATTAGTTTATAATGGCTTGTTTTGTCTGGGGAGCAATCATCAGGGGAAATAAAATGGCCGTCGTCACTAAACAAGTGCAATAGGGGCCTGGATGTATTTCTGGAGTGTAATAATATTATAGGTTATAGTTGCTAAAGATGGATTGTTGATCCAGGGAGTTATTCTGATTGTATGATTGGAGTCGGGGAAAAAAGTTTTTTCCCCTAAAATGAGGAAAATTGGCCTCTACCTCGCATGTTTTTTTACCTTCCTCTGGATCAAGTTGAAGGATAACGGGTTGAACTGGATGGACAGATGTAATTTATCAGCCTATTTCAGGCATAGAAAAAGGTCTAAATGTATGACAGCTAGGAAGCTGTCTTACATTTACAACTGTTCCTAGCTTTACACATAAAACCTGTCCTAATCGCACAGCAGGACAACTTACTTCACAACACTGAGCTAAAGAGCTGCCTCATCCTCCGCTTTGCTTGTCAGGGATTATCATCCTCAGTACAGTTTAATATGATCTTCAGCTGAATCTTTGGGGAATGGACTTCATGAGGAGACATGTAGTACAGAGAGGAGGGTGAGGATGTGGCTAATGAGCAGCAGCACTTATATGCAGTCCATTACCACAGACCCTCATTACCACAGCCTGTCCTATCTGTCCTTTCTGTACTTCATGTCTCCGTACTTCATGTCTCCTCATGAACTCCATTCCCACAGAGATTCAGCTAAAGTTCTTATCTGTATTCAGGATCATAATTCCTGACAAGTAGAGCAGAGAGGAGGATGAGACAATTCTTTGGCTCAGTGTTGTAAAGTAACTTGTTTTGTGGGATTAGGACAGGTTTTGTATGTGCTAATAGGACAGCGGCCATTTTATTTCTCCTAATGATTGCTCTTTAGACAAAAAGAGTCATTAGAAAGGTATTTGGTAATATATTTATAATGAAAATACTTAAATATTACTTTATTTTCTTAATTCCTGGAGAATCCTTTTAATTTACTTTGCCAAAACTGAATGCGGCAGATTTGACTCAAAAAATTTGACCGTGAGTACCTTGTCTTAACCAAAAATGATAAAAAATAATTTCTTCCTAAAAAATCCACTCTCCAGTGTGCTTACATATACCAAAGTATTGCTGTCTGCAAGCTTTACTTTGTGTCAGAACTTTTCTTTTCCCGAAAACTGTCTTGTCTGCCATCCTTTCAGAAAAAAAAACATCTTTGTCTTGTACTCTCTTGTGGTGGCAAATGTGTGCTGCTCCTATTGTTGCTGTTTGGCAAGATGCATGTCACCGTGTATTGTAGAGCAACTGTGACCGCCAGGGACAGTACTTGTCTTTCACAGCCAGTGGGTCAATGTTTTGTGTGACAGTAGTGACGCAGCACCACAGCAAGGGTCCTATTGACACTTCCATGTTTCTGCTGGTCTTGTTTCCTCACTAGCAGCTTATCCACATCCTCCCTTCATATCCATGTCCTGCTCCTTCCTTTTATATGTGAAGAAAAAAGACACAATGCAACAGCACTCTGCAAACCCAAACTACGTACAATAGTGCCATGTTTATAGAAGATATTCTGGTGCTAATGCTACGCTTCTTTGGTAAATTTGAGATTCTGGGCAAATACATTTTGTAGAAAATTATTTGGACCCGTCTGCTGGCGTCAAAGCGATCTCTATAAGACTGGAACCTAACACTAAGGCCTCTTTCACACTTGCGTTGTCCGGATCCGTCGTGCACTCCATTTGCCGGAGGTGCCCGCCGGATCCGTAACACCGCAAGTGAACTGAAAGCATTTGAAGACGGATCCGTCTTCAAAATGCGTTCAGTGTTACTATGGCACCCAGGACGCTATTAAAGTCCTGGCTGCCATAGTAGTAGTGGGGAGCAATATACTTACCGTCCGTGCGGTAAGTATACTGCTCCCCCGCTCCCCACTACACTTTACCATGGCAATCAGGACTTTAGCGTCCTGGCAGCCATGGTAACCATTCAGAAAAAGCTAAACGTCGGATCCGGTAATGCACCGAAACGACGTTTAGCTTAAGGCCGGATCCGGATTAATGCCTTTCGATGGGCATTAATTCCGGATCCGGCCTTGCGGCAAGTGTTCAGGATTTTTGACCGGAGCAAAAAGCGCAGCATGCTGCGGTATTTTCTCCAGCCAAAAAACGTTCCGGTCCTGAACTGAAGACATCCTGATGCATCCTGAACGGATTTCTCTCCATTCAGAATGCATTGGGATAATCCTGATCAGGATTCTTCCGGCATAGAGCCCCGACGACGGAACTCTATGCCGGAACAGAACAACGCAAGTGTGAAAGAGCCCTAAATACTACCTGTTATGTGGTATACTGGCTACCATAAAATTCAGGGAATTCAGGTTCCACATGCATGCTGGGTCCACTCTACCTTTTACCATTTTTTGTGCTATAATGGCCTCCATTAAATCCAGGGAATGTAGGTCCACTCTATACCTCTCCTGGTGCCAGACGGCTTGCAATGTGGACAGGCAACAGCTTTATACTTACACTAATTAAAACAGCCTATAGGGCAGACACACTGGTCAGGGGTGCAAGACTAACTAAAGTCAGTCAGCACATCCCAATGTGTAAACTGAAGCGCTGCCATGCCATCTAAGGCTAGTTTCACATTTCAGTCTGTCCTATCTAGCAGGCACTTCTGGCATAGAATAGCCTGCTGGAGTTTTCCGGATTCGGCTTTCCCAGATCCTGCCACCTGCCCGCCAGACACCATTGACTATAATGGGGTCCAGCAAAGACCTTGCTGCTACCCGGCATTGTCTGCCAGATCAGTCTGCCAGACAGGTCAAACAGAGATGTAAAAATAGCCTTAGAACTGATGAGCCATGCCAAGAAAAGCCACACAGTGGATCAATTGTTAATTTGCATCAAGAAACAGGTTTCCACAGAATGTTTCCCCACTAACTACAACTGGACAAAGTGGTCAGTGACAATGGCATGAACATCGTGGCTGTGCTGCATTTGGGGAAAATAACACATGTTCATGCACAACAACTCCACAGCAGGAAGCATTATTATTATTATTATTATTATTTATTATTAAAGAGGACCTTTCACTTGTAAAAACTATGTGAACTAAGTATGCTGCCATGTAGAGCGGCGCCCGGGGATCTCACTGCACTTACTATTACCCCTGGGCGCCACTCCGTTCTCCCGTTATGCCCTCCGGTATCTTCACTCACTAAGTTATAGTAGGCGGTGTCTTCCCTTGTCCTGTGGGCGTCTCCTTCTCCTAGGCTGTAGCGCTGGCCAATCGCAGCGCAGAGCTCACAGCCTGGGAGTTTTTTTCTCCCAGGCTGTGAGCTGTGCGCTGCGATTGGCCAGCGCTGCAGCCTAGGAGAAGGAGACGCCCACAAGACAAGGGAAGACACCGCCTACTATAACTTAGTGAGTGAAGATACCGGAGGGCATAACGGGAGAACGGAGTGGCGCCCAGGGGTAATGGTAAGTGCAGTGAGATCCCCGGGCGCCGCTCTACATGGCAGCATACTTAGTTCACATAGTTTTTACAAGTGAAAGGTCCTCTTTAAAGAGCCATTCATTCCATGGCACTGTACATATGAAAAGGGGTATACATACATAATACAGACAATTGCAGTAAGCATGAACAAGACAAGATATAAACTGGTACAGAAGGAGGGAGGACCCTGCCCGCAGGGGCTTACAATCTACAAGTATGTGTTAGTTTAAGCTCCAGCAGGGTAGCAGCTCATCAGGGAGGCATTTCGCATACTTGAGCCTTTCAAAGAGGCTACCAGGTTTGTGAGTAGGGAAAAAAGTTGTTATAGTTTTTAGTTCTGGCACACAGACATGCACAGATGAGCCAAAATTATTAAGCGAAATGCGCCTTTTAATAATTGTGGTACATCAGATGCCAGAGGTGGTTTGACTAACAGTGGCATGTAAACACTGGTTTTAATCAATTTTCCCCACACTGTATGGCAAGTTCCTGCTAGAGAAAAAAAAGTTATGCTGAGAGGGGAATACGTAATACAGCCAGTAGGCGCTATTAGCGGTCAGTGGCTGGTGTATGGGGCCTCTAGTCCTAATTTCTCCAGTGCTAGAGTGGAGAGGGTCCTATTTCATTGGGAAGGACAGGAATTCTAATCCCACAGTGGCCTATCCTGACACTATCTATGAGAGTATTGAGTATTTTCATCCAAAACAATCTACAGATATTTGAAAATTAATGCTTTTAGCCAGAATTACTTTCATGGTATTAATATTAGTGTCTTATGGCTAGGAATAACTGGGAAACATGGTCACTGTCTAGCTTTTTATTCTATGTTAGTCTATTAATTCATGTCTGTAATTTGGAAAAACAGATTTCAATTAAGAATTTATTTTTAAAGAAGAGGAAGAACTAGGATTGTTTTATTCACATTTGTGATTTTAAAACTGCAAGGATCCCACAAGTGTTGGTGAGGCAATTTTGAAAAAGGTCATCTTGTTAGACAGACCATTCTCTGTTTGCTCCATTTGCAGCGTACTCAAGTTAGGTTTAGAAATGTTCCTGGTTGTTGTAGTGCAATAGACACTAACCTGGTACAGCTGACTCTCTGCAAGGGCAGGTATAGGTAAAGATAGTTCGTGACGCCAGTGCCAAGTAAACTGTGGCACGCCGTTTGCGGATACAGGAATAAATCGAGGAAACGTGGTCTTAAAACAGAACTCCAACTTTAGTAGTTTTGCAAGCAGAGACAATATTGGAAATGCAGTTCCTAAGCATACAGTCGATTTTGCAATTCGGTCGATGCAGGCAATTCAGTTATAGCAGGGTAATTACAGAGTGTTGAACACAGGACTTGCAGCACAGGAGCTTGCACTCTAATTCTGTCTGATCCTGGAATACAGCAATTCTTCACCAAGGCCCATTAACCTAATTCTGGCTTTATATCCTTGGCTATGGCTTTTATAAGTACCTCCTCTGTCTTTCTGAGTACCTCTGGCTTTCCTGATCTTTGCCTCTGTCTCTCTCAGCTGCTGGAAACTTCCTCAGGTTCTTGATCTAACATATTCCTGTTTCTGCATATGGGAATTCAGGAGGGAATCTTCTCCTAGACAGCAGGCTTCAGGCCTGGACTTGTCTCAGACATTGTCTAATCTCCAACTGTAGATTACAGACACTAGACTCCGTCTGCCTTGCACTTCCCTGACTGGGCCTTATATAAACTAGGGCTCCCTAGCTCCCTCTATTGACTAGAAGCTGGAATGACACCCCTAGCAGGCCTGTACATGCAAGTTTCAGTAACAGAAAAATACATACATTACATGACATTTTATAAAACTGACATATAACAACTTCCCCATAATTAGGAGGGACGACAACACACCAAGTGACACTTTGGTAGTGACGGGTATTACAGTCCCCGTACACTACACATTGGCTTAGGGCTCTTTCACTCGAGCGAGTTTTCCGTAGCAAACGCATAGCATCCAGACTCAATTCTGACCAATTCATATCATTGGATCAATGCTCATGAGGATCATTTTCCACGGTTGTCTGCATTTAGGAAAAAAATCGCAGCATGTTCTACATTGTGAGTTTTTCATGCAGCTCTGGCACCATAGAAGTGGACAGGGCTTGCATCAAAAACGGAAGGCATCTGGATGCAATCCAGATGCAATGCATTTTTTGTTGGAGACTGAACATTGTTTCATGCTATGTTATATGCTTGGTTTATTTCCCTGTATGCCTATGTATTTGAAGTATTGAGTCTGACCACTAGATGTCACTATACACAAATACTCTATCATAATGTTCTATGTGTTGGCTATCTGTTATTGCATTTTCCTGTTATCTATGGTTGTTGTTCTTCTATATCTCCTGTGCTAACATGAGCACCATGCTCTCTGCTGTATGTCTCTTCAATACAAATGAATCCTAGTAAACTACAGCCATCCATATATGTCTGATTATTCTCTGCATCATCTGCACCAGCCAACAAAGGTTATGGGCCCAGACAACGTCAATCATCAGACAGTCGGAACAGAGGCCTAGTCTTCATCTGCACACCATCTTTGATCAAGCTGCAGAGAAAATCTGCTCTGAGGTATCCAGGTGCTTGGAATACGAGCAAGGTACATTAATCATGGCTAGCAGCGGGTATCTTAAACTGGGGATCACTAAGCTAAATAGTGACAACTACCAGATGTGGAAGTTCAAGATGGAGATGTTGCTGAGCAAAGATGACACATGGGATGTCCTCACCACAGACAGGCCGGATGTAGATAACCAGGAGTGGGATAAGAAAAACAGACAGGCAAGAGCCACAATAGCCCTACTGGTAGAAGATGAACAGCTTATCCACATAAAAGGGGAAGATACTGCCAAAGGTATGTGGAATGCACTCCGTAGATTACATGAGAGCTCTAGCTTAAACAAGTTATATTTACTAAGGAAGCTGTATCAGTCAAAACTGACTCCAGAAGGGGATATGCAAGAACATATAAGAAGCGTGCTGGAGATTGTTGCACAACTCAGGGACCTCGGAGACGAGATCAAAGATAACCATGTGACAGCAATACTTTTATGCAGCTTGCCAGAGTCATACAAACCTCTGATTAATGCATTAGAGACAAGGTCTGAAGCAGAACTCACATTACAGTTGGTGAAATCTCGACTTTCAGATGAATACAAGCGCAGAAAGGAGCAAACTTCTCACAGGCAAGAGAGCGATACAGGAGCAGCACTTAAAGCAACAGACACTAAGATGCCAAACTGGAAGGCCAAACTATGTTTCCGGTGTAACAAGCCTGGGCATTTCAAGCGCGACTGTCCATTGTGGAGGAATGAGCAGAGGGAAAAAGATCCCAATCAGGCACTCCTAACCATGATGAAAAACAACGACCAAGCAGCATGGCACGGAACTTTTAAAGTGACAGATGCTGTCACCAACCATAAATGGTATATAGATTCTGGAGCAACAAGTCACATGACTAACGATAGAGAATTCTTCGTAGAGCTCAATCCAAACAAGAAAGAAACCATATATCTTGCAGACGGGAGTTGCACAACTGCTGAAGGAACAGGATATGGAATAGTCACTTGTACAAATGAGGATGGACAAGTGTTAAAAATACCAATGACTGATGTATTGTATGTTCCCGGACTCAATGGCGGCCTTATATCAGTCAGGCGACTGGCAAGCAAAGGACTAACCAACCACAACGTTTAAAGGTGACCAATGCACTATCCAAGATGGGGAAAGAGTGATAGCAACAGCTAAAGCGGGTAAGCACCTTTATGAACTTGATGTTGTTGAGCAAGAAACAAAGCTCTGCACACATAAACACAAGAACTGTATTCATTTATGGCACAGACGTCTGGGCCACAGGCACCCTGACAGCATACAGGAGCTGGCCAGATGGGATTTAACGAAAGGCTTCAAGTTAACAGGCTGCCCAAACACGCTAAGGTGTGAATGCTGCATCAAGGCCAAAGCCACCAGAGTAACCCCACCAAAGGCAAGTGAAAGCAGAGCAATAAGACCGATCGACCTAATACACACAGATGTATGCGGGCCTATGAGAACAACCACCCCAGGAGGAAATAAATACATATTAACTTTTATAGACTACTACTCAAGGTTTACAGTGACATACCTAATGAAGAATAAGTCAGAAGTATTCGACAAGCTGAAGGACTATGTTACCAAAGTAAGCAATAAATTTCACAGAAAACCATTAGTACTCAGAAGTAGGGATGAGCGAACCCGAACTGTATAGTTCGGGTTCGTACCGAATTTTGGGTGTCCGTGACACGGACCCGAACATTTTAGTAAAAGTTCGGGTTCGGTGTTCGTCGTTTTCTTGGCGCTTTTTGAAAGGCTGCAAAGCAGCCAATCAACAAGCGTCATACTACTTGCCCCACGAGGCCATCACAGCCATGCCTACTATTGGCATGGCTGTGATTGGCCAGTGCAGCATGTGACCCAGCCTCTATTTAAGCTGGAGTCACGTAGCGCCGCACGTCACTCTGCTGTGCTTAGTGTAGGGAGAGGTTGCAGCTGCGACGTTAGGGCGAGATTAGGCAGTGATTAACTCCTCCAAAACACTTAAGTCAGTGATCAATCTACAGCTGTGGATCATTGAACTGCTGCTATTCAATTGCTCACTGTTTTTAGGCTGCCCAGAGCGTTTTTCAGTCACTTTTTTCTGGGGTGATCGGCGGCCATTTTGAGGCTTGTGGTGCGCCAGCACAAGCTGCCACCAAGTCCATTTAACCATCAATAGTGTGGTTATTTTTTTGCTATATCCTACATCAGGGGCAAGCTGTCACCAAGTCCATTTAACCATCAATACAGAATTATTAGGCAAGTTGTATTTTTGAGGATTAATTTTATTATTGAACAACCATGTTCTCAATGAACCCAAAAAACTAATTAATATCAAAGCTGAATATTTTTGGAAGTAGTTTTTAGTTTGTTTTTAGTTTTAGGGGGATATCTGTGTGTGCAGGTGACTATTACTGTGCATAATTATTAGGCAACTTAACAAAAAACAAATATATACCCATTTCAATTATTTATTTTTACCAGTGAAACCAATATAACATCTTAACATTCACAAATATACATTTCTGACATTCAAAAACAAAACAAAAACAAATCAGTGACCAATATAGCCACCTTTCTTTGCAAGGACACTCAAAAGCCTGCCATCCATGGATTCTGTCAGTGTTTTGATCTGTTCACCATCAACATTGAGTGCAGCAGCAACCACAGCCTCCCAGACACTGTTCAGAGAGGTGTACTGTTTTCCCTCCTTGTAAATCTCACATTTGATGATGGACCACAGGTTCTCAATGGGGTTCAGATCAGGTGAACAAGGAGGCCATGTCATTAGATTTTCTTCTTTTATACCCTTTCTTGCCAGCCACGCTGTGGAGTACTTGGACGCGTGTGATGGAGCATTGTCCTGCATGAAAATCATGTTTTTCTTGAAGGATGCAGACTTCTTCCTGTACCACTGCTTGAAGAAGGTGTCTTCCAGAAACTGGCAGTAGGACTGGGAGTTGAGCTTGACTCCATCCTCAACCCGAAAAGGCCCCACAAGCTCATCTTTGATGATACCAGCCAAAACCAGTACTCCACCTCCACCTTGCTGGCGTCTGAGTCGGACTGGAGCTCTCTGCCCTTTACCAATCCAGCCACGGGCCCATCCATCTGGCCCATCAAGACTCACTCTCATTTCATCAGTCCATAAAACCTTAGAAAAATCAGTTTTGAGATATTTCTTGGCCCAGTCTTGATGTTTCAGCTTGTGTGTCTTGTTCAGTGGTGGTCGTCTTTCAGCCTTTCTTACCTTGGCCATGTCTCTGAGTATTGCACACCTTGTGCTTTTGGGCACTCCAGTGATGTTGCAGCTCTGAAATATGGCCAAACTGGCGGCAAGTGGCATCTTGGCAGCTGTTATTTTGCGCCTTGGTTTTTCCACACGCTTCTTGCGACCCTGTTGACTATTTTGAATGAAACGCTTGATTGTTCGATGATCACGCTTCAGAAGCTTTGCAATTTTAAGAGGGCTGCATCCCTCTGCAAGATATCTCACTATTTTTGACTTTTCTGAGCCTGTTAAGTCCTTCTTTTGACCCATTTTGCCAAAGGAAAGGAAGTTGCCTAATAATTATGCACACCTAATATAGGGTGTTGATGTCATTAGACCACACCCCTTCTCATTACAGAGATGCACATCACCTAATATGCTTAATTGGTAGTAGGCTTTCGAGCCTATACAGCTTGGAGTAAGACAACATGCATAAAGAGGATGATGTGGTCAAAATACTCATTTGCCTAATAATTCTGCACTCCCTGTAGTGTGGTTATTTTTTGGCTATATCCTACATCAGGGGCAAGCTGCCACCAAGTCCATTTAACCATCAATAGTGTGGTTATTTTTTGGCTATATCCTACATCAGGGGCTTGGCTGTGCTTGCTATTTTATTGAGGGGTGAAATACAATTGCCCAAATAGCAGTACCCTAAATCTGGTGTTTCAGCTGTGGCCAGCCAATTGTAATACTGTCTGCTGTCTGGCAAAGGATATATTTTTGTTCTGGGTTGAAATACAATTCCCAACCTAGCAATTTCCTAAATTAGTGGTTTCTGCTGTAACAGGCCTGCTTTAAATCTATCCATAAAAGGGTATATTAGATTCAAGGTGCTGATAGGGTCATTCTCAATAACTTCACACACACGCTACTGTGCATATCCAAGTCTAATTCTGTTCGTAAACGTATACCTGTCACCCAGCGCCTAAATAATAGGCCTCAAATTTATATTCAGCTAAATCTGTCATTACTGCTGTGCCTGTATTAGTGTAATACGGTACCTAAATAGATAGCCAGATAGTGTTAGGTGTCTGTAAAAAAAGGCCTGAATTTGAATTCAATACATTGGGCCAAATAATTTTTTTCTTATTGTGGTGAACGGTAACAATGAGGAAAACATCTAGTAAGGGACGCGGACATGGTCGTGGTGGTGTTAGTGGACCCTCTGGTGCTGGGAAAGGACGTGGCCGTTCTGCCACAGCCACACGTCCTAGTGTACCAACTACCTCAGGTCCCAGTAGCCGCCAGAATTTACAGGAATATTTGGTGGGGCCCAATGCCGTTCTAAGGATGGTAAGGCCTCAGCAGGTACAGGCATTAGTCAATTGGGTGGCCGACAGTGGATCCAGCACGTTCACATTATCTCCCACCCAGTCTTCTGCAGAAAGCGCACAGATGGCGCCTGAAAACCAAGCCCATCAGTTTGTCACATCACCCCCATGCATATCAGGGAAAGTGTCTGAGACTCAACTTATGCAGCAGTCTCTTATGCTGTTTGAAGACTCTGCTGGCAGGGTTTGCCAAGGGCATTCACCTAGCCCTTCCCCAGCGGTGGAAGACATAGAATGCACTGACGCACAACCACTTATGTTTCCTGATGATGAGGACATGGGAATACCACCTCAGCACGTCTCTGATGAAACACAGGTGCCAAATGCTGTGTCTTTCTGCAGTGTGCAGACTGAACAGGAGGTCAGGGAGGAAGACTGGGTGGAAGACGATGCAGGGGACGATGAGGTCCTAGACCCCACATGGAATGAAGGTCGTGCCACTGACTTTCACAGTTCGGAGGAAGAGGCAGTGGTGGGACTGAGCCAACAGCGTAGCAAAAGAGGGAGCAGTGGGCAAAAGCAGAACACCCGCCGCCAAGAGACTCCGCCTGCTACTGACCGCCGCCATCTGGGACCGAGCACCCCAAAGGCAGCTTCAAGGAGTTCCCTGGCGTGGCAGTTCTTCAAACAATGTGCTGACGACAAGACCCGAGTGGTTTGCACGCTGTGCCATCAGAGCCTGAAGCGAGGCATTAACGTTCTGAACCTTAGCACAACCTGCATGACCAGGCACCTGCATGCAAAGCATGAACTGCAGTGGAGTAAACACCTTAAAAACAAGGAAGTCACTCAGGCTCCCCCTGCTACCTCTTCTTCTGCTGCCGCCTCGGCCTCTTCTGCTGCTGCCGCCTCTGCCTCTGGAGGAATGTTGGCACCTGCCGCCCAGCAAACACGGGATGTACCACCAACACCACCACCTGCGTCATTAAGCATCTCAACCATGTCACACGGCAGCGTTCAGCTCTCCATCTCACAAACATTTGAGAGAAAGCGTAAATTCCCACCTAGCCACCCTCGATCACTGGCCCTGAATGCCAGCATTTCTAAACTACTGGCCTATGAAATGCTGTCATTTAGGCTGGTGGACACAGACCGCTTCAAACAGCTCATGTCGCTTGCTGTCCCATAGTATGTTGTTCCCAGCCGGCACTACTTCTCCAAGAGAGCCGTGCCTTCCCTGCACAACCAAGTATCCGATAAAATCAAGTGTGCACTGCGCAACGCCATCTGTGGCAAGGTCCACCTAACCACAGATACGTGGACCAGTAAGCACGGCCAGGGACGCTATATCTCCCTAACTGCACACTGGGTAAATGTAGTGGCGGCTGGGCCCCAGGCGGAGAACTGTTTGGCGCACGTCCTTCCGCCGCCAAGGATCGCAGGGCAACATTCTTTGCCTCCTACTCAGCTTCCTCCTCCTCTTCTTCCACCTGCTCATCCAGTCAGCCACACACCTTCACCACCAACTTCAGCACAGCCCGGGGTAATTGTCAGCAGGCCATTCTGAAACTCATATGTTTGGGGGACAGGCCCCACACCGCACAGGAGTTGTGGCGGGGTATAGAACAACAGACCGACGAGTGGTTGCTGCCGGTGAGCCTCAAGCCCAACCTGGTGGTGTGCGATAATGGGCGAAATCTCGTTGCAGCTCTGGGACTAGCCGGTTTGACGCACATCCCTTGCCTGGCGCATGTGCTGAATTTGGTGGTGCAGAAGTTCATTCACAACTACCCCGACATGTCAGAGCTGCTGCATGAAGTGCGGGCCGTCTGTTCGCGCTTCCGGCGTTCACATCCGGCCTTCCCGCTCACCGCCTCATATGCGACGTGCCCACCAGGTGGAACTCCACCTTGCACATGCTGGACAGACTGTGCGAGCAGCAGCAGGCCATAGTGGAATTTCAGCTGCAGCACGCACGGGTCAGTCGCACTGCGGAACAGCACCACTTCACCACCAATGACTGGGCCTCCATGCGAGACCTGTGTGCCCTGTTGCGCTGTTTCGAGTACTCCACCAACATGGCCAGTGACGATGACGCCGTTATCAGCGTTACAATACCACTTCTGTGTCTCCTTGAGAAAACACTTAGGGCGATGATGGAAGAGGAGGTGGCCCAGGAGGAGGAGGAGGAGGAAGAGGGGTAATTTTTAGCACTTTCAGGCCAGTCTCTTCGAAGTGACTCAGAGGGAGGTTTTTTGCAACAGCAGAGGCCAGGTACAAATGTGGCCAGACAGGGCCCACTACTGGAGGACGAGGATGAGGAGGAGGTGGATGAGGATGAAGCATGTTCACAGCGGGGTGGCACCCAACGCAGCTCGGGCCCATCACTGGTACGTGGCTGGGGGGAAACGCAGGACGATGACGATACGCCTCCCACAGAGGACAGCTTGTCCTTACCTCTGGGCAGCCTGGCACACATGAGCGACTACATGCTGCAGTGCCTGCGAAACGACAGCAGAGTTGCCTACATTTTAACGTGTGCGGACTACTGGGTTGCCACCCAGCTGGATCCACGGTACAAAGAAAATGTGCCCACCTTACTTCCTGCACTGGAGCGTGATAGGAAGATGCGCGAGTACAAGCGCACGTTGGTAGACGCGCTACTGAGAGCATTCCCAAATGTCACAGGGGAACAAGTGGAAGCCCAAGGCGAAGGCAGAGGAGGAGCAAGAGGTCGCCAACGCAGCTGTGTCACGGCCAGCTCCTCTGAGGGCAGGGTTAGCATGGCAGAGATGTGGAAAAGTTTTGTCACCACGCCACAGCTAACTGCACCACCACCTGATACGGAACGTGTTAGCAGGAGGCAACATTTCACTAACATGGTGGAACAGTACGTGTGCACACCCCTCCACGTACTGACTGATGGTTCAGCCCCATTCAACTTCTGGGTCTCCAAATTGTCCACGTGGCCAGAGCTAGCCTTTTATGCCTTGGAGGTGCTGGCCTGCCCGGCGGCCAGCGTTTTGTCTGAACGTGTATTCAGCACGACAGGGGGCGTCATTACAGACAAACGCAGCCGCCTGTCTACAGCCAATGTGGACAAGCTGACGTTCATAAAAATGAACCAGGCATGGATCCCACAGGACCTGTCCATCCCTTGTGCATATTAGACATTAACTACCTCCCCTTAACCATATATTATTGTACTCCAGGGCACTTCCTCATTCTATCCTATTTTTATTTTCATTTTACCATTATATTGCGGGGCAACCCAAAGTTGAATGAACCTCTCCTCTGTCTGGGTGCCGGGGCCTAAAAATATCTGACAGTGGCCTGTTCCAGTGGTGGGTGACATGAAGCCTGATTCTCTGCTATGACATGAAAACTGATTCTCTGCTGAGTCGCTGATATGAAGCCTGAATCTCTGTTATGGGACCTCTCTCCTCTGTCTGGGTTCCGGGGCCTAAATTATATGACAATGGACTGTTCCAATGTTGGGTGACGTGAAGCCTGATTCTCTGCTATGACATGAAGACTGATTCTCTGCTGACATGAAGCCAGATTCTCTGTTATGGGACCTCTCTCCTCTGCCTGGGTGCCGGGGCCTAAATATCTGACAATGGACTGTTCCAGTGGTGGGTGACGTGAAGCCTGATTCTCTGCTATGACATGAAGCCAGATTCTCTGCTATGGGACCTCTCTCCAATTGATATTGGTTAATTTTTATTTATTTTATTTTTATTCATTTCCCTATCCACATTTGTTTGCAGGGGATTTAACTACATTTTGCTGCCTTTTGCAGCCCTCTAGCCCTTTCCTGGGCTGTTTTACAGCCTTTTTAGTGCCGAAAAGTTCGGGTCCCCATTGACTTCAATGGGGTTCGGGTTCGGGACGAAGTTCGGTTCGGATCCCGAACCCGAACATTTCCGGGAAGTTCGGCCGAACTTCTCGAACCCGAACATCCAGGTGTTCGCTCAACTATACTCAGAAGTGATAATGGTGGGGAGTACACCGGGTTTCAAGTAGAGAATACACTCAGGGAACTAGGAATAGAACAGCAAAAGACTGTCCCATATACTCCAGAGCAGAACGGGGTAGCAGAGAGGAAAAACAGATCCCTAACTGAAATTATCAGATGCATGTTGACTGATTCTGGACTCCCTGAAAAATATTGGGGAGAAGCAGCACAAACGGCTACCTACTTACAAAACAGATTACACTCCAAGGCAACAACCAAAACTCCATACGAGCTATGGCACAGTCAAAAACCAAGCATAGGACACCAAGATATTTGGAAGCAAAGCTTTTGCTTACATTCCGGGAGAAAATCGCAGCAAGCTCCAAAATCGAGCAATTGAAGGTGTCTTTGTTGGTTATGCCGACAACACAAAAGGATACAGAATCCTAGACCCAAAGACCGATAAAGTGACAATCGGCAGCAGCGTAACATTTATCGAGGACCCGAGAAATGAAGTAACGGAGCCAGCCATGCCAAGAGCAGAAGAACCAAATAATGCTGAACAGGTTTTTTTTCCTGTGGAACAAACCCCCGAGAGTTATTCTGTGTCACAGAATAGACTGGAACAAACTGAACCAGCTAATGACGCTGAACCAAGATGCTCAATGAGGGAAAACAAAGGTAAACCCCCCAACAGACTCTTGTACAAAGTAGAAACATCCTGCGTAAGAGAACCCACTTGTTGGAAAGACATATCACAACTCCCGGAGAGGGAAGCCAAGAGATGGATAAAGGCAGCTGAGATAGAAATCATCTCACTACAGGACACTCAGGCTTGGGTGCTAACGCAACTGCCGGCCAAAAAGAGGGCAATTGGCTGTAAATGGACTTTCAAGGTCAAGTACAACACTGATGGTACAGTTGAGAGATATAAAGCGAGACTCGTAGCCAAAGGATACTCCCAAAAATATGGAGAAGACTACGATGAGACATTTGCCCCAGTCGTCAAACATACCACAATCAGAGTTCTACTCACAATTGCAACTACAAAACAAATGCTAGTAAAGCACTTTGATGTAAAAACCGCTTTCCTACACAGTGACTTAACAGAAGACATCTACATGGGGCAACCAGAGGGCTTTGTAGACCCACAAAAGCCAAAACAGGTGTGTAAACTTAAGAAGGGGATCTACGGGCTCAAGCAAGCAGCCAGAGCATGGAACATGAAGATTAATGAGGCTCTTTTGAGAGAATCCTTTCAGAGGAGCAAGGCCGATCCCTGCCTATAGACCAAGAAACTAAATGGTAGGTGGATCTTTGTACTCATTTATGTAGATGATCTGTTAGTATGTTATGAGCAAGAAGGGGATTGTTCCAGACTGCTGGAGGTCTTAAACATGGACTTTGAAACAAAAGATCTAGGTGATGTCAAACACTTCCTAGGCATGCAGATAGAAAGAGAAGAAGATGGTAGTTTTCTTATTAACCAGAGTCACAAAATACAGGAAGTAATTGAAACTTTTGGGCTCAATGATGCCAAACCAGTCAACTTGCCTATGGAGACAAATTATCTTAAAGAATTAAACAACTCAATTAACCCCTTGCAAAATGACTCACAATTCAGAAGGGCAATGGGGAAGTTACTATACATAGCCACAGCAGGCCTGACATAGCCACAGCAGTGGGATTCTTATGCAGAAAAGTATCCCAGCCAACCCAGATGGACTGGAACGCAGCAAAAAGGATCATACGCTATTTGAAGGGAACAATAGACTTTAAACTGAAACTTTAATCAACAGGGAAGAGTGGTCTGACTGGATATGTGGATGCAGACTGGGCAGGTGACCCCAGTGATCGGAAATCCACCAGTGGACACCTGTTTCTATTTAAAGACGGGCTGATCAGCTGGACCACCAGAAAACAGTCCACAGTGACACTGTCCTCCACCGAAGCAGAATATGTGGCCGCATCACAAGCAGGGCAAGAGGTAATCTGGTTGAGACAATTGCTGGAAGATCTAGATCAGAACCAGACAGAGTCCACGCCAATCTATGAGGACAATCAAGGATGTATAGCACTCGCACAGACAGAGCGGATAAACCCGAGAACCAAACACACAGACGTGAGATATCACTTCTTAAGAGACTTGCAAGAGCAAGGACAGATGGATCTACGATACTGTCCCACTGAGGAAATGTTAGCAGACATAATTACTAAGCCTTTGCCTACAAAGAGACATATGGATCTAACAAGAAGAATCGGTTTGTCTAATTAAGCACTTCACAATGAGAAGGGGTGTTGGAGACTGAACATTGTTTCATGCTATGTTATACATTGCTTGGTTTATTTCCCTGTATGCCTATGTATTTGAAGTATTGAGTCTGACCACTAGATGTTACTATACACAAATACTCTATCATAATGTTCTATGTGTTGACTATCTGTTATTGCATTTTCCTGTTATCTATGGTTGTTGTTCTTCTATATCTCCTGTGCTAACATGAGCACCATGCTCTCTGCTGTATGTCTCTTCAATACAAATGAATCCTAGTAAACTATAGCCATCCATATACAGTACAGACCAAAAGTTTGGACACACCTTCTCATTCAAAGAGTTTTCTTTATTTTCATGACTATGAAGGCATCCAAACTATGAATTAACACATGTGGAATTATATACATAACAAACAAGTGTGAAACAACTGAAAATATGTCATATTCTAGGTTCTTCAAAGTAGCCACCTTTTGCTTTGATTACTGCTTTGCACACTCTTGGCATTCTCTTGATGAGCTTCAAGAGGTAGTCCCCTGAAATGGTCTTCCAACAGTCTTGAAGGAGTTCCCAGTGATGCTTAGCACTTGTTGGCCCTTTTGCCTTCACTCTGCGGTCCAGCTCACCCCAAACCATCTCGATTGGGTTCAGGTCCGGTGACTGTGGAGGCCAGGTCATCTGGCGCAGCACCCCATCACTCTCCTTCATGGTCAAATAGCCCTTACTTTCAAAGTTTTCCCAATTTTTCGGCTGACTGATTGACCTTCGTTTCTTAAAGTAATGATGGCCACTCGTTTTTCTTTACTTAGCTGCTTTTTTCTTGCCATAATACAAATTCTAACAGTCTATTCAGTAGGACTATCAGCTGTGTATCCGCCTGACTTCTCCTCAACGCAACTGATGGTCCCAACCCCATTTATAAGGCAAGAAATCCCACTTATTAAACCTGACAGGGCACACCTATGAAGTGAAAACCATTTCAGGGGACTACCTCTTGAAGCTCATCAAGAGAATGCCAAGAGTGTGCAAAGCAGTAATAAAAGAAAAGGTGGCTACTTTGAAGAACCTAGAATATGACATATTTTCAGTTGTTTCACACTTGTTTGTTATGTATATAATTCCACATGTGTTAATTCATAGTTTTGATGCCTTCAGTGTGAATCTACAATTTTCATAGTCATGAAAATAAAGAAAACTCTTTGAATGAGAAGGTGTGTCCAAACTTTTGGTCTGTACTGTATGTCTGATTATTCTCTGCACCAGCCAACATTTTTCACTGAAGGTTGCTAGGACATCTCGACTGTTAATCTTCAGTTTTTCTTTACGCATGTGAAAAATGCATGCAATTCAGATACAATCCAGATGGAAAACACACACACACGGATCAGCGGGTGTGAACCCACTGTGCTACTGACTGGCTATACTCTGGGGGTGTGTGTCAAGGGAACTACCTGGTTTTCACTAGAGCCTCTGGTGGTGAGGATAGAATTGAGCTGTTAGTGTAACTACACTAACAGCTCAATTCTATCCTCACCACCAGAGGCTCTAGTGAAAACCAGGTAGTTACCTTGACCCCCCCCCCTCCAGAGTATAGCCAGTCAGTAGCACATAGGGGTTCACACCCGCTGATCCGTGTGTGTTTTCCATCTGGATTGTATCTGAATTGCATGCATTTTTCACATGCGTAAAGAAAAACTGAAGATTAACAGTCGAGATGTCCTAGCAACCATCAGTGAAAAATGCATTGCATCCAGATGCCTTCCAGGTGCTACTCCAGAACAACCCCAGAGTCAGTGGCAGCTACCTGAGTAGGTACCAGAAGTACAAGTGTAGCCAGGCGGGCAAAGACTTTACCAGGAGCAACGATGCCGGACAGAAGGATGAGGCAGAGACGTGGTCAGGGCAGGCAGCACAGGTACAGGTCAGGCAATCCAGATTGGCAACAGGAGAGTCAAAGCAAGCAGGCAGGGATCAGACGATAAGCAGAGTCCAGAAACGAAGTGTAGATCAGGAGCACACAAGAGTATCAGGAACTAACAAACGCAAGGACCTTGATACTGAGGCATCTGGGATGAGGACTGAGTCACTTTAGTACCTGCAGGAGAGCCAGGGTTGGTCAGCGAGGTCATCTGACCTAACCCACACAGCTCAGGGAGTGATGAGCTCCGCCCTTAGAGCAGTGTAACTTGAAACCACCTCGAACACAAGCTGTGTCCAGGGCTGAGTGGAAGCTGTGAAGCGGAATCCTCAGAAGCAATAACAGAAACAGAGCTCAGGACCGCAGCTGTGAAATGGGAAGCACCGACCACAGGTCACCGCTGAGCGCAGTGCCAGGGACTGTGGTGATAGAACAGGGAACAGCGGTGTACAGCAGCCGTTGTTACACACACACACTGAATGCAAAAAATATAACTTGTGTGCAAAACCATCAGTTTTTCCCTGAACAGGGAAGCCATAGCAGCAAAAATGCCTCTTTTTTGTGTTCATTTTAATATACTGGATTTTTGGAGACAAAGGAAAGTTAAAGTGAAGTCTGTAGTGTCACCTAGGTAACAATGCCAGACATACCAGAAATTTAATGTATTCTTTTTTTTATATCAGTTGTATGGTCCCTGATCCAAATGCTGTGTCTATAGTTATCACCTTCCTGTGCTAGCATTGACAACTTCCTCTTATCATTGGCTGTTTCAAATGGCTTTGTGCCTACATACTGATAGTCTTACATTTTCACTGCCAGTATCAGACAGTGTAAGGGTACATCCAATTGTCAAAAGGAATGGTAACATCAAGTTTTCAATTAGACAGAGAGATGTGGGGACTTTGTGTGGGATACAAGTATTTGATATAACAGGTATTTAACCACCTCAGCCCCCATAGCTTAAATACCCTGAAAGACCAGGCCACTTTTTACACTTCTGACCTACACTATTTTCACCGTTTATTGCTCGGTCATGCAACTTACCACCCAAATGAATTTTACCTCCTTTTCTTCTCACTAATAGAGCTTTCATTTGGTGGTATTTCATTGCTGCTGACATTTTTCAGTTGTAAAATTTTGCAAAAAAAAACAAGATCCATATATAATTTTTGCTCTAAATTTATTGTTTTACATGTCTTTGATAAAAAAAAATGTTTGGGTTAAAAAAAATGGTTTGGGTAAAAGTTATAGCATTTACAAACTATGGTACAAAAATTTGAATTTCCGCTTTTTGAAGCAGCTCTGACTTTCTGAGCACCTGTCATGTTTCCTGAGGTTCTACAATGGCCAGACAGTATAAACACCCCACAAATGACCCCATTTCGGAAAGTAGACACCCTAAGGTAATCGCTGATGGGCATAGTGAGTTCATAGAACTTTTTATTTTTTGTCACAAGTTAGCGGAAAATGATGATTTTATTATTTATTTTTTTCTTACAAAGTCTCATATTCCACTAACTTGTGACAAAAAATAAAAACTTCCATGAACTCACTATGCCCATCAGCGAATACCTTGGGATGTCTTCTTTCCAAAATGGGGTCACTTGTGGGGTAGTTATACTGCCCTGGCATTCTAGGGGCCCAAATGTGTGGTAAGGAGTTTGAAATCAAATTCTGTAAAAAATGGCTGGTGAAATCCGAAAGGTGCTCTTTGGAATGTGGGCCCCTTTGCCCACCTAGGCTGCAAAAAAGTGTCACACATGTGGTATCTCTGTATTCAGGAGAAGTTGGGAAATGTGTTTTGGGGTGTCATTTTACATATACCCATGCTGGGTGAGAGAAATATCTTGGCAAAAGACAACTTTTCCCATTTTTTTTATACAAAGTGGTCTTTTGCCAAGATATTTCTCTCACCCAGCATGGGTATATGTAAAATGACACCCCAAAACATATTCCCCAACTTCTCCTGAATACGGAGATACCACATGTGTGGCACTTTTTTGCAGCCTAGGTGGGCAAAGGGGCCCACATTCCAAAGAGCACCTTTCGGATTTCACTGGTCATTTTTTACAGAATTTGATTTCAAACTCCTTACCACACATTTGGGCCCCTAGAATGCCAGGGCAGTATAACTACCCCACAAGTGACCCCATTTTGGAAAGAAGACACCCCAAGATATTCGCTGATGGGCATAGTGAGTTCATGGAAGTTTTTATTTTTTGTCACAAGTTAGTGGAATATGAGACTTTGTAAGAAAAAATAAAATAAAATCATCATTTTCCACTAACTTGTGCCAAAAAAAAAAAAAATTCTAGGAACTCGCCATGCCCCTCACGGAATACCTTGGGGTGTCTTCTTTTCAAAATGGGGTCACTTGTGGGGTAGTTATACTGCCCTGGCATTTTACAGGGGCCCTAATGTGTGGTAAGTAGGTAAATGACCTGTGAAATCCTAAAGGTGCTCTTTGGAATGTGGGCCCCTTTGCCAACCTAGGCTGCAAAAAAGTGTCACACATGTGGTATCGCCGTATTCAGGAGAAGTTGGGGAATGTGTTTTGGGGTGTCTTTTTACATATACCCATGCTGGGTGAAAGAAATATCTTGGCAAAAGACAACTTTTCCCATTTTTTTTTATACAAAGTTGGCATTTGACCAAGATATTTCTCTCACCCAGCATGGGTATATGTAAAATGACACCCCAAAACACATTCCCCAACTTCTCCTGAATACGGAGATACCAGATGTGTGACACTTTTTTGCAGCCTAGATGCGCAAAGGTGCCCAAATTCCTTTTAGGAGGGCATTTTTAGACATTTGGATACCAGACTTCTTCTCACGCTTTGGGGCCCCTAAAATGCCAGGGCAGTATAAATACCCCACATGTGACCCCATTTTGGAAAGAAGACACCCCAAGGTATTCAATGAGGGGCATGGCGAGTTCATAGAAATTTTTTTTTTTTTTGGCACAAGTTAGCGGAAATTGATATATATTTTTTTTTTTCTCAAAGTCTCCCTTTCCGCTAACTTGGGACAAAAATTTCAATCTTTCATGGACTCAATATGCCCCTCACGGAATACCTTGGGGTGTCTTCTTTCCGAAATGGGGTCACATGTGGGGTATTTATACTGCCCTGGCAATCTAGGGGCCCTGAAGCGTGAGAAGTCTGGAATATAAATGTCGAAAAATTTTTACGCATTTGTATTCCATGAGGGGTATGGTGAGTTCATGTGAGATTTTATTTTTTGACACAAGTTAGTGGAATATGAGACTTTGTAAGAAAAAAAATAATAATTTCCGCTAACTTGGGCCAAAAAAATGTCTGAATGGAGCCTTACAGGGGGGTGATCAATGACAGGGGGGTGATCAATGACAGGGGGGTGATCAGGGAGTCTATATGGGGTGATCACCCCCCTGTCATTGATCACCCCCCTGTCATTGATCACCCCCCTATAAGGCTCCATTCGGATGTCCATATGTGTTTTGCGGATCTGATCCATGTATCAGTGGATCCGTAAAAATCATACGGACATCTGAGTGCAGCATGACAGGGGGGTGATCAATGACAGGGGGGTGATCAATGACAGGGGGATGATCAGGGAGTCTATATGGGGTGATCACCCCCCTGTCATTGATCACCCCCCTGTAAGGCTCCATTCAGATGTCCGTATGTGTTTTGCGGATCTGATCCATGTATCAGTGGATCCGTAAAAATCATACAGACATCTGAATGCAGCCTTACAGGGGGGTGATCAATGACAGGGGGGTGATCAATGACAGGGGGGTGATCAGGGAGTCTATATGGGGTGATCACCACAGTCATTGATCACTCCCCTGTAAGGCTCCATTCAGATGTCCGTATGTGTTTTGCGGATCCGATCCATCTATCAGTGGATCCGTAAAATTCATACGGACCTCTGAATGGAGCCTTACAGGGGGTTATCAATGACAGGGGGGTGATCAATGACAGGGGGGTGATCTGGGGTGATCTGGGGTGATCTGGGGTGAATAAGGGGTTAATAAGTGACGGGGGGGGTGTAGTGTAGTGTAGTGGTGGTTGGTGCTACTTTACTGAGCTACCTGTGTCCTCTGGTGGTCGATCCAAACAAAGGGGACCACCAGAGGACCAAGTAGCAGGTATATTAGACGCTGTTATCATAACAGCGTCTAATATACCTGTTAGGGGTTAAAAAAAACACATCTCCAGCCTGCCAGCGAACGATCGCCGCTGGCAGGCTGGAGATCCACTCTCTTACCTTCCGATCCTGTGAACGCGCACGCCTGTGTGCGCGCGTTCACAGGAAATCTCGCGTCTCGCGAGATGACGCACGGATGCGTCCAGGAGGAATGAATCAACCACCTTCCGGACGCATCCGTGCTTTAGGCGGTCGGGAGGTGGTTAAGGAGAGGTGACAGCACCTGTATAAACCTAGTGACTAGAGTTGAGCGAACACCTGGATGTTCGGGTTCGAGAAGTTCGGCCGAACTTCTAGAAAATGTTCGGGATCCGAACTCGACCCGAACTTCGCCCCGAACCCGAACCCCATTGAAGTCAATGGGGACCCGAACTTTTCGGCACTAAAAAGGCTGCAAAATAGCTCAGGAAAGGGCTAGAGGGCTGCAAAAGAAAGCAAAATGTAGGTAAATCCCCTGCAAACAAATGTGGATAGGGAAATAAAAATAAAATTAATTAAAATTAACCAATATCAATTGGAGAGAGGTCTCATGGCAGAGAATCAGGCTTCATGTCACCCACCACTGGAACAGGCCATTGTCAGATATTTAGGCCCTGGCACCCAGACAGAGGAGAGAGGTCCCATAGCAGAGAATCAGGCTTCATGTCACCCACCACTGGAACAGGCCATTGTCAGATATTTTTAGGCCCCGGCACCCAGACAGAGGAGAGAGGTCCCATAGCAGATAATCAGGCTTCAAGTCATAGCAGAGATTCAGGCTTCACGTCACCCACCACTGGAACAGGCCATTGTCAGATATTTAGGCCCCGGCACCCAGACAGAGGAGAGAGGTCCCATAGCAGAGAATCAGGCTTCATGTCATAGCAGAGAATCAGGCTTCAAGTCATAGCAGAGAATCAGGCTTCACGTCACCCACCACTGGAACAGGCCATTGTCAGATATTTAGGCCCCGGCACCCAGACAGAGGAGAGAGGTCCCATAGCAGAGAATCAGGCTTCATGTCATAGCAGAGAATCAGGCTTAATGTCATAGCAGAGAATCAGGCTTCACGTCACCCAACACTGGAACAGGCCACTGTCAGATATTTTTAGGCCCCGGCACCCAGACAGAGGAGAGGTTCATTCAACTTTGGGTTGCCCCGCAATATAATGGTAAAATGAAAATAAAAAAAGGATTGAATGAGGAAGTGCCCTGGAGTACAATAATATACACTGCGTGCAGAATTATTAGGCAAATGAGTATTTTGACCACATCATCCTCTTTATGCATGTTGTCTTACTCCAAGCTGTATAGGCTCGAAAGTCTACTACCAATTAAGCATATTAGGTGATGTGCATCTCTGTAATGAGAAGGGGTGTGGTCTAATGACATCAACACCCTATATCAGGTGTGCATAATTATTAGGCAACTTCCTTTCCTTTGGCAAAATGGGTCAAAAGAAGGACTTGACAGGCTCAGAAAAGTCAAAAATAGTGAGATATCTTGCAGAGGGATGCAGCACTCTTAAAATTGCAAAGCTTCTGAAGCGTGATCATCGAACAATCAAGCGTTTCATTCAAAATAGTCAACAGGGTCGCAAGAAGCGTGTGGAAAAACCAAGGCGCAAAATAACTGACCATGAACTGAGAAAAGTCAAGCGTGCAGCTGCCAAGATGCCACCAGTTTGGCCATATTTCAGAGCTGCAACATCACTGGAGTGCCCAAAAGCACAAGGTGTGCAATACTCAGAGACATGGCCAAGGTAAGAAAGGCTGAAAGACGACCACCACTGAACAAGACACACAAGCTGAAACGTCAAGACTGGGCCAAGAAATATCTCAAGACTGATTTTTCTAAGGTTTTATGGACTGATGAAATGAGAGTGAGTCTTGATGGGCCAGATGGATGGGCCCGTGGCTGGATTGGTAAAGGGCAGAGCGCTCCAGTCCGACTCAAGGAAGGTGGAGGTGGAGTACTGGTTTGGGCTGGTATCATCAAAGATGAGCTTGTGGGGCCTTTTCGGGTTGAGGATGGAGTCAAGCTCAACTCCCAGTCCTACTGCCAGTTTCTGGAAGACACCTTCTTCAAGCAGTGGTACAGGAAGAATTCTGAGTCCTTCAAGAAAAACATGATTTTCATGCAGGACAATGCTCCATCACACGCGTCCAAGTACTCCACAGCGTGGCTGGCAAGAAAGGGTATAAAAGAAGAAAATCTAATGACATGGCCTCCTTGTTCACTTGATCTGAACCCCATTGAGAACCTGTGGTCCATCATCAAATGTGAGATTTACAAGGAGGGAAAACAGTACACCTCTCTGAACAGTGTCTGGGAGGCTGTGGTTGCTGCTGCACGCAATGTTGATGGTGAACAGATCAAAACACTGACAGAATCCATGGATGGCAGGCTTTTGAGTGTCCTTGCAAAGAAAGGTGGCTATATTGGTCACTGATTTGTTTTTGTTTTGTTTTTGAATGTCAGAAATGTATATTTGTGAATGTTGAAATGTTATATTGGTTTCACTGGTAAAAATAAATAATTGAAATGGGTATATATTTGTTTTTTGTTAAGTTGCCGAATAATTATGTACAGTAATAGTCACCTGCACACACAGATATCCCCCTAAAATAGCTAAAACTAAAAACTACTTTCAAAAATATTCAGCTTTGATATTAATGAGTTTTTTGGGTTCATTGAGAACATGGTTGTTGTTCAATAATAAAATTAATCCTCAAAAATACAACTTGCCTAATAATTCTGCACTCCCTGTATGGTTAAGGGGAGGTAGTTATAAATGTCTAATCTGCACAAGGGATGGACAGGTCCTATGGATCCATGCTTGGTTCATTTTTATGAACGTCAGCTTGTCCACATTGGCTGTAGACAGGCGGCTGCGTTTGTCTGTAATGACGCCCCCTGCCGTGCTGAATACACGTTCAGACAAAACGCTGGCCGCCGGGCAGGCCAGCACCTCCAAGGCATAAAAGGCTAGCTCTGGCCACGTGGACAATTTGGAGACCCGGAAGTTGAATAGGGCCGAACCATCAGTCAGTACGTGGAGGGGTGTGCACACGTACTGTTCCACCATGTTAGTGAAATGTTGCCTCCTGCTAACACGTTCCGTATCAGGTGGTGGTGCAGTTAGCTGTGGCGTGGTGACAAAACTTTTCCACATCTCTGCCATGCTAACCCTGCCCTCAGAGGAGCTGGCCGTGACACAGCTGCGTTGGCGACCTCTTGCTCCTCCTCTGCCTTCGCCTTGGGCTTCCACTTGTTCCCCTGTGACATTTGGGAATGCTCTCAGTAGCGCGTCTACCAACGTGCGCTTGTACTCGCGCATCTTCCTATCACGCTCCAGTGCAGGAAGTAAGGTTGGCACATTGTCTTTGTATCGGGGATCCAGCAGGGTGGCAACCCAGTAGTCCGCACACGTTAAAATGTGGGCAACTCTGCTGTCGTTGCGCAGGCACTGCAGCATGTAGTCGCTCATGTGTGCCAGGCTGCCCAGAGGTAAGGACAAGCTGTCCTCTGTGGGAGGCGTATCGTCATCGTCCTGCGTTTCCCCCCAGCCACACACCAGTGATGGGCCCGAGCTGCGTTGGGTGCCACCCCACTGTGAACATGCTTCATCCTCATCCTCCTCCACCTCCTCCTCATCCTCGTCCTCCTCGTCCTCCAGTAGTGGGCCCTGTCTGGCCACATTTGTACCTGGCCTCTGCTGTTGCAAAAAAACTCCCTCTGAGTCACTTCTAAGAGACTGGCCTGAAAGTGCTAAAAATGACCCCTCTTCTTCCTCCTCCTCCTCCTCCTCCTCCTCCTGGGCCACCTCCTCTTCCATCATCGCCCTAAGTGTTTTCTCAAGGAGACATAGAAGTGGTATTGTAACGCTGATAACGGCGTCATCGCCACTGGCCATGTTGGTGGAGTACTCAAAACAGCGCAACAGGGCACACAGGTCTCGCATAGAGGCCCAGTCATTGGTGGTGAAGTGGTGCTGTTCCGCAGTGCGACTGACCGGTGCGTGCTGCAGCTGAAACTCCACTATGGCCTGCTGCTGCTCGCACAGTCTGTCCAGCATGTGCAAGGTGGAGTTCCACCTGGTGGGCACGTCGCATATGAGGCGGTGAGCGGGAAGGCCGGATGTGAACGCCGGAAGCGCGAACAGACGGCCCGCACTTCATGCAGCAGCTCTGACATGTCGGGGTAGTTGTGAATGAACTTCTGCACCACCAAATTCAGCACATGCGCCAGGCAAGGGATGTGCGTCAAACCGGCTAGTCCCAGAGCTGCAACGAGATTTCGCCCATTATCGCACACCACCAGGTTGGGCTTGAGGCTCACCGGCAGCAACCACTCGTCGGTCTGTTGTTCTATACGCCGCCACAACTCCTGTGCGGTGTGGGGCCTGTCCCCCCAAACATATGAGTTTCAGAATGGCCTGCTGACGTTTACCCCGGGCTGTGCTGAAGTTGGTGGTGAAGGTGTGTGGCTAACTGGATGAGCAGGTGTAAGAAGAGGAGGAGGAAGCCGAGTAGGAGGAGGAGGCAACAGGAGGCAAAGAATGTTGCCCTGCGATCCTTGGCGGTGGAAGGACGTGCGCCAAACAGCTCTCCGCCTGGGGCCCAGCCGCCACTACATTTACCCAGTGTGCAGTTAGGGAGATAAAGCGTCCCTGGCCGTGCTTACTGGTCCACGTATCTGTGGTTAGGTGGACCTTGCCACAGATGGCGTTGCGCAGTGCACACTTGATTTTATCGGATACTTGGTTGTGCAGGGAAGGCACTGCTCTCTTGGAGAAGTAGTGGCGGCTGGGAACAACACACTGTGGGACAGCAAGCGACGTGAGCTGTTTGAAGCTGTCTGTGTCCACCAGCCTGAATGACAGCATTTCATAGGCCAGTAGTTTAGAAATGCTGGCATTCAGGGCCAGGGATCGAGGGTGGCTAGGTGGGAATTTACGCTTTCTCTCAAATGTTTGTGAGATGGAGAGCTGAACGCTGCCGTGTGACATGGTTGAGATGCTTGGTGACGGAGGTGGTGGTGTTGGTGGTACATCCTCTGTTTGCTGGGCGGCAGGTACCAACGTTCCTCCAGAGGCGGAGGAAGAGGCCGAGGCGGCAGCAGCACAAGAGGTAGCAGGGGGAGCCTGAGTGAGTTCCTTGTTTTTAAGGTGTTTACTCCACTGCAGTTCATGCTTTGCATGCAGGTGCCTGGTCATGCAGGTTGTGCTAAGGTTCAGAACGTTAATGCCTCGCTTCAGGCTCTGATGGCACAGCGTGCAAACCACTCGGGTCTTGTCGTCAGCACATTGTTTGGAGAACTGCCACGCCAGGGAACTCCTTGAAGCTGCCTTTGGGGTGCTCAGTCCCAGATGGCGGTGGCCAGTAGCAGACGGACTCTCTTGGCGGCGGGTGTTCTGCTTTTGCCCACTGCTCCCTCTTTTGCTACGCTGTTGGCTCGGTCTCACCACTGCCTCTTCCTCCGAATTCTGAAAGTCAGTGGCACGACCTTCATTTCATGTGGGGTCTAGGACCTCATCGTCCCCTGCATCGTCTTCCACCCAGTCTTCCTCCCTGACCTCCTGTTCAGTCTGCACACTGCAGAAAGACGCAGCAGTTGGCACCTGTGTTTCGTCATCATCAGAGATGTGCTGAGGTGGTATTCCCATGTCCTCATCATCAGGAAACATAAGTGGTTGTGCGTCAGTGCATTCTATGTCTTCCACCGCTGGGGAAGGGCTAGGTGGATGCCCTTGGGAAACCCTGCCAGCAGAGTCTTCAAACAGCATAAGAGACTGCTGCATAACTTGAGGCTCAGGCAGTTTCCCTGATATGCATGGGGGTGATATGACAGACTGATGGGCTTGGTTTTCAGGCGCCATCCGTGCGCTTTCTGCAGAAGACTGGGTGGGAGATAATGTGAACGTGCTGGATCCACTGTCGGCCACCCAATTGACTAATGCCTGTACCTGCTCAGGCCTTACCATCCTTAGAACGGCATTGGGCCCTACCAAATATCGCTGTAAATTCTGGCGGATACTGGGACCTGAGGTAGTTGGTACACTAGGACGTGTGGCTGTGGCAGAACGGCCACGTCCTCTCCCAGCACCAGAGGGTCCACTAACACCACCACAACCATGTCCGCATCCCTTACTAGATGTTTTCCTCATTGTTACCGTTCACCACAATAAGAAAAAAATTATTTGGCCCAATGTATTGAATTCAAATTCAGGCCTTTTTTTACAGGCACCTAACACTATCTGGCTATCTATTTAGGTACCGTATTACACTAATACAGGCACAGCAGTAACCACAGATTTAGCTGAATATAAATTGTAGGCCTAGTATTTAGGCCCTGGATGACAGGTATCCCTTTTACGGACAGAATTAGACTTGGAAATGCACGGTAGCGTGTGAAGTTATTGAGGACGACCCTATCCGCACCTTCAATGTAATATACCCTTTTATGGATAGATTTAAACTTGGCCTGATACAGCAGAAACCACCGATTTAGGGAATTGCTAAGTTGGGAATTGTATTTCAACCCAGAACAAAAACTGTGCTTTGGCGGACACTAAATAAATTGACCAGCCACAGCAGTAACAACAGATTTAGCTGAATATAAATTGTAGGCCTATTATTTAGGCGCTGGATGACAGGTATACGTTTACGGACAGAATTAGACTTGGAAATGCACGGTAGCGTGTGAAGTTATTGAGGATGACCCTATCCGCACCTTCAATCTAATATACCCTTTTATGGATAGATTTAAACTTGGCCTGATACAGCAGAAAACAATTATTTAGGGAATTGCTAAGTTGGGAATTGTATTCAACCCAGAACAAAAATTGTGCTTCGGCAGACAGCAGACAGTATTACAATTGGCTAGCCACAGCTGAAACACCAGATTTAGGGTACTGCTATTTTGGCAATTGTATTTTACCCCTCAATAAAATAGCAAGCACAGCCAAGCCCCTGATGTAGGAGATAGCAAAAAAAAAACAACACACTATTGATGGTTGAAAATGGACTTGGTGGCAGCTTGTGCATGCGCACCACAAGACACAAAATGGCCGCCGATCACCCCAGAAAAAAGTGACTGAAAAATGCTCTGGGAAGCCTTAAAACAGTGAGCAATTGAATAGCAGAGGTTGTATGATACACAGCTGTATATCGATCACTTCAGTAAGTAAATCACTGCCTAATCTCGCCCTAACAACCGCAGCTGCATCCTATCCCTACACTGATCAGAGCAGAGTGACGTGCGGCGCTACGTGACTCCAGCTTAAATAGAGGCTGGGTCACATGCTGCACTGGCCAATCACAGCCATGCCAATAGTAGTTATCGCTGTGATGGCCTCTTGGGGCAAGTAGTATGACGCTTGTTGATTGGCTTCTTTGCAGCCTTTGAAAAAGCGCCAAGAAAGCGCCGAACACCGAACTTTTATGAAAATGTTCGGGTCCGTGTCACAGACACCCCAAAATTTGGTACGAACCTGAACTATACAGTTCGGGTTCGCTCATCCCTACTAGTGACTCAAAATTGGTGTTGTTATTTATAGAATCATTCCTTTTCTTCTTCATACGGTCCAGACCAACATGATGTTCTCTGGGTGACTGCAGAGTTTTCTGCCGATACATTTTTGACCCATCACTTCTGCAGCTATCACAGCCTCTTTGCAAAACAAAAACATCCCATTTAGTCCTTTAGATTAGACCTCCTAAACAAATAAAGACCCCAGAATAGACCCTCTAACTAAATTCAGACCCCCCTAAATAAAGTCCTAGAGCACACTCCAAAAATAAACTTTCTGTGTGCTGCTCTCCCATGTGGCTGAAGAAACTGCTGCCTGTGTGCAGGTCCTACTGCAGGTATTTTGGAGCAATGTTCAAAGCAATTTGTGATTGCTGCTGCAATTTGCAACAAAAACATAACAAAACCATAATGTGCATTAAATAATTGTACAGATCGTTGTACAAAAACCAAACTGCCCATAATGTAATGTTCCATTGTGGCTTCCCCACATATTACAATTTTAAATTACTGGTTATAGATTTGTCACTTTTTTGGCTCTATATGTCAAGTAATTTGAAAAAGGCATCTCCTCTGTCTGTCTATAACTGATATAGTAGTTGGAGATGAGAGAATCGAAGTTGACAAAGTGGAATTCGATCTGAATTGCAGTAAAAATTAAATTTGCACCGAAACCTTAGAAACAAATGACATTTTTTCCTAAAATGGCTGCTGCACGTGCTAGGACATGGAGAAATCAACTCTAAGGATGAGGGATCACCCACCATACCATACATGCAGCCATCAGCAGCCAGACAGCCCTGTGATGTCATAGCCCTACAAATAGCCTCATCTATCTAACTTAACTGATTAAGGGGTTCAATATACATGCTTCCACCAAATACTGATTGAGGGCTGCGATATACCTGCTTCCACAAAATACAGATTAAGGGGTTTGATATACCTGGTTCCACAAAATACTGATTGAGGATTGCGATATACCTGCTTTCACAAAATACAGATTAAGTGGTTCGATATACCTGTTTCCACCAAATATTGATTGAAGCCTGCGATATACCTGATTCCACAAAATACTATTTAAGGGGTTTAATATACCTGCTTCCACAAAATATTAATTGAGGCCTGTGAAATACCTGCTTCCAAAGAATACTGATTAAGAAGATTGATATAAATACTTCCACAAAATGATTGAGGGCTGCGATGTACCTGATTCCACAAAATACTGAGTAAGGTGTTTGATATACCTGCTTTCACAAAATACTGATTGAGGCCTGCGATATTCCTGCTTCCACAAAAATCTGATTAAGGGGTTCGGTATACCTACTTCCACCAAATATTGATTGAGAGGTGCGATACACCTGCTTACACAAAATACTGATTAAGGGGTTTGATATATCTGCTTCCGCCAAATACTGATTAAGGGCTGCGATTATATCAGATTCCACAAAATACTGATTAAGGGGTTTGATATACCTGCTTCCACAAAATGCAGATTAAGGAGTTCGATATAAGCGGTTTCCACCAAATATTGATTGAGGCCTGAGATATACCTGCTTCCACAAAATACTGATTAAGGGGATTGATATACCTGCTTCCACCAAATATTGATTGAGGGCTGCTATATACATGCTTCCACAAAATACTGATTTAGGGGTTTGATATACCTGTTTCCGCCAAATATAAATTGAGGCCTGCGATATACCTACTTCCATAAAATTCTGGTTAAAGGGTTCGATATACCTGCTTTCAGAAAATACTGATTGAGGCTTGCGATATACGAGATTCCGCAAAATACTGATTAAGGGGTTTGATATACCTGCTTTCACAAAATAATGATTGAGGCCTGCGATATACCTGTTTTCCACAAAATTCTGATTAAGGAGTTCGATATACCTGCTTCCACCAAATATTGATTGAGGGGTTTGATACACCTGCTTCCAAAAAATACTGATTAAGGGGTTTGATATATCTGCTTCCGCCAAATACTGATTAAGGGCTGTGATTATATCAGATTCCACAAAATACTGATTAAGGGGTTTGATATACCTGCTTCCACAAAATACAGATTAAGGAGTTTGATATAAGCGGTTTCCACCAAATATTGATTGAGGCCTGAGATATACCTGCTTCCACAAAATACTGATTAAGGGGATTGATATACCTGCTTCCACCAAATATTAATTGAGGCCTGCAATATACCTGATTCTACAAAATACTGATTAAGGGGTTTGATATACCTACTTCCGCAAAATACTGGTTGAGGCCTGCGATATACCTGCTTCCACAAAATGATTATTAAGAGGACTGATATACCTGCTTCTAACAAATATTGATTATGGCCTGCGATATACCTGATTCCACAAAATACAGATTAAGGAGTTCGATATAAGCGGTTTCCACCAAATATTGATTGAGGCCTGAGATATACCTGCTTCCACAAAATACTGATTAAGGGGATTGATATACCTGCTTCCACCAAATATTGATTGAGGACTGCGATATAACTGCTTTCAGAAAATACTTAAGAGGACTGATATACCTGCTTCTAACAAATATTGATTATGGCCTTCGATATACCTGCTTCTACAAAATTCTAATTAAGTAGGTTGTTATACCTGCTTCCACTAAATACTGAATAAGGGGTTCGATATACACTCACCTAAAGAATTATTAGGAACACCTGTTCTATTTCTCATTAATGCAATTATCTAGTCAACCAATCACATGGCAGTTGCTTCAATGCATTTAGGGGGGTGGTCCTGGTCAAGACAATCTCCTGAACTCCAAACTGAATGTCAGAATGGGAAAGAAAGGTGATTTAAGCAATTTTGAGCGTGGCATGGTTGTTGGTGCCAGACGGGCCGGTCTGAGTATTTCACAATATGCTCAGTTACTGGGATTTTCACGCACAACCATTTCTAGGGTTTACAAAGAATGGTGTGAAAAGGGAAAAACATCCAGTATGCGGCAGTCCTGTGGGCAAAAATGCCTTGTGGATTCTAGAGGTCAGAGGAGAATGGGCCGACTGATTCAAGCTGATAGAAGAGCAACGTTGACTGAAATAACCACTCGTTACAACCGAGGTATGCAGCAAAGCATTTGTGAAGCCACAACACGCACAACCTTGAGGCGGATGGGCTACAACAGCAGAAGACCCCACCGGGTACCACTCATCTCCACTACAAATGGGAAAAAGAGGCTACAATTTGCACGAGATCACCAAAATTGGACTGTTGAAGACTGGAAAAATGTTGCCTGGTCTGATGAGTCTCGATTTCTGTTGAGACATTCAAATGGTAGAGTCCGAATTTGGCGTAAACAGAATGAGAACATGTATCGCATTTGCGTTCCACAGACAGGAAGATGATTGACAAGTGAGCCAGAGGTGGAATGCATTTGCGTTCCACTGACAGTAAGCTCCACACGAGGTGAGCGCATGGGGTTTGCGTTCCATAGAAGAGAAGTTCTGGCGATGCGAACACACATGGTGTCGGCGTGCGCTTCACTCACCGGAACTTTCGGGAGTGTGGTGCGCACTTCAGCCCTATAAAGAAGGCAAAGTTCTTTATTTACAGCACATCTATTTTCAGGACATCCACTCCTGCACCAGCCCCTCTGGCCATCGATGTAGCCATCTATTTATACATCAGCCCTCCTGCCATCTATGCCACCTATGTTACCATGGGATATGTAAGAGGTCTCTTGACCACAATCAAGTTCTTTATATGAAGTACTATTCTGATATTTGGGTAACTATGTGGATATTGGTTGATATTTACTGAATTGAGTATCTTATATGATCCAAATATGTCAGTAATGTCTGGAGATACCACCTTTTAGGTAATAGTTTTGGCGGCATTAACTCTATGTGTAAATTTAGTTGACATGTTTAGCATCTTACATTATCTAAGTACACTATAATATATCAGTGATATCTGGCATTGGTAAATTTGGTGGATACGTACTTAGTTGAGCATCTCATATTATCTAAGTGCTTCATTATACACTCACCTAAAGAATTATTAGGAACACCATACTAATACGGTGTTGGACCCCCTTTTGCCTTCAGAACTGCCTTAATTCTACGTGGCATTGATTCAACAAGGTGCTGATAGCATTCTTTAGAAATGTTGGCCCATATTGATAGGATAGCATCTTGCAGTTGATGGAGATTTGAGGGATGCACATCCAGGACACGAAGCTCCCGTTCCACCACATCCCGAAGATGCTCTATTGGGTTGAAATCTGGTGACTGTGGGGGCCATTTTAGTACAGTGAACTCATTGTCATGTTCAAGAAACCAAATTGAAATGATTCGAGCTTTGTGACATGGTGCATTATCCTGCTGGAAGTAGCCATCAGCGGATGGATACATGTTCTCATTCTGTTTACGCCAAATTCGGACTCTACCATTTGAATGTCTCAACAGAAATCAAGACTCATCAGACCAGGCAACATTTTTCCAGTCTTCAACGGTCCAATTTTGGTGAGCTCGTGCAAATTGTAGCCTCTTTTTCCTATTTGTAGTGGAGATGAGTGGTACCCGGTGGGGTCTTCTGCTGTTGTAGCCCATCCGCCTCAAGGTTGTGCGTGTTGTGGCTTCACAAATGCTTTGCTGCATACCTCTGTTGTAACGAGTGGTTATTTCAGTCAACGTTGCTCTTCTATCAGCTTGAATCAGTCGGCCCATTCTCCTCTGACCTCTAGCATCCACAAGGCATTTTTGCCCACAGGACTGCCGCATACTGGATGTTTTTCCCTTTTCCCACCATTCTTTGTAAACCCTAGAAATGGTTGTGCGTGAAAATCCCAGTAACTGAGCATATTGTGAAATACTCAGACCGGCCCGTCTGGCACCAACAACCATGCCACGCTCAAAATTGCTTAAATCACCTTTCTTTCCCATTCTGACATTCAGTTTGGAGTTCAGGAGATTGTCTTGACCAGGACCACCCCCCTAAATGCATTGAAGCAACTGCCATGTGATTGGTTGACTAGATAATTGCATTAATGAGAAATAGAACAGGTGTTCCTAATAATTCTTTAGGTGAGTGTATATTGCTTCAAGTGTTATATCAAATTTACTTACAAGAGATTTTACCCCTATTTAAAATATAACTATAACAGCGGCTGCTGTACGCCGCTGTTCCCCCACTTACCGCAGTGGTCCTGACCCTTCCGTCCACCACTGCATCCTGGGCTCTGTTGCTGTATGTGCTGTGGAGCTGAGGATTCCGCTCCCCAGGTTCCACTCAGCCCTGTCCATAGGATGCTTGCTGCTGGTTTCGTGTAACACTGTCCTAGGGGCGGCACGCATCACTCCCTGGGCTGCATGGTTTGGGTCATGTGACCTAGCTGACCAACCCAGGCTTTCCTGCAGTTACTTAAGTGCCTCAGTCCCATTCCCAGATGCCTCAGTGTCAAGGTCCTTGTGTTTGCTAAGCTCCTGATACGTGTGCTCCTGACTTATACCTTGTCCCTGGATTCTGTTACTCATCTGATCCCTGCCTGCTTGCCTTGACTCTCCTGTTGCCGAGCCAGATTGACTGACCTGTTCATATGCCGCCTGCCCTGACCTTCTTCCTGTCTAACTACGCCTCTGCTTCATCCTTTAGTCCTGCACTGTTGCTCCTGGTAACTACCCCGCCTGCCTGACTACGCTTGTACTTCTGATACCTACCCAGGTATCTCCTGGTCTGCCTGGACCAGCTGCCTTTTGTGCCTTCCCTCCTCAAGAGGTAGCGACCTGGTGTTTCCCTTGGGAAGGTCTATCCCCACCATCAGGGGTACTGTGAAGAATCGAGGGGTACACTTAGACAACGCACTTAGAGGAGGTGGGACACGTAGCACAGTGGGTTCACACCCGCTGGTTCGTGACATTAACCTTTAATGATACTATTAAAACCACATAAACATAACTTCACAAATATATATATAAAGCACATATCTGGCATCAATATACGGTAGGTACTTTTAGGGTAAATTGATAACCGGTGGGGCTTACATCCATACTTTATCAAGCCCGTCTATACTTACACTCATAAACCATGATCGAAGTAAGGAGACAAATGTAGATTCCATTTAATGGATCTCTTTTTCTTTGCTCATCGACAGGTTTTCTCAATTCAACATGATTTCTGAGGAAAAGTGGGGTTTGTTCGTGAAGCCAGGTCAGCTGTCCCTGATTTCTCCCTTGCACTATTCCTGCCTACAAGCACGGCACTCACCACGAAGGGGGTGACCCCACTTGGCTAAGCCCTCAGAATACCCTCAAACTTTTCTGGATCCCAAGTCGCGTCCCAACGCGTTTCTCCAATGACTATAATGTGTTGGTTCATCAGGTGACCTTACTGTAGATTAGATAGGCTCAAGCAGACAATACTGCATCTCTTGTAAGTAAATCATCCACTTAAACTTTGTCAAAAGAGAACTGTTTTTTCTGGTTACCTGTTTCAGCTAATAGTTGGTACTGGTATTGCTCCCCACTCTGTCACTGGGCCACCCTGTGCTCTCCTCATGCTGCTGCCACCTCATCACTCTGTCACTGTGCCACTCTGTGGTCTCCTCATGCTGCTGCCACATCACCACTCTGTGGTCTCCCCATGCTGATGCCACCTCACCGCTCTGTGGGCTCCTCATGCTGCTGTCACATCATCAATCTGTGGTCTCCTCATGCTGCTGCCACATCACCACTCTGTGGTTTCCTCATGCTGCTGCCACCTCACCACCTCACCACTAAGTCACTGGGCCACTCTGTGGTCTTCTCATGCTGATTCCACCTCACCACTCTTTCACTGGGCCACTCTGTGGTCTCCTTATCCTGCTGCCACCTCACCACTACGTTACTGGGCCACTCTGTGGTCTCCTCTTGCTGCTGGCACCTCACCACTCTATCAGTGGGCCACTCTGTGGTCTCGTCATGCTGCTTCCACATCACCACTCTGTGGTCTCCTCATGCTGCTGAAACATCACCACTCTGTGGTTTCCTCATGCTGCTTCCACCTCACCAATATGTCACTGGGCCACTCTGTGGTCTCCTCATGTTTTTTCTACATCACCACTCTGTGGTCTTCTAATGCTGCTGCCACCTCACGACTATGTCACTGTGCCACTCTGTGGTCTCCTCATGCTGATGCCACCTCACCGCTCTGTGGGCTCCTCATGCTGCTGTCACATCACCACTCTGTGGTCTCCTCATGCTGCTGTGACATCACCACTCTGTGGTTTCCTCATGCTGCTGCCACCTCACCACCTCACCACTAAGTCACTGGGCCACTCTGTGGTCTTCTCATGCTGATTCCACCTCACCACTCTTTCACTGGGCCACTCTGTGGTCTCCTTATCCTGCTGCCACCTCACCACTACGTTACTGGGCCACTCTGTGGTCTCCTCATGCTGCTGTCACCTCACCACTTTGTCACTGGGCCACTCTGTGGTCTCCTCTTGCTGCTGGCACCTCACCACTACGTTACTGGGCCACTCTGTGGTCTCCTCATGCTGCTGTCACCTCACCACTTTGTCACTGGGCCACTCTGTGGTCTCCTCTTGCTGCTGGCACCTCACCACTCTATCAGTGGGCCACTCTGTGGTCTCGTCATGCTGCTTCCACATCACCACTCGGTGGTCTCCTCATGCTGCTGAAACATCACTACTCTGTGGTTTCCTCATGCTGCTTCCACCTCACCAATATGTCACTGGGCCACTCTGTGGTCTCCTCATGTTGCTGCCACATCACCACTCTGTGGTCTCCTCATGCTGCTGCAACATCACCACTCTGTGGTTTCCTCTTGCTGCTTCCACCTCACCAATATGTCACTGGGCCACTCTGTGGTCTTCTCATGCTGCTTCCACCTCACCACTCTTTCACTGGGCCACTCTGTGGTATCCTCATGCTGCTGCCAACTCACCACTTTGTCACTGGGCCACTTTGTGGTCTCATCATGTTGCTGCCACATCACCACTCTGTGGTCTCCTCATGCTGCCGCAACATCACCACTCTGTGGTTTCCTCATGCTGCTACAACATCACCACTCTCTGGTCTTCAAATGCTGCTGTCACCTCACCACTATGTCACTGGGCCACTCTGTGGTCTCCTCATGTTGCTGCCACATCACCACTCTGTGGTCTCCTCATGCTGCTGCAACATCACCACTCTGTGGTTTCCTCATGCTGCTGCCACCTCACCACTCTGTCACTGGGCCACTCTGTGGTCTCCTCATGCTGCTGCCACCTTATCACTCTGTAACTAGGCCACTCTGTGGTCTCCTCATGCCGCTGCCACGTCACCACTTTGTCACTGGGCCACTCTGTGATCTCCTCATGCTGCTTCCACCTCACCACTCTGTCACAGGGCCACTTTGTGGTCTCCTCATGCTGCTGTCACTTCACCACTCTGTGGTCTACTTATGATGCTGCCACCTCACCCCTCTGTCACTAGGCCAATATGTGGTCTCCACATGTTGCTGCCACATCACCACTCTGTGGTCTCCTCATGCTGCTGCAACATCACCACTCTGTGGTTTCCTCATGCTGCTCCCACCTCACCACTATGTCACTGGGCCACTCTGTGGTCTTCTCATGCTGCTTCCACCTCACCACTCTTTCACTGGGCCACTCTGTGGTCTCCTGATGCTGCTGCTACCTTACCACTCTGTAACTGGGCTACTCTGTGGTTTCTTCATGCTGCTGCCACTCTGTCACTGGGCCACTCTCTGGTCTCCTCATGGTGCTGCCACCTAACCACTCTGTGGTCTACTCATGCTGCTGCCACCTCACCACTCTGTCAATGGGCCACTCTGTAGTCTCCAGATGCTGCTGCCAGCTCAACAATCTGTCACTGGGCCAATCTGTGGTCTCCTCATGCTGCTTCTACATCACCACTCTGTGGTCTTCAAATGCTGCTGCCACCGCACCACTATGTCACTGGGTCACCCGGTGGTCTCCTCATGCTGCTGCCCCCTCACCACTATATCACTGGGCCACTCTGTGGTCTCCATGTTTTTTCTACATCACCACTCTGTGGTCTTCTAATGCTGCTGCCACCTCATGACTATGTCACTGGGCCACTCTGTTGTCTCCTCATGTTGCTGCCACATCACCACTCTGTGGTCTACTCATGCTGCTGCAACATCACCACTCTGTGGTTTCCTCATGCTGCTGCCACCTCACCACTATGTCACTGGGCCACTCTGTGGTCTTCTCATGCTGCTTCCACCTCACTACTCTTTCAATGGGCCACTCTGTGGTCTCCTCATGCTGCTGCCACCTTACCACTCTGTCACTGGGCCACTCTGTAGTCTCCTCATAGTGCTGCCACCTCACCACACTCTGTGGTCTACTCATGCTGCTTCCACCTCACCACTTTGTCACTGGGCCACTCTGTGATCTCATCATGCTGCTGCCACCTCACCACTCTGTCAATGGGCCACTCTGTAGTCTCCTCATGCTGCTGCCAGCTCAACAATCTGTCATTGGGCCACTCTGTGGTCTCCTCATGCTGCTTCTACATCACCACTCTGTGGTCTCCTCATGCTGCTGCCACCTTACACTCTGTCACTGGGCCACTCTGTTGTCTCCTCATGCTGCTGCCAGCTCACCACTATGTCACTGTGACACTCTGTGGCCTTCTCATGATGATGCCACCTCACCACTCTGTGGTCTCCTCATGCTGCTGCCACCTCACCACTCTGTGGTCTCCTCATGCTGCTGTCACCTCACCACTATGTCACTGGGCCACTCTGTGGTCTTCTCATGCTGCTTCCACCTCACCACTCTGTGGTCTACTCATGCTGCTGCCACCTCACCACTTTGTCACTGGGCCACTCTGTGGTCCCCTTATGCTGTTGCCACCTCAACACTGTCACTGGGCCACTTTGTGGTCTCCTCATGCTGCTGTCAGCTTTCCACTCTGTCACTGTGCCACTCTGTGGTCTACTCGTGCTGCTGCCACCTTACCACTCTGTAACTGGGCCATTCTGTGGTCTCCTCTTGCTGCTGCCACCTCACCACTATGTCACTGGGCCACTCTGTGGTCTCCTCATGCTGCTGCCACCTCACCACTCTGTCACTGGGCCCCTCTTGCTGATGCCAGCTCAACACTATGTCACTGGGCCACTTTGTGGTATCCTCATGCTGCTGCCACCTCACCACTCTGTGGTCTACTCATGCTGTTGCCACCTCACCACTTTGTCACTGGACCACTCTGTGGTCTCCTCATGCTGCTGCCACCTTACCACTCTGTGGTCTACTCATGCTGTTGCCACCTCACCACTTTGTCACTGGGCCACTCTGTAGTCTCCTCATGCTGCTGCCACCTCACCACTCTGTGGTCTACTCATGCTGCTGCCACCTCACCACTTTGTCATTGGGCCACTCTGTGGTCTCCTCATGCTGCTGCCATCTCACCACTTTGTCACTGGGCCACTCTGTGGTCTTCTCATGCTGCTTTCACCTCACCACTCTGTCACTGGGCCACTCTGTGGTCTCCTCATGCTGCTGCCACCTCAACACTATGTCACTGGACCACTTTGTGGTCTCCTCATGCTGCTGCCAGCTTACCACTATGTCACTTGTAGTGGTAGTTTTTCAAACTGGTACCGTCGGATCCTCATCCTTGTGAAGTACTATTAGCTCTTTTAGATATATGGAGACTTGCAAGTGTAAGCAACCAGCACCGATGAAATAAGACTCACGTACAGTCTGCTTCGTATCCAAGCAATTCTGTGTCTGTTAATTTTTGTTAGACCTTTTTACTGGGCTAACCCTGCCCTCCATGGCACATGGCCACCCAATAATATTACAGATAGGCAGGTACAATCCACCTCATGCCTTGACCAATAGGAATACATTTCAGAACTGAAAGGTACACATTTGCACACTTCCTGAGAGTGCCGGTGGGTAGAGCTCAAACATTCTCACCATCCACTACCACACCCAGAACACGTGCAAATGCTTCCAAATGAATCAGCCTTTTATTTAAACAGATATGTCCCTAATCGGACAATATCTATTTAATTCGGTACAGATATCCTACAGACCCAAAGTGAACCTCTGTTAGACATTGTTCCGAAAGGGAGGATCAGTCCCTGAGGAAGGTCTTTTAAAACAGGGTCGACCAAGAAAGGTGAAATAGCATTCACATGGCCACCAGTCCCACCAACCAATATTTTATAGCATGTTGGGGCCCCCATGGTTTAATGAGACCGTCATCAGTGTGCTATACCCCACCATTGCTGATGAGGATCCGCTGGCAGCTTTCACTAAGAACATTGCTCTCAGAGCCAGCAGCCATTAGATCCCCCTCAAAGCAACGGTGGCGGCTTTCACATGGGGGGGCAGGGACCCGAGTGCTGATCTATAGAATTTCCCGTGTAACGTCGTGACCTGATCACGCTCCTTTATAACCGTAATCCGGTCGGACCTTACACAGGGAGGCATATACAAAATAAACCTACATAACATTCCTAAGCTAAAGAGAAAGTCCACTATAGTCATCCTAAGCTAATAAAAATTTCCACGACACACTGTGCCATGCTGCTGCCACCTTACCACTCTGTAACTGGGCAACTCTGTAGTCTCCTCATACCACTATGTCACTGGAACACTTTGTGGTCTCCTCTTGCTGATGCCAGCTCAACACTATGTCACTGGGCCACTCTGTGGTCTCCTCATGCTGCTGCCACCTCACCACTCTGTGGTCTACTCATGCTGCTGCCACCTCACCACTTTGTCACTGGGCCACTCTGTGGTCTCTTCATGCTGCTGCCACCTCACCACTCTGTGGTCTACTCATGCTGCTGCCACCTCATCACTTTGTCATTGGGCCACTCTGTGGTCTCCTCATGCTGCTGCCAGCTCAACACTCTGTCACTGGGCCACTCTGTGGTCTCCTCTTGCTGCTTCCACATCCCCACTCTGTGGTCTTCTAATGCTGCTGTCACTTCACCACTATGTCACTGGGCTACTCTGTGGTCTTCTCATGCTGCTTCCACCTCACCACTCTGTCACTGGGCTACTCTGTGGTCTCCTCATGCTGCTGCCAGCTCACCACTTTGTCATTGGGCCTCCCTGTGGTCTCCTCATGCTGCTGCCCCCTCACCACTATATCACTGGGCCACTCTGTGGTCTTCTCATGCTGCTGCCACCTTACACTCTGTCACTGGGCCACTCTGTTGTCTCCTAATGCTGCTGCCAGCTCACCACTATGTCACTTTGCCACTCTGTGGTCTTCTCATGATGATGCCACCTCAACACTCTGTGGTCTCCTCATGCTGCTGTCACTTCACCACTATGTCACTGGGCTACTCTGTGGTCTTCTCATGCTGCTTCCACCTCACCACTCTGTCACTGGGCTACTCTGTGGTCTCCTCATGCTGCTGCCAGCTCAACACTATGTCACTGGGCCACTTTGTGGTCTTCTCATGCTGCTGCCACCTTACCACTCTGTAACTGGGCCACTCTGTGGTCTCCTCATGCTACTGCCACCTCACCACTCTGTGGTCTCCTCATGCTGCTGCCACCTCACCACTCTGTCACTGGGCCACTCTGTGGTCTCCTCTTGCTGATGCCAGCTTAGCACTCTGTCACTGGGCCACTCTGTGGTCTCCTCATGCTGCTGCCACCTCACCACTATGTCACTGGGCCACTCTGTGGTCTCCTCAGGCTGCTGCCCCCTAACCACTATGTTACTGGGCCACTCTGTGGTCTCTTAATGCTGCTGCCACCTTACACTCTGTCACTGGGACACTCTGTGGTCTACTCATGCTGCTGCCAGCTCACCACTATGTCACTGGGCCACTCTGTGGTTTCGTTATGCTGCTGCCACCTCACTACTCTGTCACTGAGCCACTCTGTGGTCTCCTCATGCTGCTGCCACCCTCCCCACTCCATGACTGGGCCACTATTTTGCCTTTTTGGCCTGGTTGATATCATCATTTATTTGACCCTTCTTCTGATCTGTCAGAAGGAAGGAATAATGAGACGCACAACAGATCCTGTCTATGTAGCAGCTGTAAGGCCTGTATGACATGGTCCCTATTTTTCTTTAGGATTGGCTTATGATTTGGTGGCCAAAAGCAGGAGTGGGTACAAAACACAGAAGACATGCAAATATATTATTCACATGTCATCTCTGTTTTGGATCCACACCTGTTTTATTTCTGGGCTTAAGCAATACTGATGGATTACTGACCAAATGCTGACTGAGTGAAGGCAGATGCTCAACATGCAGGATCCTTTTTTGGGGGTTATTGTTCTGACGGATCAAATGAAGTGCAAAATAATCAGTGATGTCAACAGAAACTTACTGCTGACACCCTCTCCACCCTGTCAGGGGGCTCTACTTGTACAAGCGTTTAATAGAACAGGTTCTGTAGAAATCTATGTGGAATTAGCTGACGACGGTGTAAAAGGAGTGTGCTCTTTTACACTATACAGGGAGTGCAGAATTATCAGGCAAATGAGTATTTTGACCACATCATCCTCTTTATGCATGTTGTCTTACTCCAAGCTGTATAGGATCGAAAGCCTACTACCAATTAAGCATATTAGGTGATGTGCATCTCTGTAATGAGAAGGGGTTTGGTCTAATGACATCAACACCCTATATTAGGTGTGCATAATTATTAGGCAACTTCCTTTCCTTTGGCAAAATGGGTCAAAAGAAGGACTTGACAGGCTCAGAAAAGTCAAAAATAGTGAGATATCTTGCAGAGGGATGCAGCACTCTTAAAATTGCAAAGCTTCTGAAGCGTGATCATTGAACAATCAAGCGTTTCATTCAAAATAGTCAACAGGGTCACAAGAAGCGTGTGGAAAAACCAAGGCGCAAAATAACTGCCCATGAACTGAGAAAAGTCAAGCGTGCAGCTGCCAAGATGCCACTTGCCACCAGTTTGGCCATATTTCAGAGCTGCAACATCACTGGAGTGCCCAAAAGCACAAGGTGTGCAATACTCAGAGACATGGCCAAGGTAAGAAAGACGACCACCACTGAACAAGACACACAAGCTGAAACGTCAAGACTGGGCCAAGAAATATCTCAAGACTGATTTTTCTAAGGTTTTATGGACTGATGAAATGAGAGAGTCTTGATGGGCCAGATGGATGGGCCCGTGGCTGGATTGGTAAAGGGCAGAGAGCTCCAGTCCGACTCAGACGCCAGCAAGGTGGAGGTGGAGTACTGGTTTGGGCTGGTATTATCAAAGATGAGCTTGTGGGGCCTTTTCTGGTTGAGGATGGAGTCCAGCTCAACTCCCAGTCCTACTGCCAGTTTCTGGAAGACACCTTCTTCAAGCAGTGGTACAGGAAGAAGTCTGCATCCTTCAAGAAAAACATGATTTTCATGCAGGACAATGCTCCATCACACGCGTCCAAGTACTCCACAGCGTGGCTGGCAAGAAAGGGTATAAAAGAAGAAAATCTAATGACATGGCCTCCTTGTTCACCTGATCTGAACCCATTGAGAAACCTGTGGTCCATCATCAAATGTGAGATTTACAAGGAGGGAAAACAGTACACCTCTCTGAACAGTGTCTGGGAGGCTGTGGTTGCTGCTGCACGCAATGTTGATGGTGAACAGATCAAAACACTGACAGAATCCATGGATGGCAGGCATTTGAGTGTCCTTGCAAAGAAAGGTGGCTATATTGGTCACTGATTTGTTTTTTGTTTTGTTTTTGAATGTCAGAAATGTATATTTGTGAATGTTGAGATGTTATATTGGTTTCACTGGTAAAAATAAATAATTGAAATGGGTATATATTTGGTTTTTGTTAAGTTGCCTAATAATTATGCACAGTAATAGTCACCTGCACACACAGATATCCCCCTAAAATAGCTAAAACTAAAAACAAACTAAAAACTACTTCCAAAAATATTCAGCTTTCATATTAATGAGTTTTTTGGGTTCATTGAGAACATGGTTGTTGTTCAATAATAAAATTAATCCTCAAAAATACAACTTGCCTAATAATTCTGCACTCCCTGTATTAGGAACTTGGGCCTCTGCACGATTATTTATACCTGGCACTAACATTGACCTGTAAGCTGAGTTCACACTTGAGTTATTTGGTCAGTTTTGGCCCCATAACTGCCCAAATAAGTGAAGTGGGTGAAGTGTGCAGTGATTCTAAGAGCGATGCCTGTCATACTGACTCACAGTATTGTTTTACTACCACAGCAGACTATCACTGCGTGTTGTACATCACGTTGTACATCACGATACAGGCTCTCTTCAGCCAGGAAATAGCTTTCAAATCTTTTTGGAAAATTCGGTGAACCGACCAAATAGAATTTTTGAGAAATTCGCTCATCTCTAATTGTAGTTCAACAACATTCACTTAATTGTGGATGAGTTACAATACCAGATAAAGCCCATGAACATATATAGCTCAGTATCTTTAAAGGGGTTGTCTCATTTCAGCATTTATCATGTAGACAAATTTAATACAAGGCACCTACTAATGTATTGTGATTGTCCATATGGCTTCCTTTGCTGGATAGATTGTTTTTCATCACATTATACACTGATAATTTCCTTGGTTATGACTAGGGTTGAGCAAACCCGAACTGTAAAGTTCGGCTTCGTACCGAACTTTACGATTTTTTGACCCTGGACCCGAACATTTCAGTAAAAGTTCGGATTTGAGTTCGGTGTTCAGGGATTTAATGGCGTTTTTTGAAAGGCTGCATGGCAGCCAATCAAACAAGCGTTTAACTCGTGTGCCCTTAGAAGCCATCACAGCCATGCCTAATAATGGCATGGCTGTGATTGGCCAGTGCAGCATGTGACCCTGCCTCTATATAAGCTGGAGTCCCTTAGCGCTGCACGTCGCTCAGCTCTTACTAGTGTAGGGATAGGATGCTGCTGCTGTGAGGGAGAGAATAGGAAAGAATCTGATATCAGAACTTGTTGTTAACTCTGTGATCTACAGCAATTTTTTTTTTTGTGTGGGTGCAATGCAACATTTTTGTACCTTGCCCTGAGCCCAGTGACACAGAAAAATAAGTTTTATCCTTCTGTTAGTTAGGAGGGCGTTCGCATATGTGCCAGGGATAATAATTTAATCCTGTTCTTTTAGTTCAGTGGGCAACATATACCCATTTTTAAAGTGTACCTGCACTGCATATGTGCCAGGGGAAGGGAAAATAATATAGATAATCCGTCTGTGAGTTCAGGGACCCAGGGAGGTGACATATTCACATTTTTTTTCTGTAAATTACCCCTGTGCTGCATATGTGAGTGTAATCAATTCAGTAAATCCATCTGTTAGATCCTGGGGGGACAAATTAATATTTTTTTGCTAAAAAGTACATTTGCGCCCTGAACTGCATTTGTGATGGTGAAAGAAAATCTGTTTCATTGTGGGTGAAAAAATCTTTTTTTTTTTCCCCATAAAGTACCGGCCCTGCACTGGAAATCTGATGATGTGAAATATAATCAGTAAATACAACTGGGACATTGTGGGTGAAAAAACACTTTTTGGCCATAAAGTACCTTTTCAGTCTGCACTACATTTGTGATAGTGAAAGAAAGTCAGTTAAATCCATGTGTGAAAAAATCTTATTTTTTTGCCAGCAAGTACCCTTGCAGCCTGCACTGCGAATATGATAGTGAAATATTATCAGTGAATACAACTGGGACATTGTGGGTCAAAAAAATCTTATTTTTTTGCTATAAAGTACCTTTGCGGCCTGCACTGCATATCTGACAGCCAGGCAAAAAAAGTGCCTCGGAGGGTGGGTTTCTGCACCAACATAGGCCAGGTACACAATTGTACAGCCAGGGTAAATGTGCAATACACCATTTTTACACCCCGGACACAGAAAGATAATTATCTGTCTGTTCATTCTGTGGTTGGACCTACCTACAGCAATTTATTGGTGGGCACAATGCAACATCTAAAATAAATATTAATAATTTAATACTTAATTCGTCTGTTAGTTAGGTGGGCGATAAACCAATTTTTGTTTTGAAGTACACCTGCACCTGCATATGTGCCAGGGACAATAATATAGTACATCCGTCTGTGAGTTCAGGGGTTGACATATTTGCATTGTTGGCTGTTTTATACTCCTGCCTCTACATAGCAGACAGGGAAATAATTTTTAAAAAATTTGTCTGTTACATTGTTGGGTTACATTAACCCATTTTTGCTATTGAAAACCCCTCCTCTGCATAGGTGACAGAGACCAAAATTTCGAAAAATCGTCTGTTCCATTGGTGGGTGACATTAACCCATTTTTGCAGTTGAAAAACCCCTGCTCTGCATTGCTGACAGGGAACAAAATTTAGTAAAAATGTCTGTTACTTCGGTGGGTGACAAAAAATCAGGAGAGAGTCAAATAAGGGACGTGGCCCTGGTCGTGGTGCTGCTGGTGTTGGTGGAGCTCCTGTTGCAGGAAGAGGACGTGGTCGATCTGTGCCAGCTACACGCACAAGTGAAACACCTTCCTCAGGCGACAGAACCTTCAGCGTTATTTGGTAGGGCCGAATGCAGCTCTACGAATGGTGAAGCCTGAACAAGTACAGGCGATAGTAGATTGGGTGGCTGACAGTGCCTCCAGTTCCTTCACATTGTCTCCCACCCAGTCTCCTGCTGAAAGATCAGAGTTGGCACCTGCAGCCCATGTCCATCAGTCCTTCACCTCACCCCTTGCAAATAAGCAAGCAGTCTGAGCCCCAAGCATGCAGCAGTCTCATCTGCTTTTTTGATGACTCTGCTGGCAGGGTTTCCCAGGGCCATCCACATAGCCCTGCCCCAGAAGTGGAAGAGATTGAGTGCACCGATGCCCAACCACTTATGTTTCTGGATGAGTACATGGGAGGACCACCGCAGCACGTCTCGGATGATCACGAAACACAGGTGCCAACTCCTGCAGTGTGCCAGACTGACAAGCAGGGCAGGGGTGAGACTGGGTGGAAGATGATGTGGAGGACGATGAGGTCCTCGACCTCCACATGGAATCAAGGTCATGTGAGTGACCTGTGTAGTTCGGAGGAAGAGGCTGTAGTCGCACAGAACCACCAGGACAGCAAAAGAGGGAGCAGGGTGCAAAAGTGGAGGGGCCATCCCCTAGACAGTACGCCTGCTACTGCCCACCGCACTAAGGGACCGAGCACAACAAAGCCAGCTCCAAGGCGTTCCCTGGTGTGCTAGTTCTTCAGACAATGTGCTGACGACAGGACACAAGTGGTTTGCACGCTGTGCAATCAGAGCCTGAAGCGAGGCATAAACGTTCTAAACCATTCTTAACAATCTGCATAACCAGGCATCTAAGTGCAAAGCTCGAGCTGCAGTGGATTAGACACCTCAAAACCAAGAAAGGTCTCTTACTCCTCCCGCTTCCTCTTCTGCTGCAGTCTCGGCCTCTTCATCCCCCTATGGAGTGACAGTGGCCCCTGCCACCCCACAAAACAGAGGATGTGGCAGCAACGCCACCACCTCAGTCCCCAAGCATCTCCACAATGTTTCAGCTGTCTATCTCCCATACACTGAAGCGAAAAGAAGAAGTACCCCCCCTCTACCCACCCGCGATCCCTGGCCCTGAATGCCAGCATTTCCAAATTCCTGGCCTTTGAAATCCTGTCATTCCATCTGGTGGACACGGACAGTTTTAAGAATCTGATGGCGGGTGGCTGTCCCACAGTACATTGTGCCCAGCAGCCACTACTTTTCCAGGCGAGCCATCCCTTCCCTGCACTGTGCAATGCCATCTGTGGCAAGGTCCACATAACTACGGATACTAGGACCAGTAAGCACGGTCAGGGCCGTTATACTCTCCCTAACAGCACACTGGGTAAATGCAGGCGCATAGCAGTTTGGCGCGTTGTCTTTCCACCACCGAGGATTGCAGGGCATTTCTCTTTGCCTCCTGTTGCTTCCTCCTCATACTCCGCTTCATCATCCTCTACCGCCTCCTCATCACTCAGGAATCAAGGTTATGAGAGTGACCTGTGTAGTTCGGAGGAAGAGGCGGTAGTCGCACAGAGCCACCAGCGCAGCAAAAGAGGGAGCAGGGTGCAAAAGTGGAGGGGGGGATAACACCTTCACCACTAACTTCAGCACAGCAAGAGGGAAACGACAGCAGGCCAGTTTTGAAATGTATCTTTTTTTGGGGGACAAACCCCACACTGTGCAGGAGCTGGTGGACGGGCCTGGAACAACAGACCGATGAGTGGTTGGTGCCAGTGAGCCTCAAGCCCGGCCTGGTGGTGTGCGATAATGGACGAAATCTCGTAGCAGCTCTGGGCCTAGCCAGTTTTTGGCGCACATCCCTTGCCTAGCGCATGTGCTGAATTTAATTTAATAACTTGTCCCACATTTCCGCGATCAGATTTCAGCCATTGACCTCCCTTGGATGTGGTAATCCCTTTCCAGGCTCCCTCTCCGGCATGGAACCCTGATTTCCCTTACCCGTGCTCACCATGGTAGGCGCATAAAAGACATCGAAAGTTGATTAGGAAAGATATCCAATTTGGATCGTGGACGTCACGGGGACATGCGATCAGGCAGAAGTTATCTAGAGTCAACAAAGCGGCAGCAGGGCCGTTATAACGTTTCCTCATCCAAAATACTGCAGTGACATTCCCTGTCATTTTTTATTACTCATTCCAATAACAAGTCATCTTAAGAGTCCTGTATTGTTATTTATCGTCACTACCTCCCCTAGTTGGGAGTGGGTAATGATGCGCGCCCCCTCCTTTCATTCGATTCTTCTGCTTTAATAACTTGTCCCACATTTCCGCCCGATCACATTTCAGACATGATCTCCCTTGGATGTGTTATCCCTTTCTCAGGCTCCCTCTCCGGCATGGAACCCTGATTCCCCGTTACCCGTGATCACCATGGTAGGCTCAGAAAAGAACATCGAAAGTTGATAGGGAAGATATCCAATTGGATTGTCGACGTCACGGGGACGTGCGACATGGTGGAGCAGTATGTGTGCACATGCCTACATGTACTGACTGATGGGTCTGCCCCCTTCAACTTCTGGGTCTCAAATTGAGCACATGGCCTGAGCTTGCCCTTTACGCCTTGAAGGTGCTAACCTTCCCTGCAGCCAGTGTATTGTCTGAACGTTTGTTTAGCATGGCATGTATACTGGCCTCACCCAGCCATTGTTGTACTCCAGCGCACTTTCGCTTTTGTTTTACTTTTTATATTTCCCAATGTTTTGGGATCTACCCAAATTTAAAAAATAGAAAATAACAATAAAAAAACAGTGTTGGTGTTGAGGAAGGGTTGAGACGCATGCGCATATATATATATATATATATATATACACATACATGCATGCAAACACGTGCGTGCATGTATGATATATATGCATGCATTAATCACGTTATAGGAGGATGTGCGCGGATGTTCCCAGCATATGCGCACATCTGCCCTTAGTGGCCCACAGGGGCTCATGTTGGCCCTGTGGGATATATGTGATCCCTTTTAATATATGTAGGGGCTTGTGCCCCCTTATAATGTAGGGGCTTGTGCCCCCTTATATATATGAATGTGGCCCCTTATATAATATGATTAATGTATACATGTGTATGGATGTGCCCCAAGCATCAATACACATGTATATTATATATATTTATATATATATATATATATATATTCCCCCCCCCCTCCTACAACTGAAACCAGGTGCATCGGTGTGAATGTGCCCCAAGCATTCGCACCGATGCAATCTGGCTAATTGCATCAGAATGACCGGAAAAGGGTCCGGTCATCCTGATGAATACAGAGAGCTCAGATTCAACAGAAATCTGAGCCCTTGTTGTAATTTCCCCAGCGCCGCTGGAGATAATTACACATGATAGAAGAAGGGGAGAAGCCTCTCCTCCTTCTATTAAGCGCATTCCGCAGTGCGATTACTATCGCACTGTCGAGGAATGCTAGGTGCAGCAGGCGGGAGATCAAAGGCTTCTCCCGCCTGTCTGCAGCGCGTCCCCGATGTGCTGGCCGGGCGCAGTGACGTCATATCACTGCGCCGGCCCACGTGGATGGATGGGGGCTAGTGCGCACGCCCCTGGTGGGCGGCGTGGCGCGGAGTGCGGGCCGCCGGGGGATAAATATCCGTGGCCCCGGCACTCTGGGTTCAGGATCGGGGCCCCCACCTGGAGAGCGCATCGGCGCTCAGGACAACGCGGCCCCCCCTCCGGCTCAAGGACGACCGGACCCCCACCTGATAAGAGAGCGCGTCCTGCACTCTGGGAGAAGGATCCGGACCCACTGCCGCCCCCACCCCCCAGAAGGAGGCCCCCTGGCTGGCGAGGATCACCCTGGACAACAAGCATAAACATTAAGTATCACCCCCGTAGCACCCCCCCCACTATTCCACCAACACCTTAACCCTTGTCTGTGCCTGTGCCCTGATCCCTGTACCACCCCTATCCCACCAACACCCTGATTAACCCTTTCCCTGAGCCAGGATAGCCCGTGATCTCTCCCCTGTGTTACCCCTGGAACCCAATACACCCCTGTTACCCCTGGTAACCCTAATCCTATATCCCCTGATCCCCTACTGACCCCTGGAGCCCTATACACCCTGGTTAACCTGATTAACCCCCGGTGGTTACCCTGGTTCCCTGCCTGGTTCCTCTGTAGAGCTGCCTCTGCTCTGCAAACAATTAATTAACCCTCTTGTAACCCCATAGGGACAGTGAGTACAGACGGGTGGGTTATTGTTAACTATACTTGTTGTGTGAACTGTATAGTTAGTTGATGGGTGGAATTGGGAATGTGTAGTGTAGTTTAGGATTGTATATTTAGTGCTGTATAGTTAGTATTGCGTGCGTAGTGTATTGTTAGTAATAAATACTGTGTTACTTGTAACTATCTGTGTAACGTGTAGTTATTGGCGATAGTTAGTTAGGCGCATGCAGCTAGCAAGTGATTAGTGTAAAGCATAGCGAAAGTATGTTGTTATTGTTATATAAAGGCAATAAAATGGGCGGAGTTATCACTAGACGGCTCCTCCCATTTATGAATATTAATTATCGATATTTGCATAAATATTGGTGATTAATATTCCCCCTTTACAGTTGGCTACCTCCTCCTCCTCCACCGCTTCCACCTACACTGCCACATCCACCGCCCTCCTCAACCTCCTACTCCATATTCACCTCCTCCTCCTAGATCAAGATTTATTAGTTATTTGAAGTCATTTCCCTATCCACATTTGTTTGCAGAGCACTTGCCATGCTCTTAACCACATTTTGCTGCCTTTTGCAGCCCTCTAGCCCTTTCCATGACTTTTTTTAGAGCCATTTTAGTGCTCCAAAGTTCAGGTCCCCTTTGACTTCAATTGGTCCCGAACTCGAACTATTTTGCGAAGTTCGGCCGAACCCGGCGAACCCAACATCCAGGTGTCCGCTCAACTGTAGTTATGACCACCCAGCAATCTAGCAGCAGTGGCCGTGTTTGCAAACTATAAAGAAAAAATGCTGGACTATGCACGGAGTCTTGGCCGTTTTGGCCATCAGAGAGGCCAGTGCCTTTTCCTATATTGTGCAATCACGGCCACTGCTGGTAATTAATTGTAAATGGCTGTCTAATGTGATGGAAAAAAAATTCCTAACAGCAAAGCAGGCAATATGGGCAATCAAACATATATTAGTAAGTGCTTTGTATAACTTTCTCTACACTATAAATGCCATTTGCTGAAGTGAGACAACCTTTTTGAGCTTTTTTGTCAATCAAGTCTCGGGGTTCAGTACTGGAGAAAGAGGAGTATGACAACCTATTATGTAATTTTTAAGGAATAATGCATTTTGATCGTGAATTATTTTTATAGTCTACTGAAATGCTTTGTTTTATTCATGATATATTGGTATTTCTTGTAGCTTCAAATTTGAACATTATGCTTTTGGTTTTGTTGACATTATCAGTTGCAAGAAAAAGTATGTGAACCCCTTTGGAATGATATGGATTTCTGCACAAATTGGTCATAAAATGTGATCTAATCTTCCATCTAAGTCACAACAATAGACAATCACAGTATGCTTAACTAATAACACACAAAGAATTAAATGTTACCATGTTTTTTATTGAACACACCATGTAAACATTCGCAGTGCAGGTGGAAAAAGTATGTGAACCCCTAGACTAATGACATCTCCAAGAGCTAATTGGAGTGAGGTGTCAGCCAACTGGAGTTCAAATCAATGACATGAGATTGGAGGTGTTGGTTACAGCTGCCCCTGCCCTATAAAAAACACACACCAGTTCTGGGTTGGCTTTTCACAAGAAGCATTGCCTGATGTGAATGATGCCTCGCACATAAGAGCTCTCAGAAGACCTACGATTAAGAATTGTTGACTTGCATAAAGCTGGAAAAGGGCTATAAAAGTATCTCCAAAAGCCTTGCTTTTCATCAGTCCACGGTAAGACAAATTTGTCTATAAATGGAGAAAGTTCAGCACTGCTGCTACTCTCCACTAGGAGTGGACGTCCTGTAAAGATGACTGCAAGAGCCACAGCGCAGACTGCTCAATGAGGGAGAAGAATCCTAGAGTGTCAGCTAAAAACTTACAAAAGTCTCTGGCATATGCTAACTAGAGATGTCGCGAACATTAAAATTTACCGTTCCGCGAACCAGCGAACGCGAATTTCCGCAAATGTTCACGAACGGGCGAACGGGCCAACCGCCATAGACTTCAATAGGCAGGAAAATTTTAAACCCACAGGGACTCTTTCTGGCCACAATAGTGATGGAAAAGTTCTTTCAAGGGGACTAACACCTGGATTGTGGCATGCCGGAGGGGGATCCATGGCAAAACTCCCATGGAAAATTACGTAGTTGACGCAGAGTCTGGTTTTATAATCCATAATGGGCATAAATCACCTAACATTCCTAAATTGTTTTGTTTTATCTAAGGACATTATAATCAAAATGAACGCTCATCTTATTGCCTTTAAGAATAAGACCAGCCTGAAACCAAAGTTATATTATGTGGCTGAGGAAGCCAAGATGAGTTCATGGCAAGTTCAGTCTATATAAAAAACAAAAAAATTGTTAACATAAACGGACATTGTATTAAAAGTTATTGCTTTAAGATATGAGACCATCTGTAAGGAGTATACAACTCCCTAAAACATGTCTGTCTAGAGGGAACATGGTTACTTGATAAGGCTCATGTCCTTGGAGCACACCTGGTGTATGAGGTTCAATTTATATATTCATATAATTATATATATATATATAATTATGAATATATATATATCTCTGCATGGTATATTTAGTTTACAACATATGTTAATCAATAATTCATATAATGTGTTATCTATGTGTAACAATGTATCGATTTATATATATGTTATACCATGTATTTACCATTTAGAAGGTATTGTAGAAGATACAAAACAAGGTAAGTTTAAGTTAATTGGATTCCAAACAAAGTTATTCATGGATGTAACATAGTAGTAACATAGTACATAAGGCCGAAAAAAGACATTTGTCCATCCAGTTCGGCCTGTTATCCAGCAAGTTGATCCAGGGAAGGCAAAAACCCTGTGTGGTAGAAGCCAATTTTCTCCACTTTGGGGAATAAAAAATTCCTTCCCGACTCCAATCATGCAGTCAGAATAACTCCCTGGATCAAACGACCCCTCTCTAGTACCTATTGCCTGTAATATTATACGCTCCAGAAATATATCCAGGCCCCTCTTGAATTCCTTTATTGTACTCACCATCACCACCTCCTCAGGCAGAGAGTTCCATAGTCTCACTGCTCTTACCGTAAAGAATCCTTTTCTAGGTTTGTGTACAAACCTTCTTTCCTCCAGACGCAGAGGATGTCCCCTCGTCACAGTCACAGTCCTGGGGATAAATAGATGATGGGATAGATCTCTGTACTGACCCCTGATATATTTATACATATTAATTAGATCTCCCCTCAGTCGTCTTTTTTCTAAAGTGAATAACCCTAATTTTGATAATCTTTCAGGGTACTGTAGTTGCCCCATTTTCAGTTATTACTTTAGTTGCCCTCCTCTGGACCTTCTCCAGCTCTGCTATGTCTGCCTTGTTTACAGGAGCCCAGAACTGTACACAGTACTCCATGTGTGGTCTGACTAGCGATTTGTAAAGTGGTAGGACTATGTTCATATCACGGGAATCTATGCCCCTTCTGATGCAACCCATTATCTTGTTGGCCTTGGCAGCAGCTGCCTGACACTGGTTTTTGCTGCTTAGTGTTGCTGTTTATTAAAATTCCTAGATCCTTTTCCATGTCAGTGTTACCGAGTGTTTTACCATTTAGTATGTACGGGTGACTTGCATTTTTCCTTCCCATGTGCATAACTTTACATTTATCAGTGTTAAACCTCATCTGCCACTTATCTGCCCAAGCCTCCAATCTATCCAGAGTCCCTCTGTAGCAGTATACTGTCCTCTTCAGTGTTAATTACTTTACACAGTTTAGTGTCATCTGCGAAAATTGATACTTTACTATGCAAGCCTTCTACAAGATCATTAATAAATATATTAAAGAGAATAGGGCCCAATACTGACCCTGAGGTACTCCACTAGTGACAGTGACCCAATCTGAGTGATGTATCGTTAATAACCACCCTCTGTTTTCTATCACTCAGCCAGTTACTTACCCACACACAGATGTTTTCTCCCAGTCCGAGCATTCTCATTTTATATACTAACCTTTTATGTGGTAGAGTGTCAAATGCTTTGGAGAAGTCCAGATATACGACATCCATTGATTCGCCGCTGTCAAGTCTAGAACTTACCTCCTCATAGAAACTGATTAAATTAGTCTGACATGACCGATCCCTCACGAAGCCATGCTGATATGGCGTTATTTGCTTATTCCGTTGAGATGCTCTAATATAGCATCTCTCAGAAAACCTTCAAACAGTTTACCCACAAACAGATATTAAACTTACCGGCCTATAGTTTCCAGGCTCTGTTTTTGGCCCCCTTTTTGAATATTGGCACCACATTTGGCCACGGCGCCAATCCTGTGGGACATTCCCTGTCAGTATAGAGTCTGCAAATATCAGAAATAAGGGTCTGGCTATGACATTACTTAATTCCTTTAGGATACGGGGGTGTATGTCATCCGGGTCCTGGCGATTTGTCTATTTTAATCTTTTTAAGTCGCTGATGTCTTCTTCCGGGTCAGACAGGACACTTTTAATGGGGAATTTATTTTTGCATTCTGCATGTCATCTGACAATTTATTTTCCTCAGTGAATACATTGGAGAAAAAAATATTTAACAGCTTTGCTTTCTCCTCGTCGCTCTCTGCGACTCCCCCCTCATTACTCTTTAAAGGGCCGACACCTTCAGATTTATACTTTTTAACATTTATATAATTGAAGAACATTTTAGGGTAGTTTTACTCTCTTTGGCAATTAATCTCTCGGTCTCTAGTTTGGCGGCTTTTATTTGTTTTTTACATGTTCTATTTTTTTCCTTATAGTTTTTCAGTTGCTTCCGTGCTACCCTCCTGTTTTTTAGTGTTTTTATATGCTTTCTTTTTGTCATTTATTGCTTTCTTTACAGTTCTATTTATCCACATTGGTTTCTTTTTGTTCCTTAACCTTTTATTCCATACGGTATGTACCTCTCACAATGAGATTTTAGGATTGTTTTTAAAGATATCCCATTTTGTGTCTGTATTTGTGAGGACTTTGTCCAGTTAGTTAGACCTATGGCCTCTCTTAGTGGCTAAATTTAGCTTTTTTGAAGTTTGGTATTTTTGTTCCTCCCTGTAGAAACGCTCTTTTGAAATGATAATTGGAAGGTTATTACTTTATGGTCACTATTTCCCAGGTGTCCCCCAACCTGCACGTCTGTTGTTCTGTCAGGTCTATTGGTTAATACTAAGTCCAGTATGGCCGTCCCTCTAGTCGGGTCCTGAACCAGTTGGGAGAGGTAATTGTCTTTGGTTATTGCCAAGAACCTGTTTGCCTTATGAGATATACAAGTTTCAGTTTCCCAGTCTATATCTGGGTAGTTGAAGTCCCCCATAAGTAACCACCTCATTATGATTGCCGCCTCGTCTATCTCGTTTAGTAGTAGATTTTCTGTGGACTCTGGAATTTAGGTGGTTTATAGTAAACTCCTATTAGTAATTTATTGTTGTTTTTAGCTCTATGTATCTCTACCCACAGTGACTCCACATGTTCATGTCCCTCACTTATATCTTCTCGGACTGTGGCTTTAGACAGGACTTTATATAAAGGCAGACCCCTCCCCCTCTCCGGTTTTGACGATCCTTTCTAAACAGACTGTAACCTTGTACATTAACTGCCCAGTCATAGCTATCATCCAGCCATGTCTCAGTTATTCCCACTATGTCATAGTCCTCCTCACACATCACTAACTCCAGTTCACCAGTTTTATTAGTCAGGCTTCTGCATTAGTATACATACATTGAGAGGTTTATGTATATTTTTTACCCTACAACCTTTCCTTCTGAACTGTTCTAGTCCCTCCTTCCAATAAATGATAAATGAAATGTACAAGTTCCGATGCCAAGCATCAAAGCCGCTCAACCTATATTTAAAAAAGATAGGAGAAGACAGTCAACTCCAACAAGTCCAGGATATAGGTAATTAAAAGTGTAAGGAAAAGACCTTCCTCAGTGATTTATATGGAAAGGTCAAAGAGGTCCTGAGAACGTATTATTAGATATTTAATTTTAATGCTTAAAAGTTGTGATGTTCACCTACAGTACCGCAGTGCCATCTGGAGGCAGATGGGCAACATTATATTATTTCATTATTTGTCCTATACCATTTTAGGAGTTGAGATAACGTCATGAGGTTTTAGCATGCGAATACACCCACCCTACCTGATTGGGAATCCATAATCTAAAGGGGATGATTCTTAGATAAGGGGGGGAATAATTACTCGTGTGCGGTAAGTTAGCATGATTATTAGCAGAGAAAAAAGAAAGCTAGAGAAAAGATCCATATATCCATTGATCCATCCATTTATTCAATCAAAAAGAAAACTTGACCAGAAAGAAACTTGGATTACTCTTTTTGGATTACTAGGAAATTTCTTCAGAACTGGTCCCATCTGAACTCTGTCTACCTTTGACCCGGTAACGTATATTTTGTTTACTACTCGTGATATAATAAGATATTTCTCTCGGTATATAGTCAAGAGTTCCCATATTGGGAATATATAGTGTTAGTGCCTCCATAATGCTGATTATTCTCTTAGCAAAGATGCATATTGTTAATGGAAGGTCTGACATTATTGAAAAGAGGACTAAACCCTTGGAAAGTTATTTTCCTTAGTCTGATTACCGAGCTGAATATTTTATCATATTAATATCATATATTTTTGATTGGTCATAGGAAAACAGAGTCAAGGATAACAGTTATTTTCCTGTAAATCCGTGTTTTATTGTTATAACCTGTTTTGATAACAGAAATCCTAAGTTTCTCTTGGTATGAGTCCCGTTTGTTAAAAGTATGACACTGGTTGTCATGAAACAATAAATCATACTGTGCTGATCAGATAGGGTGTGTTCACACCACCATTTTGGATGTTACGTTGTAACTTCAAATTTGTTTTTGCAGTTGTATTGTTTTTATATTCTTTGTTTTTATAATAAACTATTATATATTTTTGCATACAATTGTTCCTTTGTTTCACTGCTTGCACAAATCAAATTAAGATACTTGATAAAAAGAACTTAGAGGCGTTTTTTTTTTATGTCCGCCTGAAGGATAATATATTTTATATTTTTTTTTATCCTCTCTTTTATATGAAGATTCTTTTTCATATAGAAGATATATGACAGTTTGGAGTAACGTGCTTTAAAACATCCAACGTGTGTATATGATCAGGTATGATGTTGTATCGATCAGGTAGTGTAAGGGTTACGCCCGCTTCACAGTGACAGACCAAACTCTGACAGACCAACTCCCCGTTTCACGCACCGCAAATAACCGCAAACAGTCCATTTGCACAACCGCAAACTCCCCATTTGCACAAGGTTTGGATACCAAGCTAGCCATGTCCCGTTACTGTCCTCACTGACGTCATTGAAGGTCTCTTCCTCCACCCAGCCACATACAACACCAAGGGTACCCGAAAGGTGACAACAAGCCCCCTGGGACGCCTTCTGTGGTTGGTCTTTCACCTCCTCAAAGCCACCTTCCTCCTCTGAGTCCTCTTCTTCAGACTCCTCTCTCTGCGTTGCCGCAGGTCCAGCAAATCAACGACGACAAGGCTGCTTCTGGTGGTGATGGTGACCACAACTCTTCCTCTTCATGCTCATCTACGTCCTGATCCAGCACTCTTCGCAGGGCACGCTCCAGGGATGAGGTCAATGATGTTGCCTTGGGTTTGACTGACCAGGTTTGTCACCTCCGCAAAAGGACGCATGAGCCTACAGCCATTGGCATGAGCGTTCAGTAACGCGGCCAAAAAAATACCCAGCTCCGCAGAGGCTGTCCTCTTCTTTTTTTTTTTTTTTTTAAAAAAAATCTGTTCTTACCAGTTTAATCTCTGTTTTGTCCCCTAGCAGGGGCCGGTGTGGTGTATGGATGAGATTTTAGGAACCGGGAGATGGAAAAAGATGGCTCGGTCCTCTTACTTCCAATTTGGGGCACTGCGCGTGCGCCGTGCAATCTACTGTGCTACCCGATATGAGTGGTATGTTAAGTATACTATTCCTATCAGTTTAATCCCTGTTACGTCCCCTATCAGGGGACGTGTATGGAATAGATTTTAGGAACCGGGAGATGGAAAAAGATGCTTGGTTGGTCCTCTTAGTTCCAATTTGGGGCACGGCGCGTGCGCCGGGCAATGTACTGTGCTACTAGATATGAGTGGTATGTTAAGTAGTACTATTCCTATCAGTTTAATCCCTGTTACGTCCCCTAGCAGGGGATGTGTATGGAATAGAGTTTAGACAACCGCAAAGAGTTGTCAATAGTTGACACACTCATGACATAAATTTATTCCTCTATGCGTCAATCTTGGTGTAGGACTGTGCTCGTGCGCACGTTTGGGAGATTGCAGTCGATGGCGGTTTTTCAAAGCCTATGGTCATGCTGAGGTAGTTCAGTGAGAGTTAAGTGACCCAGAAAACAATGATTCTGCAGTGTGGGCCCATTGTTGGCCTAGTAGGCTTTAATGATCACCTTAGATGATCACAAAGAAAATTAATGTTTTTTTTCTATGCAAAATTATCCTGCCGATCGCTTTTTGGTCTGTTCACAATGAAGCAACGACCTTATCATCTGGGGGTGCCAACATTGCCAACACACTCATAGAGATGATCGCTTCATTGTGATACGCAAGCCCCTTCACCACAACAAGGTAACGATCACGAAGGGGAATTGACACATGTATGTCCTTTTTTTTGTTTTGTTTTTGCAGCCACAGTGCAGCATCAGAGGCCAGAAAAAATTAGGAATGTACACATGCCTGAAAAATTAGGTATTGTTGCAGCCGCTGCTGATGTTTTCCAGGCAGAAAGTGCACTAAAACATTGCAGCTTGAACCCTAGTTGGTGGCGGCGAAGTCACGCAAGTCATCCGGCATGCAGAAATATAGCAGCGTGTGGACCATTTTATAGCCCAAGGCATCTCATCAGGCCTTTTTTAGTCAAATGTATCCCCCACTGTCAGTCCCTTTGGGATCCATGCCTCATTCATCTTGATAAAGGTGAGGTAATCTAGACTTTTTTGACCTAGGCGACTTCTCTTCTCAGTGACACTACCTCCTGCTGCGCTGAAGGTCCTTTCTGACAGGACACTTGAAGCGGGGCAGGCCAGAAGTTCTATCTATCGCAAATTGGGATAGCTCAGGCCACAGGTGAAGCCTGGACACCCAGTTAGTCAAGGGGTTCATCGCTCCTCAGAGTGTCTATCTGCAGTTAAGGCGAGGTAGTCTTCTACCTGTCGTCGAGTCATTCTCTGAGGTGGACCCCGAAGGGCTGTGGCGATGCGTAGGACTTAAAAAGCTCTGCATGTCCTCCATCAACAACATGTCTGTAAAGCGTCCTGTCCTTGCTGGCGTGGTCACGGTAGGAGCAGGATTACTTTCACCTCTTCCCCTGTTAGATTCCCGTTGTGCTGTGACATCACCCTTATACACTGTGTAAAGCATACTTTTTAACTTGTTTTGTAACTGCTGCATCCTTTCCGACTTCCGAATTCGGTAACATTTCAGGCACTTCTGCTTATACTGGGGGTCTATTAGCGTGGCCACCCAGTACAGGTTTTTATACGAGGGACCCTCAACAGGCATGACCGCATGAAAGACCCCATTTGCACAAGGTTGGATGCCGAGCTACTCATGTCCTGTTCCCCGTCCTCACTGATCTCATTGAAGGTCTGTTCTTCCCCCCAGCCACGTACAACACCACGGGTACCAGATAGGTGACAACGAGCACCCTGGGATGCCTGCTGTGGTTGGTCTTCCTCCTCCTCAAAGCCACATTCCTCCTCTGACTCCTCTTCCTCAGACTCCTCTTCGAGCGTTGCCACAGGTCCAGCAGGTGATGCTGATAAGGCTGTTTCTGGTGGTGATGGTGACCACAACTCTTCCTCTTCACGCTCATCTACGGCCTGATCCAGCACTCTTCGCAGGGCACGCTCCAGGAAGAAAACAAATCGGATGATGTCGCTGATGGTGCCTTCGGTGCGACTGACTAGGTTTGTCACCTCCTCAAAAGGACGCATGAGCCTACAGGCATTGTGCATGAGCGTCCAATAACGTGGCAAAAAAATACCCAACTCCGCAGAGGCTGTCCTAGCACCCCGGTCCATACAAATACTCGTTGACGGCTTTTTCAAGTTGGAGCAGGTGGTCGAACATTAGGAGTGTTGAATTCCAACGTGTCGGGCTGTCGCAAATCAAGCGCCTCACTGGCATGTTGTTTCACCGCTGAATATCTGAAAAGTGCACCATGGCTGTGTAGGAACGCCTGAAATAGCCACACACCTTCCTGGCCTGCTTGAGGACGTCCTGTAAGCCTGGGTACTTATGCACAAAGTGCTGTACGATCAGATTCAACACATGTGCCATGCACGGCACATGTCAACTTGCCCAAATTCAATGCCGCCAACAAATTGCTTCCGTTGTCACACACCACTTTGCCGATCTCCAGTTGGTGCAGAGTCAGCCACTGATCCACCTGTGCGTTCAGGGCGGACAGGAGTGCTGGTCTGGTGTGACTCTCTGCTTTCAGGCAAGTCAACCCAAGACTGCGTGACACTGTCGTATCTGGGATGTGAAATAACCCCTGGGGAGCTGGGGGGGTGCAGTTGATGTGGAGCAAGACGCAGCAGCAGAAGAGGACTCAGCCGAGGAGGTTAGCGAAGAGGATGGAGTAGGAGAGTAGAGAAGGTGGCAGCAGGCCTGCCTGCAAGTCGTGGAGGTGTCACCAACTCCTCTGCAGAGCCACGCATTCCATGCTTGGCAGCAGTCAGCAGGTTTACCCAATGCGCAGTGTACGTGATATACCTGCCCTGACCGTGCTTTGCAGACCAGGTATCAGTGGTCAGATGGACCTCTGCCCCAACACTGTGTGCCAGACATGCCATGACTTCTTTTTCCACAATAGAGTACAGGTTGGGGACTGCCTTTTGTGAAAAATAATTTCGGCCGGGTACCATCCACTGCGGTGTCCCAATAGCTATACATTTTTTGAAGGCCTCAGACTCCACCAGCTTGTATGGTAAAAGCTGGCTGGCTAAGAGTTCCGACAAGCAAGCTGTCAGATGCCGGGCAAGGGGGTGACTCTGTGACATTGGCTTCTTACGCTCAAACATTTCCTTGACAGACACCTGACTGTGGGCAGATGAGCAGGAACTGCTGAAGGTAAGAGGCGGAGTGGCGGATGGTTGAGAGTTGGGGCAAGGAGGACAGCAGTGGTTGACGTGGCTGAAGATGCTGGACCAGGAGGAGGATGGTGGCTTTGAGTTTGTGTGCTGCTTGTACTCATCATGTGTTGATCCCATAGGCATTTGTGATGTGAGATCATGTGCCTTCGCAAAGCAGTTGTACCTAGGTGGGTGTTGGACTTCCCACGACTCAGTTTCTTTTGGCACAGGTTGCAAATGGCATCGCTGTTATCAGAGGCAGACACACAAAACAAATGCCACACTGCTGAGCTTTGCAATGACAGCATCTGGTGGTGGCAACAGCATGCGTTGATTGGCGTGCTGTCTGGCTGACCCCGAGTGCCGATACATGCTGTCTGACTGTGCCACTAGCTCCTTGCGATGACCTCCCCCTGCTTCCAACTCGTCTCCTCCTCCTCTCTGTCTCCCCATCTGAACTTTCCCCCTGTTCTTCTTCTCTTCGAGCGGGCACCCACGTGACATCCACGGACACATCGTCATCATCAACCGCTTCACTTGTATCTGACAACTCAGCAAAGGAAGCAGCAGCGGGTACAACATCATCATCATCACACGTACGTCCATGTGTGTAAATGCTGCCTGACTGAGATATATCCCTGTTATCTACATCCTCTGGCAATAATGGTTACCCTTCACTCATTTCTTTCCAACTGATGTGTAAATAACTCCTCTGATAGATCAAGTGAAGCAGCTGTGGTGCTAGTGTTTGTGGTGGCGGCAGGCAAGCAAGTGGTAACTTGAGAGGTGCCCGAAGCTGAGCTGGAGGAGGATGGTGCGTCAAGATTCAGAGCGGAAGCTGTAGAAGATTGGGTGTCCTGTGTTAGCCAGTCAACTATGTCCTCAGAACTTTTCGAGTTCAGGGTACGTGGCCTCTGAACATTGGGCATTATTCTAGGGCCAAAGAAAATCACAGCACCACAACCACGACGGCCCCTGCGGGGTGGCCTGCCTCTGCCTGTCATTTTTTTTTCAATTAGTTGTACTATGCGTGCAAGCAACTGTGACACCAGATATGAGTGGTGGCACTGGGCACTGGCAGTAGTTCGCACAGTACACGCTGTGGGCCTGACACACACGCTTGAAGGCAACTGAAAATTAGATTACATTGAAAAAATTGTTTTTTTTTTTAATGCAAGCTACTGTGACTTCAGATATGAGTTATGACACTGGGCACTGGCAGTAGTGGGCACAGTACACGCTGTGGGCCTGACACACACGCTTGCAGGCAACTGCAATTAGATTACAGTGAATTTTTTTTTGTTATTTTTTAAATGCAAGCTACTGTGACACCAGATATGAGTGGTGGCACTGGGCACTGGCAGTAGTGGGCACAGTACACGATGTGGGCCTGACACACACGCTGGCAGGCAACTGCAATTAGATTACAGTGAAAAAATTGTTGTTTTAAAAAAATGCAAGCTACTGTGACACCAGATATGAGTGGTGCAACTGGGCACTGCAGTAGTTGGCACAGTACACGCTGTGGGCCTGACACACACGCTTGCAGGCAACTGCAATTAGATTACAGTGAAAAAAAATTTTTTTTTTTTAAATGCAAGCTACTGTGACACCAGATATGAGTGGTGGCACTGGGCACTGGCAGTAGTGGGCACAGTACAACGCTGTGGGCCTGACACACATGCTGGCAGGCAACTGCAATTAGATTACAGTGAAAAAATATATATATTTTTTTAAATGCAAGCTACTGTGACACCAGCTATGAGTGGTGCAACTGGGCACTGGCAGTAGTGGGCACAGTACACGCTGTGGGCCTGACACAAACGCTGGCAGGCAACTGCAATTAGATTACTGTGAAATTTTTTTTGTTTATTTTAAATGCAAGCTACTGTGACACCAGCTATGAGTGGTGGCACTGGGCACTGGCAGTAGTGGGCACAGTACACTGTGGGCCTGACACAAACGCTGGCAGGCAACTGCAATTAGATTACTGTGAAAATTTTTTGTTTATTTTAAATGCAAGCTACTGTGACACCAGATATGAGTGGTGGCACTGGGCACTGGCAGTAGTGGGCACAGTACATGATGTGGGCCTGACACAAACGCTGGCAGGCAACTGCAATTAGATTACTGTGAAAAAAATTTTGTTTATTTTAAATGCAAGCTACTGTGACACCAGATATGAGTGGTGGCACTGGGCACTGGCAGTAGTGGGCACAGTACACGCTGTGGGCCTGACACACATGCTGGCAGGCAACTGCAATTAGATTACAGAGAAAAAAAAAAAGAAAAAGCAGACTGATGTACTAGCCCTAAAAAGGCCTTTTTGGGGTGCTGTCAGGACGCTGTCCTTACAGCAGATCAGATGAGTCTTTGAGGACTGGAGTGGACACAGAACCTGGCCTAGCTAACGATTTCCTTATTAAATCAGCGAGATCCCTGCTCTCACTAACACTGCAGCTTCCGAATGAATCTAAGATAGATGCTGTCCTTGCTTTTTGATAGGAGGTGGGAGGGTCTGGGAGGGAGGTATGCTGCTGATTGGCTGGAATGTGTCTGCTGACTGTGAGGTACAGGGTCAAAGTTTGCTCAATGATGACGTATAGGGGGCGGACCGAACATCGCATATGTTCGCCCACCGCGGCGAACGCGAATAAGCGATGTTCGCCGGCGAATAGTTTGGGACATCTCTAATGCTAACAATCCCTGTTAGCGAATCTAACGTAAAACACTAAACAAGAATGGATTTCATGGGAGGATACCACAGAGGAAGCCACTGCTGTCCAAAAAAAACATTGCTGCACGTTTACAGTTTGCACAAGAGCACCTGGATGTTCCACAGCAGTACTGGCAAAATATTCTGTGGACAGATGAAACCAAAGTTGAGTTGTTTGGAAGAAACACACAACACTATGTGTGGAGAAAAAGAGGCACAGCACACCAACATCAAAACCTCATAACTGGTGGGGGGATATGGGGGGGGGGGGGGGGGGGGGGGGGGGGGGGGGGGGGGGGGGGGGGGGGGGGGGGGGGGGGGGGGGGGGGGGGGGGGGGGGGGGGGGGGGGGGGGGGGGGGGGGGGGGGGGGGGGGGGGGGGGGGGGTGGGGGCATCATGGTTTGGGGCTGCTTTGCTGCGTCAGGGCCTGGACGGATTGCTATCATCGAAGGAAAAATGAATTCCCAAGTTTATCAAGACATTTTGCAGGAGAACTTAAGGCCATCTGTCCACCAGCTGAAGCTCAACAGAAGATGGGTGTTGCAACAGGACAACGACCCAAAGCATAGAAGTAAATCAACAACAGAATGGCTTAAACAGAGAAAATACGCCTTCTGGAGTGGCCCAGTCAGAGTCCTGACCTGATTGAGATGCTGTGGCATGACCTCAAGAAAGCGATTCACACCAGACATCCCAAGAATATTGCTGAACTGAAACAGTTCTGTAAAGAGGAATGGTCAAGAATTACTCCTGACGTTGTGCACGTCTGATCTGCAACTACAGGAAACGTTTGGTTGAAGTTATTGCTGCCAAAGGAGGTTCAACCAGTTATTAAATCCAGGGTTCACATACTTTTTCCACCTGCACTGTGAATGTTTACATGGTGTGTTCAATAAAAACATGGTAACATTAAATTATTTTTGTGTTATTAGTTTAAGCAGACTGTGATTGTCTATTGTTGTGACTTAGATGAAGATCAGATCACATTTTATGACCAATTTGTGCAGAAATCCATATCATTCCAAAGGGTTCACATACTTTTTCTTGCAACTGTATAGTGAAAGATTTACAAATATTGGGCACAATTGCAGTTTTCCTTCAGCATACTGTATTAAGGGAAAATGCCATTGTAAGTAGTTGCAGAGCTTTGAGTTTTCTGGTGATGCTTTACTATATGTTTTTTATTTTTAAAATAAAGATTTTGATAAGGCAAGATTTTATTCTGTTCAAAAATTATTTCACTGTGTAAAACTTAGCAAAAATTAAAATGATAGACTTATTAGGTATCGCTGCATTTGTAACAACCTGCTCTATAAAAAATATCACATTATATGCCCCTTCAGGTGAATGCTGTAAAAAAAAATAAAAAAATATGCCAAAACAGCCATTTTTTTCACCTTGCCTCACAAAAAGTTTAATACCAAGCAATCAAAAATGATTCCTTGGTATTAAACTTTTTGTGAGGCAAGGTGAAAAAAATGGCTGTTTTGGCATATTTTTTTTTTTTTTTACAGCATTCACTTCAATGGTACCAAAATGGTACCAATCAAACTGTCACCTCATCCCGCAAAAAATTAGCCCCCACATAAGACAATCGCTTAAAAAATAAAAGCCAATGCACTCATAAACCTATCCATCAAAATCTGCACTGCAAAAGCCATATGGCGCTCCTTCCATTCTAAATTGTGCCATCTGCCCCCACAGCAGTTCACTATCACATATGGGGTGTTGCTGTATTCAGGAGAAAATGGGTAACTAATTATGGGGTGCTTTTTCTCCTGTAACCCCTTGTGAAAATGAACAATTTGGGGCTAAAGCAACATTTTATTGGAAGAAACAAAATTTTTCATTTTTATAGCCAAGTGTTTCCAAATTCTGTAAAACGCTTAGGGGGTCAAAGTGCTCAGTACCCCCTTAATATATTCTTTAAGGGGTGTAGTTTCCAAAATGGGGTCTCTTCAAATACAAAATGGTGCCTAAAAACCATTCTAGCAAAATCTGGCTCCAAAATCCATATGGCGCTCCTTTCCTTTTGACCACTGCCACGTGCCCATAGAGCAGTTTACCGCCACATATTGGGTATTTCTGCAAACTGCAGAATCAGAGTAATATATATTGAGATTTATTTTGCTGTTAACCCTTGCTGTGTTGCAAGAAAAAAATTATTAACATAAACATTTTATAAAAAAAAGAGAAATTTAAAAATTTCACCTCCATTTCCTTTAATTCTTGTGGAACACCTCAAGGGTTAACAAAGTTTGTAACATCAGTTTTGAATAATTTGAGGGGTGTAGTTTCTAAAATGGGGTCATTCATGGGTGGTTTGAATTATGTGACCCCTTAAAATCACTTTATAACTGAATTGGTGCTTAAAAAATGGTGTTGAAATTTTGTTGAGAATTTAAAAAATTGCTTCGAAACTTCTAAGCCTTCTAACATCTTAAAAAAATAAAATGACATTTACAAAATTATGCCAACATAAAGCAGACATGGGGAATGATTGATAACCATTTTATGAGGTATTACTATCTGTCTTAAAAGTAGAGAAATTCAAATCTAGAAAATTGTGAATTTTTCTAAATTTTTGGGTAAATTTGCGATTATTTTATAAATAAAGGTGAAATATATAGACTCAAATTTACCACTGTCATGAAGTACAACGTGTCACGAGAAAACCATCTCAGAATGGCTTGAATAAGTAAAAGCGTTCCAAAGTTATTACCACATAAAGTGACACATGTCAGATTTGTGGTACACTCCCATTCACTTCTATGGGAGCAGTGGGGAGCAGCGCTTGGTGGTGGGCAGACCCTGGGAAATCCGGGTCCTCCACTCACAGCTCTCCTTGCTCCATTCTTGTTGTAGGTGCGGGTCCCAGAGGTGGAACCCACACCTATCAGACAATGGGGGCATATCCTAGCGATATGCCCCCATTGTCTGTGATGGGAATTCCCCTTTAGCAGTTCATAGGACAAAAATACAAATTTGACAAGATGGCCTGGTGAATTGTAGTTTTCTGTTTATAGCAATTAGCCATTACATTGCTGACCTAAATATTCTGTAGACTCAAAGGGATAACTTTTCATTGCCCTTGAAAAGTAATTTCAAGAGGAAGGGGTACTATGACTTATATATTGTTGACCTATTATTTATATCAGATTAGCTGATTGCAGGGCACATGTCACACTGGAATGCAGCACAGCTCAGTTTACTGTGTAGAGGCCACGCCTGTTACTGTAGTTTCCTGCTCATTCATGCCTCTTGCACACGACTGTATGTATCTTTCTGTATTTTGCGGTCCATTTTTCCGAACAGATCCATTTCCGTTCCATATTTTCACAAAAACATCTCCGTATGGTTTCCGTATGCGATCCGTTTTTTGCGGATCGCAAACAGAAACATAAAATTTATGATTATCAGAAGGTATAGCGGCTCACGTGCTTGAGTAATATGTATAGGTGCTCAAAGTCTAAACCGACTCACCAGTCAGAAAAGGATACAATTATAGACAAAAAATTAGACTGGCACTCAATAAATGTAATCAGCAGATATAACAAATTTTGATGTGTAAGGCTACTTTCACACTTGCGTTCAGAGAGGATCCGTCTGGTGTCTGCACAGACGGATCCTCTCCTATAATGCAGACGTTTGGATCCGTTCGGAAAGGATCCGTCTGCATTATAGTTTAGAAAAAATTCGAAGTGTGAAAGTTGTTCAGACGGATCCGTCCAGACTTTACATTAAAAGGCAATGGGGACGGATCAGTTTGAAAATTGAGCCATATTGTGTCATCTTCAAACAGATCCGTCCCCATTGACTTACATTGTAAGTCTGGACGGATCCGTTTGCCTCCGCACGGCCAGGCGGACACCCGAACGTTGCAAGCAGCTGAACGCTGCCAGACTGATGCATTCTGAGCGGATCCGCATCCACTCAGAATGCATTGGGGCAGTACGGATGCGTTCGGGGCTCCGCTTGTGAGCCCCTTCAAACTGAGCTCACAAGCGGAGCCCCGAACGCTAGTGTGAAAGTAGCCTAAAACTGGTAAATGTTTATTAGACTGCAAAATACACATTAGAAAAGAATATATTAAAAAAATATATATTTACTGTTGGATATTTCACCTGGATATCTGAGCATCTTCCATCAGTACAATAACTGACTTATTTTCCTGCTCTGAATGCCACGGACCTTCTTTACAACTCTGTGTGATACGGTTTAGGAATCTACACTACCTTATACTGTACTACTCCACTACCTGGGCATCCCGCCCCCGTTTGTGAGATTCCTCATATATATTTTTAAGATATTTTTATTTATTTTTTATATACTTATTTTTTATATTTTTATATATTCTTTTCTAATGTGTATTTTGCAGTCTAATAAATGTTTACCAATTTTAACCATCAAAATGTGTTATATCTGCTGATTCCATATATTGTGTGCCAGTCAAATTTTTGGTCTATAAAATTTATAATCATTAATGTAATGTACTGTAATGTTTGTAAACAGTAAACACATGGGCAAAGTGGGCATGGATCCGCAAAATACGGATGTGTTCCTTATGCATCCCGTATTTTTTGCGGACCCATTGACTTGAATGCAGCGATGGAACGTTACTTCCGGGCAATAATAGGACAAATTCTATCTTTTATTGGAACGGATATACGGAATTGCATTTATCTGTGTGTAACAATGTGTGATGCTCTGTGTCTCTCATCCCCCTTCATTTTATGGTCACAGTTAATGGTCTGAGAAAGTTACACAAGGCTGTTTGCTGTGCTAAAAGTCCAAACAAAGGAGGAAGTTATGAAACCAGGACAGTAAGGCTGCATTCACACGTCCGTGGTGTGTTGCGGACCCGCAAATTGCGGGTCCGCAACAGACCCGCCCGGCACCCCCATAGCAATGCCTATTCTTGTCCGCAAGCTGCGGACAAGAATCGGACATGCTCTATCTTTTTGCGGAGCTGCGGACCCAAAGATCGGGGCCGCGCACCGCAAATGCGGATGCGGACAGCACACTGTGTGCTGTCCGCATCCATTCCGTCCCCATAGAGAATGAATGGGTCCGCATCCGTTCCGCAATTTTGCGGAACGGGTGCGGACCCATTTTGCGGACGTGTGAATGGAGCCTTAGTAGGATACGTGGAGGAACTTAGAATATATCCAGGAAAACTATACACCAATTTTTTGTATATTCACATATAAGCTGTTAATTTGTGATAAAAAGAATTATGGCAGTGTCCTTTTAACTTCTGAAAAGGTATAGTTGTTTTTCTGCAGATAACTTATGAGACAAAAATAATTGTCTACCGATAAGCAATTTATATGCAATCAAATAGACGAAAGGAAGCTGTTGGTTTCCTCTTACCTATTGGGCCCCTGTGAATATTTTCAACTTCTAAAGGGTGTTGCTCCATCCAAGGACAGATTCTTTTTTTGAATCATGGTTAAATCATGGTTGGCATGTTAGAAAAATCATGTGGCAATTGTACCTTATAGGCTACTTTGAGGATAACAAAAATTCAACAGTAAATTTAACTATTAACTGAAATGTATTTGTGATGTATTCAGTGAAGACAAATGCTTGAATCTGAGTTATTATAAGCAATTTTTTTCTGATTTCATAACCTGCTCCCTGCAGTAAAGGCAGTAAGGTGGCAGGAGCTGAAAGAAAAGAGATCTGGCTAGTTGTGGGTGAACAAAGTTCCCTAGTCCCACAGTGACACCCTCAACTAAACAAGAACCCTACCACTTTCAGGCACTGAGCCTCCACAGGGGTAATTAAGATTTCAAAGCACCTGTGATCCTCCAACTATAACTCCCAGCATATTGGGAGTTGTAGTTTTCAAAGATACAACTTAGGCTACTTTCACACTTGCGTTCGGAGCGGATCCGTCTGATGTTTCATCAGACGGATCCGCTCCGATAATGCAGACGTTCGCATCCGTTCAGAACGGATGCGTCTGCATTAAAACTTAGAAAATTTTCTAAATGTGAAAGTTGTCTGAGCGGATCCGTTCAGACTTTACATTGAAAGTCAATGGGGAACGGATCCGCTTGAAGATTGAGCCATATGGTGTCATCTTCAAGCGGATCCGCCCCCATTGACTTACATTGTAAGTCTGGACGGATCCGCTCGCCTCCGCACGGCCAGGCGGACACCCGAACGCTGCAAGCAGCGTTCAGGTGTCCGCTCACTGAGCGGAGCGGAGGCTGAGCGCTGGCAGGCGGATGCATTCTCAGTGGATCCGCCTCCACTGAGAATGCATTAGGGCCAGACGGATGCGTTCGGGGCCGCTCGTGAGCCCCTTCAAACGGTGCGCACGAGCGGACACCCGAACGCTAGTGTGAAAGTAGCCTTACCAGCAATGTCTGTAGGTCTAAGGGCTCATTCACACGGCCGGTGCCCATATTGCAGCCCGCAAACAGCCCATTTACTTGAGTCTGTGAGGGAAGATGTTATCTGCTAGTACAATAGTAGTCATTGCATTTATCTGTGTGATGCTCTGAGTCTCGCATCCCCTTCCCTCTATGGTCACAGTGAATGGTCTGAGAAAGTTACACAAGGATGTTTGCTGTGCTAAAAGTCCACACAAAGGAGGAAGTTACAAAATCAGGACAGTAAGGCCTAGTTCACACGAACGTATGGCTTTTATAGTTTTTTGCGGTCCGTTTTTCACGGATCCGTTGCTCCGTTTTTTGTTTCCGTTTTTCCATATGGCATATACAGTATACAGTAATTACATAGAAAAAATTGGGCTGGGCATAACATTTTCAATAGATGGTTCAGCAAAAACGGAACGGATACGGAAGACATGCGGATGCATTTCCGTATGTGCTCCGTTTTTTTTGCGGACCCATTGACTTGAATGGAGCCACGGAACGTGATTTGCGGGCAATAATAGGACATGTTCTATCTTTCAATGGAACGGAAAAACGGAATTACGGAAACAGAATGCTTACGGAACACATTCCGTTTTTTAATGCGGAACCATTGAAATGAATGGTTCCGTATACGGAACACAAAAAAACGGCCCGTACACTCGCAAAAAAAACATTCATGTGAACTAGGCCTAAGGCTTCCTGCACACGACCGTATGGCTTTTTCAGTGTTTTGCGGTCCGTTTTTCACGGATCCGTTGCTCCGTTTTTTGTTTCCGTTGTGTTTCCGTTTCTGTTCTGTTTTTCCGTTCCGTTTTTCCGTATGGCATATACAGTATGCAGTAATTACATAGATAAAATTGGGCTGGGCAAAACATTTTCAATAGATGGTTCCGCAAAAAACGGAACGGAAACGGAAGGCATACGGATGCATTTCCATATGTGTTCTGTTTTTTTGCGGACCCATTGACTTGAATGGAGCCACGGAACGTGATTTGAGGGCAATAATAGGACATGTTCTATCTTTAAACGGAACGGAAAAACAGAAATACGGAAACGGAATGCATACGGAGTACATTCAGTTTTTTTTTGCGGAACCATTGAAATGAATGGTTCTGTATACGGACCGTATACGGAACGCAAAAATCGGACAGTAACCGGGGGAAAAAAACGGTCGTGTGCAGGAGGCCTAAGTAGGATACATGGAGTGACTTAAAATATATCCAGGAAAACTATCCATCAATTTTTTATATATTCACATATAGGCTGCTAATATGTGATTTAAAAAAATGATGTTAGTGTCCTTTTAACATCTGAAAAGGTATAGTTGTTTTTCTGCAGATAATTTATGAGACAAAAATAATTGTCTACCGATAAGTGTTTTATATGCAATCAAATAGACAAAAGGAAGCTGTTGGTTTCCTCTTACCTATTGGGCCCCTGTGAATATTTTTGGCTGCATGTATGTCCACCCCTTCATGCATTGGAGTCTGCATGCATGAGCCCTAAAGCTCTGAGGATACACTGAGAGGTGTAGTTTATTGACAGATAAATAGTTATCTTTTGTGATAATTGTGTGCCTCTCCATTCGTTGGGAAACTACAACTCTCAGCATACCCTATCAGCTGCAGACTTTCGATGAATATTGGGATTTGTATTTTTGAATATTGCATCTCCCAGCATATCCCACAGGTACACAGTTTTTAAGATATTGTAGGAGCTGTAGTTTCCCAATGAACTAACAAACTAAAATTAGCACGGTAAAATAATGCACTGGTTTACAGTGACAGGTGGGGCTATTGACTGTAGATCTGGAGTCAAGTTTTTGAACAGCCCAGGGTCTATGGTACATGTAATCTGCAACTGAACCTGCCTAGTTTTACATTAGTTGCTCCTTATCTTTTTGGCCATCAGCTTGTTCACTGAGGTGATCACACTACAACCGTTACAAATAAATGTAACAAACCCTTTGACATTAACATCTAATTATCAGCAATGTTTTCTATGCCTTAATTTCAACATACAAATCAATGACTTCATTTCATTATATCCATAAACATTTAATGCAGTACTTTAATCAGTGAATGTTATTAAACAAAATCTGTAATGTTTTATACACGGTTTACATTATACGCCATACCATTTTCACACTAACTTACTTCATGTAGAGGAGCAATGATTTATTGCTGTTATAAATTACCCTTTATTTTCTAAAACTGAAACACTTTGATACATAAGTGTTTTTATACAAAGGGCTACACAATGTGTCTATTACAATCAAAACATCACACTTTACATATACATTGGATTAATTTTTTGGCAAGAAAATCTGCAGGACCCAAATTTGATTTAGAGCACTGTACAGGAAAAAAAAACCTCAATATCCTACTGTGTGGAAGCTTTAACTTGTGGTTTACAACATACATTTAATCGACACCACTCCACTGCAGTTTAGTTAAACTCATTCATAAAAGTGCCATATATAAAATATACATGAAAAGCCACTTTTTGATTGTTCTTCTGATATCCATCATTTTATTCTGAGCCCCTACTTTATTTTTCTAATGATAACATAATAGATTAAATTAAAGCTGAATATGTAATTTATTGGATTTGGGTGATACAACAAAACACCTTTTTATGGAAAACTTTGAGAAAGGTGGTTGTTTATCCAAGATTTTAAAACTCCGTAAAAGAGACCTGATATCACAGACACTTTGTATAAAATGGCACTGTATACATGTATGCAAAAAGCTGAGCTATCACATCCAATCAAATAACAGCGCCAACGTTTAAAATAAATGATAAGATTGATTTTTCCGGTTGTTATAGGCAACTGTTATCATTTTTGTACACTATATTTTATGCATAAGGTCCACAATATTTACACTGTACTGTATTTTAGGAATAGTTTACTGTTATTATTGTGTTTTAATTACTTTACACCACTAGATTATCCAAGTTTGATGTATTGTTCCATTTTGTGCAATTAAGGAGAAACATTCAATATTTAAAGAGGTCTAATGTTTGATAAACTATCCTCAGCATAGATCAACACCTGACACCCTAACCAATCAGCTGTTTTGAGCAGCTGTGGCACCATAAACTATACAATGTACAGAGCAGAAGGCTTAAGCAGTTTAGTTCCATTTAGTTGAAAGGGCCTGAGATGCAGTATCCCAGCACATTCACTAAACAGAGTATAGAGCTTCTGCTTTCATCTCCATACACTCTATAGATTCCATCACTATGGACTCCCACTGATCTGATACTGATGACCTTTCCTGAGGATAGGTCATTAGTATCTGTAGACTGAACAACTCCTTTAACCATGGAAGAACCCATTTAGTGGTTTATTTAGCAGAATAGACCTCTATGTTAATGTATTCATTACATTATAATGTATGAGCTGCTTATTAGATCTATGATCATCTTTGTGCAGATAAACTTAACTTAAAAGGGTTTCTAACCTTGCAGTGTTACATAGGACTAAAAAATGACACGCATTTTGACAAATTAAATGGTAAGTGGAGAAAAAGACCTGGATAGACTGTTCACAAAAGTGAACATGGGCAGAGATATGTCACGTAGTATTGGTATGTATCACTCTCATCGACTGTTCCCCATTCGCTCCTGTTAGTAAATAGAGGTCTGAAGAATAACCATCTTGTGACATGTCTCAATGGCAAGTTAAAACATAGATGTTGCCTTTGTTAAACTTTAAAAACACGTTTACATTTCTAGAGCTTTCATTGCATGAACCAGGTGTCAGGAGAAAGAAGGATCAGGCAAGTTGAATTTCAAATACCCTATCCCAGGGCTGGCCAACCTGCGGTTCTCCAGCTGTTGTAAAACTACAACTCCCACCAAGCCCTGCTGTAGGCTGATAGCTGTAGGCAGACTGGGCATGCTGGGAGTTGTAGTTTTGCAACAGCTGGAGAGCCGCAAGTTGGCCATCCCTGCCTACCTGCTTTTGTTGTCAGGGAGTTTAACAGCAGCTTCCACTGCTCTTCAAACTGAGAACACATGCTAGTTTGGCTGAGCCAAGCAGGCTGTGTATGTGGGGATCAGCAGTAACAAGTTTTCATGCCGTGTTAGGCCTGACTCACATCACCGTTTAGTTTTCCTTTCTGCTGATCCGTCAGAAGAACAGAAAAATAACAAAAAAAAACAGATCCTGTTTTGTAAGCATCTGTTATGCTCAGTGATGCACATTTTGCATCCGTTTTAGGCTACGTTCACACTCACGTTTGGTGCGGATCCATCCTCGATCTGCACAGACTGTTCCGTTCAGATAATACAACCGTCTGCATACGTTCAGAATAGATCCGTTTGTATTATCTTTAGCCAAGACGGATCCATCTTGAACACCATTGAAAGTCAATGGTGGACGGATCAGTTTTTTATTGTGCCAGATTGTGTCATAGAAAACGGATCCGTCCCCATTGACTTACATTGTGTGTCAGAATGGATCCGTTTGGCTCAGTTTCGTCAGACGGACACCAAACGTTTTGGTGTCTGCCTCCAAAGCGGAATGGAGACTGAACTGAGGCAAACTGATGCATTCTGAGCGGATCCTTTTCAGAATGCATTAGGGAAAACTGATCCGTTTTGGACCACTTGTGAGAGCCTTGAACGGATCTCACAAATGGAAAGCCAAAACGCCAGTGTGAAAGCAGCCTTAGCCATTTCTGTATAAGATTTTAAATGGAAAAAAAGGCCCCATGCAAAAAAGTCCTGGGCAATGAATACCATTACCAGTTGGACATAACTAAGTATATAACAGGTTACATACAATTTACATAAAACCTGAGAATGTTTTTTATTACTCTTAAAGGGATTCTGTCACCTCGTTTTCGGTTATAGAGCTGCGGACATGCACGGCTAGATCGCCGCTAACATGTCCGCAATATACAGGTCCTATAGGTCTGTGTCCTTTTATTTTGTTTAAAAAATTATTTTAGAGATATGTAAATAAGCCTTGTAAGGTGCCCAAGGGGCTGTACTAACCTTCCTGGTGCCCAGCCACGCCCCAAGGCTCATTTACATATCTTTAAGATCATTTTTTAAACAAAATAAAAGGACACAGCCCTATAGGACAGGTATATTGCGGACATGCTAGCGGCGATCTAGCCGTGCATGTCCGCAGCTCTATAACCGAAAACGAGGTGACAGAATCCCTTTAAGAAAAGTTTGTTTATGGAAGAGTGCTGACCTGCTTCAAAAGTGTGGGGCAATTTACAAACACTCATTTAAATAGAAGTGGTCTAACAAAATTGATGGCCTATCTTTAGGATATAGGATAGGCATCAGATCAATGGAGATCCAACTCTCAGCACCACAGCTATTTAGCTGATTGACCACAGTGCAGTATCAAGTACTGCATCCTCATCATTGTTTACCAATCACAGCTCCATACTTTTAGTAGAGGCTGTGCCTGGTATTACAGCTCAGTCCCATTGAAGTGAAGGAGACTAAGCTATATTAATAGGCCACTACAAAACTATCGAGCTGTGCCTGGTAAACAATTAGGGAAAACTGGGCTTGATGGGGAACTATGCCCCCCTTCAATCACTGATTGGCATGAATGCACTGATCTGATATAAACGCCTGATCTAATGATAGCCATCGGTTTTGTAGGAAAAGAGAATGTCTTTTGGTAATAGTATGTAATGTATGTGTGCGTGTGTATGTGTACGTGCATCGACATATAGAGGAACTAAGATTGGTTGTGAAGGGAAATATTTTTATGCAAGATTCCTTTCGTAACCCCTTCCAGAGACAACCAGTTTTCGTCTTCCTGACAGAGTTTATTTTTGCAAATCTGATGTGTCAATTTATCTGGTAAAACTTGTGAATTTTTCTTAGTTAACCCAACCGATTCTGAGTGGGTTATATATTTTACTTTAATTTATTTAAAAAAATCCAAAATTTTTCAGAAAATTCAAAAAAACAAAAGCAATTGTGTACTTTGTAATTGAATTTCTCTGCTTTTAAGACAAGCATTGATATCTCACACAATAGTTATTAATTAACATTTATCATATGCTTACTCTGTTGTCATTATTTTATAATGTAATTAAATTTTAGGACATTTGAAGGCCTTCAAATTCTTAGTATTAGAATTTAGAAGCAATATGTTAAATGTCAAGAAAATTTCCAAAAACCACTTTTTAAGGACGAGTTCAGTTATGAAGTGACTTTGAGGGGCTGGACGTAATAGAAATCACCCATAAATTATGCCATTTTGGAAACTACACCCCTCAAATATTATCAAAACTGATTTTACTATACTTTGTTAACCCCTTAGGTGTTCCACAGGAATTAAAGCAAAATGGAGGTGAAAATTTATAAATTTTATATTTTTGTGCAATTTTAAATTTTTATTCCATTTTTCCTGTAATACGGCATATGGTTTGTAGAGGACAGATTTTGATGAAATGTTTTTTTGAGGCGCGATTTGAAGAGACCTTGAGGTATCTCTGCACTAGAAACACGTCAAAAGCAACCCCATTTTGAATACTACACCCCCAAGGAATTTCCAAGGGATGTAGTGAGCACTTTGACCCCACAGGCATTTTATAGAATTTAGAAACACTTGGTGGTGAAAATTAAACAAAGAAAATTGGTTTTTTTTTCAATAAAATGCTACTTTAGCCCCACATTTTTTATTTTTACAAGGGGTAACAGAAGGTAAGGAGCGCCATTTACCTTTGGGATGGCAGATTTAATTGAAATGGTTCTCGGGTGCCATGTCACATATTGTTTCCTGAGTATGACAATAACCCTAGGGGGTCACAAACTGCTGTTTAGGCACACTGCAGGGTTCAGACAAGAAAGAGCACCATGTGCATTTGAGGCCTAGTTTGGTTATTTATACAGCACTGGCTGAGAACTCCAGAGGCTCTGAGGTGAAATAAAATAAGAAACTAACAAGAAGTGACCCCATTTTGGAAATCGTGTCCCTCATAGAATTTACAGGGAGTAGTAAGCATTTTGACCACACAGGAGTTTTGCAAAAAAATTCATGCATAGCAGATGGTGGAAAGTGAAAATTGCAATTTTTACACAGATATGCAATTTCAGTGTCAATATCTTGTGCCCATCATATGCCAGTGTGAAAACGAGGCGCTCTTATTATTATCCTCTGCTTTCTGGTTTTAGAAACACCTTGCATGTGACCCTAATCTTTTGCCTGAACATATTAGTGGGCTCTGGAATATTACAGAACATGTGCATTTCAAGGCCTGATGTGGTGATTTACACTGCTTGTGCTGACAACTGTAGAGGCTCTGGGGTGAAATAATAAATGCAATCTCTGAGAAGTTAACCCATTTTGGAAACTTTTCCCCTCAAGGTATTAAGGGGAGGAATTAGCATTTTGACGCCACAGGTATTTTGCAGAAAATAATGTACAGCAGACCATGCAAAATGAAAATTTCCAATTTTTTCATAGATGGCATTTCAGTAACCAATATGTTGTGCCCAGCACATGCCATATGAGACTCCCATCACACTACTTGAATTCATAGTCAGATTTTACTGGGTAAGAGAAGACCATAAATGTGGATGTTTGCTGCTGGTACATGGTAGGGCTCAGAAGGGAAAGAGCGCAATTTGGATTTTGGAGTGCAGATTTTGCTGGAATGGTTTTTGGGTGCTTCTTACATTTGCAGGGACTCTGAGGTACCCATAAAGTGAAAACCTCCCAATAAGTGACCTCAATTTGTAAATTACACCCCTCATGTTATTTATCAAGGAGTGGAGTAAGCATTTTGACACCACCAGTATTTTGCAGAAATGAACATGAACGTGATTGTGCAAAATGAAAATTGCAAGTTTACCACAGATGTAACATTTCGGTCCCCAAGATGCTGGGCCCAGCTTGTGCAATATGAGACTCACACTACACCCCTTAAACTGTTAGTCTGGTTCTACTAGGTACAGAAATGCCATAAATGTGACATGAACTGCTGTCCTGACTTTTACAGCACATATTTTGATAGACCTGGTTTATAGGTGCCGTGTTGGCTTTCAAACAGCCTTTGATGGAGCTGTGTGAGGGCTTATTTTTGCAGGATGAGTTGCCATTATCTTGGTACTTTTGGATGACTTTTTGATCACTTTTTATTTCGCTTTTTGGGATGCATTATAAAGAAAATGATGAAATTCTGGCATTGCTTTGGATGTTTGCTTATTGTGATGTGCACTGTGTCAGAAAAATCACGTTTTACTTTATTCTGCTCTATGATTACAGAAGATTTCTATTTTTTTTTTCAGTTTTGCAACATAATTAAAGAATTGGTGGATTGAATATTAGGGCTGTTGTAGCATAGTTTTTATTAATTTTATGGTGTTCCCCTTATGCGGTAGATCGGGTTAGATCATTGATATTTTTATAGAGACAGAGATTGTTTAACACAATAAAGCATTTTGGAAAACAAATCATGTTTTTGTGTTTATTTTTCTGGTGATGGGCATTGTGTGTGGGCTCATTTTCTGCAGAATAAGAGGTCATTTCATTGGTACCATTTTAGGGTACATTCAACTTTTGGGGGACGAAGTGACCAACACAATGGCTGTTCTGGAATAGTTTTTTATTTTACAGGGTAGATCATGTTATTTTTTATAGAGCTGATCGTACTGAGGCGACAATACCTGATATGTCCATTTTCCCCCCCATATTTTTTTTACAATAGAAAATGGCTTAATAAGGGGAGGGGGCTTTTTCAATTTAAATTTTTGCTTTTTATTTCAGTTCCACTATGAACTTCAACTTTTGAGGGCCTAATCATGCTGCATTGTTTCACCACTGACAGTTTTCTATGAGACCCTCCAAAAAAAAATATAAAAAATTATAAATTGGAAAAGGGATAAAGTTCTCCATGCACTCTGCAGTAGCACAGGCTTTCCTATACTCCTAGCCTTCCATAGTACTACATAGTACTATATTTATGGACCCTGTATAGCAGAGAACAGACAAGAGACAGACCGTGATTTTGGAATTCCCAGCAAAAAATTGTTGCAGTTTTAGTGCAATTACAAAAAAGGGAAAATAAAAGCCTCAACACTTAGATAAGTATATGTTTACATATAAAAAGGAATCAATGTTGGCAAAACACACCTCAATTGCCACTACAAATATTGCAGATGCTAAAGCCGTTTCATTTTTGTAAAAGGCTAAAGGGTAAAAGGTAATGCTAGGGCAGAAGTTTTTAGTGCTTATTTACTGTAGATCATTTACAGGAGCTATGCACAGTATAATTTTTTATTTCACTTTCTGGGGCTGGACAACCCCTTTCTGGATAGTTTTTGAATAGAGTAACTCCAAATACATATATTCCTGAACACAGCTCTTAGGAAAGTATACTACTCCTTTACTGTTATTCCTCAGAATGGCAATGATCAGCTATACTGATACAGCCAATGGAATTCCCTGGATGCTCAACCGTCCCATGCCATAAAATATTTCTATCTCCAGACTGTTTGTGAACACTATAAAAATAAGATCAGTAAAACATTATTTTTTATCTATTTGGATTCTTATCATTTCTACAATGAGAAATCTATTTCTTTCATATGTTGGTTTAGGCTGTTTAGTTATAATCTCAGTTATTACAATATGAATACCAAACTTTACATTTTGGCTCTAACACTCATCTGAAACATACTTTGGCAACTATTATACGGTATGTTGCACCATGCAAGCCATGAGCTTTTTCATCCTTGGTTTTGCTGGTTTCTGAATCAAGGATATTTTACACACTTTACACATTTTATACATTTCAGATCTCTGATAATCTATTCAAATCTAATTGATGGATTTCTGCAAGCCTCATTCAGACACACAGCCATTTTTAAAACAATTCTGCTTTGTGTGAATATACCCTTATGGTTGGTCTCCACTGTGCAGAAGCAGAGAAGGTGGTGCATAGAAGCCACATATACAAATATGGTGGTTGGATAATTTTAATCAAGACTAGGATAGGTCATCAATATTAAAAGCCAGGACAACCCCTTTAAGTAAATGTTTGCATATAATCTGAAAACATAAACACTTTGAGTGTCCTCACTTTTATGTGAAGATTAAAGTCTACACTGGAGAACAATCTTGTTAGTATAATGTGGATATAATGATTTAATGTAAACCATGAATTGAACCAATTGAGAACTGGTAGACTTGAAGGTGAAATGAGGTAACTGAAACAGACACTGCTGCAACCTGGTCACTGCCTTTTTAGTTTGCATCTATTTTAATTTGCAAAGACTTAGTGGGAAAGTTATCATACACCAGTGTTTTATGTTTGCCTACACAGAAATCTATTGCAGCTCAGAGCTACCTTAGATTTGTGTCTTTATTAATGGCAGAAAATTGATGTCAGGGTCACTGGTCCTGCCCTCTCTCCACCCTTACCATACCCCTTTATGGAAAGTGGCGAGGACAGCGTAGAGATGAGACTTGGAACAAAAGTTAGTCTCAGTGGCATTTAAAAAGTCCCAAATGCGGGCCTGCATTTTTTTACACAAGAAAAGTAAAGTAGCATAGGGGGAAAAGCATCCCCCCATAGTATCTAATACTATTGGGTTTGCTTTTTAAAAACTGCTCTATTAGGTCTCCTATGCAACTCTAAGGGCTGTTTCACACAAGCGGATGCCAAGTATGTCATCCGCAGCGTGAATGACAGCCAAGCCCCGCACTGGACAGCAGAGACACTGAGCATTAACATGATTGATAATGCTCTGTGCCTCTCTGTGATCTTTTTACTACAAAATCACAGTGACAACTTTATCTCACTGTAATTTGGTAGTAAAGAGATCACAGAGGCACAGAGCATTATCAGTCATGTTAATGCTCTGTGTCTCTGCTGTCCAGAGCAGGGCTTGGCTGTCTTTCACGCTGTGGATGACACATACAGCATCCACTCGTGTGAAACAGCCCTAAGAGCAGCAAAAGATAGAGGGAAATATGCTGAGTTTACTAATTAATTAAATTTAATAAAATGTTTTCCTGTCAAAAGTTGTTCAAGTGCTGCCAGGACTCAAAGAGCCCGTGACTCCTGTTTGGTTTACATTATACTCATAGATGAAAAGATACCAATGAATGTGGGCAGGAAAAGCAGGGCTCAGTTTTTTTTTATACAAGGCAGCATTTATATAGCTTTTTAGATAAAATATTAAATGCAATAATGAAATGGCATATTTCCGAGCATCTCTCTACAGCATCTCTTTCTATTCATTGTTGTCCTTAGATACAGAATGATAGGAGGCCAGACAGACCCACTCTAGACTAGAAAACAAAAAAAGCTAAACATAATATAAGGTTAGGAAAAATATCTATGCTACAAGTAATGTGTGAAATGCAAGCATGCTAATAGAATGTCTAAAAAGTCAAAGTCAATCTATAAAATGAATGAATCTTTACACAATTCCTATGCCAAAGGGTATGTATTGCATCGGTATCTGTGATAACTGATTTAAATGTGTGTCAATGTACTGGGAGTATTTGGTTTTAATATATGACACACTATTTTATGGAAATATTTTGGGCTCAGCAGTCACTAGTGGATTTTTATTGATGTATCTTAGCTTCCCTAGTTACTTCTAATATGGCATAATAATTGGGTACAGACATACCCTTATATTGTGGGTATTTTATAGATTGTCTCATTTGTTTCAGGGCATAGTGTGAAGATAATGAATAAAATAAATTATATTATTCTGTAAATATTTCCTTAAAATAAATTAACACAGGCTTCAAAGATACGCTGTGACCACTAAGGCCTGTGATTGGCCACAGTGGTCACAGGACCAAGCTGATTCCTGGTCCTGCATTGAAGCTGCTTGACGCTCGACAAAGGGTGTATCCCTTTAAACTTTGCGGATAGCAAGTGTGATATGCTGCCCTGAATGCTTGTTATTATGTTCCTTAATCAGCCAGCTGAGTACACAAGCAAGCAAAAAGCAAAGAAATGCACAGAGAAGCAGGCGAGATGGATTTACTCTACCGATCTAAGGATTTTATATGTATTCTATGTTGAATGCTTTATTTGCACAATATCTATGAGTGTGAAAACAACTATTGAATTGGTTGCGATTAGCCACAACCTCAGCGCTGTGTTCTGAATATAAGCTGCACGTTCTGTGAACAGATTTATTAGGCATTCTATACAATGCAAATCACACATTGCCTGTAACATCTACTTTTAGCATTCTATGTGCTGAAACTACAAATATGTCTTCATTTTCTTATAATGCATAATGCCCATAAAAGGTCTGGTATAGATATTCCTATTTATTTCTAATGTGAAAGATCATTTCTGAAAGAGAAAATAGACATATAGCATCCAGATGATAGATAGAGAGATATATAGATAGATAGATAGATAAAAAAAGCAAAAAGGCAGGCAGCACAGCAGTAAGAAGAGTAAAAACGGAGTGCCAGCGGTTGTAGAGGCGATCCACCAACCATAAATATAAATTGACTGAACTCCACAGCATTTCCAAAATCTAATGTGTGTTTATTCAGCAAGTGACAGCGACGTTTCGGTCCACTCAATGGGACCTTTCTCATCACTGCTTGAGAAAGGTTCTATTGAGTGAACTGAAACGTCGTGAATAAACACACGTTTGATTTTGGAAGTGCTGTGGAGTTCAGTCAATTTAGATAGATAGATAGAAAGAAAAAAGAAAAACAAACAGCAGCACTCTATAGGTATGCCAGGTGCAAATCCCACAATAATTCCTGGACCAGGAATAGTAAACTAGAAACGATAATAAAGAGGGCAGCACTCCGGTCTTGTGATGAAAATAAAGTTGAATTTATTACACCCAAAAGCAATGCAGCATTTCAGCTCTCTCAATGGAGCCTTTGTCAAGCTAGTGAATACAGTGCTCTCAATGTATTTAAACAGGTAGATCTCATTAGTGTTACATAATTGGTCATCAATAAATAAATACAAATATACAGTGGAAAACATGATAAAAAACATCATTTCAATATGATACATGTGCACAAAACGCAGTATTATAACATAGTGCTCATGTTTACAATAAATAGTTATTCCGTATCCATGATTCAGTGTTACATTCATAACTACCACTAATTCATACATAAAGTGCATCTGTGCTAAGTCATAAATCAATTAAAAAAGAGAGGACAAACCCACGTCATGAATTCTCACATGTGTAGACAAACTTCAGCGTCCCATGTCGGGTAGTGCGCAGGCGCCGGCATACATTTATTTTTTAATTTTTTTTATTTCAGGATATCTTGATGGAAATCATTGTCTTGATCATGAGGACATCGCCCGACATGAAACCTCCATGTGATCATGTACCCATGCAAGGTTTTTTTAAATTCTCCTTTTATTTATTGTCTCTAAATTAAAAATATGCAATTGACCAGAGAACAAGGGGATTTGACATTGATATATAATTTTCCATTGTGTGGTATGGCAATGTTATGTGAACTTGGTTGAGGGGACGTGTATTGGTCGATGGATGAGGGAGAGGAGGAGAGGTGACACTGAGGTGCCCCTGTCCTCGGTTCCACACGGGGGCTTACACCCTATTTGGGTTGTGCGCACCGGTGTGGAGCATTCATGACCGTGCACTACCCCCTTATTTATTTTCATGTGACATCGGGGATGTAGTGGTTGGGAACGGGGACAATGGCTTGCCCCTGATCCCCTATCACGACGGGGTTAACACACTTAAGTTGACGCTTAGTGTGTGTCCCGTTATGGAAACCCTCCGGTCTCATATGATTCTTGTTTTCTTCTGCCGCACATGATAATGGTTACTATGGTCGCAGGATGACAACAACGTCAGATCCCTATCTACTGGTCATGCGCAGTGGCTGATTACCACACAAGCCGACATATCCAGTGCGGGCGTGCGGTGCGCATGCGTGGGACGTGAGGGAATTTCGCGTACCTAGGATGTACGTCGGCGCCTGCGCAGTACCCAACATGGGACGCTGAAGTTTGTCTACACATGTGAGAATTCATGACGTGGGTTTGTCCTCTCTTTTTTTAATTGATTTATGACTTAGCACAGATGCACTTTATGTATGAATTAGTGGTAATTATGAATGTAACACTGAATCATGGATACGGAATAACTATTTATTGTAAACATGAGCACTATGTTATAATACTGCGTTTTGTGCCCATGTATGATGTTTTTAATCATGTTTTCCACTGTATATTTGTATTTATTTATTGATGACCAATTATGTAACACTAATGAGATCTACCTGTTTAAATACATTGAGAGCACTGTATTCACTAGCTTGACAAAGGCTCCATTGAGAGAGCTGAAATGCTGCATTACTTTTGGGTGTAATAAATTCCACCTTATTTTCATCACAAGACCGGAGTGCTGCCCTAGTTTCATCGTTTCTAGATAGATAGATAGATAGATATTGATACAGGGTGAGGCAAAAGTCTGGACATACCCTTCTACTGATGTATTAATTGGGAGGGAAGCTGCATTATTTGGTGGAGGAAAACTTTTAGAAAATTTGCCATATTGAATTCAGCTAAGGTTTTTCCAGCAGAAGGGAGTCATGTGATGTATTAGTCTTGAATAGAATTTACTCATAAAAATACTGGAAGAGTCAGTTGTGACCTATCTTTACCTGTTTAGGAGTTAGGCGAGGTCAAAGTTTCCTGTAGTGCGTTATATGACATGCTCTATGTGTCCACAATTCTGCCGCATGCACATGGTTAAACAATTAATCCAGTCTTTGTGAACACACTGAAGAACCGTGGGTGATATTTCTTCACAGCACTGCAGGATTTGCAATTTCAGATGAAGCATATTACATATTGCATAATTTGTCTCTTCTGAAATGGTAAATCTTACAGTGCTTTGATGAAGTATCACTACCAAATCTTCAGCGTGTTCACGAATGCTGGATTAAACGTTAAACCATGTGCATCCAACAGAATGGTGGATACAACAAGCACATCATGTTAAAGCACTTTAGGAAACTCTAAGCTTGCTTAACTCCTATACAAGAAAAGATAGGTCAGAACTGACACTATAAGTTTCTGAATAAATTGGCCCCCTTACCACTGGAAAAACCTGAGCTGAATTCAATCTGGTAGATTTCACAATGGCAGCCAAAAATGTTTCGCCAACTAAATAATGCAGCCTCCCTCCCAATTAATACTTTTACACATTAGAAGTAAATTTTCTAAAAATAACACCAGTTAATAGGTTTTGTCCAGACTTTTGCCTCACTATGAAAATATATATATATATATATATATATATATATATATATATATATATATATATAACTATTTAAGAGTAAAGCAGGTAGAAACAGAAAAAGCAATCATTTGTACTTTGTAGCAACACATATGTATGTTATCAAAATGCGCCCACTTGTATGAGTTGTACAAATAAGACAAAACTCTCTTGCAAGCTTGTAATGATATTGTTCTGTAATGTGTTGTACTGTCAAAGAAGAGGCAGTTAAATTAAATATAAATAGAACATGAGAGAGACATCATCTGGAGTGCAGATTTGAAATGGTTCTAGACTACTAGTCCTAGACTAAGGGGCGTTACTAGGTTAAAACATTGGGAGCCTGGGCTCCTAATGTTTTGTCCCAGGCCCCGAATCTCCTGCCTGCCAGCTAGATACAACTGTATTTACATGGGACTGTATGTTAGGGCTGAAGGGAGGGATGTTATTTACATGGGACTGTATGTTGAGGGTGGCTGTAGGAGGGAGTGATGTTATTTACATGGGACTGTATGTTGAAGGCGGATGTGGGAGGGGATTATGTTATTTACATGGGACTGTATGTTGGAGGCGTCTGGGGGAGGCAGTGATGTTATTTACATGGGACTGTATGTTGATGGCGGCTGTGGGAGGGAGTGATGTTATTTACATGGGACTGGATGTTACAGGGGTCTGAGGGAGGGAGTGATGTTATTTACATGGGATGAAATGTTGAGGGGCAATGTTATTTACATGGGACTGTGTGTTGAAGGTGGCAAGTGGGGGGGAGATGTTATTTACATGGGACTGAATGTTGAGGGGTGATGTTTACATTGGATTGCATATAGGAGGTGGCTGGGGAAAGGGTGATGTTATTTACTTGGGACTGTATGTTGAAGGCGGCTGGGGAGGAGGTGATGTTATTTATATGGGACTGTATTTTGGAGGAAGCTTTAGATAGAGAGTGATGGTATTTACATGCGACTGCATATTGGAGGGGGCTGGAGAGATGGTGTGATGTTACTTACATGGGACTCTATGGTGGAGGGAGGGAAATAGTGTTATTTATATGGAACTATATATTGGAGGGGCTGAAGAGAGGGGAGTGATGTTATTTACATGGGACTGTATGTTATAGAAGACTAAGGAAGATATGTTATTTACATATGACTGTATTTTGGAGGGGGCAAGAGAGATGGTGTGATGTTATTTACATGGGACTGTATGGTGGAGGGAGGAATATAACTACAGTGGGCACAGCAGGGGGCAGTATAAATACTGGGGGCACTGTATGGGGCATTATAAATCCAGGGGACAATATAGGCATTCCTATTACTACTAGAGGCTCTATAGGAGGGACTTATAGATCCGCCTTATTTCTACTAAGAGCACTATGGGGCCCCTAAGGGGTCTGTAGATAACTTTATTACCACTACCAATAGGGGGGCTTTATTTCTACTGGGGGCTCTGTGAGGGTATTATTAATACTGGAGGGCTCTTCTACTAATGGGGGGACTCTTGGGGTTATCACAGTTGGTTACTATTACTAATGAGGGCATTCTAGAAGAGAATTACTATTGTTGGGACTTGGAGGAGCACTATCGGGGGCACTAATATTTCTTCAGGATAGTATTTGGGGGTATTGGGGAGCACAGAGAGCAGCAGGATAACACCGTGAGGACTCCAGGTTGGGAGATGATGATAGAAAAGTGAGGAAGCTAAGACGAGAGATGAGGCACGGCTGAAAGAAGTTGTACGGACCAAATAGAGAAGATGATGACAGAGAAGACGTCACCTGGGAGGCACTGGATGTGAGAGGTATGTGCTGCTGTATAGCAAGTACAGCAAAATGCAGTGTGTGGAGGGAGGGGGTGGGTAGACTTAGAGAACTGGGCCATAATAATTGGGGCTTGAGCCCTGGAACTTTATGAACTACTATGAAAATTAGAGTAGGATACATTTCAGAAGAATGTTCAGATGACATCAAGAAGTTTAAACCCTCCAGTATTATAAAATGTTGTTTATTGGTAATGCATCAAAATTAAAATGTTTTTTAGGCGTAACATACTATTGTATACATATACTGCCATTACACAAAATGATGCAATCTCGCTTGTTCTGTTTAACCCCTTCTACCCCGGGCCAGTTTTCACCTTCCTGCCCAGACCATTTTTTGCAAATCTGACATGTGTCACTTTATGTGGTAATACCTTTGGAACGCTTTTATTTATCCAAGCCATTCTAAGAGTGTTTTCTCGTAACACATTGTACTTCATGACAGTCATAAATTTGAGTCAATATATTTCACCTTTATTTATGAAAAAATCCAAAATTTACCAAAAATGTTTACAAATTAGCAATTTTCTGAATTTCAATTTCTCGGCTTTTAAAACAGAAAATGATACCTCATAAAATATTTATTACTTAATATTCCCCATATGTCTACTTTATGTTTGCATCATTTTGTAAATGTCATTTTATTTTTTAGAGACGTTAGAAGGCTTAGAATTTTAGAAGCAACATTTCCAGAACCCACTTTTTAAGGACCAGTTCAGGTCTGAAGTCACTTTGTGGGGCTTACATAGTAGAAACCCCCATAAATGACCCCATTGTAGAAACTACACACCTCAAGTTACTCACAACTGATTTTACAAACTTTGTTAACCCTTTAGGTGTTCCACAAGAATTAAAGGAAAATGGAGATAAAATTTCAAAATTTCACTTTTTTGGCAGATTTTCCACACATCAAGGGTTAACAGCCAAACAAAACGGAACATTTTATTACCCTGATTCTGCGGTTTACAGAAACACCCCACATGTGGTCGTAAACTGATGTAAGGGCGCATGGCAGGGCGCAGAAGGAAAGGACCGCCGCATGGTTTTTGGAAGGCAGATTTTGCTGGACTGGTTCTTAGACACCATGTCCCATTTGAAGCCCCCTGATGCACCCCTACAGTAGAAACTCCCAAAAGTGACCCCATTTTGGAAACTAGGGGATAAGCTGACAGTTTTATTAGTACCATTTTGGGGTACATATGATTTTGAATCTCTCAATATTAAGTTTTTTGTGAGGCAAGGTAACACAAAAATGGCTGTTTTGGCAATGTTTTTATTTTTCACAACGTTCATCTGACTTAGACCGAGGTTAGATCATGCACAATTTTTATACAGAAGGTTGTTACGGACGCGGTGATATCAAATATGTATCAAAAGAAGCGGCGATGTATACTTTTTATTTTTTTATTTCGCTTTAACACAAAAATTATGTTTTAGTGTCTCCATGTTCTGAGAGCTATAGTTTTTTTTTTGGGAGCTTGTCTTAAGTAGGGACTCATTTTTTGCGGGATGAGGTGACGGTTTTATTGGTACCAGTTTGGGGGGCATACTCCTTTTTGATCGCTTGATGTTGCAATTTTTGCGTTGTAAGGTGACAAATGTCTTACTATTTTTTTTTATGGTGTTCACCTGAGGGGTTAAGTCATGTGATATCTTTATAGAGCTGGTTGTTACGGACGCGGCGATACCTAATATGTATACTTTTTTTTATTTATTTCACTTTAACACAATAATTGCATTTTTGAAGAAAATTATGTTTTACTGTCTCCATGTTCTGAGAGCAATAGTTTTTTAATTTTTTGGGCAATTGTCTTATGTAGGGGCTCTATTTTTTGCGGGATGAGGTGATAGTTTTATTGGTACCATTTTGGGGGGAAGACACATTTTTGATCGCTTGGTGTTGCACTTTTTGTGATGTAAGGTGACAGAAATGGCTTTTCATTTTAACAGTTTTTATTTTTTTACGGTGTTTATCGGACGGGGTGGATCATGTAATATATTTATAGAGCCGGTCGTTACGGACGCGGCGATACCTAATATATGTGTGTTGGGGGTTTTTTCAATTTTTTTATATAAAATCAGGGGAAAGGGGCGTTTTTTTCTTTTTTTACTTGAAACGTTATTTTTTTTAATTAAAAACTCTTTTTTGAACTTTTTTTTAAACTTTATTTCTGTCCCACTCTGGGACTTTACTTTTGGGGGTCTGATCCCCTCTGCAATTCATTACCATGCATCTGTATTGTAATGCATTGCCTGTTAGTGGATTACACTGAGTAATACACTAACAGGTTGCCTAGCAGACCTCCTAGGCATCCATAGAAGGCATGTGGCAGCCTTTGCATGGCATCGGGCTGACTTCTCACCCATCGGGTCCCCGCCACAGCAGCGTGGGGAGCCAATGGTATCCCTCACCCGCTGCAAATCCCTTCTATGCCGCGGTCAGTGCTGATTGCGACATAGAAGAGATTAATCCGGGCCCGGGTTCCAGGGACTGCCGGGCCCATGCAGTAATTGGACGCGCACTGCTCCGGTGCCCACCCAATCACCATGATGTAATAGTACGCCAAAATGCGGGAACGCACCTGCCGCCATGATGTACTATTACGTCATATGTCGGGAAGGGGTTAAGAACTGATACAGCTAGATCCTGTTTTTGTTCCTGCATGCAATGGGATAGGCATCCTAGCATCATGTTTTAATCCGTAGGACATGGCGCTGGGAACTGGGTCTTAAATCCCAGCACCGTACAGGTACGGTGCCCTGATCGGGCGGGTGCAGGAGCCCTGCCCGATCAGCTGCAGGGGTCTGGCAGTCACTGATAGCTGGACCCCTGCTATATGCGCCGGCATCGGTGAAAACCCTGATGCTGTCGCATTAACGCTTGCATTGCTGCAGTGAGTGCTGACCGCGGCATGTGCGGTATTCTGACGGGTCCCTCGTGTACATCGGGTCCCCGCACTGCTGTGACAGGGGACCCGATGGCTTGGACACCAGCCCGATGCCTTCCTTAGGATCTCACAGGAAGCAGGCTGTAAGTGTATTACACTCAGTAATACACTTACAGCCAATGCATTACAATACAGATGTATTGTAATGCATTGTAAAGGGGATCAGACCCCCAAAAGTTGAAGTTCCAGAGTTGGACAAAAAATAAAGTAAAAAAAGTTTTACAAAATAAAAAATTAAAAGTTTCAAGTTAAAAAATAGTGTCCTTTTCCCAAAATAAAGTTAAAAAAAATTGAGAAAAATAGGGAAAAAGAGAAAAGTAGACATATTAGGTATCACCGCATCCATATTGGCCGGCTCTATAAAAATATCAAATGATCCACCCCGTCAGGTAAACGCCATAAATAAAATAAAAAACTGCCAAAACAGCCATTTTCTGGTCACCTTGCCTCACAAAAAGTGTAATACCAAGTGAACAAAAAGGTGCATTTAGATCAAAATGGTACCACTCAAACCGTCATCTCATCCTGCAAATAAAGAGACCCTACCTACTGTAAGACAATCAGCTAAAAAATAAAAAAATGATGGCTCTCAGAAAATGGCAATACTAGATTACTAGATTACAGTACTAGAATACAAGATTTTATTCTGTTTAAAAAGGCTGTGTAAAACTTAACAAAAAAAAAAAGATAGACATATTGGGTATTGCCACATCAGTAACAACCTGCTCTATAAAAATATCACATGAGATGGTCCCTAAGGTGAATGCTCTAAAAAAAAAAATGCCAAAACAGCCCTTTTTTGTCACCTTGCCTCAGAAAAAGTGTAATACCAAGCGATCAAAAACTTTTATGCACCCCAAAAGGGTACCAATCAAACCATCATCTCATCCCACAAAAAGTGAGAACCTACCTAAGACAATCGGCCAAAAAATAAAAACCAATGACACTCGTTGGCGCTCCGTCCCTTCTGAGTCATGTCATGTGCCCCTATAGCAGTTTACCACCACATGGAGTGTTGCCGTATTCAGGAGAAAGTGGGTAACAATTTATAAGGGTGCCTTTTCACAGCCAAGTGTTTCCAAATTCTGTAAAACACTTAGGGGGTCAAAGTTCTCAGGGGTGTAGTTTCCAAAATGGGGTCACTTTTTGAGGGTTTCCACTGTAGGGGTACGTCAGGGTCTCTTCAAATACAAAATGGCACCTAAAACCATTCTAGCAAAATCTATCTGCCTCCAAAATCCATATAGCACTTCTTTCCTTCTGATAGTGGCAGTTCACTGCCACATATGAGGTATTTCTGTAAAAATACAGAATGCAGAATCAGACTAATATATATTGAGGTTTATTTTGCTGTTAACCCTTTAAGGCCCGGATGTTATTTTTTTTTTTTGCGTTTTCGTTTTGCGCTCCCTGCCTTCCAAGAGCCATAACTTTTTTATTTATATATGAGGGCTTGTTTTTTGCGGGAAAAGTTGTACTTTTAAACACCACCATTTAATATTGCATATGATGTAGTGGAAAGCGGGGAAAAAAATCCAAATGGGGTGAAATTGCAAAAAAAAAAAACAATTCCACCACAGTTTTATGGATTTTTTATTTACCAGTTACTTTTATTCTACAGGTCAGTACGAATCCAGCAACACCTTATATGTATAGTTTTTCTTGCGTTTTGATAGTGATAAAAAAATTAAAAAGAGGGAAAAATATCAGTTTTATTTTTTTGTTGCCATATTTTGACCCCTATAACTTTTTTGAAATTATGTGTATGGAGCTGTATGGGGGCTCATTCTTTGCGGGGCAATGTGATCTTTTCACTGATACCATTTTGGGGTGTGTATTACTTTTTGATCACTTTTAATTGAATTTTTTTGTAGAAAATGAAGCGACCAAAAACTGCAAATCGGCCATTTGGATGCTTTTTTCCATTTTGCTGTTTGCCGTATGGGGAATATATTTATTTTTATATTTTTATACTATGAGCGTTTTCGCACATCGCAACACCCACGATGTGCATTTTAAAAACATTTTTTGTTCTTTTATTTTTATTTGGAAAAAAGGGGGGTGATTTGAATGTTTGTTTTTTTATTTATTTATTTATTTTACTTTTTTCTTTGCTATTTTGCTATTATCATAGACTCCAATGCACTTGCATTGGCATCTATGATGATTTTACTACTTTCATATGGACACCTATTAAAGGCAAGGGCTCCATAGGAAATACTATGCTGCAGCCTCCTGTCATTTATAAAGACAGGGGCTGCTGCATACACGCTCCGGCTCCTCCTATCGCTACAAGGGGGAGCCGGAGCATAACCGAAAGTGCGTACTTTCGGTTTCAGCGCGCTCAGATGCCGTGGTCAGGATTGACCATGGCATCTGAGGGGTTAAATGTCCTCGATCGGCATTACTGCCGGTTGCGGACTTGAGCCGCGGGTATCTGCTAAAAGAAGCAGGCGGCCACTCGCGTACATGTACGGTGCTGGGCGTGAAGGGGTTAACCCTTGCTGTGTTGCAAGACACAATTGACTTAGAAATTTCACCTCCATTTTCCTTTAATTCTTGTGGAACACCTCAAGGGTTAACAAAGTTTGTAACATCAGTTTTGTAACATAATTTATGGGTTGTTTCCATTACGTAAACCCTTCAAACTGACTTTATAACTGAATTGGTGCTTAAAAAAATGGTTTGGGAAATTTTACTTCTAAGCCTTCTAACTTTCTAAAAAAAATAAATGACATTTACAAAATGATGCCAAGTAGACATATGGAGAATGTTAAGTAAGAAATATATTATGAGGTCTTGAAGTACAATGTGTCATGAGAAAACAATCTCAATATGGCTTGGATAAGTAAAAGTGTTCCAAAGTTATTACCACATAAAGTGACGCATGTCAGATTTGCAGAAAATTGGCCTGGGATTTAAGGTGTAAAGTGGCTCAGTACTGAAGGGTTTAAAAGGACCTGTTTCTAATGTTTGCAAACAACTTTTCAACCAAAAACATGGAGTGAAAGGTGTCTAACTTCACCTCCTGCCACTACTTTCAGTGGTTGAAGAGAACCTGTCTGCTCTCTTGATATAACTGTATATACACTGCTCAAAAAAATAAAGCGAACACTTAAACAACACAATGTAACTCCAAGTCAATCACACTTCTGTGAAATCAAACTGTCCACTTAGGAAGCAACACTGAGTGACAATCAATTTCACATGCTGTTGTGCAAATCGGATAGACAACAGGTGGAAATTATAGGCAATTAGCAAGACACCCCCAATAAAGGAGTGGTTCTGCAGGTGGTGACCACAGACCACTTCTCAGTTCCTATGCTTCCTGGCTGATGTTTTGGTCACTTTTGAATGCTGGCGGTGCTTTCACTCTAGTGGTAGCATGAGACGGAGTCTACAACCCACACAAGTGGCTCAGGTAGTGCAGCTTATCCAGGATGGCACATCAATGCGAGCTGTGGCAAGAAGGTTTGCTGTGTCTGTCAGCATAGTGTCCAGAGCATGGAGGCGCTACCAGGAGACAGGCCAGTACATCAGGAGACGTGGAGGAGGCCGTAGGAGGGCAACAACCCAGCAGCAGGACCGCTACCTCCGCCTTTGTGCAAGGAGGAACAGGAGGAGCACTGCCAGAGCCCTGCAAAATGACCTCCAGCAGTCCACAAATGTGCATGTGTCTGCTCAAACGGTCAGAAACAGACTCCATGAGGGTGATATGAGGGCCCGACGTCCACAGGTGGGGGTTGTGCTTACAGCCCAACACCGTGCAGGACGTTTGGCATTTGCCAGAGAACACCAAGATTGGCAAATTCGCCACTGGCGCCCTGTGGTCTTCACAGATGAAAGCAGGTTCACACTGAGCACATGTGACAGACGTGACAGAGTCTGGAGGCGCCGTGGAGAACGTTCTGCTGCCTGCAACATCCTCCAGCATGACCGGTTTGGCATTGGGTCAGTAATGGTGTGGGGTGGCATTTCTTTGGAGGGCCGCACAGCCCTCCATGTGCTCGCCAGAGGTAGCCTGACTGCCATTAGGTACTGAGATGAGATCCTCAGACCCCTTGTGAGACCATATGCTGGTGCGGTTGGCCCTGGGTTCCTCCTAATGCAAGACAATGCTAGACCTCATGTGGCTGGAGTGTGTTCCCCAGACCTGAATCCAATTGAGCACATCTGGGACATCATGTCTCGTTCTATCCACCAACGTCACGTTGCACCACAGACTGTCCAGGAGTTGGCAGATGCTTTAGTCCAGGTCTGGGAGGAGATCCCTCAGGAGACCGTCCGCCACCTCATCAGGAGCATGCACAGGCGTTGTAGGGAGGTCATACAGGCACGTGAAGGCCGCACACACTACTGAGCCTCATTTTGACTTGTTTTAAGGACATTACATCAAAGTTGGATCAGCCTGTAGTGTGTTTTTCCACTTTAATTTTGAGTGTGACTCCAAATCCAGACCTCCATGGGTTGAAAAATTTGATTTCCATTTTTTTTTTTTGTGTGATTTTGTTGTCAGCACATTCAACTATGTAAAGAACAAAGTATTTCAGAAGAATATTTAATTAATTCAAATCTAGGATGTGTTATTTTTGTGTTCCCTTTATTTTTTTGAGCAGTGTATTAGCATTCCCCATAAAATACTCCTACCTACTAACATCCTCCAATCAGTGCTGGAGCAGAGCAGTGCTTAGGTACAAGCCCTATTTACAAGAATAATGATAATGCCTACTTATTAATTCATTCATGTATTTCTAGTGGTATTTCACCATTGAAGCCAGTTATTGGCTGCAGCGGATCATGTGAGCATGCCCATGTACCGCTGAATAAAAACAGTCTGGGGACCGGAACATGGACATGCAGAAGCCAACATGACAACTGGAGTGGCTGGGAGCAAGTAAGTATGAATCTTCTATTTATGGAGGCAGGTTGCAGGCTGTACAGAAAAAAGGATTTTTCCTAGAGAACCCCTTTAAATCTATCTTGAAGACCCATCGTCCTGAAGTCCTAAAATAGGGGTTAAATGTTACATATTTTTAACCACTAAAGATGCTATCACACAGGGCATCATTGGTCTCTATGTATTCTCTTACTACATGGCAATTTGCCTTAGTACTATATTGTTTACAGTTTTTCCGCCAGACTGTTGTGTAGCATCACAGGTTCACTAGTCATCTGTATTACTGCATTAGTTGTATTGTTATTCCTACCTCTGTGATGTCCTACTACAGAATAATTGTGATTACTACCCTATGCCCTCACTGTTTCCTTGTGTATTGCTTGCTGCCATAATTTATATACATTTTTAAAAATCAATAGTATATCAATAACATTCTCTTTCCTACATTTTTTGAGGCACTTTGTTTGCTATAGGTGCTTTTAACATCTATAGGTTTAGTATATCTGCCCCAATGTGTAAAAAAAATAAAATAAAATTACAGAACTTTCAATGGTAAAAATTGCACTTTGAATGAAATGTTATTGTATTTCCGAACAAAAATATGTGACAAAATTATCGTTGATTTTTAGGTTGACATTTGAAGTTCGGAAAGTTTTCAGACACTTTCACTTTTATCACATTTTATTTTGTTGTGGTCTTGTGCTAAAATAAAAAAATAGCGAGTTTTTCCCCATCATCATGTAGTCAATACCCCATAATAAGGGCTTTTTCACAAAAGTGTGTGCAGTCCAGAAATTACGCAGTGTGTGAGCGTAATTCTCCATTCTGGACACTGCTCATCTTGCAGGAGTGCGCTGAGTTGTACTGTTTTATAATGCTATGTGCCACTGCATGACTTTATTGCTACAGAATCATATTGACAGCTTTATGTCTGTATGACACTGTACAAGGAAGGTCATGCAGAGGCACGCAGCATTATAAATCAATATCAATGTTCAAAATCTTTGCTAATTTATTGAAAAGAAGAAAATAAAATATTGCATTGACATAAGTATTCAGACCCTTTACTCAGTACTTAGTTGAAGCATCTTTGGCAGCGATTACACCCTCCAGTCTTCTTGTGTATGATGCCACAAGGTTTGCACACCTGGATTTGGGGATTTGAGGATTTTTTAGCCATTTATTTCTATAGATCACCTCAAACTCTGTCAGGTTGAACATTTAACTACAGCCACAGAGTTGTCCCTAAGCCACTCCTGTGTTGTCTTGGTTGTGTGCTTAGGGCTTTGTTGGAAGGTGAACCATCGCTCCCAGTCTAAGGTCCAGAGCATTCTGGATCAGGTTTTCATTAAGAATATCTCTGTACATTGCTCCATTCAGCTTTTCCTTAACCCCAGTCATTCTCCCTGTCACAGTCGCTGAAAACAACCCCAATAGCACGTTGCTGCCATCACCATGCTTGTAGGGATGGTACTGTGTAGGTGATGAGCAATGCCTGATTTCCTACAGACATGATGTTTAGAAGCTCAGCCACATTGATCACTGGATTCTTGGTTACCTCTCTTAGCAAGACCCATCTTATCTGATTATTTAGGACTGGCAACCCCACCAAACTAAGAATCCTGGTTGTTCCAAACTTCTTCCATTTAAGAACTAAGCTTTTAGGAACTTTTGGTGCAGCAGAAATTATTTGTATCCTTCTCCAGATCTGTGTCGCCATATAATCCTGTGTCTGAGCTCTACAGGCAATTCTTTTTTCCTTATGGCTTGGTTTTTGCTCCGATATGCATTGTCAGCTCTGAGACCTTATATAGGAAGGGATGTGCCTTTCCAAAAAATATTTAATCAGCTGAATTTACCACAGGTGGACTCCAATCAAGGTCTGCAAACATCTCAAAAATGCGTCTCAATTCTTAAAGTCCATGCAAAATTTTAGTTTTTCCTTTTTAATAAATTTGCTACATTTCTAAAATTCTGTTTTCACTTTCTCATTATAGGGTATTCAGTACCAATTGATGTAGGGGAAACTTGATTTAAAAATAAACAAATCTTAGCACAAGCCTGCAACATGACAAAATGTGAAACAAGTGAAAGGGTCTAAGGACTTTCTGAATACATTGTATATAAAACCTACAAATCTAAGATCCAGAAGTACCTCTTATACAGTTAAGATCCATTAAACATAACATTAGTCTTCCAGTGAAGTTGGAGAATATTATATATTAAACACAATTAAATATGTTAATATATAGTATGATCCATTACTTACAGGGACTAAGTAAACAAGGTCCGAAAGGACTCACACATCAAGGACATGTTTTCATTGCATTTAATCAGAACTTGTGTAATACAAAAAAAAATTCATTATAATCACTTAGTTTGGCATTGAGAGTACCTGTCAGACAGCATGGAGGATAATTGTACCAAGTACCAAAACATTTCTAAAGATCTGGAGCACTTAATAACCATGCAAAAGAAATTTGCTAGCAAGTTGAAAAATGTACTTGTGAATGCTTAGATTTTCTCATAGAAAAGGGTAGCAATCTAGTTTAACACTAGAGGCGTGCCATCACATAGGGAGAGTCAGAAACATGGGGCAAAATCTGACTTACATTGTTGCTTGGTCAGAATTGTCACAGTGTATGGTGGCTAAATCTAATATGTAATTGTACAAGTATACAAAGTCTTCTGTTTTATTTGATGTATTTTGATCACAACAGAGGATTGGATCACAAGAAATTAGTAATATTTTTTAATTTATTATGTCATCTTCCTGTAACTACATTAAATTAATTATATAAAGTTGTGTATAGCTATATTTGCTTGTTTTGGTCCATATTGTATAAAACTGTGTGAAAATTTGCAAATTTGTATAGCTGAGTTTGAATGAAAAACTGAAAAATGTTGTTTGCAAATGTTGACTATCTTTCTTTGCCCACCTGGAAAGTACTGCATTTTTGTTAGTATTTAAAAAGCTTCCTCACTGTACATAATTTTAAAATAAAATCTACTATGAGATATCATACAACAATAATGTATATTTAACGTGCTCACAGCTCTAAGGCACCTGGTCGTAAAATACAACAGAGATTGCACAAATCGATGTAAATAAATGTTTCTTTCTGGTTGATCCATGCACTGTATACAGAAAGGTGAAATGCTGTTTAGCATTCTGGAAATGCTAAACCCAAAGCATTATTATAAACATGACAAGCATGTCTATATTATGTCAATTAAGTAACAAAAATGGAAGAAAAGTGAAAGATTAATTGTAATCACATAAAAATGAAAATATTCACACACATGCAGACTTATCCTTGATGCAATATTGATCTTTGTCTTGAAAATACACATTTGGCAAATACAGGTGACAGATCAATTGCAATTTATTTCTTTTAACACTGTATCATCATAAGTAAAGCCAGTATAAATGAAAAAAGTCTATCTCAAATATCTACATGTAAAATTTTAGGCATTGAAAAAAGCACTTTGTTAACAGAGTGTAGAGTGATGATGCTATTTGCCAGACATTACTAATTTGTTTAGTTGTCACAAAAAAAAATCACATACTAGACCATACAATACTGCTAAAAAGTACTTTAGCCTTTTCCATATTTTTATCTCAATAAAACTTGCTGGGGCAAAGAAAACAAAATATATTGACATTTTTGTTTTAATCTTGAAGAAATTAAGCAATATATAGAACCACTCATGAAGGAACACTGTGGCATTGGTGTAATTTACACAGTCAAATCTCCTTTATCAGTAATGTACATCAAATACTTTACAACAAAGCATTAACAAAAGGCAAGAAACATCTTGCTATACAGAAGGAACCTCTAATGCAACTTGAAGCCTAGATTCACAATGAGGAAAGTAAACAAAATGTGAAGAACTGTTCCCCATAGATTATGTAAACTTCACTCTTGTGCTTAATGTACTATATCAACACACATCTAATGTGCCTTCCTCCCACCAGAACTAATTTAATTATATCTGGTGTATGACTGTGTATACCCAATTGTCAATTCCCAGTAGGAGATAAGGGCAGAATACTTCTGTTACATTTGATATCTGCTATGCTTTAGCACCCCTTCTTCACAATGCTTAGTATCATATACCCTCTCATGACTATTACAACGTTCTAGAAACTATTTGATTCCATTCCATCAGCATTCTGAAACAACATAATCAATTTTCCACAACGATATTCACGGCCTCCTAAGGAACAGGCTTAACAAATTAAATCTGTAAGGAAAAATGTCTTATGTTATGCATGCACATGCACAGATTTAGAATCTGCGTCTCAAACCCATGAGTCTGGAGAGGCAGGATAGTGGCTTGTTTCATAGTTCAGTTCACTATAGGGGCGAGCAGCAGAATAAAAGTCGACATAGTTGCCGGTTGACTTTAATCCCAGATGCATATTATACTCGGTGGCAGGAGGTCGATGGTGCACTTGATCCTCAAAAAAGGAGTCATCAAAATTTCTTGTTGAATTCTGAAATGGTTGGTAGCTCTCATAATCTTTTCTACCAGTTTCTTGTGAAATTGGCTGTGTAGAAATCTATTTAAGGAAGATGAAATCAATGCAGAATAGGGATAGTTAATTTACATGTAATAGGACAAGTCAAATATGAACATTGCTTAAACAAGAACATCTATTTTACTGGCACAGCTGTAAATAGTTAAATTGTTAAATAGAAAAACCAACACCTTTCCAATAAGCAAACAGTTCTTTTATATTACTGCTGTTTACTGCCTTTTAAAAGTCTCCTGACTTCTCTGTTTAGAGAAGACTTCCATATGAAATCATTTTAGAGTACCATTACTCTTGTCTAAAACTGACATTTCCTGAAAGTTGACAGATCCTTCATAAGTAATGACCGCAATATTGTTGCTGCCTCTCTTGTTAGATGTAGGGTAGGGGTGCAGCTGTGCCCCCTCTTCTACTGGACAAAACTATCATGTGATAGCCGGGTGATTTGGGTATAGCAGGTCAGAAAATAAAATATTTTGCGGGAGTCCTTTTTTAAGTCTCATGAACACAATATTTAAAAAGAAACTGGCACAACAATCAGCCGGTCACTGCAGGGATGGCTTCTCTCATCCCACATAATCAGATCACTGGGGAATCCATGGCCAGTCATGCAGTACATTCAAATGAATGACCATTCATCTAATGAATGGATGTGACTTTCTGTTTTGGTATGTGCGGGATCCGATAAGGATGACATCACATGTGGCCGATTTTTTTGCAAAAAGTTCTGCACTGTCCCATTCATCTGAAATCCATGTGCTTGCCGCCAAAATATCTCTATTCAGATTTATGGAACTGATTTTCAGTCACAGAAATTTCTGCAACAAATCTGCTGTGTTTGAATATATCCTTATTCCTCACTATAGTAGTCTACAAGTTCTGCTTTGAAACTGTGGTTGCCCCACTAATAAATATCACCATTTCTCCATTAGAGTATGAAACTTTTTCATTAGAAAGACTAAAAATAATGTGACGAGAACTGTGATCATATCCATTTGACAATTCCTTCTTAATGTATTAAATTCAATTCAAACATTATTTAAAGGGAACCTGTCATCAACTTTATGCTGCCCATACTAACAGCAGCATAAAGAAGAGACAGGTGAGTTGATTTCAGCGGTCTGTCATTTAAAAGTTAAAAGTAAGTGCTTGCCGAGAATCAATATCACAATCATTGCAGACAAGGCCTGGAAAAGAGTCACGGCCACCTGAGAAGAGTTATGGTTATTCATTAATTCCTGCTCTCCCTGCCCATCTGCTGGTGATTGACAATCTTCTACCTAGTTTTCTCCCATTCTCTCTAGGAGAGAACTGCCAATCATCAGCAGGTGGGCGGGGAGAGCAGGAGATTATAAATAACCATGACTCTTCTGAGGAAGATTTGACTCTTTTCAAAGTCTCAGCTGCAATGATTATGATGCTGGTTCTCAGCAACCACTTACTTTTAGCTCTTGAGTGACACACAGCTGAAATCAGCATTTCTGTCACTATTTTATAATGCCCTCAGTGAGGTCAGCATAAAGTTGATGACAGGTTCCCTTTAATTAACATTTTGCAGTTTAAAATACTTACTTGGTTGTGTTTTCCATCATCACCAGGTGCTCCAAATGAATTCCTATATATAGCTGTGGATCCTGTGCTTGTAGCTAAAAAAAATCATAAATGTCATTCAACATAACAAAATTAGATAAGCGATAAAAATTGCAGAACTAATACTCTCTAAAATTGCCATTGGCCCCATTAAAGGGGTATTCCCATCTCAGACAATGGGGCATATCGCTAGGATATGCCCCTATTGTCTGATAGGGGCGGGTACCACCGCTGGGACCCGCACCTACAATGAGAACGGAGCGGGGAAAACTGTGGCTGGAGGACCCCAGATTTTCCGGGGTCCGTCCACCACCAAGCGCTGCTCCCATACAAGTGAATGGGGGCGCACTGCGCATGTGCGGCCCATGCTCCCATTCATTTCTATGGGGCAGACGGAAATAGTCGAGCCAGTGCTCGGCTATTTTTGGCGGCCCCATAGAAAGGAATGGAGGGCGGTTGCGCATGCGCAGTGCGCCCTCCGTTCATTTTCCCTCTCCGTTCTCACTGTAGGTGCGGGTCCCAGCGCCTATCAGACAATGGGGGCATATCCTAGCGATATGCCCCCATTGTCTGAGATGGGAAAAACCCTTTAACTATAATAGGGACTGGCGGAGATCCGACCACAACCTGGCAAATATGGAGATAATCAGCCGAAAACCGCTGCACCCATTATCATTAATAGGGATGGCGGGTATTAGGTAGTGTCTGGCAATGCTGGATCCAGACATCTCTTGCACGCTGCTTACTGCTACAAGAGCCTGCTGGGGATGTCTAAAACTAGTGTGAAACTAGCCTAAGTATTGTAAACCTGAAAACTAAAAGGTAGATATAAAATGGAGAAAGAATGATTGTAGAGGCAAGTGTATTAAATATTTCTAGATTCAATTCCCTATCAACTCTTAATCCCACTGGTTAATACAGGCCCATGTTTCCAGAAATAATGGTGTTGATAGACGTGCATTGTTAAGGTTTATAACAGCTGATCAGTATATAGTCCCCTTTTGTGCAGACCCCAAACAAGTTGTTGGTGACATGCTAAACCTGTTTTTATAGCAAGGGATATCCACACCTCTGCCCCATAGCCAAACACCTTCCCCCCTACTTATGATAGATAAATAGTCCAGCATTTGGGACTAGGGGGAGGGCTCATCACCACAAATAGAAGAAGGACACAGTAGAGCTCACTGAAGGGGTCTTCACACATGGGACTTTACATACCTGGAAGAGTGGACATGAGTTGGAGTTCTGACATACATTTAGGATTCAGTTTTCAACTTAGCCAGTTTAGCAGCCTCATTAAAGGGCTTCTGTCACCCCACTAAACTCATTTTTTTTTTTTGTGTACTTATAATCCCTATCCTGCGATATTGCTATACATTATGTTATTAATAATTTTCGTTCAGTAGATTTGGCAAAAAACTTACCTTTATGATATGCTAATTACCCGTCTACCAGCAAGTAGGGCGTCTACTTGCTGGTAGCAGCCGCAGAAAACCGCCCCCTCTTGTTGATTGACAGGGCCAGCCGCGATCTCCTCCTCCGGGCGGCCCTGTCAGCATTTCAAAAATCGCTCGCCTGTGTTGATTCGGCGCAGGCGCTCTGAGATAAGGAGGCTCGCCTCCTCAGCACTCCCTCAGTGCGCCTGCGCCGATGACGTCTTCTCTTTCGGTGACGTCATCGGCGCAGGCTCACTGAGAGAATGCTGAGGAGGCGAGCCTCCTTATCTCAGAGCGCCTGCGCCGAATCAACACAGGCGCGCGATTTTTGAAATGCTGACAGGGCCGCCCGGAGGAGGAGATCGCGGCTGGCCCTGTCAATCAACAAGAAGAGGGGGCGGTTTTCTGCGGCTGCTACCAGCAAGTAGACGCCCTACTTGCTGGTAGACAGGTAATTAGCATATCATAAAAGTAAGTTTATTGCCAAATCTACTGAACGAAAATTATTAATAACATAATGTATAGCAATATCGCAGTATAGGGATTATCAGTACACAAAAAAAAAAATATGAGTTTAGTGGGGGGACAGAAGCCCTTTAACCACCTCAGCCCCCAGTGCTTAAACACCCTGAAAGACCAGGCCACTTTTTACACTTCTGACCTACACTACTTTCACCGTTTATTGCTCGGTCATGCAACTTACCACCCAAATGAATTTTACCTCCTTTTCTTCTCACTAATAGAGCTTTCATTTGGTGGTATTTCATTGCTGCTGACATTTTAACTTTTTTTGTTATTAATCGAAATTTAACGAGAAATTGAGAGAAATATCTTGGCAAAAGACAACTTTTCCCATTTTTTTATACAAAGTTGGCATTTGACCAAGATATTTATCTCACCCAGCATGGGTATATGTAAAAAGACACCCCAAAACACATTCCTCAACTTCTCCGGAATACAGAGATACCAGATGTGTGACACTTTTTTGCAGCCTAGGTGGGCAAAGGGGCCCATATTCCAAAGAGCACCTTTCGGATTTCACTGGTCATTTTTTACAGAATTTCATTTCAAACTCCTTACCACACATTTGGGCCCCTAGAATGCCAGGGCAGTATAACTACCCCACAAGTGACCCCATTTTGGAAAGAAGAGACCCCAAGGTATTCGCTGATGGGCATAGTGAGTTCATGGAAGTTTTTATTTTTTGTCACAAGTTAGTGGAATATGAGACTTTGTATGAAAAAAAAAAAAAAAATCATCATTTTCCACTAACTTGTGACAAAAAATAAAAAAATTTAGGAACTCGCCATGCCCCTCACGGAATACCTTGGGGTGTCTTCTTTCCAAAATGGGGTCACTTGTGGGGTAGTTATACTGCCCTGGCATTCTAGGGGCCCAAATGTGTGGTAAGGAGTTTGAAATCAAATTCTGTAAAAAATGACCAGTGAAATCCGAAAGGTGCTCTTTGGAATATGGGCCCCTTTGCCCACCTAGGCTGCAAAAAAGTGTCACACATCTGGTATCTCTGTATTCCGGAGAAGTTGAGGAATGTGTTTTGGGGTGTCTTTTTACATATACCCATGCTGGGTGAGATAAATATCTTGGTCAAATGCCAACTTTGTATAAAACAATGGGAAAAGTTGTCTTTTGCCAAGATATTTCTCTCACCCAGCATGGGTATATGTAAAATGACACCCCAAAACACATTCCCCAACTTCTCCTGAGTACGGAGATACCAGATGTGTGACACTTTTTTGCAGCCTAGGTGGGCAAAGGGGCCCATATTCCAAAGAGCACCTTTCGGATTTCACTGGTCATTTTTTACAGAATTTGATTTCAAACTCCTTACCACACATTTGGGCCCCTAGAATGCCAGGGCAGTATAACTACCCCACAAGTGACCCCATTTTGGAAAGAAGACACCCCAAGGTATTCGCTGATGGGCATAGTGAGTTCATGGAAGTTTTTATTTTTTGTCACAAGTTAGTGGAATATGAGACTTTGAAAAAAAAAAAAAATCATCATTTTACACTAACTTGTGACAAAAAATAAAAAATTCTAGGAACTCGCCATGCCCCTCACGGAATACCTTGGGGTGTCTTCTTTCCAAAATGGGGTCACTTGTGGGGTAGTTATACTGCCCTGGCATTCTAGGGGCCCAAATGTGTGGTAAGGAGTTTGAAATCAAATTCTGTAAAAACTGACCAGTGAAATCCGAAAGGTGCTCTTTGTAATATGGGCCCCTTTGCCCACCTAGGCTGGAAAAAAGTGTCACACATCTGGTATCTCCGTAATCAGGAGAAGTTGGGCAATGTGTTTTTGGGTGTCATTTTACATATACCCATGCTGGGTGAGAGAAATATCTTGGCAAAAGACAACTTTTCCCATTTTTTTATACAAAGTTGGCATTTGACCAAGATATTTATCTCACCCAGCATGGGTATATGTAAAATGACACCCCAAAACATATTCCCCAACTTCTGCTGAATACGGAGATACCACATGTGTGACACTTTTTTGCAGCCTAGGTGGGCAAAGGTGCCCAAATTCCTTTTAGGAGGGCATTTTTAGACATTTGGATACCAGACTTCTTCTCACGCTTTGGGGCCCCTAAAATGCCAGGGCAGTATAAATACCCCACATGTGACCCCATTTTGGAAAGAAGACACCCCAAGGTATTCAATGAGGGGCATGGCGAGTTCATTGAAAAAAAAAATTTTGGCACAAGTTAGCGGAAATTGATTTTTTTGATTTTGTTCTCACAAAGTCTCCCTTTCCGCTAACTTGGGACAAAAATTTCAATCTTTCATGGACTCAATATGCCCCTCAGCGAATACCTTGGGGTGTCTTCTTTCCAAAATGGTGTTATTTGTGGGGTGTTTGTACTGCCCTGGCATTTGAGGGTCTCCGCAATCATTACATGTATGCCCAGCATTAGGAGTTTCTGCTATTCTCCTTATATTGAGCATACGGGTAATGAGATTTTTTTTTTCCGTTCAGCCTCTGGGCTAAAAGAAAAAAATGAACGGCACAGATTTCTTCATTCGCATCGATCAATGTGGATTAAAAAATCTCTGCCAAAAAAAGAAAAAGGAGGGGAAAGGCGTCTGCCAGGACATAGGAGCTCCGCCCAACATCCATACCCACTTCAGCTCGTATGCCCTGGCAAACCAGATTTCTCCATTCACATCAATCGATGTGGATGAATAAATCATTGCCGGGATTTTTTTTTTTATATATACAAAGTGTTTGCCAAAGTATATGAACACCGCCACCTCCTCAGCTCATATGCCTCGGCAAACGTATCTTTTACTGCAGAGGAGAAATCTCGTCTTGCAGCGCCGCATACACCGACTTGCGTGTAATCTGACAGCAGCGCAATGCTTCTGTCCGAATGCACATCAGTGCTGCAGCTAGTCGATCGGTTGGTCCACCTGGAAGGTAAAAAAAACAAAACAAAAAAGAAAAAACCAGGCCGCAAAGCAATAACTTTATTAACTTTAGAACAGAACATATTAACTTTTTTTTAACTTTTTAAACTTTTTTACTTACCGGTAATTTTTTTTTTGTTTTAGTTTTTTTTACCTTTATAGAACAAACCTCTCCGTCCCCATGGGACAATGTGCAAAGCGCAAATCGCCCAAAGATGTGGCGAAGTACGTTATGCACTTTATCCCAGGTGAAAGGAGAGGTTTGCAGCAGCTGTGAGAGAAAGGGCCCTAATAGCCCTGTGTGCCTGTCCTGGTGAGATGTGATCCCTATGCTAGGTGTACCTGTGTGTGGTACTTCCGGAAACACTCACCATAGCATAGGGCAGGGTGGTCCGGACAGTCAGGACAGAAATAGCGGGTGTCACGCCTTATTCCACTCCTGCTACAGACACGACATTTTTTTCGGGGTGGCGGTTGGGTTGAGGTACCAGCAACGACACTGGGGAAATGTCGCTCGTGTAGACGGCTAACTACACTGGTGGATGGGGCCACGGAACCTCCTGGATAAATGAGGTTCTCGATGATCTCTTCCTGGAATTTGAGGAAGGATCCTGTTCTCCCAGCCTTACTGTAGAGAACAAAACTATTATAGGCAGCCAATTGAATTAAATATACAGACACCTTCTTATACCAGCGTCTGGTTCTGCGGGAAACTAAATAGGGAGCCAACATCTGGTCATTGAAGTCCACCCCTCCCATGAGCGCATTATAGTCGTGGACTGAGAGGGGCTTTTCAATGACATGGGTTGCCCTTTCAATTTGGATTGTCGTGTCTGCGTGAATGGAGGAGAGCATGTAAACGTCACGCTTGTCTCTCCATTTCACCGCGAGCAGTTCTTCGTTACACAAGGCAGCCATCTCCCCCCTTGCAAGACGGGTGGTTACAAGCCGTTGGGGGAAGCCCACGCGACTAGTTCGCGCGGTGCCACAGGCGCAAATCCGTTCTAGAAACAAATGCCTAAAGAGGGCCACACTTGTGTAAAAATTGTCCACATAAAGATGGTACCCCTTGCCGAATAAGGGTGACACCAAGTCCCAGACTGTCTTCCCACTGCTCCCCAGGTAGTCAGGGCAACCGACCGGCTCCAGGGTCTGATCTTTTCCCTCATAGATCCGAAATTTGTGGGTATAGCCTGTGGCCATTTCACAGAGCTTATACAATTTGACCCCATACCGGGCACGCTTGCTTGGGATGTATTGTTTGAAGCCAAGGCGCCCGGTAAAATGTATTAGGGACTCGTCTACGCAGATGTTTTGCTCAGGGGTATACAAATCTGCAAATTTCTGGTTGAAATGGTCTATGAGGGGCCGAATTTTGTGGAGCCGGTCAAAAGCTGGGTGGCCTCTGGGACGGGAGGTGGTGTTGTCGCTAAAGTGCAGGAAACGCAGGATGGTCTCAAATCGTGTCCTGGACATAGCAGCAGAGAACATGGGCATGTGATGAATCGGGTTCGTGGACCAATATGACCGCAATTCATGCTTTTTAGTTAGACCCATGTTGAGGAGAAGGCCCAGAAAAATTTTAAGTTCGGAAACTTGGACTGGTTTCCACCGGAAAGACTGGGCATAAGAGCTTCCCGGGTTGGCGGATATAAATTGTGTGGCATACCGGTTTGTCTCTGCCACGACTAAGTCCAAGAGCTCCGCAGTCAAGAACAGCTCAAAAAATCCCAGGGCCGAACCGATTTGAGCCGTCTCAACCCGAACTCCAGACTGGGCGGTGAAAGGGGGAACTACAGGTGCGGCTGAAGTTGGTGACTGCCAATCAGGGTTTGCCAGCACCTAAGGGATTCTAGGGGCTCTACGGGCCTGTCTGCGCGGTGGCTGCGACGGGGTAACTACTGCACGTGCCACCGTACCAGCTTCAACTGCCCTTCTGGTGCTCGCCACGTCACCATGTTGTACGGCAGTGCTGGTACTAGGTCCAGGAAGGGCTGCGCTGCTGGTGTATGCCTCACCACGTGATCCGGCAGCGACAGCCCCACTCTGCTGCTCTTGAAGCGGATCCTGCATAACCTGTGGTCTAGCGACACGGGGCCGGGTACGCCTGGTGCTGCCAGGGACCTCCACCTCCTCGTCCGAACTTTGGGTCAGAGAGCCACTGCTTTCCACAGGTTCATATTCTGACCCGCTAGATTCGTCAGATGAGGGTTCCCACTCCTCATCCGACTGGGTCAGAATCCTGTAGGCCTCTTCAGAAGAATACCCCCTGTTTGACATTTTGGACTACTAAATTTAGGGGTATTCCCTGAGACTACCCAAGAAAAAAAGCAAGCCTGTCTTACAAAGGGGAGGCTAGCGAAGTACCGGAGGCCGCTGCGGTTGATAAAAAATATCAAAACTGATTTTTCTATCGCCGCAGTGCGTGTAAAGTGAATGTGCAGTGATCAAAAAACAATTTTTTTTTTGTCACTGCGGTGGGGCGGGCGTGGGTGAACGCACGTGTGGGTGACCGATCAGGCCTGATCGGGCAAACACTGCGTTTTGAGTGGAGGGCGAGCTAAGGTGACACTAATACTATTATAGATACAGATACTATAAAAGTACAAATGCTGATTAGCGATACGCTAAACAGCAAATAAAAGTGACTGCGGTGCGGTGGGCTGGGCGCTAACTGACGCTAAACTACCTAACCAAGGGGCCTAAACTATCCTAAAACCTAACAGCCAATACTAGTGAAAAAAAAAAAGTGACCGTTTACACTGATCACTTTTGTCTTTCACTAAGTGATTGACAGGGGGCGATCAAGGGGTTAATTAGGATGATGGGGGTGATGGAGGGTGATCTGGGGCTAAGGTGTAGTGTTGGTGGGTACTCACAGTGATCTCTGCTCCTCTGCTGGATCCAACCGACGAAAAGGACCAGCAGAGAAGCAGAGAAGCCATATAACAGATCATATTTACTAATATGATCTGTTATCTGGCTTCTGATTTGATTTTTTGAAAATCGCCAGCCTGCCAGCCAATGATCGTGGCTGGCAGGCTGGTGACGAAATACTTCTTTAACTTTTGCCGGCCCGCGATGCGCATGCGCGGGCCGGCAATGCACGAAATCTCGCGTCTCGCGAGAGGACGCACCGGCGCGTCCACCCAGAACAACAGGACCGCCGCAAAGACGCAATCCTGCGTACGGCGGTCCTGAGGAGGTTAAACCCTGGTGTTCTGCATAGTGGAAATGATTTAAAGGGAACCTGTCACCAACTTTATGCTGCCCATACTATCGGCAGAATAAAGTAGAGACAGGTGAGTTGATTTCAGCGGTCTATCATTTATAAGTTAAAAGTAAGTGGTTGCCGAGCACAAACATCACAATTATTGCAGACTGGGCATGAAAAAGAGTCATGGCCACCTGAGAAGAGTCATGGTTATTCATGAATTCCTACTCTCCCACCCACCTGCTGATTAACAGGCTTCTACCTAGTTTTCTCCCATTCTCTCTAGGAGAGAACTGCCAATCATCAGCAGATGGGTGGGGAGAGCAGGAGATTAGGAATAACCATGACTCTTCTCAAGTAGATTTGACTCTTTTCAAGGCATGTGCTGCAATGATTATGATGCTGGTTCTTGGCAACCACTTACCTTTAGCTCATGAGTGACACACCGCTGAAATCAGCATTTCTGTCACTAATTTATGCTGCCCTTAGTGAGGTCAGCATAAAGTTGATGACAGGTTCCTTTTAATTCATTTCAGCTTGCTACAATAGGGCCACAAAAAATGCGGACAGAACTCCAAAACATCATTCTGATTTGGCGTCTCTCTCTCTATATATATTGTGACAGAGTGTCTGGAGAAGTAGTGGATGGGTTCTATGTGTGCTCAAGGTTCCTCAATTCTGTCATTTAAAAAGCAACCAGGGAAATGTTCAAAAGAGGTCTACGCATACCTCTCTGCAATTCGGGTTTGTAAAAAAAAAAAAGGGTTTTTAGGGCCTGTGTTGCTGGGGTGGGGAGAGAAGGGTGGGCCCCTCACGCCATCCGGGCAGTCCGGGTTTTGGGCTGTCAGGTAATCACTACTCAGGTGTACTAGCCTAATATAAGGCTGAGAATGGAGACACGTCTCTGTCTCTGCCTGGGGACAGAACTGCTTGGAGTTTCTCTGAGTATAGCAGGTGGTACAAACAATAGGGTTATGTTTGGTGTCCAGTGTTAGGCTGGCACCAAGTTAGTCAGGAGTTCCTGATTGTATAGTTAGAGCCGGACAGGCATAGAATTTTGTTTGTTCATGTTTATTTTATGTACCACCAGCTAGCAATAAATCTGGACAGTTGATGGAAAACGGAGGTTGCCTGGAATCAGGGCTGAAGAGAGCGTGTTCATCGACCACCCCGCTAACTAACTCTTAAAATACAGTCAGGTCCATAAATATTGGGACATCGACACAATTTTAAAATTTTGGGCTCTATACACCACCACAATGGATTTGAAATGAAACGAACAAGATGTGCTTTAACTGCAGACTGTCAGCTTTAATTTGAGGGTATTTACATCCAAATCAGGTGAACGGTGTAGGAATTACAACAATATGTGCCTCCCACTTGTTAAGTGACCAAAAGTAATGGAACAGTAATGGAACAGAAAAATAATCATAAATCAAACTTTCACTTTTTAATACTTGGTTGCAAATCCTTTACAGTCAATTACAGCCTGAAGTCTGGAACGCATAGACATCACCAGACGCTGGGTTTCATCCCTGGTGATGTTCTGCCAGGCCTCTACTGCAACTGTCTTCAGTTCCTGCTTGTTCTTGGGGCATTTTCCCTTCAGTTTTGTCCTCAGCAAGTGAAAAGCATGCTCAATCGGATTCAGGTCAGGTGATTGACTTGGCCATTGCATAACATTGCACTTCTTTCCCTTAAAAAACTCTTTGGTTGCTTTTGCAGTATGCTTTGGGTCATTGTCCATCTGCACTGTGAAGCGCCGCCCAATAAGTTCTGAAGCATTTGGTTGAATATGAGCAGATAATATTGCCCGAAACACTTCAGAATTCATCCTGCTGCTTTTGTCAGCAGTCACATCATCAATAAATACAAGAGAACCAGTTCCATTGGCAGCCATACAGGCCAATGCCATGACACTACCACCACCATGCTTCACTGATGAGGTGGTATGCTTAGGATCATGAGCAGTTCCTTTCCTTCTCCATACTTTTCTCTTCCCATCACTCTGGTACAAGTTGATCTTGGTCTCATCTGTCCATAGGATGTTGTTCCAGAACTGTGAAGGCTTTCTTAGATGTCGTTTGGCAAAATCTAATCTGGCCTTCCTGTTTTTGAAGGCTCACCAATGGTTTACATCTTGTGGTGAACCCTCTGTATTCACTCTGGTGAAGTCTTCCCTTGATTGTTGACTTTGACACACATACACCTACCTCCTGGAGAGTGTTCTTGATCTGGCCAACTGTTGTGAAGGGTGTTTTCTTCACCAGGGAAAGAATTCTTCAGTCATCCACCACAGTTGTTTTCCATGGTCTTCCGGGTCTTTTGGTGTTGCTGAGCTCACCGATGCGTTCCTTCTTTTTAAGAATGTTCCAAACAGTTGTTTTGGCCACACCTAATGTTTTTACTATCTTTCTGATGGGTTTGTTTAGTTTTTTCAGCCTAATGATGGCTTGTTTCACTGATAGTGACAGCTCTTTGGATCTTATCTTGAGAGTTGACAGCAACAGATTCCATATGCAAATAGCACAATGGAAATGAACTCTGGACCTTTTATCTGCTCATTGTAATTGGGATAATAAGGGAATAACACACACCTGGCCATGGAACAGCTAAGAAGCCAATTGTCCCATTACTTTTGGCCCCTTAACAAGTGGGAGGCAGATATGCAAACTGTTGTAATTCCTACACCGTTCACCTGATTTGGATGTAAATACCCTCAAATTAAAGCTGACAGTCTGCAGTTAAAGCACATCTTGTTCGTTTCATTTCAAATCCATTGTGGTGGTGTATAGAGCCAAAAATGTTAGAATTGTGTTGATGTCCCAATATTTATGGACCTGACTGTATATATCCTGTTAAGGGGATATTGGGTGCTGGAAAACAGCCTGACCACGATGTCCCGTCAACACGGGGCACCCATTCCCACATCTACAAAAACCCACCTGGCATCAACATATCAAACTTAACCACTTCACATCCGGGCCATTTCCTCCTTCCTGAAAAAGCCATTTTTTTTCAAATCTGACATGTGTCATTTACAGTACAGACCAAAGGTTTGGACACACCTTCTCATTCAAAGAGTTTTCTTTATTTTCATGACTATGAAGGCATCAAAACTATGAATTAACACATGTGGAATTATATACATAACAAACAAGTGTGAAACAACTGAAAATATGTCATATTCTAGGTTCTTCAAAGTAGCCACCTTTTGCTTTGATTACTGCTTTGCACACTCTTGGCATTCTCTTGATGAGCTTCAAGAGATAGTCCCCTGAAATGGTCTTCCAACAGTCTTGAAGGAGTTCCCAGAGATGCTTAGCACTTGTTGGCCCTTTTGCCTTCACTCTGCGGTCCAGCTCACCCCAAACCATCTCGATTGGGTTCAGGTCCGGTGACTGTGGAGGCCAGGTCATCTGGTGCAGCACCCCATCACTCTCCTTCATGGTCAAATAGCCCTTACTTTTAAAGTTTTCCCAATTTTTCGGCTGACTAACTGACCTTCATTACTTAAAGTAATGATGGCCACTCGTTTTTCTTTACTTAGCTGCTTTTTTCTTGCCATAATACAAATTCTAACAGTCTATTCAGTAGGACTATCAGCTGTGTATCCACCTGACTTCTCCTCAACGCCACTGATGGTCCCAACCCCATTTATAAGGCAAGAAATCCCACTTATTAAACCTGACAGGGCACACCTGTGAAGTGAAAACCATTTCAGGGGACTACCTCTTGAAGCTCATCAAGAGAATGCCAAGAGTGTGCAAAGCAGTAATCAAAGCAAAAGGTGGCTACTTTGAAGAACCTAGAATATGACATATTTTCAGTTGTTTCACACTTGTTTGTTATGTATATAATTCCACATGTGTTAATTCATAGTTTTGATGCCTTCAGTGTGAATCTACAATTTTCATAGTCATGAAAATAAAGAAAACTCTTTGAATGAGAAGGTGTGTCAAAACTTTTGGTCTGTACTGTATGTGGTAATAACTTTAAAATGCTTTTACTTATCCAGGCCATTCTGAAATTGTTTTCTCGTCACATATTGTACTTTATGACAGTGGCAAAATTGAGCCAAAAATTTTCATTTTTAATTATAAAAAATACCAAATTTACCAAAAATTAGAATAAATTAGTAAATTTAGAATTTCAGTTTCTCTACTTTTATAATAGATAGTAATACCTTCAAAAATTGTTATTACTTTACATTCCCCATATGTCTACTTCATGTTTGCATCATTTTGTGAATGTCATTTTATTTTTTGGGGACGTTAGAAGGCTTAGAAGTCTAGAAGCAAATCTTGAAATTTTTCAGAAAATTTCCAAAACCCACTTTTTATGGACCAGTTCAGGTCTGAAGTCACTTTGTAAGGCTTACATAACAGAAACCACCCAAAAATGACCCCATTTTAGAAACTACACCCCTCAAGGTATTCAAAACTGATTTTTACAAATGTTGATAACCCTTTAGGTGTTCCACAAGAATTAATGGAAAATGGAGATAAATTTTCAGAATTTCACATTTTTTGGCAGATTTTCCATTTCAATAAATTTTTTCCGCTAACAAAACAAGGGTTAACAGCCAAACAAAACTCAATATTTATTGCCCTGATTCTTTAGTTTACAGAAACACCCCATATGTGGTTGTAAACTGCTGTATGGCCACATGGCAGGGCGCAGAAGGAAAGGAATGCCATATGGTTTTTGAAAGGCAGATTTTGCTGGACTGGTTTTTTGACACCATGTCCCATTTGAAGCTCCCCTATGCACCCCTAAAGTAGAAACTCCAAAAAAGTGACCCATTTTGGAAAATACACCCCGCAAGTTATTCAAGACTGATTTCCCAAACTTTGGTAACCCTTTAGGTGTTTCACAAAAATTCATGGAAAATTGAGATGAAATTTCAGAATTTCACTTTTTTGGCAAATTTTCCATTTTAATCCATTTTTTTCAGTAACAAAGCAAGAGTTAACAGCCAAAGAAAAATCTATGTTTATTGCCCTGATTCTGTAGTTTATAAAAACAACCCACATGTGGTCATAAACTGCTGTACGGCACACGGCAGGGCACAGAAGGAAAGGAGCGCCATGTGGTTTTTGGAAGGCAGATTTTGCTGGACTGGTTTTTTGACACCATGTCACATTTGAAGACCCCATGATGCACCCCTAGAGTAGAAACTCCAAAAAAGTGACCCCATTTTGGAAACTACAGGATAAGGTGGCAGTTTTGTTGGTACAATTTTGGGTACATATGATTTTTGGTTGCTCTATATTACACTTTTTGTGAGGCAAGGTAACAAAAACATTTCTGTTTTGGCACTGTTTTTATTTTGTTATTTACAATGTTCATCTGACAGGTTAGATAATGAGCTATTTTATAGAGCAGGTTGTTACGGACGCGACAATACCATATATGACTACTTATTTTAGGTTGTTTGTTTCAGTTTTACATAATAAAGCATTTTTGAAAAAAAAGATTTTTTTGTGTCTCCATATTCTGAAAGCCATCGTTTTTTTTTTAGGATGTATATGACTTTTTGATCGCTTGGTATTACACTTTTTGTGATGTAAGGTGACAAAAAATGACTTTTTTGACACACTTTTTATTTTTTTATGGTGTTCACCTGAGGGGTTAGGTAATGTAATAATTTTTTACAGCAGGTTCTTATGGACGCGGCAATACCTAATATCTATACTTTTTTAATTTAAGTTTTACACAATAATATAATTTTTGAAACAAAATAAATAATTTTAGTGTCTCCATAGTCTGAGAGCCATAGTTTTTTTTTTATTGTCTGGGCTATTGTCTTAGGTAGGAAATAATTTTTGCGGGATGAGGTGACGGTTTGATTGATACTATTTTGGGGTGCATATGACTTTTTGATCGCTTGCTATTACCCTTTCTGTGATGTAAGGTGACAAAAAATAGCTTTTTTAACACCGTTTTTATTTTTTATGGTGTTCACCTGAGAGGTTAGGTCATGTGATATTTTTATAGAGCAGGTTCTTAGGGACGCGGCGATAACTAATATGTATACTTTTTTATTTACTTAAGTTTTACACAATAACAGAATTTTCCAAACAAAAAATTATATTTTAGTGTCTCTTTATTCTGAGAGCCATAGTTATTTTTTTTTTGGCGATTGTCTTAGGTAGGGGCTGTTAGATTGGTACTATTTTGGGGGGCATACGCCTTATTGATCGCTTGGTGTTGCACTTTTAGTAATGTAAGGTGACAAAAAATGTGTTTTTTTAGCACAGTTTTTTTTTTTTTTTTTTTGCCCGTGTTCACCTAAGGGGTTAGGTCATGTGATATTTTTATAGAGCTGGTCGTTACGGATGTGGCAATACCTCATATGTCTACTTTCTTTTATTTATTTAAGTTTCACATAACAATATAATTTTTGAAACAAAAAAAATCCTATTTTAGTGTCTCCATATTCTGAGAATCATAGTTTTTTATTTTTTAATGTCTCCATGTTCTGAGAGCTATAGTTTTATATATTTATATTTTTTGAGCGATTTTCTTATGTAGTAGCTCATTTTTTTGCGGGATGAGGTGACTGCTTTATTAGTACCATTTTGTGGGACATACGCTTTTTTGATCACTTCGTGTTGCACATTTTGTGATGTAAGGTGACAAAAATGGCTTTTTTTTTTACATAGTTTTTATTTTTTATGGTGTTTATCGGACACATCATATGATATATTTATAGAGCCGGCCATCACGGACGCAGCAATACCAAATATGTCTATTTTATTTACTTAATTGGGGATTATTATTTTTTTTACACTTTGTGTTTTTTTATAAAACACTTTTTTTTTTTTTACACTTTGTGTTCCCCCATAAGGTCATACAAGACCTCTGGGGGACATTTGACTTAATTTTTATTGATTTCTCCTGTAACTGGGGCTGACATAGTAGCCCCAATTACAGGGGAAATACACCCCCCAGAGAGGCTGTACAGCACTATACTGTGCTGTACAGCCTCAGTGCAGAGCTGATCGTGGTGTATGGAAGACCCGAAAGCTCCTGCACTCTCACATGACCACTGGGCAGGAATAGGAAGCGCATAGCTCGGTAAGCGCTGTGTATACAGTGATCTAGAAGGCAGGGACACCTGGGAACCCTTCTCTCTGGGTTGCCCTGCTGTCACTGACAGTGGGCAATCCGCTCTGCAGCTGCACGATTAGCGTGCAGCTGCGATCTCTGAATAGACGTTCCAGAACATCCATTCAGAGTTAAACATCCACCCAATGGACGTTTATATCCTATGGGCGGATGTGAAGTGGTTAAATATACGTCTAGATTCAATGTGGGACATCCGTACGATATGATTCTCTCCTCTCCAATGACTCTCAACCTTTTCCAGTGCTACAAAGTTAAGTACAATTGCATGTAAATATAGGAAGGGATGTCAAATTGATGGAATCTAACCATAACTGATTTAATGAGCCATTCGCAGTTTCACTGTACCGGCCATGCAAAAGTATATATTAATGAAAGGACTATATGAGGGAGTATTAATAAAATTAAAATTATTAAATGAATTGAAAGATTTACATTTGGCGTAATTAGTATATGATTTATATAAATATCACGTATTAATCTGGGGATAATATGGATTCTAATACATCAAGTATGTCTTTGATATAGTTAGGATATAATAAGAGATATATTGATATTTGCATTTTTTAAATATTTTTATATGTTGTCATGATTGTATTTCATTATATGAATTCATCACCTTACAATGATTAGAGTGATGTATATGGAGTAAAAATAAGAATATAGTATATAAGGATATACAGGGAGTGCAGAATTATTAGGCAAGTTGTATTTTTGAGGATTAATTTTATTATTGAACAACAACCATGTTCTCAATGAACCCAAAAAACTCATTAATATCCAAGCTGAATATTTTTGGAAGTAGTTTTTAGTTTGTTTTTAGTTTTAGCTATTTTAGGGGGATATCTGTGTGTGCAGGTGACTATTACTGTGCATAATTATTAGGCAACTTAACAAAAAACAAATATATACCCATTTCAATTATTTATTTTTACCAGTGAAACCAATATAACATCTCAACATTCACAAATATACATTTCTGACATTCAAAAACAAAACAAAAACAAATCAGTGACCAATATAGCCACCTTTCTTTGCAAGGACACTCAAAAGCCTGCCATCCATGGATTCTGTCAGTGTTTTGATCTGTTCACCATCAACATTGCGTGCAGCAGCAACCACAGCCTCCCAGACACTGTTCAGAGAGGTGTACTGTTTTCCCTCCTTGTAAATCTCACATTTGATGATGGACCACAGGTTCTCAATGGGGTTCAGATCAGGTGAACAAGGAGGCCATGTCATTAGATTTTCTTCTTTTATACCCTTTCTTGCCAGCCACGCTGTGGAGTACTTGGACGCGTGTGATGGAGCATTGTCCTGCATGAAAATCATGTTTTTCTTGAAGGATGCAGACTTCTTCCTGTACCACTGCTTGAAGAAGGTGTCTTCCAGAAACTGGCAGTAGGACTGGGAGTTGAGCTTGACTCCATCCTCAACCCGAAAAGGCCCCACAAGCTCATCTTTGATGATACCAGCCCAAATTAGTACTCCACCTCCACCTTGCTGGCGTCTGAGTCGGACTGGAGCTCTCTGCCCTTTACCAATCCAGCCACTGGCCCATCCATCTGGCCCATCAAGACTCACTCTCATTTCATCAGTCCATAAAACCTTAGAAAAATCAGTCTTGAGATATTTCTTGGCCCAGTCTTGACGTTTCAGCTTGTGTGTCTTGTTCAGTGGTGGTCGTCTTTCAGCCTTTCTTACCTTGGCCATGTCTCTGAGTATTGCACACCTTGTGCTTTTGGGCACTCCAGTGATGTTGCAGCTCTGAAATATGGCCAAACTGGTGGCAAGTAGCATCTTGGCAGCTGCACGCTTGACTTTTCTCAGTTCATGGGCAGTTATTTTGCGCCTTGGTTTTTCCACACGCTTCTTGCGACCCTGTTGACTATTTTGAATGAAATGCTTGATTGTTCGATGATCACGCTTCAGAAGCTTTGCAATTTTAAGAGTGCTGCCTCCCTCTGCAAGATATCTCACTATTTTTGACTTTTCAGAGCCTGTCAAGTCCTTCTTTTGACCCATTTTGCCAAAGGAAAGGAAGTTGCCTAATAATTATGCACACCTGATATAGGGTGTTGATGTCATTAGACCACACCCCTTCTCATTACAGAGATGCACATCACCTAATATGCTTAATTGGTAGTAGGCTTTCGAGCCTATACAGCTTGGAGTAAGACAACATGCATAAAGAGGATGATGTGGTCAAAATACTCATTTGCCTAATAATTCTGCACGTAGTGTATATATAGGATGTACATTGAGAATGGCAGTTATATATACCAAAAAAACGCATGAAAAATGCAAGAAAACCGCAAGCTGAATAAAGATGGGGAAATAAACAGAAAATTCAACAAAATTTATAAAGAATACTGTGAATATTGCCTATGAATAAATGATGACATTATGCAAAAGTTTCATATGAAAATAATTGAATTGATTTGAAATAAGAATCCATAAGGTGTTTTATTTACGACCTAGGACTTAATCTAATCTAATCTAGTCCAGTGTTTATGGCCACTGAGGAAGGAGTATGACACTCCGAAACGTGTCTGGTTTGATTGAATTATTTATGCATGCATAATAGAAATATTGGAGGATACGTGGATATTAAAGAAAAAACCACTGAACCATGCCGAGACGCTGAAACTACAGCTGTGCGTGGCCCTTGCAGATTATAACTCTTAATGATAAGCTGAGTGAGGAGCCAGCGATAGCTTGCCGCTATTATACATCAGCATCTACCTTCATAATATAGAACACTCCATATCTGGCAATGTGAACACCAAATACGATAACTGGTAAGATCTTTCTGATACTGTTTGAAGGTGTCGGCACAGCAGCTCAAGAGGAGGATGTGATTATAGTGATCAATAAAAGGAGCATTTCACTCAGCCTATCTTACGTGTTACTTTTTATGAACTGGTTATTCATTATGAACTTGATCCTGACGGTCATTGGCAAAAATTTCAATTTATGACAATATTAATCTATAACGGCACCATCATTATTGTAATTTACTGATTTTCGGCATATACTCATAAGGATAATTTTATTTCAATAGGTGGCAATAATCACGTTCAAATGTGAAATCCTATATTGCCCATACTTTTAATATGGGATATTTAATATTAAAGAAGTATTCACATTAGTAAAGGAATATTTGTATTAAGGTCATTGCGCGTGTCGTCTCCTCATACAGATGATCAGGTTGTCAGTCCTCCAACGATCTGATATTGATAACCTATCCTGAGGATAGAGACACATATCTGGCATAACTACTGTGCGAGGACACATAATCTGACATAATTACTGTGAGGGGGTACATATCTGGCCATAGCTACTGTGAGTGGGCACATTGGGGCATAACTACTGTGAGGGGCACATAACTGGAAATAAATATTGTGAGGGGGCACATATCTGACATAACTGCATCTTTGATGCCCCTGATCACCCCTTCCTCCCCCTGCAGGATGAGGGGACACTGACAATTTGGTGAGCCTTCTACTGTCACACATCGCTATATATTAATCTTTGTTTAAACTATTATTACAATTTGATCAGGGTGATTCAATTAGACAAGAGCACCTAACCAGCGTGACAAGGGGGTGAGCCTACTCACTTAACATTCACTATTACCGTATTTTTCGCCCTATAAGACGGGTAGGAAAATAAGAAAAAAAAACATTTTTAACCAAAAGGTGTGCTTTTAGTGGGTTTGGAACTAATGGTGGTCTGTGGATGGCACTATTACTGGGAATCTGTGGATGGCACTGTTATGGGGGGATCTGTGAAGGACACTGTTATGGGGGGATCTGTGAAGGACACTGTTATGGGGGGATCTGGGGATGGCACTGTTATGGGGGATCTGTGGATGACGCACTGTTATGGGGGATCTGTGGATGACGCACTGTTATGGGGGGATCTGTGGATGACGCACTGTTATGGGGGGATCTGTGGATGACGCACTGTTATGGGGGGATCTGTGGATGACGCACTGTTATGGGGGGGTCTGTGGCTGACACTGTTACAGGGGGGGATCTGTGGCTGGCACTGTTACAGGGGGGATCTGTGGCTGGCAGTGTTACAGGGGGGATCTGTGGGTGGCACTGTTACTGGGGATATCTGTGGGTGGCACTGTTATGGGGGATCTGTGGGTGGCACTGTTATATATGTGCCATCCACAGACCCCCCACCCCATAACAGTGCCATCCACAGACCCCCCACCCCTTAACAGTGCCATCCACAGATCCCCCCCCAGCCGCTCCAGTGCTGCAGTATACAAATATAAAATGTCTCATTCAATTAAAAGTGATTACACATGCCCCCTCACTCCTAATATTACCGTACATCTTAACAGCTTCTCTACAACCCAGGCAGGCAGGCCGGGCGGCCGGCGCGTCACTCACTGACGTCACTTGCCTGCGCCGCTTGCTTCATTCATAAAGTAGGCGGTGCAGGCACGTGACATCAGGGAGTTACGCTGCCGCCCACCCGGCCTGCATTCTACAGAAGCTGTTAGGATGTATGGTAATATTAGGAGTGGGGGGGCATGTGTAATCACTTTTAATTGAATGATACATTTTATATTTGTATACTGCAGCACTGGAGCGGCGGGGCCGGACTACAGTGACTGCACAGCCCCGCCGCAATTGCCGGCCGCCAGCTCCTCCTCCCAGTCCCTCCCCGCTCTCACATACATCGCAGCTAGCGATGTAAAAATGTCAGCATTCGCCCCATAAGACGCAGGGGCATTTTCCCCCCATTTTGGGGGGGGGGGGGTCTTATGGGGTGAAAAATACAGTATATTAATCTTTGCCTATGGCCTATGTTTATTTCTGTATGTGTGGTTGTAGTGGCGGTGATGTGGAGGGGGCAGGCAGGTACATTATTTGCACAGGGGCACTCTGCTGTCTGTGTCCACCCCTGAGCAGTGCCCATGAAATCAGAGTACAGTGAAGCCTTTCATTAATAATTCACCCCTCACTCCAAAAAAGCTGCCCTTTGTGAATCTAGCCTTCAACACTTCAACAGTTTGAAGTATCACAGCTAGCTTTAAAAGCTATACAAATTAGCTCTCTTTGCACCACATGTGAGATAGCTATCCTAAAAGTCATTGATCGACCTTATAAACTTACAAGATTACTTGTAGGATAGCTACTAGAGTTGAGTGAATCTGCCTTTTGGCAGGTTCGGGGTTTAAGTGAATTATGTAATAGATTCTGTTCTCATGGAATCCATAACATAATTCAATGCCAGCATGCCAAACGGAATGCCTTTGGAGGCATTCCGTTTTGCATGCCATCATAATACAAGTGTATGGCCAGCAGAATGGAACCATTGGAGCTGGACATATACTTGTATTATGCGGCAAACCGGCATTGAATTACGTTATGGATTCTGTGAGAACGGAATCCATTACATAATTCACTTAATCCCCGAACCTGCCAAAATCTAGGTTCACCACAACTCTAACAGCTACCTTATATCTGGTTGCATTTGAGCCTTAGCTTTCTTTTTTTGGAAATGACTAATTTGCATATCATTTTCCCCAAAGGAGTATTGCATGGCCTATAAAACTCCTTACAACTAGTAGGCCTGCTCCACAAGCCACAAGAAGAAAAAGTACCCCAGAGCTACTGTAACATCAAGTCACACAGAAGATTCCCAACCTGCAACTGTTATGATAAGATCACATTCATATGGTTTCAAGGCTCTGTGTTCTATACCTGTTATGGTGTCTTTCCTAGAAGTATGTTCTCCTTTATAAGTAGCATTTGATCCTGTTGTTTCGTATTCCACTTTTTTTTCTTTCAGGCCGATTACTTCCCGAGGGGATGCAGGGGCACTTGCTTTAACAGAAAAAAACAAAAACATACATTACAATATTATCTGTGTATGTCTTTTAGTGTCCTATAAATTGCCATATAAATTTCACATACATTGAATCATTAGCAAAAAAAAATATATATTTAATTATTGTAACAAAGAGCAGGCTTAACCTGTTCCGGACACATGACGTACCCGTACAGCATGTTGTCCCGGTACTTAAGGACACATGATGTACCGGTACGTCATGTATAGCTTCAATCACCGCCGCCCGGCGGGCGGTGATCGGAACTCGGTGCCTGCTAAAATCATTGAGCAGGCACCTTGGCTCAATGCGCCCCATGTCGGCGATCGCAGCAAACCGCAGGTCAATTCAGAACTGCGGTTTGCTGCGTTTCCGGGTTATTCGGGTCTCTGGGGAGCAGATAACCCGGAACAGGATGGTGATCGGTGGTGTGATAATACACCACCAATCACCATCCTGCGATCCTGAGAGGTGATGGTGACATCACCTCTCAGGATCGCTCTCATTGGTCGGCTGGGCGGGCGGGTCATTCAAATTACCGCAGCGCTGCACGTGGATCGCCAGCTGCACGGATCTCCAGCCAGCACCCCCATCTGTGCCCCAGGACCCCTAGCACCACCCAGGAATTTTAGGGAAAGGTTAGGTTAGGCAGGGATATTCAGGGAAAGTTAGTGAGAAGAAAAAAAAACAAAAATTTTTTGTTGCATCACCCAAAATCGGATGTCTGGGGTCCACAGCACAGCTGTGTGACCCTAGACCCCCCAGGGGTGCTGCAGCTTGCCCCCCCACACAACTATTTTTGGGCGCAAGCAGTTTTTTTTTTTTTTTGTGCGTACGCTGACTGTGGCCGGCCACTGTTAGCGCATCGCACACACCACCGCTGATCAACTACGGACGGTTGATCAGCGTTTTTTTTGTTTTTTTTTCACATTTTTTGCCCTTTTTTTAGTTAGTCTTTTTTTTTATTGTCTGTTAGGTTTAGGGTGAGTTTGCGAACACCCGTGCCCCCACACACACGCACACCAAATAAAGTTTTCCACGCACACACACACACGCTCCCCTAAGGCCCGCCAGATGTTCTCGGCCGAGGAGGCATACGGCCAGCTTGCCTCCGAGTCCGAGAGCCCCAGTGAGGACGAGGATGACCCCACTTTCCTTTTGTCATCCGCGTCCTCCTCATCATCTAGCAATGATGATGAGCCCCCAAGGGGGCGGAGACGCTGCCAGGCGGAGCAAGGGGACCGCCATGCTAGGGACCCTGTGGCCCACCCTAGTACGAGCAACTCTGGGGCTCGTACTAGTTTCCGGCCCACCAGTTAAATCCACCGGAGCCCCCTGCCGGTGAACTTGTTTGGTATACCCCAGAGCGTTTTGAGCCCGTGATTCCTGCTTTTGTAGGCCAACCAGAAATCCAGATTTCCACTGTGGGCTTCACTGAATATAACTACTTTAGTCTTTTTTCCAGTGACCACTTTGTAAATCTAATGGTGGAGCAAACAAACCTGTACGCCCAACAGTTTGTTGCTCAACACCCAGGCTCCTTTTTGGCTAGGCCCGGTGGCTGGACTCTGGTCAGTGCAGCTGAGATGATGACGTTTTGGGGCCTCGTGCTGTACATAGGCCTAGTCAAGAAACCTAGTGTCAGGCATTACTGGAGTGGGGACGTCCTCTACCAGACCCCACTTTACAGTACGGCCATGACACGCTCCCAGTTTGAAGCCATCCGGAAATGCCTGCATTATTCGGATAATGCAGCATGTCCCCCTCAAGGTGATCCTGCCTATGACTGCCTGTACAAAATCAGGCCAGTCATCGATCACTTTGGGGCCAAAATTGTACAGGCCTATGTACCTGGAAGGGAGGTCGCGGTTGATGAGTCTCTCATTGCTTTCAAGGGGAGACTCATTTTCCACCAGTATGTTCCCTCTAAGCGGGCGAGGTATGGCGTGAAGCTGTACAAACTTTGTGAGAGTACCTCAGGGTACACTTACAAGTTTTGTGTGTACGAGGGGCGAGATTCCCGTATTCAGCCCCCAGAATGTCCCCCCACTCTGGGTGTTAGCGGGAAACTTGTGTGGGACCTTATGCACCCACTGCTAGATAAGGGTTACCACCTGTACGTGAATAACTTTTATACTAGTATCCCCTTGTTCCAGTCCCTCGCCGCCAGATCCACGTCCGCTTCTGGGACAGTGCGGAAAAATCAACGCGGCTATTGGCTGCTTCAGGGAGTACCACACTTCCATGGAGTACTGAATTTATATCCCAATTTAGCCACTGACAATCGGATAAAAAACTATGGTTCTCAGACTTGAGACACTAAAACTAAAAAATAATAAAAAAAATATTATTTAGTAAAACTAAAATAAATAAAAAAAAGTAGACATATGGTCTCGCCGCGTCCATGAGAATCTGCTCTATAAAAATACCCCCCGAACCCCACAGATAAACACGGTAAAAAAATAAAAAACGGTGCAAAAAAAGGTATTTTTTTGTCACCCTACATCACAAAAATTATAATAACAAGCGCTCAAAAAGTCATATGCCAACCAAAATAGTGCCAATAAGACCGTCCTCTCATCCCGCAAAAAATGAGCCCCTACCTAAGATAATTGGCTAAAAACTCAGACTATGGTTATACTAAAATGTTTTTTGTTTATAAAAAAAATAATATAGTGTAAAACATAAATTTTAAAAATTACACATATTAGGTATCGACGCGTCCGTAAGAATCTGCGCTATAAAAATATCCCATGACCTAACCCCTCAGATGAACACGGTCAAAAAAATGAAATAAAAACGGTGCCAAAACAGCAATTTTTGGGCATATTTTCCATATTTATTGCCCTGATTCTGTAGTTTGCAGAAACACCCCATATGTGGCTGTAAACTACTGTACGGGCACACAGTAGGGCGTAGAGGGAAAGGTGCGCCGTGTGGTTTTTGGATGGCAGATTTTGCTGGACTGGTTTATTTACACCATGTCCCATTTGAAGCCCCCCTGATGCACCCCTAAAGTAGAAACTCCATAAAAGTGACCCCATTTTGGAAACTACGGGATAAGGTGGCAGTTTTGTTGGGACTATTTTTAAGGTACATATGATTTTTGGTTTATCTCTATTACATTTTTGTGAGGCAAGGTTACCAAAAATAGAAATTCTGAAATTTCATCTCCATTTGCCATAAACTGTTGAGGATCACCTGAAGGGTTAATAAAGTTAGTAAAATCAGTTTTGAATACCTTGAGGGGTGTAGTTTCTTAGATGGGGTCGCTTTTATGGAGTTTCTACTCTAGGGGTGCATCAGGGGGGCTTCAAATGGGACATGGTGCCCAAAAAAAAGGCCATCAAAATCTGCATTCAAGGAAACCATATGGCGTTCCTTTCCTTCTGTGCCCTGCCGTTTGGTCATATAGCAGTTTACGACCACATATGTGGTGTTTCTGTAAACTGCAGAATCAGGGTAATAAATATTAAGTTTTGTTTGGCTGTTAACCCTTGCTTTGTTATTGGAAAAAAATTGATTAAAATGGAAAATTTGCAAAAAAAAATTGAAATTCTCAAATTTCATTTCCATTTGCCAATAACTCTTGTGCAACACCTAAAGGGTTAAAAAAGTTTGTAAAATCAGTTTTGAATACCTTAAGGGGTGTAGTTTCTTAGATGGGGTCACTTTTATGGAGTTTCTACTCTAGGGGTGCATCAGGGGGGCTTCAAATGGGACATGGTGTAAATAAACCAGTCCAGCAAAATCTGCCTTCCAAAAACCACACGGCGCACCTTTCCCTCTACGCCCTACTGTGTGCCCGTACAGTAGTTTACATATGGGGTGGTTCTGCAAACTACAGAATTGGGGCAATAAATATAGCATTTTGTTTGGCTGTTAACCTTTGCTTTGTTACTGTACAAAATGGATTAAAATGGAAAATTTCCCCCCCAAAAATTTTAATTCTCAAATTTCATCTCCATTTGCCAATAACTCTTGTGCAACACCAAAAGGGTTAACAAAGTTAGTAAAATCAGTTTTGAATACCTTGAGGGGTGTAGTTTCTTAGATGGGGTCACTTTTATGGAGTTTCTACTCTAGGGGTGCATCAGGGGGGCTTCAAATGGGACATGGAGTAAATAAACCAGTCTAGCAAAATCGGCCTTCCAAAAACCACACGCCGCACCTTTCCCTCTACGCCCTACTGTGTGCCCGTACAGTAGTTTACGTCCACATATCGGGTGTTTCTGCAAACTACAGAATTGGGGCAATAAATATAGCATTTTGTTTGGTTGTTACTGAAAAAAATCGATTCAAATGGAAAATTTGCCCAAAAAATGTAATTCTCAAATTTCATCTCCATTTGCCAATAACTCTTGTGCAACACCTAAAGGGTTAAAAAAAGTTAGTAAAATCTGTTTTGAATACCTTGAGGGGTGTAGTTTCTTAGATGGGGTCACTTTTATGGAGTTTCTACTCTAGGGGTGCATCAGTGGGGCTTCAAATGGGAAATGGTGTAAATAAACCAGTCTAGCAAAATCTGCCTTCCAAAAACCACACGCCGCACCTTTCCCTCTACGCCCTACTGTGTGCCCGTACATGAGTTTACGGCCACATATGGGGTGTTTCTGCAAACTACAGGACTGAGGCAATAAATATAGCATTTTGTTTGGTTGTTAACCCTTGCTTTGTTACTGAAAAAAAAAATAGATTAAAATGAAAAATTTGCCAACAAAATTTTAATTCTAAAATTTCATCTACATTTGCCAATAACTCTTGTGCAACACCTAAAGGGTTAACAAAGTTAGTAAAATCAGTTTTGAATACCTTGAGGGGTGTAGTTTCTTAGATGGGGTCACTTTTATGGAGTTTCTACTCTAGGGGTTCATCAGCGGGGCTTTAAATGAGACATGGAGTAAATAAACCAGTCTAGCAAAATCTGCCTTCCAAAAACCACACGCCGCACCTTTCCCTCTACGCCCTACTGTGTGCCGTACAGTAGTTTACGGCCACATATGGGGTGTTTCTGCAAACTACAGATTCGGGGCAATAAATATAGCATTTTGTTTGGCTGTTAACTCTTGCTTTGTTACTGTAAAAAATGGATTAAAATGGAAAATTGGCCAAAAAAAAAAATCGAAATTCTGAAATTTTATCTTCATTTGCCATTAACTCTTGTGGAACACCTAAAGGGTTAACGACGTTTGTAAAATCAGTTTTGAATACCTTGAGGGGTGTAGTTTCTAGAATGGGGTCATTTTTGGGTGGTTTCTATTATGTAAGCCTCACAAAGTGACTTCAGACCTTAACTGGTCCCTAAAAATTGGGTTTTTGAAAATTTCTGAAAAAATTTAAGATTTTCTTCTAAAGTTCTAAGCCTTGTAACGTCCCCAAAAACTAAAATGTCATTCCCAAAATGATCCAAACATGAAGTAGACATATGGGGAATGTAAAGTAATAACTATTTTTGGAGGTATAACTATGTATTATAGATGTAGAGAAATTGAAACTTGGAAATATGAAATTTTTTCTAAAGATTTGGTAAATTTGGTATTTTTTTATAAATAATAATGATTTTTTTTTACCAGTGTCATGAAGTACAATATGTGACGTAAAAACAATCTCAGAATGGCCTGGATAAGTCAAAGCGTTTTAAAGTTATCACCTCTTAAAGTGATACTGGTCAGATTTGCAAAAAATGGCCTGGTCCTTAAGGAGTTAAAAGGGGTTTTCTGTGAGTTAAATATTGATGATCTATCCTCCGGATACCAATATCAGATCAGTGGTGGTCAGACTTTCAGAATGCCCACCAATCAGCTGGTTGAAGAGAAAACAGCAGTTAGATGAGTACTGTGAGCACGAAGGCTATATGACCAATGGACATGGCTTCACAGGTCAAGGAAAAGGCCACTTTGCTCACCCTACTGCCACCATTCTTTCCAACAGGTGATTGGGCAGGTGCTAAAGCTGTAACACCCCCAATCCAATACCTAAGGCCCATTCTGAAGATTGGTCATCACTAGAGATGAGCACATTTAAAAAAAAATCGATTTGGACGGTTCACCGAATTTCCCAAAAAGATTTGATTGGATCTGAATTTATTCGTGACGAATAGCGTTAAAAAACAGCTATTTCCTGTGTGCTGAGAGCCTGCATATTGGTGTAGAGCACAGGGGGTCCACTGTGGTAGTGAAACAGTACTGTGAGTCAGTATTACATACAGATGACAGGCGTCACTCTTAGAATCACTTCACACTTCACTTATTTGGTCAGTTACGGGGCCAAAACTGACCAAATAACTCTGTGTGAACTCAGCCTTACAGGTCAATGTTAGTGCCAGGTATAAAAAAACATGCAGTGGCCCAAGATTGTACTATAGAGTGAAAGAGCGCACTCCTTTTACACCATCGGCAGATGATTCCACATAGGTTTCCCATGACGTCACTGTTTATTTTGCCTTTCTTCTCATCCATCATAAGAACAACCCAAAAAAAAACGGATCCTGTCTTTTGAGCATATCCCTTCACACGGTCAGCATTTGCTCAGTAATCCATCAGTATTGCTAAGGCCAAAAAAAAATGACAGGTGATTGGAAAGTTTCCATGTCTTCTGTGTTTTCTACCCACTCCTGCTTTTTGCTTCCAAATCATGAGCATGTCCTGCTACAAAATAGGGACCATGTGATATAGGCCTTGCGGGTTCATCAAAGACAGGATCCGTTGTGTTTCTCAGTTTTCCATCCTTCTGACAAATTAGAAGGGTAAAATAAATAGTGATTTCAACAAGGCCAAACAGGGACAATAGTGGCCCCGTCATAGAGTGGGGAGAGTGGCATCAACATGAGAAGTCAACACAGTGGCCCAGTTACTATAACCTTTCTGTACTGTTTTGTCATGTAAGCTAATTTGCATAAACTTGGGCATAAGGGAGACATGCAAATTAGCAGAATTTTCTTGTTTTTCAGCTGAAACTCTATTTGCATGGCTTTCCCATATGCCCAAGTTTATGCAAAGGAGTTTACATGACAAAACAGTATAGAAAGGTTATTGAATATAATGTTAGGACAATTAGAAAACTGAAAATTTTTATGCAGCCCTCCTAAACGGGACGGCACAGGCGCAGTATTTTACGGGCACAGAGGAGAACTAGGACGTCAATCAACTGGACATTGGCATGCCAAAGGGTGAGAAGACTGAGCCTCTAGGTGCTACAACACCCCACTAGCACCTAGAGGCTCTTTAGTAGAGTTGAGCGGACACCTGGATGTTCGAGCTCGACGGGTTCGGCCAAACTTCACAAAATAGTTTGAGTTCGAGACCCGTACTTGACCCCGAACCCAAACCCCATTGAAGTCATCAAGGGGACCAGAACTTTTGAGCACTAAAATGGCTGTAAAAAAATATAGTTAAGAGCATGGCAAGTGCTCTGCAAACAAATGTGGATAGGGAAATGACTTAAAATAACATAAAAATAAAAAATAATAATTTTGATCTTGGACGACGAGGTCCATCTGAAGTAGGAGGTGGAGGAGGCGGTGGATGTGGGGGTGTAGGTGGAAGCGGCAGTGGAGGCTGAGGAGCTAGCCTACACTGCTTTTTGTTTTTATTTTAAATTTTCTTTTCTTTAAATTAGGGTACACCCCAAAACATTGGGAAATATAACCTGTTATAACCCCCTCCAGCCATGCTAAACAAACGTTCAGACAATACACTGGCTGCAGGGCAGGCCAGCACCTCCAAGGTGTAAAGGGCAAGCTCAGGCCATATGCCAAATTTGTAGACCCAGAAGTTGAAGGCGGCAGACCCATCAGTCAGTATGTGTAGGCGTGTGCACACATACTGCTCCACAATGTCGCACGTCCCCGTGATGTCCACGATCCAATTGGATATCTGCTCTATCAACTTTCGATGTTCTTTTCTGCGCCTACCATGTTGATCACGGTTAGCGGCGAATCAGGGTTCCACGCCGGAAAGGGAGCATGAGAAAGGGAGACCACATCCAAGGGAGGTCAATGGCTGCAATGTGATCAAGCTGAAATGTGGGACAAGTTATTAAAGCAGAAGGATCGAATGAAAGGGCCAATTAAAGACAAATTTTAGAAATTTAAGTTCCTGTCACCTATGCAGAGCAGGGGTTTTTCATCGCCAGAAATAGGTTAATGTCCCCCACCAATGGAACAGATGATTTTTTAAAATTTCGGTCTCTGTCACCTATGCAGAGCAGGGGTTTACTCGCGGCAAAAATGGTAAAATGTCACCTGTCATGCCCTGCTCAGGCTATGTGCGGAGGTCTGCTAGATTAGCAGCACGTGTCTAGTCTTTGTTTTGTTTTGGAGTCGAGCTAGATCTGCCTTCCTTCAGGTGCACTGGGTGGGGTCATTGGTTTCAGTTTAAATCACACCCACTCCCAGTGTTCCTTGCAGGTTATAGCTTCTGTCTGGCTCTGTGGAAGTAAGGAAGGAAGGATTGGCTCTTCCTGCTCAGAAAAGATAAGTGGTTTTTCTGTTCTCTTGTGGCTTGCTGTCTAGGCTGTTAGAGAGACGCCTGTCCCTCCAGGTTCTGAGGGAACAGGCTGCCTCTATTCCCCTTTCACCATCTCAGGACACAGGACACATTATTCCCACCTTAAGGGTCTGAACGTGAGCATAGCAGAATAGGGAGAGCTGGTAGGGAGTTGTCAGGAGGTGACCTTGATCCCCAGCTTCTCGCCTAGAAACTTGTTTGTTTATTTTTTTATGTATTTGATATCTTGTCCTCCGTGACATTAAAACCCGCCAATACTTTGACTGCCATTGCTCAGCGGTTTTGAGATGGAGTCAATTGATACGCTAGTTGATTGCATGCAGGGATTATCCCTAGAGGTTGCGGATCTGCGTAATTCGGTCACACGGTGTCAGAATGCTCTGGCATCAGGTGCAAGTCAAATCTATGGGGAGCCTAAAGTCGCTCTCCCTGATAGATTTGCAGGGGGTGTGGATGACTTTATCCGCTTTAAAGAATCATGCAAGTTGTATTTTCGGCTGCGTCCATCTTCATCTGGTGATGAAAGTCAGAGGGTTGGTATAATCATTTCTCTGCTTAAAGGGGACGCGCAATCCTGGGCCTTTTCTCTGCCGCCCGGTTCTCTGGCCCTCCGGTCAGTGGAGGAATTTTTTAAAGCCTTGGGATTAATTTATGATGACCCAGATCGGATCTCGATGGCGGAATCTAAATTGCGTAATTTATTGCAAGGTGAACATACTGCTGAGGCTTACTGCGTTGAGTTTAGGAGATGGGCTACCGAGTCAGAGTGGAATGACCCCGCATTACGTAGTCAGTTTTGTCAGGGGTTATCTGAGAGATTGAAAGATGCCCTTGCCTTTCATGAGTACCCGGATACATTGGAGAATGCTATGTCTTTAGCAGTATGGTTAGATAGACATATTAGAGAGAGGTGTAAGGCTCCCTCCGCGCAAGGGATCCCTTCTGTGAGTGGTTTCGTCTCACCTACTCCCTAGGGCGGTATTACATGTAACTCTGGAGTAGGGGAGGAACCCATGCAGCTGGGTCAGGTATCTTTCCGTTCTGATAGTAGAGACTTTAGGAGATTGCATAAACTATGTTATTACCTTGGGAAAAGTGGTCATTTTATTTTTGTTTGTCCTTTTGTTAAACCGCATGTTGATGAGAAAGAGTCACAAAGAGGTTTACTTAAAGAGAAAAAAAAACCATTCCTGACTCTTGGTAGTGTTAATGGAGTGGTGGAGCAAACAGGTATGCAAGCTCCCTGTAGTACTCATTTTCTCCTTCCAGCTATGGTGGCACTAGACTCAAGCTAATTTTTTGTTGAAGTGTTCATTGACTGTGGTGCTGGGGTAAACCTTATTGATTCTCTACTTCTTCAAAATCTGGGTCTAAGTACTTGCACTTTAGAAAGAAAGATTCCGGTTTTCGCAATTGATTCTTCCCCTCTTTCTTAAAGGAGTCTCACTTATATTGCTCATGGTATTTTGTTAAGGGTGGGTGATTCACATGTTGAGATTATTTCTTGTTTTGTCATGAAGAACTTTCCCGCTCCTATAGTCTTAGGTTTACCGTGGTTGACAAAACATAACCCAATTATAGATTGGCAAGCAAGACAGATCATTGGTTGGAGTGAATTTTGTTCGGATAATTGTCTTGGCAGATCTATCTCTGGAGTGTCTACTACGGCTCTACCTCTGTATCTCTCAGATTTTGCGGATGTATTCTTGGAGGGTGGGGCTCAGGAATTGCCCCCTCATCGTGACTATAATTGTCCAGTTAATCTCATTCCAGGGGCTAAGTTGCCAAAATCTCGGCTTTACAATCTTTCTCAACATGAAAGAGAGGTCATGCGGAAGTATATTGCCGAAAGTTTGGCAAAAGGTCATATTAGGCCATCTAAGTCTCCGGTGGCAGTGGGTTTTTTCTTTGTTAAGAAAAAGGATGGATCGCTGAGACCTTGTTTGGATTTCCGGGAATTGAACCGTATTACGGTCCGTGATCCGTATCCCCTTCCTTTGATCTCCGATCTTTTTGATCAGATTGTTGGAGCCAAGGTGTTCTCCAAGTTGGATTTAAGAGGGGCCTACAATCTGATCAGAATCAAGGAAGGGGATGAGTGGAAAACGGCCTTCAACACGCACGAGGGTCATTTAAAAAATCTGGTTATGCCTTTTTGGGTTAACGAACGCGCCAGCGGTATTTCAGCGATTCGTCAATGACATTTTCCATCATTTTGTGGGGAGGTTCGTGGTAGTTTACTTGGATGACATTTTAATTTACTCTCCTGATCTGAAGACCCATCAGGATCACGTGAGACAGGTTTTGACGATCCTTCGGGAGAATAAATTATATGCCAAATTGGATAAATGTGTGTTTTCTGTGCAGGAGCTTCAGTTTCTGGGATATCTGCTTTCCGACTCTAGTTTTCGTATGGACCCCAAAAAGGTCCGGGCGGTTCTGGAATGGGACCGACTGGAGAATCAGAAAGCTTTGATGCGGTTTTTGGGGTTTACTAATTATTATAGAAAATTTATTTTGAACTATTCGACCATTGTAAGACCTCTTACCGATATGACTAAGAAGGGCGCCGACGTCTCGGTCTGGTCGGATGAGGCATTGCAGGCCTTTTCGACTATTAAGGAATGTTTTGCGTCAGCTCCCATTCTGGTGCAGCCCGATGTATCTCAGCCATTCGTGGTGGAGGTTGATGCATCAGAGGTGGGGGTTGGAGCAGTGCTGTCGCAGGGTTCATCTCCTGGCAAATGGGTTCCGTGTGGTTTTTTTTTCCAAGAAGCTCTCGGTCGCCAAGAGGAATTATGATGTAGGAGATAGAGAATTACTGGCCATCAAATTGGCCTTTGAGGAATGTCGTCACTGGTTGGAGGGGGCTTCTCACCCCGTTACAGTATATACGGATCATAAGAATTTGGCTTACCTGCAATCTGCCAAGCGTCTGAACCCTAGACAGGCCAGAATCACTGTTTTTTACCAGGTTCAATTTTGTGGTTACTTTTCGCCCGGGGGTTAAAAACATCAAGGCAGATGCGTTGTCTCGCAGTTTTCCTGGGGGATGTGATTCAGAGGATCCTGCTCCAATTTTGGCTGATGGGGTGGTGGTCTCCGCTCTGTACCCCGAATTGGAGATGGAGGTGTTGGGAGCCCAGGAGGGGGCTCCTGGTTCTTGTCCCCCAGGGAAGTTGTTTGTTCCTGATAGACTGCGATACAAGGTATTCAAGGAACATCACGATACTGTCCTTGCTGGACATCCTGGTGGTAAGTCCACCTTTGATCTTGTGTCCCGGAGGATCTGGTGGCCCGGGTTACGTAAGAGCGTTGAGGATTACGTGGCAGCTTGTGAAACCTGTGCACGGTCAAAGGTTGCTCATACTTGACCTGCTGGTTCACTTCTTCCTTTGTCTATTCCTTCTCGTCCTTGGACGCACTTGTCTATGGACTTTATTACGGATCTGCCGAGTTCCTACGGGAAAACAGTAATTTTGGTGGTTGTTGACCGTTTTAGTAAAATGGCCCACTTTATATCGTTAGCTAGTCTGCCCAATGCAAAGACTCTTGAGCAGATTTTTGTGGATAATATTGTGAAATTGCATGGCATTCCTTCGGATGTGGTTTCTGATAAGGGCACACAGTTTGTCTCCAGGTTTTGGAGGGCATTCTGCTCTCGGCTTGGCATTCAACTTTCGTTCTCTTCGGCTTTTCATCCGCAGTCGAATGGGCAGACAGAGCGTACTAATCAAAACCTGGAGACCTACTTGAGGTGCTTTGTGGCTGAGAATCAGGAGGACTGGTCCTCATTCTTGTCCCTAGCAGAGTTTGCTTTGAATAACTGTAGGCAGGAGTCCACGGGTAAGTCGCCATTTTTTGCCGCATACGGTTTTCATCCTCAGTTTGGTACCTTTTCTGGGACTAGTTCCTCTGGGATGCCAGAGGAGGAGAGATTTTCTTCTGCCTTGTCTTCTATCTGGCGGAGGATCCAAGTGAATTTGGAGAAGATGGGTGAGAGGTATAAGCGAATGAGACATGTGTCTGGTCCGGACCTGTGTGTGGGTGATTTGGTGTGGTTGTCTACCAAAAATATTAAGAGAGTACCATCTTGGAAACTGGGTCCAAGATTTATTGGACCGTACAAAATATCTGCGGTGGTCAATCCAGTAGTGTTTCGGCTGGGTCTTCCGCAGACTTGGAGGATCCATGATGTGTTCCACAGGTCTTTACTGAAAAAATATGTGAAACCGGTTGAACCATCGCCATTGCCTCCTCCTCCTGTTCTGGTTGATGGAAATTTAGAGTTCGAGATCTCCAGGGTTCTTGACTCAAGAGTTCTTCGGGGTTCCCTTCAGTACCTGGTACACCGGAGGGGATACGGCCCTGAGGAAAGGATGTGGGTTCCGGCTCTTGATGTTAGTGCCAGCCGACTGGCTTTTCACAGATACCACCCGGATATGGTTGGGCCGGGGTGTCCGGAGGTACTGTCATGACCTGCTCAGGCTATGTGCGGAGGTCTGCTAGATTAGCAGCAAGTGTCTAGTCTTTGTTTTGTTTTGGAGTCGAGCTAGATCCGCCTTCCCTCAGGTGCACTGGGTGGGGTCGTTGGTTTCAGTTTAAATCACACCCACTCCCAGTGTTCCTTGCAGGTTATAGCTTCTGTCTGGCTCTGTGGAAATAAGGAAGGAAGGATTGGCTTTTCCTGCTCAGAAAAGATAAGTGTTTTTTTTGTTCTCTTGTGGCTTGCTGTCTAGGCTGTTAGAGAGATGCCTGTCCCTCCAGGGAGTGTTCAGGAGGTGACCTTGATCCCCAGCTTCTCGCCTAGAAACTTGTTTGTTTATTTTTTTATGTATTTCATATCCTGTCCGCCGTGATATCACCCAAGAATGTAACAGAAAAATTGTGAAATTTATTAACCTGTCTACTAGGTAGAGCAGGGGTATATCACAGCCAAAAATTGGTGAATGTCACCCAACTATGTAACCGAAAAGTTTGTGAAATTTATTAACCTGTCAACTAGGTAGAGCAGGGGTATATCACTGCCAAAAATTTGGGAATTTCAACCGAAAATGTAACAGACAAATTAGTGAAATTTGTTTACCTGTCTACTAGGTAGAGCAGGGGTATATCACAGCCAAAAATTGGTGAATTTCAACCGAAAATGTAACAGACAAATTAGTAAAATTTGTTTACATGTCTACTAGGTGGAGCAGGGGTATATCACAGCCAAAAATGGGTGATTGTCACCCGAAAATGCAACAGAAAAATTATTGAAATTGATTAACCTGTCTACTAGGTAGAGCAGGGGTATATCACAGCCAAAAATTGGTGAATGTCACCGGAAAATGTAACAGACAAATTAGTGAAATTTGTTTCCTTGTCTACTAGGTAGAGCAGGGGTATATCACAGCCAACAATTGGTGAATTTCACCCGAAAATGTAACAGACAAATTAGTGAAATGACATAAAATAAAATACGTACAAATAAAAAAAATTAAATTGGTGGAGGTCCATATGGAGTAGGAGGTTGAGGAAGCGGTGGACGTAGCGGTGTAGGTGGAAGCGGCGGTGGAGGAGGACGAAGTAGCCAACACTGGTTTTTGGTTTTAATTTTTTAATTAAAATTTTTTAAATTAGGGTACACCCCAAAAGAGTGGGAAATATTAAAAATACAACAATGAGCAATTGCGCTGTAGTATAACAATGGCTGGGTAAGGCCGGTATACATGTCTATTCTGCACAAGGTACGGACAAGTCCTGTGGGATCCATGACTGGTTCATTTTAATGAACGGGAGCTTGTCCACATTGGCTATGGACAGGCGGCTGCGCTTGTCTGTGATAACGCCCCTGTCGTGCAAAACACACGTTCAGATAATACACTTGCTGCAGTGCAGGCCAGCACCTCCAAGGCTTAAAGGGCAAGCTCAGGCCATGTGCCCAATTTGGATACCCAGAAGTTAAATGGGGCAGACCAGTCATTCAGTACATGTAGGCGTGTGCACACATACTGCTCCACCATGTTGCTAAAATGCTGCCTCCTGCTAAGACGTTCCATAGCAGCTGGTGGTTCTTGTGGCGTGCTCACAAAGCTTTTCCACATTTCGGCCATGCTAACCCTGCCTTCTGAGGTGCTGGTGGTGCCCCAGCTGCGTTGGCGACCTCTTCCTCCTCCTCTGCCTTCGCCTTGTGCTTCCACTGTGGCCCCGCTGTCAGGTGGGAATGCCACCAGCAGCACATCTACCAGCATGCGCTTGTACTCGCGCATCTTACGATCACACAGCAGTGAAGGAATTAAGGATGGTACGTTGCCGGTACGTTGCCCTTGTAATGGGGATCCAGCAGCGTGGCCACCCAGTAATCAGCACAAGTTAGAATGTGGGCAAATCGGCGGTCGTTGCGGAGACACTGCAGCATCTAATCGCTCATGTGTGCCAGGCTGCCCAGAGGCAACGAAAAGCTGTCCTCTGTGAGAGGTGTATCGTCTGTGCCCTCTGTATTCCCCCAGCCACACACCAGTGGTGGCAATGAGCTGGTTTGGGTTCCACCCTGCTGTGAACACTGTTCCTTCTCCTCCATCTCCTCCTCCTCATCCTCCACCTCATCATCCTCCAGAACTGTGCACTGGCTGGACAATTATGTACCTGGCGTTTTTGGGTGCAGGAAGCCACCCTTGGAGCCACTTGTGAATGACTGGCTGGAAATCCTATGAAATGATCTCTCTTCCTCCTTCTCCTCCTGTGCCACATCCTCTTCCATCATCGCCAAAAGCGTTTTTTCAAGGAGGCATAGAAGTGGGATAGTAACACTGAGAACGGCATTATCGGCACTGGCCATGTTGGTGGAGTACTCGAAACAGCACGACAATGAACACAGGTCTCGCATGGAGGCCCAGTTATTTGTGGTGAAGTGGTGCTATTCCTCAGAGCAACTCACCCATGCATGCTGCAGCTGAAACTCCACTATCGCCTTGTGGGCACGTCGCATATGAGGCGGTGAGCGGTGAGAACACCGAAAGCGCGGACAGACGGCCCGCACTTTCTGCTCTGACATATCAGGGTAATTTTTAAGGAACCTCTGCACCATCAAATTCAGCACATGCGCCAGACAAGGGATGTGCGTCAAACCGGCTAGTCCCAGAGCTGCTACGAGATTTTGCCCATTATCGCACACTACCAGGCTTGAGGCTCACTGGCACCAACCACTCATCGATCTGTTGTTCCATGCCCGTCCACAGCTCCTGTGCGGTGTGGGGTTGGTCCCCCAAACAGATACGGTTTAAAACAGCCTGCTGTCGTTTACCCCTGGCTGTGCTGAAGTTGGTGGTGAAGGTGTTATGCTGACCGGATGAGGAGGCGGTAGAGGATGAGGAAACAACAGGAGGCAAAGAGAAGCGCCCTGCAATCCTTGGTGGTGGAAGGTCATGTGCCAAACTGCTATCCGGCTGAGGCCCAGCCGCCACTGCATTTACCCAGTGTGCTGTTAGGGAGATATAACGTCCCTGACCGTGCTTACTGGTCCACGAATCCGTAGTTAGGTGGACCTTGCCACAGATGGCGTTGCGCAGTGCACACCTGATTTTGTTCCCCACTTGGTTGTGCAGGGAAGGGATGGCTCGCCTTGAAAAGTAGTGGCGGCTGGGCACGACGTACTGTGGGACAGCCACTGCCATAAGGCTTTTAAAACTCTCTGTCTCCACCAGACGGAATGACAGCATTTCAAAGGCCAGTAATTTTAAAATGCTGGTATTCAGGGCCAGGGATCGCGGGTGGGTAGGGGGGTACTTCCTCTTCCGCTCCAGTGTTTGGGAGGTGGACAGCTGACGCTTCCGTGGGACATTGTCGAGATGCTTGGTGACCCAGGTGGTGGTGTTGCTGGCAGATCCTCTGTTTGCGGGGTGGCAGGTGCCACTGTCACTCCAGAGGGGGATGAAGAGGCCGAGACTGCAGCATAAGAGGAAGCAAGAGGAGCCAAAGACCCTTCTTTGTTTTTGAGGTGTCTACTCCACTGCAGCTCGTGCTTTGCACTTAGATGCCTGGTCATCCAGGTTGTGCTCAGGTTGAGAACATTTATGCCTCGCTTCAGGCTCTGATTGCAGAGCGTGCAAACCACTCGTGCCTTGTCGTCAGCACATTGAAGAACTGCCACACCAGGGAACTTCTTGGAGCTGGCTTTGGTATGCTCGGCCCCTTGCTGCTTTGGGCAGTAGCAGGCGTACTATCTAGGAGACGGCCGCTCCGCTTTTGCACCCTGCTCCCTCTTCTGCTGTGTTGGTGGATCTGTGTGACCACCGCCTCTTCCTCCGAACTACACAGGTCACTCGCATGACCTTGATTCCATGTGGGGTCGAGGACCTCATTGTCCTCCACATCATCTTCCACCCAGTCTTCACCCCTGCCTTCCTTGTTGGTCTGCACACTTTCGAAAGCCACAGCAGTTGGCACCTGTGTTTTGTCATCATCCGAGACGTGCTGAGGTGGTCCTCCCATGTACTCATCTTGAAACATAAGTGGTTGGGCACCGGTGCACTCAATCTCTTTCACTTCTGGGGCAGGGCTATGTGGATGGCCCTGGGAAACCCTGCTAGCAGAGTCATGAAAAAGCAGAGTGCTGCATGACTTGGGGCTCTTGGCTGATTTGCAAGGGGGTGAGGTGAAAGACTGATGGACATCGGCTGCAGGTGCTAACTCTGATCTTTCAGCAGGAACAAGAGGCACTGTCAGCAACCCAATCTAGTATCGCCTGTACTTGTTCTGGCCTCACCATTCGTAGTGTCGCATTAGGCCCGACAAAATAATCCTGAAGGTTCTATCGCCTACTCGCATCTGAGGAAGGTGTTTCACTTGTGCGTGTAGCTGGCACAGATAGACCACGTCCTCTCCCTGTAACAGGAGCTCCACCAGCAGCACCACGACCGGGGCCACGTCCCTTATTCGACGCTTTCCTTATTCTCCGCAAATTTTTTATTTGTCCCAAAATTAGTGTTTTTTTTAATAACAGTATCTAACGCGTGTATTTCACACTGACAGATGCAGCAAAAGCTGCAAATTAAGTATTTTGCCCCAAAAGGGTGTTTTTTAAAACACAGAAAATTATTGCAGTATTTCAAGCTTAAATTGCACACTGACAAATGCTGCATAGGCCCCAGATGTAGGGTATTGCCCAAAATGGGTGCTTTTTTAAACCCAGAAAATTATTGCTGTATTTCAAGCCTGTATTTAACAATGATAGATGCAGCAAACGCTGCAAAATTAGGATGCTGCCATAAATGGGTGTTTTGTTAATAACAGAATATGACAGCAGTATATAACGCTTGTATTTCACACTGACAGATGCAGCAAGGGCTGTAAAATGTAGTATTTTGCCCAAAAAGGGTGTTTTTTAAAACCCAGAAAATTATTGCTGTATTTCAAGTTAAAATTGCACACGGACAAATGCTGCAAACGCCACAGATCTAAGGTCTTGTCAAAAATGGGGGATTTCTTTTAAACTAAGGATATAATTGCAGTATTTCAAGCTTCTATTTGACTGTCACAAATGCACATATGCTGTGCTGGTGCACAGAACTTGCATAAAATGTCCGTCGCCACCCACTAACTAACAGACGGCTAAAAAAAAAAATCGGTGTCACTGGGCTCAGGGCAGGGTAAAAAGATTGTGCACTGCACCCAAAAGACAAAATCTAGGTAGATCCCTGAGTTAACAAGCACTTCGGATTAAAGATTCTGTCCCTTTCTCTCCCTCACAGCAGCAGCATCCTATCCCTACACTAACCAGAGCAGAGTGACGTGCAGCGCTACGTGACTCCAGTTTATATAGAGGCTGGGTCTCATGCTGCACTGGCCAATCACAGCCATGCCATTAGTAGGCATGGCTGTAATGGCTTCTAAGGGCATACAAGTTAAACGCTTGTTGATTGGCTGCTCTGCAGCCTTTCAAATAGCACCATTAAATCACCAAACAACGAATCTGAATCCAAACGTTTACTGAAAAGTTTGGGTTCGGGTCCGGGGTCCAAAAATCCTAAAGTTTGGTATGAACCCGAACTTTACAGTTAGGGTTCGCTCAACCCTACTCATTAGCATATTATAAAAGTCTTTATTTTGAGGGAACGGTGGCAGGCAGGGAGTTAAAAATCATACAGTTATGTTCTGCTGACATTAGCACATCGCTAATGTCAGCTAGATACATAATGATTTTTCTGATGACAGAAACCCTTTAAGTTGGCGAGGAGACAGCCAGGATTCAATTTCTCAAAAGAGGACACTGAGCAGTTCCTCCCCTGTGTGACTCTGTTCGCCCAGGCAAACTAGGTGCAGAACAGCGTGACACTGCCGTGCCCTGCACATATGGTATGCTGGAGTAGCAATCCGAATTGTACCTGCAGTGGAGGCTGAGGACAAAGTGGAGGATGAGCAGGTAGCAGAGGACATTGGCGCAGGACCCACAGCTTGAGAACGTGGAGGCGGCAGTGCCCTCACCTGGCCAAGTTGCTGGTGTGACTGGGCCAGAACCATATTTACCCAGTGGGCCGTAAAGGACATATATTGTCCTTGACCGTAGTTACAGCTCCAAACGTTGGCACTGCTGTGAACCTTAGCAGACACTGACAAGCTTAAGGGCTGGCCCACCTTCTGTTCACACTTCACCTTTTGCTCCCAGATTCTGCAAATGGCCATGCTGATGTCCTTTGGCAGCTTGATGAAAAATTGCCACACGGCAGAGTATGGCATTTTCCCCCCACCACTCTGTGCTGACTGCCTGCTACCGCTGCCTCCGTTAGCCCCTCCACCGCTACTTCTTTCCAGACATGTAGGCTCCTGCGTAGTGGGCAGTCTACCCTGGGCATGTTTGGCTCCTGACCTCCCACTGCTGCCACCCTGCTGATTCATGGCAAAGCTACCACCCTGCTGGCTCAACAGCTGCCTTACACGCAAGCGGCCACCCTCTTCTGATGATGATGAAGCCCCCTCTTCACCCGGCACCCACGTGTGATCAGCCACATCATTGTTCACTACTGTCTGCACATCACTGATGTCACCCTCACCAGTCTCAGGACCTTGTGCCTGACCGCTCTCAACACCAGCTCCCACACGACTCTCATCATCACTACTTGCCCGCCTACCGGAGGAAGCAGCGGATCTCTCCTCCAGATCTTGGCTGGGCAGTAGCTGCTGACTGTCCTCTAGAATCTCCTCCTTGCTAAAAAGTGGAGCCGAGCCGACGGCATACAATACTTGACAGAGGCAGGTTGAGGACAGGTGGGGGCACAGAGTTTGTTTCCGGGCCATGCCAACTAAGCGTCGTGTCAGAGGAACCCACTGACTCCTGGCTGGGGGTGTCTGATGTCTCTTGCGACAAAGTAGAAGACAGAGTCAAGCATTCAATGACCGCTGGGTTGCTGGTCAAGACACGACCGCTAGATGACACTGGCAGCTCAGGCCTGTCGCTGCAACTGCTGCTGCCACTTCTGCCTGCTCCAGAAACATTTTGGACACTGCCCGTTCCCTTAGAAGGGCTTGCTACATGTCTGTCCGACATATTGTAAATTAGAAGAAACTGCAAGAGTAAAAGAGCAATACTATTAGACTGCAATTTCACCCCAGAGGAAAGGGTGAATGGAAGTACTTATATATATATGAAATAAATACACACCAAAACTGGTTGCATCAGGCCGCAAACTCACCCCAAAGAAAGGAAAAATGGAAGTAGTTATACATCAACTAAATACACCCTAAAACAGGTTGATTCTAACTGCAATTTCACCCCAGAAGCAAGGGTGAATAGAAGTACTTGTATATATATATTGTAAGCATCTAAAGGGTGAGGTTATTGATGGTAAGTATGTGTCACTGAGGCTGCTGCTCTCGGTGATGTAAATCCCGGAGGTAAATGGCAACCAGTGATGTTAGATTGCTGAGTTTGTGGTAGCTGGAACTTGGGTCCGGGATTTAGGAGTGACTGAAGAGTTTGGGTGGGAAGGTCACTCCCATACTCCATCTCCTGTGTTACCACCTCACCCAGCTGGAAGCTAATTTAAAAGACACACTGTCAGTGTGTGTTTGGTGTTGGTCTGCAGAGGACTTGGGAGCATTCCTCTCCACAGTGTTCCTGAGAAGGGAAAAGACAAGATTCTGCACAAAGGTGACTCCTGTATTTTGCCTGTTTAACAATTGAACTGTTATATGACACATGAGGGCTGAAGACAAGTGCTTTATGTGACTGAACTTTGATGGGCTGAAGCCAAGCCGTCCTGTTGGACCAAATTTGAGTTGTGTTTTTTCCAATAAAACCCTTATGTTGCATCCAATCCTGCCGACTGCCTACCATTTGTACAGCTAATCTCCACATATGGTGGAGGATGCGGGCAAGTGGTTGCTAAGGGTAACGGCTGCATAATTTTTTTTTACTCTGTAACCGGCTTATGTCCTGGATAAAGGCTGCTACATTGTTGCCCAGTGAGACTCCTGCCATGGAGGAGCTGGTTAGTTTGTGCAGGTCAGTGCTGCCCAGCAGGAAACCAACCGTCTGTTGCTGGAACAGATCACAGTCCTGAGAGAGAGTGTGTCAGCTCAACCAAGGAATATAGAGGAATTAGCTGGGACTGTGAATGAAAAAAAAGCAGTGCACCGCGCCTTGCAAAAAATGACTCCAGATGACGACATAGAGGCCTATCTGGCGGTGTTTGAAAGGATTGTGGAAAGGGAGAAACTCCCTGTGGCTGAATGGACTGAGGTTCTGGCGCCTTATTTGACTGGACAGCCGCAAAAAGCATATTTTGATTTAACAGCAGAACAGGCCAAAGACTATGATATCCTTAAAGCAGAAATCATGGCCAGGCTGGGAGTCACCTTATCTGTGCGCGCTCGCAGAGTCCATGAATGGCGGTTTGAAGAGAAAAAACCGCCCCGCTCTCAAATGTTTGATTTGTTACACCTTGTGCGCAAGTGGCTACAACCCGAGACACTGAGTACAGCAGACATGGTCGAACGAATCGTGCTCGACCGCTATGTGAGTGGACTTCCTTGGGACATTCACCGCTGGGTTGCTCAGGGAGACCCCAAAACCCTGGATCAATTGGTTTCACTTGTGGAGCGGTTTACCACTACCGAGACCTGTCTGAGGCCTGAAGGTAAACCGCAGCAGTTCGTGGGATCCTCTGGTGGTCGTCGACAGAGAGCAACCTCCACAGCCATTTCTACCTCTGAGCAGGAGGACCGAGCCAACAGACAAAGCCTGGGTGGCTCACCCCGGGGAAAGAGGTTTTTCAATCCAAGAAAGGTACCCTCCCGTTCTGAAGCCCCACTCGAAGGCCGACCTGACGTCCGTTGTTGGAAGTGTCAGCAACCAGGGCATATTGCAGCACACTGTTCCCAGGGGGAGGAGCCAATGGAGTGTGGTGCCACCCGCCGCCTCTCCATGTTTGCTCGTCCTGTTTGCAGTGCTACACCCCTGCAGGAACCAGGTCCCCAGGAGCGTCAACTCCAGGTAAACGGGGTTAGTGTTGTGGCCCTTTTGGACTCAGGTAGCCTGGTCACCCTCTTGTGTGCTGCCGTACCCCATGACCTGGTCATCCCTGAAAGGCGGGTGGGGGTGGTTTGTATCCATGGGGACACTAAGCATTATCCGCTGGCCAAAGTGACTGTAGGGACTGGCTGCGGGACAGTGATCCATGAAGTGGGTGTGGTACCAGACTTATTACATCCATTGATTGTGGGACGTGATTTTCCGTTGTTCTGGGAACTCTGGTCTCATTCCCACTGTAATGATACGCCTGTTGCATGTTCACCTTCTTTCAGCCCAATTCCTTTAGGGGAAGAAGCCCAAACAGATGCTGTAGGGGTGACCAATGAGGTATCAGACAGTTTTCCCCTTGAAGTATTGGCTGGGGATGAGGGTGAGGAGTCTAACCCTGAGCAGAATGTACCAGACTTGGAAGTGTCACGGGAGAACTTTGGGACTGCTCAGTTACGAGACTCCACCCTGAAACATGCATGGGAAAATGTAACTGTACTGAATGAGGTACCTCAGGAGCCTAATGCTGATCAAAGGTTTCCTCACTTTGCTGTCAGTGATAACTTACTGTATCGTGTTACTAAGATGCGTAATGAAATTGTGGAGCAATTGGTGGTACCCATACCTTATAGAAGGATGGTCCTTGATATGGCCCACACCCATTTACTTGGGGGTCATCTGGGGACTGACAAAACAAAGGAAAGAATCCTGCAAAGGTTCTATTGGCCAGGTTGTTACCAAGAGGTTGAAAGGTTTTGTCGGTCCTGCCCTACCTGCCAAGTAACGGCTCCTGTGAGTCACTTTCGGAGCCCCTTGGTTCCCCTGCCAATAATTGAGATTCCATTTGACAGAATAGCTATGGATTTGGTGGGGCCGTTAGTTAGGTCTGCCCGAGGCCACCAGTATATTTTGGTAGTGCTGGACTATGCCACCAGGTATCCTGAAGCCATTCCGTTGCGGAATACCTCCTCCAAGTGCATTGCTCGGGAGTTGGTTCATATATTTTCCAGAACTGGCCTACCAAAAGAAATACTGACTGACCAGGGTACACCTTTCATGTCCAAAGTTATGAAAGAGCTTTGCAAACTGCTGAAAATTAAGCAGCTAAGAACCTCTGTATATCATCCCCAAACAGATGGCCTCGTAGAGAGGTTCAATAAAACCTTAAAGGGGATGTTGAGAAGGGTGGTAGAAAAGGATGGGAGGGACTGGGATTGTCTGTTGCCATATCTCATGTTCTCCATCCGAGAGGTCCCCCAGTCCTCCACTGGCTTCTCTCCATTTGAGTTATTATATGGGAGACATCCCAGGGGATTGCTGGATATTGCCAAGGAGACTTGGGAGAGTGAGGCTACCCCTTACAGAAGTGTGATAGAACACGTGGCCCAAATGCAAGATCGCATCAGCAGTATTACGCCCATCTTGAGGGAACACATGCAGAAGGCCCAAGAGTCCCAGAGCAGGGTGTACAATAGAGCGGCCCGGGTTAGGCAGTTCAACCCTGGGGACAGGGTACTGGTGCTGGTTCCCACGGTAGAAAGCAAATTTCTGGCCAAGTGGCAGGGTCCTTTTGAAGTAGTAGAAAGGGTTGGAGAAGTCAATTATAAAATACATCAGCCTGGGAAAAGAAAGCCCATCCAACTCTATCACGTCAATTTAATAAAACCTTCGAAGGATAGAGAGTCCCTGGTAGCGGCCACAAAACCCCAAATGGATTGTCGCACAGATATAATAGTTGACACCCTGTCCAAACCCCAAAAACAAGAAACCAAGGAGTTTCTACAGCAGAAAAGGGATATTTTTACGGACCTGCCAGGCACTACAGATGTCATTCAGCATGATATAGTCACTGACCCCGAGGTAACGATAAACCTTAAACCATACAGAATTCCTGAGGCTCGGAGACAAGCGGTCTCTGAGGAGGTAAAGCGTATGTTAGCTCTGCAGGTTATTGAGGAATCCAAAAGCGGGTGGTCCAGCCCCATTGTATTAGTGCCTAAGCCAAATGGGACCTGGCGGTTCTGCAATGACTTCCGCCGTCTAAATGAAGTCTCTAAATGCGATTCCTATCCTATGCCCCGGGTGGATGAATTAATTGAAAGGTTGGGACCAGCTAGGTATATTACCACACTTGACCTCACCAAGGGGTACTGGCAGATTCCCCTATCAGAGGAGGCAAAGGAAAAGACTGCCTTCTCCACCCCAGACGGGCTCTTTCAATATACCAGGATGCCCTTTGGGTTACAAGGGGCACCCGCAACTTTCCAGAGAGCGATGGACAGGGTCTTGGGCCCCCATAAAAGGTACACAGCAGCATACTTAGACGATATCGTGGTCTTTAGCACGGACTGGGAATCCCATCTAGGTAAGGTACAGGCCGTACTGGATTCCCTCAGGAAAGCTGGCTTTACTGCTAACCCGGAGAAGTGCGCTATTGGGTTAGAGGAGGCTCGCTATCTGGGGTATATTGTAGGTAAGGGCACAATAAGACCACAGGTAAACAAAGTGGAGGCAATTCAGAAGTGGCCACAGCCTCGGACAAAAAAACAGGTGAAGGCATTCTTGGGGATTGTTGGTTATTACCGCAGATTTGTCCCGAACTTTGCCTCCATTGCAGCACCATTAACAGACCTCACGAAAGGGAGAAAGTCAGTAATGGTCCAGTGGTCTCAAGAGACAGAAAAGGCGTTTCAGGACCTTAAAAAAGCCCTATGCAGTCAGCCTGTGCTGATCGCACCAGACTTCTCAAAAGAGTTTATTGTCCAGACTGATGCCTCAGAGGTTGGTTTAGGGGCAGTAATGTCACAAGAGGTAAATGGGGAAGAGCACCCCAGGGCCGGTACAAGGCAGGGGCCGAAGGAGCGGGTGCCCTGGGCGCTACCATTTGCGGACAGGAGGGGGGCGCAGGTGAAGTGCCAGCAGTGTACAGCTTCACTGTCAGTGGCGTAACTACCAGGGAAGCAGGGGAAGCGGCTGCTTCGGGGCCCGGGCTGACAAGGGGCCCGGGAGCAGTGTCTCACACACACTTACTGTGTGTACATAATTTTACGTTTTCAGGCCGGCCCCACCCCCGAAAACAACACCTCCAAATCCCCTCCCCTTTACATTTGGTGCGGTCACATAGGGGCCGGGGCCCGCCCCCCTCCCATCCATCCTACTTCCCCATTCATTAACACAGGGCCTGCTTCGGCGGGCGACTCCGTCCATGATTATCTGCTGACTCGCTGCCTCTTCTGCCTGCATAGCGTGACACTTGCCAGAGAACAAGTCGGCAGCACACTATGCAAATGAATCTCTTCAGGCAGCACAGTGGCAGCCCGCCCCCAAATGAAGTCCTCCTCAAGGGGCGGGGAGGCTGGGAGAAGAAGCACAGCAGAGGGCGGAGGGAGGCACAGCAGGCATGCACAGCACTCGTTTTTTCAGCTATGTGCCTGGGCCCCCATGTTCCCCCCCTCCCCCCCTTGCCTGCTGCAGCTGCACCTGCACTAGTGCACAGTGGTTCTGGGGCCTCTCTGGGCATGAGGAAAGAGGAGGGCAGGGCAGAGTCAAAGTAGTTAACCCTTTCCTCCTCTCCCAGTCTGTCAAGTTCACAGACTGGGAGAGGAGGGGAGGTAAGACCAGGAACAGCAGCAGGCAAAGTTCTGAGTGTGCAGCCATGGCAGGCTGCAGCATGTAGCTGCCATCCCAGTCCCACCAGCCTCCTATATAATAAAATGCATTCATCTGCTTCTGTTATAGTACAGGAGGCTGGTAGATGCTGGGATCGCCACCTGGCAGCTGCATGTAGTTGCCAGGTAGCCAGATCACAACCTCTGCCCATGCTTCCTCTGCCAGCCTCCTGTACTATAGCATGCGGGACATGGCAGCCTCCCCTCTCTGCCTCCGCTGCTCTGCCATGTACTAGTGCTTATTATGGCACTCTCTTAAGTTACATATACACAAATGTGATGCCAGGATGGTTCTGGGCTGGCATTGGGTGCATGCATATGTGTGCCATAATAAGCACTAGTACATGGCAGAGCAGCGGAGGCAGAGAGGGGAGGCTGCCACGTACCGCATGCTATAGTACAGGAGGCTGGCAGAGGAAGGAGTGGGCAGAGGTTGGGATGAAAGTTCCAATCACCCCTTTTCACAGTGTTTTAAATATAGGTAAATAAACATTAAAAAAAAAGCATTGCCATGTCCAAAAATTTCTTCACTATTAAAAAATATAAATAATTTTAATTCAAAAAGGGTACCAATAAAAACTACAATTCATCCACCTGAAAAAAAGCTTCAGCTCTTTAGGCAGAAATCTAAAAAAAGTTTTAGCTGTCAAAAAATGGTGATACAAAGACAAAGAGGTTTTTTGAAAGGTTTTATTTTAAGTAAGGGTCCATTCACACGTCCGTTGTTCTGGGTCCGCATCCGTCCCACAATTTTGCGGAACAGGTGCAAACCCATTCATTTCAATAGGGCCGCAAAAGATGCGGACAGCACACCGTGTGCTGTCCGCATCCGTAGTTCCATTCTGCGGCCCCTGCAAAATAAGATGGAACATGGCCTATTCTTGTCTGCAATTGTGGACAAGAATAGGCATTTCTATCATAGGGAACTATCAAAATGCGAAACGCACGCAGCTGGTATCCGTGTTTTGCGGACATTTTGTGGACCGCAAAACACTTGCGGACGTCTGAATGGACCCTAAGGGAGGGGGGCCCTGTAAAAAATTTGCTGTGGGGCCCAGTCAGTTCTAGTTACGCCCCTGTTCACTGTACCACATTAGCCAAGCGCCACTTGCTGTGCTTGCTGTGCTGAGTGCGCTCCTGCACCCGCCTACACCGTCCACACCAGCCATGTCAGCGCTGCTCCTTCTCTCCCCCTATGAATTTTGTGCCGACTGCGCTCCTGGCTCGGGCTCCCTTTCCTCCTCTGCGTTTCCTGGCCCCCCCTCCCCATGGAGGATTCATTTGGTTGATACCACCGGCGTGCGCCGTGTGACGTCACGCGGCTCACGCCGGAGGCGAGGTGTGAGGTGAGAGAGGGAGGACTCGCGCAGCCTACAGGGAGCTGTGTCGGCGCGTGAAGAACAAGCCACGAGGAGCCTGCCTTCACTAGCTGCTACTCACACACAGACTGTAAAAAGTAAGAAAATAATGTAATACAAATAACAAACTAATTTTTTTCTTAAAAATGGGGGGGGGGGGGCGCAGTTTGCCATCTTCGCCCTGGGCACCAAATGGCCTTGTCCCAGCCCTGGAGCACCCCATCATATATTTGAGTAGAAAACTCACCTCCTGTGAGAGAAACTACTCAATAGTGGAGAGGGAGTGTTTGGCAATAAAGTGGGCCCTCGTGGCTTTGAGGTACTATTTGGCAGGTAGGAAGTTCCGCTTGGTATCTGACCATGCCCCTTTAAAATGGATGTGCCGAAATAAAGGAAACAATGCAAGGGTGACACGGTGGTTCCTGGAGTTGCAGGACTTTAATTTTGTGGTAGAGCACAGGGCAGGGAAGCTTCATGTTAATGCTGATGCCTTGTCAAGGATTTACTGTCTATCAGGGTCAAGTGCCCAGTCCCCTGGCCTTGGGCAGAGGGGGGGATATGTAAGCATCTAAAGGGTGAGGTTATTGATGGTAAGTATGTGTCACTGAGGCTGCTGCTCTCAGTGATGTAAATCCCGGAGGTAAATGGCAACCAGTGATGTTAGATTGCTGAGTTTGTGGTAGCTGGAACTTGGGTCCGGGATTTAGGAGTGACTGAAGAGTTGGAGTATGGGAGTGACCTTCCCACCCAATCTCCTGTGTTACCACCTCACCCAGCTGGAAGCTAATTTAAAAGACACACTGTCAGTGTGTGTTTGGTGTTGGTCTGCAGAGGACTTGGGAGCATTCCTCTCCACAGTGTTCCTGAGAAGGGAAAAGACAAGATTCTGCACAAAGGTGACTCCTGTATTTTGCCTGTTTAACAATTGAACTGTTATATGACACATGAGGGCTGAAGACAAGTGCTTTATGTGACTGAACTTTGATGGGCTGAAGCCAAGCCGTCCTGTTGGACCAAATTTGAGTTGTGTTTTTTCCAATAAAACCCTTATGTTGCATCCAATCCTGCCGACTGCCTACCATTTGTACAGCTAATCTCCACAATATATATATATATATATATATATATATATATATATATATATATATATATATGAAATAAATACACACCAAAACTGGTTGTATCAGGCCGCAAATTCACCCCAAAGAAAGGAAGAATGGAAGTAGTTATATATCAACAAAATACACCCTAAAACTGTTTGTATCAGAGCACACTTTAAGGCTCCATTCACACGTCCGTGGTGTGTTGCAGACCCGCAAATTGTGGATCCGCAACACACCCGGCCGGCACCCCCTATAGAAATGCCTATTCTTGTCTGCAGCTGCGGACAAGAATAGGACATGTTCTATATTTTGCGGAGCTGCGGACTGGAAGATCGGGTCCAAGCTCTGCAAATGCGGATGCAGACAGCAGACTGTGTGCTGTCCGCATCCATTCCGTCCCCATAGAGAATGAATGGGTCCGGACCCATTTGCGGACGTGTGAATGGAGCCAAAGTAGAGAAGCAAGGGTAAATGGAAGTAGTTATATATCAACTAAATACACCCCAAAACTGGTTGTATCAACAAACAGCACTTTCAGTACAGAAGCAGGGGTGAATGGAAGTAGTTATATATCAACTAAATACACCCCAAAACTGGTTGTTTCTAACAGCAATTTCACCCCTGAAGCAAGGATGAATAAAAGTAATTATATATATATATATATGAAATAAATACACCACAAAACTGTTTGTATCAGGCCATAAATTCACACCAGAAGCAAGTTATATATCAACTAATTACACCCCAAAACGGTTTGCATCAGAGCACACTTTCAGTACAGAAGCAAGTGAATGGAAGTAGTTTTATATCAACTAAATACCCCCCAAAACTGGTTGTATTAGACCGCACTTTCAGTACAGAAACAAAGGAGAATGGAAGTAGTTATATATCAACTAAATACACCCAAAGACTGGTTGTATCAGACCTCACTTTCAACCCAATAAGAGAAGCTAGGATTACTGGAATTACTGATGTTTTAATGAATGCAAACAACCTATAGGGCTGCAACATCACAGGGTCTATCTGCTGATTAGCATGGCATTATGGGTGCTCCCTCGTACCCGGGCTTCTTACTTCCTTGTTCTAATATGTGCAGCAGCCATTTTAGAAAAAATAAGATTTGTCACGAAGCACGAGGAAATTTGTTGAATTCCACTTCAACTTTGATTCGCTCATCTGTAGTCATCACTATTTAAAGGGTAACTAACCTTTTTGACAAGCTAGTTTAAAAATGTTCTAAATGCAATTAAATTAATTTTTCCAATATACTTTATTAATGGATTTTGCTGATTTACTAAACAAATAGGCACTAAAAGTACAGGTATATCATAATTTCAGATCAGTCTGCTCATACACCACTGACATGTCAGCAGTTTATGGTGTACAGATTCCACTGTACTGGTGGAATAGGGGCTGCAATGAGAGCTGTACTGGTAGGATCACATATCACTGCTTCTGCCTGTGTCTGCTCATCTCGACTAAACCCTGGCAAAGCACATCACTACCGTATAACGATGTGCTATGCCAGGATTTAGCTGAGCAGAGCAAGCTCCAGGCCGGTATCCAGTCCACTAAAAGCTCTGCATAGCACATCAGTGCAGGGTCTCCCTGCAGAGTTTTTAGCTGAGTGGAGCATAGAGGCAAGAGCCCACTCGGCTCAGCTAAATCTTGGCATAACGCAGAACACATAACACAGGGAGCAGTGGTGTGTGCTCCTGCCAGTACAGTGCTCGCTACGGCACCTATTCCACCTGTGCAGTGGAAGCCATAAAGCCAAACACCGCTGACATGTCAAGTGCACAAGTGCACTAAGTCTAAAGTACAACAGACACCTGAACTGCATGTTTATTTAGTAAAACGGCAAAATCAGATAAAGTAAAATCTAAATCTCATTTAAAAAGATGTACACAAACTGCTTTAAATGGTTAGTTATCCTTTAAAAGGGTTGTCCAGTCGTTAAAATTGATGACCTATCGTCAGGATAGGTCATCAATATCTGATCAGTGGGGGTCTAACTCCCGACACCCACGCCGATCAGCTGTTTGATGAGGAGACACTGCTCCATAAGAGCGTTGATGGCTGGTGTTTACACTATGTCTTCAATCAAATATAACAAACAAAGAAGTCCCTCAAAGGGGTTGCTACGCAATTATTTCCCAAATTTTTAATTTTTAACGGTCACTAGGACCAAGCGTATTTTTGCAACTCCTCCGACTAGTGTTGTAAAAAACTAAATTTTATTATAATCATTTTAAAACCAAAATATCACTTGGGAACAAAAAAGGTTAAAACTATCAGGAGTGACAGTTGCAGAGTCAGTGGCCAGTGTTCATGTGTATAACTAGTATCCAAACTTTGTGGATTTGCCTAGTTGTTTATATCAATCAATGGTATAGAATCTCATATTCCAGAGACCTATCCATATCGCTCTGTCTTACTCCTGCCTAAAAAACAGCGTCCTGGGTCCCTACATGTTTCGCCGAGCCTGTCGGCGTCTTCAGGGGAAACTAACAGGTGACTGTTGGGGGCGGGGTCAGGGCTTTTTAAACCTTCCGGTTACTTTATTATCCAATCAGCCCTCTAACTTGGGGTGGACTTTGCAGGGGGACTGCCGATGGGTATACGCTGCTTCACTGTCCTGCCAACGGGTGAGTGCCACGTTTTACTAGCCGTGGGTGTGCGCTGCATAATCAGGCTGTTGACGTCACCTCCTTCACCTCCCGTCAGCCCGCCCGGTCATGGTAGTTATGTCATTACCAGTGAGCCGTGTTTACTTCCCGGATGTGTCATTCACCTGCGTCCCATGGTATCACATTGACACTCTGCGCATGCGCAAGAACTTACTCCGTTGCACATGTCAGCTGGATCTGCGCATGTGTGCACACTTAGCCTCCGATGAAATCACAGCAGGATTCTGTTGGGCTATGTAGGTAACTGATAGGGAGATGGTCAATGTGGGTATATATTATATGTTTTTATTTTAATAGCCACTTATCCCATCTTGTCATGGGTTTACCAATATTTAATACCCTCTTACTTATAAATACCTTCTTTTTAGGTTCTCTTTATAGATATTAATTTTCTGATAACACCTGGTTCTGATTTCAAATCCCCAGGGTTATGGTCATGATGATTATTTTTTATTTTATTGTAGTTTTATAAAACCATTTTTGTCATAATGTTCTATATATCTCACAATTAATGTTTTTTGACCATATATTTTATTTTTATTTTTTATTTATTATTTTTATTACTTCCCTTATTGATATCTATTTCCTATTTTATCCCTAGGTACCTCAAAGTCCTCCAGACGGATGCCTCCCTAGACGTAAGTGTCTCTCATATCGGTTTTTGTGTCCTAGTTTTCTCTAAACTCCTGCATTTTCTAATTTCTTCTTCCCTTCCCTCCACACCCGCACCCCAAAAAAATTCTTATCTCCCTCTTCTCCCTGTAGGGATGATTATTTATTTGTCTATTAATTTATTCTTTTTTCTTGATATTTATTTTCATATCTGGAGAAAAGACTTTTTATTTTTATTTATTTTATTTTTATGCCCCATAATATTAATACAATTCTCACTAAATCCATTGTATATTGTACTCTAGATGATCCATTTGACCTTACAGAAAAGAAGCAAAGGTGAATCCCTCGTTTAGCCCATTCGGGGCGAGTGAGTGGAGACGATAGATCCACTTCGTCTCCTCTTGTTGCAGCTTACGGTCAATACTGCCCTGCCTGGGAGATACCCCGATCTTCTGTATCCCCCAAATTTTTAAACCATTTGTTTTTCCGTCATGGCATGTTAGTAAATGCCTAGAGAGGGGTGTCTCTTCGTTGGTATTTAGTACACTAAAATGCTTAGAGATCCTCCTCCTTAGTTCCTGAATGGTTTTCCCAATATACAGCTTTTCACATTCACACTGTATGCAGTAAACCACCCCAGAACTCTTGCAATTGATGAATTCTCGTATTTTATATGTTTTGTCATCATAGGGATTTTTAAATTCCTTCTTTGGAATCATAAACTTGCAAAAACTACAGGCTCCACACGGATAGGATCCTGTGGTTTTGAGCCATGTAGTTTTGCTTTGGGGAGTTCTTTGAAAATGGCTTCTGACTAGCATTTCCTTCAAATTTCTACCCCGTCTATACGTGATGCTTGCATTTCTGGGTAGTATCTCTCTCAGATCCTTGTCCGCTTTCAGGATATGCCAGTGTTTTTGGAGAATCCTGTATATTCTAGCATTCTGCACATCATAAGTCCCTATGCATCTAATGGTCTTCTCATCATCCTTTTTCCTATTATTTAGTAGTTCTTCCCGATTTGTATTTACGGCTCTGTTGTACGCTTGATGTAGGACCTTTTTGGGATATCCCCTCTTTCTAAACCTTGAGTATAAGATGTTACTTTCCTTTTGAAAGGTCTCTTCGTCAGTACAGTTCCGTCTGGCCCTCAAGTACTGACCTACGGGAATACCTCTCTTTAATTTTGGTGGATGATAGCTCTGCCAATGAAGAAAACCATTAGAAGCTGTGGGTTTCCTGTACACTTCTGTTTTAATTTCTCCTGTCCTGTCCAGTGTAATTTTTAAATCGAGGAAATTAATACTTTCGGACTGTACTTCTACAGTGAATATAAGACCTAGATCATTTTCATTTAATCTTTCCGTGAATTCTTTAAATGCATTAACTGAACCATTCCAAAAAATCTAAATGTCATCTATAAATCGGCCCCAAAATAAAATACAATCTGTGAATGTTGTGTTCTCCTCTGTGAATACGAATTTTTCTTCCCACCACCCAAGGTACAGGTTTGCGAAACTGGGTGCGCAAACCGTCCCCATTGCTGTGCCGTGCGTCTGTAAATAATAAGTGCCATCAAAAACAAAATAATTGTGAGTGAGTAAAAAGCGTAACAATTGTATAATTAAATCATTATGCTGATACAAGTGTGTGCCCTTTGTATACAAATAGTGCTTCACTGCTTTTATCCCTTTTTCATGTTCAATGCTCGTGTATAGGGCCTCTACGTCGAGGCTAGCTAAAAGGGTATTGGGGCCTAGCTGGATGCCATTTAGTTTTTTGACCATGTCTAGCGTGTCTTTTATATAAGATGGTAGAATTTCAACGAAGGGTCTAAGGAAAAGGTCCACATAAGTACTAATTCCCTCACAAAGACTGGCATTGCCGGATACAATTGGTCTTCCTGGGATTGGATCCCGCTTTTTGTGTACCTTCGGCAGGGCGTAAAAAGTGGCCGTCGTGGGACATGTATTATACAGTATTTTAAATTCATCTTTTGAAATCAAATTGTCCTCTTTGGCCTGCTTTAAAAGGGACTCAAGTTCTAATTTAAATTTAGCAGTGGGGTTTGACTCCAATTTTTTATAGGTCTTCCGGTCATCTAGCAGTCTTCTGACCATCCCTACATAGTCATGTTGTTTGAGTAACACTATGTTTCCCCCTTTATCAGAGGCTTTGATTATTATTTCGTCTCTCTTCGTCAGATCTGCTAGAGCTACCTTTTCTTCATTCGTCAAGTTGTTGCCAACCTCACTCCTTTTTGTCTTAATCATCTCTAAGTCCCTTGTGACCAAATTGACAAAAGTCTCCACACTGGCAAATCCTGAAAACGGAGGAGTATATTTGGATCTGGGTCCCATATCCGACATTGGGGCTATGGAATTTGGAGCCTCACCTCTACCCTCTCTTGATAATTCCTCCAAAATCATCAGAGCCTCCCTTTCTTTCCTACCTGGATCCTGTCTTTCTCTCTCTTTAAATTCTTTATGTAGAGCTAGCTTCCTAGCAAAAAGATTAACATCCTTTACCCAGGAGAAACAATTAAACCCTGGTGTAGGGGTAAATGAGAGACCCTTCCCCAGTAATAATTCATACTGGGGGTCCAGCTCAATCCCAGACAGGTTGATAATCTGTAGGGCCGGATCACACTCTAGATCTTCGGTATGTTGTAGCCCCATTTGTCTCTGTCTCTTAATTGAATCCCTGGGACTAAAAAAGACGGTGGTATTGCGGGAGTACTCTGAGCTATCATATGTGTTGTACTTCCATGTGCACCAATTTCCGATGGAAGTGAGAATGCAGATGATGCAGAGGGCAATCCTACCTGCAAATTTTGCTCCTGGGTACCCACGATCAGATTTCCTTGCACTGGATTTTGCCATTTTTCAGTGGTGTGGGGTCCCCCAGTTGTACCCTGATTTTGTGGGTATTTTTTGGATTGATATCCACCCCGAAAGTATCTGTTCTTTTTTTTGCCACTATTTTTAGAGGGGTACCTTCCACTCCCTTCTGATTCAGAAACCTCAGACTCTGATATATCAGTGTAATCCCTATGCTCAGTTCTCCTAGAGAAATAGGGATTATTACTGTTTTTGTTATTATATGTGTCCTGTTTCAAAATCCCTTTTATCTCTCAGGTATTTTTTATGCTTGCGTTCTTTAATCTCACTTTGTGCACTTTCTATATTCTTTTGGAGTCTGGTTTCAAGTGAGGGAAATTCGGGTTGTGCCTTAAATATCTGTATGTCCCCTATCTCTTTCTCCAATTGTGCAGCTACTCTCGTTAGTAATTTTCTCTCGTATTCACAAATATACAATTGCATCCGGAGAGAATTCTCCGTAAGTAACTCCTCCCAACCCTTGACAAATTCTACATCATCTTGATGCGCATTAGGGGTGATCCGTATGCGCATACCCCTGTAAACTATCTTTTGTTGGAGGTATGTCTCCAGACTGGTAACCTCCCAGATGGATCTAATATATTTCTTATAGGTTTTAGTAATCTCTTTAAATGCCTGAGATATATCTTGACAATTCAAAGGGAGATTATCGCTGGAGAACACTATGTTATCTTCAGAGAGAAAGGCCTGACTACTCAATTGGCTAGAAAGGAATCCTGCCATCTCAATACGGTTATTCATCCACTCTGTAGGTGGCTGTTCATTGAAATCACAGCCATTAAACAGGGGTCTCCCAGCAAGGCAGTATATATCCTGGATCAATTTTTTTGTGGGTCCTTTGTGAGATCGGGCGGATAAGCCCCTTTAAACAATCAAATATAACAAACAAAGAAGTCCCTCAAAGGGGTTGCTACGCAATTATTTCCCAATTTTTTTATTTTTAACGGTCCCTAGGACCAAGCGTATTTTTGCAACTCCTCCGACTAGTGTTGTAAAAAACTCAATTTTATTATAATCATTTTAAAACCAAAATATCACTTGGGAACAAAAAAGGTTAAAACTATCAGGAGTGACAGTTGCAGAGTCAGTGTTCATGTGTATAACTAGTATCCAAACTTTGTGGATTTGCCTAGTTGTTTATATCAATCAATGGTATAGAATCTCATATTCCAGAGACCTATCCATATCGCTCTGTCTTACTCCTGCCTAAAAAACAGCGTCCTGGGTCCCTACATGTTTCGCCGAGGGCACACACTTGTATCAGCATAATGATTTAATTATACAATTGTTACGCTTTTTACTCACTCACAATTATTTTGTTTTTGATGGCACTTATTATTTACAGACGCACGGCACAGCAATGGGGACGGTTTGCGCACCCAGTTTCGCAAACCTGTACCTTGGGTGGTGGGAAGAAAAATTCGTATTCACGGAGGAGAACACAACATTCACAGATTGTATTTTATTTTGGGGCCGATTTATAGATGACATTTAGATTTTTTGGAATGGTTCGGTTAATGCATTTAAAGAATTCACGGAAAGATTAAATGAAAATGATCTAGGTCTTATATTCACTGTAGAAGTACAGTCCGAAAGTATTAATTTCCTCGATTTAAAAATTACACTGGACAGGACAGGAGAAATTAAAACAGAAGTGTACAGGAAACCCACAGCTTCTAATGGTTTTCTTCATTGGCAGAGCTATCATCCACTGGCATATCCTGAAAGCGGACAAGGATCTGAGAGAGATACTACCCAGAAATCCAAGCATCACGTATAGACGGGGTAGAAATTTGAAGGAAATGCTAGTCAGAAGCCATTTTCAAAGAACTCCCCAAAGCAAAACTACATGGCTCAAAACCACAGGATCCTATCCGTGTGGAGCCTGTAGTTTTTGTAATATATAAACACTTTATCCAGCTCACCTCCGTAATATATGTAGTCCCGGCTCCAGAGGCCCTAGGGGAGTGTTCCTGCTACAGGCTGCAGGTAAATAAAAAAGACGGTCCTGGAGACAAATGCGGTTCCTCTTTCGGTTTTGCTTTAATAGTTGATCAAATCACAGACATCACCACAGTCCACATGACATAGCGTTAACGCGTTTCGGGTAACCCCCCTTAGTCGTAACGAGTTAGTTACGACTAAGGGTGGTTACCCGAAACGCGTTAACGCTATGTCATGTGGACTGTGGTGATGTCTGTGATTTGATCAACTATTAAAGCAAAACCGAAAGAGGAACCGCATTTGTCTCCAGGACCGTCTTTTTTATTTACCTGCAGCCTGTAGTTTTTGCAAGTTTATGATTCCAAAGAAGGAATTTAAAAATCCCTATGATGACAAAACATATAAAATACGAGAATTCATCAATTGCAAGAGTTCTGGGGTGGTTTACTGTATACAGTGTGAATGTGAAAAGCTGTATATTGGGAAAACCATTCAGGAACTAAGGAGGAGGATCTCTAAGCATTTTAGTGTACTAAATACCAACGAAGAGACACCCCTCTCTAGGCATTTACTAACATGCCATGACGGAAAAACAAATGGTTTAAAAATTTGGGGGATACAGAAGATCGGGGTATCTCCCAGGCAGGGCAGTATTGACCTTAAGCTGCAACAAGAGGAGACGAAGTGGATCTATCGTCTCCACTCACTCGCCCCGAATGGGCTAAACGAGGGATTCACCTTTGCTTCTTTTCTGTAAGGTCAAATGGATCATCTAGAGTACAATATACAATGGATTTAGTGAGAATTGTATTAATATTATGGGGCATAAAAATAAAATAAATAAAAATAAAAAGTCTTTTCTCCAGATATGAAAATAAATATCAAGAAAAAAGAATAAATTAATAGACAAATAAATAATCATCCCTACAGGGAGAAGAGGGAGATAAGAATTTTATTTGGGGTGCGGGTGTGGAGGGAAGGGAAGAAGAAATTAGAAAATGCAGGAGTTTAGAGAAAACTAGGACACAAAAACCGATATGAGAGACACTTACGTCTAGGGAGGCATCCGTCTGGAGGACTTTGAGGTACCTAGGGATAAAATAGGAAATAGATATCAATTATGGAAGTAATAAAAATAATAACAAATAAAAAATAAAAATAAAATATATAAAATATATGGTCAAAAAACATTAATTGTGAGATATATAGAACATTATGACAAAAATGGTTTTATAAAACTACAATAAAATAAAAAATAATCATCATGACCATAACCCTGGGGATTTGAAATCAGAACCAGGTGTTATCAGAAAATTAATATCTATAAAGAGAACCTAAAAAGAAGGTATTTATAAGTAAGAGGGTATTAATCGGACAGCCGATTTAACTTTAAAGTGTTTTTTTAGGTTTAGTTTTAACTAATATAGTTAGTTAATTACTGTAAGTTGTTACCAAAATTTTCTTTTTGTCCCTCTCTTCAATTCCAGGATAAGAATTTTTTTCTTTATTGGCTTCCAGGTGTGGGCTCTGTCTGTAGTTTCAGCATGATGCCTAAAACTGAAATTCCCAACATACAACATACCAGGAGCGTTCTGCACAGAACATTCCTCCCCCAAAGTCTTCCTTCTTCCACACTGATATGGGTATATAATAAAACGAATAGTTTATCGCGCCCCCTGTACAAACTGTCATTGATGATTATTCACACACTGCAGGTGTGTAATTTATTAAGATAACCACCTAACCAATGTACGAGACATATGAGGAAGTGGAAATATACATCCCAAGAATCTGCAAAAGCAGGAGCATATGAAACGTAAGTAAAATACACAATGACTACTTTTTGCATGTTTACAACAGGGGTGGGTAAAAAGTAAATGTCAGAAACCTCTACAGAATGGATATAGAGCAAATACAGCAAACAAAAAAGTTTACTATATTAGATTTCTACTATTTCTTTAGCCATTACTTAAAGGTTAACTAACAAGAAAAAAAAATGTTGCTGCCTTTTAAAATAAAGGGGACTATGTCTATACTCAAAAGACCCCAAATAATGAGCTGACTCCGAACCAACACCCAGGGTTGTCCGGCTCTCCTAAGGTGATAACGCATTATGGGTAGGTCACTATTCTTGCAATTGATTTATTGAATATCATGTTAAAAGGGTGTTATCTATGAGATATTGCTAGCTTTATTTTACAGCATTGAATATTTACTTATAGCAATTGTTATTACCTATTTATAGTACAAACTATACTTCCCTGTTTCCCTCGCGTAGTACCGCACTTTACATTGATTCATCTCTTTTTAATTATGTTTCGTACATATGAATTTAATAAAGATTGTTGTATTTTTTGGAGCTATAAGGACTCATGTGTCTTTATGTTGGTTAATTTATTTCTTTAGACAAACCAATTTATACAATTAAAGGGGTTTTCCCCCTTTTATTAAATGATGGCCTATCTTATAGCTGAGGCACCGGAAGAAGTTAGACCAAATGGGAATGTGCCATAGGCACAGTACCAGTCAAGAGTTTGGACACCTTTTCATTCATGGTTTTTCTTGTTTTTTTATTTTCTACATTGTAGATTAAATGTAGATTTTTGAAGGTGTGAAAACAATGAAAGTACATAAATGGAATTAAGTAGTAATGAAAAAAGTGTTAAACAAACCAGAATATGTTTTATATTTTAGAGCCCATTTTTCTTTGATGACAGCTTTGCACACTGTTACCTTCTCAATCATAAGGTACTCACCTGGAATGGTTTTCAGTTAACATGTATGCCCAGGGCCGATTCTAGCTTTTCTGCTGCCTAAGGCAAAAATTTAAATGGCGCACCTTTCCTATTAAAAAAATGGCATGAAAGCCAAGTAGCCACCGAACTCAATGACCGTCCTACCAGATCTGCGGCGGTACAAGTACAGTTACTATAGTAGATGTTACCAGCAGTCCTATGTAACAGCACAGATAACACTAGTGCTGATAATGTGGTAGTGTTACCTGCTGTCCTATGTAAAACCACAGATAACACTACTGCTGATAATGTGGTAGTGTTACCTGCAGTCCTATGTAAAACCACAGATAATACTAGTGTTGATAATGTGGTAGTGTTACCTGCAGTCCTATGTAAATCCACACTAGTGCAGATCATGTGGTAGTGTTACCTACGTCCTTAGTGTGCCTCCCTGTGCCTCTCCCATGAGACTCCATGCTGGCGTTGCTGCCTCCTCTTCCTTCTTCTTGCCCCGCACAGAACGTCCTAATGCAGCTGCGTCAAGACATAGGAACACTGTGGGCATGGTGATGTGACACACACACACACACAGGGACAAACACACAGAGGGACAGACACATCTGTGCCCCTTTCACAGTAGTAATACCCTCTCTGTGCCCCTTCACAGTAGTAATGCACTCTGTGGACCATTCACAGTAGTAATGCCCATTGTGCCCCCTTCACAGTAGTAATGCCCACACTGTGCCCCGAAATAATTGTGCCCACTCACAGTAGTTATGCCCTCTTTGTTCCCCCTTCACATTAGTAATGCAATCTGGACCCCCTTCACAGTAGTTATGCCCATGTTCCCTCTTTTACAGTAATAATGCTCTCTGTGTCCCTTCACAGCAGTAATGCCCATTGTGCCACCTTCACAGTAGTAATGACTATTGTGCTCCTTCACAGTAGAAAGGCCCACTGTGCCCCTTCACAGTAATAATGCTCTCTGTGCCCCCTTTAAAGTAGTAATGCCCTCTATTCCACGCTTATAGTAGCAATGCACTATGTGCCATTTTATAGTAGTTATGCCATCTGTGCCCTTTTATAGTAGTAATGCCCTCTCTGCCCATTTATAGTAGTAATGCCCTCTGTGACTCTTTATAGTAGCAATTCCCTCTGTGCTCCCTTTATAGTAGCAATGCCCTCTGTGCCCCATTTGTAGCAGTATTGCCCTCTGTGGCCCCTTATGGTAGTAATGCCCAATGTGTCCCCTTTGTAGTAGTAATGCCCTCTTCTCTGTGCCCCCTTTATAGTAGTAATGCCCTCTGTGCCCACTTTATAGTAGCAATGCACTCTGTGTCCCCTTTATACACTGCCTATCACAAAAAAAGAGTCACCACCCAAAAAAAAAGGTCACACACTCTAATATTTTGTTGGACCGCCTTTAGCTTTGATTACGGCACATATAAGCTTCTGCAATGTCACAGGATTTATTTCCATCCAGTGTTGCATACATTTTTCACCAAGATCTTGCAATGATGATGGTAGAGTCTGACTGCCGCGCAAAGCCTTCTCCAGCATATCACAAAGATTCTCAATGGAATTAAGGTCTGGGGTGGCCAATCCATGTGTGAAAATGATGTCTCATGCTCTGAAACCACTCTTTCACAATTTGAGCCCGATGAATCCTGGCATTGTCATCTTGGAATATGCCTGTGCCATCAGGGAAGAAAAAATCCATTGATGGAATAACCAAGTCATTCAGTATGTTCAGGTAGTCAGCTGACCTCATTCTTGGAGCACATACTGTTGCTGAACCAAGACCTGACCAACTACAGCAACCCCAGATCATATCACTACCCCCACAGGCTTGTACAATAGCCACTAGGCATGATGGGTGCATTACTTCATCTGCCTCTCTTCTTACCCTGATGCGCCCATCACTCTGGAACAGGGTAAATCTTGACTCATCAGACCACATGACATTCTTCCATTGCTCCAGAGTCCAATCTTTATGCTCCCTATCAAATTGAAGCCTTTTTTTCTGGTTTGCCTCACTGATTAGTGGTTTTCTTATGGCTACACAGCTGTTCAGTCCCAATCCCTTGAGTTCCCTTCGCATTGTGTGTGTGGAAATGCTCTTACTTTCACTATTAAACATAGCCCCAAGTTCTACAGTTGTTTTTCTTCGATTTGATTTCACCAAACGTTTAAGTGATCGCCGATCACGATCATTCAGGATTTCTTTCCCGCCACATTTCTTCCTCGAATACGATGGGTCCCCACTATCCTTCCAGTTTTTAATAGTGCGTTAGACAGTTCTTAACCCAATTTTAGTAGTTTCTGCAATCTCCTTAGATGTTTTCTCTGCTTGATGCATGCCAAGGATTTGACCCTTCTCAAACAGACTAACATCTTTTCCACACGACCACAAGATGTGTCTTTAAATTAAATTAAATAAACTATTTGCTTAGTTAAATCCAGGTGGCTACTTTTTTTTTTGGACAGGCAGTGTAGTAGCAATGTCCTCTGTGCCCCTTTTACAGTAGAAAATCCCTTTGTGCCCCCTCTGTAATAGTAATGCCCTCTGTGCCTCCCTTATGGTAGAATGCCCACTGTACCCCCTTTGTAGTAGTAATACTCTCTGCTCTGTGCCCCCTTTGTATTAGCAATGCCCTCTTACTGTTTAAAAAAAAAACACACAACAAAAAGAACTAAAACATTACCTACTCACCTTGTCCCGTTCCTGAAGCTCACAGTCCTCACTCCCCTGCAGACACAGATTGCTCTGCAGCCCTGTGTGGGAGGAGCTTAGACAGATTCCCGGGCTACAGGCTTCTCCCACACAGGCCGGCAGCGCGATCTGCTGAATGGTGGAGCAGGGAGAAGACTGAGTGACAGGACATCAGCGCTCTTTGCTCCAGGAGGGGAGTGGGGGAAGGGGGGTTTAACTGCTGTGTGGATGCTGCCCCCTCAGAAATAGTGAAAACTACAGACTGAGGCAGACTTACGTGCTTTCATAACGTGTTTGAGATCATCAGTTGTGTTGTGCAAAGGTGAGATTGGTACACAGTTCCATAGTGTTTAGCTCTATTCTACTACTGTTCTAATCCACATTATTGCAAGAACCACTTAACTAAGTAAAGAGAAACAACAGTTTATCATTATCTTAAGGGCTTGTTCACACGACCGTTGCATGTTGGTACTTGCATCCCTGGATCCGATGAAAGCTGTAACGGCACCGGACGGGGTTAAAAGCAGAGTGTGCCTGGCGTTCATGCTGTACCTGCGCTCCCTGGACTTTGTGTGGCTGTCATGGCCCATAAACAGGTAGGAACTAGTGTTAGGGACCACTCATAGAGGCGACCTTGACGTGGTGAGTGGCTTATTACGCTTTGGCCAAAATGTACACCAATGCCTAATTCAACATCCAGCATGGAGGCAGGGCGGAGTGCTGGTTGCAGAGTGCTATTGCATTTGTGTTTTTCTTTGCATAGGTAATAATCTTGCAAGATACTTGGAGGGTATACAATTAATGCTGCACAGTCCTGGCTGCACTATCTCCACAGCTATTCTGGCTGGCTGTATCCCAAGGCCCGGATGCCTAAATGCTGGCTTTAATCCTTGGCAAATAATCTTTCTCCCGTATTGACCCTTGCTTTTATCTTATAGTACCTCTGCCTCTCAGCTTACTTCTCTGAGCTGGTTGTGTTGTTCCTGTTGTGAGGGAAGCTTCAGGTTTCTCCCAGGAGGAAGATTCTTCTTCTGGGGTGACTCTACTGAGCTAAGCTTAGCCTCAGGAGCTTCAGGCTGACTAGGTTACTCTTCTAGCCACCTGGAAAATGAACTAACTCTCCCCTGTCTGGGCCTACCTATGTATACTTAGGGCTCTCTAGCTCCCTCTAATGTCTAGGAGGCTAAACTACACCCTAACAGGCCTGACACCCAGATAACACAGGGAAATGCATAATTAAACATCACAGTAATGCAAAAGACATGTTAACCCTTGTGTAGCGCCCACCTTTACCTAGTGGGACTCTACGTACACCCATGCTACAACGTTGCCCGTCCTCGGCGCAACATGGAGGGGCCCTGCCCAGCTGGATACTGCAGCCGGAAAGACAAAATAGAGAACAGGCATACACAGTAATCACCACTTTAGCAATTGAAATATAATAAACAGTTTCACTGAAAGTGCTGTGAAAAGGGGCGTCGTTCTCTTCTTTCAGGATAATGTAAGGGAACAGGGGCGCTGACCTGGTGCAGCATATAAATAATACCAGGATAGTCCATCATAATAGTCCATAGAAAATGTAGAACAAAATAACAATTCTTAGAGGCTCAAGGAACACAATGAGTCCGTACCCAAGGCTTGTAGAGGGTTAAACAGGGGTTTCCCGTGAGGGGCTACCTGGGCCCATAATGTAGTCCCCAAATCTCACAGGTGGGTGCCCCTTGGTAGACCGGGTGGACCTTCTTAATGGCTGACTTGGTTCAGGAGGATTGGAGGAGTCCACAGGCTCTGGAGCTCCTTCAGGTACACTCTGAGGCGAAGAAATAACAGGAACTGAAGTGGGGTCATCCTGGGATGGGGAAACAGCTGGAACAGGAGCAGGTACTACCAGGTTTAACCAGGGAGTGAGAAACCAATGAAGTGGATCTTTATCATGTATCAGGTTCTCAACAGCCTGCATAGGATCAGCAGGTTGGGCTGGCAACTCAGGCTCAGGAGATTCTGGTTCAATGTCCTCTGCTGCAGGTTCTCCTTCTATACAGCGTTTCAACCGATTTCTATGTACAACTTGAGAGCCATTACCTTCTCTGGAGATTTGGTAGATGTGAGCCTCAGCGTTAAAAATTGCAGAAATAACATAGGGAATCCTTTCCCACTTACTGTCCAATTTACTGGTTCTATGGTTGTTCTTCAACCACACCAGGTCTCCCAGAGCTAAGGGTTCCGCATGAGCAGCCAGGTCATAGTCTCTTTGTTGTCGTTCCCGGGCATTTTCCATGCGTTCCTGAACGATCTCTTTGGTATTGAGGAGACGTCTTTGGTGCTCCACTACCCAATCAGTTTTTGGTAGTGGGTAATGACATCGGGCACTTGAATATCTAGGGAGTGATCAGCAGGCAACCTCCCTTGACGGCCGAACATAAGATAGAAAGGTGTGTAACCAGTGAATTGTGTTGTTATAGGTATACATGAGTTGTGGCAGCAGAGTAGGCCAATTACCCCTTGTCTCTGGGGGTACTGCTCTCAGCATCTCGATGAGAGTTTGATTCATCTTTTCACGTTACCTTGTGGATGATAGGCGGTGGTCCGGACTTTCTGGCAGTTATGCAGCAGGCACATCTCTTGGAACAGCTGTGACTCAAACGCAGACCCCTGGTCGGTGAGGATTCTCTCTGGGCAGCCGTAGGGCAGAAGGAAATGCTTCCAGAATGCCTCTGCTGTAGTCTTAGCTGTCAGGTCTTTCACAGGCACTGCTACGACAAACTTAGTGAAGTGATCAATAATGGTCATGGCATAAGTATACCCTGAGCGACTCGGCTCCAACTTCACATGATCAATAGCAACAAGTTCTAAAGGAGTTTTACTTACGATAGGATGGAGAGGTGCCCTCTGGTCATGACGTTCAGTTCGCCCCACAGCACAGGCAGTGCATTCTCGGCACCATTTCTCAATATCGTCTCTCATCCCAATCCAATAGAATCTTCTGCGAATAGTGGCCTCAGTCTTCTGCACGCCGAAGTGTCCGGACTGGTTGTGATACATTTCTAGCACCAGACTGGCATCTCGACGTGGTAGGAGGATTTTATATATCCTATCACAGGACACTGGGTCCAGGCTCCTTCTAAGCAACAGGCCTTTTTGCTTTTTGAAGGAAAAGTAGGTGGCGATGTCTCCACAGTCTCATCAGTTCTGGGTCTGCACTCTTCCTGCGGACTCTCTCAGGAGTTCTCCCACTGGTAAGGAAGTCGAGCAGTTCACCGAGGACCCTACTTTCGGACTGGAACTTAATCCACCTTTCTTGGTCGCCTCTGGACTCAGGGATATCTAGTGAGGAAGGATCAGCAGCAGGATGGTTCTCAGTGCGGATATTATCCTGCTGGGAAAATTTATTGTAGAACGCTGGCATTTCCACTTCTTCCCAGGCATCATTTGGTTCATCTGGGGCTTCTGTAGTGGGTAGCCGAGACAGGGCATCAGCATTGTCATTGGAGCGGCCTGCTCGGTATTTCACAGTAAAGTCATAGTTGGCAAGGCGGGAGGCCCATCTTTGCTCCATAGCCCCTAACTTGGCAGTATTCAGATGCGCCAGGGGGTTATTGTCCGTGAAGGCCACAAATGGCGTGGCAGCAAGATAGTCTTTGAACTTCTCGGTCACAGCCCACACTAAGGCAAGAAACTCCAGCTTGAAGGAACTGTAGTTCTGGTCATTCTTCTCGGCTCCCTTCAGGGATCTGCTGGCGTAGGCAATTACCCTCTCTTTGTTATCTTGCACTTGAGCCAACACAGCCCCCAGGCCTCTTTTACTGGCATCTGTGTAGAGGCGGAACAGCTTCTGATAATCTAGGTAACCCAGAACAGGGGGTTCGGTCAGCTTCTTCTTGAGGAGCTGGAAGGCAATCTCCCGTTCTTCGCTCCACTCTACAGGAATAGGAGTCTTTGGACTCTTCTTAGGGTGCCCCCTCAGGAGTTCCTGGATTGGATCCGCAATTTGTGCGAAATGGGGTATAAAACGCCTCTAATACCCTGCAAAGCTGAGAAAGCTTCTCACCTCTTTTACGGTGGTAGGAGTAGGCCAATTGCGGACAGCAGCAAGTTTATCAGGATCAGGCTGTACTCCTTCGGCACTGACAATGTGCCCTAGGTATTTTACTGCTGGTTTCAGCAGGTGACACTTAGATGGCTTAATTTTGAGACCATATTTGGTAAGGACTTGGAACACTTCAGCCAGGTGTTCTAGGTGGTCCACATACGTCTTGGAGTATATAATGACGTCATCTAGATATAACAATACGGTTTCAAAGTTCCTATGGCCTAAACAACGTTCCATCAGCCGTTGGAATGTCCCTGGAGTGTTACACAGTCCAAACGGCATGTAGTTAAATTAAAACAGGCCCATAGGTGTAGTGAAAGCAGTCTTTTCTCGATCTTCTGGGGCCATAGGTACTTGCCAGTACCCACTAGTTAAGTCCAAGGTGGAGAAATAGGCTGATGACCCCAGGGCAGTCAAGGACTCCTCAATGCGTGGTAGTGGATAGGCATCTTTGTGAGTGATTTGATTGATCTTTCTATAGTCCACACAGAACCTTATACTGCCATCTTTTTTCGCACGAGGACTAGGGGCGCAACCCAGGGACTGTGACTGTCCCGAATTACGTTAGAGTCTTTCATATCTTGTATCATCTCTTTCACAGACTGATAGGTAGTAGGTGGTATGGGTCTGTGCCTCTCCTTAATAGGAGGATGAGAGCCAGTGCGTATGGTGTGTTTGATTACACTGACCTCTCCGTAGTCCGTGGAGTGCTTGCTGAAAGCCTTGTGATGTTCTCTCACTAACTTCAGAACTCCTTCTATTTGCTCCTTCAGGGTAGATTCGTTCCCCACATGAAGCTCTTCCCACCAGGATGTTGTCGAGGTATTGGCGGTGGTGCTGCTGCTCTGTGTGGTCTGAAACGCCTCCGTGGCAGGCAGACAGATCACATCCTGGAAAGACACCTGGAAAAGCTGAGCAACGGGGCAGTGCTTAAAAAGAGCAACGGGGTGATTACCAAAATTAATTAAATGGACAGGCACTTTACCTTGGGACACGGTCACCAGACTCTTGGCTGTCCATATGAAGGGATGATTCTCAATCTGGATGGGTTCCACTAGGGCTTGATAGTCCTGACTCTGGATTCCCAACACCGCACGGCACCAAAGGATGATCTGGGAGTTTGGAGGCAGGATTACTGGCCGGTTGTCCCGGATCCGAACAGTACAAATCTCCCCTATTTTGTTGGCGAACCTTTGTTGAGCGCACAGCACGCTGATAGTCTTTTGAATGACCCTTCTGGAAGCAGGCGAGGCCGAGGATATAGTTTAGTTCAATGCCTCAAGCACTTCAGAGTAACAGTTTTTAAGGACATTAGTCCCTAGGATCACAGGGTGTCCTCCTTTATCTCCTGCTTGCACCACAATTACACCTTGCTGTGGTAAGGTGGCCTCTCCCACCTGAAGAGTAGGTTCCCAGTATTCATGGACTTTCAATGGCTTCCCGTTGCTGGCAATGATATCTAGCCAGGACTCTGGTGGCAGGGTGAGGAGACTTGGATCCCAGAACTTGTCAAAGGCAGGTCTTTGGATGGTGGTGACCTGGGACCCATATCCAGAAGGGCTTCAAAGGGTATCCCGTTGATACATATTTTAATTTTTGGACGGGATCCCACGTATTTAGGCATCCAGCTTGGATCCTTTGGACCTACTGTTCTACCTCCCGAGGGGCGGTCCTCTGCCTCAGGGGTTGCCCGTTTAACTGCCAGCACATTGATTCAGTATGTCCATATTTTTTGCAATAGTGGCAAACAGGCTGCTTTCGATTTCTAGACCGATAATTTGGCCGTCCATCAGGTTCTTTTGGGTAGACATCCCTATATGCAGGTGGGAGCCTTGGAGGAAAAGGACCTTTATCTTCCAACAGTATTGGTCTTTCCCACTCCTCTATTTTCGTGCATACTTTCTCTAAGCTCAGATGGGGTTGGTTCACTTGCTCCATTAGTGCTGCCACTACATCTGTTACTGGAGCCTGAGTGGCTTGACTGACTCCAGCCGGCCCCACATTGACAGTCTTTGGTTGACAAACCTGAGATTCAGGCAAGGCTGCTGGCCCTGCGGCCGGGTTTTGGCCTAGAATGCTGATGGCCAGCTCTTTAAAGTCCAAGAATGCACAATTGGGGTGTTGGGCTGACAGCATCCTCAGTTGGCCCTTTAAATGCTCCGTACTTATACCTGCAATGAACTGTTCTCTAAGAGTCCTGTCCTGATCCTCAGCTTCCTTGGAGTCCACTTGGACCACAACCCTCAGGGTCTCTTGCAAGGACAGAGCAAAATCGTGGAGCGACTCCCCAGGTTGCTGCTTCCTGTTGAAGAATCGCATTTTAACTTCGGACACCATTCTGGCCTCAAATGTGGTGCCGAGGCGATCAAAAATTTGCTCCAGGGTACTCTTTTCAGAACAGGGCCAGGACATGACTTCCCTGCGGGCGGCCCCCTCTAATTGAGCTAGGAGGATCTCCATTTGTTGTTCAGCAGATATAGGATAGAGCCGGAATAAGGCCAGTATCTGGTCCCTAAAGTCCTTTAATTTGTGGGCTTCTCCTGAATATCGTGGAAACCAGGGGGCCCCAAAATAATACGGCATGGTCAATGGCATCAGGCTTGATGCTGCCGCAGCGGCAGGTGCCCTATTGTCAGTTGCGGGCACTTCAAAAGGCATTTCTGGGGCCGTCTGCCCTGCTCCTTCAGGTGCGGACATAGTGTTGCTAGATGGGTATGGCCCTTTAAATGACAGCGGAGCGGACCGGAGCTAAAATGTCAGAGTTCCCTTTTTTTTTTTTCAAAGTGAAGTCTCTGGCTGCTAAGGGAGGACCTTTCCCGGTATCCTAGCAGGGGTCGGAGCTGCTCCCGTATAGTAATCAGAAGGGGGCCGGTTAAGGATAAAGTTAGTACTTACTCCGGCGGTGCTCAATCCAAGTCTCGCGAGATGCGTGGCTACGTCAGACGGGAGTCCCACGTTCAGCGTCAGAAGGTAGGCGCGGCCTCTTGCAGCTCCGGGATTCAGGTAGGCGGTACTTTTTCCCGACAGGGCGGCGTTTCTTCCTCCTTGCAGGCTGGGCTTTAACTTCACCTTGTCCTTTTTCGCGCCAAACGGGTACAATAAGGCGCACTTGTAATCCAGTCAGGTTAAGCGGCCATCTTTGAGCAAATCGCTGTCTATTCACTGACAGCAAGCGGTGGCTTACACAAATGGCAAGCAGTCCATGCACTATAATCTTCACACCGCAAATTATTACAGTTCTCTTTGGCCCAGCAATTTTTAATAAACAGTGGGGCTTAGTCACTTTTTGGGTGGATAATGGCACACAGTTTTGTAATCCAACAATGGTGCGGATATGATCGTATCCTGTTCGTGACGCCAATTTATGCAGCACGCCAGACCTGCAGGCTATTGCGATAGTGAGGTCACGGTTAAGGGCAATCGAGGGTTATTCACTTTTTAGAGGAGAACCCTGGGCAGGCATGCGGCAGTGAAGGAGAGGTAGACACAAGTTCCTCTGGGGCACACTCTGGATGTAGGGACCAGGCCTGATGGTGGATGAGGTGCCCTGGGTGTTGCAGGTATTTTGAGTGCCTGAGGCAAGGTCCCTTTAAGGATCATGACGCCAGTGCCTATAACGGTGGCACACCGATTTGTAGGAGTAGTAATGGAGGTACACAGCTGGTATGGTAAACCAAACGTTGCTTTACTTGGAAAACAGTCCCAACTTTATACAGACAGTTGATAATGATAATGCAGTCCCTTATAACAATATTCCACAAGCAGGTTTACTTTCAATATGGCAGGTAATAATCTTGCAAGATACTTGGAGGGTATACAATTAATGCTTCACAGTCCTGGCTGCACTATCTCCACAGCTATTCTGGCTGGCTGTATCCCAAGGCCCGGATGCCTAAATGCTGGCTTTAATCCTTGGCAAATAATCTTCCTCCCGTATTGACCCTTGCTTTTATCTTATAGTACCTCTGCCTCTCAGCTTACTTCTCTGAGCTGGTTGTGTTGTTCCTGTTGTGAGGGAAGCTTCAGGTTTCTCCCAGGAGGAAGATTCTTCTTCTGGGGTGACTCTACTGAGCTAAGCTTAGCCTCAGGAGCTTCAGGCTGACTAGGTTACTCTTCTAGCCACCTGGAAAATGAACTAACTCTCCCCTGTCTGGGCCTACCTTGTCTGGGCCTACCTATGTATACTTAGGGCTCTCTAGCTCCCTCTAATGTCTAGGAGGCTAAACTACACCCTAACAGGCCTGACACCCAGATAACACAGGGAAATGCATAATTAAACATCACAGTAATGCAAAAGACATGTTAACCCTTGTGTAGCGCCCACCTTTACCTAGTGAGACACTACAGATGGATCTTGCAGTGTCTGACAGAAAAACTATCTTAGGGACAGTCAAGTCACAATCAAACTTTTATTTCCAGGAACATTGAAAGGGAAAGGCTAGAACTATGCATGTTATTTCTAGCACAACTGCAGCTACTGCAGAACTTCAAAAGCAACTACCTGCAAGGACATTTCTTTCATTTTTTCCCCATTTTAACAAAAAAAAAATAATTAATCTTTGGGGGGAAGGGGGGGGGGGGGGATTAAGTGCAAAACTGTATAACAAATGGTTTAGCTTCCAGAGGATAGATGTAGCATTTGAAATCACAGTAAAAGCACCTGAAATACTGGTCCGAACACCGTGTTAGAGCATCTCCGCATAGCTAAGTTAACTAGGTTGAAATCCATGTTGGAGCATCTCCAGGCAAATCAAGTATTGGTGTAGTAGTGGGGTGGGGGGAAATAATTGCATAGTAGTTTGTGAACTGGTGTTTTACACTAGAGAATTTTTTTTCTAAATCTGCATATTTTAATGAGTAAAAGACATTAGGCCCAAATCTGTTAGTGGAGCCAATACTGCAGTATTTCCAAATTCAACTGTCGGTAACAGTGTCTTCAGTGTGTTTGTGGAAAGGGAACATTCCTGTCTTTAAGTTTCAGAAACCAGATTTGCCAACCGTTCCATAGGAATACGGAATATGTGAAGAAGCTGCACCAGCTATCCAGCCAGAGGTTGTAGAAGTAGTAGGCTACAGGATCGAATTCCACTTCACCAAATTCGATTAGCTTAACACTAATTATGAGTATAAAACTATATTGGTGGCAGAGATTGCCTTGACGTGTGGCAGACAGGCCCAAATAATTTTGTACAAAATGTATTTGCTAAGAATCTCAAATCTACTTAACAAGCAAAGCATCATCATCAGAATCAGGTATCCAGTCCACTAAAAGCTCTGCATAGCACATCAGTGTAGGGTCTCCCTGCAGAGTTTTTAGCTGAGTGGAACATAGAGGGCTTTTTTTCTGGCGGAACGCCCCGGAATGGCGTTCCGCCACCTATTTTCTTCGCCCCGCCCCCCTTTAGTACAGACAGTTTACATCAGCGGTCCCCAACCGGGCAGTCTTTAACGCTGTACTAATGAAGCGCTTCCATTATGGAAGCGCTTCATTAGTACAGAAGGACCAGGAAGCGGTGAAGGATCTGTACTCACCACTTTCTGGTCAACGGCTCGGCTATCGGCTGTGCATGGCTGCGCACAGCGTGAGGTCTCTCTGTGACCTCACACTGTGCGCCACTATACACAGCCAGCCGACAGCAGAATGAAGAGGATCGTGATGGTGACTAGGAGCAGGAGAGGTAAGTGGTTTATTTATTTTATTTGCACTAGGGGCTGATGGCTGACCTGGGGGACATTGGGCAGTCATGAGGCGCTTATGGCTGACATGAGGGGCTAATGGGGGCTTATGGCTGACATTAGGGGCTAATGGGGGGCTTATGGCTGACATGAGGGGCTAATGGGGGGCTTATGGCTGGCATGAGGGGCTAATGGGGGGCTTATGGCTGGCATGAGGGGCTAATGGGGGGCTTATGGCTGACATGAGGGGCTAATGGGGGGCTTATGGCTGACATGAGGGGCTAATGGGGGGCTTATGGCTGACATGAGGGGCTAATGGGAGGCTTATGGCTGACATGAGGGGCTAATGGGGGGCTTATGGCTGACAGGAGGGGCTAATGGGGGGCTTATGGCTGACATTGGGGGGGTTTATGGCTGACATTGAGGGGGTTTATGGCTGACATTGGGGGGGTTTATAGCTGACATTGGGGGGGGGGTTATGGCTTACATTGGGGGCTGATAGATGGCTAAAGGTTTGGGGGTTTATCTGAGCCATTGGTGGTCTGATCTGAGGTCTGATTAACATTGGGGGTCTGATTGCTGGTCTGAACTGAGGTGTAATGAAAAATATTTTTTTCTTATTGTTCTCCTCTAAAACTAGGTGCATCTTATAGGGCGAAAAATATGGTACAGTGCAGCAGAGACCAGTGCAGCAGAGACCAGTGCAGCAGAGACCATAGTCAGTTTATATAGTCGTTTTAAAGCGTTATATATTTTAATATGCACCTTGTGCTTTGTTATGCGCGTGAATCAGTCAGGGGCGGTTTTAGGGCGCGGTCCTAGGGGTGGATAGGGGCGTGGCCAGGGGAGGGAGGGGGTTATTCCACCACCTTTTCTCTGAGAAAAAAAGCCCTGGGTATAACGCATAACAAAGGCAGGAGCAGCGGTGTGTGCTCATGCCAGTTCAGTGCTCGCTATGGCCCCTATTCCACCTGTCATGCCTTCAGCAAGTTTATTGTTAATTTATGCATAACTTTCATACATAAATTGTTTTCTGTATAATTCTCTGTTCCTTGTGTAACCGCTCCATCTAGTGGCCATTTTACATACAATTTAAGCTATTCATACTACAAGTTTGGTCTACTTCAGCTTCCTTATCTTAATGAAATCATCATCCCTGAACATTGCAGCCATTTTCTTCATTCACAGTCATCACTGCCTAAGGATAGCACATGGCTTGAAAGCCTCTTGAGACTCCAGATCTAAGCTCACAGTAGCATCGCTGGTATGTCACATAGCCACATTTCAGCCTGTTTGCATCTGTTTGTATATGTATTTTGCATATCTCTTTCCTTTCCTTTATAGCAGCTTATAGTTAGCAGCTAGGGACCATGCTTGTTATGCAGATAGGTAGCATGCTCTGGATAGATATGCATCTGTGTTTGTATATTCATTACTATATCTCAGACCCCATTAGTAAGCGCATAGTTTTTTTCTGTTCCCCAGTTTTACCGCACTGATTTACATCCTTGCAATAAAGATAAAGTTGAACGTTACGCCATTGTCAATTCATTGCCGGGATAAGGTTTAGCTGTCTGTCAAGCTATGTACCTTCACACATAAGGAGGACAGAACACCACCTGTGCAGTGGAAGCCATAAAGCCAAACACCGCTGAGATGTCAGGTGTACGAGTGCACTGAGTCTAAAGTACAATAGACACCTGAACTGCATGTTTATTTAGTAAAACAGCAAAATCAGATAAAGTATATTAGACAAATCTAAAATCTAAATCTCATTCAAAAAGATTTACACAAACTTCTTTAAATGGTTAGTTATCCTTTAAAAGTGTTGTCCAGCCGTTAAAATTGATGACCTATCGTCAGGATAGGTCATCAATATCTGATCAGTGGGGGTCTAACTCCCGTCACCCCCGCTGATCAGCTGTTTGACGAAGAGACAACACTCAATAAGAGCGCCGATTCCTGGTGTTTACACTATGCCTCGTCTCCTGTGTAATGGTGGTATAGTGTAATTACAAGTACTCACTCCATTCACTTGAATGTGGAGTGAGTACTTGTATTACACCGCACTTCCTAGATGAAGTGTAGTGTAATGAAGAGAAAACGGTGCTCGCATGGAGCGCCGCCTCCTCTTCGAACAGTTGAGGTTGCCAGGAGTTGTACCCCCGCCGATCAGATATTGATTACCTATCCTGCCGATAGTTCATCGATATTAAATGCTGGACAGCCGCTTTAACTTTAAAGTAGTTTTCTGGGTTTAGTTTTAACTAATATAGTTAGTAATGAAGTTGTTACCAAAATATTCTTTCTGTCCCTCTCTTCAATTCCATGATAAGAAATAGTTTTCTTTATTGGCTTCCAGGTGTGGGCTCTGTCTGTAGTTTCAGCATGATGCCTAAAACTGAAATTCCCAACTTGCAACATACCAGGAGCGTTCTGCACAGAACATTCCTCCCCCAAAGTCTTCCTTCTTCCACACTTACAATTGCGGGTATACAGCAAAGTCAATAGTTTATCATGCCCCCTGTACAAACTGTCATTGCTGACTATTCACACATTGCAGGTGTGTAATTTATTAAGATAACTACCTAACTAATGTACGAGACATATGAGGAAGTGGAAATATACATCCCAAGAATCTGCAAAAGCAGGAGCATATGAAACGTAAGTAAAATACACAATGACTACTTTTTGCATGTTTACAACAGGGGTGGGTAAAAAGTAAATGTCAGAAACCTCTACCGAATGGATATAGAGAAAATACAGCAAAAAAAAAAAGTTTACTATATTAGATTTCTACTATTTCTTTAGCCATTACTTAAAGGTTAACTAACAAGAAAAAAAATGTTGCCGCCTTTTAAAATAAAGGGGACTATGTCTATACTGAAAAGACCCGAAATAATGAGCTGACTCCGAACCAACACCCAGGGTTGTCCGGCTCTCCTAAGGTGATAACGCATTATGGGTAGGTCACTATTCTTGCAATTGATTTATTGAATATCATGTTAAAAGGGTGTTATCTTTGAGATATTGCTAGCTTTATTTTACAGCATTGAATATTTACTTATAGCAATTGTTATTACCTATTTATAGTACAAACTATACTTCCCTGTTTCCCTCGCGTAGTACCGCACTTTACATTGATTCGTCTCTTTTTAATTATGTTTCGTATATATGAATTTAATAAAGATTGTTGTATTTTTGGAGCTATAAGGACTCATGTGTCTTTATGAGTCTAAAGTACAATAGACACCTGAACTGAATATTTATTTAGTAAAACAGAAAAATCAGATAAAGTATATTAGACAAATCTAAAATCTAAATCTCATTCAAAAAGATTTACACAAACTTCTTTAAATGGTTAGTTATCCTTTAAAAGTGTTGTCCAGCCGTTAAAATTGATGACCTATCGTCAGGATAGGTCATCAATATCTGATCAGTGGGGGGTCTAACTCCCGTCACCCCCGCTGATGAGCTGTTTGACGAAGAGACAACGCTCCATAAGAGCGCCGATTCCTGGTGTTTACACTATGCCTCGTCTCCTGTGTAATGGTGGTATAGTGTAATTACAAGTACTCACTCCATTCACTTGAATGTGGAGTGATTACTTGTATTACACCGCACTTCCTAGATGAAGTGTAGTGTAATGAAGAGAAAACGGTGCTCGCATGGAGCGCCGCCTCCTCTTCGAACAGTTGAGGTTACCAGGAGTCGTACCCCCGCCGATCAGATATTGATTACCTATCCTGCCGATAGTTCATCGATATTAAATGCTGTACAGCCGCTTTAACTTTAAAGTCATTTTCTGGGTTTAGTTTTAACTAATATACAGGGTAGGCCATTTATATGGATACACCTTAATAAAATGGGAATGGTTGGTGATATTAACTTCCTGTTTGTGGCACATTAGTATATGTGAGGGGGGAAACTTTTCAAGATGGGTGGTGACCATGGCGGCCATTTTGAATCCAACTTTTGTTTTTTCAATAGGAAGAGGGTCATGTGACACATCAAACTTATTGGGAATTTCACACAAAAAACAATGATGTGCTTGGTTTTAACGTAACTTTATTCTTTCATGAGTTATTTACAAGTTTCTCTTTGTTTACAGCCACTGACATGTCGCCGAGGTTAACACATGAGGAGCGGATAGAAATTGTGTTGATGTCTGGTGAACGCAGTAACCGGGTCATTGCAGCAGATTTCAATGCAAGACACCCTACGAGACCACCCATCTCCCATGCTAGAGTTAGCAAACTGCTTGCTAAGTTTCGTGAAACTGGTTCTGTGTTGGATTTGCCAAAATGTGGACGCATGAAATCTGTCTCTAATGAAGAAACATCAGTGGCTGTCCTAGCTTCATTCAGCAAGAGCCCACAGCGTAGCACTCGCCGCATGTCACTGGAGAGTGGCATTAGTCGAACATCCCTTCGGCGGATATTAGCTACTCACAAATGGCACCCTTACAAACTCTAGCTACTGCAGCATCTCAATGAGGATGACCCAGATCGGCGCACTGAATTTGCAGAATGGGCAAAACAATAATTGGAACAGGACCCTCAGTTTACGCAGAAGATTTTGTTCAGTGATGAGGCAAACTTTTATGTGAATGGTGAACGCACGTTTCGCGTAAGCTTCTTCAGGGGGGAGAGTGACACTCTCCCCCCTGAAGAAGCTTACGCGAAACGTGCGTTGGGGCTCTGTTGGTTCACCACTCAGGTATTTACCTTATGGCTCTCTAATGGCTATTTCAATGTGATATACTTATGCACTTTGTCATTTTCTGCACTATGCACTTTATATCTTGGCATGTATTGTACCTTACCCTGATCTAGTTCTGGTAGCCTCGGCTAGTTTTATATATTTGATTTTTGGCTTTGTGCCATACGTATACATTTTAGGATATTTATATCATTCCTCTAGCCTTGATACGTTCTGTTATCCAGTGGTGTACCATTATTTTGAGTGCTCCCCACTTACCATTGTATTATTGTGGGACATTGTGGGACATTGAAAGGGAAAGGCTTAAATTATGCACGTTCTTTCTAGCACAACTGCAGAACTTAAAAAGCAGCTACCTGCAAGGACATTTTATTTTTCTCATTTTAACTGAAATATTATTCTTTTTGGGGGGTGGAAGGGGAAGGGGGGGTGATTAAGCGCAAAACTGTATAACAAATGGTTTACCTTCCACAGGATAGATGGAGCATTTGAAATCACAGTAAAAATACCTGAAATACTGGTCCGAACACCGTGTTAGGGCATCTCCACATAGCTAATTTAACTAGGCCGAAATCCATGTTGCAGCATCTCCAGGCACATCAAGTGTTGGTGTAGTAGTGGGGTGGGGGGAAATAATTGCATAGTAGTTTGTCAGCTTGTGTTTTACACTAGAGAATTTTTTTTCAAAATCTGCATATTTTAATGAGCAAAAGACATTATGCCCAAATCTGTTAGTGGAGCAAATATTGCAGTATTTCCAAATTCAACTGTCGGTAACAGTGTCTTCAGTGTGTTTGTGGAAAAAATAAAGACTCCATATTGCACATTCCTGTCTTTAACCCCTTCACGACCGCAATCAGTATATATACGTGATAGCTGCACAAACCCCGTGCAGCTACCACGTGTATAGACGTCATGGCAGCTCTTTAATCCAAGCACTGCAAAGCGCTTGGATTAAAGCTTCTGCCCCTGCCCTGGTGCTGTCACGGACAGCATACAGTCCAGTAATGCCGGCAAGGGACCAATCAGAGTGGCCCCTTGCCGGCAATTGATCCGATTGCAGACTAACCAATCGGATCGCAGCAGTGAAAAAATGCTGGTTTCAGGCTCTGATCTGCGCTCTGCAAATCAGAGCCTGAAATCAGATAGTGTCCTCGTGCCCCCCCGATCTGTGCGCCAAGCCCCCCCCTTGTCCCCGCCTGCCCCTTATGAAGTCCCCCCCGCTCACATCCACATTCCTGCAGCCTGCCCAGTGCCCTGATGCGGTCCGCCTCCTGCCCCCATTTGCGCTGCCCCTCAAGGCTGGCCGTACCCCCCAACCCCCCCGCCCCCCTTTTCAAGGCTGCCCCCATGCTGTGCGGTCCACCTGCTGTGTGTGATGGCGTCGGCTCTATTCCTGAGCCGCCGCCATCAGCAGAGAGTGTCAGCTCTATGCTGACACTCTACTGTAACCCCATAGATGCCGCGGCAGCAATGGCAGCGCCCGATGGTTGCCATGGCGTCCGCTGTTGCCACCTACAGGGCATCTGATTGTATTATACTTAGCAATGCAAGAGCATTGCAAAGTATAGTACAGCCATCAGCCCCACTGGATCTTCAAGATCCAAGAGGGACTTGATAAAAAAAAAAAAGTGAAAATAATAAAAGTAAAAATAAATAAATAAAAATGTAAAATTAAAAAAATTAATTGCCTTTTCCTATAAAAAAAACAAAGATACATATTAGATATCACCGCATCCGTAACGACCGTCTCTATAAATATATCACATGATAGACCCCATCTGATAAACACCATAAAAAAAAAAACCTTACATCACAAAAAGTGCAACAGCAAGCGATCAAAAGGGCTTATGACCCCCAAAATAGTAACAATCAAACCGTCACCTCATCCCGCAAAAAATGATACCCTATTTAAGACAATCACCCAAAAAATAAAAAGCTATGGCTCTCAGACTATGGAGACACTAAAACATCATTTTTTTGTTTCAGAAATGCTATTATTGTGTAAAACTTAAATAAATAAGAAAAAGTATACATATTAGGTATTGCCACGTCCGTAACGATCTGCTCTATAAAACTGAAACATGACCTAACCCCTCAGATAAACGCTGTAAAAATAAATAAATAAAAACTGTTCCAAAACAGCAAATTTTTTGTTCACCTTGCCCCATAAAGTGTAATAATGAATGATCAAAAAATCCTATGTACCCAAAAATGGTACCAATAAATACCTCAATTTTTTCTGCAAAAAACGAGCCCCTGCACAAGACGATCGGCAGAAAAATAAAAAACATATGGCGTTCAGAAAATGGACACACAAAAACATAATTTCTTTTTCAAAATTGCTTTATTATGTAAAACTGAAACAAACAAAGAAAGTAGACATATTTGATATCATTGCGTCCGTAACAACCTGCTCTATAAAAATAGCACATGATCTACCCTGTCAGATGAATCTTGTAAAAAAAAAAAAAAAAAAAACACTGTGCCTCAGTTACCTTGCCTCACAAAAAACTTAATATAGAGCAATTAAAAATCATATGTACCCCCAAAATAGTACCAATAAAACTGGCACCTTATCCCCTAGTTTCCAAAACAGGGTCACTTTTTGGGAGTTTCTGCTGTAAGGGTGCATCAGGAGGGCTTTAAATGGGACATGGCATTGAAAATCAGTTTAACAAAATCTGCCTTCCAAAAACCATACGGCGTTCCTTTCCTTCTGCGCCCAGCCGTGCTCCCTTATATCAGTTTACGATCACATGTGGGGTGTTTCTGTAAACCGCAGAATCAGGGTAATAAATGTTTAGTTTTGTTTGGCTGTTAACCCTCAATGTGTTAAAGAAAAAAATGTAATAAAATAGAAAATCTGCCAAGAAAGTGAAATTTAGAAATGTAATCTCCATTTTCCTTTAATTCTTGTGGAACACCTAAAGGATTAACAAAGTTTGTAAAATCAGTTTTGAGTAACTTGAGGGGTGTAGTTTCTACAATGGGGTCATTTATGGGGGGTTTCCACTATGTAAGCCCCACAAAGTGACTTCAAACCTGAACTGGTCCTTAAAAAGTGGGTTTTGGAAATTTTCTTTAAAATTTTAAGAATTGCTTCTAAACTTCTAAGCCTTCTAACGTCCTAAAAAAATAAAATGACATTTCCAAAATGATGCCAACATAAAGTAGACATATGGGAAATGTTAAGTAATAAATATTTTATTAGGTATGACTTTCTGTTTTGGAAGCAGAAAAATAGAAATTTATAAAATTGTGAATTTTTCAAAATTTTTGATAAATTTTCGATTTTTTCATAAATAAAGGTGAAATATATTGACTCAAATTTATGACCATCATGAAGTACAATATGTCACGAGAAAACAATCTCAGAATGGCTTGGATAAATAAAAGTGTTCCAAAGCAATAACCACATAAAGTGACGCAGATTTGTAAATTTTGACCTGGACACTGGGGCATCAATGACAGGGTTAAGTTCTAGAAACCAGATTTGCAAACTGTTCCATCGGGATACGGAATACGGAAAATAGCTGCACCAGCTATCCAGCCAGAGGTTGTAGAAGTAGTAGGTTACTGGATCTAATTCGTATTCATCAACTTCGATTACCTCAATACTAATTATGAGTATAAAACTATATTGGTGGCAGAGATCACCTTGACGTGTGGCAGACGGGCCCAAATAACTTTGTACAAAATGTATTTGCTAAGAATCTCAAATCTACTTAATTAGCAAAGCATTATCATCAGAAGCAGGTATCCAGTCCACTAAAAGCTCTGCATAGCACATAAGTGCGGGGTCTCCCTGCAGAGTTTTTAGCTGAGCGGGGCATAGGGGCAGGAGCCCACTCGGCTCAGCTAAATCTTGGCTTAAAGCAGAACACATAACACAGGCAGGAGCAGTGGTGTGTGCTCCTGCCAATACAGTGCTCGCTACGGCCCCTATTCCACCTGTGCAGTGGAAGCCATAAAGCCAAACACCGCTGACATGTCAAGTGTACAAGTGCACTGAGTCTAAAGTACAATAGACACCTGAACTGCATGTTTATTTAGTAAAACAGCAAAATCATATAAATATAATTAGTTAATAAAGTTGTTACCAAAATTTTCTTTTTGTCCCTCTCTTCAATTCCAGGATAAGAAATTGTTTTCTTTAATGGCTTCCAGGTGTGGGCCATGGGTACTCAGAGTTAACAGTACCAACCACACGGCAAAATTACAGAATTTCCCAATCAGGTATAAATTCCACAATATGTAAGGAGCGGTCTTACCGGTAAATGGGAGTCAACTGGATACCGTCTTGAAGTTCCAGTAGTCAATCTTTCAACAAGGGCAGGGTCCTAATAAGAATCACTGTCCCTGGAATGCCCTGTCAGGCCTAGAAGTCCCTGAAGCCCCGACAAGGGCGGTCCCGTCCGGAACCTCTCCCTAAAATATTCGAGGCCCTGGATGCCCCTGCCTAAGGATGCTAGTAAGTAAAAAGGACCCCTAAAAGCAGATTAAATCCCTACGCGTTTTGGGGTTGGCTACCAACAGCTGGTATATACTAAGAGTGCCAACAACAATTACAAGTATATAAGAAGGATGGTACCTAATGTGGAAGTATTAAACTGAATGGACCTATAAATAAAATATATATACACCAAGAGGGGTTAATTGGGGCATATGGCTCCCTAAAATATTCCCACCAGTGGCTCCTAATGCGGTCTTCTATCAGCTGGAGGACAGCGTATGGCCTGCCCTCTGCATGTGTAGTGTGTGTTGGGGCGTCTCGCCGCTTGCCCTGTAAAAGCGCACAGGGAAGGTGCAAACCCCTCCTCCCCGCCGGGAGTCCCCATGACGTCATCGGAGTTTCACAGGCAGAGTCGGGGAAATTACTTGAGGGGGCACGGCTTCAGCGATGTGCAAGGAGCGCTGTGTTACTAGAAATTCGATCTGCATATCGATATGATGTTAGATAATTTATGAACTTAGAGTGTCATTATCTATTTATTATGGCAAACTAGGGACATTTGAAGCTGAAATAATCCCAAATAGCAAAACAATGGGGTGACAATAAGACTATGCAAATGAGATCTAAATCGGAAGCAAATGTAACAAAAGATATAATATAATTACATAGACTGCAAGTCTCAGTCTGTATTGAAACAATAAGTCAATCGACCCCACTTTAATGATGTTAAAAGATGAGACAACAATCAGACCAGGCTAAGTATGAATGTGGGGCAATATTAAATTAGCTTACCATCCAATGATGGACCAGTATGGTATGCTATCATCTGATATCACTTACAGAGAAGGACAGAGAGGGTGGAAACAAATATACAGTACAGACCAAAAGTTTGGACACACCTTCTCATTCAAAGTTTTCTTTATTTTCATGACTATGAAAATTGTAGATTCACACTGAAGGCATCAAAACTATGAATTAACACATGTGGAATTATATACATAACAAACAAGTGTGAAACAACTGAAAATATGTCATATTCTAGGTTCTTCAAAGTAACCACCTTTTGCTTTGATTACTGCTTCTCACACTCTTGGCATTCTCTTGATGAGCTTCAAGAGGTAGTCCCCTGAAATGGTTTTCACTTCACAGGTGTGCCCTGTCAGGTTTAATAAGTGGGATTTCTTGCCTTATAAATGGGGTTGGGACCATCAGTTGCGTTGAGGATAAGTCAGGTGGATACACAGCTGATAGTCCTACTGAATAGACTGTTAGAATTTGTATTATGGCAAGAAAAAAGCAGCTAAGTAAAGAAAAACGAGTGGCCATCATTACTTTAAGAAATGAAGGTCAGTCAGTCAGCCGAAAAATTGGGAAAACTTTGAAAGTAAGGGCTATTTGACCATGAAGGAGAGTGATGGGGTGCTGCGCCAGATGACCTGGCCTCCACAGTCACCGGACCTGAACCCAATCGAGATGGTTTGGGGTGAGCTGGACCGCAGAGTGAAGGCAAAAGGGCCAACAAGTGCTAAGTATCTCTGGGAACTCCTTCAAGACTGTTGGAAGACCATTTCAGGGGACTACCTCTTGAAGCTCATCAAAAGAATGCCAAGAGTGTGCAAAGCAGTAATCAAAGCAAAAGGTGGCTACTTTGAAGAACCTAGAATATGACATATTTTCAGTTGTTTCACACTTGTTTGTTATGTATATAATTCCACATGTGTTAATTCATAGTTTTGATGCCTTCATAGTCATGAAAATAAAGAAAACTCTTTGAATGAGAAGGTGTGTCCAAACTTTTGGTCTGTACTGTATATAATGACCGATGTCATAAAAGTCATTATAACAGTCAGGAGGCGGAATGAACATCCACAGCCCTCAAATAAAACAGCCAAAAAACTGCCAAAACATATAGTCCATTAAGACTAGGGGTATTCAATCTGTGGATCCACCAGGTCTCCCTTTGCAGGATGAGTCTATCCCAGTCACCATCTCTGGGTGACCTAATGACGAGTTTAATATCTTTAAATTTAAGCACCTTCACCTGACTCACATGGCATTCATAAACGTGTTTCGCAACTGATGTGTCCCTTTTATTTCGTACGTCGTTGAGATGTTCCCCAATACGACGGTGGAACGCTCTCCGTGTTTTACCGACGTATTGTGATCCAAACTCACAGGTAATCAAATAGATGACTCCTGTGGTGTGACAATTGATAAAGCCATTTATGTAATAGGTAAATTTTTTCTCTCTGTTAGTACAGGTTTTACTTGTCTGTACACAATCACAAAAGCTACAATTCCCACACTTGTAACACCCCTTTAATGGGTTTTCAAGCCATGTTCTCGGGTTCTGTACATTGGTAAAATTGCTATGCACCAAACGATCCCTCAGGTTTCTACCCCTCCTGTAGGTGATAGCTGGATAGGAGCTCAAGACATATGGGATGAGTGGAGGCAGTGTCAAAGGTACCTATCACTCTAATGGTGTCTGAGGTTTCTGTCTTTGGACGGTTAGTTAAGTGTAGTAAGTTTGTACGTTCCTGACCAAGCGCACTCTGAAATGCAGTACGGAGAACCCCATCCGGGTATCCTCGTTCATGGAACCTACTCCGTAGATCACCTGCCTGATGGATAAATTCTCTCTCTTCCGAGCAATTACGTCTAAGTCGCAAGTATTGCCCGGTAGGAATACCACGTTTAAGTGGTACGGGGTGGTTGCTTTCCCATCTCAGCAGGGAATTGGTTGATGTTGGCTTGCGATACTAGTTTCTATGTGTCCTGTTGTTCGTTTCTGAATGGAAATGTCTAAGAAGGATAAAAAATCCTTCTCAATCACTGATGTGAACCTGAAATTTACCATATTTATATTTATACAATCCACAAACTCCATGAATTCCCTCTCGGTACCGCTCCAGATAACAAAAATGTCATCAATGAAGTGTGACCATAACACAACATTGGTGAGACCTGGTATAGGGGGGTCACAATGGTCTCCTCCCATCAGCTCAGGAGCAGATTTGCGTATGACAACGCATACGAACTGCCCATCGCGGTGCCCCTGAGCTGATGGAAGAAGTGACCATCAAATAGGAAACAATTCCTTGTGAGTACAAACTGCAAAAGTTCAACGATTAGTTCATTATGGCTCAAGAACTGTTGGCCCCTGGCTCTCAGAAAATGTTTTACTGCCGAAATGCCCGCCTCATGTGGTATTGATGAGTAAAGGGCCTCAACATCCACTGATGACAGGAACCAGTTCTTTTCAATTAGTATGCTCTCAAATTTAGTCAATAAGTCCCCGGTATCCCTAATGTAGGAAGGAAGGCTTTCAACTAAAGGTCTTAATATTCGGTCAATATAAATCCCACAATTTTGTGAGAGACTGCCCACCCCTGACACAATCGGGCGACCTTTGAGAGTTGTAGTCCCCTTGTGTACCTTGGGAAGGCAGTAAAATGTTGTCATTACCGAGTGTGAGGGATAAAGAAAATCATATTCCTCTTGACTAATTAAGTGATTAGACCTAGCTCTTAATAGAATATCACAGAGTTCTAGTCGATATTGCGTGGTTGGGTCTGAGGATACCCTCTCATAGTTATCTTTGTCCCTTAAGATAGACACATTGTACGATACTCTGGAGTATCCATCACTATCACATTACCCCCTTTATCTGAGGGTTTAACAGTGATGGATATGTCCTTCTCTAAATCACTTATTGCCCTATGTTCATCCTGGCTACAATTATGTCTGTAAGGAATCGATTCAATCCTAGTTAAATCCGCAATAGTATGTTTCAAGAACACGTCAATGCAAGAAATTTCCCCTTGTGGTGACATTTTACAGCTTTTCTTTCTTAAATCAGTGAAAGGACCTACCCCTCCTAAGTAAGGTGGTTCTGACTTCAAATTATAGAGGGTTTTAATGTCCTTAAGAATCTCCACTGGACTGGTATGCCCAATTCGCAGCTTTCTTTTTTCTGTTGAATTTTGAAATATTTCTGCCACCTCAATTTACGTGCAAACAAGTGGAGGTCCTTAATCCAATAAAAGATTTCAAAGTTAGAAGTAGGGAAAAATGACAAACCCCGGCTATGTATTGTAACTTCAGCAGTGGTGAGGGGCCTAGAGGATAGATTAATCACCTGATTACTTGTGGAAGATGTTACTGTATTGGTGGCCCTTGTGTATTCCGATTGCGGAGGGGATAGTGAGGTCCCTGCTCCAAAAAACCTTGTTGGGCAGACTGATTATGTGTATAACATCCTCCTATCCCTTGGGATCTGTAGCCACCCCTCCCTCTATTTTTAGCTTTCGCTTGGCATTCCCTTTCACTGTCAGAGGCTTCAGTTTCTGTTGAAGATAAATCTGAGCCCCTGTCTTTCTTAGGGTCAGAATTTTCAAGGAACAGATAGGCTCTATTATTCCTGAAATCCTGAAGATCACTAGCAAAATGTTCATGTTTGCGCTCCTTCAGATGGAATTGATACCGCTGAATGGTGTTTTGCAATTGTGTTTCCTTATTAGTGAATTCTTGTTCAAGAGAGAAATTCTTAGTTATTTCTATTTGTTCTTGTAGTTTCTTTTCTATTTGTTCAAGGGTAATCTTCTCTTCCTCCAGCAAGAGATGCATGAATCGTAGGGAACTATTAGTTGCCTCCTTTTTCCATATTTTAATTAAACCTGGGCTCCTACAGCGTTTTGCTGGGGTCAGAGTGATACGAAGTCCCCTCGGTACAATGCATTGCTTGATATTATATTCAAGACCTTGTACCTCCCACCACGAGGAAATTTGTTCCTTTATACAATTTAGTCAATTCGTTAAATGCCCCCTTGAATGTGGGGGTGTATTTCTTTTGTATAAAAGTGTGTTCAGAGAAAACCTCCTTAGCCTCTGAAAGCCATTGATTTTTGTCTAGCCCTGCAGTCAGGAATACAGCCATGTCCCTCCAAAACGAGAAATAAACAAAAAATTGCCCAAAATAGAGAATATTTATGAAAATATCTCCCCAGCTACCACAATTAATTCAACTTAAAAAGACTGGAGGTAGTTAACTATTAAAGCATAACGTTCATTAGATACTGAGATAAGAAAGTACAAACAAAAAATATAGTGCTAAGTGTGTGCACACCACCAACCGTGCAACAGACATTACAAACAAAAAAACAAGCAATGTTGCCATGGGTACCCAGAGTTAACAGTACCAACCACACGGCAAAATTACACAACTTCCCAATCAGGTATAAATTCCACAATATGTAAGTAGCGGTCTTACCAGTAAATGGGAGTCAACTGGATACCGTCTTGAAGTTCCAGTAGTCAATCTTTCAACAAGGGCAGGGTCCTAATAAGAATCACTGTCCCTGGAATGCCCTGTCAGGCCTCGAAGTTCCTGAAGCCCCGACAAGGGTGGCCCCGTCCGGAACCTCTCCCTAAAATATTAGAGGCCCTGGACGTCACTGCCTAAGGATGCTAGTAAGTAAAAAGGACCCCTAAAAGCAGATTAAATCCCTACGCGTTTTGTCTATATTATCATTAGCTCTAGACTCATCGGAGGATTAAGGGCTGAGAAAGGGTTGGCTACCAACAGCTGGTATATACTGAGTGCCAACCACAATTACAAGTATATAAAAAGGATAGTGCCTAATGTGGAAGCATTAAACTGAATGGACCTATAAATACAAACCGGATTCCAAAAAAGTTGGGACACTATACAAATCGTGAATAAAAACTGAATGCAATGATGTGGAGGTGCCAACTTCTAATATTTTATTCAGAATAGAACATAAATCACAGAACAAAAGTTTAAACTGAGAAAATGTACCATTTTAAGGGAAAAATAGGTTGAATCAGAATTTCATGGTGTCAACAAATCCCCAAAAAGTTGGGACAAGGCCATTTTCACCACTGTGTGGCATCTCCCCTTCTTCTTACAACACTCAACAGACGTCTGGGGACCGAGGAGACCAGTTTCTCAAGTTTAGAAATAGGAATGCTCTCCCATTCTTGTCTAATACAGGCCTCTAACTGTTCAATAGTCTTGGGCCTTCTTTGTTGCACCTTCCTCTTTATGATGTGCCAAATGTTCTCTATAGGTGAAAGATCTGGACTGCAGACTGGTCATTTCAGTACCCGGATCCTTCTCCTACGCAGCCATGATGTTGTGATTGATGCAGAATGTGGTCTGGCATTATCTTGTTGAAAAATGCAGGGTCTTCCCTGAAAGAGATGACGTCTGGATGGGAGCATATGTTGTTCTAGAACCTGAATATATTTTTCTGCATTGATGGTGCCTTTCCAGACATGCAAGCTGCCCATGCCACACGCACTCATGCAACCCCATACCATCAGAGATGCAGGCTTCTGAACTGAGCGTTGATAACAACTTGGGTTGTCCTTGTCCTCTTTGGTCCGAATGACATGGCGTCCCAGATTTCCAAAAAGAACTTCGAATCGTGACTCGTCTGACCACAGAACAGTCTTCCATTTTGTCACACTCCATTTTAAATGATCCCTGGTCCAGTGAAAACGCCTGAGCTTGTGGATCTTGCTTAGAAATGGCTTCTTCTTTGCACTGTAGAGTTTCAGCTGGCAACGGTGGATGGCACGGTGGATTGTGTTCACTGACAATGGTTTCTGGAAGTATTCCTGAGCCCATTCTGTGATTTCCTTTACAGTAGCATTCCTGTTTGTGGTGCAGTGTCGTTTAAGGGCCCGGAGATCATGGGCATCCAGTATGGTTTTACGGCCTTGACCCTTACGCACAGAGATTGTTCCAGATTCTCTGAATCTTCGGATGATGTTATGCACAGTTGATGATGATAGATGCAAAGTCTTTGCAATTTTTCGCTGGGTAACACCTTTCTGATATTGCTCCACTATCTTTCTGGGAATTGGTGATCCTCTACCCATCTTGGCTTCTGAGAGACACTGCCACTCTGAGAAGCTCTTTTTATACCCAATCATGTTGCCAATTGACCTAATTAGTGTTAATTGGTCTTCCAGCTCTTCGTTATGCTCAAATTTACTTTTTCCAGCCTCTTATTGCTACTTGTCCCAACTTTTTGGGGATTTGTTGACACCGTGAAATTTTGAATCAACGTATTTTTCCTTTAAAATGGTACATTTACTCGGATTAAACGTTTGATCTGTCATCTACGTTCTATTACAAATAAAATATTGACATTTGCCATCTCCACATCATTGCATTCAGTTTTGATTCACAATTTGTTTAGTGTCCCAACTTTTTTGGAATCCGGTTTGTAAAATATATAGAGACCAAGAGGGGTTAATTGGGGCATATGGCTCCCTAAAATATTCCCACCAGTGGCTCCTAATGCGGTCTTCTATCAGCTGGAGGACAGCGTATAGCCTGCCCTCTGCACGTGTAGTGTGTTCCGGCTCGTCTCGCCGCTCGGCCTGTAAAAGCGCACAGTGAAGGCGCGAACCCCTCCTACCTGCCGGGAGTCCCCATGACGTCATCAGAGTTTCACAGGCAGTTTCACTATTAAAACGTTATGTTTCAATAGTAACCTACCCCCAGTCTTTTCAAGTTGAATTAATTGTGGTAGCTGGGGAGATGTTTTCATAAATTTTCTCCTTTTTGGGCAATTTTTGTTTATTACAGAACATTCCTCCCCCAAAGTCTTCCTTCTTCCACACTGATACGGGTATATAATAAAGCCAATAGTTTATTGTGCCCCTTGTACAAACTGTCCTTGATGACTATTCACACATTGCGGGTGTGTAATTTATTAAGATAACCACCTAACCAATGTATGAGACATATGAGGAAGAGGAAATATACATCCCAAGAAGCAGGAGCATATGAAACATAAGTAAAATACACAATTACTTTTTGCATGTTTACAACAGGGGTGGGTAAAAAGTAAATGTCAGAAACCTCTTTACAGAATGGATATAGAGCAAATACAGCAAAATTCAATTAGATTTCTACTATTTCTTTAGCCATTACATAAAGGTTAACTAACAAGAAAAAAAATGTTGACACCTTTAAAATAAAGGAGAATATGTCTATACTCAAAAGGCCCCAAATAATGAGCTGACTCCGAACCAACACCCAGGGTTGTCTGGCTCTCCTGAGGTGATAACGCATTATTGGTAGATCACTATTCTTGCAATTGATTTATTGAATATCATGTTAAAAGGGTGTTATCTATGAGAAATTGCTAGCTTTATTTTACAGCATTGGATATTTACTTATAGCAATTGTTATTACCTATTTATAGTACAAACTATACTTCCCTTTTTCTCTCAAGTAGTACCACACTTTATATTGATGTGATTCCTTTCTTTTTAATTATGTTTCGTATAAGAATTTAATAAAGATTGTTGTATTTTTCTGAGCTATAAGGACTCATGTGTCTTTATGTTGGTTAATTTATTTCTTTAGCCAGTATCAAAAAACAAACCAATTTATACAATTAAAGGGGTTATTCATCTTTTATTAAATGACTAGACATTAAGCCCGTTACAATAGCGGGCGCTAGAACAGTAGTGCATAAACATTAGTAGGAACAGTCTATATTAAATGGCAAGGGAACTTGACCACACTGACTGGTGGCTGAGACTGGTGGCCGAGACTGGAGGCTGTGGCTGAGACTGCTGGCACTGACTGGTGGCTCTGGCTGATGGCTGAGATTGCTGGCACTGACTAGTGGCGGTGGCTGAAATGGCTGGCACTGGCTGGTGGCTGCGACTAAGACTGCTGGCTGAGGCTGAGTCTGCTGGCACTGACTGGTGGCTGTGGTGGAGACTGCTGGCTGCAGCTTGTGGCTGAGACTGCTGGCACTGAGTGCTGGCTGTAGCTGTGACTGCAGGCACTGACTGGTGGCTGTGGCTGAGACTGATGGCTTCAGCTGAACTGCTGGCACTGAGTGCTGTCTGTGGCTGAGACTGCTGGCACTAACTGGTGGCTGAGACTGGTGGCACTGACTGATGGTCGAGATGGCTGGCACTGACTGGTGGCTGACACTGCTGGCACTGTGACTGGTGGTTGTACGAATGGCACTGACTGCTGTTGACGAGACTGCTGGTAGCGACTGGTAGGTCAGACTCCTGACAGGGGCTCCTCTCTATATGGCTGATATAACGTGCTGTGACTAACGAACCGAAATGGCGGCTTGGACTGATGAACAGAAATGGTGGCGCTCTATGTGTGTTCACCATGAGTGTTCACCATCCTTTTTATAGATCAGGTCCTTACGGACGCGTTAATACCAAACACGTTTAGTGGTTTTTATTTTTTACATTTTTAACCAATTATGTGTGTACATAAGATATATATATATATATTTTTTTACAATTTTTGGACCCAGACCCACTTAGTTCTTGAAGATCCAGTGGGTCTGATGGCTTACAATACACTGCAGTACACTATATAGAATATAGGGCTGGGCGATATGGCCCAAAATCTATATCGCAATATAATTTGAAGCATGTGCGATAACGATATATATAGCAATATATTATTTACTATATTCTGGGGGGGGGTTAAACTTTTTTTTTTACTATAGTAGCAATGCCCTCTGTGCCCCTTTATGGTAGTATTGCCCTCTGTGCTCTATTTTTAGTAGTAATGCCCTCTGTGCCACCCTTATGGTAGTAATGCCCACTGTGTCCCCTTTGTAGTAGTAATGCCCTCTTCTCTGTGCCCCCTTTACAGTAGTAATTCCCTCTGTGCCCCCTTTATAGTACCAATGCCCAGTAACAGTCACTACTCACCTTGTCCCGTTCCTGAAGCTCACAGTCCTCTCTCCCCTGCAGACACAGATCGCTCTGCATCCCTGTGTGGGAGAAGTTTAAGCAGATTCCCGGGCTACAGGCTCCTTCCACACAGGCCGGCAGCGCTGCAGGCTGAATGGTGGAGCAGGGGGAAGTGTCCCTGCTTCACGATTCTGTGCTGCTGCTGGCCTGAAGAAGGGGAGGAGCGTGGGGAGCTGAGCGGTGAGTGACAGAGTGTTTAACTGCCGTGTGGATGCCGCCCCCTCAAAAATAATGAAAACTACAGCCTCATGGCAGAAACAGCCCTGCGTATGCCTTATCAATAGTTAATATGCAGACTTACTTGCTTTCATAATGTGTTTGAGATCATCGGTTGTGTTGTGCAAAGGTAAGATTGGTACACAGTTTCATAGAGTGTTTAGCTCTATTTTACTACTGTTCTAATCCACATTATTGCAAGAACCACTCAACTAAGTAAAGAGAAACAACAGTTTATCATTACTTTAAGTCAGTATGTAAAATTTCCATAACTGAAGGTATCCACAAGTGCATTCAGGATAAAACTCATGAGAACCGCCCCAGGAAAGGAAGACTAAGGCCTCTTTTACGCGGGCGTCGCGTGTGAGGGCCAGATAGTATGCGGGTGCGTTGCGGGAAAATGCGCAATTTTTCAGCACGAGTGCAAAGCGTTTTAATGCGTTTTGCACGCGCGTGAGAAAAATCGGCATGTTTGGTACCCAGACATGAACCCAAACTTCTTCACAGAGGTTCGGGTTTGGGTTAGGTCTTGTGTAAATTTTATTATTTTCCCTTATACCATGGTTATAAGGGAAAATAATAGCATTCTTAATACAGAATGCTAAGTAAATTAGGGATGGAGGGGTTAAAAAAAATATATAATTATAAAACTCACTTCATTTTTCTTCTTTGAGGATCTATGAGGAAAAGGACCTTTGGTGGCGTAACTGCGCTCATCACATGGTCCATCACCATGGTGATGGGCCATGTGATTGCCATGTGATGATTCCATGCTCATCACATGGTCCATAACCATGGTGATGGACCATGTGATGAGCGCAGTGGCGTCATCAAAGGTCCTTTTCCTCCCAGGTCAAAGAAGAAGAAAGAAGACGAGCTGGGCAGCGCGAAAAAGTGGATGAGGTGAGTTTTATTTAATTTTTTTAACCCCTCCATTCCTAATCTGTATTAAGAATGCTATTATTTTTCCTTATAACCATGTTATAAGGGAAAATAATAAAGATCGGGTCCCCATCCCGATCGTCACCTATCAACCATGCGTGAAAACCGCACTGCATCCGCACTTGCTTGCGGATGCTTGCGATTTTCACGCAGCCCCATTTACTTCTATGTGAATGGGGCTGTGAAAACCCCACAATATAGAGCATGCTGAGATTTACACGCAACACACAAGTGATGCGTGAAAATCACTGCTCATGTGCACAGCCCCATAGAAATGAATGGGTCCGGATTTAGAGCGGGTGCAATGCGTTCACCTGACGCATTGCACCCACGCGGAAAGCTCGCCCGTGTGAAAGAGGCCTAAGGGTTAACTTTGCTGCAGAGGATAGAGTTATCAGCCTCAGAAAAGGTAAATTCCGAGCACCTCAAAATTGATCCTCCATAAATGTGCGGAGGAGTTGACTGATTCAGGTTATTATAGTTGCTGAAAAGAAGCCACTACTGAGGAACAACAAGAATAAGACAATTGTTTGTCCAAGAAACACAAGAAATGGACATTAGACTAGTAATCTGCACTTTGATTCGACGAGTCTAAAGTTAGTTAGTTAAAGTGAGTTACACAGGCCGACAAACAGCCTGGATGAGCTAATCAGTTCTGCAGCAGGCAGGGAGGTGCCCCTGCTGAACAAGTAGAACATAATTCTGTGCTGGGCTGTGAATGAGGGTGGATGGATCCTGCAGTGTCTGACAGAAAAACTATCTTAGGGATAGTCAAAGGTCGCAATCAAACTTTTATTCTACTGCCAGGGACATTGAAAAGGAAAGGCTAGAATTATGCATGTTCTTTCTAGCACAATTGCAAGGACAAAATTAGCTACCTGCAAGGACATTTCTTTCATTTTTTCCCCATTTTAACAGAAATACAATTTATTGGGGGAGGGGAAGGGGTGGTGATTAAGTGCAAAACTGTATGACAACTGGTTTAGCTTCCAGAGGATAGATGTAGCATTTAATATCACAGTAAAAACACCTGAAATACTGGTCCGAACACCGTGTTAGGGCATCTCCACATAGCTTATTTAATTTAACTAGGCCGAAATCCATGTTGGAGCATCTCCAGGCACATCAATTGTTGGTGTGGTAGTGGGGTGGGGGGGAAATAATTGCATGGTAGTTTGTCAACTTGTGTTTTACACTAGAGAATTCTTTTTCTAAATCTGCATATTTTAATGAGCAAAAGACATTAGGACCAAATCTCTTAGTGGAGCCAATACTGCAGTATTTCCAAAGTCAACTGTCAGTAACAGTGTCTTCAGTGTGTGTGTGGAAAGGGAAAGACTTCATATTGCACCTTCCTGTCTTTAAGTTCCAGAAACCAGATTTGCAAACTGTTCCATAGGGATACAGAATACGGGAAGTAGCTGCACCAGCTATCCAGACAGAAGTTGTAGAAGTAGTAGGCTACTGGATCGAATTCCACTTCATCAACTTCAATTAGCTCAATACTAATAATGAGTATAAAACTATATTGGTGGCAGAGATTGCCTTGACGATTGGAGACGGGCCCAAATAATTTTGTACAAAATGCATTTGCTAAGAATCTTAAATCTACTTAATTAGCAAAGCATTATCATCAGAATACTTTTTTGTACTTTATTTATTTTGCAGAGAGCTGTTGCATTGTAATTTTTTTCTCTGTGTTTCTAGCCATGGCAATGTGCACCTGCGCATTGGGATGTGCTGACTAACCCCCTTTTTTCTTTGCAGTTTGTACTGGAGGTGTGGCTGACTCTATTCAGTCGTGCCCTCCTTAACAGCCTGTCTGCCCCATAGGCTTATTTTAATTAGTGTAAGTATAAAGCTGTAGCCTGCTCTCCCTGCACTCACTGGAAGCCTTTTGGCACCAGGAGAGGTATAGAGTGGATTCTCATTGCATTCATTGGAGGCCATTTGGCACCAGGAGAGGTATGGAGTGGGCTCAGCATGCATTTTGGTACCTGCATTCCCTGAATTTAATGGAGGCCCTTTTGGCAACAAAAATGATAAAAATCTGAGTGGGCCCAGCATGCATGCGGAACCTGCACTCCGTTATGGCATATAACAGGTAGAATTTTGTGTTAAGTTCCCATCGTACAGAGATCGCCTTGACGTGTGGCAGACAGGCCCAAATAATTTTGTACAAAATGTATTTGCTAAGAATCTCAAATCTACTTAACCCCTTAAGGACTCTGCCCTATTTTACCTTACGGACTTGGCAATTTTTTGCAAATCTGACCAGTGTCACTTTAAGTGCTGATAACTTTAAAACGCTTTGACTTATGCAGGCCATTCTGAGATTGTTTTTTCGTCACATATTGTACTTCATGACACTGATAAAAATTCTTTTTTATTTATAAAAAAATACCAAAATTAACAAAAATTTGTAAAAAATTGCAAATTTCCAAGTTTCAATTTCTCTACTTCTATAATACATAGTAATACCTGCAAAAAATAGTTATTACTTTACATTCCCCATATGTCTACTTCATGTTTGGATCATTTTGGGAATGATATTTTATTTTTTGGGGATGTTACAAGGCTTAGAAGTTTAGAAGCAAATCTTGAAATTGTTCAGAAATTTTCAAAAACCAAATTTTTAGGGAGCAGTTCAGGTCTGAAGAGTTCAGGTCTGAAGTCACTTTGCGAGGCTTACATAATAGAAACGACCCAAAAATGACCCCATTCTATAAACTACACCCCTCAAGGTATTCAAAACGGATTTTACAAACTTTGTTAACCCTTCAGGTGTCCAGAAGAATTAATGGAAAATAGAGATACAATTTCAAAATTTCACTTTTTTGGCAGATTTTCCATTTTAATAATTTTTTTCCAGTTACAAAGCAAGGGTTAACAGCCAAACCAAACTCAATATTTATGGCCCTGATTCTGTAGTTTACAGAAACACCCCATATGTGGTCGTAAACTACTGTACGGGCACATGGCAGGGCGCAGAAGAAAAGGAATGCCATACGGTTTTTGGAAGGCAGATTTTGCTGGACTGTTTTTTTTTACACCATGTCCCATTTGAAGCCCCCCTGAGGCACCCCTAGAGTAGAAACTCCATAAAATTGACCCCATCTAAGAAACTACACCCCTCAAGGTATTCAAAACTGATTTTACAAACGTCGTTAACCCTTTAGGTGTTCCACAAGAGTTATTGGCAAATGGAGATGAAATTTCAGAATTTCACTTTTTTGGCAAATTTTCTATTTTAATCCATTTTTCCCTGTAACAAAGCAAGGGGTAACAGCCAAACCAAACCCAATATTTATGGCCCTGATTCTGTAGTTTACAGAAACACCCCATATGTGTTCGTAAACAGCTGTACGGGCACACGGCAGGGCGCAGAAGGAAAGGAATGCCATACGGTTTTTGGAAGGCAGATTTTGCAGGACTGGTTTTTTTGACACCATGTCCCATTTGAAGCCCCCCTGATGCAAACCTAGATTAGAAACTCCATAAAAGTGACCCCATCTAAGAAACTACACCCCTCAAGGTATTCAAAACAGATTTTACAAACGTTGTTAGCCCTTTAGGTGTTCCACAAGAGTTATTGGCAAATGGAGATGAAATTTCAGAATTTCACTTTTTTGGCAAGTTTTCCATTTTAATCCATTTTTCCCAATAACAAAGCAAGGGTTAACAGCCAAACAAAACTCAATATTTATGGCCATGATTCTGTAGTTTACAGAAACACCCCATATGTGTTCGTAAACAGCTGTACGGGCACACGGCAGGGCGCAGAAGGAAAGGAATGCCATACTAGAAACTCCCAAAAAAATCGCCTTGTTTTAGAAACTACGGGATAGGGTGGCAGTATTGTTGGTACTAGTTAAGGGTACATATGATTTTTGGTTGCTCTATATTACACTTTTTGTGAGGCAAGATAACAAGAAATAGCTGTTTTGGCACCGATTTTATTTTTTGTTATTTACAACATTCATCTGACAGGTTAGATCATGTGATATTTTTATAGACCAGGTTGTCACGAATACGGCGATACCTAATATGTATACTTTTTTTTTATTTATGTCAGTTTTACACAATGATTTCTTTTTTGAAGCAAAAAAAAAATCATGTTTTAGTGTTTCCATAGTCTGAGAGCCATAATTTTTTCAGTTTTTGGGCGATTACCTTAGGTAGGGTATGATTTTTTGCGGGATGAGACAACGGTTTTATTGGCACTATTTTGGGGTGCGTGTGACTTTTTGATGGCTTGCTATTACACTTTTTGTGTTGTAAGGTGACAAAAAATGGTTTATTTAGCACAGTTTTTATTTTAATTTTTTTAGGTGTTCATCTGAGAGGTTAGTTCATGTAATATTTTTATAGAGCCGGTCGATACGGACGCGGCGATACCTAATATGTATACATTTTTTTTTATTTATGTACGTTTTACACAATGATTTCTTTTTGAAGCCCCAAAAAATCATGTTTTAGTGTTTCCATAGTCTGAGAGACATAATTTTTTCAGTTTTTGGACGATTACCTTAGGTAGGGTAGGATTTTTGCGGGATGAGATGACGGTTTTATTGGCACTATTTTGGGGTGCGTGTGACTTTTTAATCGCTTGCTATTACACTTTTTGTGGTGTAAGGTGACAAAAATTTGTTTATTTAGCACAGTTTTTATTTTATTTTTTTTACGGTGTTCATCTGAGGGGTTAGGTCATGTGATATTTTTATAGAGTCCGTCGATACGAACGTGGCTATACCAAATATGTATACTTTTTTTTTATTTATTTAAGTTTTACACAATAACAGCTTTTTTAAAACAAAAAAAAATGATGTTTTAGTGTCTCCATATTCTGAGACATAGTTTTTTTATTTTTTGGGCGATTGTCTCAGGTAGAGGCTCATTTTTTGCGGGATGAGGTGATGGTTAGATTGGTACTATTTTGGTGGGCAAACGCCTTTTTGATCGCTTGCTGTTGTACTTTTTGTGATGTAAAGTGACAAAAAAATGGTTTATTTAGCACAGTTTTTATTTTTTATTTTTTACGGTGTTCATCAGAGGGGTTAGGTCATGTGATATGTTTATAGAGCCGGTCGATACGGACGCGGAGATACCTAATATGTATACTTTTTTTTTCTCCCTATTTTTTACCTATTTTTTTTAACTTTATTTGGGGAAAATGACATTTTTGTTTATTTTTATTTGAAACTTTTAATCTTTTTGGGGGAAAACATAATTTTTCAACTTTTTTTTTCACTTTTTTTTTTTGTCCCACTTTGGGACTTGAACTTTTGGGGGTCTAATCCTTTACAATGCATTCCAATACTTCTGTATTGGAATGCATTGGCTGTATGAGTAATACTGAGTGTATTACTCATACAGCTTCCGGCCTGTGAGATCCAGGGGGCTGGATCTCACAGGCTCTTCACCGGAAGGCAGCGTGATGCCTCAGGAAGGCATCGCGCTGCCTTCCATGCCATCGGGTCCCCCCCACAGCCCCATGGGGACCCGATGGCACCGCCGACTACCGCCGCCCGCACAATAAAAAGCCGTAAACCGCAGGTCTGAATTGACCTGCGGTTTGCGGCGATCGCCGACAAAGGGGGTCACGGGACCACCCCACGCATTTAGCCGTGGTGCCTGCTCAATGATTTGAGCAGGCACCATGTTCCGATCACCGCCCGCCGGGCAGCGGTGATCGGAACTATAGATGACGTACTGATACGTCATGGGTCCCTAAGGACTCGGGATCTATGCCATACCGGTACGTCATGGGTCCCTAAGGGGTTAATAAGCATAGAATTAGCATCAAGATTTTTTTTGTACTTTATTTGGTTTGCAGAGTGCTGTTGCATTGTATTTTGTTCTATGTGTTTCTAGCCATGGCAATGTGCACCTGTGCATTGGGATGTGCTGACTGACCCCCTTTTTTCTTTGTAGTATATTAGTGACATGTTACAGTGTGCATGAGGCCTTTAGGAGATTTAACTAGAAGCCCGCCGGGGGATTCACCTGTTCCCCTGTGGGCCAGTCTGAGCCTGGGTACACCACCCCCAACTGGTTAACACCCCTCTGTACCCTTACTGTAGACAGCTTGTAATTAATTCATAACTTCTAGTAGAAATAATAAAGGAATGGCACAACATAGAGTCATAAAAATGGATGCTCCGGAATTGTTATTACATGGGGAATGCATGTAGCTATGAAAACAGGCATGTCAGGAGTGGTGACAGGTGTTGCTCGGTCTTAAAAGGTCATACAAAAATAATATATATTCCTATGCTGTTATCAAGTTACGTACGACCAAATATTTTCATACAGTGATATTACCTCCATACTCTTATTAAACAAAACACACTAGATGAATAGCAATGTCACCAATGGTACCACGATACAAGGCACAAATAATACTGTTATACCATGACCACATACTGACTAATTACACCATCATACAGAATAAAAACACTATACTAGTATGAGTATACCACCATACAGTGGCCACACAGTAATAGATATCAGTTTTACACAGTCGCTTTGAAGACCACAAAAGTGATTACGGTATAATTAGATCCAACAATCTCTTATTGAAGTTAGGCTACTTTCACATCTGCGTTTTCAATTTTGCTATTGAGATCAGTCATAGGATCTCAATAGCGGAAGAAAACGCTTCAGTTTTGTCCCCATTCATTGTCAATGGTGCCAAAACTGAACTGCATTCCATTCCGTTTGGTTGCGTCCCCATCGTGGACAGAAAAATGCTGCAAGCAGCGTTTTCTCTGACACAATACATAAGACACAATATACAGGTGAAACTCAAAAAATAAGAATATCGCGCAAAGTTCATTTATTTCAGTAATACAACTTAAAAGGTGAAACTAACATATGAGATAGACTCTTTACATGCAAAGCGAGATATTTCAAGCCTTTATTTGTTATAATTTGGATGATTATTGCTTACAGCTTATGAAATCCCAAAGTCACAATTTTGAGGTACCCTTTGCTCAGGGGATATGGATTAATTAGCTGACTAGAGTGCGACACTTTGAGCCTCGAATATTGAACCTTTTCACAAAATTCTAATTTTAAGCTGCATTACTGCAATTCCTTTTAATTTGCATTACTGAAATAAATGGACTTTTGCACGATATTCTAATTTTTCGAGTTTCACCAGTATAAGACATAATACAACCAGATCCGTTTAATGATTAATGTATGCGGTTGTATTATTGTAACGGAAGCGTTTTTGCAGATCCATGACAGATCCGAAAAAAAACGCTAATTTGAAAGTAGCCTTATTCGCTTTTTCAGTATTTTCAAAGTAACATACTGTAGTTTTTAAGGCTGAAAAAACACATCTGAGGTAGAAGCCAATTTCCTTAATTTTAGGGGAAAAAAATCCTTCCCAATTTTAATCAGGCAATCAGAATAACTCCCTACATCAACAAGCCATCTCTAGTAACTATAATTTGTAATATTATTATACTCCAGAAATACATCCATGCCCCTCTTGAACTCTTTTAGTGAATTCTCCATCTCCGACATGGATCTTTAAAAACGCTTCCGTTACAATAATACAACCGTATGCATCCGTCATGAACGGATCCGATTGTATTATGTCTTCTATAGCCATGACAGATCCGTCTTGAACACCATTGAAAGCCAATGGGGGACAAATCTGTTTTCTATTGTGTCAGAGAAAACTGATCGTCCCCATTGACTTACATTGTGTGCCAGGATGGATTTGTTTGGCTCCGCTTCGTCAGGCGGACAGCAAAACGCTGCAGGCAGCGTTTTTGGTGTCCGCCTCCAGAGTGGAATGGTAACTGAACAGAGGCAAACTGATGCATTCTGAGCAGATCCTGTTCCTTTCAGAATGCATCAGGGCAAAACTGATCCATTTTGGACCGCTTTTGAGAGCCCTGAACGGATCTCACAAACGGAAAGCCAAAACACCAGTGTGAAAGTAGCCTAAATAGATGATAGGAGAGATCTCTGTACTGATCTCAGATGTATTTATACATAGTTATTAGATTTCCCCTCAGTCTTATTTCTAAACTGAATAACCCTAATTTTAACAATCTGGTTATTCTAGTCTACCCATTCCAGGTATTACTTTAGTTGCCCTTCTCTAAATGCCCTCTAGCTCTGCTATGTCCGTCTTCTTCACAGGAACCCAAAATTCTACACAATACTCCATGTGTGGTCTGACTAGTGATTTGTAAAGTGGCAGGACTATGTTCTCAGCACGTGCATCTATGCCCCATTATCTTATTGGCCTTGGCTGCCTGACGCTGATTTCTATAGTTAAGTTTTTCCTTTTGATCCAGGTGACCATGATGAATCCTTTCAGCTACAGATATAGTATCGCTAGCGCTCCTATTTTTCGCATATCGTTACTTATCAAGCGCGAGTTCTTCTACTTCTCTCCGAACTGTAACTGCTTACTATCAGTCAGCGCTGGCCGGTCTGGACCTATGCTGGACATCTCCGCAATTAAGATATAGATGTTCTCTCAGTCACATAATTAAGATATCGGGAATATCTACACTAAAGCTGCAGAGACTATATTACTGGACTAAGGATCGGAGACACTCATACTCTCGCTCAGTGGAGAAATTCACAATGGAACATTAAGATATACAGGGATTGAAGATATATACAGTACTGGGACATACAGATAGAATATATGGCTGTGATTACATATAGCAAATAACTATATATATGAAGGGAACTCAAGTGTGTAGCAAAAATATATTAGTATCTACACCATAGATCTTATACTGAATAAGGATTATTGAATACAAATCTTTTAAATCTTGCTTTTATTTATGGTCTTTTATTATATAACAAGTTTTTATGTCTGTCTTTATATATATCAATAAATGGTACACACTTTTTTTTATAATCTCATCTACGTGCCAGCAGCAGAGTGGCTGAGAAGGGTTAGGCATGCAGTTCCATGCGCCATCTGGTGTTCACAAACGTAAATTGCAGCCTGAATTGTCTCACTAGGTTATTTACGCACATCTGGTTTGCTAATTGAATTGGATATCGCTATGCGCTCACGCGAGTCTGATGGGAGCGCTAGCGATGCTACAACTGTATGACTTGTATTCTTGTTTTTCATGAATAATCTATCTATTACTAACCTACAGAACTATTCACCCCCACCCCTAAAAAAGTTCAACACAGACACTGATAACACTAGTGTTAAATACATAGTGCTCCCCAAAATAATAGTGCCAATCAGATACTATGCCAAAAAAGTAATATTCATGAGATAATGACAGTAATATTCAGCACCCTGCTCTGTGCCCTAAAAAAGATAAAGTGTTATCTTTTGTAGCCTACTGAGTAATACTGCCCACATGCTTCTATCATAATAAAATCAGACTGTTCAAAACATTGGTGTAATAGTGCCCTCTTTAGGCCCCACACAATAAAAATGGCCCTTACATAGTGATAATGACCAACTTTGAGCCCTCACATCATAGAAATATAGCCTTTAGGCCCCTTTCAAAGAAGCGAGTTCCACGCATAGGTTTTGCAGCGTGTGTCAGGGAGAGCGCCCGTCCTGACCTCCCAGCACTGATGGGTCGCAAAGCATTATATTGATTTATGATGCTATGTAACCCTTAGAGGTGTGGAATGTGCTATTTAACAGTGACATACAGTAATGCTGTCAGTGTTATACAATACATTCCAGAACTGTAAGGGCTACATAGCATCATAGATCAATATAATGCTATGTGACCCCTGGCAGTGCTGGGAGGTCAGGACAGGTGCTCTCACTAACATAGAGAAAAGTTAATACAAGTCACTTTCTTATATATTGATATTATCCATATTGCTTCCTTTGCTGGCTTGGTTGATTTTTCTATCACATTATACACTGCTTGTTTCAATGGTTACAACCACCCTGCAATCCAGCAGTGGTGGCTGTGCTTGCACACTATAAAAAAAAAGCAAGCCTCTCTGGTGGCCGGGACCGTAGGAGCTGACGTAAGCTGGAACTTTTTTCTATAGTGTACAAGCACAGCCATGCTGCTGCACTGCAGGTTGGTCGTAACCATTGAAACTTTCTCTGCATAATAAATGCAGACATTTGAACAGAGTGAAAATCCAGATCCTGATACTAGAGAAAATCTGCCCTGTAACATAGAAAAGGTGTCACTAACTAACCTGCCCAGGCTCCAGCAATGCACTCTGGGCCTGCGTCACAGGTGCGACGGGTGAGACACGCTCCCTGACTGACACTAGCACGTCCATAGTAATGGAGTGTTCGCTATGTTCCTCCCCACAGCGGAGGCACGCTGGGGGAGATTAGCTGTGATTGTATGTAGGTGCGTCTCAATATAATGCAAACTGAGTGATAATTCAGCCTGCCTATTCTGGGCAGTTTTTGTTCTGATCCAATTGGGCACCAAGTCCATGGACGTATCGGGTTCTGATCCAGGTGTAAGCTGGCCAGCTAAAACCTGTCCTAGGTTGCTAGTATAGCTTATATGTGTATACAGCTAGACCTGCCAATAGCCTTAATACAGTTCCTATGTTTTTGTGTTAAAGATAAAAGCAGAGTTATTTACTGTGACATTATGTTTTGGATATTATATAACTGTTATATTTTGTGTTCACAGAAGCAGAAAAAGATAATATGCCTTTAAAATTCATTTTGTAGTGTAAGGTAAGCTCAGTGACACAGCAGAAAGCATAGTGTTAATCTGTTGTTAAAGGGCAGAAGTCTAGACCAATCACAGCCAGCTTCTCACACAGCAAGAGTTTTCACCAATCACAGCTAGCCTCACACACAGCCTGTCTGGGAATTCCCCTAGCAGGAGCTGCTAGAATCATTATTCACCAGAGACAGGAGCTGAACACACACACAGATCCAGACAGATTTCAGTTTTATGGAAGCAAAGAGGCCAAAATAGGTATTTAATACAGTTATGATGTGTTCATATTGGTAATAGTGTGATTAGAGCTGTATACTGAACTGGTTATATGTGTTTACTTGCAGTTTCACCAATTGAAAACTACAAATAGCATTCCATACAAATTGCATACAGATCAGTAGAACTATCGGTCAAATCTTAGATATACCTCTCAGAGAGATCATAAAGTGCTTAAATAACTTAAAGTGAAAGTACAGATACTCAAGATAGAAATATATCCACCATTTTATGCTGTATGACAAGATTGAACAGTTGACCCACCATCTTATGGATACCGCCATTTTATATCTTTTCAATACGTGTTTTGTACATGGACTATCTGCTGCGGAGGCAGCAGTATTATATATGAAAAAAAGTTGAAGTTAATAAAGAAGTTATTTCAAGCATTTGGTGTGCTCTTTAAACCTACTGTTTCCATAGAACGGCGCTAGAGGAATTACAGAGTAATAGACAGTCTGGTTAGACTAAAAAGTCAGAGATACCAAAATTCTTCTAATGCCACAGTGCAAAAGGCACTTCATAGTGCTGCGCCTGCCACACCAGGGACTCAGCACTCTAGTTAAATATCCTATGTTTGCATTGCCTGATATATTGACCATGGCTTGCCTTTGACCGCTCTGTATCTCCTGATTTGGTACTGTGATTCCCATCTGGTTCTGATTTCAGCTTGGCTATTCTAACTACCCTCTGTCTTCTGATTTGGTACTCTATCGTCTGCCCTGTTCCGACCCATTCCCATACAACCACGTTTCTGTGTTGTTTCATCTGGGAAAGTGGGCTGGGTTCCAGTTAGGGCTCCTTTCTGTGTGTTCCTGCCTAAGGTGCTGTCGAAAGGGCTCAACATATTTAATAAATACCAATTGAAAATTTTTTTTTTTAGCTCAAAATGAGTAAGATGCAATCATAAAAAAATTCCATCCAAAGGTGTACATAGCCTTTCAGGTAAAAGCCCCTATACACTGCTAGGGGCCAGTTAGGGCTACTTTCTGTGTGTTTCTGCCTAAGGTGCTGTCGAAAGGGCTCAACATATTTAATAAATACCAATTGAAAAAATTATTTTTAGCTCAAAATGAGTAAGATGCAAACATAAAAAAATTCTGTCCAAAGGTGTACATAGCCTTTCAGGTAAAGGCCCCTATACACTGCTAGATTTAGCAGACAAATTGCCTACTCATCAGTGGAGGAAACCGCTGCATTTACATGCAGCAATCTTCTCCACAGCATGAGAACGAGCGACCGCTAATGCCATTGCTCATCCCCATAGAGAATCATTATTTGCCGATACACAATGATTTAGGTGACTGCATGAATGATCCTATTACCCAATGAATGAGAGTTTTGCTAGTACAGGGGTAATCAGTGGCACCTTTACCGTATTTCAGCAGACAATTGTTAATGAGCATTCGTATGAACGCTTGTTAATGATTATCAAGCCAATGCTCAGCCACTGTAAAGGGGCCTTAAGTAATGGGTTAAGAACAAGCTACACAGTACTCACCATACTTGTCAAATTTGGAGGGATATTTTTAATGTTTATACACCAGTGCTTCTAACAGTAGAATCTAATTCACTTGTAGTTTCCACATACTCAGAGTAGTAGCGCGAATATTCGAATAGTGAATATTAATCGCAAATATCGCAACTTCGCTAATTTGCGAATATTTCGAATAGAGTAATATATGTTCGCTATATCGAATATTCGTCATTTTTTAACATCTGAAAACATGGTTCCTCCCTGCTTCTTTCTTGTGGATCAATGAGTCATTGGCACACAAGCAACTTAAGCAGGAAGGAATCATGTTTTCATATTGAAAAAAAATGACGAATATTCTAAAAAACTAATATATAGCAATATAGGGAATATATTCGTTATTTAGAATATTCGCCTTTTTTTCCCCACTCTGTACAGTTGTTCGCATACTCCTTCCCGACAAGCATCCTCTTCACCATGGGAACGCCTGTGGGTTAGAAAATACCATTGGATCTGAGTTTTCTCTGAGATCGTGAATCTGATGGTATATTCTAACCCACAGGTGTTCCCATGGTGACGGGGAGGAATATGCCAAAGTGGAATAACAGTACAGATTGAAAAAAAAAGACGAATAATCTAAATAACGAACATATTCACTATATTGCTATAACTTCGTTTTTTAGAATATTCGTCATATTCTGAAAAACTAAGTTATAGCAATATAGCGAATATTCGTAAAATACACATATAGACTGCAATTTAGCTAATATAGTGCTATAGTATTTTTTTTTAATAGTTAACATTTTTTCAGTTCAGTAGAGACAAAAAAAATTTGACTATAAAAAAAAGATTATAGCACTACACTGCGTGCAGAATTATTAGGCAAATGAGTATTTTGACCACATTATCCTCTTTATGCATGTTGTCTTACTCCAAGCTGTATAGGCTCGAAAGCCTACTACCAATTAAGCATATTAGGTGATGTGCATTTCTGTAATGAGAAGGGGTGTGGTCTAATGACATCAACACCCTATATTAGGTGTGCATAATTATTAGGCAACTTCCTTTCCTTTGGCAAAATGGGTCAAAAGAAGGACTTGACAGGCTCAGAAAAGTAAAAAATAGTGAGATATCTTGCAGAGGGATGCAGCACTCTTAAAATTGCAAAGCTTCTGAAGCGTGATCATCGAACAATCAAGCGTTTCATTCAAAATAGTCAACAGGGTCGCAAGAAGCGTGTGGAAAAACCAAGGCGCAAAATAACTGCCCATGAACTGAGAAAAGTCAAGCGTGCAGCTGCCAAGATGCCACTTGCCACCAGTTTGGCCATATTTCAGAGCTGCAACATCACTGGAGTGCCCAAAAGCACAAGGTGTGCAATACTCAGAGACATGGCCAAGCTAAGAAAGGCTGAAAGACGACCACCACTGAACAAGACACACAAGCTGAAACGTCAAGACTGGGCCAAGAAATATCTCAAGACTGATTTTTCTAAGGTTTTATGGACTGATGAAATGAGAGTGAGTCTTGATGGGCCAGATGGATGGGCACGTGGCTGGATTGGTAAAGGGCAGAGAGCTCCAGTCCGACTCAGACGCCAGCAAGGTGGAGGTGGAGTACTGGTTTGGGCTGGTATCATCAAAGATGAGCTTGTGGGGCCTTTTCGGGTTGAGGATGGAGTCAAGCTCAACTCCCAGTCCTACTGCCAGTTTCTGGAAGACACCTTCTTCAAGCAGTGGTACAGGAAGAAGTCTGCATCCTTCAAGAAAAACATGATTTTCATGCAGGACAATGCTCCATCACACGCGTCCAAGTACTCCACAGCGTGGCTGGCAAGAAAGGGTATAAAAGAAGAAAATCTAATGACATGGCCTCCTTGTTCACCTGATCTGAACCCCATTGAGAACCTGTGGTCCATCATCAAATGTGAGATTTACAAGGAGGGAAAACAGTACACCTCTCTGAACAGTGTCTGGGAGGCTGTGGTTGCTGCTGCACGCAATGTTGATGGTGAACAGATCAAAACACTGACAGAATCCATGGATGACAGGCTTTTGAGTGTCCTTGCAAAGAAAGGTGGCTATATTGGTCACTGATTTGTTTTTGTTTTGTTTTTGAATGTCAGAAATGTATATTTGTGAATGTTGAGATGTTATATTGGTTTCACTGGTAAAAATAAATAATTGAAATGGGTATATATTTTTTTTTTGTTAAGTTGCCTAATAATTATGCACAGTAATAGTCACCTGCACACACAGATATCCCCCTAAAATAGCTAAAACTAAAAACAAACTAAAAACTACTTCCAAAAATATTCAGCTTTGATATTAATGAGTTTTTTGGGTTCATTGAGAACATGGTTGTTGTTCAATAATAAAATTAATCCTCAAAAATACAACTTGCCTAATAATTCTGCACTCCCTGTATATTAGCTAAATTACAGTCTATTTGTGTATTTTACGAATATTCGCTATGTTGCTATGACTTCGTTTTTTAGAATATTCGCATATTCGTCATATTCTAAAAAACTAAGTTATAGCAATATAGCGAATATTCGTAAAATACACATATAGACTGCAATTTAGCTAATATAGTGCTATAGTATTTTTTTTTTTTAATAGTTAACATTTTTTCCAAATTGGAAGTTCAGTAGAGACAAAAAAAAATTAGATTATAAAAAAATGATTATAGCATAAATTAGCTAAATTACAGTCTATTTGTGTATTTTACAAATATTCGCTATAACTTTGTTTTTTAGAATATTTGTCATATTCTAAAAAAAGAAGTTATAGCAATATAGCGAATATTCGTAAAATACACATATTAGCCAATAGCCATAGACAACCAATAGGAAAGTTGCATTATACAGTTAATGTTAAAATTATCGCAATACGCAAATAATTTTACCACATGACAGGAGGCTTCCTATTTTGCATTAAACTCTCTTTACTAACTCCATATAGCAGTAAAGAAAAGAGAAAAAACTATGACCAATCAAAATGCAATAGGAGGTATATAATGCACCGCGGTGAAACTCCTCCTCCTCTTTCTTTATTGCTCCATCAAGCAGACAGGTCAGAGTTTTCAGCTCTTTTATTCATACTTGTTTAACATGTTTTAACCTTTGGTTATTAGAGGGGTTTTGATACTGGGGGTTTACTTATCTCCCGGTGTGGGTTTTGTCGGGACAGGTGTTTTTCCTTATCCGGCTCACCGCGCTTTGGCGTTTTCGGCCAGGCCGGTCCGCCGTTTACCCTCGGCGGTTTCGACTCCCCTCTCCCTTCCCTGGGGTAACGCTCACCCCGTTTACACAATAGAATCTATCTTACAGTTCCTACCTGACCTCTCTTCTCCCGGCGCGCGCAGGATTTTCGCCGCCAGACGTCTGTAGCGGCCATCCGAGATCTCGCGAGATCTGAGGCCGCCATCTTGGATGACGCCGCGTCTTTGCTCATCCGGCGTTCGGCTTTGGCCAGCATTTCCAGCTTGTCAGCCTACTCTTCGCCGCTCAGGCGGGGGTCGCCAGGTCAGTACCGGAGTCTGTATTACTGCACTCTAGGGTTGAATACCCGGTGCTTCAGGGTAAGGCCCTGTTTGCTTACTGCTGCTAACGTGGTGTGACTCATACATCCACAGTTTACCTGGGTGTAACCCAGAGACAAAAAATCCCAATTACCCTGCTGGGGTTATAGGTACTGCTGGTACCTTTTTCCATACAGACAGACCCCTAGCCTTCCCTGCCCTGTGCTGTGGGCCATTAAAGAACATCCGCCATGGATCAGACCGCGGAAAAATTTCAGGCCATGATAAATGAGGCTGTGGCGGCCTCCATGGAGAAGGCTCTCTCCAGGGTTATGACGGCCTCTACTGATCGACTGAAGAACCCCACGGTGGCCCAAGCCCAGGACTACGATTCTGAGGCTTCAGGATCCCAGGCCTGTGCCGAAGCCCGGCCATCTAAACGCCACTGGAAAGGTGATAAGGGGACCACCAACTCAGACAGGGGCAAGGCGCCTAAGCATAGCCGTAATGTTCCCTCCGCTCCCTCTCCAAGACATCATTACTCCTCGGACGAGGAGGATAAGCTTCCGCCTTCCATGAATATCGTGGATTCGTGGCAAGCCGCGGACTCCGACTCTCCAGAAGACTTTTGGGGATCGGACGACGGTTCACAGACCGGATTTCGTCAGGACGGTCTTACTCACAACAGGCCTCTTCAGGACGACCCAGTACCAACACTGGACGAAGAGGAAGCCATCTTAGACCGCTCAGGCCAACGCCTTTTTGACCCTAAAAACATCCGCCACCCGCGTTCGGGGGACTGGACACCGCCTGAGCACTTAGCAAAGTTTATGCACCTGTGGCTGCGCAAGCCTATGGATAAGACGGTGCGCAACCGTCTGCGTTCCGAGTGTCCTCGTCCTTCACTACCCGATCTAGTGGCTCAGACACCGGAATTTGATCAAGTCATGACCACCTTTATGTCTAGAGGAGGTCGCGATCCCCGTAAAGGGGTAGAAAAGGCATTCCATGGGGCTCAAGACAAATTACTGGACTCCATCGGTCCACTTTCCCGCATCTTATACTTGGCGGATGACGCCCTCACGGGCGCTGACCAGTTCGATACCAATATGGTCCGTGAATGGGCGCACGATATTCGCGAATGGGCACAGCGATGCTTCTGCTTCGTGGGTAACGCCAACGTATCCCTCTCCGCTGAGAGGAGAAAAGCAGCACTACTCCGCTTAGACGGAAAGTTGGTGGAATTGGGCACCAAGGAACTTGGACCACTGGCACAGGGCAAGCTCTTCGGGGACGCCTTCTTGAAGGAGCTCAACAGGCATGTGAATGTTTTCACGTCACTCAACAAAGCACAGACCTCTATGAAACGAGTCTTCAAGGGCAACCCCCAAAGGGGTGTTTTTGGAAGGGCTGGCCGCTACAGGGGCCGTGCAGCCAGCCGCTTCCGGCCTTCAGGCCCCCGATCACAGAGACCCCAGCCGTTTTACCCAGAAGTGGGCTACAGACAGCCTCCCTCCTTCACCAGAGGAGCCGACAGAGGTCGGGGATCACGTTTCCGTGGCAGAACACGCTTCAACTCCACAGGTAAGTCTTTGGTCTCAGGTACCCCTCGTCAATCTTACTGCAGGTCGTATTTCTCGTTATTTTCAGAATTGGGCGACTATCTCGACAGACGCTTGGATCCTTCAGGCGGCTACATCATAGAATTCATGGGTTTCCCGGAGCAGACGGTCCCGCCACGTCCTTTAAACTGCTCCACGGAAGACGGCCAGCTCATCGAACACGAGTTGCAGGAGCTCCGCTCGAAGGGAGCAATAGAACCTGCTCACGACCAGGGGGGGTTTTTCAGCAATATCTTCCTGGTGAAGAAGAAGACCGGGGACTTCAGGCCAGTCATAAATTTAAGGAGGCTCAACGCCTTCGTTCTATACAGACACTTCAAAATGGAGGGCATCCACCTCCTAAGGGACCTCCTCCAGGACGGAGATTGGTTCACAAGACTGAACCTCAAGAACGCGTATCTGTCGGTGCCCGTCCATATGGCCTACCGACTTTTCCTCAGGTTTCTATGGCAGGACCTCCCCTGGCAGTTCACATGTCTTCCATTCGGCCTCAGTTCAGCTCCGTAGTGTTTCACCAAGCTGCTGAAGCCAGTGGTCGCTCATCTACGCACACAAGGAATTAGGTGCATTATTTACCTGGACGACCTGCTTCTGTTTTGCTCAGACAAGTCCAGACAGGGTCTACACACACGCTTTACCGTGGATTTCCTGACATCTCTGGGTTTCGTGGTAAACTTCATGAAGTCAGAGCTATACCCAAGACAGACGGTACAGTTTTTGGGCTTCGTGATAGACTCCAGGTCCAGCACGTTAAGTCTGCCAGCGTTAAAGATCACGGCCATCAAAAAAGAACTACGCAGGGTCATTCGGTGCCACTCCATTCCACTTCGTGCTCTGGCTCGGATTGTAGGTCTACTTTCCGCTTCCATCCAGGCCATATTCCCGGGACCGCTTCACTACAGGGCGATGCAGCGTCTGAAGACCTCCTTTCTCCACCGGAATCCTTCCTACGATCAAACGATCCCGATAACGGAAGAGGTCAGGGAGGAGTTCAGGTGGTGGCTCGACAGTTTGGAGGCATGGAACGGCCGGGCCATCTTCGGGAACTCGCCCGACATCGTTCTGGAATCGGATGCCAGCCTTTGGGGTTGGGGTGCAACGGACGGAGGCGAGTCTACAGGAGGCGCCTGGTCCTTTCAAGAGACCTTTCTCCACATCAACTGTCTGGAACTCCTCGCAGGGTCATTCGCAATCCGCAGTCTGGCGAAGGGCAGATCAGACTGTTGCATTCTTCACCGGATGGACAACATCTCGGCGGTTCGTTATATCAACCGACTGGGCAGAGCCCGGTCTCGACTCCTATCCGAAATACCGAAGGAGATATTCGACTTCTGCCTTCCCCGCAATATCTCGCTCAAAGCGGAGTACCTTCCGGGGGAAACGAATCTGACAGCGGACTGGTTTTCATGTCATTGGCGGGACAACAGCGACTGGAGACTGGATCCTCGGATCTTCCAAAGGCTCTCTACCAAAAGGGGCCCCTTCAGGCTGGATCTGTTTGCCTCCCGCAACAACAGACAGACTCAGGATTATTTCAGCTGGCTCCCGGATCCGGAGAGCAGGGCAGTGGACGCGTTTCTCCAGCAATGGCCAGTCGTAGGGGCATACGCTTTTCCCCCATTCTCCATGATAGCGAGGACGATTCAGTACCTGAGGAGTCAACGTGTCTCTCTGCTTCTCATTGCCCCCCTTTGGCGGAGTCAACCGTGGTTCCCGGACCTCTTAGCGCTGTCCTACACCGATCCACTACTCCTTCCGTCATATCCGTTACTCCTCACGGATCCGAAAGGGAATCCCCATCCCATGGTGCTCGAGGACCGTCTCACCCTGGTGGCTTGGTCTCTTTCAGGGGAGCCTGGCAGACCAGCGGCTTATCTCAGACGGCTAGAGACCTCATTTGGGACTCCTGGGCTCCCGGGACCAGAAGATGTTACCTGTCAGCTTGGGATTCCTGGTCCTCTTGGTGCGGTGAACGGGACCTTGATCCATTTACGGCACCTGTGACGGCCATACTTAATTTTCTTTCACACCTTTTCTCTATGGGCCGCTCCTATCGTTCCCTCAATGTAGTTCGCTCTGCTATTTCAGCGGCGCACGTTCCCGCCTCGGGAATCCCGGTTGGTAGGGACCCGCTGGTATGTCGTCTTCTTAGGGGTATACGTCTACAGAGGCCCCCAGGACCTAAATCAGGACCTACAGTAAATACTCTCATCTGTGGGACGTAGAACTAGTCCTGCAGTTTCTGAGGGATTGGCCGTCGAATGATAATTTGTCTCTTAGACAACTTTCGGCCAAGTTAACTCTATTGCTTTGTTTGGTTTCTTTCAGACGGGTTTCTGATGTACGTGCTTTTGACATTGACGCTTTTTCGGTGTCCCCAGATGTAGTTACCTTTAGGGTGTCTAGACGTACCAAATCGGACTCTTCATCAGTGTTTTATCCTTTCTTTGCCTCTGAACCGCAATTATGCGTTGTTTCTACTTTACACCGTTACGTGGAGATCACTTCTGCCCTTCGGGTCTCGGCAGCGGGGCAATTGCTTGTGTCCTATGTTAGACCTCACGTTCCCGTCTCTACTACCACGCTTGCCAGGTGGATTCGATGGATCCTGTCTCTGGCGGGAGTGGATCCCACTTTTGGGGCGCATTCGGTTCGCGGGGCAGCTGCCTCGTCGGCCTTCTTGGCGGGTGCTTCTCTTTCAGACATACTTCGCTCGGCGGATTGGTCTAGAGAGTCTACTTTCCGGACATTTTACTAAATCAGCGTTAAAAAATGCAAAATAGGAAGCCTCCTGTCATGTGGTAAAATTGAAGATTATGCTAGCGTTAGTGTACTTATAATCTTAATTTTAGTAATGACAGGAGACGAGTATTTTCCCACCCTTTTATCCCACCCTCAGGTTCGCGGTCTTGCGTAAGTACTTTTTAGTTTGGTGGGCTCACATTCTTGTTCATCCTTTTCAGGTTGGGGTTGTGTTGTTTTATATAGACAATATTCGTTGCGTTGATGTGATGTTGACAGTAATTATATTTCAGGTCATTACTGCATTCGGATTCATAATCCGGTTCCTGATCAGTGTCATGTTTCCTTTTCAGTGTAAATCCGCAACGATAGCAGTGTCGTCTTAGGATGGACGTATTTGGATCGACCTTCGGTTGCTGAGGATCTTCGTTCAAGCAAGTTACCCTTTGGCGTTGGTTCAAGTTTGGGGGATCAGCCTTCTTTTCGCGGGACTCCTCGGGTTGGGGCTCTGCTGTTGTCGTGTTATAGACGGTTGGACTTTGTACTCTGAGTTACCTGATGTCGCGTATGAAAGAGGAGGAGGAGTTTCACCGCGGTGCATTATATACCTCCTATTGCATTTTGATTGGTCATCGTTTTTTCTCTTTTCTTTACTGCTATATGGAGTTAGTAAAGAGTTTAATTCAAAATACTCGCCTCCTGTCATTACTAAAATTAAGATTATAAGTACACTAACGCTAACATAATCTTCAATTAAATTGCATATTATTCGCGATAAATATAATAATGACGAATATTCGATTACGACGAATATAAGACGAATATTCAATCGAATATTCGCTAAATATCGCGAAATCGAATATGGCACCTCCTGCTCATCACTAATCACTAACTCAGAGTAGGAATCATGGGGATATACACTGACAAGCAAAAGGGTAACAATGTTTTGAACTTTTGACATTTAGGCTCCATATCTCACCATCCACTACAGCTTCGCACGTGAGACTACCATCATTTTATCGACAATCATCTTGGCTATCTCATACCTAAATTAGAATTGCAGCTATTTAGCATATGATTAGTTAAGCTGATTCTTGTCATGTAACTGCATTGTTATTCTTTTGCTGCTGGTGGTGGAACAATCTTTTTCTTCTTGTACAGTCGTGGCCAAAAGTTTTGAGAATTACATAAATATTGGAAATTGGAAAAGTTGCTGCTTAAGTTTTTATAATAGCAATTTACATATACTCCAGAATGTTATGAAGAGTGATCAGATGAATTGCATAGTCCTTATTTGCCATGAAAATTAACTTAATTCCAAAAAAAACTTTCCACTGCTTTCATTGCTGTCATTAAAGGACCTGCTGAGATCATTTCAGTAATCGTCTTGTTAACTCGTTGACAAGGCTGGAGATCATTATGTCAGGCTGATTGGGTTAAAATGGCAGACTTGACATGTTAAAAGGAGGGTGATGCTTGAAATCATTGTTCTTCCATTGTTAACCATGGTGACCTGTAAAGAAACGCGTGCAGCCATCATTGCGTTGCATAAAAATGGCTTCACAGGCAAGGATATTGTGGCTACTAAGATTGCACCTCAATCAACAATTTATAGGATCATCAAGAACTTCAAGTAAAGAGGTTCAATTCTTGTTAAAAAGGCTTCAGGGCGTCCAAGAAAGTCCAGCAAGCGCCAGGATCGTCTCCTTAAGAGGATTCAGCTGCGGGATCGGAGTGCAACCAGTGCAGAGCTTGCTCAGGAATGGCAGCAGGCAGGTGTGAGCACATCTGCACGCGAACCACTTACTTTTAACTTATAAAGACCGCTGAAATCAACTCACCTGGGCAGCATAAAGTTGATGACAGGTTCCCTTTAAGCAAAAATCTTAGTATTGCGAATTCTGTCAAATAACTCAGAAATCAGTCATAAGGGGTACTTGTTTTTAATGGCTAATTTTTTTTAGGTCGCTGCTGTAAGAATGTGGTGCTGACCTCATTTTCTTGCCAGAGCAATTAGGTTTCTAGTTTGTAAGTTCCTGCTAAGACGTTTGTTTTCTGTTTGCCGTATATGAACTCGTACCTGTGGCACCAGATTCTGCCTCCTAGCTACCTGTCCTGACCTGTGCCTGTTTACCATTGCAATGGTCACTTGGCCAACTTAATCCTACTAGGGACCCACTCTTACACATGGTCTGTAAATTTGTAAACTAACTAAACCATACAATATAATAATAATAAAAAATAAAGTGCCATAACCCCTTATATATGAGAGGTATACACCATAGCGCTTTAGGCTACTTTCACACTTGCGGAACTGCCCGCCGGATCCTCCGATCTGCCGCTGACTGAAAGCATTTGTGAGACGGATCCGGGTGCGGATTGTACATTTTTTCACATTTTTACCGATCTGCGGGAAAAAATGCCGGATCCGGCATTCAGGCAAGTCTTCAGTTTTTTTCGCCGGAGAGAAAACCGTAGCATGCTGCGGTTTTCTCTTTTGCCTGATCAGTCAAAACCACTGAACTGAAGACATCCTGATGCAAACTGAACGGATTACTCTCCATTCAGAATGCATGGGGATAAAACTGATCAGTTCTTTTCCGGTATAGAGCCCCTGTGACGGAACTCTATGCCGGAAAAGAACAACGCAAGTGTGAAAGTAGCCTTAGAACACTTTTTATAAAAATACCTATGATTCATTCCGCTACTTTGCTTTATACAGGGAGTGCAGAATTATTAGGCAAATGAGTATTTTGACCACATCATCCTCTTTATGCATGTTGTCTTACTCCAAGCTGTATAGGCTCGAAAGCCTACTACCAATTAAGCATATTAGGTGATCTGCATCTCTGTAATGAGAAGGGGTGTGGTCTAATGACATCAACACCCTATATTAGGTGTGCATAATTATTAGGCAACTTCCTTTCCTTTGGCAAAATGGGTCAAAAGAAGGACTTGACAGGCTCAGAAAAGTCAAAAATAGTGAGATATCTTGCAGAGGGATGCAGCACTCTTAAAATTGCAAAGCTTCTGAAGCGTGATCATCGAACAATCAAGCGTTTCATTCAAAATAGTCAACAGGGTCGCAAGAAGCGTGTGGAAAAACCAAGGCGCAAAATAACTGCCCATGAACTGAGAAAAGTCAAGCGTGCAGCTGCCAAGATGCCACTTGCCACCAGTTTGGCCATATTTCAGAGCTGCAACATCACTGGAGTGCCCAAAAGCACAAGGTGTGCAATACTCAGAGACATGGCCAAGGTAAGAAAGGCTGAAAGACGACCACCACTGAACAAGACACACAAGCTAAAACGTCAAGACTGGGCCAAGAAATATCTCAAGACTGATTTTTCTAAGGTTTTATGGACTGATGAAATGAGAGTGAGTCTTGATGGGCCAGATGGATGGGCCCGTGGCTGGATTGGTAAAGGGCAGAGAGCTCCAGTCCAACTCAGACGCCAGCAAGGTGGAGGTGGAGTACTGGTTTGGGCTGGTATCATCAAAGATGAGCTTGTGGGGCCTTTTCGGGTTGAGGATGGAGTCAAGCTCAACTCCCAGTCCTACTGCCAGTTTCTGGAAGACACCTTCTTCAAGCAGTGGTACAGGAAGAAGTCTGCATCCTTCAAGAAAAACATGATTTTCATGCAGGACAATGCTCCATCACACGCGTCCAAGTACTCCACAGCGTGGCTGGCAAGAAAGGGTATAAAAGAAGAAAATCGAATGACATGGCCTCCTTGTTCACCTGATCTGAACCCCATTGAGAACCTGTGGTCCATCATCAAATGTGAGATTTACAAGGAGGGAAAACAGTACAGCTCTCTGAACAGTGTCTGGGAGGCTGTGGTTGCTGCTGCACGCAATGTTGATGGTGAACAGATCAAAACACTGACAGAATCCATGGATGGCAGGTTTTTGAGTGTCCTTGCAAAGAAAGGTGGGGGTTGTGCTTACAGCCCAACACCGTGCAGGACGTTTGGCATTTGCCAGAGAACACCAAGATTGGCAAATTCGCCACTGGCGCCCTGTGCTCTTCACAGATGAAAGCAGGTTCACACTGAGCACATGTGACAGACGTGACAGAGTCTGGAGACGCCGTGGAGAACGTTCTGCTGCCTGCAACATCCTCCAGCATGACCGGTTTGGCATTGGGTCATTAATGGTGTGGGGTGGCATTTCTTTGGAGGGCCGCATAGCCCTCCATGTGCTCGCCAGAGGTAGCCTGACTGCCATTAGGTACCGAGATGAGATCCTCAGACCCCTTGTAAGACCATATGCTGGTGCGGTTGGCCCTGGGTTCCTCCTAATGCAAGACAATGCTAGACCTCATGTGAAGGCAAGGCATTGATGCTATGGACTGGCCCGCCCGTTCCCCAGACCTGAATCCAATTGAGCACATCTGGGACATCATGTCTCGCTCTATCCACCAACGTCACGTTGCACCACAGACTGTCCAGGAGTTGGCAGATGCTTTAGTCCAGGTCTGGGAGGAGATCCCTCAGGAGACCGTCCGCCACCTCATCAGGAGCATGCACAGGTGTTGTAGGGAGGTCATACAGGCACGTGGAGGCCACACACACTACTGAGCCTCATTTTGACTTGTTTTAAGGACATTACATCACAGTTGGATCAGCCTGTAGTGTGTTTTTCTACTTTAATTTTGAGTGTGACTCCAAATCCAGACCTCCATGGGTAGAAAAATTTGATTTCCATCTTTTTATTTTTGTGTGATTTTGTTGTCAGCACATTCAACTATGTAAAGAACAAAGTATTTCAGAAGAATATTTAATTAATTCAGATCTAGGATGTGTTATTTTTGTGTTCCCTTTATTTTTTTGAGCAGTGTATATCATATAGGAGACACACTCTTTTGTTTAAACAAAATTAGGCAGGTGCATAAATTTGGGCACTGTTGTCATTTTATTGATTCCAAAACCTTTAGAACTAATTATTGGAACTCAAATTGGCTTGGTAAGCTCAGTGACCCCTGACCTACATACACAGGTGAATCCAATTATGAGAAAGAGTATTTAAGGGGGTCATTTGGAAGTTTCCCTCCTCTTTTAATTTTCTCTGAAGAGTAGCAACATGGGGGTCTCAAAACAACTCTCAAATGACCTGAAGACAAAGATTGTTCACCATCATGGTTTAGGGGAAGGATACAGAAAGCAGTCTCAGAGATTTCAGCTGTCTGTATCCACAGTTAGGAACATATTGAGGAAATGGAAGACCACAGGCTCAGTTCACGTTAAGGCTCGAAGTGGCAGACCAAGAAAAATCTCGGATAGACAGAAGAGACGAATGGTGAGAACAGTCAGAGTCAACCCACAGACCAGCACCAAAGACCTACAACATCATCTTGCTGCAGATGGAGTCACTGTGCATCGTTCAACCATTCGGCGCACTTTACACAAGGAGATGCTGTATGCGAGAGTAATGCAGAGGAAGCCTTTTCTCCGCCCACAGCACAAACAGTGCCGCTTGAGGTGGGCTAAAGCACATTTGGACAAGCCAGCTTCATTTTGGAATAAGGTGCTGTGGACTGATGAAACAAAAATTGAGTTATTTGGCCATAACAAGGGGCGTTATGCATTGAGGAAAAAGAACACAGCATTCCAAGAAAAACACCTGCTACCTACAGTAAAATATGGTGGTGGTTCCATCATGCTGTGGGGCTGTGTGGCCAGTGCAGGGACTGGGAATCTTGTCAAAGTTGAGGGACGCATGGATTCCACTCAGTATCAGCAGATTCTGGAGACCAATGTCCAGGAATCAGTGACAAAGCTGAAGCTGCGCCGGGGCTGGATCTTTCAACAAGACAACGACCCTAAACACTGCTCAAAATCCACTAAGGCATTTATGCAGAGGAACAAGTACAACGTTCTGGAATGGCCATCTCAGTCCCCAGACCTGAATATAATTGAAAATCTGTGGTGTGACTTAAAGAGAGCTGTCCATGCTCGGAAGCCATCAAACCTGAATGAACTAAAGATGTTTTGTAAAGAGGAATGGTCCAAAATACCTTCAACCAGAATCCAGACTCTCTTTGGAACCTACAGAAAGCGTTTAGAGGCTGTAATTTCTGCAAAAGGAGGATCTACTAAATATTGATTTCATTTCTTTTTTTGTGGTGCCCAAATTTATGCACCTGCCTAATTTTGTTTAAACAATTATAGTACACTTTCTGTAAATCCAATAAACTTCATTTCACTTCTCAAATATCTCTGTGTGTGTCTCCTATATGATATATTTAACTGACATTTTTTATCGTAACAACCAACGATTTATACAGGAAAATCATGACGATTAACAAGGTTGCCCAAACTTTCGTATCCCACTGTATATCTCAATACACTGTCTCTGAAGTTCTAATCAATAGTATCACTTCACGAGTGGTAACATCAAACTGTTTGCTGCATATGACCACACATACACACACTCATCCACCGCTGCTTCGCTCTGCCTGTTAGAGCTCTCCCTGTACACAGGCTTGGACTGGCCCACCGGGGAGGCGGGGGATTCCTCGGTAGGCCCCCAGTCTCCTGCGCCCGGAAATAAGACGGAGGAGTAATCACCAGTGATACTCGTGATGCAGCCTCCTACTGGTATAAATTGTACAAGAGGCCCTGCAGTATCTTCTAAACTCCCTGGGATGCTGGCAGTGAAGGAGGAGAGAACATGTCTGGCCTTCCTCCTGCCCTCCCTGCTGTCAGAAATCTGTGGTTGCTGGAGAGAAGGACTCCTCTGCGGTGCTGGGCTGATTTCTCAGGTGTGTGACAGTAGTGAGCTGTAGGAGACTACACTCACAAAGAATTATTAGGAACACCATACTAATACGGTGTTGGAACCCCTTTTGCCTTCAGAACTGCCTTAATTCTACGTGGCATTGATTCAACAAGGTGCTGATAGCATTCTTTAGAAATGTTGGCCCATATTGATAGGATAGCATCTTGCAGTTGATGGAGATTTGAGGGATGCACATCCAGGGCACGAAGCTCCCGTTCCACCACATCCCAAAGATGCTCTATTGGGTTGAGATCTGGTGACTGTGGGGGCCATTTTAGTACAGTGAACTCATTGTCATGTTCAAGAAACCAATTTGAAATGATTCGAGCTTTGTGACATGGTGCATTATCCTGCTGGAAGTAGCCATCAGAGGATGGATACATGTTCTCATTCTGTTTATGCCAAATTCGGACTCTACCATTTGAATGTCTCAACAGAAATCGAGACTCATCAGACCAGGCAACATTTTTCCAGTCTTCAACAGTCCAATTTTGGTGAGCTCATGCAAATTGCAGCCTCTTTTTCCTATTTGTAGTGGAGATGAGTGGTACCCAGTGGGGTCTTCTGCTGTTGCAGCCCATCCGCCTCAAGGCCTCAGACCCACCTTTCCACTCCTACGGCGGCAACATGTACCTTCCTGGAGGGTAGCCCTACACCTGAGGAGCTAGTAACTTTGTGATCATATTCCTGGAGTGCACACAAGTCTGCATCTAGGCGTTTGAATCCACTATCCGTGCCGCTGATGTACCGTATGTAATCTGCCATTAGGCAACCACTTATTAATTTTGGGTCTGATTTTTGCGTTATAAGTGTTCATTTATCAACGCATTTATTTACGCACATATCCTTGGACTGGACCTGCTATTGCCACTGTCACGGGCTTCCGGTCCTCAGTATACCTACCCCTTATCACCCCCTGATGATCCCACTGCTGTGGGTGAAACGCGTCGGGGTTGTAGGTCATCTATTGTCATTACATTTGTGTTTACTTGTGCGTGTGTCTGTATGTATATTTTTTATCCTTTTGGTGGACCCTGTACCTCCTGGCAGACTGTCACGAGGGCTGAATACAGTGGACACCTATCTAAATCTCCTATTGTGTGCTAGATCCGAGTTATCCGGTAGAATACCACTCTTTACCTATCTCCCTCCACTGTTCACCTTACTAGGGACAGCCAGGAGGTTGAGAATAGGCACGTGGACAGGGCGTCCCCACCATCAGGAGACGTCCCTGGGCAGAGGACCAGTTTAGGGTATCAGTGCTAGGGATTTCCTTCCCCACCACTTACCCAGTGCATCCAGCTGTATACTGGCCTTTTACCTCGGATTTATTATTTAGATTTCTTGTGTTTATGTATACTTCTATATTTCTTATTAAATTTAGCCATCTTATGTTATAACAGGGTACCCTTGCTGGACTTTCTGTTTTCTATACAAATACTCTGATTTGATATAATACTGGTATCTTTATTGCTGGACTTTTTTATTTTTTTCCATCCGCCTCAAGGTTGTGCGTGTTGTGGCTTAACAAATGCTTTGCTGCATACCTCGGTTGTAACGAGTGGTTATTTCAGTCAACGTAGCTCTTCTATCAGCTTGAATCAGTCGGCCTATTCTCCTCTGACCTCTAGCATCCACAAGGCATTTTTGCCCACAGGACTGCCGCATACTGGATGTTTTTCCCTTTTCACACCATTCTTTGTAAACCCTAGAAATGGTTGTGCGTGAAAATCCCAGTAACTGAGCAGATTGTGAAATACTCAGACCGGCCCGTCTGGCACCAACAACCATGCCACGCTCAAAATTGCTTAAATCACCTTTCTTTCCCATTCTGACATTCAGTTTGGAGTTCAGGAGATTGTCTTGACCAGGACCACACCCCTAAATGTATTGAAGCAACTGCCATGTGATTGGTTGACTAGATAATTGCATTAATGAGAAATAGAACAGGTGTTCCTAATAATTCTTTAGGTGAGTGTATAAGGGGGAAATAGGGGATTTGTTTATAGTAGACTTAGATCTGTGTATGTGTGCTGCTCTCTGCAGAGTTCACAGTAGCATTGGGGGCACTCTGCCCTAGGTCCCCCCAATGCCTCTGCGTTAGGTGAACCCCCATTAGTGCCACAGCTACAGGTGCCCCCCAATGACCCCACTCTAAATGCACCCCTAATATTGCCTCTTCTCCAGTTGTCCCCCTAATACCTCTGCTCCAGGATCACCACTATTACCCTGCCTCAGGCGACCCTAATGCCTCTGCTTTAGGTGCACCCCCATAAAATGCCCCAGCTTCAGATGCCCCTACTCTAAATGCACCGCTAATATTGACAGTTTCCCCTGCTCCAGGATCCCCACTATTACCCTGCCTCAGGTGACCCTAATGCCTCTGTTTCAGTTATGACCTTCCATTTGTGCCCTTTGCTCACGTTGCTCCTCTAGCACCTTTGCTTGGTCTTTGTTAAAAGGTTATGAGCTGCAAAGGGCGTTGGACTTATGACTGAAAAATTCTGCACAGTGCATCATATTCTCCAGTATTGACACTTATGGTTTACATGGTGGCAGTAACGTAGTGCGGGGGGGCCGTTGCCCCGGCGCCAAATTGCAGGGGGCGCCAGGCAACAGGCATTTCAAGGAGGGCCTATGGCCTATGGCTCCTGTCCCCTCCATTCTGCCTCATAGGCTTCAGGCCGGGCCTGAAGCTAGGTAAAGCCTAGAATGTACTGGCTTCTTTGAGGGCAGGATGTCATAAGATCATGTGACTGCTTCCTCCCGCCCCTTACAGACTGTGCCAGATGCAGGAAAAGGGCTGTAAGGAGAAGCAGAGTAGCATCCTGAGCAGGGAGAGTGTAGGCACTTATGCTGTGGTCAGTGGGTCTGGGGGCTGTATTTTATGTAGTTTGTAGTGGAGTATATGAGGGGTGTGACTGAGCTGCTAGAAGCTTTTATAAAGTCACCCACAGTTACATTGCTCACCATACAGTACATCCCCTTACAAGGTATTTTAACTCCATAAGGTGGTTTTGCCTCCCACACTGTGGTAGAGATAAGCAAATTTCATATTTTTTAATTTGTTTGCGCTTCGTTTGCTGGTAAAAGCCTTTAGAGGCATTTCGTTATTCATTTCGTCATAAAAGAAGTATATGGCCTGCATAACGGATCCGTCCCGTTTCCATTATGCAGTGAAGCATGATGCTGCCACCACGTTTCACTGTTGGGATGGTGTTTTTTGGGTGATGTGATGTGTTGGGTTTGCGCCACACATAGCATTTTTTTCGATGGCCGAAACGTTCAATTTTAGTTAGACCAGAGCACCTTCCTCCATACATTCTGGGAGTCTCCCACATGCCTTTTCGCAAACTCGCAACGTGCCTTTTGTTTTTTTTGCTGAAAGTAATGGCTTTCTTCTGGCCACTCTGCAATAAAGCCCAATTCTCTGGAGTGTACGGCTTATTGTCGTCCTATGTTCAGATACTCCAGTCTCTGCTGTGGAACTCTACAGCTCCTCCAGGGTTACCTTAGGTCTCTGTGCTGCCTCTCTGATTAATTACATCCTTGCCCGGTCCGTGAGATTTGGTGGGCGGCCATCTCTTTGCAGTTTTTCTGTTGTGCCATGTTCTTTTCACTTGGTTATGATAGATTTGATGGTGCTCCTGGGGATCATCAAAGATTTGGATATTTTCTTATAACCTAACCCTGACTTAGACATTGTCCCTTACTTGTTTGGAGAGTTCCTTGGTCTTCATGGCAGTGTTTGGTTAGTGATGCCTCTTGCTTAGGTGTTGCAGCCTCTGAGGCCTTTCAAAAAAGATGTGTATATGTAATGACAGATCATGTGACACTTAGATTGCACACAGGTGGACATCATTTCACTAATTATATGACTTCTGAAGATAATTGGTTGCTCAAGAGCTTTTTATGGGCTTCCTAACAAAGTGGGTGAATACTGTATTTTTCGCCCTATAAGACGCACCGGCCCTTAAGACGCACCTAGGTTTTTGAGGAGGAAAATAAGAAAAAATTATATTTTGAACCAAAAGGTGTGCTTTTGGTGGGCTTTGAAATAATGGTAGCTTGTGAATGAAACTATTATGGGGGTCTGTGGATGGCACTGTTTGGGGGTCTGTGGATGCCACTGTTATGGGGGTCTGTGGCTGACACTGTTATGGGGGTCTGTGGCTGACACTGTTATGGGGGTCTGTGGCTGACACTGTTATGGGGGTCTGTGGATGACACTGTTATGGGGCATCTGTGGCTGACACTGTTATGGGGCATCTGTGGATGGCACTGTTATGGGTGCATCTGTGGATGGCATGACACTGCTAAGGGGGGGATCTGTGGAAGACAGATAAATAGCATCTTATGCTATTTGACATCCACAGATATCCCCCATAACAGTGACAGCCACTGTGAATGACCCCCAATACTGGGGCTGGGGGCTGGCATCTACACTAGTTTTTAAATGGTAGCGGGGGCCCAGTGCAGTCATTGTATTCTATTGCAACGGGCCCCGCTCACTGTACTAATGGTTTCTGTAACTGCATGCAGGCAATGGTTAACTATACATATGTTCGATCCAGCACTGAGCAGCCTGTACTTACGATCATAGCAGGCTAGATGCTGGAGGCTGGGCGGACGGGCACTGGCAGCGTAACTTCCTACGTCACGTGCCTGCGCCGCCTGCTTCATTCATAAAGTGGGCGGAGCAGGCACGTGACGTAGGAAGTTACGCTGCCAGTGCCCGCCCAGCCTCCTGCCTCCAGCATCCAGCCTGCTATGATCGTAAGTACAGGCTGCTCAGTGCTGGATCGAACATATGTATAGTTAACCATTGCCTGCCTGCAGTTACAGATAGCATTAGTACAGTTAGCGGGGCCCGGTGCAATGGAATACAATGACTGCACCGGGCCCCGCTGCCATTATAAAACTAAAGGCCGGCCCCCAGCCCCTCCTCCATCCTCGCTGATACACACGCCGGCCGCGCTGTGCAGCTTGCGGTCGGCGGTGTATCAGTGTAAAAATGGCAGCCTTCGCCCCCATAAGACGCACTGCCATTTTCCTCCCACTTTTGGAGGGAAAAAAGTGTGTCTTATAGGGCGAAAAATACAGTACCTACGCACATGCCAATTTTCTGTTTTCTATTTCTAAACAATAGTTTTATTTATATATTTTTCTCATTTCACTTCACCAACTTAGACTATTGTGTTCTGATCCATCCCATACAATTCAGATTAACAAAACATTGAACTTAAGGATGTAATGTAACAAAATACGAAAAAAGTCAAGGGGTTGAATACTTTTGCAAGGCACTGTATAATGGCCCCTCTGTATTATTAGTATATATAATGTCCCCTCTGTATTATTAGTATATATTAGTATGCCTCAACTTTGGTTCTCCTATCTGTCTGGCTCTAGCACAGTATTGGGGGACAGCAGGATGACAGTGTTGAGGCGCCAGGAGGGGAGGATGATAGAAAAATGTTTTCTGAGAAACTCTGTAGAGATGCGGCTTAAAGAAGGTGTCATGGCGGTCTTATCTCTGAATGAAGACGTTGAGGAAAGTCTACATCACAGGAGATGTCACTGGATGGATGAGGTATGTGGTGCTGTATTCTGCTTTATATCATAATGTCCAACCACATATCTGTTTCACTGTAGGGTTGGGGGCTGGATTGAGAATATGGCCCACCCTGCTGCATCCTGGCCCCAGACTTCAGTATTTTGTGGAATCAGGTATATTCGCAGGCTTCAATCAATATTTGGTGGAAACAGATATATCGAACCCCTTAATCGTTATGTTGTGGAAATAGATATATCGCAGGCCTCAATCAGTATTTTATGGAAGCAGGTATATCAAACCCCTTAATCAGTATTTTGTGAAATCAAGTATATGTCGCAGCCCTCAATCAGTATTCGGTGGAAGCAGGTATATCAAACCCTTTAATCAGTATTTTGTGGAAGCAGATATATCGCACCCCTAAATCAATATTTTGTGGAAGCAGGTATATCGAACCCCTTAATCTGTATTTTGTGGAAGCAGGTACATCGCAGGCCCTCAATCATTATTTTGTGGAAGCAGGTATATCAATCCCCTTAATCAGTATTTTGTGGAAGCAGGTATATCGCAGGCCTCAATAAATATTTTATGGAAACAGGTATGTCGTACCCCTTATGCAGTATTTTGTGGAATCAGGTATATTGCAGGCCTCAATCAATACTTGGTGGAAGCAGGTAAATCTATCCCCTTAAACAGAATTTTGTGGAAGCAGGTATATTGCAGGGCTCAATCAATTCAATATTTGGTGGAAACAGGTATATCGAACCACTTAATCAGTATTTTGTGGAATCAGATATATTGCAGCCTTCAATCAGTATTTGGTGGAAGCAGGTATATTGCAGGCATCAATCAGTATTTTGTGGAAGCAGGTATATCAAACCTCTTAATCAGTATTTTGTGGAAGCAGGTATATTGCAGGCCTCAATCAATATTTGGTGGAAACAGGTATATCGAACCCCTTAATCAGTATTTTGTGGAAGCAGGTATATCAATCCCCTTAATCAGTATTTGGTGGAAGCAGGTATATCGCAGGCCTTAATCAATATTTGGTGGAAACAGGTATATCGAACCCCTTAATCAGTATTTTGTGCAAGCAGGTATATCAAACCCCTTAATCAGTATTTTGTGGAAGCAGGTATATTAATCCCCTTAATCAGTATTTTGTGGAATCAGGTTAATCGCAGGCCTCAATCAATATTTGGTGGAAGCAGATATATCAATCCCCTTAATCAATATTTTTTGGAAGCAGGTATATTGCAGGCCTCAATCAATATTTAGTGGAAACAGGTATATCAAACCCCTTAATCGGTATTTTGCGGAAGCAGGTATATCAAACCCCTTAATCAGTATTTTGTGGAATCAGGTATATCACAGGCCTCAATCAATATTTGGTGGAAGCAGGTATATTGAACCCCTTAATCTGTATTTTGTGGAAGCAGATATATCGCAGGCCTCAATCAATATTTTGTGGAAGCAGGTATATCAAACGCCTTAATAAATATTTTGTGGAAGCAGGTATATCGCAGGCCTCAATCAATATTTGGTGAGAACAGGTATATTGAACTTCTTAATCAGTACACTCACTAGGACAGGTGGTGTCAACACCAGCAGCTTGAGACATTGTTCAGTCTAAGGTAACAGCTTATTCCTGGTTGAGTTGACTGCTAGTGAGATGTGAACGTGCATATTAGAGCATGCGCATTGTGCTTAGGCAGTTCCCAGTGAAGAGGAGGGGGGAAAACAGTTTCCTGGACTGTGTTTGCGATCCGTCTCAGGCACCCGGCAGGGCTCTGAAGCGGCAATTTTAAAAGGAATCTACACTTATCACACTTATCTGTGCTGTGCCCTGTCAGCCTGACAGGAGTGAAGGAGGCCGGCTACATCGTCACAAATCATTTCTCTGCGGCAGAGTTTTTCGGCTCTGTGCTGTGATCTGTCAGCCTGACAGGAGTGAGGGAGGCCGGCTACATCATGTGTAAGCTAGTAATTTCAGGCAACTTTCTAAGGTTATTTATCAGAAACTGAACTTTCCTTGTCACAAAGCTCTCAACACAAATAGTATGTAAATCATTAAAAACCAATAAAGAAGAATTATATATAGATTACTAGACTGTACTGTGTCTGTGCATTTTTTTTATATCCGTTTCTGTATATACATCTGTATATATACATCTAATATATAAAGCTCAGTGTATGTGTGTGTGTGTATGTCCGCTAAAGGAATCCGCACAGTCGCACTTACAATCCCGAAATTTGGCACATAGGTACATCAGGGGTCCGTGAAAATTTTAGACCAGGTCTCAGCTCTCTAGGACGTACCATTCCTGAGATTTTCCCCAAAAAAATGCATTAGCCAATAGAAGTTTGGTCACATGACCCTTATCAGCCAATCCTTTGAAAATCCAGTTTATTTGGTATGCAAATGAGCCAGTAAGGTGCCTAGAGGGGCGTCACTCTTGCAGGAGATCACATCAACATTTTGTTTTCTGTTCTTCTGTCCGTCAGAAGAACAGAATAAAAAATAATGCTCTTATTTGAGCATCCGCTGTGCTTATTTTGCATCCGTTTTTGTCAGTTTTGTCAGAGATCCATTATTTTGGAAAGGAAAAAAGTGAAAGACTTTTTCTCCCATCCAAAATAACAGATCTCTGACGGAACTGACAAAAACGGATGCAAAATAAGCACAACGGATGCTCAGATAAGAGGATTATTTTTTTTCTGTTCTTCTGATGGATCAGAAGAACAGAAAACAAAATGTTCATGTGAATACAGCACAATATAAATATGTGTTTGTAGAGAGGGAGCGACAACTGCTTGTGTGATGGTTATGTGAACACAGCCTTACAAATATATGTAATGTATATACAGAAACTTATATAAATAAATGTACAGACACAGTACAGTCTAGTAATCTATATATAATTCTTCTTTATTGGATTATATTTAGAGATTAGTGAATTTAATATTTTTTGTAAGCTAGTAATTTCATGCAACTTCCTGAGGTTATTTATCAGAAACTGAATAGGGATGAGCGAACCCGAACTGTATAGTTCGGGTTCGTACCGAATTTTGGGGTGTCCGTGACACGGACCCGAACCCGAACATTTTCGTAAAAGTCCGGGTTCGGGTTCGGTGCTTTCTTGGCGCTTTTTGAAAGGCTGCAAAGCAGCCAATCAACAAGCGTCATACTACTTGCCCCAAGAGGCCATCACAGCCTTGCCTACTATTGGCATGGCTGTGATTGGCCAGTGCATCATGTGACCCAGCCTCTATATAAGCTTGGGTCACGTAGCGCTGCACATCACTCTGCTGATACAAGCGTAGGGAGAGGTTACTGCTGCGACGTTAGGACGAGATTAGGCAGATGAACTCCTCCAAAAGACTTAATGCAGTGATCGATCTCCAGCTGTGGATCATTGAAGTGCTGATATTGAATTGCTCACTTTTTTTAGGCTGCCCAGAGCGTTTTTATATCACTTTTTTCTGGGGTGATCTGTGGCCATTTTGTGGCTTGTAATGCGCCAGCACAAGCTACCACCAAGTGCATTTAACCATCAATAGTGTGGTTATTTTTTGCTATATCCTACATCAGGGTCAAGCTTTCATCAAGTGCATTTAACCATCAATAGTGTGGTTATTTTTTGGCCATATACTACATCAGGGGCAAGTTGAGCCTGTCACCCAGCGCCTAAAAAATAGGCCTGACATTTCTATTCCTCCAAATCAGTACAGTTTTAGCTGGTCAAGTTATATTTAGTGACCGTAAAAGCACAGTTTTTGTTCTGGGTTGAAAAACTATTCCCAAATTTGCCATTCTCAAAATTAGTAGCTTCTGCTATATCAGGCCTACTTTAAATCTATCCCAAAAAGGATATCTTAGATTGAAGGTGCTGATAGTGTCATTCTGAAAAACTTAACACACACGCTACAGTGCAGATACAAGTCTAATTCTGTGATTAAAGGTATATCTGTCACACAGCGCGTAAAAAATAGGCCTCACATTTATCTTCAACCAAATCTGTCATTACTTGTGTGCCTGTATTAGTGTAATACGGTACCTAAATAGATAGCCAGACAGTGTTAGGTGTCTGTAAAAAAAGGCCTGAATTTTAATTCAATACATTGGCCCGAATAATATTTTTCTTATTGTGGTGAACGGTAACAATGAGGAAAACAACTAGTAAGGGACGCGGACGTGGACATGGTCGTGGTGGTGTTAGTGGACCCTCTGGTGCTGGGAGAGGACGTGGCCGTTCTGCAACAGCCACACGTCCTAGTGTACCAACTACCTCAGGTCCCAGTAGCCGCCAGAATTTACAGGGATATTTGGTGGGGCCCAATGCCGTTCTAAGGATGGTAAGGCCTGAGCAGGTACAGGCATTAGTCAATTGGGTGGCCGACAGTGCATCCAGCACGTTTACATTATCTCCCACCCAGTCTTCTGCAGAAAGCGCACAGATGGCGCATGAAAACCAAGCCCATCAGTCTGTCACATCACCCCCATGCATATCAGAGAAACTGTCTGAGCCTCAAGTTATGCAGCAGTCTCTTATGCTGTTTGAAGACTCTGCTGCCAGGGTTTCCCAAGGGCATCCACCTAGCCCTTCCCCAGGGGTGGAAGAGATAGAATGCACTAACGCACAACCACTTATGTTTCCTGATGATGAGGACATGGGAATACCACCTCAGCACGTCTCTGATGATGACGAAACACAGGTGCCAACTGCTGCGTCTTTCTGCAGTGTGCAGACTGAACAGGAGGTCAGGGATCAAGACTGGGTGGAAGACGATGCAGGGGACGATGAGGTCCTAGACCCCACATGGAATGAAGGTCGTGCCACTGACTTTCACAGTTCGGAGGAAGAGGCAGTGGTGAGACCGAGCCAACAGCGTAGCAAAAGACAAAGAGGGAGCAGTGGGCAAAATCAGAACACCCGCCGCAAAGAGACTCCGCCTGCTACTGACCGCCGCCATCTGGGACCGAGCACCCCAAAGGCAGCTTCAAGGAGTTCCCTGGCATGGCACTTCTTTAAACAATGTGCTGACGACAAGACCCGAGTGGTTTGCACGCTGTGCCATCAGAGCCTGAAGCGAGGCAATAACGTTCTGAACCTTAGCACAACCTGCATGACCAGGCACCTGCATGCAAAGCATGAACTGCAGTGGAGTAAACACCTTAAAAACAAAGAAGTCACTCAGGCTCCCCCTGCTACCTCTTCTGCTGCTGCCGCCTCGGCCTCTTCTGCTGCTGCCGCCGCCTCGGCCTCTTCCTCCGCCTCTGGAGGAACGTTGGCACCTGCCGCCCAGCAAACATGGGATGTACCACCAACACCACCACCTGCGTCACCAAGCATCTCAACCATGTCACACGGCAGCGTTCAGCTCTCCATCTCACAAACATTTGAGAGAAAGCGTAAATTCCCACCTAGCCACTCTCGATCCCTGGCCCTGAATGCCAGCATTTCTAAACTACTGGCCTATGAAATGCTGTCATTTAGGCTGGTGGACACAGACAGCTTCAAACAGCTCATGTCGCTTGCTGTCCCACAGTATGTTGTTCCCAGCCGGCACTACTTCTCCAAGAGAGCCGTGCCTTCCCTGCACAACCAAGTGTCCGATAAAATCAAGTGTGCACTGCGCAACGCCATCTGTGGCAAGGTCCACCTAACCACAGATACGTGGACCAGTAAGCACGGCCAGGGACGCTATATCTCCCTAACTGCACACTGAGTAAATGTAGTGGCGGCTGGGCCCCAGGCGGAGAGCTGTTTGGCGCACGTCCTTCCGCCGCCAAGGATCGCAAAGCAACATTCTTTGCCTCCTGTCTCCTCCTCCTCCTACTCAGCTTCCTCCTCCTCTTCTTCCACCTGCTCATCCAGTCAGCCACACACCTTCACCACCAACTTCAGCACAGCCCGGGGTAAACGTCAGCAGGCCGTTCTGAAACTCATATGTTTGGGGGACAGGCCCCACACCGCACAGGAGTTGTGGCGGGGTATAGAACAACAGACCGACGAGTGGTTGCTGCCGGTGAGCCTCAAGCCCGGCCTGGTGGTGTGCGATAATGGGCGAAATCTCGTTGCAGCTCTGGGACTAGCCGGTTTGACGCACATCCCTTGCCTGGCGCATGTGCTGAATTTGGTGGTGCAGAAGTTCATTCGCAATTACCCCGACATGTCAGAGCTGCTGCATAAAGTGCGGGCCGTCTGTTCGCGCTTCCGGCGTTCACACCCTGCCGCTGCTCGCCTGTCTGCGCTACAGCGTAACTTCGGCCTTCCCGCTCACCGCCTCATATGCGACGTACCCACCAGGTGGAACTCCACCTTGCATATGCTGGACAGACTGTGCGAGCAGCAGCAGGCCATAGTGAAGTTTCAGCTGCAGCACGCACGGGTCAGTCGCACTGCGGATCAGCCCAACTTCACCACCAATGACTGGGCCTCCATGCGAGACCTGTGTGCCCTGTTGCGTTGTTTCGAGTACTCCACCAACATGGCCAGTGGCGATGACGCCGTTATCAGCGTTACAATACCACTTCTATGTCTCCTTGAGAAAACACTTAGGGCGATGATGGAAGAGGAGGTGGCCCAGGAGAAAGAGGAGGAAGAGGGGTCATTTTTAGCACTTTCAGGCCAGTCTCTTCAAAGTGACTCAGAGGGAGGTTTTTTGCAACACCAGAGGCCAGGTACAAATGTGGCCAGACAGGGCCCACTACTGGAGGACGAGGAGGACGAGGATGAGGAGGAGGTGGAGGAGGATGAGGATGAAGCATGTTCACAGCGGGGTGGCACCCAAAGCAGCTCGGGCCCATCACTGGTGCGTGGCTGGGGGGAAACACAGGACGATGACGATACGCCTCCCACAGAGGACAGCTTGTCCTTACCTCTGGGCAGCCTGGCACACATGAGCGACTACATGCTGCAGTGCCTGCGCAACGACAGCAGAGTTGCCCACATTTTAACGTGTGTGGCCTACTGGGTTGCCACCCTGCTGGATCCCCGGTACAAAGACAATGTGCCCACCTTACTTCCTACACTGGAGCGTGATAGGAAGATGCGCGAGTACAAGCGCACGTTGGTAGACGTGCTACTGAGAGCATTCCCAAATGTCACAGGGGAACCAGTGGAAGCCCAAGGCGAAGGCAGAGGAGGAGCAAGAGGTCGCCAACGCAGCTGTGTCACGGCCAGCTCCTCTGAGGGCAGGGTTAGCATGGCAGAGAGGTGGAAAAGTTTTGTCACCACGCCACAGCTAACTGCACCACCACCTGATACGGAACGTGTTAGCAGGAGGCAACATTTCAATAAGATGGTGGAACAGTACCTGTGCACACCCCTCCACGTACTGACTGATGGTTCGGCCCCATTCAACTTCTGGGTCTCCAAATTGTCCATGTGGCCAGAGCTAGTCTTTTATGCCTTGGAGGTGCTGGCCTGCCTGGCGGCCAGCGTTTTGTCTGAACGTGTATTCAGCACGGCAGGGGGCGTCATTACAGACAAACGCAGCCGCCTGTCCACAGCCAATGTGGGAAGCTGACGTTCATAAAAATGAACCAGGCATGGATCCCACAGGACCTGTCCATCCCTTGTGCAGATTAGATATTAACTACCTCCCCTTAACAATATATTATTCTACTCCAGGGCACTTCCTCATTCAATACTATTTTTATTTTCATTTTACTATTATATTGCGGGGCAACCCAAAGTTGAATGAACCTCTCCTCTGTCTGGGTGCCGGGGCCTAAATGTGTGACAGTGGCCTGTTCCAGTGGTTGGTGACGTGAAGCCTGATTCTCTGATATGACATGAAGACTGATTCTGCACTGACATAAGGCCAGATTCTCTGTTACGGGACCTCTCTCCTCTGCCTGGGTGCCTGGGCCTAAATATGTGACAGTGGCCTGTTCCAGTGGTGGGTGACGTGATGACTGATTCTCTGCTATGACATGAAGACTGATTCTGTGCTGACATAAGGCCAGATTCTGTGTTACGGGACCTCTCTCCTCTGCCTGGGTGCCTGGGCCTAAATGTGTGACAGTGGCCTGTTCCAGTGGTGGGTGATGTGAAGCCTGATTCTCTGCTATGACATGAAGACTGATTCTGCGCTGACATAAGGCCAGATTCTCTGTTACGGGACCTCTCTCCTCTGTCTGGGTGCCGGGGCCTAAATGTGTGACAGTGGCCTGTTCCAGTGGTGGGTGACGTGAAGCCTGATTCTCTGCTATGACATGAAGACAGATTCTGTGCTGACATAAGGCCAGATTCTCTGTTACGGGACCTCTCTCCTTTGCCTGGGTGCCGGGACCTAAATGTGTGACAGTGGCCTGTTCCAGTGGTGGGTGACGTGAAGCCTGATTCTCTGCTATGACATGAAGACTGATTCTGTGCTGACATAAGGCCAGATTCTCTGTTACGGGACCTCTCTCCTCTGCCTGGGTGCCTGGGCCTAAATATGTGACAGTGGCCTGTTCCAGTGGTGGGTGACGTGAAGCCTGATTCTCTGCTATGACATGAAGACTGATTCTGCGCTGACATAAGGCCAGATTCTCTGTTACGGGACCTCTCTCCTCTGCCTGGGTGCCTGGGCCTAAATGTGTGACAGTGGCCTGTTCCAGTGGTGGGTGACGTGAAGCCTGATTCTCTGCTATGACATGAAGACTGATTCTGCGCTGACATAAGGCCAGATTCTCTGTTACGGGACCTCTCTCCTCTGTCTGGGTGCCGGGGCCTAAATGTGTGACAGTGGCCTGTTCCAGTGGTGGGTGACGTGAAGCCTGATTCTCTGCTATGACATGAAGACAGATTCTGTGCTGACATAAGGCCAGATTCTCTGTTACGGGACCTCTCTCCTCTGCCTGGGTGCCTGGTCCTAAATATGTGACGTTGGCCTGTTCCAGTGGTGGGTGACGTGAAGCCTGATTCTCTGCTATGACATGAAGACAGATTCTGTGCTGATATAAGGCCAGATTCTCTGTTACGGGACCTCTCTCCTCTGCCTGGGTGCCTGGGCCTAAATATGTGACAGTGGCCTGTTCCAGTTGTGGGTGACGTGAAGCCTGATTCTCTGCTATGACATAAAGACTGATTCTGCGCTGACATAAGGCAATCTGGCCTGGGACCTAAATATGTGACAGTGGCCTGTTCCAGTGGTGGGTGACGTGAAGCCTGATTCTCTGCTATGGCATGAAGAGACTGATTCTCTGCTGACATGAAGCCAGATTCTTTGCTATGGCATGAAGAGACTGATTCTCTGCTGACGTGAAGCCAGATTCTCTGCTATGGGACCTCTGTCCAATTGATATTGGTTAATTTTTTTTTTTATTTTTTTTTTAAATTCATTTCCCTATCCACATTTGTTTGCAGGGGATTTACCTACATGTTGCTGCCTTTTGCAGCCCTCTAGCTCTTTGCTGGGCTGTTTTACAGCCTTTTTAGTGCCCAAAAGTTCGGGTCCCCATTGACTTCAATGGGGTTCGGGTTCGGGACGAAGTTCGGGTCGGGTTCGGATCCCGAACCCGAATATTTCCGGGAAGTTCGGCCGAACTTCTCGAACCCGAACATCCAGGTGTTCGCTCAACTCTACTGTTAACTCATACATTTTTGGTATGCATTAAATGGATGGCAAAAATAGTATGTGAACCCAGCCCTAGTGTAATAATAAGCACCAGTACACAGCGGAGCAGCGTGGCGGAGAGGGGAGGTCACCATGTACTGACAGAGCGCTACCTGGTCCTGGTGGTTAGGGATGAGGACTGTGTTTCCCAAGGATCATTTTCTACTGGGAAATACAGGGCACAGTATAATACACTAGAATCTATATAATATAAAGATATTAGCCTTACCCCCGAATAATAATACAATTAGGTGGTCATTTATTATATAGAAATACATCTATGTTAGGTGTATTTCTGACACAGATTGTGGCACAAAGGTCCTTAGCACCGCAATCTGCATATTTTTCCCGCTCAAGCCAGGTCTAAAAAAGAATGGCGTGTGCAGGGAAAGGGATACAGTTATGGCCATCCAGTTATTGGATACCAACGCCATACATTGAACGGATAACAGCTCTGTACAGTGACCGGTTAACACTGCCATACCGTGACCAGATAAAAGGGTAAAACAGTACAGGGAATGACTAGGGGCACTGCACAGGGTCTGGTAAGAGGGAACAATGCAGGGTATAAGGGGGCACCGTACGGGGTGAAGGACACAGTCACATGACCCTGTGACATTAGAAGGTCCTTATGGTGAATGCGGTTCATACGCCACCATAATGAGAGGCAAAGGAGTGAGACAGGGGTGTGATTATGTGACTAGAGATAAAAAAATTTAACTGCCAGTACAGGCCCCAAAAATTAGGCAATAGGCATTCACCTGACAGCATAGAACTTTGGATTCTGTGGCTGGAGGTACATTAGGCGGTCACAGGATAAATATGCAACTGTCGGCCAGTACAGGCCCCAAAAGTTAGGCATTCACCTGACATAAAAGACCTTTTATGCCGCTATATATACATACGGCAAGGACCATTCTTTGTTCTGTGCGGTGGTGGATATGTGTGGGCTGGTATGAGGAAATTCAATTACACGTGGTCATCACAGGTGTTGAATTCCTCCGGGATCCATGCCTCATTTTTTTTTTTAAATGTGAGGTAGTCCACACTGTCGTGAGCTAGGCGAGTGTGCTTATAGGTCACGATCCCCCCCTGCTGCGCTGAACGTCCTTTCGGACAGGACACTCGACGAGGGGCAAGCCAAGAGTTCCATGGCAAATTGTGTCAGCTCTGGCCACAGGTCAAGCCTACACACCCAGTAGTCAAGGGGTTCCTCGCTTCTCAGACCGTTCACATCAGCCGTTAATCCGATGTAGTCGGACACCTGTTGGTCTAGGCGTTCCCTGAGGCTGGATCCAGAGGGCGGCTGTTGATGCATGAATGATCTCATATCCGAAGTGACCAACACATCTTCAAACCGCCCTCTTTTTGCAGGCGCGGTAGGATTTGTACCCGCACCTGTTTCGCTGTGAGTGGAAATTCCTCTGCTAGTGCCCGCAACAGCAGAATGCACCATCTCTCACAGCAAGGCCTGGAAATGCTGCATTCTGACAGCCCTCTGTGATGCTGCCATTTTGTGTTTGTACCAGGGGTCTAAGTATGTTGCCACCCATTACAGGTCCTTGACATTTATGCTTTTTATATGGGGGTCCCTCTTCAAACACTGGAGCATTTGCACTAAATTGGAAGCGGTGGAGCGCCATGGCTCCTGCTCATCGCCTAGGACAATGTCGTCCTTTGTCTCCTCCCCCCAGCCACGGACAACACCAGGGATCCCCGAAAAGGTTAAAGCCTGCTCTTTTTGCTCCTCCCCCTCCTCCCCCAGCCACCATCCTCCTCCTCCTCCTCTTCAGACTCCCGCTGACTTGTCTCAGATGGAGTAGCCCCCCCTGGGAATTCATTCAGCATTGCAACTTGCTCATCTTCCAGCTCCTGCTCCTCGACGGCTTAATAAATGACACAACGCATTGCACGCTCCAGAAAGAAGGCGTAAGGTACAATGTCACTGATGGCACCCTGGCTGCGACTGACCAGTTTGGTGATCTCATCAAATGGCCGCAGAAGTCTGCATGCGTCGCGCATGAGCAGCCACTGGCGCGGTGAAAAAAAAACAAGCTCCCCAGAACCTGTCCTGCCACAGAGTTCATACAGGTAGTCGTTAACTGCACGTTTCTGCTGGAGCAGCCTATCGAGCATATACAAGGTTGAGTTCCATTGCGTTGGGGTGCAGATACAGAGGATGAGGAGGGTGCAAAAGCGGAAGGCTGAGTGAGCCACTCAACCAACTTTGGTGTGCCCTTTGAAGTTATCGCAGGCGCCTTCTCCAACTTCCCACTTAGGCTCCGGCCTGGTGCATCTGCCGGACCCCTACCATCCCTGCGAAACGGTCTGCCTCTTCCTCTGCCTGTCATTTTCTAAATGACCCTCTGCCTAAGTCCGTAGAGAAAAGCAGTATTTGTGGAAGAAGGTATATAGCAGCCCTCAATCAGTATTTGGTGGAAAAAGGTATATAGTAATAGCACTCCTCAATCAGTATTTTGTGGAAGAAGGTATATGGCACCCCTCAATCAGTATTTGGTGGAAACAGGTATATAGCACCCCTCAATCAGTATTTGGTGGAAACAGGTATATGGCACCCCTCAATCAGTATTTTGTGGAAGCAGGTACATGGCACCCCTCAATCAGTATTTGGTGGAAACAGGCATATAGCACCCCTCAATCAGCATTTGGCAGAAACAGGTATAAAGCACCCCTCAATCAGTAACATAGTACATAAGGCCGAAAAAAGACATTTGTCCATCCAGTTCGGCCTGTTATCCTGCAAGTTGATCCAGAGGAAGGCAAAAAACCCTGTGAGGTAGAAGCCAATTTTCTCCACTTTAGGGGAATAAAAAATTCCTTCCCGACTCCAATCATGCAATCAGAATAACTCCCTGGATCAACGACCCCTCTCTAGTAGCTATAGCCTGTAATATTATTAAGCTCCAGAAATACGTCCAGGCCCCTCTTGAATTCCTTTATTGTACTCACCATCACCACCTCCTCAGGCAGAGAGTTCCATAGTCCCACTGCTCTTACCGTAAAGAATCCTCTTCTATGTTTGTGTACAAACCTTCTTTCCTCCAGACGCAGAGGATGTCCCCTCGTCACAGTCACAGATCTCTGTACTGACCCCTGATATATTTATACATATTAATTAGATCTCCCCTCAGTCGTCCTTTTTCTAAAGTGAATAACCCTAATTTTGATAATCTTTCAGGCTACTGTAGTTGCCCCATTCCAGTTATTACTTTCATTGCCCTCCTCTGAACCCTCTCCAGCTCTGCTATGTCTGCCCTGTTTACAGGAGCCCAGAACTGTACACAGTACTCCATGTGTGGTCTGACTAGCGATTTGTAAAGTGGTAGGACTATGTTCATATCACGGGAATCTATGCCCCTTCTGATGCAACCCATTATCTTGTTGGCCTTGGCAGCAGCTGCCTGACACTGGTTTTTGCTGCTTAGTTTGCTGTTTATTAAAATTCCTAGATCCTTTGGCGGAAATTGGAGTATTTGGCGGAAACAGGTACATGGCACCCCTCAATCAGTATTTTGTGGAAGCAGGTGTATCGCAGCCCTCAATCAGTATTTGGTGGAAGAAGGTATGTAGCAATAGCACCCCTCAATCAGTATTTGGTGGAAGATGGTATATGGTACCCCTCAATCAGTATTTGGCGGAAACAGGTATATAGCACCCCTCAATCAGTATTTGGCGGAAACAGGTATATGGCACCCCTCAATCAGTATTTTGTGGAAGCAGGTGTATGGCAGCCCTCATTCAGTATTTGGTGGAAGAAGGTATATAGCAATAGCACCTCTCAAACAGTATTTGGTGGAAGAAGGTATATGGTACCCCTCAATCAGTATTTGGTGAAAACAGGTATATGTAGTGTCCCACTATGTAAGGGTGGGCACTACTCAAGGGTTAATTGGGTCACGTTGTTCTCCACCTCCTGTGGAACATGGTCATGGTATTTTATATTGCATTGTAATGTATATTGTCATGTTATTTATGTTATTCCCTGTGTACCAGGCCTGTTAGGGGTGTAGTTCCTCCTCCTAGGCAGTAGAGGGAGCTAGGGAACCCCCATAGTATATATAGTCAGGACCTGTTCAGGGAGGGAGTTGAGTGTTCAGAAGCCAAGTGTGCACCTTAGCCAGAGGGTAGCTGAGGAGCAGCTTCTGACATGCAGCTAGATAGCCCAGGCTCCTAACTTGCCACCAGGGGAAGAAATTACCTCCTGAAGACATAATTAGCACTAAGAAGTACAGAGCAGAGCCACTTTCATCCAGCAAAATAGAAAGCTGAAGGGCAGAAGGATATTTACAGCAAGAGGATATATACCAGAGGAAGGTTTCTCTACCCAAGGATAAAGAGAGCAATAGGGCATATGGGCCTTGGAGGAAGACAGACAGGATCTGAGGAAAAGTGCAGCCTGATCTGTAAGTGTTATTCCCTCTGAGTATCTTGCAAAAACTTTGCCTGCCATTTGTGTGAAGCCTGCCAGGGATCTTGCCACAGGCACATTAAACCTACAACACCCAGGGCACCTCACCTACCACCTGGCCTGGTCCCTATATACAGAGAGTGCCCCAGAGGATCCATGTGCCAGCCTCTCCATCACTGCTGTACGCCTGCCCAGGGTATATAAAAACTGTGAGTACCAAGAGCAACCCTCGGTTTGTTAACTACTTGTTAACTACCCCTGTGACCTCACATTCGCTCACCCTGCAGGGCTGCACACTGCATATATAACACTCCTCAATCAGAATTTGGTGGAAACAGGTATATAGCACCCCTCAATCAGTATTTGGTGGAAACAGGTATATAGCACCCCTCAATCAGTATTTGGCAGAAACAGGTATATGGCACCCCTCAATCAGTATTTTGTGGAAGTAGGTGTATCGCAGCCCTCAATCACTATTTGACGGAAAAAGGTATATAGCAATAACACCCCTCAATCAGTATTTGGTGGAAGAAGGTATATAGCAATAGCACCCCTCAATCAGTATTTTGTGGAAGAAGGTATATGGCACCCCTCATTCAGTATTTGGTGGAAACAGGTATATAGCACCCCTCAATCAGTGTTTGGCGGAAACTGGTATATAGCACTCCTCAATCAGTATTTGACGGAAACAGGTATATACAGTCAGGTCCATAAATATTGGGACATCAACACAATTCTGACATTTTTGGCTCTATAAACCACCACGATAGATTTGAAATAAAACAAACAAGATGTGCTTTAACTGCAGACTGTCAGCTTTAATTTGAGGGTACTTACATCAGAATCAGGTGAACAATGTAGGAATTACAACAGTTTGCATATGTGCCTCCCACTTGTTAAGGGGCCAAAAGTAATGGGACAATTGGTTTCTCAGCTGCTCCATGGCCAGGTGTGTGTTATTCCCTCATTATCCCAATTACAATGAGCAGATAAAAGGTCCAGATTTTATTTCAAGTGTGCTATTTGCATTTGGAATCTGTTGCTGTCAACTCTCAAGATGAGATCCAAAGAGCTGTCACTATCAATGAAGCAAGACATCATTAGGCTGAAAAAACAAAACAAACCCATCAGAGAGATAGCAAAAACATTAGGCTTGGCGAAAACAACTGTTTGGAACATTCTTAAAAAGAAGGAACGCACCGGTGAACTCAGCAACACCAAAAGACCCGAAAGACCATGGAAAACAACTGTGGTGGATGACCGAATAATTCTTTCCCTGGTGAAGAAAACAACCTTCACAACAGTTGGCAAGATCAAGAACACTCTCCAGGAGGTAGGTGTATGTGTGTCAATGTCAACAATTAAGAGAAGACTTCACCAGAGTGAATACAGAGGGTTCACCACAAGATGTAAACCATTGGTGAGCCTCAAAAACAGGAATGCCAGATTAGAGTTTGCCAAAGGACATCTATAAAAGTCTTCACAGTTCTGGAACAACATCCTATGGACAGATGAGACCAAGATCAACGTGTATCAGAGTGATGGGCAGAGAAGAGTATGGAGAATGAAAGGAACTGCTCATGATCCTAAGCATACCACCTCATCAGTGAAGCATGGTGGTGGTAGTGTCATGGCATGGACATGTATGGCTGCCAATGGAACTGGTTCTCTTGTATTTATTGATGATGTGACTGCTGAAAAAAGCAGCAGGATGGACTCTGAAGTGTTTCGGGCAATATTATCTGCTCATATTCAGCCAAATGCTTCAGAACTCATTGGGCGGCGCTTCACATTGCAGATGGACAATGACCCAAAGCATACTGCAAAAGCAACCAAAGAGTTTTTTAAGGGAAAGAAGTGGAATGTTATGCAATGGCCAAGTCAATCAGCTGACCTGAATCCGATTGAGCATGCATTTCACTTGCTAAAGAAAAAACTGAAGGGAAAATGCCCCATAAACAAGCAGGAACTGAAGACAGTTGCAGTAGAGGCCAGGCAGAGCATCACCAGGGATGAAACCCAGCGTCTGGTGATGTCTATGCGTTCCAGACTTCAGGCTGTAATTGACTGCAAAGGATTTGCAACCAAGTATTAAAAAGTGAAAGTTTGATTTATGATTATTATTATGTCCCATTTCTTTTGGTCCCTTAAAAAGTGGGAGGCACATATGCAAACTGTTGTAATTTCTACACCGATCACCTAATTTGGATGTAAATACCCTCAAATTAAAGCTGACAGTCTGCAGTTAAAGCACATTTTGTTTGTTTCATTTCAAATGCATTGTGGTGGTGTATAGAGCCAAAAATGTTAGAATTGTGTCGATGTCCTAATATTTATGGACCTGACTGTAGCACCCCTCAATCAGGATTTTGTGGAAGTAGGTATATCGCAGCCCTCAAGCAATTAGTTACTCCAATAGCATTTATCCCTCTATCTAGCTGCGGTATCGCAACAGAACCACACACAACTGCTGCATAATACAAATACACTATAATATAATTTCTATGTTAGAAAGTATATTATAAGTATATCACACCCCTCTATATCACACCTATCGATAGCACACCTATACCAGTTCTTAAAAGGACTTTTGTGGCCCTATTAGCTAGCGTTTGGTGTCCCTAACTGTCCTTGCTCCAAAATGCATTTGTTATGTTATGTTATAGGGTTGGGGGTGTTCCATGTGCTGAAACATCTCAATTGGCTGTTCTGTCCCACCTGATGGATGTGTCATGGGTCAATTTTTGGCGCTATGCAAAAAAATATGGCGCGTGCGACTATCGCCATATGTCCGCATGTTCGGTGAATCGCGAAACGACCGCCGGGCAAACCACAAGGCCATCTCTAATGAACAGTGCAACAGCATTTGTACTTTTAAGTCAGGTTTTAGGCTCAGTTCAGACCTGAGCGTTTTACAGCGCGTTCCTACGCGCTGTAAAACGCTCAACAAGGAGAAACCAATGCTTCCCTATGGGAATGGTTCTCACCTGGGCGTTTTACAGCGCGTACGATCGCGCTGTAAAACGCCTGACGCTCAAACAAGTACAGGAGCGTTTTTTGGGGCGATTGTCGCGCGTTCCCGTACATAGACTTTCGGAAACGCGCGACACTGTGTGTACGCTTGTCTCTGTATGCGCGCTTGTAAACGCCCGTACAATCGCGCATACAGAGCGCTCCTTTCAGAACGCTCAGGTCTGAACTGAGCCTTAATGTCATGTTCACAGGGCAGCATGGTGGCTTAGTGGTTAGCACTGTGCCTTGCAGTGTTGGGTTTGTGCGGGTTTCCTCCGGGTACTCTGGTCTGGTTTCCTCCCACACTCCAAAGATATACTTTACTGCTAGGGAACTTAGATTGTGAGCCCCACTGGGAACAACGAGCTGTATAAGTGAAATCAATAAATACAGGGTGGGCCATTTATATGGATACACCTTAATAAAATGGGAATGGTTGGTGATATTAACTTCCTGTTTGTGGCACATTAGTATATGTGAGGGGGGAAACTTTTCAAGATGGGTGGTGACCATGGTGGCCATTTTGAAGTTGGCCATTTTGAATGCAACTTTTGTTTTTTCAATGGGAAGAGGGTCATGTGACACATCAAACTTATTGGGAATTTCACAAGAAAAACAATGGTGTGCTTGGTTTTAACGTAACTTTATTCTTTCATGAGTTATTTACAAGTTTCTGACCACTTATAAAATGTGTTCAATGTTCTGCCCATTGTGTTGGATTGTCAATGCAACCCTCTTCTCCCACTCTTCACACACTGATAGCAACACCACAGGAGAAATGCTAGCACAGGCTTCCAGTATCCGTAGTTTCAGGTGCTGCACATCTTGTATCTTCACAGATAGTGAAGATACAAAGATAGTGGGGCCATTCTTCATCAATGGAAACCTCAAGGCCACTGGATATGCGAAATTGCTACATGATGATGTGTTTCCCTCTTTATGCACTGAAGCTGGCACGTTCCCTGAGTTTGTCCAGCAAGATGGTGCACCACCACATTATGGGTGTCAGGTCCGAACATTCCTAGATGAACAGTTTCCTGGAAAGTGGATTGGTCGTCGTGGGCCAGTTGAATGGCCCCCAAGGTCTCCATATCTGACCCCCTTAGACTTTTATCTTTGGGGTCATCTGAAGGCAATTGTCTATGCTGTGAAGATACAAGATGTGCAGCACCTGAAACTACGGATACTGGAAGCCTGTGCTAGCATTTCTCCTGCGGTGTTGCTATCAGTGTGTGAAGAGTGGGAGAAGAGGGTTGCATTTTCTTCTCCCTGGATGTAATCTGGCCAATCGCAGCGGAGAACGTCACAGCCAGGGAGAAGGTGTTTTTTTTCTCCCTGCAATTGGCCAGCTCACAGCCAGGGAGAAGGAGATGCTCCTTGAGAAACACAGCCTCTCCTCCTCCCTGTACCGATTGTATGGATTTACATACAGAGCAGGAAAACAGAAAGGGAGCACAGTGGGGGAATGGAGCAGCGCATAGAAAAAATTGTAAGCGATACCATCAGTATGCCCTACACTGCCAACTATGTATATGGTAATGTCAGGACTGGTGAAAGGTCCTCTTTAACCCCTTAGGGACCCATGACGTACCGGTACGGCATGGTTCCCGAGTCCTTAAGGACCCATGACGTACCGGTATGCCATGTATAGTTCCGATCACAAATCATTGAGCAGGCACCTTGGCTAAATGCGCGGGGGGTCCCATGACCCCCCCATGTCGGCGATCGCTGCAAACCGCAGATCAATTCAGACCTGCGGTTTGCGGCTTTTACCTGGTGCGGCGGCGGTGGTGCCATCGGGTCCCCATGGGGCTGTAGGGGGGACCCGATGGCATGGAAGGCAGCGCGATGACTTCCTGAGGTATCGCGCTGCCTTCCGGTGAAGAGCCTGTGAGATCCAGCCCCCTGGATCTCACAGGCCGGAAGCTGTATGAGTAATGCACACAGTATTACTCATACAGCCAATGCATTCCAATACAGAAGTATTGGAATGCATTGTAAAGGATTAGACCCCCAAAAGTTCAAGTCCAAAAGTGGGCCAAAAAAAAAAGTGAAAAAAAAAAGTTGAAAAAATAACGTAATTTTCCCCAAATAAAGTAAAAAAAATTGGTAAAAAATAGGGGGGAGGAAAAGTAAACACAATTAGGTATCGCCGCGTCCGTATCGACCGGCTCTATAAAACATATCACATGACCTAACCCCTCAGATGAACACTGTAAAAAAGAAAAAAGAAAAACTGTGCTAAATAAACCATTTTTTTGTCACCTTACATCACAAAAAGTACAACAGCAAGCAATCAAAAAGGCGTTTGCCCACCAAAATAGTACCAATCTAACCGTCAACTCATCCCGCAAAAAATGAGCCCCTACCTGAGACAATCGCCCAAAAAATATAAAAAACTATGGCTCAGAGTATGGAGACACTAAAACTACATTTTTTTTGTTTTAAAAAAGCTGTTATTGTGTAAAACTTACTTAAATAAAAAAAAGTATACATATTTGGTATCACCGTGTTCGTATCGACTGGCTCTATAAAAATATCACAAGACCTAACCCCTAAGATGAACACCGTAAAACATAAAAAATAAAAACTGTGCTAAATAAACAATTTTTTGTCACCTTACATCACAAAAAGTGTAATAGCAAGCGATCAAAAAGTCACACACACACCAAAATAGTGCCAATAAAACCATCATCTCATCCTGCAAAAATCATACCCTACCAAAGGTAATCGCCTAAAAACAAAAAAAAATTCTGTCTCTCAGACTATGGAAACACTAAAACATGATTTTTTTTGCTTCAAAAATGAAATCATTGTGTAAAATTTACATAAATAAAAAAAAAGTATAAATATTAGGTATCGTCGCGTCCGTATCGACCGACTCTATAAAAATATCACATGACCTAACTCCTCAGATGAACACCTTAAAAAATTTAAAATAAATACTGTGCTAAATAAACCATTTTTTGTCACCTTACATCACAAAAAGTGTAATAGCAAGCGATCAAAAAGTCACACGCACCCCAAAATAGTGCCAATAAAACCGTCATCTCATCCCGCAAAAAGCATACCCTACCCAAAGTAATTATGGTTCTCAGACTATGGAAACACTAAAACATGATTTTTTTTTTTGCTTCAAAATAGAAATCATTGTGTAAAACTTACATAAATAAAAAAAAAAGTATACATATTGTGGCGAAACCAACCTTGCCACTGGGTTTTGGAGGGGCCTGGCTGCTGGCCTCTTGCCCCAGGATTATGGGCTCTCTCATCAGCCAGGCCTCATTTGTTCACAAAGGACTTGAACTAACTTGAACTCCTGGTCTAATTCGTGCCATTTTGGGATGTTAAATGTCTGTGTATTGAAAAGGGTTGTGACATTGTATGTTTAAATGGTGATTTCTGTTCTGTTGTCCCCACATGTGTATTGGTGATTTCCCTTTGTCTTGAGAGATAATTGAATTACTCCTCGGGTGTCTCCAGGGCAGAGAGGAGGAAACCATGATGCATTGTGGGGATGTTTTGTCTCTGTGTATCCTGCAGTGCTGCATATCTGTCCTGTGTCACAGTCTTCATTCTGGTCCCCTAGGGGCGTGTCCACCAGATGGGGACCTGCATAAATACGGGTGGGTAGCCCTCAATAAAGTGTTCCTGTTTTACCCTTTATCATGTTGAGGCTGATGTTGAGGTAACTGATCGACGCTGGGGATTTCTATACGCTGGGAGATTTACTATACTCCCCTGGCTATAACTACTAGCTCTTTTAAGAGCTGTTCCTGCTCTCTGGTTTTAGGAGAGGTTCACCCACTGGAGCCTGGAGCCTTGTTGTAGGTCCAGGGTGGGTAGGAGACGGTGAGACCTCAACCAAGCTTCGGCGGTTCGTGGGGTCTGCAGTGCGTACGGTGTCAAGTGGAGTGCTTGGAGTCCTCGGAAAGCACTAGGAGCATCTATCAACGGAGGTACCCGGTCGGGGTGCTAGGCGTTCCGTTACACATATTAGGTATCGCCGCATCCGTGACAACCTGGTCTATAAAAATATCACATGATCTAACCTGTCAGATGAATGTTGTAAATAACAAAAAATAAAAACTATGCCAAAACAGCTATTTCTTATCTTGCCTCACACAAAGTGTAATATAGAGCAACCAAAAATCATATGTACCTTAAACTAGTACCAACAAAACTGCCACCCTATCCAGTAGTTTCTTAGATGGGGCCACTTTTTTGGAGTTTCTACTCTAGGGGTGCATCAGGGGGGCTTTAAATGGGACATGGTGTCAAAAAAAAAACAGCCCAGCAAAATCTGCCTTCCAAAAACCGTATGGCATTCCTTTCCTTCTGCGCCCTGCCGTATGCCCGTACAGTAGTTTACGACCACATATGTGGTGTTTCTGTAAACTACAGAATCAGGGCCATAAATATTGAGTTTGATTTGGCTGTTAACCCTTGCTTTGTAACTGGAAAAAAATTATTAAAATGGAAAATCTGCCAAAAAAGTGAAATTTTAAAATTGTATCTCTATTTTCCATTAATTCTTGTGGAACACCTAAAGGGTTAACGAAGTTTGTAAAATCAGTTTTGAATACCTTAAGGGGTGTAGTTTATAGAATGGGATCATTTTTGGGTGGTTTCTATTATGTAAGCCTCACAAAGTGACTTCAGACCTGAACTGGTCCCTAAAAATTGGGTTTTTGAAAAGTTTAGAAAATTTCTAGATTTGCTTCTAAAATTCTAAGCCTTGTAACATCCCCAAAAAATAAAATATCATTCCCAAAATTATCCAAACATGAAGTAGACATATGGGGAATCTAAAGTAATAACTATTTTTGGAGGTATTACTATGTATTATAGAAGTAGAGAAATTGAAACTTGGAAATTTTCAATTTAAAAAAAAAAATTGGTAAATTTGGTATTTTCTATAAATAAAAATGATTTTTTTTTTACTTCATTTTACCAGTGTCATGAAGTACAATATGTGATGAAAAAACAATCTCAGAATGGCCTGGATAAGTCAAAGCGTTTTAAAGTTATCAGCACTTAGTGACACTGGTCAGATTTGCAAAAGATGGCCTGGTCCTTAAGGTGAAATAGGGCCGAGTCCTTAAGGGGTTAAATGGCGAATCCTACATTGATGTGAAGAAGTATCACCTGTGGTTCTTCAGCATGCTCACAAAGACTGGATTAAACGTTTAACCATGTACATCTGGCTACATGGTGGACACATAGAACACGTCATGTAAAGCATTCTAGGAACTTCTGTCCTTGCTTAACTCCTAAACAGGTAAAGCTAGGTCAACACTGACGCTTCCAGCTTGTTTCTGGGTAAATTCTAGCCGAGACTGATGAATCACATGAACCCTTTCCCATTGTAAAAAGTGAAGCTGAATTCAATATTGATGAGAGACTTGATTATTAGGGAAACAAATAGGGCAATCTGTCACAAAGATCGGGATCATCAAAATGTGTGTTGGTAGATTACTGGAATGGGCTGGCAAAGACCCAGCGTTCTTGGCCCACATTGGCACCAATGGCAAAGTTAGAGGTAGGTGAAGCATCCTTATAAATGTTTTCAGGGACTTAGATCAAAAGCAAGGAGCTCAAAGTTGTTTTTTTCTGAAATACTACCGGTACCATGGCCAACACCAGAAAGGCAGCGGAAGATTAGAGATGTTAACAAGTGGCTTAAAAATTGTTGTAGGAAGGAGGGATTTGGGTTCATGGAAAACTCTGTCGGCTTTACGCTCTATCGTAGGGATGTGCTGCACCTCAATGGGGAATGTGCAGCTGTGTTGGGGGGAGAAGATGGCTAGAAGTGTGCTGGAGTGTTTAAAATAGGGGCGGGGGGATAATTACATTATAGGATGGGAAGATAGTGCAGATAGTGACTTGGGGCTAGGTAATGGGACTGGGAGTGGATTAGAGGGAGGGACTAGAACAGCTCATAAGGAAAGATGTAGGACAATAAATATACAAAAACCTCTTAATTGTATGTATGTATTCTAATGTCAGGTGCCTGACTGGTGAACTGGTAATAAAACTGGTGAACTGGAAGTAGCAATGTGTGAGGAGGACTATGATATAGTGGTAATAACTGAGACATCGCTGGATGATGGCTATGGTTATGCAGTTAATGTACAGGGTTACAGTCTGTTTAGAAGAGATCATAAAATATAAAGAGGGGGGAGGGGTTGGCCTTCATGTAAAGTCCTGTCTAAAGCCCACGCTCTGGGAAGATATACGTGAGGGAAATGAACATGTGGAGTCACTGTGGGTAGAAATACATAGAGACAAAAAGAATAATAAAACACTGATAGGGTTTGTTATAAGCCACCTAATATACCAGAGTCCACAGAAAATCTACTACGAAGGGAAATAGATGAGACGGCAAATCATACTTCAACTTGACTGGGAAACTAAAACCTGTAGATCTCATAAAGAAAACTGGTTCTTGGTGATGCTAGGGAGTCTCGTCCCAGTTACCGCCTTTCATTGGCACCGGGTGTTTTCATCCGCGCATGGGGAGAAGCAGCTGCGGCAGTGCAGGGACCAGGAGCGGCCTAGGGAGCCAGATAAGTAGATTCAATGTGAGGGGCCCGGGCATATGGGGAGCATTTTTTAGTCTCGGATAACCCCTTTAAGAAGTTTATTGTGAGAAAGCTACCACAAAACAGTGCAAAAGCAAAATAAATAAAAGCATAATGACAGACATCAGTATAGATGATACAGAGGTAAAGAGATAAAATATCCCAGGGCGCAAGAATCCAATCCAGATAGTGGTAATAAATAGAAAACTTATTTATTGCAGAAGTACAACGCGTTTCGGGGAGTAGTTCCCCTTCATCAGGTACATAACACTGCATGTGTGTTGCAGTGTTATGTACCTGATGAAGGGGAACTACTCCCCGAAACGCGTTGTACTTCTGCAATAAATAAGTTTTCTATTTACTACCACTATCTGGATTGGATTCTTGCGCCCTGGGATATTTTATCTCTTTACCTCTGTATCCTATCACTTCTTGGAGACTTCAGGGATCTCCGACAAGAAGTCATCCCTCCGCGGCTGCAGATCCACCAGCGAATCGTGACTCCATCACATGTATTGACAAGCTTTTACTAGAGTTGTGCCTACAGATAGCACAACCACAAAAGGTGAGCCCTGTACTGGAACCATTTATTTTATCTGTCTACCAACGGTATTACCCTATGGTGCGCCCCGCTTTGTTTTTAACAGCATAAAGTAAATCCTGTGGATCCATATCAGTATAGATGAGTGAATTTCATATTTTGAAATTCGTTCATGCTTCGTTTGGTGGTAAAATCTGAATTGCATTATGGATTCCGTTACCACGGACCATAACGAAATTCTATCATGGAATGGATAACAGAATGCTTTTAGAGGCATTCCGTTATTCATTCCGTCATAATAGAAGTCTATGGACTGTAAAAAAAGGTATCCATCCCATTTCCAAAAATGCAGGGAGTCCTCTCCTGCATAACGGAAACGGGAACGGATACGTTATGCAGGCCACAGACTTCTATTATGACGGAATGAACAACGGAATGCCTTTAAAGGCATTCCGTTATGCATTCCATCATAGAATTGCGTTATGGTCAGTGGTAACGGAATCCATAACGCAATTCTGCTTCTACCTCCAAACGAAGCATGAACGAATTTCATAACATGAAATTCGCTCATTTCTAATGACCAGCATTATTATAACTATAATTATATATTATATCTTATTTATATTTATTATTTATAGATTATTATTATTACTATTTTAATTCCCCCACAATGCATTACGTAGTTGGGGTTCCAGAATGGATGCTTGAGAAGCTAACTAAATAAACCTAAGCATAATAACATCTAATATTAAATGCATGATGTTGAAAGTGAAAATCACATTTATTAAATCTTGCAGCTATTCTTAAATTAAAAGACATACCTGATCTGTTGTTAGGAGACATGCGAACTGGAGATATGGAGGGAGTTCTTGATGAAGAATAAGGTCGCTGTCTGTCTCTTTCAATTGTTGATGAAGATGCTACGAAGTGGTACTGAGACCAACCATCCTATCGACAACAGCAAGAAAAAAAATCACGTCAGTCTTTGTAAAATCACGTCAGTTGTAATAAAAACGACCAACAGTAATACAAAGAGTTTCAAAAAGAGTACATTATTATTTAGGTTATTTTTCAGCTTATTATAATAAATTAAGCATACTGAGCTTCCTGTCACTGGGCTTGCCGAACCAAGTGGATTGTGAATACACTGAGTAACAAAAAGTTGAAAACAGCAGTAAAATGTGGCCATACACAATAGATTCATGTTGGCCAATTTTGGTGGGACCAGTCAACCATCTAATGTGCATAAAGGTGTCCCAGCTTACCCCTGATGATGATGGAAATAAGCATTGTGAACACTGAATTTCAACATGCCCAATTCTTTATTCTTACTGAAGATAAGCTGTTGTCAAACATAATTGGAATAGCCAATTGTATTTACATGCTCTGTGGAGTGTGCATTTGTATAGAGAACCTGAGAGGAACTAAATATATATTATTCTTTTTAACTTGGATAATTTTAAAATTTCAAAATCTAAAATAGTAGTAATATACAATTTCCCAAAATGAACCAAATACCCCCCTCCTTCACCACCACCACCTGGGAAGCAGGAAAGCAAAATAAAAAACAAAAAACAAAATATAATTAGACAAGTCTTAAACCCCGACAACTGATTCTTAAGCCATGGGGACCGACACCGCCCCCCTTGCCAGTAGCGCACTGCTAAATATGTATATTTCAATTTATAAGACGCAGTGTGTCTTATAAAGTGAATACTAAAGAGTGCTTCCATTATGGAAGAGCTCACTAGTCTGAGGGAGGAGCAGGAGTGAAGTAGTGTGAGCGCTGTACTCACCCCTCCTCCTTGGTCTCCTTCAGGCTGCATAACACAGCGTCAGGATGTACAGCACACACTATGACCTGACCTTGCACAAAGTAAGATGAGAGTTCTGCGCAGGGCGAAGGAGGTAGTTATTAATGGTACACACTCAGATTGGGTCACTGTCACTAGTGGGCACTATTCTCTTCAATATAATATTAATGATCTTGTAGAAGGCTTGCACAGTAAAATATCAATTTTTTCAGATGACACTAAACTGTGCAAAGTAATTAACACGGAAGAGGACATTATACTGCTACAGAGGGGTCTGGATAGATTGGAGGCTTGGGCAGAGAAGTAGCAGATGAGGTTTAACACTGACAAATGTAAGATTATGCACATGGGAAGGAATAATGCAAGTCACCCGTACATACTAAATGGTAAAACACTGGGTAGCACTGATATGGAAAACTAAAATGGGTTGCATAGATGCCCGTGATGAGAACATAGTCCTGCCACTTTACAAATCACTAGTCAGACCACAAATGGAGTACTGTGTACAGTTCTGGGCTCCTGTGAACAAGGCAGACATAGCAGAGCTAAAGAAGGTTCAGAGGAGGGCAACTAAAGTAATAATTGGAATGGGTGGACTACAGTACCCTGAAAGATTATCAAAATTAGGGTTATTCAATTTAGAAAAAGGATGACTGAGGGGAGATCTAATAACTATGTATAAATATATCAGGGGTCAGTACAGAGATCTCTCCCATCATCGATTTATCCCCAGGACTGTGACTGTGACGAGGGGATCCTCTGCATCTGGAGGAAAGAAGGTTTGTACACAAACATAGAGGAGAATTCTTTACAGTAAGAGCAGTGAGACTATGGAACTCTCTGCCTGAGGAGGTGGTGATGGTGAATTCACTAAAAGAGTTCAAGAGGGGCCTGGATGTATTTCTGGAGTGTAATAAAATTACAGGCTATAGCTACTAGAGATGGGTCGTTGATCCAGGGAGTTATTCTGATTGCCTGATTGGAATCGGGAAGGAATTTTTTCCCCTAAAGTGGGGAAAATTGGCTTCTACCTAACAGTTTTTTTTTTGCCTTCCTCTGGATCAACTTGCAGGATAACAGGCTGAACTAGATGGACAGATGTCTTTTTTCAGCCTTATAAACTATGTTACTATGTTACCAGCGAGCGGAGAAGTTTATTTATTTATTTTGAGTCTGACCTGACGTCTGATAGGGATCTGAGTATTTGATATGGGGGCTGAGCACCTGATAAGGAGGTCCGAGCACCTGATATGGTGGTTTAATTTAAGGATCTGATATGGTAGTTTGATTTGAGGATCTGATTTGAGGTCTGATATGGAGGACTGAACTGAAAAGAAGGGGGCTATATTTTGTATTGTCACACATTATTAGGGGGGTATTTTTGTACTGGTGCACATTATAAGGGGGAATTTTTCTATTCGCACACATTGTAAGGAGAATAAGAACTACTGGGGGACTACGGGGAACATGATTACTAGTATGGGCACTATGGGGCCATTATTACTTTTGGTGCCCAATAGAGACATTATTACTATTGAGAGCACTGTTAACACTGAGTGATTGCATTTATTTTTGGGGGACATTATGGATACACTAGTGTCAGAAATACTATTTCCTGGGCGCAGTTATTTTTATTTTGTTAGTTTGTTATTGTTATTTTATTTATTGTCTTTTTGTTAAATTCTGCAGAGACAAGTGATGGCTGAAAAGTCATCATGGCAGTTTGGTCTGAATGGAGAAGATGAGGAAAGAGAATGTCTACATTAGAGGAGACATCACTAGATGTAAGAGGTATGTTTGCATTGTATGTAATGGTTTCCAAATCTTTAACAGTACCTCTGGAGGCAAGGGGTTAGGTTGATAATTTGGTATGGGGGAGGCACCATTTTTGCCTCTGGCAGCAGAAGGGCTAGGTGCACCCCTGCCTCTAAGCACTGAGGAAGGGGGGGGCACATTCTTTGCACAGGGGTCCTCTTCTGTCTGTGTCCACCACTGGTGCTGACATACCACAGCACTTCACAGACATTATTATTGCTTTCTGTCTCAATGGGGTTCTCTATAAGTACTGTATGTCTTTGGAGTGTGGGAGGAAACCCACACAGACACAGTAAGAACAATGACTGAGTCTCCATGCTGCCACATCATATAAAAATACAAAGTGGTATAATAACTAGGATAATAGCAACATTTTAGGTGTGCTTCACTGCACAGCATGACATAAGTGTGCATGAATGGGGAAGCAGTAGAGTGAATATTTCTGTTGAAGATGTTAGCAGACTGCCTACCTAGAAATGTGCATTACAGATCTGGATGGGGTAAAAGGCAACTTTAAAAGCAATATGCACTTATGAAAAGAGTATGCAACTCAATAGGCAAGCAGTAGGGTAAAGGTAGAGAAGGGAGCAACAGGTCGGGGAATAGATAGAACCCCCAGAAAAGGAAGGCCACTCATGTTTTTGTTTCCAAACAAAATTATCAAGATGGGTGATGATGTGAGTGTCAGTCTAAAAAATGGCAGGCTTAGGCCTCTTTCACACGGCCGTGTGCTTGCCGGGCCTGTGCTGCAGACCGCAAATTGCAGCCCGCAATGCACGGGCACTGACAGTGGGGCAGCCGCATGCAGACGGTGGACCCATTCACTTGAATGGGGTCCACAATCCGTCCGTTCCGTAAAAAGATAGAACAAGTGAGACCCCAGCCATAACATTCATGAATGACATTCATGCCCAACAGCCATAACTTTTTTTTGCATACGGCCATGTGTACATATACATATGAAAGATTTTAATTTCTATCAATTTTTATTACTATTAAGGCCTCTTTCACACTACCGTATGGCTATTTCAGTGTTTTGTGGTCCATTTTGCACGGATCCGTTGTTCCATTTTTTTGTTTCTGTTGTGTTTCCGTTACCGTTCTGTTTTTCCGTATGTCATATACAGTATACAGTAATTACATAGAAAAAATTGGGCTGGGCATAACATTTTCAATAGATGGTTCCGCAAAAACTGAATGGATACGGAAGACATACGAATGCATTTCCGTATGTGTTCCGTTTTTTTTGCGAACCCATTGACTTGAATGGAGGCATGGAACGTGATTTTCAGGCAATAATAGGACATGTTCTATCTTTCAACGGAACAGAAAAACGGAAATACGGAAACGGAATGAATACAGAGTACATTCCGTTTTTTTTTGCGGAACCATTGAAATGAAAGGTTCCGTATACGGACCGTATACAGAACGCAAAAGAGGGCCCGCAAAACAGAAAAAAGGTCCAGCTAAGCAGAGATGTACCTGTCTAGTGAAGTGACGGTATGGTATGGGGTGTGCAACTGGTTCGTCTCCCGGGGATGCACCCTGGGTAACTCTAAATGAACCAGCAAATACTGGCGGTGCAGGCGGCCTAAATCTAATATTTCCCCCTCAAAGCATTAAATACTTTTAGCAGTTTACTTGAGTAAATTATTTTCAATACTATTAGGCTGCGTTCACACGGGCGAGATTTCCGCGCGGGTGCAATGCGGTAGGTGAACGCATTGCACCCGCACTGAATCTGGACCCATTCATTTCAATGGGGCTGTTCAGATGAGCGATGATTTTCACGCATCACTTATGCGTTGCGTGAAAATCGCAGCATTCTCTATATTCTGCGTTTTTCATGCAACGCACGCCCCATAGAAGTGAATGGGGTTGCGTGAAAATCGCAAGCATCCGCAAGCAAGTGCGGATGCTGTGCGATTTTCACGCATGGTTGCTAGGTGACAGTCTATTCACTGTATTATTTTCCCTTATAACATGGTTATAAGGGAAAATAATAGCATTCTGAAAACAGAATGCATAGTAAGTGATCAGTTGAGGGTTAAAAAAAATTAAAAAAATTAACTCACCTTCTCCGTTTGTTCGCGTAAGTCCCGGTCTCTTCTTTACTTCTCAAAAGATGAACTATGGGCTAAAGGACCTTTGGTGACGTAAGATCACATGCTCCAATCACATGGTCCATCACCGCGGTGATGGACCATGTGATTGGAGCATGTGATCTGACGTCACCAAAGGTCCTTTAGCCCATAGTTCATCTTTTGAGAAGTAAAGAAGAGACCGGGACTTACGCGAACAAACGGAGAAGGTGAGTTAATTTTTTTTATTTTTTTTAACCCTCAACTGATCACTTACTATGCATTCTGTTTTCAGAATGCTATTATTTTCCCTTATAACCATGTTATAAGGGAAAATGATAACATCTACACAACACCGAACCCAAACCTGAACTTCTGTGAAGAAGTTCGGGTCTGGGTACCACAGTCGGTTTTTTATCACGCGCGTGCAAAACACATTGCACACGCACGATAAAAACTGAACATCGGAACGCAATCGCAGTCAAAACTGACTGCAATTGCATTCCTACTCGCGCGGGTTTGCCGCAACACACCGGGACGCATCCGGAACTAATCCGGACACGCTCGTGTGAACCCAGCCTTATTGTTAAAAATTGGGATTATATGCTTGCATTTTTCTCTTGCAGCAGATGTTGGGTCGGGGCTACGACTGCACCCGGTCCCACGCCGAGAAACAGAGGCTAGTGCGGGAGTTGGCCTATGAAATGTGGCGCCAAATGGGTCGCAAACACTGCCGTCTGGCCATTATAAAGAAATGGTCAGACATGAAACGAAGACAGCCACGTTTCATAAAACGAATCCGGGACGAAAAATGCCCAGGTACATGCGTAAATAACTTTTGTATGTTTTGCCAACACTCTGTAATGTATACAGTGCTAAGCAAAAGTATTCACCCCCCTTGACTTCGTTCTTTTTTTTGTTGACTCACCCCCTGGAATTAACATAGATTGTTCGAGGATTTCCATCATGTAATTTGTAGAACATGCCCACAACTTAGACCTTCTTTTAAATTAGTTAATTGTAAAGCATACAACTAATAGGATAAAATAATAGAAAAGGTCAATGTGCATAACTATTCACCCCCCTAAAGTCAATACTTTGTAGAGCCACCTTTTGCGGCAATCACAGCTCCAAGTCGCTTTGGATAAGTCTCTATGAGCAGTTGCCACATCTTACCACTGGCGTTTTCACCCATTCCTCCTTGCAATACTGATTCTGCTCCTTCTAATTTGATGGTTTGCGCTTGTGAAAAGTAATATTTAAGTCTGACCACAGATTTTCTATTGGATTGAGATCTGGACTTTGACTAGGCCATTCCAACACATTTACATGTTTCCCCTTAAACCACTCAAGTGTTGCTGTAGCAGTGTATTTAGGGGCATTGTCCTGCTGGAAGGTGAAGCTCCGTCCTAGCCTCAAATCACGCACAGAGTAGTACAGGTTTTGCTCAAGAATATCCCTGTCCATCTTTCCCCCTCAGCTCTGACCAGTTTACCAGTCCCGGCTGCTGAAAAACATCTCCACAGCATGATGCTGCCACCACCATGTTTCACTGTGGGGATGGTGTTCTTTGGGTGATGTGATGTGTTGGCTTTGTGCCATACAAGTGACGGACTGAACCATCACTGTGTCTACATTAAAAGCCTGAGGCCTAGCCTCCTTCCTACGGCTATGGACCCAGGACTATGGAGACCCCCACTCTGACTTATTTGGTTTAGTGGGAACTATAAACCATAAATTTTTGGTTGTTTATAGCCCACATCTTTCGTATTCCCCATTAAAGTAGCATGGTGTGAATCCATAAACGCAATAAGGGTTAACTCTGCTCTGAGACTCCCAATAAATGTTTTGGTTTATTTTTCCCTTTGTTCTATTGTGTTAGTGATGGGATTAAGAAATAGCCGACTCTGGTGTAGAGAAGCAGATCATCCTATGATACACTGAGGAGATAATCCCATTACATGGGTCTCCTCTCGCCCTATTGTTCCATCAAGACACTGTGGAGGGGATGTCTTTTTTCAAACTGTTAATTTTTGATTGAGTTATGCGTCATAAAGCTGGCAGCCACTGCAATTATATATAGATCCCTCCATATTGGAATTTCTTTATATCAAATGTTCTTAAGATTTTGGAGTTGTTTATCTAAAATCTGAACATTCTGTGATCACAGAAGTTCCTACTCCCTCCATTCGGAGAAGGCGATCGGTGGAGGTAATGGAGGTAGAGGCGGAAGAGGAGGAGGCCCGACCCTCCCAGCCTATTGAGCCAACCCCACCAGATGTGGGAGAAGTGAAGGAGGTGGAAAGTGCTGTACCCTCCAGCACCACCCCATCTCAGGACTCGGAGGAAGAGGAGGTGATCACCAGCCCCCGCCAGGAGGGTAAATATGCGCACATAGCAATATGATTATGCATCCATAACATGTACATAAAGATTAAAAGGGCCAACAATGAGGCGACAACATACACTATAGTAATACAAAAAAAGAACACTGGACAATAACTCTTTAATCTACATTAAAACCATTAACTTAACAAATAAATAATATAAAACTCAATAGAACTATCAATAACTAATAAATAAAATAAAATTACACTATACTGAAATATCACAAACTAATAAACTATATAAAGATCATAAATATCACTAACTAATGTTTTGAGATTTAAAGGGCTTCTGTCACCCCACTAAACTGATTTTTTTTTTTGTGTACTTATAATCCCTATCATGCGATATTGCTATACATTATGTTATTAATAATTTTCGTTCAGTAGATTTTGTAAAAAACTTACTTTTATGATATGTTAATTACCTTTCTACCAGCAAGTAGGGCGTCTTCTCTTTCGGTGACGTCATCGGCGCAGGCGCACTGAGGGAGTGCTGAGGAGCCGAGCCTCCTTATGTCAGAGCGCCTGCGGTGAATCAACACAGGTGCGCGATTTCTGAAATGCTGACAGGGCTGGCCGGAGGAGGAGATCGCGGCTGGCCCTGTCAATCAACAAGAGGAGGGGGCGGTTTTCTGCGGCTGCTACCAGCAAGTAGACGCCGTACTTGCTGGTAGAAAGGTAATTAGCATATTATAAAAGTATGTTTTTTACAAAATCTACTGAACGAAAATTATTAATAACATAAGGTATAGCAATATCGCATGATAGGGATTATAAGTACACAAAAAAAAAAAAATCAGTTTAGTGGGGTGACAAAAGCCCTTTAAATCGTTAATGTGTATAAAGACTTTAAATAAAAAAAAAAGTTAAACAATAGACAAACAGACATACTTTTAGAGATGGCCTTGCGGTTTGCCCGGCGGTCGTTTCGCAGCGAACTTTGCGTGTTCGCGATTCGCCGAACATGCAAACATATGGAGAAATTGACTGTAACAAATGAGATAGGGGGCGGCACCACTGCTCCGGCTGAATGCACAAGGATCAAGACGCTGTGCGTGGCTGGAGAGGCGCTTCTGTTGACAGCTGGTTAGGGAGTCGCTTGCTCTGGTACTGCATCCGTCCACGTTTGTTGCTAGTTCCTCTTATCGTTGCTACCCATTACCCTTGAAAATACAGCCGGTCTGAAACTTCTGCCCGGAAAGGTGGGTTACCTCATTCGGATCCAACCCAAGCAGGACCGCGTGCAGTAACCAAACTGCCTACAGGTGACCCATATTACTAGCTGTGGGATCTAACAGACCACAACAGGAGAATCGGGAGTGAGTTCTGAAAGACGGCAGAGGTTTCTCTTAATCTTGAGAACCCTCCAACATTGGTAAGAGTGTTCCTTAATCAACTACTGTTTCACTGTTGGATCGACTCCTGACCGAAAGCGGGACGCCGCTGGGTCAGTGACGGAGCAAATTACTACATCTGACTATTGTAAATCCAGCAAATATTTTTACTCTGCTACTTCCTAATTGGCAACAAGTATCTGTGGGATTTCAATTTGTTACATCTGGACACTGAGAATTCTCAGACTTAGCCAATTGTTGTTTTATATTCTTATAATTTTTATCTGACCGTTTATTAAATTGTCAATTGATGAATAATGCCTGCACTATATTTTAACTGCTAACATATTGCCATTGATTGTCACTTTATTGGCACTATTTTATACATTTATTATCTAACGTATTCAATCTTTCTGCTTGTGTTGGGTTCGGTACGAGACTGTTTGGTCACAATATCATCTGTGAGTGATCATTTCCAGCCTCGTCTCAGCCAAGGTTATGCAGAAAACTTTGCTTTGAATGCTGTTTAGTGGTGTGGTGAAGATCACAATCCACACCATCACACCATATCGTACTATATTACACATCCTTGCATCATATTTGTGATCTGAATCTATACTACCGTTCTACACACTCTTATACGCTATATGTGATTTAATTCCAACATTAATAAAATTTGTTACCAGTATCTAAGGTGTGCCCAGTTATCTTTTATATATTCCTGTCTTTTTCAGCAGCGGGGTGACGCTGCAAGACTGAGAGCACCCTTGATTGGTGCATCAACCATCCTGTGCATCTCACTAACACATTACTTCTGCATGTCCTATTCTTGTCCGCAATTGCAGACAAGATTAGGCATTTTCTATTATAGTGCTGGCGATGTGCGGTCCACAAATTGCGGAATGCACATTGCCAGTGTCTGTGTTTTGCGGATCCGCAAAACACTTACGGACGTGTGAATGGACCCTCATAGTAACATTATTAAAGGTTGCGTTTTATCTTTATGTATATTCTAATGGATTGCCTTCCTTGTACAATGTTATAATATACTTTCTATGTTAGAAAGGATATTATAGTGCATTTGTATTGTGCGGCAGTTGTGTGCGGTTCTGCTGCGATACTGCAGGTATACAGAGGGACAAGCGTTATTAGAACAAATAATTTCTACTGGTGTGATATACCAGTCCCCCCCCCAAAAAAAAACCAGATTGAAGCGGGGTGTTATATACCAATATACTTTCTTTATAGTGCATTTGGGTACTGTATAGTGCATTTGCGCATGCGCGTACACGAACATTATATTGCCGATGTTTCGCATTGAAAAAAAATATAATACATCTGGTATGTCGCTGTCCATGTTGTGGGACTATTTGTGCACTTCTAGTAATTATTTCTTGGCTGCAAATATGAGCTGAAGGTTTTTCAGGTTCGCCTGCCATTAAAATGAATGGGACACGCCGCAAACTTGCGTTTCTTGAACATTTGATCGCGTTCGCGAAAAATATCCGATGATCTAACCCCTTTGAGTCCGGTAAACACTTTAAACATAAAAAAATGTAAAAATTTAAAGAAAATATTAGGCTACTTTCACACCTGCGTTTAGGTGCGGATCCGTCTGGTATCTGCACAGACGGATCCGCACCTATAATGCAAACGCTTGTATCCGTTCAGAACGGATCCGTTTGCATTACCATGAACAAAAAATAAAAATAAAAATGCAAACGGATCCGTTTTGACTTACATTGAAAGTCAATGGGAGGCGGATCCGTTTTCAATTGCACCATATTGTGTCAGTAAAAACGGATCCGTCCCCATTGACTTACACTGTAAGTCAGGACGGATCCGTTTGGCTCAGTTTTGTCAGACGGACATCAAAAAGCTGCAAGCAGCGTTTTGGTGTACGCCTCCAGAGCGGAATGGAGGCTGAAAGGAGGCAAACTGATGCATTCTGAGCGGATCCTTATCCATTCAGAATGCATTGTGGCTGAACTGATCCGTTTTGGGCTGCTTGTGAGAGCCTTGAAACGGATCTCACAGGCGGACCCAGAAACGCCAGTGTGAAAGTAGCTTTAATTTATTGAACCTAACATCACTAAAAGTGCAACAACAAGCTATCAAAAAAGGCATATGCCTCCCAAAACAGTAATAATCGGTCAGTTCATGCTGCAAAAAATGAGACCCTACCATGAGATAATAGCCAAATAAAAATAATAATATGGCTCTCAAAATATGGAGACAGAAAAACAAGAATTGTTTTTGGTTCAACAATGCTATTGTCTAAAATAGAAATAACTATTTGGTCTGGCTGCATCTGTAACAACCAGCTATCTAAAAATATCATTCCAAATAACCCTTCAGGTGGACACCTTTTTAAACTAAAATTTAAAACTCTCCAAAAAGTAAATTTTTTGCACATTTATCACAAAAACGTGTGAAAAAAATAGCAAGCGATCATAAAGTCAGATGCACCACAAAATAAAGGTTTAAAGGTTTAATAAGAGTTGCAAATAATGTTCATATTTTTTTTCCCAAACAGGAATGAAGACATTGAAGGCCAAATTGGAAAAGGGAGCACCGCCAGGATATGCGGGCCATTAAAGAGCGCTTGAAGGTCATGGAGGAGAGGCAACTCTAGACCATTGTCCTCCTTTTGGAAAAGTTGCCATAATTTTTATTTTATTTTTCTAATAAGTTATATAAATCGTTTATACAGTTATAACGTGTATTTGTTTTAAAATTTTATATTACTCGGTTGTAGTGTAATAGTTCTGGCTGATTTAGGCTGATCTAACAGCAGTCGGAAAATACATGTCAAATACATATAGGGTCCATTCACACGTCTGTAAAATGTGTCCGCATCCGTTCCACAATTGAGAGGTACGTTTACAGACCCATTTATTTTCAATTCCAGTATGAAAAATTAGGCATTCACAGGATACAGAAGTAAATGTCGGCCTTTACAGGCCCCAAAAATTAGCCGACAGGCGTTCACCTGACAGCAAATACAGTTGTATTCTGTTACTGGTGGAACATTAGGCATTCACAGGATACAGAAGTAAGTGTCGGCATTTACAGGCCCCAAAAATTAGCCGACAGGCGTTCACCTGACAGAAAATACAGTTGTATTCTCTGGCTGGTGGAACATTAGGCATTCACAGGATACAGAAGTAAGTGTGGGCCTTTACCGGCACCAAAAATTAGCCAACAGGCGTTCACCTGACAGCAAATACAGTTGTATTCTGTGGCTGGTGGAACATTAGGCATTCACAGGATACAGAAGTAAGTGTCGGCCTATACAGGCCCCAAAAATTAGCCGACAGGCGTTCACCTGACAGCAAATACAGTTGTATTCTGTGGCTGGTGGAACATTAGGCATTCACAGGATACAGAAGTAAGTGTGGGCCCTTACAGGCCCCAAAAAGTAGCCGACAGGCATTCACCTGATAGCAAATACATTTGTATTCTGTGGCTGGTGTTACATAAGGCATTCACAGGATACAGAAGTAAGTGTCGGCATTTACAGGTCCCAAAAATTAGCCGACAGGCGTTCACCTGACAGCAAATACAGTTGTATACGCCATTTTTTGTTTGCACCGTGGGTCTAAGTATGTTGCCACCCAGTACTGGTCCTTGCCCTTGATGGTTTTTATACGGGGGTCCCTCTTAAAACACTGGAGCATGAAGGCCCCCATTTTCACTAAACTGGAAGCGGTGTAGTGGCCTGGCTCCTGCTCATCATCCAGGATAATGTTGTCCTTGTTCTCCTCCCCCCATCCACGGACAACACCAGGGATCCCAGAAATGTTTTAAGCATGCTCTTCTTGCTCCTCCTCCCCCCCGGCACCATCCTCCTCTGACTCCTTTTCAGACTCCTGTTTTTGACTTGTCTCAGATGGAGTAGCCCCACCTGGGAAATCATCCAGCATTGCGACTTCCTCATCTTCCTGCTCCTGCTCCTCGACGGCTTGATCAATGACACGACGCAATGCACGCTCCAGAAAGGCGACAAAAGGTACGATGTCACTGATGGTGCCCTGGCTGCGACTGACCAGTTTGGTAATCTCATCAAATGGCCGCAGAAGTCTGCGCATGAGCAGCCACTGGCGTGGTGAAAAAAAACCAAGCTCCCCAGAACCTGTCCTGCCACAGATTCGTACAGGAAGTCATTAACTGCACGTTTCTGCTGGAGCAGCCTATCGAGCAGATACAAGGTTGAGTTCCATCGCTTCGGGCAGTCACAAATAAGACGTCTGACGGGCAGGTTGTGTCGCCGCTAAATGTCAGCAAGGCGAGCCATGGCCGTGTAAGATCTTCTGAAATGGCCCGAGATTTTCCTGGCCTGCTGCAAGACATCCTGGACCCCGAGGTATATGACAACGAATCGCTGCACGACCAAGTTCAGGACATGTGCCATGCACGGCACGTGTGTCATTTTGCCCTGTGTCAGCGAGCTCAGCAGATTGGCACCGTTGTCACACACCACTTTACCAACTGTCAAATTGAGCGGTGTTAGCCACTGATGTGCCTGTGAATGCAAAGCTGAAAGGAGTGCAGGACCGGTGTGGCTCTTGGCTTCCAGGCACAAAAGACGCAGCACAGCATGGCAACGTCTCACCTGGCATGTTAAATAGGTTCTGGGGATCTTGGCCGGCACAGCTGAAGAGACGGTAGCAGTGGAAAAGGAAGAGTCAGCCGAGGATGAGAGGTAGGATGGAGTAGGAGGAGGATAAGAAGGTTACATGCTTGACGGCCGTCAGAAGGTTCACCCAGTGGGCAGTGAAAGTTATATACCTTCCCTGCCCGTGTTTGCTAGACCACGTGTCTGTGGTCAGATGTATCTTGGCACCGACACTGTGTGCCAGAGATACATTCACTTGCCGCTGAATGTGGCCATAAAGCTCTGGGATGCCCTTCTGCGAGAAATATTTCCTTCCTGGGATTTTCCATTGTGGTGTTCCAATGGCCACAAATTTTCGAAAGGCCTCCGAGTCCACAAGTTTATATGGCAGTAGTTGGCGGGTTATCAGTTCCGACAAGCCAGCGGTCAACCGTTGGGCAAGAGGGTTATCCGGCGTCATAATTTTTTATGCTCAAACATTTGGGCCCCGGAAGCCTGCCTTTTTCCTGATAAACGTGAGGACGGCATGATGGAAGGTGGAATGGAGGACAATTGTGAGGAGAGAGGAGAAGAAGAGCCTGGACGGTGAGAATGTGGCTTTGTGGGTTCTGACGGCGTTGCTCCCACTAGGCTCGGTGATGTGAGGCCAGGTGCTTTTTTAAGGCGGTCGTCCCTAGGTGGGTGTTGGGCTTACCGGGACTTATGTGTTGACTGCAAAGGCTGCAGATGGCAACACTATTGTCAGCAGCTGACACATTAAAAAAAGCCTACACTGCGGAGCCATGTGCCGGCGTCCTGGGAGCGCAAGATGTGACCGTACATGGTTGATGGCTCGCTCCTGATACACTATCAGTCTGGTTTGTCCCTCCTGTGCAATGTAAGTTAGGCCTGGCTCTCCTCCCTATCTGCTGGTCCATCTCTCCCTCTGAACTCCCCTCCTCTTCCTCTCTTGTGGGCACCCACGTTACGTCCATAGACACGTCATCATCGACGTCACCTTCCCCAACACTAATGTTAGAGATATCGGAGTAGGCAGCAACAGCTGGGACCAACCTCCTTGGGCTGATCTGGGTACTGTCGTCAAACTGCTGAGTGGCGGCCGTTGCTACCTCCTCTTCCTGATCCAATGCCAAGAATGGCTGCGCATCGGAAATGTCTTGTGATGGATCGGAAAATAATTCCTGTGACTCAAGCGGAGGGTATATGGTGGTGGTGGTGTCTTTGGGGGTGCACACAGCAGAGAGTGAAGAGGGTGCAGATAGAGAGGATGAGGAGGGTACAGAAGCGGAAGGCTGAGTGAGCCACTCAACCAAGTCTGGTGCGTCCTTTGACGTAATTTAACGCACCTTCTGAAACTTACCACTTTGGCTCCGGCCTGGTGCTCCTGCCCTACCCCTACGACCCCTGCGGAAGGGCCTGCCTCTTCCTCTGCCTGTCATTTTTTAAATGACCCGGTGACAAAAGTCTCTAGAGAAGCGCAGTGTATGTGTAAGAAGGTATATAATACCCTGCTTCCATATGTCGTTTTGGTGGCAACTGGTCTATAATCACCCCAGTTAAAAAAAAATAATTTGTTTAAATTTTATCACTGTGTGTAGCAGAGGTAACGCAGTGAAAGCGGCTAAATTTCTTCAGTAGTGTATTCTTAGATAACACCCTGCGTCAATATGTCGTTTTGGTGGCAACTGGTAACGCAGTGAAAGCGGTTAAATTTCTGCAGCACCCAAATACACTATTTGAGTAGTATATTCAGAGATAACACCCCACTTCAATATGTTGTTTTGGGGGCCACTGGTCTTTCACACCAGTCATAAATATGTTTTCCTTTAAATTTTCTCACTGTGTGTAACAGAGGTAACACAGTGAAAGCGGTTAAATTTCTGCAGCACCAAAATACACTATTTGAGTAGTGTATTCTTAGATAACACCCTGCTTCAATATGTTGTTTTGGGGGCCACTGGTCTATCACACCAGTTATAAATATGTTTTCCTTAAACTTTCTCACTGTGTGTAGCAGAGGTAACGCTGTGAAAGCGGATACATTTCTTCAGTGACAAAATACACTATTTGAGTAGTATATTCTTAGATAACACCCCGCTTCAATATGTGGTTTTGGGGGCCACTGGTCTATAATCACACCAGTTATAAAAAAAAAAATCCTTTAAATTTTCTCACTGTGTGTAGCAGAGGTAACGCAGTGAAAGCGGATACATTTCTGCAGCACCCAAATACACTATTTGAGTAGTATATTGTTATATAACACCCCGCTTCAATATGTGGTTTTGGGGGCCACTGGTCTATCACACCAGTTATAATACTTTTTTATAATTGCGTTTGTCACTCTTTGTAGTTGTAGTATCGCTGCAGAACCGATCACCAGTCACAATGCTGCACTATACAAATCCACTATAATATGATTTTTATATTAGAAAGTATATTATAAGTGTATTACACCTTTATATACTGCACACCAATCAATAGCACACCTATACCAGTCCTTAAAAGGACTTTTGTGGACCTATTAGCTAGCGATTTGTGTCACTATTAACACTCTAACAGTCTGTCCTTGCTCCACACAGCAACCTCTCCCTACACCAATGATGGCGAACCTATGGCACGGGTGCCAGAGGCGGCACTCAGAGCCCTCTCTGTGGGCACCCGCACTGTGAAAAAAGTCTGTGGTGTACCAATATGCCTTAGACTATTCCTGCCATTCATCAGCGCAGGGCGCACTATGAACAGCACAGGCAGGGCACTAAATGTAGGCAGGCTTTAATAGCTAAATGATAAAGTACATGGAATATACGCTATATTGAACTATAGTATTCAGGTTAAATTGCTTTATTGGAACTTTACAATAAATAAGTGGGTTTTGGGTTGCAGTTTGGGCACTCGGCCTCTAAAAGGTTCGACATCACTGCCCTACAGTCGTGGCCAAAAGTTTTGCGAATTACATAAATATTGGAAATTGGAAAAGTTGCTGCTTAAGTTTTTATAATAGCAATTTGCATATACTCCAGAATGTTATGAAGAGTGATCAGATGAATTGCATAGTCCTTCTTTGCCATGAAAATTAACTTAATCCCAAAAAAAACTTTCCACTGCATTTCATTGCTGTCATTAAAGGACCTGCTGAGATCATTTCAGTAATCGTCTTGTTAACTCAGGTGAGAATGTTGACGAGCACAAGGCTGGAGATCATTATGTCAGGCTGATTGGGTTAAAATGGCAGACTTGACATGTTAAAAGGAGGGTTATGCTTGAAATCATTGTTCTTCCATTGTTAACCATGGTGACGCGTGCAGCCATCATTGCGTTGCATAAAAATGGCTTCACAGGCAAGGATATTGTGGCTACTAAGATTGCACCTCAATCAACAATTTATAGGATCATCAAGAACTTCAAGGAAAGAGGTTCAATTCTTGTTAAGAAGGCTTCAGGGCGTCCAAGAAAGTCCAGCAAGCGCCAGGATCGTCTCCTAAAGAGGATTCAGCTGCGGGATCTGAGTGCCACCAGTGCAGAGCTTGCTCAGGAATGGCAGCAGGCAGGTGTGAGCGCATCTGCACGCACAGTGAGGTGAAGACTTTTGGAAGATGGCCTGGTGTCAAGAAGGCCAGCAAAGAAGCCACTTCTCTCCAAAAAAAACATCAGGGACAGATTGATCTTCTGCAGAAAGTATGGTGAATGGACTGCTGAGGACTGGGGCAAAGTCATATTCTCCGATGAAGCCTCTTTCCGATTATTTGGGGCATCTGGAAAAAGGCTTGTCCGGTGAAGAAAAGGTGAGCGCTATCATCAGTCCTGTGTCATGCCAACAGTAAAGCATCCTGAGACCATTCATGTGTGGGGTTGCTTCTCATCCAAGGGAGTGGGCTCACTCACAATTTTGCCCCAAAACACAACCATGAATAAAGAATGGTACCAAAACACCCTCCAACAGCAACTTCTTCCAACAATCCAACAACAGTTTGGTGAAGAACAATGCATTTTCCAGCATGATGGAGCACCGTGCCATAAGGCAAAAGTGATAACTAAGTGGCTCGGGGACCAAAACGTTGACATTTTGGGTCCATGACCTGGAAACTCCCTAGATCTTAATCCCATTGAGAACTTGTGGTCAATCCTCAAGAGGCGGGTGGACAAACAAAAACCCACTAATTCTGACAAACTCCAAGAAGTGATTATGAAAGAATGTGTTGCTATCAGTCAGGAATTGGCCCAGAAGTTGATTGAGAGCATGCCCAGTCGAATTGCAGAGGTCCTGAAAAAGAAGGGCCAACACTGCAAATACTGACTCTTTGCATAAATGTCATGTAATTGTCGATAAAAGCCTTTGAAACGTATGAAGTGCGTGTAATTATATTTCACTACATCACAGAAACAACTGAAACAAAGATCTAAAAGCAGTTTAGCAGCAAACTTTGTGAGAACTAATATTTGTGTCATTCTAAAAACTTTTGGCCACGAATGTACACTGACAAAAGACAGAATGTAAAATGGCAGCCAGATCAGGTTTATTTATGAGGTAGGGGGTATGTCCACGTGCTGAAATGTCTGAATTGGCTGTCCTGTACCACCTGATGGATGTGTCATGGGTCAATGTTCTCACAATGTAAAAAAATATGGCGCCGGCGAATATCTCCATATTTTCGCATGTTCGGCGAACCGCGAATGTGTAAAGTTTGCCGCGAACCGACCGCCGGGCGAACGGCAAGGCCATCTCTATGTCAGATATACCTCTCAGAAGGATTCATAAAGTGCTTAAGTGAGAGTACAGTTACTCAAGAGATAAATATATCCACCATTTTATATATCCACCAAGATTGAACAGTTGAATCACCATCTTATGCATACCACCATTTGTGATACTTTATTCAATACGTGTTTTGTGAATGGACTAGCTGAAGAGGAGGCAGCGTTTATATGAAGAAAAGTTGAAGTTAATAAAGAAATTATTTGAAGCATTTGGTGTGCTCTTTAAACCTACTGTTTTCATAGATCGGCGCTAAAGAAATTACAGAGTAACAGACAGTCTGGTTGAACTAAACAGTTAGAGATATCAAAATTCTTCTAATGCCACAGTGCAAAAGGCACTTCATACTGCTGTGCCTGCCACAGGTCTGACTAGTGATTTTTAAAAAGTAAGACCATGTTCATCACAGGCATCTATTCCCCTTTTGATGCAACCCATTATCTTATTGGCCTTGGCAGCAGCTGCCTGACACTTTTGCAGCTTAGTTTGCTGTTCACTAAAATTCCTAGATCCTTTTCCATGTCAGTGTTAACCAGTGTTTTACCATTTAGTATGTACTGGTGACTTGCATTATTCCTTCCCATGTGCATAACCTTACATTTGTCAGTGTTAAACCTCATCTGCCCAAGCCTCCAGTCTATCCAGATCCCTCTGTAGTAGTATACTGTCCTCTTTTGTGTTAATTACTTTACACAGTTTAGTGTCATCTGCAAAAAATTATATTTTACTGTGAAAGCCTTCTACAAGATCATTAATAAATACAGTATATTGAAGAGAATAGGGCCCAATACTGACCCCTGAGGTACTCCGCTAGTGACAGTGACCCAATCTGAGTGTGTACCGTTAATAAACAGCCTCTGTTTTCTATTACTGAGCCAGTTACTTACCCACATACAGACATTTTCTCCCAGTCCAAGCATTCTCATCTTATATACTAAACTTTTTTGCGTGACAGTGTCAAATGCTTTAGAGAAGTCCAGATATACGACATCCATTGATTCGCCGCTGTCAAGTCTAGAACTTACCTCTTCATATAAACTGATTAAATTAGTTTGACATGACAGATCCCTAATGAAGCCATGCTAATATGACGTTATTTGCTTATTTCCGTTGAGATGCTCTAAGATAGCATCACTTAGAAAACCTTCAAACAGTTTACCCACAACAGATGTTAAACTTACCGGCCTATAGTTTCCGAGCTCTGTTTTTGGACCCTTTTTGAATATTGGCACCACATTTGCTATGCGCCAATCCTGTGGAACACTCCCTGTCAGTATAGAGTCCGCAAATATCAGAAATAAGGGTCTGAGACTGAATGTGAAAAACCAAATGGCATCTTGTTGCAGAACATTGTTAGGAGCCAGTTTGTAGAAATCCAACATGAAGTGATGCTCTTTAGGATTTAAAGAGGACGTTTGATGGGTCCAGACATTACGAAATAAGTAGGGTGGGGGGTGTAGGGCATAATTCATGGATGTAATATCGCTTACTAGTTTGTCTGGGCGCTGCTCCGTTCCCCCGCTGTGGCCCCCATTCACTTTTCCCGCCTGATATGCTAATGAATAGCATCGGTACAGGGAGGAGGAGACTGCCCTGTTTCTCAATGGGCATCTCCTTCTCCCTGGCTGTAGCGCGGTCCAATCACAGCGGAGAGTGTCACAGCAAGGGAGAAAGAAAAACTCACCTTCTCCCTCAAAGTGACGCTTTCTGCTGCGATTGGACCACGCTACAGCCAGGGAGAAGGAGATGCCCATTGAGAAAGAGGGCAGTCTCCTCCTCCCTGTACCGATGCTATTCATTAGCATATCAGGCAGACAAAGTGAACGGGGGCCACAGCGGGGGAACGGAACGCCAGACAGACACACTAGTAAGCGATATTACATCCATGAATTATGCCCTACACAACGCCATACTTATTTCATAATGTCGGGACCCATGAAAGGTCCTCTTTAAGTTGGCAATAATGACCACAAGATGTTATAAACATTTCATTTTAAAAGAACGATTTCCCCAGGCTGAGGGCTGCATTTCAGGACATAAACTAGGAGCAATTATCAAATACGAATGTGAAATATGATAGCTTTAAGAAGCATCTGTCAGCGGGATCAACAGCAGGCACAAAATAAATGCTAATTAGCATATGCAGTAAATAAAAACGGCTATATCTCAGTATGGTCTTTAACCCATTAACATTTAGTGATGTTGTATTACATCACTGAGCATTGGAAGTTAATACTCAGTGCCGTTATAGTATGTCATGGCATTGGCACAGGCTCAAAAGCTGAGCCAACACCATTGTCTATATTATACAGCAGGCATCTAGCTCTGACTGCTGGGATCACAATTTATCTAAGATGTCGTGGTTAATAGCAATTGCGGCATCTGAGCAGTTAGAAACAGAGAGAGTGCTCCTCATTGGCACCCTGTGAATGATATTAATAATCCTTATTTATAGCGCCACCATATTCCACAGTGCTTTACAATTCAGAGGGTTCATGTACAAATCAAAAGACATCACAAAATTACAGGGTAATAAAGAACTAAAACACTTAGGAGTAAGGGCCCTGTACATAAGAGCTTACAATCTATGAAGGAATGGGGGTGACACAAAAGTTAAAGTTGGTTGTTTTAGAAAGCAATCCAGCCACTTATGTACTAGAGTTGTGCAGGAAGAGCTGCATGCATTGTGTGCAGTGATTACTGTCAGAAGAAGGTGTTTAGTTCAGAATAAGGGTTCAGAGTGGAGGATTACTTTGTTAAGAGTAAATTTACCGAACATGATAAGTCTCCCTGAAAATATGTGTTTTTACGGCACGTTTGAAGCTAAGGAAGTTGTAAATTAACCTCATTGTCTGCCAGGGTTGGACTGGGGTGCCAAGGAACCACCAGTAGAAGTGACTCTAGGGGCCCACCCTATAGTTTCATACAAATATTCACACGTAAAGGGGTTTTCTGGTTTTCATCAACATCATTTAAAGTAATTCTTTATAATAGTCGCTGTAGCGCAATAGTGCACATGATCGCTGCAGCTAATTACTGACCTTGGTGCTGTACACCACTGGGGCCAGTGACTGGTTACAGCAGTCATGTACAGTATAAAGGCAAGTCACCAAAGAAGCCAAAACATTATGTCCCAGCTGCAGCCCGGTGGAGAGGACAGCAGTGGTGCTGGATCAAATCAGGAAGATGAGTTTGTGTTTTTTTTCTTTTTTTCATTTTTGTTTTCACAGCATCCCTGAAGTTTTCCCTCAAAAATGCGAACCAGTAACAGAACCAAGATGTGTGTACAGATAGAGTACCAGATCCAAGTTGTATGTATGGCTAGAGTAGCAGAACCAAGCTGAGTGCATAGATAAAGTAATAGAACCAAGCTGCATGCATAGATACAGAAACAGAACCAAGCTGTGTCCATAAATACAGTAACAGAACCAAGCTGTGTCCATAAATACAGTAACAGAACCAAGCTGCACGCATAGATACAGCAACAGAACCAAGCTGCGAGCATAGATACAGTAAGAGAACCAAGTTCTGTGTCTAGCTACAATACAAACTCAACCTGCTGGTATAGATTAAGTACCAAGCTGTATGTATAGACACAGTAATAGAACCAAGTTGTATGTATATATACAGTAACAGAATCAAGCTGTGTGCATATAGTAACAGAACCAAGCAGTATAGATACAGTAACAGAACCAAGCTGTATGTATAGATACAATAACAGAACCAATCTGTACGTATAGATACAATAACAGAACCAAGCTGGGTACATAGATGCAGTAACAGAACCAATCTGTGTGTATAGCTACCGTAACAGAACTAAGGTTTATGTATAGATAGAGTAACAGAACCAAACTGGGTGCATAGATATCGTAACAGAACAAATCTGTATGTATAGATATAGTAACAGAACCAACCTGTGTACACAGATACAGTAACAGAACTAAGCTATATTCATAGATACAGTAACAGAACCAACCTGCGTATGTAGGTACGGTAACATAATAAACCTGCATGTATAGATAGAGTAAGAGAACCAAGCAATGTGCACAGTACCAAAGCCAAGCTGTATGCATAGATACACTAACAGAACCAAGCTATATGTATAGATACAGTAACAGAACCAAGCTGAGTGCATAGATACAGTACCAGAACCAGGCTGTATGAATAGCTATTGTAAGAAGGTACAAGGAATCATCGTGGATGATAGGTACGTGTCACCGAGGTTCCTGGCCTCGGTGGAGTAAGAGATTTTATGTGTCAGCAGCAGTTGCTGTTTGACACCTAATACTTAGTATGGCTGTATAGCTGATCCGGGACGGCTGTTACTGGGAGTAGTCAAAGTGCTGGGTGGGTGACTACTCCATGTTCCAGGCCGGATTTTGCCAGGCCTAAAAACCAGACAGCACTGCCAGGTGAGGAGAATTACCTCAGTCTGACTGTGGAGCTCAGGAGGTGTGTGTGCTGGGTTCTGAGGCTTGTGCCGTGCTGGAGGACTGAGACCCGTCTGTAAGGGAAACGGGCCCCCTAAAAGCCTGCTATGGACTGCTGGAGAGGCAGAACTGCCAACAAGGTGATTTTTGCTATGTGGATTTTCTATTATGTGTGAACTAACACCAAGACTGCAAAGTGACGTTTTGTTTTTGCTTTATGTGTGAATAAACACAGAAGTTTTATTTAAGAACTGGTAATTTGCCTCTGTACTGCGTCCACACACCCTGTCTACCAGAGTGAATCCCCACAATACAGTAACAGAACCATGCTGTGTGTATAGATACAGTAACAGAACCAAGCTGCGTGCATAGATACATTACCAAAACAAAACTGAGTTTATAGATAGTAGAGATGAGCGAATTTCATGTTTCGTTTGGTGGTAAAAGCAGAATTGCGTTATGGATTCCGTTACCACTGACCATAACGCAATTCTATGACGGAATGCATAACGGAATGCCTTTAGAGGCATTCCGTTATTCATTCCGTCATAATAGAAGTCTATGGCCTGCATAATAGATCCGTCCCGGAAACTCCCCTACATACAATAACAGAACCAAGCTGCGTTTATAGATACAGTACTGTAACAAAATCAAGCTGTGTGCATAGTAGGGCTGGGCGATATGGCCTAAAATCTATATCACGATATCATTTGAAGCATGTGCGATATATATCGCAATATATTATTCTCTTCTGTATGTATACAAATTACATGGCCATCATCATCCATGTTCCCCAGCCAGCGCAATCATGTTCCCCAGCCAGCGCAATCAGCTCCATGCCATTGCCGACATCATCATGTCCCCCAGCCAGCAGCATCAGCCCCATGCCATAGCCATCCACCCCCCCCGGTAGATTCGGGCCCCTGCTAATATACTTACCATTCCTGCAGGGTGCGTGGCTGGCTGATGGAGTCCGCATGAGACGGACCGCGTCTTCTTCCCAGCATGCACTGGGAGGGACCCGACGTCACACACAGCGTCAGCCAGCGCGCTGACTATGTGTGCACGCAATGCCCTGGCCAGTGCAGCGCGGTGCAGAGTCAGGAGGCCACAGAGCGGTGAGTGAGAAGCTTCTTCAATACACTATTCATCTATCGCGATATGGCGCTGTAGCTAAAATCTATATTGTTGCCCGAATTTATGGCGATAATATTGAATATCGTTTATATCGCCCACCCCTAGTGCATAGATACTGTAACTGAACCAAACTCTGTGCATAAATACAGTAACAGAACCAAACTGTGTATATACAGTATCAGAACCAATTTGTATCTATAGATACAGTATCAAAACCAAGGTGTGTGTATAGATAGAGTAACAGAACCAAGCTGTGTGCATAGATACAGTAACAGAACCAACCTGCGGGTATAGTTACAGTACCAAGTTGTATGTATAGATATAGTAACAGAACAAGCTGTATCCATAGATACAGTAACAGAACCAACCTGTGTGCATAGATACAGTAACAGAACCAAGCTGAGTGTATAGATACAGTAACAGAACCAAGCTGTGTGCATAGATAAAGTAACAGAACCAACCTGTGTATATAGCAACAGTATCAAGCTGTATGTATACAGATACAGTAACAGAACCAACCTGCGTGTATAGAAACAGTAACAGAGCAACCTGCGTGGATACAGTAACAGTAGCAACCTGCCTGTATAGACACAGTAACAGAACCAAGCTGCGTGCATAGATACAGTTACAGAACAAACCTGTGCATATAGATACAGTAACAGCACCAAGCCATATAGAAATATACAGTAACAGAACCAAGCTGCGTGCATAGATACAGTAATAGAACCAAGCTGCGTGCATAGCAGGGGCGTTGCTAGGGTCTCAAAAGATCCGGGGCCCAAGCACCAATTCTCTAAGTTGAACAACTGCACCCCCCCGCAAACACTAGCATTGAAGACATTTTACTGTACTTGTTATACAGCAGCACGTACCTCTCACATCCAGGGCCTCCCAGGTGACGTCTCCTCTGATGTAGATCTTTTCTGTCATCATCTTCTCCATTCGGTCCGGACACTTCTCTCAGCCACCTCGTCTCTGCAGAGTGTGACGCACAGACATCTTAACTTCCTTACTTTTCTGTACCCCCAAATACTATCCTGAAGAAAAATTTGTGCCCCCCATAGTAACAGTACTCCTCATAGTCCCACCAATAGTAATTCCCTTCTAGAATTCTCTCATTAGTAATACTGCCCCCTACTGGACCCAACAGTGATAATGCTCCACAAGAGTGCCTACATTAGTAGAAGAGCCCTCCAGTATTAATAATACCCTCACAGAGCCCCCAGTGGTAATAAAGCTCTCTACAGACCCCTCAGTAGTAATAAGTCTCCCCATAGTACTCTTAGTAGAAATAATGTGGATCCCTCCTATAGAGCTCCCAGTAGTAATAAGAACGTCTAATGTCCCCTGGATTTAAAATGCCCCCACAGTGCCCCCAGTAGTTATAATGCCCCCTACTGTTACAATGCTTGCCCTGAAGCGCCCCAAGTATTTATAATGTCGCCTGCACTGTCCCCTGTAGTTCTATCACCCTATACTGTCATAATGCTCGCCCTTAAGTTCCCCCAATATTTATGATGTCGCCTTCAGTGCCCCTATAGTTATATTCCTCCGTTTAGTGTCCTCAGAAATAATAATTCCTCAGCACCTCCGCCATACAGTCCCATGTAAATAACACTATTTCCCTCCCTCCCCCATAAAGAACCATATAAATACCATCACAGCATCTCTCCAGCACCCTCCAATATACAGTCCCATGTAAATAACATTGCTCTCTATCCACAGCCCCGTCCAAAATACAGTCCTATGCAAATAACATCACACCATCTCTCCTGCCCCTTCCAACATACAGTCCCATGTAAATAACATCACCTCCCAGTGGCGTAGGGATCGCCATAGCAGCCATAGCAATGGCTATGGGGCCCTACACCACTGGGGTCCCGCCGCCGAAAAATAAAATATGTGGCAAGTGGGCCGGGCGTAGGTGGCGCTGTGATAGGGGGCGGTCGGACTCGGAGCCGGAGGGCGGAGGTAGAGAGGCAGTCTGGGCGGTGGTTCGTCGGAAGTGGAGGAGGCGGAGTCGCACATACAAAGAAGCTGCTGGAGTGTGGGTGGCTGGCTTGGCGGGTGGCTTGCGTGCGCAGTACGGGTACGGTTCGGTCAGGTGTCGGTCGGTTCATCTTCAAGTGGCTGAGGTGAGGGCTGACTGGGGAGTGGGACTGAGTCTGTCACTGTCTGAGTCTGTCCGACCGAAACGGCAGGCGGCAGTGTCAGTCAGTGGAGAGACGTGTACTCCACACTGTAACTGGAGACTAGTGTAGTGGACAAGTGAGGAGACTGGAGTTATTTCATCTGTGTTTGTGAGGTACAGCTGGATCTCAGCATCTTCCCTGCTAATCCCTATTCACACATATACCTGCTCAAGCCTGGCAGGCGCAGCTGCATTATTTAATAGTGTGGTGTGGTAATGGTTAATGGCATTGGCGAAGACAGCCACCTAATCCTATCTGAGGGGTCTGTATTCGACCCCTTCAGATAGGATTAGGTGGCTGTGTCCGCCAAAATGCCATTAACCATTACCACACCACACTATTAAATAATGCAGCTGCGCCTGCCAGGCTTGAGCAGGTATATGTGTGAATAGGGAAGATGCTGAGATCCGTCTGTACCTCACAGTGAGGTACAGCCGGATCTCAGCATCTTCCCTAATCCATATTCACACATATACCTGCTCAAGCCTGGCAGGCGCAGCTGCATTATTTAAAGGGATTCTGTCATCAGATTTAACCCCTCTAACCTAAACATATGCTCATGTCCAGATTAATAAGAAGAATTTTAAGCTGGCCTTATTAAACCTCACTGTGGATCTATTTGCCCCCAAAAAAGGTTCTTATAACCTGTCAATCACTTACTTAAGGTGCCCAAGGGGAGGTCCGTTAATACAGGGTGCCCGGGCGCACCCCTCGCCGTCTGGTGCCCAGCGGCGCTGAGCTGTAGAAGGCGGCGCAGAAGACAGGGAAGGCGGCGCTGGGCACCGGACGGCGAGGGGTGCGGCTAGGAACCATGTATTAACGGACCTCCCCTTGGGCACCTTAAGTAAGTGATTGACAGGTTATAAAAACCTGTTTTTTTAAGCAAATAGAGCCACAGTGAGGTTTAATAAGGCCAGCTTAGGATTCTTCTTATTAGTCTGGACATGAGCATATGTTTAGGTTAGAGGGGTTAAATCTGATGACAGAATACCTTTAATAGTGTGGTGTGGTAATGGTTAATGGAATTGGCGAAGACACAGCCACCTAATCCTATCTGAGGGGTCTGTAACACAAGAAGGTGAAAGTACATATCATGGGGTGTGTATGTGTATTAGACAGAAGGTAGGGATATGTATCTTGTGTAGTATGGGTATTAGGGAGGGTAAGGCCTCTTTCACACGGGCGTTGCGGGAAAATGTGCGGGTGCGTTGCGGGAACACCCGCGATTTTTCCGCGCGAGTGCAAAACATTGTAATGCGTTTTGCACTCGCGTGAGAAAAATCGCGCGGGTTTGGTACCCAAACCCGAACTTCTTCACAGAAGTTCGGGCTTGGGATCGGTGTTCTGTAAATAGTATTATTTTCCCTTATAACATGGTTATAAGGGAAAATAATAGCATTCTGAATACAGAATGCATAGTAAAACAGCGCTGGAGGGGTTAAAAATAAATAAAAATCATTTAACTCACCTTAATCCACTTGCTCGCGTAGCTGGCATCTCCGTCTGTCTCTTTTACTGTATAGGACCTGTGGTGAGCATTAACTATAGTTCAAGGACCTGGGATGACGTCACTCCGGTCATCACATGGTACGTCACATGATCTTTTACCATGGTGATTCACCATGGTAAAAGATCATGTGACGTACCATGTGATGACCGGAGTGACGTAATCCCAGGTCCTTGAACTATAGTTAATGCTCACCACAGGTCCTATACAGTAAAAGAGACAGACGGAGATGCCGGCTACGCGAGCAAGTGGATTAAGGTGAGTTAAACGATTTTTTATTTATTTTTAACCCCTCCAGCGCTGTTTTACTATGCATTCTGTATTCAGAATGCTATTATTTTCCCTTATAACCATGTTATAAGGGAAAATAATAATGATCGGGTCTCTATCCCGATCGTCTCCTAGCAACCGTGCGTGAAAATCGCACCGCATCCGCACTTGCTTGCGGATGCTTGCGATTTTCACGCAACCCCATTCATTTCTATAGGGCCTGCGTTACGTGAAAAACGCACAAAGAGGAGCATGCTGCGATTTTCACACAACGCAAAAGTGATGCGTGAAAATCACCGCTCGTGTGCACAGCCCCATAGAAATGAATGGGTCGGTATTCAGTGCGGGTGCAATGCGTTCACCTCCCGCATCGCATCCGCGCGGAATACTCGCTCGTGTGAAAGGGGCCTAAGGGGTATATATCTAGTGCTGATACAGAGCCGCTCTTCACCTACACATGTATCAGCGCTAGATATATACCCCTTACTCTCCCTAATACCCAAACTACACAAGATAAATATCCCTACCTTCTGTCTAATACACATACACACCCCACGATATGTACTTTCACCTTCTGGTGTTACAGACCCCTGTACAATTTAACAATCTTCTTTAATACACAGACATTTAGATTCATACATTTCCTACACTGGCACAAATGTGTTGCCAGTGACCACCTGTCTGTGCTCAGTCCTACGCCTAACCGTCGCAAGTGCATGAGGAGCTGCGTATGTGGCGGCGAGGTCCGAGAGGTATGTAGGGGTGGGGGGGCCCGGGAGGGGGGGCCCATAATTTTTTTTTGCTATGGGGCCCAGTCATTTCTAGCTACGCCCCTGTCACCTCCTCAATATTCAGTCCCATATAAATAACATCACTCCCTCCCCCAGACACCTTCAACATACAGTCCCATGTAAATAAAATCACCCCCTCCCCAGCCACCTCCAACAAGCAGTCCCATGTAAAGAACATTACCCCTTAACATTCAATCCCATGTAAATAATATCACTCCCTCCCACAGCTGCCTTGAACATGCAATCCCATATAAATAACATTACCCCTCAACATACAGTCCCATGTAAATAACATCACCCTACCCCAGCCACTTCCAAATTTCAGTCCCATGTAATTAACATCACTCCACCTCACTGTCCCATGTAAATAACTTCCTTCCCTTCAGCCCTAACATACAGTCACAATTAAATAACTACAACTCCCAACATTGCTCTGCTTCTCAAACTGCGTAATCTACCCCTTCACTTACCTCTCATGTAGCAGATCTCACTACAGCCTCTTCCCAGGGCTTCTCTTCACTGCTGAGCTGTCCTCTCCTGCACTGGTCAAATGATGGTGACATCATCCCAGGTCCTTTTCAGCTACTGCATTTAGAACTGATCACAGCTCTTGCAGTGCATTAGATTCAATTGTATTGCCATCCTGAGGACGGCAATACAGTTATATCTAACAGGCAGGCGGGACATTCGGGGCTTGGGACAAAACATCAGGGGCCCAGGCCCCGAATGTTTTGACCTAGTGACCCCCCTTGGTGCATAGATATAGTAATAGAACCAAGCTGCATGCTTAGATACAGAAACAAAAACCAAGCTGTGTCCATAAACACAGTAACAGAACCAAGCTGCATGCATAGATACAGAAACAGAACCAAGCTGTATCTATAAATACAGTAACAGAACCAAGCTGTATGCATAGATGTAGTAAGAGAATCAAGTTCTGTGCCTAGATACAATACAAACTCAACCTGCTGATATAGATTAAGTACCCAGCTGTATGAATAGATACAGTAATAGAACCAAGTTGTATGTATATATACAGTAACAGAACAAATCTGTATGAATAGATATAGTAACAGAACCAACCTGTGTACATAGATACAGTAACAGAACTAAGTTGTATCCATAGATACAGTAACAGAACTAACCTGCGTATGTAGGTACGGTAACATAATCAAGCTGCATGTATAGATACAGTAACAGAACCAAACAACGTGCAGAGACACAGTACCAAAACCAAGCTGTATGCATACAAACACTAACAGAATCAAACTGTATCCATATATACAGTAACCAAGCTACATGCATAGATACCATAACAGAACCAAGCTGTGTGCATAGATTCAGGAACAGAACCAAGCTGCACGTTTAGATATAATAACAGAACCAAGCTGTGTGTACTGATAAAGTAACAGAATCAAGCTGCATGTATAGATACATTACCAGAGCCAAGCTGTATATATAGATACAGTACCAGAACCAAGCTGAGTGTATAGATACAGTAACAGAACCATGCTGTGTGAATAGATAAAATAACAGAACCAACCTGTGGATATAGCAACAGTACCAAGTTGTATGTATAGATACAGAAACAGAATAAAGCTGTATGTATAGATACAGTAACAGAACCAACCTGCATGTATAGAAACAGTAACAGAGCAACCTGCACGTAGAAATACAGTAACAGTAGAAACCTGTGTGAATAGATCCAGTAACAAGCCATATAGAAAGATACAGTAACAGAACCAAGCTACATGCACAGATACAGTAAGTGAACCAACCTGCGTATGTAGATACGGTAACAGAATCAGGCTACACGTATAAATACAGCAACAGAACCAAGCTGTGTATAGCGATACAGTAACAGAACGAAGCTGTATGTATAGATACAGTAACAGAACCAAGCGGTATGTATTGATACAGTGAAATCCAAGCTATATGTATAGATACAGTAACAATACCAAGCTGCGTCTATACATAAAGTAAAAGAACCAAGTTGTGTGCATAGATACAGTAACAGAACCAAGCTATATGTATAGATACAGTCATAGAACCAAGCGGTATGTATAGATACAGTAACAGAACGAAGCTATATGTATAGATACAGTAACAGTACCAAGCTGTATGTAGAGATACAATAACAGATCCAGTCTGTATGTATAGATACAGTAACATAACCAAGCTGTGTGCATAGATACAGTAACAGAACCGAGCTGCTTGTATAGATAAAATAAGAGAACCAAACTGTGTGTATAGATATAGTAACCGGACCAAGCTCTATGTATGCATACTGTACCAGAACCAAGCTGTATCCATAGATACAGTAACAGAACCAAGCTGTATCCATAGATACAGTAACAGAACCAAGCTCTGTGTATAAATTCAGTAACACAACCAAGCTGCACATATAGATACAGTAACAGAATCAACCTGTATGTATAGATACAGTAACAAGACCAAGCTCTATGTATGCATACTGTACCAGAACCAAGCTGTATCCATAGATACAGTAACATAACCAAGCTGTATCCATAGATACAGTAACAGAACCAAGCTCTGTGTATAGATTCAGTAACACAACCAAGCTGCACATATAGATACAGTAACAGAACCAACCTGTATGTATAGATACAGTAACAAGACCAAGCTCTATGTATGCATACTGTACCAGAACCAAGCTGTATCCATAGATACAGTAACATAACCAAGCTGTATCCATAGATACAGTAACAGAACCAAGCTCTGTGTATAGATTCAGTAACACAACCAAGCTGCACATATAGATACAGTAACAGAACCAACCTGTATGTATAGATACAGTAACAGGACCAAGCTCTATGTATGCATACTGTACCAGAACCAAGCTGTATCCATAGATACAGTAACATAACCAAGCTGTATCCATAGATACAGTAACAGAACCAAGCTCTGTGTATAGATTCAGTAACACAACCAAGCTGCACATATAGATACAGTAACAGAACCAACCTGTATGTATAGATACAGTAACAGAACCAAGCTGAGTGTATAGATAGAGTAACAGGAACCAAGCTATGTGCATAGATAAAGTAACAGAACCAACCTGCGGATATAACAGTACCAAGCTGAATGTATAGATACAGAACAAAGCTGTATGTATAGATACAGTAACAGAACCAACCTGCGTGTATAGAAACCGTAACAGAGCAACCTGCGCATATAGATACAGTAACAGTAGAAACCTGCGTGCATAGCAGGGCTGTGGAGTTGGAGTCGAGGAGTCGGAGTCAGAGGCAATTTTGGGTACCTGGAGTCGGAGTCGGCAAAAAATGAACTGACTCCGACTCCGACTCCTACTAGATTTAAATTGGAATTAAAAAAAAAAGCAAGTTTAAATGTCCCAATTCACAAAAAGTTATAATTAATTACCGTATTTTTCGCCCTATAAGACGCACCTGCCCATAAGACGCACCTAGGTTTTTGAGGAGGAAAATAAGAAAAAAATAAATTTTAACCAAAAGGTGTGCTTATGGTGGGTTTTGAACTAATGGTGGTCTGTGGATGACACTATTATGGGGGATCTGTGGATGGCACTGTTATGGGGGGATCTGTGGATGGCACTGTTATGGGGGGATCTGTGGATGGCACTGTTATGGGGGGATCTGTGGATGGCACTGTTATGGGGGTACCTGTGGATGGCACTGTTATGGGGGCATCTGTAGGTGGCACTGTTATGGGGGCATCTGTGGGTGGCACTGTTATGGGGGCATCTGTGGGTGGCACTGTTATGGGGGCATCTGTGGGTGGCACTGTTATGGGGGCATCTGTGGGTGGCACTGTTATGGGGGCATCTGTGGGTGGCACTGTTATGGGGGCATCTGTGGGTGGCACTGTTATGGGGGCATATGTGGATGGCACTGTTATGGGGGATCATTGTGGGGGCATCTGTGGATGACACATATATAGCATCTTATCTTATGTGTCATCCACAGATCCCCCCCATAACAGTGTCCCTGTGTAGTGAATGGGGGCCGGCAGCTGTTTCTGTAATGGCAGTGGGGCCCGGTGCCTGCTTCATTCATAAAGTGGGCGGAGCAGGCGCGTGACGTAGTGAGCTACGCTACGAGCACCCACCCGGCCTCCTGACTGCCAAGAAGTTCGTAGTAAGTAGTACAGCGCTAGATTTAAGATGATTGGAATGCTTTAACAATACTCACAAGTTAGATATGATTACCGTATACTACAGTGAGAGGGGCCCAGTGTAGTAGAATACAGTGACTGCATCGGGCCCCGCTGCCATTACAGAAACAGATGCCGGCCCCCAGCCCCTCCTCCAGCTCAGCCTATTCACCGGACGGTCGCAGCATTCGCCCCCATAAGACGCACTGCTATTTTTCCCCCACTTTTGCGAAAAAAACTGTACTTCTCTACTGTAAGAATAAAGGCCAATGCATGCAGTGCATCACGTTACCGCAAAACGAACACGTTAAGTGACCATGAAGAAGCATGCTTTTCATACGCTTCACTATATGGCATGCAACGCACAGTTAAGGAGCGGCAATACTTATACTTTCCATTGTGTTGTGTTCCGCTGTTACAGGGAACGCAACGCCCATGGTTAACCTAGCCTCTCACTGATAACGGATTAGGTAAATATGTTTTTTGCAGGACTAGAGACACTTGTAGAAGGGAATGGATAGTCAATAGCTCAAGACTGAAGCTGTAAACCATTTGAAAAACTGCTGTCATTCAGCTAAGGCTATAAAAACTTGTAAACTCAGATTGTTAGCTTAAACTTTAAACATGACTATGGGATTCTACTAGGGAAATCATGTTTTAAAATAAATGCCCCTTCCCCTGCCCCTTCCTGGATCCTCCCACTGCTCTATCTTCAGCAGAAGATCAGCACACAAAGGAGAAGGCAGCAGCTTCCTAGCCAGTAGTTCTGTGGTAATGACATATATGTTGCCTTTCTTTCCTTCAAGGAATGTATAAAATAGATTCGCATATTAAATACAGAGGAGTCGGAGTCGGAAGTACCAAAAACGGAGGAGTCTGAGTATTTATCTACCGACTCCACAGCCCTGGTGCATAGATACAGTAACGGAAGCAACCTGTGTGCATAGACACAGTAACAGAACCAACCTACGTGCATAGATACAGTAACAGAACAAACCTGTGTGTATAGATACAGTAACAGTACCAAGCCGTATAGAAAGATACAGTAACAGAAGCAAGCTACATGCACAGATACAGTAAACGAACCAACCTGCGTATGTAGATACGGTAACAGAATCCGGCTACATGTATAGATACAGTAACAGAACCAAGCTGCGTATAGAGATACAGTAACAGAACAAAGCAGTATCGATAGATACAGTAACAGAACCAAGCGGTGTGTATAGATACAGTAACAGAACCAAGGAGTATGTAAAGATAAGGTAACAGAACCAAGCTGTATGTTCAAATACAGTAACAAAACCAAGTGGTATGTATAGATAGAGTAAAATCCAAGCTGTATGTATAGATACAGCAACAGGGTGTTGTGCTAACGCGATGACGTAGACAAGCTACATTACGCCTCCCTCCTCCCCCTCCACCTGCCACAGCATGCAATTTATCTGCCGTCCTACTGTCCTAAAAGATCTGAGGGAGTGGAGAGGAGGGGGAAAAAATAAATAAAGAAAAAATGAAGAAAGGGGGGGGGAGACAAGGAGAGGAGAAGAAAAAGAAAAATTATTATTAAAAAGGGGAAAGAAGGGAGAAAGTAGAAAAAAAGAAAAAAAAAATGTCCCCAAAGCAAAATAGGCATTCTGCTGAACATACATTGGTCAAAACAGGCCAGTAACAGAATTGCCTAAAATTTATCAATTTTTGAAGTCCCCAAAAGCTGTCACTACAAGAGCGGGATATAAAGGGTCGCAAGATCTGGATGTAGTTAAAAAAGGTGGATATAATATGGAAGAAGCTTCTGACCATTACATCCAGGAGGTGGGGGCGGAGAGAGATGATGTTGTTACTGCTTTGTCCAAAGGTGAATCCTCACCACTGAATTAAATTCTAGGTGCAGTTAAAAAAACGGAGAGCTAATTAAAGTCATCTCTACTCATCTTGGGGTAATTCAGACCGATGTAGCTCTGATAATACTCTACTATAAGTCACTACTATAGAAAAATTGTAGAGGTCTTGGAGAAGGAAGTTAAAATGTTCAAAATGGAAAAACCTATGTTAAGATCTGAGGGTAACACCCTAAAAAAAAAAGATGGTGGATCTCGACGATAGGTCTAGGCGAAGCAATGTGAAAATAATGGGCCTACCAGAAGGCAACTTGTCTCACGAGATAGGGATATGATCCTTAGAAGGGCAAGGGAGTGCCTCTCCATTTTTATAATGGAAATAGACTGTCCTTTTTTCCTGATTTTTCTAAGGATACTCAAGATAAAAGACGTAGCTACATCGAGGTTAAGAGACGACTTTGTGAAAAGAACATTAAATATTAATTTGTGTACCCGGCCAAATTGCGGATAATTTCTAACATTTCTAACTCCTGACCTTGTGGTGGACTGGCTTGATCAGAATAACATTTGAACCTTTTTTTTTTCTCTCATCGTGGCGGGCGAGGGGGAATGAATGGGGAGAGGTGGTCATAGTGGAGAGATCTGTCCAAGACGACGGCGGATCAAAAGTTGGAGGGGGGGTAGGAGGGAGGTTTGTTGGGTGGGTTGCAATGCGTCTCCCAGGTTGGGGGGGGGAAGGAAGCTGATTGATGTCGATTAGAATTCTAACCTGGAATGTTTTGGGGCTTGGCAATAAATTAAAAAGACAGGCAGTCTGTGATCGGGTTCGGAGACATCTTCCAGCAATTGTTAGTTTAGTAGAGACCCATTTTACGGAAGGGGAGATCCCTCGACTCGGTGGGGGTTGGGCCGCGCAGACTTATCACTCCACTTTTTCCAGTTGTTCAAGAGGAGTTACAGTATTAATTCATAAAGGGATTGACTTCGTCTGCCGGGCCTCCTCCATCGATAAGCAGGGGAGATTTGTTTTTCTTCATGGGAATTTATCTGGAAAAATATGTACTTTGGCTTTTATTTATATCCCCCCCCCCCTTTTTTCTCTTCATGTACTTAATTGTTTATTAACTTTTATGGATTGGTGGCCTGAATGCCCAGTCATTGTGATGGGGGATTTTAATTGTGTTATCAATCCAGTAAAGGATAGGGTTTCCACGGAGATATGTATGTAGCGCGTCAAGGGTCTCCTTTGGCCCAAGAATATGGCATTGTGGACATATGGGGATATTTAGGAAAGGGGAAACAAGCATATTCTTGTGTTAGTAAATCTGGGAGGTCGATGTCTAGGATAGATCTGGCCTTGATAAATAAAAACTATTTGAAGTACATAAAAATTAATGAAGCTAGGTCTTTATCCGACCATCTACCTCTTGCTGTTAAATTATGTTTGGTCCAGGATAAATATAGTGCTAGGCCTCAATTTAGATTAAACCCCCATTGGATTTCTGGATTAATGGATAACCACGAATTGATTAAACAGGAGATATAATTACTATCCCAAAAAAATTCTAAGTCAGCAAGGACCCACCTGGTATGGGATGCATTCAATGCCTACATAAGGGGGGTGTTTATTAGTAATATCTCCAACTTGAGAAAGAGCTATGCTAAGAAAGAGAGAGCTGCAAGAAGCAGCGGCTGCTGCTATGGATGACTATTCCACTAAGAATACAGAACAAACTAGGGAAAATATGCAGAGGACAAGTCAGGCCTTTTCTGACTTTCTTCTGGATAAGGGTCCATTCACACGTCCATAAGTGTTTTGCGGATGGGTTTTTGAACTAAGTTTATAAATATGGTTAAGCTTTTGTAAAAAAAACTCCTAGGGCGAGGCTGAATATTAATAAGATACTTACAAGGTGTATCTTTATGGTGAGGGATACTATTCAAGAATGTCCATTATCTCCATTATTATTTGATATTTATATTGAGCCCCTTGCTGCTAGAGTCAGGCAAGACCCTATGATTGAAGGGTTTGGGACATTGGGAACAGAAGATCGTATTTCCCTATATGCTGATGATGTTTTATTTTATATAAAACATATTGATTCCACACTTCTACGGGTTATTCGAGTTGTTAATTCCTTTGGTGAGGTTTCGGATCTTGATATTAATTGGTCTAAAATTATTCTTATGCCCCTGGATAAATTACAACCCTTTTCTGACGAGTTGTTACTGACTATTTTGGATTTGGGTATCATTATCTCTGCTAAGATTCAACACTTCCTAAAGTCGAATTTGATCCCATTGATAACCAAATTGAGATCTAAAATAAAGATATTGCTCTTTATATAGATAGAATATATTTGGTAAAGAGGGTGATTTTGACTCAATTATTGTATATCCTCAGGAATTCCCCAGTATGGATTGAAGATAAGTTTTTTAAGTTGATTGAGAGAATTATCAATGATCTACTCTGGGGGAGGGTTAAGGGGTTAAGGTTAGGGTTAAATTGGGGCATTTTTATAAGCCAATGGAACAAGGAAGATTAAATGTTCCCTATTTCAAAGGCTATTTTATAGCATCACAACTATGGTTGTACCATGAATGGGAGAAAAGTCCACTATGTAAAACTTTGGTGAAGAGGTCGCCACTTGATAATATTTTTACCCTACTGGAATCTGGTCAATGAATTAATCCCCAACAGGACTATATAGTTGCTACGGAGCTACTTATTAAGTCCTGGAATACTATTAGACATTGGTTTAGGATAAAGGGATCTCTTTGTTGTACACCCCTCTGGCATAATTATCATTTACAGGCCCTCGACGAACTGGTTCGGGATCAGTATTGGCAAAAGAATAACATTCAGTATCTTACACAGGTGGTTGGAAATGGTTATTTTTTTCTTTTATGGAGTTACCACAAAGAGAAAATATTTCTAACTTATCTTGGTTTTGGTATTTTCAGTTACGTTCGGCACTTTCTAGTATAAAAGAAAAATTGTTTTGTGATATTGATACTTCCACATTTTTGCATGATTTCATAGTAAAGCTGCCACAAAGAGTTAAGATTTCTCAATATTATAAATATTTACTTAAAGCACGATTTATTAATTTGAAGTCCCCTGGGCAAAAAGCCCCGAGAAGGGATTGCCCAATGATTCAATCGGCTGATTGGGATAATATATTGGGGACATTAGTTTCTCATAATTTTAATCATACACTGGTTCAATTTAATATTTTACACAGAATTTATATTACACTTTTTTGGCTTAATAAATGGGGTTTGAGAAACACTTCCAATTGTCGACAGTGTGATACACCTGAGGCTGATCATCTACATATGTTTTGGACCTGTATAGAATTAGAAGAATACTGGAGGGCAATACACAACTATACCATTCAAAAATTTAAAGTGGCAATTCCATTTATGGTAGAGTCCTGGATTTTGAGTGATCTATCCAGGGTTGGGTGCCATAAATATAAAAGGATTCTTTTTGTTAAAGATAATGTTTTTGGCAAGACTCTTGATTGCAAGAGCTTGGTTTACATCTAATGCTCCAAGTATTGATACATGGCTAAATCTCATTAACAAGATTAAAAGTTATGAAAAAATCTTAATGAATCCTGCCTCAACCTTCTCAATATCCCCATTCTGCCTTGTTGTCGGTGGGGAAGGGAGACGCATTGCAAAAGGAGGGGGGGTTGGGAGGGATTTCGGGGAGTAAGATTAAAAAAATAATAATCATAGTCACTTAACCCAAACCTAGTTACTAGCATTTTATGCATTATCTCCTTGGTATTTTCACAGTTAAGACATATTTTCCATTGCTGAATACTATGTCCCTAACCTTTTGGCAAACTTTGCATTGAACAATAGTATAGTGTGTGTATATGAGGAATACAGATGTTTTTGTTCTTTATATAAATTGCATTTAGCATTTTTTAGCAGTTTTTCCCTTTGCAGCCTCTGTCTCTAGTTTGCGGTTCTCCAGGATCTGCTAGGTGGAGACTAGCTGCCATCCACTGAACACAGAAAACAGAGGATAATCTGCATCCTAACTCACTCAGAGGCAGCGCCAAGATCATGGAGGAGGTTGGAAAGAGCTACTGACCTTCATGGAAATGAATTTAGCATTTGGGCTGAGACAGATAATGTCTATACAGGCTCTCTTGCTATGCCCCTCTCTGAACTCCTGCTCGCTCCTTTCCCTCCCCTCTCCATATACTTGCATTAACATGTGTGATATGATCCTTCTGTGAGCCACTCCCATCCTGAACAGCTTCAAGAGATATTTCAAAGAGAAAAGCACTTAGTAAGGAAGGGGCAGAGAAGTAGCAATAAATGGTTGGGAAACTTTTAACATCGGGATTCCTTCTGCGTCTTGTATGTGCTCTCTCTCATGACAAATGACAGTCCATCCAATATACAGAAAAGATGCATCAGGGTCATAGCCATTTGCTTGCGGGTGTTCACTTTGGTCTTCACGGAGGGTAATGTAGTGAAAACTTACCACCCATATACGGGATTGGTCCATGGGGTGCATAATGTCCATAAAAGTACTTTTAAGTTTGCTTGAGAAAGGGGGCGGGTTCCCCAAAATATAGCTTCAGGAGTGCTGCTGGGTGCTTATCCCCTCTGGACGCTGTGTCTCTAAAATCTATAACTTGGGACTTTAAATGTACTTATAGGCATTGTGCATTTTGTAGACTAATCCTGGATGTGTGATATACCGTGGGTCTTCATTGCATGGTTTTCTGGGGAGATTGGGGTGAGCGCTCACAAATGGATGTTTTCGGTTTTGGTGCATATTTTTAGTATATTAGAGGAGCAGAAAGGTACACAGCTGATAACAGGAAAACTGGACATTTCTTTTTGATTAGACAAATTGAAAGGTTTCTTTTCGTCCCTTGTACTATCATTTAACTTTTTATGAATTAAACAATTGCTACTGTAAAAAAAATGTAAAAAACAAAACAATAGATACAGTAACAGGACCAAGCTGCATCCATACATAAAGTAAAAGAACCAAGTTGTGTGCATAAATATAGTAACAGAACCAAGCTGTATGTATAGATACTGTAACAGAACCAAGCTGTGTGCATAGACACAGTACCAAAACCAAGCTCTATGTATTAATGCAGTAACAGAACCAAGCTGTGTACTTAAATAGAGTAACAGAACAAAGCTGTATGTATAGATACAGTCACAGAACCAAGCGGTATGTATAGGATACAGTAACAGTACCAAACAGTACCAAGCTGTATGTAGAGATACAATAACAGATCCAATCTGTATGTATAAATACAGTAACATAAGCAAGCTGTATCCATAGATACAGTAATAGAACCAACCTGCGTGCATAGATATAGTAACAGAACCAAGTTGCATGCATATATACAGTATCAAAACCAAGCTATATGTATAGATAAAGTAAAAGAACCAAGCTGCTGACATAGATATAGTAACAGAACCAAGCTTTATGTATAGATGCAATAACAGAACCATGCTGTATCAATAGATACAGTAACAGAACCAAGCTGAGTGTATAGATACAGTAACAGAATCAAGCTGCGCATATAGATACTGTAACAGAACCTAGCTGCGTGCATAGATACAGTAAAAGAACCAACCTGCGGGTATAGATACAATACCAAGCTGTATGTATAGATACAGGAACAGAACCAAGCTGTATCTATAAATACAGTAACAGAACCAACCTGCGCATATAGATACAGTATCAGAACCAAAGTGTGTCCATAGATACAGTATCAGAACCAAGCTGTATCCATAGATACAGTATCGGAACCAAGCTCTGTGTATAGATGATAATACAGTAACAGAACCAACCTGCATATATAGATAGGGTAACAAAATAAAACTGCATGTGTATAAATGGTATCAGAACCAAGCTGCGTATATTGATACAGTAACAGAACCATGCTGTATGTACAAAAATAGTAACACAACCAAGCGGTATGTACAGATACAGTAAAAATCAAGCTGAATGTAGAGATACAGTAACAGAACCAAGCTGCATCCACAGCTGGTGAAGAGGTCGCCACGTGATAATATTTTTACCCTACTGGAATCTGGTCAATGAATTAATCCCCAACAGGACTATATAGTTGCTGCGGAGCTACTTATTAAGTCCTGGAGTACTATTAGAGATTGGTTTAGGATAAAGGGATCTCTTTGTTGTACACTCCTCTGGCATAATTATCATTTACAGGCCCTAGACGAACTGGTTGGGAATCAGTATTGGTAAAAGAATAACATTCGGTATCTTACACAGGTGGTTGGAAATGGTTATATTTTTTCTTTTATGGAGTTACCACAAAGAGAAAATATTTCTAACTTATCTTGGTTTTGGTATTTTTAGTTACGTTCGGCACTTTCTAGTATAAAAGAAAAATTGTTTTGAGATATTGATACTTCCACATTTTTGCATGATTTCATAGTAAAGCTGCCACAAAGAGTTAAGATTTCTCAATATTATAAATATTTACTTAAAGCACGATTTATTAATTTGAAGTCCCCTGGGCAAAAAGCCCGGAGAAGGGATTGCCCAATGATTCAATCGGCTGATTGGGATAATATAATGGGGAATGTGACATTAGTTTCTCATAATTTTAATCATACACTGGTTCAATTTAATATTTTACACAGAATTTATATTACACCTTTTTGGCTTAATAAATGGGTTTTGAGAAACACTTCCAATTGTCGACGGTGTGATACACCTGAGTCTTATCATCTACATATGTTTTGGACCTGTATAGAATTAGAAGAATACTGGAGGGCAATACACAACTATACCATTCAAAAATTTAAAGTGGCAATTCCATTTATGGTAGAGTCCTGGATTTTGAGTGTTCTATACAGGGTTGGGTGCCATAAATATAAAAGGATTCTTTTTGTTAAAGATAATGTTTTTGGCAAGACTCTTGATTGCAAGAGCTTGGTTTACATCTAATGCTCCAAGTATTGATACATGGCTAAATCTCATTAACAAGATTAAAAGTTATGAAAAAATCTTACATCAAAAAAGAAACATTAAGATATGGCGCGAATAAAAATCTTAATGAATCCTGCCTCAACCTGCTCAATATCCCCATTCTGCCTTGTTGTCGGCGGGGAAGGGAGACGCATCGCAAAAGGAGGGGGGGTTGGGAGTGATTTGGGGGAGTAAGATAAAAGAAAAAAACTAGTTACTATCATTTTATGCATTATCTCCTTGGTATTTTCACAGTTAAGAAATATTTTCCATTGCTGAATACTATGTCCCTAACCTTTTGGCAAACTTTGCATTGAACAATAGTATAGTGTGTGTATATGAGGAATAGAGATGTCCCGAACTATTCGCCGGCGAACAGTTACCGGCGAACATCGCTTGTTCGCGTTCGCCGCGGCGGGCGAACATATGCGATGTTCGGTCCGCCCCCTATACGTCATCATTGAGCAAACATTGACCCTGTACCTCACAGTCAGCAGACACATTCCAGACAATCAGCATACCCTCCATCCCAGACCCTCCCACCTCCTATCAAAAAGCAAGGACAGCATCCATCTTAGATTAATTCTGAAGTTGCAGTGTTAGTGAGAGCAGGGAGAGTGCTGCTGCTGCTGAATTAATAGGGAAATCGTTATCTAGGCCAGTGTTCTGTGTCCACTCCAGTCCTCAAATACTCATCTGCTGTAAGGACAGCATCCTGACAGCACCCCAAAAAGCCATTTTTAGGGCTGGTACATCAGTCTGCTTTTTTTTTCTATATACAGTCTTGTGAAAAAATTAGGACACCCTTTGAAAGCATGTGGTTTTTTGTAACATTTTTAATAAATGGTTATTTCATCTCCGTTTCAACAATACAGAGAGATTAAAGTAATCCGACTAAACAAAGAAAACTGAAGAAAAGTCTTTTCAAAGATCTTCTGTAAATGTCATTCTACAAAAATGCCTATTCTAACTGAGGAAAAAGATAGGACACCCTTGCCCCTAATAGCGAGTGTTACCTCCATTGGCTGAAATAACTGCAGTGAGACGGTTCTTGTAGCCATCTACCAGTCTTCGACATCGGTCTGAGGAAATTTTACCCCACTCCTCAATGCAGAACTTTTTCAGCTGTGAGATGTTTGAGGGGTTTCTTGCACGTACAGCCCTTTTCAAGTCACCCCACAGCATCTCAATGGGATTCAAATCTGGACTTTGACTTGGCCATTCCAGGACTCTCCATTTCTTCTTTTTCAGCCAATCTTTGGTTGATTTACTAGTATGTTTTGGGTCATTGTCATGTTGCATGGTCCAGTTCCGCTTCAGCTTTAATTTTCTAACTGATGGTCTCACATGTTCTTCAAGCACCTTCTGATACACAGTAGAATTCATCGTGGATTCTATGATGGTGAGCTGACCAGGTCCTGCTGCAGCAAAGCAGCCCCAAACCATGACACTTCCACCTCCATGCTTCACAGTTGGTATGAGGTTCTTTTCTTGGAATGCTGTGTTTGGTTTACGCCAAACATGTCCTCTGCTGTTGTGTCCAAATAATTCAATTTTGGACTCATCTGTCCAAAGAACATTATTCCAGAAGTCCTGGTCTTTGTCAACTTTATCGCTGGCAAATGTCAGTCTGGCCTCGATGTTTCTCTTGGAAAGCAAAGGTTTCCTCCTTGCACACCTCCCATGCAAGTTAAACTTGTACAGTCTCTTTCTGATTGTAGAGGCATGTACTTCTACATCAACAGTAGCCAGAGCCTGCTGTAGTTCTCGAGATGACACTTTAGGGTTTTTGGATACCTCTTTTAGCATCTTGCGGTCTGCTCTTGGGGTGAACTTGCTGGGGCGACCAGTCCTGGGCATGTTGGCAGTTGTTTTGAAAGCCCTCCACTTGTAGACTATCTTCCGGACAGTGGAATGGCTGATTTCAAAATCTTTTGAGATCTTTTTAAATCCCTTCCCAGACTCATAGGCTGCTACAATCTTTTTTCTGAAGTCCTCTGACAGCTCTTTTGCTCTCACCATGGTGCTCACTCTCACTTCAACAGTCAGGAGCACACCAAACTAAATGTCTGAGGTTTAAATAGGGCAAGCCTCATTCAACATGCAGAGTAACGATCTACTAATTATGTGCACCTGGTGTAATATACCTGTGTGAGATCTGAGCCAATTTAAGAGGGAATACATGTGAGGGTGTCCTATCTTTTTCCTCAGTTAGAATAGGCATTTTTGTAGAATGACATTTACAGAAGATCTTGAAAAGACTTTTCTTCAGTTTTCTTTGTTTAGTTGGATTACTTTAATCTCTCTGTATTGTTGAAACGGAGATGAAATAACCATTTATTAAAAATGTTACAAAAAACCACATGCTTTCAAAGGGTGTCCTAATTTTTTCACATGACTGTATATATATTACAGTTGCCTGCCCGTGTGTGAGATGCCACAGGCCCACAGACTGTACTGTGTGCACACCACTCATATCGGGTGGCACAGTACCTTGCAGATAAAAAAAAGTCATTTAATTTTTTTCTCTTTAATATAATTGCAGTTGCCTGCCAGTGTGTGTCAGGCCCACTGACTGTACTGTGCCCACTGCCAGTGCCCACCACTCATATCGGGTGGCACAGTACCTTACAGATAAAAAAAAAGTCATTTAATTTATTCTCTGTAAAATAATTGCAGTTGCCTGCCAGTCAGTGTCAGGCAACAGACTGTGATGTGCCCACTGCCCACCACTCATATCGGGTGGCACAGTACCTTGCAGATAAAAAAAAAGTCATTTAATTTATTCTCTGTAAAATAATTGCAGTTGCCTGCCAGTCAGTGTCAGGCCAACAGACTGATGTGCCCACTGCCCACCACTCATATCGGGTGGCACAGTACCTTGCAGATAAAAAAGTCATTGAATTTTTTCTCTGTAATATAATTGCAGTTGCCTGCCAGTGTGTGTCAGGCCCACTGACTGTACTGTGCCCACTGCCCACCACTCATATCGGGTGGCACAGTACCTTGCAGATAAAAAAGTAATTACATTTTTTCTCTGTAATATAATTGCAGTTGCCTGCCAGTGAGTGTCAGGCCCACAGACTGTACTGTGCCCACTGCCCACCACTCATATCGGGTGGCACAGTACCTTGCAGATAAAAAAGTCATTTAATTTTTTTCTCTGTAATATAATTGCAGTTGGCTGCCAGTGTGTGTCAGGCCCACTGACTGTACTGTGCCCACTGCCAGTGCCCACCACTCATATAGGGTGGAACAGTACATTGCAGATAAAAAGTCATACAATTTTTTCTCTGTAATATAATTGCAGTTGCCTGCCAGTGTGTGTCAGGCCCACTGACTGTACTGTGCCCACTGCCAGTGCTCACCACTCATATTGCAAGGCACAGTACCTTGTAGATAAAAAAGTCATTACATTTTTTTTCTGTAAAATAATTGCAGTTGCCTGCCAGTGAGTGTTAGGCCCACAGACTGTACTGTGCCCACTGCCCACCACTCATATCGGGTGGCACAGTACCTTGCACGCATAGTACCACTAATCTAAAAACAAAATGACAGGAAGACACAGGCCACCCCGCAGGGGCCGTCGTGGTCGTGGTGCTGTGATTTCCTTTGGCCCTAGAATAATGCCCAGTGTTCAGAGGCCATGTACCCTGAACTCGAAAAGTTCTGAGGACATAGTTGACTGGCTTACACAGGACACCCACTCTTCTACAGCTTCCGCTCGGAACCTTGACGCACCATCCACCTCCAGCTTAGGGCACCTCTCAAGTTACCACTCGCCCGCCCGCCGCCACCACAAACACTAGCACCACAGCCGCTTCACTTGATCTGTCAGAGGAGTTTTTACACATCAGTTGGAAGAAATGAGTGATGCGCAACCATTATTGCCAGAGGATGTAGATAACAGGGATATGTCTCAGTCAGGGGTTGATGGCAATCTGGAGTTTGAGGTTTCCAGAATTGTGGACTCTCGCATTGTCCGCGGTTCTCTTCAGTACCTCGTTCATTGGAAGGGTTATGGTCCTGAGGAGAGGATGTGGGTTCCGGGTTCCGGTGTCGGACATTAAAGCCACTCGCCTCATCAGGGCATTTCATAGGGCTCATCCTGAGAAGGTGGGTCCTGGGTGTCCGGAGTCCACCCGTAGAGGGGGGGTGGTACTGTCACTACCAGAGCTTTGGGACGTTCTCACAGCTCTGTTTCTCCATCCCTGTGATGATGTCACTACTAGAGCTGGGAGGAGTTCTCACTGCTCTGTTTACTTTTGGTTTCCTTCCTCCCAGCTGTTCCTCATGCGTTTGATTTCCCTCTCTTTATATCACCCCTCCTCCTATTGTAGGGCGTGGATTATAGTTCTCATTTCAGTTGTAGCTCTTGCTTTAGTATCTTCACTTGTAGCTATCAGTTCACTGGACCTGTGTTCTGCTGCAGCAAGCACTCTGGATATTGCCAGCTGTCCTTGGATCCGTCTTCTCTGCGGCTGCAACACCTTCAGCTAAGTGTACAGACATTGTTGTGTACCTGAGTATTTTCTGACTGGATCTGAGGTGGCCACGGTTCCCTCCATATACTGAGTAGGGCACCGGTGGCCGTGCCCCTTTCACTTTTGTAGGGGTTACAGTGGTCATCAGTCTTAGGTACGTGGGCATGCCTCGTTCCGCCATTTGGATCCGGGCATGTGCTTTAGCAGAATAGGGAGAGCTTTGAGGGTCTGACAGGGGTCACCCTTTATCCTCCCTAGTTTGGGTCCGGTCAGTAGCTCTTTTACTGTGTATACTATTGTTGCTCACATACAGCCGTGACAGAAAGTGACAGGTTTGCCTTTGCATTCAAGTTTAGCCCTGCCACTGACATAGTAAAGCAGGCCGCTCTGAACAACTGGGACCTTTTGAAGGGCGATTCTAGTTTGGGTGACGTGACATCAAAGAGGCCCTTAATAACCTTTAAGAGGTGTCATACCCTTAAAGGCAAACTAGTTCACAGTGTGGTTAAGCAACCTAAACAAATTGATTGGCTACAAAGCAAAAAGCCATTGGGGAATTATAAATGCGGTACTTGTTCCTTCTGCCCCCGTAATTCACAGAGTAAGATTCTGCACTTAGGAGGTGTTACACATAAGATGAGGGACTTCATCACATGCCGTACGCCCTTTGTAGTGTATGCCAAACGTTTTACACTGGAAAAACCATTAGGCCACTTTTTGAGTGGGTACATGAGCATCTTGGCTCGATCAGAACAGGTTGGGGTTCCCCCCGCCTTGTGGAACATGTATGTGTCGTACATGGCGGTGATCCGCGGTGCCTGTCGTTTGCGGGCATAGAGGCAGTGGGGCCCATCCCTAGGGGTGGTGACCGCCATCGTCTCTTGCTGCAGCGGGAGGCACGGTGGATCATAAAAACCAACGCTACTGGCCCCCACGGTCTAAATGACAAAAATGACATGGCGGTGTTCTATTATGATATTTCCCAGTTACTGGGACCCTCATCTGCCAACCCTGTCTTCCCACTGCTATTCCTCTATCCTTGCCCGCTTTCTCACTTGTCACAATTCAGGGCTGTTTTTGTGCCTATATGTATTGATGTGCTGCGTTCACACAGATGTCCTTTTCTAAATTTGGTTTTATCATGTCTCTGTTTGTATATGGAGCATTCTGCCATCACTATGGTGATGGTCGGGGTGACGCCTATTTGTAGCACGTTTGTGCGTAGAGACGTCATAGCGGTCCGACGAAGCGCTAGTTCAGCGTGAAACGGCCGTCACCGCCGATCCCCAGTGATAGGAATGTCCACTACCCAGCCTGCCTAGATGTCTTCATTTAAGAAGCAATAAAGCCTTGAAGTTTAACCAGCAATTGGTGAGTGCCGCCCTTATTCTCTCTTATACTACTGCAACTGCTGTGGAGTGCCAGTGACTGAACTGTGATCATGAAGAACTAGGTGAGTATTTTTTCCTGTGAAGGGGGCACATATCTGCCATAACTACTGTGAAGGGGGCACATATCTGCCATAACTACTGTGAAGGGGGCACATATCTGCCATAGCTACTGTGAAGGGGGCACATATCTGGCCATAACTACTGTTAGAGGCACATATCTGGTCATAACTACTGTGAAGGGGGCACATATCTGGGCATCGCTAGTGTGAGGGGGCACATATCAGGGCAAAACTACTGTGAGGGGCACATATCTGGGCAAAACTACTGTGAAGGGTGCACAGTGAGGGCATAACTACTATGTACTGGTACAAAGGGGTAATAATTATTATGTTGGGGCATTAAGGGGACTTGTGTGTAGTCAAGCTTTGGGTGGATTTAGAGGTGTGGTATAGTATGAAAAATATATATACATATTGACCCATATTCACAAGATGTTTTTTTTATTTGAACATATATGTTTATATTTGTATGTGTGGTTTGGGGGTGGGGGTGGGGGGCCCAGGTACATCCTTTGGACAGGGGCCCTCTGCTGTCTGTGTTTGCCCCTGCTGCTACCCTCACCATAGAAAGTGATCTACAGCTTACAGCATCTATTACTGTCTGTTTTACATAAGGACTTGTTTTATCTGTCTTGGTTATCTGATTATCTTTCTTAAAACTAAAAGATTTCTTGTTTGGGGTTTTGGAATCAATTACTGGTTTTCCATAGAGTTAACGACTCAAGTTACAATGGCTTCTACTTACAATGGTTGTCCCAGAACCAATTCATTTATTTTATAAATTAAACTTGAGGGAACACTTATATGGATTATTTTCAATTGCATTACTGCTATATGGTGTGAGCACATTTGCCCTGACAAGCTAAACTAATACTGATGGGTTCTTACACTAAACTCAAGAAACTACCAAATGAACCCAGTGTAAGTAGGACACGGTTCTATTCTGCTCTATATAAAAGTAGCTTTGAACTTAAGTTTTGGCAGACCACTAGCTAAGTTCAGTTATCTTTGCCTACTATATCCAGCACATGCAGACTTGGTGGATAAAAAGAAGTCCTCCATGCAAACATTCTAACTGTATGCAACATGGTTGTCCATTATCTCCCCTACAATGCAAATGGTGGTGACAGGTTTTCATGTCAGCAGGGGCCTAATGAAGGTTTCCAGGTCTGACATTTTCATACACTTTTTCATACTCCTAATAACATGCCTGTCAGCATCACACTGCAAGTAATCGCACAGTTAATATCTCTAATAAGACTTTTAAAAAAGTAAATGCAAAACCCTTTTCTGTTACAAAATTATGCCTAAAAATAAAAAAACATTATACAAAATGAACACATTGCTTAATCCACACGGTGAACACTGTAGAAAAAAAACACTAAAAATACGAGAATTGCTGTTTCTTTTGTTTACCTCACGTACCGAATTTTGGGGTGTCCGTGACACGGACCCGAACCCGAACATTTTCGTAAAAGTCCGGGTTCGGTGTTCGGCGCTTTCTTAGCGCTTTTTGAAAGGCTGCAAAGCAGCCAATCAACAAGCGTCATACTACTTGCCCCAAGAGGCCATCACAGCCTTGCCTACTATTGGCATGGCTGTGATTGGCCAGTGCAGCATGTGACCCAGCCTCTATATAAGCTTGGGTCACGTAGCGCTGCACGTCACTCTGCTGATACAAGCGTAGGGAGAGGTTGCTGCTGCGAGATTAGGCAGATTAACTCCTCCAAAAGACTTAATTCAGTGATCGATCTCCAGCTGTGGATCATTGAAGTGCTGATATTGAATTGCTCACTTTTTTTAGGCTGCCCAGAGCGTTTTTATATCACTTTTTTCTGGGGTGATCTGCGGCAATTTTGTGGCTTGTGGTGCGCCAGCACAAGCTACCACCAAGTGCATTTAACCATCAATAGTGTGGTTATTTTTTTGCTATATCCTACATCAGGTGCAGGCTGAGCCTGTGTCACCCAAGTGCATTTAACCATCAATAGTGTGGTTATTTTTTGGCCATATACTACATCAGGGGCAAGTTGAGCCTGTCACCCAGCGCCTAAAAAATAGGCCTGACATTTCTATTCCTCCAAATCCCAAATTTGCCATTCTCAAAATTAGTAGTTTCTGCTATATCAGGCCTACTTTAAATCTATCCCAAAAAGGATATCTTAGATTGAAGGTGCTGATAGTGTCATTCTGAAAAACTTAACACACACGCTACAGTGCAGATACAAGTCTAATTCTGTGATTAAAGGTATATCTGTCACACAGCGCGTAAAAAATAGGCCTCACATTTATATTCAACCAAATCTGTCATTACTTGTGTGCCTATATTAGTGTAATACGGTACCTAAATAGATAGCTAGACAGTGTTAGGTGTCTGTAAAAAAAGGCCTGAATTTTAATTCAATACATTGGCCCGAATAATATTTTTCTTATTGTGGTGAACGGTAACAATGAGGAAAACAACTAGTAAGGGACGCGGACGTGGACATGGTCGTGGTGGTGTTAGTGGACCCTCTGGTGTTGGGAGAGGACGTGGCCGTTCTGCCACAGCCAAACGTCCAAGTGTACCAACTACCTCAGGTCCCAGTAGCCGCCAGAATTTACAGGGATATTTGGTGGGGCCTAATGCCGTTCTAAGGATGGTAAGGCCTGAGCAGGTACAGGCATTAGTCAATTGGGTGGCCGACAGTGCATCCAGCACGTTCACATTATCTCCCACCCAGTCTTCTGCAGAAAGCGCACAGATGGCGCATGAAAACCAAGCCCATCAGTCTGTCACATCACCCCCATGCATATCAGAGAAACTGTCTGAGCCTCAAGTTATGTAGCAGTCTCTTATGCTGTTTGAAGACTCTGCTGCCAGGGTTTCCCAAGGGCATCTACCTAGCCCTTCCCCAGCGGTGGAAGAGATAGAATGCACTAACGCACAACCACTTATGTTCCCTGATGATGAGGACATGGGAATACCACCTCAGCACGTCTCTGATGATGACGAAACACAGGTGCCAACTGCTGCGTCTTTCTGCAGTGTGCAGACTGAACAGGAGGTCAGGGATCAAGACTGGGTGGAAGACGATGCAGGGGACGATGAGGTCCTAGACCCCACATGGAATGAAGGTCGTGCCACTGACTTTCACAGTTCGGAGGAAGAGGCAGTGGTGAGACCGAGCCAACAGCGTAGCAAAAGACAAAGAGGGAGCAGTGGGCAAAATCAGAACACCCGCCGCCAAGAGACTCCGCCTGCTACTGACCGCTGCCATCTGGGACCGAGCACCCCAAAGGCAGCTTCAAGGAGTTCCCTGGCATGGCACTTCTTTATACAATGTGCTGACGACAAGACCCGAGTGGTTTGCACGCTGTGCCATCAGAGCCTGAAGCGAGACATTAACGTTCTGAACCTTAGCACAACCTGCATGACCAGGCACCTGCATGCAAAGCATGAACTGCAGTGGAGTAAACACCTTAAAAACAAAGAAGTCACTCAGGCTCCCCCTGCTACCTCTTCTGCTGCTGCCGCCTCGGCCTCTTCTGCTGCTGCCGCCGCCTCGGCCTCTTCCTCCGCCTCTGGAGGAACATTGGCACCTGCCGCCCAGCAAACATGGGATGTACCACCAACACCACCACCTGCGTCACCAAGCATCTCAACCATGTCACACGGCAGCGTTCAGCTCTCCATCTCACAAACATTTGAGAGAAAGCGTAAATTCCCACCTAGCCACCCTCGATCCCTGGCCCTGAATGCCAGCATTTCTAAACTACTGGCCTATGAAATGCTGTCATTTAGGCTGGTGGACACAGACAGCTTCAAACAGCTCATGTCGCTTGCTGTCCCACAGTATGTTGTTCCCAGCCGGCACTACTTCTCCAAGAGAGCCCTGCCTTCCCTGCACAACCAAGTGTCCGATAAAATCAAGTGTGCACTGCGCAACGCCATCTGTGGCAAGGTCCACCTAACCACAGATACGTTGACCAGTAAGCACGGCCAGGGACGCTATATCTCCCTAACTGCACACTGGGTAAATGTAGTGGCGGCTGGGCCCCAGGCGGAGAGCTGTTTGGCGCACGTCCTTCCGCCGCCAAGGATCGCTGGGCAACATTCTTTGCCTCCTGTCTCCTCCTCCTCCTACTCAGCTTCCTCCTCCTCTTCTTCCACCTGCTCATCCAGTCAGCCACACACCTTCACCACCAACTTCAGCACAGCCCGGGGTAAACGTCAGCAGGCCGTTCTGAAACTCATATGTTTGGGGGACAGGCCCCACACCGCACAGGAGTTGTGGCGGGGTATAGAACAACAGACCGACGAGTGGTTGCTGCCGGTGAGCCTCAAGCCCGGCCTGGTGGTGTGCGATAATGGGCGAAATCTCGTTGCAGCTCTGGGACTAGCCGGTTTGACGCACATCCCTTGCCTGGCGCATGTGCTAAATTTGGTGGTGCAGAAGTTAATTCGCAACTACCCCGACATGTCAGAGCTGCTGCATAAAGTGCGGGCCGTCTGTTCACGCTTCCGGCGTTCACACCCTGCTGCTGCACGCCTGTCTGCGCTACAGCGTAACTTCGGCCTTCCCGCTCACCGCATCATATGCGATGTGCCCACCAGGTGGAACTCCACCTTGCACATGCTGGACAGACTGTGCGAGCAGCAGCAGGCCATAGTGGAGTTTCAGCTGCAGCACGCACGGGTCAGTCGCAATGCGGAACAGCACCACTTCACCACCAATGACTGGGCCTCCATGCGAGACCTGTGTGCCCTGTTGCGCTGTTTCGAGTACTCCACCAACATGGCCAGTGGCGATGACGCCGTTATCAGCGTTACAATACCACTTCTATGTCTCCTTGAGAAAACACTTAGGGCGATGATGGAAGAGGAGGTGGCCCAGGAGGAAGAGGGGTCATTTTTAGCACTTTCAGGCCAGTCTCTTCGAAGTGACTCAGAGGGAGGTTTTTTGCAACACCAGAGGCCAGGTACAAATGTGGCCAGACAGGGCCCACTACTGGAGGACGAGGAGGACGAGGAAGTGGAGGTGGATGAGGATGAAGCATGTTCACAGCGGGGTGGCACCCAAAGCAGCTCGGGCCCATCACTGGTGCGTGGCTGGGGGGAAACTCAGGACGATGACGATACGCCTCCCACAGAGGACAGCTTGTCCTTACCTCTGGGCAGCCTGGCACACATGAGCGACTACATGATGCAGTGCCTGCGCAACGACAGCAGAGTTGCCCACATTTTAACGTGTGCGGACTACTGGGTTGCCACCCTGCTGGATCCCTGGTACAAAGACAATGTGCCCACCTTACTTCCTACACTGGAGCATGATAGGAAGATGCGCGAGTACAAGCGCACGTTGGTAGACGCGCTACTGAGAGCATTCCCAAATGTCACAGGGGAACCAGTGGAAGCCCAAGGCGAAGGCAGAGGAGGAGCAAGAGGTCGCCAACGCAGCTGTGTCACGGCCAGCTCCTCTGAGGGCAGGGTTAGCATGGCAGAGATGTGGAAAAGTTTTGTCACCACGCCACAGCTAACTGCACCACCACCTGATACGGAACGTGTTAGCAGGAGGCAACATTTCACTAACATGGTGGAACAGTACCTGTGCACACCCCTCCATGTACTGACTGATGGTTCGGCCCCATTCAACTTCTGGGTCTCCAAATTGTCCTCGTGGCCAGAGCTAGCCTTTTATGCCTTGGAGGTGCTGGCCTGCCCGGCGGCCAGCGTTTTGTCTGAACGTGTATTCAGCACGGCAGGGGGCATCATTACAGACAAACGCAGCCGCCTGTCTACAGCCAATGTGGACAAGCTGACGTTCATAAAAATGAACCAGGCATGGATCCCACAGGACCTGTCCATCCCTTGTGCAGATTAGACATTAACTACCTCCCCTTAACAATATATTATTGTACTCCAGGGCACTTCCTCATTCAATCCTATTTTTATTTTCATTTTACCATTATATTGCGGGGCAACCCAAAGTTGAATGAACCTCTCCTCTGTTTGGGTGCCAGGGCCTAAATGTGTGACAGTGGCCTGTTCCAGTGGTAGGTGACGTGAAGCCTGATTCTCTGCTATGACATGAAGACTGATTCTGTGCTGACATGAAGCCAGATTCTCTGTTACGCGACCTCTCTCCTTTGCCTGGGTGCCTGGGCCTAAATATGTGACAGTGGCTTGTTCCAGTGGTGGGTGACGTGAAGCCTGATTCTCTGCTATGACATGAAGACTGATTCTGTGCTGACATGAAGCCAGATTCTCTGTTACGGGACCTCTCTCCTCTGTCTGGGTGCCAGGGCCTAAATGTGTGACAGTGGCCTGTTCCAGTGGTGGGTGACGTGAAGCCTGATTCTCTCCTATGACATGAAGACTGATTCTCTGCTGACATGAAGCCTGAATCTCTGTTATGGGACCTCTCTCCTCTGCCTGGGTGCCTGGGCCTAAATATGTGACAGTGGCCTGTTCCAGTGGTGGGTGACGTGAAGCCTGATTCTCTGCTATGACATGAAGACTGATTCTCTGCTGACATGAAGCCTGAATCTCTGTTATGGGACCTCTCTCCTCTGCCTGGGTGCCTGGGCCTAAATATGTGACAGTGGCCTGTTCCAGTGGTGGGTGACGTGAAGCCTGATTCTCTGCTATGACATGCAGACTGATTCTCTGCTGACATGAAGCCAGATTCTCTGTTACGGGACCTCTCTCCTCTGCCTGGGTGCCTGGGCCTAAATATCTGACAATGGACTGTTCCAGTGTTGGGTGACGTAAAGCCTGATTCTCTGCTATGACATGCAGACTGATTCTCTGCTGACAGGAAGCCAGATTCTCTGTTACGGGACCTCTCTCTTCTGCCTGGGTGCCGGGGCCTAAATATATGACAATGGACTGTTACAGTGGTGGGTGACGTGAAGCCAGATTCTCTGCTATGGCATGAAGACTGATTCTCTGCTGACGTGAAGCCAGATTCTCTGCTATGGGACCTCTCTCCAATTGATATTGGTTTATTTTTATATATTTTATTTTTATTTTAATTCATTTCCCTATCCACATTTGTTTGCAGGGGATTTATCTACATGTTGCTGCCTTTTGCAGCCCTCTAGCTCTTTCCTGGGTTGTTTTACAGCCTTTTTAGTGCTGAAAAGTTCGGGTCCCCATTGACTTCAATGGGGTTCGGGTTCGGGACGAAGTTCGGGTCGGGTTCGGATCCCGAACCCGAACATTTCCGGGAAGTTCGGCCGAACTTCTCGAACCCGAACATCCAGGTGTTCGCTCAACTCTACTTACGTCCCATAAATTAAAATAAAACTGAACAAAATGACATATATACCCCAAAACAGTACCAATAAAAAACACATCCTGCAAAAAATAAGCCCCCACACAGGCACCTTAGTGGAAAAGTAAAAAAGTTATTGTTTTCAGAATATGGTGAAAGAAAGACATACAAAAATAGTGCTTTAGCTATGTAAAAGTAGTAAAGCATATCAAAACTATTTAAACTTTGTGTCACTGCTAATCACAGCTGGTTTTGTGGTAGGCAGACATTCTTTTGTTCAAACATGCAGACTTAAAGGGGTTCTGCAGCTTTTTCAAAACGATGATCTATCCTCTGGATAGATCATCAGCATCTGATCGGCGGGGGTCTGACACCCAGGACCCCTGCCGATCAGCTGTTTGAGAAGGCAGCAGCGCTGGTAGTAGCGCCGCAGCCTTCTCAAGTGAACAGAGCTTAGCCCCGCCCTGGCCATTGATGCTAGTAGTGACATCACTGGGGCTGTGGTAAACAGCGAGATGGCTGCGGTGCAATGGGATAATCATCAGCTGCATATGGTATATAGCATTATATTGCAGAAGACCACGGTTGTGACCAAGCCTCACAGTTAGTTGATATCAGTCACTGGGTGCCAGGCAGTCCTCAGGGGTAGCAACTAACAAATGGGGTGGGGAAGATATAAAAACCGACAGGGGCGACCCCACTTATCGGTGGCTAAACCCTGACAAGCCCTGGATGTCCCTGCTCTTTTTATCCTGGTGCCTACATAGATTGTGTATCTACCAACAGATCTTATGATTTAGAGACTGGCAGCATTTGTTCAGCTCACACTTGCTGCAAGTTTCTTTCCCCTGATGAACCACGTGGATACCACCACCTGGGTAAACGCGTCAGAAAGACAAGATATTAGCAGGGACATCCAGGGTTCGTCAGGGTTTAGCCATCGATAAGTGGTGCTCCGCTTTCAGGCAGGGATACCAGTAGGGTCACCCTAGGGATTTTATATATTCCCCACCCCATTTGTTGGTTGCTACCCCTGAGGACTGCCTGGCACCCAGTGACTGATATCTACTAACCTTGAGTCTTGGTCACAACCGTGGTCTTCTGCAATATAACGCTATATACCATATGCAGTTGATGATTATCCCATTGCCCGTGCTAATCTCTTGGTAAATGTGCCTGCACATCAATCCATTGTGTGGTCTCAGGACATATATATTTTTTATGTTGATGTATTGTGTACACATATATGTGTCAGTTTTGGGGATTTATATATTTAGTTTTTAATTGTATCCAGTAAAAGTTTAAATTTTAGGGGTTCTTTTCAGTGATTTTTTGTTTGTGTCCCCTACTGGGAGTTTATTCCTATATTCTGTGAGTTGCCTTCTCAAACAGTTGATCGGCAGGGGTCCCGGGTGTCGGATCCCCGCTGATCAGATGCTAGTGATCTATCCAGAGGACAGATCATCAGTTTTAAAAAAAACTGCAGAACCCCTTTAAGGTAACTGATTTAGTAAAACTTGTGTTTAATATAGCACAGGCCTCTTGATAACTTTGGCACATTTTCTGCCAGTTGTGCATCAGAAAATGACATCTATGACAGCTATGAGCTACTGTAGATTTGAACTCTAAGGTATGCCAATTTCTGATGTAAATTACAGTAAATCTGTCGAGTTGAGCACAAAAACTATGCATTGCTGTAAAATTATTATAAATTATAGTGAATCTGATGTAAATTATACTGAAACGTAACATGCCTCCCAAGTGTCCCTTTTTTGGAGGGACAGTCCCTCTTTTTGATCAAAGTCCCTCTGTCCCTCTTTAATCCTTAAATGTCCCTCTTTTTAAACCTGGGGAATTAATGCATGAATAAATGGTTTCTATCTGTATATTATTATACCATAACTTTATTATTTTGTGCAATTTGGACCTTAAAATATCTATAATTTGATGATTTATGTGCTAATATTTAAATGAATATTGAAGCGCAAGAAAAAAATTGTCCCAGGGGCTCCTCATGCTGTAAAAAAAATAAAGGAACTTACACTCACCTAACCAATCGCCAGCTGCTGCAGTTCTGACGGAGCTGCACCTAAAACCGTTATTGGCGCCGCACAAATTGTCCCTCTTTGTTATTTTCAAAAGTTGGAAGGTATGATGTAACTAGAGTTTTAAAAGACGCAAATTATAACAAAAATATGGCTTACGCCATAATTTGTGCCTTTTTATGAAACAAAACTGGCATAAAAACAGTAATTAACATACACACTGATCTTATTTCAGTTCTACAACTGAATGGGATGTACTGTACTTTTTTTTTTTTCCCCATGGGTGCGCTTACATGCCTCACATGAAGGTTTATATAATATCATGGTTGTGCTCAGATGAAGGTTTTCCCTATTAAAACAAGGTCCAGTGGCATGAGATATAATTTAAGATGGTCATTTATGAAACAGAAATATGCCTATATTAGGCGTATTTCTGGTGCAGATTGTGGCGCAAAGGTCCTTTGCGTCGCAATCTGCGACTTGTCCCTGCTCACGGTCTAAAAAAGTAGGTGTGGCATTGGCTCCTGTTTATGTGTAGAAAATTGTCTAATTGTAAGACTACTCAGAAGCGGCGGTGGATCTGCCAAAGTTATGTAGAGGCCGGCACCTCTTCGTGACTTCAGCTGATCCACCGGGAGTGCAGGGCTTTATTAAGGCCAGCATCTAAAATGACGGTCTTAATAAATGTGCCCCTAAGTTCCTTCACATGTGCAGATGAGATACAGTAATCCACTTGTTTCATAAAAGTATTAAGGCTGTATTAGAATGGCAGATAGTCTGCTAGATCATCGTTAATGAGTGTTCATAGGAGCCGATTACCCGATGAAGTAGCAAATAGCATGAACGAGCATGTAATAGCAGCAGTCTCCTCCACTGATGAGCAGGAGATTTGCCGGGAAGGAACGCTTCCCTCCCAAAATTCACCTATTCTTTAGCCCTGTCACAATGATTTATCCATACAAGTCGCTTAATGTAACACATCAATATATACAGGGTGGGCCATTTATATGATTACACCTTAATAAAATGGGAATGGTTGGTGATATTAACTTCCTGTTTGTGGCACATTAGTATATGTGAGGGGGGAAACTTTTCAAGATGGGTGGTGACCATGGTGGCCATTTTGAAGTCGACCATTTTGAATCCAAATTTAGTTTTTTCAATAGGAAGAGGGTCATGTGACACATCAAACTTATTGGGAATTTCACACGAAAAACAATGGTGTGCTTGGTTTTAACGTAACTTTATTCTTTCATGAGTTATTTACAAGTTTATCTTTGTTTACAGCCATTGACATGTCGCCGAGGTTAACACGTGAGGAGCGGATAGAAATTGTGTTGATGTCTGGTGAACGCAGTAACCGGGTCATTGCAGCAGATTTCAATGCAAGACACCCTACGAGACCACCCATCTCCCATGCTACAGTTAGCAAACTGCTTGCTAAGTTTCGTGAAACTTGTTCAGTGTTGGATTTGCCAATATGTGGATGCATGAAATCTGTCTCTAATGAAGAAACATCAGTGGCTGTCCTAGCTTCATTCAGCAAGGGCCCACAGCGTAGCACTCGCCGCATGTCACTAGAGAGTAGCATTAGTCGAACATCCCTTCGGCGGATATTAGTTACTCACAAATGGCACCCTTACAAACTCCAGCTACTGCAGCATCTCAACGAGGATGACCCAGATCGGCGCACTGAATTTGCAGAATGGGCAAAACAAAAATTGGAACAGGATCCTCAGTTTACGCAGAAGATTTTGTTCAGTGATGAGGCAAACTTTTATGTGAATGGTGAAGTTAACAAACAAAACCACCGCTATTGGTCTGACACTAACCCACATTGGATAGATCCCTCCAAGACTGTTGGAACAAAAAAATTGATGGTATGGTGTGGTATATGGGGTACAAAGATAGTGGGGCCATTCTTCATCAATGGAAACCTCAAGGCCACTGGATATGCGAAATTTCTACATGATGATGTGTTTCCCTCTTTATGCACTAAAGCTGGCACGTTCCCTGAGTTTTTCCAGCAAGATGGTGCACCACCACATTATGGGTGTCAGGTCCGAGCATTCCTAGATGAACAGTTTCCTGGAAAGTGGATTGGTCGTCGTGGGCCAGTTGAATGGCCCCCAAGGTCTCCCGATCTGACCCCCTTAGACTTTTATCTTTGGGGTCATCTGAAGGCAATTGTCTATGCTGTGAAGATACGAGATGTGCAGCACCTGAAACTACGGATACTGGAAGCCTGTGCTAGCATTTCTGCTGCGGTGTTGCTATCAGTGTGTGAAGAGTGGGAGAAGAGGGTTGCATTGACAATCCAACACAATGGGCAGCTGTCACGGAAGGTGTACAGCAAACTAGAAGAAACAAAAGGAAGATCCGGCTGTCACGAGGGTGTCAAGAACCACGCCTGACTCCGTTATACCCGGGGTCAGGAAGTCGCAGCGGTTGGCTGCGCGCTCTATGTAAGATAGGGCTGCTTCCTTATGGTAGCTTTCTGGGTTTGCTTTGCAACCCTTTTTGGCTCACTCAGGGATCCGTAGCTCCTTCTCCTCAGCTGTTCCTTGTCCAGCACTCCCAACCTCCTTATATTCCCCTCTCACACTTCACTGGTTGCCAGATATAGAGCCTCTGGAGCTGTGTTGCTGCGTTCTCTGGTTGTTGGTCCAGAACGCTACCCTCCGGATCCCTGTTGGACCTTTGTGGTCTGCTGTGGTCGCCCACCTGGGTGTATGTGTTTGTCTGTATTGTCTGTCCTCTCCCTGGTGTTTCCCTCTTAGTGTCAGTGGTGCGGACTAGCAATCCCACCGGCCCGTTCACTATCTAGGGCTCATTTTAGGGAAAGCCAGGGTTTAGGCACGTGATCGCCGCACGGGTGAGGAACCCGTCTAGGGACGTCAGGGCAGTCAGGTGCCAGCCGCAAGGTGAGTCAGGGGTCACCACCTTTCCCTCTCCCTTGGGCAGGGCTTTCCCTTTTCCCTCCCTGTGCGTGACGCCGGTCATTACACCGGCTGACTGGATCCAAAACTAAGGAACCAAAGGGATAGCCCTGCAACAGACCTGGCTCTCTCCCTAAACTGCTCAGCCTATGCAAAATTCTCAATGGTAGAAGATCGCATATCCTCGTACCTCGACTGAATAACCCCTGAACACCCTATAATAGTGAGGGGACACAACCACCGGCTCCCTACACTTCATACGGAGGGAGTCAGGGTCTCCTGAGATCCAGCAAACAGGAAAATACAAATGAATAAACAAAACTTATCTGTAGAAGACTCAGTAGTAGCATCCAGCATGCATATACTCCAGGAAGTTGTATAAACCGCAAAGTGATGCAGTATGGGAAGGGATTTAAAGGGATGCAATCAGTGCAACTACATGACAGCTGAGAGAGGCTAACGAGATGAGAAAATGAAAGCAAAACAAAAGGAACCTCAAGGAGGAGGTTCTGAAGGACGTCTGTCAGAGCTTCTCAGATGTCTGGTGGTGACAGTACCCCTCCTTCTACGAGTGGACTCCGGACACTCAGAGCCCACCTTCTCAGGATGGGACCTATGGAAAGCCCTGATGAGACGAGTGGCCTTAATGTCCGTCACTGGGACCCACATCCTCTCCTCAGGACCATAACCCTCCCAATGAACGAGGTACTGGAGAGAACCGCGGACAATATGAGAATCCACAATCCTAGAGACCTGAAATTCAAGATTACCATCAACCACAATCGGAGGAGGAGGCAAAGGCGAGGGTACAATGGGTTGGACATAAGGTTTTAATAAGGACTTATGAAAAACATTATGGATCTTCCAAGTCTGAGGAAGATCAAGACGGTAGGCAACAGGATTGATGACGGACAAGATTTTGTAAGGCCCAATAAACTTAGGACCCAACTTCCAGGAGGGAACCTTCAACTTGATATTCTTAGTAGACAACCACACCAGATCACCAACATTCAGATCCGGACCAGGCACACGTCTCTTATCCGCCACACGCTTATATCTCTCACTCATGCTCTTTAGATTATCCTGAATCTTTTGCCAAATCGATGACAAAGACGAGGAGAATCTGTCCTCATCAGGTAAACCAGAAGACCCCTCTCCAGAAAATGTCCCAAACTGCGGATGAAACCCATATGCACCAAAAAATGGTGACTTATCAGAGGACTCCTGACGACGGTTATTTAAAGCAAACTCAGCAAGGGACAAAAAAGAACACCAATCCTCCTGATTCTCCGCCACAAAACAGCGCAGATATGTCTCCAGATTCTGATTGACGCGCTCTGTCTGACCATTCGACTGCGGGTGGAAAGCAGAAGAGAATGACAACCGAACCCCCAAGCGAGAACAGAAAGCCTTCCAGAATCTGGAAACAAACTGTGTGCCCCTATCAGAGACAATGTCTGAAGGAATACCATGCAATTTGACAATGTGATCAATAAATGCCTGCGCCAGCATCTTAGCATTGGGCAAGCCAGGAAAAGGAATGAAATGCACCATTTTGCTAAAACAGTCCACCACCACCAGAATCACAGTCTTCCCCGAGGAACGAGGCAGCTCCGTAATGAAGTCCATGGACAGATGTGTCCAAGGACGGGAAGGAATGGGTAACGGAAGGAGAGGACCTGATGGCCGTGAATGAGGGACTTTGGCACGAGCGCAGGTCTGGCAGGCTGCCACAAAACCCTCAACCGACTTACGAAGCGCCGGCCACCAGAGTCTCCGAGCGATGAGATCCACTGTGGCTCTTGCCCCCGGGTGCCCAGCAAGGACAGTATTGTGGTGCTCCTTAAAAATCTTGTGTCTTAAAGCGAGAGGCACAAACAACCTCCCAGGAGGACAAAGATCAGGAGCCTCTGACTGGGCTACCTGAACCTCTGCCTCCAATTCAGGATAAAGAGCAGAGACCACCACACCTTCAGCCAAAATTGGACCCGGGTCTTCAAAATTCCCACCTCCCGGAAAACAACGTGACAGGGCATCCGCCTTCACATTCTTAACCCCAGGGCGGAAGGTGACAACAAAATTAAACCTTGAAAAGAACAAAGACCATCTGGCCTGTCTCGGGTTCAGACGCTTGGCTGACTCCAAGTAGGCCAGATTCTTATGGACAGTAAACACGGTAATAGGGTGTCTGGCTCCCTCTAGCCAATGGCGCCATTCCTCAAAAGCTAACTTGATGGCCAACAACTCCCTATCTCCCACATCGTAATTTCTCTCTGCGGAGGAGAGTTTCTGCGAGAAAAAGGCACACGGTCGCCATTTGGCAGGAGAGGGACCCTGAGACAAGACCACACCCACACCCACCTCAGAAGCATCAACCTCAACTATGAAGGGCAGAGAGACATCAGGTTGTACCAAGATGGGAGCGGAAGCAAAACTCTCCTTGATATTAGAAAAGGCCTTACGCGCCTCTACCGACCAGGAGGAAAAATCCACCCCCTTTCTAGTCATATCAGTGAGTGGTTTAACAACAGAGGAATAATTCAAAATAAACTTCCTGTAATAATTGGCAGAACCCAGAAAACGCATCAGCGCCTTCTGATTCTCAGGAAGCTCCCACTCAAGCACAGCGCGGACCTTCTCGGGGTCCATGCGAAAACCAGAAGCGGAGAGAAGAAACCCCAGAAATGGAATTTCTGGAACCGCAAACACACATTTTTCCAGTTTAGCGTACAATTTATTCTCCCGCAGGATGAGCAAGACCTGACGTAAATGTTCCTTATGAGTTTTGAAATCAGGAGAAAAAATCAAAATGTCATCCAGATACACTAATACAAATTTCCCCATTAAATGATAAAAAATGCTGTTCACAAAATGCTGAAAGACGGCTGAAGCATTCATCAACCCAAAAGGCATAACCAAATTCTCAAAATGGCCCTCAGGGGTATTGAAGGCCGTCTTCCATTCGTCTCCTTCTCTGACCCTGACCAGGTTGTATGCCCCTCTTAGATCCAATTTGGAAAAAACTTTAGCCCCCACAATCTGGTTAAACAGGTCCGGGATCAGAGGAAGCGGATAAGGGTCACGAATTGTGATACTGTTCAGCTCCCCATCTTTTTTCTTAACAAAGAAAAAACCAGCGGCAACAGGTGACTTCGAGGGTCGTATGTGTCCCTTTCTCAGACTCGCAGAGATATAAGCACGCATAGCGACCCTTTCAGGTTGGGAGAGATTGTATAAACGAGATTTAGGCAGCTTGGCGCCTGGGGTGAGATTAATAGGGCAATCGTACTCCCTGTGAGGGGGCAATTCCTGAACACCACTCTCAGAAAACACATCTGAAAATTCAGAGAGGAAAGATGGTACAGTCTTAGGCCTCATGCACACGACCGTATTTTTTTGCGGTCCGCAAAACGGGGTTCCGTTTTCCCGTGATCCGTGACCGTTTTTTCGTCCGTGGGTCTTCCTTGATTTTTGGAGGATCCACGGACATAAAAAAAAAAGTCGTTTTGGTGTCCGCCTGGCCGTGCGGAGCCAAACGGATCCGTCCTGAATTACAATGCAAGTCAATGGGGACGGATCCGTTTGACGTTGACACAATATGGTGCCATTTCAAACTGATCCGTCCCCATTGACTTTCAATGTAAAGTCTGGAGTCCCTTTTATACCATCGGATCGGAGTTTTCTCCAATCCGATGGTATATTTTAACTTGAAGCGTCCCCATCACCATGGGAACGCCTCTATGTTAGAATATACTGTCGGATATGAGTTAGATCGTGAAACCTCATTTCCGACAGTATATTCTAACACAGAAGCGTTCCCATGGTGATGGGGACGCTTCTAGTTAGAATACACTACAAACTGTGTACAAGACTGCCCCCTGCTGCCTGGCAGCACCCGATCTCTTACAGGGGGCCGTGATCAGCACAATTAACCCCTCAAGTGCCGCACCTGAAGGGGTTAATTGTACTATCATATCCCCCTGTAAGAGATCAGGGCTGCCAGGCAGCAGGGGGCAGACCCCCCCCCTCCCCAGTTTGAATATCATTGGTGGCCAGTGCGGCCCCCCCCCGCCTTCCTCCCTCTATTGTAATAATTCGTTGGTGGCACAGTGTGCGCCCCCCCGCCCCCCCCCCCCCCTTCCTCCCTCTATTGTAATAAATCGTTGGTGGCCAGTGTGCGCCCCCCATCGGCCCCCCTCCCTCTATTGTAATAAATCGTTGGTGGCACAGTGTGCGCCCCCCCCCTTCCTCCCTCTATTGTAATAAATCGTTGGTGGCACAGTGTGCGCCCCCCCCTTCCTCCCTCTATTGTAATAAATCGTTGGTGGCACAGTGTGCGCCCCCCACCCTTCCTCCCTCTATTGTAATAAATCGTTGGTGGCACAGTGTGCGCCCCCCCCTCCCTCCCTCTATTGTAATAAATCGTTGGTGGCACAGTGTGCGCCCCCCATCGGCCCCCCCTCCCTCTATAGCATTAACAACATTGGTGGCCAGTGTGCGGCCTCCCATCCCCCCCCCCCCCCGATCATTGGTGGCAGCGGGTTACTAGCAATAGTACAATAGTAAAAGATTCATACTTACCTGGGAGCTGCGATGTTCGTGTCCGGCCGGGAGCTCCTCCTACTGGTAAGTGACAGTTCATTTAGCAATGCGCCGCACAGACCTGAGGCTGTCACTTACCAGTAGGTGGAGCTCCCGGCCGGACACGAACATCGCAGCAGCAGTAAGTATGAATCTTCTACTATTGTACTATTGCTAAGTAACCATGGCAACCAGGACTGTAGTAGCGTCCTGGTTGCCATGGTTACCGATCGGAGCCCCAGCGATTAAACTGGGACTCCGATCGGAACGCCGCTGCCACCAATGATGGGGGGGGGTGAGATGGGAGGCCGCACACTGGCCACCAATGTTGTTAATGCTATAGAGGGAGGGGGGCCGATGGGGGGCGCACACTGTGCCACCAACGAATTATTACAATAGAGGGAGGGAGGGGGGGGCGCACACTGTGCCACCAACGAATTATTACAATAGAGGGAGGGGGGGCCGCACTGGCCACCAACCTATTATTACAATAGAGGGGGGGGGGGGCCGCACTGGCCATCAATGATATTCAAACTGGGGAGGGGGGGGTCTGCCCCCTGCTGCCTGGCAGCCCTGATCTCTTACAGGGGGATATGATAGTACAATTAACCCTTTCAGGTGCCGCACCTGAAGGGGTTAATTGTGTTGATCACGGCCCCCTGTAAGAGATCGGGTGCTGCCAGGCAGCAAGGGGCAGTCTTGTACACAGTTTGTAGTGTATTCTAACTAGAAGCGTCCCCATCACCATGGGAACGCTTCTGTGTTAGAATATACTGTCGGTTCTGAGTTTTCACGAAGTGAAAACTCAGCTTTGAAAAAGCTTTATGCAGACGGATCTTCGGATCCGTCTGTATAAAAACTAACCTACGGCCACGGACACGGATGCCAATCTTGTGTGCATCCGTGTTCTTTCACGGACCCATTGACTTGAATGGGTCCGTGAACCGTTGGCCGTGAAAAAAATAGGACAGGTCATATTTTTTTCACGGCCAGGAAACACGGATCACGGATGCAGCTGCAAAACGGTGCATTTTCCGATTTTTCCACGGAACCATTGAAAGTCAATGGGTCCGCGAAAAAAAACGGAAAACGGCACAACGGCCACGGGTGCACACAACGGTTGTGTGCATGAGGCCTTAGTAGAAACCTCTGAAACAGATGTCGTGAGGCAATTCTCTCTGCAAAAGTCACTCCAACCATTTATTTGCCTCGCTTGCCAATCAATGGTGGGGTTATGTTTAGTGAGCCAGGGTAGCCCCAACACTAGAGGAGTAGGCAACCCGTTTAGGACGAAACATGACACATCCTCAACATGAGTATCACTCACAATCAAACGGATATTGTGAACTATGCCCTTTAACGATTTCTGAGAAAGTGGAACGGAATCAATAGCAAAAACAGGTATATCCTTTCCCAAAGTGCATACCTGGAAACCATGAGTTATAGCAAATTGATTATCAATAAGATTGACAGCTGCTCCACTATCTACAAAAATCTCACAAAAAATATTCTTGCTCTCTAGCGCCACCCTGGCAGGTAGGAAAAAACGGGAACTACAAGCAAACAGAAAACCTTCAATTTCCACATCAACCTTGCCAATAGTAACAGATGGAACGTTTTTAGAGGATTTTTTTCTTTTTGTTTCTTTATTACTCTCAAAAAACTGCCTGAATCTCCTAGAGGGACAAACATTTGCCAAATGATTTATACCTCCACAACAGAAACAAACCTTCCCATGAGAGCTGAATCCTCTATTGTCAGAGGCAAGCAAACCCAGCTGCATGGGCTCCTGCTCAGAAGGGATTGAGAGCGACTGAGACCCCTGTGCACTGAATGAGACCGCCGCACTGTCCTTGGACTGAGTATGACAGGAAGGAGTGATCTCTCCTCTCTCTCTAAGACGCCTGTCAATACGAACGGCCCGAGACATGGCAGAGTCCAAGGAGGTAGGTCTCTCATGAAAGGCAAATGCATCTTTCAATCCCTCTGAAAGACCATGGCAAAATTGACTTCGGAGTGCAGCATCATTCCAACCAGTATCAGCTGCCCATCTCCGAAATTCTGAACAATATATTTCTGCGGACTGTTTACCCTGGCATAAAAGACATAATCTAGGCTCAGCCAGAGCAATAAGATCCGGATCATCATATATCTGACCCAGGGCTAAAAAAAAATCATCCACTGAACAGAGGGGCCGTGCCCCCACCGGCAGCGAAAAAGCCCAGGACTGAGCGTTATCCCTGAGCAGAGAGATGATGATCCCCACCCTCTGCTCCTCATCACCAGAGGAATGGGGAAGTAGGCGAAAATGGAGTTTGCAAGCCTCTCTAAAACGAACAAAATTCTCACTACCCCCGGAGAACGTATCCGGGAGCAAGATCTTAGGCTCAGAACAAACTACATGAACGCAAGCTGAACCGGTCACCTGAAACTGCGAAACAGTTTTACGGAGATCTGCTACCTCCAATGAAAGACCCTGCATGTGTTCAGTCAAAAGTGAAACCGGATCCATGCTTGAGACGGTTTTGGAGGTTTATAATGTCACGGAAGGTGTACAGCAAACTAGAAGACACAAAAGGAAGATCCGGCTGACTGGATCCAAAACTAAGCAACCAAAGGGATAGCCCTGCAACAGACCTGGCTCTCTCCCTAAACTGCTCAGCCTATGCAAAATTCTCAATGGTAGAAGATCGCATATCCTCGTACCTCGACTGAATAACCCCTGAACACCCTATAATAGTGAGGGGACACGACCACCTACACTTGATACGGAGGGAGTCAGGGTCTCCTGAGATCCAGCAAACAGGAAAATACAAATGAATAAACAAAACTTATCTGTAGAAGACTCAGTAGTAGCATCCAGCATGCATTTACTCCAGGAAGTTGTATAAACCGCAAAGTGATGCAGTATGGGAAGGGATTTAAAGGGATGCAATCAGTGCAACTACATGACAGCTGAGAGAGGCTAACGAGATGAGAAAATGAAAGCAAAACAAAAGGAACCTCAAGGAGGAGGTTCTGAAGGACATCTGTCAGAGCTTCTCAGATGTCTGGTGGTGACAGCAGCACATTGAACACATTTTATAAGTGGTCAGAAACTTGTAAATAACTCATGAAAGAATAAAGTTACGTTAAAACCAAGCACACCATTGTTTTTCTTGTGAAATTCCCAATAAGTTTGATGTGTCACATGACCCTCTTCCTATTGAAAAAACAAAAGTTGGATTCAAAATGTCCGACTTCAAAATGGCCGCCATGGTCACCACCCATCTTGAAAAGTTTCCCCCCTCACATATACTAATGTGCCACAAACAGGAAGTTAATATCACAAACCATTCCCATTTTATTAAGGTGTATCCATATAAATGGCCCACTCTGTATTTCTATACACTTGTATCTCATTTATTGCTTGTAACCTTAGACTTTAAACCAGTAAGCATAGGTTCACACTTGTGTTAAATGGATCTGGCAGAGAACAGGCTGACGAAATTCACTGCATCCGAACTACCTGGATGAAGTTCAATGACAGAGGCCATTGACTATGATGGGATCTGGTGGGGATCTGGCCGCTTTCCAGCAAAATACTGACTTTAGGCCAGACAAAAACGTTGAACGCCCCTCTTCCCCTGCTGTCAGTGCTCCAAGATGGGCTGAAATACACAGTCAGGACTACTGTGCAGCACTATCATAATGGAGAGGACTCCTGTGCATATGCACAGCAATCCTGACAATGTACTCCAGTGCAGCTTTAAACAATGACAGCAGGGGAATGGAGAGCAGTAGTAAAATAAAAAGTTGTGATCTGGACTCCTTATCTGCAGTGCTACTCATGTAATACTGCAGATAGTCCAAGATTTTGACAGAGCTTCATCTTCCAGCAGGACAATAAACCTAAACATACTGCAAAAGCAGCACTGGAGTGTTTTAAGGTGAAAGAGTTAAATGTTTTGGAATGACTTAGTCAATGCCCAGATCTTAATCCAATTGGGAACTTGAAATAAAGCAATGCATGTTTCATCGTTCCACCTTTATTTTCCTTTTGGTGCTTATCATGTGTTATACATATTTAAGGTAGTGGCTGAGGGGCATGCAGATTTTTTCACCTCCCTTTCCCTTACCCTAAGTTACAGATTTGAATCTGTCCCTGATTTGATAGTAGTTTATTTACTTACAACAGAAGTCTAAAAGGAGATTCATGAAAGCTGTTAAATAGAAAAGTTGTCTTTCAACGCAACTTTCATTTCTTATACTGCTTTTAGATAGTTCCCATGAATCTTCCCCATGGCGTGTTTATTAAGAAAATATGTCTATGGGTACATCAGAGAAATATATGGCCTTGGTGATTTCTGCAAAGAAATAGTGTAAAAAAAATGAAATTATTTTTTAACAGCGTAGTGTGAAAACAACCTCATTATGTATGTGTTCTAGTGTCTTGGTTGGGAAGGAGGCGTAGCTTAGTGATATATAGGTGTGACTTCAGGAACACCAATATGTGCCAATATTTCACCAAAATTTGGGCGGAAGGTAAGAAAACCAATAGAGTGTGAGCCACTGTGATAAATTATGTGCATCTTTAGACTGTCTAGTCTAAATTTACACTGTCTAAATATTAGTGTTACCATTCTGCCTTATCTATGCCTCCAGCAGTACAATACAGTTGTCACTAAATCTCAGAATTTGTCATACCTCACTTCTTCACAGTATTATGACTTGAAACGTTGGTATAAGGTTAAGTTCACTTGATTCGGACAGGGCTCTATATGTAAAAATAATATTCTTCTTTTTATCCTATATTTCTTTCAGGTCCTACCTATTTACATACCTTGTCCCTTTTTTTAACTCTTCTGTTTTATTTGGAGGAGAAACATTGAGGAATTGCGCATTCCCTGCTCTTTTGTCTTAAGCATAGTGGGACAAATGGTCTCCCAGACTACCCAATCATCATGCCCCCATTTATTATGGTTTGTCAATTGTCGTAGGCATAGAGACCATACACAGTGGGCAGTGACTGAACAGTCCTTTCTTCCCACACCACTCTTTGGCTGGGAGAAGATATATTCTTGGTGACTCATATGCACCCTACAATAAACCTGACACTTAAAGGGGTTGTCCTGGTTCAGAGCTGAACCCGGACATAACCCCTTCTTCACCCCTCCAGCCCCTCTGAGTGGAGCATTGGAGCATTTAATGTGCTGGATAGTGCAGGGCAAGCGCTTTTTCTTCATATCCAGTGGTATACCGGGCTTTCTCACAGTGAGCCCAGTGACATAACTGGCACTAATGGGCGGGCTTTAGTGCTGCCCTAGCATGTAAACTAGCCTAGGGCAGCGCTAAAGATTGCCCATTAGTGCCGGTGACATCAAAGAACACTGCTAGGCAGAAGCCTCTGCCTAGCATTGTAAAAGTGTAAACAATCTGCTCTTTCACTGTGTGATGCAGCACAGGGCAAGGGGGAACATTGGAGCATGAAATTCTCAGATGCTCCACTCAGAGGGACTGGAGGGGGAAAGAAGGGGTTATGTCTGGGTTCAGCTCTGAACCCGGACAACCTCTTTAAAATAGCAGCTTCTGTATTACCCAGGTCTGACAACTCTCCCTCCCCATCTCCTATGTTTCCTATGTTAGAGTTCCCTCTGTTTCCTCCGGGTATGAAGCTGTAATCCTTTGGTTGGTGGATAGCAAGTAATACATTTAGAACATGCCATTTTCTGTCTGGAGGGAGCTAGTTCTCTTCCCAAAAGCTCACATCAGTCTCAGAACCCTCAGCTCTTAGAGGATGCAAATCCAGTGGCTTTGACATTTTCTGATTTTGAAGACCCTCACCAGGCATGGGACTATATGAGAGCTAGAACATCTATTAACTGTTTATGTGACTCGAAAAGGGCGGCACAGGGCCCTAAACACCGGTCTTAATAAATGTGCCATTTTATCTCTTCATGGGAAAAAAAAACTCTCAATCTCGCTAAATGCAGAAGAACTAAAACAACTATATTTGAGGTCTCATGGTCCATGCTGGACCATGAGACCTCAAATATAGTTGTTTTAGTTCTTCTGCATTTGTTGTATATTCAATCAAAACATATGCACTCTTCCTTAATATCCACCTGCCCCAAATGCCAAAGATCACTCAACAACTGTTTCTTATGCTGTCATCAGCCGCCAAAATGATAATACCACTAAAGGCCCCTTTGCATGGCCCCATGTAGCAAGTGATTGTTGGGAAGGAAGCATTCAGTGGATGAGAAAGCTGCATTTACATGCAGTGATCTCCTCCACAGCATGTGGAGGAGCGATCGCTAATGCCATTGCTTGTCCCCACACAGAATCAATGTTTCTCGGCAGCAGAGTGCTGTTTAGACAGCAGGATCTGCTGCTGGCAAATTATGATTTCGGTGTCTGCACAAAGGATCCTATTATGCGATGAGCGAGAGTTTCGCTCATTCATCATGTAATTGGCGGTGCCTTCACACCGGCAGCTTATCACTTTCTTACGAATGCTCATTAGCAATAATCTGCCAGACCATCAGGCAGTGTAAAGGGCCCTTAACATGGAACCAACCAAAACCTACCATCACAAAATGGCTAGAGAAGATTGATCATATTTGCCGTATGGAGGAGCTGTCCACATGGGAGTCACTGTCCCACACATGCTTCCAGATTTGGAAACCATGGACTAACTACATCCTCTGCCGAGTTCACTGAATTCACTGCTTTTTACAGGAAAACATCTCCATCTAATTCAAAACAATAAATAATATGTCTGTCATCCCACCATTCCCTCCCCCTCTGTCTCTCTACCCTTTACCTCCACACTCTTTATCTTCAGATTCATTTTATTATTCAGTAACATATCCGCAGTGCATATTCTTTAAACTTTAGCTACAAACATGATCAGGGGCGGAATGGGAAGTAAAAGTGGCCCTGGAAAATAAAGGTATAAGTGGCTCCATGTTGCAGATGCAGGTCTAAATTGACAAAAGGCAGGGCAACATAATTAGGCAGGGGCAACATATGTAAGCAAGGCCAACAGAAGTAGGCAAGGCCAGCAATACCCTAGTGCAGAGCAATATACTCCCCCAGCTGAACCAAATACCACAGTGCAGGACAAAATACTGCCACCTACATCACAGTATTGAACTGAATCGCTGTCCTGCGGACATCAATTCAGTTGAATTCAGGAGGGCGCCTGCGGCTGCTGGCCAGGTGTGTGTAAGAGAGAATCAGATCATTATGCATCCGGCTGGCGGCCGTCGGGAGGGCTCAAGTGACCCTCCTAGGCATTGGCCCATCGGGAAATTTCCCTGTAGAGTCTATGGTCAATCCGCCCCTGAACATAATTGACACAAGCTAAATTGGTCATTTGAAGCCTGTAAATATTGTTATGTTGTTCTGACTATTGTTGAAAATGTATTTAATAAAAAATAAAATTTAAAAGAAAAGGTGGACAATTTCAATACAGTAGTTTAATAACATAGCACTACTGTAATACAATGGTAACAATGTAATGCATAACTAAATGTCTCATTGCTTTTGGGTTGCCCCATAATCAACACTTATCACCTATCCACAGGATAAGAGATAAATGTCTGATCACTGGGATCCCCATCGATCACAGTGAAGGTCCACGTCCCCTGGCACAATGACGCTGTAGTAGCAAATACATGCTGCCAATCCATTCAAAGCCAATATGACTGACTGATTAAAGGGGTTGTCTCACTTCAGCAAGTGGCATTTATCATGTAGAGAAAGTTATTACAAGCCACTTCTTAATGTATTGTTATTGTCCATATTGCTTCCTTTGCTGGCTTTACAAATTTTTCCATCACACCCTGCAATCCATCAGTGGTGATCGTGCTTGCACACTATAGGAAAAAGTGTTGGCTTCTCTGATGGCTTGGACAGTGGGCATGCACATGGGCTAGTGCTTTTTCCTATAGTGTGCAAGCGCTACTACCACTGCTGGATTGCAGGGTGGTTATTACCATGGAAGTGTATAATGTGAAAAATAAATCCAGCTAGCAAAGGAGGCAATATGAATAATAACAATACATTAGTAAGTGGCTTGTATTAACCTTCTCTACATAATAAATGCTATTTGCAGAAGGGAAACAACCCCTTTAACTAACTGCAAGTCTTGGCTATCTTTGTCAGTCCCACAATGAATAGAGCAGAAGTGCGCATGCATGACTGCAGCTCTATCCAAAAGCCAGGTGCAGGACCCCTTCCTCATGATCAGTGTGGATAGGTGATGTGTTGATTATGAGAAAATAATCAATTTAATTAAAATAATAAAGCAGACATTAAAGTTATATAGAAATAGGTGTTAAAATTTTGAATATTGTCTACAAAATTTGAAGAGACTATTAAATGTTGATTGTATATGGTAAAAACATGTATTTGATGTAATAACTCTGCTTGTACATCAAACATATTGTATTATAACAATAACAAGTGGATGGACAGCCAGAATACCTGGATTTGGGAATTGATTCTGGTCGCTTGGCCCTGGGAGAGAGTATACAGAGCGTTGTCTGGCTCAGATTGAAGGGTGGGTGAATATCCGCTTTCCTCATTCACTTTCAAGCCTGGGGAATCCTGCTACCACAAATCAATGAGTCATTTGTGAGTCATTACAATCATTACACACCACATATATTTGCTACTATCTCACAAATTACTCACAGCTGAAACGATTATTTGATGGCATCATTCATAAAATCACATGACAAATGACATCATTAATACTGGCAGAGAATATGCACTGAATTGAAGATTATAAACATAGTATATAACATTTCTGTTATAACAGAACATCCACAAAACTATTTACCATGAGTTTATAAACTATTGAGCAGACATCTGCACTGAAATCTTTGTAGAGGGACATAAAAAAATGGATAATACAGTAGTACTGATGTATTACAACAGATTCATAATAACTAGCTATATTCTTTATTGATAGAAACCTAGAGTAATAAACATGCATGCTGAAATAATACTTTAGGTTGCTGATTTACATCTGAATGACAGTAGATTGCAGATAAAAATATGATGCCACCAATTTCAATACTTCAAGAAGGTCTATCCATAAAAGAGTCCAAAAAACTCTGCATAGTGGAAATATTTGTTAAACTATACACATCTGGACAATTTGAAGTTTTGGTGATTTGTTTCAGATGAATTGTGTCAAAATATCACAACATTATTTTACTGTGCATATTGGTGTGGAAAACTGTGAGGGAGGAAGATGATGGAGGCCACATGACACTGGGAGAAAGTGGGGGGGGGAGTTTGTCCTGACTTAGATGCTGACAGTCAGCCTAATCAGCCAATCAGGGGCAGGATTCAGGAAGGGCCTTTGCTGAGAACATCATTGAATGTCATTCTGTGCTCAGCTTGTGACCTGGAAGGATATGTTGCGGCAATGTCTGACTAAAGCAATTACAGACACAAGCCAGTAATCTAGTTGTATTAAGGACACTATAGGGATAGAATAGAGAGATATAATTGGGTAAGATTTTATTGAATTTGATCAGGGCAAGTTTTGAGGGACTGAGGAAATGGTCACCCGGTTATGTGTTTAATACAGCTGCGAACAGCTAGTTCTGCATTACAAAACCCCGAAAGAAAAAGAAACTAATTTTTTCCTGTATATGAACAGCTTTTTATATAAAAAAAACAAAACATCAAGTTTCTACAATTCATAGACTTATTCCAAACACCCCAATAGTATACATTCTGCTCCAAACACTGAGCAATTATGCATTTTTAAAAAAAAAATCTGCGTAAATCTACTGTTTGCAATTGGGCATATCAGTGTATTATACCTGTTTTACTGAACTTGTTGCATATGCAAGAGAGTGGTAGTAGTGGTGGCAGTGTAGCGATAATGGTAACTGGCAGTAGGGAGTAGCAGCTGTGGTGGGTAGGCAGCAACCATGAGGTATAGAACATGATGGTAGACAGGCCGATAGTGGCAGTGGCATGATGGTGTAGGGACAACAGTAGCCATACGATATGGAACATGTATAAAAATAAGAGGGGCACTCTCTACATACGGGATCACACACAATCTGGATATGATAAAATTAGGTATTTATTATCCTCACTGTAACAATAAGTTTGCCCTAAAGTAAATGATTAAAATAGTAAAATATTTCCCAAACATAAAACACATCAATTAATCATAAAATGCTAAAATAGAAAATTAATCCACTATATATATAACTCCTCCTTGTGGTCAAGAAAAATTAGTCCTTAGATTTGCAGCACTATATTTCTCTGGAAATGCTATTCAATATCCTAGTTCCGTTTATAGCATAATGATGCAGTTCTCATTTAAGGTGCGGTAGTATAATCAAGTAGTAAGAACAGTCCATACAGCTTTGTGTATCTTATTCCGGTTGTGTTCCAATAGCACTATACAGTCAGTTCAACCTTACTTATAGTAAAGTATGCTGCACTGTTGAGCTGCGCTAGATGTATTAGCCTAACGGCTATGTAATACACTATTTTGTCCGGAGCTAGAAGTGGGTGTCTCATACCAGACTCTCGATGTGCCACTCGCCCGCCTCCCAGTAATCGGCGTCTCGCTTCACGGTGTTCTCCTCTGCCCTGCTCCTCCTCACCCTTCACACGGCGTCCCGCGTGGTGATGAAGCAAGCGTCGGCACGGCGTCTCATGTGATACGGAAGAGGCGTTCCTTGCCGGTCAGCTGATTATGCTTGCCGGAGATCCTGGTTGGGCTGAGGCAATTCCTAGACAGGCCTGTCGTTGTTAGTCGAATATTCTTTGCGTGCACATCAATTGATTAAGGTCACTTGCTGGGACCATACGCGTTTCGGGGACAACCCCTTCCTCAGTGGATATCCACTGAGGAAGGGGTTGTCCCCGAAACGCGTATGGTCCCAGCAAGTGAGCTTAATCAATTGTTGTGCACGCAAAGGATATTCGACTAACATTCGACTAACTTTTCTTGACCGCAAGGAGGAGTTATATATATAGTGGATTAATTTTCTATTTTAGCATTTTATGATTAATTGATGTGTTTTATGTTTGGGTAATATTTTACTATTTTAATCATTTACTTTAGGGCAAACTTATTGTTACAGTGAGGATAATAAATACCTAATTTTATCATATCCAGATTGTGTGTGATCCCGTATGTAGAGAGTGCCCCTCTTATTTTTATACAAATACTCTTTCTTTATATATATAGGCCTGGGGTGAGGCCTCTAGAGGTGAGCACCTCGTATCCAAAGCCGATTGGTGGGTGTAGCCACTGTTTGCTACTTTATACGATATGGAACATGATGGTAAAAAGGCAGACAGCAGAAATGGCATGATGACGGCAGCAGCCGCCATACTGTACAGAACATAATGGTAGGCAAGTAAACAGCAGCACTGGTCAAATGGCTGCAGCAGCCATACTGTACATAAAAGGATGGTAGGCAGGCAGACAGTGGCATAATGGTGGCAGCAGACAGACTATACGGACTAAATTCATAACAAAAAGATATAAAAAATCTGAGTCGTAGTGGACCTCAGAGTATTGTTTACCAATTTGCAGGCCACTTTCAGCATATTTGATTTGTCTAGAATCGATTTGGACACAAATTGAATTCTTTGACAAATTCAACAAATTTGACCCAAAACAATTTACAAAAAAAACTGCTCATTTCTAGTTCCTATGTTAATAATAAAAAAACTATCCAACCATAATTTATTCAAGTTGTGGTATAATCACATGTTTAAGACTGTACAGGAAGGCAGAATATAAGGAATTATACAATTCTCCTTCTAAAAATGTACCTCAAAGGCGTGAATTTTGTATTTGGAGTTCTCAGGCCTCATCCTTACAACAGTCTCTTAAGAGTCACCCCAAGTGTGGGATCATAATAATCTATGGTCAGTGCTGCCATGTACAGTTGTGTTCAAAATAATAGCAGACAGACATCACTAACCTGATTAATCACTGCTTTTGGTAGAAATTATATTTCTACATGGCAAATAATTTACTAGCAGGTGTAGTAGAGTAATAGAAATCCAACGGACCCAAGAGTCATGACATGCATGGTGCTGATTCTGTGTAATTGAATCACTAATTGAAAGGGGCATGTTCAAAATAATAGCAGTGTGGAGTTCAATGAGTGAGTTCATTCATTCTTTGAAAAACAGGTGGCAATTATTGCCTTTTTTTTAAGGAAGGAAGGCAGCAAATGTTTTACATGCTGGTTACAGTGCATTTCTCTCTGAAATTCTGAGGAAAATGGGTCGTTCTAGACATTGTTCAGAAGAACGTACCTTGATTAAAAAGTTGATTGGAGAGGGGAAAACATATAAAGAAGTGCAGAAAATGATAGGCTGCTCAGCTAAATTGATCGCAAATGCTTTAAAATGGCAACCAAAACCTGAAAGACGTGGAAGAAAGCAAAAAACTACCATTCAAATGGATAGAAGAATGGCCAAAATGGCAAGGACTAAGCCAACAATCAGCTACAGGAAGATCAAAGAAGGTCTAAAGTTACCTGTGAGTACTGTTACAATTAGAAGACGCCTATGTGAAGCCAAGCTATTTGCAAGAAACCCCCGCAAAGTCCCACTGTTGAAATAAAGACATGTGCTGAAGAGGTTACAATTTGCCAAAGAGCACATTGACTGGCCTAAAGAGACATTTTGTGGACTGATGAAAGTAAGATTGTTCTTTTTGGGTCTACTGGCCGGAGACAATTTGTCAGATGACCCCCAAACACAGAATTCAAGCCACAATACACTGTGAAGACAGCAAAGCGTGGTGGTGTAAGCATCATGATATGGGGATGTTTCTCACACTAGGGTGTTGGGGCTATTTATCGCATACCAGGGATCATGGATCAGTTTGAATACATCAGAATACTTGAAGAGGTCATGCTACCTTATGCTGAAGAGGAAATGCCCTTGAAATGGGTGTTCCAACAAAACAACGACCCCAAACACACCAGTAAACGTGCAACATCTTGGTTCCAGACCAACAAGATTAACATTACGGAGTGGTCCGCCCAATCCCCGGATCTTAATCCAATAGAAAACTTGTGGGGTGACATGAAAAATGCAGTTTCTGAGGCAAAAGTAAGAAATAGAGAAGAACTGTGGAATGTAGTCCAATCATCCTGGGCTGGAATACCTGTTCACAGGTGCCAGAAGTTGGTTGACTCCATGCAACACAGATGTACAGCAGTTCTAAGAAACAGTGATTATACAACTAAGGCCTCATGCACACGACCGTTGTTGTGTTCCGTGTTCCGTGTCCGTTTTCCGTGATTTTCTGCGGACCCATTGACTTTCAATGGGTCCGTTGAAAACTCGGATAATGCACCGTTTGTCATCCGCGTCCATGATCCGTGTTTCCAGTCCGTCAAAAAAATATGACCTGTCCTATTTTTTTCACGGACAACGGTTCGCGGACCCATTCAAGTCAATGGGTCCGTGAAAAAACACGGAGGCACACAAGATTGTCATCCGCGTCCGTTTTTTTCCTATCATTTGCAAGGCAAACTTGACATAGATTTTTTTTTTACTTTTCATGTCTGGTGATCCTCCAAAAATCAAGGAAGACACACGGAAACAAAAACGGAAACGGATCACGGAACAACGGAACAGCTTTTTGCGGACCGCAAAAAAATACTGTCGTGTGCATGAGGCCTAAATATTAGTTAAGTGATTCAAAGAAAAGCAAAATCTTCAAACATTTTTCAGTTTATATAGTGAATGTTTGAGTTTGTAAAGAAGAATACAAACACTGCTATTTTTTTGAACAGTCAATTTTTATTTAGAGGAACAACACAAATTTGATATATTTTTCTTCATGTTTTGATTTGGAATAGAATGTGTAATGTTCCCAATGCATTTGTGTGTATAAAAATAAAATGCTATTAGAAGGATTTGAGCTTTATTTACTTTTGTAAACACACTGCTATTATTTTGAACACAACTGTATGTAATAGATTAAAATAGGAGGGTCACATCCTGTCCTAAATAATGGGATGGTGCTCCTAGTTTAGAGACAATGGGCACCTTTTATTGAATATTTTTACTGTTAATTTATTTTCTAAATTTCTACTTTCTAAATTTTAAATAGTCTTCATAGTATCTAATTTATCTTGCAGAGCAGCTGCTTCTGACAGATAACATAGCGCATTGATTCCTGCTATTCATTCCTGTTCACCCCCTACTAAAATTCTGTGCTACAGATGGCACCTCATAGGTGGAACCGGTTGAACATAGCAGATCAGAATGTGGAGAAGGGTGAAAAGATCCAAGTTTACAAGGAGGGCAGATCACACAGGTTGCTAACAGGAAGGGACGCAATGTAAGAAGGCAAATCACAAAGAGTGGAAGTACAGCACTCACACAAACTCTACAGTACATGGGGTAGGGAATTACACACTCCACACCATCAGTGTCTATCAAGAGAAAGAGGAGATAGAAGCAGAAATCATGACAATAGGGGTACGGCCACACTGTCAGGTTTCATGATGCAGTTTTGGATGCCAAAATCAGGAGTGCATCATAAATGGAGAAAAAGTATAAAGGACAGATACGAACGCAGCTCTTTATGTAATTCACTCCTGGTTTTGGCTTCCAAAACTGCAACAGGAAACCTGACAGTGTGGCTGTACCTAATTGACATTCACATCTAGCATGTATTTATGAGAGGTACACATCCACATGTGAAAAGTCTGAAACCAGGAGCAGGCTGCAATCAGCATATCAGGAGGATTGAAAGTTGATGAGGAATTAATGTTGCAGTCTCAAACAGAAGAAATTTATTTTAACTCAAGGTAACCACTAACATGTAAAAAAAAATATTTTCATTCCAAATGTGTTCAAACCATTTAAACAATATCACCTTCCCTCACTTGAGATAAGTATAAAATTTGCCTTGATTAATACTCTGTGGAAGATTATAGTCTACTGAAATGAAACATGAGAAAAAAATGGAAATGGAAGATATAAAAATTCTTAGGGCGCTTTCACATCAGCGGTTTTTATTTCCATTTTTCTGCTCTGTTATAGCAGCAGAACAACGAAAATAACAGAAGTACCAGATTCGTCACATTACTGACAGGAACTTGTCCAAACAAATCCCGTTGACTATAATGGCTTCTGTTCGGTTTCTGTTCAAGTTTCTGTTCGGTTTAGTGGAGAAAAAAGTATTGCATGCAGGACTTTTCTGTCAACTATTTTTGACAAAATCTGTGACGGGGGCCACAAACGGAGCTTCCAACGCAGATGTGAATAAGCCCTTATCCATGCAAATACACATTTTAATTTGTATATTGATACCTTCAACACCATCATTTAATGTTAATACTATAACTTGAAACCTTACAACTAATATTCTGATATGCCATAAATGTCCTATAAGTGTGTTTCCCACCTCTGAGACCCAATCCTATCTCAAGAATGGAGATATACATGTCAGCTTGATCTCCATTCACTTTGGTTCCCTATTCTTGGAATAAGAGCAGGTCCCAGAAGTGATACCCACATAAACCAGACATTTATCGTATATTCTATAAATATGCCATAGATGTAAGAATGGGAATGCCACTTTAAACAATCAGAGGTGCTCAGAGTAAGGTCTCTTTCAAACAACATTATTATGATCAGAATTTTGAATCAGTATTTGTAAGCCAAAACCCAGAGTGGGTCTAGCAAAGAAGTGCAAAACTTTCCATTATAGTTTTCTTTATCTATAGGCCTCATTCACACAGGAATATAATGGCTAGTATAATGTATCAGGATTTGTAAACCATACTTAGGAATGGAACTACACTAAAAACATCTAAAATGGAAAGATTTGCCCCTCTTCCGAGTTTTGGCTTGAAAATGCTGAGGCAAAATATTATTCAAAATATTGTCATGTGAAAGTGCATAAGTTCTGACTCTCAACTGTCGTATTTTAATCATTATTTTTCATATAAGTATGTATAAGCCAAAATTAGAAGTGGAACCTATATAGAGAAAAACCATAATGGAAAGATGCGCACTTCTTATATGTTTTGCACCCACTCATGGTTTTGGCTTTCAAATATTGATGCAAAATACGTAACAAAATAATGGTGTCAATGATGCCTTAGGCAGATTGAGAATTAGCTGGCATTTTCTTGTCCCCTTAAAGGGAATATGTCACTAGTTTTATGGTGTCATTACAAAGGGCAGAAATAACTAGTGACTAGAGTTGAGCGAACACCTGGATGTTCGGGTTCGAGAAGTTCGGCCGAACTTCCCGGAAATGTTCGGGTTCGGGATCCGAACTCGACCCGAACTTCGCCCCGAACCCCATTGAAGTCAATGGGGACCCGAACTTTTCGGCACTAAAAAGGCTATAAAATAGCCCAGGAAAGGGCTAGAGGGCTGCAAAAGGCAGCAAAATGTAGGTAAATCCCCTGCAAACAAATGTGGATAGGGAAATGAATTAAAATAAAAATAAAATAAATTAAAATTAACCAATATCAATTGGAGAGAGGTCTCATGGCAGAGAATCAGGCTTCATGTCATAGCAGACAATCAGGCTTCACGTCACCCACCACTGGAACAGGCCATTGTCAGATATTTAGGCCCCGACACCATGACAGAGGAGAGAGGTCCCATAGCAGAGAATCAGGCTTCATGTCATAGCAAAGAATCAGGCTTCAAGTCATAGCAAAGAATCAGGCTTCATGGCATAGCAGAGAATCAGGCTTCACGTCACCCACCACTGGAACAGGCCATTGTCAGATATTTAGGCCATGGCACCCAGACAGAGGAGAGAGGTCCCATAGCAGAGAATCAGGCTTCATGTCATAGCAGAGAATCAGGCTTCAAGTCATAGCAGAGAATCAGGCTTCATATCATAGCAGAGAATTAGGCTTCACATCACCCACCACTTCAACAGGCCATTGTCAGATATTTAGGCCCCGGCACCCAGACAGAGGAGAGAGGTCCCATAGCAGAGAATCAGGCTTTAAGTCATAGCAGAGAATCAGGCTTCATGTCATAGCAGAGAATCAGGCTTCAAGTCATAGCAGAGAATCAGGCTTCAAGTCATAGCAGAGAATCAGGCTTCACGTCACCCACCACTGGAACAGGCCATGGTCAGATATTTATGCCCCGGCACCCAGACAGAGGAGAGAAGTCCCATAGCAGAGAATCAGGCTTCATGGCATAGCAGAGAATCAGGCTTCACGTCACCTACCACTGGAACAGGCCATTGTCATATATTTTTAGGCCCCGGCACTCAGACAGAGGAGAGAGGTCCCATAGCAGAGAATCAGGCTTCATGAAATAGCAAAGAATCAGGCTTCAAGTCATAGCAGAGAATCAGGCTTCATGTCATAGCAGAGAATCAGGCTTTACGTCACCCACCACTGGAACATGCCATTGTCAGATATTTAGGCCCCGGCACCCAGACAGAGGAGAGAGGTCCCATAGCAGAGAATCAGGCTTCATGTCATAGCAGAGAATCAGGCTTCAAGTCATAGCAGAGAATCAAGCTTCATGTCATAGCAGAGAATCAAGCTTCACGTCACCCAACACTGGAACAGGCCATTGTCAGATATTTAGGCCCCGGCACCCAGACAGAGGAGAGAGGTCCCATAGCAGAGAATCAGGCTTCATGTCATAGCAGAGAATCAGGCTTCATGTCACCCACTACTGGAACAGGCCATTGTCAGATATTTTTAGGCCCCGGCACCCAGACAGAGGAGAGAGGTCCCATAGCAGAAAATCAGGCTTCATGTCATAGCAGAGAATCATGCTTCATATCACCCAACACTGGAGCAGGCCACTGTCAGATATTTTTAGGCCCCGGCACCCAGACAGAGGAGAGGTTCATTCAACTTTGGGTTGCCCTGCAATATAATGGTAAAATATAAATAAAAAAAGGATTGAATGAGGAAGTGCCCTGGAGTACAATAATATATGGTTAAGGGGAGGTAGTTATAAATGTCTAATCTGCACAAGGGATGGACAGGTCCTGTGGGATCCATGCTTGGTTCATTTTTATGAACGTCAGCTTGTCCTCATTGGCTCTAGACAGGCGGCTGCGTTTGTCTGTAATGACACCCCCTGCCGTGCTGAATACACGTTCAGACAAAACGCTGGCCGCCGGGCAGGCCAGCACCTCCAAGGCATAAAAGGCTAGCTCTGGCCACGTGGACAATTTGGAGACCCAGAAGTTGAATGGGGCCGAACCATCAGTCAGTACGTGGAGGGGTGTGCACACGTACTGTTCCACCATGTTAGTGAAATGTTGCCTCCTGCTAACACGTTCCGTATCAGGTGGTGGTGCAGTTAGCTGTGGCGTGGTGACAAAACTTTTCCACATCTCTGCCATGCTAACCCTGCCCTCAGAGGAGCTGGCCGTGACACAGCTGCGTTGGTGACCTCTTGCTCCTCCTCTGCCTTCGCCTTGGGCTTCCACTTGTTCCCCTGTGACATTTGGGAATGCTCTCAGTAGCGCGTCTACCAACGTGCACTTGTACTCGCGCATCTTCCTATCACGCTCCAGTGCAGGAAGTAAGGTGGGCACATTGTCTTTGTACCGGGGATCCAGCAGGGTGGCAACCCAGTAGTCCGCACACGTTAAAATGTGGGCAACTCTGCAGTCGTTGCGCAGGCACTGCAGCATGTAGTCGCTCATGTGTGCCAGGCTGCCCAGAGGTAAGGACAAGCTGTCCTCTGTGGGAGGCGTATCGTCATCGTCCTGCGTTTCCCCCCAGCCACGCACCAGTGAACATGCTTCATCCTCATCCACCTCCACTTCCTCGTCCTCCTCGTCCTCCAGTAGTGGGCCCTGTCTGGCCACATTTGTACCTGGCCTCTGCTGTTGCAAAAAACCTCCCTCTGAGTCACTTCGAAGAGACTGGACTTAAAATGCTAAAAATGATCCCTCTTCCTCCTCCTCCTCCTCCTCCTGGGCCACCTCCTCTTCCATCATCGCCCTAAGTGTTTTCTCAAGGAGACATAGAAGTGGTATTGTAACGCTGATAACGGCGTCATCGCCACTGGCCATGTTGGTGGAGTACTCGAAACAGCGCAACAGGGCACACAGGTCTCACATGGAGGCCCAGTCATTGGTGGTGAAGTGGTGCTGTTCCGCAGTGCGACTGACCCGTGAGTGGTGCAGCTGAAACTCCACTATGGCCTGCTGCTGCTCGCACAGTCTGTCCAGCATGTGCAAGGTGGAGTTCCACCTGGTGGGCACGTCGCATATGAGGCGGTGAGCGGGAAGGCCGAAGTTACGCTGTAGCGCAGACAGGCGAGCAGCGGCAGGATGTGAACACCGGAAGCGTGCACAGACGGCTCGCACTTTATGCAGCAGCTCTGACATGTCGGGGTAGTTGTGAATGAACTTCTGCACCACCAAATTCAGCACATGCGCCAGGCAAGGGGTGTGCGTCAAACCGGCTAGTCCCAGAGCTGCAACGAGATTTCGCCCATTATCGCACACCACCAGGCCGGGCTTGAGGCTCACCGGCAGCAACCACTCGTCGGTCTGTTGTTCTATACCCCGCCACAACTCCTGTGCGGTGTGGGGCCTGTCCCCCAAACATATGAGTTTCAGAATGGCCTGCTGACGTTTACCCCGGGCTGTGCTGAAGTTGGTGGTGAAGGTGTGTGGCTGACTGGATGAGCAGGTGGAAGAAGAGGAGGAGGAAGCCGAGTAGGAGGCGGAGGCAACAGGAGGCAAAGAATGTTGCCCTGCGATCCTTGGCAGCGGAAGGACGTGCGCCAAACAGCTCTTTGCCTGGGGCCCAGCCGCCACTACATTAACCCAGTGTGCAGTTAGGGAGATATAGCGTCCCTGGCCGTGCTTACTGGTCCACATATCTGTGGTTAGGTGGACCTTGCCACAGATGGCGTTGCGCAGTGCACACTTGATTTTATCGGATACTTGGTTGTGCAGGGAAGGCACGGCTCTCTTGGAGAAGTAGTGGCAGCTGGGAACAACATACTGTGGGACAGCAAGTGACATGAGCTGTTTGAAGCTGTCTGTGTCCACCAGCCTGAATGACAGCATTTCATAGGCCAATAGTTTAGAAATGCTGGCATTCAGGGCCAGGGATCGAGGGTGGCTTGGTGGGAATTTACGCTTTCTCTCAAATATTTGTGAGATGGAGAGCTGAACGCTGCCGTGTGACATGGTTGAGATGCTTGGTGACGGAGGTGGTGGGGTTGGTGGTACATCCTCTGTTTGCTGGGCGGCAGGTGCCAACGTTCCTCCAGAGGCGGAGGAAGAGGCCGAGGCGGCGGCAGTAGCAGAAGAGGTAGCAGGGGGAGCCTGAGTGAGTTCCTTGTTTTTAAGGCGTTTACTCCACTGCAGTTCATGCTTTGCATGCAGGTGCCTGGTCATGCAGGTTGTGCTAAGGTTCAGAACGTTAATGCCTCGGTGCAGGCTCTGATGGCACAGTGTGCAAACCACTCGGGTCTTTTGGTCAGCACATTGTTTGAAGAACTGCCACACCAGGGAACTCCTTGAAGCTGCCTTTGGGGTGCTCGGTCCCAGATGGCGGTGGCCAGTAGCAGACGGACTCTCTTGGCGGCGGGTGTTCTGCTTTTGCCCACTGCTCCCTCTTTTGCTACGCTGTTGGCTCGGTCTCACCACTGCCTCTTCCTCCGAATTCTGAAAGTCAGTGGCACGACTTTCATTCCATGTGGGGTCTAGGACCTCATCGTCCCCTGCATCGTCTTCCACCCAGTCTTCCTCCCTGACCTCCTGTTCAGTCTGCACACTGCAGAAAGACGTAGCAGTTGGCACCTGTGTTTCGTCATCATCAGAGACGTGCTGAGGTGGTATTCCCATGTCCTCATCAGGAAACATAAGTGGTTGTGCGTTAGTGCATTCTATCTCTTCCACCCCTGGGGAAGGGCTAGGTGGATGCCCTTGGGAAACCCTGCCAGCAGAGTCTTCAAACAGCATAAGAGACTGCTGCATAACTTGAGGCTCAGACAGTTTCCCTGATATGCATGTGGGCGATGTGACAGACTGATGGGCTTGGTTTTCAGGCGCCATCTGTGCGCTTTCTGCAGAAGACTGGGTGGGAGATAATGTGAACATGCTGGATCCACTGTCGGCCACCCAATTGACTAATGCCTGTACCTGCTCAGGCCTTACCATCCTTAGAACGACATTGGGCCCCACCAAATATCGCTGTAAATTCTGGTGGCTACTGGGACCTGAGGTAGTTGGTTCACTAGGACGTGTGGCTGTGGCAGAATGGCCACGTCCTCTCCCAGCACCAGAGGGTCCACTAACACCACCACGACCATATCCGCGTCCGCGTCCCTTACTAGATGTTTTCCTCATTGTTACCGTTCACCACAATAAGAAAAAAATTATTTGGCCCAATGTATTGAATTCAAATTCAGGCCTTTTTTTACAGGCACCTAACACTATCTGGCTATCCATTTAGGTACCGTATTACACTAATACAGGCACAGCAGTAACGACAGATTTAGCTGAATATAAATTGTAGGCCTAGTATTTAGGCGCTGGATGACAGGTATCCCTTTTACGGACAGAATTAGACTTGAAAATGCACGGTAGCGTGTGAAGTTATTGAGGATGACCCTATCCGCACCTTCAATCTAATATACCCTTTTATGGATAGATTTAACCTTGGCCTGATAGAGCAGAAACCACTAATTTAGGGAATTACTAAGTTGGGAATTGTATTCAACCCAGAACAAAAACTGTGCTTCGGCAGACAGCAGACAGTATTACAATTGTCTAGCCACAGCTGAAACACCAGATTTAGGGTACTGCTATTTTGGCAATTGTATTTTACCCCTCAATAAAATAGCAAGCACAGCCAAGCCCCTGATGTAGGATATAGCAAAAAAAAAAAAAAAAACACTATTGATGGTTAAAAATGGACTTGGTGGCAGCTTGTGCTGGCGCACCACAAGACACAAAATGGCCGCCGATTACCCCAGAAAAAAGTGACTGAAAAACGCTCTGGGCAGCCTTAAAACAGTGAGCAATTGAATAGCAGAGGTTGTATGATACACAGCTGTATATCGATCACTTCAGTAAATAAATCCCTGCCTAATCTCGCCCTAACAGCAGCAGCTGCATCCTCTCCCTACACTGATCAGAGCAGAGTGACATGCGGCGCTACGTGACTCCAGCTTAAATAGAGGCTGGGTCACATGCTGCACTGGCCAATCACAGCCATGCCAATAGTAGGCATGGCTGTGATGGCCTCTTGGGGCAAGTAGTATGACGCTTGTTGATTGGCTCCTTTGCCTAACCCGAACCCAGACTTTTACGAAAATGTTCGGGTCCGTGTCACGGACACCCCAAAATTCGGTACGAACCCGAACTATACAGTTCGGATTCGCTCATCCCTACTAGTGACAGGTCTCCTAAGCAAAATGTTGGGACACTTTCTTTTACTGACCCAGCTGTTTTGCTAAACTCTTGTATTGAACAGCTTTAGTGCATGCCATAGAGTCCAGATAGTCATGTGCTCCTGCATATTTATGCACACTTTGGAGGATTGGTGTCTTAAACTGCTGAAATGTCTGTTTCCAAAGAATCAGAGATTTCAATTGTTAGCCTAAGGTACTTGAGAAGAAACTTGAAGAAAAACTGCACACCTCTTTGGACACAAATAATATGCTACACAAACACTGCAACCAAATTGACAGCAAGAGGTTAGCATGTATGAAAGCGGTTTTCTTTCTTTTGGACAAAGAAAATTTAAGCAGCAGCATGAAAAGAATACATTTTCTTTTAAGGATTTCTTTGATGTGCAAGACAAGGTGAAGACAAGGGATATACCTTGACACAAAGAAGGGAGGCCTCAGACAGAAGGTCAGTAGCACAGTCATACAGACAATGTAGTGGACTGTAGACATTTCAGGACGCATGCATACCCCAATGTATAGTATCTGAGAACAACTAATTAATATTATATGTATGGAGATGTAACCAGAGCAGACTCTGGATAAGAGGATTGAGAGACCTGGTTGATATAAAAAGAAAACTGCATAAAACTGAGTGTGCATGTTCACACATGAATACTAAAGTAGCAGGAACAAACTATATGGCACCTGATAACACATGTCATCCACATGTAGAGTGGCTTAGTTAGAATTTCTAGCAGAACAGTGTTTGACATGAATTAAATTTCCACCAGACTTAGAGTCAAGGAAGGTGTCAGTAATAAGGTTATTTGAATAGGCAGAGAACACAATTGCAGGAATAGTGGCATGACCCAGGCAAGTGCTTTTCCAAACAAAAGTGATACAACATATACAGTTGTACCATCGCTAGCGCTCCTATTTTTCCATATCGTTGCTTACGAAGCGCGAGTTCTCCTACTTCTCCCCGAACTATATCTGCAATACACATAAAGGCCAGTAGATGGCAGTGTCAACCTAAAGTAGTAATGACACTACACTATACTATGCCCCTTTGACTTGCTCCTCTGTAGATAACAGCTGCTAGTACAGTACAGTATATGAATTGTACCAAACAGGCAGCTCCCGATACAGCCCATAGTCATCCTTAGCAGTCTGGGCACATGCGGACACTGCACAGGAGCCGGCCGCTATAAGAATGGCATCAGTACAGTATGTTAGGAGGTCAGGGCGAAGCAACGTTTAAATAATTAGTTTTACAAATGAATTTGATATACAGTATTATTAGGTACTGTACACTACAGTAAAAGAATAATCCGAAAAAAAATCGCTGAGCGGAACCATACTGTATACTGTAAATCACAGACCTCTTCTACAGTATCGGTCACTTCAGCTAGTGAGCCGATAAAGCAGTAATAGAGGGAAGGCAAATCGACAGGCGGTTAGTGGAGCGTTCCTTGGGGCAATTGTATTTAATTAATATAAAGGGGGGGGGGGGGAAATAAATATGGCAGTACTTTACTGTCAGATCTTTATATAGCTGAAGAAATGTGTTTTTATTGGCTGCTGGAGCCACGTGCCCTCCTCTGGCTAATCACATCAATACAAGTTCTCTTTATTCAGTAATATTGCATATTCATCCAATGATATGAGCGTTCCCACGGTCATATCAGCCAATAACGTTGAACTTCCCACGGTCATATGAGCGAATAGCGGTGAAGTTCCCATGCTATTAAGGTCAATTGTTTTGACGACCTGTCATAACCAATTGACCTTAATAGCGTGGGAACTTCACAGATATTGGCTCATATGACCGTGGGAACTTCACCGTTATTGGCTCATATGACCGTGGGAACTCTCATATCATTGGATGAATATGCCATATTCTTGAATAAAGAGAACTTGTATTGATGTGATTGGCCAGAGGAGGGCACATGGCTCCAGCAGCCAATAAAAACACATTTCTTCAGCTATAAAAAGATCTGACAGTAAAGAAAATGGCAGTTCTAATTAATTAACATACTGGGGTGCTGCCATATTTTTTTTTTCATTTTTTTTCTTTTTATATTAATTAAATACAATTGCCCCAAGGAATGCTCCACTAACCGCCTGTCGATTTGCCTTCCCTCTATCTACAGTACATTCTCCGGCGTCTTGCTAATTTGTGTATTCGGAACATTGACACGCGGATCACATTACAATGTACAGCATGCAGCAATATTATTGTACTGTACTGCATTTAGTAACAAAATTGAAATTTGGAAACTGTCACTAATATATATATATTTATTTATAAGTAAGCCGCTCCCATCAAATATAACAGAGGCATGTAGAAGGGGTGGGTTTTTAATTGAGCACTAATAACAATATTTATTAGTGGCGGTGGGGAGCTGTATGTACCCGAATTCATCCACCTCCTCTTATTGTATACTGTATATGTGCTGAAAATAGAAAGTATGGAAAAAAAGATGAAAAAATAAAAATATTTTAAAAAGAAAAAATAAGTAATTCATGTACAAAAAGTAATGTCTTGTACAAATTGACATTCAGATGCAGATATGTCATTAAATGTCCTTTTCTTTGAGGAGTGCAAAATAATAAAAGCATATAAAGAAATAAAATGACTTGGTGTCTTTAGTATTTTTAGTTTTCTTTCCTTTATTGTATAATTCTTTTTGATTTTTGTTTCTATATGTTGTATGTTGCTACTCTATTCGCTTACTGTATAGTACTGTACAATATTCGTTCTGCGCTTACTATCCACAGAAACACATGTACTATACAGTATATACCGATACAGCAGTTATGGCTGCTATACAGCTTACTGTAATTACTGCCTGGTTGTTTTCAGCAGGAACACCAAGGATGCGGTAATTACAGTAAGCGGGATGTTGTTGCTCTGTACCATATACTGCAAAAACATACAGTACTGTATATAGTCTACTAATGTATTGTATATAAAATAAATCAATAAAGATGCTGTATTGAACTTCGTGTAGTACTAACTACCCGGCCTCTCCCTACACTTACTGTACAGCGCTCAATCAGAAAATCAGGAGTGGATATCATACCGGTGCATGAACCAGGCAGATTGGGATGAGCTTTACTATACAGTACCTCCGACTGTACAGTACATACTGTAGGAAATATTGCCTCAACGCATTAGAGTGTGGAAGGGAGCTGTACTGTAGGTGCTGGTGTGCATTAGAGTATTCAAGAATTAGGTGGCTCTGGATGAGCTTATTGTATGTAGACATCTGTGAAAATTATAAAGAATTACAGGAGGGCACAGGACAGATCTGCTATCCTGAACTGCAACCAAATGAACACAGATACAGAGATTTTCTTCCGTGAAAACTACAGTACACTGGGGGAACCAGCCTCCTGCCCTGGAAAACCTGGTCTGAGAGCTACAGTACGGGGAAAATGACAGTGTATTTTGCTATTACTGGCTTTCTTGGGCATACAGAAAATACCGCTGAAGCGTACGACGGCTATGTTTTTTTAAAAAAAAATTTACAATTACATTTATCGCTGCTAACACCCACTAAACCCCCACCCACCCCATTATCTAACTTCTGTAATGTTCTGCTAGGAAAGAATGTGTATAGCGAGGGATGGGCAGACAAAGCCGAACAGTAGTTATAAATATATTTATTTAAAAGTAAGCCGCTCCCATAAAATATAACATAGAGGCATGTAGAAGGGGTGGGTTTTTCATTGACCACCAATAACAATTTTTATTATTAATCAAGATATTAATAAATAAAAATAAATAAAACGCAGATATTTACATATTTAAAGTGCAACAATTTCATAATAAGTAAAGGATAAATATATATATATATATATATATATATATATATATATATATATATATATATATATATAAAGATAAATAATTCCGCAGCACATCCAAGTAGTAAAGAAGTAAAAAAGGGCTTTATTCACCAAGCATGTGACGTTTCAATCCTCTCAATGGGATTTTCCTCAAGCAGTGACATAGTGGGCAATGCAGTGTACATATTTAAACACCTTCACATCATTAAATAATCAATAGGTCAAATACATTCATTAAAGATAATACATTTAAAAATCATGATACAAACAGTGCTATCAATGTATTAATACAATCACATCCTATCTCGGATCAAAGTACTGTGATATAGTGTTAATCATTCCCATAGCCGATCCGACATACCATATATGAAACAAAATATTTTAATTGTGACAATAATCAAATTCAAGTGTAGCTCCTCCAAGAAACTAGAGTGTACAGGTGTACCTTCAGTGATATGATGAACTGGATTGCAAGAGTGCGCGATGGGGTCAATGCACGTGGGTCCCGGCGTCTCAGACATGCCATTGCGCATGTCAAAGGACCTTCCTAAAAGTTCCGATCACATGATCACCCGCTCAGGCCGAACGTTTGAAATGCGCATGTCCAAGGACCTTCAAGCATGTGATCACAACATGTGATCACTCATCCGGTCATGTGCTTAAGTATATCACATGATCGGAATAAACAGTACAGGGATCCAGGTGCTCTATAGTATTGCGGACACATGGAAGAATATAATTGCATGTAAAAACTCGTTCCCAAATGTGTAGATATTTATCTGGAGTTTTATTTCATTCCTAAGATACGTTACACATGTCGAAAATATAAAATCGTCAAAAATCAAGGTCATGAACATCAGCGTGAAGCTGACAGAATACACATACTTGCAATGGCCCCTGGTAGCGTCTCATTGTGCACCACATCAAGCCGGTCCACACATGGAAGGCAACACCAGTGGGTCAACGATCAATCAGGGAGATCAAGGTGACTATATATAGATGGAAGTACCATTACTATACAAAGAGAAACTATATGTAATATGCGTTAGTACCGCCGCCTCTCTTATTGAATGTTAAACTCAATATGATGATTATTAGATAGCCCCCTAGTCTAGGCGAGGAGTTCAGTACAAGTGGCTTATGCTGTCATCATAGAGCCACTGGCTGAATTGTCCCCCCTGTCCGTTGAATACCATTCCTGGATATTCAACATGACAGACCCGGGATCGTCCTCTAGATTCCGGGGGCAAACCTATGTGTATCCATTGGTACGGCATACATATTAGGACATCGTCAGACATCATCCACAACTCCATCCTCCGTCAGGCAAAACTCCCTCCTACCTCAGACTTTAGACAAAACTCCGTCCTCCCTCATCCAAAACTCCATCAGACCTCAGACAAAACTCCGTCCTCCCTCAGACATCAGCCAAAACTCCGTCAGACCTCAGACATCAGCCAAAACTCCATCAGACCTCAGACATCAGCCAAAACTCCGTCGTCCCTCTGCCAAAACTCCGTCAGACATCAGCCAAAACTCCGTCGTCCCTCTGCCAAAACTCCGTCAGACATCAGCCAAAACTCCGTCAGACATCAGCCAAAACTCCGTCAGACATCAGCCAAAACTCCGTCAGACATCAGCCAAAACTCCGTCAGACATCAGCCAAAACTCTGTCCTCCCTAACTCAAAATATGCCCTACTACACACACTCTTCACCTGACAGAGCTGCTAGCTGCTGGAGAGGCAAAGCACCTGTGATGATGTCATGACCATGTGATGAGTTACGTGTGTGGGAGGGGTCAGATGTGCACAGCAGCTGGTAGAGTGTACAGAACTGTAGCCATCAAATAGAGCTCTGTACTAGAGATGTGTGTGTAACCTGCATGTAGCAGATCTGTATGTGTAACCTGCATGTAGCAGATCTGTATGTGTAACCTGCATGTAGCAGATCTGTATGTGTACCCTGCATGTAGCAGAGCTGTGTACTGTGAAGCAGAGCTGTATGTGTAACCTGCATGTAGCAGGGCTGTATGTGTAACCTGCATGTAGCAGAGCTGTTTACTGTGTAGTAGAGCTGTATGTGTAACCTGGATGTAGCAGTGCTGTGTAGCAGATCTGTATGTGTACCCTGCATGTAGCAAAGCTGTGTACTGTGTAGCAGAGCTGTATGTGTAACCTGCATGTAGCAGAGCTGTATGTGTAACCTGCATGTAGCAGAGCTGTGTACTGTGTAGCAGAGCTGTATGTGTAACCTGCATGTAGCAGAGCTGTATGTGTAACTGCATGTAGCAGAGCTGTGTACTGTGTAGCAGATCTGTATGTGTAACCTGCATGTAGCAGAGCTGTATGTGCAACTGCATGTAGCAGTGCTGTGTACTGTGTAGCAGAGCTGTATGTGTAACCTGCATATAGCTGGGCTGTATGTGTAACCTGCATGTAGCAGAGCTGTGTACTGTGTAGCAGAGCTGTATGTATAACCTGCATGTAGCAGTGCTGTGTACTGTGTAGCAGAGCTGTATGTGTAACTTGCAAGTAGCGGAGCTGTGTACTGTGTAGCAGAGCTGTATGTGTAACCTGCATGTAGCAGAGCTGTGTACTGCGTAGCAGAGCTGTATGTGTAAGTTGCATGTAGCAGAGCTGTGTACTGTGTAGCAGAGCTGTATGTGTAAACTGCATGTAGCAGAACTGTATGTGTAACCTGCATGTAGCAGAGCTGTATGTGTAACCTGCATGTAGCAGAGCTGTATGTGTAACCTGCATGTAGCAGAGCTGTTTACTGTGTAGCAGAGCTGTATGTGTAACCTGGATGTAGCGGTGCTGTGTACTGTGTAGCAGAGCTGTATGTGTAACCTGCATGTAGCAGTGCTGTGTACTGCGTAGCAGAGCTGTATGTGTAAGTTGCATGTAGCAGAGCTGTGTACTGTGTAGCAGAGCTGTATGTGTAAACTGCATGTAGCAGAGCTGTGTACTGTGTAGCAGAGCTGTATGTGTAACCTGCATGTTACAGAGCTGTGTACTGTGTAGCAGAGCTGTATGTGTAACCTGCATGTAGCGGAGCTGTGTACTGTGTAGCAGAGCTGTATGTGTAACCTGCATGTAGCAGAGCTGTGTACTGCGTAGTAGAGCTGTATGTGTAACTTGCATGTAGCAGAGCTGTGTACTCTGTAGCAGAGCTGTATGTGTAACCTGCATGTAGCAGAGCTGTGTACTGTGTAGCAGAGCTGTATGTGTAACCTGCATGAAGCAGAGCTGTGTACTGTGTAGCAGAGCTGTATGTGTAACCTGCAGGTAGCAGTGCTGTGTACTGTGTAGCAGAGATGTGTACTGTGTAGCAGAGCTGTATGTGTAACCTGCATGTAGCAGAGCTGTATGTGTAACCTGCATGTAGCAGAGCTGTATGTGTAACCTGCATGTAGCAGAGCTGTGTACTGTGTAGCAGAGCTGTATGTGTAACCTGCATGTAGCAGAGCTGTATGTGCAACTGCATGTAGCAGTGCTGTGTACTGTGTAGCAGAGCTGTATGTGCAACCTGCATGTAGCAGAGCTGTGTACTGTGTAGCAGAGCTGTATGTGTAACCTGCATGTTACAGAGCTGTGTACTGTGTAGCAGAGCTGTATGTGTAACCTGCATGTAGCGGAGCTGTGTACTGTGTAGCAGAGCTGTATGTGTAACCTGCATGTAGCAGAGCTGTGTACTGCGTAGTAGAGCTGTATGTGTAACTTGCATGTAGCAGAGCTGTGTACTCTGTAGCAGAGCTGTATGTGTAACCTGCATGTAGCAGAGCTGTGTACTGTGTAGCAGAGCTGTATGTGTAACCTGCATGAAGCAGAGCTGTGTACTGTGTAGCAGAGCTGTATGTGTAACCTGCAGGTAGCAGTGCTGTGTACTGTGTAGCAGAGATGTGTACTGTGTAGCAGAGCTGTATGTGTAACCTGCATGTAGCAGAGCTGTATGTGTAACCTGCATGTAGCAGAGCTGTATGTGTAACCTGCATGTAGCAGAGCTGTGTACTGTGTAGCAGAGCTGTATGTGTAACCTGCATGTAGCAGAGCTGTATGTGTAACTGCATGTAGCAGAGCTGTGTACTGTGTAGCAGATCTGTATGTGTAACCTGCATGTAGCAGAGCTGTATGTGCAACTGCATGTAGCAGTGCTGTGTACTGTGTAGCAGAGCTGTATGTGTAACCTGCATATAGCAGAGCTGTATGTGTAACCTGCATGTAGCAGAGCTGTGTACTGTGTAGCAGAGCTGTATGTATAACCTGCATGTAGCAGTGCTGTGTACTGTGTAGCAGAGCTGTATGTGTAACTTGCAAGTAGCGGAGCTGTGTACTGTGTAGCAGAGCTGTATGTGTAACCTGCATGTAGCAGAGCTGTGTACTGCGTAGTAGAGCTGTATGTGTAACTTGCATATAGCAGAGCTGTGTACTCTGTAGCAGAGCTGTATGTGTAACCTGCATGTAGCAGAACTGTATGTGTAACCTGCATGTAGCAGAGCTGTATGTGTAACCTGCATGTAGCAGAGCTGTATGTGTAACCTGCATGTAGCAGAGCTGTATGTGTAACCTGCATGTAGCAGAGCTGTTTACTATGTAGCAGTGCTGTGTACTGCGTAGCAGAGCTGTATGTGTAAGTTGCATGTAGCAGAGCTGTGTACTGTGTAGCAGAGCTGTATGTGTAAACTGCATGTAGCAGAGCTGTGTACTGTGTAGCAGAGCTGTATGTGTAACCTGCATGTTACAGAGCTGTGTACTGTGTAGCAGAGCTGTATGTGTAACCTGCATGTAGCAGAGCTGTGTACTGCGTAGTAGAGCTGTATGTGTAACTTGCATGTAGCAGAGCTGTGTACTCTGTAGCAGAGCTGTATGTGTAACCTGCATGTAGCAGAGCTGTGTACTGTGTAGCAAAGCTGTATGTGTAACCTGCATGTAGCAGAGCTGTGTACTGTGTAGCAGAGCTGTATGTGTAACCTGCATGTAGCAGAGCTGTGTACTGTGTAGCAGAGCTGTATGTGTAACCTGCATGAAGCAGAGCTGTGTACTGTGTAGCAGAGCTGTATGTGTAACCTGCAGGTAGCAGTGCTGTGTACTGTGTAGCAGAGATGTGTACTGTGTAGCAGAGCTGTATGTGTAACCTGCATGTAGCAGAGCTGTGTACTGTGTTACAGAGATGTGTGTGTAACCTGGGAACTATAAAAAAAGTGTAAAAATAAATAAATAAATCAGATCACCTCCCTTTTCCCAAAATGAAAATAAAAGAACTGAAAAAATACACATCATGGGTGTCGCAATGTGTAAAAATATAAAAATATATTCCCCATACGGCAAACAGCAAAACAGAAAAAAAAAGAGTCCAAATGTCCGATTCGCCGTTTTTGGTCGCTTCATTTGCTACAATTTTTTTTATAAAAAGTGATTAAAAAGTTATAAACACCCCAGAATGGTATCAGTGAAAAGTTCAGATTGCCCTGCAAAAAATGAGCCCCACCCAGCTCTGTACACATAATTACAAAAAAGTTATAGGGGTCAAAATATGACGACAAAAAAAAAAATCTGATTCTGGAAATCTCCTGTCACTCCGAGTTACTCAGAATTGGTAGCCCTAATTAATAAATACATGCAACATGAATGCATATATGCCACTTCACACAAAACTAGATCACAAGTGTTAGGCCTCTTGCACATAAACGTTGTTGGTCCATTCCGTGCATTGGGGACAGCAATTTGCAGTCCCCAATGCATGGGCAACGTGCGTGCAGCGGCCGGGACAGATCCAGACCTATTCAACTTGAATGGGTCCGTGAGCATGTTCTACTTTTTTGCTGTGCGGAGGCACGGCCAGAAACACCACGGAAGCACCCTGTAGTGCTTCTATGGGGATCCGATCCGTGTTTCCGTTCCGTTCAAGTGAATGGGTCGACATCACGGATGCGGGATGCACACGGCTGGTGCCCTGTGTATTGCGGAACTGCCGTATGTGGTCCACAATACAACCACAGGCACACAGCGGCCATGTGCAAGAGGCCTTACAAAGATGGGATTTATGGTGCACATCCTCTTATGCTTCCCATATTCCACAGATTTATATCACACAGCTACTTACAGTTGTGCTGATAAATTCTGCAAGGGTATGTAAACTTATGATTTCTTAAAGGGGTATTCTCATCTTCCCTTTTCATACTTACCTTCCTTGAGCGCGACGTTCACTTCCTGGATTCTTCTCCCGGCCAGGCCGTGCTTGCGCAGAAGACTGAAGATTTTCTCCTGGCCGGGCTGCTCAATGTCCTGAACGCGCACGGCGCTGTGCATGTGCCATGGTGACTTATTCCTGGCCTGTATATTACAGAGTCGGCGTGCGCGTTCGCGGCTCTGTACTATACTGGCCAGGAAGAAGTCATCATGGCGCATGCGCGGCGGCATGCGCGTTCAGGACATTGCGAGGCCCGGCCGGGAGAGAATCTTCAGTCTTCTGCGCAAGCGCGGCCCGGCGGGATTCGACAGGAGAGGTGGCCGTAACCAGGGGAGACCAAAGACAACATCAGGTAAGAGGTGACTTATTTTCTAAAAAAGGGTGGGAATTGGGTAATAATTTATAAAATGTATTTAGAAAAATGATCACTGTCAAATCATTAACAGATTTAACAGTGATCATTGTGCTGGGAATACCCCTTTAACCATTGTGCAGAGAATATAATTGATAACACGGACACTTTTCTCTCGCTCATGGTTAGTGGTCGGCTGAAGCCATTTATGTCAAGCAACTGTGTTTACTATTCTTTATAAATCATAATCACAACACAAACTCCCCAAATGACCCTGATCAGAAGTTTACACACCCCAGTTCTTAATACCATGTATTGCCCCCTTTAACATCAATGACAGCTTGAAGTCTTTTGTGGTAGTTGTGGATGAGGCTCTTTATTTTCTCAGATGGTAAAACTGCCCATTCTTCCTGTTGAAAAAAAAAGAAGCAATTCCACCACAGTTTTACGGGATTTTTATTTACGACATTCGATGTGCGATAAAACTGACTGGTTACTTTTATTCTACAGGTCAGATCGAATCCGGCAATACCTTATATGTATAGTTTTTCTTGCGTTTTAATAGTGATAAAAAAAACAAAAATCGGATTTATTTTTTTCTCGCCATATTTTGAGCCCTATAACTTTTTTGTAATTATGTGTACAGAGCTGGGTGGGGGCAAATTTTTGGCGGGGCAATCTGAACTTTTCACTGATACCATTATGGGGTGTTTAAGATTTTTTGATGATTTAAATTTTTGTAGCAAGTGAAGCGACCAAAAACAGCGAATCGGACATTTGGACTCTTTTTTTTTTCTGTTTTGCTGTTTGCCTTATGGGGAATATATTTTTATACAATGAGTGTTTTTACACATTGCGAAACCCATGATGTGTATTTTTTTAGTTCTTTTATTTTCATTTTGGGAAAAGGTCTGAATTTTTATTTTTTTTTATTTTTTATAGTTCCCAGGTTACACACACATCTCTGTAACACAGTACACAGCCCTGCTACATGCGGTTAGACACACTGCTCTATATACACAGTACACAGCTCTGCTACATGCAGGTTATACACATACAGCTCTGCTACATGCAGGGTACACATACAGATCTGCTACACAGTACGCAGCACTGCTACATGCAGGTTACACATACAGCTCTGCTACATGCAGGTTACACATACAGCACTGCTACACAGTACACAGCTCTGCTACATGCAGGTTACACATACAGCTCTGCTACATGCAGGTTACACATACAGCACTGCTACACAGTACAAAGCTCTGCTACATGCAGGTTACATATACAGCTCTACTACATCCAGGTTACACATACAGCACTGCTACACAGTACACAGCTCTGCTACATGCAGGGTACACATACAGATCTGCTACACAGTACACAGCACTGCTACATGCAGGTTACACATACAGCTCTGCTACATGCAGGTTACACATACAGCACTGCTACACAGTACAAAGCTCTGCTACATGCAGGTTACATATACAGCTCTGCAACTCAATACACAACTCTGCTACATGCAGTTACACATACAGTTCTGCTACATGCAGGTTAAACATACAGCTCTGCTACACAGTACACAGCTCTGCTACATGCAGGTACACATACAGCTCTGCTACATGCAGGTTACACATACAGCTCTGCTACATGCAGGTCACACATACAGCTCTGCTACACAGTACACAGCTCTGCTACATGCAGGTCACACATACAGCTCTGCTACATGCAGGTTACACATACAGATCTGCTACACAGTACACAGCACTGCTACATCCAGGTTACACATACAGCTCTGCTACACAGTAAACAGCTCTGCTACATCCAGGTTACACATACAGCTCTACTACATCCAGGTTACACATACAGCTCTGCTACATGCAGGTTACACATACAGCTCTGCTACATCCAGTTTACACATACAGCTCTGCTACATGCAGGTTACACATACAGCTCTGCTACATCCAGTTTACACATACAGCTCTGCTACATGCAGTTTACACATACAGCTCTGCTACACAGTACACAGCTCTGCTACATGCAACTTACACATACAGCTCTGCTACGCAGTACACAGCTCTGCTACATGCAGTTACACATACAGCTCTGCTACATGCAGGTTACACATACAGCTCTGCTACACAGTACACAGCTCTGCTACATGCAGTTACACATACAGCTCTGCTACACAGTAAACAGCTCTGCTACATCCAGGTTACACATACAGCTCTGCTACATGCATGTTACACATACAGCTCTGCTACATGCAGGTTACACATACAGCTCTGCTACATCCAGTTTACACATACAGCTCTGCTACACAGTAAACAGCTCTGCTACATGCAGGTTACACATACAGCTCTGCTACATGCAGGTTACACATACAGCTCTGCTACATGCAGGTTACACATACAGCTCTGCTACATGCAGGTTACACATACAGCTCTGCTACATGCAGTTTACACATACAGCTCTGCTACACAGTACACAGCTCTGCTACATGCAACTTACACATACAGCTCTGCTACGCAGTACACAGCTCTGCTACATGCAGGTTACACATACAGCTCTGCTACACAGTACACAGCCCTGCTACATGCAGTTACACATACAGCTCTGCTACATGCAGGTTACACATACAGCTCTGCTACACAGTACACAGCTCTGCTACATGCAACTTACACATACAGCTCTGCTACGCAGTACACAGCTCTGCTACATGCAGGTTACACATACAGCTCTGCTACACAGTACACAGCTCTGCTACATGCAGTTACACATACAGCTCTGCTACACAGTACACAGCTCTGCTACATGCAGTTACACATACAGCTCTGCTACACAGTAAACAGCTCTGCTACATCCAGGTTACACATACAGCTCTGCTACATGCAGGTTACACATACAGCTCTGCTACATGCAGGTTACACATACAGCTCTGCTACATGCAGGTTACACATACAGCTCTGCTACATCCAGTTTACACATACAGCTCTGCTACACAGTAAACAGCTCTGCTACATGCAGGTTACACATACAGCTCTGCTACATGCAGGTTACACATACAGCTCTGCTACATGCAGGTTACACATACAGCTCTGCTACACAGTACACAGCTCTGCTACATGCAACTTACACATACAGCTCTGCTACGCAGTACACAGCTCTGCTACATGCAGGTTACACATACAGCTCTGCTACACAGTACACAGCCCTGCTACATGCAGTTACACATACAGCTCTGCTACATGCAGGTTACACATACAGCTCTGCTACACAGTACACAGCTCTGCTACATGCAACTTACACATACAGCTCTGCTACGCAGTACACAGCTCTGCTACATGCAGGTTACACATACAGCTCTGCTACATGCAGTTACACATACAGCTCTGCTACATGCAGGTTACACATACAGCTCTGCTACACAGTACACAGCTCTGCTACATGCAGTTACACATACAGCTCTGCTACACAGTAAACAGCTCTGCTACATGCAGGTTACACATACAGCTCTGCTACATGCAGGTTACACATACAGCTCTGCTACATGCAGGTTACACATACAGCTCTGCTACATGCAGGTTACACATACAGCTCTGCTACATCCAGTTTACACATACAGCTCTGCTACACAGTAAACAGCTCTGCTACATGCAGGTTACACATACAGCTCTGCTACATGAAGGTTACACATACAGCTCTGCTACATGCAGGTTACACATACAGCTCTGCTACATGCAGGTACACATACAGCTCTGCTACACAGTACACAGCTCTGCTACATGCAACTTACACATACAGCTCTGCTACGCAGTACACAGCTCTGCTACGCAGTACACAGCTCTGCTACATGCAGGTTACACATACAGCTCTGCTACACAGTACACAGCCCTGCTACATGCAGTTACACATACAGCTCTGCTACATGCAGGTTACACATACAGCTCTGCTACACAGTACACAGCTCTGCTACATGCAGTTACACATACAGCTCTGCTACATGCATTTTACACATACAGCTCTGCTACACAGTACATAGCTCTGCTACATGCAGGTTACACATACAGCTCTGCTACATGCAGGTTACACATACAGCTCTGCTACACAGTACACAGCTCTGCTACATGCAGGGTACACATACAGATCTGCTACACAGTACACAGCACTGCTACATCCAGGTTACACATACAGCTTTGCTACACAGTAAACAGCTCTGCTACATGCAGGTTACACATACAGCTCTGCTACATGCAGGTTACACATACAGCTCTGCTACATGCAGGTTACACATACAGCTCTGCTACATGCAGGTTACACATACAGCTCTGCTACACAGTACACAGCTCTGCTACATGCAGGGTACACATACAGATCTGCTACATGCAGGTTACACATACAGATCTGCTACATGCAGGTTACACATACAGATCTGCTACATGCAGGTTACACACACATCTCTAGTACAGAGCTCTACTATTTGATGGCTACAGTTCTGTACACTCTACCAGCTGCTGTGCACATCTGACCCCTCCCACACACGTGACTCATCACATGGTCATGACATCATCACAGGTCCTTTGCCTCTCCAGCAGCTAGCAGCTCTGTCAGGTGAAGAGTGTGTGCAGTAGGGCATATTTTGAGTTAGGGAGGACGGAGTTTTGGCTGATGTCTGACGGAGTTTTGGCTGATGTCTGACGGAGTTTTGGCTGATGTCTGACGGAGTTTTGGCTGATGTCTGACGGAGTTTTGGCTGATGTCTGACGGAGTTTTGGCTGATGTCTGACGGAGTTTTGGCTGATGTCTGACGGAGTTTTGGCTGATGTCTGACGGAGTTTTGGCTGATGTCTGACAGAGTTTTGGCTGATGTCTGACAGAGTTTTGGCTGATGTCTGACGGAGTTTTGGCTGATGTCTGACGGAGTTTTGGCTGAGGGACGACGGAGTTTTGGCTGAGGGACGACGGAGTTTTGGCTGAGGGACGACGGAGTTCTGGCTGAGGGACGACGGAGTTCTGGCTGAGGGACGACGGAGTTTTGGCTGATGTCTGAGGTCTGATGGAGTTTTGGCTGATGTCTGAGGTCTGATGGAGTTTTGGCTGATGTCTGAGGGAGGACGGAGTTTTGTCTGAGGTCTGATGGAGTTTTGGATGAGGGAGGACGGAGTTTTTTCTGAGGTCTGATGGAGTTTTGGATGAGGGAGGACAGAGTTTTGTCTAAAGTCTGAGGTAGGAGGGAGTTTTGCCTGACGGAGGATGGAGTTGTGGATGATGTCTGACGATGTCCTAATATGTATGCCGTACATTGGAAAAATGTCACCACTCTCCCTGAGATCGATGGCTCCAAAGGCCTATCCATATGTTAATCAGCACATCTCACATTTTTTAAGTAGGGCATGTCTGTTGCCACCCCTACACGGAGTGGGAATATGGTCAACCAGCATACATTTAAGGTCCCCTTCTTTGTGGCCCATGTCAGTGAAATGTTTTGGGACCGGGAGGTCCATACGTTTTTTACGAATAGTATATCGGTGCTGATTAATTCTACTTTTTAAATCCAAGGAGGTCTCACCAATGTATAATAACTGACATGGGCACCAAAGAATGTATATGACAAATGAAGATTCGCATGTCAGAAAGTGCTTGATGTAATGTTTTTTCTGTGTCGATGGATGCAAGAAAAAGCTACCTTTTTGCATATAACGACAGTTAATGCAATTTAAACATGGGAAACTTCCCAATTTGGGAATATGCAAAAAAGTTTGGCCCGACTATTTTTGTGGACCTATATCAGTATGGATTAATTTATCTTTAAGATTCCTAGCTCTCTTGTATGACATGAGGGGAGGAAGAAGAAACTCTTCAATCCCCCCATGTCCACTTTTCAAAACCGACCAGTGTTTCAAAATAATTTGTCGAACATGTGTACTATCCTCTGTATACACAGTAACCAAAGGGATTCTCTTCATTTGTTTGTTATTGTTTTTGTCTCTCTTGGTAAGGATGTCAAGACGTGATATATCCTGTATAGAAGAGAGATGTTGATCCAGTAAGCTTACAGGATAATCTCTATCTATGAAGGACTGTGTCATACATTTTAAAGTCCCTGATAATTCATCATTATTGCTTACTATGCGCTTTGCGCGGTAAAATTGACTCAAGGGGAGGGATTTAACCATAGCCCTAGGATGTGCACTGTTGTAACTCAATAGCGTATTACGATCGGTGGGCTTAGTTTACAAGCCCATCGATAGCACATGATTATTCAAAGTCACAACAGTATCCAAAAAATGTATTTGTTCACATGAGTGTTCCAATGTGAATTTAATGTCAGAATCAATAGTATTCAAAAATTGGAAGAACTCCATGAGTTCATCCTCTGACCCCGTCAAATCAAAAAAATGTAATCTATGTATCGCCACCACTTCAGAGCATGTCGGAAGTGGGGCGATACATAGATGTACGTCTCCTCGAGGAAGGTGACCGCCATGTTGGCATAAGTAGGGGCCACGTTGAACCCCATGGCGGTCCCCTTCCTCTGGAGGTAAAAGTGATCCCCAAACAAAAAACAGGGTAATCTTATATGTTGTTTTTATTACCCTCAGGACTATGGTGAACATTGTGCTTGTTCATATTAGGAGTGAGCGATGGAAGGTCTATCTACTGGATCACGATGGGACTTATATATAATTTTTTTCATGAGCGTTTATATCATTATTTTTTATGTATAGCAAGATTTTCTGGCAGATATACAAATAATTTGATTTACTATATACTTCTCTGAGTTTCATTTATTTTTCTTCACAAGAATATGACTATACACGACAAAGCTATTGGATACTTGGGGTGTCTGGTTGTCTTGCCCGCATGTGCTGATTAACATATGGATAGGCCTTTGGAGCCATCGATCTCAGGGAGAGTGGTGACATTTTTCCAATGGATACACATAGGTTTGCCCCCGGAATCTAGAGGACGATCCCGGGTCTGTCATGTTGAATATCCAGGAATCGTATTCAACGGACAGGGGGGACAATTCAGCCTGTGGCTCTATGATGACAGCATAAGCCACTTGTACTGAACTCCTCGTCTAGACTAGGGGGCTATCTAATAATCATCATATTGAGTTTAACATTCAATAAGAGAGGCGGCGATACGAACGCATATTACATATACTGTACACTGCTCAAAAAAATAACACAAAAATAACACATCCTAGATCTGTATTAATTAAATATTCTTCTGAAATACTTTGTTCTTTACATAGTTGAATGTGCTGACAACAAAATCCAACAAAAATAAAAAAATGGAAATCAAAATCAAATCACACTCAAAATTAAAGTGGAAAAACACACTACAGGCTGATCCAACTTTGATGTAATGTCCTTAAAACAAGTCAAAATGAGGCTCAGTAGTGTGTGTGGCCTCCACGTGCCTGTATGACGCCTGTGCATGCTCCTGATGAGGTGGCGGACGGTCTCCTGAGGGATCTCCTCCCAGACCTGGACTAAAGCATCTGCCAACTCCTGGACAGTCTGTGGTGCAACGTGACGTTGGTGGATAGAGCGAGACATGATGTCCCAGATGTGCTCAATTGGATTCAGGTCTGGGGAACGGGCGGGCCAGTCCATAGCATCAATGCCTTCGTCTTGCAGAAACTGCTGACACACTCCAGCCACATGAGGTCTAGCATTGTCTTGCATTAGGAGGAACCCAGGGCCAACCGCACCAGCATATGGTCTCACAAGGGGTCTAAGGATCTCATCTCGGTACCTAATGGCAGTCAGGCTACCTCTGGCGAGCACATGGAGGGCTGTGCAGCCCTCCAAAGAAATGCCACCCCACACCATTACTGACCCAATGCCAAACCGGTCATGCTGGAGGATGTTGCAGGCAGCAGAACGTTCTCCACGGCGTCTCAAGACTCTGTTACGTCTGTCACATGTGCTCAGTGTGAACCTGCTTTCATCTGTGAAGAGCACAGGGCGCCACTGACGAATTTGCCAATCTTGGTGTTCTCTGGCAAATGCCAAACGTCCTGCACGGTGTTGGGCTGTACGCACAACCCCCACCTGTGGACGTCGGGCCCTCATATCACCCTCATGGAGTCTGTTTCTGACCGTTTGAGCAGACACATGCACATTTGTGGCCTGCTGGAGGTCATTTTGCAGGGTTCTGGCAGTGCTCCTCCTGTTTCTCCTTGCACAAAGGCGGAGGTAGCGGTCCTGCTGCTGGGTTGTTTCCCTCCTACGGCCTCCTCCACGTCTCCTGATGTACTGGCCTGTCTCCTGGTAGTGCCTCCATGCTCTGGACACTACGCTGACAGACACAGCAAACCTTCTTGCCACAGCTTGCATTGATGTGCCATCCTGGATAAGCTGCACTACCTGAGCTACTTGTGTGGGTTGTAAACTCCGTCTCATGCTACCACTAGAGTGAAAGCACCGCCAGCATTCAAAAGTGACCAAAACATCAGCCAGGAAGCATAGGAACTGAGAAGTGGTCTGCAGTCACCACCTGCAGAACCACTCCTTTATTTGGGGTGTCTTGCTAATTGCCTATAATTTCCACCTGTTGTCTATCCCATTTGCACAACAGCATGTGAAATTGATTGTCACTCAGTGTTGCTTCCTAAGTGGACAGTTTGATTTCACAGAAGTGTGATTGACTTGGAGTTACATTGTGTTGTTTAAGTGTTCCCTTTATTTTTTTGAGCAGTGTACTTGTCTGCACACGAAGTGGTGAAACAGTCAATGGGCGGTTTCCGTGATTTATAGAACTGCTTGATATTGAGTTCTGATTTGACAATTGTGTAGGTAGTTGGCAAAAAGGTTGCATATCACTGATATTACCTCCGCTGCTGTTAGGCATATTGCTTGCTGTACAGATGGGTGTTGTACTGTTTATTCAAATTGTATTATTATGAGATGATAGATCACAGTTTTTATCTATTGTCGTTTGGTGATTGTCAGATGATACCAAATGAGGTATACGTTGTAAAATCTCAGCAGTCAGTTGAGATAATGTTTTCTGTACTCCCTCTTCAATTGTTTTTGTGATTGTACATAGTCTATTGTTAAGTCCACGTTCCAAATGCTGGTTTATTGTTGAGACCGCCTGGTTGACTCTTTCTTCCAAAACATTTGTAATGCAAGACATAGTTTTTTTTAACTGTTTCTTCCATGATAATGATAAATCGATTTTCCATATTGGTTTTTAATTCCATAAAATTATTTCCAAATTGGCAAATTTTTCATTTAAATTGCATTTACATGTCTCGCTACTGTAGTTAGATTGCGTTATGGGGGAACGTGCTTTTTTCAGCGGTGTCGATCACATGTTTGATGGGTAAAAACATAGTTCAGCCGGCATAACGTCTTCCTCAGCTACAGGTTGTGTTTTTTTTCGTACATTTCTAGGCCTTGTTTTCGTAGTGCAGAACTTAAGTTCATCAAAACATGTAATTATCCCAGCTGTGCTGTTGCTTTCAGAGGCAATGGTTTCATTCACAGGCGTTTCTGTAATTTCTTGTCTCTGCTACAGTTAATGGAGGCCATCTACGTTCACACCGATGTACAGATATACATTTAGGTTTTAATTTCCTTATTCTTTGAACATTGCACATGTTCTCCTTTCCCAAGGCGACCTTACGTTTCTCACTTGTTAATTTGTCTGTTTTCAATTTCTTGCCTTTCCTTGCTGGAACCAAACTCCGCAAAGATGTAGCCTGTTTCCCGGTGTTGTAAAATCTTTTTGAATGCATCTTGTTTAAAAGACCAAAATCGCTGTAGTACATCAGAGCTTCTCAACATTTTATACTGTCATTGTATTGTTATGCAAATGATATGCTAAAGTGTATGGAAAAGAAGAGGGCTGAGAAAAAAAAATTAACAGGTGTGAAAAAGGTGTGTCTAATTTACTGCACCCACCAACAGTACTATATATAATCTACAAATGTACCCTAATATTGTAGTGAAGTTGCACCTGAAGAGAATACCTGATTTCACAAAATGCCACAAAGGGTTCCTAAATTTGTTATAGATCAAATTATTGACATGACTTCCGATGGACATTCTGTTCCTCATATCTACCAGTGTTTGCAGGGAGCTGGTATTTCGATTCACATTAAAAGTGTGCGGGGACTTCCGGTTCCGGCGCGCCGATGTGAAGACGGAGGTAGCTGAAGCTCCGTGCCCTTGATGTAATCCCTAGGGGGTTTCGCCGCCTAATCGGAGCAACAAAGCTCTAGAATTATAACCCGTGATCGGGAGATCACAGATGGAGAAATTTCTGTTGCGAAACGGCTCCCCAGCACTTAATACATCGCTCCCACAGCGCGACAGAGATTCAGCACGGCTGGAGCCAAATATGGCGGACGTCAAGAGGAGACCCACTCGCTCCTCATCACAACCTCCTTCTCTACCAGTTAATGAGGTATCTACAATCCCCCTCCCTCAGACCCTTCCTCACTCGCAGAGCGCAGAAATATCCTGCAAGGCATTAGCCATAGAGGTAGCGACACTTTTGGCGCCAGATATAAAGGCCTCCTTAGAAGCCACAGTCGCATCTTGCCTGAAACAGATCCAAAGCGAGGTGGCCCAGCATACCCTCCAAATACAAGAGGTCGAACAGAGAGTGGGATTAATAGAAGATGAACTGGAACGAGCACAGTCTTTGCTGAAAGAATCCCTTCAGTCAAATCAATCCCTGAGGAACAAGTTGGATGACTTGGAAAATCGTTCCAGAAGGAACAACCTCAGGATAGTGGGCCTTCCTGAAGAGATCCCTATGGGCCAACTTGCACAGATATGTGCTGTAGATCTCCCTCAAGCCCTTGGTCTGCCGGGCCCCATGACGGTGGAAAAAGCTCACCGTATTGGACCGCCAAGAGAGTCATCAGGGACAGATCCCAAACAGAGGCCGAGGGCTACGATTGCTAGATTCTTAAATTATGCAGAAAAGGAATCCCTCATAGCTAAATACAGAAAAATGGGACATGCTGCAAAGATCCGGGGCCATAAAATCCTCCTGTTCAGTGACTATTCTGCTGACATAGCGAAAAAAAGAAGGGCCTTCTCTGAGATATGCTCCCATTTAGCCCAAGAGAAGATCAAGTTTGCTCTGGTATATCCGGCGATTTTAAGAATCTTCAGACAAGATGGAACCATCGACACCTACCTCACGCCGTCGGACGCCAGGGAAGCGTTGGGAGACAGCAGAGTGGATTGCAGAACATCCCAGAGAGGCAACCGTCATCAAGGCCTGGTGAGGTCTAACCCTCCGAGTCCAGTGTCCCGCACCCCACGACAGAGCCCGAGCCAAGCTTCGAGTCCTACTTGGGACTGATGACTCTTACTTACCAAATAATGTAATGTTGACTGACCCAGCGAGCAGACCATTGTTTAGTTCGACACGCAAGTCGGTCCGTGAGTGCGATGCGTGCTAGCTAGAGGAGGTCAACACAGGGGGATAATTTTTGAACAGAGAAGACGGGAGGGTAGGAAACAACATGAGGGATAGAAGGGTGAGAGGGGAGAAGAAAAGAAAATAAAAAAGTGGGGAAGGAAAGGGGGGGGGAAGGGGAGGGGGGAGGCATTTCAAGAAATGTTATAGGTGCCGATATGCCTGAGATGCTCGAGGCAGGTAATGAAACCTTCCTGTATCTCCTATTATAATGCTGAGGAGCGATATATCAGTAAAAAACAAGGGGCACATGGAGCTTTAGCATAGTAAATGGATCTTAAAAAAGATGTGTTACTCTGATGTTCTAGGTGTCAGCCAGTCTAGACAGAGTTGGGCGAAAAAAGTGAAGTCCAGAAAGAATGTTGGCTGGTATTGTTTAACTCCTACTAGGAGTAAGTTGTGGGGGGATTGGGGGGAAAGTTTATTGTTTTTGTATTGTTTTGTATTGTAATTGGTATGGTATCCAATTAATACGAAACCTGATGAACCATAGTTCTCCTCCTCCAGGTGGGTCCACTGCCTGGTTCTTGTTGTCTTCATATGATTTTGTAAAATGCTGAAAATAGTGACATGGAATGTCAAGGGGTTGAGAGCCCCTCAAAAACGAATCTCCATATTGAGGCATCTTAGGCGATTGGATGTGGATATCGCCCTCCTGCAGGAGACCCACCTGGAGGAATCAGACTTCTGGCGTATGAGGCGTATGTGGGTAGGACAAGTCCTAGGGTCCTCATCTGTAGAAGAAAAGCGGGGGTTTTAACCCTTATACAAAGACGGGTACGACACAATATTATTGAGAGTCACAGCGATGATGTCTGTCACACTAGAGCTAGATGTAGGGAAGCTAAAGATTATTAATGTGTACGGTCCTAACACAGCTCATGCAACATACTTCAAAGAACTAACATCAAAGGTACTACAGGAAGGAGATAGTCAATTGCTTGTTGCTGGAGATTTAAATGCAGTTAGGGATGCAAGAGAGGATCGTAGGCAAATACAGAACTCACAATCATCTATTACGAGAGGCGGCTTCTCGATTGACCCATTTCTACAGGCTACAGATTTAGTAGATGTATGGAGATTCTTCAATCCTATTGAGAGAGAATTCACGCATTTCTCTTATGCACAGAATTCATGGTCTAGAATCGATTACATATTAGCCTCACAGCAATTAATGCGCAGGGTGGAAAAAGCTGAGATTTTGGACATGGTCATATCTGATCATTCCCCAGTGATGATTGATTTAGCAAATATCACCCCCAGAGGTCAGGATATCACATGGCGACTTCCTAGCCACCTATTTACTGATGAGGACTTCCTAGATAGACTGAAAGGGTGGTGGTGGGAGTTTTCAGAAGATAATAAAGCTCATGTAGAGGAACATGTCCTCTTCTGGGAAACGGCAAAATCAGTGCTGAGAGGCCGCATCATTTCACACGTATCCGCCAAAAAGAAGAAGATCAGGGAGCAATATAAATTAGCATCAGAAAGTGTTAGAAAAGCTTATACGCGTTTTACGGAGGACCCCTCAGATCAAAATAGAACAGGTTGGGTGACGGCCAAGCATACATATGACCATTATGTAGAGGCGCAATCCAGATTATTTCTAAACCAAAAAGCTGCCACTTTTTATAAATTTGGCAATAAGGCTGGTAAGCTGCTGGCAACCTTGGCTAAGACACATAGAGGCACAATGTGTCTGACCAATATCTTAGATGAGTCAGGAGGGAAATTGCAAGACATGAAAAGTATAACAGATCGCTTTGCACGATTTTATGCCAAATTATACTCACAAAGCCCATGGGATAGTAATAAAGCTAAAGAGTTATTATCTAAACTTAGACTCCCCCAGATCTCAGAGGAAGCCCTAGCTAATATTAATGCTCAGATCACGGAAGATTAAATAAAAAGAACAATTAAAACATTGTCAAACGGGAAAGCGCCAGGGCCAGATGGCTTTCCGGGCGAATTTTATAAGATGCTGACCTCGGAGATAACCTTACCCCTGAAATCAATCTTCAACTCGATAATGCAGGGAGGGGAAATCATGCCTACGGGAAATACGGCCCATATTAAGGTCATTTTAAAACCAGGCAAAGACCCCAGTCTGGTAGGCTCCTATAGGCCGATTTCACTAATTAATCAAGAACTGAAAATCTTTTCGAAGATTTTAGCTAATAGATTAGCTGACTATATGCCAGATCTGATAGGACGTCATCAGGTGGGATTTACCAAGGGCAGAGCAGCAGTTATGAATATTCGAACGGTTCTCGCTGTCCAGGACTATCTTGGTCAGAGTGGTGCCTCCAGAGACCAACCGGCCCTTCTGTCATTGGATGCAGAAAAGGCTTTCGACAACGTCAATTGGCAATGGCTGCGTTGGTCTCTGGACGCATTTGGTTTTAAAGGCCAGATTCGATCAGCACTAGAAGGTTTGTACAGTAGACCACAAGCAAGGGTCAGCTTCCTGGGTTTCCTATCTGAAACTTTCCAACTTATGAGAGGTACCAGACAAGGCTGCCCTCTCTCCCCACTCCTCTTTAATCTAGCTCTGGAGCCATTGGTCCGTTATCTAACGCGGACAGATATTTAGGTATTAAAGTAGGAAAGCACGAGGTAAAGTTAATCTGCTTTGCTGATGATATATTGATTTTTCTTGACTCCCCAGGGGATCATTTAAATAAGGTGTTAGACACCTTCCTTTATTATGAAGAGGCCACTGGTTATAAAATAAATGTGAGCAAAAGCCAGCTCCTATATTAACAGGGACATACTCCACGATCAGACCCCAATCCTAGAGTGGAGATTGTTTCAAACTATCTGACATATCTAGGGATTAAAATAGGGAGGCATCCAACTTCTCTATATTCCCTGAATTATGACCCTTTGATTAAAAAGATAGGAGAGGAGCTGGAGAAATGGTCTAATCTTCCACTATCCCTATTTGGAAGGGCGCACCTTTTGAAGATGATTAGTTTTGCTAGACTTTTGTATCCGATGCAAACCATTCCTCTACTTATAAACCATCAAGATATAGGCAGAATTAGAAGTGCCTTTATAAAATTTCTGTGAAAAAAAAAGAAACGCCCCAGAATAAGCTACGAGAAACTTTGTCTGACAAAATGGGAGGGTGGGATCCATTTACCGGATATTAGAAGATATAATTTGGCTGCCCTGACAAGACATATTAAAGACTGGATATGGCATACCTCCTACTTTTCTAATAGGGTTCTAGAAGCAGAGCTGGTAGCCCCGGAAGACTTGGTGGCCCTTCTGCACTCCAGAATTAGAGACATGCCCCAAGTAATAAAACGATATACCCTGATAAGAGACACAACAGCTGCTTGGAGAGCAGTCAGGAAATTGTATAAATTGCCTATGTACATCACCCCCTATATGCCTTTGTGGACGCTCCCTGCTTTCCAGGCTGGAAGACAATCCTCGCTATTCCACAAATGGAGGGAGAAAGGAATCCATACTCTGAAACACATTCTAACCCCCACGGGACACAAATTGACTCCATGGACGCAACTTCAGACTCAGTATCAGCTACCATCATCACATTTCCTAGCATATACCAAGGTTAAGTCCTACTGCATGGATCAGGCAAAGGTTTTGGGAGACTCGGATAGGCTTGCTTGGTTTGAGGGCTTGATAGGCTGGGACAAATCAGCTGGTACACTGTCTGATTTATATGGTAGACTCCAAAGTACCCATTCTATAGGGCTGGGCAACAAGGTATTTAGTCACTGGGAGAGGGAACTCAAAGATGATTCGCTGACAGCAAAGATGAGGGCGGGGTTAGAGAGAGTGAGACAGGCTGTAACCTGCGAAGATTGGAGAGAGATGCAATTCAAAATCCTTCATAAGGCGACATATGCTTTTGATCTATCTTACAAGGATGCTCCGGCACATTATCTCAGAGCATGTCCAAAATGTCAGCTACCTAAAGCTAATCTTCTCCATGGTCTCTGGGAGTGTCCGTCCTTATCCCAACTATGGAACGAAGTAGTAGATCAGATCAAGGAGATATGGAATGTTGGATTGGATCTCTCTCCTCAACAGTGTATCTTTCATTATATCCCGACGGATCCGGATGGGAACTCCTCGCAGGTGGTCGGAATCAAGGGGATACATGTAATGTTATTGTCCGCAAAAAAAGTATTTTGAGACATTGGTTGTACCCTTCGGTGCCCATTTTGGAGGAAGTTTTGGGTATAGCAAAACAGATAATGTATATGGAAAGATTAGAAACAGAACAATGTAAAGTTAGAGCCACAAAGAATTTCTTTCATAAATGGAGAAGCTTCATTGTTAAGATACTACCTCAAGACGAGATAAAGGAGCTGGTAGCCCCGTTCCTAGGCACTCAGTGGTATCTCTTGGAAAAAACAAAGGGTACGCTTGGAAGGCTAGACACAGTGAGTGGCATGAAGGATGAGATATGTAGTGAGTTATGGAATTCAGGTTTAAGAAATAGGAGACACACATGATGAGCTATAAGGAGCTAATTTTGTTAGTTGGGGATGTAGTTTGATTTTGATTTTGGGGGGAGCGGGGTATTTAGTGCATAAAAATAACAAAAATGAAGAAAATGATTGTCTATCATTCCCAATGTCTTTTCTATCAAACAATTTGTAATAATAGAAATGTAATGATGAGACATGTCAAGTCATGTACAATACTGTCATTTTCTGCCAATAAAATTTGTTTAAAAAAAAAAAGTGTACGATATTATGCAAAGGGGAAACAAAGAAGGCGAGTGGCTATTCATACTATAACCACAAGGTAAGTACTGTCCTGTACTGTACATTTCAGTACTGTTGAATTTTTGGTTGTTCAGTACATTTCCAATGTACTGAACAGTAAAGAGATTGTACAAACCGGATTCCAAAAAAGTTGGGACACTAAACAAATTGTGAATAAAAACTGAATGCAATGATGTGGAGATGGCAAATGTCAATATTTTATTTGTAATAGAACGTAGATGACAGATCAAACGTTTAATCTGAGTAAATGTATAATTTTAAAGGAAAAATACGTTAATTCAAAATTTCACGGTGTCAACAAATCCCCAAAAAGTTGGGACAAGTAGCAATAAGAGGCTGGAAAAAGTAAATTTGAGCATAACGAACATCTGGAAGACCAATTAACACTAATTAGGTCAATTGGCAACATGATTGGGTATAAAAAGAGCTTCTCAGAGTGGCAGTGTCTCTCAGAAGCCAAGATGGATAGAGGATCACCAATTCCCACAATGTTGCGCAGAAAGATAGTGGAGCAATATCAGAAAGGTGTTACCCAGCGAAAAATTGCAAAGACTTTGCATCTATCATCATCAACTGTGCATAACATCATCCGAAGATTCAGAGAATCTGGAACAATCTCTGTGCGTAAGGGTCAAGGCCGTAAAACCATACTGGATGCCCGTGATCTCCGGGCCCTTAAACGACACTGCACCACAAACAGGAATGCTACTGTAAAGGAAATCACAGAATGGGCTCAGGAATACTTCCAGAAACCATTGTCAGTGAACACAATCCACCGTGCCATCCGCCGTTGCCAGCTGAAACTCTACAGTGCAAAGAAGAAGCCATTTCTAAGCAAGATCCACAAGCTCAGGCGTTTTCACTGGGCCAGGGATCATTTAAAATGGAGTGTGGCAAAATGGAAGACTGTTCTGTGGTCAGACGAGTCACGATTCGAAGTTCTTTTTGGAAATCTGGGACGCCATGTCATCCGGACCAAAGAGGACAAGGACAACCCAAGTTGTTATCAACGCTCAGTTCAGAAGCCTGCATCTCTGATGGTATGGGGTATGGGGTTGCATGAGTGCATGTGGCATGGGCAGCTTGCATGTCTGGAAAGGCACCATCAATGCAGAAAAATATATTCAGGTTCTAGAACAAAATATGCTCCCATCCAGACGTCATCTCTTTCAGGGAAGACCCTGCATTTTTCAACAAGATAATGCCAGACCACATTCTGCATCAATCACAACATCATGTCTGCGTAGGAGAAGGATCCGGGTACTGAAATGGCCAGTCTGCAGTCCAGATCTTTCACCTATAGAGAACATTTGGCGCATCATAAAGAGGAAGGTGCAACAAAGAAGGCCCAAGACGATTGAACAGTTAGAGGCCTGTATTAGACAAGAATGGGAGAGCATTCCTATTTCTAAACTTGAGAAACTGGTCTCCTCGGCCCCTAGACGTCTGTTGAGTGTTGTAAGAAGAAGGGGAGATGCCACACAGTGGTGAAAATGGCCTTGTCCCAACTTTTTTGGGATTTGTTGACACCATGAAATTCTGATTCAACCTATTTTTCCCTTAAAATGGTACATTTTCTCAGTTTAAACTTTTGTTCCGTGATTTATGTTCTATTCAGAATAAAATATTAGAAGTTGGCACCTCCACATCATTGCATTCAGTTTTTATTCACGATTTGTATAGTGTCCCAACTTTTTTGGAATCCGGTTTGTATAATATGCTATGCTAAAGTATACTGTAGTACAGTATGTAAAAAAGTCATGACTAAAATTATTTTTTTTTATTTAAAATTTGAAATCTCTGAATTATTGAATACTTACAGGGAAGTTCGGGAACTCATCCATGACATAACAAAACAAAATGATGAACTTTGTGCTAGTAAAGTAAAAAAAAATATTGAAAAAAAAAATCAATTTAAACCTTTCTGAAAACAGCATCCGTGCTGTTCGTCGACAGATTGGTTGGAAATATGCAACAACAAGGTACATTAGAGTAATGTATTGAATTGTGGAGTTTTTAGATAAAACATTATTATAATTTTGAATAAATACAAATAAGTTTATTAATATAATTATTTTTTGTTTCATAGAAAGTCCCCCATGATCAGGATGGTGAATAAGGAAAAACGATTAGCACAGGCATCAGCGTGGATTGACAATATAGGACAATTTAATGATGAGCTCTTTACAGATGAGACCTCTGTTTCACTCGAACGTTTTGCCAAGATGTCCTTTCGGCATAAAAAACATATAGCAATTAAGCCCCATCCCAAGCATCCCATAAAAATGCATGTCTGGGGGTATATTTCTCGCCAAGGTCCGGGTCCAATCCTGATATTTGAAGGTAATGTACAGTACGTTAAACATACAGTACTGTGTAGTGTACATACTTATTGTAATGTACTGTATATAAATTAGTTTTTTTAATTATAATATATGTTTATTATGCTGGAATAAAAAAAAATTCCCATCAATTTTAGGTATTATGGACAAGATATTTTCCAGGAAAAAATAATCTTGAAAACCTTAGTGCCTTATATCTCTGACCACTGGTCGGCAGGGCACAGATTTTTTTAAGATAATGACCCAAAACATTCTGCATCTACAAAATTTATAGAAGAACATGGTGTAAATTGGGTGAAAACACCTCCAGAGTAAGTACTGTACAGTACCTTGAGCATAAAAAAAATACTCAGATTTAAAGTTCACTCACATTATTACTGTATTGTATACACTATTACGGTAAATACACTATTTGATTTTATTTGTGGTCATGGCTACGGCCAAGAGATATCCGAAGAACCCTAGGGAGAGAAACAACAGGAACAACCCAACCCAGCTAGGCGTGTCTTAGCTAACCTGACTAAATGGCTTGTTGTGTGCCCTAAGCCGTGATCGTCGGTAGGCCTATAAGTTAGCATACCCTGTGGAAATGAGAAGATAAGGGAGGGAGGGTGGGGCACCTGAGAACCCACGCCTGTGGGTGAGGCTGTGGCTCGTATATGAAGAGCCTCCGCCCCTCCCACTAATCAGCCTCACCAACTTGTGGTCATGGCTACGGCCAAGAGATATCCGAAGAACCCTAGGGAGAGAAACAACAGGAACAACCCAACCCAGCTAGGCGTGTCTTAGCTTACCTGACTAAATGGCTTGTTGTGTGCCCTAAGCCATGATCGTGGGTAGGCCTATAAGTGGGCAAAAACCAAGCCAAGTAGGGTAGAAAAGGAACTCGAATGGCATGTGCAAACTGATCCCCAAGCCAACTGCAAGGCGTCAGGGGTCTAGAGCGAAAAATTCGGGGTGTATGAGGCAAGGCCAGAAGGAGACCTACAACCCATCTTGTGGATGACAAGGCCAGAGACATGATGCTCAATATTGCGGATACTGCCCCAAAGCGGAATGGAGGACCGGGAATACGTTGTGAAATGGATCATGAAAACCAAATGAACCTTGTAAAGTTTGGGTTCTACGGAGTACTGGCAGGAGATCGTGGGACCGAAACCTAACTGCCTAGACTATGCAGGAATGAGGGCCAAAAAGAACTATGTAGATAGGAAGAGGATCCTTGAATAGTTCCCCAGACCTCAGATATCTGCTAGCCGTGGTCCGCGCGTTGTTCTACTGTGTGCCCCTGAGAATTGTTTTAACGCTTGAGACGAGAAGACCGACCTACTATCTGAATCTTCTACCATGAGGAAATGCTGAACTTTGTCCAAAACCCGATTCAACGTGGTTGTAGGGAGTCTGAGGTTAGTGCGTAAAGAAGCTACGAAGCCATAATATACAAGATTCTGTCTATGACCTCCCATGAGTGAGGGAATGCAATTGCAATGAAGCTACCGGCGAAAATAAATTCCTGGTCAGGGTAAAAAGGCAAAGACTTTGCGAGGGGACCTGGTTGACAAGATATGATCGACTACGATCAGAGACTGAAATGCTAGAGGGAATTACCCTACTTGTTCCTCCTCTGGCAGGACCTGAACGAAAGCATGAACAATTAAAGCAAGAGGAAATATCTGCGTAAGACATGACCAGACCAGTTTGCGGTCAAAACATAAAGTGAGCGATCAACATGGATTATTAGGAAATTAGGGAAGCAGGTATGTATGTGATACATACGGGCCAAATCAGCCCAGATGCACAGATGGACAACCAACCAGGCAATCAGCCCAGCAGGACTGAAAACAGTCATCGGGCCCCCGAAGCCATGGGGCCGAGAATTCGTTATAAATTTTATGGCCGGCTTGATAATTCCTGGCCGCGTTGGAGGAGAGGGAATGTTGTACCAGGTTCCTGGCGTGAGAAAGGAGGGACTCTAATCTATCACCCGGGAATTGAAGGCTGGGAGAGGGGACCCCGTGGGATCTGCTTCTGGCATCACCTGGAAAAAAAGGGGGTGACCCAGAAATACCGCACCACGTAGCCCGGTGAAGGACCGACCTGGCAGGAAAAAGTAAACCAGGATGGGACAGGCATGGGTGAGACGAGTGTGAAAGAGTAGGTGGGCCTGTGTGGATCATGGGGAAGTATCGTAATGGATAGGAGGCTAAGCCTGGACTGATCCGCCGACAGCGGGAGACCCTGGAAGAAACCCGGAATAGTAGACCTGCAGGGAGACCAGACCTGAACGTACCAGGCAGAGAAGGAAGAACAGGGCCTGGACGGACCCGGGGTAATGATACATAAAAAATAAACCGAACGTACCCGTTCCCAGGAGAACAAAATCTAGTCAAGTCAGAAGGAGGAATAACTGAGGAGATGACAGCCTGGGCGATCCAGGAGACAGAGGTAGGTATGAGCCTGGGCGATCCAGGAGACAGAGGTAGGTATGAGCCTGGGCGATCCAGGAGACAGAGGTAGGTATGAGCCTGGGCGATCCAGGAGACAGAGGTAGGCATGAGCCTGGGCGATCCAGGAGACAGAGGTAGGTATGAGCCTGGGCGATCCAAGAGAAAGAGGTAGGTATGAGCCTGGGCGATCCAAGAGAAAGAGGTAGGTATGAGCCTGGGCGATCCAGGAGACAGAGGTAGGTATGAGCCTGGGCGATCCAGGAGACAGAGGTAGGTATGAGCCTGGGCGATCCAGGAGACAGAGGTAGGTATGAGCCTGGGCGATCCAGGAGACAGAGGAAGGTATGAGCCTGGGCGATCCAGGAGACAGAGGAAGGTATGAGCCTGGGCGATCCAGGAGACAGAGGAAGGTATGAGCCTGGGCGATCCAGGAGACAGAGGAAGGTATGAGCCTGGGCGATCCAGGAGACAGAGGCAGGTATGAGCCTGGGCGATCCAGTTAGAAACAGGAAAAAACATAGCATATGAATAAATGAACATACACATACAGAACGGCCCTGCTACCACTACATATCAGTACAGATGACGGCAGGAGACAGAGGAAGGTATGAGCCTGGGCGATCCAGGAGACAGAGGCAGGTATGAGCCTGGGCGATCCAGTGGGAAACAGGAAAAAACATAGCATATGAATAAATGAACATACACATACAGAACGGCCCTGCTACCACTACATATCAGTACAGATGACGGCAGGCAAATGGTCAGCGTGCAGTAACTGTGCATAGTGTCTAGGCTGAAGCTGTGTATTTCCAACCCAGGTGAGTCATATTCATGTAAAACACAGGCCAGCATGCGCTCCAACGTGAGGATTTTGCACTGTATGACCAGCTCCTAGCAACCACAACAAGGAATAGAGGAGCTGGTTTAGCTGCAAGCCAATATCAAGAGCGATGTCAGTGTGTGTGAACCTGATCTGCAAATGCCGCTGTAGGAAGCATAGAGGAACCGGGAGGAGCGAGCACCGGTAAGTTTGGGCAGCAATGACACAGTACTAACCAGGACACCACCTGTAATTCAAAACACACAAGTCCGGCAGTGGTTCTCAACATGCGTTCCATGCTGGAACGCACGCCGACCCCGCGACCGGAAGCAGGGAAACACATGAGCGCTGATCGGAGGAGCCCTGTAGAGGGGATGGACTGAGGGAAGGAGCTTACCCGTCCTGGAGATGCGTACAGGCGGTGTACAAACGGCGGATGACTTAGACTGCAGTAGTGAAAGCTATTTTTTTTTTTTGTTTTTTTTTTTTAAAGGAGACCAGTCTGAGTGAATATGAACCAGGATTAAAAAAGACAAAAAATAATAAAAAATTCTCCCTGAGGTGAACAGAAAAGTAGGCCTATGGAATGTAACAGACCACCGAGGAAAGGAACGTAAGCCTGAAAAGAACGCAGTTATGTTTGTCGGGAGAGTGTCATGCCCCGTCCTGACAGTGTGCGGAGGTCGGCCAGAATAGCAGCACGAGTTTAGTGTTTTGTTTTGGAGCTGTGCTGGATCCGCCTCCCATCAGGTGCACTGGGTGGGGTTATGAGTTTAAATAGGACTCCACCCCAGTGCTCTGAGCGGATTATATTAATATTGAAAGGCCCTGGGTGGTGTACCCAAGGTCTACTAGTATGCCAATAGGCAGAAAAAACAGGGTGGGTCTTACCGGTGAGGATGCCCAGGTCGTATGGTCCACTGCTCAAAACGGGTGTCTTTGAACCTGGTTGCGACCGTCAGTCGGTTAGGTCTTGATGGCTGAGGGCAACAGGGAAAAATCTAACCCTGTTACTGCCCTACTTGGCCTGTTGTACCCTAACCACCTAACACGAGGTCCTGGCCCCGCAAGGGGTGGCCCCGTCCGGAACCTGACCCTGAAACATGCACCCTAGATGGCCCTGTGAAAGAAGGGAAGAGGCCAAAGAGGGGCTGTGACTATAAAGATGGTACGGTGTGTAAGGGGAAGGAGTCCTGAATGACTATGGAAAGGATGTATTCATAGTCCAAAGGACAGATCTGGGGATATATTCATGGTCCCAACGCGTTTCCTTAATGAATATATAACACCTTATGATAGATACAGTTCATCTACTTCTACACGACCCCCTAATTCATCAGGGGACAGGGGTCATGGAGATAGGACAAGTGCCCCACTCCTGTGTCGGCTGTATGATGTTAGCAGACAGAGGGGAGGGTAAAGGAACAGAGATTATACCAGCTTGAATGGACATACAGTATACAGTCCAAATCAGCACAAGTACTGTTTCTCCCATGGAATGCGTATGGCCTATACCGAGGAGGATTGCAGGGCAGCTAGATACACTGCCTGTCTGCCGGCGTCTGTCAACAGACGCCGGCAGACAGGCAGTGTATCTAGCTGCCCTGCAATCCTCCTCGGTATAGGCCATACGCATTCCATGGGAGAAACAGTACTTGTGCTGATTTGGACTGTATACTGTATGTCCATTCAAGCTGGTATAATCTCTGTTCCTTTACCCTCCCCTCTGTCTGCTAACATCATACAGCCGACACAGGAGTGGGGCACTTGTCCTATCTCCATGACCCCTGTCCCCTGATGAATTAGGGGGTCGTGTAGAAGTAGATGAACTGTATCTATCATAAGGTGTTATATATTCATTAAGGAAACGCGTTGGGACCATGAATATATCCCCAGATCTGTCCTTTGGACTATGAATACATCCTTTCCATAGTCATTCAGGACTCCTTCCCCTTACACACCGTACCATCTTTATAGTCACAGCCCCTCTTTGGCCTCTTCCCTTCTTTCACAGGGCCATCTAGGGTGCATGTTTCAGGGTCAGGTTCCGGACGGGGCCACCCCTTGCGGGGCCAGGACCTCGTGTTAGGTGGTTAGGGTACAACAGGCCAAGTAGGGCAGTAACAGGGTTAGATTTTTCCCTGTTGCCCTCAGCCATCAAGACCTAACCGACTGACGGTCGCAACCAGGTTCAAAGACACCCGTTTTGAGCAGTGGACCATACGACCTGGGCATCCTCACCGGTAAGACCCACCCTGTTTTTTCTGCCTATTGGCATACTAGTAGACCTTGGGTACACCACCCAGGGCCTTTCAATATTGTATATGTATTCTGGTCACTTCCACTTTGGCTCCCACCTATGGGCCTGATTGGACCGGACCAAAAGTGATCTTACTTGTTCGTCATTGTTATGTGGTTTGTCTAGTAGGGGCTCACCATCCTAGTTCTTAATCGTCCAAATAAAAGATATATTTTAAAACGTTACTGCCCCTTTTCTTACATATTAGCTTCACAGAGCAGTACACTTGAGAGAGGTGTCTCCGCACCTTCTCTCTCCAGGGACCACCCTCTTTTCCTTCGGATTATATTAATCACTTTGATCTTGGAAGCTAGAAAGGAAGGTTGTCTGTTCCAGCGCAGAGAGATAAGTGTGGTTTCTTGTTTGATTGTTTGGTGTCATCTCTCCCATCCAGGTTCTGTGCGAGCAGGCTGCTCCTATTTCCCCTCTTCACCATCTCAGGGAATTTAGGGTGTTTCAGTCCAGGCACGAGGACACATCATACCTACCACAAAGGTCTGCATGTGGGCTGAGCAGTGCAGGGAGAGAGGTCAGGGATAAGTTAGGAGGTGACCCTTCCCCTGCCTCTCGCCTAGAGCCTGGTTGGTGGTTTAACTGTTAGTCTGAGTGCACGTCCGCCGTGACATTATAATCCGCCCAAAACTTTGACTGTCATTGCTCAGCGGTTTTGTAATGGCGTCAATTGAGGCATTAGTTGACGCATGCAGGGGCTATCCTAGAGGTTGCGGAGCTGCGTGGTTCGGACGCACGGTGTCAGAGTGCTCTGGCATCAGGAGGAGGTCAAGTTTGTGTGGAGCCTAAAGTCGCTCTTTCTGATCGATTTTCAGGGGGAACGGATGACTTTGTCCGTTTTAGAGAGTCCTGCAAATTGTACGTACATCTTCATCAGGTGATGAGGGTCAGAGGTTAGGAATAATTATTTCTCTGCTTAAAGGGGACGCGCAATCCTGGGCCTTTTCTCTGCCGCCTGGTTCTCGTGCCCTCCGGTCGGTGGAGGAATTTTTTAAGGCTCTGGGATTGATCTACGATGACCCAGATCGTGTCTCGATGGCAGAGTCGAGATTACGTAATTTATTTCAGGGGGAACATACTGCAGAGGCTTATTGTGTTGAATTCAGGAGATGGGCTACTGAATCAGAGTGGAATGATCCTGCGTTACGTAGCCAGTTTTGTCAGGGGTTATCTGAAAGACTGAAGGATGCCCTTGCCTTTCATGAAAGACTCTTTGGAGAATGCCATGTCGTTAGCAGTACGGCTAGACAGACGTATCAGAGAGAGGTATAGGGCTTCTCCTGCACGAGGTATCCCTTCTGTGAGTGGTTTCGTCTCTACTGCCTCCCCGGGTGATGTTACAGGTAACGCGGGGGTAGCGGAGGAACCCATGCAATTGGGTCAGATTTCTTTCCATTCGGATAGTAGAGACTTTAGGAAATCACACAAACTGTTACTATTGTGGAAAGAGTGGTCATTTTGTTTTTGCTTGTCCTTATGTTAAACCACAGGTGGTAGAGAAAAAGAAAAAAAAAACTTCCCTGACACTTGGTAGCATGAATGGTGTGGTGGAGCAGGCAGGTATGCAAGCTCCCTGCAGTTCCCGTTTTCTCCTTCCAGCTATGGTGGCGCTGGAGTCAAGAAATGTTTTTTTTAGAGGTGTTCCTTGATTGTGGTGCTGGTGTAAACCTAATTGACTTTCTTTTCCTTCAAGATTTAGGACTAAGTACTTGCACTTTAGAGAACGAGATTCGTGCTTTTGCAATTGATTCCTCCCCTCTTTCTCAAAGAAGCCTTACTCCCATTGTTCATGGTATTCACTTAAGGGTGGGTGATTCACATGTGGAAATTATTTCTTGTTTTGTCTTGAAGGATTTGCCAGCTCCTATAGTTTTGGGGTTGCCATGGTTGACTAAACATAACCCAATTATAGACTGGCAAGCGAGACAAATCATCGGTTGGAGTGAGTTTTGTTCGGATAATTGTTTTGGAACTTCTATCTCTGTTGTGTCCACTTCGGCTTTACCTCCGTATCTCTCAGATTTTGATGATGTCTTTTCGGAGGGTGGGGCTCAGGAATTGCCCCCTCATCGTGACTATGATTGTCCAGTCAATCTCGTCCCAGGGGCTAAGTTGCCAAAGTCTCGGCTTTATAACCTTTCTCAACCCGAAAGAGAGGTCATGCGAAGGTATATCGCCGAGAGTTTGGCAAAAGGGCATATTAGACCATCTAAGTCTCCAGTGGCAGTGGGGCTGTTCTTTGTGAAGAAAAAGGATGGATCACTGAGACCGTGTTTGGATTTCCGGGAATTGAACCGTATTACTGTCCGGGATCCATATCCCCTGCCTTTGATCTCTGACCTTTTTGATCAGATTGTTGGAGCCAAGGTGTTCTCCAAGTTGGATTTGAGAGGGGCCTACAATCTGATCAGAATCAAGGAGGGGGATGAGTGGAAAACGGCCTTCAATACGCACGAGGGTCATTTTGAGAACCTGGTTATGCCTTTTGGGTTGACGAATGCGCCAGCAGTATTTCAGCAATTCGTCAATGACATTTTTCATCATTTGGTGGGAAGGTTCGTAGTAGTTTACCTGGATGATATTTTAATTTATTCTCCTGATCTGAAGACCCATCAGGATCATGTGAGACAGGTTTTGACGATCCTTCGGGAGAATAAATGATATGCTAAATTGGAGAAATGTTTGTTTGCGGTGCAAGAGCTTCCGTTCTTGGGATACCTGCTTTCTGATTCTGGTTTTCGTATGGACCCCGAGAAGGTCCGGGCGGTTCTGGAATGGGACCGACCAGAGAATCAGAAAACCTTGATGCGGTTCTTGGGGTTTACGAATTATTATAGAAAATTTATTTCAAACTATTCTACCATAGTAAAACCTCTCACTGATATGACCAAGAAGGGCACCGACGTCTCTGTCTGGTCGGATGAGGCATTGCAGGCCTTTTCGGCTATTAAGGAGCGTTTTGCGTCCGCTCCCATTTTGGTGCAGCCGGATGTGTGTCAGCCATTTGTAGTGGAGGTTGATGCATCAGAGGTGGCGGTTGGAGCGGTACTGTCACAGGGTTCATCCCCGGGCAAGTGGGTCCCGTGTGCCTTTTTCTCCAAGAAGCTCTCGGTCGCCGAGAGGAATTATTATGTTGGAGATAGAGAGTTGTTGGCTATCAAGTTGGCCTTTGAGGAATGGCGCCACTGGTTGGAAGGGGCAGTTCACCCCGTTACGGTATATACAGACCATAAGAATTTGGCATACCTGCAATCTGCCAAGCGTCTGAACCCTAGGCAAGCCAGATGGTCACTGTTTTTTACCAGGTTCAATTTTGGGGTTACCTTTCGCCCAGGGGTCAAGAACGTCAAGGCAGATGCCTTGTCTCGCAGCTTTCCTGGGGGAGGTGATTCAGAGGATCCTGCGCCGATTTTAGCGGATGGGGTGGTGGTCTCCGCTCTATACCCTGAATTGGAGATGGAGGTGTTGGGAGCCCAGGAGGGGGCTCCTGGTTCTTGTCCCCCAGGGAGGTTGTTTGTTCCTGAGGGCCTGCGATACAAGGTGTTCAAGGAACATCACGATACTGTCCTTGCTGGACATACTGGTGGTAAGTCCACCTGTTATCTGGTGTCCCGGAGGTTCTGGTGGCCAGGGTTACGAAAGAGCATTGAGAATTACGTGACAGCCTGTGAAACCTGCGCTCGGTCAAAGGTTGCTCATACTCGACCGGCTGGTTCACTTCTTCCATTGTCTATTCCGTCTCGTCCTTGGACGCATTTGTCTATGGATTTCATTACGGATCTGCAGAGTTCCTCCGGGAGAACAGTGATTTTGGTGGTGGTTGACCGTTTCAGTAAAATGGCTCACTTTATATCACTAACTAGTCTGCCTAACGCTAAGACTCTGGCGCAGATTTTTGTGGATAATATTGTGAAATTGCATGGTATTCCTTCGGATGTGGTCTCTGATAGGGGCACGCAGTTTGTCTCCAGGTTTTGGAGAGCGTTCTGCTCTCGGCTTGGCATTCAACTTTCTTTCTCTTCGGCTTTTGATCCGCAGTCGAATGGTCAGACGGAGCGTACTAATCAAAACCTGGAGACCTACTTGAGGTGTTTTGTGGCTGAGAATCAGGAGGACTGGTCCTCATTCTTGTCCTTAGCAGAATTTGCGTTGAATAACCGTAGACAGGAGTCCACGGGTAAGTTGCCATTTTTTGGCGCATACGGTTTCCATCCTCAGTTTGGTACCTTTTCTGGGACTGGTTCCTCTGGGATGCCAGAGGAGGAGAGATTCTCTTCTGCCTTATCCTCCATCTGGCAGAGGATTCAAGGGAATTTGGAGAAGATGGGTGAGAGGTATAAACGAATGGCTGACAAGAGACGTGTGACTGGTCCGGACCTGTGTGTGGGTGATCTGGTATGGTTGTCCACTAAGAATCTCAAGTTGAGGGTGCCATCTTGGAAACTGGGTCCAAGATTTATTGGTCCGTATAAAATTTCTGCGGTGATCAATCCTGCAGCGTTTCGGCTGGATCTTCCGCAGACTTGGAGGATCCATGATGTGTTCCACAGGTCGTTACTAAAAAAATATGTGAAACCAGTGGAACCATCGCCATTGCCTCCTCCTCCTCTTCTGGTCGAGGGAAACTTGGAGTTCGAGATCTCCAGGATTCTCGACTCTAGAATTCTTCGGGGTTCCCTTCAGTACCTGGTGCACTGGAGGGGATACGGCCCTGAGGAGAGGACGTGGGTTCCGGGGCTAGATGTCACCGCCAGCCGACTGGTGAGGGCTTTTCATAGGTCCCATCCGGATAAGGTTGGTCCGGGGTGTCCGGAGGTCACCCGTAGAAGCCCCCCTGTCATGCCCTGACGGTGTGCGGAGGTCGGCCAGAATAGCAGCACGAGTTTAGTGTTTTGTTTTGGAGCTGTGCTGGATCCGCCTCCCATCAGGTGCACTGGGTGGGGTTATGAGTTTAAATAGCACTCCACCCCAGTGCTCTGAGCGGATTATATTAATCACTTTGGTCTTGGAAGCTAGAAAGGAAGGTTGTCTGTTCCAGCGCAGAGAGATAAGTGTGGTTTCTTGTTTGATTATTTGGTGTCATCTCTCCCATCCAGGTTCTGTGCGAGCAGGCTGCTCCTATTTCCCCTCTTCACCATCTCAGGGAATTTAGGGTGTTTCAGTCCAGGCACGAGGACACATCATACCTACCACAAAGGTCTGCATGTGGGCTGAGCAGTGCAGGGAGAGAGGTCATTGATAAGTTAGGAGGTGACCCTTTCCCTGCCTCTCGCCTAGAGCCTGGTTGGTGGCTTAACTGTTAGTCTGAGTGCACGTCTGCCGTGACAGAGAGAGGTACCAGACTGCCCCGGTGAGATTATTGAGTAAAACCTTGACGTAGCAATGAACAGGAGAATGCAGCTTTGAGTGGAAGCAGAGTACAACACATGATGTAACAACAAATGGGGCTTTGGATGTGAGTGGTACCTAAAAAAACATGGTATGGGCGCAGCTCTGAGTATGGGAATGGAGTATAGGACAAGATGTAAAAGCAGACATGCGGACGCAGCTTTGGATGTGAACGGAATATTAACTTGATGTGACAGCAGACATGGAAAGAACCTGTAGTATCATAGGACGTGTGAATGCAGCTCTGGGTGCGAGAATAGTAAACCTGATATATCGATAGATGGATGAATGCAACTCTGGTCGAGGGTGGAGGTGAATGATTTGACAGCGTAGTGTGAATGCACCTCTGGGTGTGGCAGAGAATGAAATTGGTAGAACAGAAGCTCTAAATGTGAGTGGAGCATAAACATGATGTAACAGTGAAAGTGAATGCAGCTCTGAAACAAGCCTAGTATGAACATGTTGTGACAGCGGACGTGTAAACACAGCTCTCACAGTGAGCAGAGAAGACATGGTATATCAGTCGAAGCATGAACGCAGCTCTGGTTGTGAGTGGAGCAAGGTGTGAACACCAGAGTGGTGCGTCCCGAGAATAAAAATGGAGTAACAGTAGCAGCTGTAAGCAGAGTACACAACATGTAATAACAGGCGTGTAATACGGATCCGGCTGTCGGCTGGGTACGGAATGAGATGTAACAGCCAACAGGTGACCGCAGCTTGAATGTGAGACCAATCTGAGTGAATACGAACCAAGAGTAGGAAAGTGCTGGACAGTAAAGACGTGCGGATGTAGCATAAAGACATGAAATAAAAGCCGAAAGTGTAAATGCCGCTCAGGATAACAGCAGGGCATAAAAGTGCGGCAGGGTTTTTAAGTACATGGAGCAGTGAAATACATGAAGTCTAAGGATGGTGGTAGCGGGGGGAGGGGGGAGACACGTGGCAAGGAACAGCTACAGCAAGAAGCCTAAATAATAAACGCTGCGTCTGATCTCCAAACATGACGTCACGTGCAGCCCGGGTAACTCTTCCTTTACAGCAAACCGGCTGAAGTAACTTTTCATACGAGATGAACAAAGCAAAGTAAAACTTGTAAGATTTATACGAACTAGCTCCTATTACCAACAAACAAAGTTGAAAAGAAATAGAAGTATTTAGCCCCAACAAGCAAACCTGATGTAGCAGATTCTGAGGCGAATGGCCTCCCGTTTGCTAGCAAAGTGGGTTCCGACCGGCCAGGAGAGACGGCCCCGGCCCAACCTACTTACATAGTATGGCGCATGCATGCTACGGTAGCAGAGAGCAAAATAACAAGCTCTATTCTGCCTCCATGCTGCAAAGAAAGACTCCTACCAACAGAGAAGCTAGTTTGCTAATGACACCCAGCAGCAGCTGTGCACCTGAGAACCCACGCCTGTGGGTTAAGCTGTGGCTCGTATATGAAGAGCCTCCGCCCCTCCCACAAATGCAGGCTGACTAATTAGCCTTACCAACTTATTCATTTTGTTTATGGTACTGTATCTTTCATGTGGTCCCCAACTGTGGTTTCATTACCCTACAGTATATCATTAAGCATTACCCAGACAGTATAACCATCTGCATATTGACACATAGGGCCAGATTTATCATTAGCTCAGGTCAGAATAATGGAGTGAAAAAGTCCCCAAAAAAGTCCCAAACGCTAAAACTGCGCACAAATTTGCGACTTTGTTCTGCTCTGCACTATGCTCGCCAGTTTTCTGAAAGTGGGCGTGTTTTTTTATGTAAATGAATCTCTAGACAGATTTACTATTGGGACTATTTAAAAAGTCGCAAAAAAGTTGCAAAAAAGTCGCAATTTCACTCCAGTGAGGACCATGCTTAACTTATGAGACTTTTTAATAGAACATGCGACTTTTTCATAAAAACGTGCGACTTTTTCGTAAAGATGTGCGACTTTTGTAAAGCTGCTTACTGACGGATAAACTGCTACCGTCAAACCACATTTATTACAGTCTTAAAGGGCCGATCATAAATCTGACTTGGCTAAAACTGAGTTTAGCCATATGTTAAAGTGGAGTGAGCTGTCAGAGTAATGATAAATCTGGCCCATACAGTGCTGTAGTGTATACAGTATTTTAAGCGCTGATATTACCGATATATACTGTACATTGTACAGTATACCGATTAGCATAGATATACTGTGCAGTATACTATACCATAATCCATGGGTCTTTCCTGAAATTTATCTTGATTTTATTACTATTATACATTACAATAACCTTTTTTTTTCAGATCACCGGACCTAAATCCAATTGAAATTGTGTGGGCAATGATGAAAAATTATATTAGAAAAGAGGCGAAGCCTAAAAACAAAGAAGAACTGACAGAAGCAATAAAAAAGTATTGGTATACCCAGCTGACTAAGGAAACATGCAACAATTTGATAAACCATTTATATACAGTAGTATAGACAAACCGCTCACTCCCCTTACAATTCTGGATTGAGTGCTCTAGTCTCAAATTGATTCACTCAAATCAACAAAAGCGTAATAAAAAGTATATATTATGTAGTATGAGACTGGCACTCCCTCGCATGGAAATAGAGCAATATTAATAGTGTTGTTACACAATATTTAATTGGCAAAATATAATCACCACCTCCGGACCGCCTAACGCAGGATCGCGTTCCGGAGGTGGCTCACTCAGGCAGAGTCACGCATATACGCGTCATCTCGCGAGACGCGAGATTTCCTGTGAACGCGCGTTCACAGGAACTGCAGGTAAGCGAGTGGATCTACAGCCTGCCAGTGGCGATAGTTCGCTGGCAGGCTGTAAATGCAATTTTTTAACCCCTAACAGGTATTTTAGACGCTGTTTTGATAACAGCGTCTAATATACCTACTACCTGGTCCTCTGGTGGTCCGTTTTGCTTGGATCGACCACCAGAGGACACAGGCAGCTCTGTAATAAGTAGCACCAAGCACCACACTACACTACACCCCCCGTCACTTATTAACCCCTGATCACCCCATATAGACTCCCTGATCACCCCCCTGTCATTGATCACCCCCCTGTAAGGCTCCATTCAGACGTCCGTATGTGTTTTTCGGATCCATGGATCGGATCCGCAAAACACATACGGACGTCTGAATGGAGCCTTACAGGGGGATGATCAATGACGGGGGGTGATCACCCCATATAGACTCCCTGATCACCACCCTGTCATTGATCACCCCCCTGTAAGGCTCCATTCAGACGTCCGTATGTTTTTTACGGATCCACGGATCGGATCCGAAAAACACGTACGGATGTCTGAATGAAGCCTTACAGGGGGTGATCAATGACAGAGGGGTGATCACCCCATATAGACTCCCTGATCACCCCCCTGTCATTGATAACCCCCCTGTCATTGATCACCCCCCTGTAAGGCTCCATTCAGACGTCCGTATGTGTTTTGCGGATCCGATCCATGGATCCATGGATCCGCAAAACACATACGGACCTCTGAATGGAGCCTTACACAGGGGGGTGATCAATGACAGGGGGGTGATCAGGGAGTCTATATGGGGTGATCACCCCCCCCGTCATTGATCACCCCCCTGTAAGGCTCCATTCAGACGTCCGTAAGTGTTTTGCGGATCCGTGGATCCGCAAAACACGGACACCGCGGATCCGCAAAACACATACGGACGTCTGAATTGGAGCCTTACAGGGGGGTGATCAATGACAGGGTGGTGATCACCCCATATAGACTCCCTGATCACCTCCCTGTCATTGATCACCCCCCTGTAAGGCTCCATTCAGACATTTTTTTGGCACAAGTTAGCGGAAATAGATTTTTTTTATTTTTAGTTTTTTTTGTTTTTTCTTACAAAGACTCATATTCCACTAACTTGTAACAAAAAATAAAATCTCACATGAACTCACCATACCCCTCACGGAATCCAAATGCGTTAATATTTTTAGACATTTATATTCCAGACTTCTTCTCACGCTTTAGGGCCCCTAAAATGCCAGGGCAGTATAAATACCCCACATGTGACCCCATTTCGGAAAGAAGACACTCCAAGGTATTCGCTGAGGGGCATATTGAGTCCATGAAAGATTGAACTTTTTGTCCCAAGTTAGCGGAAAGGGAGACTTTGTGAGAAATAAATAAATAAATCAATTTCCGCTAACTTGTGCCAAAAAAAAAAAATCTTCTATGAACTCGCCATGCCCCTCATTGAATACCTTGGGGTGTCTTCTTTCCAAAATGGGGTTACATGTGGGGTATTTATACTGCACTGGCATTTTAGGGGCCCTAAAGCGTGAGAAGAAGTCTGGGATCCAAATGTCTAAAAATGCCCTCCTAAAAGGAATTTGGGCCCCTTTGTGCATCTAGGCTGCAAAAAAGTGTCACACATGTGGTATCACCGTACTCAGGAGAAGTTGGGAAATGTGTTTTGGGGTGTCATTTTACATATACCCATGCTGGGTGAGATAAATATCTCGGTCAAATGCCAACTTTGTTGTCTTTTGCCAAGATATTTCTCTCACCCAGCATGGGTATATGTAAAAAGACACCCCAAAACACATTGCCCAACTTCTCCTGAGTACGGCGATACCACATGTGTGACACTTTTTTGCACCCTAGGTGGGCAAAGGGGCCCACATTCCAAAGAGCACCTTTAGGATTTCACAGGGCATTTTTTTTACACATTTTGATTTCAAACTACTTCTCACGCATTAGGCCCCCTAAAATGCCAGGGCAGTATAAATACCCCACAAGTACCCCATTTTGGAAAGAAGACACCCAAAGGTATTCCGTGAGGGGCATGGCGAGTTCCTCGAATTTTTTATTTTTTGTCAGAAGTTAGCGGAAAATTATGATTTTTTTTCTTTTATTTTTTTTCTTACAAAGTCTCATATTCCACTAACTTGTGAAAATAAATAAAAACTTCCATGAACTCACTATGCCCATCACGAAATACCTTGGGGTGTCTTCTTTCTAAAATGGGGTGACTTGTGGGGTAGTTATACTGCCCTCGCATTTTAGGGGCCCTAATGCGTGAGAAGTAGTTTGGAATCAAAATGTGTAAAAAATGCTCTTTGGAATGTGGGCCCCTTTGCCCACCTAGGCTGCAAAAGAGTGTCACACATGTGGTATCGCCGTACTCAGGAGAAGTTGGGCAATGTGTTTTGGGGTGTCGTTTTACATATACCCATGCTGGGTGAGAGAAATTTTAATTTTTTGTCACAAGTTAGTGGAATATGAGACTTTGTAAGGAAAAAAAAAATCAGCATTTTCCGCTAACTTGTGACAAAAAATAAAAAGTTCTATGAACTCACTATGCCCATCAGCGAATACCTTAGGGTGTCTACTTTCCGAAATGGTGTCATTTGTGGGGTGTTTTACTGTCTGGGCATTGTAGAACCTCAGGAAACATGACAGGTGCTCAGAAAGTCAGAGCTGCTTCAAAAAGCGCTATAACTTTTACCCAAACCATTTTTTTTTTACCCAAACATTTTTTTTTAATCAAAGACATGTAGAACAATAAATTTAAAGAAAAATTTATATAGAAATGTATTTAAAAAAAATAATAATTACAACTGAAAGTGAAAAATGTCATTTTTTGGAAAAAATTTGGGTAAATTTCGATTAACAAAAAAAGTAAAAATGTCAGCAGCAATGAAATACCACCAAATCAAAGCTCTATTAGTGAGAAGAAAAGGAGGTAAAATTCATTTGGGTGGTAAGTTGCATGACCGAGCAATAAACCGTGAATGTAGTGTAGTGCAGAATTGTAAAAAGTGGTCTGGTCATTAAGGGTGTTTCAGCTAGGGGAGTTGAGGTGGTTAAAATACAACATTACAATACAATATTAAAATAACAATCGCTGCAGCGGAAAAAATATCAGTCCCTAAAACTACCTAAAATCTAAAACTTCAATAAAAACTCAAAAAAAGTCCAAAAAGAAGGGGACCATACGTCCTGAATGTGCAAAAATATCGCAAGCCAAAAGTGTCAGTCTATTCCTTATAATAGTATTGGCATTCCTTTCTTATATGCAATATAACATGCAAAAATCCATGAAAGGCACCTTTTCAAATATTCGGAATTGTCCGATATAAATATTCGATAAAGTATCCAATCGGACACCAAGTTGTTACTCACAGGTGAATGTCGATTATCCTGCAGTCCCAATATTAAATCCTTTTGATTTTTACTCACGGTATTCATCCACGTGAATGAATACCGTGAGTAAAAATCAAAAGGATTGTATGCACAAGAAAGTCAGTAATAGCAAAATACACTGTCACTTTCCCCGTACTGTAGCTCTCAGACCAGGTTTTCCAGGGCAGGAGTCTGGTTCCCCCAGTGTACTGTAGTTTTCACGGAAGAAAGTTTCTGTATCTGTGTTCATCTGGTTGCAGCTCAGGATAGCAGATCTGTCCTGTGCCCTCCTGTAATTATTTCTTTATATGCTTTTATTATTTTGCACTCCGCAAAGTAAAGGACATTTAATGACATATCTGCATCTGAATGTCAATTTTTAAGTTTGTATAACACATTACTTTTTGTACATGAATTACTTTTTTTTTATTTTTAAAATATTTTAATTTTTTCATCTTTTTTTCCATACTTTCTATTTTCAGCACATATACAGTATACAATAAGAGGAGGTGGATGAATTCGGGTACATACAGCTCCCCACCGCCACTAATAAATATTGTTATTGGTGCTCAATTAAAAACCCACCCCTTCTACATGCCTCTATGTTATATTTGATGGGAGCGGCTTACTTATAAATAAATATATATACAGTACAGACCAAAAGTTTGGACACAACTTCACATTCAAAGAGTTTTCTTTATTTTCATGACTACGAAGGCATCAAAACTATGAATTAACACATGTGGAATTATATACATAACAAACAAGTGTGAAACAACTGAAAATATGTCATATTCTAGGTTCTTCAAAGTAGCCACCTTTTGCTTTGATTACTGCTTTGCACACTCTTGGCATTCTCTTGATGAGCTTCAAGAAGTAGTCACCTGAAATGGTCTTCCAACAGTCTTGAAGGAGTTCCCAGAGATGCTTAGCACTTGTTGGCCCTTTTGCCTTCACTCTGCGGTCCAGCTCACCCCAAACCATCTCGATTGGGTTCAGGTCCGGGGACTGTGGAGGCCAGGTCATCTGGCGCAGCACCCCATCACTCTCCTTCATGGTCAAATAGCCCTTACTTTCAAAGTTTTCCCAATTTTTCGGCTGACTGACTGACCTTCATTTCTTAAAGTAATGATAGCCACTCGTTTTTCTTTACTTAGCTTCTTTTTTCTTGCCATAATACAAATTCTAACAGTCTATTCAGTAGGACTATCAGCTGTGTATCCACCTGACTTCTCCTCAATGCAACTGATGCTCCCAACCCCATTTATAAGGCAAGAAATCCCACTTATTAAACCTGACAGGGCACACCTGTGAAGTAAAAAACCATTTCAGGTGACTACCTCTTGAAGCTCATGAATGCCAAGAGTGTGCAAAGCAGTAATCAAAGCAAAAGGTGGCTACTTTGAAGAACCTAGAATATGACATATTTTCAGTTGTTTCACACTTGTTTGTTATGTACAGTATATAATTCCACATGTGTTAATTCATAGTTTTGATGCCTTCAGTGTGAATCTATAATTTTCAAAGTCATGAAAATAAAGAAAACTCTTTGAATCAGAAGGTGTGTCCAAACTTTTGGTCTGTACTGTATATTAGTGACTGTTTCAAATTTTCAATTTTGTTACTAACTGCAGTACAGTACATTAATATTGCTGCTGTACATTCTAATGTGATCCGCGTGTCAATGTTCCCGAATACACAAATTAGCGAGACGCCGGAGAATGTACTGTAAATTACAGGTACTGTAGATAGAGGCAGTGGCGTTGCCAGGGGGGGGCACGGCCCCCCCTACATCACGCTGTGCCCCCCCATGTGCCCCCCAACTAAAATGCCCCCCCCAAGTGAGCCGCCGCAGTCGGGCACAGGGAGATGAGCGCTTTCATTGCGCTCATCTCCATAGTCATCTGCCTGTGCTGTGCTGCGGCAGGGGAGGGAGAGGCGTGTCCCTTCCCCTTCCTCTGATAGGCTGCAGGCACTAGGCCGGCAGCCTATCAGAGGCCAGCGCAGGCGGCGCGATGACGTCATCGCGCCGCCTGAGCCATACAGCGCGGGACACAGGCCGGAAGAGGCCTGCATCGCATCGCTGCTAAGGAGGTAAGTATAAGTGTTTTTTTTTTTTTTTAGAATAGTTTTACAGGCACATTAGGGGGGCTCTTGTTACTGGCACATTGGGGGGCTTAATACTGGCACATTGGGGGGGCTTATTACTGGCACATGATGGGGGGCTTATTACTGGCACATGATGGGGGGCTTATTACTGGCACATGATGGGGGGCTTATTACTGGCACATGATGAGGGGCTTATTACTGGCACATGATGGGGGGCTTATTACTGGCAAATGATGGGGGGGGCTTATTACTGGCACATAATAGGGGGCTTATTACTGGCACATAATGGGGGGGCTTATTACTGGCACATAATGGGGGGGCTTATTACTGGCACATGATGGGGGGCTTATTACTGGCACATGATGGGGGGGCTTATTACTGGCACATGATGGGGGGCTTATTACTGGCACATGATGGGGGGCTCTTGTTACTGGAACATTTGGGGGGGCTCTAATTACTGGCACGTGATGGGGGCTAGGCTCTTATTACTGGCACATTGGGGGGCTCTTGTTACTGGCACGTGATGGGGGACTCTTGTTACTGGCACGTTATTGGGGGCACTTATTACTGGCACGTTATTGAGGGCACTTATTACTGGCATGTTATTGAGGGCACTTATTACTGGCACATTATTGGTGGGCACCATAGGGCATCTACTGAGGCCACAAAGAAGGGGTATTTTATATGGGGGGCTCTGTACAGTAGCATTTTATACTGGGACACATTATGGTGGGTACTATGGGGAAGGGGTGAGAGAAGTACTATGGAGTCATCTACGGGGGGCACTAAGAAGGGGTATTTTATACTTGCAAATTATGGGGGACACTGAGGGCATCTACTGGGGCACGATATATGGGGCATTTTATACTGGTACATTATGGGGGGCACTAGGAGGAAGGGGGAGAGAAGCACTCTGGGGGCTTTTACTGGGGGCACTATATAGGGGTATTTTATACTGGCATATTATGGGGGACATTAGCTCAACTGGGGCCATTACAAGGGGGTATTTTTTGCACTGTCTATTATAAAGAGAATTATTACTACTGGGGGGGCATTATGGTGGGCTTTATTACTCCCCCATGGTATGAGCTCCCTAGTAGCAGCACCAGCCTCTCTCTGCTCTGCTATCCCTCTGCCCCTTCTCCAAATCCTTTTTATGAAATCTTTCTCATTAGGATAAAACACATCAGCTCCGCCGAGCCCCTGGCCAAAGTGTTGAAGTGGCGTCCGAGATCCCCAAGGGCCAAGCCAAGTAATTGTAAGTTTTCATGTGAAATATGTTTATGTTATATACATATAGCATACACTGTGCCACACAATATACAGTATACCTCTACACTGTGCCACACAATGTACAGTATACCTCTACACTGTGTAGTCTGTTCTATAAGCACCCTTGTTCTGTGGCGGCGCACAGAAAATAATCTGGAAGTGCCCCTCCCGAGACCAGGCTCTGGATCCGCCACTGGTCTGGACCGCTCACAGGAGTGTACATTTCTTCTAAACTGTAATCCGTATGCTCGGACCTGCAGAAATCAGCACTCGCTCGGTAACAACTAACAGGCAGTGCCTGTAGGCTGTAGCCTGGCCCTGTTACTGAAGCTAGCTGAGTGGTGTAAGGTTAAGGTACTAGTAGAGATGAGCGGCTGCTTAATCCTGATTTAAAGTTAAAGTTACTGCAGGATATGGATTACAGTTTAGAAATGTCAAATGTACACTCCTGTGAGTGGCGGGGAGGGGGATCTGTGGATGACACTGTTATAGGGAGGGGGATCTGTGGATGACACTGTTATAGGGAGGGGGATCTGTGGATGACACTGTTATAGGGAGGGGGATCTGTGGATGACACTGTTATGGAGGGGGAAATGGGGATGACACTGTCATGGGGTGGATCTGTGGATGACACATATAGCATAAGATGCTATATACGGTATGTATCAGCCACAGATGACCCCCCCCCCCCCATAGCAGTGTCATCCACAGATCCCCTCCCTATAAAAGTGTCATCCACAGGCAACTAGGACATGTTGAAATCTGAGTGATTGTTTTTTTTTTTTAAAACCACAGACAGCAGAACTTTTCTTCCCTGTTGCGGTTTTAGGTATTGGGTAAAGTATTGCAGCATTTCTAAGCGTACTTGTGTAAATGTATCATTTTTATAGCTGCCCCCCTACTTTTGTCCTGGCCCCCAGTGTGCACCCCCAAAATTTGAAAGCTAGAGACGCCACTGGATAGAGGGAAGACAGGCGGTTAGTGGAGCGTTCCCTGGGGCAATTGTATTTAATTAATATAAAGGAAAAAAAAGATGGCAGCACCCCAGTGTGTTAATTAATTAGAACTGCCATTTTCTTTACTGTCAGATCTTTTTATAGCTGAAGAAATGTTTTTTTATTGGCTGCTGGAGCCACGTGCCCTCCTCTGGCCAATCACATCAATACAAGTTCTCTTTATTCAAGACTATGGCATATTCATCCAATGATATGAGAGTTCCCACGGTCATATGAGCCAATAACTGTGAAGTTCCCACGGTCATATGAGCCATTAGCGGTGAAGTTCCCACGCTATTAAAGGGAACCTGTCACCAGGATTTTGTGTATAGAGCTGAGGACATGGGTTGCTAGATGGCCACTAGCACATCTGCAATACCCACTCCCCATAGCTCTGTGTGCTTTTATTGTGTAAAGAAAATGATTTGAGGCATATGCAAATTAACCTGAGATGAGTCAGAGCTTGAAAATATGACTCTTCTCTGGTCACACAAGTAAGATATGACTCTTTTATGTTAATTTGCATATGTATCAAATCGTTTTTTTTACACAATAAAAGCACACAGAGCTATAGGGACTGGATATTACGGATGTGCTAGCAGCCATCTAGCAACCCATGTCCTCAGTTCTGTACCCAAAATCCCGGTGACAGGTTCCCTTTAAGGTCAATTGGTTATGACAGGTCGTCAAAACAAATAATTGACCTTAATAGCGTGGGAACTTCAGCGTTATTGGCTCATATGACCGTGGGAACTCTCATATCATTGGATGAATATGCCATATTCTTGAATAAAGAGAACTTGTATTGATGTGATTGGCCAGAGGAGGGCACGTGGCTCCAGCAGCCAATAAAAACACTTTTCTTCAGCTATATAAAGATCTGACAGTAAAGAAAATGGCAGTTCTAATTAATTATCATACTGGGGTGCTGCCATATTCCCCCCCCCCTTTAGAATAATTAAATACAATTGCCCCAAGGAACGCTCCACTAACCGCCTGTCGATTTGCCTTCCCTCTATTACTGCTTTATCGGCTCACTGGCTGAAGTGACCGATACTGTAGAAGAGGTCTGTGATTTACAGTATGGTTCCGCTCAGCGATTTTTTTTCGGATTATTCTTTTACTGTAGTGTACAGTACCTAATACTGTATATCAAATTCATTTGTAAAACAAACTATTTAAACGTTGCTTCGCCCTGACCTCCTAACATACTGTACTGGTGCCATTCTTATAGCGGCCAGCTCCTGTGCAGTGTCCTCATGTGCCCAGACTGCTGAGGATGACTATGGGCTGTATCGGGAGCCAGAGCTGCCTGTTTGGTACAATTCATATACTGTACGGTACTAGCAGCTGTTATCTACAGAGGAGCAAGTCAAAGGGGCGTCTGTGGAATAACAGATTACCTGATACTATAACTGGTGTAGGTGGGGTTCGTGCACATACCCGCTATATCACTACAGCTCACTGCTTCATATAAAACTTATGCTACAGGCTTTACAGGGAGGACACTTGATATGACCGGCTTTATCAGTGATTTACTGCTCCTTCTCCGCTAACAGCCGCCATTATATGACTTGTTCCCATATGAACGGCATGTCTCCTGGAGGAACATGAATGAAGCACTGGATTTAGTGCTTTGTACAGTATGTGAAGTTATGTCTGCTAGATGTCTTTATGAGGGACAACTGTAATGGAATAAGCCTTGAAACCTGAAGAGAAATGTGACTCCATGCTGTCTGCTCTAAATATGTAAAGAATTGTGATAACATCTCACCCACGCACTGTTTCAAGTTCCCCCGCTGTGAGTTAAGATTCGCTTATCTGTCCCAGGACGTATTCTAGGAATCCCCCAGAACTAGTACAAACGTTCTTGCCTTATTCAGGGTCATTCGGCCCAACTGCATACATTCTTTTATGTGACTGATTAAAACCTATTCTTTTTGCTTACTGCACGTACACATACCACATAAGGATGTTCCGGTAGTATGTGTATGAGCAACAATGTGTATCTTTATGATTGGTTTAACGCTGTTGTTATGCAAACTTTTTTACTGCCTATATAAGGCCAAGCTATAGCATAATAAAGTTAGAGTATTTTTCAGTGATACCTGGGTGTGTGTCATGTTGTGAAGTGATGCCGGCTCAGAATTATCTCTCCTGACGTCAGTAAGATCAAACCAAGGTGGTCGTAGAGGTCCAGAAAGGTCCAAATCCTTTGAGTCTGGGGGCTCCGTCTGGGATAGAGAAGGCCATCCTCGTGTCCGGTAAGAGAGACATCCCTTTTGTCCACTGCCCGGTCCGAGGGCACTGGCCACATCTCTACCCGTGAGTTTTTCTTAATGTATCCGGGATACATTGTTAAGCCTTAAAAATAGACTCAGGGAGTTTATAATAAGTACTTAGAGTACTTTCATGAATGAGGCCAGCACTTGGAGTGCAACGCACGGCAAAGTCTCAGTGAGACTGACCTACCTTGGTTTGATCCATATAGATAAGATTACTATTACTATAAAGTGATAAGATTGATTACAGTTGCAAGAAAAAGTATGTGAACCCTATGGAATGATATGGATTTCTGCACAAATTGGTCATAAAATGTGATCTGATCTTCATCTAAGTCACAACAATAGACAATCACAGTCTGCTGAAACTAATAACACACAAAGAATTAAATGTTACCATGTTTTTTTGAACACACCATGTAAACATTCACAGTGCAGGTTGAAAAAGTATGTGAACCCCTAGACTAATGACATCTCCAAGAGCTAATTGGAGTGAGGTGTCAGCCAACTGGAGTCCAATCAATGAGAGGAGCTTGGAGGTGGTTACAGCTGCCCTGCCCTATAAAAAACACACACCAGTTCTGGGTTCGCTTTTCACAAGATGCATTGCCTGATGTGAATGATGCCTTGCACAAAAGAGCTCTCAGAAGACCTACGATTAAGAATTGTTGACTTGCATAAAGCTGGAAAGGGTTATAAAAGTATCTCCAAAAGCCTTGCTGTTCATCAGTCCACGGTAAGACAAATGGTCTATAAATGGAGAAAGTTCAGCACTGCTGCTACTCTCACTAGGAGTGGCCATCCTGTAAAGATGACTGCAAGAGCACAGTGCAGACTGCTCAATGAGGTGAAGAAGAATCCTAGAATGTCAGCTAAAGACTTACAAAAGTCTCTGGCATATGCTAACATCCCTGTTAGCGAATCTACGATACGTAAAACACTAAACAAGAATGGATTTCATGGGAGGATACCACAGAGGAAGCCATTGCTGTCCAAAAAAAACATTGATGCACGTTTACAGTTTGCACAAGAGCACCTGGATGTTCCACAGCAGTACTGGCAAAATATTCTGTGGACAGATGAAACCAAAGTTGAGTTGTTTGGAAGAAACACACAACACTATGTGTGGAGAAAAAGAGGCACAGCACACCAACATCAAAACCTCATCCCAACTGTGAAGTATGGTGGTGGGGGCATCATGGTTTGGGGCTGCTTTGCTGCGTCAGGGCCTGGACAGATTGCTATTATCAAAGGAAAAATGAATTCCCAAGTTTATCAAGACATTTTGCAGGAGAACCTAAGGCCATCTGTCCACCAGCTGAAGCTCAACAGAAGATGAGTGTTGCAACAGGGCAACGACCCAAAGATAGAAGTAAATCAACAACAGAATGGCTTAAACAGAAGAAAATAAGCCTTCTGGAGTGGCCCAGTCAGAGTCCTGACCTCAACCCAATTGAGATGCTGTGGCATGACCTCAAGAACGCGATTCACACCAGACATCCCAAGAATATTGCTGAACTGAAACAGTTCTGTAAAGAGGAATGGACAAGAATTACTCCTGACCGTTGTGCACGTCTGATCTGCAACTACAGCAATGGTTGAAGTTATTGCTGCCAAAGGAGGTTCAACCGGTTATTAAATCCAAGGGTTCACATACTTTTTCCACCTGCACTGTGAATGTTTACATGGTGTGTTCAATAAAAACATGGTAACATTTAATTATTTGTGTGTTATTAGTTTAAGCAGACTGTGATTGTCTATTGTTTTGACTTAGATGAAGATCAGATCACATTTTATGACCAATTTGTGCAGAAATCCATATCATTTCCAAAGGGTTCACATACTTTTTCTTGCAACTGTATCTGTCTTGTTTTGTGGAGGTCTTGTCTGGGTGGTAAGTGTACAGATACAGACATACCTCCTTGTTACTATTGCTGTGTATTGTCATATATTATTATGGGTGGACAAGGTTCAAAAGTGGAGTTTCCTCCTCCAAATGTAGTAGAAATATGTAAAAAATATGTTGCAAGGGTTAGTCCCACAAATTACTACCTCATCAATCCATGGGTAGATAACTTGGCAGGATGGACAGAGTTTATGGACGCATGTAGACCATTTCCACGTGACGGTGACAATAGTCCCTATCACATGGATATGGTCAAAGGACTGTATTTGGGACACAAAGTCACCTGGCCACACTTTGACCTAGACCCACAGTGGGACACAACACATATGCAAAAAGGAGGAGAAAAATGGTTAGAAATAGCATGTCATTGGTATGATAGGCCCACAAAAAAGGCTAAATCGCCTAAAAATGTACCCAATGACTTAAAGAAACACGATCTTGAGGCGGACCTCAGAAAGGGCAGAGAGAACAAAATCCTAGAAAAACCACCGCCATACAAAACCCCGAGTGTAACCAAAAACCACACGGTGACTGAAAAGAAATTGAGCATTCAGAAGCTCTACCCTTCTTTCTCAGAGGAGGAAATATTGGCTGTGGGTCATATTGTCCTGCAACCAGTGCCAACAGCACCCCGCCCGCCTGCATCTTTGGTGGAACAGATATCAACGTCTGCCTTTTAACAACATAAAATTGTTATGTTCAACAAATCACCCCCTAGTGTCTCATCAACGTGACATCTCCCACCTACCCCCCCCCCCCCCCCCCACAGGTTGTACAAAAAAAAACACACGTTTCACTGAAAAGACACAAAGGGAGGAAGATAGGTTAACCAGTTCCATTCACCCTACACACTAGGAGTAAAGAACAGGATAAGAGACATGGGGATTCTTCGAAGGGACATGAGGATTCATTCCCCTTTATGACAATAGGAGATCAGTTAATGAAGAAACCCATAGAAATAGAGGACATCAATAGGATTATCAAACATTGCCCCAAAACCACTACAGCACCATTAGGTACTATCACCTATCTGAAAAGGGCATGTAAGGGGAGAAATTACACACAAGAGGATATGAAGCTGATAGTGGATGGTATAATAGGGATGCACTCAGGGTGGGATTGGGTTAAAATACCCAGCATTAACCTCATTCAGACAACCCCCGATGCTACTACATAAAGCCTGAACACAGAACAGGGCAGGAACAAGATGCGGGAGGACCTCACGGAAAACATGATAGAGGTTTCCAAAAGAGAGGTCCTCCCTCCACATAGCCTTAGCATGCAAACAAAAGAACAATGAGTGAGTTACTGATTTCTGGAAGCGGTTCATAGATTGCTGGAGACATGAAGCAGGCCTCAGTGACTAACCAAGATAGTTTGGTTATCTCAACCTTTGTAAACAACCTATTGCCTAGTTTGATGCTTACCATGAAACAGAACGTATCCTCCTGGACTTCTGATGACGTTGCGGATTTTGAAAAGCATTTATATGAGAAAGAGGCAGCAGGCTATTTCGAGGTAAGGAAATCTATAACTACTCATGGGTATGCTGGCAACAGAAACCAGAGTGGACTGGGAAACAGGAACAGAGGCTATCAAGGTCAAGGTAACAGAGGTCCACCCCAGTCTCAGCAGAAACCAAATCAAACCCCTGAGCAGCATCAGCCACCATCTGCCACTGTATGTTTTAATTGTGGTAAAGAGGGACACTGGGCGAGGCAATGCCCGTTGCCCAGACGACAACGCTACTCAAACCCTGGCACTCAGCCCCAGGTAAGGGATAGCCAGAACCAAAGGTTTTGTTACAATCCTACAGGCTCACCTGAGTCAGAGGATAGCTGGCTGGGTCATTGGAGCCCAGTGGCAAGGACCGCAGGCAGGTTGTAGTTGCAGCGTAGTCAGACAGAGGCGTAATCGGTTAGCAGGCGGTGGGTCAGGGCAGGCGGCAGTGAGCGTGGTCAGACAATCCGGATCGGGAACGGTGGAAGCAGGTCAGTTGGTAGGGACAAGCAGAAGAGTAGTCGGGGACAATTCCAAGGTCGGCAGCAGTCAAGTTGGTAGCAGTAGCAGCAGAGGAACAGCAGTAGATGCAGCAGGATCAAGTCCAGAAGAACAATAACCAGCAGGGATCTGGTGCAAGAGGCTGGGCTTATAAAGAGGAAGTAGCAGGTGCAAGGAATCACAGAGATTAACAAGGCAAGGCTGGAACAAGGTAGATCAAAGAGTTCAGTAGAAGGAAATGTCCAGAAGGGTTGGTAGTCTAGTGGCTAGAGCTACTGCCTGGGACATGGCTGGTCACTGGTTCGAATCCTGACAGTACTCCCCCCCTTCCAAGGTGACCTCCGGGCACCGCAGATGATGGTTTATCGGGATGTCTTTGGTGGAAAGATTTTACTAGTCTGGGGGCATGGACATTTTCCTCCGGCTCCCAGGAGTTATCCTCGGGGGAATAGCCTTTCCACCCAACTAGATACTGCAGCCTTCCACGGTGGAGTCTGGAGTCAAGGATCTTGGCCACAGTGTATTCCTCCTGGTCTTGTACTCTTACCGGAGGAGGAGGAGGGGGGTGGCGGCCTGGGAAAGTGTTCTCAACATGTGGTTTCAGGAGAGAGCAGTGGAAAACCGGGTGCACTCGGATGGAGTCGGGAAGGTCGAGTCGGAAGGTGACTTCGTTGATTCGAGCCGTGATCCGGAAAGGACCCATGTATTTTTGGCCCAACTTCCGGGAGGAAACCTTTGGGCTTAGGTTTCTGGTGGAGAGCCACACCTTGTCCCCTACCTGGAATTCCGGAGCGGGTTTGCGGTGTTTATCCGCTGCCTGCTTGAAGCGGCTCTGGGCTCGATGTAGATTGTCCCGAATATTTTCCTGTGCCTGTTGTAGACTTGCAAGACGTTCGGCCACAGCTGGGACTGTGGTGGAAATGGGCAAGTGAGGGATGAAGGTTGGGTGTAGGCCGGTGTTAGCGTAGAACGGGCTGTATTGGGTAGAACTGTGCTCCGCATTGTTATAGGTGAACTCGGCCGTAGAGAGGTGGTCCAGCCAGTCGTCCTGCAGATGGGTGACGAAACAGCGCAAATACTGCTCGAGGGTTTGATTCGTTCTCTCGGTCTGCCCATTGGATTGGGGGTGGAACGCAGAAGACAGGTTCACCTTGATCCCAAGGGCTTGACAGAAGTTTCTCCAGAACCTGGAAGTGAACTGTACTCCCCGATCCGAAACAACATCGTCCGGGGCCCCATGTAGCCTAAAAACCTCTCGGAGTACGAGATCGGCCGTCTGTTTGGCGGTAGGTAGGCCCTTGCAGGGGATGAAGTGGGCCATTTTGGTGAGACGGTCGACGACGACCAGAACGGTGTTCATGCCTTTGGAGGGAGGAAGTTCCACAATAAAGTCCATGGAGATTGAACCCCAGGGGCGGGAGGGAACCGGGAGTGGACATAGCAAGCCCACGGGGGAGGAGCGGGGGGTCTTGTTGCGGGCGCACGTCGTGCATGAGGAGACAAACCTCTCGGTATCTTTTCTGTAAGTTGGCCACCAGAAGAAACGGGAGAGGAGCTCCTGGGTCCTTCTGATACCCAGATGGCCGGCCGGTTTGGAATCGTGGTTGAGTTTAAGTACGTCAAGTCGTGCAGATTCTGGTACGTACAACTGCTGATCCCGGTACAACCAGTAGCCACCCTTGAGAGTAAGGTTTACAGCTCCAGGTGGGTAGGTGAGGAGGTGATCGTTCTCATACCCTTCCTTGAGGGAACCCAGAAGTTCCCTCAAGTAGGTGGCTCCTATGATGCTTCTGTCGGGAAGGATACCGGCCGGAGCCTCATTGATCTGAGAGGTTTCAGAGAACATCCTTGAGAGAGCATCCGCTTTGCCGTTCTTCGACCCAGGGCGATAGGAGATAACAAAATTGAATCTGGAGAAAAACAGACTCCACCTGGCCTGTCTGGCGGTGAGTCTCTTGGCGCTGCGGATAAACTCTAGGTTCCGGTGGTCAGTGTATACAGAGATGGGATTATGGGCCCCCTCCAGCAAGTGTCTCCACTCGGTGAAAGCGTCCTTGATTGCCAGCAGTTCCTTATTCCCGATGTCGTAATTCCGTTCAGCGGGGGACATCTGGCGGGAGAAGAAAGCGCAAGGGTGTAGGAGCATCTTTTCCCCTGAACGTTGAGACAGAATTGCGCCCACTGCAGCGTCGGAGGCGTCCACCTCGACCGTAAATGGTAATTCAGGGTTTGGGTGGGCCAGGATCGGGGCAGAGGTGAAGAGGGACTTCAGTTTAGCAAAGGCCTCCTGTGCCTCCGGAGTCCACCCGAAGGGGACAGTCTTTTTTGTTAGTTGAGTGATTGGGGCGATGATTTTTGAAAAGTTCCTGATGAACTTCCGATAAAAGTTTGCAAAACCTACAAACCTCTGGACCTCCTTTTCGTTCTTCGGGGCAGGCCACTCAGTCACGGCCTGGATCTTCCGGGGATCCATACTTAAGCCCTCCGGTGAAATAATATAGCCGAGGAATTGGGTGGAAGTCTGTTCAAATTCGCACTTCTCCAGCTTAATATAGAGAGACTGTTCACGGAGTTTCTGTAGCACCCTGCGGACATGCCCACGATGTTGTTCAGGGTCTTCTGAGAAAATCAAAATATCGTCCAGATATGCTACCACAAATTGGTCAAGCATGTCCCTGAGGACGTCGTTGATAAAATGTTGGAAGGTAGCAGGGGCATTGCAGAGGCCGAAAGGCATGACCAGATACTCAAAGTGACCATAGCGGGTTCGGAAGGCGGTTTTCCACTCGTCCCCCGGGCGAATTCGGACCAGGTTGTAGGCTCCTCGGAGATCGAGCTTAGTGAAGACTTTTGCCGCCCGAAGTCTCTCAAGGAGTTCAGAAATCAGGGGGAGAGGGTACCGGTTCTTCACAGTAACGTTGTTGAGCTTTCGATAATCTATGCAAGGGCGTAGAGAAGAGTCTTTTTTCTCCACGAAGAAGAAAGGGGCCCCTGCAGGGGATGTGGAAGGTCGGATAAAACCTTTTTTTAGATTTTCGTCTAAGTACTCCTTCAGGGCCTTTAGTTCCGGCTCGGAGAGGGAGTATATACTGCCGAAGGGTATTTCGGCTCCAGGTAGCAGCTCAATCGGGCAGTCATAAGGCCGATGCGGGGGCAGTTTGTCTGCATTTCTTTTGTCACAGACATCCTGGAACTCCAGATATTGAGGGGGTAAAAGCTCCTTGGTGGATAGTCCGAATATGGTAGGTTCTTCGGGCGGAGAAGGGACGGATTTACGTAAACAGTTCTGAGAACAAAAGTCCGAGCGGAACCGTATGCAGCGGGCATCCCAGTCCACCGAGGGGTTGTGAGTTTCCAACCAAGGGATGCCTAGGATCACCGGAAACTTAGGGGAGGTGATCAGGGAGAAGTGAATGGTTTCCTGATGATCGGGTTCGACGAGAAGTTGAAGATCAGCGGTCTGGTGCGTAACCGGCCCAGAAGAGAGCGGGGTCCCATCGACGGTTTCCAGATCGATGGGGGCTGCCCTGGTTACCAGTGGTATGTTGTTCTCATGGGCGAAGGTCAAGTCCATGAAATTTCCGCCGGCCCCCGAGTCAAGCATTGCGGAGCAGGGAAGCTGTCGTTCCCCAATGGTGATAAGGATGGGAACAATGAAGTGGGACCCGGTACCTGTAGTGTCCATGGTTTCAGAGGCCAAGGGTGAAATTGTAGCTTGTTGTAATTCCCGTAATTCAGTGACAGCAATGGTTCGGCAAGTCTTATTGGGGCACCTAATAGCGAAGTGCCCTGGCTCGCCACAGTAAAGGCAGAGGCCCGCGGCCAGTCGTCTCTCCTTTTCAGCAGCCGATAGAGTCTTGCGCAGTGTGTCGACCTGCATCGGTTCGGTGGAGGGTTGGTGAGCCGGCTGAGTCATTGGAGTGAAAGGGTACGCGGGCCTGTTATCTAAGGACCAGAGTCTTTCTCTCCTTCTTTCCGCGAGTCTCCGGTCAATTCGGATGCACAGTTGGACGAAGTCATCCAGATCGTCTGGGGCGTCTACCCTGGCGAGCTCATCCTTTATAAGTTCGGAGAGTCCGCGGCGAAATTGACTTTTCTGAGCAGCGGGGTTCCAGGTGGTGTCCGTGACCCAGCGGCGGAACTCGGAGGAATACTCGGCTACAGAGCGTCTTCCCTGCCGTAGACTGTGCAGCCTAGCCTCGGCAGTCGCGCAGCGGTTAGGGTCGTCGAAGACTTGGCTCATGGCTGCGGTGAAGTTGTCTAGATTATTTAATAAGAGACTGTGGGACTCCACATATGGGGATGCCCATGCCAGGGCCTCGTCAGTTAGAAGGTTAATGATGAACAGGATCTTCTTTCTGTCAGAGGAAAAGGAGCCCGGCTGCATCTGAAAGTAGATACGGCACTGGTTGAGGAACCCCCGAAACTGGCTCCGATCGCCGTTAAACTTTGACGGGAGAGGCATGCGGGAGTCTGTGACCACGCTGCGTACGTCCAGTAGTTGACGCTGTAAATCGATAATTTCTCTCTGTTGGCTCTGGATTGCGCCTTGAAGTTGAGTCATTTCCTTTTGGGCAGAGGTGCCAAACTCCTGAAGTTCGGAGACTTGTTTGCGCAGGGTGGCCATCGCGGACTCCATTTTATGGCTGGTTATTCTGTTACAATCCTACAGGCTCACCTGAGTCAGAGGATAGCTGGCTGGGTCATTGGAGCCCAGTGGCAAGGACCGCAGGCAGGTTGTAGTTGCAGCGTAGTCAGACAGAGGCGTAATCGGTTAGCAGGCGGTGGGTCAGGGCAGGCGGCAGTGAGCGTGGTCAGACAATCCGGATCGGGAACGGTGGAAGCAGGTCAGTTGGTAGGGACAAGCAGAAGAGTAGTCGGGGACAATTCCAAGGTCGGCAGCAGTCAAGTTGGTAGCAGTAGCAGCAGAGGAACAGCAGTAGATGCAGCAGGATCAAGTCCAGAAGAACAATAACCAGCAGGGATCTGGTGCAAGAGGCTGGGCTTATAAAGAGGAAGTAGCAGGTGCAAGGAATCACAGAGATTAACAAGGCAAGGCTGGAACAAGGTAGATCAAAGAGTTCAGTAGAAGGAAATGTCCAGAAGGGTTGGTAGTCTAGTGGCTAGAGCTACTGCCTGGGACATGGCTGGTCACTGGTTCGAATCCTGACAGGTTTCCCATTGATTGGAACCAACAGGGTCAACACTGATGCTGCCCAGAGGACGGTACCCCCACTTTCACACAGGTCACAAAACATTGGAAAGACTCACCTGTCATTCTCTTAACAGTAGCGGGGAGAAAGGTAGGTTTCATGGTAGATAGCGGAGCCACATCCAGTGTCCTGTGTAGGGATTTTTACAAAGGTCCTTTAAGAAAGTCAGATCCTTCCATGGGAATCAATGGGGTTCTTACAAAAACATACAAAACTGACCCACTGACACTTGAAACCATAGACGGAGATTACATCACTGACCACACTTTCAGCATCATCCCTGAGTGTCCAGTAAACCTCTTAGGTAGAGATTTTTTCTGCAAGTTGAAACTCAAGGTATTGGCATCTCAGGGAGGACTGGATGTGCGATCAGATCTCATACCCATTGCCAAACCCGCATCATCATCATTTTTTCCTACACTCACCACATTTGAGTCACAAGAATTGGAGGACATTGACCCTAACCTGTGGTCATCCGGAGACTATGACACAGGATTAATTGACTGTACTCCATATAGGGCCACACTCAGAGCAGATGCAACCACGGTGTACCAAAAACAATACCCACTATCGAAAGAGAAAATCGAAGTGTTAAGACCCATGATACAGGAATTCCTACGGACCGGAGTCCTAGAGGACACTGTCTCACCATACAGTACACCCATCAATCCGGTGACGAAGGCAGATGGTACGGTAAGATTTGTACAAGACTTAAGGGCAATTAATAGTCTCATCATCCCTATTGCGCCCATTGTACCTGATGTGACACAACTGCTTTCAGCCATCCCTGCAGATGCTGTCTGTTTCAGCGTGATAGACCTGAAGAATGCTTTCTTCTCTATCCCGGTTGACAAGCAGACCAGACTCCTTTTTGCTTTTTCCTCTGAGGGTCGTCAACTCACTTGGTGCAGGATGCCCCAGGGATATGCTGATTCACCTGTAGTGTACAGCATTTTCCTCCAAGCCAGTTTAAAATCATGGCACCCACCCCCCCAGGGTAGTGTACTCTTGCAATACGTGGATGATTTGTTATTGTGCAGTGTGTCAGAGGAGGCCAATGTAACAGATGGTTTATCTTTGTTTAAATTGTTGTCTGAATGTGGACACAAGGTGTCACGCAAGAAAATGCAATGGTGTAAAAAGCAAGTTGAATACTTGGGCTTTGTTCTCACAAAGGGAGAAAGGAGAATCAGCACAGAAATAGTCCAGTCTGTTGTGGGCCTGGTCACCCCGCACACCAAGAAAGAAATGTTATCTTTCCTTGGTATGATAAACTACTGCAGACAATGGATTCCTGATTGCTCCTACTATGACATAATGTAATGAGACAAGCCACTCTGGCAGACATGCCAGATCTCATCAGGTGGTCTGAGGAAATGTTTAATGCATTAGATTATTTGAAATGTTCTTTAATGACAAGTCCGGGTTTGGCCCTCCCTGACTACAAACTCACATTCCACGTATATGCTCGACAAAATTGTAAAACCATGGCGGGTGTGCTGACACAATATCACGGAGGCAAGTTACGTCCTTGTGCCTTTTTCTCAAAGGTGGTTCCGGAATCTATCCAAGGAATGCCGACCTGTCAGATCTCTTGCAGCCTGTGCTATGGTGGTTGAGCTTGCAACGCCACTCACAATGGGACATGAGACTATCCACACATGATGTAGTAGGCCTTCTCAAAGGCATACACACACAGCACTTGTCCACACAAAAGACTATCTACTATGAGATTCTACTCCTCAGCAATCCCTCCCTCCAAATCAAATATGCAACACACACCTCAGGTCCAGCACCTATCTTGAATGCCCTATTAGGACTTAAAGGGCCTGAGGATCACTTGACAGAGGCACATGATTGTATACACACCATACAACATGAGACATCACCCCGCTCTGATTTACAATCTGTACCAGTAGAAGGGGCTCCTGATGTTTTGGTTGATGGATCCTGCAGCAGACCAAATGACAACACTTATCATGCAGGATATGCTATTGTTATGCTACCCGATGTTGTCCTGGAAGCCAGACCCATCACATACCAATCTGCACAAGCAGCAGAATTAATTGCACTCACGAGAGCATGCATACTACATGAAGGCAAGCAAGTCACCATTTACACTGACAGCAGGTACGCACATGGAGTGGTCTGGGACCACAGGGTTATTTGGCAAAGGAGAGGATTCATTGCAGCTGATGGTAAGCACATCTCATATTCACAACTTGTCATACAACTTTTAGAAGCCATAAGATTGCCCTCACAGATTGCAATTGTCCACTGCAGGGCGCATACTGGTGGTAAAGATCATGTGTCCCAAGGCAATGCCCTGGCAGACGCGGAGGCCAAGAAGGCTGCACTGATGGCCCCGGCCACATTGCAAATGGTGACTTTAGTACCTCCTTCACTTGAGTTAACTCAGATGCTTGTGGATCTCCAGTCCTCAGCTATTGACGATGAAATTGCCGATTGGTGTTATCCAATCTTGCAGAAGGGGAAACCATGCATACCACAGCACAGCTCCCCTCTGTTCATTTCACATTTTCATGGAGTAGGATACAACAGCATTCAAACAACACACATGCTGCTAGCACAGAATTTCTATATTACAGGCATTAAACAGTTAGTGTCAGATTATGTGGGAAGGTGTATCACATGTTTGAGGATCAACCCAAACACCAATGTCAAAGTCCTATATCAAAACCTTGATTACCCCACCACTCCTTTTACACATCTGCAGGTATACTTCACACACATACCTAGACAGAAAGGTAAACAAGAATATGCCTTGGTCATAGTTGACATGTTCTCAAGATGGCCAGAGGTCTACCCTACAAGATCAAAAGATGCCAAAACAGTAGCAAGGATACTGACACATGACATCATTCCAAGGTGGGGCTGTCCATTGGTAATTGAATCTGGCCAAGGGCCAGCTTTCACCTCAAAGGTAAACAAGGAGCTGACAAGACTCCTTAAGGTTGAATGGAAATTTCATATCCCATACCACCCACTAAATTTCATATCCCATACCACCTCATGCCATCCTCACTCAATTGTCAATAGCATACCTTATGGAGAATGGGTCAGTTGTGCAGGAAGTGGTTCCAATGAAAATGTTTTTCTGAGAAATCGGAAACACTGATAAGGCATCCAAAGCCCAGGAGATATTCAGATTCACTCTTGAATGCTGCTCATGTTAGGGCATCCCAGGTAAATCAGGAGAATATATCTTTTTATATTATAAAATAAATGTCTGTTTGTCTGCCAGTTTGTCCTCTATAGCGATCCAAACGCCTAAACCGTTTTCATAAAGGCTGCAGCTCTCCAGGACATGGTTCTTAAGATATTCCCAAAAATGAAAATATAGCACCATCACATGACTCTTATTAGCCAATAGAAGTTCCCGGGTCCTTCACTCATATCCTAACTGACAAACAGTCATCTGAACCTTATTAGCCAATAGAAGCTCATAGGTCCTTCAGTATTCACCTCACTAACATACTCACAGTTTTACACCAGGCTTCCTTAACAATTCAACCATTTTCACTGTTATAGGTCACTGTTAAAGGAGCGAGACGCTGTGGAGTTCACTGTTAAGGAGGTGGAGCACTGTGGAGGTCACAGTTAAGGGGGCAGGTCGCTATGGAGGTCATTATTAAGGGGGTTTGGTGCTGTGGAGGTGACTGTTAAAGGGGTGTGGCTATGTGGAGGTCACTGTTAAGGGATGGGGTGCAGAGTAGGTCACTGTTAAGGACACAGGGTGCTGTGGAGATCACTGTTAAGGCGGTGGTGCACTGTGGAGGTCACTGTTAAGGGGCCAGGCACTGTGAAGGTCAGTGTTAAGGGGTCAGGGCTCTGTGGAGATAACTGTTAAGGGGCAGGGTGCTGTGGAGGTTATTGTTAAGGGGCAGGGCGCTTTGGAGGTCAATGTTAAGGGGGATGGGGTGCTGTGTAGATCACTGTTAGGGGGACGGGGCGCTGTGGAGGTCATTGTTAAGGAGGCAGGGCACTGTGGAAGTCACTGTTCAAGAGGACATGTCACCACAAAATGCAGTGCAATCTGAAAGTACCATATTATAGAGCAGGAGAAGCTGAGCAGATTGATATGTGCTCACTGGAAGTGAAAAAAGCTAAGATTTAAATATATAAATTGCAAGTTTTACTGAATCTTTTCCCACAAAAAATAGCAATCTGCTCAGCTTCTCCTGCTTTAAAACATGGTGCTTTCAGTTTGCATTATGTGGAGAGAGGTCCTCTTTAAGGGGCGGGACACTAAGGAGGTCACTTAAGGGGTTGGGGTGCTGTAGAGGTCATTGTTAAGGGGGGGGGGCAGGTAGAGGTCACGGTGAAGGGGGGCGGCACATTGTGGAGGTTACAGTTAAGGGGGCGAGCGCTGTGGAGATTACTGTTATCGGGGACAGTTAAAAATAAAATAATCAGTGTGTAACTACAGGGTATATAGGGCTACTAGCGATATCCACGTAAAAAAAAAAAAAAAAAGAAGAAGAAGCCCATGGAAGAAGCCCTGGGAAAAAATCTAAATAAATATTCAAACAGACCAACACTTCATACTTGGACAGCCCTGGGGACATTTTCTAATATAAATATATATATCTGGGTGTGTGTATGTATGCATGTCCACTTAAGAAATCAGCTCCGTTGCATTTATAATCACGAAATTTGGCACACAGGTACATCAGGTGCCCGGGAAGGTTTTAGACCAGGTCTCTGCTCTCTAGCACATACTGTTCTTGAGATATATAAAAAAAAAAAACAAATATGGCACAACTACATGACCTCATTAGCCAATGGAAGCATGCAGGTCTTTCTCTTCACATCCCAACTGCAATACACAAGGTCACATGACCCTTATCAGCCAATAGAAGCTCGCAGGCCCTTAGTCTCCACATTAACACAGTTTTATACCAGGTTTCCATTACAACCCAACCATTTTGCTTCACTGCTGTAGGACAGTTTTAAAGGGGCATGGTGCTGTGGAGGTCACAGTTAAGGGGGTAGGCTGCTGTGGAGGTCACAGTTAAGGAGACGATCCGCTATGGAGGTCAGTGTTAAGGGGCAGATTGCTGTAGAGGCCACTGTTAAGGGGGCGGGTTATTGTGGAAATCACTGTTAAGGGGACGGGATTCTGTGGAGGTCACTGTTAAAGGGGCAGAAGCTGTAGAGGTCTCTGTTAAGAGGGCAGGGAACAGTGGAGGTCACAGTTAAGGGGACGGTCCTCTATGGAGGTCAGTGTTAAGGGGCGATTTGCTGTAGAGGACACTGTTAAGGGGCGAGGTGTTGTGGTGGTCACATTTTAAGGGAACGGAGCTCTGTGGAGGTCAATGTAAAGGGGGCAGGTTATTTTGGAAATCACTCTTAATGAGACGGGGTACTGTGGAGGTCACAAATAAAGGGCCGTCTGCTGTGAAGGTCACTGTTAAAGCGGTGGGCGCTGTACAGGTTACTGTTAAGGGGGCGGGATGCTATGGAGGTCACCATTAAAGGGGCAGCTGCTGTGGAGTTCACTGTTAAGGGAGTGGGTTATTGTGGAAATTACTGTTAAGGAAACGGGGTACTGTAGCGGTCACTAATAAAGGGGTGGCTGATGTGGAGGTCACTAATAAAGGGGAGGGCGCTGTAAATGTTACTGTTAAGGGGGTAGGCCGCTGTTGAGGTCACTGTTAAAGGGGCAGACACTGTGGAGGTCACTGTTAAGGGAGGAGGAGATTGTGGAGGCCACTATTAAAGGGGCAACGGGGTAATGTGAGATCACTGTTAAGGCAGCATGGTAATGTGAGGTTACTGTTAAGGAAGCGGGGTACAGTGGAGGTCACTGTTAAGGGAGCGGGGTACTGTGGCAGTCACTGTTAAAGGGGCAGTTACTGTGGAGGTCTCTGTTAAGGGGGCCGGAAATGGTGAAGGTCACAGTTAAAAGGACTGTAACATATGGTTAGTGTTAAGGGGCGGGTACTGTAGAGGTCACTGTTAAGGGGGTGGGCCCCTGTGGAGGTCACTGTCAAGGGGGTGGGGTGCTGTGGAACTCACTGTTAAAGGGGAAGGCTGCTGTGAAGGTCAAAGTTAAGGGGGTGGACTGCTGTGGAGGTCAAGTCGCTGGTGCTGCAGTCTCTCCCTTTCCAAATGGTGGACTCTGCACTTTCAGAGTACTAATGGCTTGTGCCAAGCCAAAGTGGAAAGTCCAAAGCCGTAATTTCTTTGTGAAAAAGGCAGTACAAGCCCTGCACGCATATGTAGAACAGAAGGTGGGCCAGTTCTTGAGCCTGTCAGTGTCTGCCAAAGTGCACGGCAGGGCCAACGTGAGGTGCTACAACTATGGTCAAGGACAATACATATCCCTGTCTCCATCTCCACTGCATACTGCCACGGTGTTTCTGGGTCATCTGCCTCATCTTCCTCATCACCCTGTAGATCTTCCAGCTGCTCCTGCTCCTCCTCTCCTGTCACCGGTGTTGAAAAACCAGCCATTTCTCTATGCATTGCTTGTGCTCGAATGTCCTCCTCCTCTAGTTCAGCCCCCACAGGGCTCATGTGGCCGTGAGATGTAGTCGCCACGTCTCCTGTCCCCTGGCCAGCCAGATTTAGCAGCATCTGTTCCAGGACATGAATCAGTGGAATGACGTTGTTCATCCTGTAGTCCTGGACGACTGACAAATAAAGTGGCCTCCTCAAAGGGCCTGAGCAAACAGCAGGTGTCATGCATGAGCTGTCACTGGCTAACATCGAAGTTACACAGGGGAGTACCTCTGTCCGCCTGTATCATCAAGAAATCGTTTATGACCTTTCTCTGTTCATATAATCGGTCCAACATATGGAGGGTGGAATTCCAACAGGTGGAAACGTTGCATATCAGCCTATGTTGGGGGACACCGTTCTGACGCTGCAGCTCAAGGAGGGTGTGCTTTACAATGTACAAGTGGCTGAAGTGCATGCAAAGTTTCCTGGCCATTTTTAGGATGTCTTGCAGATGGGCAGAAGACTTCAAGAACTCCTTTACAACCAGATTGAACACGTGCGCTATGCAGGGCGCATGGCTCAGCCCTCCTTGATGCAGCGCCGACACCATGTTCTTCTCGTTGTTGGTGTCATGGTCTTACCTGCTTGCTGCTCTCCTTCGTTTGACATGTGCTGGCGGCCATCTTGGTTTCTGGGTTTCTTGTAGCCTTCCACCCTGCGGCTCCTCCTTCCCCTGGGAGGAGCTGGATGCCTAGCTCATATATATAGGAGGTCTGTGGCTTCAGTTCCTTGCTTGGTCCTCTTGTGTTCACATGCTTCTAAGACTGCTGCTGCTTCTGGTTCCTGATCCTGGCTTCGTCTGACTACCCTGCTGGTTCCTGATCCTGGCTTCGTCTGACTACCCTTCTGGTTCCTTACCTCTGGCTTCGCAAAGACTCTGCTCGGTTTCACCATCCGTTTGGACTTTTGCTTTACAGCTTTATTTTCAATAAAGCCTTCTTATTTTCACTTATCTCTTGTTGTACGTCTGGTTCATGGTTCCGTGACATTAGGACCAAGCCATGAATTCTGACGGTACAGGGCCATCCTCGCTACCCACGCTGGTTGCCAGACTTGATCAGCAGGATCACCTGTTGAGCCACTGGTGTGTAATCGTTTCACTTCCTCGGTTCCTCGGCCTCGTCCGGTCCAAGTGGGCAATCGTGAGGAATATGAGGTGAGCAATATCCTGGACTCACGCCTGGTCCGCGGTCGGTTGCAGTTTTTGGTCCATTGGCGTGGTTATGGTCCAGAGGAGCGTTCCTGGGTTCCCTCCGCAGATGTCCATGCTCCTGCCTTGCTCCGAGCCTTCCACGCACGCTTCCCTCAGAAACCGTTTTGTGCTCCGCGGAGGAGGGGCCCTTGAGGGGGAGGTACTGTCATGGTCTTACCTGCTTGCTGCTCTCCTTCGTTTGACATGTGCTGGCGGCCATCTTGGTTTCTGGGTTTCTTGTAGCCTTCCACCCTGCGGCTCCTCCTTCCCCTGGGAGGAGCTGGATGCCTAGCTCATATATATAGGAGGTCTGTGGCTTCAGTTCCTTGCTTGGTCCTCTTGTGTTCACATGCTTCTAAGACTGCTGCTGCTTCTGGTTCCTGATCCTGGCTTCGTCTGACTACCCTGCTGGTTCCTGATCCTGGCTTCGTCTGACTACCCTGCTGGTTCCTGATCCTGGCTTCGTCTGACTACCCTGCTGGTTCCTGATCCTGGCTTCGTCTGACTACCCTTCTGGTTCCTTACCTCTGGCTTCGCAAAGACTCTGCTCGGTTTCACCATCCGTTTGGACTTTTGCTTTACAGCTTTATTTTCAATAAAGCCTTCTTATTTTCACTTATCTCTTGTTGTACGTCTGGTTCATGGTTCCGTGACAGTCGGTCACCATGGTTCCAATTTTGAGTTGTCGAGGAGAAATCCAGGATTCGATTTCTTGATGAAGAATGCAGAGCAGTTCCTCCCCTGTGTGACTCCGTTCGCCCAGGCAAACTAGGTAAAGAACACTGTGACACTGCCGTGCCCTGCACATGTGGTGTGCTAGAGAAGCACTGTGAATTGTCCCTGCAGTGGAGGCTGAGGACACAGTGGAGGATGAGGAGGCAGAGGCGGACATTGTCGCAGGACCAATGGCGTGAGAACGTGGAGGCGGAAGCAGCGTCACCTGGCCAAGTTACTGGTGTGGCTTGGCAGGAACCACATTTACCCAGTGGGCCGTAAAGGACATGTATTGTCCCTGACCGTAGTTACAGCTTCACACATTGGCGCTGCCGTGCACTTTGGAAGACACTGACAGGCTCAAGGAATGGCCCATCTTCTGTTCTACATATGTGTGCAGGGCTGGTACTGCCTTTTTCGCAAAGAAATAGGAGCTTGGGATTCTCCACCTCGGCTTGGCACAAGCCATCAGTTCTCTGAAAGGTGCAGAGTCCACCATTTGGTAAGGGAGGGAATACAACACCAGCAATTGTCCAGGAGCACGTTCAGCTTCTGCACCGTTGGATGAGTGCACGCATACTGTTGTCTCTTGGCAATCAGTTTGGTGATTGATTGCTGACAGAATGACTCACGAGGAGTAGGACGACGAGGAACATCAGGACCACCAGATGATGGGAAGGACAGACAGCTGCCTTCAGCTGAGGCGGTGGAGCCTTGACTGCATGAAATTGGTTGCGTGCCACTGGGTGATGCAGTGGTTGCTACGGCAGGCTGGACCACCACATCGGAGCCACGGTTCTCCCAGGCCACTATATGGTGACGCTGCATGTGTTGACGCAGGGCTGTGGTGCCAACATTGGCACCCTGGCCACGCTTCACCTTATGCCCACAAATTCCGCAAATGGCCATGGTTTCGTCCTCCGGCGGCCTAAGAAACAATTGCCACACTGCCGAGTATGGCATTTTCCCCCCAACACTCAGCGCTGACTGCCTGCTACCGCTGCCTCCGTGAAGCCCTGCACCGCTACCTTACGGTCCGGTAGGCTCCTGCAAAGTGGGTGTTCTACCACGGGCAAGTTTGGCTCCCGACTTCCCACTGCTGCCACCCTGCTGACTCACAGCCATGCTACTCCCTTCTGGCTCAGCTGCTGCCTCACGCACAAGATGCCACCCTCTTCTCCTGATGATGATGATGAAGCCCCTTCTTCACCTGGCTCCCAAGTGCGATCAGCTACATCATCATCATCCGCTACTGTCTACACGTCACTGATGTCCCCCTCAACGGTCTCAGGGCCAGTAGCCTGATGGTTCGCAACACCTGCTCCCATGGGACTCTCATCATCAGTACTTGCCCGCCTACCGGAGGAAGCGGCAGATGTCTCCTCTAGATCTTGGCTGGGCAGTAGCTGCTGACTGTCCTCTAGTAGCTTTTCCTCGCTAAAAAGTGGAGCCGAGCCTACTGTCACGGATGGTGTACAGGAAACAAGACAATACCATATAAACAATGTCTCTCTGGATCCACAACTAAGGAACAAAGGGAGACCCCTGCAATAGACCTGCCGCTCTCCCTCACTGCTCAGCCTATGCGAACACCCCAAAGGTGGATGGCCGCATATCCACGTTCCTCGGCTATCTATTACCTGAAGACCCTACAATAGTGAAGGGACACGACCACCGGCTCCCTACACTGACACGGAGGGAGTCAGGGTCACCTGGATCCAGAAAAGACAAAATCATAAATACATAAACAGCACTTATCTTGCAGACAACTGACGACTGAGGACTGGGAACTGGGAACAGGGAACAGCATGCACACACACTCCAGGAAGTTGTATCAGCCGCACACTACTGCATTATGGGGAGGAACTTAAAGGGTAGCAATTAGTCCAACTGCATGACAGCTGAGATAGACTAACGAGATGAGAAACTAAACCAAAACAAAAAAATTCAAGGAGGAGGATCTGAGAAGCTCCTGTGAGCGCTTCTCAGCTGTCTGGCTGTGACAGTACCCCTCCCTCTAGGAGTGGACTCCGGACACTCAGAGCCCACCTTCTCAGGATGGGACCTATGGAAAGCCCTGATGAGACGAGAGGCCTTAATGTCCGTCACTGGGACCCACATCCTCTCCTCAGGACCATAACCCTCCCAATGAACGAGGTACTGGAGGGAACCGCGGACAAGACGAGAATCCACAATCCTAGAGACCTGAAATTCAAGATTTCAATCAACCATAATCGGAGGAGGAGGCAAAGGCGAGGGTACAATAGGTTGAACATAAGGTTTCAATAAGGACTTATGAAAAACATTATGGATCTTCCAAGTCTGAGGAAGATCAAGATGGTAGGCAACAGGATTGATGACAGACAGGATCTTGTAAGGCCCAATAAAGCTAGGACCCAACTTCCAGGAGGGAACCTTCAATTTGATATTCTTGGTAGACAACCACACCAGATCACCAACATTCAGGTCCGGACCAGGCACACGTCTCTTATCCGCCACACGCTTATATCTCTCACTCATGCTCTTTAGATTATCCTGAATCTTTTGCCAAATAGATGACAAAGACGAGGAGAATCTGTCCTCATCAGGCAAACCAGAAGAGCCCTCTCCCGAGAAAGTCCCAAACTGCGGATGGAACCCATATGCACCAAAAAATGGTGACTTATCAGAGGACTCCTGACGACGGTTATTTAAAGCAAACTCAGCAAGGGACAAAAAAGAACACCAATCCTCCTGATTCTCCGCCACAAAACAGCGCAGATATGTCTCCAGATTCTGATTGACGCGCTCTGTCCGGCCATTCGACTGCGGATGGAAAGCAGAAGAGAATGACAACCAAACCCCCAAGCGAGAACAGAAAGCCTTCCAGAATCTGGAAACAAACTGCGTGCCCCTATCAGAGACTATGTCTGAAGGAATCCCATGCAATTTGACAATGTGGTCAATAAATGCCTGCGCCAGCGTCTTAGCATTGGGCAAACCAGGAAAAGGGATAAAATGCACCATTTTGCTAAAACGGTCCTCCACCACCAGAATCACAGACTTCCCCGAGGAACGAGGCAAGTCCGTTATGAAGTCCATGGACAGATGTGTCCAAGGACAGGAAGGAATGGGCAAAGGAAGGAGAGGACCTGATGGCCGTGAATGAGGGACCTTGGCACGAGCGCAAGTCTCGCAAGCTGCCACAAAACCCTCAACCGACTTACGAAGCGCAGGCCACCAGAATCTCCGAGCGATGAGATCCAGTGTGGCTCTTGCCCCCGGGTGCCCAGCAAGGACCGTGTTGTGGTGTTCTTTAAAAATCTTGTGTCTCAAAGCGAGAGGCACAAACAACCTCCCAGGAGGACAAAGATCAGGAGCTTCTGACTGGGCTGCCTGCACCTCTGCCTCCAATTCAGGAAAAAGAGCAGAGACCACCACACCTTCAGCCAAAATGGGACCAGGGTCTTCAAAATTCCCACCTCCCGGAAAACAACGTGACAGGGCATCTGCCTTCACATTCTTAACCCCAGGGTGGAACGTAACAACAAAATTAAACCTTGAAAAGAACAAAGACCATCTGGCCTGTCTCGGGTTCAGACGCTTGGCTGACTCCAAGTAGGCCAGATTTTTATGGTCAGTAAACACGGTAATAGGGTGTCTGGCTCCCTCTAGCCAATGGCGCTATTCCTCAAAAGCCAACTTGATGGCCAACAATTCCCTATCTCCCACATCATAATTTCTCTCTGCGGAGGAGAGTTTCTTTGAGAAAAAGGCACACGGTTGCCATTTGGCAGGAGAGGAACCCTGAGACAAGACCGCACCCACCCCTACCTCAGAAGCATCAACCTCAACTATGAAGGGTAACGAAATATCAGGTTGTACTAGGATGGGAGCGGAAGCAAAACTCTCCTTGATATTAAAAAAGGCCTTACGCGCCTCTACCGACCAGGAAGAAAAATCTACCCCCTTTCTGGTCATATCAGTGAGTGGTTTAACAACAAAGGAATAATTCAAAATAAATTTCCTGTAATAATTGGCAAAGCCCAAAAAACGCATCAGCGCCTTCTGATTCTCAGGAAGCTCCCACTCAAGCACAGCGCGGACCTTCTCGGGGTCCATGCGAAAACCAGAAGCGGAGACAAGAAACCCCAGAAATTGGATTTCTGGAACCGCAAACACACATTTTTCCAGTTTCGCGTATAATTTATTCTCCCGCAAGATGAGCAAGACCTGACGTAAGTGTTCCTTATGAGTCTTGAAATCAGGAGAAAAAATCAAAATGTCATCCAAATACACTAATACAAATTTTCCCATTAAATGATAAAAAATGCTGTTGACGAAATGCTGAAAAACGGCTGGGGCATTCATCAAACCAAAAGGCATAACCAAATTCTCAAAATGGCCCTCAGGGGTATTGAAAGCCGTCTTCCATTCGTTTCCTTCTCTGACCCTAACCAGGTTGTATGCCCCTCTTAGGTCTAATTTGGAAAAGACTTTAGCCCCAACAACCTGGTTAACCACCTCAGCCCCCAGTGCTTAAACACCCTGAAAGACCAGGCCACTTTTTACACTTCTGACCTACACTACTTTCACCGTTTATTGCTCGGTCATGCAACTTACCACCCAAATGAATTTTACCTCCTTTTCTTCTCACTAATAGAGCTTTCATTTGGTGGTATTTCATTGCTGCTGACATTTTTACTTTTTTTGTTATTAATCGAAATTTAACGATTTTTTTGCAAAAAAATGACATTTTTCACTTTCAGTTGTAAAATTTTGCAAAAAAAACGACATCCATATATAAATTTTGCTCTAAATTTATTGTTCTACATGTCTTTGATAAAAAAAAAATGTTTGGGTAAAAAAAAAATGGTTTGGGTAAAAGTTATAGCGTTTACAAACTATGGTACAAAAATGTGAATTTCCGCTTTTTGAAGCACCTCTGACTTTCTGAGCACCTGAAATATCTTGGCAAAAGACAACTTTTCCCATTTTTTTATACAAAGTTGGCATTTGACCAAGATATTTATCTCACCCAGCATGGGTATATGTAAAAAGACACCCCAAAACACATTCCCCACCTTCTCCTGAGTACGGAGATACCAGATGTGTGACACTTTTTTGCAGCCTAGGTGGGCAAAGGGGCCCATATTCCAAAGAGCACCTTTCGGATTTCACAGGTCATTTTTTACAGAATTTGATTTCAAACTCCTTACCACACATTTGGGCCCCTAGAATGCCAGGGCAGTATAACTACCCCACAAGTGACCCCATTTTGGAAAGAAGACACCCCAAGGTATTCCGTGAGGGGCATGGCGAGTTCCTAGAATTTTTTATTTTTTGTCACAAGTTAGTGGAAAATGCTGATTTATTTATTTTTTTTTTTTCATACAAAGTCTCATATTCCACTAACTTGTGACAAAAAATAAAAACTTCCATGAACTCACTATGCCCATCAGCGAATACCTTGGGGTCTCTTCTTTCCAAAATGGGGTCACTTGTGGGGTAGTTATACTGCCCTGGCATTCTAGGGGCCCAAATGTGTGGTAAGGAGTTTGAAATCAAATTCCCACAAGTGACCCCATTTTGGAAAGAAGAGACCCCAAGGTATTCGCTGATGGGCATAGTGAGTTCATGGAAGTTTTTATTTTTTGTCACAAGTTAGTGGAATATGAGACTTTGTATGAAAAAAAAAAAAAATCATCATTTTCCACTAACTTGTGACAAAAAATAAAAAATTCTAGGAACTCGCCATGCCCCTCACGGAATACCTTGGGGTGTCTTCTTTCCAAAATGGGGTCACTTGTGGGGTAGTTATACTGCCCTGGCATTTTCCAGGGGCCCTAATGTGTGGTAAGTAGGTAAATGACCAGTGAAATCCAAAAGGTGCTCTTTGGAATGTGGGCCCCTTTGCCCACCTAGGCTGCAAAAAAGTGTCACACATGTGGTATCGCCGTATTCAGGAGACGTTGGGGAATGTGTTTTGGGGTGTCTTTTTACATATACCCATGCTGGGTGAGAGAAATATCTTGGCAAAAGACAACTTTTCCCATTTTTTTATACAAAGTTGGCATTTGACCAAGATATTTATCTCACCCAGCATGGGTATATGTAAAATGACACCCCAAAACACATTCCCCAACTTCTCCTGAGTACGGCGATACCAGATGTGTGACACTTTTTTGCAGCCTAGATGCGCAAAGGGGCCCAAATTCCTTTAAGGAGGGCATTTTTAGACATTTGGATACCAGACTTCTTCTCACGCTTTGGGGCCCCTAGAATGCCAGGGCAGTATAAATACCCCACATGTGACCCCATTTTGGAAAGAAGACACCCCAAGGTATTCAATGAGGGGCATGGCGAGTTCATAGAAAATTTTTTTTTTTGGCACAAGTTAGCGGAAATTGATATTTTTTATTTTTTTCTCACAAAGTCTCCCGTTCCGCTAACTTGGGACAAAAATTTCAATCTTTCATGGACTCAATATGCCCCTCACGGAATACCTGGGGGTGTCTTCTTTCCGAAATGGGGTCACATGTGGGGTATTTATACTGCCCTGGCATTCTAGGGGCCCTAAAGCGTGAGAAGAAGTCTGGAATATAAATGTCTAAAAAATTTTACGCATTTGGATTCCGTGGGGGTATGGTGAGTTCATGTGAGATTTTATTTTTTGACACAAGTTAGTGGAATATGACACTTTGTAAGAAAAAAAAAAAATAATTCCGCTAACTTGGGCCAAAAAAATGTCTGAATGGAGCCTTACAGGGGGGTGATCAATGACAGGGGGGTGATCAATGACAGGGGGAGTGATCAATGACAGGGGGGTGATCAATGACAGGGGGGTGATCAATGACAGGGGGGTGATCTGGGAGTCTAAATGGGGTGATAACCACAGTCATTGATCACGCCCGTGTAAGGCTTCATTCAGACGTCCGTATGCGTTTTGCGGATCCGATCCATCTATCAGTGCATCCGTAAAAATCATGCGGACATCTGAATGGAGCTTTACAGGGGGGTAATCAATGACAGGGGGGGTGATCAATGACAGGGGGGTGATCAGGGAGTCTATATGGGGTGATAACCACAGTCATTGATCATGCCCCTGTAAGGCTTCATTCAGACGTCCGGATGCGTTTTGCGGATCCGATCCATCTATCAGTGCATCCGTAAAAATCATGCGGACATCTGAATGGAGCTTTACAGGGGGTTGATCAATGACAGGGGTGTAATCAATGACAGGGGGGTGATCAGGGAGTCTATATGGGGTGATAACCACAGTCATTGATCACGCCCCTGTAAGTCTTCATTCAGACGTCCGTATGCGTTTTGCGGATCCGATCCATCTATCAGTGCATCCGTAAAGATCATGCGGACATCTGAATGGAGCTTTACAGGGGGGTAATCAATGACAGGGGGGGGTGATCAATGACAGGGGGGTGATCAGGGAGTCTATATGGGGTGATAACCACAGTCATTGATCATGCCCCTGTAAGGCTTCATTCAGACGTCCGGATGCGTTTTGCGGATCCGATCCATCTATCAGTGCATCCGTAAAAATCATGCGGACATCTGAATGGAGCTTTACAGGGGGTTGATCAATGACAGGGGGGTAATCAATGACAGGGGGGTGATCAGGGAGTCTATATGGGGTGATCACCACAGTCATTGATCATGCCCCTGTAAGGCTTTATTCAGACGTCCGTATGCGTTTTGCGGATCCGATCCATCTATCAGTGGATCCGTAAAAATCATGCGGACATCTGAATGGAGCTTTACAGGGGGTTGATCAATGACAGGGGTGTAATCAATGACAGGGGGGTGATCAGGGAGTCTATATGGGGTGATAACCACAGTCATTGATCACGCCCCTGTAAGGCTTCATTCAGACGTCCGTATGCGTTTTGCGGATCCGATCCATCTATCAGTGGATCCGTAAAAATCATGCGGACATCTGAATGGAGCTTTACAGGGGGTTGATCAATGACAGGGGGGTGATCAGGGAGTCTATATGGGGTGATCACCACAGTCATTGATCATGCCCCTGTAAGGCTTTATTCTAACGTCTGTATGCGTTTTGCGGATCTGATCCATCTATCAGTGGATCCGTAAAAATCATGCGGACATCTGAATGGAGCTTTACAGGGGGTTGATCAATGACAGGGGTGTAATCAATGACAGGGGGGTGATCAGGGAGTCTATATGGGGTGATCACCACAGTCATTGATCACGCCCCTGTAAGGCTTCATTCAGACGTCCGTATGCGTTTTGCGGATCCGATCCATCTATCAGTGGATCCGTAAAAATCATGCGGACATCTGAATGGAGCTTTACAGGGGGTTGATCAATGACAGGGGGGTAATCAATGACAGGGGGGTGATCAGGGAGTCTATATGGGGTGATCACCACAGTCATTGATCATGCCCCTGTAAGGCTTTATTCAGACGTCCGTATGCGTTTTGCGGATCCGATCCATCTATCAGTGGATCCGTAAAAATCATGCGGACATATGAATGGAGCTTTACAGGGGGGTGATCAATGACAGGGGTGTAATCAATGACAGGGGGGTGATCAGGGAGTCTATATGGGGTGATCACCACAGTCATTGATCACGCCTGTGTAAGGCTTCATTCAGACGTCCGTATGCGTTTTGCGGATCCGATCCATCTATCAGTGCATCCGTAAAAATCATGCGGACATCTGAATGGAGCTTTACAGGGGGGTAATCAATGACAGGGGGGTGATCAATGACAGGGGGGTGATCAAGGAGTCTATATGGGGTGATAACCACAGTCATTGATCATGCCCCTGTAAGGCTTCATTCAGACGTCCGGATGCATTTTGCGGATCCGATCCATCAATCAGTGCATCCGTAAAAATCATGCGGACATCTGAATGGTCAATGACAGGGGTGTAATCAATGACAGGGGGGTGATCAGGGAGTCTATATGGGGTGATCAGGGGCTAATAAGGGGTTAATAAGTGACGGGGGGGGGGTGTAGTGTAGTGTAGTGGTGCTTGGTGGGACTTTACTGAGCTACCTGTGTCCTCTGGTGGTCGATCCAAACAAAGGGGACCACCAGAGGACCAGGTAGCAGGTATATTAGACGCTGTTATCAAAACAGCGTCTAATATACCTGTTAGGGGTTAAAAAACACACATCTCCAGCCTGCCAGCGAACGATCGCCGCTGGCAGGCTGGAGATCAACTCTCTTACCTTCCGTTCCTGTGAGCGCGCGCGCCTGTGTGCGCGCGTTCACAGGAAATCCCGGCTCACGTGAGATGACGCGTATATGCGTCGCTGAGCGCAGGGCTGCCACCTCCGGAACGCGAATCTGCGTACAGCGGTCCGGAGGTGGTTAAACAGGTCCGGGATCAGAGGAAGCGGATAAGGATCACGAATAGTGATACTGTTCAGCTCCCTGAAATCCAGACAAGGTCTTAAAGAACCATCTTTTTTCTTAACAAAGAAAAAACCAGCGGCAACAGGTGACTTCGAGGGTCGTATGTGTCCTTTTCTCAAACTCTCAGAGATATAAGCCCGCATAGCGACCCTCTCAGGTTGGGAGAGATTGTATAAACGAGATTTAGGCAGCTTGGCGCCTGGGATGAGATTAATAGGGCAATCATACTCCCTGTGCGGAGGTAAACCCTGAACTCCACTCTCAGAGAAGACATCCAAAAATTCAGAGAGGAAAGGTGGTACAGTCTTAGTAGAAACCTCAGAAACAGATGTTATGAGGCAATTCTCTCTGCAAAAGTTACTCCAACCATTTATTTGCCTCGCTTGCCAATCAATGGTGGGGTTATGTTTAGTGAGCCAGGGTAGCCCCAACACTAGAGGAGTAAGCAAACCGCTAAGGACGAAACATGACACATCCTCAACATGAGCATCACTCACAATTAAACGGATATTGTGAACTATGCCCTTTAATGATTTCTGAGAAAGTGGAGCTGAATCAATAGCAAAAACAGGAATATCCTTTCCCAAAGTGCATACCTGGAAACCATGAATTATTGCAAATTGATTATCAATGAGGTTGACAGCTGCTCCACTATCCACAAAAATCTCACAAAAAATGCTCTTGCTCTCTAGCGCCACCCTAGCAGGCAGGACAAAACGGGAACTACAAGCAAACGGAAAACCTTCAATTTCCGCCTCAACCCTGCCAATAGTAACAGACGGAACATTTTTAAAAGATTTTTTCCTTTTTGTCTCTTTATTACTCCCAGAAAACTGCCTGAATCTCCTAGAGGGACAAACATTTGCCAGATGATTTATACCTCCACAACAAAAACAAACCCTCCCCTGCGGGCTGAATCTTCTATTGTCAGAGGCAATCAACCCCAGCTGCATGGACTCCTGCTCAGAAGGGGCTGACAGCGACTGAGACCCCTGTGCACAGAATGAGACCGCTGCACTGTCCCGGGACTGAGTATGACAGGAAGGAGAGATCTCTCCTCTCTCTCTAAGACGCCTGTCAATACGAACAGCCTGAGACATAGCAGAATCCAAGGAGGTAGGTCTTTCATGAAAGGCAAATGCATCTTTCAATCCCTCTGAAAGACCATAGCAAAATTGACTTCGGAGTGCAGCATCATTCCAACCCGTATCTGCTGCCCATCTCCGAAATTCTGAACAGTATATCTCTGCGGATTGTTTACCCTGGCATAACAGACGTAGTCTAGACTCAGCCAGAGCAATACGATCCGGATCATCATATATCTGACCCAGGGCTAAAAAGAATTCATCCACTGAATGAAGGGGCCGTGCCCCCTCCGGCAGCGAAAAGGCCCAGGACTGAGCGTTACCCCTGAGCAGCGATATAATGATCCCCACCCTCCGTTCTTCATCACCAGAAGAATGGGGAAGAAGGCGAAAATGGAGTTTGCAAGCCTCTCTAAAACGCACAAAATTCTCACTACCCCCGGAGAACGTATCCGGGAGCAAGATCTTAGGCTCAGCACAAACTCCATGAACGCAAGCTGAATCGGTCACTTGAAACTGAGAAAAAGTCTTACGGAGATCAGCTACCTCCAAAGAAAGACCCTGAAAGCGTTCAGCCAAAAGTGAAACCGGATCCATGCTTGAGACGGTTTTGGCGGCTGATAATGTCACGGATGGTGTACAGGAAACAAGACAATACCATATAAACAATGTCTCTCTGGATCCACAACTAAGGAACAAAGGGAGACCCCTGCAATAGACCTGCCGCTCTCCCTCACTGCTCAGCCTATGCGAACACCCCAAAGGTGGATGGCCGCATATCCACGTTCCTCGGCTATCTATTACCTGAAGACCCTACAATAGTGAAGGGACACGACCACCGGCTCCCTACACTGACACGGAGGGAGTCAGGGTCACCTGGATCCAGAAAAGACAAAATCATAAATACATAAACAGCACTTATCTTGCAGACAACTGACGACTGAGGACTGGGAACTGGGAACAGGGAACAGGGAACAGGGAACAGGATGCACACACACTCCAGGAAGTTGTATCAGCCGCACACTACTGCATTATGGGGAGGAACTTAAAGGGTAGCAATTAGTCCAACTGCATGACAGCTGAGATAGACTAACGAGATGAGAAACTAAACCAAAACAAAAAAATTCAAGGAGGAGGATCTGAGAAGCTCCTGTGAGTGCTTCTCAGCTGTCTGGCTGTGACACCTACGGCATATAATACTTCTCGTGCTGAGGGAACTGAAAATGACAGAGGAAGGTTCAGGACAGGTGGGGCACAGGGCCTGTTCCCGGGCCATGCCAACTAAGCGTCGTGTCAAAGGGACTCTTGGCTGGGGGTGTCTGAGGTCATTTGTGACGAAGTCGAAAACCGAGTCAACCATTCAAGCACTGCTGGGTTGCTGGTCAAGACACGACAGTTAAATGACACCGGGAATTCAGGCCTCTCGCTGTGACATCTGCTGCCACCCCCCTTTCTTTTTCTGCCTGCGACAGAAACATTTTGGCCACTGCCTGTTCCCTTTGAAGGGCCTGTCACCTGTCTGTCTGACATACTGTATAATAAAATAATGAAATTAAAATTAAAATAATACCCCCAAAAAAGGCTGTAGTACAATGTAACTTCACCGCTAAACTGCAATTAAGACATATATATTTTTTTCTGATTAATAAACCCCCCCGCCCCAAAAAAAAATAACAATCACAATTCACCGCAGAACGGCAATTAACCGCCTCCGGAGCGCCTAACGCAGGATTGCGTTCCGGAGGCGGTCGATTCATTCCTCCTTGACACGCCGGCACGTCATCTCGCGAGACGCGAGATTTCCTGTGAACGCGCGCACACAGGATCGGAAGGTAAACGAGGTGATCTACAGCTTGCCAGCGGCGATCATTCGCTGGCAGGCTGTAGATGCGATTTTTTTAACCCCTGAAAGGTATATTAGACGCTGTTTTGTTAACAGCATCTAATATACCTGCTACCTGGTCCTCTGGTGGTCCCTTTTGCTTGGATCGACCACCAGAGGACACAGGCAGCTCTGTAAAGTAGCACCAACCACCACTACACTACACCCCCCCCGTTACTTATTAACCCCTTATTAACCCCTGATCACCCCATATTAGACTCCCTAATCACCCCCTGTCATTGATCACCCCCCTGTAATGCTCCATTCAGACGTCCGTATGTGTTTTGCAGATCCGCGGATCCGCAAAACACATACGGACGTCTGAATGGAGTCTTACAGGGGGGTTATCAATGACAGGGGGGTGATCACCCCATATAGACTCCCTGATCACCCCCCTGTAATTGATCACCCCCCTGTAAGGCTCCATTCAGATGTCCGTATGTGTTTTGTCCGGATCCGCAAAACACATACGGACGTCTGAATGGAACCTTACAGGGGGGTGATCACCCCATATAGACTCTATGATCACCCCCTGTCATTGATCACCCCCCTGTAAGGCTCCATTCAGACGTCCGTATGTGTTTTGCGGATCCGCAAAACACATACGGACGTCTGAATGGAGCCTTACAGGGGGGTGATCAATGACAGGGGGGTGATCAGGGAGTCTATATGGGGTGATCACCCCCCTGTCATTGATGACCCCCCTGTAAGGCTCCATTCAGACGTCCGTATGTGTTTTTCGGATCCGCGGATCCACAAAACACATACGGACGTCTGAATGGAGCCTTACAGGGGGTCATCAATGACAGGGGGGTGATCAGGGAGTCTATATGGGGTGATCACCCCTCTGTCATTGATCACCCCCCTGTAAGGCTCCATTCAGACGTCCGTATGTGTTTTGCGGATCCACGGATCCGCGTATCCGCAAAACACGGACACCACATTTCCACAAAACACGGACACCGGCAATATGCTTTCCGCACATTGCCAGAACTATATAGAAAATGCCTTTTCTTGTCCGCAATTGCGGACAAGAATAGGACATGTTCTATAGGCTCTACAAAAAAAGCAGTGTTCGCCCGATCAGGCCTGATCTTGTGCGCACACTTGAGTTCAGTCCGCCCCACTGCAGTAACAGAATTATTTATTTTTCTGATCACTGCAAAAACACTGTAAAATCGCTGCAGCGCTATAAAAAGATCACTTTTGAGGGGCATGGCGAGTTCATAGAAGATTTTTTTTTGTCACAAGTTAGCGGAAATAGATTTTTTTAGTTTTTTTGTTTTCTCTTACAAAGTCTCATATTCCACTAACTTGTGACAAAAAATAAAATCTCACATGAATCCACCATACCCCTCACGGAATACAAATGCGTAAAAATTTTTAGACATTTATATTCCAGACTTCTTCTCACGCTTTAGGGCCCCTAAAATGCCAGGGCAGTATAAATACCCCACATATGACCCCATTTTGGAAAGAAGACACCCCAAGGTATTTCGTGAGGGGCATGGCGAGTTCATGTAAAATTAAATTTTTTGTCACAAGTTAGTGGAATATGAGACTTTGTAAGAGAAAAAAAATAAATAAATCATTTTCCGCTAACTTGTGCCAAAAAAATATATATTCTAGGAACTCGCCATGCCCCTCACAGAATACCTTGGGTGTCTTCTTTCAAAAATGGGGTCACTTGTGATGTATTTATACTGCCCTGGCATTTTAGGGGACCTAAAGCGTGAGAAGTAGTTTGGAATCCAAATGCGTAAAAAATGCCCTGTGAAATCGTAAAGATTCTCATTGGAATTTGGGCCCCTTTGCAAACCTAGGCTGCAAAAAAGTGTCACACATGTGGTATCGCCGTACTCAGGAGAAGTAGGGCAATATGTTTTTGGGTGTATTTTTATATATACCCATGCTGTGTGTGAGAAATATCTCTGTAAATGACAACTTTTTAAAAAAATTTATACAAAGTTGTCAATTTACAGAGATATTCCTCTCACCCAGCATGGGTATATGTAAAAATACACCCCAAAACACATTGCCCTACTTCTCCTGAGTACGGCGATACCACATGTGTGACACTTTTTTGCAGCCTAGGTGCGTAAAGGGGCTGAAAGTCCAATGAGTACCTTTAGGCTTTATAGGGTTGCTCACAATTTAGCCCCGCCCAAAATGCCAGAACAGTAAACACACCCCACAAATGACCCCATTTCGGAAAGTAGACACCCGAAGGTATTCGCTGAGGGGCATATTGAGTCCATGAAAGATTGAACTTTTTGTCACAAGTTAGCAGAAAGGGAGACTTTGTGAGAAAAAAAAAAATCTATTTCCGCTAACTTGTAATAAAAATAGTAAATGAGGCGCACAGGAACACACCAAGACCAACCAGAGGTGCACTCAGTTAAGTGGACTCACCCAGTCCACTAAAAAGACGTAAAACTTGTGATAAAAGAACTGTGCACTCTCAGGATATAAGGATCATACAGATATTTATTATGTATAAGACAATAAGAAAGGACAATAAAAAGAAAGAATATGGCCCTCCTATTGTACTAAACAGCACTTCCTCACTATAACTAGCACTATGAATCTAGATAAGTACTAATAGCTTGTATGGCATATTCCTAAAATAAAACGGCAATAAAATGGTACAATTGATCGCTAAATCACAAATTATTCACACAATAAAAAATTTTCACACAATAAAAAACGCATAAATAGTGTGGATGCTGAATGTTCACTGGGAAAACTCCAAATGTCACTGTTGCGAGTAATTCACAAACTCACTGATAAAATTCTGAAGCTCCAAAGTAACAATTATTAAAGGCACCGTGGCATGATAGTCCCACAACAAACAGGTATAGCGGCGTCCCGCTCTAGATTCCACCAGTAGCGTCCCACTGGGCGAATAACATTCAAGTCTTACAAAGTTATATAGGATAAACCAGGCACTCAAGTATGGAGTATATTGATAAGGGTATTTATTCCCACAATAGAATATAACAATAAAATTCACTAATAAAATACTATAAAATATTAAAAAACACTTTAAACCATAATAGCAGCAATAATATACATATACACCAAAAGTCAATGCGTTAATTGGATAGCAGCGGCATCAATACATAAATTAGCAGCAGCAATGGACATATGCACTAGTTAATAAATAGCGGCATTGGACATATGCGGTTTGGAGATGCTGAAGTCATTGGGTTCAGAAGACAAGGAAAACGCAGGAAAACCGCAGTTGGTAGCAAAGTCTTATAAGCGCTTTTTCGGTTTTGGTAATATTGAATTGCACAGCGGTGGCGTCCCACCGATTTGAGCAACTGTGTTGCTTAGTTTTACCTGGCCAGTATGTCTTTGTCCTACGTCCAGATCTGTAGAAATTTGCTGTGGGCGCGGTGTCACCTGGATATCCTGCTCACGAAAGCAATGTCTGTGGCTTTGTTAGGATTCCTCCGGTGTTCGTTGCTCTCAGCCACAGCTAGTCAATTCTTGGAAGTCCAGGGGAGCTATTTTTCCAGCATGCCGGTACAGGGTATTAAACCATACGCGTTTCGGGGTTCTCTGAATGACCCCTTCCTCAGTGGTAACCCTGAAGTGCTTCCCCACATCCTTTTATATAAAATCTTGGAAAGAAACAAGATCCGGACAGGATCTCATCGTGCCAAAACATGGAAAACTGGAATTATCCAATATATTCATTAAATGCGTTTTTCCTTATGCGATTCCTGTGCTCTGATTTTCGCTGCGTTTTTTAGGTAAGTTGCGTTTTATGCTCCACTGCTATTTAAATGCAGAGTAGATCATATGCCACATAATTTCGGTTGCAATATAATACTTAAAATATATTTAAAAATATATAAATATATAAAAATATGCATATATATATATAAAAATGCATATATATATATAAAACACAACCACATCAGTCTCTTTATTTTTATTCTTATTAGACAATGTTTTGAAGGGGGGAGAAAAAAGTTCAAGGGTCATGGAATCACAAGAAACCAAAAAGTTCCCAATCAGCATTCAGTCCTTGTGGGACTAGGGAACCAAAGTCAAATATAAACTTGGATTCCACCCTTGACATCTTTTTTATCAAATCTCCCCCCCTCCACTCTGGTGTCACCATCGTTAAAGCTGTATAGGTGAGACCTGTTGGATCGCTATTATGACATAGCTTAAAGTGCCTTGAGACAGTATGATTTTCATAGCCTTTACGAATATTTGCTATATGTTCTGAAATCCTTGTCTTAAGGCACCTTTTTGTGCGACCAATATATTGCTTCCTGCACGGACAGGTTAACAGATATATTATATTTTTACTGTTACATGTCAGAAAGGTTTTGATTTCATACACATATTCATTACTGGTTGAGGAAACTTTGACTGTCTTTCTTTGAAAATTTGTTATTTTGCAGTTTGAACAAGTTCTGCATCTGAAGAAGCCTTCAAAGCATAGCCATTGATTGTCCTTTTTTTTGGGGTTATTTTTAGTTGTTTTTATCGTGGGTGCAATTTTTAAACCTAAGTTGTTGGCACGAGTGTAAATTATTTTTGGTTTTGTCGGCATCAATGGTCCTATGATTTTATCTTTCTGCAGAAATGACCAGTGTTTAACAATGATGGTTTCAATCTTTTTATACTGAGTGTTAAATGGTAAGATCACCTGTAACTCCCCACATGTCATACCATCACTATTTAATGCAACTGGTTTCTCTGTAAAAAAATCCTGTCGGTCTAGATTTTTTACTTTATTCAAGGCTTTTTCGATGCAGTCATTAGGGTAATCTTTTTCAACGAACTGCTGCCTCAGTATTTCGGCCTCATTCTCAAATGTCTCGTTCTTCGTACAATTCCTCTTGAAGGCGTCTGAATTGGCTTGTTGGTACATTCAGCAGCCACCTAGGAAGGTGGCAGCTTGAATGTAAAATAAAATTGTTCCTAGCTGTAGGTTTATAATAGGTACTGCAGCTGAGTTTGTCCCTATCAACATCAATCTTTAGATCTAGAAATTCAATGCCTGTTTTACTTAGGTTAGCTGTAAACTGAAGGTTCTGATCATTTAGATTGATGTTAGACAGGAAGGAACCCAACGCCAAATCCGTGCCTCTCCAGATAAAAATCAAGTCATCTATGTACCGCTTCCAGAGCACCAGATCCGCACCCAGTATTGGCTGAATATATTCATCCTCCCAATTCGCCATAAAAAGATTTGCGTAACTGGGTGCGAACCTGGTGCCCATCGCGGTACCAGATTCCTGTAAAAAGAATTCTGTATTAAAAGCAAAATAGTTGTGCTTCAATATAAAATTCACTGCTTCTAAAATATATTCTATTTGTGCTACTTTAAAAAGACCGCTCTTGTCAAGTTGAGATCTCAATGCCGCAAGTCCCTGATCATGCCTAATAGATGTATAAAGGGATCGGACATCGAGAGTCCCCAATGTCCAATTCTCTTCTACCATTAATTCCTCCAATATTTTTACTACCTGTGTGGTATCTTTTAGGTAGAATTTTGTTTTTTTAACTACCGGTTGCAGTTGGTGATCCACATATTGGGAGAGGTTGGCCGTGAGGGAATTAATCCCCGAAATTATAGGGCGGCCAGGGGGATTTGTGAGGCTTTTGTGTATCTTCGGAAGATGATAAAATACAGGAAGTCTACACTGTGTGCTTTCTAATAAAATATTTCCCCTTATACCTTTTTCACATAATTGCCTCAATTGCGGATAAAAATCATTAGTAGGATCGGCCCTTAATTTGGTATATACATTTGTATCCAACAGTTGTCTCTGACATTCTCTATTGTAGTCGTCAGTATTTAGGATTACTATCGCACCGCCCTTGTCGGCAGGGCGTATAGTAATCCCATCATCTTTCTGCAACTGCTTAATTGCTGCAATCTCCTGATTAGAGAGATTCGATTTTTTATTCTTTGTGCCTCCTAAAACTCTAATATCCCTTTCTACATTTTTCCTAAATGTTTCAATCTCTGGACTAATCTCATTTCTGGGATATTTAGTCGACCTCGCTTTTAATTCTGTATGAATAAAGCCAGATGTTGCCTGGGATTGTAATGTGATGGGATTCTTCATAAAATACTTTTTAAGACAGATTTTCCTTACAAATTTTTCTATGCCCACATAGGTGTCGAATTTATTTGACCGTGTGCTTGGGGCAAACTTAAGGCCCTTGTTTAATAAGGATATTTGGGATGATGTTAAGTTGACTCCACTCAGATTAATGATAGGGCTTAGTGATGATGTTGCTGAATCTAATATCTGTGTCTGTTAAACACTGGACATTTCTGCAGAAAGATAAAATCATAGGACCATTGATGCCGACAAAACCAAAAATAATTTACACTCGTGCCAACCACTTAGGTTTAAAAATTGCACCCACGATAAAAACAACTAAAAATAACCCCAAAAAAAAGGACAATCAATGGCTATGCTTTGAAGGCTTCTTCAGATGCAGAACTTGTTCAAACTGCAAAATAACAAATTTTCAAAGAAAGACAGTCAAAGTTTCCTCAACCAGTAATGAATATGTGTATGAAATCAAAACCTTTCTGACATGTAACAGTAAAAATATAATATATCTGTTAACCTGTCCGTGCAGGAAGCAATATATTGGTCGCACAAAAAGGTGCCTTAAGACAAGGATTTCAGAACATATAGCAAATATTCGTAAAGGCTATGAAAATCATATTGTCTCAAGGCACTTTAAGCTATGTCATAATAGCGATCCAACAGGTCTCACCTATACAGCTTTAACGATGGTGACACCAGAGTGGAGGGGGGGAGATTTGATAAAAAAGATGTCAAGGGTGGAATCCAAGTTTATATTTGACTTTGGTTCCCTAGTCCCACAAGGACTGAATGCTGATTGGGAACTTTTTGGTTTCTTGTGATTCCATGACCCTTGAACTTTTTTCTCCCCCCTTCAAAACATTGTCTAATAAGAATAAAAATAAAGAGACTGATGTGGTTGTGTTTTATATATATATATGCATTTTTATATATATATGCATATTTTTATATATTTATATATTTTTAAATATATTTTAAGTATTATATTGCAACTGAAATTATGTGGCATATGATCTACTCTGCATTTAAATAGCAGTGGAGCATAAAACGCAACTTACCTAAAAAACGCAGCGAAAATCAGAGCACAGGAATCGCATAAGGAAAAACGCATTTAATGAATATATTGGATAATTCCAGTTTTCCATGTTTTGGCACGATGAGATCCTGTCCGGATCTTGTTTCTCTCCAAGATTTTATATAAAAGGATGTGGGGAAGCACTTCAGGGTTACCACTGAGGAAGGGGTCATTCAGAGAACCCCGAAACGCGTATGGTTTAATACCCTGTACCGGCATGCTGGAAAAATAGCTCCCCTGGACTTCCAAGAATTGACTAGCTGTGACTGAGAGCAACGAACACCGGAGGAATCCTAACAAAGCCACAGACATTGCTTTCGTGAGCAGGATATCCAGGTGACACCGCGCCCACAGCAAATTTCTACAGATCCGGACGTAGGACAAAGACATACTGGCCAGGTAAAACTAAGCAACACAGTTGCTCAAATCGGTGGGACGCCACCGCTGTGCAATTCAATATTACCAAAACCGAAAAAGCGCTTATAAGACTTTGCTACCAACTGCGGTTTTCCTGCGTTTTCCTTGTCTTCTGAACCCAATGACTTCAGCATCTCCAAACCGCATATGTCCAATGCCGCTATTTATTAACTAGTGCATATGTCCATTGCTGCTGCTAATTTATGTATTGATGCCGCTGCTATCCAATTAACGCATTGACTTTTGGTGTATATGTATATTATTGCTGCTATTATGGTTTAAAGTGTTTTTTAATATTTTATAGTATTTTATTGGTGAATTTTATTGTTATATTCTATTGTGGGAATAAATACCCTTATCAATATACTCCATACTTGAGTGCCTGGTTTATCCTATATAACTTTGTATTTCTCTTTGTGACTGGGTGGGTCACATAAACCAAGAGCACCTTAAATCCATTACTCAGCTGTAGTGATCCACAGATACCGCACCTTAACATTCAAGTCTTGTTAAATCTCCTGCCAGCAAATATTAGATGAAAAAGATAGTCTTACCGGAAAAAAATTTCCTCACCACTTTGCTGCACACCGTCGCTCTACTCAGTAAGCTACTGAGGAAGGGGCAACCTTAAGCCCCGAAACGCGTCTAGCTCTAACAGGACCCCGAACTTTGAAAGAGTGAGGACCAACAGATAGTGCCGGGACTGCGTACCACACCGCTCAACACCACGATAAGGTTAAAGTATAAGAAATTTGTGACGGCCTACAGCAGAGACCAGGCTGCACATGCCAAACTTTTACCTACGTGGGATTTCAACAACCTGACCGCTCAAAAAAGTCTGGAGGTAATTTATAAAACACGACCCAGCAGAGCGACGGTGTGCAGCAAAGTGGTGAGGAAAATTCTTTCCGGTAAGACTATCTTTTTAATCGAATATTTGCTGGCAGGAGATTTAACAAGACTTGAATGTTATTCGCCCAGTGGGACGCTACTGGTGGAATCTAGAGCGGGACGCCGCTATACCTGTTTGTTGTGGGACTATCACGCCACGGTGCCTTTAATAATTGTTACTTTGGAGCTTCAGAATTTTATCAGTGAGATTGGGAATAACTCGCAACAGTGACATTTGGAGTTTTCCCAGTGAACATTCAGCGTCCATGCTATTTATGCGTTTTTTATTGTGTGAAAATTTTTTATTGTGTGAATAATTTGTGATTTAGCGATCGATTGTATCCTTTTATTGCCGTTTTATTTTAGGAATATGCCATACAAGCTATTAGTTCTTATCTAGATTCATAGTGCTAGTTATAGTGAGGAACTGCTGTTTAGTACAATAGGAGGGCCATATTCTCTCTTTTATTGTCCTTTCTTATTGTCTTATACATAATAAATATCTGTATGATCCCCATATCCTGAGAGTGCCCAGTTCTTTTATCACAAGTTTTCCGCTAACTTGTGACAAAAATAAATAAATTCTATGAACTCGCCATGCCCCTCACGGAATACCTTGGTGTGTCTTCTTTCCAAAATGGGTTCACATGTGGGGTATTTATACTGCCCTGGCATTTTAGGGGCCTTAAAGCGTGAGAAGAAGTCTGGAATCCAAATGCCCTCCTAAAAGATTCTCATTGGAATTTGGGCCCCTTTGCGCACCTAGGCTGTAAAAAAGTGTCACACATGTGGTATCGCCGTACTCAGGAGAAGTAGGGCAATGTGTTTTGGGGTGTCTTTTTACATATACCCATGCTGGGTGAGAGAAATATCTCTGTAAAATGACAACTTTGTATAAAAAAATGGGAAAAGTTGTCTTTTACAGAGATATTTATCTCACACAGTATGGGTATATGTAAAAAGACACCACAAAACACATTGCCCTACTTCTCCTGAGTACGGCGATACCACCTGTTTGACACTTTTTTGAAGCCTAGGTGCGTAAAGGGGCCCAAATTCCAAAGAGTATCTTTACGATTTCACAGGGCATTTTTTACGCATTTGGATTCCAGACTTCTTCTCACGCTTTAGGTCCCCTAAAATGCCAGGGCAGTATAAATACCCCACAAGTGACCCCATTTTGGAAAGAAGACACCCCAAGGTATTCCGTGAGGGGTATGGTGAGTTCATGTAAAATTATATTTTTTTGTCACAAGTTAGTGGAATATGAGACTTTGTAAGAAAAAAAATAAAAATCATTTTCCGCTAACTTGTGCCAAAAAAAATAATTTCTAGGAACTCGCCATGCCCCTCACGGAATACCTTGGGGTGTCTTCTTTCCAAAATGGGGTCACTTGTGGGGTATTTATACTGCCCTGGCATTTTAGGGGGTGTCTTTTTACATATACCCATGCTGGGTGAGAGAAATATCTCTCTAAAATGACAACTTTGTATGAACAAATGGAAAAAGTTGACTTTTAGAGAGATATTTCTCTCACCCAGCAAGGGTATATGTAAAAATACACCCCAAAACACATTGCCCTACTTCTTCTGAGTATGGCGATACCACCTGTGTGACACTTTTTTGCAGCTTAGGTGCCCAAAGGGGCCCAAATTCTAAAGAGCACCTTTAGGATTTCACAGGGCATTTTTTAGGCATTTGGATTCCAGACTTTTTCTCACGCTTTAGGTCCCCTAAAGTGCCAGGGCAGTATAAATACCCCACAAGTGACCCCATTTTGGAAAGAAGACACCCCAAGGTATTTCGTAATGGGCATAGTGAGTTCATGGAAGTTTTTATTTTTTGTCACAAGTTAGTGGAATATGAGACTTTGTAAGAAAAAAATAAAAAATAAATCATCATTTTCCGCTAACTTGTGACAAAAAATAAAAACTTATATGAACTCACTATGCCCATCAGCGAATACCTTAGGGTGTCTACTTTCCGAAATGGGGTCATTTGTGGGGTGTTTCTACTGCCCTGGCATTTTAGGGGACCTAAAGCATGAGAAGTAATTTGGAATCCAAATGCGTAAAAAATGCCCTGTGAAATCCTAAAGGTGCTCTTTAGAATTTTGGCCCCTTTGCGCACCTAGGCTGCAAAAAAGTGTCACACATGTGGTATCACCGTACTCAGGAGAAGTAGGGCAATGTGTTTTGGGGTGTATTTTTACATATACCCATGCTGGGTGAGATAAAGATCTCTCTAAAATGACAACTTTGTATGAAAAAATGGGAAAAGTTGACTTTTAGAAAGATATTTCTCTCACGCAGCATGGGTATATGTAAAAATACACACCAAAACACATTGCCCTACTTCTTCTGAGTACGGCGATACCACATGTGTGACACTTTTTTGCAGCCTAGGTGCCCAAAGTCTAAAGATCACCTTTCGGATTTCACAGGGCATTTTTTAGGCATTTGGATTCCAGACTTCTTCTCACGCTTTAGGTCGCCTAAAATGCCAGGGCAGTATAAATACCCCACAAGTGACCCCATTTTGGAACAAAGACACCCCAAGGTATTTTGTGATGGGCATAGTGAGTTCATGGAAGTTTTTATTTTTTGTCACAAGTTAGTGGAATATGAGACTTTGTAAGGAAAAAAAATAATAAAATCATCATTTTCCGCTAACTTGTGACAAAAAATAAAAACTTCTATGAACTCACTATGCCCATCAACGAATACCTTAGGGTGTCTACTTTCCGAAATGGGGTCATTTGTGGGGTGTTTCTACTGTCTGGGCATTGTAGAACCTCAGGAAACATGACAGGTGCTCAGAAATTCAAAGCTGCTTCAAAATGCGGAAATTCACAATTTTGTACCATAGTTTGTAAACGCTATAACTTTTGCGCAAACCAATAAATATACACTTATTGCATTTTTTTCAAAGACATGTAGAACAATACATTTAGAGAAAAATTTATATAGAAATGTAGTTTTATTTGAAAAATTTTACAATTGAAAGTGAAAAATGTCATTTTTTTGCAAACAATTAGGTCAATTTCGATTAATAACAAAAAAAGTAAAAATGTCAGCAGCAATGAAATACCACCAAATGAAAGCTCTATTAGTGAGAAGAAAAGGAGGTAAAATTCATTTGGGTGGTAAGTTGTATGACCACACAATAAACCGTGAAAGTAGTGTAGTGCAGAATTGTAAAATATGGTCTGGTCATTAAGGGGGTTTAAGCTAGGGGAGCTGAGGTGGTTAAATACATAAAGGGAATCAACAAGGTAAAAGAGGAGAGAATATTTAAAAGAAGAAAAACTGCTACAAGAGGACATCGTTTTAAATTAGAGGGGCAAAGGTTTAAAAGTAATATCAGGAAGTATTACTTTACTGAGAGAGTAGTGGATGCATGGAATAGCCTTTCTGCAGAAGTGGTAGCTGCAAATACAGTGAAAGAGTTTAAAAGGTTAGGACTGTATAACTGATTTTATATTCTGCTCTTGGGTTTTTTACACCCAAGGTGCATTATCTTGCACTTATCAACATAAAATTTTAGTTGCCAGATTTTTGACCATTCCTCCAGTTTTTCTAAATCCTTTTCCATTTGGTGTATCCCTCCAGGAACATCAACCCTGTTACAAATCTTTGTGTCATAAGCAAAAAGACACACCTTACCATCGAGGTCTTCCGAAATTTCGCTGATAAATTAATAAAAGCAGGTTAACAATGCAGTCACAAAGGTAAAGACAAGTAAAATATTCAAAACAGTAAAAACAATACAAGTTAAACACTGCAACAATTTTCACCTTGGCTGTGTCCGTATTTGCAATGCGGACATTAAGAAAGAATAGTCCCAGAAACTATCCCTAACTGACCCTAACTTTCAAGCGGGTGCGCACCCCCCTTTTCCCAGTGGTCCAAGTGGACCGCTTACAGTTTGCGGAAGTGCACGGTGGGGCCCGATGTCGTCATTTTCCTTTAACCAGAGCAGGATCAGCAACAAAGAAGTCCTCCTCAGCAGGCCGGAAAAACAGTTGAATATAATCCAGGGTTATTACAGTTACTGTCCAGAACCTCGACAGCACTGTGAGTCTCTTTACTGTTTGGGGCAATCCACACAGCCCAATGTCGGCTCCACAGGTTAGTTGCTGCACACAGTCCTTTTAACTTGGCTTCACTAAATGCACGGTTTCTTTGTACTCCATCCGTCTCTAGACCGAAGTTCACATAGCTTGGCTGTACAGGAATGTCCTTTAGTATCTCCACACACGTCTTGCACAACACAAAACTTGTTTTCTATCTTGCCAATATGGCAGCTGCAGTTTAAGTCCTCTCTTCCTGCTTCTTTCTGCTCACACTGAGGCAGGGTGACATCATAAGGGGCGTGTCACTTCAACACTTAGCTGCTGCCTTAAAGAACCAGCGTCACTAATACACTTTCTCTATGGTAAACTCCAATGCAAATTGGTCCTATGCTGCCATCTACTGACCAAACAAATACTGCAGACATTTTACATTAAATATTAACTCAGTTTACCAGGATAATGAAACTTAGAGACATTACATGACTGTTTCTTACATATTCCCCCCCACTTTAAGATTGGCAGTCCCTGCCAATGACTGAATATCCAGAGGGCTCTACTCTTATACGTAGAGTGGTAATGTACCGTTATATGGCAGGCCAAATAAACTCATCTTGCGCATACCGAACAGGGGGAGTGCCAGCATTTGGTCTAGTGGTGTGCGTCTGAGAACCACTGGTATACTCTGGGGTGCTGTAGCCATAGGCTGAGAAGGACCAGCAGACTCCGCACCAGAGGGGGCACAGGCTGGGGGCTCAGTAGTCACAGGTGGAACATCCTCAGGAGTAGGGATTGGCCAACAATCATCCTCATCATCGTAAGCCCATTCCACACCACCAGTCTCTGACTGTGGGACCTTGTTGACATTATCAGTTCCATCACAATTTGCTTCTTCAGATTGACACAGGCGCAACATATTTCTGTGAAGTACTCGGACACAATCAGTTCCTTCCTTCTGGACCTCGTACACTGGCCCATTTGCATACTTGCAGGCAACTACACGATATGGCACAGCCTCCCACCTGCTTTCCAATTTTCCTTGAGGCTTCTTGACACGTACCAGCACCAGGTCATCTGGCTGCAATGGTTCCCTTTGCACCGGGGTCTTATCAGGATGAGAATTTTCTTGCAGACGCTGCCGCACCAATCGATGAACTGTCTCAAGTCTCTGCCGGTGTGCCCGCACCCAGGTGGCTGGATCTCTTGGAGGGAACCCATCCACATCATTTAACTGTAACTCTCCGACACTTCGCCCAGACCGTCCAAAGAGGAGAGTATAAGGAGAATACCCTGTTGTAGAATAGACCTGAGTGTTATAGGCCCACACCATCTCAGACAAGAACTGAGGCCACTGTAACTTTTTGTCCTCCTCCAAAGTCTGCACCATCTGTAGCAGAGTTCTATTGAATCGTTCACAGGCTCCGTTTCCTTGGGGATGGTACGGAGTCGTGTGCGACTTCTTTATCCCGTAGATACGTTGAACTTCTTTCATTACATGTCCCTCAAAGCAAGCCCCTTGGTCAGAGTGGATGCGTTGTGGACACCCGTACACTCGGATGAAATCTTGGCATAGGGCTTGAGCTGCCGACTCAGCGGTCTGGTCCTTGGTGGCAGTCACCACCGCAAATTTGGTGAAGTGGTCCACCATTACGAGGCAGTACTGGTGCCCACTGTTGGATGGGCCCACCATTAGGTAGTCTATCATGACAATCTCCAAAGGTTCCTGGGTCACTATGGTTTGCAGGGGAGCTCTTTGTTCTATCGCCTTATGGATCTCACAAGTTCGACATCTATGACATACTTCTTCGACCATTTGACGGAGGCCCGGGCAGTAAATCAGTCTCCGTAGCAAACGAAAGGTCTTCTCATGACCAAAATGTCCATTCTTATTATGAGCCTCAAGAGCCAATGATTGAGCCAGTTCACTAGGCACTACGATTTGGTAACGAATGTCGATTTCAGAAGGTAGATATACCTTTCGGCATAGCACTCCATTTTTCATCTCTAACTTTTCCCACTGACTCAGGACTGATAGCATTTCACGTGTCAGTCGTTCTCTTTCCTCTTTACAGGGCTTCTTGCCTTTCTCAACACACTGGATCATTTTCGCCAGCCCCTCATGGGCCTGCTGTATTTGCACCCATTCCTGTCGTGAGGGGCCAAAGAAAGGAGCCGTTTCGGTCCCTTCCACTGCACACTGCATAGCAACAACCAAGGCTTGTGAAAATCTGCCAAAGTCAGGCACCTCCACATGCTCTGACTCATGATCCACGTCTCCGCTAGGGGCCTGGGTAGTTACCCTAGAAAGTCCATCAGCATTTTGGTTCTCTGTCTTGGACCGATACTTAATGCGGTAATTGAACTTAGACATTCGGGCTATCCACCTCTGCTCCAAAGCCCCGAGCTTGGCATTCTCTAGGTGGGCTAATGGGTTGTTGTCAGTCAGTACTAAGACTTCAGCTCCGGTCAAATACTCAGAGAATTTCTCAGTCATGGCCCATACCAGTGCCAACAGTTCTAACTTAAATTAACTATAATTGTCAGGGTTTCTTTCAGAATCTCGCAAAGATCGGCTGGCATACGCTATGACACGCTCTTGGCCATCCTGGAACTGAGAGAGCACTGCTCCGAGACCATACAGGCTTGCATCCGTATATAGCTGGAAGGGCAAGTGGTAATCAGCATACACCAGGATTGGGGCCGTTGTAAGAGCATCCTTCAATGCCTGGAAGGCGTGTTCCTGTTCAGGGCCCCATTTCACAGACCGGTTCTTCGGACCCCCGGAGGTGCCTCGTAGGAGAGCATTAAGTGGTGCTGCTACCCTAGCAAAGTCCTTAATAAACCGTCGATAGTAGCCGGCTACTCCCAGGAACACTCTCACCTCTCGCAGGGTAGTTGGTGTTGGCCAATCTTGAACAGCCGCTATCTTGTCCCTCGACGGCCTTACCCCTTCTCCTGATACACGATGACCCAAGTAATCAATTTCAGATTGGAACAACCAACTATTACTGGGTTTCAATTTGAGCACATGTTCCTGCAATCGTTGAAACACTTGCCCCAACTGGTGGAGATGGTCCTCAAAGGTTGCAGAGTACACTATAATGTCATCCAAGTAGATGAGAGTGAACTCAAAGTTGAAGTCACCAAGATATTTCTCCATCAATCGTTAAAACGTTCCAGGTGCATTTGTCAACCCAAAGGGCATCCGGTTAAATTCGTATAGTCCCATGGGCAAGATAAAGGCTGTCTTTTCCTTATCTTTCTCGGCCATTGGCACCTGCCAATACCCACTAGCCAGATTTAGCGAAGAGAAGTACCGGGCTCTTCCTAGTGCCGAAAGGGACTCCTCAATCCGAGGTAAGGGGTAGGAATCTCGTAAGGTGCAAGTGTTCAACTTTCGATAGTCTACGCAAAACCGAATGGACCCATCTTTCTTCCTTACTAGTACCACTGGAGCTGCCCAGGGACTTTGGCTTTCTTGAATGATCCCACTCTGCAGCATCTGGGTCAACAGTTCTTTCACCTCCTGATACATCTGTGGAGGAATTTGTCGGTAGCGCTCTCTGATTGGAGGGGTGTCTCCTGTTGGAATCTCATGGTAGATCTATGTTGTACATCCAAAATCTTCAGCATGACATGCAAAGGTTGTGCAGTTTTCCCATAACAGTTCATCTACCTTCCGGATCTGTTCCAGAGAACACAAAGAAGTCTCTATCTTCATCTGTTCTCGAATTGCACAGCCATTCCATTTAGGGGTGGGGTTCTCGCCTTCCCCCATAGACAGGGTTACGGTCCATTCACCTCGTTCAGCCGGCCTCAACTGCATCGGGGTCGCTCTCCTCACTTCCTCCGGAGTCACATAGAGGTTAGCCAGCAGCCTTCCTGGGGCTAGGTCTACACTCTGATCCTGGGTGTTCACACATCGGAGGGGTACTCTCCCATTGCGGACTACTGCCAAGGAATGGGCTACTAGCGGATCAACACTTCTTCCGGCTGTCGGCAGTGGTTCTATCAACACAACTATGCCCTCTAGTTTCCTACAGGTGCCTACAGGCATGGACACCATCATCTCGCGTCTGGGTGGCAACGTAACTTTTGTATGCAGAGGGACCGAAATTCGGGCAAGAGGACACTGTGCATCTGAACTTTTCTGTAAGCCACATGTTCGGTACAGCTGCTGGAAGGCCGTTTGAGTAGGCTGATGGCTAGTGGTTTCTCTCCAAAACCGTGACCTTTCTTTTCAAAGAGAATCTGATCCAATTCTTTTAACACATTCATCCCCAAGATGACAGGGACCTTTACTTCATGTGACTCCTGTACCACCACAATGCCTTTCTGGCCTAGATCTTGGCCACATAATCTGACATTCATCCAGGCTACTCCCACCACCGGTACTGGTAACTGATTAGCTGCAACCACTCGTATGAATGTATGGGGATCATATTTCACATGTTGCTGAAAGTACCGTTCGTAACAGTCTCTACTCAGGGTCGTTACTTGGGAACCCGTGTCAATCATCCCGGTAACCGGAATACCTTCCAATTCCATCTGTATGATGGGACTTGCAGCGATCAGGTCCTCTTCAGGGCATTCTCCCCTCATAGTCTCCTTCTCAGTTTCCCCTACTGCCCGCCCTACTGCAGCAGGGGATTTCAGTTTAACGGCGGTCTCTCATAAGCTTGTCGCTGCTCTGGACATCTAGCAGCAATGTGGCCCACGCGTCCACACTCCCAGCAGCGTATTTCCCGTCGCTCTGACCATCGGTTTGGGCCCCTTCGGTAAGCCCCATCGGTCTCTCCTGAGAGTTGTACTACATTATTGGGACCCCTTCGGTAGGTCCTATCCTCATCCCTCCATCGGGGTTGTGGGTGATTCTGACCTTCTTGGTGCGAACGGCCCACCCCTTCGTCTCTAGTTGTCTGGAGGCCTGCAATTCTCATAGAATTCTCATTACAACTGGTTTGTAGGTGTTCCATTTGCTCTTGCAACTTCTGCATTACTGTAAGTATCTCTTTAACTGTCCCTTTTTCCACTGTTTCTGGGCCAGTGCTTAGCCCCCTGCGACAATGTAACTCCAACTGCGGTCTGAGGCTTCTGAATCATACTATTGGCAGGTGAGATGGCCTCTACCTGTATGTCATGAAATTTAGTATCAGTCTCCCATCGTATAAAGTCCTGCATAGCAACAGTCAAACTGCCATCATGGATCCCCAGAATAAACTGGTCACGGAGTGTTCGATCAGGGTTACAGAAGGCTGGCGAGCCCCCTCTTTCCTTCCCTTGAATATCTCGGAGCAGTTCTTGTAGGGCATTTGCATACTGAGGGAGACTTTCATTCTCATTTTGTACCCTCTGGAAGAACCGTGCCTGCAGGGACCCCAGCAATGCGGTTTCTCCATAAATAGTTTCTAGAATCTGGACAACTTGCTCAAATGTCTGTCTTTGTTCAAATGGCCGCAATATCACTGTAGTCTTAGCATCTCCTTGTAACGTCAATATGGCTAGCTCTACTAGTACTTCTGGTGCAGTCTGGTACATGCGCTGTACCATTCGTATCTGCTCTGCCCACACACTCACAGACATATTATTGCCATCAAACTTTGCTAACTGACTCATTACAGCCCCTGCTGGCATTCTTCCTCCAGCACCATCCCTCCTAACGGGTGCGTCACCGTCCATTCTGGTAGGCGGATCCTGCCGACTACGCCAATTTGTGAACCGAGAGCAAGGCAGGTGGTTTGACTCCGCAACCAGAAAAGAATGCGTACGCAGAAGTCAAGATTAATAAAATAGCATTTACTATAAATTAATAAAAGCAGGTTAACAATGCAGTCACAAAGGTAAAGACAAGTAAAATATTCAAAACAGTAAAAACAATACAAGTTAACCACTTAAGGACCACAGGTTTATACCCCCCTAGTTACCAGGCCCTTTTTTACAAATCGGCACTCCACAACTTTAGCGGTTTATTGCTCGGTCATGCAACTTACCACACAAATGAATTTTACCTCCTTTTCTTCTCACTAATAGAGCTTTCATTTGGTGGTATTTCATTGCTGCTGACATTTTTACTTTTTTTGTTATTAATCGAAATTTACCGATTTTTTTGCAAAAAAATCTCATTTTTCACTTTCAGTTGTATAATTTTGCAAAAAAAACGACATCCATATATAAATTTTTCTCTAAATTTATTGTTCTACATGTCTTTGATAAAAAAAAATGTTTGGGTAAAAAAAAATGGTTTGGGTAAAAGTTATAGCGTTTACAAACTATGGTACAAAAATGTGAATTTCCGCTTTTTGAAGCAGCTCTGACTTTCTGAGCACCTGTCATGTTTCCTGAGGTTCTACAATGCCCAGACAGTAGAAAACCCCCACAAATGACCCCATTTCGGAAAGTAGACACCCTAAGGTATTCGCTGATGGGCATAGTGAGTTCATAGAACTTTTTATTTTTTGTCACAAGTTAGCGGAAAATTATTTTTTTTTTTTTTCCTTACAAAGTCTCATATTCCACTAACTTGTGACAAAAAATAAAAACTTCCATGAACTCACTATGCCCATCACGAAATACCTTGGGGTGTCTTCTTTCCAAAATGGGGTCACTTGTGGGGTAGTTATACTGCCCTGGCATTCTAGGGGCCCTTATGTGTGGTAAGTAGTTTGAAATCGAAATCTGTAAAAAATGGGCGGTGAAATCCTAAAGGTGCTCTTTGGAATGTGGGCCCTTTTGCCCACCTAGGCTGCAAAAAAGTGTTTTGGGGTGTCTTTTTACATATACCCATGCTGGGTGAGAGAAATATCTCGGCAAAAGACAACTTTGCAATTTTTTTCATACAAAGTTGGCATTTGACCAAGATATTTATCTCACCCACATTCCAAAGAGCACCTTTAGGATTTCACAGGGCATTTTTTACACATTTTGATTTCAAACTACTTCGCACGCATTTGGGCCCCTAAAATGCCAGGGCAGTATAACTACCCCACAAGTGACCCCATTTTGGAAAGAAGACACCCCAAGGTATTCCGTGATGGGCATGGCGAGTTCCTAGAATTTTTTATTTTTTGTCACAAGTTAGCGGAAAATGATGATTTTTTTTTTTCTTACAAAGTCTCATATTCCACTAACTTGTGACAAAAAATAAAAACTTCCATGAACTCACTATGCCCATCACGAAATACCTGGGGGTGTCTTCTTTCCAAAATGGGGTCACTTGTGGGGTAGTTATACTGCCCTGGCATTTTAGGGGCCCGAATGCGTGAGAAGTAGTTTGAAATCAAAATCTGTAAAAAATGGCCTGTGAAATCCGAAAGGTGCTCTTTGGAATGTGGGCCCCTTTGCCCACCAAGGCTGCAAAAAAGTGTCACACATGTGGTATTGCCGTACTCAGGAGAAGTTGGGCAATGTGTTTTGGGGTGTCATTTTACATATACCCATGCTGGGTGAGATAAATATCTCGGCAAAAGACAACTTTTCCAATTTTTTTATACAAAGTTGGCATTTGACCGAGATATTTCTCTCACCCAGCATGGGTATATGTAAAATGACACCCCAAAACACATTCCCCAACTTCTCCTGAGTACGGCGATACCAGATGTGTGACACTTTTTTGCAGCCTAGATGCGCAAAGGGGCCCACATTCCTTTTAGGAGGGCATTTTTAGACATTTGGATCCCAGACTTCTTCTCACGCTCTAGGGCCCCTAAAATGCCAGGGCAGTATAAATACCCCACATGTGACCCCATTTTGGAAAGAAGACACCCCAAGGTATTCAATGAGGGGCATGGCGAGTTCATAGAAAAAAAATTTTTTTGCCACAAGTTAGCGGAAATTGATTTTATTTATTTTTTTCTCACAAAGTCTCCCTTTCCGCTAACTTGGGACAAAAATTTCAATCTTTCATGGACTCAATATGCCCCTCAGCGAATACCTTGGGGTGTATACTTTCCGAAATGGGGTCACATGTGGGGTATTTATACTGTTCTGGCATTTTAGGGGCCCTAAAGCGTGAGAAGAAGTCTAGAATATAAATGTCTAAAAAATTTTACGCATTTGGATTCCGTGAGGGGTATGGTGAGTTCATGTGAGATTTTATTTTTTGACACAAGTTAGTGGAATATGAGACTTTGTAAGAAAAAAAATATAAATTTCCGCTAACTTGGGCCAAAAAAATGTCTGAATGGAGCCTTACAGTGGGGTGATCAATGACAGGGGGGTGATCAGGGAGTCTATATGGGGTGATCACCCCCCTGTCATTGATCACCCCCCTGTAAGGCTCCATTCAGATGTCCGTATGTTTTTTACGGATCCACGGATACATGGATCGGATCCGCAAAACACATACAGACATCTGAATGGAGCCTTACAGGGGAGTGATCAATGACAGGGGGGTGATCAATGACAGGGGGGTGATCAGGGAGTCTATATGGGGTGATCACCCCCCTGTCATTGATCACCCCCCTGTAAGGCTCCATTCAGATGTCCGTATGTGTTTTGCGGATCCGATCCATGTATCAGTGGATCCATAAAAATCATACGGACGTCTGAATGGAGCCTTACAGGGGGGTGATCAATGACAGGGGGGTGATCAATGACAGAGGCGTGATCAGGGAGTCTATATGGGGTGATCACCCCTGTCATTGATCACCCCCCTGTAAGGCTCCATTCAGACGTCCGTATGTGTTTTGCGGATCCGATCCATGTATCAGTGGATCCGTAAAAATCATACGGACGTCTGAATGGAGCCTTACAGGGGGGTGATCAATGACAGGGGGGTGATCAGGGAGTCTATATGGGGTGATCACCCCGTCATTGATCACCCCCCTGTAAGGCTCCATTCAGACGTCCGTATGTGTTTTGCGGATCCGATCTATGTATCAGTGGATCCGTAAAAATCATACGGACGTCTGAATGGAGCCTTACAGGGGGGTGATTAATGACAGGGGGGTGATCAATGACAGGGGGGTGATCAGGGAGTCTATATGGGGTGATCACCCCCGTCATTGATCACCCCCCTGTAAGGCTCCATTCAGACGTTTGTATGTGTTTTGCGGATCCGATCCATGTATCAGTGGATCCGTAAAAATCATACGGACGTCTGAATGGAGCCTTACAAGGGGGTGATCAATGACAGGGGGGTGATCAATGACAGGGGGGTGATCAGGGAGTCTATACGGGGTGATCAGGGGTTAATAAGGGGTTAATAAGTGACAGGGGGGGTGTAGTGTAGTGTGGTGCTTGGTGCTACATATTACTGAGCTACCTGTGTCTTCTGGTGGTCAATCCAAACAAAAGGGACCACCAGAGGACCAGGTAGCAGGTATATTAGACACTGTTATCAAAACAGCGTCTAATATACCTGTTAGGGGTTAATAAAAATCGCATCTCCAGCCTGCCAGCGAACGATCGCCGCTGGCAGGCTGAAGATCCACTCTCTTACCTTCCGATCCTGTGAACGCGCGCGCCTGTGTGCGCGCGTTTACAGGAAATCTCGGCTCACGCGAGATGACGCCAATCGGCGTTAGTGTAGCCTGGGAGAGCCGCCGCAATGACGCCTTTCGGCGTTACGTGTGCGGCAAGAGGTTAAACACTGCAACAATTTTCACCTTGGCTGTGTCCGTATTTGCAATGCGGACATTAAGAAAGAATAGTCCCAGAAACTATCCCTAACTGACCCTAACTTTCAAGCGGGTGCGCACACCCCTTATCCCAGCGGTCCAAGTGGGCCGCTTACAGTTTGTGGGGCCCGATGTCGTCCTTTTCCTTTAACCAGAGCAGGATCAGCAACAAAGAAGTCCTCCTCAGCAGGCCGGAAAAACAGTTGAATATAATCCAGGGTTATTACAGTTACTGTCCGGTACCTCGACAGCACTGTGAGTCTCTTTATTGTTTGGGGCAATCCACACAGCCCAATGTCGGCTCCACAGGTTAGTTGCTGCACACAGTCCTTTTAAATTGGCTTCACTAAATGCACGGTTTCTTTGTACTCCATCCGTCTCTAGACCGAAGTTCACACAGCTTGACTGTACAGGAATGTCCTTTAGTATCTCCACACACGTCTTACACAACACAAAACTTGTTTTCTATCTTGCCAATATGGCAGCTGTAGTTTAAGTCCTCTCTTCCTGCTTCTTTCTGCTCACACTGAGGCAGGGTGACATCATAAGGGGCGTGTCACTTCAACACTTAGCTGCTGCCTTAAAGAACCAGCGTCACTAATACACTTTCTCTATGGTAAACTCCAATGCAAATTGGTCCTATGCTGCCATCTTATGACCAAACAAATACTGCAGGCATTTTACATTAAATCTTAACACAGTCTACCAGGATAATGAAACTTAGAGACATTACATGACTGTTTCTTACATATTGACTACACCCCTCTGTTGTCTGTCCCTCAGCCACTGCCTAATCCATTAAACAATATGGAAGTCCAAGAACAAGACTGTAATTTATTGATAAGCCTTCTATGTGGCACAGTATCAAAAGCAAGCCTTACTAAAGTCTAGATAAGCAATGTCTACTGCACCTCCGCCATCTATTATTTTAGACACCCATTCAAAAAAATCAATAAGATTAGTTTGACATGATCTCCCTGAAGTAAACCCATGCTGTTTTTCATCTTTCAATCCATGGGATTTTAGATGTTCCACAATCCTCTCCTCAAGTATGGTTTCCATTAATTTCCCCACTATTGAGGTCAGGCTTACTAGCCTATAGTTGCCCAATTCCTCCCTACTACCTTTCTTGCGAATGGGCACAACATTTGCTAATTTCCAATCTTTTGGGACAACTCCTGTTACCAGTGATTGGTTAAATAAATCTGTTAATGGTTTTGCTAGTTCACCGCTAAGCTCTTTTAATAGCTTTGGGTATATCCCATCAGGCCCCTGTTATTTGTATTAATTTTAGACAGCTGACTTAGAACCTCTTCCTCTTTAAAAACAAATGCATCAAAAGATTCATTAGTCTTCCTCCCTAACTAAGGTCCTTTTCCTTCATTTTCCTTTGTATTTATTGAGGCAGTCCGCTAGTTCTTTATCTTCTTCCATATACCTTCCTTCTTTTGTTTTTAATTTGGTAATTCCTTGTTTTAGTTTCCCTTTTTCATTTATGTTTCTGAAGAATGTCTTATCACCTTTTTTCACTGACTGAGCTAATTTCTCTTCTGCCTGTGCTTTAGAAGCTTCATTGCTGAACGGCACTTCACTGCTGAATGGCAATTGAGATATATATATATTTTTTCTGATTGATAAACTCACCCCCCCAAAAGAATAATCACAATTCACCGTAGAACAGATAATAGGAAGTACGGTAGGTTTATTTCCCTTCAATACACCCTGTAAATGGCTGTAGTACAATGTAACTTCACCGCAGAATGGCAATTAAGATGTATTATTTTTCCTATTACTACACCCCAAAAAAAGAAATATAACAATCACAATTCACTGCAGAACGGCTAATGGGACGTAAATATATATCCTATTAATACAGTATGCAAATGGCTGTAGTACAATGTAACTTTACAGCTGAACAGCAATTAATGAACTCCCCCCCTAAAAAAAAATAACAATCACAATTCACCGCAGAACAACAATTAAGAGTATTCTTTTTCCTATTACTACACCCCAAAAAAATTAATATATCAATCACAATTAACCGCGGAACGGCTAATGGGACATACATATATTTCCTTTTAACACACCACATAAATGGCTGTAGTACAATGTAATTTCACCTCTGAACGGCAATTATGACATACATTTTTTCATTTTTTTTCCTATCAATACACCCTACAAAAGAAATATAATCACAATTCACCGCAGAGCGTCTAATGGGACGTGCGTATATTTCCTATTAATACAGCACGTAAATGACTGTAGTACAATGTAACTTCACCGCTGAACGGCACTTATGACATATATTTTTTTCCTATTAATACACCCCCCAAAAAAAAGTAAAACAATGTAAAATCAATTCAGAACGGCTAATAAGACATATGTATACTAGTAATACACCCCGTAAATGGCTGTAGTACAATGTAACTTCACCGCTGAACGGCAATTAAAACATTTTTTTTATAACAATCACAATTCACCACAGAACGGCTAATGGGACGTACATATATTTTCTTTTAACACACCACGTAAATGGCTGTAGTACAATGTAACTTCACCGCTGAACGGAAATTATGACATACATTTTTTCATTTTTTTCCCTAATAATACACCCCAAAAAAGAAATATAACAAATCACAATTCACCCCAGAACAGCTAATGGGACATACGTGTATTTCCTATAAATACATAGTAGTACAATGTAACTTCACCTCTGAACGGCACTTATGACCTATATTTTTTCCTATTAATACACCCCCCCCCCAAAAAAAGTAAAACAATGTAAAATCAATGCAGAATGGCTAATAGGACGTACGTATCTTTCCTGTTAATACACCCCGTAAATGGCTATATCACACAGAACTTGCACCCCAATCACAAGCAAAGTTTGCTGGAATTAGTGATGTATCATATAGTGCCAGAAACCTAAAAGCAGCAGTATAACTGCAATTTGGATCCCCAATTAGTGCAGCAAGGTGTAATAGAATTGCTCCTATTACCCAGGCTGTACACTCTCCTATTGCACCCTGTTCTCCTTTTATAGTGTAGATGATGCCTCCCTATTCTTTCCCTACACCTTGAATAATCTTTCCCTGAACTTGTAAATTGGTTTTTCAGCACAATGAAGTCTTTTCTAGTACTGTCCCTAGCGCCTGCTGACGTCTCTCCCTTCACTAAGCAGACTGAAAAATGGCAGAATCCAAGATGGATGAGGCTATTTATAGGGCTGTGACATCATAGGGGGTGGCTGGCTGCTGATTGGCTGCATGCATGACATTGTGGGTGATCCCTCGTTCCCAGAGTTCTTTGCAGCAGCCATTTTAGGAAAAAATGCTATTCGTTACCACGAAGCATGAGGAAATTTGGCTTTGTTGCAAATCAAATATTTCCTGAAATTCGGATAGAACTCCACTTCGTCAACTTCAATTTGCTCATCTACAGTCGTGGCCAAAAGTTTTGAGAATGACACAAATATTAGTTTTCACAAAGTTTTCTGCTAAACTGCTTTTAGATCTTTGTTTCAGTTGTTTCTGTGATGTAGTGAAATATAATTACACGCACTTCATACGTTTCAAAGGCTTTTATCGACAATTACATGACATTTATGTAAAGAGTCAGTATTTGCAGTGTTGGCCCTTCTTTTTCAGGACCTCTGCAATTCGACTGGGCATGCTATCAATCAACTTCTGGGCCAATTCCTGACTGATAGCAACCCATTCTTTCATAATCACTTCTTGGACTGTCAGAATTAGTGGGTTTTTGTTTGTCCACCCGCCTCTTGGGGATTGACCACAAGTTCTCAATGGGATTAAGATCTGGGGAGTTTCCAGGCCATGGACCCAAAATCTCAAAGTTTTGGTCCCCGGGCCACTTAGTTATCACTTTTGCCTTATGGCACGGTGCTCCATCGTGCTGGAAAATGCATTGTTCTTCACCAAACTGTTGTTGGATTGTTGGAAGAAGTTTCTGTTGGAGGGTGTTTTGGTACCATTCTTTATTCATGGCTGTGTTTTTGGGCAAAATTCTGAGTGAGCCCACTCCCTTGGATGAGAAGCAACCCCACACATGAATTGTCTCAGGATGCTTTACTATTGGCATGACACAGGACTGATGGTAGCGCTCACCTTTTCTTCTCCGGACAAGCCTTTTTCCAGATGCCCCAAACAATCGGAAAGAGGCTTCATCGGTGAATATGACTTTGCCCCAGTCCTCAGCAGTCCATTCACCATACTTTCTGCAGAAGATCAATCTGTCCCTGATGTTTTTTTTGGAGAGAAGTGGCTTCTTTGCTGCCCTTCTTGACACCAGGCCATCTTCCAAAAGTCTTCACCTCACTGTGCGTGCAGATGCGCTCACACCTGCCTACTGCCATTCCTGAGCAAGCTCTGCACTGGTGGCACTCCGATCCCGCAGCTGAATCCTCTTTAGGAGACGATCCTGGCGCTTGCTGGACTTTCTTGGATGCCCTGAAGCCTTCTTAACAAGAATTGAACCTCTTTCCTTGAAGTTCTTGATGATCCTATAAATTGTTGATTGAGGTGCAATCTTAGTAGCCACAATATCCTTGCCTGTGAAGCCATTTTTATGCAACGCAATGATGGCTGCACGCGTTTCTTTGCAGGTCACCATGGTTAACAATGGAAGAACAATGATTTCAAGCATAGCCCTCCTTTTAACATGTCAAGTCTGCCATTTTAACCCAATCAGCCTGACATAATGATCTCCAGCCTTGTGCTCGTCAACATTCTCACCTGAGTTAACAAGACGATTACTGAAATTATCTCAGCAGGTCCTTTAATGACAGCAATGAAATGCAGTGGAAAGGTTTTATTGGGATTAAGTTAATTTTCATGGCAAAGAAGGACTATGCAATTCATCTGATCACTCTTCATAACATTCTGGAGTATATGCAAATTGCTATTATAAAAACTTAAGCAGCAACTTTTCCAATTTCCAATATTTATGTAATTCTCAAAACTTTTGGCCACGACTGTATAATGGATATAGAATGCCTAGATTTCATACTTTCCCTGTAAAATACACTATATTGACACCTAACATTCTACCTACAGGAGCTTTTTTGACATCCCATCCAACATCAATATGTATTAATATGTGTCTGTGGAAATTTTTGCCTATTCATCCCAAAGAGCATACGTAATGTCAGATACTGTGATACCGAATAAGAGTGTCTGGCTCGTAATCTCTATTCTAGTTCATCCCAAATTCATAGTTCTAAGGGGTTGAGTTCAGGGCTCTGTACAGTTGGCTACTTTCACACTACCGTTCAGAGCGGGTCCGTCTGATGTCTGCTCAGACGGATCCGCTCCTATAATGCAGACGTTTGGATCCGTTCAGAACGGATCCGTCTGCATTATAGTTAAAAAAAAATTCTAAGTGTGAAACTAGCCTGAACGGATCCGTCCAGACTTTACATTGAAAGTCAATGGGGGATGGATCCGTTTGAAGATTGAGCCATATGGTGTCCTCTTCAAACGGATCCGTCCCCATTGACTTCCATTGTAAGTTTGGACGGATCCGCTTGCCCCCGCACTGCCAGGCGGACACCCGAACGCTGCAAGCAGCGTTCAGGTGTCCGCTTGCTGAGCGGAGCGGAGGCTGAACGCTGCCAGACTGATGCATTCTGAGCGGATCCGCGTCCACTCAGAATGCATTAGGGCAGTACGGATGCGTTCGGGGCCGCTTGTGAGCCCCTTCAAACGGAGCTCACAAGCGGACACCCGAACGCAGGTGTGAAAGTAGCCTTTAGCCGAGTTATTCCACTCCAAACTCATCCAACCATGACTTTATGACCTTGCTTTATTTATTGGAGCAAAGCCATGCTAGAACTGAAAAGGGCCTTCCCCAAACTGTTCCACAAAGCTGGAAAAATGAAATTGTACGATATCTTGGTATGCTAAGATTTCCTTTCACTGGAACTAAGGTGACCAGGCTAATCCCTGAAAAACAACCTAATAGCATAAGCTCGCCAACAATTTTGCAGTTGGCCCAATGCAGTCAGACATATGAAGTTCTCCAGGCATTCCCCAAACCTAGACTTATCAATCAGAATTCCACATAAAGAAGTTTGATTCATCACAGTATACTTTTCCATTGCTCCAGTGTCACAACCATAGTTATGGTCGTGGCTCCTTATCCGCATGCAGTTGCCTGCGGTTTTGGTTTTGTTGTCAACCACATGGTGAGGGCTGCTTGTTTGTTGCCTCACGTGTGGTTGCTGCTGGCAACATGTTTGTATTTGGCAGCATAGCAGCCTGAGCTGTTGCTAGGCAGCTTGCTGTCAGGTGCATGCGGGTACACCTGGCAACCTCTCGTTGTATGTGTGCACTTTCCCGGTGTGTTGTGCACGAGGTTGTATGTGTGCATTGTGACACTTTAGGTCACTTGCGGTTGCCCCTGGCAACGTGTGGTGTAGTGTACATGTGGTGGCACTGTCTCGGCCTTCTGGCTGTTTCCCTGGACATGGTTGCCACGCATGTCGTTGCCGGCGGTAACAGCTGCACTTTGATTGTTGTTTGTACACTTCCCCTTTAAGTGGCAGTCTTCCCTTGACTGGTGTAGGAAGGGTTAACTCCCTTCCTTGTGTGTGAACACTGGGTGTGTCTGTGTGTGGGTGTGGCCACTTGGGGCTATTTAGCTCCTGTTGGAAACCAGAAGTCTGAGGGGGTACTTCAGCCATGGTTAGCTGGAGTCATCCTCCTGGTTATATACCATCTGCCAGTGAGGGCCACCCTTGTGGTCATAAGTTTATGTATGATGTTTTGTTGAAGATGTTTCTGTGGTCTCTTTGTTTATTGCAGCTATGGTTTCCTGTGTGATGTTGGTGTGTGCTGTGTCCGTTTGTGTTGTTGAGGACAGCAGCACTTGTACATGGGTTCCAGGCTGTGTGTCTGTGGCAAGTAGGTGTTATACTTGTTTCCTTTACCTTCCATTGCCATATGCTGTTTAGGTTCCCCTTCCTTTGCAGTCTGGCCAGTGAGACTCCTGTTCGTCCGTGTCTTGGAGGAACAGGTCGTCTTACCCTGCTCCTAGTCCAGGGCCACCCTGAGGGCTAGTAGGGATTATAGGTTCCAGAGTATGAGCCCTCCCACCATCAGGGTCGGCTCATACGACTAGGAGACAGGGTCAGAATTAGGGACGTATTTGGAGGTGACCTGCTCCCTGATTCCTGGCCTAGCAGCGACCACCATCTTCTGTCATCGCACGGCTGAGGGTTTTTCCCATCCTCAGCCATGACATCCAGAGTCCAGTGGTGGCATGCTTTGCACCACTCCATTTGATTCTTGGAAAGGTATGGAACTCTGCTATTATTGAGTCAGCAGAGTGTAGGCGACTTTTATACACTATGAGGGAAATGTATCCTTTGCAGTAATTTTTGTGTAAAATTTAAATCTATATTTGGTTTCTGTCAGTGCACCCTTATTTTATGAAATGGCCCACTGTAAAAAATAAATAAATAACCCACATTAAAAATAAATTTGGCTTAAGTGTAATGTGGTGTAGCCACTGTCACTGAAAGTACGCCGGAGGGTTGCCTGATGTGGAGCTGCGACTTTTACAGAAGTCGCACATAGTAAATGTGGCAGGAAAGAGGTCTAATCACAATAGTTTCTCTAAAGTGAAGACCACTTTGAAAAGTGTCGATGTCTGGCATTAGTGGGTGAATCTCAGGATTTTGCACAAATAAGGCTGTGCGAATAGTATTAACAACTTTTTTATCTATAAATTAAAAATACGAATACCTTTTGAACCGCACATGTGCTTGCTTAACGAGTTTTCCACAATAAGCATGTATAAGTATCAAAAGATTCTCCTAGGAAGGATATTGCTGCTAGCTAGAATTTTGGTTAGTTGGAACTGGTTTGCTCGGCACACGCCAGAATTGAATACATGGATAAATTTTGTTAACAAGATAAAAAACTACGAGCAAATCTGTACAGGCAGAGAGATGGGGTTGAGAAGTGGAATAGGATATGGGGCACTTGGAAGATTTGATTGGCTGTAATAATTTATAAAACTTTCTCAAGAAGTTCTCTTTTTTTTTTTTCTTTCCTCTCCCCTCCCCCCCTGTCTCTGCCCCCTTTCCTTTTTTCCTTGTGGTGGGGGGGGGGGGCGGAGGGGGAGGGGAGGGTGGACGCATCACAGGTCTGGGGTGGGGGGGAGGGGGGTTGGTTTGGGGGAATAGGTATAAGGGGAAAATATACTGAATATGTGGAGTGTTTATTCAATTCTTTTGTTTATTGTGACTGGTTTGGTATATTAATAAAGATAATTAATAAAAAAAAAAAAGGCTGTGCGCCAAAACATTACACAATCTGCAGCAAAAAAAGAGACGTACTATGAATGATTAATAGCCGCCAATATGCACTCAATGACCCCACTTACTTGGTCTGCCACCTCGTGGATGAGTTGCTGTGGTTCCTAAACACTTCCACTTTGCAATAATACCACTCACAGTTGATAATGGACTATTTAGGATGGAAGAAAGGGAAGGAAGAAATTTTATAAACTGACTTGTTGCTATGCTGCCTCACAGTAGAATCAATATTTCATTAGTGTCGATCAGCTGATCTCCCTGTTGTAGCTCACGTTCAGGCCTCTTTCACACGACTGTGTGTCCCCCGTGGCCATATTGAGGCCCGCATACGGCATTCTGCATCGCGGATGCGGTGCGGAACGGAACAGAAACACTACGCAGTGCTTTGTGGGGTTCCGTTCCGTGCTTCCGTTCCGCAAAAAGATAGAACTTGTGAATGGAGTCGCAATCCGCATGCGGCTGGCCCACGGTTGGTGCCCATGCATTGCGGACCGCAATTTGCGGGCCGCAGCACAGGCACGGGCAGCACAATTTTATGTGCAAGAGGCCTCATTCCGAAGAGTAGTTCGATAGAATGGACTTTTCTTTAAATATGACTAGCTTGTGCAGTGGGGTGCTGGTTATAGTGTAAGCTCTGTATATTTCTTATACATTGTTCCTTGTCTATTTTGATTCTTGTGCATGTGCTTTTGTTCTTGAAGTTATTCTACTCCAGTACTGGCTTTTGTTTGTTTTCTCTAGGTTTGAATCTGTGTTGCTTTGCTTCTCATTCAGCTCATATCAGTTTGGGTTTCTTGTCTATGGGTCCTAGTGCCCTTCTGTTTTTGTGTTAGGCTTCATTCACATGACCATATGAATGAGTCCGCAAAAAATATACAGCACTTCCCATTCTTGTCCGCATTTGCGGATAAGTATAGGCATTTTCTACATAGCGCCGGCCCTGTGCGTTCCGCAAAATTCAGGACAAACACAACCTTTATCCATGTTTTGCGGATCTACAATTTGCAGACCGCAAAACATGGCACGGTCGTGTGAATGTAGCCTTAGGGTGGGTACTGCAGATTAGGTTTTCCTTAAATCATTCTCCTCTGTGCTTTCTTATCAATTTTCCCCTCCAACCTCTTGCTGGGTCCCTTTGTACAGTCAGGACATAAGGAAGGAGGGAAAGGGCATCTACACTATGCTGTCTGCTACAGAAGGCTGAGGGTAAGTCACCCACAGTATACTCTGCCTTCTGTTTACTTTTGACATTTACCTGTACTCTTCACTAAAATCAATTTAGCAGGTACAAAAGGTGTGTGTATGGAAAGCACGCATATGAGTAATGAATCACATCAGTGCTTACCCCAAAGAGGGTTCCGGCTCCCACAGGCCTTGATGTAGCCTGTTCCTTCCTCAGACTGGGAGCCCTGATTGAGGCGCTCAGCCCATCTTTATCCAAGCTCCTCAGCTGGCTGCTAATTATCCTCATTACCACCCTAGCTGCTGCAGAGAGTGGGAAAAGCCGTTCTTGTTCTCACTCAGCTTCCTCTGGGTGAGATACACCACTTGAATGGCTTTCCTATGGCCCTGTGGCAGCTCCACTGCCACAAGTGTCTTTTATGGAGCGAATACTAGTGAACATCTCCATTATGGAATTGCTCACTAATGCATAGCAGAACCAAGGAGTGGTGAATATGGAGCTCCTTGTGATGACTGCACTCCCTAGTCTTCTTCTGCTGGCGCCACACGCTGTACTGTGACCTGACACTGCCAGCGTAAGCACTCTAGGTGATGTCTGGTCACAGAGCAGCGAGGCACCTGGGAGTGGCGAGTCCAGGAAGTGCGCTAGATCTGGAGTGGTGTCACAGGAGCAGGAGAGGTAAGTTCATTTATTTATTTTATGTGTCATTAGGGATCTGATAAGCAATGGGCGTCTGATTGGGGTCTGAGCTGAGGTCTTGGGTTCTTATCTGAGGTCTGATCTGAGTTCTGCGGGTCTGATCTGAGGTCTGATTGGCGTCCTATCTGAAAACTGATGAGGGTCTGATCTGAAGTTTGATGGTGGTCTTATCTGATTTCTGGGGGTCTGGTATGAGGTCTGATGAGCAATGGGATTCAGATTTGGGGGTCTGATGGGGATCTGATCTGAGGTCTGATGAGGAATGGGGGGCTCATTTGGGGAATGATCTGAGGCCTGATGAGGAACAGGAGTCAGATTTGGGGGTCTTATCAGAGGTCTGATGAGGAATGAGGGTCTGATTTGGGGGTCTGATCTGAGGTCTGATAAGGAAAAGGAGTCAGATTTGGAGGGGTCTGATCTGAGGTCTGATGAAGATTGGGAGTCTGATCTAAGGTCTGATGAAAAATATATTTTTTTATTTTCTTCCACTAAAACCCTTAATCTGTGTTTTATGATCAGATGTGTCTTATAGTGTGGAAAATATGATAAATATATATATATATATATATATATATATATATATATATATATTTGCAGGTGTGCAAGAACTATGCTCAGCAAACAAGGAGTCCTAGAAGTGATGATATGGCCCTCACAGAGCCCTGATTTCAACATCATCAATTCTGTCTGTCTTCCCTTCCAGCTCCTTCAAAAACTGTGTTTAAGTGTATGTACCTAGAAAAACTGATGCTGTTTTGAAGGCAAAGCGGTGTTTACAAAAAATGTTCATTTAATTTAGATTTCTTTTGTTCATTCACTTTGCATTTTGTTGACCGATAAAAATATTAACACTTGTATTTGCAGCCTTTGTATCAATAGATATGCATGTGTAATGCTGATATATATGTATGTATATTTTATGTAAGTGCATGAGTAATGTCTGTATATAAATGTGCGTGCATGTATATTCATTTATGTATGTGCAATGCGCTGTCTCTCTCTCTCTCTATATATATATTAAATATATATATATATATATATATATATATATACAGGGTGGGCCATTTATATGGATACACCTTAATAAAATGGGAATGGTTGGTGATATTAACTTCCTGTTTGTGGCACATTAGTATATGTGAGGGGGGGGAATTTTCAAGATGGGTGGTGACCATGGCGGCCATTTTGAAGTTGGACATTTTGAATCCAACTTTAGTTTTTTCAATAGAAAGAGGGTCATGTGACACATCAAACTTATTGGGAATTTCACAAGAAAAACAATAGTGTGCTTGGTTTTAACGTAACTTTATTCTTTCATGAGTTATTTACAAGTTTCTGACCACTTATAAAAGGTGTTCAATGTGCTGCCCATTGTGTTGGATTGTCAATGCAACCCTCTTCTCCCACTCTTCACACACTGATAGCAACACCGCAGGAGAAATGCTAGCACAGGCTTCCAGTATCCGTAGTTTCAGGTGCTGCACATCTCGTATCATCTGAAGGCAATCGTCTATGCTGTGAAGATAAAAGATGTGCAGCACCTGAAACTACGGATACTGGAAGCCTGTGCTAGCATTTCTCCTGCGGTGTTGCTATCAGTGTGTGAAGAGTGGGAGAAAAGGGTTGCATTGACAATCCAACACAATGGGCAGCACATTGAACACATTTTGTAAGTGGTCAGAAACTTGTAAATAACTCATGAAAGAATAAAGTTACGGTAAAACCAAGCACACCATTGTTTTTCTTGTGAAATTCCCAATAAGTTTGATGTGTCAAATGACCCTCTTCCTATTGAAAAAACAAAAGTTGGATTCAAAATGGCCGACTTCAAAATGGCCGCCATGGTCACCACCCATCTTGAAAAGTTCCCCCCTCACATATACTAATGTGCCACAAACAGGAAGTTAATATCACCAACCATTCCCATTTTATTAAGGTGTATCCATATAAATGGCCCACCCTGTATATATATATATATATATATATATATATATATATATATATATATATAGTGAGGAACAGAAGTATTTGAACACACTGCGATTCAGCAAATTCTCTCACTTAGAAATCATGGAAGGGGTCTGAAATTCATATTATAGGTGCATTCCCATTCTGAGAGACTGAATAAAAAAAAAATATCAGGAAATCACATTGTATGATTTTTAAAGAATGTATTGGTCTTGCACTGCTGAACATAAGTATTTGAACACCTGAGATAATCAGTGTTAATATTTGGTACAGAAGCCTTTGTTTGCAATTACAGAGGTCAAACGTTTCCTGTAGTTCTTGACCAGGTTTGCACACACTGCAACAGGGATTTAGGCCCACTCCTCCATACAGATCTCCTCTAGATCTGTCAGGTTTCGGAGCTGTTGCTGAGCAAGACAGAGTTTCAGCTACCTTCAAAGATGTTCTATTGGCTAGGCCACTCCAGAACCTTGATATGCTTCTTACGGAGCCACTCCTTGGTTATCCTGCTGTGTGCTTCAGGTCGTTGTCATGTTGGAAGACCCAGTCACGACCCATCTTCAATGCACTGACTGAGGGAAGGAGGTTGTTGCTCAAAATCTCACAATAAATAGCCCCATTCATCCTCTCCTTAATACAGTGCAGTCGTTCTGTCCCCTTCGCAGAAAAGCACCCCCAAAGCATGATGTTACCACCCCCATGCTTCACAGTAGAGATGGTGTTCTTGGGATGCAACTCATCCTTCTTTTTCCTCCAAACACGACGAGTGACGTTTAGACCAAAAATTCTACTTTGGTCTCATCTGACCACATGACTTTCTCCCATGCTTCCTCTGGATCATCCAGATGGTCATTGGCAAACTTCAGATGGGCCTGGACATGGGATGACTTGAGCAGGGGAACCTTCCGTGCAATGAATGATTTGAAACCATGATGGCGTAGTGTTCTACCGACCGTTGAAACTGAGGTCCCAGCTCTCTTTATGTCATTGACCAGCTCCTCCCTTGTAGTTCTGGGCGGATTCCTCACCTTTCTAATTATCAGTGATACTGCACGAGGTAAGATCTTGCATGAAGCCCCAGTCCAAGTGAGGCTGACAGTCGTTTTTAGCCTCTTCCATTTTCTGATTGTAAAATTATTTTTATTGAGTTTTTTCACGGACAATAAGCTTTGTCACAAATGATGAAACATTATGCATTATGACAAGTAGGTATATAACATAACATAACTTCTGTGTAGTTGTACATTGAGATGTTAGAAGCGATTACAGAAAACAGTAACAAGAGTCTGTACATTACTACATAGTTTTACAAAATTGCCATATGGTAATTCGAACCGGTTATGAACAAGGTGAGTAAAAGTTCAAGTATAGGGGGGGAGAGAAAGGGAAAAGGAAAACGGACCTTCGAAGGAACGGGTGGTCACAAGGCACGTTTTGGTTGTAGGTAGGGTGCAACAACATGCGAAGCATTACATAAAGTGGCATTGCGAAACTGTAACTTAGTTGGAATGGTTGATTCGTAGAGCGTTGTAAGTTTATGCCAATAAGGGGTTCTAGCTATACACAAAAAGCATATACTGTAGCATACCTGATGCTAGAGATCCATTATCGCTTTATAGGCCCTGCAATTTTAGGTGTCGGAAAAGTTTCTGTATTTTTTCCAGGGTCCCCAAATATTCTCAAATTTATGAGCTGTGCGGGAGTCCCAGTGTGCTATCTGTTCTAGGCGATATAGCTGATCACACTTCTGAATCCAATGTGGCTTTGTGGGAGGGTCTATAGACTTCCAACTCGCTGCAATCAATTACCTAGCTGCCGCTAACAGAATATTGCATAAGGTACGTGTAGGACTTGGGCATTTGAGATCATTGTATAGCCCAAAAAGGCACAACTTCGGGGATGCAGTGATAGTAACTTTAGTGAGGTCTGAAATGGTTTTACAGACAAGTTTGCCAGTAGGGTTTTATTTTATAACAGGTCCACCAAATGTGACCATGAGTGCCCACTTCACCCCTACATCTCCAACACTCCGGGATGCAATCTGGAAACATGCGGCTGAGGCGATGTGGTGTGTAGTACCATTGCGATAGTATTTTATAGCTGTTTTCCTGTAGTCTGGCGCACCTGGATACCCTGGATGGGTTTAATAATGCACTTTTGATTTCATTGGGGGTAAATGTGATATTGAGGTCTTTTTCCCAACGGGTAATATATGGTTGGGTGTCAGAACCAATTAGGGATAGTAGAAGATTGCATAATTTTGATATTTTGCCTTTTGGCTCTTTGACCTGTAAAGCCAATTTTTCGAACAGGGAATGCTCTTGAGGGTCGGAAAACCTCAATAGGCGTTTTTTCATACATTGACTAAAATGCGCCTAATGAAACGTAGACAAGCCTGCCATTAAAGGATGTTCCTGCAGGGTTTCAATTGACGGGACATCATTGTCTCGGCATATGTCAAAGACTGGGGATGACATATTTTTCGCTCTCTCTGGTAGAGTTTCCTGAAAATGAGTAGAGGAGTTGAGAAATACATCTCTTACTTGTAATAATACTTGATAATTCGGAGATATTTGTGTCAACCAATTTGAATCCCTCCACATCCGTAGAGTATAACCGGTGATGGGGCTGCGAGAACGTATTATGTTATTCATATGGTGGCGGTCTAAAAAGAGCAGGGAGCGGATCGGATGGGAAGATATACTATTCTCAACTACTATGTCTAGTCGATTTTCGAATGGTCTCAACCAGTCCAGGCACCTAGAGCACACTATCGCTTTGTGATACGTGTATAGATCCGGTACTCCAAGGCCGCCTGCTGCAGGGCGCTGCATTATTTGTTTACATGACAGTCTAGCTTTCCTACCCCCCCCCCCCCCCCAAAGGAATCTCTTTAGGAATTGGTATAGGTAGAGCTTGGAGGTAATATAGGATAGTGGGCATGAGTATGGACTTAATTAACACTCTACGGCCGAGCCAGGAGACAAAGGGTATATCCAATGAGCTTATCATGTCTTCAAGCCGTTTAGGTAATGGGACGAAGTTTTCTCTGAACAGGTGAGAGAATTCAGGTGTGAGTTTAACCCCTAAGAATGTTACAGATTGCGAAGTCCACTGAAAGGAGGTGAGTTTCTTGAAGTCATTCAAGTCTTTTGCTGGGATAGACAAATTTAAAACCGTAGATTTTGAAAGATTCACTGAGAAGTTGGAGAGTGTGTGGAAAATCTGTAGGTCTGACACAATAGCTGGGAGCGCAATCTTGGGATTTGTGATCAGCAGCAGAACATCATCTGCAAAGGCAGCGGTTTTATGAGTTGTGTCTCCTACAGACATACCCACAATGTCTGTGTTTTGTCTAAATGACTGCAGGAGAGTCTCGATTACTAAAACAAATAGCAACGGTGAAAGGGGGCATCCTTGTCTCGTGCCATTTGTTATGGGGAATCTTGGAGAGAGGGTGCCATTTACTAGGATACGTGCTGTGGGTTCTTGGTACATAGGCATAACCCCTGCTATGAAGGTGTCCGATATGCTGAATTTAGCCATGTATTGTGACATGAATAACCAGTCTACCCTGTCAAAGGCCTTTTCCGCGTCCATACTGAGAATGGCCAACGGTATTCTCTTTTTGTTGGCAAATTGCATGAGCTGAATAATTCTGATTATATTGTTTTTCCCTTCTCTACCAGGGATGAAACCTACTTGCTCTGCCGAAATGAGTTTTGGTAGATATATTTTTAATCTGTTGGCCAACAATTTAGCATATAATTTTAGGTCGTTGTTTAAAAGAGAAATTGGCCTATAATTCGAGCAGAGTGTGTGGTTGTCACTACCAGAGCTTTGAGACGTTCTCACAGCTCTGTTTCTCCACCCCTGTGATGATGTCACTACTAGAGTTTGGAGGAGTTCTCACTGCTCTGTTTCTCCGCCCCTGTGATGAAGTCTTTACTTTCTGTTTCCTTCCTCTCAGCTGTTCCTCCTGCGGTTGATTTCCCTGCCTTTAAATCACCCCTCCTCCTATTGTAGGGCGTGGATTATATTTCTCATTTCAGTTGTAGCTCTTGCTTGAGTATCTTCACTTGTAGCTATCAGTTCACTGGACCTGTGTTCTGCTACAGCAAGCACTCCGCATATTGCCAGCTGTCCTTGGATCCGTCTTCTCTGCGGCTGCAGCACCTTCAGCTAAGTGTGCAGACATTGTTGTGTACCTGGTTATTTTTTGACTGGATCTGAGGTGGCCACGGTTACCTCCATATACTGAGCAGGGCACCGGTGGCCGTGCCCCTTCCACTATTGTAGGGGTTACAGTGGTCATCAGTCTTAGGTACGTGGGCATGCCTCGTTCCGCCATTTGGATCCGGGCATGTGCTTTAGCAGCATAGGGAGAGCTTTGAGGGTCTGACAGGGGTCACCCTTTATCCTCCCTAGTTTGGGTCCGGTCAGTAGCTCTTTTTACTGTGTATACTCTTGTTGCTCACATACAGCCGTGACATTATAATCCACCAAAACCGTCCTTTTTTGACATGGATCCGCTTTCTGGCCTGGTTGACCGCATGCAGGGTCTTTCTTTGGAAGTAGCGGATCTCCGTCAATCTATGACTCAGCTTCAAGCATTGGGCTCTGCTCCGGCTCATGGAGTCTGTTGCGAGCCAAAGGTCTCACTTCCGGAAACGTTCTCCGGGGGCAGTGAGAATTTTGTTCGCTTCAGAGAGGCATGCAAACTCCATTTTTGCTTGTGTCCCCACTCCTCTGGTAAGGAGGAGCAGAGGGTGAGGATTGTCATCTCCCTGCTCAGGGGTAATGCTCAGACTTGGGCTTTTTCGCTGCCATCAGGGGATCCCTCCCTTTTTCGATGACCCGGATTGTGTTGCTCTGGCCGAATCTAACTTACGTGTTTTATGCCAGAACAAACTGTCTGCGGAGCTTTATTGTTCTGAATTTCGGAGATGGGCAGCTGATTCAGGTTGGAATGATGCTGCACTCCGGAGTCAGTTTTGTCATGGTCTCTCAGAGAGATTGAAAGATGCGTTTGCTTTCCATGAGAGACCAACGTCCTTAGAGTCTGCCATGTCATTGGCGGTACGCCTTGACAGGCGTCTAAGAGAAAGAAACAAGACCTCTCTGTCCAGCCATTGTCAGTCTAGGGGCAATGGTGCGGACTCATTCAGTGTGCAGGGGCCTCATCCTGTCTCGCTCCCCTCTGAGGAGGAGCCCATGCAGCTAGGTCGACTTGCCCCTGATAAAAGAGGATTTAGTCCTCAGAGTATGGTGTGTTTTTGTTGTGGGGGCATAGGTCATTTGGCAAATGTTTGTCCGTCTAGGAGATTTTTGAACTGTACTAAGAGCGATAATAAGAGAAAAACCTCAAAAGGTAAATCATCAAATCCTGCTTCATCTGCTACTTTGGGCAAAGTTGATGTAGGAATTGATGCTTTTCCTCTGACCTGCAGTTCCCGTTTTCTCCTGTCTGCCAGGGTAGCGCTAGAGAGCAAGGTCATTTCTTGTGAGATTTTTGTCAATAGTGGAGCGGCCGTCAATCTTATTGACACTCAATTTGTAGCCATGCATGGTTTTCAGGTTTGCACATTAGAAAAGGATATACCTGTTTTTGCTATTGACTCTGCTCCACTCTCACAGAGATCTCTGAAGGGCATTGTTCACAATATCCGGCTAGCTGTAGGTGACACTCATGTGGAGGATATATCTTGTTTTGTCCTTAACGGATTGCCTTCTCCTCTAGTTTTGGGGTTACCCTGGCTCACTAGACATAACCCCACTATTGATTGGCAAGGAAGGCAAATAAATGAGTGGAGTGACTTTTGTAGAGAGAATTGTCTCACAGCGACTTTTGCAGAGGTGTCTACTAAAACTGTGCCATCATTTCTCTCTGATTTCTCGGACGTGTTTTCCGAGAGCCGTGTTCAGGAGCTACCTCCTCACCGGGAGTTTGACTGTCCCATTAACCTCATTCCCGGCGCCAAGCTGCCAAAAGCACGCCTCTACAATCTCTCACAACCGGAAAGAATCGCAATGCGAACTTATATCTCCGAGAGTCTCGATAAGGGGCATATTCGTCCCTCAAAGTCACCTTTCGCCGCGGGGTTTTTTTTTTGTTAAAAAAAAAAGATGGCTCTCTGAGACCTTGCCTAGATTTTAGGGAGCTGAACCGTATCACGATTCGCGATCCCTATCCCCTTCCTCTGATCCCGGACCTCTTCAACCAAATTGTTGGGGCCAAGGTGTTTTCCAAATTGGATTTGAGAGGCGCGTACAACCTGGTCAGGGTCAGAGAGGGGGATGAATGGAAAATGGCCTTTAATACCCCTAACGGGCATTTCGAGAATCTCGTTATGCCTTTCGGCCTGATGAATGCTCCGGCCGTCTTTCAGCATTTTGTTAATAGTATTTTCTACCATTTAATGGGGAAATTTGTATTGGTGTATCTTGATGATATTTTGATTTTTTCCCCTGATGTTCAGACCCATCAGGATCATCTTTTTCAGGTTCTGCAGATTCTGCGGGAAAATAAATTGTACGCCAAGCTGGAGAAATGTCTTTTTATGGTATCGGAGATTCAATTTATGGGTTTTCTCCTCTCTGCTTCTGGTTTTCGCATGGATCCGGAGAAGGTCCGTGCGGTACTTGAGTGGGAGCTTCCTGAGAATCAGAAGGCATTGATGCGCTTTCTCGGTTTAGCGAACTATTACAGAAAGTTCATTTTGAATTATTCCTCTGTTGTCAAACCCCTTACTGACATGACAAAAAAGGGGGCGGATTTTTCCTCTTGGTCGGAGGAGGCGCTTGCAGCCTTTTCTAAGATTAAAGAGAGTTTTGCGTCTGCTCCCGTCTTGGTGCATCCCGATGTTTCCTTACCTTTTATTGTTGAGGTGGATGCTTCAGAGGTGGGTGGGGGTGCAGTTTTGTCCCAGGGCCCTTCTCCTGCCAAATGGCGACCCTGTGCCTTTTTCTCTAAAAAACTCTCACCGGCAGAGAGAAACTATGATGTGGGAGATAGGGAGTTGTTGGCCATCAAGTTGGCTTTCGAGGAATGGCGCCATTGGTTGGAGGGGGCCAGGCACCCTATCACCGTTTTTACCGACCATAAGAATCTGGCATACTTGGAGTCGGCCAGGTGTATGAATCCGAGACAGGCCAGATGGTCTCTGTTCTTCTCCAGATTCAATTTTGTCGTTACATTCCGACCTGGGATCAAAAATGTGAAGGCTGATGCTCTCTCTCGCTGTTTTCCGGGTCCCATTTTGGCGGAGGGGGTAGTTGTTTCTGCTCTATATTCCGATTTGGAGGCCGAGGTCCAGGCTGCCCAGACTGAGGCACCTGCCCGTTGTCCTTCTGGGAAGTTGTTCGTGCCTCCTGAGCTACGTCACAAACTCTTTAAGGAGCATCATGATACGGTTCTTGCTGGTCACCCCGGGAGTAGAGCCACGGTAGATCTCATTGCTCAGAGATTTTGGTGGCCGGCTCTTCGTAAGTCGGTGGAGGGTTTTGTGGCTGCTTGTGAGACGTGCGCTCGCGCTAAGGTCCCTCGTTCACGGCCTTCAGGTTCCCTTCTCCCGTTATCCATATCTTCCCGTCCTTGGACACACCTGTCCATGGACTTTATCACGGATCTTCCTCGTTCCTCGGGGAAGTCGGTGATCCTGGTGGTGGTGGACCGTTTTAGCAAGATGGCTCATTTCGTACCTTTCCCTGGTTTACCCAATGCTAAAACGTTGGCGCAAGCTTTTGTCGACCATATTGTTAAATTGCACGGCATTCCCTCTGATATTGTTTCCGATAGAGGCACGCAGTTTGTGTCCAGGTTCTGGAAGGCTTTCTGTTCTCGCCTGGGGGTTCGGCTGTCCTTCTCTTCTGCTTTTCACCCGCAGTCGATTGGTCAGACTGAGCGCCTCAATCAGAATCTGGAGACATATTTGCGCTGTTTTGTGGCAGAGAACCAGGAGGATTGGTGTTCATTTCTCCCTCTTGCTGAGTTTGCTCTGAACAACCGTCGTCAGGAATCTTCTGATAAGTCACCATTCTTTGGTGCATATGGGTTCCATCCGCAGTTTGGGACATTCTCGGGAGGGGCTCTTTCTGGTTTACCTGAGGAGGAGAGATTTTCCTCGTCTTTGTCTACCATTTGGCAAAAGATTCAGAGTAATCTTAGAAAGATGAGTGAGAAGTATAAGCGTGTGGCTGATAAGAGACGTGTGCCTGGTCCGGACCTGAATGTGGGTGATCTGGTGTGGTTGTCTACAAGAAATATTAAACTGAAGGTTCCCTCCTGGAAATTGGGTCCCAAGTTTATTGGGCCTTATAAAATCTTGTCAGTCATCAATCCTGTTGCCTTCCGTCTTGATCTTCCACGGGTTTGGAAGATACATAATGTATTTCACAGATCTCTCTTAAAACCATATGTCCAGCCCACGGTACCCTCCTCTTTGCCTCCTCCTCCGATTTTGGTTGATGGCAATCTGGAGTTTGAGGTTTCCAGAATTGTGGACTCTCGCATTGTCCGCGGTTCTCTTCAGTACCTCGTTCATTGGAAGGGTTATGGTCCTGAGGAGAGGATGTGGGTTCCGGTGTCGGACATTAAAGCCACTCGCCTCATCAGGGCATTTCATAGGGCTCATCCTGAGAAGGTGGGTCCTGGGTGTCCGGAGTCCACCCGTAGAGGGGGGGGGGTACTGTCACTACCAGAGCTTTGAGACGTTCTCACAGCTCTGTTTCTCCACCCCTGTGATGATGTCACTACTAGAGTTTGGAGGAGTTCTCACTGCTCTGTTTCTCCGCCCCTGTGATGAAGTCTTTACTTTCTGTTTCCTTCCTCTCAGCTGTTCCTCCTGCGGTTGATTTCCCTGCCTTTAAATCACCCCTCCTCCTATTGTAGGGCGTGGATTATATTTCTCATTTCAGTTGTAGCTCTTGCTTGAGTATCTTCACTTGTAGCTATCAGTTCACTGGACCTGTGTTCTGCTACAGCAAGCACTCCGCATATTGCCAGCTGTCCTTGGATCCGTCTTCTCTGCGGCTGCAGCACCTTCAGCTAAGTGTGCAGACATTGCTGTGTACCTGGTTATTTTCTGACTGGATCTGAGGTGGCCACGGTTCCCTCCATATACTGAGCAGGGCACCGGTGGCCGTGCCCCTTCCACTATTGTAGGGGTTACAATGGTCATCAGTCTTAGGTACGTGGGCATGCCTCGTTCCGCCATTTGGATCCGGGCATGTGCTTTAGCAGCATAGGGAGAGCTTTGAGGGTCTGACAGGGGTCACCCTTTATCCTCCCTAGTTTGGGTCCGGTCAGTAGCTCTTTTTACTGTGTATACTCTTGTTGCTCACATACAGCCGTGACCTTATTAGGTTTGGGGATTATAGTAATCTGTGCTGATAACATATCCCTGGAGAAGGTTACACCATCTCTTGCCTTATTGCAAAAGTGTAATAATCTGGGTAATAAAACTTCTTTGAAGGTAGAATAATAGAGGATTGGGAGTCAATCAGGACCTGGGCTTTTGTTAAGAGGGGAGTTTTTTAAAGCTGTTTGCAGTTCTGATAGCGTAAAAGGGGAGCTTAGCTTGACCATCTGGGCTGTAGACAATGAGGGCGGATTCAACGTACTTAGCCATGATTGTATATGTAGTTTCCTCAAGTTTGTCTGGTCGGGAGATACATCACTACGTAGATTGTATAGTTGTTTATAGTATATGCAGAATTGTTCTGCTATCAGATCTGTTTTATGGACTAGCTGCGAATCCTGGGACTTAATTTGAGATATGTAGGACGCAGCTTTCCTCTTTTTGAGTTGAGAAAACATTAATTTTGAGGCTTTATTGCCATGAGCATAGTATTTATATTGGGTTGAGAGGAAAAGTTTGGCTGTATTAGCTTTTAATATGTTTTTTAATTCAGATCTCAGGTTCTCCAGTATCCAGCAATCTTCTATGTTGCGTTTCCAACCTGGAAATTTCCAAGGTAAGGTCTGCAATCTTTTTCTGTTTTAGATTTTTTTGTATAAGCGCCTAGAGCTATCAAGTGGCCTCTAATGACTGTTTTATGTGCATCCCATAGCATCATTGGGGATATGACTGTGGACTTGTTTAACCGGAAGTACTCTTCTAGCAGGTCGGCCAGGTTTGTAATGTGAGGACTACGTAAAAGAGTCTCATTGAGTCTCTATCTAAATTCTGCTTTAGGCATATTTGGTATAGTGAAGGAAATAGTAACTGGGGCATGATCTGACAAAAGAATACTCCCGATTTTTGTGGAGACACAATTGCTAAGAGATTGCATGGGAAGGAAAATATAATCCAATCTGTGGTACGATTGATGGGCTGCTGAGTAAAATGTATAGTCTTTTCCAGTAGAGTGCATTGCTCTCCAGACATCCACTAAACCAAATTGGGACAAGGCGGTATTTATTCTATTCAAAGCTATCTTTGTCAATGCTGATGCACCCGATGATGAGTCTAAATGGGGTACCAATGCAGCATTTAGATCGCCTCCTAGAAAGGCTATGCCTTCTGCAAAGTCTCCAAACTTATTGATGGTATCTAGAAGCCATTTAGCTTGCCCTGTGCTAGGAGCATAGACATTGCCAATACTGAACAATTGGGGGCCAATTGTACCCTTCACAAATATGAATCAGAAAACAAGTCAGTATCTGGTGTGGCCAACATTTGCCTCACGCAGTGCAACACATCTCCGTCGCACATAGTTGATTAGGTTGTTGATTGTGGCCTGTGGAATGTTGGTCCACTCCTATTCAATAGCTGTGCGAAGTTGCAGAATATTGGCAGGATCTGGAACACGCTATCGTATAGTCAGATCCAGAGCATCCCAAACATGCTCAATGGGTGACATGTCCGGTGAGTAAGCTGGCCATGCAAGAGTACCTTTCATTGGTTTTTGTATTCCAAACTGGAATGCTTAGCAGATAGCGCAGCCCTTGTAGATGGTAACACCCCACTCTGCTGCTGTGCCCCCCGATGTTTTTGGCACCCTATATGCTATTTTGGACCATCAGTATAGGGAGCAGGAGACATCTGGTTTCCTCAGTGGGTGTCTCCCATCCCTGGCTGTGACGCTGTCCAATTGCAGCGGAGCACATCACTGCAAGGGAGAAGGTGAGCTATTCTCGTAAGTTTTGGTAAATCTCATGAGAACAGGCTCGAGTGAAATCTCATGAAAATTCTTTTTAAAGAGGCAGTGCTGTGGTGGATCTAGTCCCAAATGGAGACAAAATTAAAAAGTCTTATGACCATTTGCAGTTCTAAGTCACTTCGACCTTTTTTGTCACCATCTGGAGCACTGAGCGTGGCCACTAGAATGACAACAGGGAGGAATTGATCTTGCTTACAATGCAGGTCAGTTGAATTTTCCCATGTGAGCATGTGATCCCACTTCATGTGCTGAAGTAGAGTTGTATGGGGTCATTTATCAAAGTTGTGTAAAGTAGAACTGACTTAGTTGCCCTTAGCAACCAATCAGATTCCGCCTTTAATTTTTCACAGCTCCTTTGGAAAATGAAAGGTGGAATCTGATTGGTTGCTATGGGCAACTAAGCCAATTCTATTTTACACCAGTTTCATAAATGACCCCAGCAGCTCCTACATTTGTGCCTTAACAGCTATGTCTTATTCTTTACCTGCAGAGCTTGCACACAGTGATGATTTTGTTTGTAGGCAATGGCAGGAAACGTACCTACATGGTAGATGTTCACCTTTACCCACTACCAACAACACTTAATAATGCCCTACTCATCACCCTGATCCCTTTCTCAGGTCCTGTCCAACACATAACCATCATCATCATCCCTGCCACTTTTCTCATGGGCTCTTTACCCTCCTCACGATTCTTGCCCTGAGCACCAATGCCACCACAGCTACCAGTGCCCCTACCACCACCCCTATGGCTACAAGTGCCACTACTACCTTACCACCACCAACACAGGTATACATTTCAGTCATGTCCTCTACCTCTGCCTGATCCTCCTTCTCATCACAGTCCATACGATGACTGTTTTCATACAACTCATCAACAGGAATAGAGATGAGCGAATCTAAGCTGACGAAGTCGAATTTGTTCAGAATTTCAGGAAAAATTTGAATCTGAACGAATGCGAATTTCCTCGCGCTTCGTGGTAATGAATCACAATTTTTCCTAACATGGCAACTAGCCGGCTACAATGGAGGTTAAAATGGCGGCTACACGTGTGAGGACATGGGGCAAGGAACTCTGGGAAGGCGGGAAAACCCATAATGCCATGCATGTAGCCAATCAGCAGCCAGCTAGTCCGGTGATGTCACAGCTCTATAAATACAAGAACAAAAAGGACCGGCACTCACTGAAGTAGTCTGCAAATCTCTTGTTCATTGTCACATAATCCTGTGACGCGTTTCGACACTCGCAGGTTTCATTGTCAAACAGCAATACACATATTACAAAAAAACACCATTAAATAGCCCAACCCTTCATTAAGGTGTGTGCATCACATGATCGTGATGTCATAAGACACACCTCCTAAAAACAGATCGATCACACATACAAAAGGTTTGTACACTTTTTACCAACAGCAATGTGGGACCGCGATGGGGTCGAATGTCGCACCGCCATATGCAAATTGTTACATGGCGCGATTTGAACGCGTATACAGCATTGCATTTTTTGGCATCGATTTATCGACGATGTGTTTTGCATATGGCGGTGCGACATATCGCCCCTTAAGCGATTTTCTGAGACCATTAATTCGGTGTGGCCTGAACTTCAATTTACTATACAATTTGATAGTAGCAGAGTCTCCTTCCTGGATACGTGGGTGATTAAAAGTGCAGAGAATAGGATTGTAACTGATCTATATACAAAGGACACAGATCATAATAGTATACTGTTTTATACCAGCAATCACCCCACTAATACAAAAAGGGCATTACCATATTCTCAATACCAACGGGTGAGACGTATTGTGGGGGATCCTGAACAATGTGAAATCAGATTAAATGAAATGTCAGCTAGGTTTTCAGAAAGAGGATTTCACATTTTCTTAAACAACAAAAAAATAGAATTCCACAGACTAAAGATGGAAAAATAAAAAAGCCTTTTATCCCGTTAGTGGTAAAGTATCATCCATGGATACAGAAAGTTCGCACTATAGTGAATAAACATTGGCATATTATCCGTGAATCTTCTCCTCTGATAGAGGAGTTCCAACAATGGCCAATGGTATGTTACAAAAGAACAAAGAATATTTGCGATAAAATCGTAAGGGCCGATATTGGGAGTGATGCAAGGGAGTTGAAACAGAAAACACTTGCGTCTCCAAGACAGGGTACTTTTCCCTGCCTCGGGTGTGTACACTGTTCGAGTGTCATCAAGAGCCCTTACATCACCCATCCAAGATCAGGGGAGCACATCCCTATCAAAGGCTTCTTTACATGCGATAGTAATTATGTCATATACATTTTAAAATGTCCATGATGTCTTTTGTATGTAGGGGAAACTTCCACAAGAATAAAAGATCGATTCAGTAAGCACAAGTCCACGATCAGGAAGGCTAATCTGCTACTCCCAATACCATACCATTTTCATCAAGCGAGACACAATATATCGCAGTTGCGATTTCAGATCATTGAAGGGGTTAAACAACCCAGGAGAGGCGGTGACAGAAACTTAATATTGAGAAAGAAGGAGGCCTATTGGATCCATAGGCTCCAAACTTTGGAACCTATGGGTCTGAACCGTGACTATGAATTAAACAGCTTTTTATGAAGGATCGTTTTTATTGTATAATTTTTTTTTTCTTTCGTTTTTTCAATAGTTTGTCTCTTAATAAAGTTTTCATTTTTTTTATGTGGTTTTGCAATTTAAGACGATCGAATTGAGCTGCTACCAATATTCGTATGAAAATATGGATGAATTATATGATGGTCATATTGATACATGCTTCTCTGTAGGTGAGATGCGATGTTGTGTGGCAGCTTATGGACACGAACAGGAGAAGACCATATTCAAGCTGAGATTTATTATTTTTGCTTAAATGAATATTTGCTTAAATTGTGTGTCTACATCTGTTTTTAGGAGGTGTGTCTTATGAAATCACGTTCATGTGATGTGCACACCATTATGAAGGGTTGGGCTTGTAACGCACCAAGTTGATCAGTTAGGATCTCAACTGTGGAATCAAAGTTCATCCACTTCTACCACACTGCCTGAGTGTTTGGCTGTGTGAATTGCGGCTGCTCAGTATGAACCCCAGGCGGCTCTCTCAATCTCAGGCGGAGAGTTTGGGGTTAGCAAAATCATATACCGCATAACAATCTAATTGGTAGCTATGAGGAGGAAGGTCCCCTATTAGTTGAAGGGGATACGAGGTATTTCATAGCATGTCCTCAGGTGAGGAGTAACCCTGTGATACCCACTCTCAGCACCGGAGGTTCCCTCCACTCTCAATTGCAGTTGTAATAGTAAAGCCTGATTGCAGGCAGATACTTGCAGTTAGTAGTCCCTGGCGAGGGAGCCAGCAGCGGGGGAGCCAGTGGACGAAGGTGGGGAGTCCTCCAGGGTGTTCGGGGTTCCAATCCGGAATCGGGAATAGCGTCCTCTGGGTGAAAGGAGTTGACAGGGTGCGCACTCCAAATTAGTGGAACACCCTGTACAGCCCCTGGCTCCCATTTATTGGCCGGAGCATGAGTGGGCGGAGCCACTAGACGGCCCGGCGGCCATTGCGTTCCACGCTGGAATGCAAACCAGCGTCCTATTACAGACGGCCGCTGCGTTCCACGCTGGAACGCAACCCAGCGTACCCTTACAGGGCTATTTAATGGTGTTTTTTTGTAATATGTGTATTGCTGTTTGACAAAGACACCTGCGAGTGTCGAAACGCGTCACAGGATACAGGATTATGTGACAATAAACCAAGAGATTTGCAGATGACTTAGTGAGTGCCGGTCATTTTGTTCTTGTTTTGTGGATGCCAATCCTAGGACGCGAGCACCACAAATTACCTAACCATCAGTGCCGACCTATTTGGACTCTGTAGCTCTATAATACGGCGGCCTCTTAGATTCTGCCATTCACCATCGTACTTTGTTCAGGGACAGGACGTGTATGCAGGCGCTAGGGGAGAGTGAAAGAAAAACTAATTGTTAAAAAAAAAAAGGAAAGAAGCGATTTACTAGTGAAATGATAGTGAGAGGAATCATTTACAGCAGGGAGAGACGTGTGCAGATGCTAGGGAGAGTCATAGGAAAATCCTCATTGTAAAAAAAAAAAGCGATTTACAAGTGCAGGGAAACATTACTTGGGATCCAGATAGTCTCATAATACAGCTCTGTCATTCCAGCAATTAGTTATTGGGGTGCAAGTGCTGTGTTGAAAAGCCTTCTTGTAGCTTTTATTTGTGGAAAAAGATAAATATATACGCAGGTCACTTTTGCTGTTAACTGTGCTGATATAATTTTGTGGCCTATTTCATACAATACGAGAAATATTTACGCAGGTCACTTTTGTTGCTATTTGCGCCTAAAATCGTTATTGCCATATTTCTAGGAAAAAATAGACTTAGTTCATATTTCGTTTTATTTGTGCTAAATCGTTTCTTGTCATATTTCAATATGAGAAAAATAAACACAGTTCACATTTGGTGTTAGTTTGCGCTAAAAGTGTTCATTGCCATACAGATGTACCATGGTTAGCACTCCCGCTGTTACTCAAATTTCTTAACTCATTTCATTATCTTGAGACAAAAGCCATTGAAAAGCAATTGAGGGTGTTTGCTTAGATTAGATAACCAAACTCTGAAATCTCAGAAAAAGGAGTGCTAACCATGTTACATCGGTACTTATAGAGAAAAAGAGAAAAATAGACTAAGTTCATATTTGCTCGTTATTTGCGCTAAAAGCTGAACGTGCTCCTGTCCAAGTTGCTGGTGCTTCAAGTCCCTCCCTTTACAAGTGGTGGACTCTGCACCTTTTCAGAGAACTGATGGCTTGTGCTGAGTCGAGGTGGAGAGTCCCAAGCCGTTATTTCTTTGCGAAAAAGGCAGTACCATCCCTGCACACATATGTAGAACAGAAGGTGGGCCAGTCCATGAGCCTGTCAGTGGTCTGCCAAAGGGAACGGCAGTGCCAACGTGTGGAGCTGTAACTATGGTCAGGGACAATACATGTATTTTACGCCCACTGTGGTGAATGTGGTTCCTGCACAGCCACACACAGCAACTTGGACAGGTGACGCCGCTTCCATCCTCCACTTTGTCACACCGTTGTCTGCGACAATGTCCGCCCTCTGCCTTCTCATCCTCCAACTATGTCCTCAGCCTCTACTGCAGGGACAAGTCGCAGTGCCCCTCCAGCATACCACATGTGCAGGGCTCAGCGGTGTCACTCTGTTCTGCAACTGGCTTGCCTTGGTGAACGGAGTCACACAGAGGAGCAAACTGCTCCGTGTGGTGCATCACAAGAAATCGAATCCTGGCTTTCTCCCCGACAACTCAAAATCGGATCTATGGTGACCGACAACGGGAAGAACATTGTGTCGGGTGCTAGCGTCATGGGAGGCTGAGCCATGCGCCCTGCATGGCACACATGTTCAATCTGTTTGTCCAGCAGTTCCTGAAGTCTTCCACCCATCTGCAAGAAATCCTAAAAATGGGCCAGGAAAACTTTGTATGCACTTCAGCCACTCGTATATCCGCAAAGCACACCTCCTTGAGTTGCAGCGGCAGAACAGCATCCTCCATATGTTGGGCCAACTATATGAACAGAGAAAGGCCATTCAATGATTTCTTGATGAGGCAAGAGGATAGTAGTACTCTCCCCTGTGTAACTTCGATGTCAGCCACTGGCAGCTCATGCGTGACACCTGCCGTTTGCTCAGGCCCTTTGAGGATGCCACGTATTCGCCAGGACTGTGGATGAACGTCGTCATTCCACTGCTTCATGTCCTGGAACAGATGGTGGTAACAATAGGCTGGTAAGGGCACAGGAGACATGGCGCCTCGATCTCACGGCCACATGAGCCCTGTGGGGGATGAACTGGAAGAGGAGGAGGAGGAAGACATTGGAGCACAGGCAATGTGTAGCAAAATAGATGGTTTTTCTACTCAGCTGACAGGACAGGAGGAGCAGGAGCATCCAGAAGAGCTACATGATGATGAGGAAGACGAGACAGAGGATCCAGACACACCGTGGCTGTATGCAGTGGAGATGGAGACCGGGAGTCCCTCCAAGTCACTTGCATAAATGGCCCGCTACATGCTCACTTGCGTTGTGACAGCCAAATTGTCACCATTCGGCAGAGGGATGACTTCTGGCTCTCCACCTTGTTGAACCCTTGCTACCGGTCCAGAATGGGGGCCCTTTTACACCCACCGAGAGGGAGGACAAACTAAACTACTACAGAGACATCCTATGTAGTCAGTTGGCCGCTGCCTATCGGCCCCATCGGCCATGTTCTCGCAGGTCTGACCGGTGGAGCCCTCTGCGCTCATGTTTCACTGCCATGGCTGCTCGGGAGGGCTGGGGTGGCAGGAGCAGTACTAGCTCCATCAGCAGCAGCCTGCGTCTAGAGTAGCTGATGAGTAGGTTTATTCACCCGCATAGTGAAGAAACTACTCACCAGCAGCAACAGCAGCTAGACCTGGAGCAGGACCTGAACCAGCAGGTGGTGGCATACTTGAACAGCACCCCGCCACCCCACATTGAAGATCCGCTGGTGTACTGGGTAGCCAAACTGGATTTGTGGCTGCAACTAGCAGAGTTTGACCTGGAAAAGCTGTCCTGCCCGGCCAGTAGTGTGGCATCAGAGCGGGTGTTTAGTGCGGCGGGGGCCATAGCTACCACAAGGAGAACTCTCCTGTCCACCCAAAATGTGGAGAGACTGACCTTTGTCAAGATGAATCAAGCGTGGATCAGCCAGGATTTCGAACCACCAATTCCTGATGCATCAGACTAGATCATCCATGGTGCCACACCAACACTTTGATACAAGAGACCGTTTTCTTCTACCTGCCTCAGCTACTACTTTGATGCTGCAACCCACCTGATGCCACACATCTGATGCCAAGAGCCTCTTGTTTCACCCACCTTCATCAGCGGGTACTGGTATTGCCACCCACCACGCCACTCTGTTACCGGGTCACTTTCAGGTCTCCTGATACAGCTGTTGCTGCCATCTCCAAACTATGTCACCTTGCCACTCTGTGGTCACCTCCTGCTGCTGCCATCTCCACACTATGTCAGCTTGCCACTCTATGGTATCCTTCTGATGCTGATGCTGCCATCTTCACACTATGTCAACTTGCCACTCTGTGGTCTCCTCATGCTGCTGCTGCTGCCATCTCTAAACAATGTCACCTTGCCACTCTGTGGTCTCCTCCTGCTTCTGCCATCTCCACACTATGTCACCTTGCCACTCTGTGGTCTCCTCCTGCTGCTGCCATGTCCACAATATGTCAGTTTGCCACTCTGTGGTCTTCTCATGCTGCCGCCACCATCTCCCCCTTATGTCACCTTGCCACTCTGTGGGATCCTGCTGCTGCCATCACCACACTATGTCACCTTGCCACTCTGTGGGATCCTTCTGCTGCTGCTGCCATCTGCACACTATGTCACCTTGCCACTCTGTGTTCCCCTCCTGCTGCAGCCATCTCCACACTATGTCACCTTGCCACTCTGTGTTCTCCTTATGCTGCTGCCATATCCACACTATGTCACCTTGCCACTCGGTGGCCTCATCATACTGCTGCTATCTATACACTCTGTCATTGTGCCACTCGGTGGCCTCCTCATACTGCTGCCAACTCCAAACTCTGTCATTGGGCCACTCTGTGGTCTCCTCATGCTGCTTCCACCTCACCACTATGTCAAAGGTCCACTCTGTGGACTCCTCATGCTGTTACCACCCTCCCCACTTCATGACTGGTCCACTATGATCTGTCAGAAGAAAGGAAAAATGAGACGCACAAGGGATCCTGTATGTGTAGCAGCTGTAAGGCCTGTATGGTCCCATCAGATTTGGCTTATGATTTGGTAGCCAAAAGTAGGAGTGGGTACAAAACACAAAAGACATGCAAATATTCCATTCATGTGTCATCTGTGTTTTAGATCCACTCCTGTTTTTTTTTTTTTTTTGCATTAGCAATACTGATGGATTATTGAGCAAATGCTGACCCAGTGAAGGCGTATGCTCCACAGACAGGATCCGTTTTTTGTGGGTTATTATTCTGACAGATCAGAGGAAGGGCAAATTAATCAGCAACGTCAACACAAACTTACTGCTGACACCCTCTCCACTCTGTCAGGGGGCTCTACTTGTATAAGCGTTTAATAGAAAAGGTTCTGTAGACATCTATGTGGAATCAGCTGACGAGGGTGTAAAAGGAGTGCGCCTATTTTTTACACTAACATCAACCTGTAAGGCTGAGTTAATACTTGAGTTATTTGGTCGGTTTTGCCCAAATAAGTAAAGTGTGCAGTGTGATTCTAATAGCGACGCCTGTCATCTGCATGTCATACTGACTGACAGTATTATTTCACTACCCCAGCACACTCCCTATGCGTGTTACTGCAAGGCACAGTGTTGTACACCCATATAAAGGCTCTATGCAGCCCGGAAATAGCAGTTTTTTATCGCGATTCGCTGCAAATATATTCGGATCAAAGCAAATTTTTTCAGAAAATTCGTCAAACCGGCCGAATAGAATTTTTGAGAAATCCGCTCATCTCTAAACAGGAACACTAACTTGAATATCTCCCTTAGCACTCAGGGTGTTGTCTCAACACTAGGAAGGTCTGTGAAGACAGATAATAAAAATAAAATGTTTCTATCAGGCCTCAAAATAACAAAAAAAAAAAAAAAGGAGCAGGAGGAATGCATGGAATACTTGCTCAAGGCACGTTAGACTTAGGAGGTAACATCAACAGCACCCTGCTATGATTGAGATGATGAGTAAGCCATCTAGTCCACAATGTCATCCACTTCCTCTACATTAATATTTCTTTGGCTACTGGAGTTGAGGGAAAAATGTGGCCTGCTACTACTACTGGCTAAAAGGCTAGTGCTGACACTGCTGCTACTGCCACTTGGGCTACAGCCACCAACATTTTCACTGGCATATGAAGTGGCAAGGGAGTTTTGTCTTAAATTACCCCATCCAGTGGCACTCTGTTTTCTACCATAGATTTTATTTTTGACTCGTTAGTTAGCAAGAAAAACAATCAGAAGTTATAAAGTCTACTCACTAAAAGTGCACTGTATTGCAGAATAATAATACATCAGGCACACTGTGATCAACTGAACTTATTGAACTTTGGTATAGCTGCTATATAACTGCGATGCAGAACAATAACACAAGCACACTGAGCTACAGAATGTAATATATTAAATTTGGAAATTGCAAAAAAATTGTTAAATGGTTACTTGGACAGAGTCCAATATAATTGCTGTATAACAGATGCAGAGCAATACATCAAGCACACAATCAGCACCAGGATTAATATAATAATATTGTAGAAGATTTGAAATTGTGAATGATTTGATGAAAACTGGGGTGATTCACATTAATATGGAATTGAATTGCAGAGCACTAGCTGTAGCAGCGCTCACAGTAATGAGTAGTCAGCCTGCCTGACTATAGGTCCTCTTAAATGGGTAGATATTTTTGCATTAACAAATAGCAAGCAACAATTTAGCAAACGTTTTTCAGGAGACGTTCAATTACACTAAAAAATAATAAATATTTTCACTGTTTTCTAGCTATTAAGATAGTTACTTGTTCACTCCTAGAGCATTTACATTGCTAATGACTGGCAGAATTCTGATTAGACAGGGGGATGTGGAGGTGACTAATAAATTTTTTGTCAGGCATATTCATTGAATCCATGAAAAACTATTGATTACGGTATTTATAAAAAAAAATTACTGAAAATTTAAATAACATTTTAGCAGTATTAATTCCAAGTACAACAATACACAGTCTGCCCACATAACAAGTATAAGAAATCTACCCACATAACAGATATAAAAAATTGTGTAACTTTAAACAGACAAAAACATACAAATCTAGTGAATAATCTGTGCTGTTTTAGGAGATTTCAAACACTCCCTATTCAATTCCAAATTCAAATTGACTCGGATCGCCTGCTAACTATCAAAACTTATCGTCCATCTCCCCCCCACCCCCCCATGATGGTCATCTCGGTAAACTCCACCAGTGGTCGCTCCAGTCTCTCCCCCCTCTCACCCAGCCCCGCCCCGGGGTAAAGATGACACACATTCAGGACATACCACATATTCCTCATATCTCTCAATTCTTGCCAATAGGTTCTTCCATTCCCTAATGTTCGGTGCTCTTTTTGATCCCCACTCTCTTGCGATAATAACCTTTGCCACCAAAAGGCCTCTTGTCCAGACCCTTTTTTTCTCTCTTACCCCAATTGATGATGGTAAACAGCCTAGAATGGCCACTTCTGGTTTATATGGAAGAGATATGGAAGACTCTGCAGTTAGAAATCCAAAGACCTCTCGCCAGTACGATTGCATACTTGAACAGGTCCATATCATATGAATATAGTTAGCAGACTCTTCACTACATCTCCAGCATTTTGATTCTCGTTCTTTATAAATGTTGCTGAACAATATAGGAGTGAGATATATTCTGTGGATAATGTTAAAGGAAATAATCCTAAAATTACTAGAAATCGTTGACTTTTTGATGTTTTTGCATATGTTCCCCCAGACTATTGTGTTTAATCCTATATCCTTTATCCATTTTTCCTCACTGTTAAATTTTTATATTTTCCCCATTCCCTTCCTTATTATCCTATACACTTGGGAAGTGGTCACCCTTGTTGTTGTGTGTTGATAACAAAAATCTATGAAATCGTGTTTTATAGTATTCCCTATTTTGTGTAGCTTCAAACGCGTGTTTTAATTGGTGGTACTGGAATTGACTCATTAAATCTGTATTTTTACAGGGACATAATTCTTTTAGTGCTCTTATTGTCCCGTTCTTTACTAACTGTGATACATAAATAATACCTTTATTTTCCCAGTATTTATAATCAGTGATTAATTGAAACTCTACAATGTTGCTATTACACCACAAATGTGAGAAATGTGAAGTATTCAAGATTCCTAGTATTTTTTTTAATCTTACCCAAAGACAAATCAACCATTCGGCATATTGGGCATTTTTTCCCTTTATTTTTGATGAATCCCGTCTCAAGCATGCCGAATATACTATATTTTGGGCCACTAAAGCCCTGTTCCAAATATTATTTTATATTATTTCCCCCTGATTTTAGCCACTGCGTTTGGGGAGCTAAGTAGTATCCCTGAAAAAAGGGGACAGATAGTTCTCCAGCCTCTTCCGCTAACCAGAGTTATTTTTATTTTACCCAGATTAAATCATTCAGCAGTCGTTCCAGAAGGTTAAAGAAACAATCCTCTATCCAAACTGGACATGCTGCCAAAATATATAAAATCTGGGGAAGCAAAACCATTTTTATTAAGGCAATTCTGTCCGCCTGGCCCATTGGTAGCTTCTGCCAGACACCAATTTTACTTTTGCATCTAGTCAACAGGGAAATAACATTCAATTTCACAAAATCTGGAATGCTTACACTCAACTTTATACCCAGGTATTCCATAGATTCCGTAGTTTTTAATATCCTGATTCCTAGGAGATCCAATGGGCCTTTCCGGTCAAGCGGGAGGAGGACCGATTTTGCCCAGTTAACCTTATATCCCGAGATATCACTAAATTTATTGATTAGTGCCATAATATGAGACAGCTGCGATGTTGGGTTCTCCAAGAAAATCAGAATGTCATCTGCATACATACTTATCTTATCAGAGATCCCTTCATACCAAAACCGGAGATCCCCTCGTCCGATCTAATTTTGGCTGATGGTTCTATAAATAACGCGAACAGTAAGGGAGAGAGGGGAGATCCCTGTCTTGTTCCTCTATGCAGCTCTATTTGCTCAGACCATACTCCATTGATATTAATTCTAGCTTTGAGGTGATTGTACAGGTTCTGGACCCATTTAATGAAATATTTGCCCATATTCATTCTGTACATTACTTTCCAGAGATAATTCCACTCCACCCTGTCAAATGCCTTTTCAGCATCTAATAACAGGATGGAGCAGGAGCCTCCCCCCTGCGCAGCCTGCATATTCAAAAAGGCTCTACGTATGCTAGATTGCACTAATCTCTTTGGTATAAATCTGGTCTGATCTGGGTGGATTAATCTATCAATGACTCCCTTTAGCCTGTTAGCAAATATTTTTGCACATATTTTATAGTCAGTATTTAAGAGGGAGATCGGGTGATACGCACCGATCTCTCTCTCATCCTTACCCTTTTTTAAAATAAGTGCGATCACTGCTTCAGATAGGGACACAGGGAGCTCACCTGTCTCAAAGGTGTTATTTAGAACCTGTAATAACATTGGCAGGATTATATCACCATATTGACGGTAGATTTCAAATGGAAGTCCATCCGTCCCTGGAGAGGAGTTTCCCTGAATGGTCCTGACTGCCTCAGACAGTTCATGTAGTTCTATAGGTCGATTTAATATTTTACTCTCCAGCTCTGTTAATTCTGGGAGATTGATTTTCTCCAGGAATTTTTCAACCTCTCCGTCCTGCCGATTTCTATTATTTGTGTATAGGATTTTGTAATACTTTACAAACTCTCGCTCGATCTCCTCCGGACATGTGGTAACCTTTCCGTTTCCCAGTTTAATATTTTTTATTCTATTGATTTTTTTGGGTTTTAAATCAGAGATGACAAAAGGTTTCCTGGTTTCCCTGCCTGCGAGAAGTATTTAGCTCCTGTAAAGAAAACCCTGTGTTGTGCCTTTTCGAAAAGATAATTTTTATACTCCAATCTTGCCTCTTCAAACTGTGTTTGTACAGTAGCACCTATATTTTTAACTAAGTCTCCCTGTAGGTTCTGGACCTTTTTTTAAGAGCTAGTTCTTTTGCTGCAAATTCTTTCTTTTTCCAGTTAATCTTGGCCATGTACAGTCGTGGCCAAAAGTTTTGAGAATTACATAAATATTGGAAATTGGGAAAGTTGCTGCTTAAGTTTTTATAATAGCAATTTGCATATACTCCAGAATGTTATGAAGAGTGATCAGATGAATTGCATAGTCCTTCTTTGCCATGAAAATTAACTTAATCCCAAAAAAACCTTTCCACTGCATTTCATTGCTGTCATTAAAGGACCTGCTGAGATAATTTCAGTAATCGTCTTGTTAACTCAGGTGAGAATGTTGACGAGCACAAGGCTGGAGATCATTATGTCAAGCTGATTGGGTTAAAATGGCAGACTTGACATGTTAAAAGGAGGGTGATGCTTGAAATCATTGTTCTTCCATTGTTAACCATGGTGACCTGCAAAGAAACGCGTGCAGCCATCATTGCGTTGCATAAAAATGGCTTCACAGGCAAGGATATTGTGGCTACTAAGATTGCACCTCAATCAACAATTTATAGGATCATCAAGAACTTCAAGGAAAGAGGTTCAATTCTTGTTAAGAAGGCTTCAGGGAGTCCAAGAAAGTCCAGCAAGCGCCAGGATCATCTCCTAAAGAGGATTCAGCTGTGGGATCGGAGTGCCACCAGTGCAGAAGTGCAGAGCTTGCTCAGGAATGGCAGCAGGCAGGTGTGAGCGCATCTGCATGCACAGTGAGGCAAAGACTTTTGGAAGATGGCCTGGTGTCAAGAAGTCCAGCAAAGAAGCCACTTTTCTCCCAAAAAAACATCAGGGACAGATTGATCTTCTGCAGAAAGTTTGGTGAATGGACTGCTGAGGACTAGGGCAAAGTCATATTCTCCGATGAAGCCTCTTTCCAATTGTTTGGGGCATCTGGAAAAAGGCTTGTCCGGAGAAGAAAAGGTGAGCGCTACCATCAGTCATGTGTCATGCCAACAGTAAAGCATCCTGAGACCATTCATGTGTGGGGTTGCTTCTCATCCAAGGGAGTGGGATCACTCACAATTTTGCCCAAAAACACAGCCATGAATAAAGAATGGTACCAAAACACCCTCCAACAGCAACTTCTTCCAACAATCCAACAACAGTTTGGTGAAGAACAATGCATTTTCCAGCACGATGGAGCACCGTGCCATAAGGCAAAAGTGATAACCAAGTAGCTCGGGGACCAAAACGTTGACATTTTGGGTCCATGGCCTGGAAACTCCCCAGATCTTAATCCCATTGAGAACTTGTGGTCAATCCTCAAGAGGCGGGTGGACAAACAAAAACCCACTAATTCTGACAAACTCCAAGAAGTGATTATGAAAGAATGGGTTGCTATCAGTCAGGAATTTGCCCAGAAGTTGATTGAGAGCATGCCCAGTCGAATTGCAGAGGTCCTGAAAAAGAAGGGCCAACACTGCAAATACTGACTCTTTGCATAAATGTCATGTAATTGTCGATAAAAGCCTTTGAAACGTATGAAGTGCGTGTAATTATATTTCACTACATCACAGAAACAACTGAAACAAAGATCTAAAAGCAGTTTAGCAGCAAACTTTGTGAAAACTAATATTAGTGTCATTCTCAAAACTTTTGGCCACGACTGTACACCCAGCGCAGAAACGCTTTAAAAGAATCCCATACTATATGTATGGGTGCTGACAGAGCGTTCAACAGCCAAAATTCTCCCTTGTGATATTTTCCTGATATTTAACCAGCTTAATCCAATGGGGATTTAATCTAAAACTCCTTGTTTTCTTTTTAACATTCCCCATTTCTATTGCAACTACTATTGGGGAGTGGTCAGATATTGTGTGGGTTTCATACTTCATTTTTATTACGCAATCTAAAAAGTCCAGATTAGCCAAAGGGATCTCTATTCTGGACATCACAGTGTTCGCCCGGCTGAAACAGGAAAATGCATTTTTTTCCCCCATATAGATATCAGTGCCATTTCTTGGCAGACCCTTCTTAGCGGTGGTGATTTCCTCTTATCTACCTTATAGGGATGATTCTTAGAGTATCTATCCTCCTCCAAATCCATGACATCATTAAAATCCCCAGTTACCAGAACCGGACACCGTGCTCTGGAACTAATAAAGTCCGCCAAGTGCGACATAACACACATGTAAAAGGGAGGAGGGACGTACACAAATGCCAGATCTCCCAATGATACACTCGTCTGCTGTACAGCGTTCAGGATATCTGTCAGTTTCTTATCCACCACATCTATTTTCCCCTCTATACAGGCATTTTTGTCACTGTTCCCTTTTGTTCCTGCACTAACTTCCTCTGTGTATTGTGGATCCTTATTTTCTTTATTACCCTTCTGATTAGTTCTGGTCTTATATTGTGGTGATTTCAGAAATGTATCCATCTTTAAAGTGGGGCTACCACCACTTGCTCCCATGGATTTCCTATTTTGTACCTTATTTTTTCCGGGATATTCCCCTGAGAATATAAAGGGAAAGAGAGGGAAGAAGGGGAACATCCAGAGAAAGTGTGCATCTATGTCCAGCCCTTCCCTAACTTACCTAATCTATCCAATTTGACAATTTCAACCAGGGGTGCCAAAGTCGGGCAGACGGGTGCAGAGAGTTTCCTTCCCGCACACGCCAGGCCGAATCACAGATAGCAATATTACACGGCTCACCCCGCTAAGATATACTTTGATGATTGCACGTTCCTTACATACAGTCCGTACCACACAGAGAAAACAGTTATACGTTATACAGCTGCTGCGGCATAAGATGGTCTAAACCTAGTTAGTTACATAACAATACAAAGTAGAGAGTTCCACAAACAGCCAAAGACGTTTCAAAAGTGTGGATTTTTCGGAGATTTCCAGTGTATTATTACCTCATTATTCAGGACGCCCAATCTAGAAGCACCCAGATCGCGAGAAGGAGGACAGCAGGAACAAGTGTGAACAGGAGAAAGGAAAAAAAAAACGAAGACGACCTCGCTGTGCGGCTCTAATGAGTCAGTTGCGACTCCAGTAGCAGTCCAACTAATCTATATAACTCCGGTTTACTACCCAATTTAAAAAGAGGTCTCATACACCAGGGGATTGTTCACCCTGTCCAGGCAGTTCATTCTGCATTTCATAGGGGCTTTAGGAAAGACAGTGCCCCTCAAGATAAACCAAAGTCTTATGACGGTTTGCTCAAATGAGGGGAAAGAATGCAGCCCTGTAACGGTCACGTCCACACACACACAGGGGGAAGGATAGTGACCACTGCACTCCACCCTCACCCCTGGCCCTGCCTACTTGCCTCACGAGTCCTGATGACAGGGGACAACTGGACGACAGTCCCTAACTTAGGATACGTGCAGGGAAGACAGACAAGACAAAATACGGAACATGAACGGACCGGGTCAGAACCAAGAGAGCTACGCAGTACAAAGGGTTAAGCAAAGAATGGTCAGGAGAAGCCGGGATCAAATACCAGGAGAGTAGAGAAGTACAAGAGGAGTCCTAAGAGAGTAGTCAGGTGGGAGCCGAGGTCACAATACCAGGACGGATGCGCAGTACAGGAGGAGCAGGCAAAGGATCGTCAGGGAACGGAATCAGGTGAGTATTCAGCAGTCCAACAAATAGCCAGGAACCTAGAAATTAACAGGCAACCTGTGGCTAGCAGGCTGCCTGTATTTATAGTGGGGAGTGAGGGTCATGTGACGTGGCTAGCGACACATGACCGACAGACCAACCAGTTGAGCACCGAGTGATCAGCCTGGCGCTCAAGGCAGACTTAGGAGCAGGAAGCCACCCAGCAGTAAAGCCGCCCTGGGAATGAGGTCAAACACAGATCCTCATTCCCAAAGCTAAGCAACAGTTCTGCGGGCAATGGGGGACCGAGTGCACCTTCGGAACCCTGTTACAGTACCCCCCCTTTTACGAGGGGCCACCGGACCCAAGACTTCAGGCGATGGCTTTTCAGGGTGTTCTAAATGAAATTTACGAACCAGTCTAGGAGCATGAACCTCCCTGGCAGGTACCCAAGATCTCTCTTCGGGTCCATACCCCTTCCAGTGAATCAGGTACTGCAAGGAGTTACGCACCTTCCTGACATCCACTATTTTAGACACGACATACTCGACAGCATCATTAACAAGAACCGGCGGAGGCGAGGCTTTTGATGGTACTACCGGTTCAAAATATTTTTTAAGTAGAGATTTATGGACAGATCTCCGTACAGCATTAATCCAGAGATTTGGTCTAGGATCCAAAGCTCGCTGCGCTCACCTCTAATTATAACGAATTAATGATATTTGGAAATATATTTTGAATACAGTAATATTTAAGTATTTTCATTTTCTTAATTCCCAGAGAACCCCTTTAAATGAGAAGTCAATGGCTATTCTTTGATGAGCTTACCCCTTTAGAAAATTTTCTGTAAACAAACTTTTATTGTAGACCTGGAAATATACTTCTCATGCTTTTTTTTATGTCACTTCAATGTACTATTCAGTAAATTACATTCACTATTTTGAACATTCTTTACAAAAGATCGATCATTTGCTCTTTTGGGAAGCCTGTTTTAGAGAAGTGAGAAGTTATATATAAGTTTCAAACATCATAATATTTTATACATTTATAATAATTAGTAAATTCAATACACTTGAATTTGATTCATTGGCATGGATTACCCCCTTTCATGCTAGGGTTGGCTATAGCACTTTCACATGGTTTCATCTGATATCAAATGACGTCTGTGTTGCTTCTGGTGCTTGCCACACCTTCTTTCCCCAGGTGTGGCTATTATGGTCATTTAACCTTCTCTATTTATTGTTATTTCTCCCATTATGCAGTGGCGTTGCAAGGGTGGTGCGGAGGGTGCGGGCCGCACCGGGTGACACCAGTGATGGGGGTGACACCAGCAGGGCCGGCATTTACCAATCATAGTCATTTGTATTGCCGACCTCAGGAGAGATGTGTCTGGGATTCGAACCCACGACCTCTTCCTGTGTCCCGCCCTGTATGTACATATATGGAGTCAGTACTTGTGTATTCTAATTTAGCCTGTATTTCAGAAAAGTTTCTGCTGGGATTCGAACCCACGACCTTCTGTATCAGAGGCCATAACAGCTGCATTGACACTGATTGAAAAATTATGAGACTTCTACTGTTATAGCTGTGCTGGGTGTGTTTGGGCAGCTGTCATGTGTACAGATGTAGCAGAGCTGGGTTTGCTGGGGCAGCTGTCATATATAGAGATATAGTAAAGCTGAGTATGCTGGTGCAGCTGTCATGTGTATTAGATGTAGCAGAACTGTGTGTGCTGGGGCAGCTATCATATATAGAGATATAGCAGAGCTGAGTGTGCTGGGGCAGCTGTCATATAGTGATATAGCAGAGCTGGGTGTGTTTGGGCAGCTGTCATGTGTATAGATGTAGCAGAGCTGGGTTTGCTGTGGCAGCTATCATATATAGAGATATAGCAGAGCTGAGTGTGCTGGGACAGCTGTCATATAGAGATATAGCAGTGCTGGGTGTGTTAGGGCAGCAGTCATGTGTATAGGTGTACACTTAGCCAGCTATAACAGTAGAAGTCTCATATTTTTTCAGTAAGTGTCAATGCATCTCTTATGGCTGTGTGGTTAGGTGCTTTGCCTCTGATACAGAAGGTCGTGGGTTCGAATCCCAGCAGAAACTTTTCTGAAATACAAGCACTGACATATATGGACATACAGGGCGGGACACAGGAAGAGGCTGACATGGAGGTAAGTATAAGTGTTTTTTTTTTTTAATACACGACTGTTACTGACATGGGGGGAGGGGGGTTGGCACCTGATACCGGCACCTGATACTGGCACATGGGGGGGAAGGAGAGAGGCACCTGATACTGGCACATGGGGGGGGGTTGGCACCTGATACTGGCAGATGAGGGGGGGGGGTTGGCACTATGATACTGGCACATGGGGGGGAGGAGAGAGGCATCTGATACTGGCACATGGGGGGGGGGGTTTGGCACTATGATACTAGCACATGGGGGGAAGGAGAGAGGCACTTGATACTGGCACTTTTTTTGGGGGTGGGAGATGGCACTGTGATACTGGGACATGGGGGGGAGGAGAGAGGCACTTGATACTGGCACGTTGGGGGGGTTTGGCACTATGATACTGGCAAATGGGGGTGGGAAGGAGAGAGGCACTTGATACTGGCACATTGGGGGGGTGGCACTATGATACTGGGACATGTGGGGGGGGGGAGAGAGGCACTTGATAATGGCACATGATGGGGGGGCATCTATGGGGACACTTACTGGCACATTATTGGGGGGCATTATGGGGGACACTAGGCCGGCAGCCTATCAGAGGCCGGACACTGAGGGCATCTACTGGGGCACTATATATGGGGCATTTTATACTGGTACATTATGGGGGGAACTAGCAGGAAGGGGGGAGAGGAGCAGTATGGGGGAATTTACTGGGGGCACTATATAGGGGTATTTTATACTGGGACATTATGGAGGCACTATGGGGACATTAGCTCAACTGGGGGCATTACAAGGGGGTATTTTTTGCATTGTCACATTATAAGGAGAATTATTTCTACGGGGCGGGGGCATTATGGCGGGCTTTATTACTCCCCCATGGTATGACCCCCTAGTAGCAGCACCAGCCTCTCCCTGCTCTGCTATCCCTCTGCCCCTTCTCCAAATCCTTATTATGAAATCTTTCTCATTAGGATAAAACACATCAGCTCCACCGAGCCCCCCAGCCAAGTGTGGAAGTGGCGTCCGAGATCCCCAAGGGCCAAGCCAAGTAATTGTAAGTTTTCATGTGGAATATGTTTATGTTATACACATATAGCCTACACTGTGCCACACAATATACAGTATACCTCTACACTGTGCCACACAATGTACAGTATACCTCTACACTGTGCCACACAATATACAGTACACCTCTACACTGTGCCACACAATATACAGTATACCTCTACACCAGGAATGGCCAACCTGCGGCTCTCCAGCTGCTGTAAAAATACAACTCCCACCATGCCCTGCTGTAGGCTGATAGCTGTAGACTGTCCGGGCATGATGGGAGTTGTAGTTTAGTAACAGCTGGAGAGCCTCAGGTTGGCCATCCCTGCTCTACACTGTGCCCCACAATATACAGTATACTGCTACACTGTGCCACACAATATACAGTATACCGCTACACTGTGCCACACAATATACAGTATACCTCTACACTGTGCCACACAATATACAGTATACCTCTACACTGTGCCGCACAATATACAATATACCTCTACACTGTGCCACACAATATACAGTATACCTCTACACTGTGCCACACCATATACAGTATACCTCTACACTGTGCCGCACAATATACAGTATACCTCTACACTGTGCCCCACAATATACAGTATACCTCAACACTGTGCCGCACCATATACAGTATACCTCTATACTGTGCCACACAATATACAGTACACCTCTACACTGTGCCACACAATATAAAGTATACCTCTACACCAGGCATGGCTAACCTGCGGCTCTCCAGCTGTTGTAAAACTACAACTCCCACCATGCCCTGCTGTAGGCTGATAGCTGTAGACTGTCCGGGCATGATGGGAGTTGTAGTTTAGTAACAGCTGGAGAGCCTCAGGTTGGCCATCCCTGCTCTACACTGTGCCCCACAATATACAGTATACCTCTACACTGTGCCACACAATATACAGTATACCGCTACACTGTGCCACACAATATACAGTATACCTCTACATTGTGCCACACAATATACAGTATACCGCTACACTGTGCCACACAATATACAGTATACCTCTACACTGTGCCACACAATATACAGTATACCTCTACACTGTGCCGCACAATATACAGTATACCTCTACACTGTGCCGCACAATATACAGTATACCTCTACACTGTGCCCCACAATATACAGTATACCTCTACACTGTGCCGCACAATATACAGTATACCTCTACACTGTGCCACACAATATACAGTATACCTCTACACTGTGCCCCACAATATACAGTATACCTCTACACTGTGACCACACAATGTACAGTATACCTCTACACTGTGCCACACAATATACAGTATACCTCTACACTGTGCCACACAATATACAGTATACCTCTACACTGTGCCCCACAATATACAGTATACCTCTACACTGTGCCACACAATATACAGTATACCTCTTCACTGTGCCACACAATATACAGTATACCACTACACTGTGCCACACAATATACAGTATACCGCTACACTGTGTAGTCTGTTCTATAAGCACCATTGTTTTGTGGCGGCGGACAGAAAATAATCTGGAAGTGCCCCTCCCGAGACCAGGCTCTGACTGCTAGAGGGAGTCTGCTGAGCTAACGGATGCCCCCTATGGCAGTAGCACCAGCATAGCCCCCATATATGGCTAAAAAATTATTGCTTCGGGGGGGTGGGGGTGACACCATTTTGTACCGCACCGGGTGACACCAGCCCTAGCAATGCCACTGCATTATGCTATGCGGTTTATAGCTTCTGTTGGAGTTGTGGATAGCTACTGTGTGGATCTCGACTGAGTTCCTGGTGCTGCCATAGCCACTTAAATTTAAGTGTTTTATTTCCCTTTAGTATTTTGTTTGGGTTATTTTGTGTGTTGCATTTCATTTGTATTAAGTGTAAATCTTGTATAGGATCGCGCTGCTGAATCTCTACACCATAGGGCTCATTTCTGGTAACCCGGACATGGAAGAGAAGGGCTTGAATCCCCAAGAACTCGCTCCCTCAATCCACATAACCTGTAGGATACCAAGGGGTTTGCAAGATAGTGAAGCACTTCCTCGTCCGCTTAAATTAAATGGTTTATTATACTCACAAGTGTCCACTTGCAACAAGCATATCACAAAGATACAAGAAAAAAAGTTATGCAATTATGCTTCGTCAGTGGCGTATAGCATGCTCCAAACACAGCTGTTTAAAAACCGAATAGAATCCCGACCCAACCTAAAAACCCTCCCACAAAACAACAAAGAATACCATAATAAAATACAATAAACACAATTAGTACCCTGATTTCTATCTAAGATCACTATCATACTCAACCTTTGTGCTCCTTTATTGCACTAATCCATTTGTAGACTACACACCTCCAGATATCTAAACATACAGCCTAATCTTCTTTTCATTCATAAAATCCATTGCCTCCATCACATATCACGTGATATCAGACACATATGAACCACTAGCCAATCCCTATTCAGACTCCACCTACCAAAAGGTCCTACAGCCTCTTCAAACTACAAGAGCGGAGACCGCAATTTTAGTGTGTAGCCTATACTAAACATTGTTTAATATCACATTCAATATTTAATCCATGTGGATTGAGGGTGTCCAATTTATACATCCACTCCACTTGACATTTGTTGATTTTCACAATGGGATCACATCCTCGTATGGGTGCCTTCACCACCTCCACTCCCACGAACTGCAACCATACAGACACACTATTCGTTTCCAAGCCTTTTTTTATATTACTAATATGTTCTTGTATTCTAGTTTTAAGATTGCGGGTAGTCCTACCTACGTACTGGAGGCCACATGGGCACTCCAGCAGGTATATAACCCCTATATTATTGCACGAAAGTTTACCTTTGATTTTCAAAGTTCGATCCCTATTATTCGAGTGGACTACCTCCACTGCTCTCATTCTTTTATCATGGGCTCTATTTTTACATGGTAAGCAGAAACCGCACCATGTGAATCTGTTCTTAATACTATTTCCATTTTTCTCTTGGCTGTTATTCTGTCCATCTGTGGTGGTGGGTCCTACACTATGTACCAAACAATTCCGCCAATTGGCCACCTTTTTAAAAGTAACTATAGGCTGATCTGGGATCTCCTTTCCTATTACACGAAATTTTCTTAATCATGTTTGTCATTAGTCCTGCTTTAGTATTAAACTGTGTTAAAAACATGAACCTAAAGCCTTTTTTGTGTCTCACCATGTCTTTATCCCTTACTTCTATTCTCTCCTGCACCTCTAGCCTACATTTTTACAATGCTTCCTCTTCATACCCCTTCTCTAAAAACCTATTTTGATAACCTGGCTTATTATTCCCTGTCCTTTCTGGGACATTTTTTGTGGTTTCCAATTACTTCTCTGATTGTCATAGAATATTTATACTGATTATTATAATACCTCTGAAAATTCGGTCTAAACTGTGGATAATAACCCCCACTCTGATCATGATAGTACCTCCTGTTATCCCTATATCCTGGTACCTGGTTGTTATAGCTCCTTCTACCCCAAGAGTCTTGTCCCCATGAGCGACCATATCTATTAGATTGAAAATAATCCCCCTCATAAGATCTACCTTGTGTATAATAGTTATTAGCAGGCCTCTTATAGTTATCTCCCTGAGTAACCCTTTGTTTGACTCTAATCGTCTCCACACCACCCTGGGTATAATTATGCTTAACAGGTGAATCCATGCCGTTTTTAACAAGCCCTATGTTGTTGGTTGAATCCACTTCACAATTCTTACTCTTCCACTTAAGATTCTATCATTTTTATAATCCTCACATACTTTGAGGTATTTTTTCTGTTTTTTGTTTTTTATCTCTGTCTTAACCTTAGCTATGCTCACTTGGCATTTGTTGGACAAAACCTCATATTCCTTTTTCCCTTTGAATGGTAGTAGTTGGGATTGAAGCTTCTCTATATTGCTGATAATAGGTTTCAATTTCTCCTTTCTTTTACAAATAATAAAATTCAAGGCGATGTGGGAGAGAGAGAATATCGACCCAGTCCTAAACAAAAAAAGTGACAATGTGGAGTTATTTATTTGACGATGCTATATAGATGACTGCCTGCTATTCTGGAAAGGGGATAGTAAGGGGTTAGAGATGTTTATTGAGGGGTTAAATGAGAACAGTTGGAATCTCCAGTTCACCAGCAATATTAGTTCTACGGCAGTGGATTTTCTTGACTTAACCATTTTTGTAGAAGACGGTCATTTCAAAACAAAAACTTATTTTAAAACAACCGATGTCAATGCTTATATTAGTGCGGATAGTTGCCATTATAAACAATGGCTTAGTAACATTTCCAAGGGACAATTTAAAAGCATTCATAGAAATTGTACAGAATCTAAAGATTATAAGGAGCAAATGCAGGTTATCAAAAAGAGCTTTTCAGAGAAGGGGTATGAAGAGGAAGCATTGGAAAAATGTAGGCTAGAGGTACAGGAGAGAATAGAAGTAAGGGATAAAGACATGGGGAGACAAAGAATGGACTTTAGGTAGATTTTTTTAACACAGTATAATACTAAAGTAGGTCTATTGAAGAACATGATTAAGAAAAATTGTTATGTTTTAAAAAATGATCCTGTAATAGGAAAGGAGATCCCAGATTAGCCTATTGTTACTTTTAAAAAGGCGTCCAATTGGCGGAGTTTTTGGTACATTGTGTAGGACCCACCACTACAGATGGACAGAATAATAGCCAAGAGAAAAATGTAAAGCTCTGGGTCTCATCTATGATGACCCGGATTCGACCTCCCTGACCGAGACCAAGCTACTTGGCCTTTGTCAGGGAGATCTATTGCTCTGAGTTTAGCAGGTGGGCTAGAGACACTGAGTGGAACAATCCAGCTCTCCGGAGTCAGTTGTGTCAGGGATTATCAGAGAGGCTGAAGGACGCTTTGACCTTTCATGAGAACCTTGAGTCTCTGAAGCCATTATGTCTCTTGCAGTAAGCATAGATAGACGCCTGAGAGAGAGATCTAGGGGTCCCCACTCTCATGACGTACTATCACATAACGTATCGTCTTCCTCTGACACTTTAGACGAAGATACTCCTGGGTTTATATCTGGGGATGAACGCAGGCAATTAGGGGGAGCTACCCCTGGATCTGCTTTTAGGCGTATTAGTCGCCGGAAGGGAGTGTGTTTTTTCTGCAGACAGAAGGGACATTTTATCAGAGTATGTCCATACATTCAATGGCAAAAAGAAAAAAGATGGACATTTAATTCCCATCTGACTCTTGGAGGGGGGGGGGGGAGTCAGAAAATGTGCATTTGCAGTCAGACTGGTAGTACCTAATCTCTCCTGACTGCTGAGGTGGCGCTAGAGTCAAATATTGTGGGGATTGAGGTGTTTATCGACAGCAGGGTTGAACCTGATTGATGCTCAGTTTGTCTGTATGCACGGGTTGTCACCGAGTGCATTAGAAAAAAACATTTCCGTTTTAGCTATTGATTCTGCACCTCTAAATCAGAAGTGATTAAGAGTGGGTGACTTTCATCAAGAATTTATCTCGTGTTTTCTGTTGGAGGGTCTCCCTGCCCCGGTGGTTCTGGGTTTACCGTGGTTAAGCAAGCACAATCCAACCATCGATTGAAAAGCTAGACAAATTTTGGATTGGGGTGATTCTGAATACATCTTTTTCAGTTTTAACTACTAAGACATTACCCTCTTTTATATCTCATATTGCCAATGTATTTTCTGAGAGGGGATGCCAGGATTTATCTCTGCATCGGGAATAGGATTGTCCTATAAACCTTATTCACGGAGCTAAGTTGCCCAAATCTAGGTTGTATAACCTTTCTGGACCCGAAAGAACGGCCATGAGAGAGTATATTATCAAGAGTTTGGCTAAAGGACACATAAGACCTTCCAAGACCTGGTAGCAGGGTTTTTCTTTGTTAAAAAAAAAAAAAAGGATGGAACTCTTAGGCCATGTCTGGATTTCCGTGAGCTCAATCGTATTACGGTCCGTGATCCTTACCCCCTTCCTTTGATTCCTGATTTGTTTTACTAGATTGTTGATGCAAAGGTGTTCTCCAAGTTGGACTTGGCATATAATCTGGTCAGGATCAAGGAAGGGGATGAATGAAAGACGGATTTTAATACCCCAGAGGGTCACTTTGAGAACCTGGTCATGCCTTTTGGGTTGACCAATGCTCCTGTGGTTTTACAGCATTTTGTGAATGACATTTTTCATCACCTTGGGGGGAAGTTTGTTGTTGTGTTTTTGGATGACACACTCATTTATTCTCCGTTCGTGAAAACTCATCAGGATCACATTAGACAGGTGTTACAGATCCTTAAGAGATAATAAATTGTACGCAAAATTAGAGAAGTGTGTTTTTGCTGTACATGAGGTACAATTCTTGGTCTACCTGGTTTCATCTACAGGTTTATAAATAGATCCAGAGAAAGTCCGTGCTCTATTGGACTGGGATCGACCGGAAAATCTGAAGGCTCTTATGCGGTTTTTGGGGTTCACCAACTATTACGGAAAATTTATTCTGAACTATTCCACAGTGGTGAAACCCTTAACGGACATGACATCACAACCTTTCATTGTGGAAGTTGACTCGTCCGAGGTGGGGGTAGGAGCAGTCTTAACGCAGGGCCTGTCTCCTGGTAAATGGCACCCATGTGCATTTTTCTCTGAAAAACTCTCTGCTGCAGAGAGAAATTACAATGTGGGTAACACATAGTTGCTGGACATTAAGTTGGCTTTTGAGGAGTGGCGTCATTGGTTGTAAGGGGCGATTCATCCGATCACGGTGTTCACAGATCACAAAAATATGGCTTACCTGGAGTCGGCTAAAAGGCTGAACCCGAAGCAGGCCAGATAGTCTTTGTTTTTCACCAGATTCAATTTCATTGTCACTTATCGTCCTGGGGTTAAGAACGTCAAGGAAGATGCCTTGTCACGTAGTTTTCCTGGAGGTGGTGATTTTGAAAATCCGAGTCCGATACTGTCGGAGGGGGTGGTGATATCTGCTCTATACCCTGACCTAGAGGTGAAGGTGTTAGAGGCTCAGGGAGATGCCCCTCTGGGAAATTGTTTGTTCCATCAGAATTGCATCATAAGGTGTTTGAGAAACTGTACGGTTCTTACGGGACACCCTGGGAGTAGATCCATTGCCGACCTCAACTCTCGTAGATTCTGGTGGCCGGGGTTGTGTAAGTGTGTTGAGGACTATGTGTTGGCCTGTAGAATCTGTGCACGAGCTAAGGTGACATACTCGACCTTCTGGTTCTCTATTTCCGTTGGACATACCGTCCAGACCATGTACTCACTTGTCTATGGATTTAATTACTGATCTGCCTAATTCGTCTGGAAAGACAGTTATTCTGGTGGTAGTTGATAATTTTAGTAAAATGGTGCACTTTATAGCATTGCCTGGCCTACCTAATGCTAAAACACTTTCACAAGTATTTGTTTACAATATTGTGCAACTTCATGGCATTCCCTCTGACGTGGTCTCGGATCGTGGGACTCAGTTTGTGTCCAGATTCTGGAAGGCGCTCTGTACTCGGCTGGGGGTACAACTGTCTTTTTCTTCTGCTTTTTATCCGCAGACAAATGGACAGACAGAGCACACTAATCAGAGTCTGGAGACTTACTTAAGATAATTAGTACAGAAGTAGATTACACAAGAAAATGGCGTAAAGCCGCAATGAAGGCCCCTCAAAAGAGCTTAACTCAGAAACTAATAGAGAACCTACAAAAGAACACTGAGAGCTGATAAGCTATAAAAATATTGTTTTATTAAATACGTAATTAAAAACATACAGAGAGATGACAGACAAATGCACTAAGTGCAGCACAATCCTGGGAGAGTTGGTAGAGTACAAAAAATGTATAAGAACAGAAGTGACCCAAATGTAAATACATCCAAATAAAGCAAAGCTACCATATAAAATATATATTGAAGGAATACCCACTGTTGGTAGGAGTACAGATATAAATTCGCCGTCTCGTTTTGATAAAAATACCTTTTATCTAACCTGTCAATCTTGTGGATAAGGTGCCCAGGGCGTTTCTGAAGGTCTGAAGCTGCCGCCCGCCGCCGCCGACGTTGGTGCCCAGCTCCTCCCCTGATCCTTTCAGCGCCGCCTGAATGTAAAGAAATCCGCCTCCGGCTCTCGCTCAGTGCCCCCTCCTCCTTTTCAAAGATCCCGCGCGTGCGCACAGGCCTGTGCCTGATGCGCCCGTGCGGACATTTAGAATCAGCCTCATTGAGCGAAGTCCGCATGCGCGCACTTCGCTCAACCTCCTCATAAGACGAGCACTGCAGCCAGCCACTCAGAGCCTGCCAAGCGCTGTATGGAGCCGCAGGCTCTGTATTTTGTTTGGGTTATTTTGTGTGTTGCATTTCCCTGTCATTTGTATTAAGGCCTGAGGGAGACTCCTGTTCGTCCTTCCTTTTGGAGGAACAGGCTGTCTCTGTCCGGACATTAGTACCAGTGTAGTATAGGGTGAGTTAGGACACTAGGTATTCCGGTATATGAAGTCACCTACGGTACCTCTGGGGTCTGTTCATACTGGTAGTGAGGACTTTGATTAGGGTTTTACTAGGAGGTGTCCATCTCCTTTTCCTAGTTTCCAGGCCTTATTCCCTCACCCCTTTCCCTCCTATGTTCAGTGTGGTGTTTCCCTCCCACACCCGAACGTGACAATAACACTTTATTTATATTAAAGTACATCTCAAGTAAGGCTATTTTTCTACACCAGCAAATGTGAAATCATGTGAGTAGAGAAAACATAATAATTGATGTTAGGTGATTATGTGGTCTAAAACAGCAGCTGCATACACTTTTACCATATTGCACATGTACCCCTATGTATAGCATCTTCCCAGAACAGAGATTTCTCCTGCAAATCTTAGTAGCTCAGAGGGATGCCAAGACAAAAAAAGAATTACACACAATGCTTCATACAAATTATCGCTTATATACAAAAATGGCCAATGATTTGCTTTCTTCTTGTTGCCAGTGTTCAGCATGTGATGGCAGTAGTGGATACATTTCTTGGAGGGGCTGGTGATGATCCTGCTGTTGTGGTCCATGTTCGAACCAATGACAGAATACATGGTAGGTGGAGGGTCCTTAAGAATAATTTCAAAAAACTAGGTTACAACCTCCATAGTGGTATTCTCTGGAATACTGCTTTTGCAATGTAAAACATAGGAAAGACAGCGGCAGCTCCGGGAGTTAAAAATGCATGGCAAGTAGTGATGGACGAACATCTGCCGGGACGGTTCGCGAACGCGATCAAATGTTCGCGAACCGCAAGTTCACGGCGGGTCTCATTAATATTAATGCCAGGCGAACCTGAAAAACCTTCAGCTCATATTTGCAGCCAAGAAATAATTACTAGAAGTGCACAAATAGTCCCACAACATGGACAGTGACATACCAGATGTATTATTCGAATTTGCGATCTCCATTAATTATTTTTTTCAATGTGAAATATCGGCAATATAATTATCGCATACGCGCATGTGCAAATGCACTAGACAGTACCCAAATGCACTATAAAGAAAGTATATTGGTATATGACACCCTGCTTCAATCAGTTTTTTGGGGGGGCGACTGGTATATCAAATATCACATCAGTAGAAATAATTTGTTCCAAGAATGCTTGTCCCTCTCTATACCTGCAGACACAACTGCCGCACAATACAAACGCACTATAATATATTTTTTAACATAGAAAGTATATTATAACATTGTACACAGAAGGCAATCCATTAGAATATAAATAAAGATAAAACGTATCCTTTAATAATGTTACTATGAGAGTCCATTCACACGTCCATAAGTGTTTTGCGGATCCGCAAAACACGGACACCGGCAATGTGCATTCCGCAATTTGTGGACCGCACATCGCCAGCACTATAATAGAAAATGCCTAATCTTGTCTGCAATTGAGGACAAGAATAGGACATGTTCTATTTTTTTGCGGAAACGGAAGCACGTATGCGGAAGTGCGGATGCGGAAGTGCAGATCTGAAAATGCGGATGCGGATACGCAAATGCGGTTACTGACAGCACATTCCGGCCCCATTGAAAATGAATGGGGCTGCACCCGTTCCGCAAAATTGCGGAACGGATTCGGACCCATTTTGCGGACGTATGAATGGAAAAGATATCCCTCAAAATAAAAATAAATTTAATTATTAAAGTTAAGCAAAAAGCATAGATGTGGTAGGCAATAACAAGTGCTCAGCGGCACTAAATCAAGTGCTCGGCGGCACAAAATCAGAAACCATATGTCCTACCACAATCCGGGGGGTTCCAGTACACATCCATGAATCCCGGAGGGAAAGCAAAAAACATCTAACCCTGGGCTAGATGATGATGTGGTATTGAAGAACAGGGAGGGCAAAGAACTGTCCCTGATATTGCCCTACAGGGGGGTGCTATTCTGGCCCTGATAGCCTAACCACAGACCACCCGCCCTGATAAGAGCGACCCAGTCCGGAACCTTACCCTATATAAAAATGGCCCTAGTAAGCCCCTAGCCCCCTTACTTCCAGGTGATCACTATATAGATCTATGTGTTTTTGACTCATTATAAAAGTATATTATAAGTATATCACACCCCTCTGTGTATCACACCTATCAATAGCACACCTATACCAGTCCTTAAAATGACTTTTGTGGCCCTATTAGCTAGCGTTTGGTGTCCCTAACAGCCTGTCCCTGCTCCACACAGTAACCTCTCCCTACACTGGCAAAACACTGAATGTAAAATGGTGGCCAGATCAGGTTTATTTATAAGGTAGGGGTTATGTCCATGTGTTGAAACGACTCAATTGGCTGTCCTGTACCACTTGATGGATGTGTCATGGGTCAAAGTTCTTCACAATGTAAAAGAATACGCAAAGTTTGCTGCGAAACGACCGCCGGGTGAACCGCAAGGCCATCTCTAATGGCAAGTCCTAATGTACAGTACAGACCAAAAGTGTGGCGAAACCAACCTCGCCACTGGGTTTTGGAGAGGACTGGCTGCTGGCCTCTTGCCCCTGGATTATGGGCCATATACTAACTTTTAAACCCCTGAACCTATTCAAGTGAATTTTGGATAGGTTTGTCCCCAAGTTATATTGTTTAAATTGATGTTAGTTATATGTATGGCCAATGTAAACTCACAAAGTTGTAACAATTTATAATAAGTGTAACTTGTCAGCTTGGGAGGAAATGCTGGGTGTATTTCTATTGTGCCATTGTCCCATTGTGTGTTTAAAGGGTGATGTCTGTCCTATTGTCTGCACATGTGTATTGGTCACTTCTCTTTGTCTTGAGAGATAATTGGATTACGCCTCGGGTGTCTCGAGGGCAGAGAGGAGGAAACCATGATGCATTGTGGGGATGTGTTGTGTCTGTGTGTCCTAAGTGCTGTTTATCTGTCTTATGTCACAGTCTTCATTCTGGTCCTCTGGGGGCGTGAACGATTGGTTGCTGTAGTTACATTGTATGTGTTGTTAATTACTGATTGGTTGTATTTCAAACCCCTGTGGGCAGTACTATGTTTGTGGTTTATGAATAAAAGAGGCTGTACGTGAAGTACAGTCAGACCACTGCTTGACCCTCAACACGGAGCCTTGTCTCGTAATTGGGGGGATTCACTGTATGCTGTTAGAAGACCGATTGCCAGAAGTGTAAGCTGATCCCTGTTCGTCTGCTAGCAGCTATTCGTGAGGTTCCAGTTTGGAGTGCTATTTTGTATCCAGTTCGGGAGTTTGGTGTATCCTGCAGTAGCTGTGCCTGTCTCTCAGAAAGGGGCTTATCGCCTGAACGGATTTTAACCCCTTGTCTGCTGAAACGGTCCGTTACATTGGTGGCAAGCAGCGGGATCGTTCCTACAGCCAGAAGGACAGCTACAGGAGACACCATTTCTGTGGATTCTACAATTTAAGGACAACGCATGTCCCAGTACAGCGTCCCTGACAGCAGCAGGATGGAACCAGCAGTGTTATACAAGGAGGAGGACCTGGATGGCCGGGATGCATTAAGGAAAGGCATCTGGTACCAGGCCCTGGATAATCTACAATACCAGCGGGGTGAGAGTCTGCCCAGTGAAGAGCAGCGGTTGCAGAAGCAAGTGGCCCTGCGGATGCCCTTCCTGGGAGAGCAGCCCCTGGAGGAATGGGTGAAGGAACTAGAGCACCGGGTATGGCAGGAGCTATGGCTGGAGGATGCCTACCAGGCGCTTTGGTGGTATATGGCACAGTATATACCCTGGACAGCCGAACATGACAAGCCAGAGGAAGAGGAGTTTTATGGTCCTGGCTTGTTATGGGAGTCCTTTGCAGAGCCTGACTTCGAAAGCCCTGCACAGTCCAGACTTCAGGACATTTTTTATGAGAGGGAGGCTAGGCATGAGTGGTATGACCCCCATGAGGTAGAGCAAGACCTGGCTCACCTAGCAACCCTGGAGTGGGAACTGGAGCAGGACTACCGAGATCTCTTCCACTCCATTGAGAAGGCTCAGCAGGACGGTAAGGTGACAGACCCAGATCCAGACCCATTCAGCTGGGCAGATATTGTAGAGTGTTACTGGGAAGGACCCCAGGTGGCCGGTAGAGATGGGACCGAGGTCTCTCCGCCGGTCCTGCAGGGAATTGGGAGCCCAGTCTCCATTCCCCAGCGGCAGTGTGAAGTGCAGGGAGAGGAGAGCAGCGTCCTCCCTCCCAGCGGCAGGCTGAGTTACAGGGGGCAGAGGTAGTTGTTCCTGCCCCCCAGCAGCAGAGTGATATGCCGGGAAGGCAGTGTGAAATGCAGGGAGAGGAGAGCAGCGTCCTCCCTCCCCAGCGGCAGACTGAGTTACAGGGGGCAGAGGTAGTTGTTCCTGCCCCTCAGCAGCAGAGTGATATGCCGGGAAGGCAGTGTGAAGTGCAGGGAGAGGAGAGCAGCGTCCTCCCTCCCCAGCGGCAGGCTGAGTTACAGGGGGCAGAGGTAGTTGTTCCTGCCCCCCAGCAGCAGCATGATTTTTTGGGAATTGGGAGCCCAGTCTCCATTCCCCAGCGGCAGGCGGAGTTACAGGGGGCAGAGACAGTCGGTCCTGTCCCCCAGCGGCAGAGTGTCCAGCAGGGAATAGAGAGCCCAGTCTCCTTTCCCCAGCAGCAGGACACTGTATTGGGAGCGGAGACGGTCGGTCGCCCTCCCCAGCGGCTGGAAGTATGTATGGGAGAGGAGCTCGTTACCCCCTCTCCCCAGCGGCAGCTTAACGCACCAGGGGGAGACAGTAAGCCCCAAAACAGTGCAGATGGGACCGTGGTCTCTGCACTTACAGCACAGGGGGTAGAGACAGTCGGTCTCCCCCTCCAACAGCCAGACTCTAAGCCAGGGAGCAACACAGAGACCGGGAGTGCCAGCTTCCAGCATAACCTTGGTGGACTCACTGGACAGAGACAGACTACCCAATGCAACAGGTCCAGTATTGGGTTGTGGGTGGGCTGCCAGACTAACTCAGGTACCGACCGGCGTGAGATCAGGTATCTGGTTAGTCTTCCCTGGGGGGGGGAGATGTGTGGCGAAACCAACCTCGCCACTGGGTTTTGGAGAGGACTGGCTGCTGGCCTCTTGCCCCTGGATTATGGGCCATATACTAACTTTTAAACCCCTGAACCTATTCAAGTGAATTTTGGATAGGTTTGTCCCCAAGTTATACTGTTTAAATTGATGTTAGTTATATGTATGGCCAATGTAAACTCACAAAGTTGTAACAATTTATAATAAGTGTAACTTGTCAGCTTGGGAGGAAATGCTGGGTGTGTTTCTATTGTGCCATTGTCCCATTGTGTGTTTAAAGGGTGATGTCTGTCCTATTGTCTGCACATGTGTATTGGTGACTTCTCCTTGTCTTGAGAGATAATTGGATTACGCCTCGGGTGTCTCGAGGGCAGAGAGGAGGAAACCATGATGCATTGTGGGGATGTGTTGTGTCTGTGTGTCCTAAGTGCTGTTTATCTGTCTTATGTCACAGTCTTCATTCTGGTCCTCTGGGGGCGTGAACGATTGGTTGCTGTAGTTACATTGTATGTGTTGTTAATTACTGATTGGTTGTATTTCAAACCCCTGTGGGCAGTACTATGTTTGTGGTTTATGAATAAAAGAGGCTGTACGTGAAGTACAGTCAGACCACTGCTTGACCCTCAACACGGAGCCTTGTCTCGTTATTGGGGGGATTCACTGTATGCTGTTAGAAGACCGAATGCCAGAAGTGTAAGCTGATCCCTGTTCGTCTGCTAGCAGCTATTCGTGAGGTTCCAGTTTGGAGTGCTATTTTGTATCCAGTTCGGGAGTTTGGTGTATCCTGCAGTAGCTGTGCCTGTCTCTCAGAAAGGGGCTTATCGCCTGAACGGATTTTAACCCCTTGTCTGCTGAAACAGTCCGTTACAAAAGGTTTGGACACACCTTCTCATTCAAAGAGTTTTCTTTATTTTCATAAGTATGAAAGCATCAAAACTATGAATTAACACATGTGGAATTATATACATAACAAACAAGTGTGAAACAACTGAAAATATGTCATATTCTAGGTTCTTCAAAGTAGCCACCTTTTGCTTTGATTACTGCTTTGCACACTCTTGGCATTCTCTTGATGAGCTTCAAGAGGTAGTCCCCTGAAATGGTTTTCACTTCACAGGTGTGCCCTGTCAGGTTTAATAAGTGGGATTTCTTGCCTTATAAATGGGGTTGGGACCATCAGTTGTGTTGAGGAGAAGTCAGGTGGATACACAGCTGATAGTCCTACTGAATAGACTGTTAGAATTTGTATTATGGCAAGAAAAAAGCAGCTAAGTAAAGAAAAACGTGTGGCCATCATTACTTTAAGAAATGAAGGTCAGTCAGTCAGCCGAAAAATTGGGAAAACTTTGAAAGTAAGGGCTATTTGACCATGAAGGAGAGTGATGGGGCGCTGCGCCAGATGACCTGGCCTCCACAGTCACCGGACCTGAACCCAATCGAGATGGTTTGGGGTGAGCTGGACAGCAGAGTGAAGGCAAAAGGGCCAACAAGTGCTAAGCATCTCTGGGAACTCCTTCAAGATGTCACGGCTGAGGATGGGGAAAACCCTCAGCTGTGCGATGCCACGAGATGTTAGTCGCTGCTCGGCCAGGACAGTAGAATTAGGGAGTAGGTCACCTCCTAACGCACCCCTAATCTGACCCTGACTCCTAGCTGCATGAGCCGACCTTGATGGTAGGAGGGCTCATGCTCAGGAACCTCGGATCCCTACTCACCCTCCGCCGATCCCTGAACTAGGAGCTGGGTAGACCACCTGTTCCTCCTGAATGCGGAGAAACAGGAGTCTAAACTGGCCGAGCTGCAAGGGGATATAAACATAAACAGACTATGGATATGGCAGGAGAGTGAAAGACTTCCACCCCTACCTGCCACAGACACACTGACTGGATGCCTGGACACAAGTGCTGAAGTCCACACACAGACATAAAAGGACACAGCACACACAAACACTCAGGAAGCCAGAACCATAGCTGCACTAATAGACACCACATAAACATAATATCACATAACAACATTTGCTTATGACCACAAGGGTGGCCCTCACTGGTAGGTGGTATAAAAGTAGGAGGATGACTCCAGCAGACCATGGCTGAAGTACCCCTCTGACTACTGCTCTCAGCAGAGGCTATATAGCGCATGTAGCCACACCCACACAGACGCACCCAGTGCACACACACTAGGAAGGGAATTAACCCTTCCCACACCAGGGAAGGTAAGACAGCCACTTAAAGGGGACATGCACCCAAAAATAAACCTTGTGCACAAAAACAGAGACAAGGCACATCTACATAGACAGGTTGCCAGGTGCAACCGCATGCACATTGCAGCAAGCTGCCCAGCACCAGCTCAGGCTGCTAAACTGCAAAATAACTACATGTTGCCAGCGGCAACCACAAGTGAGGCAACATACTAGCAGCCCTCACCTGTGGTTGAACAAGCAAACCAGACCGCAGGCAACAGCATGCGGATACAGGAGTCACGACCATGACCATGGTCGTGACACTCCCACCCCTCAAAGCTCCCCCACCAAAAAAAAGGGAAAACCAGAGAGGGACCCATACAAGGGGATAGGAGAAGGGGAAACAGTGTCATAATATGCGCGTCTCCCCAGGACTGCTGCTGGCCCCTGGAGCAACACACAGGAACCAGGAGCCGACTGCCAGGCTCCGGAGCAACACACAGGAACCGGAGACCAGCAAAGAAACAGCCCGGGGAGAGCGCACTAACACTGCGTCCACTCTCCACTCACGTCCCCACTCCAGTCGCTGCCAGCAGACACTCCTACCCAGCACGCAGCCGGAACACTAACGGAATGCTGCCAGCAGACGACCAGAGATAGGAACATGGAGAGGGACGAGGGATCACCAGCAAGGACACGGAAGGTAAGGTGGCGGGGAATAAGCCACCAACCGCGCCGTTAACGATGATCCCCAAAACGCTCTCCCTCCGGAGAATGCGCATGCAGGCCAAAAGCAGATGGCGCTGCATGCTGCACCCTCTTTCGAAGGTGTGCAACCGCACACCACACGAACAAGGGTAAAAGAATAAAAATAACGGGACACCAAGACAGACAACGGTGAAGGAATGGCGGGGAAAAGCCACTCACCGCGCCGTCAGCGGCGAAACCCCCAAAACGCTCTCCCTCCGGAGAACGCGCATGCACCCCACAAACGTATGGCGAAGCATGCTGCACCCTCTTCCGAAGGTGTGCAACCGCACACCAAACAAACAGTGCAGAAATAAAGGTAAGGGGACGCCAAGACAGACAACGTGAAGGAATGGCAGGGAAAAGCCACTCACCGCGCCGTCAGCGGCGAAACCCCCAAAACGCTCTCCCTCCGGAGAACGCGCATGCACCCCACAAACATATAGCGAAGCATGCTGCACCCTCTTTTGAAGGTGAAACGCCACGTGAGGAGCTATTGTGGTCATACTGTCACGGCTGAGGATGGGGAAAACCCTCAGCCGTGCGATGCCACGAGATGTTAGTCGCTGCTCGGCCAGGACAGTAGAATTAGGGAGCAGGTCACCTCCTAACACACCCCTAATCTGACCCTGACTCCTAGCTGCATGAGCCGACCTTGATGGTAGGAGGGCTCATGCTCAGGAACCTCGGATCCCTACTCGCCCTCCGCCGATCCCTGAACTAGGAGCTGGGTAGACTCTCAGCAGAGGCTAAATAGCCCATGTAGCCACACCCACACAGACACACCCAGTGCACACACACTAGGAAGGGAATTAACCCTTCCCACACCAGGGAAGGGAAGACAGCCACTTAAAGGGGACGTGCACCCAAAAATAAACCTTGTGCACAAAAACAGAGACAAGGCACACCTACATAGACAGGTTGCCAGGTGCAACCGCATGCACATTGCAGCAAGCTGCCCAGCACCAGCTCAGGCTGCTAAACTGCAAGTGAGGCAACAAACTAGCAGCCCTCACCTGTGGTTGAACAAGCAAACCATACAGGAGTCACGACCATGACCATGGTCGTGACACAAGACTGTTGGAAGACCATTTCAGGGGACTACCTCTTGAAGCTCATCAAGAGAATGCCAAGAGTGTGCAAAGCAGTAATCCAAGCAAAAGGTGGCTATGTTGAAGAACCTAGAATATGACATATTTTCAGTTGTTTCACACTTGTTTGTTATGTATATATTTCCACATGTGTTAATTCATAGTTTTGATGCCTTCATAGTCATGAAAATAAAGAAAACTCTTTGAATGAGAAGGTGTGTCCAAACTTTTGGTCTGTACTGTACGTAGGATAAAACGGTTTGAGGTTCCAGAACACTGGGCCAACTTTTCATTGGGGTACAAATTGTATTCCAGGGATGGATTGCACCTGACTGGAAATGAGTCTGTTGTGCTGGTGGAGAGAATTCTAGCAGGGGTGGAGGAATATTTAAACTAAGATTATGGTCAGGTGTGAGCCATACAGTGATAAGGCAAATAGATCAAAAAGGGGTCAGAAAATATTAGTGGATGCAGTAGATAGCGAGATCCACATGTTACAAACCAACATGAAAAAAACTAAAAAAAAAAACTAGAAAATGTCCACAAAATCGAAATAACATAGTAACATACAGGGAGTGCAGAATTATTAGGCAAGTTGTATTTTTGAGGATTAATTTTATTATTGAACAACAACCATGTTCTCAATGAACCCAAAAAACTCATTAATATCAAAGCTGAATATTTTTGGAAGTAGTTTTTAGTTTGTTTTTAGTTTTAGCTATTTTAGGGGGATATCTGTGTGTGCAGGTGACTATTACTGTGCATAATTATTAGGCAACTTAACAAAAAACAAATATATACCCATTTCAATTATTTATTTTTACCAGTGAAACCAATATAACATCTCAACATTCACAAATATACATTTCTGACATTCAAAAACAAAACAAAAACAAATCAGTGACCAATATAGCCACCTTTCTTTGCAAGGACACTCAAAAGCCTGCCATCCATGGATTCTGTCAGTGTTTTGATCTGTTCACCATCAACATTGCGTGCAGCAGCAACCACAGCCTCCCAGACACTTTTCAGAGAGGTGTACTGTTTTCCCTCCTTGTAAATCTCACATTTGATGATGGACCACAGGTTCTCAATGGGGTTCAGATCAGGTGAACAAGGAGGCCATGTCATTAGATTTTCTTCTTTTATACCCTTTCTTGCCAGCCACGCTGTGGAGTACTTGGACGCGTGTGATGGAGCATTGTCCTGCATGAAAATCATGTTTTTCTTGAAGGATGCAGACTTCTTCCTGTACCACTGCTTGAAGAAGGTGTCTTCCAGAAACTGGCAGTAGGACTGGGAGTTGAGCTTGACTCCATCCTCAACCCGAAAAGGCCCCACAAGCTCATCTTTGATGATACCAGCCCAAACCAGTACTCCACCTCCACCTTGCTGGCGTCTGAGTCGGACTGGAGCTCTCTGCCCTTTACCAATCCAGCCACGGGCCCATCCATCTGGCCCATCAAGACTCACTCTCATTTCATCAGTCCATTTCATCAGTCCATCAGTCTTGAGATATTTCTTGGCCCAGTCTTGACGTTTCAGCTTGTGTGTCTTGTTCAGTGGTGGTCGTCTTTCAGCCTTTCTTACCTTGGCCATGTCTCTGAGTATTGCACACCTTGTGCTTTTGGGCACTCCAGTGATGTTGCAGCTCTGAAATATGGCCAAACTGGTGGCAAGTGGCATCTTGGCAGCTGCACGCTTGACTTTTCTCAGTTCATGGGCACTTATTTTGCGCCTTGGTTTTTCCACACTCTTCTTGCGACCCTGTTGACTATTTTGAATGAAACGCTTGATTGTTCGATGATCACGCTTCAGAAGCTTCGCAATTTTAAGAGTGCTGCATCCCTCTGCAAGATATCTCACTATTTTTGACTTTTCAGAGCCTGTCAAGTCCTTCTTTTGACCCATTTTGCCAAAGGAAAGGAAGTTGCCTAATAATTATGCACACCTAATATAGGGTGTTGATGTCATTAGACCACACCCCTTCTCATTACAGAGATGCACATCACCTAATATGCTTAATTGGTAGTAGGCTTTCGAGCCTATAAAGCTTGGAGTAAGACAACATGCATAAAGAGGATGATGTGGTCAAAATACTTATTTGCCTAATAATTCTGCACGCAGTGTAGTACATAAGGCCGAAAAAAGACATCTGTCCATCCAGTTTGGCCTGTTATCCTGCAAGTTGATCCAGAGGAAGGAAAAAAAAACCTGTGAGGTAGAAGCCAATTTTCCCCACTTAACCACTTCCCATCTGTGTCCTTTGCCCCCTTCCTGACCAGGCCAAATTTTGCAAAACTGACATATCTCACTTTATGTGGTAACAACTTTGGAACGCCTTTATTTATCCAAGTCATTCAGAGATTGTTTTCTCGTGACACATTGTACTTCATGATAGTCATAAATTTGAGTCAAAATATTTCACCTTTATTTAGGAAAAAATCCCAAATTTACCCAAAAATTTGAAAAATTCGCAATTTTCTAAATTTCAATTTCTCTGCTTTTAAAACAGAAAGTGATACCTCATAAAATATTTATTATTTAACATTCCCCATATGTCTACTTTATGTTGGCATCATTTTGGAAATGTCATTTTATTTTTTTAGGACGTTAGAAGGCTTAGAAGTTTAGAAGCAATTCTTCAAATTTTTAAGAAAATTGCCAAAACCCACTTTATAAGGACCAGTTCAGGTCGGAAGTCACTTTGTGGGGCCTACATAGTGGATACCCCCATAAATGACCCCATTGTAGAAACTACACCCCTCAAGGTATTCAAAACCGATTTTACAAACTTTGTTAACCCTTTAGGCGTTCCACAAGAATTAAAGGAAAATGAAGATCAAATTTTTAAATTTCACTTTTTTGGCAGATTTTCCATTTTAATAAAATTTTTTCTTTAACACATCGATGGTTAACAGCCAAACAAAACTCAATATTTATTACCCAGATTCTGCGGTTTACAGAAACACCCCACATGTGGTCGTAAACTGCTATATGGGCACACGGCAGGGCGCAGAAGGAAAGGAACTCCACATGGTTTTTAGATGCCATGTCCCATTTGAAGCCCCCTGATGCACCCTTACAGTAGAAACTCCCAAGAAGTGACCCCATTTTGGAAACTAGGGGATAAGGTGCCAGTTTTATTAGTACTATTTTTGGGTACATATGATTTTTTGATCATTCATTATAACACTTTATGGGGCAAGGTGACCAAAAAATTGGTTGTTTTAGCACAGTTTCTATTTATTTATTTTTACAGCGTTCACCTGAGGGGTTCAGTCAAGTGACATTTTTATAGAGCAGATTGTTACGGACGTGGCGATACCTAATATGTATACTTTTTCTCATTTATTAAAGTTTTACACAATAATAGCATTTTTGAAACAAAAAAATTATGTTTTAATGTGTCCATGTTCTGAGAGCTATAGTTTTTTAATTTTTTGAGAGATTTTCTTATGTGGGGGCTCATTTTTTGCGGGATGAGGTGACGGTTTTATTGGTACCATTTTGTGGGACATACGCGTTTTTGATCACTTGGTGTTGCACCTTTTGTGATGCAAGGTGACAAAAATTGCTTGTTTTGACACAGTTTTTTTTGTTGTTTTTTTACGGTGTTCACCCGAGGGGTTAGGTCATGTGATATTTTTATAGAGCTGGTTTTTACGGACGCGGCAATACCTAATATGTATACTTTTTTTTTATTTGTTTCACTTTAACACAATAATAGCGCTGGTTTTTACGGATGCGGCAATACTAAATATGTCTATTTTATTTTATTTTTTCTATTTTATTTTTTTTTTTTATTCCTTACTTGGGATTTTTTTTTTTTTTACATGTGAAACTTTTTTTTTTTTTTTTTTTTCAACCCTTTATTTTATTTTTATTTTACACTTTTCGTCCCCCATAAGGTCATACAAGACCTCTGGGGGACATTTACTTCACTTTTTATTTTTTTTTCACTGTTGATTTCTCCTGTAACTGGGGCTGACATAGTAGCCCCAGTTACAGGACAAATGTACCCCTATAGAGGCTGTACAGCAGCAATCCAGCGCTGTACAGCCTCAGAGCAGGGCTGATCGAGGTCTCTGAGAGACCTCACACAGCCCCTGCACTCTCCGGTCCCGGCGGTCACATGACCGCCGGGCCGGAACAGGAAGCGCACAGCGCTTCCTGCTCTGCAGACACAGCGCTCGGCGAGCGCTGTGTCTGCAGCGATCGTGAAGGCAGGGACACCTGGGCACTGTCCCTGCCTTGTCTTAGGGTTGCCCTGCTGTCACTGACAGCGGGCAACCCGATCAGCAGCTGCACGATTAGCGTGCAGCTGCTATTTCTGACAGGACGTTTTAAAACGTGCTGTCAGAAATAGACGTCCACCCATAGGACGTTTATATCCTATGGGCGGACGTGAGGCGGTTAAGGGGAAAAAAATTCCTTCCAGACTCCAATCAGGCAATCAGAATAACTCCATTGAACAATGACCCATCTCTCTTAGCTATAGCCTTTAATATTATTACACTCCAGAAATACATCCAGGCCCCTCTTGAACTCTTTTAGTGAAATGACCATCACCACCTCCTCAGGCAGAGAGTTCCATAATCTCACTGCTCTTATCATAAAGAATCCTCTTCTATGTTTGTGAACAAACCTTCTTTCCTCCAGACGCAGAGGATGTCCCCTTGTCACAGTCACAGTTCAGGGGATAGATGATGGGAGAGATCTCTGTACTGACCCCTGATATATTTATACATATTTATTAGATCTCCCCTCAGTCGTCTTTTTACTAAAGTGAACAACCATAATTTTGATAATCTTTCAGAGTACTGTAGTCCACCCATTCCAGTTATTACTTTAGTTGCCCTCCTCTGAACCCTCTCCAGCTCTGCTATGTCTGCCTTGTTCACAGGAGCCCAGAACTGTACACAGTACTCCATGTGTGGTCTGACTAGTGATTTGTAAAGTGATAGGACTATGTTCTCATCACTTTCATATATGCCTCTTTTCATGCAACCCATTATCTTATTGGCCGCTGCCTGACACTGGTTTCTACAGCTTAGTTTGTTGTTTACTAAAATTCATGTTGTTTTTAATTTTCCATGTATTCCATATATTTAAACAAAAAAGCTAAGATCCTGCAGATTTTGCTTTGGCCACTATGTCTAATAATTGGTGCCACTTCTTGGTTGATACAGATCGCTTTACTGCAGTTATCTTATTCTAATCTTGTCTGTAATTATATCATCTCTGTTTATAATAAGACAGGGTCCACCATTCACAATAGGTGATTGTCAAATCGTATCTATTCTTTCCTTGTACATTGTCCTCTGCACAGGTAACAAACCATGTCTGGAAAACTCTCCCATAGAAGTCAATGAGGTCCCCTCCTGACCATTGTGCCTATGGCCCATGGGAATGCTGTAAAGCAATTTTCTTTATGCTTTTAATGCGGTTAAGAATAGATGCAAGATAGATGCCCTCATAATCATGTTCAGGAATAAAACAATCTACAATCATAAAATAAAAACAAATGAGAAGAAAAGGTAATGTGTTATCTGATTTTAAATGGTGACACATTTCCTTTAAGAGCTGCTGTGAATGCAGGTTGACATTGTTGAGGGAAGTTTCTACTATGTCACCTTACATCTTCTGCAACCCTTTGCAACCAGACTCAAGAAACACATTTGCAACCCAACCCTAGAAGCCTTATAACAACCCCTTCTTAAAGGGCACCACACAAGGTTCATTACTTGAAGGAACTGAAATTATTAAAAGCCAAAATTACTATTTAACCAGGACTGACCTATCTATGGCCCTGCTGAATTGAAAGCATTCATTCAGCCTCCAAAAAGTTCTGGTGGGGAATAAACACATAGGAGATAATATGGATGTAATGGAAAACCATTCAGGCCAAAATAACTTACAAATGGTGGGACTTGCAGAGCAAATTAAGGTGACAGAATCACAGCACCTCTGTGAACGTGATCCCCAACCCGCTCTGGTACTGGATCTACCATGTAGAGTGAGCTTACTATGTTGTTCAAGATCCTTCCCTCAATAAAGACTCTCAAACATCTCCAACAGAGGCCAAGCAAACCATCAAGAAGCTACTGGACATTAATGACAAAGTCGCTCTACAAAGGAAGTCTGTTGTTAGAAAATTCTGGGGACACAAATAGGTAGCTTGTTACTATAGCAATGCTTCCACTGAGTATCCCAAACACATTAATTGAATTCTATTCTATTCTGGAATTATAACTAATGTTTGTTTTAACGACTAAAGATGAGCGAACTTTTCAAAAATTCAATTTGAACGGTTTGCTGAATTTTCCAAAAAGATTCGATCTTAATTTAATCGTGATGAATCAAATTAAAAACTGATATTTCCTGGCTGCAGAGAGCCTGTATATTGGTGTAGAACACCGTGCATTGTAGAAATATGCATAGGTACAGTAGTCCACTGTGGTAGTGAAATAGTTACTTTGCGTCTGTATGACTGGCAGTTGACAGGTGTCACTCTTAGAATCGCTTCATACTTCACTTATTTAGTAAGTTATGGGGCCAAAACTGACCAAATAACTCAAGTGTGAACTCAGCCTTACAGGTCAATGTTAGCGTCAGGTATAAAGAACCATGCAGTGGCCCAAGATCCTTCTATAGAGTGAAAGAGCGCACTCCTTTTACACCACCTTGCCTGGGGTGTATACATTGTTCAAGTGTAAGTAAAGGGGAATATTTCACACATCCCCACACAGGCAAGCGATTCCTAGTTAGGGGTTTATTCACATGTAATAGTAATTATATTGTATATTTACTAAAGTGCCCTTGTGGACTCCTATATATAGGAGAAACATCCATGCGAATGAAAGATCGCTTTTCTAAACACAAGTCCACTATAAGGAAAAACAATTTGCTTTTGCCGGTTCCTTACCACTTTGATCGCTGTAAACATACCATTGCGCAATTGCGCTTTCAAATTATTGAACATGTGGCACAACCTCGCAGAGGGGGTAATCGGACTAAAATGTTGAATAAACGCGAATCCTATTGGATTCATACATTACAGACATTGGAACCCATGGGGTTAAACCGGGAGGATGATTTGAATAGCTTCCTATAATTTTCCAAGCTCCATTTTATTGTATAAAAATTCTTGTATTTATTTGTCTTTTTATGTATTTTTCCAGAAAACGTGAGGAACCCCCAACCGCATCATCTGAATCAGAAGTCGCCATGATCATTGAAAGAATTCCGTATGATCTTCAAATATTACCATTTTGATTGATGCTGCTGTTGTTGGGTCGCTTCTCACGTGTTTCTGTTGTTGCTTTATTTTTGTTTGATCGATCACTATGGTTACCTGATGTCATTTCCGCTTAGGCGGTCTATTTAAATCGTGTATACTGTGTCATTTTGTATGCTACATCTGTTTGAGAAAGGCTCGTATTGAAGCCGAAACGCGCGTCACAGAATATCTTATATGTGACGAATAAAGATATTTAATCAGCAGAAGAAAAAGTGAGTGCCGGTCTTTTCTGTCTATACAAGTGGGATCGTTGTCTCGGACTCGTGCACCATGCCTCTTGAACAGAGTGCCGGCTGACCACCACCTGATTATCTTTTACACCATCGTCAGCTGATTCCATATAGATTTCTACATAACCTGTTCTGCTACACGCTAAAACAAGTAGTGCCCCCATGACCGAGTGGACAGGTGGCAGCAATAGGTTTCTGTTGACGTCACTATTTAATTTGCTATTCTTCTCATCTGTCCACCCCAAAAAACTATATTTTGAGCATCCATCTTCACACGGTCAGCATTTGCTCATTAACCCATCAGTATTGCTAAGGCAAAAAAAAAAACAGGAGTGCATCCAAAACAGAGTTGACACATGATTAGAAAGTTTGCATGTCTTCTGTGTTTTGTACCCACTCATGCTTTTGGCTTCCAAATCATGAGCATATCCTGATGCAAAATAGAGACCATGTGATACAGGCCTTACGGATGCTCCAAAGACAGGATCCATTGTGTTTCTCATTTTTCCGTCCTTCTGACAGATCAGAAGAAAGGCAAAATAAATAGTGATGTCAACAATGCCAAACAGGGACAATAGTGGCCCGGTCATAGAGTGGGGAGGGTGGAAACCCCTTGAGGAGTCAACACAGTGGCCCAGTTACATTATGGGAAGAGTGGCAACCTCATGAGGAGTCAACACAATGGCCCAGTCACAGAGTTGTGAGGTGGAAACCGCATGAGAACTCAATATAGTGGTCAGTCACAGAGTGAGGGTGGAAAATGCATGAGGATTCAACACAGTGGCCCAGTCACCGAGTGGTGAGGTGGCAACCATATAAGGAGTCAACATAATGGCCCAGTCACAGAGTGTTGGGAGTGGAAAAAGCATGAGAAGTCAACACAGTGGCCCAGTCACAGAGTGGTGAGGGTAGCAAACGCATGAGGAGTCAACACAGTGGCCAAATCACAGAGTGGTGAGGGTGGCAAATGCATGAGGATTCAACACAGTGGCCCAGTCACAGAGTGGTGAGTGTGGCAAACGCATGAGGAGTCAACACATTGGCCCAGTCACAGAGTGGTGAGGGTGGCAAATGCATGAGGAGTCAAAACAGTGGCCCAGATACAGTATGGGGAAGGTGGCAATCGCATGAGGTGTCAACACAATGACCGAGTCACAGAGTGATGAGGGAGGCAAACACATGAGGAGTCAACACAGTGGCCTCCAGACTCCCATATCAGACCTCAGACCAGACCCCCATATCTGACCCCCATTAGACCTCCAGACCCCCCAGTCAGACCTCCAGACCCCCAGACAGACCCCCATTAGACCTCCAGACCCCCAATGAGACCCCTATTAGACCTCTAGACCCACCAGTCAGACCTCTATACCCCCATTAGAACTCTAGACCCCCAGTCAGACCACTAGACCCCCCAGTTAGACCTCCAGACCCCCAAACAGACCCCCATCAGACCTCCAGACCCCCCAATCAGACCCCCATTAGACCTCCAGACCCCCAATCAGACCCCCATTAGACCTCAAGACCCCCAATAAGATCCCCCAGTCAGACTTCCAGACCCCCTAGTCAGACCTCCAGACCACCATTAGACCTCTAAACCCCCAGTCAGACCTCCAGACCCCCAATCAGACCCCCATCAGACCTCCAGACCCCCAATCAGACCCCCATTAGACCTCCAGACCCCCAATCAGACCCCCATTAGACCTCAAGACCCCCAATAAGACCCACCAGTCAGACCTCCAGACCCCCATTAGACCTCCAAACCCCCTAGTCAGACCCCCCAATAGACCACTGCAAACCCCCAGTCAGACCTCCAGGCCGCCCAGTCAGACCTCCAGACCCCCCAGTCAGACCTCCATACCCCCCCTAGTCAGACCTCTAGACCCCCATTAGTCCACTCCAGACCCCCATTACTTCACTCCAGACCCCCATTAGTCCACTCCAGACCCCCCATTAGAGCTCCATATCAGACTGTAGAATAATAAAGTAACTAACCTCTCCTGTCGCCACTCTCCCTGCCCTGGCTGTCTTCTCATTTCAGGGCCGGCGCTGCAGTCACCTGACCTCCTGCAGCGTCAGGTCAGAGTGCGCTCTGTATGTCCTGATACTGCAGGCAGCCAGGACACAGCAGCGCGGGAGGAGGGGTAAGTACTGTACAGCGCTCACAGCGCTTCTCTCCCCCTCTTCCTGCAGACTAGTGTGTGCTTCCATTATGGAAGAGCTCACTAGTATTCCCTTTATAAGATGTATTGACATTTGGCACCCCCCTGAGAGCCAGCACCCGGGGCGGTCCGCCCTTCCAGGCACACCACTGGTGACCTTTGTTCTGATCTTAAGTTGGCGAGGAGACAGCCAGGATTCCATTTCCTCTTGAAGGACGCAGAACAGTTCCTCTCCGGTGTGACACCGTTTGCCCAGGCAAACCAGGTGCAGAACACAGTGACACCGCCATGCTCTACACAGGTGGTATGCTGGAGTAACACTCTGAATTGTGCCTACAGTGGAGGCTGAGGATAATGTGGAGGATGAGGAAGCAGAGGAGAACATTGGCGCGGGACCCACAGCTTGAGAACGTGGAGGAGGCAGTGACATCACCTGGCCAAGTTTCTGGTGTGGCTGAGCAGGAACCACATTTACCCAGTGTGCCGTAAAGGACATATATTGTCCTTGACCGTAGTTACAGCTCCACACGTCGGCGCTGAACTTTAACAGACACCGACCTCACACAATGGGGAGCAGACGGGAAAACAACAAGGCCAGCGACTGGGATAAAGGAGCAGGTCACCTCCTAAAGCATCTCTAATCCTCGCCCCAACTCCTAACCGTATGAGCGGATCTGGATGGTAGGATGGCTCATACCCAGGAAACCTAGGACCCTGAGTTGCACTGATAATCCCTCAAATAAAGAAAGGGCAGAGACGACCTGTTCATCCCAGACACGGATGAACAGGAGTCTCCACCGGCCTAGCTGCAAGGAAATAGAGGAGACAGTATACAATAACAGGATCGTCAGGTAAGCACACCATACAACATACTTACCTGCCGCAGCAACACCGACTTGTACCTGAGCATGAGTACTGGTGCACACACACCATACAGGACACAGTACAAACAACACCCAGGTATCCAGCACACCAGTTACTGCCTGGAAACCCCCATGCAAACCGGACACATGGCGGCCCCAGGCAGAGCATCATACGGTCTTGTAATTCTCCCTCCGGGGAACCCAGACACCCCCTTCCGGAGGCATACCACACAGGGAACATGTCTAGCAAACATGCTGGACTATAAACACCAAAAGACCAGACATGTAACAACCACTAGACAAGACAACAACCACCCATACATAAACAACACCAAACATATGCAAGGGTAGTGAAGGGAAGGAGAACAACAGGAACATAGGGGAGAAATCATGGTGACCTTGATGTCCAACTTGGTGGCCCTCAAATTGGATCGATGACATATCCAGGACAGGAGCAACTGCAGCACACATCGAGGCTGGAGGACAACTGACTCCAGCCTGGAAGCCACAGGCAATATGAACCCAGTGGCCACACCCAGCCAGATAGTTAACCCCAAAGACACTAATCAGGGGAGGAACCAGGAGAAGGGGAGCAAAAACACATACATGCTGCAGGGCTAAAGTGTCACGGCGCACAACACCGAGACCGTGACACCGACAGGCTTAAGAACTAGCCCACCTTCTGTTCAACATAGGGCTGGTACAGCCTTTTTGGAGAAGTAATGACGGCTTGGGACTCTCCACCTTGGCTCAGCACAAGCCATCAGCCAAGGTGCAGAGTCCACCACATGGAAAGGGAGAGACTGTAGTACCAGCAACTTGGCCAGAAGCATGCTTAGCTTCTGCTCAGTTGAATGAGTACACGCGTGCTGTTTACTTTTTGAGGAATAGGAGGAGGAGCTGCAGGAGCATCAGGACCAGTAGATGGTGGGAAGGAAACACAGCTCCCTTCTGCTGAGGTGGTGGAGCCTTGACTGCAGGAGAAGAGGTGCGGGCCACTGGGTGATGCAGCAGTAGGGAATTTTCCCCCCACCACTCCGTGATGACTGCCTCCACGAACCTGTGCACTGCTAGTTCTTTCTGGACAGGTAGGCTCCTGCATAGCAGACGGTCTACCCCAGGCCACATTACTGCCACCCTGCTGATTCACGGCCACGCTACCACCCTGCTGGGTCAGCCGCTGCCTCATGCGCAAGCTGACACCTTCTCCTGATGAAGATGAAGCCCCCTCTTCGTGCCCAGGCCATGAAACCACTGACTCCTGGCTGGGGGTGTCTGATGTCATTTGAGATGAGGTAGAAGACTGAGTCAACCATTCAAGGACAGCTGGGTTGCTGGTCAAAACACGACCGCTGGATGACACTGTCAGCTCTGGCGCTGTCACTGCGATTGATGCTACCCCCCCCCCCCCCCCTCATTATGCTGCTACTTCTGCCACCTCCATAAACATTGTGGCCACTGCCCGTTCCCATTGAAAGGCCTGTCACCTGTCTGTCGGACATACTTTATTGTAACTATAAGGGTAAAAGAGCAGTATTGTCAGGCTGCAATTGCACACCAAGTCCACAAATAAAGGAATGACTCAGCTTCTCCTATTTTAAATCCACTCCTGGCTTTGGTTTCATGAAAACTGAGCTTTAACAGCCCATATATTCTAAAACTGCCTGTATACTTGCCATTAGCAGAGCTACGTTGTTTCCATCCGAATTTGTCCAGTTTATGTCCATTACAGGGTTTCCACCAATCATATAACATTTATGGAAATCAAGTAATTGGGATGGAATAGTCTGGTCCAGCCTACTCAATATTTTAACAGGCAGCTGCCTGGCAATGTTTGTAGCAACTATGGTAACATGACTGAACCTCCAGCTTATGATGGGCCTATCAGTCAGTGTTTCTAGCTGCTTAGCAACTGCCTGCTCTTGATCTAAAACATTCTCAATCTTTTTACACTATTGTAAACAATGTTTCAATAAGAATTCATCATTGTTTTAATAAGAAAACACCAATAAATCTTTGGAATTTGATCACTAGATTTTCCATTAGTCAGTTTTGCACCTTGCAGATTTCCACTTGGGGTATCTGCATAAATGCCATATACATGCATTATCTTTGAGAAACAATGTAGTTTTCCCCTGCAAGGTGGGCATATTTTGCTGCGGGATTACAGACATTGGCGACAAGTAGACTAGAGATTTGATGCGTTCAAACAGCGTTGTGTGTATGTTTGCACAACTCCCCAGGCCTCCTGTTATATTGGGGCATGTATTACATATACTAAATGTACTCACCCTGATCTGCATGTTAGATTGTTTCTTAACAGCCTTCATGATTCTCCAGAACCAACTGTTCACACTCCAGGTTGTATATCTGACCCCTTTGCCTTAGGCTACTTTCACATGGGCGTTTTGGTCTCCGTTTGTGAGATCCGTTCAGTGATCTCACAAGCAGTCCAAAACGGATCAGTTTTGCCCTTAATGCATTCTGATTGGAAAAGGATCCGCTCAGAATGCATCAGTTTGGCTCCGTTCTGCCTCCATTTCGCTTTGGAGGCGAACATCAAAACGCTGCTTGCAGTGTTTTGGTGTCCGTCCGACAAAACTGAGCCAAACGGATCCGTCCTGACACACAATGTAAGTCAATGGGGACGGATCCGTTTTCACTGACACAATATGGCACAATAGAAAACGGATCCGTCCCCTATTGACTTTCAATGGTGTTTAAGACGGATCGTTTTGGCTATGTTAAAGATAATACAAACGGTTGTATTATCTGAACTAATCCGTCTGTGCAGATCCATGATGGATCAGCACCAAAAGCGAGTGTGAAGGTAGCCTTAATCAAGGCTTAGCCATCCACTTTTCTAACTGGGAATTGGAAAACAAATGTCAGCTTTCTAGAACTCTGTCTCCTTCACACAAGGAAAACTCCTAAAAGCTGTTCCAGAAATCACAGCTTTGTCCAATTAAAGGATAACTGTCGTATTATTATTTTTTTGGAGTATTGATTGTGGTGATTAATATCACCTTGGTGGCCCTATTTCAACTTTTCACTGTGTATTCAATTACCCCTTAATTCCACATTTTTGTTCCCTGTACTGCCTACTTTTACCTGTGCTTAAAATAGGGTTGCTAGGCATGGGTCCGTCTATCTGTTGAAGGACGGGAGGACGGAGCATGCAGCGTGCAAGGTCACATTACTGACAGCCAGGGACTGTAAGTAAATGATTAAAGTCCTCCCTAGCAGCTGATAAAGTGCCTGGGCTGTGTGCACTTCTCCCTGTAACATGTGGTAAGAGGACCCCTTTGTGCTGCAGGAGATTAACCCTTTGGGGGGGGAGGGAACTGGTTACTGACACTTTTGGGGGGCTATTGTTACAGGCTAGTGAGGGCAGGCGGGATTAGCCTCAGGGTAGGGCAGTGGCGGCCATCTTAACTGAATAGTGAAATTGCAGTTTTATGCAGACTGGTTGCTAATAGTAACTAATTCTGGAATATCATGCTATTAGTAACTACATATATGAAAATTGAAATTAGGGCCTAAATGTGACAGTTATCCTTTAAAGTGAATACCGAGTCATCTCATCCTGCAAAAAACAAGCCCTCACACAACAGAAAAAATTAAATAAAAATAGGGCAATCATAATATGGTGACACAAAAATAACTGGATTTTTAATATGTTTTTATAGCTCAAAAGCAGTAAAAAAAATCTAAACAATCTACACATGTTTGGTATTAACAGAATTCTTTATGACCTATAGAATAAAGCTAACATGCTTTTTACGGCAAGAGAATGGTACAAACTTTAAAATGCAAAAAAAATTGATGATAGAATTGCTGTTTTTTTCTTATCCCCATCCGCCAGAAAGAATATACGGTAATCATTTATGATGCACAATGAACAGAAACATTTTTTTTTTCATCCCCCAAGAAAGAGTTAATAAATGTTAACCAATATGTTATACTGTATGTACAACAAATTGGTTTCAATGAAAAATACAACTCACCTAGCAAAAAATAAGCCCTCATATAGCTACATGCTTAAAATGTGATGATAAAAAAATAAAATATGATGCTTGGCCCTTAATGCCAAAACAGATCTGGTTGTGAAAGGCTATGTACACCTTCAGAGGTAATTTTTGTTTATTGCATTTTACTCACTTTTGGCTAAAAATCATATTTTCAGTTGGCCTTTATTAAAAAATATTGAGCCATTCTGTCACAAAGGGTTTTCTAACTGTGTGACTGGTACTTTCACTTTCACTTTGTGTTGGTCACCTAATAAACCTCATCTTTAAACTACTAAGAGGTCATAAACACTTATTTAAGCCACATTCTAATCAGTAAGATAAGAAGTGAGCCATAATGAGTGTATAATGTCAGAGAGCAGAGATAAGAAGTTCGCCTGCTCCCCAGATGACGGAAAAGATATAAAATCCAGAGGCTGCTACTACAGCATCTCAGCTACGTACATAAAAATGATTCCATATTTTTAATAAAGACCATGTCTGTATCCACTATCCCAGAATGAGGATTCATGCAAATATCTTCTGTCTGAAGAAGGCTTTGCAGTGTTGCAAATTGGTTGAGTTGGGGCTTTTAGTTTCCATTTACACCTCATCAAATTAAAGGGGTTTGATGAGTATCCTCAGGATAGGTCATCAGCATCAGATCCGTTGGGTGCAGACTCACGGAACCCAGGTTTATTAACTGTTTGGAGGGGCTATGCAATCTATGTGGACTTTTCATTCTACTGTACATTCAGTCTGTCTACCTGAACGCCATCTACTTAGCAACGCTGTTGCAGAATATGGCCAATCAGCCTGGATAAGCACTCCGACCTGTTTAACGTATACCAAGTGCAGTGCCATACATTGTATAATAGCTGTGCTCAGTACTGCACCTGAATCCCATTAGCTTGAATAGTACTGAGCTGCAGAAAGGCCATGTCACCTATAAATGTGACTTCAAAGCTGATCAGCAGGAGTATTGGGAGTAAGAACCCTACTAATCCTGATTATCAATCTTTAAGATACAGTATGTTATGAACATTAAAATATTACAAACAGGAAAACTCATAATTTTAGGCTTTTATACTCATAATTCTGAATGTCAAGGTTATCAGGTTATCAGAACGTATTTCTTCCTGCCCATCATTTTTTATTACAAATACGTACACTGTAATGGAATTTTTAACTGCTGATATGAGAACTCAAAGCTGAAGATTGATAATGGAATTTCAATGTCAACAGCGACCACATTCCATTACTTTCTGTCTTCTGACTGATTGACTGAATTGTTAATGTTTCATTGCCTGGTTTTCAGGAGAAACCACAGCTGATGTTATTCTACACTCTATTACCAGATTTGTGTCCGGTTGAGTACAACCTGAAAATTAAACATATTACTATTTGGCCAGGATAGGTCATCAATATCTGATTAGTAATGTAATGACCGGCGTCACGCAAAGGGAGGGAAATGGGAAGGCCCTGTCCAAGGGAGAGGGAAAGGTGGTGACCCCTGACTCACCTTGCGGCTGGCACCTGACTGCCCTGATGTCCCTAGACGGGTTCCTCACCCGTACACCGATCACGTGCCTAAACCCTGACTTTCCCTAAGATGAGCCCTGTGTAGTGAACGGGGCGGTGGGATCACTAGTCCGCACCACTGACACTAAAGGAAAACACCAAGGAGAGGACAGACAATACAGACAAAACATATAATCCCAGGTGGGCGACAACAGCAGACCACCAAGGCCCACAGGGATCCGGAGGGTAACACTCTGGAACAACAACCAGGGAACACAGCTACACAGCTCCAGTGGGTCAGTATAGAAGTCCAGGCAGGAAGCTCTATATCTGGCAACCAGAGAAGTGTGAGAGGGGAATATAAGGAGGTTGGGAGTGCTGGACAAGAAACAGCTGAGGAGAAGGAGCTACGGATCCCTGAGTGAGCCAAAAAGGGTTGCAAGGCAAACCCAGAAAGCTACCATAAAGAAACAGCACTATGTTTCTACATAGAGCGCTCAGCCACCCGCTGCGACTTCCTGACCCCGGGTATAACGGAGTCAGGCGTAGCTCTTGACACCCTCGTGAAAAGTAGGAAGCCGACTCCTCCCGACACTCCCTCTGATCAACTGTTGCGGTGCTCCGATGAGAGCTGTGTCCTTATCTTAGTGACAAAATGTCACCAGTGACAAAATGTTCATAGACCAAATGGCCTATGCACAGTTCAATTCCATTAACCCCTGTTTTGGGCCTTACTGACCAAGCATTTTTCTTCCTTTTTTCATCGTCGCGTTCCAAGAGCGATAACGTTTTTATTTTTCCGTCTATATAGCTTTATGAGGGTTTGTTTTTTTGTGGGACAAGTTGTAGTTTTTAATGGCGCCATTTTGGGGTACACATAACTTTCTTATTAACTTTTATTAACTCTTTCTGAGAGGGAGATGGGAAAAACAGCAATACTGCCACTGTGTTTTTACGTTATAAATTTTACGGCGTTCATTTTTCAGTATAAATAACATAGTATCTTTATTCTCTGGGTCAGTACGATTACAGTGATACCAAATACATATGGTTTATTTTACGTTTACTACATTTTTGCAATAAAACCCCTTTTTTTTTAAAAGAAAAAAATATTTTTGCATTGCCGCTTCCCAAGACCCATAACTTTTTATTTTAATTTCTATGGAGTTGTGTGAGTGCTTAATTTTTGCGGGAAGACTTGTATTTTTTATTGGTATAATTTTGGACAAAATTGCGCTTTTTTATCGCTTGTTATTATGTCTTTTCTGTGGCAACTAAGAATAAATTAGCAATTTTGTCTTTTTTTTTACGGCGTTCACCGTAGAGGATAATTTACATAATTTTACGTAATTTTTTTGTATGGGATTTTTTTTTATTGGATAAATGAGTTTTTTTTTACCACTTAATAGTCCCACAAGGGGAGTATAATAGACTTTTTGATTGCTTTTAAAATGCAATGCACTATAGGGATTATAGTGCATTGCATTTTAATGGCAATGCTATTCTGAAATGACCAGCAGGCTGCACCAGAGGGGCACAACCTGCTAGAAATTACTAAAGGCTGGGGCCTACATCAGACAGCCTTCACACATATCGGCACCCCACAATCGCATTTGCGGGGTGCCGATGGGAGACAGAGTGAGTCCGCTCCCTCTGTCAGCACTTTACATGCGGCGAGCACCATTGACTACAGCATATAAAGTGTTAAACAGGAGTGCCGATCCAGACTGCTAGAGCAGGGCCGCGTTTGTAATGTGAGAGCCGGGTCCCCGCTCCTTGCTGCACAGGGTACCCGTGCAGTGCTTAGACTTGGCCGCCGTAAAAAAAGCGGCCGCCCAGCCTAAGGCCCCTTAGTGATCGCTGTAAAAACACGTTTGGGTGGTCAGTAAGGGGTTAAAATGAATTAGCCTGGTTGGCAATACCAAACACAGTCAATATGGAAAGTACGGCACTGGTTTTGGTATGCTGTGAGGGGACAGCTGCAATCACCAGCGGGTTGGCCTTTTCAAACAGCTGATTTGCACAAGCCATGGGACTCGGAACCCCACTTATAAGATATTCATGACCTATCTTGAGGGTATGTCATTAATATTGTACACCTGACAGGCCCTTTAAATCAGATGGTTATGTATTTTACACGAGTAAATACAACTGCAACCACTGACTCTTCAACTGTTGTGAAAATATACTGTATGATCAGACATGCCATGCATACTGCAGAATGTTTTTACTTTCATATCAGTAGCAGAGCCACGAGCTGCAGATCACTGATATAAATGCATTAATGTAGTATGCAACATTTATCACATATAAAATACTTTGTGCATAGCAATTAATTAATCAAAGGCGATAAAAGAGGCAGGGCAATTCAGGACAAAGTTTTTTCCAGAATACATGAAATGTGAGGACTCTGCTACTACATTATTACTACATAATAATATGTACGAGACAAAAATGTGAAGGTTCTGGAAACACATTTATCATGGTTGTATAGCTCCATCCAAAACAAGTCCAGATTAGAAAACCACAGATGTTCTGAAAACAGCACCAGACCTGTCCACAGGTTGTCTGCAATAACAACCCATGAACACATGTGGCACTGTGTTTGGGAGAAAGCAATCTTGGTTTTCTGTCTCTGGACAGCCCCTTTAAGAAATTTTCCATAAACCTTTGTAATTCCTCACTTACAATGACTAGTGTACTGCTAAGGGTACTTTCACACTAGCGTTATTCTTTTCCAGTATTGAGTTCCGTCCTAGAGGCTCAATACCGGAAAAAAAGTTCAGTTTATCAGAGAGAATTCCGTTCAGGATGCATCAGTTTAGTCCCACTTACGGTATTTGGCAGGAGAAAATACCGCAGCATGCTGCGGTATTTTCTCTGTCCAAAACTCCGGAACATTTTGAATGTATTAGTGCATTAAAATTGCCGCATTCACGGATCCGGTTTTGCGTTCTGCGCATGTGCAGACCTTTAAAAATGGGAAAATAAATAATACCGCATACGTTTTTCAGGATGACACCGGAGAGACGGATCTTGTATTTCAATGCATTTGTCAGACGGATCCGCATACCGATTTCCGGATCCGGCAGGCAGTTCCAGCGACGGAACTGCCTGCCAGATCCTCACAACGCAAGTGTGAAAGTACCCTAATATTTACACAGAACAATAAAGGGGAGTCATATTATTACAAACTACAGTGAAAGAAGCCATCTTACAATAAGAAAGCAATAATGAATAATCCTACCTTTTTGTAAAGATTTCGGAGGTCTCTGTACTGCCACATGCTGTTTAGGACTTGAGATGCTGCTTTCACTACTTTAGGGGAATGCCTGTTTTAATGTAAGAAAAATGTAAAGATTAAAAAAACTATTTGGATAAATTAAAGAAATATACTCAATTTAATTAGTTTCTCCTAGCTTATATTGGAGCAACATATTCCACGTTGTCACTTTTCACATCATTTGTTTAGTTTAGTTCACCAATAATAGACACACTTATGCTCGGCCCATTTTTCGTTAAGATCAAATTTGAGTTAAGTAATAATTGTTAATGGGCATCAGTATCTATATAAAGTAAGAAAAAAAGGCTGATCAGATCAGAGCTCATAAATGGAATGTTCTTTAATAGAAGTTAAGGATCAAGGTTATATATTTTCTACTTTTTCTGTAAGTATTGCTAAATGTAAAGTAATGGATTAGAGTGGTCATTGCCTATGGTGTGCACTGTGACACTGTTGCTACACTTGCGGTTGCCCGCGGCAACGTGTTGCTGAGTGTGCATGCGGTGGCAGTGTCTCGGCCTTCTGGGTGATTGCCGTGACATGGTTGCCAATCATGTTGTTGCCTGCGGCAACGTGTAACTTTCTATGCTTGTGTGTGCACTTCCCCTTTAAGTGGCTTCCTTCCCTTGTCTGGTGTTGGAAGGGTTAACTCCCTTCGTAGTGTTTTGTTAACACTGGGTTTAGGTGTGGGTGGGTGTGGCTGCTTGGGCTATTTAGCTTCTGCTGGATGCCTGAAGCTGTGGGGTACTCCAGCCATGGTGTATGCTGGAGCTATCCTCCTGGTCTTCATATTCCATCTGTCCGGTGAGGGCCACCCTTGTGGTCATTGATGTTCTTATGGTGTCTCACGTTTATTGCAAACGCTTGTGGCTACTTTCACACCTGCGTTAGGTGCGAATCCGTCTGGTATCTGCACAGACGGATCCGCACCTATAAGCAAAGCGCTTGTATCCTTTTTTGTTCATGATAATTCAAATGGATCTGTTTTTACTTACACTGAAAGTCAATGGGAGGCGGATCAGTTTTCAATTGCACCATATTGGTGTCAGTGAAAACGGATCCATCCCCATTGACTACATTGTAAGTCCAGGCCGGATCCGTTTGACTCCGCATCGTCAGGCGGACATCAAAACGCTGCAAGCAGCGTTTTGGGTGTCCGCCTCTGGAGCGGAATAGAGGCTGAACGGAGGCAAACTGATGCATTCTGAACGGATCCTTATCCAGTTCAGAATGCATTGGGGCCTAAACCGATCCCTGAACGGATCTCACAAACTGAGACCCAGAACGCCTGTGTGAAAGTAGCCTAAGGCAAAGGGGTCAGGAACATACAACCTGGAGTGTGGACAGTTGGTTCTGGAGAATCATGAAGGCTGTTAAGAAACAATCTAACATGCAGATCAGGGTGAGTACATTTAGTATATGTAATACATGGCCCCAATACAACAGGAGCCCTGAAACGGATCTCACAAGCGGACCCAGAAACGCTAGTGTGAAAGTAGCCTTAAAAGGTCATTGGTACTTCATGATGAAAACTGTAAAAAAAAGTTATTAAATCTCCCCTCAGTCACCTTTTTTCCAAACTGAAATAAACCTAATTTTGATAATTTTTTAGATACTGGAGTCCACCCATTCCAGTTATTACCTTAGTTGCCCTTCTCTGAGACCCTCTCCAGCTCTGCTGTGTCTGCCTTGTCACACAGTACTCTCATGTGTGGTCTGACTAGTGATTTGTAAAGTGGCGAGAACTATGTTCGCATCATGAGCATCTAAGACCCTTTTGATGCAATCCATATCTTATTGGCCTGACGCTGGTTACTACAGTTAAGTTTATTGTCAACTTAAAATTCCAATTCCATGTGAGTGTTGGCTACTTTCATGCTTGAGTAGTTGTTTTTTTTATCGGCAGAGGATCTCAATACCGGAAAAAAATGTTTCCGCTGCGGTTTTGTGTGCTGTCATAAAAAATGGAAAAAAACAGATCCGGCACTGAAAACAATGTAAGTCAATGGTGACGGATCTATTTGTTTAGAGCCAAAAAAAACGGATCCATCAACCACCAATTATGGTACTTTATAAGTATGTAATGGTACTTTAGTGCTCTCGGTACCAGACTTTTTTCTTTTTCTTTTGACCAAATGTATGTAATGGTGACATGTATTATTCCTTCCCATTGTGCATAACCTTACATTTGTCAGTGTTAAACCTCATCTGCCTCTTCTCTGCCAAGCCTCCAATTTAGCCAGATCCCTCTGTAGCAGTATACTGTCAGCTTTTCCGTGTTAATTACTTTACAACAGTTTAGTGTCATATGCAAAAATTTATATTTTACTGTGCAAGGCCTTCTACAAAATCATTAAGAAATATATTGAAGAAAATAGGGGCCCAATGCTGACTCCTGTGGTACCCCAGCTAGTGATAGTGAGCAAATCTGAGTGTGTACCGTTTAATAACCACCTCTGTTTTCTATCACTGAGCCTGTTACTTACCCATATACACACATTTTCCCAGTGTGTTCGCCAGCAGGGTTGAATTTAACTCTATTTCACGTCAGCTAGGGTTTACTATTGCTGTAGTTATGTAGTGTGGTAATTGCACCATCTAGCGGTGTTAAAAATGTACTACACTTGTTTTTCTGTTATTATGTATTGTGGGACTGTAATGCATCCTGGAAAGAGAAGCCCAGTCTCCAGGTTACAGGACATCAGCAGTGCTGTCTCCTGCCATATCTCCTTTTCAAACCCCACATCCTTGTGCGAGCATATCTGTTTTAACCACAAATGTATTCACATCAAATACTCCTGTTTTGCCAATAAACAAGTTAGACTACAGAAAACAGTCCTCTTATTTGGAAGACAGGATGGTTTATACTGAATGGTCAGACTGCACACTGTGTGAACGTGTATGTGTCACGGATGTTGTAGGGGAGAACACCAAAAGACAACAAGACGGAAGGGAAAAGGACACTAGGCCTCACGCTTAAAAAAAAAAAAAAAAAAAAAAAAAAAAAGGTCAAAAAGTAGGGGGGGTAGGAATGTAAGCAGTTATACAGTGTAAAATTACTATGTAGTCTTTTTACTATCATTATTAGATGTATTCCCTGCCTTATTGCCCATCTTTGGAGTACCCCAGAAATGACAGGTGTATGGGGTTTGCCGATGTTTATTTTATTTTCTTTGTATTATTAAAATATAATACAAAGAAAAGAAAAATAAACATCGGCAAACCCCCATCACACCTGTCATTTCTGGGGGTACTCCAAAGATGGGCAATAAGGCAGGGAATACATCTATAATGATAGTAAAAAGACTACATAGTAATTTACACTGTATAACTGCTTACATTCCTACCCCCTACTTTTGACCTTTTTTTTTTTTTTTATATTATTATTATTTTCTTTATCTTAATGCCCAGCTTTAGCATTTATTGGGATCATCAATTATCCCTTATATACTAGTTGCCAATCATTTAATACTCCTCCTGCCAACCTCCCGTACCATTCTGAATACAAAACAAAATAAACCACCATACTTTACACTACCGCTGCCGCTCCTGACATAAAAGCAGGAGTATGAGATCCATTCATCCGAAAAACATCCTACAATATGGTCATTCCCGACCACTTCACCCCTGTCATCTCCCCATGTAGACTAGAATATAACAACATATCTGCTGTATAAGAAAAAAGTAACATAGTGTACTAGCAAATAGGTCTGTATTGAATGAAAGTCTAGAAGACGGGTTCACCGATGTCTAGCACACACGCCCACCGCCCGCCCCCTCCCCATTCTCCACCTTCACCTCTGTGGGCTTTTACACGCCTTTTTTGTGTTTAAATAATCGCTACATGTGAATGCCTCTTTATGCTGTATATCGTCCTGATGAAGGGGGCTCTCCGCCCCTGAAACGCGTAGACTGAAAATAAAAAGTATTGTATTTATCAATACCTACCTGTTATCTGATTCCTGCTGACAGCGCCACCAAAAAAGGTTCAGTATTTTTTCCTCCTTCTGCACGGATAACTCTACCCGACGAATGCTTCACAAGTACGGGCTGGAACCTAGGCAGCAGCGCAGGCACCCCACGCATGCCGATCGGGCAAATCGGCACAAGCTTCTAATGGTGTTGTGACTTCTTCACAACACAATCTGGTAGAGTTTCTACATATCTCCTATCCATTTACTGTACAACACCACACATGAGGTGCTGCATCCTGTCTCTCTTTTATCTATCCAGAGAAGGAGTGATGGGGTGGAGTAAAACTAAATACGGCAAGGTAAAGGTCACATGATGACATGAACAGGAGGTGTGGACATACAAGCAACACACAGACAAAGTGAAACCAAAGGATGCTGTCAGATCACTAATGAGCAGAAAATCTTTCAGATCTTCTCAAACCTGTCACCGGTGTGACCGTACCCCCCCCTTCTACGGGTGACCTGCGGGCACCCAGGACCAACCTGATCAGGATGAGCTCTGTGGAATGCTCTCACCAGACGACTAGCATTAACATCGGTCGCTGGAACCCACATCCTCTCCTCTGGTCCGTACCCTCTCCAATGAACGAGATACTGGAGGGATCTCCGGAGAACTCGGGAGTCTAGCAGTCCTGCTGATCTGAAATTCAAAGTTGCCGTCCACCATGACAGGAGCGGGAGGCAAGGCGGACGACTCAACAGGTTCAACACAGTTTCTTTAACAACGATTTATGAAATACGTTATGGATTTTTAAGTGTCCTGCGGAAGTTCAAGACGGAAGGCTACAGGGTTAACAATGCAGTGATCTTATATGGACCAATAAATCTTGGGCCCAACTTCCAAGAAGGTACCTTAAGTTTAATGTTTCTTGTAGACAGCCACACAGAATCCACCCACTCTCAGGTTCCGGACCACTCATACGTCTCCTGTCAGCCGCACGCTTATACTGTTGCCCATCTTTTACAGGTTATTTTGGATTTTCCGCCCAAATAGAAGACAAAGAAGAGGAAAATCGTTCCTCCTCAGGAATGCCAGAATTATGAGCACCAGAAAATTTACCAAACTGTGGATGGAACCCATATGCCCCAAAAAACGTCGACTTATCAGTGGATTCCGGTATACGGTTTATTTATAGCAAACTCAGCTAACGACAAAAATGAAGACGACTCTTCCTCATTCTCTGAAACAAAACATCTCAAGTAAGTCTCCAGATTCTGGATTAGTGCGCTCCGTCTGTCCGTTCGACTGAGGATGAAAGCCGAAGAGAAGGACAATTGTACACCCAGACGAGTACAGAACGCTTCCCAGAATCTGGAAACAAACTTGAGTCCCTCTATCGGACACCACATCAGAGGGAATGCCATGTAGATTCACGATGTTGTCGACAAACACCTGCGCAAGAGTTTTAGCATTGGGTAGACTAGGTAATGCAATAAAGTGTGCCATTTTACTAAAAGAATCGACAACCACCAAAATCACGTTTTTTCCTGAAGAATTCGGTAAATCTGCGATAAAATCCATGGACAAATGGGTCCAAGGTCTGGATGGGATGGGCAATTGAAGCAGAGATCCGGAAGGCCGAGTATGTGTCACCTTAGCATGTGCACAGGTACCACAGGCTGACACATAGTCCTCAATACACTTACGCAACCCCGGCCACCAGAATCTGCGAGAGATGAGATCGATAGTCGATCTGCTCCCAGGGTGCCCAGCAAGCACCGTAAAGTGATGTTCCTCGAACACCTTGTGACGTAATTCGGGGGGAACAAACAATTTCCCCTGAGGACAAGAGTTCGGAGCATCCTCCTGTGCCTCCAACACCCTGGCCTCGAGATCAGGATAAAGAACGTAAAAAACTACCCCTTCAGATAAAATGGGACTAGGGTCATTAGACTCACCCCCCCAGGAAAGCTACGTGACAAAGCATCCGCCTTGACGTTCTTAACCCAGGGGCGGTAAGTGACGATGAAGTTAAATCTGGTGAAAAACAATGACCATCTGGCCTGCCTTGGGTTCAGTCGCTTAGCCGACTCCAAGTAGGCCAGATTCTTGTGATCCGTAATTACCGTAATAGGATGAATTTGCTCCTTCTAACCAATGCCGCCATTCCTCGAACGCCAACTTAATGGCCAGCAATTCCCTATTCCCCACATCATAATTCCTTCAGCAGTCGAAAGTTTTTTAGAGAAAAATGCACATGCGCGCCATTTACTGGGTGAAGGACCCTGCGACAATATTGCTCCTATCCCAACCTCGGACGCGTCAACCTCAACAATAAATGGCTGAGACACGTCCGGTTGCACCAGAATAGGGGCCGAAGCAAAACATTCTTTCACAGCAGAAAAGGCCTGTAATGCCGCATCAGTCCAGACAGAAATATCAGCACCTTTCCTAGTCATGTCTGTTAAAGGTTTAACCACCGATGAATAGTTCAAGATAAATTTACGGTAGTAGTTGGTAAACCCCAAAAACCGCATAAGCGCTTTTAGATTTTCGGGTCGATCCCAGTCCAACACGGCACGGACCTTCTCGGGATCCATACGAAAACCTGAGCATGAGAGCAGGTAACCCAGAAATTGCACTTCCTGTACAGCAAATACACACTTTTCCATCTTAGCATACAACTTATTCTCTCTTTGGATCTGTGACACCTGTTTCACATGATCCTGATGAGTCTCCATATTAGGCGAATAAATTAGTATGTCATCAAGGTATACCACGACAAACCTCCCCACCAGATGATGAAAGATGTCATTGACAAAGTGTTGAAAAACCGCAGGAGCATTGGTTAACCCAAAGGGCATGACCAGGTTTTCAAAATGACCCTCAGGGGTATTAAAAGCGGTCTTCCACTCATCCCCTCCTTGATCCTTACCAGATTATATGCCCCCCTCAGATCCAATTTAGAGAACACCTTGGCACCAGCAATCTGACTAAACAAATCTGGAATCAAAGGAAGGGGGTAAGGATCACGGACGGTAATACGATTTGAGCTCACGGAAGTCCAGACATGGTCTCGCGGTACCATCCTTTTTCTTTACAAAGAAAAATCCAGCAGCCACTGGGGACTTGGATGGTCTAATATGTCCCTTTGCCAAAATCTGGGCAATTTAGCTCCGGGAATAAGATTGACAGGACAGTCATACTCCCGGTGCGGAGGCAACTCCTGATTACCATTCTCAGAAAACACATCAGAAAATTCAGAAATGAACGAGGGTACAGTTTTAGTGGTAAACCATAGAGAACGATAAATTAAGACAGTTGTCCATGCAAAAAATCACTCCACTCAAGAATCTGTCTCGCCTGCCAATCGATGTTAGGGTTATGTTTGCTTAACCATGGTAAGCCCAACACCAACGGAGCAGGCAGACCCTCCAACACATAACAGGAGATAGATTCCTGATGCAAATCACCCACTCTTAAATGAATGTCATTCACTACCTGCGACAGGCTTTTTGGGCAAGACAGACATACTATTTCTCGAATGCATTAGTAGTCAACCCGTGAATGCGTACAAACTGTCATCAATCAAGTTAACTCCTGCCCCACTGACGATAAAAGCTTCGATTTTCACAGTTTTGGACTATAGCGCCACCTGGGCTCACAGGAGAAAACGGGTACTACCAGTAAAAGACAAAAGTAGGTTTTCTTGCTGCCCACCCACACTTCCAATAGTAAGTTAGGGATTAAAGTTTTTTTTTCTTTGGTTTACACCTTGATGCTGCAAGTACGGACAAATATTCACAAAATGTCCCTTCTTGCCACAACAAAAGCAGACTCCTTTCACATGACCCAAGCTTTTGCCAGTAGTTCCAGGAGTAGCTCCTCCTAACTGCATAGGCTCACCACAAGGCACAACCACCCGAGTCTCTCCACCATAAGTGTCAAAGGAAGCAGTACCCTTATTGGACAGTACGTTCTGAAGGTGAGGACCCCTAGATCTCTCCCTCAGGCGTCTATCAAGACGTACAGCAAAGGGACATAGCTGCTTCCAATGACTCAGGATTTTCATGAAAAGCCAATGCGTCCTGCTGTCTCTCAGAGAGACCCTGGCAGAATTGGCTACGGAGAGCAGAATCGTTCCACTCTGTATCCGTAGCCCATCTTCTAAATTCAGAGCAAAAGGTCTCCGCAGAACGTTTCCCTGCCGCAAACCCCGAAACTTGGTCTCGGCCTGAGAGATCTGATCCGGGTCATCATAGATTAGACCCAAGGCTCTAAAGAATTCATCCACCGACCGGAGGACGGTGATCCGGTCGGCAGAGAAAAAGCCCAAGATTGTGCGTCCTCTTTAAGTAATGAAATAATCATACCCACACGTTGACACTCATCACCAGAAGAGTATGGGCGAAGCCTAAAGTATAATTTACATGACTCCCTGAACTGGATGAAATTGTCACCACCCCCGGAAAACCTGTCCAGGAAAGCCACCTTCGGTTCAGGGCAGGCCTGAAACCCACCACCGAACCAGCAGCCTCTGGGCTCTGAATTTGCAAAACCATCGCACGGAGGTCTTCTACCTCCAAAGTCAGATTCTGCAGCTGTTCGACCAGTGCAGTCATAGCATCCATAGCTGCACAGATCAGAATAAAAAATCGCGGTATTGGCTCTGGATAATGTCACGGATGTTGTAGGGGAGAACACCAAAGACAACAAGATGGAAGGGAAAAGACACTAGGCCTCTCCGCTAGGGAAGGAAAAGGTCACCACCTATGAAACCCTGCTCCTGGCCCTAACTCCTATCCGTATGGGCACCTCTTGATGTAGAGATCCCATACACAGGAACCTAGAAAACCCTAGTGGCCCTCAGATGCCCTAGACTTATGACAGGGCAGAGGCAACCCGCTCCTTCCCTGGTCAAGGAACCAGCGTCTCACTGAGCCCTAGTAAACAACAGAGGGGGGGGGAGGAATACAAAACACAACAAGCGGAACACTTAACTTCTAAGGATGATGGATGTTGATGATCAGGACTTCAACTAGAACCACACTCCAGCTCTTCCAACACCAAATTAAGCTATCCAGAGCAAGGAGTGATGGGTGGAGTCAAACTAAATTGGGGGAAGGTAAAGGTCACATGATCCACACCTGAACAGGAAGTGTGGACATACAAGCAACACACAGAAAAAGTGAAACCAAAGGATGCTGTCAGATCACTAATGAGCAGATAATCTTTCAGATTTTCTCAAACCTGTCACCGATGTGACAGTATGAAGACAGAACAGTAAAACAGAAGCTTGTCACCAGCGATTGTGGATCTGACTACACGGAGCCGCCATCACACACACGTCCTGCGTACAAGATTGCAGAGGTTGCCATACAGTCACAAGAAGGGGAGAGTGCAGCCCCCCAGCAAGTGCAGCACGATCCAGACCACGATCCAGGCCGTTTCTACATAGAGTCCGCACAGAGACATTAAGCAGCCATCAAAAGGCACACAATGTCCGCTAGCCAGGTATCATCATACAGGACCAGGTCATGAGCAAGCTGCTCTAGCAAGTCCTCAGTAAAAGAAAAGGTTGCTCTCGCCCATGCAGAAGCTGAGGCTGCAAAAGTAAGGTCTTCCTTTGCTGCAAAAGAGATGCAACTAAAGCTAAGGCAAGCAGATCAAGAAACAGAAAAAGCATGCGTGCAAGCTTCAATGGAAAAGGAGAGAGCATGCCTACAAGCGTCATTGGAAGAACTTGCCACAGAGAAAGAAGCGGCCAAAGCAGAGTACCTGGAAGCCTTGGCATTCCCCAAATCCGAGAAACACAGCTTAGTACTTGGGCCAGACCTACAGTCGTGGCCAAAAGTTTTGAGAATGACACAAATATTAGTTTTCACAAAGTTTGCTGCTAAACTGCTTTTAGATCTTTGTTTCAGTTGTTTCTGTGATGTAGTGAAATATAATGCACTTCATACGTTTCAAAGGCTTTTATCGACAATTACATGACATTTATGCAAAGAGTCAGTATTTGCAGTGTTCGCCCTTCTTTTTCAGGACCTCTGCAATTCGACTGGGGCATGCTCTCAATCAACTTCTGGGACAATTCCTGACTGATAGCAACCCATTCTTTCATAATCACTTCTTGGAGTTTGTCAGAATTAGTGGGTTTTTGTTTGTCCACCCGCCTCTTGAGGATTGACCACAAGTTCTCATGGGATTAAGATCTGGGGAGTTTCCAGGCCATGGACCCAAAATGTCAACGTTTTGGTCCCGAGCTACTTGGGTTATCACTTTTGCCTTATGGCACGGTGCTCCATCGTGCTGGAAAATGCATTGTTCTTCACCAAATTGTTTTTGGATTGTTGGAAGAAGTTGCTGTTGGAGGGTGTTTTGGTACCATTCTTTATTCATGGCTGTGTTTTTTGGGCAAAATTCTGAGTGAGCCCACTCCCTTGGATGAGAAGCAACCCCACACAAGTTATTTTTCATGGCAAAGCAGACTATGCAATTCATCTGATCACTCTTCATAACTTTCTGGAATATATGCAAATTGCTATTATAAAACTTAAGCAGCAACTTTTCCATTTCCAATATTTATGTAATTCTCAAAACTTTTGGCCACGACTATAGATAACCAAAATCCAGCACAGCACGTCTCAGAATATGTCCATCAGCATCCCAAGACAGATGACAACTATGATCCAGTATATCAACCAGCTTATACAGAGTGCCAAAGATCCTACCTTGAACCACAGTACCTCAAGCAGGAAGGTATGCGACAAGGCACTGCTGACCACAACTACCACCCTACAAAACAAAAGCTACAACCTTCACTTCGACTTAAAGGGACACCCTTCGCGTCAGAACGGCTCTAAGCCAGAAACCCCTAAAAGGTATGGTGATACACCACACATGAAGCATAACAACAACACATCGGGTGGTATTGGCGCTAACCAGGCCGCCATGGACTGCGCTAAGTTCTTTGCTAAACGGGAGCTGATCGCCCCCGAGAACTACAGGGCATGGCGAACCTCCTTCCAGAATGCCATAAGAGACTTAGATCTTCCTATAGTGAGGAGTTAGCTCTCTTGGTAAAGTGGCTTGGAAGCGAGTCTGCTGAACACGCCAAAAGAATCAGAGACATTAACATAAACTAGCCGGGCAAAGCTAAAAGATGGTGTGGGAAAGGACTTGATGAGCGATACGGGTCAATAGAAGCTATAGAAAATGCTTTATTTAAGAGAATGATAATTTTCCCAGAATAGTGAGACACCAGAAGCTCAGGGAACTCGGCTACTTGTTATAGAGGTACAAGGTTGCTCAAGGAGATCTGCCAGGGCTAGCATTCCTGGACACCACCAGAGGTCTCAACCCGATTGTCCAAAAACTCCTTAAAACCTACAGGAGAAGTAGATCGCGCATGGTTTTCATTATAAACAGGTTCATAATATACATAATTCCCTCCTTTGTGGTGTTTTAGACTTTGTTACTCAACAGCAAGGATCAGAAACAATCCCAGTTTGACTTACATTGTCATGTCCCACTCCCCCTGGTGTCAAACCTCATAAAACACCAGTGCAGTCCACAAACTAAACGTTGCCTCCACAGGTTCTCCTACAAGTCGTTTAAGTCTTCTCAAGAAGAGAACAAACTCATAGATCTTACCAAAGAATGCCCCCTGCACAAGAAACCACATTCTCTATTAAAATCTAGAGCCTACAGGGAAAAGTCTTTAGAGGACCACAAAGAATTCCTCAGAGAAAACCACATCTGCTTCAGGTGCTGCGCTACAACTTCACTCTTCGCCAGGAACTGTAAGGTCAGTGGTGACATGCACAAAATGCGGTAACATAGAACACAACACGGCTTTAACACACCCTTAACCACCCTCTCAGGTATCATCCCAAACAGAGGAGCATGACCGAAAGCAGATAGACACTGACATAGATACCCAAGTAGTCACTTCTCACTGTACAGAGATCTGTAAAGGACTTGCAGAAGGGAAGCCCTGCTCAAAAATCTGCCTTGTCAGAGTTTACCCGGCCAGTGACCGGGGTAAGGCGATCAAGGTATATGCAATCTAAGATGATCAAAGCAATAGGTCTTTAGCTAAATCCACCTTCTTTGACACCTTCAACATCGTAGGGCCCAGTTCTCCCTACTCCTTAAGGACATGTGCAGGTACCGTTGAGACGGCGGGGGAGGAAAGCAACTGGGTACAAGGTAGATTCCATAGATGGGTCAGACCTGCTTGGAACTGCCAACCATACTGGAGTGGCAATCATATACCTGACAACCGGTCTGAGATACCAACACCAGAGGTAGCGGCATATCACCCCCACCTGAGGACAATAGCTCACCTGATACCGTAACTGGACCCAGAAGCCCCGATAGTCTTACTCCTTGGAAGAGACATACTACGAGTTCACAAGGTTAGAGGACTGATTAATGGTCCCCAAAATGCTCCATACGCCCAGAGACTTGACCTAGTATGGGTCATCATAGGAGACGTCTGTCTAGGAGAAGCACACAAGCTCAGTCAACAGTATGCTCACCAACACACTTAAAATGGATGTCCTTCCCTATTCCAGCCATGTCACAGTAGTTTTCCTAATAAAAGAATTGCCACACAGAGCTCTTGTGCTTGTCCTTTCGCAGATACCACCTACAATGGTGAGCAAGATCACTTAGGGTGCACAGTCTTCCACAGGACAAGAGAAGACAACAGGGTCACAATGTCCATAGGAAGACAGGCTGTTCTTGAGATCATGGATCAAGAATAGTAAAAGTCAAAAAGAAGGGTCGCACCTTTACCGTTTAAACCCCGGAGACAACGCTTACCTAACAACAAAGAACTTGTCTACAGTCTATTCATCTCCCTCAAGCACAAACTTCAGAGGACACCAGAGACGAGAGAACATTTCTTTACCTTCATGGAGAGAATATTCCAGAACAACCATGCCAGAAATGGCACCCATGCGCCAAGACTCCAAAGTGTTGGTACTTACCCATATTCGTTGTGTATCATCCTAAAAACCAGGGCAGATACGAGTAGTATTCGACTCGAGCGCCAGGTGCGAAGGCGTCTCGCTAAATGATGTCTTACTGTCTGGTCCATACCTCAATAACAGACTTCTAGAGGTACTTCTACGCTTCCGCAGAGATTCCATAGCATTTATGGCCGACATACAACAGATGTTTCCACTGCTTCCTTGTCAAGCAACAACGACCCCAATGAGGACATTGTAGAGTACCGAAGAGAGTGTGCATCTTTGGAAACAGTCCTTCCCCTGCAGTCGCGACTCGCTATCTATGGTCTCAGACATCCAGCCCGAGAGGGTGAAACAAAGTATGGGTCAGATGTCAGATCCTTTGTGGAAAAAGATTTCTACGTGGACGACTGCTTGAAATCCACACCCACGAACGAGACCGCAATCAGTCTCCTGAAAAGGGCTAAAGATATGCTCGCTTTATCTAATCTGAGGTTGCACAAAATAACCTCCAACAGCCGTGAGTTAATGGAAGCCTTCTCACCCCAAGACCATTCAAGTGATCTAAAGGACTTGGATCTTAGCACAGACTCCCTTCCTATGCAGCGGAGCTTCGGTTTGCTCTGGGATTTAAAGGCAGACACATTCACCTTCCAACAGCTTAAACAGCTTATATTATCCTCTGGGATTCGTAGTGCCTGTTACCATCCAAGGCAAAATGATGCTAAGGGAATTCACCACAGAGACATCTGATTGGGATGATCCGCTTACCACGGAGAAAAAGGACCTGTGGACAGGTTAGAAGAAGTATCTCGAAGCTTTGACCAGCCTTCATGTGGCATGACCCTATTCTTCCGTGCCATCTACTGAAGTCAAGATTCAAAGACTGTATATCTTCTGCAATGCGTCAGTCAAGGCAATTGCAGCCATAGTATACCTACAGACCATTGATGTCAAAGAACAATGCCATATAGGATTTGTCTTGAGCCGGACGAAACTGGCGACACTCCGCGAATACACGATTCCCAGACTTGATCTGCTGTGCTTGCAGTGAGTTGGCTGAACTTATAACATCAGGAATGAACCTGAAATCGAGGAAGTCGAGTTTTACCACGGACAGCAAGGTAGTCCTAGGATATATTTGCAATTGTCTGCAATTGGGTGCTAAGAATCAGGAGATCCACTTGTCCTAAACAGTGGTACTACGTACCCATACAGCATAGTCCTGCGGACCACACATCGCACCAAGCCACCTTAAAGACACAACATGGTTTACAGGTACTGCATTCCTGTACCGTTCAAAGTCTTGCAACATCGGATCCGACACATTCAAATTGTTAGACCCAGATGCCGATGAAGAAATACGACCTGAAGTATCTGTTCTACGTAAAGTGACTTCGGACCACCAACTCAAATCCCATCGTTTTGTCAGGCTCTCCACCTGAATGTTGCTCTTTTGTGCTATATCCTGTGTAGTCCATACAGCTCAGACATTACCTGTGAGCCGCCAGAAGCCCTGCAAAGGTTGGCATCACTGCAAACATACCTTTACCGCTCCTAATCTGGAAAGGTCCAAGAACATAATAATTCGCACTGTACAACGTGAATGTCATGCAAAGAAATAGACTACCTCAGCAAATCCAAACAGTCTCCAACGATAGCGCTTTGGAAAAGCTTGATCCCATCATTAACCAAAATAGGGTTGCTAAGAGAGAAGGACCCAAGAGTGGCGTCTGTTGACTCTAGACGGGGAGTGTTCTGCCCAGCAGGGTTTGAATTTAATTCTATTTCACGTCAGCTAGGGTTTACTATTGCTGCAGTTATTAGTGTGGTAATGGCACCATCTAAAAATGTACTACACTTTGTTTTTCTGTTAATAAAGATTATTGTATTGTGGGACTGTAATGCATCCTGGGAAGGAGAAGCCCAGTCTCCAGTCTTCATGTTACAGGACATCAGTGTCAACGCCAGCCCTGGAGAGATCTTAGAAGTTCAGATAGATGGAAGACTCAGGATTCTATTTGACAGATCTCTCTTGTTTTCATTGTTGCTGACAGGTTTCCACCCCTTCGCAGATGCTGCTCATTATAAGTCAGGTGTCTCTTTATATGTTCCGCCTCTCACTTGTTTCCCTGCGGCTAATAGTTCTTCTGTGAGTGCTCTGCTTGTGTGGTAGTTCTCCTGTTCCAGTTGCTTCTCAAGCTAAGTATGTTTCCCTTTCCTGTTGTGTCTGTTCTGACTAGGCCTCAGGGAGACACTAGCTCTTTCAGTTTGGAAGGAGCCGGTTGCCTCTTTTCTGTTCCCTAAGCTGAGGGTTTGGTGCAGTGTTTCAGCAGTCTCAAGTTCCAGTGCATGTGCATTTCTACCTTAAAAAAATGTGCACATGTTGTTAGCAGCTTAGGGAGAGATATTCAGGGATTGCTAGGGGGTGACCTCTTTTCCCTAGGTTTGGGGCTTAGTCTTTTGTTGTTTTGTTGTGGTTCCCTTTGGTTGTCCTTCCTTCCCCGTACTACCCGTGACATTATTAGCCGCCGTATACCGTTAGTGTTTCCCCTGCTCTGTGTTGTCATGGATCCAGTCTCTGCACTGGGGATCGCATCCAGGGGTTGTTGCTGGAGATGGCAAACCTCCGTGAATCTGTTGTAAGGTGTCAGGCGTCTGTCTCTGCCAGTGGGGTCCAGACCTGCTTTGAACCTAAGATCGCCCTCCCGGACCAATTTTCCAGAGGAACTGACAACTTCGTTCGGTTCAGGGAGGCTTGTAAACTTTATTTTCGCTTACGCCCTCACTCCTCTGGTGATGAAAGTCAAAAGGTGGGGGATCGTTATTTCTTTATTGAAAGGTGACGCTCAATCCTGGGCCTTTTCTTTGCCGACTGGATCCCAATCCCTCCGGTCAATGGAGGATTTTTTCAGAGCCCTTGGATTTATTTATGAGGACCCCGATCGAGTTTCTCTGGCTGAATCTATGTTGCGCGACTTGCAACAGGGAAATCGGTCTGCTGAGTCCTATTGCTGTCACCGCCAGCTCTCTGAGAAGGAATGTCAGACGTTCTTTTGTACCTCTTGCATGATGTTCTTTGTTTGGTTTCACTTTGTCATCTCCTTTCCTTCTCCCAGCTGTCACTTATTTACACTAATTGCCTCCCTTTATATTCCCACCCATACTGCCTCACTTTGCGGTTTATACTACTTCCTGGATTTGAAGTGTTCACTGCTGGAGACTTCTGTTACTGCTTGTTCAGATAAGTCCTCTCATGTATTGTGTTTCCTTGCTGGCTTGATTCTAGCTGACCCTGACTACCTCCGTATTAAGTGCAGGGAGCTGGTGGTCGTGTCCCCTCACTATTATAGGGTTTTCAGGTGTCACACAGTCTAGGTACGAGGGCATGCAATCGTCTACCTCTGAGACCCTTGTAGGTGCTAAGCAGTCAGGGTGAGCTCTTAGGGTTTTAAAGGGGTCACCTTTATGCTCCTTAGTTGGGATCAAGCCAGTCGGATGTTTATCCATAACTTCCAGCTATCTGCAACATCATCCGTGACATTATAAACCGCCAATACCGTCTTAAGCATGGATCCGGTTTCAGCCTTGATTGACCGCATGCAAGGTCTTTCACTGGAGGTAGCAGATCTCCGTAAAACTGTGTCTCAGTTTCAGGTGACCGGTTCTGCTTTCGTTCATGGAGTTTGTTCCGAGCCTAAGATCTCGCTTCTGGATACGTTCTCCGGGGGTAGTGAGAATTTTGTTCGCTTTAGAGAGGCAATCAAACTCCATTTTTGCCTACTTCCCCATTCCTCTGGTGATGAGGAGCAGAGGGTGGGGATCATCATCTCGCTGCTCAGGGATAACGCTCAGTCTTGGGCCTTTTCGCTGCCTGTGGGGGCACGGCCCCTCCGATCGGTGGATGAATTTTTTGTAGCCCTGGGGCAGATATATGATGATACGGATTGTATTGCTCTGGCTGAATCTAAACTGTGTCTTTTATGCCAGGGTAAACAGTCCGCAGACATATATTGTTCTGAATTTCGGAGATGGGCAGCTGATACTGGTTGGAACGATGCTGCACTCCGAAGTCAATTTTGCCATGGTCTTTCGGAGGGATTGAAAGATGCATTTGCTTTTCATGAGAGACCTGCCTCGTTGGAGTCTGCCATGTCTCTAGCTGTTCGTATTGACAGGTGTCTTAGAGAGAGAGGAGAAACCACTCCTTCCTTTCATATTCAGTCCATAGACAGTGGGGCGGTCTCATTCAGTGCACAGGGGCCTCAGTCTCTCTCAATACCCTCTAAGCAGGAGGCCATGCAGCTGGGTTTGCTTGCCTCTGATAGTAGAGGATTCAGCTCTCAGAGGAGGGTTTGTTTCTGTTGTGGGGGTATAAATCATTTGGCTAATGTTTGCCCCTCTAGGAGATTCAGGGAGTTTTCTGAGGGTAATAAAGAAACAAACCCCCAAAAAAACTCTAAAAACGTTCCATTTGCTACTATTGGCAAGGTTGATGCGGAAATTGAAGGTTTGCCATTTGCTTGTAGTTCCCGTTTTGTCCTACCTTCCAGGGTGGCGCTAGATAGCAAGAACATTGTTTGTGAGATTTTTGTAGATAGTGGAGCAGCTGTCAATCTCATTGATAATCAATTTGCTATAACACATGGTTTCCAGGTATGCACTTTGGAAAAGGATATACCTGTTTTTGCTATCGATTCCGCTCCACTTTCTCAAAAATCGTTAAAGGGTATAGTTCACCTTATCCGTTTGACTGTGGGTGATGCTCATGTTGAGGATATGTCATGTTTCCTCCTAAGCGGATTACCTACTCCTCTAGTGTTGGGGCTACCCTGGGTCACTAAACATAACCCCACCATTGATTGGCAAACAAGGCAAATAAATGGTTGGAGTGACTTTTGCAGAGAGAATTGCCTCACGGCGTCTCTTTCAGAGGTTTCTACCAAGACTGTACCATCTTTTCTCTCTGAATTTTCGGATGTGTTTTCCAAGAGTGGTGTCCAGGAGCTGCCCCCTCACCGGGAGTACGATTGCCCTATTAATCTCATCCCAGGCGCCAAGCTGCCAAAATCACGTTTATACAATCTCTCCCAATCTGAAAGAGTCGCTATGTGTACTTATATCTCTGAGAGCCTGAGAAAGGGACACATCCGACCCTCGAAGTCACCTGTTGCCGCTGTTTTTTTTTTTTTGTTAAGAAAAAAGATGGTTCTTTAAGACCTTGTCTGGATTTCAGGGAGCTGAACTGTATCACAATTCGTGACCCATATCCGCTTCCTCTGATCCCGGACCTGTTTAACCAGATTAATGGGGCTAAAGTTTTTTATAAGTTGGATTTAAGAGGGGCATACAACCTACTCAGGTCAGGGAAGGGGACGAATGGAAGACGGCCTTCAATACCCCTGAGGGTCATTTCGAGAATTTGGTTATGCCCTTTGGTTTGATGAATGCTCCGGCCGTCATTACCATTTAATGGGGAAATTTGTACTGGTGTATCTAGATGACATTTAGATTTTTTCTCCTGATTTCAAAACTCATAGGGACCACCTACGTCAGGTCTTGCTCATTCTGCGGGAGAATAAATTGTACGCTAAACTGGAAAAATGTATGTTTGCGGTTCCGGAGTTTCAATTTCTTGGTTTTCTTCTCTCCGCTTCTGGTTTTTGCATGGACCCTGAGAAGGTTCGCGCTGTGCTTGATTGGGAGCTTCCTGAGAATCAGAAGGCGCTGATGCGGTTTTTGGGTTTTGCCAATTATTACAGAAAGTTTATTTTGAATTATTCCTCTGTTGTTAAGCCACTCACTGATATGACTAAAAAGGGGGTAGATTTTTCCTCCTTTTCGGTAGATGCGCTTAAGGCCTTTTCTAGTATCAAAGAGAGTTTTGCTTCCGCTCCCATTTTGGTACAACCTGATGTCTCTCTACCTTTTATTGTTGAGGTGGACGCTTCTGAGGTGGGTGTGGGTGCGGTCTTATCTCAGGGTCCCTCTCCTGCCAAATGGCGACCGTGTGCCTTTTTCTTAAGGAAACTCTCCTCCGCAGAGAGAAATTACGATGTGGGAGATAGGGAGTTGTTGGCCATCAAATTAGCTTTTTAAGAATGGCGCCATTGGCTAGAGGGAGACAGACACCCTATTACCGTGTTTACCGACCATAAGAATCTGGCCTACTTGGAATCAGCCAAGTGTCTGAACCCGAGACAGGCCAGATGGTCTTTATTCTTTTCTAGGTTTAATTTTGTTGTCACGTTCCGCCCTGGGGTTAAAAATGTGAAAAATGTGAAGGCTGATGCCCTGTCATGTTGTTTTCCGGGAGGGGGGAACTTTGAAGACCCGGGTCCCATTTTGGCTGAAGGGGTGGTCGTCTCTGCTCTTTATCCTGATTTGGAGGCAGAGGTTCAGGCAGCCCAGCAGAGGCTCCTAATCTTTTTCCTCCTGGGAGGTTGTTTGTGCCTCTCGCTTTACGACACAAGGTTTTTAAGGAGCACCATGATACTGTCCTTGCTGGGCACCCGGGGAGTAGAGCCACAGTGGATCTCATTGCTCGGAGATTCTGGTGGCCGGCTCTTCGTAAGACGGTTAAGGGTTTTGTGGCAGCCTGCAAGACCTGCGCTTGTGCCAAGGTCCATCATTCACGGCCATCGGGTTCTCTCCTCCTGTTACCCATTCCTTCCCGTCCTTGGACACATCTGTCCATGGACTTCATTACAGACCTGCCTCGTTCCTCGGGGAAGACTGTGATTCTGGTAGTAGTGGACTGTTTTAGCAAAATGGCGCATTTCATTCCCTTTCCTGGGTTACCCAATGCTAAGACTCTGGCGCAAGCATTTGTTGATCATTCCTTCAGACATCGTTTCTGATAGGGGCCCACAATTTGTTTCCAGATTCTGGAAGGCCTTCTGTTCTAGCTTGGGGTTTTTTTTGTCGTTCTCTTCTGCTTTTCACCCGCAGTCGAATGGTCAGACCGAATGCGTCAATCAGAATCTGGAGACATATCTGTGCTGTTTTGTGGCAGAGAATCAGCAAGATTGGTGTTCTTTTTTTGTCCCTTGCTGAGTTTGCTTTAAATAACCGTCGCCAGGAGTCCTCTGATAAGTCACCATTTTTTGGTGCATATGGGTTTCATCCGCAGTTTGGGACATTCTCTGGAGAGGGGTCTTCTGGTTTACCTGATGAGGAGAGATTTTCCTCGTCTTTGTCATTTATTTGGCAAAAGATTCAGGGTAATCTGAAGAGGATGAGTGAGAGATATAAGCGTGTGGCGGATAAGAGACGTGTGCCTGGTCCGGACCTGAATGTGGGTGATCTGGTGTGGTTGTCTACAAAGAATATCAAACTGAAGGTTCCCTCCTGGAAGTTGGGTCCTAAGTTTATTGGGCCTTACAAGATCTTGTCCGTCATCAATCCCGTTGCCTTCCGTCTTGATCTTCCTCAGACTTGGAAGATCCATAATGTTTTTCACAGGTCCCTATTAAAACCTTATGTCCAACCCACTGTACCCTCCTCTTTGCCTCCTCCTCCGATTGTTGTTGATGGTAATCTTGAATTTCAGGTCTCTAGGATTGTGGATTCTCGCATTATCTGCGGTTCTCTCCAGTACCTCGTTCATTGGGAGGGTTATGGTCCTGAGGAGAGGATGTGGGTCCCAGTGGCGGACATTAAGGCCACTCGTCTCATCAGGGCTTTCCATAGGTCCCATCCTGAGAAGGTGGGCTCTGAGTGTCCGGAGTCCACCCGTAGAGGGAGGGGTACTGTCACCGCCAGCTCTCTGAGAAGGTCTGGCAGACGTTCTTCTGTACCTCTTGCATGATGTTCTTTGTTTTGGTTTCACTTTGTCATCTCCTTTCCTTCTCCCAGCTGTCACATATTTTCACTAATTGCCTCCCTTTATATTCCCTCCCATACTGCCTCACTTTGCAGTTTATACTACTTCCTGGATTTGAAGTGTTCACTGCTGGAGACTTCTGTTACTGCTTGTTCAGATAAGTCCTTTCATGTATTGTGTCTACTTCCTTGTTTGGTTCTAGGTGACCCTGACTCCCTCCGTATTAAGTGCAGGGAGCCGGTGGTCGTGTCCCCTCACTATTAAAGGGTTTTCAGGTGTCACACAGTCTAGGTACGAGGGCATGCAATCGTCTACCTCTGAGACCCTTGTATGTGCTTAGCAGTCAGGGTGAGCTCTTAGGGTTTTATAGGGGTCACCTTTATGCTCCTTAATTTGGGATCAAGCCAGTCGGATGTTTATCCATAACTTCCAGCTATCTGCAACATCATCCGTGACAATTGCTCTGAATTCAGGAGGTAGGCAACTGATTCTGAATGGAATGACCCTGCTCTCCGGAGTCAGTTCTGTCAGGGGCTATCTGAGAGACTAAAAGATGCCCTAGCACTCCATGAAAATCCTGTTTCATTAGAAGCTGCCATGTCTCTTGCTGTACGAATTGATAGACGTCTGATGGAAAGGTGCAAGACTCATTCCCTCGGGATGTATTGCTTGAAGGGAGGTCGTCCTCTCTGACACTCGAGGTACTGAGACACCTGAGCCCATATTTGGAGGTGAGCCTATGCAATTGGGGATGGGTCTCTTCAGACCCTGGTGATAAGAACTTCAGGGCTAGTAATTTTTTTTTTTGTGGTAAAGGGGGTCATTTTGTTAATGTTTGTCCCTATGTAAAGAGAATAATAAAAAAAAAGAGGAGTTACCAATAAGTTTTGTTCTCTACCTCTTGGCAGAGTAGTTGGGGAATCTGAGAACATGCTCTTGTCTTTTACCGGTAGTACCTGTTTTCTTCTGCCTGCCAGGGTGGCGCTAGATTCAAAAAATATTGATGTGGAGGTATTGTATTTTTGGACAGCGGGTCAGGGGTTAACCTTGTGGATTACCAATTTGTCCTGATGCATGGTTTTAAATCGAATGCACTGGACAAAGAGATCTCGGTGTTCGCTATTGATTCTGCTCCCCTTTTTCTAAAATCTTTGACTCACATAGTAACATAGTAACATAGTACATAAGGCCGAAAAAAGACATTTGTCCATCCAGTTCGGCCTGTTATCCTGCAAGTTGATCCAGAGGAAGGCAAAAAACCCTGTGAGGTAGAAGCCAATTTTCTCCACTTTTGGGGAATAAAAAATTCCTTCCCGACTCCAATCATGCAATCAGAATAACTTCCTGGATCAACGACCCCTCTCTAGTAGCTATAGCCTGTAATATTATTAAGCTCCAGAAATACGTCCAGGCCCCTCTTGAATTCCTTTATTGTACTCACCATCACCACCTCCTCAGGCAGAGAGTTCCATAGTCTCACTGCTCTTACCGTAAAGAATGGTGCAGGAAATCCATTTAAGGGTGGGGGATTCTCATGTTGAGGGTATTTCTTGTTTTATAATGAAGGATCTGCCGGCTCCTCTGGTGCTAGGGTTGCCATGGTTGACCAAACATAATCCTATCATTGATTGGCAAGCGAGACAGATCAAGGGCTGGAGTGATTTCTGAATGGACAACTGTCTCGTCACATCTCTTGCTGGGATATCCACTGAGATGTTACCTCCGTTTCTCTCAGATTTTTCTGATTTGTTCTCTGAGAGTGTTGATCAGGAGTTGCCCCCTCATAGAGAATATGATTGCTCTGTCAATCTGATTCCCGGAGCTAAGTTGCCAAAGTCTCAGTTGTATAACCTTTCTGAACCCAAAAGAGTTGCTATGCGAAAGTATATTACTGAGAATTTGGCAAAGGGACACATCATACCATCTAAGTCACCTATGGCGGCGGGGTTCTTTTTTGTAAAGAAAAAAGATGGGACATTGAGACCGTGTCTAGATTTACGAGAGTTGAATCGCATTACTATCCGTGATCCTTATCCCCTTCCCCGATCCCAGATTTGTTCAACCAGATTGTTGGAGCTAAGGTGTTTTCTAAATTAGACCTAAGAGGGGGCATATAATCTGGTAAGAATCAGAGAGGGGGATGAATGGAAGACAGCTTTTAATACTCCTGTGGGTCATTTTGAGAACTTGGTCATGCCTTTTGGTTTGACCAATGCCCTGGCAGTATTTCAACATTTCATCAATGACACTTTTCATCATTTGGTGGGAAGGTTTGTTGTCGTATACCTAGATGACATATTGATTTACTCGCCCGACATGGAGAGTCATCAGGATCATTTGAGACAAGTCTTGGTGATCCTCCGAGAGAATAAGTTATATGCAAGATAGAAAAATGTGTGTTTGCTGTTCAAGAGATTTCTTTTCTGGGTTACCGTCTTTCCGCTTTGGGCTTCCGCATGGATCCCGAAAAAGTCCATGCGGTCTTGGAATGGGATCTGCCCAAGAATCAGAAAACGCTTATGAGGTTTTTGGGGTTTACCAATTACTACAGAAAATGTATCTTCAATTATTCCACTGTTGCCAAACCTCTGACTGACATGACTAAGAAAGGGGTGGATTTCTCTGGCTGGTCGGAAGAGGCATTACATGCTTTTTCCACTATAAAGAAATGTTTTTCGTCTGCTCCCATTTTGGTGCAGCCTGATGTGTCTCAGCCATTTATTGTTGAGGTGGACGCATCAGAAGTGGGAGTTGGTGCAGTTCTGTCACAGGGTCCTTCTCCTGGCAAATGGCACCCTTTCTGCCGAGAGAAATTATGATGTTGGCAATAGAGAGTTGCTGGCCATTAAGTTGGCCTTTGAGGAATGGTGTCATTGGTTAGAAGGAGCAATTCATCCCATTACTGTATTTACCGATCATAAAAATCTGGCCTATCTGGAGTCGGCTAAACGTTTGAACCCAAGGCAGGCCAGATGGTCTTTGTTTTTTACCAGATTAAATTTCATTGTTACTTTTCGCCCTGGGGTTAAGGTGGATGCCTTGTCGCGTAGCTTCCCTGGCGGTGGTGATACTGAGGATCCTGGTCTGATTTTGGCTGATGGGGTGGTTGTATCCGCACTCTATCCTGAACTGGAGGCGGAGGTGTTGGAAGTTCAGGGAGAGGCACCTGATTCCTGTCCCCCAGGGAGGTTGTTTTGTTCCTTCTGAGCTTTGTCACAAGGTGTTTTTTTTTTTTTTTAACTCGTTTTATTGAAGTTTAACAAGTAAGGCATGTTACATCAGGACAAAGCAGGGATAAATCCCACGCAGGGGATACATTGACATCATAATATAACTCAAGAATCTTGCATCAGGTCTGAAGAGGAATCCCATCTCGATCAGAAATAAGAAACAGTGGAAGTAATGAGGCATTAATCCAGGGCTCGAAATCCACACATTATCATACAGCAGGCATATGGTCGATATCGGCCATAGAATACATACATGCATTGTGCAATGTCAAAGGAGATGAGCACCACTCTCCCCATACCTTGTGAAACTTTTGTGGACATTTTCTGTGAAAAAATTAAAAAATTTCCATACTCACAGCGTGATTGACCAATGATTTCCATTGACCTAGTGTAGGTGCTCTATCAGCCATCCATCTCAGAGCAATGGCTTTTCTAGCAAAGAATAGAGTCTCACTCAAGAAAACCCTGTGGTGATGCCCCCAAACCTCTTCATCTAATATTCCAAGAACACAGCTTTTAGGGCATAACGGCACTGCAGTGGGAACCATAGTTGACAGCACCTCTATTACTGCTTTCCAGAAGCTTTTTAAATATGTGCAATCCCACATGAGATGCCAGAAATCAGCACCATCCTGCAGGCATCTATGGCATCTACAGTCGTGGCCAAAAGTTTTGAGAATGACACAAATATTAGTTTTCACAAAGTTTGCTGCTAAACTGCTTTTAGATCTTTGTTTCAGTTGTTTCTGTGATGTAGTGAAATATAATTACACGCACTTTATACGTTTCAAAGCCTTTTATCGACAATTACATGACATTTATGCAAAGAGTCAGTATTTGCAGTGTTGGCCCTTCTTTTTCAAGACCTCTGCAATTCGACTGGGCATGCTCTCAATCAACTTCTGGGACAATTCCTGACTGATAGCAACCCATTCTTTCATAATCACTTCTTGGAGTTTGTCAGAATTAGTGGGTTTTTGTTTGTCCTCTTGAGGATTGACCACAAGTTCTCAATGGGATTTAGATCTGGGGAGTTTCCAGGGCATGGACCCAAAATGTCAACGTTTTGGTCCCCGAGCCACCTAGTTATCACTTTTGCCTTATGGCACGGTGCTCCATCGTGCTGGAAAATGCATTGTTCTTCACCAAACTGTTGTTGGATTGTTGGAAGAAGTTGCTGTTGGAGGGTGTTTTGGTACCATTCTTTATTCATGGCTGTGTTTTTGGCCAAAATTGTGAGCGAGCCCACTCCCTTGGATGAGAAGCAACCCCACACATGAATGGTCTTGGGATGCTTTAATGTTGGCATGACACAGGACTGATGGTAGCACTCACCTTTTCTTCTCCGGACAAGCTTTTTTCCAGATGCCCCAAACAATCGGAAAGAGGCTTCATCGGAGAATATGACTTTTCCCCAGTCCTCAGCAGTCCATTCACCATACTTTCTGCAGAAGATCAATCTGTCCCTGATGTTTTTTTTGGAGAGAAGTGGCTTCTTTGCTGCCCTTCTTGACACCAGGTCATCTTCCAAAAGTCTTCGCCTCACTGTGCGTGCAGATGTGCTCACACCTGCCTGCTGCCATTCCTGAGCAAGCTCTGCACTGGTGGCACTCCGATCCCGCAGCTGAATCCTCTTTAGGAGACGATCCTGGCGCTTGCTGGACTTTCTTGGACGCCCTGAAGCCTTCTTAACAAGATTTGAACCTCTTTCCTTGAAGTTCTTGATGATCCTATAAATTGTTGATTGAGGTGCAATCTTAGTAGCCACAATATCCTTGCCTGTGAAGCCATTTTTATGCAATGATGGCTGCAAGCGTTTCTTTGCAGGTCACCATGGTTAACAATGGAAGAACAATAATTTCAAGCATTACCCTCCTTTTAACATGTCAAGTCTGCCTGTTTAACCCAATCAGCCTGACATAATGATCTCCAGCCTTGATCTCGTCAACATTCTCACCTGAGTTAACAAGACGATTACTGAAATGATCTCAGCAGGTCCTTTAATGACAGCAATGAAATGCAGTGGAAAGTTTTTTTTGGGATTAAGTTAATTTTCATGGCAAAGAAGGACTATGCAATTCATCGGATCACTCTTCATAACATTCTGGAGTATATGCAAATTGCTATTATAAAAACTTAAGCAGCAACTTTTCCAATTTCCAATATTTATGTAATTCTCAAAACTTTTGGCCACGACTGTATTGTGTGATATTCTGCCCATTTTGTGTAGTCTAGTAGGCGTGAGATAAACTTCTGTGCAAGATAAACAGCTGGATCAGCCTGTTGTTAATTGATCGAGAGTCCCTTGTTGGAGCCATCAGGGCTTCATTACAGTCATCAGCCGTTAGGGAAGGTATTGAGTTTCTCCACTTCCCCTCAACAGCAAGAGGGTTCATCAGCATTCGATTGTTGAGCAGATGCGTATAAAGCACAGAAATAATACCCCTCAGACCCTGTGATCTTAGAAAACCTATTAAAGGGTATCTTGAAATTTTCCGATCACCTGCCCCGAATTGAACTGTTAACGCATGCCTCAGTTGCAGATATCTAAAGAAAAGGTTGCGAGGCAGTTCAAATTTCTCCTGCATTTGCAAAAAGGAGGATAGAGTGCCCCCAACATATAGGTCTCTCAAGGTGAGGACCCCGTGGGCCTTCCACAGATTCACCCCCTCCAATTCTTTCAGATGGGCAAACATAGGGTTGTCCCATATCGGTATATCATCCGGGAGATCCTTAAATGATTGCATCTTGGCAGCACTCCATACCCGGTGGGCCAATTTGTGTATAGGGAGCAAGCACATAGGAACGGAGCATGATCCTTCCAGTACTGGCCACAAGGAGGTCATGCTTAAATATTCCCTGAGGTAGTATTCTGCATTTGGCAATTCTGATGTTAGAATCCAGGGGATTAAGAATTTCAACTGACCAGCTAAATAGTATATTCCAATAAAAAGAAAGACGGTCCAGCTTCACTGAAAAATACTTGAGGCTTTATTTAATCCCGTGCAGATAAAAACCAACATACAGCAATGCAGAAAATCGACCGGTTTCGGATCACTATAGATGTGGATCCTTAGTCATGATGTGCATCATGACTAAGGATCCACATCTATAGTGATCCGAAACCGGTCGATTTTCTGCATTGCTGTATGTTGGTTTTTATCTGCACGGGATTAAATAAAGCCTCAAGTATTTTTCAGTGAAGCTGCACCGTCTTTCTTTTTATTGGAATCTACTGTGCGCCTAAGGTTCAGGGCGAGGTCTGGGCTCCTGGCTTCCTGTGGATGAGCGCGACATCTTCCAGTGTAGCTAAATAGTATAGGAAGAAATCAGGCAGGGCGGCACCACCCTCTAGCTTGAATCTCTGCAGGACATTAAGGGAAAGTTTCAGTCTAGACTCCCCCCAAATGAAATTAGCCACCAGTGAATGGATGCAACCAAAGAAACCCTGTGATACCTGTGTGCATGCATGCGCTAGGAGGTATAGCCCTTTAGGTAAGAGGATCATTATAACCAGATTTAATCTTCCCATGGTTGATAACGGTAGGGTCCTCCATATTCTGAATTTATCAGTGAACAGGGGTTCCAGGGGTGCTATATTTAATGAATATGCCAATTAGGGGTCCCTGGTAATCACAATTCCCAAATACTTGAAGTTGTCTACAACCGGCAAGTTACAGTATTGCGAGGGCCACGTACAGTACAGACCAAAAGACTACCTCTTGAAGCTCATCAAGAGAATGCCAAGAGTGTGCAAAGCAGTAATCAAAGCAAAAGGTGGCTACTTTGAAGAACCTAGAATATGACATATTTTCAGTTGTTTCACACTTGTTTGTTATGTATATAATTGCACATGTGTTAATTCATAGTTTTGATGCATTCAGTGTGAATCTACAATTTTCATAGTCATGAAAATAAAGAAAACTCTTTGAATGAGAAGGTGTGTCCAAACTTTCGGTCTGTACTGTATATATATTTCAGTTGTTCACCGCATTGTTATGATTTCTTAACAACTATAAAAGGTTGACATAGAACATTTTTGCGACTCCACTAAACCAACTAATCCGGAGGACCTTGGGCTGCTGACAGTGCCTGCCGCACTCTTGGAGCTGAGTACAGTATATGGGGAGAGGTACACCAGAGGCCCCAGACTTTCAAAAAATGTTTGGGCTTATTACGATGTTTAAACACCAACACTAAATATGGTATAATTTGGTTAATTTGTGATTTCCACATAGATATGGTCGGTGTATTGGGGTCATACTATCGCAGTGCAATACATTTGCGCGCCATGAATAGCGATTCTTTCAAGAATATTTTCAGTTGTTTCACACTTGTTTGTTATGTATATAATTCCACATGTGGTAATTCATAGTTTTGATGCATTCAGTGTGAATCTACAATTTTCATAGTCATGAAAATAAAGAAAACTCTTTGAATGAGAAGGTGTGTCCAAACTTTTGGTCTGTACTGTATGTGTCCATAGGGGCATAAGTGCTGATTTCATCCAATTTATGTGCAAACCCGAGTATTCCCCGAACCTTTCTATTATGTCAATTGCTCTAGGGAGCGTAGTTTCAGGTTCATCCATAAAGAGAAGGAGATCACCCGCTTATAGTCCAACTTTGTCTGTTCTGTCTCCCATGCACAGCCCTTTAAAGACCTGATCATGCCTGATTCTTAGGGCAAGATGTTCTATCGCTATGGCGAACAAAAGCAGCGACAGGGGGCCTTCTTGCCTAGTGCCTCTATGAAGAATAAAGGACTCAGAGCGATCCGTTCACCAGTATGTTAGCTTTGGGAAGTTGGTATAATATCTCCACCCATTTGACGAACTTAGGGCCAAATCCAATACTCTGTAACACTTCTATTAAGTACACCCACTCCACTGAATCAAAGGCTTTGGCTGTGTCCAGCGAAGCCAAGGCCCAGTGCTTGTCCCTTGCCACACCTATCTGCGCAATGGCCTGCGCTCTCCTGATGTTATCAGATGTCGACCTACCCGATATAAGTCCTGACTGATCTTTATGTACTATAGTGGTGATTACCTTGCTTAATCTAGTAGCCAGTAGTCTTGTGAGTATTTTATAATCTAGGTTCAGGAGCGATATCGGTCTATAAGACCCACACTCCAAAGGGTCTTTATCTGGCTTCAGGATCACCACTATAGTAGCATCATACATAGATTCTGGTAGCCTATGTCTTTGCTGAGCAGCAAGGTATAGCTTAACCTCTTCCGGACACAGGGCGTACAGGTACGCCCTTATGTCCTGGTAAATAAGGACACAGGGCGTACCTGTACACCTGTGTATTTTCGATCACAGCCGCGCGGCGGGTGGTGATCGGAACCCGGTGCCCGGTCCCAAAAATCATTGAGCAGGCACCCGTGTAGGCGATCGCAGCAAACCGCAGGTCAATTCAGACCTGCGGTTTCCTGGGTTTCCGGGTTATTCAGGTCTCTGAGGACCCGATAACCTGGAACAGGATGGTGATCGGTGGTGTGATTTTACCCCACCAATTACCATCCTGCAATCCTGAGTGGTGATGGTGACATCACTCTCAGGATTGCTTCTGATTGGTAGCAGGGCGGGCCGGCGGCAGTTTCAAATGATAGCAGCGCTCCTCTCCTCCTCCTTTTGTGTCCGGAGCTCGAGGAGAGAGGAGCGCTGCTGTTGCACGTGTGATCTGAGCCAGCATCTGTGCCTCAGCACCCATCCTTGCCCCCAGGACCTGTGCCACCCCCATCTTTATCAGCAGGTAATTAGGGAAAGTATAGGGAAAGGTTGGGCTAGGCAGGGATATAAAAAGGGAAAGTTAGTGGTAAAAAAAAAGTTTGATTGCATCACCCTAAGTAGGGTGTCTGGGGTCCACAGCACAGCTGTGTGACCCTAGACCCCCCAGGGGTGCTGCTGCTTGCCCCTCCCCCCACAACTTTTTGGGGGCGCAGGCATTTAAAAAAGAATTTTTGTGCATACGCTAACTGTGGCCGGCACTCTTAGCGTCCGGCCACTGTTAGCGCATCGCAGACCCCACCAACTTCGGACGGTTGATCAGCGTTTTTGATTTTTTTTTTTACTTTTTTTTCACATTTTTCCCCCTTTTTTTAGTCTTTTTTTTTCTGTTAGTTTTAGGGATAAGTCCGCGAACACCCGTGCCCCCACACACACGCACACCAAATAAAGATTTACACACACGCAAATACACACGCAGACACACACTCCCCTATGGCCCGCCGGACGTTCTCGGCCGAGGCAGCATACGCCCAGCTTGCCTCCTACTCCGAGAGTCCCAGTGAGGACGAGCATGACCCCACTTTCCTGTTGTCATCCGCGTCCTCCTCATCATCTAGCGATGATGATGAGCCCCCAAGGCGGCGTAGACGCCGCCAGGTGGAGCAAGGGGACCTCCAGGCTAGGGACCCTGTGGCCCACACTAGTACGAGCAGCTCTGGGGCTCGTACTAGTTTTCCGGCCCACCAGTTAAATCCACCGGAGCACCCTGCCGATGAACTTGTCTGGTGTACCCCAGAGCGATATGAGCCTGTGATTACTGATTTTGTAAGCCAATCAGGAATCCAGATTTCCACAGTGGGCTACACTGAATATGACTTTTTTTGTCATTTATTCAGTGACTAACTGGTAAATCTAATGGTGGAGCAGACGAACCTATACGCCCAACAGTTCGTTGCTCTTGTCACGGCGGACAGGATATAGGATACACAGATAACTAAACAAACAATATTTCTCGGCGAGAAGCTGGGGATAAGGTCACCTCCTAGCTAATCCCTAACCGCTCTCCCTATTCTGCTTTGCCCACATTCAGACCCTGAAGGTGGGAATAATGTGTCCTCGTGCCTGGGCTGAGAATACCCTAGAATCCCTGAGATGGTGAAAGGGGAAAAGGGGCAGCCTGCTCCCTCAGAACCAGGAGGGGACAGACGACACTAAAACAGCCTAGACAGCAAACCAAAGAAATCAGAAACCAACTTATCTTATCTGAGCAGGAAAAGCCAATCCTTCACTCCTTCCTTCCACAGCCTGACAGAAGCTATAACCCGCACGGAACCCTGGGAGTGAGAGTAATTTAAACCAACGACCCCACCCAGAGCACCTGAAGGGAGGCGGATCTAGCACGAATCTAAAACAACACAAATGACTAGACACGTGCTGCTAATCTGGCAGACCTCCGTACATAGTCTGAGCAGGGCATGACAGTACCCCCCCTTCTACGGGTGACCTCCGGACACCCCGGACCAACCTTATCCGGGTGGGATCTGTGAAAAGCCCTAACCAGTCAGCTGGCGCTGACATCCAGCGACGGAACCCACATCCTTTCCTCAGGGCCATATCCCCTCCAGTGTACCAGGTACTGAAGGGAACCCCGAAGAACTCTAGAGTCAAGAACCCTGGAGATCTCGAACTCTAAATTTCCATCGACCAGAACAGGAGGAGGGGGCAATGGCGATGGTTCCACCGGTCTCACATATTTTTTCAATAAAGACCTGTGGAAGACATCATGGATCCTCCAAGTCTGCGAAAGATCCAGCCGAAACGCTACTGGATTGATCACCGCAGATATTTTGTACGGACCAATAAATCTTGGACCCAGTTTCCAAGATGGCACTCTCAGTTTAATATTTTTAGTGGACAACCACACCAGATCACCCACACACAGGTCCGGACCAGACACACGTCTCTTGTCAGCCATTCGCTTATACCTCTCACCCATCTTCTCCAAATTCACTTGGATCCTCCGCCAGATAGAAGACAAGGCAGAAGAAAATCTCTCCTCCTCTGGCATCCCAGAGGAACTAGTCCCAGAAAAGTTACCAAACTCAGGATGAAAACCGTATGCAGCAAAAAATGGCGACTTACCCGTGGACTCCTGCCTACGGTTATTCAAAGCGAACTCTGCTAGGGACAAGAATGAGGACCAGTCCTCCTGATTCTCAGCCACAAAGCACCTCAAGTAGGTCTCCAGGTTTTGATTAGTACGCTCTGTCTGTCCATTCGACTGTGGATGAAAAGCCGAAGAGAATGAAAGTTGAATACCCAGCCGAGAGCAGAACGCCCTTTAAATCCTGGAGACAAACTGTGTGCCCCTATCAGAAACCACATCCGAAGGAATACCATGCAATTTCACGATATTATCAACAAAAATCTGCGCAAGAGTCTTGGCATTAGGCAGACTAGTTAACGATATAAAGTGAGCCATTTTACTAAAACGGTCAACTACCACCAAAATTACTGTTCTCCCGGAGGAACTCGGCAGATCTGTAATAAAGTCCATAGACAAGTGCGTCCAAGGACGAGACGGAATAGACAAAGGAAGAAGTGAACCAGCCGGTCGAGTATGAGCAACCTTTGACCGCGCACAGGTTTCACAAGCTGCCACGTAATCCTCAATGCTCTTACGTAACCCGGGCCACCAGAACCTCCAGGACACAAGGTCACAGGTGGACTTACCACCAGGATGCCCAGCAAGGACAGTATCATGATGTTCCTTGAATACCTTGTATCGCAGTTCTTCAGGAACAAAAAAACCTCCCTGGGGGACAAGAACCAGGAGCCCCCTCCTGGGCTTCCAACACCTCCATCTCCAATTCGGGGTACAGAGCGGAGACCACCACCCCATCAGCCAAAATCGGAGCAGGATCCTCTGAATTACATCCCCCAGGAAAACTGTGAGACAACGCATCCGCCTTGACGTTTTTAACCCCCGGGCGAAAAGTAACCACAAGATTGAACCTGGTAAAAAACAGTGACCATCTGGCCTGTCTAGGGTTCAGACGCTTGGCAGATTGCGGGTAAGGGCTCTTTCACACTTGAGTTCTTGTCTTCCGGCATAGAGTTCCGTCGTCGGGGCTCTATGCCGGAAGAATCCTGATCAGGATTATCCTAATGCATTCTGAATGGAGAGAAATCCGTTCAGGATGCATCAGGGTGTCTTCAGTTCCGGAACGGAACGTTTTTTGGCCGGAGAAAATACCGCAGCATGCTGCGCTTTTTGCTCCGGCCAAAAATCCGGAACACTTGCCGCAAGGCCGGATCCGGAATTAATGCCCATTGAAAGGCATTGATCCGGATCCGGCCTTAAGCTAAACGTCGTTTCAGCGCATTGCCGGAGCCGACATTTAGCTTTTTCAGAGTGGTTACCATGGCTACCAGGACGCTAAAGTCCTGGCAGCCATGGTAAAGTGTAGTGGGGAGCAGTATACTTACAGTCCGTGCGGCTCCCGGGGCGCTCCAGAGTGACGTCAGGGCGCCCCACGCTCATGGATCATGTGATCGCATGGATCACGTCATCCATGCGCATGGGGCGCTCTGACGTCATTCTGGAGCGCCCCGGGAGCCGCACGGACTGTAAGTATACCGCTCCCCCGCACCCCACTACTACTATGGCAACCAGGACTTTAATAGCGTCCTGGGTGCCATAGTAACACTGAAAGCATTTGGATGACGGTTCCGTCTTCAAATGCTTTCAGTACACTTGCGTTTTTCCGGATCCGGAGTGTAATTCCGGCAAGTGGAGTACACGCCGGATCCGGACAACGCAAGTGTGAAAGAGGCCTTAGCCAAGTTCTTATGATCCGTATATACTGTAACGGAGTGAGACGCCCCCTCCAAACAGTGACACCATTCCTCAAAGGCCAGCTTGATGGCCAACAACTCTCTATCTCCCATATCATAATTCTTCTCGGCGACTGATAGCTTCTTGGAAAAAAAAGCACACGGGACCCACTTTCCAGGAGATGAACCCTGCGACAGTACCGCTCCAACCCCGACTTCTGATGCATCAACCTACACCACGAATGGCTGAGACACATCGAACTGCACCAGAATGGGAGCAAACGCAAAACACTCCTTAATAGTCGAAAAGGCCTGCAATGCCTCATCCGACCAGACAGAGACGTCGGCGCCCTTCTTAGTCATATCAGTCAGCGGTCTTACAATGGTAGAATAGTTCAAAATACATTTTCTAAAATAATTAGTAAACCCCAAAAACCGCATCAAAGCTTTCTGATTCTCTGGTCGGTCCCATTCCAGAACCGCCCGGACCTTTTCGGGGTCCATACGAAAACCAGAGTCAGAAAGCAGATATCCCAAAAACGGAAGCTCCTGCACAGAAAACACACATTTCTCCAATTTGGCATATCATTTATTCTCCCGAAGGATCGCCAAAACCTGTCTCACATGATCCTGATGGGTCTTCAGATCAGGAGAGTAAATTAAAATGTCATCCAAGTAAACTACCACGAACCTCCCCACCAAATGATGGAAAATGTCATTGACGAATCGCTGAAATACCGCTGGCACGTTCGTCAAACCAAAAGGCATAACCAGATTCTCAAAATGACCCTTGTGTGTATTGAAGGCCATTTTCCACTCATCCCCTTCCTTGATTCTGATCAGATTGTAGGCCCCTCTCAAATCCAACTTGGAGAACACCTTGGCTCCAACAATCTGATCAAAAAGGTCGGAGATCAAAGGAAGGGGATACGGATCCCGGACAGTAATACTGTTCAATTCCCGGAAATCCAAACAAGGTCTCAGCGATCCATCCTTTTTCTTTACAAAGAATAAACCTACTGCCACCGGAGACTTAGATGGCCTAATATTACCTTTTGCCAAACTCTCTGCGATATACTTCTGCATGACCTTTCTTTCGGGTTGAGAAAGATTGTAAAGCCGAGACTTTGGCAACTTAGCCCCTGGGATGAGGTTAACTGGACAATCATAGTCACGATGAGGGGGCAATTCCTGAGCCCCCCCCCCTCTGAAAAGACATCTGCAAAATCTGAGAGATACTGAGGTAGAGCCGTAGTGGACACACCAGAGATAGATGTGCCAAGACAATTATCCAAACAAAATTCACTCCAACCAATGATTTGTCTTGCTTGCCAGTCTATAATTGGGTTAGGTTTTGTCAACCACGGTAACCCTAAGACTATCGGAGCGGGCAAATCCTTCATGACAAAACAAGACATAATCCCCACATGTGAATCACCCACCCTTAACTGAATACCATGAGCAATATGAGTGAGACTCCTTTGAGAAAGAGGGGAAGAATCAATTGCAAAAACCGGAATCTCTCTTTCTAAAGTGAACGTACTTAGACCCAGATTTTGAAGAAAAAGAAAGTCAATAAGGTTTACCCCGGCACCACAGTCAATGAATACTTCAACAAAAAAAATTCTTGAGTCTAGCGCCACCATAGCTGGAAGGAGAAAATGAGTATTACAGGGAGCTTGCATACCTGCTTTCTCCACCACTTCATTCACGCTACCAAGAGTCAGGACGTATTTTTTTTCTCTTTCTTGTCAACATGCGGTTTAACAAAAGGACAAGCAAAAATAAAATGACCACTTTTCCCACAGTAGTAACATAGTTTATGCAATTTCCTAAAGTCTCTACTAACAGAATGGAAAGATACCTGACCCAGCTGCATGGGTTCCTCCCCTACCCCAGAGTTACCAGTAACATCACCCTGGGAAGTAGTAGGGACAAAACCAGTCACAGAAGGGATCCCTTGCACGGAGGGAGCCTTACACCTCTCTCTAATACGTCTATCTAACCGTACTGCCAAAGACATAGCATTCTCCAAAGAATCTGGGTACTCATGAAAAGCAAGGGCATCTTTCAATCTCTCAGATAACCCCAGACAAAACTGACTACGTAACGCGGGGTCATTCCACTCTGACTCGGTAGCCCATCTCCTAAACTCAACGCAGTAAACCTCTGTAGTATGTTCACCCTGTAATAAATTACGCAATTTAGATTCCGCCATCGAGACCCGATCTGGGTCATCGTAAATTAATCCCAGGGCTTTGAAAAATTCTTCCACCGACCGGAGGGCCAGAGAACCGGGCGGCAGAGAAAAGGCCCAGGATTCTGCGTCCCCTTTAAGCAGAGAAATGATTATCCTACCCTCTGACTCTCATCACCTGACGAAGATGGACGTCACCTGACGAAGATGGACGCAGCCAAAAATACAATTTGCATGTGTCACGTATGGTGTACAGGAAACAAGATAATACAATACAAACAATGACTCACTGGACCCACAACTAAGGAACAAAAGGGAGACCCCTGCAATCGACCTGCCGCTCTCCCTTATTGCTCAGCCTATGCGACCACCCCAAAGGTGGATGGGCGCATATCCACGTACCTCGGCAATCTTAGACCTGAAGGCCCTACAATAGTGAGGGGACACGACCACCGGCTCCCTACACAGACACGGAGGGAGTCAGGGTCACCTGGATCCAGGAAACAGAAAATCATAAATACATAAACAGAACTTATCTTGCAGATGACTGTGGACAGGGAACTGGGAACTGGGACAGCATGCACACACACTCCAGGAAGTTGTATCAGCCGCACACTACTGCCTTATGGGTAGGAATTTAAAGGGAAGTAATCAGTCCGACTGCATGACAGCTGAGATAGACTAACGAGGTGAGGAACAGAAACCAAAACAAAGAAACTCAAGGAGGAGGATCTGGACGGCTCCTGTCAGAGCTTCTCAGCTGTCTGGTTGTGACAGTACCCCTCCCTCTAGGAGTGGACTCCGGACACTCAGGGCCCACCTTCTCAGGATGGGACCTATGGAAAGCCCTGATGAGACGAGAGGCCTTAATGTCCGTCACTGGGACCCACATCCTCTCCTCAGGACCATAACCCTCCCAATGAACGAGGTACTGGAGGGAACCGCGGAAAAGACGAGAATCCACAATCCTAGAGACCTGAAATTCAAGATTTCCATCAACAATAATCGGAGGAGGAGGCAAAGGCGAGGGTACAATTGGTTGAACATAAGGTTTCAATAAGGACTTATGGAAAACATTATGGATCTTCCAAGTCTGAGGAAGATCAAGACGGTAGGCAACAGGATTGATGACAGACAGGATCTTGTAAGGCCCAATAAACCTAGGACCCAACTTCCAGGAGGGAACCTTCAATTTGATATTCTTGGTAGACAGCCACACCAAATCACCAACATTCAGGTCCGGACCAGGCACACGTCTCCTATCCGCCACACGCTTATATCTCTCACTCATGTTCTTTAGATTATCCTGAATCTTTTGCCAAATAGATGACAAAGACGAGGAGAATCTGTCCTCATCAGGCAAACCAGAAGAGCCCTCTCCAGAGAAAGTCCCAAACTGCGGATGAAACCCATATGCACCAAAAAATGGTGACTTATCAGAGGACTCCTGACGACGGATATTTAAAGCAAACTCAGCAAGGGACAAAAAAGAACACCAATCCTCCTGATTCTCCGCCACAAAACAGCGCAGATATGTCTCCAGATTCTGATTGACACACTCTGTCTGGCCATTCGACTGCGGATGGAAAGCAGAAGAGAATGACAAGCGAACCCCCAAGCAAGAACAGAAGGCCTTCCAGAATCTGGAAACAAACTGCGTGCCCCTATCAGAGACTATGTCTGAAGGAATCCCATGCAATTTGACAATGTGGTCAACAAATGCCTGCGCCAGCGTCTTAGCATTGGGCAAACCAGGAAAAGGGATAAAATGCACCATTTTGCTAAAACGGTCCACCACCACCAGAATCACAGACTTCCCCGAGGAACGAGGCAAGTCCGTTATGAAGTCCATGGACAGATGTGTCCAAGGACGGGAAGGAATGGGCAAAGGAAGGAGAGGACCTGATGGCCGTGAATAAGGGACCTTGGCACGAGCGCAAGTCTCGCAAGCTGCCACAAAACCCTCAACCGACTTACGAAGCGCAGGCCACCAGAATCTCCGGGCAATGAGATCCAGTGTGGCTCTTGTCCCCGGGTGCCCAGCAAGGACCGTATCGTGGTGTTCTTTAAAAATCTTGTGTCTCAAAGCGAGAGGCACAAACAACCTCCCAGGAGGACAAAGATCAGGAGCTTCTGACTGAGCTGCCTGCACCTCTGCCTCCAATTCAGGAAAAAGAGCAGAGACCACCACACCTTCAGCCAAAATGGGACCCGGGTCTTCAAAATTCCCACCTCCCGGGAAACAACGTGATAGGGCATCTGCCTTCACATTCTTAACCCCAGGGCGGAACGTAACAACAAAATTAAACCTTGAAAAGAACAAAGACCATCTGGCCTGTCTCGGGTTCAGACGCTTGGCTGACTCCAAGTAGGCCAGATTTTTATGGTCAGTAAACACGGTAATAGGGTGTCTGGCTCCCTCTAGCCAATGGCGCCATTCCTCAAAAGCCAACTTGATGGCCAACAATTCCCTATCTCCCACATCATAATTTCTCTCTGCGGAGGAGAGCTTCTTTGGGAAAAAGGCACACGGTCGCCATTTGGCAGGAGAGGAACCCTGAGACAAGACCGCACCCACCCCTACCTCAGAAGCATCAACCTCAACTATGAAGGGTAACGAAACATCAGGTTGTACTAGGATGGGAGCGGAAGCAAAACTCTCCTTGATATTAGAAAAGGCCTTACGCGCCTCTACCGACCAGGAAGAAAAATCTACCCCCTTTCTGGTCATATCAGTGAGTGGTTTAACAACAGAGGAATAATTCAAAATAAATTTCCTGTAATAATTAGCAAAGCTCAAAAAACGCATCAGCGCCTTCTGATTCTCAGGAAGCTCCCACTCAAGCACAGTGCGAACCTTCTCGGGGTCCATGCGAAAACCAGAAGCGGAGACAAGAAACCCCAGAAATTGGATCTCTGGAACCGCAAACACACATTTTTCCAGTTTCGCGTATAATTTATTCTCCCGCAGGATGAGTAAGACTTGACATAAGTGTTCCTTATGAGTCTTGAAATCAGGAGAAAAAATCAAAATGTCATCCAAATACACTAATACAAATTTTCCCATTAAATGATAAAAAATGCTGTTGACGAAATGCTGAAAAACGGCTGGGGCATTCATCAAACCAAAAGGCATAACTAAATTCTCAAAATGGCCCTCAGGGGTATTGAAAGCCGTCTTCCATTCGTCTCCTTCTCTGACCCTAACCAGGTTGTATGCCCCTCTTAGGTCTAATTTGGAAAAGACTTTCGCCCCAACAACCTGGTTAAACAAGTCCAGGATCAGAGGAAGCGGATAAGGATCACGAATAGTGATACTGTTCAGCTCCCTGAAATCCAGACAAGGTCTTAAAGAACCATCTTTTTTCTTAACAAAGAAAAAACCAGCGGCAACAGGTGACTTCGAGGGTCGTATGTGTCCTTTTCTCAGACTCTCAGAGATATAAGCACGCATAGCGACCCTCTCAGGTTGGGAAAGATTGTATAAACGAGATTTAGGCAGCTTGGCGCCTGGGATGAGATCAATAGGGCAATCATACTCCCTGTGCGGAGGTAAACCCTGAACTCCACTCTCAGAGAAGACATCCAAAAATTCAGAGAGGAAAGGTGGTACAGTTTTAGTAGAAACCTCAGAAATAGATGTTATGAGGCAATTCTCTCTGCAAAAGTTACTCCAACCATTTATTTGCCTCGCTTGCCAATCAATGGTGGGGTTATGTTTAGTGAGCCAGGGTAGCCCCAACACTAGAGGAGTAGGCAAACCGCTAAGGACGAAACATGACACATCCTCAACATGAGCATCATTCACAATTAAACGGATATTGTGAACTATGCCCTTTAATGATTTCTGAGAAAGTGGAGCTGAATCAATAGCAAAAACAGGAATATCTCTTCCCAAAGTGCATACCTGGAAACCATGAGTTATTGCAAATTGATTATCAATGAGGTTGACAGCTGCTCCACTATCCACAAAAATCTAACAAAAAATGCTCTTGCTCTCTAGCGCCACCCTAGCAGGCAGGACAAAACGGGAACTACAAGCAAAAGGAAAACCTTCAATTTCCGCCTCAACCCTGCCAATAGTAACAGACGGAACATTCTTAAAAGATTTCTTCCTTTTTGTCTCTTTATTACTCCCAGAAAACTGCCTGAATCTCCTAGAGGGACAAACATTTGCCAGATGATTTATACCTCCACAACAAAAGCAAACCCTCCCCTGCGGGCTGAATCTTCTATTGTCAGAGGCAATCAACCCCAGCTGCATGGGCTCCTGCTCAGAAGGGGCTGACAGCGACTGAGACCCCTGTGCACAGAATGAGACCGCTGCACTGCCCCGGGACTGAGTATGACAGGAAGGAGAGATCTCTCCTCTCTCTCTAAGACGCCTGTCAATACGAACAGCCTGAGACATAGCAGAATTCAAGGAGGTAGGTCTTTCATGAAAGGCAAATGCATCTCTCAATCCCTCTGAAAGACCATAGCAAAATTGACTTCGGAGTGCAGCATCATTCCAACCCGTATCTGCTGCCCATCTCCGAAATTCTGAGCAGTAAATCTCTGCGGATTGTTTACCCTGGCATAACAGACGTAGTTTAGACTCAGCCAGAGCAATATGATCCGGATCATCATATATCTGACCCAGGGCTAAAAAGAATTCATCCACTGAACGGAGGGGCCGTGCCCCCTCCGGCAGCGAAAAAAAGGCCCAGGACTGAGCGTTACCCCTGAGCAGCGATATAATGATACCCACTCTTCGTTCTTCATCACCAGAAGAATGGGGAAGAAGGCGAAAATGGAGTTTGCAAGCCTCTCTAAAACGTACAAAATTCTCACTACCCCCGGAAAACGTATCCGGGAGCGAAATCTTAGGCTCAGCACAAACTCCATGAACGCAAGCTGAACCGGTCACTTGAAACTGAGAAAAAGTCTTACGGAGATCAGCTACCTCCAAAGCAAGACCCTGAAAGCGTTCAGCCAAAAGTGTAACCGGATCCATGCTTGAGACGGTTTTGGCAGGTGATAATGTCACGGATGGTGTACAGGAAACAAGATAATACAATACAAACAATGACTCATTGGACCCACAACTAAGGAACAAAAGGGAGACCCCTGCAATCGACCTGCCGCTCTCCCTTATTGCTCAGCCTATGCGACCACCCCAAAGGTGGATGGGCGCATATCCACGTACCTCGGCTATCTTAGACCTGAAGGCCCTACAATAGTGAGGGGACACGACCACCGGCTCCCTACACAGACACGGAGGGAGTCAGGGTCACCTGGATCCAGGAAACAGAAAATCATAAATACATAAACAGAACTTATCTTGCAGATGACTGTGGACAGGGAACTGGGAACTGGGACAGCATGCACACACACTCCAGGAAGTTGTATCAGCCGCACACTACTGCCTTATGGGTAGGAATTTAAAGGGAAGTAATCAGTCCGACTGCATGACAGCTGAGATAGACTAACGAGGTGAGGAACAGAAACCAAAACAAAGAAACTCAAGGAGGAGGATCTGGACGGCTCCTGTCAGAGCTTCTCAGCTGTCTGGTTGTGACAGCATGACTCTTTAAAGCAGATAAAGTCATCCGCATCCCCTGCAAATCTCTCAGGAAGAGCGATTTTAGGCTCCCCACAAATTTGACCTGCACCTGATGCCAGAGCATTCTGACACCGTGTGAACGAACTACGCAGATCCGCAACCTCCAGAGATAATCCCTGCAAGCGGTCAACTAGCGCATCAATTGACGCCATCACAAAACCGCTGAGTAATGGCAGTCAAAGTATGGCGGGTTATAATGCCACGGCGGACAGGATATAGGATACACAGATAACTAAACAAACAATATTTCTAGGCGAGAAGCTGGGCATAAGGTCACCTCCTAGCGAATCCCTAACCGCTCTCCCTAATCTGCTTTGCCCACATTCAGATCCTGAAGGTGGGAATAATGTGTCCTCGTGCCTGGGCTGAGAATACCCTAGAATCCCTGAGATGGTGAAAGGGGAAAAGGGGCAGCCTGCTCCCTCAGAACCAGGAGGGGACAGACGACACTAAAACAGCCTAGACAGCAAACCAAAGAAATCAGAAACCAACTTATCTTATCTGAGCAGGAAAAGCCAATCCTTCACTCCTTCCTTCCACAGCCTGACAAAAGCTATAACCCGCATGGAACCCTGGGAGTGACAGTAATTTAAACCATCGACCCCACCCAGAGCACCTGAAGGGAGGCGGATCTAGCATGACTCCAAAACAACACAAATGACTAGATACGTGCTGTTAATCTGGCAGACCTCCGTATATAGTCTGAGCAGGGCATGGCAGCTCTACACCCGGGCTCCTTTTTGGCTAGGCCCGGTGGCTGGACGCCGGTCAGTGCAGCCGAGATGAGGACATTTTGGGGCCTCGTGCTGCATATGGGCCTGGTCAAGAAACCTAGTGTCAGGCATTACTGGAGTGGGGACGTCCTCTACCAGGCCCCACTTTACAGTACGGCCATGACACGCTCCCGATTTGAGGCCATCCGGAAATGTCTGCATTATTCAGATAATGCAGCATGTCCACCCCAAGGTGATCCTGCCTATGACCGTCTGTATAAGATACGGCCGGTCATCGATCATTTTGGGGCCAAATTTGTACAGGCCTATGTACCTGGAAGGGAGGTCACGGTTGATGAGTCTCTCATTGCGTTCAAGGGGAGACTCATTTTCCGCCAGTATGTTCCCTCAAAGCGGGCGAGGTATGGCGTGAAGCTGTACAAACTTTGTGAGAGTACCTCAGGGTACACTTACAAGTTTTGTGTGTACGAGAAGAGAGATTACCGTATTCAATCCCCAGAATGTCCCTCCACTCTGGGTGTTAGCGGGAAACTTGTGTGGGACCTTATGTACCCACTGCTAGATAAGGGTTACCACCTTTACGTGGATAACTTTTATACTAGTATCCCCTTGTTCCAGTCCCTCACCGCCAGATCCACGTCCGCTTGTGGGATCGTGCGGAAAAATCTACACGGCCTCCCTGCCCACCCCCTCCAGGTACCTATCCCCAGGGGTGAGACCCGTGCCCTTACCACTGGAAACCTGTTGCTGGTCAGATATAAGGACAAGAGGGATGTCCTTGTACTGTCCACAATTCTTAATATAGTCTAAAACCTAAATAATTGTAAAAAAAAGTTGACTTATTGGGTATTGCCACGTCCGTAAGAATCTCCTCTATAAAAATACACCATGACCTAACCCCCCAGATTAACACGGTCAAAAAAAAAAAAGGTGTCAAAACAGCTATTTTTGGCACTTTTCCATTTCAATCCGTTTTTTCCGGTAACAAAGCAAGGGTTAACAACCAAGCAAAACTTAATATTTATTACCCTGATACTGCAGTTTACAGAAACGCCACATTTGTGGTCGTAAACTGCTGTATCACTAAAAGGCAGGGCGCAAAAGGAAAGGACCGACATAGTTTCTGGAAGGCCGATTTTGATGGCCTTTTTTATTGACACCATGTCCCTTTTGAAGCCCCCCTGATGCCCCCCTAGAGTAAAAACTCCCTAAAAGTGACCCCATCTAAGAAACTACACCCCTCAAGGTATTCAAAACTGATTTTACAAACTTTATTAACCCTTTAGGTGTTCCTCAATAGTTAATGGCAAATGGAGATGAAATTTTGGTAACCTTACCTCACAAAAATGTAACATAGAGCAACCAAAAATCATATGTACCCTAAAAATAATCCCAACAAAACCGCCACCTTATCCCGTAGTTTCCAAAATGGGGTCACTTTTAGGGAGTTTCTACTCCAGGGGTGCATCAGGGGGTTGAAACAGGACACGGTGTAAATAAACCGGTCCATAAAAATCAGCCCTCCAAAAACCAAACGGCGCTCCTTTCCCTCTACGCCCCGTAAATGGCAGAGTCAGGGCAATAAAGATACAGTCTTGTTTGGCTGTTAACCCTTGCTTTGTTAGTGGAAAAAATTTGTTAAAATGGAAAATTTGGCAAAAAAAGAAATTTTTCAAATTTCATCCCCATTTGCCAATAACTCTTGTGCAACACCTGAAGGGTTAATGACGTTTGTAAAATCAGTTTTGAATACCTTGAGGGGTGTAGTTTCTTAGATGGGGTCACTTTTATGGAGTTTCTACTCTAGGGGTGCTTCAGGGGGGCTTCAAATGGGACATGGTGTAAATAAACCAGTCCAGCAAAATCTGCCTTCCAAAAACAATATGGTGCACCTTTCCCTCTACGCCCTACCGTGTGCCCATACAGTAGTTTACGGCTACATATGGGGTGTTTCTGTAAACGGCAGAGTCAGGGCAATAAAGATACAGTCTTGTTTGGCTGTTAATCCTTGCTTTGTTAGTGGAAAAAATGGGTTACAATGGAAAATGTGGCAAAAAAAATGAAATTGCCACAACTCTTGTGCAACACCTAAAGGGTTAACAAAGTTTGTAAAATCAGTTTTGAATACCTTGAGGGGTGTAGGTTCTAGGATGGGGTCCTTTTTGGGTGGTTTCTATTATATAAGCCTCACAAAGTGACTTCAGACCTGAACTGGTCCCTAAAAATTGTTTTTTTGTAAATTTCTGAAAAATTTCAAGATTTGCTTCCAAACTTCTAAGCCTTGTAACATCCCCAAAATATAAAATATCATTCCCAAAATGATCCAAACATGAAGTAGACATTTGGGGAATGTAAAGTAATAACTATTTTTGGAGGTATTACTATGTATTATAGAAGTAGATAAATTGAAACTTGGAAATTAGCCATTTTCTTCAAATTTTTGGTAAATTTTGTATTTTTTTTATAAATAAAAATGTTTTTTTTTTACTTCATTTTACCAGTGTCATGAAGTACAATATGTGACGAAAAAACAATCTTAGAATGGCCTGGATAAGTCAAAGCGTTTTAAAGTTATCAACACTTAAATTGACACTGGTCAGATTTGCAAAAAATGGCCTGGTCCTTAAGGTTAAATAAGGCTGTGTCCTTAAGGAGTTAAGAAGTTCGGGCCCCAATACATCGGCCTATTTAGTGTAAACTTCTACCAGGATCCCGTCAGGGCCTGGCGCTTTGCCCGCTGGCAGCTCCGTTATTGCCATTTGAATTTCGTCTAGTGAAATATCAGCCTCTAGTAGGTTCCTATCCTCATCACTAAGCTGGGGATGTGCTACCTGCGCTAAATAAAGCACCAACTTCTGGGTGGTGTAGTGAGCCGCGCAGGGCCGTCTTTGCCGCAGGGCAAAAGGGGCAGCTGCCCCGGGCCCAGTTGCTCATGGGGGCCCTGGCGGCTGGCCCAACTCGCGACTCTGACTCAGTCTCTATCTATAATCTAATATGCAGAAGCGCTTCAGCGCAGCACAGACAGTCTACTCATCACCACAGATGTCTAGACAACTTGAACTTACAGCGCCGAAGGCGAAGCACTTCGGCCCCCCGCCCCCGTCACTCACGTGGTAAAAGGGGGTGTGAGTGTCTTGTGTGAGTCATCACCGCAGCCTGGTGAAGCGCCATGGCGGAGCAGGCACCAGCAGGGACTAAGTCCCCGCCTCCGGTCCAGAGGCTAAAGGGATTGGCTGGCGGTGGTGAGTGAGTCACACACAGCCTCACGTGATGTGAGTTGTGACCACTTACCAGACAAGAAGTCCAGACCAGTCTCACTGACCTGCTGACCTGACCTACCTAATAGTACAGACAGTCAGGCAGCCAGCCAGAGTCGACCTGCCACTGCCGCGCCAGGAGGGGAGGACAAGACTGAGGAGGAGGTAAGCAAAAAGCAGTGGCAGGTCGACTCTGGCTGGCTGCCTGACTGTCTGTACTATTAGGTAGGTCAGGTCAGCAGGTCAGTGAGACTGGTCTGGACTTCTTGTCTGGTAAGTGGTAAAAAGGGGCATTATATATATATATATATTGACTTTATTTTATATTTGAAGAAACCGGTCAGGACTCAGGTCACCAGATCCGACCATTCATAAATTTGTCGGGTATTATTATAGAGAGCCCCAGGCGACAAGGGCAGGGGTTGGGTTCTTCTCTCTGTCTGACTCTGCTGCTGAACTGTAGCCTGGGGCCACCACTTGCCACATTTACTAATCTTTGCTCAGGGGGGCCCTCATGGTGTGGACTGGTCATTTTCACTAAGGAATAGTTTAACCATTTATGTGCAAAAGAGAAGATAAGAAGTCAGCTCCAATCAGATATCTGCACATAGACCAAGACTCTGGGTCTATGCAGATATCTGATTGGAGCTGACTTAGTGACCTCTTTTTTTCTCTTTTGCACATAAACGGTTAAACTATATTCCTTAGAAAAAATGACTAGTCCAGACCATGTGGGTCTATATTTATGAGGGCCCCCCTGAGAAAAGATTAGTAAATGTGGCAGGTGGTGGCCCCAGGCCACAGTTCAGCAGACAGAGAGAACTCCTTTGTCTCTCTTCTCTCTAATAATCCACCAGTAATTTAAAGCGAACCTTTCACCTTATTTTCACTTTATAAACTAGCAACAGTACCTTATAGATTATCTTGAGTGTGTTGTTATCCATGTTAGTGCCGCTTTCCTGCGCTTTTTATTCATAAAAAAATCGTCTTATAAAGTTCTCATTTCTGCTCCAACAGTCACGCAACAAGTCAAGGGGGTATCCCTTCCCTCTCCTCTGGCCGTACCGCCCCTGCCCTAACGCCGCCTCTATGCTCTGTAATTGACAGCCGGCTCAGTCGCCGGGACGGCGCTTCTGAATCCTGCGCATGCGCCGTCCTCCTCATTCGCCGCGCGATCCCATCTTTCTGGCGGACACAAGCGCGACCATGTAACAGAATCGCGCATGCGCCGTACGCGATGCCTGCCTGTCTGCTCTCCCTCCCGTGCGCGCGCTCCACTATCTTCATAAAATACCTTCGGATTATTAGAACAATGCTCCGCTCATGATGATCACTGGCTTGCAATCTGCGGCAAGTCTACAGTGATCACGTGGGGCACTTGGAGCCTGAAGATAGTGGAGCGCGCGCACGGGAGGGAGAGCAGACAGGCAGGCATCGCGTACGGCGCATGCGCGATTCTGTTACATGGTCTCGCTTGTGTCCGCCAGAAAGACGGGATCGCGCGGCGAATGAGGAGGACGGCGCATGCGCAGGATTCAGAAGCGCCGTCCCGGCGACTGAGCCGGCTGTCAATTACAAAGCATAGAGGCGGCGTTAGGGCAGGGGCAGTACGGCCAGAGGAGAGGGAAGGGATACCCCCTTGACTTGTTGCGTGACTGTTGGAGCAGAAATGAGAACTTTATAAGACGATTTTTTTATGAATAAAAAGCGCAGGAAAGCGGCACTAACATGGATAACAACACAATCAAGATAATCTATAAGGTACTGTTGCTAGTTTATAAAGTGAAAATGAGGTGAAAGGTTCGCTTTAAATAACTAAATGACCAGTCCAGTCCACACCATTAAGGCCCCCCTGAGCAAAGATTAATAAATGTGGCCGGCCGGCCCCAGGCCACAGTTCAGCAGACAGAGAGAACCCAAACCCTTTGTCTCCCATCTCTATAATAATCCCCCACTAATGGGGTTATTTAAATTACTGGTGGATTATTAGAGAGAAGAGAGACAAAGAAGTTCTCTCTGTCTGCTGAACTGTGGCCTGGGGCCACCACCACCTGCCACATTTACTAATCTTTGCTCAGGGGGGCCCTCATGGTGTGGACTGGACTGGTCATTTTCACTAAGGAATAGTTTAACCATTTATGTGCAAAAGAGAAAATAAGAAGTCAGCTCCAATCAGATATCTGCACATAGACCAAGACTCTGGGTCTATGCAGATATCTGATTGGAGCTGACTTAGTGACCTCTTTTTTTCTCTTTTGAACATAAACGGTTAAACTATATTCCTTAGAAAAAAATGACAAGTCCACACCATGAGGGCCCCCCCTGAGCAAAGGGTGACACCAGCCATAGCAACGCCACTGCCTCTATCTGTAAGTCGCTGGAGTGCACGGCAGGCTCGCTTTTCTGAAGGAAGTGGAACTGTGAACTGTGTGAACTCTGAACGGCTGTACAGTCGGTAGTGGCATGTGACACATGTGGCAATAATAATGTGTCACCCGTGTCATGTCATGTGTGATGTGCATCCCAATTATGCCATACATACGTGTGCAGATACTGGTCCTGTACTCCTGTGAGGCTGCAAGGCAGGGGTGTGGTGTGGACCAATCATGAGACTGCATGTGGAGGGCGTGATTGCATGCTAGGGTGTGGGAAGGCGGGATCCAGGGGGCCCAAGGAAATCCTTGCCCAGGGTCCAATCAATATTAAAGACGGCCCTGGAGCCGCAGACATGTAGAGATCTTGGTAGAACCCCTTAAAGCTTTCCAGTATATCGCCGACTGATTCTACCACCGTGCCCTCAGAGTTCTTTATTCTAATGACCGGAGGGGACATACTATTACTATGTACAATGTGAGCAAGCAATTTACCTGCCTGATTGCCCGATTCAAAGGATTGCTGCTTTAAAAAGAATAATTTACGCTCACTCTTTTCCCTGAGGTGCATCATGTAGAGCCTTCCTTTAAGCATCCAATCCTGCCTATTCACCTCAGAGGGATTAGACCTGAAGGAGTTCTCTGCCTCCTTGCAATTAGCATGTAGTTCCAGTTCTTTGCGTGCTGAATCTCTTTTGATATAGGATATGGATGATTTGAGGCATCCCCTAAAGTAGGCTTTCAATGTCTCCCAGAGTAACAAATCGTCCGTCATCTCATCCTGCACTTCCAGAAATATCTGAAGCTGATCAGGAATTCTATCGTTCGTGGTCATAAGAGACAACCAGAATGGATGAACACGCATTTTGGCACTCTGTTTGATACCATCATAAAGTCTAAGTTAAGCAAAAACCGGTGCATGGTCCAAGGGCCCCTGTGATCCATATCCAATATCTTTGAGGTCTGTGTATACTGCGGCACTGCCAAGAAGATAATCGATTCTGGACAGTGCGCCCCTGGCTGGAGTGAAGCAGGAGTACTCTCTCTGAAGTGGATGCTGCAGTCTCCACATATCTAGCCTTCCAAGTTCTTTAATCATTCTAGATAGGTTAGTGGCATGCTGAGTGTGCTCATCCTCTCTCACCTCTGAGTGAAATCTATCCATGTCTCCATGCATCACTAAATTAAAATCCCCCATGCAGAGGAGTTTAGCATTGGGATATTGCACAGCGAAGCTCATCACCACCTGGAATATGGTTATAGTTGCGGGGGGGGGGGGGGGGGGATTATATATATTAACCACAACATATGGAGCACAATTGATGAATGCATACACAAGAATATACTGCCCCTCAGGATCTACCACCGATTGCTGGACTTCCCATCTAATGTTCTTGTGAACAAGTATAGCTACTCCTCTGGAATGTGTCGATCCGAATGCATTTAGAGACCACTGGACCCATGGCTTCTTAATTCTATTCCATGTTTCTGGCATCAGGTGGGTTTCCTGCAATCCCAAGATATGGGGGTTATATTGCTGGAGATGAGAGAATACAGCAATCCTTTTCCTAGGGCTGCCCAATCTCCTCACATTCCAAGATACAACATTTAAATCTGCCATTTGTGTTTCAGCAGCCTATTCTCCAGACAAATCAATACCCCACCTCCAGGAAGATCAGGACCCGTTTCCTCAGACCTTCTCTTGCACACCCTCTGCATTGCAATATTGTGATTAGTGTACCATGCTTTTAACAGAATAAACGGTATATAACTTAATTGTAGAGTAACAGATAATTTAATGAACCTATAGATGATGACATCACTGCCATCCTGTAATATGGCTGAGTTACCGGAGACCTGCATAGTGCAATATGATGTTAAACCTATGCAGGTATCTGCTCAACCCTGTAGCAATGGGATAATACTGGATAATGCGTGCACATGTAACAATAATATAAAGGAGAAAAGGAATAGAGGAGGGGGGGAGAAGGGATGAAGCAATGAGGGGTAGGATAAAAGAAAAGAAAGGGGTAATGGCGTCTCCACCAACACATCAACGTGAAATACTGTAAGCTCAATCACGTCACCAGTATAAAATAGAGGAATTCCTCCCTAGTCCCGGACAATGATGTTAAAGTCAGCGGAACGCATCTATCAGGTAAGTGTATCAGTGCAAACAGGATACTTGCGGCATCTGCGGTGGTAAAAGTATCAGCGAGGGCCTGGACGGCTTGGCCTCTTGGAAATCCACTCTTCCGCCTCCTGAGGATCCACAAAGAAGACAGTCTTCTCTCCATCTATCACCCGAAGACGTGCCGGATAGGCCATGGAATATTGCAGGTTCAGATCGCGGAGTCGACGCATAACAGAGAGAAGGTGGCTCTTTTCTTTTGCAGCTCAGCTGAAAAATCAGGAAACAGCGATATATTCGCACTTTCATGTTTGATGTCGCGCTTGTTCCTTGCTTGACTCAGGATAAGATCTCTATCTTTCCAATTAAGCATTCACGCCAATAGGGGCCTTGGGGGAGCTCCTGGAGGGGGAGGCCTGGTGGGGATCCGGTGCGCTCTTTCAACGGCGTAGGCGCCAGAAAATGGCGCTTCAGGAAATTGTGCCTTGAACCAAAGTTCCAGAAAAGTAGCCGGATCTGATCCCTCCGCTCCCTCTGGTAGCCCCAGGATCCTGACGTTGTTACGTCTGGCTCTGTTCTTAAGGTCATCGCACTTTTGCTGCCATAAGCTCACAGACCTCTCAACATCATGCACTCTGCTTGCAAGAGGCCTAGTAAGATCTTCTAGAGCCGAGACCCTGTCCTCTGTATGGCGCACACGCTCACTGAGCTGCTGAACATCTTGCCTCAGCAGGCTCAAATCCACCTTCACTTCCTCTATTTTGCAGGTAAGCGATGTCTGGCAGGTGGAGATTGCTGTCAGGAGCTGGTGAGAGACAGTTTTTAGGGTTACCTCTGGCTCCCCTGAGCCTTCCGCCTCTGTCTGCTGCGCAGCTTGACCTCGCGTGACCGCCGCTCGCGGTGTAGCAGGAGCGGCGGTGCCATTTTGGGCCTCTTGCCTCACATATTCTTTAAGCTTTTCAGCCACTGACTGCGCCTTGCTGGGGCCCATCATCGACTTCCCAGGTCTTCTCTTCCTCCTCTCCACCTGCCACTCGATGTTCGGAGCGGCCAGTATGTCAGGATGTTGCAGGATTCAGTACGGGTACGGAGCAGACTTCAAGTGCGTGCGCTCATGTCGGCAGTTAGCCACGCCACCTCTGTCACAAGGTGTTTATGGAACATCATTATACTGTCCTTGCTGGACACCCTGGGAGCAGATCCACTGCTGATCTTATTTCTCTGAGATTCTAGTGGCCGGGTTTACGGAAGAGTGTTGAGGGCTATGAGGCAGCTTATGAGACCTGTGCACGTGCCAAGGTGACTCATACTCGGCCCTCAGGATCTCTTCTTCCTTTGTCCATCCCATCCCTGGATGCACTTATCTATGGACTTTATCACCGATTTGCCCAGTTCTTCGGGGATGACAGTGATTTTGGTGGTGGTCGACCGCTTCAGTAAGATGGCACACTTTATTCCATTTTCTGGTTTACCTAATGCCAAAACTCTGGCTCGGAATTTTGTTCATAATATTGTGAAATTTCATGGCATTCCCTCCGATGTGGTGTCTGATAGAGGGACTCAATTTGTGTCCAGATTGTGGAAGGCTTTCTGTACTTGCCTGGGGATTCGTTTGTCCTTCTCTTCGTCTTTTCACCCTCAGTCGAACGGACAAACTGAACGCACTAACTAGAATCTGGAGACATATTTTAGATGTTTTGTCGCAGAGAATCAGGAGGAGTGGTTCTCATTTTTGTCTTTGGCTGAATTTGCTTTGAATAACCGTCATCAGGAGTCCACTGATAAGTCACCATTTTGTGGTGCATATGGGTTTCACCCTCAGTTTGGTACGTTCTCTGGGAATAGTTCCTCTGGTATACCTGGTGAGAAGAGATTTGCTTCTTCCTTGTCATCTATCTGGACGGAAAATTCAAATCAATTTAAAAAAGATGGGCGATAGGTATAAATGTATGGCTAACAAGAAACATGTGTCTGGCCCGGACCTGAATGTGGGTGATTTGGTGTGGTTGTCCACTAAGAACATTAAACTGAAGGTGCCATTCTGGAAGTTAGGTCCAAGATTTATTGGTCCATACAAGATCTCTGCCATTATTAATCCGGTTTCTTTTCGCCTTGAACTTCAGCAGGCTTGAAAGATCCATAATGTCTTCCATAAATCTTTGTTAAAGAGTTATGTGGAACCTGCTGTACCATCTTCCTTGCCAGCTCCACCTGTCATGGTTGACGGGAATCTGGAGTTTAAAATTTCCAGAGTTGCTGACTCTCATGTCCTTCGGGGTTCCATTCAATACCTCATTCATTGGAAGGGTTGCGGTCCGGAGGAGAGAATGTGGGTCCTGGCGACTGATGTGAATTCCAGTCGGCTTCTGAAGGCCTTTCACAGAGCCTACCCTGATAAAGTTGGTCCTGTGTGCCCGGAGGTTACCCATAGAAGGGGGGGGTACTGTCACCGCTGGCCCTGGGAGAGATCTTAGAAGTTCAGATAGACGGAAGACTCAGGAATCTATCTGACCGATCTCTCTTGTTTTCATTGTTGCTGACAGTTTTCCACCCCTTCGCAGATGCTGCTTATTAACAGTCAGGTGGCTCTTTATATGTTCTGCCTCTCACTTGTTTCCCTGCGGCTAATAGTTCTTCTGTGAGTGCTCTGCTTGTGTGGTGGTTCTCCTGTTCCAGTTGCTTCTCAAGCTAAGTACTTTTCCCTTTCCTGTTGTATCTGTTCTGACTAAGCCTGCGGGAGACACTAGATCCTTCAGTTTGGAAGGAGCCGGTTGCCTCTTTCCCTGTTCCCTAAGCTAAGGGTTTGGTGCAGTGTTTCAGCAGTCTCAGGTTCGGTGCATGTGCATTTCTACCTTTAAGATTTACATAAGTTCTTAGCAGCTTAGAGAGAGCTATTCAGGGATTGCTAGGAGGTGACCCCTTTTCCCTAGGTTTGGGCCTAGTCTGTTCTTGTTTTGCTGTGGTTACCTTTGGTTGTCCTTCCTTCCCCGTACTAGCCGTGACAATCAGCAGTGCTGTCTCCTGCATATCTCCTTTTCAAACCTCACCATCCTTGTGCGAGCATATCTGTTTTACCACAATTGATCAATCACATCAAATACTTTTTTGCAAATAAACAAGTTAAACTACAAAAAACTGTCCTCTTATTTGGAAGACAGGAATGGTTTAAACTGAATGTCAGACTGCACACTGTGTGAACGTGCATGAAGACAGAACACAATGCATTCTCATTTTATATACTAACCTTTTTCTGTGGCACATTATCAATTCAAGATACAACTACTCACAAAAAGTTAGGGATATTTGGCTTGTGGGTGAAATTTCAGGATGAGCCTAAAATGCACTCTAACCTTTACAGATGAAGTTAATATGACTTTTGAATGCACATGTCCAACTGTTCAATGTTTCAGTACTTTTTGCACAACTTTAAAAAGGAGCTTAACAACCTAACTGTTTTGGCCGAGCTCAGCTCCCACAGTGGGAAAAATACTTAAAGGGGTTTTCCCATCTCAGACAATGGGGGCATATCGCTAGGATATGTCCTCATTGTCTCATAACGGGGCCTCAAAAGTTATGTAGGGCGCACTTAGAAATGAATGGGAGCAATGGCCATGCAAGCTCGGTGTGCTCCCATTCACCACTGAGTGGTAACATACATAGTAACATAGTAACATAGTACATAAGGCCGAAAAAAGACATTTGTCCATCCAGTTCGGCCTGTCATCCTGCAAGTTGATCCAGAGGAAGGCAAAAAAAACCTGTGAGGTAGAAGACAATTTTCCCCACTTTAGGGGAATAAAAAATTCCTTCCCGACTCCAATCAGGCAATCAGAATAACTCCCTGGATCAACAACCCCTCTCTAGTAGCTATAGCCTGTAATATTATTACGCTCATGAAATATATCCAGGCCCCTCTTGAATTCCTTTATTGTACTCACCATCACCACCTCCTCAGGCAGAGAGTTCCATAGTCTCACTGCTCTTACCGTAAAGAATCCTTTTCTATGTTTGTGTACAAACCTTCTTTCCTCCAAACGCAGAGGATGTCCCCTCGTCACAGTCACAGTCCTGGGGATAAATAGATGATGGGATAGATCTCTATACTGACCCCTGATATATTTATACATAGTAATTAGATCTCCCCTCAGTCGTCTTTTTTCTAACGTGAATAACCCTAATTTTGATAATCTTTCAGGGTACTGTATCTGCCCCATTCCAGTTATTACTTTTATTGCCCTCCTCTGGACCCTCTCCAGCTCTGCCATGTCTGCCTTGTTCACTGGAGCCCAGAACTGTACACAGTACTCCATGTGTGGTCTGACTAATGATTTGTAAAGTAGTAGGAATATGTTCTGATCACGGGCATCTATGCCCCTTTTGATGCAACCCATTATCTTATTGGCCTTGGCAGCAGCTGCCTGACCCTGTTTTTTGCAGCTTAGTTTGCTGTTTATTAAAATTCCTAGATCCTTTTCCATGTCAGTGTTACCGAGTGTTTTACCATTTAGTATGTACGGGTGACTTGCATTATTCCTTCCCATGTGCATAACTTTACATTTGTCAGTGTTAAACCTCATCTGCCACTTATCTGTCCAAGCCTCCAATCTATCCAGATACCTCTGTAGTAGTATACTGTCCTCTTCAGTGTTAATTACTTTACACAGTTTAGTGTCATCTGCGAAAATTGATATTTTACTATGCAAGCCTTCTACAAGATCATTAATAAATATATTGAAGAGAATAGGGCCCAATACTGACCCCTGAGGTACTCCACTAGTGACAGTGACCCAATCTGAGTATGTACCGTTAATAACCACCCTCTGTTTTCTATCATTGAGCCAGTTACTTACCCACTTACAGACGTTTTCTCCCAGTCCGAGCATTCTCATTTTATATACTAACCTTTTATGTGGTACAGTGTCAAATGCTTTGGAGAAGTCCAGATACATGACATCCATTGATTCGCCGCTGTCAAGTCTAGAACTTACCTCCTCGTAGAAACTGATTAAATTAGTTTGACATGATCGATCCCTCACGAAGCCATGCTGATATGGCGTTATTTGCTTATTTCCGTTAAGATGCTCTAACATAGCATCTCTCAGAAAACCTTCAAACAGTTTACCCACAACAGATGTTAAACTTACCGGCCTATAGTTTCCAGGCTCTGTTTTTGGACCCTTTTTGAATATTGGCACCAGATTTGCCATGCGCCAATCCTGTGGGACATTCCCTGTCAGTATAGAGTCCGCAAATATCAGAAATAAGGGTCTGGCTATGACACTACTTAATTCCCTTAGGATACGGGGGTGTATGCCATCCGGTCCTGGCGATTTGTCTATTTTAATCTTTTTAATTCGCTGTTGTACTTCTTCCTGGGTCAGACAGGACACTTTTAATGGGGAATTTATTTCAACATTCAGCATTTCATCTGACAGTTTATTTTCCTCACTGAATACATTGGAGAAAAAAATATTTAACAGCTTTGCTTTCTCCTCGTCGCTCTCTGCGACTCCCCCCTCATTACTCTTTAAAGGGCCGACACCTTCAGATTTATACTTTTTAACATTTATTTAATTGAAGAACATTTTAGGGTTAGTTTTACTCTCTTTGGCAATTAATCTCTCGGTCTCTAGTTTTGCCGCTTTTATTTGTTTTTTACATTTTCTATTTTTTTCCTTATAGTTTTTCAGTGCTTCCGTGCTACCCTCCTGTTTTAGTGTTTTATATGCTTTCTTTTTGTCATTTATTGCTTTCTTTACAGTTCTGTTTATCCACATTGGTTTCTTTTTGTTCCTTAACCTTTTATTCCAATACGGTATGTACCTCTCACAATGAGCTTTTAGGATGCTTTTAAAGATATCCCATCTTGTGGCTGTATTTTTATTTGTGAGGACTTTATCCCATTTAGTTAGGCCTATGGCCTCTCTTAGTTGGCTAAATTTAGCTTTTTTGAAGTTTGGTATTTTTGTTCTTCCCTGTAAAAACGCTCTTTTGAATGATAATTGGAAGGTTATTACTTTATGGTCACTATTTCCCAGGTGTCCCCCAACCTGCACGTCTGTTGTTCTGTCAGGTCTATTGGTTAATACTAAGTCCAGTATGGCCGTCCCTCTAGTCGGGTCCTGAACCAGTTGGGAGAGGTAATTGTCTTTGGTTATTGCCAAGAACCTGTTTCCTTTATGAGATATACAAGTTTCAGTTTCCCAGTCTATATCTGGGTAGTTGAAGTCCCCCATAATAACCACCTCATTATGATTTGCCGCCTTGTCTATCTCATTTAGTAGTAGATTTTCTGTGGACTCTGGTATATTAGGTGGTTTATAGTAAACTCCTATTAGTAATTTATTGTTCTTTTTAGATCCATATATCTCTACCCACAGTGACTCCACATGTTCATGTCCCTCACTTATATCTTCATGGAGTGTGGGCTTTAGACAGGACTTTACATAAAGGCAAACCCCTCCCCCTCTCGGGTTTTGACGATCCTTTCTAAACAGACTGTAACCTTGTACATTAACTGCCCAGTCATAGCTATCATCCAGCCATGTCTTAGTTATTCCCACTATGTCATAGTCCTCCTCACACATCACTAATTCCAGTTCACCAGTTTTATTAGTCAGGCTTCTGGCATTAGTATACATACATTTGAGAGGTTTATGTATATTTTTTACCGTACACCTTTCCTTCTGAACTGTTCGAGTCCCTCCTTCCATTCCTCCCCCAGTCCCACTACCTTGCCCCCGGTCTCTATCTGCACTATCTTCCCATCCTGTAACATAATTACCCTCCCCCAGTCCCTAGTTTAAGCACTCCTCCAACCTTCTAGCCATGTTCTTCCCCAACACAGCTGCCCCTTCCCCATTGAGGTGCAGCCCGTCCCTACGATAGAGCCTGTAGCCGATAGAGAAGTCGGCCCAGTTCTCCAGGAACCCAAACCCCTCCTTCCTACACCAGTTCTTGAGCCACTTGTTAATTTCCTAATCTCCCGCTGCCTTTCTTGTGTGGCCCGTGGTATAGGTAGTATTTCGGAAAATACTACCTTTGAGGTCCTTGCCCTAAACTTTTGACCTAAATCCCTGAAATCATTTTTAAGGACTCTCCACCTACCCCTAACTTTGTCATTGGTTCCGATATGGACCATGACCGCTGGATCTTCTCCAGCCCCTCCCAGTAATCTGTCAACCCGATCCGCGATGTACACACTCATATTGGGTCACTGTCACTAGTGGGGTACCACAGGGGTCAGTTTTTGGCCCTATTCTCTTCAATATATTTATTAATGATCTTGTAGAAGGCTTGCACAGTAAAAATATACATTTTTGCAGATGACACTAAACTGTGTAAAGTAATTAACACAGAAGAGGACAGTATACTGCTACAGAGGGATCTGGATAGATTGGAGGCTTGGGCAAGAAGTGGTAGATGAAGTTTAACACTACAAATGTAAGGTTATGCACATGGGAAGGAATAATGCTAATCACCAGTACATAATAAATGGTAAAACTGGGGGGCGTGGTAAGCAGCCGACATGGCTGGTTGCATGTAAGGAGAGCTCCGCGGCTGCGACTACAAAATAGGACAAATCTTGCTGGAATCAAGCTCACTTTTGACCATTTAGGAGAAACAGAGACCCTGAGACATCGCAGCATCGTACCCCACCTCGGGCTGCACTAACAGTCTGGTCGGAGCGCTCTAAAGAGGGACACTGGGAACCGCCGGGAGAGCACCTCTGGGACTGGAACAAGCGGCGCACATGCCAGTTCCAGCTGAGGAATATCAGTAAGACCTGCCACTACATATCGAGTAGTGAAACATATGGGGTCAGGCCAGGGAGACCGCTAGAAATATACCTGAAGCGGTGGGTGGGAGACGTGGCTGCAAAGAACCGGCCAGCTGCAGTTTCCCGCCAGGAGGACCTCTTGTGGAGTCTTCTGCAGAGCCGGGGGAGGAAGGAGGGAACATATGCAGGCCTGGGCTCCTGCTGCTCCACATGTAACAATATCCCCAGACACATAGCAATTCTGTAATTTAACTCTGTGAATAAGATACTCTCACAACAGAGTCGAATTATATGAATCGGCAACAAACTCAATCCTATATGTACCCAGCAACCAAGTATCCATAGAGAAGCCAAGTCTTGAAATTGCTATCAACTCCACTGTATCTGCGTGGTACAATACACTATACTGAGCCCTGAACCTGGCTTTTATTAATATAGTTCTTTCAGCGATTTTGGTATTACAATGGGGCCGCAAAAAACACAAAGCGCCACTGAAAAACTCTGTGAATTTGCTAGACAGCCAGAAGATGGAGCGCGGTCGCCACTACCGCAAAGGAATGTGCACACTAGAGCAAGTACTGCGGCCGAAACACTGTCCCAACCAACACCCCAGGAGGAGGACCAGGAAGAACCCACGCTCAAACAAGTAACCACTCAGGTCTTGGAAGCCATCACCGCGTGCAAGACTTCCCTTACTGGAAAACTAGATGAAGTCAAGTTAGACCTTGGTCTACTACGCCAGGATCTACAGAATTTGCAAGAACGAGTTCAACACACAGAAGAACGCTTATTCCATATAGAAGACTCCACCACTACTATACCGAGATCCATCTCAGAACTAAACACCAAGGCGGAGCAATGGAAAAAGAAAGTGGATGACCTAGAAAATAGACTCCGAAGAAACAATATCAGAATCATTGGATTGCCTGAAAGAGCTGAAGGCCGGGCCCCTGATGAATTCTTAGAAAATTGGATGAAGGAACTCCTCCCAGATGCAAATTTCTCCTCGGCTTATGCGGTGGAAAGGGCACACAGAAAACCACCTCCACCGCCTCACCCCATGCTTGCAAGGTTCCTCAACTGCAAAGACAGGGATAAGATATTAGCTCTAGCTAGAAGGCGGCAGGAGATTAAATTTGACAATCCTAGAGTCTCAATCTTCCCTGACTTCTCTATGGAAGTACAGAAACAACGTGCCACCATCATGGATGTTAAAAGGCGCCTGAGAGAAGCCAATATCCCGTACTCAATGGGCTACCCTGGTAGACTTAGAGTGGTGGACGGCGACAGAGCGGTGCTCTTCACTTCCCCTGGAGAAGTCTCCGAATGGCTGGCCCTGCTGCGATGATCACCGAGACGTTGACACATCTGACACATCCAGAAATGGTCGTCTGACAACCCCAGCGGACTGGTTTGCTCGTATTAGAATATGTGTTAATTATAGTTTTTCTGGCAAAACCCTCTTGGTTTTGTTACACCTTGGCTAATATTATAGGGCTTTGATATATGCCTGCACTTTACTAATAAGGACACATTATTTCTGTGGCCGCAGTCCGCATGCCTCTGACACCCGACATCATAGGCGGAAGCATCCTGGATTTGCTGGCAGTTAGTCTAGAATAAGAAATTATTACAGATTTAATACCTGGACAGTATAACGTTAGGAAACGTTGACGGTTAATAACTTTAAAAGTTTTTCTGGTATTATAAATACTATGCTTTATTCGTTAGATATAATTGTTTCTGTAGCAATGCAACGTATTACTGCATCCACTGCATTTGACTCCACTACCGTCCACACATATCTGCATCTGAATCCATGGCTGAGTTAAAAGTACTATCATGGAATGTTAGTGGCTTGGGGACACCGCAAAAGAGATCTATGGCGTTTGCCTTTATTAGAAACTATAATCCACAGATCTTATGCTTGCAGAAGACGCATCTCACTGCCAATACTTCTCAGGTATTAAATAAGCCCGGGGTACAATGGGCCGCGCATTTGTATCACTCTTCCTCTTCACAAGGAGTGTCTCTATTAGTACACAAGCAATTGGGAGGTGAAAAACTTGGTCATTGATTCAGAAGGCAGATTTGTCTTTGTACACTATCTAATTGATAACGTACAGTATACATTAATAGGGATATATAATCCACCCCCAGGCTCTATGCATGTCCTTCACCTGGCGGCTACATTTGCTTCATATCCGCAAGCTCGGGTAATCTGCATGGGTGACCTGAATATGATGTTAGACCTCTCACTCGACCGTCACCAGAGAAATGCGGACCCAATGAATACAGGGATTACCTCACGACTGGGTAGATTTCTGACTGAATTTAGATGGCTAGACTTCTGGAGAACTAACTACCCCACAGATAAGGTATACTCTTGCCACAGTGGAGGACATGACTCCCTATCCTGAATAGATTATATGTTGGGCAATGAAGTGATGATGTTATATCTGAAGGCGATAGCATATCTCCTGAGGGGAATATTGGATCACTCACCGATATTGGGTACTCTGATGAGAGGCACCCCTTCAATTATGTATAGGATGAATGTACATCCCTTCTGGTTGAACCTTTTACGATCAGCGGACGGAATCCCTTACCAACTGCAAGAGTTTCTAATGACACATGAAAATGAGCATAATCTGGCATTAGTATAGGACATTTTAAAGATGTTCCTTAGAGGGACCTTACAATCCAGCATATCCTATATAAATAAAGACACTAAACGTTCAGATGCGGAGCTGGAATTCCAGTGTAATACACTGGAGCAGTGATATATTACTCACCCAACTGACACCAATAGAAACATGTGGCTCCAAGCGGGCAGACAATATTTAGCAACACTTACAGAAAAGACTGACAGGAAACAATTTTTCCTGAAACAGACAGCATTTGAACTGGGAAATCAGTCAGCCAAATTATTAGCCGTCACAACTCCATCCTGAACAATTTTAGTAGTTAGGGATTCTACGGGACAATTGCACAACACACAGGAGGCTATACTCCACACCTTTACTCACTTCTACCGAGAGCTATATAGATCTAGCATAACAGCTATTGAAGCAGAGATAGCTGCCTATTTGGCAGACATAGCTATACCTACCCTTACTACAGCACAACGTACACAACTAGACCAATCAATAAGCTTAGAGGAAATCATGCAAGCTATTACAGACCTTAATAACAGGAAATCCCCCGGCCCCGACGGGCTTCCCAAATAAGTATACACCAAATATGGGAAGGTTCTAGCTCCACAATTACTATCTACTCTCCAATTTTCTCTGGAAAGAGAAAACTTACCTGACACTTTTACGGATGCCACCATAATATTATTACTCAAGCCGGATAAGGACCCCTTAGATTGTGGCTCATACAGACCTGTATCATTGCTAAACATGGATTACAAAATCCTGACAAGGGTTCTGGCCACTCGGCTAAACCAGGCAATCCTGTCACTAGTCAATCTGGACCAGACAGGATTTATGCCTGGGAAATCCACCACAGAAAACATCCGGAGGGTCCAGGTAGCCGCCCAGGTAGGGTTCTACTTAAATGCAGACTGGGCCTTGGCTTCATTAGATGCTGCCAAGGCATTTGATTCAATAGAATGACCGTATCTTATTGAATGCCTGAAAAAGTTTGAGTTTGGCCCACAATTTCTCAAATGGATTACGTTATTATATAGCAGACCTACCAGTAGACTATTGATGAATGGAGAGCTATCCAACAGTTTTATGCTTCACAGAGGTACAAGGCAAGGCTGTCACTTGTCACCGCTATTATTCGCATAGGCATTCGAACCCCTGACGATTAGGGTGAGGAGCAGCAGCAATATAACAGGAGTGATTATGGGGGAAAGAGAGACCCGCATAGGATTATATGCAGATGACATGATTTTATATTTATCATCGCTGGATACATCCCTCATAGGTGCAGACACTCTGATCAATGAATTTGGGGAGTTCTCAGGCCTGCGTATCAATTGGGGAAAATCAGTTTATATGCCTCTAGGCAAGACAAATTGGTCAGGTCCCCCACACATAGAAAGACTAAAGGTGGTTGATACATTCAAGTATCTGGGTGTACATATTACTAAAAGACACTATCAAGCTCTATCCCTTAAAGGGGTATTCCAATCACAATGACCACTGTTAAATCTGCTAATGATTTGACAGTGATCATTTTTGTAAATACATTTTATTACCTAATTCCCACCCTTTTTGACAAAATAAGTCCCCTCTTACCTGATTGTTGTCTTTCCTGGTTACGGCCACCTCTCGCCCGTCGAATCGGCCGGGCCGCGCTTGCGCAGAAGACTGAAGATTTTCTCCCCGCCGGGCCGCGCGATGTCCTGAACGTGCATGCGCCATGATGACTTCTTCTTGGCCAGTATAGTACAGAGCCGCGAACGCGCACGCCGGCTCTGTATTATACAGGCCAAGAATAAGTCACCATGGCGCATGCGCGGCGGCGTGCGCGTTCAGGACATTGAGAAGACGTCAATCAAGCCCAGCCGAATCCAGGAAGTGAGCGTCGCGCTGGACGAAGGTAAGTATGAAAACTGATGATGGGAATACCCCTTTAATATTTACCCACTAAAGGATCATATACGGAATACGCTCCAAAACTGGAAAACACTGCCCATCTCGGTGGCAGGATGCATTAACCTAAAAAAAATGATTATACTTCCCAAGGTGCTATATGCCCTCCAACATTCAGAGGTACCCATACCCAAGCAGATATTTAAAGAAATAGACTCCATGACCAGAGTTTTTATATGGGGAAGATCACGGGCCAAACTAAGCTTGGATACACTCAAACGGCCCAAACCGGAAGGTGGCATGGCTCTACCAGATTACTATTTATATTACATCGCAGGGCACTTGAGGCTTATTAGAACATGGTACGGAAGAATTACCTACTTCAGAGTACCGATTTATTCATCAGACATACTGTATTTAATGCCAACAAGGCTATATAGAATGGGCATTGTTCCATCTACTGCATGCCCGAGATGCGGGGAGCTAGACGCAGATTTCTGGCATATGATATGGGGTTGCAGTCCAATTGCAATGTTTTGGAGAGAGGTGACTGCCTTTCTCTCCAATATGCTGCCGGTACAGATAGAATGCACTCCTGAGACTTGTCTGCATGGACTCATAGATGAATATAACTGGGATCACTACATGACGATATTCTTGAAAGAATCGCTATTCATGGCGCGCAAATGTATTGCACTGCGATAGTATGACCCCAATACACCGACCATATCTATGTGGAAATCACAAATTAACCAAATTATACCATATTTAGTGTTGGTGTTTAAACATCGTAATAAGCCAAAAAAAAATGGGAAAGTCTGGGGCCTCTGGTGTACCTCTCCCCATATACTGTACTCAGCTCCAAGAGTGCGGCAGGCACTGTCAGCAGCCCAAGGTCCTCTGGATTAGTCGGTTTAGTGGAGTCGCAAAAATGTTCTATGTCAACCTTTTACAGTTGTTAAGAAATCATAACAATGCAGTGAACAACTGAAATATATATACAGTACAGACTAAAAGTTTGGACACACCTTCTCATTCAAAGAGTTTTCTTTATTTTCATGACAATGAAAATTGTAGATTCACACTGAAGGCATCAAAACTATGAATTAACACATGTGGAATTATATACATAACAAACAAGTGTGAAACAACTGAAAATATGTCATATTCTAGGTTCTTCAAAGTAGCCACCTTTTGCTTTGATTACTGCTTTGCACACTCTTGGCATTCTCTTGATGAGCTTCAAGAGGTAGTCCTCTGAAATGGTTTTCACTTCATAGGTGTGCCCTGTCAGGTTTAATAAGTGGGATTTCTTGCCTTATAAATGGTGTTGGGACCATCAGTTGCGTTGAGGAGAAGTCAGGTGGATACACAGCTGATAGTCCTACTGAATAGACTGTTAGAATTTGTATTATGGCAAGAAAAAAGCAGCTAAGTAAAAAAAAACGAGTGGCCATCATTACTTTAAGAAATGAAGGTCAGTCAGTCAGCCGAAAAATTGGGAAAACTTTGAAAGTAAGGGCTATTTGACCATGAAGGAGAGTGATGGGGTGACCTAGCCTCCACAGTCACCGGACCTGAACCCAATCGAGATGGTTGGGGGTGAGCTGGACCGCAGAGTGAAGGCAAAAGGGCCAACAAGTGCTAAGCATCTCTGGGAACTCCTTCAAGACTGTCAGAAGACCATTTCAGGGGACTACCTCTTGAAGCTCATCAAGAGAATGCCAAGAGTGTGCAAAGCAGTAATCAAAGCAAAAGGTGGCTACTTTGAAGAACCTAGAATATGACATATTTTCAGTTGTTTCACACTTGTTTGTTATGTATATAATTCCACATGTTTTAATTCATAGTTTTGATGCCTTCATAGTCATGAAAATAAAGAAAACTCTTTGAATGAGAAGGTGTGTCCAAACTTTTGGTCTGTACTGTATATGTAATGGACTTCAGTTATCTGTGTATACTATGATATGCATTGTGGTTGTAAGTTGTTGATGTTTCTTCTTTTGTGTTAATAAAAGAGTTACATTTTTTTTTTGTAAAACTCAGGGTAACACTGACATGGAAAATGACCTAGAAGTTTTAGTGAACAGCTGTCATAGGGAAGGGGAAAACACCAGATACACACAAAAGATATAGACAACAGTCTAGGCCTCAAAAGCTAAGGAAGAGGGATGGTGACTTCCTAGTAATCCCTAGGCCTTTCCCTAACTCCTGCCAGTATGAGCAGATCCTGATGGTGGAAATGCTCATACGCTGTATACCTTTGCCCTGCTAAAACTGATGAGCCCTAGGATAGGTAGCAGGAGACGAGACAGCGGATTCCTTCCCAGATAAAGAAACTTGCATCTCCCTGATGCCTAGAACCAAAACACACCAGAGAACAACAAACAGAACAGGCAACTTGTACTTAGCTTTGAGATGAATGGAGAAGTAGGAGATCCAAGACAGACAAGCTCTAGCAACTCCCAGAGGAAATATCAACCGCATGGTCAGCAGTGTGAGACGGACCTATATAGAGCCTCATCACTGATAACAAGCAGAATATGAGGAAAGGTGAAATCCTGCCAAACAACAACATACAAAGAGGAAAACAGAGAGACCTGTTAGATAGCCTCGCGTCCAGCAAGTCTATCTGATCTTCTCACCTCTGTCACGGGAGGGACCGTGACAGTACCCCCCCTTCTATGGGTGACCTCCGGACACACCGGACCAACCATGTCAGGATGCGCCCTGTGAAAGGCCTTCACAAGGCGACTGGCATTCACGTCGGTTGCTGGAACCCACATTCTTTCCTCTGGACCGTAACCATTCCAGTGTACGAAATATTAAAGAGATCCACGAAGAATACGTCAGTTCACTATTCTGGCAATCTGAAACTCAAGATTACCATCTACCATGACGGGAGGGGTAGGCAGGGAGGATGGTTCAGCAGGTTCGACATATCTTTTAAGCAATGACTTGTGAAACACATAATGAATTTTCAAAGCCTGTGGAAGTTCAAGACGAAAAGCCACCGGATTAATAATGGCAGAGAACTTGTATGGTCCAATAAACCTTGGCCCCAACTTCCAAGAGGGTACCTTCAACTTAATGTTTCATGTTGACAGCCACACAGAATCACCCACTCTCAGGTCCGGAACACTCATACGTCTCTTGTCAGCCATACGTTTATACTTTTTGCCCATTTTATCTGTGTTTTGAATCTTTCGCCAAATAGATGACAACGAAGAGGAGAATCTTTCCTCTTCAGGTATATCAGAAGTCTCAGTACCAGAAAATGTGCCAAACTGCGGATGGAACCCATATGCACCAAAAAACAGCGACTTATCAGTGGACTCCTGTCTACGGTTATTATGGCAAACTCGGCCAACGACAAAAAATGAAAGACCACTCTTCTTGATTTTCAGAGACAAAACATCTCAAATAAGTCTCCAGATTCTGGTTAGTGCGCTCAGTATGTCCGTTTGACTGAGGATGAAAGGCAGAAGAGAAGGACAATTGGACTCCCAGACGAGTACAGAATGCCTTCCAGAATCTGGAAACAAATTGAGTCCCTCTATCAGTCACCACATCAGAGGGAATGGCATGTAGTTTCAAGATGTTATCGACAAACACTTGAGCGAGAGTTTTGGCATTAGGTAAACCTGATAATAGTATAAAGTGCGCTTGCTGAAGGGGTCAACAACCACCAGAATCACAGTTTTTCCAGAGGAATTAAGCAAATCTGTGAAGTCCATGGACAAATGAGTCCAGGGTCGGGATGGGAAAGACAAGGGATGTTGAGATCCTGAAGGCCGAGTATGAGTCACCTTAGCAAGCGCACAAGTCTCACAAGCTGCCACATAGCCCTCAACACATTTACATAAACCCTGGCCACCAGAATCTCTGGTAAATTAGATCCATAGTAGATCTGTTCCCAGGGTATCCTGTAAGAACAGTATCGTGATGTTCCTTAAACACCTTGTGTCATAGTTCCGAAGGAACAAACAACTTCACTGGGGGACAAGAATCAGGTGCCTCTCCCTGGGCCTCCAACACCTCTGCCTCAAGTTCATGATAAAGGGCAAATACAACCACCCCATCAGCCAATATCAGAGGATCCTCCGAATTACCTGAGCGTCACCTTTAAGTAATGAAATAACGATCCCCACTCTTTGACTCTCGTCCCCAGAAGAGTTAGGATGTAGTCTAAAATATAATTTGCACAACTCCCTGAACCGAACAAAGTTGTCACTTCCCCCGGAAAACCTATTTAGGAGAGCAACTTTAGGTTCAGGGCAGGCTTGGTTCCTGCTGCCGGAACCCACCGCCTGTGGTCTCTGAAATTCTGCAACGGCCGTACAGAGGTCATCTACCTCCAAAGACAGTCCCTTCATACGATCGATCAGTGCAGAAACAGTATCCATAGCTGCGCTGAAAAACACAAAGGATAACGTTTTTTTTTGGGGCGGTTGATAATGTCACGGGTAATGGGGAAGGGGAAAACACCAGACACACCAAAAAAATAGTCTAGGCCTCAAAACCTAAGGAAGAGGGATGGTGACCTCTTAGTAATCCCTAGGCCTTTCCCTAACTCCTGCCAGTATGAGCAGATCCTTATGGTGCAAATGCTTATACGCCGGATACCTATGCATTGCTAAAACTGACGAGCCCTAGGATAGGTAGCAGGAGACGAGACAGCTGGTTACTTCCCAGATGAAGAAACCCGCGTCTCCCTGTGGCCTAGAACCAAAACACACCAGAGAACATCAAACAGAACTGGCAACTTGTACTTAGCTTTGAGATGAATAGAGAAGCAGGAGATCCAAGACAGACAAGCTCTAGCAACTCCCAGAGGAAATATCAACCGCATGGCCAGCAGTGTAAGGCGGACCTAAATAGAGCTTAATCACTGATAACAAACAGAACCTGAGGAGAGGTGATATCCTGCCAAACAACAACATACAAAGAGGAAAACAGAGAGACCTGTCAGATAGCCTCACATGCAGCAAGTCTATCCGATCTTCTCAACTCTGTCACGGGAGGGACCGTGACAACAGCAAACTATGCTGCAGAAACCAGTGTCAGGCAGCTGCTGCCAAGGCCAAGAAGATAATGGGTTGCATCAAAAGGGGCATAGATGCCCGTGATGAGAACATAGTCCTGCCACTTTACAAATCACTAGTCAGATTACACATGGAGTACTGTGTACAGTCCTGGGCTCCTGTGAACCAGGCAGACATAGAAGAGCTGGAGAGGGTTCAGAGGAGGGCAACTAAAGTAATAACTGGAATGGGTGGACTACAGTACCCTGAAAGATTATCAAAATTAGGGTTATTCACTTTAGAAAAAAAGACGACTGAGGAAAGATCTAATAACTATGTATAAATATATCAGGGCTCAGTACAGAGATCTCTCCCATCATCTATTTATCCCCAGGACTGTGACTGTGATGAGGGGACTTCCTCTGCATCTAGATGTCACGGATGTAGTAGGGGAGAACACCAAAAGAAAACAAGAAGGAAGGGGAAAGACACTAGGCCTCACCGCTAGGGAAGAAAAGGGTCACCACCTATAAAACCCTGCTCCTGGCCATAACTCCTATCCGTATGGGCACCTCTCGATGGTAGAGATACCCATACACGGGAACCTAGAAAACCTTGGTGACCCTCAGATGCCCTAAAGCTAATGACAGGGCAGAGATCACCCGTTCCTTCCCTGCTGAAGGAACTAGCGTCTCACTGAGGCCTAGTAAACAACCAAGGGGGAGGGGGAATACAAAACACGACAAGTGGAACACTTAACTTCAGAGGATGAAGGATGAACAGGACTTCAACACGAACCACACTCCAGCTCTTCCAAGACCAAATGAAGCTATCCCAAGCAAGGAGTGGATGGGAAAAGTCAGACTAAATAGGGCGAGGCAAAGGTCACAAGATCCACACCTGAACAGGAGGTGTAAACATACCAGCAACACACAGACAAAGTGAAACCAAAAGAGCCTGTCAGATCACTAATGCGTAGATGATCCTTCAGACCTTCTGAGACCTGTCACAGATATGACAGTACTCCCCCTTCTACGGGTGACCTCCGGGCACCCAGGACCGACCTTATCAGGATGAGCTCTGTGGAATGCTCTCACCAGACGACTAGCATTAACCCACATCCTCTCCTCTGGTCCGTAACCCTCTCCAATGAACGAGATACTGGAGGGATCTCCGGAGAACTCGGGAGTCCACAATCCTGCTGATCTGAAATTCTAAATTGCCGTCCACCATGACAGGAGCGGGAGGCAAGGAGGACGCTCAACAGGTTCGACACATTTCTTTAACAACGATTTATGAAATACGTTATGGATTTTCAATGCCTGAGGAAGTTCAAGACGGAAGGCTATTGGGTTAACAATGGCAGTGATCTTATATGGACCAATAAATCTTGGGCCCAACTTCCAAGAAGGTACCTTAAGTTTAATGTTTCTTTGTAGACAACCAGACAGAATCACCCACTCTCAGGTCTGGAACACTCATACGTCTCCTGTCAGCTACACGCTTATACCTGTTGCCCATCTTTTTCAGGTTATTTTGGATTTACGCCAAAAAGAAGACAAAGAAGAGGAAAATTGTTCTCCTCAGGAATGCCGGAATTTTGAGCACCAGAAAATGTACCAAACTGTGGATGGAACCCATATGCCCCAAAAAACGGCGACTTATCAGTGGATTCCTGTCTACGGTTATTTATAGCAAACTCAGCTAACGGCAAAATAAAGACCACTCTTCCTGATTCTCTGAAACAAAACATCTCAAGTAAGTCTCCAGATTCTGATTAGTGCGCTCCGTCTGTCCGTTCGACTGAGGATGAAAAGCCGAAGAGAAGGACAATTGTACACCCAGACGAGTACAGAACGCTTTCCAGAATCTGGAAACAAACTGAGTCCCTCTATCGGACACCACATCAGAGGGATTGCCATGTAGTTTCACGACTTTGTCGACAAACACCTGTGCAATAATTTTAGCATTGGGTAGAATAGGTAATGCAATAAAGTGTGCCATTTTACTAAAACGATCTACAACCACCAGAATCACAGTTTTTCCCGAAGAATTCGGTAAATCAGTGATAAAATCCATGGACAAATGGATCCAAGGTCTGGAAGGGATGGGCAATGGAAGCAGAGATCCGGAAGGCCGAGTATGTGTCACCTTAGCATGTTCCCCTTGTACCACAGGCTGACACATAGTCCTCAACACACTTACGCAACCCGCGGCCACCAAAAATCTGCGAGAGATTAGATCGACAGTCGATCTGCTCCCAGGGTGTCCAGCAAGCACTGTACAGTGATGTTCCTCAAACACCTTGTGACGTAATTGGGAGGGAACAAAACAACTTCCCCGGAGGACAAGAGTCCGGAGCATCCTCCTGTGCCTCCAACACTCTGGCCTCAAGATCAGGATAAAGAGTGGATATGACTACCCCTTCAAATAAAATGGGACTAGGGTCATTAGACTCACCCCCCCCCCCCCCAACCCAGGAATGCTACGCGACAAAGCGTCAGCCTTGACGTTTTTAACCCCAGGGCGGTAAGTGATGATGAAATTAAATCTGGTGAAAAACAATGACCATCTGGCCTGCCTTGGGTTCAGTCGCTTAACCCGACTCCAGGTAGGCCAGATTCTCGTGATCCGTAATTACTGTAATAGGGTGAATTGCTCCTTCCAACCAATGCCGCCATTCCTCGAAACACAACCTAATGGCCAGCAATTCCTATTCCCCACATCATAATTCTTTTCAGCAGTAGAGATTTTTTTTTAGAGAAAAATGCACATGGGCGCCATTTACTAGGTGAAGGAACTTGTGACAAGATTGCCCCTACCCCTACCTCTGACGCGGTTGCATAAGAATAGGGGCCGAAGCAAAACATTCTTTCACAGCATAAAAGGCCTGTAATGTCGCATCAGACCAGACAGAAATATCCGCACCCTTCCTAGTCATGTCTGTTAAAGGTTTAACCACCGATGAATAGTTCAAGATAAATTTACGGTAGTAGTTGGTAAACCCCAAAAACCGCATAAGCGCTTTCAGATTTTCGGGTCGATCCCAGTCCAACACGGGACGGACCTTCTGGGGATCCATACGAAAACCTGAGGATGAGAGCAGGTAACCCAGAAATTGCAAATACACACTTTTCCATCTTAGCATACAACTTATTCTCTCTAGGATCTGTAACACCTGTCTCACATGATCCTGATGAGTCTCCATATTAGGCGAATAAAGTTGTATTTCATCAAGGTATACAACGACAAACCTCCCCTCCAGATGATGAAAGATGTCATTGACAAAGTGTTGAAACACCGCAGGAGCATTGGTTAACCCAAAGGGCATGACCAGGTTTTCAAAATGACCCTCAGGGGTATTAAATGCGGTCTTCCACCTCATCCCCCTCCTTGATCCTTACCAGATTATATGCCCCCTCAGATCCACTTAGAGAACACCTTGGCACCGACAATCTGACTAAACAATCCGGAATCAAAGGAAGGGTGTAAGGATCACGGACAGTAATACGATTGAGCTCACGGAAGTCCAGGCCTGGTCTCAGGGTACCATCTTTTTTCTTTACAAAGAAAAACCAGCAGCCACTGGGGACTTGGATTTTCTAATATGTCCCTTTGCCAAACTCTCGGTAATATACTCTGCATGGCCTTTCGTTCGGGTTCCGAAAGATTATACAACCGAGATTTGGGCAATTTACCTTCGGGAATAAGATTGACGGGACAGTCATACTCCCGGTGCGGAGGGCAACTCCTGATTACCCATCTCAGAGAAAACATCATAAAATTCTGAATAAACGAGGGTACAGTTTTAGTGGTCACCATGGAGAATGAGCATCACTCCAATCGAGAATCTGTCTCGCTTGCCAGTCGATGTTAGGGTATGTTTGCTTAACCATGGTAAGCCCAACACTAACGGGCAGGCAGACCCTCCAATACATAACAGGAGATAGATTCCTGATGCAAATCACCCACTCTAAATGAATGTCATTCCACTACCTGCGACAGGCATTTTGGGTGAGAGGTGCTGAGTCAATTGCAAAGACAGAAATACTTTTCTCTAATGCATTAGTAGTCAACCCATGAATGCGTACAAACTCTCCATCAATCAAGTTAACTCTGCCCCACTGTCGATAAATGCTTCAATTTCACAGTTTAGGACTCTAGCGCCACCTCAGCAGACAGGAGGAAAACGGGTACTACCAGTAAAAGACAAAAGTAGGTTTCTTGCTCCCCATCCACACCACCAATAGAAATTTGAGGATTAAAAGTTTTTTTCTTTTTGTTTACACCTTGATGCTGCAAGTACGGACAAATATTCACAAAATGTCCCTTCTTGTCACAATAAAAGCAGACTCCCTTTCACATGACCCAAGCTTTTGCCAGGAGTAGCTCCTCCTAACTGCATAGGCTCACCACAAGGCGCAACTACCAGTGTCTCTCCACCATAAGTGTCAAAGGAAGCAGTACCCTTATTGGACAGTACATCCTGAAGGTGAGGACCCCTAGATCTCTCCCTCAGGTGTCTATCTAGACGTACAGCACGGGACATAGCTGCCTCCAATGACACAGGATTTTCATGAAAGGCCAATGCATCCTGCAGTCTCTCAGAGAGACCCTGATAGAATTGGCTACGGAGAGCAGGATCGTTCCACTCAGTATCGGCATCATCTCCTATCCGTATGGGCACCTCTCGATGTAGAGATACCCATACACGGGAACCTAGAAAACCCTAGTGACCCTCAGATGCCCTAAAGATAATGACAGGCAGAGGACCACCCGTTCCTTCCCTGCTGAAGGAACTAGCGTCTTACTGAGGCCTAGTAAACAACCAGGGGGGAACACAACAAGCGGCCACACTTAACTTCAGAGGATGAAGGATAAACAGGACTTCAACCCGAACCACACGCCAGCTCTTCCAAGACCAAATTAAGCTATCCCAAGCAAGAGTGATGGGAAAAAGTCAGACTAAATAGGGCGGAGTAAAGGTCACATGATCCACACCTGAACAGGAGATGTGGACATACCAGCAAAACACAGACAAAGTGAAACCAAAAGAGGCTGTCAGATCACTAATGCGTAGATAATCTTTCAGACCTTCTGAGACCTGTCATAGATGTGACAACTAGAGGAAAGAAGTTTGTACACAAACATAGAAGAGGATTCTTTACAGTAAGAGCAGTAAGGACTATGGAACCTCACTGCTTGAGGAGGTGGTGATGGTGAGTAGGGATGAGTGAATCGACTTCGAATGAAACATCCAAGTTGATTTGCATAAAACTTTGTTCCAATACTGTACGGAGCAGGAGCTCACAAAAAAGAGTTCAAGAAGGGCCTGGATGTATTTCTGGAGTGTAATAATATTACAGGCTATAGCTACTAGAGATGGGTCGTTGATACAGGGAGTTATTCTGATTGACTTATTGGAGTCGGTAGGAATTTTTTTCCCCTAAAGTGAGGAAAATTTCTTCTACCTCACAGGTTTTTTTTTTGCCTTCCTCTGGATCAACTTGCAGGATAACAGCTGGAACTAGATGGACAGATGTATTTTTTCAGCCATATAAACTATGGGCCAGATTTATCATTAGCTCAGGTCAGAATAATGGAGTGAAAAAGTCCCAAAAAAAGTGCCAAACGCTAAAACTGCGCACAAATTTGCGACTTTTTTCTGCTCTGCACTATGCTCGCCAGTTTTCTGAAGTGGGCGTGTTTTCTTATGTAAATGACCCTCTAGACAGATTTACTATTGGGACTATTTAAAAAGTCGCAAAAAAGTCGCAATTTCACTCCAGTGAGGACCATGCTTATCTTATGAGACTTTTTAATAGAACATGCGACTTTTTCATAAAAACGTGCGACTTTTTTGTAAAGATGTGCGACTTTTGTAAAGCTGCATACTGACGGATAAACTGCTACCGTCAAACCACATTTATTACCAGTCTTAAAGGGCCGATCATAAATCTGACTTGTCTAAAACTGACTTTAGCCATATGTTAAAGTGGAGTGAGCTGTCAGAGTAATGATCAAATTTGGCCCTGTATCTTTATTGCCCTGACCTCTGCCATTTACAGAAACACCCCCATATGTGGTCCCATTTTTTCCACTAACAAAGCAAGGGTTAACAGCCCAAACAAGACTGTATATTTATTGCCCTGACTCTGCCGTTTACAGAAACACCCCATATGTGGTTGTACACTACTGTACGGCCACACAGTAGGGCTTAGAGGGAAAGGTGCCCCATATGGTTTTTGGAAGGCAGATTTTGCTGGACTGTTTTTTTTGACACCATGTCCCATTTGAAGCCCCCCTGATGCACCCCTAGAGTAGAAACTCCATAAAGTGACCCCCATCTAAGAAACTACACACCTCAAGGTATTCAAAACTGATTTTACCAACTTTGTTAACCTTTAGGTGTTGCACAAGAGTTATTGGCAAATGGGATGAAATTTGAGAATTTCATTTTTTTTGCCAAACTTTCAATTTTAACCTATTTTTTCCACTAACAAAGCAAGGGATAACAGCCAAACAAGACTGTTTATTTATTGCCCTGACTCTGCCATTTACAGAAACACCCCATATGTGGTTGTACACTACTGTACAGCCACACGGCGGGGCGTAGAGAGAAAGGAGCACCGTATGGTTTTTGGAGGGCTGATTTTTATGGACCGGTTTATTTACACCGTGTCCTGTTTCAACCCCCCTGATGCACCCCTGGAGTAGAAACTCCCTAAAAGTGACCCCATTTTGGAAACTACAGGATACGGTGGCAGTTTTGTTGGGACTATTTTTAGAGTACATCTGATTTTTGGTTGCTCTATATTACATTTTTGTGAGGTAAGGTTACCAAAAATTGAAATTCTAAAATGTAATCTCCATTTGCCATTAACTGTTGAGGAACACCTAAACGGTTAATAAACTTTGTAAAATCAGTTTTGAATACCTTGAGGGTGTAGTTTCTTAGATGGGGGCTTCAAAAGGCCATCAAAATCGGCCTTCCAGAACCATGTCGGTCCTTTCCTTTTGCGTCCTGCCTTTTAGTGATACAGCAGTTTACGACCACAAATGTGGCGTTTCTGTAAACTGCAGTATCAGGGTAATAAATATTAAGTTTTGTTTGGTTGTTAACCCTTGCTTTGTGACCGGAAAAAACGTATTGAAATGGAAAAAGTGGCAAAAATAGCTGTTTTGGCACCGTTTTAAAACATTTTTTTTGACCGTGTTAATCTGGGGGGTTAGTTCATGGGGTTATTTTTATAGAGGAGATTCTTACGGACGCGGCGATACCCTAATAAGTCACTTTCTTACAATTATTTAGGTTTTAGACTATATTATCCTCTATGATACAAAAATTTTTGGGGTCGAAGAATCTTTTTTTTTTTGCCGATTATCCTATGTAGGGGCTCATTTTTTGCGGGATGACGAGGACGGTTTTATTGGCACTGTTTTGGGGGCTATATGACTTTTTGATCGCTTGCTATTAAACTTTTGTTATGTAAGGTGACAAAAAAAAAGTTTTTTTTCACATTTTTCTTTTTTTTTTTTTAAGGCTGTGTTCACACGAGCGTGTCCGGAATTAGTTCCGGAATGCGTCCCGGTGTAGTGTCGCGGCAAACCCGCGCGAGTAGGAATGCAATTGCAGTCAGTTTTTGACTGCGATTGCGTTCCGATGTTCAGTTTTTTATCGCGCGGGTGCAATGTGTTTTGCCACGCGCGTGATAAAAAACCGACTGTGGTACCCAGACCCGAACTTCTTCACAGAAGTTTAGGTTTGGGTTCGGTGTTTTGTAGATTGTATTATTTCCCTTATAACATGGTCAATGAGGGTAAAAAAAAATAAAAAAAATTAACTCACCTTCTCCTCTTGTTCGCGTAGTTCTCCCAGGCCTTTAGTTCTTTAAAAGATGAACTATGGGCTAAAGGACCTTTGGTGACGTCAGATCACCATGCTCCAATCACATGGTCCATCACCGCGGTGATGTACCATGTGATTGGAGCATGCGATCTGACGTCACCAAAGTTCCTTCTAGCCACTAGTTCATCTTTTGAGAAGTAAGAAGAGACAGGGAGCTAAGAGGAGAAGGTGAGTTAATTTTTTTATTTTTTTTTAACCCTCAATTGATCACCTACTAAGCATTTTGTATTCAGAATGCTATTATTTTCCCTTATAACCATGTTATAAGGGAAAATAATACAGTTTATAGACTGTCACCTAGCAACCATGCCTGAAAATCGCACCGCATCCGCACTTGCTTGCGGATGCTTGCGATTTTCACGCAACCCCATTCACTTCTATGGGGCCTGCGTTGCGTGAAAAACGCAGATTATAGAGCATGCTGCGATTTTCACGCAACGCATAAGTGATGCATGAAAATCATCGCTCATCTGAACAGGCCCCATAGAGTGAATGGGTCCAGATTCAGTGCGGGTGCAATGCGTTCACCTACCGCATTGCACCCGCGCGGAATACTGCCCGTGTGAATGCAGCCTAACAGTGTTAATCTGGGGATTAGGTCATGGGGTATTTTTATAAAGGAGATTCTTACAGACACGGTGATACCTAACAAGTCAACTTTTTTGTTACAAATATTAGGTTTTAGACTATATTATCCCTTTTGATACAAAATTTTTTTTTTGGATCTCTAAAGTCTGAGTCTTTTTTATATATTTTTTTGAATGTATTAGGTAGGGGCTCATTTTTTGCGGGATGAGGGGAAAGTTTTATTGGCACAATTTTTGGGGCTATATGACTTTTTGATCGCTTGCTATTAAACTTTTTGTTATGTAAGGTGGACAAAAAAAAATCTTTTTTTGCACCATTTTTTATTTTTTTTGGACCGTGTTAAACTGGGGGGGTTAGGTCATGGGGTATTTTTATAGAGGAGATTATTACCGACGTGGCGATACCTAATAAGTCTACTTAAAATTATTTTAGTTAGTTTTTACCTGGAGGGGGTGGGCAGGGAGGCCGCGTTGATTTTTCCGCACGGTCCCACAAGCGGACGTGGATCTGGCGGTGAGGGACTGGAACAAGGGGATACTAGTATAAAAGTTATCCACGTAAGGTGGTAACCCTTATCTAGCAGTGGGGTGCATAAGGTCCCACACAAGTTTCCCCGCTAACACCCAGAGTGGGGGGACATTCTGGGGGTTCAATATGGGAATCTCACCCCTCGTACACACGAAACTTGTAAGTGTACCCCTGAGGTACTCTCACAAAGTTTGTACAGCTCTTTACGCTATACCTCGCCAACTTTGAGGGAACATACTGGCGGAAAATGCGTCTCCCCTTGAACGCAATGAGAGACTCATCAGCCGCGACCTCCTTTCAGGTACATAGTCCTGTACAAATTTGACCCCAAAGTGATCGATGACCGGCCTGATTTTGTACAGGCAGTCATAAGCAGGATCACCTCAGGGAGAACATGCTGCATTATCTGAATAATGCAGGCATTTCCGGATGGCCTCAAACCGGGGGCATGTCATGGCCGTACTGTAAAGTGGGGTCTGGTAGAGGACGTCCCCATTCCAGTAATACCTGACACTAGGTTTCTTGACTAGGCCCATATGCAGCACGAGGCCCAAAATGTCCACCGGGCTAGCCAAAAAGGAGCCTGGGTGTTGAGCAACGAACTGTTGGGCGTACAGGTTCGTCTGCTCCACCGTTAGAATTACCAGTTGGTCACTGAAAAAATTACTAAAAAAGTCATATTCAGTGTAGCTCACTGTGGAAATCTGGATTCCTGGTTGGCCTACAAAATCAGGAATCACGGGCTCAAATCGCTCTGGGGTACACAGACAAGTTCACCGGCAGGGTGCCTCCGTGGATTTAACTGGTGGGCCGAAAAACTAGTACGAGCCCAGAGCTGCTCGTACTAGGGTAGGCCACAGGGTCCCTAACATGGCGGTCCCCCTTGCTCCGCCTGGTGGCGGTCTCCGCCGCCTTGGGGGCTCATCATCAACGCTAGATGATGAGGAAGACGCCGGATGACAACAGGAAAGTGGGGTCACCTCGTCCTCACTGGGACTCTCAGACTCAGAGGCCAGCTGGGCGCATGCCTCCTCGGCTGAGAACATCGGCGGGCCATAGGGGAGTGTGTGTCTGCGTGTGTATGTGCGTTGCAAGTAAATCTTTATTTGGTGTGTGTGTGTGTGGGGGCACGGGTGTTTGCGGATTTATCCCTAAAACTAACAGAAAAAAAAAAAAGACTAACTAAAAAAAAGTTTAAAAAAAAGCTTAAAAAAAAATTCAAAAGCGCTGATCACCGTCCGAAGTTGATCAGCAGTGGGGTGTGCGATGCGCTAACAGTGGCCGGGACGCTAAGAGTGCCGGCCACCGTCAGTGTACGCACAAACAAATAAAAAATAAATAAACTGCCTGTGCCCTAAAAAAGTTGGGGGGGAGGGGGGTCTAGGGTCACGCAGCTGTTCTGTGGACCCCAGACATTCACACTAACTTTCCCCTTTACTATCGCTGCCTAGCCCAACCTTTCCTTAGACTTTCCCTATTACCTGCTAATCAGACTGGGGGGGTGCTGGGGCACAGATCGGTCCTGGGGGACAAGCATGGGTGCTGGGGCACAGATGGGGTAATGACTGGCTCAGATCCGACCGACGTGCACTGCAGCGATCCTCTCTCCTCCGCTCCGGGACCCAAAAGGAGGAAGAAGCGGAGCGCTGGCAACATTTGAATCTCCCGCCCGCCCGCCCACCTACCAATCAGAGGCGATCCTGAGAGGTGATGTCACATCACCTCTCAGGATCGCAGGATGGTGATTGGTGGGGTAAATCACACCACCAATCGCCCATCCTGTTCCAGGTTATCGGGTCCTACAGAGACCCAAATAACCCGGAACTGCAGCAAACCGATCGCCGACATGGAGGGGGCACAGGACCCCCTTACGCATCTAGCTAAGGTGCCTGCTCAATGATTTGAGCAGGCACCGGGTTCCGATCACCGCCCACCGGGCGGCGGGGGATCGTAACTAACATGACGTACCGGTACGTCATATGTCATTAAGTACCAGGACAACATGCCGTACCAGTACATCATGTGTCCTGAAGAGGTTAAACAGGGAGAGCCTAGAAAGTGTAGGGACAGTGCAGGGATCAGTGTAATCACCCTGTGCATCTTGTTCATCTGCTGCACCATTCATTATTAATCTGTTCTGTTATACATACATTTTACTGTGCATCAGACTAAGGGTCCATTCAACACGTCCGTGTGTCGTTTTGCAGATCGCAAAACACAGACATCGGCAGTGTGCGTTCCGCATTTTGCGGACCGCACATCGCCGGCACTTAATAGAAAATTGCCTAATCTTGTCCGCAATTACGGACAAGAATAGGACATGTTCTATTTTTTCGGGAACGGAATTGCAGAATTTGTGCATCATGCTGTCTCAACAGCAAACCTAATATACTGTATATAGGTGAATGTACCTAGTTCATCTGCTGCCACCTTTATTAATTAATCTATTTAGTTATACATAGACGTACTGTGCATCAGGACTCATTGTAAACAGGCGTGTAATATATAGGTGCCTTTTTTAGTTCATCTGCTGCACCATTCATACTTGATCTGTTACATTACTGATTCAGTTACTGTACACTAATGGCCAACAGCAATTGCCTGGGCCCCTCAAAAGGAACGGGCAGTGGCAAAAATGATACTGTAGATGGCACAAGTAGCAGCAAAGAAGGGGTGGTGGTAGCTGATGGGATATATGTGACCTCCATTTTGTCTCTTTAGCCACGTGTATTACATTTGGTTAGTGGCACTACAAAACCTCCCTCCCCCCTATGGAATGTGAGACACTTCCTTAAACTGTTTCATGAAATCCATACATGTTGAAAGTATGAACAGCCTTCTAGCCATAAAAGGACATCTGGCTCAAGTGTCTGCTAGCTTATGTGTATATACCTGATTGGTCAAATGGCTGTTACTATGAGTCAGCTATGAGTTAATGCAGAGCTTATGTGTGACCCATACTATTGGTCAAATACTAATGCTAACATATGATTGGATGTAAAGGAAGCTCAACCCCCTCTATTAGAACTGTTTGGCCAGCTGTGAATAAACCAGAATGGATGGAAATAGACATGTGTTCATGTGGTCTATCCTCTTCATTCTCCCGGTACCGGTAAGACTTTATTCAAGCTGGCAACTGAAATCATGTGTCAGGGACACACCGTTAGGCAAGAGAGTAAATTTTCCTTACAGATCTGGGGACTCAGTCCGGGATTGGGAGGGTCAACTCTTCAGGTCTACCGTGAAAGACATCAATTTTTGTCCGCCTTGGACCTGGGAGCAATGACCAAAATCCCATTCAAGTAAGTCGAACCATCTATTTATGATTTCGGGGAATTGCGATGTCTGGGGGACCACGACCGCCAAAAGCTCAGGAGCCTTGTTGATTGTAGCGGCTCATATCATTGAGTCCATATCGTTATAAATGTTGATTGTAAGAGGCTCATTTGAGTCCGTATCGTTAGATAGTGCTCTAAGGATATCTGTCCGGGAACAGAAGGATACAAGCTTGAATTAACTCGTAGGTATATATACTATAAGTATTTTAGAAGTATTAAGATTATCTGTCTGTGTGTGAGATGTAGGCCGGGTGGTAAGTTTACGATCGCATCCCGCTTTTGAAATCATTCTATTTCTATCACTGCCAACATTGTAAACTTTGTGGCACGGTCTAGTCCCACAAATTAATTTTTCTAGTAACACATGAGGAGACAATTGGGCATGATGTGAGAATTTGATAGTTAAAATGTGAAACAGTATGTTATGCCAGGCTTTGCAGGATTGAAAGGCTGCAAAAAGCTGTTAGAAGCTTACAGACTGGGTTACATCAGAGCTCCTGTGATTGTGAAGGGGGTTATAGTGAGTGACAAGACACAGCAGAGTCCAGGAGTTAATTCATGGCAAGGGGAAAAAGTGTCTCAGTGTTTGCAATTAGAAAGGGCTTGTGTTAACACCGTTCAGAAATGAACTGGTTAAGTTTTGTTGCCCTAATGATCTGTGTGTGTTTAAATAGTTGACGATTTATAGTCCCTGGAATTAGAGATTAGAGCACTTAAAGATGGATAGTTAATGCATAAGTGTATTGATAATTGAAATTAGAGAAATGAAATGAGCAGCATTTCTTATTTCAAGATGGAGGATTTTGAATCCTATAGAGAGAACAAAGGTTGCCATGAGCATCCCTCCCCCCCACCACATTCCAAAATGTCACTTGTTAGTCCTACAAGAACTTCGTGTCTGTCTGAGATGTGTTTTCAGAGAGAGCCCCCTCCCATCTCACCCCCTTCCTCTGCTCAGGAATTTCATATGGGGGTTGAGGGGGGAGGGGGGGGCTGCTAATTGGTAATGCATAAGCAGCAATGTGAAGATACTAACCTGTGTTATCTATAAGATATTCCAGACAGGGCTCCAGATTAATTGTATCTATTCCAAATTGTATGTTCCGATGGTTAAAATGTGCCTGCAGTGATGATGCTAATTGGAAGTGTCCACTTCGTATCAATCTAAGGTTTGCACCCAATAAGTTCTTATTCAGATGTGACTAAAAGTTTGAGGAACATGTGGTGGTACAGCTGAACGTCTTGATGTATTGCTTTACTTCCCTGTTTGAACACTCCTGAAATGGGAGACGCAAGACAAGAGGAAGTAGAAGGCACGGTTTGTGTACGGTGGGAGGGCGATGTGTGTAACACTAAAAAAAAAAAAAAAAAAAACGACATGGCATATAAGAATGATTTGTTAATTTTAACAAAATGACTGTATGATTACCTGTATATTGTTTTAACAGCGACAGACCATCAGCAATTGCTGTGTTTGTCTGTGCTGCAAGTTTTGGGATGTAACAAAGAGATTGTGTGATTGGGTGAAGGATACATGATTCAGTGGAATGTGAATGGGTGTGGCTCTGAGTTGTATGTACGTAGCAGAGCTGTGTGTGTGCAATTCATATTTTATGTATAAGGGCGTGGTTATGAGTTGGTTTGTGAAGATGAGTACTTGAAAATGTATATGAATGCGTATGGAATACGGTATTTGTTTTTAAATATGCGCATTAAGAATTTTATTTTATTTTATTGGAAGTTTTTGGGTTTTTTATTGGTACCAACAGCATTGATCAAGCTGTACATTTTTATTTCAATGAAAAGTTTTTATGGGCCCTTTGTGTGTTCATGTCTGTATTGTCAGATCTGTTTGTTTCAATGTTTGCAGTTACATGTTACATGTTCAGTGTTGTGCTTAACATCAGAGCTCTGCTCGTATGGACAGCTAAGATACTAATGGCAGAACAGTAAGACCAGACCAAAGCGTCCACCAAAAGGGGCTGGACTTAGGTGACTCAGAGTGTCAGGAAGGAAATGTGAGCCCTCTATGGGAATAAAGTGGGGTCCTGACACAGGACATACAGACAACAGATTCCTTACCAGTCAAACCTAGGACAGGGAATACATCATGTCATGTATTTAGCATTATACTAGATTGCCCAGTCAGCCTATTAGGGAGAGGATTTGTTCATTAAGCTTGACTTGCAGGTATCAGCAAAGAATCAGGACATAAGAGTACACTCAGGTCTCATTCCAGTCTCTACACCAGTACCACTGATTCTTGCAAACATACAGGACCACCCAGAATAACATTAACCCTGCATTATGAGTCCTCAAATGAATATGACACAGGATTCATAGATTGCCACACATTCACAGCTACTGTGAAACCAGGTGTCATCTCAGTGTTCCAGAAACAATACTGCTGTTAAAAGAGAAACTTGATGGGGCTTAGGCCACTGATAAAGAATTCCTACAAAAGGGAATCCTGGCAGAGGGTGATTAACACCCTACAGCACGCCCGTGAATCCAGTGACAAAGGCAGATGGTGCTACCCGCTTTTGTACAGGATTTAATGGGCCATCAACATCATCATTGTGCCTATAGCCCTTGTTGTACCTGATGTCACTTAATCATTATCTGCCATTCCAGCAGACGCTGTTTGGTTCAGTGTGATAGATTCTGAAAAATGCTTTCTTTCTATCCCAGTTGATAAGATAACCAGACTACTTTTTGCTTTTTCCTTTGACAGACGCCAACTGACCTGGTGCCGAGCTGCCCCAGGGATATGCTGATTCACCTGTAGTGTACAGCATAGTCCTCCGAGCGATGTTAGAGTCATGGTACATCCCCCCAAGTTCTGTGCTGCTGCATATGTCGATGATTATTACTGTGTAGCATGTCAGCGGAGGCCAGCATTCAGGATGGTTTATCACTGTTATAATGGTTGTCAGGATGTGGTCACAAAGTGTGACACTTAAGCAAATGCAATGGTGTAAAATGCAGGTTGAATACTTGGGCTTTGTCCTCACAAAAGGTGAACGGAGAATCAGCGCAGAAAGAGTCCAGTCTATTGCGGGTTTGGTCGCCCCGCACACCAAGAAAGAAATGTTATCTTTCCTTGGTATGATAAACGGTAGACAATGGATTACTGGTTGCTCCCACTATTGACAATGTTTTGAGGCAAGCCACTCTGGATGGAAATCCAGATTTGATTAAATGGTTTTCTGAAATGTACAATGCATTTGATTATCTGAAATGTTCGCTCATGTCGAGTCCAGGGCTGGGCCTCCCTGACTATAATATGCCCTTCCACATGTTTGCACGCCAAAATTGTAAAACCATGGCGGGTGTACTGACACAAGAAAACGGAGGCAAGTTGCGTCCTTGTGTGTTTTTCTCAAAGGTAATGCCCACCTCTGTCCAGGGGATGCCGGCATGTCTGCGTTCTCTTGCAGCCTGTGCTATGATGGTAGAGTCGGCAAATTCTTTCACAATGTGACATTACACCATTTTGCACACCACTCATGATGTTGTAGGCCTACTCAAGGACATCCGCACTCAACACAGCAGTGCAGCTGAGCTTATTGCACTCACTAGGACATGTATTCTACATGCTGATAGACCTGTCACCATTCATACTGAGAGTAGGTACACACATGGGGTAGTGTGGGACCATGGTATGATCTGGCAGAGGAGAGGATTTACGGCAGGCAGATGGTAAGGAACATGTCTCACAGGGCAATGCGCTGGCAGTTAAGATGGCGAAATGAGTGGCCTAAAGCAACCTCACAGGTTTGTATAACCATTGGGCGATGCCATGTTTGGCACCTCCAACCCCTGAGATGTTGCACATGCTTCTGATCTTCATTGGTATGCCACTGACAGGAACAGCAAGACTGGTGTTATCCAGCATTGCAGAAAAATCCTGAGATAGGATTAGTCTGCAAAGAGGGGAAGTTATGCATTCCCCAATACAGTGCTTCATCTTAAGTAGCACATTTCCACAGAGTAGGACATTCCACAGAGGAGGACATAAAACAGCATTGAGATACTCATGGGTAGGCCTTTCCCCACACCATGGGCAAGACGCCCCCTGGTGGTGAAGGAAGGGGACTTGGACCTGATCAGAGAGAAGTACTAATCTGATCAAAGCCTCACAGTAAAACTGAAGAAAAAGTGGCTTGTAAGTCTCCTTCTCTTTCACAGGAATCAACCCGTCCATTCCGGATAGGCAACCAGGTGATGATCAAGGATCTTAAAGAAGGGAAAGGAACCAGGAAGTTTCACCTGACGGACAACCTCACCGAGGTAGTCGTGGATCACCAGATACAGCGGTCCTCACTGAACAATCGCCCACTGTGGATCCACGCCACAAGGATTAAGTTGGGTGAAGAAAAGAGAGGTACTAACGGGGGCAGACAGCCCTGACCTCCAACGAGGGCCCAGAGGTACTAACGGAGGCAGACAGCCTTGACCTCGAAGAAGATACAGAAGGGGTACTAACGGAGGCAGACAGCCTTGACCCCCAACAAGATGACGCAGTCGGGAAATTCCTCGAGATGGCTGAGATGTAGTGCCTTAATAATTGTAATTTTGTGTCTCCTACTTACTGTCCCATGGCTGTGGAACAGACAGATATACCTGGAAACAGAATGCAGAGGGGAAGACAGTCTATGCAAGACAAAGGAGAACTTATGGCTGTACCTGGCCAAAACTCTGAACTTAACTGACTTTTGTCTCCAAACCACTTTATCGGCATCTAACATTTTGGAGACATGTCTGGTAGCAGTCCCCACCCCACTAGACGTATGGACGGAGCTCCTACGTTCCCAATGGAACGACACAGACTTGGAGGATCATGATGTTAAATATGGATATGTAAATCCTTATCATGCTTGTTATGACTGTCCTACATATGAGAATCTGCAGAGTAATATGATAGAAGTAATTACAGGTCTTGTCACAGCAGCAGAAATATGTTAATAACTTCACCACTGTGATGAGACACTATTGCCTCCCTGCATACAAGCAAAAATGCAGAATAAGATTAAGCAAAATATTTGTGATAGAGATTTAGGTAGTTGTAAAAAGATAATATCAGGAAAAGAATATGCAATGTAATATTACAAAAACAGTACCATCCCTAGACAAACATGTACCCTCTACCAGCAGGATGGGTATTGGGCCTGTGGGAATACTAGTTACACATACATACCGGCCAATATACAGAGGACCCTGTACAATAGCTAGGTTGACATTAGCAATTGATACCACTATTATATGATACCTACTATACCAGCAATGCACAGACACGGACACACGTAGAGACCACATCCCTACGTTACCAGAATATTGTGATTATAATGTGAATCTCCTCTCTAGATCAGAATATATGAGTTTAGGGGTATCTTTGATAGGAGTACCAGGGTTGGCCATATATAACCACAGGACAATATCAAAACTTGCCTGTTTTATGATAAAACAGATAAATGTCACTAGTGCAGTTCTGCAAGATATGCTGCTGGATATACAATCGTATGAAAAGGCTATCTTGCAGAATAGGGCAACTATTGACTATTTATTGCTCCAGCATGGTATAGGATGCTCAGCGTTCGCAGGATGTGTTGTTTCAATTTATTAGATCACTCCCGTGGAATAAAAGATAAAATAGGCCAATTAGAGGAGATGAGAAAACATATAAAACAGGATGTTGACAAAGGTTGGTGGGACTGGCTTTTTGGCTGAATACCTGACTTTGGTCAAATAAGATATGTTTTAGGAGTGGTACTCGCCGTGGTCGCTGCAATAGTGGGTCTCTGCTGTTGTCTGTAGTGTGTGCCCTCCCTTCTAGCCATATGTCAAAAAGGTGGCCGAAAGAGGGGTACACTCAACATCCCTCTATACTCCGGTAGAGGTAGAAGAGGTAAACCCAACCTCAACAAAACCTGAGGATTATACTGCTGAAGGGTATATGGAATACCTAAAGGTTTATAAGCAAACCAAGAAGAGCAGAGAAAGAACCATATAGTATAAGGTATATATATAAGGTTCTAAGAGGGGATTTGATGGGATATATGTGACTCCTTTTGTCTCATTTAGCCACGTGTATTACATTTGGTTAGTGCACTACAAAACCTCCCTCCCCCCTATGGAATGTGAGACACTTCCTTAAACTGTTTCATGAAATCCATACATGTTGAAAGTATGAACAGTCCAAGCCATATAAGGACATCTGGCTCAAGTGTCTGCTAGCTTATGTGTATATACCTGATTGGTCAAATGCTGTTACTATGAGTCAGCTATGATGTTAATGCAGAGCTTATGTGTGACCATACTATTGGTCAAATACTAATGCTAACATATGATTGGATGTAAAGGAAGCTCAACCCCCTCTATTAAAACTGTTTGCCAGCTGTGAATAAACCAGAATGGATTGGAAATAGACATGTGTTCATGTGGTCTATCTTCTTCATTCTCTCGGTACCGGTAAGACTTAATTCAAGCTGGCCACTGAAATCATGTGTCAGGGACACACCGTTAGGCAAGAGAGTAAATTTTCCTTCCAGTAGCAGCAGCCGCAGCAACAGGCCAGAGCTGCCACTGTTATCCCTTTGGTCGTATTTTGACCAATAATCCAGCTGTACTGGAATGGTTGACTCACTCTTCAACATCAACGCAGGTGAAGACAGATACACACAGCCAGAAATCGGTGGGTTCCTCTGACACCACACTTAGTTGGCATGGCCCAGGATCAACTTCTGTGCCCTCACCTGCAACTGCCTCTTTAGCTGCTCCGTCTGCTCAGGAAGTAATGCATGCTGTCGGTTATGCTCAGCTTTTCAGTGAGGACAAGCTAGTGAGGACGGTAAGCAGCTACAGGGCAGCAAAGGTTTGGAGGTGAGGTCCGCTGCGTCCTCCCTTAGGCTACTTTCACACTAGCGTTCGGGTGTCCACTCGTGAGCTCCGTTTGAAGGGGCTCACAAGCGGCCCCCGAACGCATCCGTCTGGCCCTAATGCATTCTCCGCCTGCCAGCGTTCAGCCTCCGCTCCGCTCAGTGAGCGGACACCCGAACGCTGCTTGCAGCGTTCGGGTGTCCGCCTGGCCGTGCGGAGGCGAGCGGATCCGTCCAGGACTTACAATGGAAGTCAATGGGGACGGATCCGCTTGAAGATGACACCATATGGCTCAATCTTCAAGCGGATCCGTCCACCATTGACTTTCATTGTAAAGTCTGGGACGGATCCGCTCAGGCTACTTTCAGACTTAGAAATATTTCTAAGTTATAATGCAGACGGATCCATTCTGAACGGATGCAAACGTCTGCATTATAGGAGCGGATCCGTCTGATGAAACATCAGACGGATCCGCTCCGAACGCTAGTGTGAAAGTAGACTTAGGTGTGCAACTAGAGATGATAACAGTTGGGTGGAAGCATGTATTGTGAGTGGTCAGGAACATGGCCATGAGACTGGTGAGGGTGACTAGTGTTGAGCGCAAATATTCGAATTGCGAATTGCCACTTTGAGAATTTGTGAATATTTTGAATATATGCTATGTGCTATATAGTTGTATTCGCGAATAGTGTTGATCGCGAATATTCTAATTGCGAATATCGGCACTAAGCAACATCCCTAGCAACCAATAGGAAAGTTGCCTACCCCTTAGTGTTGATCGCGAATATTCTAATCACAAATTTTTTATTGCATATATATTACATTGCCGATTTTCGCAATAAAGTAAATAGTGACTGGAGATCATGAATTCTCGAATTTATGGTGAATATACGGCCAAAAATTAGCTAAATATTGAAAATTTGAATATTGCCTATGCCGCTCATTACTAAGGGTGACATAAGTGGCGAACAGACCAGTAGAGAAAGATGATGTAGCTAATCACATGTGGGAGCTGGGTGAAGAGGGGGCATCCTCATCATCAGGGGGTGAGGGTGGCAGCAGAACCGTGAGACAGCAGCAGGGTGGCAGAGTGCAGATGAGCCAGCAGGGTGGAAGCAGTGGGAAATCTTAAGCCAAAAGCGCCGAGGGTAGAACGTCCGCTACTCAGGAGCCTACCTGTCAGGAAACAACTAGTGGTGCACCAGTTCATAAAGGCAGTGGTAAGCAGTCAGCACGGAGTCGTGGGGGTAAAACAGTGTGGAAACCCTGGAGGATGTTAGCGGGATGGCATGCAGGATATGTGGGCAGACGGTAAAAAAGCGGTTAGGGTGCTAATGTTAGCACCATGGCCCTGTATCAACACACGGAACGTCAACACATGGAGCGTCACCATAAAGTGGCCGGGGTAAACCGTGGCAGTAATGTAGTGGTGCAGCTAGGGCTGAAACGATTACTCAATTGAATCGAGTAATTCGACACGAAAAAATCCTCGATGCAAATTTTTTGCATCGAGAATTCGTTTTTGTCATGTGACCACGGAGCGAGAGTGAAGTGCTAGCTACTACTCACCACTCTGTGGTCACCTGCCAGCCCGCGCGCGGCACTGTCCTCCTGACACATCGTCAGGACATAGTGCAAATATGACAGACAGAGGAGTTGTGGAGCGGTGCCCCTACAGGAGAGGTAAGTATTAAAGGGCTGCTAGAGACTAGGAGAGGAGATAGCGGCAATGGAGGAGCTGAGGGCACGCTGGCATCGGAGGGATGATGGCACAGAGGACTCATGGCATTGGGGACAGATGGCACAGAGGACTGATGGCACATAAAGCTAATGGCACAGAGGATTGATGATATTGGGGGACTGATGGCATTGGGGACAGATGGTAGAGAGGACTGATGGCACTGGGGGGCTGATGGCACTGGGGGACTGATGGTGTAACGGTCACGTCCACACACACACAGGGGGAAGGATAGTGACCACTGCGCTCCACCCTCACCCCTGGCCCTGCCTACTTGCCTCACGAGTCCTGATGACAGGGGACAACTGGACGACAGTCCCTAACTTAGGATATGTGCAGGGAAGACAGACAAGACAAAATACGGAACATGAACGGACCGGGTCAGAACCAAGAGAGCTACGCAGTACAAAGGGTTAAGCAAAGAATGGTCAGGAGAAGCCGGGGTCAAATACCAGGAGAGTAGAGAATTACAAGAGGAGTCCTAAGAGAGTAGTCAGGTGGGAGCCAAGGTCACAATACCAGGACGGATGCGCAGTACAGGAGGAACAGGCAAAGGATCGTCAGGGAACGGAATCAGGTGAGTACTCAGTAGTCCAACAAATAGCCAGGAACCTAGAAATTAACAGGCAACCTGTGGCTAGCAGGCTGCCTGTATTTATAGTGGGGAGTGAGGGTCATGTGACGTGGCCAGCGTCACATGACAGACAGACCAACCAGTTTGAGCACCGAGTGATTAGCTCAGCGCTCAAGGCAGACTTAGGAGCAGGAAGCCACCCAGCAGTAAAGCCGCCCTGGGAATGAGGTCAAACACAGATCCTCATTCCCAAAGCTAAGCAACAGTTCTGCGGGCAATGGGGGACCGAGTGCACCTTCGGATCCCCGTTACAGATGGCACAGAGGACTGATGGCACAAAGAGCTGATGGCACAGAGGATTGATGGCATGGGGGGTGATGGCACTGGGGGGACCTGATGGCAGAGAGGACTGATGGCATGGGGGCAGCTGAAGGCACAGAGTTTATGGCACTTGGGTGGGTGATGGCACCGGGGGGAGCTGATGGCACTGAGGACTGATGACACTGATGGGCGGCTGATGGCACTGGGGGACTGATGACAAATAGGATTGATGGCATGGGGGTTATGGCACTTGGGGGAGCTGATGGCACAGGGGGTTGATGGCACTGGGGGGTTATGGCACTGGGGGAGCTGATGGAACAGAGGACTGATGGCACTGAGAGGGGGGCTGATGGCACAGAGGACTGAAGGCACAGAGAATTGATGGCATGGGGGGGTGATGGCACTGGGGGACTGATGGCATGGGAGGAGCTGATGGCACTGGGGGAGCTGATGACACAGAGGATTAATGGCATTAGGGGTGATGGCACTGGGGAGCTGATGGCACAGAGGACTGATGGCACTGAGAGGGGGCTGATGGCATGGGGGGAGCTGATGGCACAGAGGAATGATGGCACTAGGCGGAGCTGATGGCACAGAGGAATATTGGCACTAGGGGGAGCTTATGGCACGGTTGAGCAGATGGCAATCGGGGGGGAGTTGAGCTAATGGCACGGGGGTCTGATGATGGCACGGGGGTCTGATGACATTTTATAAAGGAAAGCGTTCTTTTTTATTAGTTTTTTATTATTAGAGTACTCGATTAATCGTTGGATTAATCAATAGATTACTTGATTACTAAAATAATCAATAGCTGCAGCCCTAAGTACAGCCTGATGCAGCAACCGTTGCATCGCCCAGCGGGCCGCACACGATCTCCAGCAGTCAGGGCTCCTCAACCTCAGCAGAAGGAAGCTGCCATTCCTTCCCTTGGTCTATTGCTTCTGAAGCTCCTCCGACTCTTCGTCACGTGTTTTGCCAGCAATCGATCACAGAGGTGATGGCAAAGAGACAACGTATGCATGCACTCATCCAACGGTACAGAAGCTGAACGTACACCTAGCCAAGTTGCTGGTACTACAGTCCCTCCCTTTCCATATTGTGAATATAATCTGAATATTTCAGAGAACTGATGGCTTGTGCCCACCAAAGATGAAGAGTCCCAAGCTGTCATTACTTGTCTAAAAAAGCTGTACCAGCCCTGCACACATATGTTGAGCAAAGGGTGGTCCAGTCCTTGAGCCTGTTGGCCTCTGGTACAGTTCATGCCGGCGCTAAAGTGTGGAGCTGTAGCTATGGTCAAGGACAATATATGTCCTTTACAGCTCACCGGGTAAATGTGATTCAAGCCCTGGCACACCAGCAACTTGGCCAGGAGGTGATGGCAAATGCCGCCTTTGCATTGCAATCATGGGATTTCTGTGCCAATGTCCTCTTATGTCTTCTCATCCTTCACCTTGTCATCAGCCTTCACTGTAGGTGGAGTGGTCCTCCAGCATACCAACTATGTAAAGTACGGCGCTGTCATGCAGTTCTGCACCTGGTCAACCAAGAAATCGAATCCCGGCTGTCTCCTCGCCAACTGAAGATAGGAACCATGGTCACCAATAACGGGAAGAACATTCTGTCTGCACTGCATCAGGGAGGGCTGACCCATGCGCCCTGCATGGCGCATGTCTTCAATCTGGTTGTCTCCCAGTTCCTAAAGTCTTCCACCCAACTGCAAGAAGTCTTGAAAATGTCAAGGAAACTGTGCATGCACTTTAGTCACTCTTACCCTGCAAAATAGGCCCTCTTTGAGATAAAAAGGCAGAATGGTGTTCCCCTACATTGTCTCATATGGGACCTTTCCACACGTTGGAACTCCACGCTCCACATGTTGGACCAACTGTAACTTTGATGTTAGACAGTGGAAGCTCATGTGTGACACCCGCCTTTTGCTCAGACCCTTGGAGGAGGCCACTTTATTTGTCAGTCGCCAGGACTACGGGATGAATGATGTCATTCCACTCCTTCACGTCCTGGAGGGGATGCTGATAAATTTGACTGGCGAGGGGACAGAAGACGTGACACCAATATCTCATGGCCACCTGACCCCTGTGGAGGCTAAACTGGCATAGGAGGAGGACATAAACGCCCAGGAATTTTATACAGAACTAGGTGGCTTATCTGCCTAAGAGCTAGAGGGTGATGACGAAGATGATGCAGATGACCCTGACAGACAGTGGCAGTGGAGATGGAGGCAGGGAGTCCCGCCAGGTCCCTTGCACAAATAGCCATATGCATGCTGAGTTGCTTGCATAGTGACAGCTGTTTTGTCACCATTTGGCAGAGCAATGACTACTGGCTCGCCACAATATTGGTCAAAAATCAGGGCCTTATTTACACCTTCTGAGAGGGATGAAAAATGAATCTTCTATTGAGACATCTTTTGTAGTCGGTTGGTCGCTGCCTACGCGTGCCATCGCCTGTCCTCAGGAAGGTCTAACTGAGGGGACCCTCTGAGCTCACGCTCCACTGCCATGAGTGCTGGAGAGGGGTAGGGGGCAGGAGAAGCACCAGCTTCATCATCAGCAACTAAAGTTTTGAGTCTCTAATGAGCACTTTTCTTCACCCGCCTACTGAAGAAACCACTCAGAAGTAGCAGGACATGGGGCAGAACCTGAACCAGTAGGTGGTGGCATACTTGGACTGCACCTAGTAATCCCAGATCTAAGATCCCCTGGACTACTTGGCAGCCAAACTTGAATTGTGGCCGCAAAATGTTGAGAGACTAACCTTTATAAAGATGAATCAGGCCTGGATCAACCAGGATTTCCAGACACTTGTGCCTGGTATACAGATTGGATCATTCTGGCAGTAATGATCTGACTTTAGTGTGCTGCCACACCGGAACATTGTGACAAATGGCCTGTTACTTCTGCCCACGTGCTGCTGCCACTATTCTGATTCTGTCACCCGCCTGATGCCACATGCCTGCTGCCTCTATTGCCATCTGCTCCTACTGTAATCTGCCACAATCTTGTGCTGTTACTGTCACTGCTGTTGGCCCTTCCACTCTGTTCTAGGTCCACTATTGCCACGCTTCATACCATTGCCACCCTCAGCAGTTTGTTCTGGTGCCACTATTGTGATTATTCAGGATGTTTCCACCCTCCCCACTCTGTTGCGGGGGCCACTATTGTGACACTTCATGTTGTTGTCACCCTCACCAGGCTCTTACAGGGCCATTAGTGTCCCTGTTGACATCAGTGTTTATTTTTCCGTTCTGATCCATCAAAAGAACAGAAAAATAACAAAAAAAAAACGGGTCCTGTCGTTTGAGTGTCCATAATGCCTCTATCACAGGTCAGTATTTTGCATCAGGATTTGATCATGACTTGGAAGCCAAAAGCAGGAGTAGGTCCAAAACACAGAAGATATGCAAATATTTCCATCACATGTTATGGACCCACTCCTGTTTTTGCCTTACCAATACTGATCAAATACTGTTGAAGGCAGACTCTCAAACCACAGGATATGCTCTTTTTACCTGCTTTTCTGACGGATCAGAAGAACGGAAAAATAAACAGTGATATGAACACAGCCTTACTGCTGACACCCTTCCCACTGTCATGGAGCCACTACTAGAACCTTGGACCACTGCATGGTTAAGTCCACACAGATAAATTAGAGCTGATGCTAACATTGACCTGTAAGACTGAGTTCACGCTTCTGTTATTTGGTCAGTTATTTCCATCACTTATTGTGAGGCAAATTCAGGAGCCAAGCCTACTCTCGGATTAGGTATCATGAATAGATCTGCACCTGTTCTGTGGTCTTAACCCGCACCTGCTTTGGGCTGACAGTAACTAATGCGAGTAACTGACCAAATAAGTGAAGTTTGTACTAAGCCTAAGGCCTCTTGCACCCCGTGGCCGTATTGCGGGCCGCATACGGTGGGTCCGCAATACACGGGGCACCGGCTGTGTGCATTCCGCATCACGAATGCGGACCCATTCACTTGAATTGAAAAGTGGAAAACATATGTTGGGGGGCAGATACAGTTTTTAATGTTTGCCCACCCCATAGTTGTTAGTCAGCCAGATAGCGGACATTCAGTAACAGACAGTTCAATGGAACAATCGCCAAAGTATTAGTCAGGCAGCTAGGTGCAGTTTAGGCCTATTGCACATGACCGTATGGCTTTTTCAGTGTTTTGCGGTCCGTTTTTCACGGATCCGTTGTTCTGTTTTTTTTGTTTCCGTTGTGTTTCCGTTTCTGTTCCGTTTTTCCGTTCCGTTTTTTCAGTATGGCATATACAGTATACAGTAATTACATAGATAAAATTGGGCTGGGCATAACATTTTCAATAGATGGTTCAGCAAAAAACGGAACGGAAACGGAAGACATACGGATGCATTTCCGTATGTGTTCCATTTTTTTTGCGGACCCATTGACTTGAATGGAGACACGGAACGTGATTTGCGGGCAATAATAGGACATGTTCTATGTTAGAACGGAATGGAAAAACGGAAATACGGAAACGGAATGCATACGGAGTACATTCCGTTTTTTTTTGTGGAACCATTGAAATGAATGGTTCCGTATACGGGACCGTATACGGAACGCAAAAAACGGCCAGTAAACGAAAAAAAAAAACGGCCGTGTGCAGGAGGCCTTAGAATCAGTCAGACAGCATAACGAGAAGCTGTGTATGAGAGTGTTTATAGTGTGTTTCACTCTGAGTGATCGTTAATCTGACAGCTATTGACATAGTATCAGACAGTATCTGCTATGATTCGAATGTATGTGGATGTCAGTGAATCAACTGACTCATAATCTCAGATTTGACAGCTACTGACATAGTGTCAGACAGTAATGGTTACGACTGAGTTGCATGAGGTTGTAAGTGAACAAACTCGCTCATAAGACAATACTGTTTAGATCACTGCAGGGTGGGAGGAGAGGCAGCACATCTCACAACCCCTGAGGCAGTCACCTCAACCATACGCTGGAGTGGCAAACAAGGTTGTTAAACTTGTGTCTTGGCTCACAGCCGTTTTAAGTTGTATCAATAAAAGTGACATTTTAAATTCACTTTATACCTGGGTTAAGTTAGGTTATAAGCCCTTGAGGCTTAAATCCATAATGAAGCCATGTAGGGGACACAGTAAACATGTGGAAGAAGGTGCTCTGGTCAGACAACCAAAGTTGAACTTTTTGGCCTATGTGCGGCAGAAAACTAATATTACACATCAGCCTGAACACACCATACCCACCTTGAAACATGGTGGTGGCAGCATCATGCTATGGGGATGCTTTTCTTCAGTAGGGACAGGGTAGCTAGTCAGAGTTGATGGAAAGACGGATAAAGCTAAATACAGGGCAATCCTGGAGAAAAACCTGATAGAGACTGCAAAAGACTTGAGATTAGGATGGAGGTTCACCTTCCAGCAGGACAACAACCCTAAACGTCACGTGTGTAATTTTTGCCCTGTTTCAGCGTGCTCAGCAGATTGGCACCGTTGTCGCACACCACTTTACCAACTGTCAAATTGAGCGGGGTGTCACGAGTTGGAGGTCCCAGGAGAGACCACCGCGTCGTCAAGCAATAAACGGAAATCAGGTACAGACACAAGAGTTTATTGCACAAACAAAAACATGAAAGGCAGCACAGAGAAAACATGAGCTCTATGTACCGTCAGCACAGTGGGAGAAAACCCCCACTGCGCCACTGTCTAGTAATACTCCAGAGGGGCGTAACTAAGCAACTCCTGGTTTTCACTAGAGCCCTAGATGGTAGGGTTAGACTTTGCCGCAGGAAGTTGCCAGGGTCCACTCTGGAGCGTGAACTAGACAGTGACAGCAGGAACGAATGGACAACAGGTACCAGAAGGTACCGACGGCACATAGGCAAACATAACAGACAGGCAAATACAAAACAGGGCAACTAATAATACAAGCAGGAGTTCACGCAAGGGAGCAGGAGTGGCAATGAGCAGAGAAGGACTTGCTCCACCAGTGGTAAACTGCGTGGCCTTGCGCATATGCCACTCTGCTGCAAAGGCTTGCTGAACACAGACATCAGAATAAACACAAAGTAACTAAAACATAACTGGCAGAACAGATAACAGAAAGACAGAAAAGAGGACATCAAAGAGGACGTAAAAGAGGATGGGAAAAAGGACGCAAATGAACAAGTAGGGAAACCCACAGAGCACAGACAGACAGACACGGATCCCATGGGTCAGCAGCATGGGAGAGAGAGTACAAACCAGGAGCAGGACAAGACACACCAGGAGAGCTGACAGAACTGAGGAAACCTCAGCCTTATATACAGGTTCCATGGGTGCAGCAGAGAGGCCACACCCATGGAGCAGACAGAGGATTAACTCCTAATAGGAACACAGGGGAGTTAACCCATACAAAACCACAAATGACACAGGAACGGAACTTCAGCGAGGAGTGCCGAACAAGCAATGACGGAAGGTCACAGCCAGAGATAGTGGCTGTGACAGCGGGGTTAGCCAATGATCGGCCTGTGACCACAGAGCTGAAAGCAGTGCAGGACCGGTGTGGCTCTTGGCTTCCAGGCACAACAGCGCAGCACAGCATGGCAACGTCTCATCTGGTACGTCGAAAAGGTTCTGGGGAGCTGGGGATGTGCAGCGGAAGAGGTGGTTGCAGTGGCAAAAGGAGGAGTCAGCCGAGGAGGAGACGGAGGATGGAGTAGGAGGAGGAGAAGAGGCAGGCCTGCATACAATCCGTGGCGGTAACAGCAAATCCACATGGGTGTCACGGGTTACATGCTTGACAGCCGTCACAAGGTTCACCGAATGGGCAGTAAAAGTTATGTACCTTCCCTGCCCGTGTTTGCTAGACCACATGTCTGTAGTCAGATGTATCATGGCATCGACACTGTGTACCAGAGATACATTCACTTGCCGCTGAACGTGGCCATATAGCTCTGGAATGCACTTCTGGGAGAAATATTTCCTCGAGGACCTTTCATTGCGGTGTGCCAATGGCCACAAATTTTCTAAAGGCCTCCGAGTCCACCAATTTATATGGCAGTAGTTGGCTGGCTAGCAGTTCCGACAAGCCAGCGGTAAGCAGTTGGGCAAGAGGCATCATCATTTTTTTTACGCTCGAATATTTAGGCAACGAACACGACGACAGCACGGTGGAAGGTGGAGTGGAGGACAAATGGGAGGAGAGAGGAGAAGGAGAAGAGGCAGGACGTGGAGCACCAGGAGTGTGGCTTTGTGGGTTCTAACAGCGTTGGCTCCAACTGGGCTTGGTGATGGGAGGCCAGGTGCCTTCTTAAGGCGGTCGTCCCTAGGTGAGTGTTGGGCTTACCGCGACTTATGCGTTTACCGCACAGGCTGCAGATGGCAACACTATTATCAGCAGCTGACAAGTTAAAAAAGCCCACACTGCGGAGCCATATGCCGGCATCCTGGAAGCGCAAGATGTGACCATGCATGGTGGATGGCTCGCTCCAGATACATTTGCAGTCTGCTTTTTGCCTCCTGTTGCACTGCAAGTTCTGCCTGCTTCTCTTCCTTCTCCTCCCTATCTGCTGCTCCGTCTCTCCCTCTGACTCCCCTCCTCTTCCTCTCTTGTGGGCATTCACGTGACGTCCATTGACACGTCATCATCATCAACTTCACCACCACTGACATTAGAGATCTCGGAGTAGGCAGCAACAGCGGGGACCACCCTCCTTGGGCTGATCTGGGTATTGTCGTCAGACCGCTGGGTGGCGGCGATGCTACCTCCTCTTCCTCATCCGATGCCAAGAATGGCTGCGCATCGGTAAGGTCTGGGAATCGATGGGAAAATAATTCTCTGAGTCGAGTGGAGGGGCTATGGTGGTGGTGGTGTTTTTGGGGGTGCAAACAGCAGAGAGTGAGGAGGGTGCAGATATAGAGGAGGAGGAGGGTGCAAAAGCGGAAGGCTGAGTGAGCCACTCAACCAACTCTGGTGAGTCCTTGCATGCACCTTCTATAACTTCCCACTTACGCTCCGGGCTGGCGCACCTGTCCGACCCCTACCACCCCCGCGGAATTGCCGGACTCTTCCTCTGCCTTTCATTTTCAAAATTACCCTGTGACAAAGTCCCTATAGAAGAGCAGTATTTGTGGAAGCAGGTATATAGAACCGCTTAATGATTATTTGCTGGAAGCAGGTATATGTTTCTAATAGCGTTTGTCCCTCTGTATAGCTAGGGTATCTCAGAAGAGCCCGCACACAACTCCTGCAAATTACAAATGTACTATATGGAAATTATATTATAATTATATCACACCCCAGCCTCAATCAGTTTTTGTGGGGGGCAACTGGTATATCACACCAGTTGAAATGATTTGTTCCAATAGCGTTTGTCCCTCTGTATAGCTGGGGTATCTCAGCAGAACAGTACACAACTCCTGCAAATTACTAATGTAATATATGGAAATTATATTATAGGTATATCACACACCTGCCTCATTCAGTTTTTTTGGGGGGCAACCGGTATATCACACCAGTTGAAATTATTTGCTCCTATAGCGTTTGTCCCTCTGTATAGCTGGGGTATCTCAGCAGAACCGCACACAACTCCTGCAAATTACAAATGCACTATACAGAAAGTATATTCTAGGTATATCACACCCCTGTCTCAATCAGTTTTTTTGGGAGGCAACTGGTATATCACACCAGTTGAAATGATTAGTTCCAATTGCATTTGTCCCTCTTTATAGCTGCGGTATCTCAGCAGAACCGCACACAAATGCTGCACAATACAAATGCACTATATGAAAATGTATATTATAGGTATATCACACCCCTGTCTCAATCAGTTATTTTGGGGGGCAACTGGTATATCACACCAGTGGCAATTAGTTATTCCAATAGCGTTTGTCCCTCTGTATAGCTGCGGTATCTCAGCAGAACCGCACATAACTGCTGGACATTTAAAATGCACTATAATATACTTTCTAGTATATTATAAGTGTATCACACCCCTCAGTAAGTCACACCTATGGATAGCACACCTATACCAGTTCTTAAAAGGAATTTTCTGGCCCTATTAGCAAGTGTTTGGTGTCCCTAACAGTCTGTCCCTGCTCCACACAGCAACCTCTCCCTACACTGGCAAAAGACTGAATGTAAAATGGTGGCCAGATCGGGTTTATTTATAGGGTAGGGGGTGTGTCCATGTGCTAAAACATCTCAATTGGCTGTCCTGTCCCACCTGATGGATGTGTCATGGGTCAAAGTTCGGCGCTATGCAAAAAAATATGGCATGTGCGAATATCGCCATATGTTCGCATGTTTGGCAAATCGCGAACAAGCAAAGTTCGCTGCGAAACTACCGCCAGGCGAACCGCAAGGCCATTTCTAATGCTCTCCATCCAATCTGACTGAGCTTGAACTATTTTGCAAAGAAGAATGGGCATAAATTTCAGCCTGTAGATGTACAAAGCTAGTAGAAACATACCACAAAAGACTGTAACTGCAAAATATTGACTCAGGGGGGGTATTGACAAACTTCTCAGATTTTTATTTCAAAATTTTTTTAAAAACCATATATCATTTTCTTTTTACTTCATACATACTTGCTACATCGTTGTTGTAGGTGTAACGTGAAACAATTTGGAAAAATTCAATAATACTTTTTCAAGGCACTGTATGTATGTCACTGTGTTCGGTTGCCCCCTGAACGACTCTTTATACGTTACAAGGACGACATTGTATGCATTAGTTTTCTCTTTGCCTAGATTGTTCTCCTGCCCTTATCTTTTTGGTGTGTTAAATATGTTAAAAAAACAGTACAGATTAGAAGTAAACTATAATAAAAAACATATAAATTTGATATCACCTTAAGGCCGCATGCACACGGCCATTGTGCGGCCGTTCCGTGCATTGGGGACCGCAATTGCGGTCCCCAATGCATGGGCAGCATCCGTGCAGCAGGCCGGAGCCATTCAACTTGAATGGGTCCGTAGTCTGTCCGCACCACCCAAAAAATTACATGTCATATTTATTTGCGGTGCGGAACAATGGAAAGAAACACCACAGAAGCACTCCGTAGTGCTTCCGGTGTTCCGCATCTCCGGAATTGCGGACCCATTCAAGTGAATGGGTCCGCATCAGTGATGCGTGGGGCACACGCCCGGCGGGCCGCAATACAGCCACGGCCACCCAACGGCCGTGTGCATGAGGCCTATTGTTCTGACTCGTAGAATAGAGTACAGATGTAGTAGTATTAAACGGGTTTTCCGAGATTTTTATACTGATGACCTATCCTCTGAATAGATTATCAGTATCTGATCGGTGAGGGTCCCACACCCAGGACCACTGCCAATCAGCTGTTTGAGAAGGCACCACCGCAGCCTTCTCTCTGCTTTTCCTAGGCCAAGTGATGACACGTTCATGTGTCACATGGTCTAGGAGCAGCTCAGCTCTGTGTACAGCACTGTGATTGGTAAGCTTCTAGACCTATGCAGAGGATAGGTCAACAATAGAAATGAGCAAATAAATTTGATTCGCCTCGAAGCCGAATTTCCTCGTGTAAGCGAATCGATTTAACCTGAAATAGTGTAAAAAAAATCATTCTTACCTCCTCTATTTGCTCGCGACGGGCCGCCAGCTGCCATCTTGATTGAAGATCTTGGCCGAAATCCTGTGCGTGATGACGTATGACGTCACCACGTTGGCCGGCCTGATGAGGTGATTTCGCGTCAGAAATTCATGCAAGATGGCAGCGGCCGGCCCATCGCGAGAAAATGGAGGTGATAAGTTTGATAAAATTTTTATAAATTTTTAATTTCACACTGTTTTTACACTCAGAAGCCACAATCATGTATGAACACGGCATCCGAGGGGTACAATGACGGGGGCGGCGCTATCGCAGTTCCCTGTTTTGCACCCATACTGTGGTAGTGGGTGATGAAGTAATTCGTCCCAAAAGCGAATTATTTTGTAAAATTTGGCAAATCAGCCAAATCGAAAATTCGCTCATCTCTAGTCATCAGTATAAAAATCTTGGAAAACCCTTTTAACAGTCACATCTAGTTAATGCGTTATGATTGTGAATGTTAACTCTGCTACATCTGTAAGATGTCACTATTACTGTGCAGTCAACAACATAAAAACCAAACCCGAGAAACAATGGCGGAATTCGTTTTTTTTTCACAGTTGCCCATTTTTTTTTTAAAGTTAAAACAAGTCCTATACTGCTAGTAGATTAAAAAATTAAAAAAATATATGGCTTTTGAAATGCAGAGATCAACAAACTTTAAAATATCGCAGAGCCTTAAGTACCAAACTAAGGCTACTTTCACACTAGCATTTCAATTTTCCAGTATTGACAATCGTCTTAGGATCTCAATACCAGAGAAAAACGTTTCAGTTTTGTCACCATTCATTGTCAATGGAGACAAGGAATGCTCCAAAAAGCATTCCGTTCCGTTTGGTTGCGTTCCCATGCCGGAGAGCAAACCACAGCTTCTTGCCGTCATGTGATATGGAGCAAATCTGATCCATCAGGACCCACAATGCAAGTCAATGGGGACGGATCCGTTTTCTCTGACACAATATAAAACGGATCCGTCTCCCATTGACTTTCAATGGAGTTCATGACGGATCCGTCTTGGCTATGTTAAGATAATATAGCCGTATCGTTCACAACGGATGCTGATGGTTGTATTATAAGTAACGGAAGCATTTTTGCTGAGCTCTGCCAGATCCAGCGAAAAGGCTAGTGTGAAAGTAGCCTAAGCTGCTTTTTTAACGGTTTGAGGGACTTAAACCTGTGATCATTTGATCGCTTGTACTACACATTGTAATCTTTTTGTATTACAGTGTATAGGGATTCTCCTAGCCATTTTGTTACAGGATGTATCAATGCCCAGACATGGAAGGAGGCTGCCATGGCAACAACTTGGCACACTGCGATTGCATCCATGGTCCCTCCTTAAGACTCTGACTGTGGCATCTGAGGGCTTCAACTGTTGGGACCGGAGTTGCCTTCGATCCCAGCAATGAGAGCAGGATGCCAGCTATATACTGTAATACCGCTGGCACCCACAAGTGATATGCCTAGCTCCTGAGCCATCACCATGATTACAATTATGGCACTGAACTTTAACTCATTGCGCTCAGTTACCAGACATCCCAACCTGCAAAAACTCATTTCAGGGAGGTGCACTTCTCATTTCAGGGAGGTTTTCTTTCACGAACTTTTTATTACATTTTCCAAACATATGCAGTATCTGCACACTTTGCTCTATGGTGTGGAGGACTGGGCTCATTACCCTGCCCCAAATTATCATATTTATGTATATGATTAAAGGGATTCTGTCACCACCTATAAGCCCTGTGAGCTAAACATATGCTCATGCCCAGGGTAGCATTCTGATTTCTAAGGTGGCCTTATAAAAGCTATTTGTGGCTTTATTCTGCGGAAAAACAGGTTTTACTAACCTGTCAATCATTGAATTAAGGTGCCCAAGCAGGGGAGGTCTGTGGATGCATGGTGCCCGGCCGCACGCATCGCCGTTCGTGCCCAGTGCCGCCTTCTACTCCTCAGTGCCGCCTCTCCCTCCCTCCCCCTCCTCCCGCTTTGAGATCCCGCGCGTGTGCATAGGCTCAGCCTGATGCGCCGTTGCGGACTACTGGCATCGGCTTCTTCTTGCACTGTGCGCACGCGCCGAGAAGGGGACACTGCTACAGGTTGCAGGAAAGGTTTACTGCGAGTAAACTAGAGATGGGAAGTTCGGATCTTTCACATGAATCGGTTCATTTGAATCAGTTCATTCAAATGAACCGATTCATGAATCGAATCTTCGGTTCATTCGCTGAGCTGACAAGAAGCAAGTGAACCGAAGCTTAGGTTGCGCAATGCGTATGCGCGGATGCTTCGATTCACTTGCTGACTCGCCGAGTCGGCTCTTGGTCTGAATCAGGAAGTTTATTCTTTAAAACCTTGTGTGTAATTATCTACCCCACTGTAGGAAAAAATGTGTAAATGTATTTAAAAAAAGTACATCTCTCTCAATAGTTATATAGCTACTGAATGAGACAGAAGAAGGGATGCCTTTAACATATATATCTCCTTGAGAAGCCAATTTAACCCTAAAGAGTTAATTCAACCTGTACTCTAAACTCTGTGTCATCTGTCACTTCTCTTATCTCTCTGCTCTGCTATCAGTAAACCTTTCCGGGATATATTGTTTCACATGCAGGTGTCAGGGAGCCGCTATCTAATAGCGGGAGACTCCCTGAACCTCCGGGAGACTTGAGATCCCTGAGTTACATATGGTAAGAGTTGTCAGTGGACGAAAAGGGATTAAAGTTACATCAAATTTAACAAACAATATGTTAGGGTTTTATCAACTATGGTGCAAAGTTTGTCAAGGCAGACTTAAGTAACCCTAAGTTCAAGTATTCACTTTATGATAAATTCCCACTATAAGAATAGAAATATAATACGAATCTGGATTGGAGGGAAATTGCTTTTCCAATTTTAAACATATCTTTTACTCAACTGAACATATCATACTAGGCACAGAACTATTTTACCCCTTACCTCTATCTGTGCTCTGGGTAGCAGGATCAGATTATGGCAGGATCACTTGAATGGGTCCGCAAATCCGGAGATGCGGTGCAGAACGGAACGGAACCATGGAACGGAAGCACTACGGAGTGTTTTCGTGGGGTTCCATTCCGTGCTTCCATTTTGCAAAAAGAAAGAACTTGTCCTATCTTTTTGTGGAACGGACGGATCGCGGACCCTATTCAAGTGAATAGGGTCGCGATCAGCATGCGGCTGGCCCACGGTCAGTGCCCGTGCATTGCAGGGCGCAGCATGGGCAGAACACGTTCATGTGCAAGAGGCCTAAGTGTGTCATAAGCCACGGGCAGTTTACCCAACTTGAGCCCCTGCATCCATTTGTCCGTGACAATACCCCCTTTTCCACATGTATTTTCATTTTTTCTTACCCAAGTTCTAATAGCCATAGCTTTTTCATTCATATAGCCAGATGAGGGATTATTTTTTGTGGGATAAATTGTATTTTTAAGGTAACCATCTAATTTACCATGCCTGTTATTGGAAAATGGGAAAACAATTTTATGTGGGAATAAATTGAAAATAAAAAAACACAACTCTACCAAGGTTTTTGGAGTTTTGACAATATGGCAATCAGCGTGTACTAAAAATGACATGACATCCTTAATCTGCGGTTCAATACGAATACGATGATAACAAACTTGTATATTTTTTTTTTGTTTTACCAGTTTTAATAAAAGAAAAACCTTTAAAAAAAAATCTAAATTTTCTTTGTATTGCAATTTTCTGACAGCATAACTTTTTTATATTTCTGTCCACAGAGCTTGTTGAGGGCTTGTGTTTTGCAGGATGAATTGTAGGTTTTTATTGGTACCAGTTTTGTGGTACGTATGACTTTTTGATCACTGTTATTCATTTGTTGGTAGGGAAAAGTTGACAAAAAAAACAGCAAATTGTATGTTTTTAATTTTTTTTTCCATTATGGCATTCACCGCACAGGAAATTATGAAAACTATTTTAATAGAATTATTATTTACCAGAGAGAGGAGCTGAACAGACTCACACTCCATGTCACGACGGGGAGTGGGGGAAACCCCCCAATGTGCGGTGACAAAGGGTAAAGGGGATCAGCCTGGCCAAAAGGAGTAATAAGGGAGCAGGTCACCTCCTACCGCGTCCCTAATCCTCTCCCTGACTCCTCAATGTATGAGCGGACCCCGATGGTAGGACGACTCATACTCAGGTAATCCCTCACTTAGGAGCAGGGGAGAGACAACCTGTTCATCCCAGTCATGGAGGAACAGGAGTCTCTATCTGAGGCCAGGCTGCAAGGAGAGGGGAACACATACAGCTATAAGGAGATGGCAGGTAAGTGAAACCAGTAACACACTTACCTGCCACAGACACACTGACTGGAACCCGTGCACAAGTGCTGGTGTCCACACCAACAGTAAAAGGACACAGCACACACCACAAACCACACAGGAACCCAGAACACTCATAGCTGCAATAAACGTGAGACACCATAAAAACATCAATGACCACAAGGGTGGACCTCACTGGACAGATGGAATATGAAGACCAGGAGGATAGCTCCAGCATACACCATGGCTGGAGTACACCCCAGCTTCAGGCATCCAGAAGAGGCTAAATAGCCCAAGCAGCCACACCCACACACACATAAACCCAGTGTTAACAAAACACTAGGAAGGGAGTTAACTCTTCCAACACCAGACAAGGGAAGGAAGCCACTTAAAAGGGAAGTGCACACACAAGCATAGAAAGCTACACGTTGCCGCAGGCAACAACATGCGTGGCAACCAGGTCACGGCAATCATCCAGAAGGCCGAGACACTGCCACCGCATACTCACACAGCAACACGTTGCCGCGGGCACCGCAAGTCTAGCAACAGTGTCACAGCGTACACTATAGGCCGTGACACTCCACTAAGAGCCTTGTTTTATGGAAGGATGAGGCCAAAATAGGTATTTAACACAGTTATATAATGTTCCTAATGTTAATATAGTGATTAGAACTGTATACTGAACTGGTTATATGTATGTTTACTTCCAGTTCCACCATACAAACGAACTACTGTGTCATACAAGCCAAACAAATTGCATACAAATGTGAACTGCTCATACCAGATCATAAGCAATTGTATAGAGCAAACTGCAAACCAAGTAGAGCAAGTGAACAATTGGTTAACCTTAGATATACCTCTCAGAGAGATCATAAAGTGCTTAAATAACTTAAAGTGAGAGTACAGATACTCAAGAGAGAAATATATCCACCATTTTATGTTGAATGACAAGATTGAACAGTTGAACCACCATCTTATGCATACCGCCATTTTATGATACTTTATTCAACATGTGTTTTGTACATGGACTATTTTCTGCAGAGGCGGCAGTGTTATATATGAAGAAAAGTTGATAGTTAATAAATAAATTAGTTATTTCAAGCATTTGGTGTGCTCTTTAACCACCTCAGCCCCCCTAGCTTAAACACCCTTAATGACCAGGCCACTTTTTACACTTCTGCACTACACTACTTTCACCGTTTATTGCTCGGTCATGCAACTTACCACCCAAATGAATTTGACCTCCTTTTCTTCTCACTAATAGAGCTTTCATTTGGTGGTATTTCATTGCTGCTGACATTTTTACTTTTTTTGTTATTAATCGAAATTTAACGAAATTTTTGCAAAAAAATGTCATTTTTCACTTTCAGTTGTAATTTAAAAAAAAAAAAACGAAATCCATATATAAATTTTTCTCTAAATTTATTGTTCTACATGTCTTTGATAAACAAAAAATGTTTGGGTAAAAAAAAAAAATGGTTTGGGTAAAAGTTATAGCGTTTACAAACTATGGTCCAAAAATTTGAATTTCCGCTTTTTGAAGCAGCTCTGACTTTCTGAGCACCTGTCATGTTTCCTGAGGTTCTACAATGGCCAGACAGTACAAACACCCCACAAATGATACCCTAAGGTATTCGCTGATGGGCATAGTGAGTTCATAGAACTTTTTATTTTTTGTCACAAGTTAGCGGAAAATGATTATTATATTTTTTTTTTCCTTACAAAGTCTCATATTCCACTAACTTGTGACAAAAAATAAAAACTTCCATGAACTCACTATGCCCATCACGAAATACCTTGGGGTGTCTTCTTTCCAAAATGGGGTCACTTGTGGGGTAGTTATACTGCCCTGGCATTCTAGGGGCCCTAATGTGTGGTAAGTAGTTTGAAATCAAAATGTGTAAAAAATGACCTGTGAAATCCTAAAGGTGCTCTTTGGAATGTGGGCCCCTTTGCCCACCTAGGCTGCAAAAAAGTGTCACACATCTGGTATCGCCGTACTCAGGAGAAGTTGGGGAATGTGTTTTGGGGTGTCATTTTACATATACCCATGCTGGGTGAGAGAAATATCTCGGTCAAATGCCAACTTTGTATAAAAAAAATGGGGAAAAGTTATCTTTTGCCGAGATATTTATCTCACCCAGCATGGGTATATGTAAAATGACACCCTAAAACACATTGCCCAACTTCTTCTGAGTACGGCGATACCAGATGTGTGACACTTTTTTGCAGCCTAGGTGGGCAAAGGGGCCCACATTCCAAAGAGCACCTTTAGGATTTCACAGGTCATTTTTTACACATTTTGATTTCAAACTACTTACCACACATTAGGGCCCCTAGAATGCCAGGACAGTATAACTACCCCACAAGTGACCCCATTTTGGAAAGAAGACACCCCAAGGTATTTCGTGATGGGCATAGTGAGTTCATGGAAGTTTTTATTTTTTGTCACAAGTTAGTGGAATATGAGACTTTGTAAGAAAAAAATAAAATAAAAAAAATCATCATTTTCCGCTAACTTGTGACAAAAAATAAAAAATTCTAGGAACTCGCCATGCCCCTCACGGAATACCTTGGGGTGTCTTCTTTCCAAAATGGGGTCACTAGTGGGGTAGTTATATTGCCCTGGCATTTTAGGGGCCCTAATGCGTGAGAAGTAGTTTGAAATCAAAATCTGTAAAAAATGCCCTGTCAAATCCGAAAGGTGCTCTTTGGAATGTGGGCCCCTTTGCCCACCTAGGCTGCAAAAAAGTGTCACACATCTGGTATCGCCGTACTCAGGAGAAGTAGGGCAATGTGTTTTGTGGTGTCTTTTTACATATACCCATGCTGGGTGAGAGAAATATCTTGGCAAAAGACAACTTTTCCAATTTTTTTATACAAAGTTGGCATTTGACCAAGATATTTATCTCACCCAGCATGGGTATATGTAAAATGACACCCCAAAACACATTGCCCAACTTCTCCTGAGTGCGGCGATACCAGATGTGTGACACTTTTTTGCAGCCTAGATGCGCAAAGGAGCCCAAATTCCTTTTAGGAGGGCATTTTTGGACATTTGGATCCCAGACTTCTTCTCACGCTTTAGGGCCCCTAAAATGCCAGGGCAGTATAAATACCCCACATGTGACCCCATTTTGGAAAGAAGACACCCCAAGGTATTCAATGAGGGGAATGGCGAGTTCATAGAAAAAAAAATTTTGGCACAAGTTAGCGGAAATTGATTTTTTTTTTTTTTTTTTTCTCACAAAGTCTCCCTTTCCGCTAACTTGGGACAAAAATTTCAATCTTTCATGGACTCAATATGCCCCTCACGGAATACCTTGGGGTGTCTTCTTTCCGAAATGGGGTCACTTGTGGGGTATTTATTCTGCCCTGGCATTTTAGGGGCCCTAAAGCGTGAGAAGAAGTCTGGAATATAAATGTCTAAAAAAATGTACGCATTTGGACTCTGTGAGGGGTATGGTGAGTTCATGTGAGATTTTATTTTTTGACACAAGTTAGTGGAATATGAAACTTACAGAGGAGTGATCAATGACAGGGGGGTGATCAAGGAGTGTATATGGGGTTATCACCCCCCTGTCATTGATCACCCCCCTGTAAGGCTCCATTCAGACGTCCTTATGTGTTTTGCGGATCCGCGGTGTCCATGTTTTGCGGATCCACGGATCCGCAAAACACATACGGACGTCATAATGGAGCCTTACAGGGGGGTGATCAATGACAGGGGGGTGATCAATGACAGGGGGGTGATCAAGGAGTCTATATGGGGTGATCACCCCCCTGTCATTGATCACCCCCCTGTAAGGCTCTATTCAGATGTCCGTATGTGTTTTGCGGATCCGATCCATGTATCCCTGGATCCGTAAAAAACATACGGACATCTGAATGGAGCCTTACAGGGAAGTGATCAGGGAGTCTATATGGGGTGATCACCCCCCTGTAAGGCTCCATTCAGACGTCTGTATGTGTTTTGCGGATCCGATCCATGTATCCGTGGATCCGTAAAAAACATACGGACGTCTGAATGGAGCCTTACAAAGGGGTGATCAATGACAGGGGGGTGATCACCCCCCTGTCATTGATCACCCCCCTGTAAGGCTCCATTCAGACGTCCGTATGTGTTTTGCGGATCCGCGGTGTCCGTGTTTTGCGGATCCACGGATACGCAAAACACATACGGACGTCTGAATGGAGCCTTACAGGGGGGGTGATCAATGACAAAGGGGTGATCAATGACAGGGGGGTGATCAGGGAGTCTATATGGGGTGATCACCCCCCTGTCATTGATCACCCCCCTGTAAGGCTCCATTCAGATGTCCGTATGTGTTTTGCGGATCCGATCCATGTATCCGTGGATCCGTAAAAAACATACGGACGTCTGAATGGAGCCTTACAGGGGGGTGATCAATGACAGGGGGGTGATCAGGGAGTCTATATGGGGTGATCAGGGGTGATCAGGGGTTAATAAGGTGTTAATAAGTGACAGGGGGGTGTAGTGTAGTGGTGTTTGGTGCTACTTATTACTGAGCTGCCTGTGTCCTCTGGTGGTCGATCCAAGCAAAAGGGACCACCAGAGGACCAGGTAGCAGGTATATTAGACGCTGTTATCAAAACAGCATCTAATATACCTGTTAGGGGTTAAAAAAATCGCATCTCCAGCCTGCCAGCGAACGATTGCCGCTGGCAGGCTGGAGATCCACTCGCTTACCTTCCGATCCTGTGAACGCGCGCGCCTGTGTTCCTGCGTTCACAGGAAATCTCGCTTCTCGCGAGATGACGCATAGATGCGTGACTCTGCCTCCAGCTGCCGCCTCCAGAACGCGATCCTGCGTTAGGCGGTCCGGAGGCGGTTAAACCTACTGCTCCCATAGAACGGCACTAGAGGAATTTCAGAGTAATAGACAGTCTGGTTAGACTAAAAAGTCAGAGATATCAAAATTCTTCTAATGCCACAGTGCAAAAGGCACTTCATAGTGCTGTGCCTGCCACAGTGGAACTATTACCCTCAGATGACGAAGTGATAGCGCTCCTCAACTTGCACAGAATAGAGCGCACTAGAGCAGCATAACACCAGCATATACCACCGCGCAGCAACTGTTCCCTGAGTGAGCAAGCAAAGACACTTCAGCGGAGCTACCATAGAAGCCATAGAACATGCTCATTAGTCAAACTGCAGCCGACTCTTAAAGTGGCAGAACAGCAAAGGCAAAATAGAGCGAGAGCGCCAACCTTCCTGCGATCCCTAGAGAGAGAAATAGACGCATGGTGGGAGGCCAAAATCCAGAGCTAGAGTGCCCGCACCGCTATCCATGGAGAGACCACTTACTGCAGCCAGCTAGTTTCCAGCCACTAGGCCCAAAGCCTGCAGCAGCGTATCCAAGCCAGTGCATCGCAAGTCAGCGCAGAGCATTGTATTATCAAGAAAAGACACGTCTCCTTTAAGACTGACATTTGTTCCTGCTCTTCAGAATAAGGTCAGAGCTTTCCTTTTATTACTTATCATTGCACATAGGTTTTGTTATAAAGATACATTTTCATGTTCAGGAATAAAAGACTTTAAAGTAAAACAAAGAACAGTTTGTATTACACTGACTCAATGGCATTTAAAGTGAAAGTCATTTATTGCCTGCATTTATTGCTGTTACATCTAAAGTGAAAGTTATTTATTTCTGCATTTGTCAATATTGCATTTAAAGTGAAAGGCATTTTATTATTATTATTGATTGTTATTGCATTTAAAGTAAAATGTCTGAGCCTAGTATTACCATGCCACTGTTAGAGGATACTAAGATAGATAGAGTAGCAGTTTAAGAGCAAGGGAACCTGTCTGAGGTAGAAGAGTCTGATGAAGCATTAGTTTTGCCTCAAACAAATATAGCCCAAGCCGATGAAGGAAGACGTTCATCACGTGCCAGAAAACCAACCCCAAAGATGCTGGAAAATCTGGAGCAAGAAGCAGCAATAAAAGAGAAAAAGCAAGAAAATATAAAAAGGAACTTGACTGATATGGTAGAAACGGTAGAAGAATATGAATCAGAGCTTATGGCAGCATATGTCAACCTGCGGTCTTTTACGACACCTTTCCAGGATATTGTAAGGAACATGGACACATGTACTGCGGTCACTAAAGATTTGGTATAGCTCATGAGAGAACTATCATCTGCAGAAAACTATGATGAAGTTAAAGCAAGAAGTAGCATGAATGAGCTTTTTATGAGAGACTATGCTAAATCCTTAGGGGAAACCACAGTCTCAAGTGGGACTTCCTTCGCTCGCAAAAGTGCCACCCACATATTAGAGTCCTCCAATTAGCTGAACAACTTGCTCTCAGGAGAGCAGAGATTGAGATGGAGGCTGCCATCGAGGCATAGCACCAACTAATGGCTGAAAAGGAAGCTGAAATGGGCGCACAACACCATCAGATGGAAGCTGAAATGGATTCACAACGCCATCAGATGGCAGCTGAAATGGAAGCACAGCGTCAACAGATGAAAAGTCTGGAAAGGCAGAAAGAAGTTAAGATCATAGAAGCCAGATTCAGAGTACATGAGGAGGATATGAATCAGAGTACTCATGGGTTCAAATCTGTGCTAAGTGAAGAAACAGACTCCTACTTTCCTCCATACGCGCAGGAAAATGGAAGGAAATCTCCAGCATGTAGTGAGGAAAAAAGTCATTATCATTCCATCCCTGCTCAGAAAGACAAAGAGAGGCCTAGTCCAGTGTTAGGAAAAAGGTGTGTGAATTTACCCTCTATCTCTACCAGAAAAGATGAGGAGAGAGATTTATTCAGAACTAAGTGAGAAAATAGAACCGTATGATTCCATTCTTAGATGCCACAGCAATGCTCAGGAGAATGTTACAACCATTGTCCCAGAAAGACCACAGAGAACAGTCTTAGCTAGACTTCACGTTCCGGAACCTACTGTTTTTTCGGGAGACGTACTGAAGTTCATAGAGAGGAAGGCAAGTTTTGAGATGATCGTTGAGCATCATTGCTTCAGTCCAGTTGACAAGTTATTGTACCTTCAGATATATGTTGGTGGAGAAGCCAAGGAAGTTCTTGAAGGTAACTTCTATAGAAAAGACAAAGAAGCCTACAAGCAAGCTTAGGAAAAATCTAATGCAAGATATGGTCATCCTTTCTTAGTACAAAGAGCCTTTAGAGAGAAACTGAATAACTGGCCTAAAATAGGTCCTAAAGAACATTTCAAACTCCAAAAGTATGGTGACTTTGTGCAAGTATGCAGCAATGATACCCCACATGTTCAAGGACTGGAAGTACTGAACGATTATCTAGAAAACCACAGGATGCTAACTAAGCTACCTGAAGAAGTAAATTCTAGATTGAATCGCTATGTGACTGAACAGTTAGATCTAGGTAAGGACTTGCCAAGTTTTAAAAAGTTCTCTGAGTTCATCAATAAGGAAGCACAGATAGCATGTAATCCAGTAACAGCATCTTACGTCTTAAAATCCTTAGAAGAAAGGCCTGTGAGAGATATAAGACGCGCAAGAGCAACTAGCTTTGCAACCAACACAGCAGCTAACGGTCCAGATACCTACGAGAGCAAGTCCAAAGTCACTACTGGGATCAATAGAGAGACAGAATCGACAAATCTTCAGACTACCTTCAAATGTATGTTCTGTGGAAAGAACCACTCCATACACAAGTTCCAACAATTGAAGTCCCCAGATGAAAAGAAAAAATTTGTACTGGATAACCAACTGTGTTTCGGATGTCTAAGAAAAGGCCATGTTACTAAGGAGTGTAAGAAAAAGGCCACATGCAGTGTTTGCAAAGGACGCCATCCTACACCACTACATGAAGAACGTCCAAAGAAAGATAAATCCTCAATACCTAAAGATACTGAGAAAGAAAAGAAAGTATCAGTATCATCTTGCAGAGTGAGGAAAGGAGAACACAATGGCACATGAATGGTTGTACCAGTGTGCATTTCAAATCCTAAAAGGAAGAACAAGAAGGTATGCGCCTATGCGCTATTGGATGCCCAGAGTGACGTCACCTTCATTGATCAAGAAATCTGCAAGAAATTACAAGTGGCTACAGAACCAGTGAAGCTCAAACTCACCACAATGACGGGGAGAGACACATTAGTGAACAGTCAAAGGGTCAAAGGACTGAGAGTTAAAGGACTTCATTCAAACTTCACATTGGATCTACCTCCAGCTTATACAAAAGACGATATACCTCTAGATCGAGATTGCATACCTACCTGTGAAACAGCCAATAAATGGGAGCACCTATCTGTCATATCATATGAAATGTCCCCGCTGAAGGAGTTTCGTGTTGGACTGTTGATAGGTTACGATTGTCCTGAAGCCTTGGTACCACAAAAGGTAATCACAGGAGGAAAGGGTGAACCCTACGCCGTTCAAACTGATCTAGGATGGGGTGTTGTTGGAGGAAAACAGCAGATCGCAAATTCAAGACATGTGACAGGATTGTGTCATCGAAAATCTGTCCAAGAGCTACCAACTGTAAGTCCAGCAAAAGTAATCAAGATCCTTGAATCCAACTTTGCAGACATAAGTTCTAAAGAAAAGAGTGTATCCCAAGAAGACATAAAGTTCGTACACACTCTAGAAGAAAGTATTCAGGAGAATCAGAATCAACAAGGTCATCTTGAAATGCCCTTACCTTTTAGAGAATTACCTCGTCTGCTAAATAACAGAAATCTTGCCATAGCAATATTGAAATGTTTGAAGAAAAGGATGGGAAGAGATCCCAAACTCAAGAATGATTATTTGAAATTCATGGAAGGCATCCTCGAAGAAGGACATGCAAAGAAAATTAATAATCAACCTAAAGAAGGAGAAGTGTGGTACATCCCACATCAAGGTGTTTACCACTCAAGGAAACCATATAAGATTAGAGTGGTGTTTGATTGCTCAGCAAAGTACGATGGTGTTGCATTGAACGATCATCTAATAAAAGGACCAGATCTTACAAACAGTCTACCTTAAGTACTCTGTAGATTCAGAAAGTATCCCATAGCGGTCATGTGTGACGTTGAAAAGATGTTCCACCAGTTTCATGTGAAGAATAAAGATAGAGACTTCCTGAGGTTTCTATGGTGGAAGGACAGAGATACAGATACAGAGCCAGCAGAATACAGAATGAAAGTACACTTGATTGGAGCAGCATCATCTCCAGGTTGCGCCAATTATGGTATGAAGTACCTGGCCAATGAGAATGAAAAGGATTGCCCATCAGCAGCAAATTTTCTGAAGAAAAACTTTTATGTAGATGATGGTCTTATAAGTCTAGAGTCCACAAAATCTGCAATCGAACTAGTGAAAGGAAGCCAAGAGTTATGCGCAAGAGGAAACCTGCGCCTTCATAAATCTTTCTCAAAGAACAGACAGGTACTGGAATCCATCATTGACTCTGAACATGCATCAACAATGAAGAATGTAGATCTCAATTATGATCATCTCCCAGTTCAGAACGTACTTGGATTGGGATGTAATGTAGAGAATGACAAGTTCTTCTTTGAAGTATCTATTGAAACTAGACGCACCATTCTTCCCGCAGTGGCTTCTACAGGGTGGGCCATTTATATGGATACACCTTAATAAAATGGGAATGGTTGGTGATATTAACTTCCTGTTTTGTGGCACATTAGTATATGTGAGGGGGGAAACTTTTCAAGATGGGTGGTGACCATGGCGGCCATTTTGAAGTCAGACATGTTGAATCCAACTTTTGTTTTTTCAATAGGAAACAGGGTCATTTGACACATCAAACTTATTGGGAATTTCACAAGAAAAACAAGGGTGTGCTTGGTTTTAACATCACTTTATTCTTTCATGAGTTATTTACAAGTTTCTGACCACTTATAAAATGTGTTCAATGTGCTGCCCATTGTGTTGGATTGTCAATGCAACCCTTTTCTCCCACTCTTCACACACTGATAGCAACACCGCAGGAGAAATGCTAGCACAGGCTTCAGTATCCGTAGTTTCAGGTGCTGCACATCTCGTATCATCTGAAGGCAATCGTCTATGCTGTGAAGATACGAGATGTGCAGCACCTGAAACTACGGATACTGGAAGCCTGTACTAGCATTTCTCCTGCGGTGTTGCTATCAGTGTGTGAAGAGTGGGAGAAAAGGGTTGCATTGACAATCCAACACAATGGGCAGCACATTGAACACATTTTGTAAGTGGTCAGAAACTTGTAAATAACTCATGAAAGAATAAAGTTACGTTAAAACCAAGCACTCCATTGTTTTTCTTGTGAAATTCCCAATAAGTTTGATGTGTCAAATGACCCTCTTCCTATTGAAAAAACAAAAGTTGGATTCAAAATGGCCGACTTCAAAATGGCCGCCATGGTCACCACCCATCTTGAAAAGTTTCCCCCCTCACATATACTAATGTGCCACAAACAGGAAGTTAATATCACCAACCATTCCCATTTTATTAAGGTGTATCCATATAAATGGCCCACCCTGTATATTTGATCCATTGGGATTCTTGGCCCCAGTAATCCTCAGAGCAAAAGAAATACTACAAGAATTATGCAGACAGAAGTTGGGATAGGACGAGCCCATACCTGAAAATTTGAAGCCAAGGTGGGAGAGTTGCATAAGAGACTTGCAAAACTTGAGAGAAGTTCGGATACCCAGATGTTTTATAACTTCATTTCAGAAAGTACAAGAAAATAAAACTTCATCACTTTTCAGATGCCAGTAGTTATGGTTATGTTCAATGCTCCTACATCAGAGTTATAGGAGAAGAAAAGATACACGGTTCCCTGGTTATGGTAAAGGACAGAGTTGCGAATACCAGTATTCAGACAATACCAAGACTTGAACTGACAGCAGCTGTTGTTTCAGCATCAGTAACCAAGTTTCTTAGAGAAGAATTGGAGTTAAAAATAGATGAAGAATATTTTTGGACAGACTCACAAGTTGTCCTAGGATACATAAACAACGAAACTCGAAGAATCCATATCTTTGTCGCCAACAGAGTTGAGAAAATTCGTGAAATAACAAATTCAGAACATTGCCATCACATTGACACAAAGCATAACCCAGCAGATCATGCTTCAGGGGGCCTGAATGTAACAGAATTGAAAAATTCTTACAAGCTTAATCATGTTCTGCAGGATGGTATAATGAAGGTGGGAGGGAGACTGGAAAATGCATCGTACCTAGCAAAGTTAAGCATCCAGTAATTCTACCCAAACATTCTACCTTCACAAGATTGATTATTGATCACTACCACAACATATCTTTGCATCAAGGAAGAAGCTTTACCCAAAGCTGTTTGAGAAAAGGTGGTTACTGGATAGTGAAAAGAAGCAAAGTTATAGCAAAGTATATATGTAAATGTGTAGTCTGCAGAAAGGCATGTAGACCTACTGAAGAGCAAAGAATGGCAGATTTACCGGCAGATCGTGTAAACCCATCACCATCATTTCTTTATATTATACTTACATGTTTAAGCTCCAGAGCAATTCACCTGGAAATGTTAGAAGATATGTCAACTGACGCATTCATCAACGCCTTGAGATGTTTCATAGCCATTAGAGGTACTGTCAGAGAGCTTAGATCTGACCAAGGATCTATGTCACGGCCATGCCCATGACCGTGACTCCTTTACCGCATGCAGTTGCCTGCGGTTTTGTATGGGTGTTCAACCACGGGTGAGGGCCGCTTGTCTGTGGCCTCACTTGTGGTTGCTGCGGGCAACCAGTGTTGTATTTTGCAGCAGAGCAGCCTGAGCGTCGCTAGGCAGCTTGCTGCCCTGGCATGCGATCACACCTAGCAACCTTATGTTAGGTGTGTGTATGTTATGCACGTTGTATGTATTGTGTGCACTTCCCATTTATTTGTCTTCCCTTCTGTGGTACTGGAAGGGTTAACTTCCTTCCCAGTGTGTGTGTGATGTCACTGGGTGTGTCCAACCCTTGGGTGTGGCCACTTGGGCCTATATAGACCCTCTCTCTAGCAGGGCTCAGTAGGTTGCTTCAGTCTTGCTAGCTGAAGCAGCCTCCTGTGTTTTCCATCCGCCTGTGAGAGCGCACCACTGTGGTCATACTCAAGGGTTGGACACACCCAGTGACATCACACACACACTGGGAAGGAAGTTAACCCTTCCAGTACCACAGAAGGGAAAGACACATAAATGGGAAGTGCACACAATACATACAACGTGCATAACATACACACACCTAACATAAAGGAAGCTAGGTGTGGACCGCATGCCAGGGCAGCAAGCTGCCTAGCGACGCTCAGGCTGCTCTGCTGCAAAATGCAACACTGGTTGCCCGCGGCAACCACAAGTGAGGCCACAGACAAGCGGCCCTCACCCGTGGTTGAACACCCATACAAAACCGCAGGCAACTGCCTGCGGTAAAGGAGTCACGGTCATGGGCATGGCCGTGACAATCTAATTTGTGTCGGAGTAAAGAATGAATTGAAGAAAGCTCTAAAAGAGATTGATAAAGAAAAGTAACGAGTATTTGTTAGAGAAACTGTGCGATTTTCACATGAATGCTCCACATGCAATCCATACAGGAGGAGTTTGGGAAAGACAAATCAGAACTGAAAGAAATGTGTTAATTTCAGTGTTGAAAAGGAATGCCGGAACAATAGATGATGCTTCACTATTGTATGAAGTAATGTCTAACAGTCGTCCACTTACAGTTGATAACATAAACGACCCAACAAGTTTGGACCCTTTAACTCCCAACCATCTACTTCACCTTAAGTCTGATTACATACAGCCACCACCTGGCAAGTTCACCAAAGAGGATTTATATGCCAAAAAGAGATGGCAAAGAGTTCAGAACAGTATTGGAATATAAGGAGGAAAGAGTACTTATCCAATCTGATGCTAAGAAGTAAAATGGCAAAACACCCAGAAGAAATGTCCAAGTTGGTGACATAGTGTTAGTGAAAGAAGAAGATTTACCTAGAAGTCAATGGAAATTGGCAAAAGTTCTAGAAGTTCAAAAGGATGAAGACAAACTAGTAAGAAGAGTGTTATTACAAATAGGAGACTCAAACTTGACAAAAAAAGAAAACGTCTCACTACTCCACTCAAGTTGGAACGTTCCTATACAGAAGTTAGTTGTTCTACTTGAGAGTGATAAAAGACACTTGGAAGTTGAGAACATGATGGAAAATTCCTCAAATTCATGTTAAGTCCTACCACTAAGAACATAGAAATATAGGTAATTTTGGTGGGAGTGTAGCTGGCCAGCTAAAACCTGTCCTAGGTTGCTAATATAGCTTATGTGTTTATACAGCTAGACCTGCCAATAACCTTAATACAGTTCCTATGTTTATGTGTTAAATACAAAAGCAGAGTTATTTACAGTGACTTCATGTTTGGATGTCATATAACTGTTATATTTTGTGTTCACAGAAGAAGAAAAGATAGTATGCCTTTAAGATTCATTATATAATGTAAAGTAAGCTCAATGACAGAGCAGAAACAATAGAAAGCATAGAGTTAAACTGTTGTTGCTAAGCAGGAATCTTGACCAGCCTCACACAGCCCAGGAGTTTTGACCAATTACAGCCAGCCTCACACGCAGCTTGTGTGGGAAATCCCCCTAGCAGGAGCTGCTGGAATCATTATTCACCAGAGAGAGAAGCTGAACAGACACACACTCCACTAAGAGCTGTGTTTTATGGAAGGATGAGGCCAAAATAGGTATTTAAAACAGTTATATAATGTTTCTACTGTTAATATAGTGATTAGAACTGTATACTGAACTGGTTATATGTATGTTTACTTACAGTTCCACCATACAAACGAACTACTGATTCATACAATCATACAAGCCAAACAAATTGCATACAAATGTGAACTGCTCATACCAGATCATAAGCAATTGTATAGAGCAAACTGCAAACCAAGTAGAGCAAGTGAACTATTGGTTAACCTCAGATATACGTCTCAGAGAGATCATAAAGTGCTTAAATAACTTAAAGTGAGAGTACAGATACTCAAGAGAGAAATATATCCGACATTTTATGTTGAATGACAAGATTGAACAGTTGAACCACCATCTTATGATACCGCCATTTTATGATACTTTATTCAACACGTGTTTGTACATGGACTATCTGTGGTGGAGACGGCAGTGTTATAATATGAAGAAAAGTGGAAGTTATAAAGAAGTTATTTCAAGCATTTAGTGTGCTCTTTAAACCTACTGCTTCCATAGAACGTCGCTAGAGGAATTACAGAGTAATAGCCAGTCTGGTTAGACTAAAAAGTCAGAGATATCAAAAATCTTCCAATGCCACAGCGCAAAAGGCACTTCATAGTCTGCGCCTGCTACACTAGGGACAGTGATAGAAAATAGTGGTGATCACGAATTTCTCGAATTGCGAATTTTATCGCGAATATCGGCACTTTCGAGAATTCGCGAATATTTAGAATATCGAAAATTATATTCGTATCCGCGAATATTTTGTGTTTTGTTTTTAAAATACCAGGTTCATGCAAATTTTTATGCAAATATTTTAGGCGAATTTTCTGCGAATTTTCGCAATCAAGAAAATAATGCCTGGAGATCATGAATTCGCGAATTCTCGAATATATGGCGAATATTCGCGAAATATCGCAAATTCGAATATTGCCCCTGCCGCTCATCACTAATAGAAAAAAACTTCATTGTGATAATTTTTTTTGGTGCAGGGAAAGATTATTCAAGGTGTAGGGAAGGGATAGGAGGAATCATTCCACAGCATTTCTGTTGAACAGGGTTCAGGCTGTCACCTCCCCGGGTTCAGTCGGGGAGGTGACAGCCTGGATAATAGGAAACATTGCTATTTACACCTTGCAGCACTGACTGGAGATCCAAATTGCCTTTATTACAGCTCGGGTATTCCAGCAAAACCGTACTTAGGGTGTAAGTGCTGTTTGATACATGATACTTTTTATTTGCCCTAGAGCGGTGCAGTTATATGTTCTAAGCATTTTTTGGCTTGTATTAGTGGGGAAAAAGGGCTTATTAGCCGTTGTGTGGTGAAGTGCTAAAATTACAGCCCTTTTTGTCATGTATTAGTGGCAAGAGGAAAAGTTTAAAGCCCTTTTTTGCATGTATTAGTGGAAAAAGGAAAAATATATTTGCGCGCTCAGCAGTGCAGTTATCTGTTTAAGCCCTTTTTTGAGTGTATTAGTGGAAAAAGGAAAAATATCTTTGCCCCTTGATATATTCTAAGCCCAGTTTTGCCGTGTATTAGTAGCGAAATAAAAATATATTCGCCGTTCAGTGTTTCACATATCTGTTGAAAAGCCTTTTGTGTTGTGTAAAAGTTTAAATAAATTAGGGCCTAATTGCCGTTCTGCAGTGCAGGTGATACATTCTAAAGCCCAGTTGGCCGTGCATTAGTGGCGAAATATAAATATATTTGCCGTCCAGCGTTGCACTATCTGTTCAAAGCCTGTTGTGTTCTGTAAAAATAAAAAATAAACTAGGGCCTGGGGGCCGTGGCTAGCGGCTCATGGAGGCAGACATGTAATCCTGTGCTCCTGAGCCTTCAGCCTAACACCGGCTACAACTCGACCTAGTGCCCAGTTTCTGAGACCTCCGGAGGATGAAGTAAGCACACCACATCTGTGGAAGCAGCACACAGTCATGCCGAGGGGGAAAAAGACACCGCAGCCCTGTGAAACTCACCAGCTTCTTCCCCGCTGCGTGCGCGCTCCAAGATGGCGACTCCCGCTCATCTGACATGGAAGCGATGCCATCCCTTCTGGCTCATCAGCAACCTGCTTCCCCAGCGATTTCATTGATCAGAGGTACTCCTGCTTCCTCTCCCACATCGCTGTCCTCTGGTCATGACATCTCCCCTTCCCAGCACGATCAGAACATGCCCTTAGGGAAACAGCAGAGCAAGACAACACGCACTGCTAATAAAAGGGCAGAGCAGCCTGCATCTATTGCTGGATTATATCCTTTGGGGGTGATGCAGATAATGCTCCCCTTACAGATGCTGTAATGAGGGTATTAATGGCAGACCTACAGAAATTACTGCAAAAAAACCTGAAAGATGCAATTCTTCCAATTCAGCATGATATTCTTATTCCTGGGATCCAGGACTGCTCATGTAGAATCTAAAATGGCGGAATTAACTTCTGCCCACAACGTAATGTTGTGGACATTACAAATTCTCATGAGGAGGAAAAGCGGCTCTAACGCTAAAGATTGCTGACATTGAAGATTGCTCCCACAGGAATAATCTGCGGTTCCGTGGTATCTGGAATCCGTGCAGGGAAACGACCTTGCATTCTTCCTTAAAGAATTTTTTGCGTGCCTTTTACCTCAAGCACAACTGCAGACTTCTTATGATAGAGCGCACAGGCTCCCCAAGCCAAAATCATTACCTGCCTATACTCCACGTGATACCATTGCACGTATTCACTTTTTCCATGCCAAGGAGTAGATCTTGAAGGCCTCCAGAGATTCCCCTTCCTTGCCGGAGCATTTTAAGGACATCTCCATATTAGCTGACTTGTCAGCGGCCACCTTAGCAAGGTGTAGGGTATTTTCTTCGAGCACGCATTGTTGCGCAAGAAAGAATTTCCTACAAATGGGGTTTCCCCGTCAAAGCTGACTCATCTCTCCACGAAGGAGCCCCACACATGGCCTCCACTCCAGCTTCAGCACTGAAGCTGTGTCAGGAATGGGCTTAATTCGTTCAAGATCTTCAAAACGAGCGACCACAGTCATCGTCCTCTCCCGCGTTGATAAAGAGTGGTTAACGGTCGACCGTCGCAAGTGTCTAAGCTCTGTGTGAAATGTGGATGGGTGAGAAGTTTTACTCAAAGTTGTCCCATCCGAGGTGTTTTTCCAGTTCTCTGCGTTCTAGGCTGATCCTAGCTCGCGATTATGTTCTCGGTATTAACGTACAGTTCAGACCAAAAGTTTGGACACACCTTCTCATTCAAAGAGTTTTCTTTATTTTCATGACTATGAAAATTGTAGATTCACACTGAAGGCATCAAAACTATGAATTAAACACATGTGGAATTATATACATAAACAAGTGTGAAACAACTGAAAATATGTCATATCTAGGTTCTTCAAAGTAGCCACCTTTTGCTTTGATTACTGCTTTGCCACTCTTGGCATTCCTCTTGATGAGCTTCAAGAGGTAGTCCCCTGAAATGGTTTTCACTTCACATGTGTGCCCTGTCAGGTTTAATAAGTGGGATTTCTTGCCTTATAATTGGGTTTGGGACCAACAGTTGCGTTGAGGAGAAGTCAGGTGGATACACAGCTGATAGTCCTACTGAATAGACTGTTAGAATATGCTATTATGGCAAGAAAAAAGCAGCTAAGTAAAGAAAAACGAGTGGCCATCATTACTTTAAGAAATGAAGTTCAGTCAGTCAGCCGAAAAGTTGGGAAAACTTTGAAAGTAAGGGCTATTTGACCATGAAGAAGAGTGATGGGGTGCTGCGCCAGATGACCTGGTCTCCACAGTCACCGGACCTGAACCCAATCGAGATGGTTTGGGGTGAGCTGGACCGCAGCGTGAAGGGCAAAAGGGCCAACAGTGCTAAAGCATCTCTGGAACTCCTTCAAGAGTGTTGGAAGACCATTTCAGGGACTACCTCTTGAAGCTCATCAAGAAAATGCCAAGAGTGTGCAAAGCAGTAATCAAAGCAAAAGTGGCTACTTGAAGAACCTAAAATATGACATATTTTCAGTTGTTTCACACTTGTTTGCTATGTATATAATTCACATGTGTTAATTCATAGTTTTGATGCCTTCATAGTCATGAAAATAAAGAAAACTCTTTGAATGAGAAGGTGTGTCCAAACTTTTGGTCTGTACTGTATACTGACCCCAATGTTCAACTCGCTTTTTCAAACGATATGTTTTTTATTGTTCTGGTTTTTCCTATCCATTTACACTAAGGTGGTTCCCGCCCTTTAGCTCTCACAGTTTTGTTACTGTATTTGTCTCTATGTCAGTTTGCTACACCATCTTCTCCTTTACACTGATGTACTATGACCCTTTTATAGCGGTAACTGGGCCCTTGTCACATTGGTATAGCCCACTTGTAATTGAATTCTGTATCGCGCCTCCGTCCACCTTAAATTATGGTATTTAAGATTGTCTCATTAAACACAAGGGGACTAAACTCCCCCTACAAGCGATATTTATTATGGAAAGATGCGAAGCGTCATCAGGCTGACATAATTTGTGCGCAAGAAACGCACCTATTATCTCAGGACCTTCCTAGACTGAAGCATAAAAATTCCCCACATATATTCTCATCACCTGCAGTTGGGAGGAAGAAAAGGGATGTGTCTATTGCATTACGGGATTCCATAGCATTCACACTGGATAGGGTGGTGGTGGACAATGGTGGCAGATACATTATCGTGATAGGTCTAATTAACAATGTTTGCTATACAATTGTCTCACTTTATGCTCCTAATAAGCGACCATCTGCATTTTGCAATTCTCTCTTGTCAAATATTTCCAAAGAACACAAGGGTCCATTTCATACTAGTGGGAGATTCAATACTGTAGTGTGGCCTTCTATGGATTCTACCTCATTGACTACAACTCGAGAACCATCAGCGATATCTGAAACTGCACGCTCATATGATATGTATGATGTTTGGCGAATCCAGCACCCCACTGAACGCGATTTTACCTTTTTTTCCTCTGCCCATAAGGTTTACACCAGGATCGATTATTTTCTAGTACTGTCACGAGGGTATCAAGAGCCACGTCTGACTCCGTTATACCCGGGGTCAGGAAGTCGCAGCGGGTGGCTGCGCGCTCTATATCTAAAGATCACGGTGTTTCTTAGTTATTGTTTCTGTGTTTGCCTTGCTATCCTTTTTGTCTCTCTCAGGGATCCGTAGCTTCTCCTCCTCAGCTGTTTCTTGTCTGCCACTCCCTACCTCCTTATTTCTCCCTCACACTTCTCTAGTTGCCAGTTATAGAGCTTCCTGCCCTGGACATCTATTCTGACCCACTGGAGTGGTTAATCCTGGTTGTTGTTCCTGTGTGCTACCCTCCGGATCCCTGTTTGGCTTATTGGTTGTCTCCCTTTGTCGCCCACCTGGGAATATATGTTGAGTCTGTGTTGTCTGTCTCCCCTTGGGGTTTTCCTTAGAGTTAGTGGTGCGGACTAGTGTTCCCATCGCCCTGTTCACTACCTAGGGCTCAGCTCAGGGAAAGCCAGGGCTTTAGGCACGTGATCGGCGTACGGGTGAGGAACCCGTCTAGGGAGTCAGGGCAGCCAGGTGCCAGCCGCTAGGTGAGTCAGGGGTCACCATCTTCCTCTCACTTGGGCAGGGCCTTCCTCGTTCCCTCCCTCTGTGTCACGTATGTGATAGCCACGCCGACCGTGATATTATAACTGGCCCTTACTTTTTGAGAAAAAAATAAATAAAAAAATTTATATAATTTTTTATTTGTTGTTTTTTTTTTCTCTCTCTACTTAGAATCCAATATGGATCCTATTGATGCCTTGGCAGAACAGCTTCAAAGCCTGTCTTTGGAGGTGCAGGATTGAAGGCGTCTGTTCTCCAACAACAGCAGCAAATGCAGCAGACCGCACCCCCAGCGGTTGCTATGGGTAACCAGGTTGTCACTGAACCCAAGGTTGCTCTTCCCGACAGATTTTCTGGGGAAGGGACAATTTGCGACGTTCCGTGAGGCCTGCAAATTATATTTTAAGTTGCGCCCTTATTCCTCAGGTCATGAGAACAGCGGGTAGGGATTGTCATTTCCCTGCTTCAGGGGGATCCGCAATCCTGGGCGTTCTCGTTACCCCCTGGTCTCAGGCTCTTCGGTCAGTGGAAGGATTTTTTGGGCTTTGGGTCTCATATATGATGACCCTGACCGAGTCGCCCTGGCTGAGTCGAAGTTACGGAGACTCCTACAGGGAGATCGGTCAGCAGAGGAATATTGCTCAGAGTTCCGTAGGTGGGCTACGGATACTCAGTGGAACGACCCGGCTCTCAGAGTCAGTTCTGCTCTGGGTTATCTGAAAGGGTTAAGGATGCACTGGCGCCTGTATGAGACCCCCCTTTCCCTTGATGCTGTTATGTCCCTCTCTATCAGAATAGATAGACGTCTTAGGGAGAGATCGAAAATTCCGGAGCATTGGTTACCTCTCCCAAGCAACAGTCAGCCTGTACTGACTTAGATGAGCCTATGCAGCTAGGCGGAACTTCTCGTCAGGTCCGTCCTCCCGAGGTTCGCCGTAGGGGGGGGGGGCTTGTTTTTTCTGTGGGGGGAGGGGTCATTTCATTAATGTCTGTCCCTCCTTTCTCAAAAACAAAAGACCGTCGGAAAACTACTAACCCCGGGCTGTGCGGAGGATGTCAGCCGGGGGGTATACGTTTCCTCCATACGAACATCTCAATTTGTGTTACCAGCGGTCATTGTTTTTGGTGTTAAGACGGAGTCTATTTCTGTTTTTCTAGACAGTGAGCAGGGGTAAACTTGATTGATGCCAATTTTGCCCGCACTATGGGTTTGTCTCTCTGTACGCTGCAGAGACCTATTCCCGTATTCGCTATAGATTCTGCTCCTCTGTCTCAGAGAAACCTCACCCACATTGTTCGTAATTTACACCTTCGGGTAGGGGACCACCATAATGAGTGTCTTTCATGTTACCGTTCTGGAGGGCCTTCCCTCTCCGGTGGTATTGGTCTTCCCTGGTTGGTAGCGCACAATCTAATGGTGGATTGGCAGGCCAGGGGAGATATTGGAGTGGAGTGAGCATTGCAGAGAGAATTGCTTAAATAACAATTGCTTAATCGCCTCCATAGCTTCCCTACCTACATTTATTTCGACTTTGAGGACGTTTTTTTCTGAAAAGGGTTGTCAGAAACTACCACCTCATCGTCCTTATGATTGCCCGGTTAACCTGAATTCCCGGGGCATCATTACCCAAGTCCAGGTTGTATAATCTTTCGGGTCCCGAGAGACAAGCCATGAAAGATTATATCTCCGAGAGTCTGGCTAAGGGACACATCAGACCCTCTTCTTCACCCGTGGCTGCAGGGTTTTTCTTGTTAAAAAGAAAGATGGGGGCCTGCGTCCTTGCTTAGATTTCCGTGAGTTAAAACAGATAACCATCCGTGACCCATACCCTCTTCCTCTCATTCCTGACCTTTTTAATCAGATTGCGGGTGCTAAGTGGTTCTCCAAACTTGATCTTAGGGGGGCCTACAATCTGATTCGTATCAGGGAAGGGGATGAGTGGAAGACAGCTTTTAACACCCCTGAGGGGCATTATGAAAATCTAGTTATGCCTTTCGGTCTGACCAATGCCCCTGCTGTCTTCCAACATTTCGTTAATGATATTTTTAGTCATCTCATCGGCAGGTTTGTAGTCATATACCTAGATGATATCTTAATTTATTCAGCTGATCTGAAAACACATGAGGTGCATGTCAGGCAAGTACTGCAGGTCCTACGGACGAATAAATTATATGCGAAAATTGAAAAATGTGTCTTCGCTGTTCAGGAATTACAGTTCCTGGGATATCTATTATCTGCTTCAGGTTTCCGCATGGATCCTGGGAAGGTCCAGGCAATTTTAGATTGGGATCTTCCTGAGAACCTTAAAGCCCTACAACGGTTTTTTGGGTTTCGCTAATTTCTATAGAAAGTTCATTAAAAATTATTCAGTGATCCGTTAAACCCCTTACCGACATGACTAGGAAGGGGACGGATTTTTCCAAATGGTCTGACGCCGCTAAAGATGCATTTTCCTCTCTAAAGGAGAGGTTTACCTCGGCACCTGTCTAATTCAACCTGATGTCTCCCAGCCTTTTATTGTCGAGGTAGATGCGTCAGAGGTGGGAGTGGAGCTGTAATTGTCTCAGGGTCCGTCTCCTGGCAAATGGCGTCCCTTGCGCTTTCTTTTCCAAAAAATTATCTTCTGCGGAGAAGAATTATGATATTGGAAATAGGGAACTGTTGGCGATTAAACTGGCGCTTGAAGAGTGGCGTCACTTCTTAGAGGGAGCAATCCACCCCGTCATGGTGATTACGGATCACAAGAACCTTCTGTACCTAGAATCGGCTAAACGTCTCACCTCTAGACAAGCTAGGTGGTCGCTATTCTTTACCAGATTTAACTTTGTAATCACCTATCGTCCTGGGGCAAAAGAATACCAAGGCAGACGCATTATCTCGTAGTTTCCCTGGAGGGGGTAATGTTTGTGATCCGGTACCTATTTTACAAAGAGGAGTGGTTGTCTCTGCTGTACACTCTGTTCTAGAGGAAAGGTGTTAGAGGCTCAGGGGGACGCCCCGGCCTCTTGCCCCTCAGAGAAATTGTTTTGTACCGTTAAACCTGCGTCTTGAATTATTAAAAGAACATCATAATTCGGCACTTGCTGGACACCCGGGTAGTAAAGCAACCTTGGAGCTTTTATCTCGTCGTTTTTGGGTGGCCAAGGGTTGCGTCAGGATGTAAGGATTTCGTGTCTACTTGTTCTACTTGTGCACGCGCCGAAAGTCTCTCATACACGTCCAGCAGGGTCTTTATTGCCACTTTTCATCCCCAATAGGCCATGGACACATCTGTCAATGGATTTCATCACTGACTTACCGTTGTCGGCGGGTAAAACAGTTATCTTGGTAGTAGTAGACAGGTTTAGCAAAATGGTACACTTTATTGCGCTACCGCACTTCCTAATGCTAAAACTCTCGCTCAGGTGTTTATCAGTGAAATCGTGAAGCTTCACGGGGTCCCTTCCGATGTGGTTTCGGATCGGGGAACCCAGTTTATTTCTAAGTTTTGGAAAGCTTTTTGTTCCCGTTTGGGGGTTCACTTGTCCTTTTCCTCAGCTTTCCATCCTCAGTCGAATGGACAGACTGAGCGTACCAACAAAACCTAGAAACATATTTAAGGTGTTTTTGTGTCTGAAAACCAAGAGTTGTGGTCATCATATTTACCGTTAGCTGAGTTTGCCATAAATAATCATTATCAGGAGTCAACTGGCAAGTCACCATTCCTTGGTGCATACGGTTTTCGTCCCCAATTTTGTACTTTCAAAGAGGGGGGTGTCTTCTGGGGTTCCCGAAGAGGAAAGGTTTTCTTCATCTCTTTCATCGGTATGGCAGAAGGTGCAAGTTAACTTGAAAAAAGATGAGTGGTAAATATAAATGCATGGCCGATAAGAAACGGTCGCCAGGTCCGGACCTAGGAGTGAATGACTATGTGTGGTTGTCTACTAGGAATATTAAGTTGAAGGTTCCTTTTTGGAAACTGGGTCCTAGGTTCATTGGTCCCTATAAAATAGTAGCCGTCATTAACCCTGTGGCTTTTCGCCTGGAGCTACCTCAGACTTTTAAGATCCATAACGTCGTCCATAATCGTTACTCAAGAAGTATGTTCCACCTCTAGAACCATCGCCGCTGCCACCTCCTCCTGTTATTGTGGATGGTAATCTGGAGTTTCAAATAGCCAGAATTGTTGATTCTCGTCGGGTCCGCCGCTCTCTTCAGTATCTTGTGCATTGGAGGGGTTACGGTCCCGAGGAAAGAATGTGGGTTCCAGCGTCAGAGGTAAACGCCAACAGATTAATTCAGACTTTCCATGCCTCTCATCCGGAGAGACCTGGTCCTGAGTGTCCGGATGCCCCTCGTGAAAGGGGGGGTACTGTCACGAGGGTATCAAGAGCCACGTCTGACTCCGTTATACCCGGGGTCAGGAAGTCGCAGCGGGTGGCTGCGCGCTCTATATCTAAAGATCACGGTGTTTCTTAGTTATTGTTTTCTGTGTTTGCCTTGCTATCCTTTTTGTCTCTCTCAGGGATCCGTAGCTTCTCCTCCTCAGCTGTTTCTTGTCTGCCACTCCCTACCTCCTTATATTCTCCCCTCACACTTCTCTAGTTGCCAGTTATAGAGCTTCCTGCCTGGACATCTATACTGACCCACTGGAGTGGTTAATCCTGGTTGTTGTTCCTGTGTGCTACCCTCCGGATCCCTGTTTGGCTTATTGTTGTCTCCTGTTGTCGCCCACCTGGGAATATATGTTGAGTCTGTGTTGTCTGTCCTCCCCTTGGTGTTTTCCCTTAAAGTTAGTGGTGCGGACTAGTGTTCCCATCGCCCTGTTCACTACCTAGGGCTCAGCTCAGGGAAAGCCAGGGCTTTAGGCACGTGATCGGCGTACGGGTGAGGAACCCGTCTAGGGACGTCAGGGCAGCCAGGTGCCAGCCGCTAGGTGAGTCAGGGGTCACCATCTTCCCTCTCACTTGGGCAGGGCCTTCCTCGTTCCCTCCCTCTGTGTCACGTATGTGATAGCCACGCCGACCGTGATAAGTACATAGGCAAATACTTTCTCGTGTTGCCTCTACGGCAACTCTTACAATCACCTGGTCCGATCACGCACCTATAATTATGTCAATAAATGAACAATACCCCATTCCGTCTGGAAACGTAACAATTACATTTTGCAAAGCCCACGTTACTCTCCCCAAACTACCCAATGCTTGCAAAATTACTTTCAAGATAATGATAACGGTCAGACCTCTGATATTCTATGGTGTGCTATGACAGCAACTCTCAGAGGCCATTTTATTAAACAATCCTCCTATGACAAAAAATACAGATCCCAAACTCTGCTTCAGCTGCAATCCCAATTAGCGGACCTCCCTCGCTTGAATAAAATTAATTACTCCCCTAGCAGAGCAGCTGAAATCACATTAATCCACTCTGACCTACACAAACTTAACGCTTATCAATATGATCTCATGTTGAGAAGACTTAAGCTCCATCATTATTGGCAAGGCAACAAAAGGAGGAGCTTTACTAGCTAAACAATTGAAATCCCGTATCACTAAATCCAAAATTCCCTTTCTATGCCGCCCAGATGGTTCAAGGGTGTTTGTGTCATGACCATGGTCATGGTCGTGACTCTGGATCCGCATGCAGTTGCCTGCGGTTTGGTTTTATTGTTCAACCACTGGTGAGTGCTGGTAATATGTTGCCTCACGTGTGGTTGCCGCTGGCAACATGATTGCTAGGCAGCTTGCTGTCAAGTGCATGCGGTTACACCTGGTTGGGTGTGTGTGTATGTATGCACTTTGTATGTCTGGTGTGCACGAGGTTTATGTAGGTGTGCACTGTGACACTTCCCTTCACTGTGGCTGCCCGTGGCAACGTTTGGTATTGTGTACATGTGGTGGCAGTGTCTCGGTCTTCTGGCTGACTCCCAGGACATGGTTGCCACGCATGTCGTTGCCTGCGGTAATAGCTGCAGTGTGATGTTTATTTGGACACTTCCCCTTTAAGTGGCTTTTTCCCTTGCCTGGTGTAGGAAGGGTTAACTCCTTTCTTAGTTTGTGAACACTGGGTGTGTGTGTGGGTGTGGCCACTTGGGGCTATTTAGCTCCTGCTGGATGCCAGACTCTGAGGGGTACTTCAGCCATGGTTAGCTGAAGTCATCCTCCTGGCTAATACCATCTGTCAGTGAGGGCCACCCTTGTGGTTATAAAATTATGTTACATGGTGTTATGAAGGTGTGTGTGTGGGTTCCTTGTTATTGCAGCTTATGGTCCTGGGTTCCTGTGTGATGTGTGGTGTGTGCTGTGTTCGTTTGTGTTCTGGACAGCAGCACTTGCACATGAGTTCCAGGCTTTGTTGTCTGTGACAGGTGAGTGTGTTGTTTGTTGCATTTACCTGCAATTACCATAAGTTGTTTCTGTTCCCCTTGTAGCTTGGCCACTTTAGACTCCTGTTTCTCCGTGTCCAGGGGGAACGGGCTGTCTACCCAGCTCCTAGTTCAGGGATCAGCGGAGGGTCAGTAGGGATCCGAGGTTCCTGAGCATGAGCCCTCCTACCTACAAGGGCGGCTCATGCAGCTAGGAGTCAGGGTCAGAATAGGGAAGCTCTAGGAGGTGACCTGCTCCCTATTGTTGTGCCTTTTCTTAGGTAAATGCATTGATATCCAATTTATTCTAGTCAAGATGGATATTTATTACCTTTAAGAGCCATGCTCGACTATAGTTACAATTTAGTATGTCTTGAGTAGGCCAAATTAAGGTCACACAAAGGTTTCTACTTCAGTGTTATTCTTCTAATGAATATACCAGTCTGAGAAGAGGCCTCCTTGTCTACTTTTAAATTTATGACGGGAGATAAAGATGAGCTCTATGCAGCTGGTGATAATTACCTATACAATTAGGCATTTATTAATGAAGCAAAATATATAATATGTATGTATTCATTTAATGAGCCCTAGTTAATCCTTAGCATAAGACAATCAGTAGGACATATATATATTTGTTTATATTATATTGTTATATGTTACGAAGACAACACGTATCCAGTATATTGTATATATTTCTCATTAGAAGAGTGTCTGTGAAGATGTGTGTTTTGTAACAATTAATCACATCTTTGGTATGACAGAGGAGGTACTGATATCTCTGTGAGAAAACAAGGCCATTTACGATCCATAAATTAGCAGTGTGAGAAACGTTTAAAGAGACGCCTAGAGGTCTGTCTCTAATTGCTACAAGTGTCAGAATTAATCCCTATGGCTTTGAATTAAATCAAATGTATATTCAGACTTACATAAGTTAACCCTTTATACTATGATGCAGATAGCTTATACAGCAGTGCCACCTAGGTATCAGTAGTTGACATTACAACAGTAGCAAAAGTGCATTCTGGGTAGGGTTATGAAGTCACATTTTTATCAATGGTCACGCCTATCCGACAATGATTGAAAAGTTCCAAACTAGGAAGGTGTGTCTAACTGATAAGTTTGTGATCATAAGCCATACGCAGGGGGTAGAGAGAAAGGAGAAAAAGAAAAGGGAGAAAAGGAGAGGGGAGAAGTTGAGATCTATCAAGATGAAAGCCATGGTGAGATGTGCTATGGACCACCCAGCTTTCCTAGGAGCAGAAGTGAGATTCCTACTAGGACTTGGTAAGAGACACAGAAAATGATATTTCATTTTATTAAGACTAATTTGATAGTGTGGGTGAAATTATACCATCTAGATTGGCGAATAAATAAATAATTAAATTAATTGATCATCTCCATGTTGAGATGTAGTCTTAGGATATTGTGAGGCTTCATTCTACCTGCAGAAGAATCTAGACTCATAATCTAGCAAAGCATTAAATAATTGCTTTTATATATATATATATATATATATATATATATATATATTGATAGAACATTCTTCGCCAAGCTAAGTGATGGATTCCCACAGGAAAGACTTATTTCAAGTCCTCCCCGTTTAAGATCCTAGATCCCTGTTATTTGTCTTAATAGTCTTACCAAAGTCATATATGTGAAAATAGTCCAGGATGGGGCCGAAGGATACAGTTATCTCTTCTAAGTTATATCTTTGAATGGATTTTCCCATCTTGAAGTCATGTAATGTGTAGTTGGTTAGGGGGGGGCAGAATGTATTTAGCATTCTATAATGATGTCTAGGATTAGACATGCCCATCCTGATATCATGAGGTTTTCTCTGAACAGAAGTATTGTATATAACTTATGTTCATATTTTGATATCCTAACCTATTAATAGCTTGGTTATAATGTGACAAGTTATTTCCACTCACATGTATTGTTAAGCTTGTAATGCTTTATATTAACGCTATATATATTCATTTGCATGTATCATTGTGTTTATTTACTTATATATGTTTATAACCTTGTAACCAATAAATCTGCATATTTTTATAATACCTGTGTATTATTGTATAATGCAGAACTACATTTTATCATTAACATCATCTCACGTCAAAAAGAACTTATTTATCTGAGGAAATAGTCGGACTCAGATGTGAATTGTATCAATTAGGTTGTCTACAATTCACCAGGTCATGATTTTAAGAATTTATGACAAATTTTATAAATTTTATTTTTTTATGATTAATTATTTTTACGACCATAATTAATAATTCTTAATTGAATTATTACCACCCGACATAAATGAAGGCCCCAGTGAGATATGATTGATGAGATGACATATTAATGATAAATTGTCATGTATATTGTTGCTGGCATTAGAATGCTACAGCCAGATCACGTTTACAACCCTTAGAAGGGCGTGGTCTATACTGTAGGAGAGTACCTGGGGTGGTGGTAAACGGGAGGTACGTGCCAGCGGGGGTCCTGGCCCCGCTGGAGTAAGAGCCGGAAAAGTGCATTTTGCAGCGGTTACGCTGTTAGCAACGGATCCGGGCCGGCTCTTATTGGGAGCAGGCAGATATGCGGGCGGGTGCCTGTCTCCCCACGGTCCAGGCCAGGTTTTGCAGGGAAGGGTTAAAACCTGACCAGCAACAAGGGTGTGGTGCTCAGTGTGGAGCTTCTGTGTTCTCTGGCTGTGAGAGTGAGGAGTGGAGGTGAGCTGGGCTGCGTGCTGAGGCTTGTAAAGGAGTGTGCAGGGACCCGCAGCTGAATCCAGGAGGGATCCATGTCCTGTGGCTAGGAGCCGGACCCATGGACTTACTTCCCCAAGGAGAAAAGGTGACATTACTCCTGGCTTTAAATAGACTTTGCTTTATGTGACTGAAACAGGCCTCAAGCAGCCTGCAGCAGGGACTTGCTGTGTTTGAACTATTATTTTGCTGTGTGTGACCACCCTCCCTGTGAATTGCACCGTCTTTCACAAATATGCACCGTGTGAATAAACAAAGCATTGTGTTTTACACTAAGACCGGTCTGTGATGCCTCTATACTGCACTCGCTACCACTGCCTACCAGAGCGGATCCCCACAATTGGTGGCTTCAGCGGGCAAACAGCAGTGAGGCCGAAAAATTGTGTTGTTTGAACTGTACGTCATATATTAAGCCGGCAAGTTTTGTGGCTCCAGATAAGATGGAGGAAGCCATTAGACACTTGGTGCAAAGTAATGAGGAGACTACTCGGAGACATGAGGAAGCCCTGAGAGACCAGCGGCAGTTAAATAGTCTTCTGGCCCAGCAACTGGCGACTATGCAGGAATCCATGCGTGTGTTACAACAACAAACCGTCCCAGGGGGAACCGCAGTCCTACCTGCTGCCCGGGATAAGGTGCGCTCAGCGTTAAGAAAGATGGGCCCCGAGGATGATATCGAGGCGTTCCTGATGGTCTTCGAACGCACTGCGGAACAAGAAAGGTTACCTGCAGAACAGTGGGCCGAAGTAGTAGCACCATTTTTAGTGGGAGACGCACAAAAGGCCTACTTCGACCTCAGTCAGGAGGAAGCCAAGAGCTATAAGAGGCTGAAGGGGGAGGTGTTGGCTCGTCTTGGGGTTAATACCTATGTGCGTGCAAATCGAGTCTACCAGTGGGCCTTCTCTGAGTCCCGGCCTGCTCGGTCCCAGGCCTATGACCTGTTACACCTAGTAAAAAAATGGCTGCAGCCTGAGACATTGAGCCCCTCGCAGATGGTGGAACGGGTGGTGGTCGATCGTTTGGTGCGGACCCTGCCAAGGGCCATACAGCGCTGGGTTGGTCAGGGAGACCCCGGCAACCTGGATCAGTTAGTAAGCCTAGTCGAGAGGTATGTGGCGACCCAGGACTTGGTGCGGGACTCAACGCAGGTACGGGAATCCCGTCAGGCTCCCTCACAGGCTAGGGATCCGGAAAAAGGGACCCAACTACAAAGGGGGGTGAAGGCTAGTCCTACTCCAGGGAAGAGAGACCGGGGAGGGACCACGGGGATTCAATGTTGGCACTGCCACGGCCTGGGACATAGGGCAGCGAACTGTCCTCAAACACCTGAACCCATGGACTGCGGGTTCGCTCGCCGGTCCTCTTTCTTTGCCCGGCCTGTATGTACCGCAGATGCCTGGCCGGACGCCAATATGCCACCTCTGTGCCAAGTCTTGATCGATGGGCATCCGATTAATGCTTTGCTGGACTCTGGGAGCCTGGTAACCCTAGTGCATGAGTCCTTAGTGTCTGAGACACTCCCAGAGAAGCAAACCCTGTCCATTGTCTGTATCCATGGGGATCGCCGGGAGTACCCCACTGCCAGGGTTACCATGTCCGTGTTGGGCAAAGAGGTGCAGCATGTCGTCGGAGTGGGACGCCAAATCCCTTATGCCGCCATACTGGGAATGCAAAAGAACAAACCACGTCCCACGGCGCAAATTACCGTCAGCCAGTCACCAGGATCAAGAAGGAATCTTTTATTGCAGCGATACAACGCGTTTCGGGGAATCACTCCCCTTCATCAGGTACAAAAAAAGCTGCAGCTTTTTTTGTACCTGATGAAGGGGGAGTGATTCCCCGAAACGCGTTGTATCGCTGCAATAAAAGATTCCTTCTTGATCCTGGTGACTGGCTGACGGTAATTTGCGCCGTGGGACGTGGTTTGTTCTTTTGCATCATCATCTTCTTGGGGGCTCCAGGCTTCTCCTTTTGAAGATCTCTTGTGGTCCCGTGGCTGCAGACCGCCATATCCAGACGTCCAGACTTGTTTGAAAATACCTGCAATAGTGTTGTGCCTACATTTGCACAACCACACAAGGTGAGCCTTACCATCTTTCTCCGTATATTACTATACACTCACAGAATTACCCTATGGTGCGCCCATCTGTTTTGTTACAGATTTTAAAAAAAGTAGCCTGCTATATTACAGCCATACTGGGAAGGGATTTTCCTTTATTCTGGACTCTATGGAAGAGCGATATGCCTTCCCTTAGGGACAGACGACAATCTGGCCCAGTGCCCGAGGATCCCGATGCGGGGATACCAGCCGTAGGGGTCACCACATCACCTGTAGAGTGTCATCCCGATAGGTTTCCCCTAGAGGTGTTGGCAGGCGAATCCGTTGAAACCCCGTCCATCCCGGACCTGGAGGTATCCCGTGACACGTTCGGGACCGCCCAGCTCCAGGATCCGACATTATTGCGGGCGAGGGAAGGGGTGACAGTGGTAAATGGGGTGGCTCAGCACCCAGGGGCCGACTCGGTGTTTCCCCATTTAGCTTTTAACCAGGACCTGCTGTATAGGGTGGACAAAGTGCAGCACGAGGTAGTGGAGCAGCTGGTGGTACCCCAGCCATACCGCCGTGTGGTACTGGACTTGGCCCACTCCCACGTGCTGGGAGGACACTTGGGCGTAAAAAAAAAACAAGAGCGGATTCTGCAAAGGTTCTATTGGCCCGGGGTTTATGAGGAGGTCAAAAGGTTTTGCCAATCCTGTCCAGTGTGTCAGATGACGATCCCCCAACCCCACTATCGCAGTCCCCTAGTACCCATGCCCATCATTGAGGTCCCCTTCGAAAGAATAGGGATGGATCTGGTAGGCCCCATAAACAAGTCGGCCAGAGGGCACCAGCATATCTTGGTGGTCTTAGACTATGCCACCAGATATCCTGAAGCGATCCCACTACGTCATACTTCAGCTAAGCTCATAGCTAAAGAACTCATGGGCATGTTCGCAAGAGTGGGGATTCCAAAAGAGATCCTGACCGACCAGGGGACACCCTTCATGTCTAAGGTGACGAGGGAGCTCTGCAAGCTTTTAGGGGTTAAACGGTTACACACGTCCGTATACCATCCTCAAACCGACGGACTAGTGGAGCGCTTTAACAAAACCCTAAAAACTATGCTTAAAAGAACCGTAGCCAAAGACGGAAAGGATTGGGACTTGTTGCTGCCGTACGTATTGTTCGCAGTGCGAGAAGTGCCCCAGGCCTCTACGGGATTCTCGCCCTTCGAGCTATTGTACGGTCGACGGCCAAGAGGGTTGCTGGACATCGCTAAAGAGGCATGGGAGAAACAGCCCACCCCACACAAGAGTATTATAGAGCATATAGAAAAGATGCAGGACCGTATCGAGACAGTCCTACCAATCGTCCGGGAACACATGGAGGCCGCCCAACTGGCACAGAGCCGGGTATACAACCGGAGTGCCCAGGTCCGGACATTTAACCCGGGTGACCGGGTACTGGTGCTAGTCCCCACCATTGACAGTAAGTTTTTGGCACGGTGGCAAGGTCCCTACGAGGTGAAAGAGAAGGTAGGGCCAGTGAATTACAAGATATCTCAGCCAGGCCGGCGGAAGCCAGAGCAGGTATATCATGTAAATTTACTGAAATCGTGGAGAGATAGGGAGTGTCTCATTGGGGACGGCCCAAGCACTGTCTTGTCTGCGGGGAAGATCCCAGCTCCACCCGAGGTCCCGGAGGGCACCTCCACGGTAAAGATAGCGGGTGGTCTGTCGACCAAACAAGCTCAGGAAGCCAAAGAGTTGGTGAGTCAAAATAGGGACGTGTTCTCTGAGCTTCCTGGTCGAACTTCCGTAGTCCGACATGACATCGTCACCGAGCCCCACGTCAGGGTACGGTTAAAGCCGTATCGTTTACCGGAGGCCCGGCGACAGGCCATTTCAGAAGAAGTAAGGTCGATGTTGAGGTTAGGGGTGATTGAGGAGTCAAGGAGCGAGTGGGCCAGCCCCATAGTCCTCATCCCAAAACCTGACGGTACTCTGCGCTTCTGCAATGACTTTAGAAAGCTCAACGAAGTGTCGAAATTCGATGCCTACCCCATGCCCCGGGTAGACGAGCTCATAGAACGGCTAGGGAAAGCTCGCTATTTCTCGGTCCTCGACCTCACAAAAGGATATTGGCAGGTGCCTCTCACGGAGGCGGCAAAGGAGAAGACTGCCTTTGTCACCCCCGAGGGGTTATTTCAGTACCAAGTTTTGCCCTTTGGCCTGCATGGCGCTCCAGCCACCTTCCAGCGATTGATGGACGTCATACTACGGCCCCATCGTCCATATGCTTCGGCATATCTAGATGACATCATCGTGTTTAGCCAGGACTGGGAGAGTCACCTGCCCAAGGTACAGGCCGTAGTCGATTCACTTAGGAAAGCCTACGTTCGTTCCTAGGGATGATAGGATATTACAGGCGCTTTATCCCCAACTTTGCCACAGTAGCGGCCCCATTGACAAGACTTTTAAAGGGGAGGAAGACTGTGATGGTCCGCTGGGATGAGCAGGCGGAAGAGGCGTTCTCCCGTTTGAGGTCGGCTCTGTGTGGGTCCCCGGTTTTGGTGACACCAGACTTCACACGGGAATTTGTTGTTCAGACGGACGCCTCTGGAGTGGGCCTAGGGGCAGTACTCTCTCAGGAAATCAGTGGGGAGGAACACCCTGTTGTCTTCCTGAGTCGCAAACTCACCCCAGCGGAAACCAGGTACAGCGTGATAGAGAGAGAATGCCTGGCCATTAAGTGGGCCCTCGAGTCCCTTAGGTACTATCTGTTAGGGAGAAGGTTCCGTCTGGTGACCGACCATTCCCCTCTTCAGTGGATGAGCCGGGCCAAGGAGGGGAGTGCCCGGGTCACCAGGTGGTTCTTATCCCTCCAGAATTTTAAGTTCAGTGTCGAACACAGGGCAGGCCGCTTACAGGGGAATGCGGATGCCCTGTCCCGGGTACACTGTTGTACGTGTGTCCAACCGCTCAGGATTGAACAGGGTGTGCAACCCTTCAGGATTGAACAAAGGGGGGGGATATGTAGCAGAGTACCTGGGGTGGTGGTAAACGGGAGGTACGTGCCAGCGGGGGTCCTGGCCCCGCTGGAGTAAGAGCCGGAAAAGTGCATTTTGCAGCGGTTACGCTGTTAGCAACGGATCCGGGCCGGCTCTTATTGGGAGCAGGCAGATATGCGGCGGGTGCCTGTATCCCCACGGTCCAGGCCAGGTTTTGCAGGGAAGGGTTAAAACCTGACCAGCAACAAGGGTGTGGTGCTCAGTGTGGAGCTTCTGTGTTCTCTGGCTGTGAGAGTGAGGAGTGGAGGTGAGCTGGGCTGCGTGCTGAGGCCTGTAAAGGAGTGTGCAGGGACCCGCAGCTGAATCCAGGAGGGATCCATGTCCTGTGGCTAGGAGCCGGACCCATGGACTATCTTCCCCAAGGAGAAAAGGTGACATTACTCCTGGCTTTAAATAGACTTTGCTTTATGTGACTGAAACAGGCCTCAAGCAGCCTGCAGCAGGGACTTGCTGTGTTTGAACTATTATTTTGCTGTGTGTGACCACCCTCCCTGTGAATTGCACCGTCTTTAACAAATATGCACCGTGTGAATAAACAAAGCATTGTGTTTTACACTAAGACCGGTCTGTGATGCCTCTATACTGCACTCGCTACCACTGCCTACCAGAGCGGATCCCCACAATACATATTCAATATTACTGTCCTGGTACTGAAGGGGTTAAGCCCATACTAGAACCGCAGATGAGTTGTTGCAGTAAAGTGTTATTACACGAATGCAATCAGTGCATGACATGTAAATCAACTCAGGAGTTGTTTGTCTATGCTAAACACAATTGATGTTTTTGTATCGCCAGAAATTAATAGTAAATTGTCCCAAGATAGGGAACAGATGTAGGTCTCATTAGCCTAGGCGGTACAGGGTCCGGTTCTAGTCCTTTGTTTGACTCAGGAATAGGGATGAGCGAACCCAAACTGTATAGTTCGGGTTCGTACCGAATTTTGGGGTGTCCGTGACACGGACCCGAACCCGCACATTTTCGTAAAAGTCTGGGTTCGGGTTCGGTGTTCGGCGCTTTCTTGGCGCTTTTTGAAAGGCTGCAAAGCAGCAAATCAACAAACATCATACTACTTGCCCCAAGAGGCCATCACAGCCTTGCCTACTATTGGCATGGCTGTGATTGGCCAGTGCAGCATGTGACCCAGCCTCTATATAAGCTTGGGTCACGTAGCGCTGCACGTCACTCTGCTGATACAAGTGTAGGGAGAGGTTGCAGCTGCGACGTTAGGGCGAGATTAGGCAGTGATTAACTCCTCCAAAAGACTTCATTCAGTGATCGATCTACAGCTGTGGATCATTGAACTGCTGCTATTCAATTGGTCAGTGTTTTTAGGGTGCCCAGAGCGTTTTTCAGTCACTTTTTTCTGGGGTGATCGGCGGCCATTTTGTGGCTTGCTTGTGCGCCAGCACAAGCTGCCACCAAGTACATTTAACCATCAATAGTGTGGTTATTTTTTGCTATATCCTACATCAGGGTCAAGCTTTCATCAAGTGCATTTAACCATCAATAGTGTGGTTATTTTTTGGCCATATACTACATCAGGCGCAAGCTGACCTTGTCACCCAAGTGCATTAAACCATCAATAGTGTGGTTATTTTTTGCTATATCCTACATCAGGGTCAAGCTTTCATCAAGTGCATTTAACCATCAATAGTGTGGTTATTTTTTGGCCATATACTACATCAGGGGCAAGCTGACCTTGTCACCCAAGTGCATTTAACCATCAATAGTGTGGTTATTTTTTGCTATATCCTACATCAGGGTCAAGCTTTCATCAAGTGCATTTAACCATCAATAGTGTGGTTATTTTTTGGCCATATACTACATCAGGGGCAAGCTGACCTTGTCACCCAAGTGCATTTAACCATCAATAGTGTGGTTATTTTTTGGCCATATACTACATCAGGGGCAAGTTGAGCCTGTCACCCAGCGCCTAAAAAATAGGCCTCACATTTATATTAATCCAAATCTGTCATTACTGCTTTAGCTGGTCAAGTTATTTAGTGTCCGTCAAAGCACAGTTTTTGTTCTGGGATTGAAAAACAATTCCCAAATTTGCAATTCTCAAAATTAGTGGTTTCTGCTGTATCAGGCCTACTTTAAATCTATCCCTAAAAGGGTATATTAGATTCAAGGTGCTGATATGGTAATTCTCAAGAACTTCACACACATGCTACAGTGCAGATCCAAGTCTAATTCTGTGATTAAATGTATACCTGTCACCCGGCGCCTAAAAAATAGGCCTCACATTTATATTCATCCAAATCTGTACTGTTTTAGCTGGTCAAGTTATTTTTACTGTCCGTCAAAGCACAGTTTTTGTTCTAGGTTGAAAAACAATTCCCAAATTTGCAATTCTCAAAATTAGTGGTTTCTGCTGTATCAGGCCTACTTTAAATCTATCCCTAAAAGGGTATATTAGATTCAAGGTGCTGATAGGGTAATTCTCAAGAACTTCACACACACGCTACAGTGCAGATCCAAGTCTAATTCTGTGATTAAACGTATACCTGTCACCCAGCGCCTAAAAAATAGGCCTCACATTTACACTGCGTGCAGAATTATTAGGCAAATGAGTATTTTGACCACATCATCCTCTTTATGCATGTTGTCTTACTCCAAGCTGTATAGGCTCGAAAGCCTACTACCAATTAAGCATATTAGGTGATGTGCATCTCTGTAATGAGAAGGGGTGTGGTCTAATGACATCAACACCCTATATTAGGTGTGCATAATTATTAGGCAACTTCCTTACCTTTGGCAAAATGGGTCAAAAGAAGGACTTGACAGGCTCAGAAAAGTCAAAAATAGTGAGATATCTTGCAGAGGGATGCAGCACTCTTAAAATTGCAAAGCTTCTGAAGCGTGATCATCGAACAATCAAGCGTTTCATTCAAAATAGTCAACAGGGTCGCAAGAAGCGTGTGGAAAAACCAAGGCGCAAAATAACTGCCCATAAACTGAGAAAAGTCAAGCGTGCAGCTGCCAAGATGCCACTTGCCACCAGTTTGGCCATATTTCAGAGCTGCAACATCACTGGAGTGCCCAAAAGCACAAGGTGTGCAATACTCAGAGACATGGCCAAGGTAAGAAAGACTGAAAGACGACCACCACTGAACAAGACACACAAGCTGAAACGTCAAGACTGGGCCAAGAAATATCTCAAGACTGATTTTTCTAAGGTTTTATGGACTGATGAAATGAGAGTGAGTCTTGATGGGCCAGATGGATGGGCCCGTGGCTGGATTGGTAAAGGGCAGAGAGCTCCAGTCCGACTCAGACGCCAGCAAGGTGGAGGTGGAGTACTGGTTTGGGCTGGTATCATCAAAGATGAGCTTGTGGGGCCTTTTCGGGTTGAGGATGGAGTCAAGCTCAACTCCCAGTCCTACTGCCAGTTTCTGGAAGACACCTTCTTCAAGCAGTGGTACAGGAATTGGTCTGCATCCTTCAAGAAAAACATGATTTTCATGCAGGACAATGCTCCATCACACGCGTCCAAGTACTCCACAGCGTGGCTGGCAAGAAAGGGTATAAAAGAAGAAAATCTAATGGCATGGGCTCCTTGTTCACCTGATCTGAACCCCATTGAGAACCTGTGGTGCATCATCAAATGTGAGATTTACAAGGAGGGAAAACAGTACACCTCTCTGAACAGTGTCTGGGAGGCTGTGGTTGCTGCTGCACGCAATGTTGATGGTGAACAGATCAAAACACTGACAGAATCCATGGATGGCAGGCTTTTGAGTGTGCTTGCAAAGAAAGGTGGCTATATTGGTCACTGATTTGTTTTTGTTTTGTTTTTGAATGTCAGAAATGTATATTTATGAATGTTGAGATGTTATATTGGTTTCACTGGTAAAAATAAATAATTGAAATGGGTATATATTTGTTTTTTGTTAAGTTGCCTAATAATTATGCACAGTAATAGTCACCTGCACACACAGATATCCCCCTAAAATAGCTAAAACTAAAAACAAACTAAAAACTACTTCCAAAAATATTCAGCTTTGATATAAATGAGTTTTTTGGGTTCATTGAGAACATGGTTGTTGTTAAATAATAAAATTAATCCTCAAAAATACAACTTGCCTAATAATTCTGCACTCCCTGTATATTCATCCAAATCTGTACTGTTTTAGATGGTCAAGTTATTTTTAGTGACGGTCAAAGCACAGTTTTTGTTCTGGGTTGAAAAACAATTCCCAAATTTGCAATTCTCAAAATGAGTGGTTTCTGCTGTATCAGGCCTACTTTAAATCTATCCCTAAAAGGGTATATTAGATTCAAGGTGCTGATAGGGTAATTCTCAAGAACTTCACACACACGCTACAGTGCAGATCCAAGTCTAATTCTGTGATTAAACGTATACCTGTCACCCAGCGCCTAAAAAATAGGCCTCACATGAGGCCTATTTTCTGCTGTATCAGGCCTACTTTAAATCTATCCCTAAAAGGGTATATTAGATTCAAGGTGCTGATAGGGTAATTCTCAAGAACTTCACACACACGCTACAGTGCAGATCCAAGTCTAATTCTGTGATTAAACGTATACCTGTCACCCAGCGCCTAAAAAATAGGCCTCACATTTATATTCATCCAAATCTGTACTGTTTTAGCTGGTCAAGTTATTTTTACTGTCCGTCAAAGCACAGTTTATGTTCTGGGTTGAAAAACAATTCCCAAATTTGCAATTCTCAAAATGAGTGGTTTCTGCTGTATCAGGCCTACTTTAAATCTATCCCTAAAAGGGTATATTAGATTCAAGGTGCTGATAGGGTAATTCTCAAGAACTTCACACACACGCTACAGTGCAGATCCAAGTCTAATTCTGTGATTAAACGTATACCTGTCACCCAGCGCCTAAAAAATAGGCCTCACATTTATATTCATCCAAATCTGTACTGTTTTAGCTGGTCAAGTTATTTTTAGTGACGGTCAAAGCACAGTTTTTGTTCTGGGTTGAAAAACAATTCCCAAATTTGCAATTCTCAAAATGAGTGGTTTCTGCTGTATCAGGCCTACTTTAAATCTATCCCTAAAAGGGTATATTAGATTCAAGGTGCTGATAGGGTAATTCTCAAAAACTTAACACACACGCTACAGTGCACATCCAAGTCTAATTCTGTGATTAAACGTATACCTGTCACCCAGCGCCTAAAAAATAGGCCTCACATTTATATTCATCCAAATCTGTACTGTTTTAGCTGGTCAAGTTATTTTTACTGTCCGTCAAAGCACAGTTTTTGTTCTGGGTTGAAAAACAATTCCCAAATTTGCAATTCTCAAAATGAGTGGTTTCTGCTGTATCAGGCCTACTTTAAATCTATCCCTAAAAGGGTATATTAGATTCAAGGTGCTGATAGGGTAATTCTCAAGAACTTCACACACACGCTACAGTGCAGATCCAAGTCTAATTCTGTGATTAAACGTATACCTGTCACCCAGCGCCTAAAAAATAGGCCTCACATTTATATTCATCCAAATCTGTACTGTTTTAGCTGGTCAAGTTATTTTTAGTGACGGTCAAAGCACAGTTTTTGTTCTGGGTTGAAAAACAATTCCCAAATTTGCAATTCTCAAAATGAGTGGTTTCTGCTGTATCAGGCCTACTTTAAATCTATCCCTAAAAGGGTATATTAGATTCAAGGTGCTGATAGGGTAATTCTCAAAAACTTAACACACACGCTACAGTGCACATCCAAGTCTAATTCTGTGATTAAACGTATACCTGTCACCCAGCGCCTAAATAATAGGCCTCAAATTTATATTCAGCTAAATCTGTCATTACTGGTGTGCCTGTATTAGTGTAATACGGTACCTAAATAGATAGCCAGATAGTGTTAGGTGTCTGTAAAAAAAGGCCTGAATTTTAATTCAATACATTGGCCCGAATAATATTTTTCTTATTGTGGTGAACGGTAACAATGAGGAAAACATCTAGTAAGGGACGCGGACGCGGACATGGTCGTGGTGGTGTTAGTGGACCCTCTGGTGCTGGGAGAGGACATGGCCGTTCTGCCACAGCCACACGTCCTAGTGAACCAACTACCTCAGGTCCCAGTAGCCAGCAGAATTTACAGCGATATTTTGTGGGGCCCAATGCCGTTCTAAGGATGGTAAGGCCTGAGCAGGTTCAGGCATTAGTCAATTGGGTGGCCGACAGTGGATCCAGCACGTTCACATTATCTCCCACCCAGTCTTCTGCAGAAAGCGCACAGATGGCGCATGAAAACCAAGCCCATCAGTCTGTCACATCACCCCCATGCATATCAGGGAAACTGTCTGAGCCTCAAGTTATGCAGCAGTCTCTTATGCTGTTTGAAGACTCTGCTGGCAGGGTTTCCCAAGGGCATCCACCAAGCCCTTCCCCAGGGGTGGAAGAGATAGAATGCACTAACGCACAACCACTTATGTTTCCTGATGATGAGGACATGGGAATACCACCTCAGCACGTCTCTGATGATGACAAAACACAGGTGCCAACTGCTGCGTCTTTCTGCAGTGTGCAGACTGAACAGGAGGTCAGGGATCAAGACTGGGTGGAAGACGATTCAGGGGACGATGAGGTCCTAGACCCCACATGGAATGAAGGTCGTGCCACTGACTTTCACAGTTCGGAGGAAGAGGCAGTGGTGATACCGAGCCAACAGCGTAGCAAAAGACAAAGAGGGAGCAGTGGGCAAAAGCAGAACACCCGCCGCCAAGAGACTCCGCCTGCTACTGACCGCCGCCATCTGGGACCGAGCACCCCAAAGGCAGCTTCAAGGAGTTCCCTGGCATGGCACTTCTTCAAACAATGTGCTGACGACAAGACCCGAGTGGTTTGCACGCTGTGCCATCAGAGCCTGAAGCGAGGCATTAACGTTCTGAAGCTTAGCACAACCTGCATGACCAGGCACCTGCGTGCAAAGCATGAACTGCAGTGGAGTAAACACCTTAAAAACAAGGAAGTCACTCAGGCTCCCCCTGCTACCTCTTCTGCTGCTGCCGCCTCGGCCTCTTCTTCTGCTGCCGCCGCCTCGGCCTCTTCCTCCGCCTCTGGAGGAACGTTGGCACCTGCCGCCCAGCAAACATGGGATGTACCACCAACACCACCACCAGCGTCACCAAGCATCTCAACCATGTCACACGGCAGCGTTCAGATCTCTATCTCACAAACATTTGAGAGAAAGCGTAAATTCCCACCTAGCCACCCTCGATCCCTGGCCCTGAATGCCAGCATTTCTAAACTACTGGCCTATGAAATGCTGTCATTTAGGCTGGTGGACACAGACAGCTTCAAACAGCTCATGTCGCTTGCTGTCCCACAGTATGTTGTTCCCAGCCGGCACTACTTCTCCAAGAGAGCCGTGCCTTCCCTGCAACACCAAGTATCCGATAAAATCAAGTGTGCACTGCGCAACGCCATCTGTGGCAAGGTCCACCTAACCACAGATACGTGGACCAGTAAGCACGGCAAGGGACGCTATATCTCCCTAACTGCACACTGGGTAAATGTAGTGGCGGCTGGGCCCCAGGCGGAGAGCTGTTTGGCGCACGTCCTTCCGCCGCCAAGGATCGCAGGGCAACATTCTTTGCCTCCTGTCTCCTCCTCCTCCTACTCAGCTTCCTCCTCCTCTTCCACCTGCTCATCCAGTCAGCCACACACCTTCATCACCAACTTCAGCACAGCCCGGGGTAAACGTCAGCAGGCCGTTCTGAAACTCATATGTTTGGGGGACAGGCCCCACACCACACAGGAGTTGTGGGGGGTTATAGAACAACAGACCGACGAGTGGTTGCTGCCGGTGAGCCTCAAGCCCAGCCTGGTGGTGTGCGATAATGGGTGAAATCTCGTTGCAGCTCTAGGACTAGCCGGTTTGACGCACATCCCTTGCATGGCGCATGTGCTGAATTTGGTGGTGCAGAAGTTCATTCACAACTACCCCGACATGTCAGAGCTGCTGCATAAAGTGCGGGCCGTCTGTTCGCGTTTCCGGCGTTCACATCCTGCCGCTGCTCGCCTGTCTGCGCTACAGCGTAACTTCGGCCTTCCTGCTCACCGCCTCATATGCGACGTGCCCACCAGGTGGAACTCCACCTTGCACATGCTGGACAGACTGTGCGAGCAGCAGCAGGCCATAGTGGAGTTTCAGCTGCACCACGCACGGGTCAGTCGCACTGCGGAACAGCACCACTTCACCACCAATGACTGGGCCTCCATGCGAGACCTGTGTGCCCTGTTGCGCTGTTTCGAGTACTCCACCAACATGGCCAGTGGCGATGACGCCGTTATCAGCGTTACAATACCACTTCTATGTCTCCTTGAGAAAACACTTAGGGCGATGATGGAAGAGGAGGTGGCCCAGGAGGAGGAGGAGGAAGAGGGGTCATTTTTAGCACTTTCAGGCCAGTCTCTTCGAAGTGACTCAGAGGGAGGTTTTTTGCAACAGCAGAGGCCAGGTACAAATATGGCCAGACAGGGCCCACTACTGGAGGACGAGGAGGATGAGGATGAGGAGGAGGTGGAGGAGGATGAGGATGAAGCAGGTTCACAGCGGGCTGGCACCCAACGCAGCTCGGGCCCATCACTGGTGCGTGGCTGGGGGGAAACGCAGGACTATGACGATACGCCTCCCACAGAGGACAGCTTGTCCTTACCTCTGGGCAGCCTGGCACAAATGAGCGACTACATTCTGCAGTGTCTGCGCAATGACAGCAGAGTTGCCCACATTTTAACGTGTGCGGACTACTGGGTTGCCACCCTGCTGGATCCACGGTACAAAGACAATGTGCCCACCTTACTTCATGCATTGGAGCGTGATAGTAAGATGCGCGAGTACAAGCGCACGTTGGTAGACGCGCTACTGAGAGCATTCCCAAATGTCACAGGGGAACAAGTGGAAGCCCAAGACGAAGGCAGAGGAGGAGCAAGGGGTCGCCAACGCAGCTGTGTCACGGCCAGCTCCTCTGAGGGCAGGGTTAGCATGGCAGAGATGTGGAAAAGTTTTGTCACCACACCACAGCTAACTGCACCACCACCTGATACGGAACGTGTTAGCAGGAGGCAACATTTCAATAACATGGTGGAACAGTACCTGTGCACACCCCTCCACGTACTGACTGATGGTTCGGCCCCATTCAACTTCTGGGTCTCCAAATTGTCCACGTGGCCAGAGCTAGCCTTTTATGCCTTGGAGGTGCTGGCCTGCCCGGCAGCCAGCGTTTTGTCTGAACGTGTATTCAGCACGGCAGGGGGCGTCATTACAGACAAACGCAGCCGCCTGTCTACAGCCAATGTGGACAAGCTGACGTTCATAAAAATGAACCAGGCATGGATCCCACAGGACCTGTCTATCCCTTGTGCAGATTAGACATTAACTACCTCCCCTTAACAATATATTATTGTACTCCAGGACACTTCCTCATTCAATCCTATTTTTATTTTCATTTTACCATTATATTGCGGGGCAACCCAAAGTTGAATGAACATCTCCTCTGTCTGGGTGCCGGGGCCTAAAAATATCTGACAGTGGCCTGTTCCAGTGGTGGGTGACATGAAGCCTGATTCTCTGCTATGACATGAAGACTGATTCTCTGCTGACATGAAGCCTGAATCTCTGTTATGGGACCTCTCTCCTCTGTCTGGGTGCCGGGGCCTAAAAATATCTGACAGTGGCCTGTTCCAGTGGTGGGTGACGTGAAGCCTGATTCTCTGCTATGACATGAAGACTGATTCTCTGCTGACATGAAGCCAGATTCTCTGTTACGGGACCTCTCTCCTCTGCCTGGGTGCCTGGGCCTAAATATCTGACAATGGACTGTTCCAGTGTTGGGTGACGTAAAGCATGATTCTCTGCTATGACATGCAGACTGATTCTCTGCTGACATGAAGCCTGAATCTCTTTTATGGGACCTCTCTTCTCTGTCTGGGTGCTGGGGCCTAAAAATATCTGACAGTGGCCTGTTCCAGTGGTGGGTGACGTGAAGCCTGATTCTCTGCTATGACATGAAGACTGATTCTCTGCTGACATGAAGCCAGATTCTCTGTTACGGGACCTCTCTCCTCTGCCTGGGTGCCAGGGCCTAAATATATGACAATGGACTGTTCCAGTGGTGGGTGACGTGAAGCCAGATTCTCTGCTATGGCATGAAGAGACTGATTCTCTGCTGACGTGAAGCCAGATTCTCTGCTATGGGACCTCTCTCCAATTGATATTGGTTAATTTTTATTTATTTTATTTTTATTTTAATTAATTTCCCTATCCACATTTGTTTGCAGGGGATTTACCTACATGTTGCTGCCTTTTGCAGCCCTCTAGCTCTTTCCTGGGCTGTTTTACAGCCTTTTTAGTGCCGAAAAGTTCGGGTCCCCATTGACTTCAATGGGGTTCGGGTTCGGGACGAAGTTCGGGTCGGGTTCGGATCCCGAACCCGAACATTTCCAGGAAGTTCGGCCGAACTTCTCGAACCCGAACATCCAGGTGTTCGCTCAACTCTACTCAGGAACCTTCCTATTAATTCCTGGCCAGTTAACTCCCATAGTTGGAGATTTACCCCCATATACAGGGAAGTTTAGTTTAGTAGCTCAGGGCGTTACAGGATAATAGAGGAACTTTATACATAAAGTCTGACCCAATGTTATTGATAAATAGAATCTATAAGAGAACAGTTTTAAACAGGTTAATTGCTATGTATGCTAATGTAACCATGCTTTCTTATAGGATCCTAATATACAATTTGCAATTGCCGCAGATATGATAATCCCCTATTTTTTTTCTCTCACTCTGATTAATCGTTTCAGATTTTTTAATTTTATTTGTTTGTGAATTATTATTTTTTAAGCAGAGTACCTAGAACCTGGGAATTTGTTTTAGTAGTGAAAAGCACAAAACTGTATTTAAATAGCTCTGTTAACTAACCCTAGTTGCCTTAAAAAGTCTCCTAAGGGAGGGGTGAGGAGTAGTTTGCGATAACAGCGGACCCCAGTATACTCCCAGGGGTCACAGAGCTGGGTCATGTATACAATCAGTTTTCCTGCAGATGCTGTATGTCACAACATTTTGCCCACCATCTTAAAGATGGGGGGGGGGATGAGCACATTCCTAAGTTTAGATACATGTCAGTGAAGAGGTCAGAGGTCGCAGAGCTGCGCTGCGAGCTGATTTCTTAAGTCAGTCTAATGGAAAGGAAGAGTGAGAATCTCCCAACTCCATTGAATGTAAATTCTTTATCTCATGAAGTGAATAAAGAGTAAAAGAAAAGTTATTTAATACTTCACTGAAATAGGAATGTCCAGTAAACGAAGCAAACGGCTTCATTAAATTAATAATTATAACAAGTCAATAAATGATTAATGATATTGATTACTAATCAATTTTTTTTTCACAGGATCATTAACATAATTAAAAGTAGAGGGATGGCACTCAAAACAATTGGGATGTATGGAAAAGTAATACTATTTAATATAGAATAGCTGATAGTAAAAATATAAAACACATGTAATCGATAATCAATATAAAAAGTACATAGTAGTAATATCGATAAAAAGATAAAAATATGAAGATGGTTGAGTGATCTATAATAAATAGATAATAGATATCAATTCAATACAATCCTGCTGGGAAGAAAGAGGGGAAAAAAAGCAGTCTTATAGGCCTGTTGGAAAAGAATCTGGTCATATATAGTATTGAAATGACCAATATAGTCCTGGTATCATGTAATGTCAATTTATGGAAAATCCTGCTGGAAAAGAATACTCCTGGTATGGGAGGAGAAAGGGCAGTCTTGTGAACCTGTTAGGATGAAAGAAGGTCCAGTATCATGGCATATATTCCAGTAGGGAGATGGGGTATCCTGATGTTAGTTGAAAGGTGGATACCTTTCTATAAGGGTTTAGTTAGAGATCCCAAGATTATGGGGAGGAAGCAAAACGGGTCCGATTTTGTTTCAAGTTGTTATTCACAGATCCGGTATCGGCAAGCTGTGGAATAAAGACTGCTTTGTAAGCAGGTACATTACCCTCCTTGCGGCTGTTGATAAGCTGGTCAGCGGTTCCTGTCTGGGCGGCGGTGTCCACGTGTGCCGTTCCCGCTCGCTGTCTGCTCAGGCCGTTGGTTGCTGCTGGGTGTCGTCACTTCCGGTGACGTCACCTGCGTTCCTAGGATCTCCCGCTCAGTGCTGTTTGCAGCTTGCCACGTGGAGGCAAATGGCGGGAAATAGAAAAACGCTGCAGCTTCTTTAGGGGGGAAGCAGATAGATAGCTCCGGAGCTGATCTATAGTTGTAGGATCCTTCTGTTTGTTGCTAGCTAGATGGGATAGGCTTACTCAGTGACCCATACGCGTTTCAGAGCGTACTGCTCCTTCATCAGTGGGAATGAGTAGCCTATTTCTTTTTGGGAATATATATGCATCTAATTGGGTCCAATTAGTGGATCTGGGAGTGGTTAAAGTTTTTTTCCCAAATGTGGGAGTGACCAAAGTTTTTTTAAATCAAAATGTGGGAGTGGTCAAAGTTTTTTAACTTTTCTTTACTTTTTCTTCTTCTTCTCTTCTTTTCTTTGGATAAATTGTGTAATGGATCTTCAGGAGGAACCGTGCAATAGATACTTCAATGTAATGGAGAAATAGTTTATCAGATACATAATATATAAAATGAGAATATAAAATGGAGGGTTCTAAAGTAAAGGAATAAAAATATATAAATATATAAATAAACAAGGTATATATGTATGCAACAGTATGTGGAAATACATAGATAAATGATATGAGGATAAATAATATGGATAAAATATACTATATGGATAGGTCCCATGGATGGGTGTATACCTGGTCATAGGGCAAATAAAGTGGTGTGGCAGCAGTAGTAGTCTAAAGTATACAATCTAGGAATTGTGTTAGGCTGTTGTTCTTTCTTATAGTCTTCAGAAGAGGATATTGTTTTCGAGATAGGAGATGGGTAGTTGATAGTGTATATGGGGAGGGGCCCACCCCGGGAGGAGGGGTCGGAGTGCTGGTAAACAGCCGGACTACGACTCCAAATCCCAAGGGGGGGCACCCCGCCAGATGGAGGTCTCCGCTCATTTATAGAAAACCAAAGATCTCCATCTCTGCATTGAGGCCTTTCGGGATCAGTGTATTGAATTCAAATATTTTTCTAGATTCGGACCTAGACATGGCGGCTATGTGGTTACCGCCTCTCCATTGGCGTGTGATTTTTTTCTATGGCTACATAGACAAGTGATGATGGATCGCAGTTGTGGTGTTCCTTATAGTGTCTGGAAACAGAATGCAACTCGTAGCCCTTTTTAATATTTGAGATGTGTTCAGATATTCTCGTTTTGAGTAATCTCTTTGTGCGTCCTACGTATTGTTTGAGACAGAGGCATTGTAGAACATAGATGACGCTATTGGAGTGGCAGGAGAGATGTTCTCGAATCTCATGTTTATATGTGTTAGTAGTTGAATGGATTGTTGTTGTTTTTTTAGGAAAGTTTGTAATTTTGCAGTTGTTGCATTTCCCGCACCTAAAGAAACCCTGTAGTGATAGCCAACTTTAATTTGGTTTAGTCATATTTCTTCTGATTGTTGGTGCTAGACGTAGGCCTAAATTGGGGGCTCTGCTGTATGTAATCTGTGGTTTATCTGGTAGTAATTGGCCTATAATTTTATCGCTAAGGATGTGGTGCCAGTGTTTATGAATACTTGTCTCTAGTTTTTTGTAGTGGGCATTGTATGGTAGAATTAATCGGGGGGCTTCTTCTTTTTTGGTTGTAGTTGTAGTGGTTTCATTACTGGTGTCAAAAATTTTTGTTCTGTCCATTAATCTTACTTTGTCTAGGGATCTGTCTATTACTGTCATCGGGTAGTCTTTTGCTAGAAATTGTTTCTTTAGATTCTCCGCTTCTATTTCAAATTGGCTGTCCAGTGTACAATTTCTTTTCAAGCGTCTGAACTGGCTGGTCGGGATGTTTAGTAGCCAGCTGGGTAAATGACAACTCGAGTGTAGGATGAAATTGTTTTTTATCACTGGTTTCTGATATGTGCTGCATTGTAGTTTATTTTCAGTTGTTTTAATTAATAGGTCTAAAAATTCTACTTGTGTTTGGCTTATATTGGCTGTCAATGTTATATTTTTGTCGTTTGTGTTGATGTTCTCTAAAAATGAGCGATACCAACTTAAATGAGACACAACAGAAACTATTTAATAAGGGATTAAAATTTTCACCTACAGCTACAATGGATAAATTCAGCGCCTATATAGGAATAGAAAAATACGTGAGAAAATTGTGTTTGAAAAAATACTTTATCAAGAACCCAATATCCACAGACAATCCCAGATCTTCTATATACAATCATACTGATCTGAAAATCAAATCAACCAAATACCCAAAACAAGAAATGGGAGACAACATAGCCACATTCCGAAAATGCATAGAGTCCGACATCAGGAGAATGAACCTTAATAAAACACACTATAACATAACCAAGAGAGAGATCCATGCAATCAAACAGATACAATCAACCTTAAACCTAACCATAAGACCAGCAGACAAAGGTGGAGCAATTGTCCTACTAAACACAGAAGACTACATGTCAGAATGTAGGAGACAATTATCAGACCCACACACATATACCACCCTCAAAAAAGATCCCACTGAAGACTTTTATAGAGAACTAGTGATTTTGACACAAACAGGCAAAGAAAAAGGTATCCTTAACGAACAGGAATTTACATTTATCACAAGCCCCCACAATAGAATTCCGGTATTCTATTGTTTACCAAAGATCCACAAACATCAAACTCATCCACCAGGCAGACCAATCATCTCAGGAATCGGATCTCTCACTTCCAATCTCTCCCAATACATAGACAGACTATTACAGCCAACTGTCAAACTAATACCATCATATGTTAAAGATACCACAGACATTGTGAGGACAATTGAACAGACAGAATACGAAAATCATTGGCTACTTTGCACAATGGATGTCAACTCCCTCTACACCATTATCAATCACAATCACGGCACTGCCGCTCTAAGAGAACAACTGAACCACTACCAGACCCTACACAAAGACCAAATTGACTTTTTAATTGAAGGAGTCTCTTTTATTCTAACCCACAATTATTTTATATTTGACTCAATATTTTATTTACAGCAACGAGGGACCGCCATGGGTACCAGGTTCGCCCCCAGTTATGCCAACATCTTTATGGCCCAGTGGGAACATGATTTTATCACCCCACTACTGGGGACGAGCCTGGTACTATGGCGGAGATACATAGATGACATCTTTTTTATTTGGAGTGGCACGAGGGATAGTTTGGACATATTTTTAGAGAACATCAACACAAACGACAAAAATATAACATTGACAGCCAATATAAGCCAAACACAAGTAGAATTTTTAGACCTATTAATTAAAACAACTGAAAATAAACTACAATGCAGCACATATCAGAAACCAGTGATGAAAAACAATTTCATCCTACACTCGAGTTGTCATTTACCCAGCTGGCTACTAAACATCCCGACCAGCCAGTTCAGATGCTTGAAAAGAAATTGTACACTGGACAGCCAATTTGAAATAGAAGCGGAGAATCTAAAGAAACAATTTCTAGCAAAAGACTACCCGATGACAGTAATAGACAGATCCCTAGACAAAGTAAGATTAATGGACAGAACAAAATTTTTTGACACCAGTAATGAAACCACTACAACTACAACCAAAAAAGAAGAAGCCCCCCGATTAATTCTACCATACAATGCCCACTACAAAAAACTAGAGACAAGTATTCATAAACACTGGCACCACATCCTTAGCGATAAAATTATAGGCCAATTACTACCAGATAAACCACAGATTACATACACCAGAGCCCCCAATTTAGGCCTACGTCTAGCACCAACAATCAGAAGAAATATGACTAAACTAAATCAAAGTTGGCTATCACTACAGGGTTTCTTTAGGTGCGGGAAATGCAACAACTGCAAAATTACAAACTTTCCTAAAAAAACAACAACAATCCATTCAACTACTAACACATATAAACATGAGATTCGAGAACATCTCTCCTGCCACTCCAATAGCGTCATCTATGTTCTACAATGCCCCTGTCTCAAACAATACGTAGGACGCACAAAGAGATTACTCAAAACGAGAATATCTGAACACATCTCAAATATTAAAAAGGGCTACGAGTTGCATTCTGTTTCCAGACACTATAAGGAACACCACAACTGCGATCCATCATCACTTGTCTATGTAGCCATAGAAAAAAATCACACGCCAATGGAGAGGCGGTAACCACATAGCCGCCATGTCTAGGTCCGAATCTAGAAAAATATTTGAATTCAATACACTGATCCCGAAAGGCCTCAATGCAGAGATGGAGATCTTTGGTTTTCTATAAATGAGCGGAGACCTCCATCTGGCGGGGTGCCCCCCCTTGGGATTTGGAGTCGTAGTCCGGCTCTTTACCAGCACTCCGACCCCTCCTCCCGGGGTGGGCCCCTCCCCATATACACTATCAACTACCTATCTCCTATCTCGAAAACAATATCCTCTTCTGAAGACTATAAGAAAGAACAACAGCCTAACACAATTCCTAGATTGTATACTTTAGACTACTACTGCTGCCACACCACTTTATTTGCCCTATGACCAGGTATACACCCATCCATGGGACCTATCCATATAGTATATTTTATCCATATTATTTATCCTCATATCATTTATCTATGTATTTCCACATACTGTTGCATACATATATACCTTGTTTATTTATATATTTATATATTTTTATTCCTTTACTTTAGAACCCTCCATTTTATATTCTCATTTTATATATTATGTATCTGATAAACTATTTCTCCATTACATTGAAGTATCTATTGCACGGTTCCTCCTGAAGATCCATTACACAATTTATCCAAAGAAAAGAAGAGAAGAAGAAGAAAAAGTAAAGAAAAGTAAAAAACTTTGACCACTCCCACATTTTGATTTAAAAAAACTTTGGTCACTCCCACATTTGGGAAAAAAACTTTAACCACTCCCAGATCCACTAATTGGACCCAATTAGATGCATATATATTCCCAAAAAGAAATAGGCTACTCATTCCCACTGATGAAGGAGCAGTACGCTCTGAAACGCGTATGGGTCACTGAGTAAGCCTATCCCATCTAGCTAGCAACAAACAGAAGGATCCTACAACTATAGATCAGCTCCGGAGCTATCTATCTGCTTCCCCCCTAAAGAAGCTGCAGCGTTTTTCTATTTCCCGCCATTTGCCTCCACGTGGCAAGCTGCAAACAGCACTGAGCGGGAGATCCTAGGAACGCAGGTGACGTCACCGGAAGTGACGACACCCAGCAGCAACCAACGGCCTGAGCAGACAGCGAGCGGGAACGGCACACGTGGACACCGCCGCCCAGACAGGAACCGCTGACCAGCTCATCAACAGCCGCAAGGAGGGTAATTTACCTGCTTACAAAGCAGTCTTTATTCCACAGCTTGCCGATACCGGATCTGTGAATAACAACTTGAAACAAAATCGGACCCGTTTTGCTTCCTCCCCATAATCTTGGGATCTCTAACTAAACCCTTATAGAAAGGTATCCACCTTTCAACTAACATCAGGATACCCCATCTCCCTACTGGAATATATGCCATGATACTGGACCTTCTTTCATCCTAACAGGTTCACAAGACTGCCCTTTCTCCTCCCATACCAGGAGTATTCTTTTCCAGCAGGATTTTCCATAAATTGACATTACATGATACCAGGACTATATTGGTCATTTCAATACTATATATGACCAGATTCTTTTCCAACAGGCCTATAAGACTGCTTTTTTTTCCCTCTTTCTTCCCAGCAGGATTGTATTGAATTGATATCTATTATCTATTTATTATAGATCACTCAACCATCTTCATATTTTTATCTTTTTATCGATATTACTACTATGTACTTTTTATATTGATTATCGATTACATGTGTTTTATATTTTTACTATCAGCTATTCTATATTAAATAGTATTACTTTTCCATACATCCCAATTGTTTTGAGTGCCATCCCTCTACTTTTATTTATATTCCCTCACCACAAGCGTTTGGTACGCTCTGTTCGGATTGAGCACCATACTCCATCCTCTTGTCAATAGAGAGCCGCCTCACTTTTACATTTATCATTAACATAATGTTTGTGTAGAATTTTATTTCAGTGCTAAAAACGCCAAGAGCTGAACTGAGATTGAAAAATCTAAAATTTTAAGATGGAGACACATCATAAATTTCATATGATTGGTGATGGTATCGTATGACTGAAAAGATATTGAACGGTTATACTAACCATATTGTTTGTCTATCAATTGTGACTAACTTGTCATCACTGTATTCCATGTAGATATATGGACGCATATATATTACTCTGTTTCGATGTAGTCTCAAAGTATTGATTGGGTTATTATCCTAAATATGCATAACACCTAAGGCTATATTAGCCTAGCAGAGGAAGAATAGTTATATCTATTCATGGCACCCTGTATTTTTTATTTTTTTTTGGTAAAAAATAAAATAAACATAAAAGTCCTCAACTTGCTGCTGGCTAAAGTATGGCATAAGTCAAAGGCCTAAAATAGGCAGGTATATGTTTGATAAAGTTTTTGCTGCGTTGTTGCTCATACTGTCTGTTATTTTGTTATTTTCTTAAGCTTAGATGATGGCCCAAGATGGGATCACGTGTAGATGGAAGGACAGATGGCGGAATCCTAAAAGTCTTTGTATCCGGAACCAAGAGAACCTGAGGTCAAGGCTATCCGTGACGCAAGAAACGTCCAGTCGGAGCCAACCCAGATGTATCCAAGATGTATCCAGGAGGGACAAGTGGGCAGAGGCCCAGGAGATTCGACAGCCGCTGGAAAAGTACATCACACCAATGCAACATGACAAAGTATTCGAGATCGCAGACATGGAGATATGATGCCAAGCACCGCTCGCTAATTCGAGTTGCCAAGTTGCTGACAAGCCAGGAAGCTATTACTTCCAGTTTTTCATTTTAGCAGCAACGTTATTGAGTTAGAGGACCAAAGAAAGTTCTTAACTAGAGATACGTTTCCAGAAAGTCCAGAAAATGACTGAAATGTCTTTCTCTCTACAGTGGTCATAAAAGAAAAGAACGAAACAAATGTATAAATATGCGTTCTATGAACCGGCACGTTTATCACTAATACAAGGAACGTAACATACTTGTAGTTAAACTAATCATAGAGATTGTACGTTAGACTTGTGTCGTAAAAGTACACACAAAGTTGTGATAAATTTATTCCAAGGTAAAACTTGCGTTCCCCAATACATAATGATTTGGAGCATTTAGCCCTTTATTGCATTTCAACCTACTCAACCTTCTAATAACGAAATTGAATATGCTGAAAAGGGGGGATTTGTTGTGCCTTTTCATAGGTAAATGCATTGATATCCAATTTATTCTAGTCAAGATGGATGTTCATTACCTTTAAGAGCCATGCTCGACTACAGGGAGTGCAGAATTATTAAGCAAGTTGTATTTTTGAGGATTAATTTTATTATTGAACAACAACCATGTTCTCAATGAACCCAAAAAACTCATTAATATTAAAGCTGAATAGTTTTGGAAGTAGTTTTTAGTTTGTTTTTAGTTTTAGCTATTTTAGGGGGATATCTGTGTGTGCAGGTGACTATTACTGTGTATAATTATTAGGCAACTTAACAAAAAACTAATATATACCCATTTCAATTATTTATTTTTACCAGTGAAACCAATATAACATCTCAACATTCACAAATATACATTTCTGACATTCAAAAACAAAACAAAAACAAATCAGTGACCAATATAGCCACCTTTCTTTGCAAGGGCACTCAAAAGCCTGCCATCCATGGATTCTGTCAGTGTTTTGATCTGTTCACCATCAACATTGCGTGCAGCAGCAACCACAGCCTCCCAGACACTGTTCAGAGAGGTGTACTGTTTTCCCTCCTTGTAAATCTCACATTTGATGATGGACCACAGGTTCTCAATGGGGTTCAGATCAGGTGAACAAGGAGGCCATGTCATTAGATTTTCTTCTTTTATACCCTTTCTTGCCAGCCACGCTGTGGAGTACTTGGACGCGTGTGATGGAGCATTGTCCTGCATGAAAATCATGTTTTTCTTGAAGGATGCAGACTTCTTCCTGTACCACTGCTTGAAGAAGGTGTCTTCCAGAAACTGGCAGTAGGACTGGGAGTTGAGCTTGACTCCATCCTCAATCCGAAAAGGCCCCACAAGCTCATCTTTGATGATACCAGCCCAAACCAGTACTCCACCTCCACCTTGCTGGCGTCTGATTCAGACTGGAGCTCTCTGCCCTTTACCAATCCAGCCACGGGCCCATCCATCTGGCCCATCAAGACTCACTCTCATTTCATCAGTCCATAAAACCTTAGAAAAATCAGTCTTAAGATATTTCTTGGCCCAGTCTTGACGTTTCAGCTTGTGTGTCTTGTTCAGTGGTGGTCGTCTTTCAGCCTTTCTTACCTTGGCCATGTCTCTGAGTATTGCACACCTTGTGCTTTTGGGCACTCCAGTGATGTTGCAGCTCTGAAATATGGCCAAACTGGTGGCAAGTGGCATCTTGGCAGCTGCACGCTTGACTTTTCTCAGTTCATAGGCAGTTATTTTGCGCCTTGGTTTTTCCACACGCTTCTTGCGACCCTGTTGACTATTTTGAATGAAACGCTTGATTGTTCGATGATCACGCTTCAGAAGTTTTGCAATTTTAAGAGTGCTGCATCCCTCTGCAAGATATCTCACTATTTTTGACTTTTCTGAGCCTGTCAAGTCCTTCTTTTGACCCATTTTGCCTAATAATTATGCACACCTAATATAGGGTGTTGATGTCATTAGACCACACCCCTTCTCATTACAGAGATGCACATCACCTAATATGCTTAATTGGTAGTAGGCTTTCGAGCCTATACAGCTTGTAGTAAGACAACATGCATAAAGAGGATGATGTGGTCAAAATACTCATCTGCCTAATAATTCTGCACGCAGTGTATAGTTACAATTTTGTATGTCTTGAGTAGGCCAAATTAAGGTCACACAAAGGTTTCTACTTCAGTGTTATTCTTCTAATGAATATACCAGTCTGAGAAGAGGCCTCCTTGTCTACTTTTAAATTTATGATGGGAGATAAAGATGAGCTCTATGCAGCTGGTGATAATTACCTATACAATTAGGCATTTATTAATGAAGCAAAATATATAATATGTATGTATTCATTTAATGAGCCCTAGTTAGTCCTTAGCATAAGACAATCAGTAGGACATATATATATATATATATATATTTGTTTATATTATATTGTTATATGTTATGAAGACAACATGTATCCAGTATATTGTATATATTTCTCATTAGAAGAGTGTCTGTGAAGATGTGTGTTTTGTAACAATTAATCACATCTTTGGTATGACAGAGGAGGTACTGATATCTCTGTGAGAAAACAAGGCCATTTACGATCCATAAATTAGCAGTGTGAGAAACGTTTAAAGAGACGCCTAGAGGTCTGTCTCTAATTGCTTCAAGTGTCAGAATTAATCCCTATGGCTTTGAATTAAAGCTTCTAAGGTCAAATGTATATTCAGACTTACATAAGTTAACCCTTTATACTATGATGCAGATAGCTTATACAGCAGTGCCACCTAGGTATCAGTAGGTGACATTACAACAGTAGCAAAAGTGCATTCTGGGTAGGGTTATAATGTCACATTTTTATCAATGGTCACGCCTATCCGACAATGATTGGAAAGTTCCAAACTAGGAAGGTGTGTCTAACTGATAAGTTTGTGATCATAAGCCATACGCAGGGGGTAGAGAGAAAGGAGAAAAAGAAAAGGGAGAAAAGGAGAGGGGAGAAGTTGAGATCTATCAAGATGAAAGCCATGGTGAGATGTGCTATGATGAACCACCCAGCTTTCCTAGGAGCAGAAGTGAGATTCCTACTAGGACTTGGTAAGAGACACAGAAAATTATATTTCATTTTTTTAAGACTAATTTGATAGTGTGGGTGAAATTATACCATCTAGATTGGCGAGTAAATAAATAATTAAATTAATTGATCATCTCCATATTGAGATGTAGTCTTAGGATATTGTGAGGCTTCATTCTACCTGCAGAAGAATCTAGACTCATAATCTAGCAAAGCATTAAATAATTGCTTTTATATATATATATATATATATATATATATATTGATAGAACATTCTTTGCCAAGCTAAGTGATGGATTCCCACAGGAAAGACTTATTTCAAGTCCTCCCCGTTTAAGATCCTAGATCCCTGTTATTTGTCTTAATAGTCTTACCAAAGTCATATATGTGAAAATAGTCCAGGATGGGGCCGAAGGATACAGTTATCTCTTCTAAGTTATATCCTTGAATGGATTTGCCCATCTTGAAGTCATGTGGTGTGTAGTTGGTTAGGGGGGGCAGAATGTATTTAGCATTCTATAATGATGTCTAGGATTAGACATGCCCATCCTGATATCATGAGGTTTTCTCTGAACAGAAGTAATGTATATAACTTATGTTCATATTTTGATATCCTAACCTATTAATAGCTTGGTTATAATGTGACAAGTTATTTCCACTCACATGTATTGTTAAGCTTGTAATGCTTTATATTAACGCTATATATATTCATTTGCATGTATCATTGTGTTTACTTATATATGTTTATAACCTTGTAACCAATAAATCTGCATATTTTTATACCTGTGTATTATTGTATAATGCAGAACTACATTTTATCATTAACATCATCTCACGTCAAAAAGAACTTATTTATCTGAGGAAATAGTCGGACTCAGATGTGAATTGTATCAATTAGGTTGTCTACAATTCACCAGGTCATGATTTTAAGAATTTATGACAAATTTTATAAATTTTATTTTTTTAGGATTAATTATTTTTCTGACCATAATTAATAATTCTTAATTGAATTATTACCACCCAACACTATTTCTGTCGTCCTGGCCGAGCAGCCACTAACATCTTCATTCATTGCACGGCTGAGGGTTTTCCCCATCCTCAGCCGTGACAGTTTGACCTGCAGGGTATCGCTGATGAGTTTGCTAAATACTATGCATCGCTGTATAATCTCTTTTCTGATACCTCAACTCCACAACCATCCCTACCCAACAAATAAGCGTTCCTGGATTACCTCAAATTGCCCACATTGTCAGAGAACCAAGGAATTGAGGCTTCCTCTGCCTTTTCCCCAGAATAAATTTCTGCAGCAATTAAAACCCTGAAATCTGGCAAATCTCCTGGACCAGATGGCCTCATAAATGAATTTTACAAAATTCACGGTGACCTTCTGGCTCCATACTTAGCCAGATTTTTCAACAAAGCAGCCTCCTCCGGTACTTTTCCCAAAGAAATGCTGAATGCTTTAATTGTAACCCTCCCAAAGCCTGGGAAATCCCCAGACACTCCCCCCAATTTTAGATCGATCTCACTTCTCAATGTGGATCTAAAAATATAAGCAAAAATCATTGCCACGCGTTTAACTAATATTCTCCCGACGTTAATTAACGCAGACCAAGTTGGATTTGTAAAGGACCGCCAAACGGTTGACTGTACACGCCGCTTCTTGAATATTATGTCTGTGGTGGCTGAAAGTCGAGCGCCTTCTCTGCTCCTATCCTTGGATGCCGAGAAGGCGTTCAACCGGATCCACTGGGGCTACCTTGAGGCAGTTCTGGGCAAATTTGGGTTTCCTCCTAGACTTCCATCCTCCATCCTAGCTCTATACTCCAATCCCTCAGCCAGGGTCTATTCCTCTAGGGCCATCTCATCTCCCATTGATATTACAAATGATACCCGTCAGGGGTGTCCCCTTTCTCCCCTTTTATTTGTCCTATTAATGGAACCATTCGCCCAGCATATTCGTATGTCGCTACATATAAAAGGTATCTCTATAGGTAACACAGATCACAAAGTAGGACTTTTCGCAGATGACATTATTATATCTGTTACTGATTCTTTAATCTCCTTGGGGTCCGTAGTAGAAGTTATTGACAGGTTTAGCCAGATAAGCCATTATAAGGTTAATTCCCATAAGTCACTCATACTAGGTATGTGGTTACCGGATGACATTAAACAAAACATCTCATCCAGGTTTCCATTTAAATGGGCAGAGGGTAGCATCCCCTACCTGGGTATTACCCTTACATTTCCCCTCCATAACTTACAGTTTACCAATTACTCCAATCTTATCCTACAACTTAAAAAGGACATTCTAGTGTACTCTCGCTACCCCCTTTCTTGGGTAGGCCGCATAGTGGCAGCTAAAATGTTTCTTTTACCCAAGATTCTATATTTATTTAGAAACTTACCTATTAGTGTCCCTCGGCAAACGATAGCCTCGCTACAAAAGCTTATTTCACAATTCATTTGGAAGAAACAAAGGGCAAGAGTGGCGGCTGATATTCTATATCACCCCATTAAAATGGGAGGATTAGGATGCCCTTGCCTCATTACTTATTACAAAGCTACTATTATAGACCAACTTAAAAGCTGGTGGGTCAATGACACCTCCAAGAGATGGGTTCAAATGGAAGCTAGCTTATCTCGTGCTCCTTCGTTACGGCACCTACTTTGGCAGGGTATAGTTTCTAAAAAAACCTGGACGAAATGCCCACTTATACCAAAAATTCTTCCTTTCAGAAATGTAGATGCCCCCCTATCAGCCTTCAACGCTTGCTTGCCAGATACTGACCGTGCAATGGGAATCTATGGGAATCCTTTCTATTTCTCACATAACAACTAACAATGTCCTCGTGTCCTTTACAGAGTTAAGAGACCGCTTCCGAGTGCCCAAGTCAGATTTCTATAAATACCTTCAACTACGTCACCTCTTATCATCCATGAGTACTAAGCAGGATACATTGTCTACCACTTACACAACTTATTCTTAGAATCCTTCCGTATTTAAAGGGGGAATTTCTGCGGCTTACAAGGAGATACAGTCATCTATCACTGTGCAGAAATTCCCGTTTCAAATTAAATGGGAAAGGGACTTACACAAATCATTTACATCAACACAATGGTCATTTGTGTTCTCCTTAAGCTCTAAAACTTCACAATGCGTTAATCACCTGGAAGCCTCAAGGAAACTACTTTATAGGTGGTATTACACCCCCTATAGATTGTCTATTATATATCCAACTACCTCAAACATTTGTTGGCGTTGTCTATCCACCACATATACCTTACTGCACATCTGGTGGCAATGTCCCAGTATTTATCTCTTTTGGTCTCGTATCTTATCCCTTGTGAACTCTGTGGTAGGAATTAAGATTCCACACAACCCGGAAGCAGCCTTACTGTCACTAGGGCTAGAAACATTGAATTTAGCGGATTTTAACTGTGATGAGAGTAGCAATAGCTAAGAGATGGAAAAGTAGGGCTATCCCGCCCATACCTGAAATTATAGCTAAGGTATACTACAATTATAGTATGGAGATGTCGATTGCCAAAAGATTGCACCAACTGCCCAGATACTGTACAAGATGGAACAAGTGGTCACTTTATGTGGCCAGTAATTACCCTTCACTACCAAAACTACAACTATGATAAATGCCAAGTCACATATTGCCTTAATACTTACCCCTTGAATAAGGTGTAGCTTTTGTTGGTTATTTTATTGTTATTATATTTCCATATTTTTTTTTTAGATTCTGAAAAATTTTCAATGTCTTCTGTCATGATGTACTGTGTCTTATAACATGTACAGTTGTGGCCAAAAGTTTTGAGAATGACACAAATATTCGTTTTCACAAAGTTTGCTGCTAAACTGCTTTTAGATCTTTGTTTCAGTTGTTTCTGTGATGTAGTGAAATATAATTACACGCACTTCATACGTTTCAAAGGCTTTTATCGACAATTACATGACATTTATTCAAAGAGTCAGTATTTTCAGTGTTGGCCCTTCTTTTTCAGGACCTCTGCAATTCGACTGGGCATGCTATCAATCAACTTCTGGGCCAATTCCTGACTGATAGCAACCCATTCTTTCATAATCACTTCTTGGAGTTTGTCAGAATTAGTGTATTTTTGTTTGTCCACCCGCCTCTTGAGGATTCATCACAAGTTCTCAATGGGATAAAGATCTGGGGAGTTTCCAGGCCATGGACCCAAAATGTCAAAGTTTTGGTCCCCGAGCCACTTAGTTATCACTTTTGCCTTATGGCACGGTGCTCCATTGTGCTGGAAAATGCATTGTTCTTCACCAAACTGTTGTTGGATTGTTGGAAAAAGTTGCTGTTGGAGGGTGTTTTGGTACCATTCTTTATTCATGGCTGTGTTTTTGGGCAAAATTGTGAGTGAGCCCACTCCCTTGGATGAGAAGGAACCCCACAGATGAATGGTCTCAGGATGCTTTACTGTTGGCATGACACAGGACTGATGGTAGCGCTCACCTTTTCTTCTCCGGACAAGCCTTTTTCCAGATGCCCCAAACAATCGGAAAGAGGCTTCATCTGAGAATATGACTTTGCCCCAGTCCTCAGCAGTCCATTCACCATACTTTCTGCAGAAGATCAATCTGTCCCTGATGTTTTTTTTGGAGAGAAGTGGCTTCTTTGCTGCCCTTCTTGACACCAGGCCATCTTCCAAAAATCTTCGCCTCACTGTGCGTGCAGATGCGCTCACACCTGCCTGCTGCCATTCCTGAGCAAGCTCTGCACTGGTGGCACTCCGATCCCGCAGCTGAATCCTCTTTAGGAGACGATCCTGGCGCTTGCTGGACTTTCTTGGATGCCCTGAAGCCTTCTTAACAAGAATTGAACCTCTTTCCTTGAAGTTCTTGATGATCCTATAAATTGTTGATTGAGGTGTAATCTTAGTAGCCACAATATCCTTGCCTGTGAAGCCATTTTTATGCAACGCAATGATGGCTGCACGCGTTTCTTTGCAGGTCACCATGGTTAACAATGGAAGAACAATGATTTCAAGCATCACCCTCCTTTTAACATGTCAAGTCTGCCATTTTAACCCAATAAGCCTGACATAATGATCTCCAGCCTTGTGCTCGTCAACATTCTCACCTGAGTTAACAAGACGATTACTGAAATGATCTCAGCAGGTCGTTTAATGACAGCAATGAAATGCAGTGGAAAGTTTTTTTGGGGATTAAGTTAATTTTCATGGCAAAGAAGGACTATGCAATTCATCTGATCACTCTTCATAACATTCTGGAGTATATGCAAATTGCTATTATAAAAACTTAAGCAGCAACTTTTCCAATTTCCAATATTTATGTAATTCTCAATACTTTTGGCCACGACTGTACATTTGCATTGCATGATACCATGATGTGATTACTTGTAAGATATTGTATAAATTGTTATTTCTCCAAAAAAAAAAGTTATAAAAAAAAAACTTAGGGCCTAATTGCCGTTCTGCAGTGTAGTGAAATATTCTAAAGCCCAGTTTCCCATGTATTAGTGGCGAAATAAAAATATATTCGCCGTCCAGCATTGCATTTAGCTGTTGAAAAACCTGTTGTCTTCTGTAAAAGTAAAAAAAAACTAGGGCCTAGATGCTGTCCTGCGGTGCAGTGAAATATTCTAAAGCCCAGTTTGCCGTGTATTACTGCAAAATAAAAATATATTCGCCGTCTAGTGTTGCACTTATCTGTTGAAAAGTCTTTTGTGTTGTGTAAAAGTAGAAAAAAATTAGGGCCTAATTGCCGTTCTGCGGTGCAGTGATATATTCTAAAGCCCAGTTTGCCATGTATTACTGGCGAAATAAAAATATATTCGCCGTCCAGCGTTGCACTTATCTGTTAAAAAGCCTTTTGAGTAGTGTAAAAATAGAAAAAAATTAGGGCCCAATTGCCGTTCTGCGGTGCAGTGATATATTCTAAAGCCCTGTTTGCTCTGTCTTTTTGGCAAAATAAAAAATATTTGATCTAACATTTGGTTACTTCATCTAACAGTATGTCAAACAGAGAAGTGCCAGGCCCTACACAGGGGAGTGGCAGAGACCTAATGTTTCTGGTGCAGGCAGAGGTCGTAGCAGAGTAAGGGGCAGTGGCAGCAGGGGTCACTTTGAGAGGCCGGAGCTCAGAGTGTCAGCTAGCGGTCGTGTCGCGACCACCACCCAGCGGTTCTTGAATGGTTGACTCGATCTTCGACTTCGTCGCAAGTGACATCAGACACACCCAGCCAAGAGATGGTGGGTTTGTCAGACACAACCCTTAGTTGGCATGGCCCGGGAGTAGGCCCTGTGCCCTCACCTATCCTCAACCTGCCTCTGTCCTTTTCTGTTCTCTCACCGCGAGAAGTATTATATGCTGTAGGCTCGGCTTCACTTTTCAACAAGGAAGAGCTACTAGAGGATAGTCAGCAGCTACTGCCCAGCCAAGATGTGGAGGACACATCCACTGCTTCCTCCGGTAGGTGGGCAAGTAGTGATGAGAAGAATGGCACGGGAGCTGATGTTGAGAGCGGTCAGGCTCCTGACCCAGAGACGGTTGAGGAGGACATCAGTGACGTGCAGACAGTACTCTATGATGATGATGTAGCTGATCGCAATTGGGAGCCGGGTGATGAAGGGGCTTCATCATAATCAGGAGAAAAGGGTGGCATATTGCCCATGAGCCAGCAAGTCGCTAGCATGGGCGTGAGTCAGCAGGGTGGCAGCAGTGGGAGGTCGATAACCAAAAGCGCCCGGGGTAGACTACCCGCTTCGTGGTAGCCTACCTGCCCGGGAAGTAGCGGTGCAGGGGTTCAATGAGGCAGTGGCGGTAGCAGTCAGTCAGTGCGTAGTTTTGGGGGAAAAATCACCTACTCGTTGGTGTGGCAGTTTTTTTTTAAGCCGTCAGAGGAGGTGAACGTGGCCATATGTAGAATCTGTGGGCAGAGGGTGAAGCGTGGCCAGGGTGCCAATGTTGGTACTACGGCCCTGCGTCAACATATGCAGCGTCGCCATAAAATGGCCTAGGAGAACCGTGACTCCGATGTGGTGGTCCATCCTGCCGCTGCAACCGCTGCATCACACACTGGCACACACCCGATTTCTGGCAGTCAAGGCTCCACCACCTCAGCCGAAGGAAGCTGTGTGTCCTGGCCATCATCTGACGGTCCTGATGCTCCTGCCCCTCATCACGCATTCCGTCAGCAATCGATCACCAAAGCGATTGCCAAGAGACAACAGTATGCATGCACTCATCCAACGGCGCACAAGCTGAACGTGCTCCTGGCAAAGTTGCTGTTGCTGCAGTCCCTCCGTTTCCAAGTGGTGGACTCTGCACCTTTCAGAGAACTGATGGCTTGTGCCGAGCTGAGGTGGCGAGTCCCAAGCCCTGCAGAAATATGTAGAACAGAAGGTGGGCCAGTCCTTGAGCCTGTCGGTGTCTGCCAAAGTGCACGCCAGCGCCGATGTGTGGAGCTGTAACTACGATCAGGGACAGTACATGTCCTTTACGGCCCACTGAGTGAATGTGGTTCCTGCACAGCCACACCAGCAACTTGGCCAGGTGATGCTGCTTTCGCCTCCACATTGCCACGCCATTGGTCAAGCGACAATATCCGCCTCTGCCTCCTCATCCTCCACCGTGCCCTCAGCCTCCACTGAAGGGACAATTCAAAGTGCCCCTCCAGCATACCACGTCTGCAGGGCACGGCGGTGTCACGCTGTTCTGCACCTCATTTGCCTGGGCTCACACTGGGGAGGAACTGCTCCGTGTCCTTCAGCAAGAAATCGAATCCTGGCTTTCTCCGCGACAACTGAAAATCGGAACCATGGTGACCGACAACAGGAAGAACATTGGGTCGGCGCTGCGTCAAGGAGGGCTGAGCCATGCGCCCTGCATGGCACATGTGTTCAATCTGGTCGTCAAGTGGTTCATGAAGTCTTCCACCCATCTGCAAGACTTCCTAAAAATGGCCAGAAAACTTTGGATGCACTTCAGCCATTTGTACTCCGCAAAGCACTCCCTCCTTGAGTTGCAGCGGCAGAATGGCATCCCCCAACATAAGCTGATATGCAACGTTTCCACCCATTGGAATTCCACCCTCCCTATGTTGGACCGACTGTATGAACAGAGAAAGGCCATCAAAGATTTCCTGATGATCCAAGCGGACAGCAGTACTCCCCTGTGTAACTTCGATGTCAGTCATTGGCAGCTCATGCGTGACACCCGCCGTTTGCTTAGGCCCTTTGATGAGGCCACGTTATTTTTCAGTCGCTAGGACTATGGGATGAACGATGTCATTACACTGCTTCATGTCCTGGAACAGATGCTGGTAAATCTGGCTGCTCAGGGGACTGGAGACGTGGCTCCCAAATCTCATGGTCACATGAGCCCTGTGGGAGCTGAATTGGAGGAGGAGGACATTGAAGCACAAGCAATGTGTAGTGAAATGGGTGGTTTTGCTACACAGGTGACAGGAGAGGTGGAGCAGGAGCAGCCAGAGGAGCTACAGGACGATGAGGAAGAGGAGGCAGAGGACCCAGACACAACGTGGCAGTATGCAGTGGAGATGGAGGCAGGGAGTCTCTCCGAGTCACTTTCGCAAATGGCCCGCTGCATGCTCAATTGCTTGGGTAGTGACAGCCGAATTGTCACCATTTGGCAGAGGGATGACTTCTGGCTCTCCACCTTGTTGGACCCTCGCTACTGGTCCAAAATGGGGACTTTTTTTTTACACCGTCTGAGAGGGAGGACAAACTGAACTACTATGTAGTCAGTTAACCGCTGTCTATCTGTGCCCCCGTCCATCCTCTTGCAGGTCTGACTGGGGCGGCCCTCTGCGCTCACGTTCCACTGCTACGGCTGCTGGGGAGGGGTGGGGTGGCCGGAGCAGTACCAGCTCCATCAGCAGCAGCCTGTCTATAGTCACTGATGAGCAGCTTTCTTCACCCACATAGTGAAGAAATTACTTACCAGGAGCAGCAGGAAGACATAGAGCAGAACCTGAACCAGCAGGTGGTGGCATACTTGCTGACATTGAAGATCCGCTGGACTACTGGGCAGCTAAACTGGATTTGTGGCTGCAACTGGCCGAGTTTGCCCTGGAAAAGCTGTCCTGCCCAGCATGTAGTGTGGCATCAGAGCGGATGTTTAGTGCAGTGGGGGCATAGTTACCCCAAGAAAAACTCGCCTATCCACCCAAAATGTGGAGAGATTGACCTTTATCAAGATGAATCAGGCATGGATCAGCCAGGATTTCCACCCACCAATTCCTGATGCATCAGACTAGATCATCCATGGTGCCACACCAACGCTTTGACAAAAGAGACTGGTTTCTTCTGGCTACCTGCCTCAGATACTATTCTGATACTGCCACCTGCCTGATGCCAGACATCTGATGCCAAGTACTCCTTCTTTCACTCACCATCTTCAGCGGGTACTGGTATTGGCACCCACCTCCAAACTATATCACCTTGCCACTCTGTGGCCTCCTGAAGCTGCAGCCACCTCCACACTATGTCACCTTGCCACTCTGTGGCCTCCGGATGCTGCTGCCACCTTCAAACTATGTCACCTTACCATTCCGTGGCCTCCAGATGCTGCTGCCACCTACCGACTCTGTGATTGGGCCACTCTGTGGTCTCCTCATGCTGCTTCCACCTCACCACTATGTCACCTTGCCACTTTATGGTCTCCTCATGCTGCTGCCACCTCCACACTATGTCACTTTGCCACTCTCTGGCCTCCTGATGCTGCTGCCACCTCCACACTCTGTGATTTTGCTACTCTGTGGTCTCCTCATGCTGCTTCCACCTCACCACTACAGTATGTCACCTTGCAACTCTGTGGTCTCCTATTGGTGCTGCCACCTCCACACTTTGTCACCTTGTCACACTGTGGTCTTCTCATGCTGCTGCCACCACCACACTATGTCACCTTACCACTCTGTGGCCTTCTGATGCTGCCACCACCTAGACTCTGTGATTGGGCCACTGTGTGGTCTCCTCATGCTGCTTCCACCTCACCACTACAATATGTCACCTTGCAACTCTGTGGTCTCCTATTGCTGCTGCCACCTCCACACTTTGTCACCTTGTCACACTGTAGTCTCCTCATGCTGCTGCCACCACCACACTATGTCACCTTACCACTCTGTGGCCTCCTGATGCTGCCACCACCTAGACTCTGTGATTGGGCCACTGTGTGGTCTCCTCATGCTGCTTCCACCTCACCACTACAATATGTCACCTTGCAACTCTGTGGTCTCCTATTGCTGCTGCCACCTCCACACTTTGTCACCTTGCCACACTGTGGTCTCCTCATGCTGCTGCCACCTATAGACTCTGTGATTGGGCCACTCTGTGGTATCCTCATGCTGCTTTCACCTCACCATTATGTCATAGGGTCACTCTTTGGACTTCTGATGCTGTTCCCACACTCCCTACTTCATGACTGGGCAACTATTTTGCCTTTTTTGGCCAGGTTGACATCATTATTTATTTGACCCTTCCTCTGATCTGTGAGAAGGAAGAAAAAATGAGACCCACAATGGATCCTGTCTATGTAGCAGCTGTAAGGCCTGTATTGTCCCATCAGAATTGGCTTATGATTTGGTAGCCAAAAGCAGAAGTGGGTACAAAACACAGAAGACTTGCAAATATTCCGTTCACAAGTCATCTCTGTTTTGGATCCACTCCTTTTTTTTGGCTTTAGCAATACTGATGGATTACTGACCAAATGCTGACCGAGTAAAGGCCGATGCTCCACAGACAGGATCCGTTTTTTGTGGGTTATTGTTCTGACGGTTTAGAGGAAGGGCAAAATAACTTACTGCTGACACCCTCTCCACTCTTTCGGGGGGCCCTACTTGTATAAGCGTTTAATAGAACAGGCTCTGTAGACATCTATGTTGAATCAGCTGACGGTGTAAAAAGAGTGCGCTTCTTCTTGGTGCTAACATCAACCTGTAAGGCTGAATTCATACTTGAGTTATTTTGTAAGTTTTGGCCCTGTGATTGCCCAAATAAATGAAGTGTGCAGTGATTCTAAGAGCGGCACCTGTCATCTGCATATCATACGGACTTAAAGTATTATTTGACTACCAAAGCAGACTCCCTATGCGTGTTACTGCAAGGCACAGTGTTCTACACCACTATAAAGGCTCTCTGCACAAGAAAATAGGCATTTTTTAAAAGTAATTCACTGCAAATAAATTCGGATCGAACCAAAAAAAATTGGCGAACCGGCGAATCAAATTTTTAAAAAATTCGATCATCTCTAATCACAACATCTGAGGGGGTAAATGACAAAGTTTGGCGTGAACGCTGTTTCACGTCATTGCGGCCGGGTGCCTGTTGTATTATACACAGGGTGGATAAAAATCAATGATTTTTAAAAAAATATATAAAAAAAATGATTTTTTTAATTTAAATCTGATTTTTTTAATTTAAATCTGATTTTTTTTTATATAAAATGCTTTTTGGAGGAAAATATATTCCCATCCAAAGGTTATTCCATCATGAAATAAAGATTCGTTTTTTAATTATGTAGACTAAGGCTGTACGTAGACTCCCATATTGTTGAATGGATTAGGCAGTGGCTGAGGGACAGACAACAGAGGGTTGTAGTCAATGGAGTATATTCAGACAATGGTCTTGTTACCAGTGGGGTACCTTAGGGATCTGTTCTGGGACCCATATTGTTTAATATATATTGCAGAAGGCCTCGATGGTAAGGTGTGTCTTTTTTCTGATGACACAAAGATTTGTAACAGGGTTGATGTTCCTGGATGGATACACCAAATGGAAAAGGATTTAGGAAAACTAGAGGAATGGTCAAAAATCTGGCAACTAAAATTTAATGTTGATAAGTGCAAGATAATGCACCTGGGGCATAAAAACCCAAGAGCAGAATATAAAATCAGTGATACAGTCCTAACCTCAGTATCTGAGGAAAGGGATTTAGGGGTCATTATTTCAGAAGAATTAAAAGGTAGGCAGTCAATGTCATAGAGCAGCAGGAAATGCTAGCAGAATGCTTGGGTGTATAGGGAGAGGCTTGATGATAGAAACTTTTAAATACATAAAGAGAATCAACAAGGTAAAAGAGGAGAGAATATTTAAAAGAAGAAAAACTGCTACAAGAGGACATAGTTTTAAATTAGAAGGGCAAAGGTTTAAAAGTAATATCAGGAAGTATTACTTTACTGAGAGAGTAGTGGATGCATGGAATAGCCTTCCTGCAGAAGTGGTAGCTGCAAATACAGTGAAGGAGTTTAAGCATCCATGGGATAGGCATAAGGCCATCCTTTGTATAAGATAGGGCCAGGGGCTATCCATAGTATTCTGTATATTGGGCAGACTAGATGGGCCAAATGGTTCTTATATGCCGACACAATCTATATTTCTATATGTGTAATTTTTTTGGTAAATAAATTCCATTAATCCATTCACAATGTCATGCTCTTCCAGAGGTTTTTGTAAGATTATTGGGCAGTTTCTCTGCCTACAAGATATTATCACAGATGCTTGGTTTACTTTTGCAGTTCTCAAAACTGAATTTGACTCAGCAGAGATCACATGCCTCTTCTTCACAGCAAAAATGTTATAACATGAACAGAGTTGAGAAAAATACCTTAATCCTAACTTCTACAAACCTATGAATGCAGAATCAACCTAATCAAACTAATATGAGAAGTTGTTTAAATCTTCATCTACTTGCATATTATAAGTTACACCAGCAAGAATTAGTCTTTATGTAGAAAACTATGATTTAAATCAAGCTTTACTGACTAGTGAAATAAATCGTGATTTAAATCGTGATTTAAAATCATTTTGATTTAAATCAAATCCACCCTGATTATACACCCGGCACCCACTGCATTTGGAGAGAGATCACTGCAGAGCCTGCTCCATACGGTGGCTTAGGAGGTTATAGAAAACAATACCACATATATAGTATAACATCACCAAGCCCTCACAGTACATACAATACCACCCCCAGCTTCTTACAGTATATACAACCCTTTTGCAATATATAGTATAACACTTCCAGGCCCCTACCAGTATATACTTTAAAACTGTCACTGCCTGCCCTGTGAGAGATCTGAGAAGATCGGACAGACTTGCAGCATGTGGGTCTATCTGACAGGTCTTTCTGTGTTTCCCTTCTGTTTGTTGTTGTGGGCAGGATCTCACCTTCTCCACAGGTTCTGCTAGTTAGCTGTTTAAGATACTCTATTTAAGTCCGCCTCTTACTGCTGACTTTTCGGTTGATATTTTCCTTCTGGAGTTCTATTCAGGTTGTTTGTGGATCCTCTACTTCCCGCTTGTCTCAAGCTAAGTCCTCCTGTTCTCCCTTTTGTGCGTGTGTTGCTTCTAGGTCTCAGGGAGACGCTGGTCCCTTCACGGTGTAAGGTACTGGCTGTCTCATTCCCCGCTCCCTAAGTTAGGGTTTGCTTCAGTGTCAGCAGGGCTTAGGTTCCAGCGTATGAGTTTGTTCACAATCTGTCACGGTGGGGAGTGGGGGAAACCCCCCCACTGTGCGGTGTCAAAGGGTAAAAGGGGATCAGCCTGGCCAAAAGGAGTCATAAGGGACCAGGTCACCTCCTACAGCTTCCCTAATCATCTCCCTGACTCCTCACCATATGAGCAGACCCCGATGGAAGGACGGCTCATACTCTGGATTCCTAGAGACCTGGAAAGCCCTCAGCAAGGAGCCGGGAAGAGACAACCTGTTCATCCCAGTCATGGAGGAACAGGAGTCTCTATCTGAGGCTAGGCTGCAAGGAGAGGGGAACACATACAGCATATGGAGTTGGCAGGTAAGCAAAACTCATAACACACTTACCTGCCACAGACACACTGACTGGAACCCATGCACAAGTGCTGCTGTCCACACCAACATTAAAGACACAGCACAAACCACAACCACACAGGAACCCAGGACAGCCATAGCTGCAATAAACGTGAGACAGGGGAATGTATAGCAAACATGCTGGACACCAAACATCACCAGCCATGTAACACAACACAAGACATACAACACCCGAACATAACACACGCAAACCAAAAGATAAGAAGGGAAAGAGACACCATAATAACATCAATGACCACAAGGGTCGCCCTGACTGGACAGATGGTAAAAGCCAGGAACAGTGAACCACCAGCATACACCAAGGCTAGAGGAACCCTCAGCTTCAGGCATCCAGCAGAGGCTAAATAGCCCAAGCAGCCACACACACACACATAAACCCAGTGTTCACAAAACACTAGGAAGGGAGTTAACCCTTCCAACACCAGAAAGTGGAAGGAAGCCACTTAAAGGGGAAGTGCACACACAAGCATACCAAACCACACGTTACCACCGGCAACAGCATGCGTGGCAACCATGTAACGTCAATCCCCCACAAGGCCGAGACACTGCCACCGCATACTCACAGCAACACGTTGACGCGGGCAACTGCAAGTGTGGAAACAGGGTCACAGCGCAAACCAAAGGCCGTGACACCATCAGGACTTGCTCATACTGTCAGCAGTATAGTATAACACTCCACAAGAACACCAACCAATGGGCAGTATGTTGTAAAACACCCCACAGTAGGCAGTATGTAGTAAAACACCCACGGTAAACAGAATTTAGTGAAACATTCCACAATAGGCAGTATTTAGTAAAACACCCCATGGTAGGCAGTACTTTCCACCTCCATTCTAGATTGTGCAGGCCTTCAGAACATTTATAACAGGGACAGCCTGGGTCAAAGTGAGTCAGGGAAACAGCTTAGACTCACACTCAACAATCTGCTTTTGCTGGCATTACCACTCTCAACACTCTGCCTGCCACTCACCCTTCTCTTCAGATCAGGAAGTTCTTGTCTGGGGGGGGGAGTGTCTATCCAGACAAGAACTTCAAGAACCAGATCTAGAGAGAGGGACAAGTATCAGAATCCTGTGCAGCTATGGCAAGTACAGTACTTGCTTATAGGAGGTGGACGCTCTACTGCAGGCCCACGACACACCATAGTCCAGCTGTAGTGCGTAGTGGGCAGGCACAATATGGTTTTATAAATGATGGTGGCGATGCACAGGGGAACAGTATATGTAAATCACATTTATTGGTCTTCTTGTAATGGTGTTTAAAATTTGTGAATAAAGATATTAAAATAATATGAACATGTGAACCCAGATAATCAGAAATGCTGATGGTAACAGCAAGTCAGTCTAAAGAAGCTTTCTCTCTCTCTCTCTGAGAAGCTCTCCTCCAATGAAGCCTTCCTATTTAGTAAGGAATGCTCTACAAGATGCTTGGGGAAGCAAGACTGCAGGCAGCTGCATCTTGCAGAGCATGGCTGACATCCTGCCTTTATCCTGCTGATGGCCAGTATTATAATGAGGGTAATCTCTTTTGCACGCCCACCCGGAGTGACATGTTTTGACATAAACAATCAGTTGGCAGTTTTGCTCTATGAACTGGGAAATGTTGAACATAGCAGTCAGGGCTGAAGATTTAGTGACAGCTCTGTTGTACTCCTGGGGGTCCAAATAAGGCAGGATAAGATCTCTGTGCATGTCCTCAGTCACTTACTTGTTCCTGGGGGAGGGGATGCTCTACCCTTCCTAAAGAATCATAATGAATAATTTTTATGCCATTTGTTAATCAATAAAAAAAAAAAAAAAAAAATAACAGCTACAACATAAAAACAAAAAATACATTGAAAAACTCAAATAAAATAAAATACATTAATACAATAATAAATTACCAGTAACTAAGTGGTACATGTAAGGGTACAACCTAAGGAAAAATAAATCTATCATGTGTTCTGTGACAAGAACAGTTATTTGAAAAGAGAAAATGAAAAATACAAAAAAAGGTAAAGTGAACACAATGTTTGCCTACTTGTCTCCTTTACTCTTGGAAATGGCAACTAATTTTTCAATGCCCCCTGCGTCTCGCAGGGCTTTAGCGTTCTCCATATTCTTAGTAATGACTTCATGTAGAGTACAGCAGATAGCAGTAACAGTGTCATCAGACATTGTCTTGCTAGTTAGGGTGTTGCAGTTGTTTCCACCAGGAAGACGGTGCACCAGGTCTCGCATAGCATATTTCCCTGCAATAAAAAATAAACAAAGTTACATCAAGGGGCAAGTACAAGTAACAATTTAATCCTTACACTAACCCAAGTTTCTGGAAAATGTTCACACTTCTGACATACACAAAACCTGCTTTTAAAATAATTAGAGATGAGCGAATTTCAGGTTATGAAATTCGTTCACGCTTCGTTTACTAGTAAAAGGTGAATTGCGTTATGGATTCAGTAAACACGGACCTTAACGCATTTTTATGATGTAATGCATAACGGAAACGGAACAGATCCGTTTTGCAGCCCATAGACTTCTATTATGACGAAATGAATAACGGAATGCCTCTAAAGGCATTCCGTTATGCATTCCATCATAGAATTGCGTTATGGTCCGTGGTAACGGAATCCGTAACGCAATTCATCTTTTACCAGTAAACAAAGCGCAAACAAATTTCTAAATATGGTATTCGCTCACCTAAAAATAATATTCATTCATTCATATTATATTCCTATTAGAGATTAAAAAATTTCCTGAAATTCGTTTCATGTCTGATTCGTCCAATCTTTAAAAAAATTTGATTTGAGTCGGAATCAATTCAATTGGCTTGAAAATTGGTATAACATGTCATGGGATTTTATATCACAAACAGGTATGCTTTCCAGATTTTTATTTTTCACAAATTCCCCTCCACTCCATCGCTGTGCCTCCCTGTGCTGATTTCTAGCACCCTATGTGCTAATTCAGACCATCGGTACAGGGAAGAGGAGACCGTAACGGACAGTGTTACAGCCAGGTAGAAGGTGAACTGTTCTCGAAAGAACAAGCTATGCATGCAAGTACAGCAAGTACTATTCTCATTTACACAGCCTATTCTCATGAGAATTACCAAATCTCACAAGAACATCTCACCTTCTCCATGGCTGTGATGCGGTCTACTGTGAATGGACGGCGACAGACAGCGAGAAGGAGACACTCACTGAGGAAACAAGATGTCTCCTCCCTGTACCGATGTTCTGAATTAGCATATACGGTGCCAAAAACAGCGGGGGTATTCTTTATTTTTTTTTAAAAAAGGTGTTGGCATCTAAAGGGGCCACATAATCTGGTAAGCATACCAGTTTGCGATATAAAAACCCATGAAAGGCCCTCTTTAACCCCTTAAGGACCCTGGCATTTTTCACCTTAAGGACCAGGCCATTTTGAGATGATTTTCTCGTCACATATTGTACTTCATAACAGTGATAAATTTTAGTCAAAATATTTCATTTTTATATATAAAAGATACCAAATTTGGAAAAATTCTCAATTTTCAAAATTTTAATTACTCTGCGTTTAAAACAGATAGTGATACCTCCTAAAATAGTTATTACTTAATATTTCCCATATGTCTACTTCATGTTTGGATCATTTTGTAAATTACATTTTATTTTTTTGGGACATTAGAAGGCTTAGAAGTTTAGAAGCAAAACTTGAACATTTTCAGAAAATTTCCAAAACCCTCTTTTTAAGGACCAGTTCAGGTCTGAAGTCATTTGTGAGGCTTATATAATAGAAACCACCCATAAACGGCCCCATTTTAAAAACTACACCCCTCAAGGTATTCAAAACTATTTTAACAAACTTTGGTAACCATTTCAGTGTTCCACAAGAATTAAAGGAAAATGTAGATGAAATTTCAGAATTTAACTTTTTGGCAGATTTTCCATTTTAATCCATTTTTTCCAGTAACAAAGCAAGGGTTAACAGCCAAACAAAACTCAATATTTATTGCCCTGATTCTGTAGTTTACAGAAACACCCCATATGTGGTCGTAAACTGCTGTACATGCACACGGCAGGGTGCAGAAGGAAAGGAACACCATTATGTTTTTTGGAAGGCAGATTTCACCAGGATAATTTTAATGTCACATTTGAAGACCCCCTGATGCACCCTTAGAGTAGAAACTCTAAGAAAAAAAAAAAGGACCCGATTTTGGAAACTACGGGATAAGGTAGCAGTTTTGTTGTTACTATTTTAGGGTATATATGATTTTTAGTTGCTCTATATTACACTTTTTGTGAGGGACCATTTTTATTGTTTGTTATTTACAATGTTTATCTGACAGGTTAGATCATGTGGTATTTTTATAGAGCAGGTTGTTGCGGACATGACAATTAGTGATGTCGCGAACATAAAATTTTCCGTTCGCGAACGCCGAACGCGAATTTCTGCAAATGTTCGTGAACAGGCGAACCGGGCGAACCGCCATAGACTTCAATAGGCAGGCGAATTTTAAAACCCACAGGGACTCTTTCTAGCCACAGTAGTGATGGAAAAGTTGTTTCAAGGGGACTAACACCTGGACTGTGGCATGCCGGAGGGGGATCCATGGCAAAACTCCCATGGAAAATTATGTAGTTGACGCAGAGTTGGATTTTAATCCATAAAGGGCATAAATCACCTAACAATCCAATTTTTTTTTGAACAACGTGGTTTAAAACATCCAGTGTGTGTATACGATCAGGTATGATGTTGTATCGATCAGGTAGTGTAAGGGTTACGCCCGATTCACAGACATTGACAGACCAAACTCCCCTTTTAATGCACCGCAAACAACCGCAAACAGTCTATTTGCCCAACCGCAAACTCCCCATTTGTTCAAGGTTGGATACCAAGCTAGCCATGTCCCGTTGATGTCATTGAAGGTTTCTTCCTCCACCCAGCCACGTACAACACCCAGGGTCTCGGAAAGGTGAATTGAATTGATTTTTTCGAACGGGGAGATGGTTAAAAAAAACGCTGGCTCCCTCCCCTTTGTTTGAATCCATGGTCACTGCATCTGTGCCGTGCAATTTACTGCCCCACCCGATATGAGTGGTATTTTCTGTAGTTCTCTCTTCTCATCAGTTTAATCCCTGTTACGTCCCCAATCTGGGGTTAATTTATTAAATAGATTTTTCGAACGTGGAGATGGTTAAAAAAAATGCTGGCTCCCTCCCCTTTGTTTGAATCTACTCCACGGTCACTGCGTCTGCACCGTGCAATTTACTGCCCCACTGGATATGAGTGGTATTTTCTGTAGTACTATTTTCATCAGTTTAATCCCTGTTACGTCCCCAATCTGGGGTCAAATTATTAAATAGATTTTTCGAACGGGGAGATGGTTAAAAAAATGCTGGCTCCCTCCCCTTTGTTTGAATCCACGCCACGGTCACTGCGTCTGCGCAGTGCAATTTACTGCCCCACCGGATATGAGTGGTATTTTCTGTAGTACTATTCTCATCAGTTTAATCCCTGTTACGTCCCATATCAGGGTGGGATTGCCTTTTGTGAAAAAAAATTTAGGCCAGGTACTTTCGACTGCCTTCACAGTGACAGACCAAACTCTGATACACCAAAATGAATTGATTTTAGGAACCGGGAGATGGAAAAAGCAGCTTGGTCGGTCCTCTTACTCAGCTCCAAGTTGGGGCACTGTGCGTGCACGGAGCAATGTGCTGTGACACTCTATATGAGTGGTGTCTTAACTAGTACTATTCCTATCAGTTTAATCCCTGTTACGTCCCCTTTCCGGGGACGTGTGTCGAATTGATTAACCATTGTCGAATTAACGAACCATTTACGACATCCTGGAATAATTTAGTTCTGAGCTTTGTACGTGCTTTGTATTGGAATTGATGGGGATTTTTTAAATTGTCTGCATTATTTCTAATAAACTATTAAGAGACTTTATTATGATTTTTTTATTTTATGTATTAAAAACCCACCCATACAATACAGTCTGTGTGGGCCTGACACACACGAGCTTGAAAATGGGATTAGATCACAGAAAAAAATGAAATATCATTTTTTTTTATCTGCGAGGTATTTGTGAGTAAATGACACCCTGTAACGGTATAAGTGGAGGTCTAGCCACTAGCCAGTGGCCACAATACAGTCTGTGTGGGCCTGACACACACGGGCTTGCAAATGGGATTAGATCACAGAAAAAAATGTAATAGAATTTTTTTTTATCTGCGAGGTATTTGTGAGTAAATGACACCCTGTAACGGTATAAGTGGAGGTCTAGCCACTAGCCACAATACAGTCTGTGTGGGCCTGACACACACGGGCTTAGATCACAGAAAAATATTAAATATATTTTTTTTTTATCTGCGAGGTATTTGTGAGTAAATGACACCCTGTAACGGTATAAGTGGAGGTCTAGCCACTAGCCAGTGGCCACAATACAGTCTGTGTGGGCCTGACACACGCTGGCTTGCAAATGGGATTAGATCACAGAAAAAAATGTAATAGGATTTTTTTTTATCTGCAAGGTATTTGTGAGTAAATGACACCCTGTAACGGTATAAGTGGAGGTCTAGCCACTAGCCACAATACAGTCTGTGTGGGCCTGACACACACGGGCTTAGATCACAGAAAAATATTAAATAGAATTTTTTTTATCTGCAAGGTATTTTCTGTCACACCCTGTATGAATGGTGTGCACACAGTGCTGTCTGTGACTGAGCCTGCAGCCTCTCACACACGGGCAGGCAACTGCAATATATGTATATATAAAAAAAAAAGCAGACTGATGTACCAGCCCTGAAAAGGGCTTTTTGGGGTGCTGTCAGGACGCTGTCCTTACAGCAGATGAGTCTGTGGACTAGGAACACTGCCCTAGCTAACGCTTTCCCTATTGAATCAGCAGCAGCAAGCAGCACTGTCCCTCCTCTCACACACGGGCAGGCAACTGCAATATATGTATATATATAAAAAAAAAAAAAGCAGACTGATGTACCAGCCCTGAAAAGGGCTTTTTGGGATGCTGTCAGGACACTGTCCTTACAGCAGATGAGTCTGTGGACACAGAACAATGCCCTAGCTAACGCTTTCCCTATTGAATCAGCAGAAGCACTTTCCCTCCTCTCACTGAGAATGCAGATTCCGAATGAATCTAAAATGGATGCTGTCCGGGAGGTGGGAGGGCCTGGGAGGGAGGGTCTGCTGCTGATTGGCTGGAATGTGTCTACTGACTGTGAGGTACAGGGTCAAAGTTTACTCAATGATGATGTATAGGGGGCGGACCGAACATCACATATGTTTGCCCGCCGCGGCGAACGCGAACAAGCTATGTTCGCCGGCGAACTATTCGGGCCATCTCTAATGACAATACCAAATAGGACCACTTTTTTGTTTGTTTGTTTCAGTTTTACATAATAAATAATTGAAAAAAATTCTGAAAGCCATATTTATTTTTTATGCGACTGTCTTATGTAGGGGCTCATTTTTTTTCGGTATGAAATGACGGTTTGATTGGTACTATTTTAGGGTGCATATGACTTTTTGACTGTTTGGTATTACACTTTTTGTGATGTAAGGTGACAGTTTTAATTTAATTTTTTTCACAGTGTTCACCTGAGGGGTTAGGTCATGTGATATCTTTATAGAGCAGGTCGTTACGGACGTGGCAATACCTAATATGTACACTTTTTTTATTTAAATTTTACACAATAATATCATTTTTGAAACCCAAAAAATGTTTTAGTGTCTTGACACAATACAATGCGTTAACTGAAATTGGTATATTAATGCAGTTAATGCAGCACTATGTGTTCAAGAAAACTGCACGGTATTTTTAGATGTAATACAATGCATTAATTGAAACTGGTATATTAAGGCAGTTATTGCAGAACAAAGCATTCACTAAAACTGCGGGTGTCTTGATGTAATAGAATGCGTTATCTGAAACTGATATATTGGAATTATTGCAGCACAATGAGTTCACTAAAACTGTGTATTTTGATACAATACAATGTGTTAGCTAAAACTGGTATATTACTGCAGTTATCTTGACGTTTTACAATGTGTCGACTGAAACTGGTATTATTCTGCAATCAAATTACGTGAGAGAAGTCTCTGAAATGTGTCAATTTCTTCTACTAGCAATGTAAGATAGTACACTTGCTATATAAAATAGACACTTGAGGGCAGTAGTGGTTAACAAATAAAACAGAATACAATAATGAATCTTAGTTGAAAGAAATAGCTGGGACAGCACCTTCCCCCGGTCTAAAGGTCTAAAATTCTTGGAATATATATAAATTATTATTATTATTTATTATTAAAGCGCCATTCATCCCATAGCGCTGTACATATGAAAAGGGGTATACATACATAATACAGACAATTGCACTAAGCATAATCAAGACGAGTTACAAACTAGTACGGAAAGAGAGAGGGCCCTGCCCGTGAGGGTTTACAATCTACATGATATATATATATATATATTGTTGACTATATATTGTGGCAATGTGAACTTTGAGGTTTTGTTTGCACCAGGAGCGTGTCACCAAGGGGCTAGGCCTTGGTGGAGTAAAAGCCCTAGTTCAGGTGTCCACTAAAGTAGTTGGGGGACACCATATAGATAGTGTAGCTGGTTCAGCTAGTCCAGGGCGGGCTTTTACTGGGAACAGGCAATGTGTTGGATGGGTGCCTGTTCCCCATGCTCCAGTCCGGGACTTAGGGCATGCTCACGTCTAGGGATTCCATTTAATCTGGTTTCTGGAAGTGGGTGTGTCTCACTCTGGAGTGTTTTGTGAAGCAGAGTCCTGGTGAGGCTCTGTGTGAGTGGTCTCAGCCAGGTGGGCTGAGTGGCAACGAGGCTACGCGATAGCCTGAACTTTGGGGGACGCGGTGACGCCTGTGAAACAAGGATCACGAGGCCAGAGTCGGGAGGACTACTGGGCCACAATGCCCCAAAAGGTATTGAAGTGTCACAGCCTGGAGGTTGCTGGACTGTATGCCTGAGGAAAGCCGCATTTGTGTTCCATGTGTGAACAGGGCTCTCTAGGTGAGTCAGGGATACGTTTATGTGTTTAGTTAGAGCCTAGCCGGAATAAAACGCGAGTTTGGACATTCTACCCTTGTCTGGTGAAGTAATTTGCGATGTCGACCCCCTAAAAGTAAACAATCCCTTACTAATATATATATATATATATATATATACACACACACACACACGGTGGGGAAAATTCACTGACGATTTTGCAAGTCTGTAACTTTTATCGTAGGTACACCTCAACTGTGAGAGACAGAATATTAAAAAAAAATCCAGAAAATCACATTGTATGATTTTTAATTAATTAATTTAAATTTTATTGCATGAAATAAGTACACTGCGTGTCCAAAATAAAAGTCGCCACCTTTCTTTCACCTGGCAATAAGTTATTTAACCCCAACTGGTGCAATGAGTTGCTTCTCATTTCTTAAACAACCATGTCGAAAGACACATCTCGTGGTCGTGGAAAAGATCTTTGAGAAGGGTCAAATCATTGGCATGCATCAAGCAGAGAAAACATCTAAGGAGATTGCAGAAACTACTAAAATTGGGTTAAGAACTGTCCAACGCATTATTAAAAACTGGAAGGTTAGTGGGGACCCATCGTATTCGAGGAAGAAATGTGGCGGGGAAAAAATCCTGAATGATTGTGATCGGCGATCACTTAAACGTTTGGTGAAATCAAATCGAAGAAAAACAACAGTAGAACTCAGGGCTATGTTTAATAGTGAAAGTAAGGGCATTTCCACACGCACAATGCGAAGGGAACGCATGGCGAAACCACTAATCACTGAGGCAAACCAGAAAAAAAAACTTCAAATTTGCTAGGGAGTATAAAGATTGCACGCTGGAGCAATAGAAGAAGGTCATGTGGTTTGATGAGTCAAGATTTACCCTGTTCCAGAGTGATGGGCGCATCAGGGTAAGAAGAGAGGAAGATGAAGTGATGCACCCATCATGACTAGTGCCTACTGTACAAGCCTGTGGGGGCAGTGCTATGATCTGGGGTTGCTGCAGTTGGTCAGGGCTAGGTTCAGCAACAGTATGTGCTCCAAGAATGAGGTCAGCTGACTACCTGAACATACTGAATGACCAGGTTATTCCATCAATGGATTTTTTCCTCCCTGATGGCACGGCATATTCCAAGATGCCAGGATTCATCGGGCTCAAATTGTAAAAGAGTGGTTCAGGGAGCATGAGACATCATTTTCACACATGGATTGGCCACCATAGAGTCCAGACCTTAACCCCATTGAGAATCTTTGGGATGTGCTGGAGAAGGCTTTGCGCAGCGGTCAGACTCTACCATCATCAATGCAAAATCTTGGTGAAAAATGAATGCAACACTGGATGGAAATAAATCTTGTGACATTGCAGAAGCTTATCGAAACAATGCCACAGCGAATACATGCCGTAATCAAAGCCAAAAGCGGTCCAACAAAATATTGTGGGACCTTTTTTTTGGGTGGCGACAATTTTTTGGGACAGGCAGTGTATTTGATCACCTACCAACCAGCAAGAATTCTGCCTCTTAGAGACGTGCTAGTTTTTCTTTAAGAAGCCCTCTTACTCTGCACTCATTACCTGTATTAATTGCACATGTTTGAACTCATTATCTGTATAAATTACACCTGTCCACACTCAAATCAATCACACTCCAACCTCTACACCATGGCCAAGACCAAAGAGCTGTCTAAGGACACCAGGGACAAAATTGTAGACCTGCATAAGGCTGGGATGGGCAGGTCTACAGGACAATAGGCAAGCAGCTTGGTAAGAAGGTGACAACTGTTGGTGCAATTATAAGAAAATGGAAGAAACACAAGATGACTGTCAATCTTCCTCGGTCTGGGGCTCCATGCAAGATCTCGCCTCGTGGGGTAAGGAGGATTCTGAGAAAGGTCAGGAATCAGCCTAGAACTACACGGGAGGACCTGGTCAATGAATGTGGTACTTCCGGAAACACTCCCCTAAGCATAGGGCAGGGTGGTCAGGGCAGTCAGGACAGAAATAGCGGGTGTCCCGCCTTATTCCACTCCTGCTACAGACACGACATCTTTTTCGGGGTGACGGTTGGGTTGAGGTACCAGCAACGACATTGGGGAAATGTCGCTCGTGTAGACGGCTCACTACACTGGTGGATGGGGCCACGGAACCTCCTGGATACAGGAGGTTCTCGATGATCTCTTCCTGAAATTTGAGGAAGGATCCTGTTCTCCCAGCCTTACTGTAGAGAACAAATGCCTGAAGAGGGGCACACTTGTGTAAAAATTGCCCACATAAAGATGGTACCCCTTGCCAAATAAGGGTGACACCAAGTCCCAGACTGTCTTCCCACTGCTCCCCAGGTAGTCAGGGCAACCAACCGGCTCCAGGGTCTGATCTTTTCCCTCATAGATCCGAAATTTGTGGGTATAGCCTGTGGCCCTTTCACAGAGCTTATACAATTTGACCCCATACCGGGCGCGCTTGCTTGGGATGTATTGTTTGAAGCCAAGGCACCCGGTAAAATGCATAAGGGACTCGTCTACGCAGATGTTTTGCTCAGGGGTATACAAATCTGCAAATTTGTTGTTGAAGTGGTCTATGAGGGGCCGAATTTTGTGGAGCCGGTCAAAAGCTGGGTGGCATCTGGGACGGGAGGTGTTCTCAAATCGTGTTCTGGACATAGCAGCAGAGAACATGGGCATGTGATGAATTGGGTTCGTGGACCAATATGACCGCAATTCATGCTTTTTGGTTAGACCCATGTTGAGGAGAAGGCCCAGAAAAATTTTAATTTCGGAAACTTGGACTGGTTTCCACCGGAAAGGCTGGGCATAAAAGCTTCCCGGGTTGGCGGCTATAAATTGAGTGGCATACCGATTTGTTTCTGCCACGACTAAGTCCAAGAGCTCCGCAGTCAAGAACAGCTAAAAAATCCCAGTGCCGAACCGATCTAAGCTGTCTCAACCCGAACTCCAGACTGGGCGGTGAAAGGGGGAACTACAGGTGCGGCTGAAGTTGGGGACTGCCAATCAGGGTTTGCCAGCACCTCAGGGACTCTAGGGGCTCTACGGGCCTGTCTGTGCAGTGGCTGCGACGGGGTAACTATTGCGCGTGCCACCGTACCAACTTCAACTGCCCTTCTGGTGCTCGCCACTTCACCATGTTGTACGGCAGTGCTGGTACTAGGTCCAGGATGGGCTACGCTGCTGGTGTATGCCTCACCACGTAATCCGACAGCGCCAGCCCCACTCTGCTGCCCTTGAAACGGATCCTGCGCAACCTGTGGTCTAGCGACACGGGGCCGGGTACGCCTGGTGCTATCAGGGACCTCAACCTCCTCGTCCGAACTTTGGGTCAGACTGCCACTGCTTTCTACAGGTTCATATTCTGACCCGCTAGATTCATCAGATGAGGGTTCCCATTCCTCATCCGACTGGGTCAGAATCCTGTAGGCCTCTTCAGAAGAATACCCCCTGTTTGACATTTGGACTACTAAATTTAGGGTTATTCCCTGAGACTACCCAAGAAAAAAAGCAAGCCTGTCTTACAAATGGGAGGCTAGCGAAGTACCGGAGGCCGCTGCGATTGATAAAAAATATCAAAACTGATTTTTTTATCGCCGCAGCGTTTGTAAAGTGATTGTGCAGTGATCAAAAAAAATAATTTTTTGTCACTGCGGCGGGGCGGGCGTGGGTGAACACACGTGTGGGCGACCGATCAGGCCTGATCGGGCAAACACTGCGTTTTGGGTGGAGGGCGAACTAAGGGGACACTAATACAATTATAGATCTGACTGTGATCAGTTTTGATCACTTACAGATACTATAAAAGTACAAAAGCTGATTAGCGATACGCTAATCAGCGAATCAGTGACTGCGGTGCGGTGGGCTGGGCGCTAACTGACGCTAACTACCTAACCAAGGGGCCTAAACTATCCTAAAACCTATCAGTCAATACCAGTGAAAAAAAAAAGTGACAGTTTACACTGATCACTTTTTTCCCTTTCACTAGGTGATTGACAGGGGGCGATCAAGGGGTGATCAAGGGGTTAATTGGGGTGATGGGGGTGATCTGGGGCTAAGTGTGGTGTTGGTGGGTACTCACTGTGATGTCTGCTCCTCTGCTGGAACCAACCGACCAAAAGGACCAGCAGAGGAGCAGAGAAGCCATTTAACACCTTATATTTATAAATATAAGGTGTTAGATGGCTTGTGATTAGATTTTTTAAAAATCAGCAACCTGCCAGCAACGATCATTGGCTGGCAGGTTGCTGGCGAAATACTCCTTGAACTTTTGCCGGCCCGCGATGCGCATGCGCAGGCCGGCTCTGACTGAAATCTCGCGTCTTGCGAGATGACGCAAGTCCAGGAGGAATGAATCGACCGCCTCCAGGATGCATCCGTGCGTTAGGCGGTCGGGAGGTAGTTAACAGGGACCTTCATAGAGCTCGCCCCTTTAATAACAATGACCTCCACAGTGCACGCCCATTTAATAACAGTGACCTCCAGTGTGCCCGCCCCTTTAATAACCGTGACCTCCACTGTGCCCGCCCCTTTAAAAACTGTGACCTTCACTGTGCCCGCCCCTTTAAAAACATTGACCTCCACAGTACTCGCCCCTTTAAGCAGTAAAGAAAAATGGCTGGGTTGTTATGGAAATCTGGGGCCAGATTTATCATTAGCTTAAGTCAGAATAATAGAGTGAAAGTCGCAAATTCGCTTAAACTGCGCAAAAATTTGCGAATTTTATTGGCTCTGCACTATGCTCGCCAGTTTTCTGAAAGTGGGCATGTTTTCTTATGTAAAAGAATCTCTAGACAGATTTACTATTGAGACTATTTAAAAAGTCGCAAAAAAGTCGCAAAAAATGCGCAATTTCACTCCAGTGAGGACCATGCTTATCTTATGCGACTTTTTAATAGAACATGCGACTTTTTCATAAAGACGTGTGACTTTTGTAAAGCTGCTTACTGAAGGATAAACTGCTACTGTCAAACCACATTTATTACAGTCTTAAAGGGCCGATCATAAATCTGACTTGGCTAAGACTGACTTTAGCCATATGTGAAAGTGGAGTGAGCTGTCAGAGTAATGATAAATCTCGCCCCTGGAGTAAAACTGTGTTTATGGCAGTTGGGATTTGAAGAAAAAGACTTACAGGCTTGTATTTGGGAAGGGGCTTGTTTTTTTGGGGAATATCTCAGGAACGGTACGTCCTAGAGAGCTGAGACCCAGTCTAAAACCTTCCCGGACACCTGATGTACCTGTGTGCCAAATTTGGTGAAGATCGGTCCAGTCGTTTGGTCGCGCATAAAGAACGTCCAGACAGACCATCTAGACAGACAGATAGACAGACAGACAGAAACTCATTTTTATATATATATATATATATATATATGAGATATATCTAACTAACTACCACTAACTGCAGCTCTTTTTTCACACCAAAAAAATCTAAAAATTTAAATTTAAATAAAAAATGTGCAGATGCTACTGAGCACACTACTAATCGGTGCTCTGCAGCACGCACGCACGCACACAGATCGTGCATGCGTGCAAAAACTGTAGTATAAAAATTCGCTAAAGTGAACACTGGCTAAAAATTTAACTTATATCTATATATATATAGAAATATAGAACTCTATATATATTTATATAAAGCCCTAACTACCAGTTCTTTTTTAACAAAAATAAAAATAAAAATTGGCAAAACATTCTACGCAAATAATCCCCAGGTGCTGATCAGGCAGCTACACACTGAACAGCACTAGGCGGTCACAGCTCGTATGCAGAAAAAGTGGTGCAGAGCTGGAAAATGGTAAACCAAAAAAAAATATATAAAGAAAAAAAACACCCAAAAAAGTGCATGGACTAAATGGCGTCTGGAATAAAAGAACGGGGGGACGGGGGAAGGTTGGAGGGGAGGGAAGGGGGACGGGAAGGGACAGGGACGACCAGTGGTTTAGGGATCTGGAACAGCTGCAAATGAAAACAAATAAAATCTGTGCAGCTATTCCAGATTTTCTTCCTTCTTCTTCTTTTCAGCAGGAAAGGGGTTTAATCGCTGCTGTGTGCACCACAAGTCCCTGCAAGCCAACAAGCAGCACAGAGAAGAACAGAACCTCTCTGCATGCAATCACCAGCTAGAATGGCTGCATGCAGGGAAGATCTGCCTCTTCCTGCGCAGCTATGGCGCTGCCATTGGCTGGAGCATTGTTCCAGCCAATAGCAGGGCTGGCAGGGGACCCAAAACACTGGTGTCCCCTGCCTCACCTCGGAGGTGACCGGTGCTGACTGCCACCTCCCCCTGACCTCCTCCCGACCCTCCCCAATGTATCTGACAGCTTCCTGCGCTGCAATGTGCTATTCTCATTGATCGGCCAATCACAGCGCTTGGAGCTGCAGGAGGGCGGTGCATGGCTACCTGCCGGTAAGAGCAGGCATGGTGCCACGATTCCCCCACGATCCTTCCCCAGAGCCCCACGGACCGTGCGGCGCTGGGCGTTAAGGGGTTAAGCACTGGTTCCGGAATGAAGGACTAAGTGATATTGATCTGTTCTTTAAGTTTAGTATTTAAATCTTTCAGCAAAATATGCTCCTGTTCCAACAAAATATGCATGCAGCGAAGGGAGCTATTTGTAGCCTCCTGTTCAACATGAGTAATTCTCAAGCCCCTAGGGACTATATTGTGTTTGAGGTAATTTTCCAAACTTTGAACCTCCCACCAAGAAACAATCTGTTCCTTGTAGATTTTTGTCAATTCTTTGAAGACTGCTTTAAAGGAAGGTGTGTATTTTTTCTAAGAAAAGTTCTAATCAGAAAGAACATCCTTTGCTTCTGTTAACAAGTTGTCAGTATTAAATCCAGTATTGAAGAATCCTGCCATATCCAAAGAAAATTAATCAACGACAAAAACTGAAAACCCTATTTAGGATACACTGTACAGGAATATGGTCTCTCTCCAAATCTATACAATTCTCCACGAGAAGACCTGGGCTATAATTCTGAAAACCTAACTCCTCTGAACCCTCTCAAGCTCTGCTATGTCTGCCTTGTTCACAGGAGCCCTGAGCTGTACACAGTACTCCATGTGTTTCCTGACTAGTAATTTGTAAAGTGGCAGGACTTTGTTCTCATCACGGGCATCTATGCCCCTTTTGATACAACCCATTATCTTATTGGCCTTGGCAGCAGCTGCCTGACACAGATTTCTACAGCTTAATTAGCTGTTCACTAAAATTCCAAGGTCCTTTTCCATGTCAGTGTTACCCAGTGTTTTACCATTTAGTATGTACTGGTGACTTGCATTATTTCTTCCCATGAGTATAATCTTACATTTGTCAGTGTTAAACCTCATCTGCCACTTATACAATATATCCAGATCCATCTGTAGCAGTATAATGTCCTCTTCCATGTTAATTACTTTACACAGTTTAGTGTCATCTTCAAAAATGTATAATTTACTGTGCAAGCTTTCTACAAGTTCATTAATAAATATACTGAAGAGAATATAGCCCAATACTGACCCTGTGGTAACCTTGTGACCGCAACCCAATCTGAGTGTGTACCATTAATAACCACCCTCTGTTTTCTATAACTGAGCCAGTTACTTACCCACGTACAGACATTTTCCCCCAGTCCAAGCATTCTCATTTTATATATTAACCTTTTATGTGGTACAGTATCAAATGCTTTGGAGAAGTCTAGATATACGACATCAATTGATTTGCTGAGGTCAAGTCTAGAACTTACTTCCTCACAGAAACAGTTTAAATTAGTTTGACATGACCGATCCCTCATGAAGCCACGCTGATATGGCTTCATTGAGGTACTCCAAGATAGCATCTCTTAGAAAACCTTCAAACTGTTTACCCATGACAGATGTTAAACTTACCAGCCTATAGTTTCCGGGTTCTGTTATTGGACTTTTTGAATATTGGCACCTCATTTGCTATGCGCCAATCCTGTGGAACACTCCCTGTCAGGATAGAGTTCTCAAATATCATAAATAAGGGTCTGGCTATGACATTACTTAATTCTCTTAGGATAAGGGGGAGTATGCCATCTGGGTCCGGCGATTTGTCTATTTTAATCTTTTAAGGATGCCGTTGTACTTCTTTCTAGGTCAGACAGGGCACTCTTTAATGGGGAATTTAATTTTACATTCTGCATTTCATCTGACGGTTTATTTTCTTCAGTTTATTTCTGTCAGTGAATACAGAGGAGAAAAAAATATTTAATAGCTTTGCTTTCTCCTCATGGCTCTCTGTAACTCCCCCCTCATTACGCTGTAAAGGGCCGACAACCTTCAGATTTCTCCAAACTGTTTTTATTAAGTTTTCAAATATTTAAAGAATAAACATACAAACAAAGGCAGTGTCGCACTGCTACCATTGGTATCCATTCTTACAAGCTCAAAGTAGTTTACCAGTTGTAGTGTCCATGAACATACAGAGGCTGACGAAAACCAAACTAAGCTGTCAGTATTAGCCGTCCGCCTCCGTGGGATACAATAGCAGCCATCCCCGAGAGAGTCTTAATATTATAGACTGATATGATCCCTAGTGGGCTCCCGGGGTAGATGCCCTGATATTGTCTCATTCCTATTGTACTTTGTAGTAGTGAATTAGAGAACGACACAGACAAATAAAGAAAAGACTAGAACAAAAAAAACGGAGATGCTCGGGAGTGTTTGGGCTCAATGATCCCCCCCCCCCAATTCAGGATAGTAGAACCGGTTCTTCGCCAGCTGTCATCTGTTGCAGAAACCACGTGGTCCCCGAAAAGCATTCGTGTATGGCCTTACGGATATGTAACGGCAGTATATTAATAAAGCTTTCCCACTCCTGAAAGAAATGTTCTACTTTTTTGTCTTTTTGGTGTGACGCCTCCACCCAGTCCATGCGCATGATATAAGATAGTTTCTCCAAGAATAATTTAAAAGGGGGAATTGTGGGCTGTAACCAGACTTGCAAAATTGCCTTGGTGCCCGCCGCTGCCACAAAGTGTAGCAGTTTCCTACATCCCGGGCTGCAGTTGTATTTGTCCTTATCCAAATAACCGAACAGCGCCCAAAGTGGGTCGCGTGGGGTAAAATTGGTCAAGTGTGTGTTAGTGAAGGTGATGATTTTGTCCCATAACTTTCTTATCATTGGACAGTCCCATAGACAATGGTAAAGTCCAGCGTCCAAAGTCCCGCATTTAAAGCAATTGGTGGTGTCATATATACCCATTCTAAACCCCCTTCTCGGAGTCAGATATGATCTATGACAGATTTGTAGGATCATCTCTGTGTATCTTGCTACAGGTAAATGTTTGTATGAGAATTCCAGTGCCCGGAGTATCACTGATGGGATGGCTTTTAGTACCTCTGTCTGCCATCTAGTCACGGGAACTGTGGATGTGGAATAGTCAATTGGTACATGGAGGAATTTGTAATTTGATGATATTTGTTTCTTCCCCATTTTTATTAAGTATGGACTCCACTCACGTTCCGTCAAGGCGGAAATCACTTCATTGATATAGCTTTTTGCTTGTAAGTATGGGAAAAAGGGAAAAATTATGTGTGGGTATTCCATCTGCAAGTCCTGGAGTGGTTTAACCATTCGTGTTTGCGTGCTTATAAGTTTGTCAATGTTGGTGATGCCTTGCGATTGCCAGCGTTTGAACGTTGAGTGGGAAGATCCGTTCTGAAATGAGGCGTTCCTTACTAGTGTCAGATGCACCGATGATGCATGTAATTTACACAGAACTCTTGCCCTGCACCATGCCCGCCATGTTGTCATGAGGAGAGGATTTGTTTTTACCATTTGGGGGAGATTTCCGAATGAGATATGCAGTAGGTTCGGTAGTGCTATATGTGGAATAAAGGCTTGGTCCAGCGTAACCAGAGTGTATTTCGACGTAGAGTGTAGCCAGTCTCGTACCACTCTCATCAACCTTCAGATTATTTTTTTTTACCATTTATATAATTGAAGAACATTTTAGGGTTAGTTTTACTCTCTTTGGCAAGTAATCTCTCGGTCTCTAATTTGGTTGCTTTTATTTGTCTTTTACATATTCAATTTTTTTCTTTATAGTTTTTCAATGCTTCCTCGCTACCCTCCTGTTTTAGTGATTTAAATTCCTTCTTTTTGTCATTTATTCCTTTCTGTACATTTTTATTTATCCACATTGTTTTTTTTCTTGTTCCTCAAACTTGTATTCTCATAAGGTATGTACCTCTCACAATTAGATTTTAGGATGCTTTTAAATTTTGAGACTGTATTTTTATTTTTGAGGACTTTGTCCCAGTTAGTTAGGCCTATGGCATCTCTTAGTTGGCTAAATTTAGCTTTTTTGAAGTTTGGTATTTTTGTTCCTCCCTAAAGAAACACTCTTTTAAATGACAACTGGAAGGTTATTACTTTATGGTCACTATTTCCTAGGTGTCCTTCAACCTGCATATCTGTTGTTCTGTCAGTTCTATTGGTTAATACTAAGTCCAGTGTGGCCGTCGCTCTAGTCGAGTCCTGAGCCAGTTGGGAAAGTTAATTGTCTTTGGTTATTGGCAAGAACCTGTTTCCTTTATGAGATGTACAGGTTTCAGTTTCACAGTCTATATCTGGGTAGTTGAAGTCCCCATAATAACGAACTGATTATGATTTGCCGCCTCACCTATTTCGTTTAGAAGTAGATTTTCTGCGGTATCTGGTATATAAGGTGGCTTATCATAAACTCCTGTTAGTATTTTATTATTGTTTTTTCCTCCATGTATTTCTACCCACAGTGACTCAACATGTTCAGGACTCAACAGGACTTTACATAAAGGCAAACCCCTCCCCCTCTCCGGCTTTGATGATCTTTTCTAAACAGACTGAAACCCTGTACATTAACCGCCCAGTCATAGCTATCATCCAGCCATGTCTCAGTTATAACCACTTAGTCATAGTCCTCCTCACACATCACTAATTTAAGTTTACCAGTTTTATTAATCAGGCTTCTGGCATTAATGTACATACAATTAAGAGGTTTATGTATATTTTTTACCCTACACCTTTCCTTCTGAACTGTTCTAGTCCCTCCTTCCATTCCTCCCCCAGTTCCATTACCTTGCCACAGTTCTCTATCTGCACTATCTTCCCGTCCTATAATGTAATCCCCCCCCCAGTGCCTAGTTTAAACACTCCTCCAACCTTCTAGCCATCTTCTCCCCCATAACAGCTGCCCATTCCCCATTGAGGTGCAGCCCTACGATAGAGCCTGTAGCCAACATAGAAGACGTACCAGTTCTCCAGGAACCAAACCCCCTCCTTCCTACACTAGTTCTTGAGACACTTGTTAACCTCCCTAATCTCCCGCTGCCTTTCTTGTGTGGCTCGTGGTACAGGTAGTATTTCAGAAAACACTACATTTGAGGTCCTTGCTAGAGTTGAGCGGACACCTGGATGTTTGGGCTCGACGAGTTCGGCCAAACTTCACAAAAAAGTTTGAGTTCGGGACCCGAACTTGACCCCGAACCCCATTGAAGTAAATAGGGACCAGAACTTTTGAGCACTAAAATGGCTCTAAAAAAGTCATAGAAAGGGCTAGAGGGCTGCAAATGCCAGCAAAATGTGGTCAAGAGCATAGCAAGTGCTCTGCAAACAAATGTGGATTGAGAAAAAACTTAAAATAACATAAAATAAGTAAAAAAAAAAAATTATAATATTGATCTATGAGGACAAGGTCCATATGGAGTAGGAGGTTGAGGAGGCAGTAGATGTGGGGGTATAGGTGGAAGTGGCGGTGGAGGAGGAGGAGGTAGGCAACACTGTTTTTTGGTTTTAATTTATACAAATAAAAAAATTGTTTATATTAGGGTACACCCCAAAACATTGGGAAATATAACCTGTGATAACCCCCTCCAGACGTGCTAAACACACGTTCAGACAATACACTGGCTGCAGGGCAGGCCAGCACCTCCAAGGCGTAAAGGGCAAGCTCAGGCCATGTGCCCAATTTGGAGACCCAGAAGTTGCAGGGGGCAGACCCATCAGTCAGTTTGTGTAGGCAAACATACTGCCCTACCATGTCGCACGTCCCCGTAATGTTCACGATCCAATTGTATATCTGCTCTATCAACTTTCAATGTTACCATGGTGATCACGGTTAGCGGCGAATCAGGGTTCCACACCGGAGAGGGAGCGTGAGAAAGAGAGACCATATCCAAGGGAGATCAATAGATGAAATTTAATTGTGATAGAGCGGAAATGTGGGAAAAATTATTAAAGCAGAAGAATTGAAGGAAAGGGCGCGGCAATTACCCACTCCCGACTCGGGGAGGTAGTGACGATAAATAACAATACAGGACTCTTAAGTTGCCCTGTTATTGGAATGATTAATAAAAAATTAATCGCACCTGAGAAAGGTGTTTCACTTGTGCGTGTAGCTGGCACAGATCGACCATGTCCTCTCCCTGCAACAGGAGCTCCACCAGCAGCACCACGACCGGGACCACTTCCCTTATTTGACACTCTCCTCATATTTCTCAAATTTAGGATCTTGCCCAAAATGGGTGTTTTTTTTATAACAAAATAGAACAACAATGTCTAACGTGTGTATCTCACAATGACAGATGCAGCAAAGAATGCAAAATTAAGATTTTTGCCCCAAATGGGTGTGTTTTTAATACCAGAATAGCACAGCAGTGTCTAAAGCATGTATCTCACACGTACAGATGCAGACAAGGCCACAAATTAAGATTTATGCCCAAAATGGGTGTTTTTTTTTATACCAGAATAGCACAGAGGTATCTAAAGCGTGTATCTCACACTGACAGATGCAGACAAGGCCACAAATTAAGTATTTTGCCCTAAATGGGTGTTTTTTAAATAACAAAATATGACAGTAGTATATAACGTTTGAATTTCACCCGTACAGATGCAGCAAGTGCTGTAAAATTGAGTATTTTGTCTAAAAAGGGTGTTTTTTAAAACCCAGAAAATAATTGAAGTATTTCAAGCTTGTTTTAACAATAACAGATGCAGCAAAGACTGCAACATTAAGTATTTTGCCTAAAATGGGTGTTTTTTTAATAACAGAATATGACACCAGTATATAACGCTTGAATTTCACACGTACAGATGCAGCAAGGGCTGTAAAATTTAGTATTTTGCACAAAAAGGGTGTTTTTTAAAAACCTAGAAAATCATAGCTTTATTTCTTGCTTAAATTGCACACTGACTAATGCTGCAAAGGCACCAGATGTAGGATATTGCCAAAAATGGGTGTTTTTTTAAACCCAGATTATTATTGCAGTATTTCAAGCTTGGATTTTTATGTCACAAAAGCACATATGCAGTGCTGGTGCACTGAGCTTGCATAAAATGGCACCCGCCGCCCACCTAACTAACAGACGGATAAAAGTTATTTTTCTCTGTCACTGAGCTCAGTGCAGGGTAAAAAGATTGTGCACTGCACCCACACAACAAAATCTATGTAGATTGCTGAGTTCAATTGCAGTTCTGATTAAAGATTCTTTCCTATTCTCTCTCTCACAGCATCAGCATCCTCTCCCTACACTAGTAAGAGCAGAGTGATGTGCAGCGCTACGTGACTCTTACTTATATAGAGGCTGGGTCACATGCTGCACTGGCCAATCACAGCCATGCCATTAGTAGGCATGGCTGTGATGGCTTCTACGGGCACAGAGTTAAACGCTTGTTGATTGGCTGTTCTGCCTAAATCCCTAAAATCATTTTTAAGGACGCTCCACCTACTTCTACCTTTGTCATTGGTTCCGATATGGACCATGATTGCTGGACCTTCTCAAACCCCCTCCCCCCAGTAATCTGTCTATCTAATCTGCGATGTGTCGAACTCGAGCGCCAGGAAGACAACACACCGTTCGACAATCCAGGTCTTTGTGACAGATCACCCTATCAGTACCTCTAATAATTGAGTTTCCCACTACCAGCACCTATCTGGACTGCCATGCTCTCCTGGCCCCCTGCTTACTGGAGCTGACATACCCCTGACTGGCAGAGGAAGTGTCCGACAGAAGCAGTGCTCTCCCTGAACCAGGGGTGTTGTTAGGTTAAAACATTCTAGGCCCGAGCCCCTGATGTTTTGTCCAAGGCCCCGAATGTACTGCCTGCCTGCTGGATACAACTGTATTGATATAAACTGAAAGAGCTGAAGGACCTGTGATGACATCACAGGTTATGTGACCAGTAAAACAGACAGTGATTGAGAAGGACCTGCAATGATGTCACCATCATGTGACTAGTGCAGGAGAGGACGGCAGTGAAGAGAAGTCCTGGGGGAAGAAGCTGTGGTGATCCCTGGGTCCCGCCACCTACTAGGGCAGTGCCGCCTCGTCACCGCATGGTTGCTGCGCTTTTTTCAGAGTAGGTCCCACTCAAAGAGGCGACCTTGGCGTGGTGAGTGGGCTTATGCCTTTTGATCAAAATGTACACTAATGCCTCTTGTACAGCATGCAGTATGGGGGGCTGTACACTTTAATATAGCGCTGAGCAGCGAGTTAGTTCAAAGCATAGCATTGTGGATGTGCGATCCAGTTCTGTTCTTTACCCCCAGACAATTATTTGAATCTTTCTTCTTTATTACTGGTATCAGCACTCCTCCCATTCGGCACAGGTGGTTTTAATCACATTGGTCTGCATATAGTGGTCATTGACCTGTAGCTTCTGATAGTAATGGACATGTTGTGTTAGACAACTGTTCACATGGTGCAGTACTGCGTGGTGGCCTTTGTTTTTGTGGCGCTGTGCTGGTGGGTTGGTGGGACCCAGTGCCATGGGTGGCATAATCAGACAGCAGAGGTGCTGTTTGACCCCTGGGTCCCGCCACCTACTAGTGCAGTGCCGCCCCGTCACCGCATGGTTGCTGCGCCTTTTTCAGAGTAGGTCCCAACTCAAAGAGGAAACCTTGGCGTGGTGAGTGGGCTTATGCCTTTTGATCAAAATGTACACTAATGCCTCTTGTACAGCATGCAGTATGGGGGGCTGTACACTTTAATATAGCGCTGAGCAGCGAGTTAGATCAAAGCATAGCATTGTGGCTGTGCGATCCAGTTCTGTTCTTTACCTCCAGAGAAGCTGTGGTGATGCCTGATACATGAGGATAGGTAAGTGAGGCAGAGCGATGCTGTGAGCTATTGAACTGGGACTTTATGTTAGGGCTGAAGGTAGGGATGTTATTTACATGGTCAGCATGAGCCAAAACCACCATCTCTGCCAAAGCGCCATATTGCCTAAGCGCTTGGAAGTTATCATGACAGTTATAGAACATGCTTCTCTCCTCTCTTCACACAGGTATGTCTGCATTGCATTTGGACAATACTTTGCATATTCATCAATGCATAATATTTTCTGCAAGTGTGATATCATTCTGATTAGTCCTAGAGATGTTCTTCCAATTGACCTGTGATTTATGTGACTGTTGTATTGCTTGTGATTAGAGATGAGCAAATTTTTCAAATATTCAATTTGCTGGTTCGCCAATTTTTTGGGGAAAAATTAGGTTCGATACAAATTTATTTGCAGTAAATTAGGTTAAAAAATTTCTATTTACTGGCTGCAGAGAGCCTTTATAGTGGTGTAGAACACTGTGCCTTGCAGTAACATGCATAGGGAGTCTGCTTTGGTAGTGAAATAATACTGTGAGTCCATATGACATGCAGATGACAGGCGTCAATTTTAGAATCACTGCACACTTCACTTATTTGGGCAGTCACGGGGCCAAAACTGACCAAATAACTCAAGTATAAACTCAGCCTTACAGGTCGATGTTAGCGCCAAGAAGAAGCGCACTCCTTTTACACCGTCATCATCTGATTCCACATAGATGTCTATAGAACCTGTTCTATTAAACGCTTATAGAGTAGAGCCCCCTCGACAGAGTGGAGAGGGTGTCAGCAGTAAGTTTGTGTTGACGTCACTGATTATTTTGCCCTTCCTCTGATCCGTCAGAACAATAACCCACAAAAAGCAAACATGTCTGTGGAGCACCCGCCTTCACTCGGTCAGCATTTGGTCAGTAATCCATCAGTATAGCTAAAGCCAAAAAAAACAGGAGTGGATCCAAAACAGAGATGATATGTGGACGGAATATTTGCATGTCTTCTGTGTTTTGTACCCACTCCTGCTTTTGGCTACAAAATCACAAGGCAATTATTATTATTTTTTTTTATCAGGGAAGAAAAAACAATGTTTATTTAACAAACAGGACAATAATTTAACACACATAAAATACAACACAGAAGGGGCAAAACCACAAGATTTAAAGGGTTTCTACCACCACAAATACTGTTATGTAGCTGACTGACATTAGCGATGGGCTAATGTCAGCACTACATAACAGTATGTTTTTTACATTTCTCCCTGCAGCCGTTCTGATAAAATAAGCACTTTTATAATATGCTAATGAGCCTCTAGGTGCTATGTGGGCGTAAAATCAGCACCTAGAGGCTCCGTCTACTCACCCTTTATCCCGCCCAGGTCCCCTGTTCTGCCCGCCCCGCTCCTCCTGAATGATGTCACGGTTCGCAGCATCACTCACAAAATCCTGTGCCTGCGCCGTTCACTGCTGTATTCGGCGCAGGCGCAGTGAGTGAATGATGCGCTCTTGGTGCCGGATTCCTCACTGCGCCTGTGCCTACTATGTCACAGTGAGGAAGCCGGCATCAGGAGAGCGGCCTTCACTCACTGCGCCTGCGCCGAATACAGAAATGAACGGCGCAGGATTTCGTGAGCGATGCTGCAAACCGTGACTTCAATCAAGAGGAGCAGGGCGGGCAGAACAGGGGACCTGAGCGGGATAAAGGGGGAGTAGACGGAGCCTCTAGGTGCTGATTTTACGCCCACACCCACCAATAAGTAATTTGTTCCATACTGCAAAAGGAGGTATACAATCACCATAAATTTTCCCGAAAAAAGCCTGTGTTTCACTGCAAAAAGGGCTTTACCACACAACTGCACCATTGAACCTTAATTTATTCGACTTTTAGACTACACAAGGCTTTTCAACATATAAGTGCAACTTTGAACGCCGAATATATTTTTCTTTTGCCTAGGAAGCACAGGGAGCAAGAATCTTATGCTCAATTCTGATGGGACTCCTGATCTTAAGAAACTGGACTTAGACTCCAAAGCAGAGGCTCTCCTGTCATGTCTTGTGTGCTGTGGAGATCGAATGCAGACGGAGCAGATAAAAACACATGAATGTTTTAAAATTACTGAAGCTGCTTGATTTAATTGTAAATAGATGGTAAAGGCAAAGTCTGATGGTGTGTTGTCATCAGCATCTTCATTATGTTTACTGCTGGACCCACGATGACGTATGTCGGTAATAAAGTGAAAGAAAAGTAAAAAAAAATGTTGTTTTACAAAAAAATTGTTTCAAGTAAAAAAAAGAAGCATCTTTTTCCCAAAATAAAGTAAAAATATTAAAAAAAATAGACATATTAGGTATGGACGCATCAGTATCGACCGATCTATAAAAATATCATATAACCTAACCCCTCAGCTGAACACTGTCAAAAAAATAAAATAAAAACTGTGCTAAAGAAAAACATTGTTTTGTTACCATAATCACTAAAAGTGCAACACCAAACGATCAAAAAGGCGTATGCCCCCCCAAAATAGCACCAATCTAACCGTCACCTCATCCTGCAAAAAATGAGCCCCTACCTAAGACAATCACCCAAAAAATAAAAAATATATGGCTCTCAGACTAGAGACTCTAAAACATGATTTTTTTGTTTCAAAAATGCTTTTATTGTGCTAAATGTAAAAAAAATTAATAAAAATGTAGGCATATTAGGTATCGCCGCGTCCTTAACAACCTGCTCTATAAAAATACCACATGACCTAACCCCTCAGGTGAACACCGTAAAAAAGGATACAATAAAAACGGTGTCAAAAAAGGCATTTTTTGTCACCTTACATCACAAAAAGTGTAATAGCGAGCGATCAAAAAGTCATATGCACCCCAAAATAGTTCCAATCAGGTCGTCATCTCATACCACAAAAATGATAACCTATCTAAGACAATCGCCCAAAAAATAAAAAAAACTATGGCTCTCCGACTATGGAGACAATAAAACATGATTTTTTTTTTGTTTCAAAAATTATATTATTGTGTAAAACTTAACCACCTCAGCCCCCCTAGCTTAAACACCCTTAATGACCAGGCCACTTTTTACACTTTTGCACTACACTAATTTCACTGTTTATTGCTCGGTCATGCAACTTACCACCCAAATGAATTTTACCTCCTTTTCTTCTCACTAATAGAGCTTTCATTTGGTGGTATTTCATTGCTGCTGACATTTTTACTTTTTTTGTTATTAATCGAAATTTAACGATTTTTTGCAAAAAAATTACTTTTTTCACTTTCAGTTGTAAAATTTTGCAAAAAAAACAACATCCATATATAAATTTTTCTCTAAATTTATTGTTCTACATGTCTTTGATAAAAAAAAAATGTTTGGGTAAAAAAAATGGTTTGGGTAAAAGTTATAGCGTTTACAAGCTATGGTACAAAAATGTGAATTTCCGCTTTTTAAAGCAGCTCTGACTTTCTGAGCACCTGTCATGATTCCTGAGGTTCTACAATGCCCAGACAGTAGAAAAAACCCACAAATAACCCCATTTCTGAAAGTAGACGCCCTAAGGTATTCGCTGATGGGCATAGTGAGTTCATAGAACTTTTTATTTTTTGTCACAAGTTAGCGGAAAATGATGATTTTTTTTTCCTTACAAAGTCTCATATTCCACTAACTTGTGACAAAAAATAAAAACTTCCATGAAGTCACTATGCCCATCACAAAATACCTTGGGGTGTCTTCTTTCCAAAAAGGGGTCACTTGTGGGGTAGTTATACTGCCCTGGCATTCTAGGGGCCCTAATGTGTGGTAAGTAGTTTGAAATCAAAATCTGTAAAAAATGGCCGGTGAAATCCTAAAGGTGCTCTTTGGAATGTGGGCCCCTTTGCCCACCTAGGCTGCAAAAAAGTGTCACACATGTGGTATTGCCGTACTCAGGAGAAGTTGGTCAATGTGTTTTGGGGTGTCATTTTACATATACCCATGCTGGGTGAGAGAAGAATCTTGGTCAAATGCCAACTTTGTATAAAAAAATGGGAAAAGTTGTCTTTTGCCAAGATATTTCTCTCACCCAGTATGGGTATATGTAAAATGACACCCCAAAACACATTGCCCAACTTCTCCTGAGTACGGCAATACCACATGTGTGACACTTTCACAGGAAATCTCGCGTCTCGCGAGATGACGCATATATGTGTGACTGTGCGCAGGGCTGCCGCCTCCGGAAACGCGATCCTGCGTTAGGCGGTCCGGAGGCGGTTAAATAAATTAATAAAAAAGTATACATATTGCCAAGTCCGTAATGACCTGCTCTATAAAAATATCACATGACCTAACCCCTCAGGTAAACACGGTAAAAAAAAAAAACGGCATTACATCACAACCTTACATCACAAAAAATGAAATAGCAAGCGATCAAAAAATCATATGCACCCCAAAATAGTACCAATCAAACCATCATCTCATACTGAAAAAAATTAGCACATACATAAGACAGTCGCCCAAAAAAATAAAATAAATAAACTATGGCTTTCAGGATATGGAGACACAAAAAAATCATTTTTTTCAAAAATTATTATGTAAAACTGACACAAACAACCAAAAATATTTGGTATTGTCAGGTCCGTAACAACTTGCTCTATAAAAATACCACATGATATAACCAGTCAAATGAACAATGCAAATAACCCAAAAATTAAAACTGTGCCAAAACAGCTATTTTTGGTTACCTTGCTTCACAATTTTTTTTATATAGATCAACCAAAAATCATATGTACCCTAAAATACTGCCAACAAAGTTGCCAACTTATCCTGTAGTGGTGCATCGGGGGTCTTCAAATGTGATATGGCAACTTAAAATGATCCCAGTGAAATCTGCCCTCCAAAAACCATATGGCGTTCCTTTCCTTCAGCACCCTGCAGTGTGCCCTTACAGCAGTTTACGACCACATTTTGTTTTTTTCTGTAAACCACAGAATTAGGGCAATAAATATTGAGTTTCGTTTGGCTGTTAACCCTTGCTTTATTACTGGAAAAAATGGATTAAAATGGAAAATCTGCCAAAAAATAGTAATTCAGAAATTTCATCGACATTTTCCTTTCATTTTTGTGGAACACCTAAAGGGTTACCAAAGTTTGTAATATCAGTTTTGAATACCTTGTGGGGTGTATTGTCCAAAATGGGGTCAGTTTTTTGGAGTTTCTACTCTAGGGGTGCGTCTTCAAATGTGACATGGCAACTTAAAATTATTCCCAGTAAAATCTGCCCTACAAAAACCATATGGCGTTCCTTTCCTTCTGCACCCTGCCGTGTGCCCGAACAGCAGTTTACGACTACATATGGGGTGTATCTGTAAACTACAGAATCAGGGCAATAAATATTGAGTTTTGTTTGGCTGTTAACCCTTCCTTTGTAACTGGAAAAAATGGATTATAATGGAAAATCTGCCAAAAAGTGAAGATCTCAAATTTCGTCTACATATTCCTTTAATTCTTGTGGAACACCTAAAGGGCTACCAAAGTTTGTAAAATCAGATTTGAATTCCTTGAGGGGTGTATTTTCCAAAATGGGGTCACTTTTTTTGGAGTTTGTACTCTAGGGGTGCATCAGGGAGTCTTCAAATGTGACATGGCAAATTTAAATTATCCCAGTGAAATCTGCCTTCCAAAAACCATATGGCGTTCCTTTCCTTCTGCACCCTGCCGTGTGCCCATACAGCATTTTACGACCACATATGGGGTGTTTCTCTAAACTACAGAATCGGTGTAATAAATATAGAGTTTTGTTTGGCTGTTAACCCTTGCTTTGTTAGCGGAATTTTTTTTAAAATCTGCCAAAAAAGTGAAATTCTGAAATTTTATCTACATTTTCCTTTAATTCTTCTGGAACACCGAAAGGGTTAAGAAAGTTTGTAAAATCAGTTTTGAATACCTTGAGGGGTGTACTTTCTAAAATGTGGCCATTTATGGGTGGTTTCTATTATGTAAGCCTCACAAATAGAGTTGAGCGAACACCTGGATGTTCGGGTTCGAGAAGTTCGGCCGAACTTCCCGGAAATGTTCGGGTTCGGGATCCGAACCCGACCCGAACTTCGTCCCGAACCCGAACCCCATTGAAGTCAATGGGGACCCGAACTTTTGGGCACTAAAAAGGCTGTAAAACAGCCCAGGAAAGAGCTAGAGGGCTGCAAAAGGCAGCAAGATGTAGGTAAATCCCCTGCAAACAAATGTGGATAGGGAAATGAATTAAAATAAAAATAAAAAAAATAAAAATGACCCAATATCAATTGGACAGAGGTCCCATAGCAGAGAATCTGGCTTCACGTCAGCAGAGAATCAGTCTCTTCATGCCATAGCAAAGAATCTGGCTTCATGTCAGCACAGAATCAGTCTCTTCACGCCATAGCAGAGAATCTGGCTTCATGTCAGCACAGAATCTGTCTTCATGTCATAGCAGAGAATCAGGCTTCACATCACCCACCACTGGAACAGGCCACTGTCACACATTTAGGCCCCGGCACCCAGACAGAGGAGAGCGGTCCTGTAACAGAGAATCTGGCCTTATGTCAGCGCAGAATCTGTCTTCATGTCATAGCAGAGAATCAAGCTTCACGTCACCCACCACTGGAACAGACAACTGTCACACATTTAGGCCCAGGCACCGAGGCAGAGGAGAGAGGTCGCGTAACAGAGAATCTGGCCTTATGTCAGCACAGAATCTGTCTTCATGTCATAGCAGAGAATCAGGCTTCACGTCACCCACCACTGGAACAGGCCACTGTCACACATTTAGGCCCAGGCACCCAGGCAGAGGAGAGAGGTCCCGTAACAGAGAATCTGGCCTGATGTCAGCACAGAATCTGTCTTCATGTCATAGCAGAGAATCAGGCTTCACGTCACCCACCACTGGAACAGGCCACTGTCACACATTTAGGCCCCGGCACCCAGACAGAGGAGAGCGGTCCCGTAACAGAGAACCTGGCCTTATGTCAGCGCAGAATCTGTCTTCATGTCATAGCAGAGAATCAAGCTTCACGTCACACACCACTGGAACAGGCCACTGTCACACATTTAGGCCCAGGCACCCAGGCAGAGGAGAGAGGTCGCGTAACAGAGAATCTGGCCTTATGTCAGCACAGAATGTGTCTTCATGTCATAGCAGAGAATCAGGCTTCACGTCACCCACCACTGGAACAGGCCACTGTCACACATTTAGGCCCCGGCACCCAGACAGAGGAGAGAGGTCGCGTAACAGAGAATCTGGCCTTATGTCAGCACAGAATCTGTCTTCATGTCATAGCAGAGAATCAGGCTTCACGTCACCCACCACTGGAACAGGCCAGTGTCACACATTTAGGCCCCGGCACCCAGACAGAGGAGAGCGGTCCCGTAACAGAGAATCTGGCCTTATGTCAGCGCAGAATCTGTCTTCATGTCATAGCAGAGAATCAAGCTTCACGTCACCCACCACTGGAACAGGCCACTGTCACACATTTAGGCCCAGGCACCCAGGCAGAGGAGAGAGGTTGCGTAACAGAGAATCTGGCCTTATGTCAGCACAGAATCTGTCTTCATGTCATAGCAGAGAATCAGGCTTCACGTCACCCACCACTGAAACAGGCCACTGTCACATATTTATGCCCAGGCACCCAGACAGAGGAGAGAGGTCCCGTAACAGAGAATCTGGCCTTATGTCAGCGCAGAATCTGTCTTCATGTCATAGCAGAGAATCAGGCTTCACGTCACCCACCACTGGAACAGGCCACTGTCACATATTTAGGCCCAGGCACCCAGGCAGAGGAGAGAGGTCGCGTAACAGAGAATCTGGCTTCATGTCAGCACAGAATAAGTCTTCATGTCATAGCAGAGAATCAGGCTTCACGTCACCCACCACTGGAACAGGCCACTGTCACACATTTAGGCCCAGGCACCCAGGCAGAGGAGAGAGGTCGCGTAACAGAGAATCTGGCCTTATGTCAGCACAGAATCTGTCTTCATGTCATAGCAGAGAATCAGGCTTCACGTCACCCACCACTGAAACAGGCCACTGTCACACATTTAGGCCCCGGCACCCAGACAGAGGAGAGCGGTCCCGTAACAGAGAATCTGGCCTTATGTCAGCGCAGAATCTGTCTTCATGTCATAGCAGAGAATCAGGCTTAACGTCACCCACCACTGGAACAGGCCACTGTCACATATTTAGGCCCCGGCACCCAGACAGAGGAGAGCGGTCCCGTAACAGAGAATCTGGCCTTATGTCAGCGCAGAATCTGTCTTCATGTCATAGCAGAGAATCAGGCTTCACGTCACGCACCACTGGAACAGGCCACTGTCACATATTTAGGACCAGGCACCCAGGCAGAGGAGAGAGGTCGCGTAACAGAGAATCTGGCTTCATGTCAGCATAGAATAAGTCTTCATGTCATAGCAGAGAATCAGGCTTCACGTCACCCACCACTGGAACAGGCCACTGTCACACATTTAGGCCCAGGCACCCAGGCAGAGGAGAGAGGTCGCGTAACAGAGAATCTGGCCTTATGTCAGCACAGAATCTGTCTTCATGTCATAACAGAGAATCAGGCTTCACGTCACCCACCACTGGAACAGGCCACTGTCACACATTTAGGCCCAGGCACCCAGGCAGAGGAGAGAGGTCGCGTAACAGAGAATCTGGCCTTATGTCAGCACAGAATCTGTCTTCATGTCATAGCAGAGAATCAGGCTTCACGTCACCCACCACTGGAACAGGCCTCTGTCACACATATAGGCCCCGGCACCCAGACAGAGGAGAGCGGTCCCGTAACAGAGAATCTGGCCTTATGTCAGCACAGAATCTGTCTTCATGTCATAGCAGAGAATCAGGCTTCACGTCACCCACCACTGAAACAGGCCACTGTCACATATTTAGGCCCAGGCACCCAGACAGAGGAGAGAGGTCCCGTAACAGAGAATCTGGCCTTATGTCAGCGCAGAATCTGTCTTCATGTCATAGCAGAGAATCAAGCTTCACGTCACCCACCACTGGAACAGGCCACTGTCACATATTTAGGCCCAGGCACCCAGGCAGAGGAGAGAGGTCGCGTAACAGAGAATCTGGCTTCATGTCAGCACAGAATAAGTCTTCATGTCATAGCAGAGAATCAGGCTTCACGTCACCCACCACTGGAACAGGCCACTGTCACACATTTAGGCCCAGGCACCCAGGCAGAGGAGAGAGGTCGCGTAACAGAGAATCTGGCCTTATGTCAGCACAGAATCTGTCTTCATGTCATAGCAGAGAATCAGGCTTCACGTCACCCACCACTGGAACAGGCCACTGTCACACATTTACCCAGACAGAGGAGAGCGGTCCCGTAACAGAGAATCTGGCCTTATGTCAGCGCAGAATCTGTCTTCATGTCATAGCAGAGAATCAGGCTTCACGTCACCCACCACTGGAACAGGCCACTGTCACATATTTAGGCCCCGGCACCCAGACAGAGGAGAGCGGTCCCGTAACAGAGAATCTGGCCTTATGTCAGCGCAGAATCTGTCTTCATGTCATAGCAGAGAATCAGGCTTCACGTCACGCACCACTGGAACAGGCCACTGTCACATATTTAGGACCAGGCACCCAGGCAGAGGAGAGAGGTCGCGTAACAGAGAATCTGGCTTCATGTCAGCACAGAATAAGTCTTCATGTCATAGCAGAGAATCAGGCTTCACGTCACCCACCACTGGAACAGGCCACTGTCACACATTTAGGCCCAGGCACCCAGGCAGAGGAGAGAGGTCGCGTAACAGAGAATCTGGCCTTATGTCAGCACAGAATCTGTCTTCATGTCATAACAGAGAATCAGGCTTCACGTCACCCACCACTGGAACAGGCCACTGTCACACATTTAGGCCCAGGCACCCAGGCAGAGGAGAGAGGTCGCATAACAGAGAATCTGGCCTTATGTCAGCACAGAATCTGTCTTCATGTCATAGCAGAGAATCAGGCTTCACGTCACCCACCACTGGAACAGGCCTCTGTCACACATATAGGCCCCGGCACCCAGACAGAGGAGAGCGGTCCCGTAACAGAGAATCTGGCCTTATGTCAGCACAGAATCTGTCTTCATGTCATAGCAGAGAATCAGGCTTCACGTCACCCACCACTGCAACAGGCCACTGTCACATATTTAGGCCCAGGCACCCAGACAGAGGAGAGAGGTCCCGTAACAGAGAATCTGGCCTTATGTCAGCGCAGAATCTGTCTTCATGTCATAGCAGAGAATCAAGCTTCACGTCACCCACCACTGGAACAGGCCACTGTCACATATTTAGGCCCAGGCACCCAGGCAGAGGAGAGAGGTCGCGTAACAGAGAATCTGGCTTCATGTCAGCACAGAATAAGTCTTCATGTCATAGCAGAGAATCAGGCTTCACGTCACCCACCACTGGAACAGGCCACTGTCACACATTTAGGCCCAGGCACCCAGGCAGAGGAGAGAGGTCGCGTAACAGAGAATCTGGCCTTATGTCAGCACAGAATCTGTCTTCATGTCATAGCAGAGAATCAGGCTTCACGTCACCCACCACTGGAACAGGCCACTGTCACACATTTACCCAGACAGAGGAGAGCGGTCCCGTAACAGAGAATCTGGCCTTATGTCAGCGCAGAATCTGTCTTCATGTCATAGCAGAGAATCAGGCTTAACGTCACCCACCACTGGAACAGGCCACTGTCACATATTTAGGCCCCGGCACCCAGACAGAGGAGAGCGGTCCCGTAACAGAGAATCTGGCCTTATGTCAGCGCAGAATCTGTCTTCATGTCATAGCAGAGAATCAGGCTTCACGTCACCCACCACTGGAACAGGCCACTGTCACACATTTAGGCCCAGGCACCCAGGCAGAGGAGAGAGGTCCCGTAACAGAGAATCTGGCCTTATGTCAGCACAGAATCTGTCTTCATGTCATAGCAGAGAATCAGGCTTCACGTCACCCACCACTGGAACAGGCCACTGTCACACATTTAGGCCCCGGCACCCAGACAGAGGAGAGCGGTCCCGTAACAGAGAATCTGGCCTTATGTCAGCGCAGAATCTGTCTTCATGTCATAGCAGAGAATCAAGCTTCACGTCACACACCACTGGAACAGGCCACTGTCACACATTTAGGCCCAGGCACCCAGGCAGAGGAGAGAGGTCGCGTAACAGAGAATCTGGCCTTATGTCAGCACAGAATGTGTCTTCATGTCATAGCAGAGAATCAGGCTTCACGTCACCCACCACTGGAACAGGCCACTGTCACACATTTAGGCCCCGGCACCCAGACAGAGGAGAGAGGTCGCGTAACAGAGAATCTGGCCTTATGTCAGCACAGAATCTGTCTTCATGTCATAGCAGAGAATCAGGCTTCACGTCACCCACCACTGGAACAGGCCAGTGTCACACATTTAGGCCCCGGCACCCAGACAGAGGAGAGCAGTCCCGTAACAGAGAATCTGGCCTTATGTCAGCGCAGAATCTGTCTTCATGTCATAGCAGAGAATCAAGCTTCACGTCACCCACCACTGGAACAGGCCACTGTCACACATTTAGGCCCAGGCACCCAGGCAGAGGAGAGAGGTTGCGTAACAGAGAATCTGGCCTTATGTCAGCACAGAATCTGTCTTCATGTCATAGCAGAGAATCAGGCTTCACGTCACCCACCACTGAAACAGGCCACTGTCACATATTTATGCCCAGGCACCCAGACAGAGGAGAGAGGTCCCGTAACAGAGAATCTGGCCTTATGTCAGCGCAGAATCTGTCTTCATGTCATAGCAGAGAATCAGGCTTCACGTCACCCACCACTGGAACAGGCCACTGTCACATATTTAGGCCCAGGCACCCAGGCAGAGGAGAGAGGTCGCGTAACAGAGAATCTGGCTTCATGTCAGCACAGAATAAGTCTTCATGTCATAGCAGAGAATCAGGCTTCACGTCACCCACCACTGGAACAGGCCACTGTCACACATTTAGGCCCAGGCACCCAGGCAGAGGAGAGAGGTCGCGTAACAGAGAATCTGGCCTTATGTCAGCACAGAATCTGTCTTCATGTCATAGCAGAGAATCAGGCTTCACGTCACCCACCACTGAAACAGGCCACTGTCACACATTTAGGCCCCGGCACCCAGACAGAGGAGAGCGGTCCCGTAACAGAGAATCTGGCCTTATGTCAGCGCAGAATCTGTCTTCATGTCATAGCAGAGAATCAGGCTTAACGTCACCCACCACTGGAACAGGCCACTGTCACATATTTAGGCCCCGGCACCCAGACAGAGGAGAGCGGTCCCGTAACAGAGAATCTGGCCTTATGTCAGCGCAGAATCTGTCTTCATGTCATAGCAGAGAATCAGGCTTCACGTCACGCACCACTGGAACAGGCCACTGTCACATATTTAGGACCAGGCACCCAGGCAGAGGAGAGAGGTCGCGTAACAGAGAATCTGGCTTCATGTCAGCACAGAATAAGTCTTCATGTCATAGCAGAGAATCAGGCTTCACGTCACCCACCACTGGAACAGGCCACTGTCACACATTTAGGCCCAGGCACCCAGGCAGAGGAGAGAGGTCGCGTAACAGAGAATCTGGCCTTATGTCAGCACAGAATCTGTCTTCATGTCATAACAGAGAATCAGGCTTCACATCACCCACCACTGGAACAGGCCACTGTCACACATTTAGGCCCAGGCACCCAGGCAGAGGAGAGAGGTCGCGTAACAGAGAATCTGGCCTTATGTCAGCACAGAATCTGTCTTCATGTCATAGCAGAGAATCAGGCTTCACGTCACCCACCACTGGAACAGGCCTCTGTCACACATATAGGCCCCGGCACCCAGACAGAGGAGAGCGGTCCCGTAACAGAGAATCTGGCCTTATGTCAGCACAGAATCTGTCTTCATGTCATAGCAGAGAATCAGGCTTCACGTCACCCACCACTGAAACAGGCCACTGTCACATATTTAGGCCCAGGCACCCAGACAGAGGAGAGAGGTCCCGTAACAGAGAATCTGGCCTTATGTCAGCGCAGAATCTGTCTTCATGTCATAGCAGAGAATCAAGCTTCACGTCACCCACCACTGGAACAGGCCACTGTCACATATTTAGGCCCAGGCACCCAGGCAGAGGAGAGAGGTCGCGTAACAGAGAATCTGGCTTCATGTCAGCACAGAATAAGTCTTCATGTCATAGCAGAGAATCAGGCTTCACGTCACCCACCACTGGAACAGGCCACTGTCACACATTTAGGCCCAGGCACCCAGGCAGAGGAGAGAGGTCGCGTAACAGAGAATCTGGCCTTATGTCAGCACAGAATCTGTCTTCATGTCATAGCAGAGAATCAGGCTTCACGTCACCCACCACTGGAACAGGCCACTGTCACACATTTACCCAGACAGAGGAGAGCGGTCCCGTAACAGAGAATCTGGCCTTATGTCAGCGCAGAATCTGTCTTCATGTCATAGCAGAGAATCAGGCTTAACGTCACCCACCACTGGAACAGGCCACTGTCACATATTTAGGCCCCGGCACCCAGACAGAGGAGAGCGTTCCCGTAACAGAGAATCTGGCCTTATGTCAGCGCAGAATCTGTCTTCATGTCATAGCAGAGAATCAGGCTTCACGTCACGCACCACTGGAACAGGCCACTGTCACATATTTAGGACCAGGCACCCAGGCAGAGGAGAGAGGTCGCGTAACAGAGAATCTGGCTTCATGTCAGCACAGAATAAGTCTTCATGTCATAGCAGAGAATCAGGCTTCACGTCACCCACCACTGGAACAGGCCACTGTCACACATTTAGGCCCAGGCACCCAGGCAGAGGAGAGAGGTCGCGTAACAGAGAATCTGGCCTTATGTCAGCACAGAATCTGTCTTCATGTCATAACAGAGAATCAGGCTTCACGTCACCCACCACTGGAACAGGCCACTGTCACACATTTAGGCCCAGGCACCCAGGCAGAGGAGAGAGGTCGCATAACAGAGAATCTGGCCTTATGTCAGCACAGAATCTGTCTTCATGTCATAGCAGAGAATCAGGCTTCACGTCACCCACCACTGGAACAGGCCTCTGTCACACATATAGGCCCCGGCACCCAGACAGAGGAGAGCGGTCCCGTAACAGAGAATCTGGCCTTATGTCAGCGCAGAATCTGTCTTCATGTCATAGCAGAGAATCAGGCTTCACGTCACCCACCACTGGAACAGGCCACTGTCACATATTTAGGCCCAGGCACCCAGGCAGAGGAGAGCGGTCCCGTAACAGAGAATCTGGCCTTATGTCAGCGCAGAATCTGTCTTCATGTCATAGCAGAGAATCAGGCTTTACGTCACCCACCACTGGAACAGGCCACTGTCACACATTTAGGCCCCGGCACCCAGACAGAGGAGAGGTTCATTCAACTTTGGGTTGCCCCGCAATATAATGGTAAAATGAAATTAAAAATAGTATTGAATGAGGAAGTGCCCTGGAGTAGAATAATATATTGTTAAGAAGAGGTAGTTAATATCTAATCTGCACAAGGGATGGACAGGTCCTGTGGGATCCATGCCTGGTTCATTTTTATGAACGTCAGCTTGTCCACATTGGCTGTAGACAGGCGGCTGCGTTTGTCTGTAATGACGCCCCCTGCCGTGCTGAATACACGTTCAGACAAAATGCTGGCCGCCGGGCAGGCCAGCACCTCCAAGGCATAAAAGGCTAGCTCTGGCCACGTGGACAATTTGGAGACCCAGAAGTTGAATGGGGCCGAACCATCAGTCAGTACGTGGAGGGGTGTGCACAGGTACTGTTCCACCATGTTAGTGAAATGTTGCCTCCTGCTAACACGTTCCGTATCAGGTGGTGGTGCAGTTAGCTGTGGCGCGGTGACAAAACTTTTCCACATCTCTGCCATGCTAACCCTGCCCTCAGAGGAGCTGGGCGTGACACAGCTGCGTTGGCGACCTCTTGCTCCTCCTCTGCCATCGCCTTGGGCTTCCACTGGTTCCCCTGTGACATTTGGGAATGCTCTCAGTAGCGCGTCTACCAACGTGCGCTTGTACTCGCACATTTTCCTATCACTCTCCAGTGTAGGAAGTAAGGTGGGCACATTGTCTTTGTACCGGGGATCCAGCACGGTGGCAACCCAGTAGTCCGCACAAGTTAAAATGTGGGCAACTCTGCTGTCGTTGCGCAGGCACTGCAGCATATAGTCGCTCATGTGTGCCAGGCTGCCCAGAGGTAAGGACAAGCTGTCCTCTGTGGGAGGCGTATCGTCATCGTCCTGTGTTTCCCCCCAGCCACGCACCAGTGATGGGCCCGAGCTGCTTTGGGTGCCACCCCCGCTGTGAACATGCTTCATCCTCATCCTCCTCCACCTCCTCCTCATCCTCGTCCTCCTAGTCCTCCAGTAGTGGGCCCTGTCTGGCCACATTTGTGCCTGGCCTCTGGTGTTGCAAAAAACCTCCCTCTGAGTCACTTCGAAGAGACTGGCCTGAAAGTGCTAAAAATGACCCCTCTTCCTCCTCTTCCTCCTGGGCCACCTCCTCTTCCATCATCGCCCTAAGTGTTTTCTCAAGGAGACATAGAAGTGGTATTGTAACGCTGATAACGGCGTCATCGCCACTGGCCATGTTGGTGGAGTACTCGAAACAACGCAACAGGGCACACAGGTCTCGCATGGAGGCCCAGTCATTGGTGGTGAAGTGTGTCTGATCCACAGTGCGACTGACCCGTGCGTGCTGCAGCTGAAACTCCACTATGGCCTGCTGCTGCTCGCACAGTCTGTCCAGCATATTCAAGGTGGAGTTCCACCTGGTGGGTACGTCGCATATGAGGCGGTGAGCGGGAAGGCCGAAGTTACGCTGTAGCGCAGACAGGCGAGCAGCGGCAGGGTGTGAACGCCGGAAGCGCGAACAGACGGCCCGCACTTTATGCAGCAGCTCTGACATGTCGGGGGTAGTTGCGAATGAACTTCTGCACCACCAAATTCAGCACATGCGCCAGGCAAGGGATGTGCGTCAAACCGGCTAGTCCAGAGCTGCAACGAGATTTCGCCCATTATCGCACACCACCAGGCCGGGCTTGAGGCTCACCGGCAGCAACCACTCGTCGGTCTGTTGTTCTATACCCCGCCACAACTCCTGTGCGGTGTGGGGCCTGTCCCCCAAACATATGAGTTTCAGAACGGCCTGCTGACGTTTACCCCGGCCTGTGCTGAAGTTGGTGGTGAAGGTGTGTGGCTAACTGGATGAGCAGGTGGAAGAAGAGGAGGAGGAAGCTGAGTAGGAGGAGGAGGAGACAGGAGGCAAAGAATGTTGCCCTGCGATCCTTGGCGGCGGAAGGACGTGCGCCAAACAGCTCTCCGCCTGGGGCCCAGCCGCCACTACATTTACCCAGTGTGCAGTTAGGGAGATATAGCGTCCCTGGCCGTGATTACTGGTCCACGTATCTGTGGTTAGGTGGACCTTGCCACAGATGGCGTTGCGCAGTGCACACTTGATTTTATCGGACACTTGTTTGTGCAGGGAAGGCACGGCTCTCTTGGAGAAGTAGTGGCGGCTGGGAACAACATACTGTGGGACAGCAAGCGACATGAGCTGTTTGAAGCTGTGTGTGTCCACCAGCCTAAATGACAGCATTTCATAGGCCATTAGTTTAGAAATGCTGGCATTCAGGGCCAGGGATCGAGGGTGGCTAGGTGGGAATTTACGCTTTCTCTCAAATGTTTGTGAGATGGAGAGCTGAACGCTGCCGTGTGACATGGTTGAGATGCTTGGTGACGCAGGTGGTGGTGTTGGTGGTACATCCCATGTTTGCTGGGCGGCAGGTGCCAACGTTCCTCCAGAGGCGGAGGAAGAGGCCGAGGCGGCGGCAGCAGCAGAATAGGCCGAGGCGGCGGCAGCAGCAGAAGAGGTAGCAGGGGGAGCCTGAGTGAGTTCCTTGTTTTTAAGGTGTTTACTCCACTGCAGTTCATGCTTTGCATGCAGGTGCCTGGTCATGCAGGTTGTGCTAAGGTTCAGAACGTTAATGCCTCGCTTCAGGCTCTGATGGCACAGCGTGCAAACCACTCGGGTCTTGTCGACAGCACATTGTTTGAAGAAGTGCCATGCCAGGGAACTCCTTGAAGCTGCCTTTGGGGTGCTCGGTGCCAGATGGCGGCGGTCAGTAGCAGGCGGAGTCTCTTGGCGGCGGGTGTTCTGATTTTGCCCACTGCTCCCTCTTTTGCTACGCTGTTGGCTTGGTCTCACCACTGCCTCTTCCTCCGAACTCTGAAAGTCAGTGGTGTAGTACAGTCGATATGAACCACATGAAGTTTCACCAAATATCCAGTCTGCAGGTTTGCAATAGGGTCATACCAATATACAGGAGCTGCAGCAATGATCACTTGTTAAATATAGTTCCATATATTCATAAGCTGTTAGCAGAGAGTCAGGACATGCTAAATAAACCTCTTCAAATGTGCTATTAGATAACTGAGGAAAGTTTTAACAGACAGAGTCTTTACAGTGGACTCTTCCAGAAAGCCCCCTGTGTATTCTGCTACTTGGTTTGGTCTCCTCAGTGCAGACATTTACTGTGAAGGAGGTAGGATCTCTGTCTAAGTTCTCGAAAGCTAAAGTTCATTTATCTATTGTAAAAAGTTATAATATATACCCATAATAGTTCTGTAGAATGTAAAGAGGTGACTGTATGTTTTTTAGCAGCCTTTAAACAGTGCAGCACATGCTAGGCTGAGTAGATGATGTACAGTTAGAGAGCCATGTGTTCTTCCTAAAATGGCTGCAAGACATGCTGTATTCCAGGTCACCCTGCTGCAATATCTTTGTAAATGATTTTCTCTTGTTCATTTATGTATGCTTTGTTATATCTTGTAACATGTATGTGGGAATGTAATATAATGACTGCCTGTTATGATATAGGTGGGCTGGTGACCTGGCTGTATACCACATAGTGGCAGTGTTTCCCTGTTGTATTACAGGCTCCAGCCAAGTGCACTCCACCTCAATAAAGCTTTAAACCACAGAAGACCTGAGTGTCGTCCCTTAGAGTCCACTTAGAGTTTATGCCTGGAGGAGCTGGTGACCGAGTGAGTGTGAAAGCTGGAGGTGTCGCAGATGGTGCAAGGAAAAGAGGGTTACATTTGGTGCCGTGACTCGGATGTCATCATTCTGCTCAAGTGACCAGTGAAGATACCTAAAGTCACCAGTGTGCGAGTTCTGAGGTGATTGTGCCACGGCGGAGCTGCTAGGCGGCAGATTGACCTTATTAGCGGTTTATATCCTCTCAGGAATAGAAGATGAGTGGACGAGCCAGAGCCCGCGGAAGAGCACGTGCCAGGGTGCAGCCCAGCCAAGGACAGCCTGGACAGGAGCAAGAGGCTCAAGAACCTAGACGCATTGAAAGACCCCAGCAGCCACCAGCCGAGCCTTTGCTTGTGGGAACAGGGCGCCAGAGAGGCCCGCCAGTAGTGGAGAGACCTCCGACTGATGTTCTGCAGCTTTCAGCTGGATTTCAGGACATATCCCTCAGAGAACGGGGTGGCCGCAGGCGTGACTTCCATGACCTTGGAGTGAACACCCGGCAGACCATTGAATAGAAATGTCCTATTCAGAGACCTGTTTTTTTTTGCACTGTGTGACAGGTTAAGGTTTAATCTCAGAATCAGACTTCTATCTGCACGGTAGCGTGTGTCTTAGGTTTTTCTGAATGACACTATCAGTACCTTCAATGTAAGATATCCTTTTTGGGATAGATTTCAAGTAGGCCTCAAATACCAGAAACTAGTTATTTTGAGAATGGCAAATTTGGGAATAGTTTTTCAACCTAGAAAAAAAGTGTGCTTTTACGGTCGCTACAAATAACTTGACCAGCTAAAACAGTACAGATTTGCTTGAATAGAAATGTGAGACCTGTTTTTTTTTGCACTGTGTGACAGGTTAAGGTTTAATCTCAGAATCAGACTTCTATCTGCATGGTAGCGTGTGTCTTAGGTTTTTCTGAATGACACTATCAGTACCTTCAATGTAAGATATCCTTTTTGGGATAGATTTCAAGTAGGCCTCAAATACCAGAAACTAGTTATTTTGAGAATGGCAAATTTGGGAATAGTTTTTCAACCCAGAAAAAAAAGTGTGCTTTTACGGTCGCTACAAATAACTTGACCAGCTAAAACAGTACAGATTTGCTTGAATAGAAATGTGAGACCTGTTTTTTTTTGCACTGTGTGACAGGTTAAGGTTTAATCTCAGAATCAGACTTCTATCTGCACGGTAGCGTGTGTCTTAGGTTTTTCTGAATGACACTATCAGTACCTTCAATGTAAGATATCCTTTTTGGGATAGATTTCAAGTAGGCCTCAAATACCAGAAACTAGTTATTTTGAGAATGGCAAATTTGGGAATAGTTTTTCAACCAGAAAAAAAAGTGTGCTTTTACGGTCGCTACAAATAACTTGACCAGCGAAAACAGTACAGATTTGCTTGAATAGAAATGTGAGACCTGTTTTTTTTTGCACTGTGTGACAGGTTAAGGTTTAATCTCAGAATCAGACTTCTATCTGCACGGTAGCGTGTGTCTTAGGTTTTTCTGAATGACACTATCAGTACCTTCAATGTAAGATATCCTTTTTGGGATAGATTTCAAGTAGGCCTCATATACCAGAAACTAGTTATTTTGAGAATGGCAAATTTGGGAATAGTTTTTCAACCCAGAACAAAAAGTGTGCTTTTAGGGTCACTACAAAAAACTTGACCAGCTAAAACAGTTTGGTTGAATAGAAATGTTAGGTCTATTTTTTAGGCGCTGGGTGACAGGCTCAACTTGCCCCTGATGTAGTATATGGCCAAAAAATAACCACACTGTTGATGGTTAAATGCACTTGGGTGACACAGGCTCAGCCTGCACCAGATGTAGTATATGGCCAAAAAATAATCAGACTGTTGATGGTTAAATGCACTTCGGTGACACAGGCTCAGCCTGCAGCTGATGTAGTATATGGCCAAAAAATAACCAGACTGTTGATGGTTAAATGCACTTCGGTGACACAGGCTCAGCCTGCAGCTGATGTAGGATATAGCAGAAAATAACCACACTATTGATGGTTAAATACACTTGGTGATAGCTTGTGCTGGCGCACCACAAGTCACAAAATGGCCGCCGATCACCCCAGAAAAAAAGTGATCTAAAAACGCTCTGGGCAGCCTCAAAAAAGTGAGCAAGTTAATACTAGCACTTCAATGATCCACAGCTGCAGATCGATCACAGAATGAAGTCTTTTGGAGGAGTTAATCACTGCCTAATCTCGCCCTAACGTCGCAGCTGCAACCTCTCCCTATGCTTCAATCAGCAGAGTGACTTGCAGCGCAACGTGACCCAAGCTTATATAGAGGCTGGGTCACATGCTGCACTGGCCAATCACAGCCATGCCAATAGTAGGCAAGGCTGTGATGGCCTCTTGGGGCAAGTAGTATGACGCTTGTTGATTGGCTGCTTTGCAGCCTTTCAAAAAGCGCCAAGAAAGCGCCGAACACCGAACCCGAACACGGACTTTTACGAAAATGTTCGGGTTAGGGTCCGTGTCACGGACACCCCAAAATTCGGTACGAACCCGAACTATACAGTTCGGGTTCGCTCATACCTACTCACAAAGTGACTTCAGACCTGAACTGGTCCTTACAAAGTGGGTTTTGGAAATTTTCTGAAAAATTTTAAGATTTGCTTATAAACTTCTAACCTTCTAACGTCCCAAAAAAAAAAAATATGTAATTTACAAATTTATACAAACATGAAGTAGACATATGGGAAATGTAAAGTAATAACTATTTTAGGAGGCATCACTATGTGTTTTAAAAGCAGAGAAATTGACATTTAGAAAATTACAAATTTTTCCAAATTTATTGTAAATTTTGTATTTTTTTATAAATAAAAATGAAATATTTTGACTCAAATTTACCACTGTCATGAAGTACAATATGTGACGAGAAAACAATCTCAGAATGGCTAGGATAAAGTGACACGTCAGATTTGCAAAAAATGGCCTGGTCCTTAAAGGGCTTCTGTCACCCCACTAAAGTCATTATTTTTTTTTTGGGCTAGTTAAATTACTTATACTGTGATATATGAAAATATAATGGTCTTACTTACTTTGATTCAGCAGTTTCTTCTAAAAACGAAGTTTTATAATATGTAAATTAGGTCTCTACCAGCAAGTAGGGCGGCTACTTGCTGGTAGCAACTGCAGAAAACCGCCCCCTCGTCGTGTTGATTGACAGGGCCAGCCGGGATCTCCTCCTCCGGCCAGCCCTGTCGGCATTTCAAAAATCGCGCGCCTGTGTTCATTCGGTGCAGGCGCTCTGAGATGAGATCATATATCGCAAAATAAGGACTTTAGTGGGGTGACAGAACACAAACGTTGTGTGCCTGTGGCCGAATTGCGCATACGGTGGGTCCGCAATACACGGGCATCGGCCCGTGTTCACTCCTCGTGAATGGGTCCGCAATTATGGTGATGCGGAACGGAAGCACGGATCGGAACCCCACTGAAGCACTACGGAGTGCTTCCGTGGCGTTTTTGTCCGTGCCTCCACACTGCAAAAAAATAGAACTTGTGCGGACAGATCACGGACCAATTCAAGTTGAATAGGTCTCGATCCGTCCCGGCCGCTGTACAGAAGTTGCCCGTGCATTGGGGACTGCAACTTGCGGTCTCCAATGCACGGAACAGATGCACAATGTTCGTGTGCAAGAGGCCTAAGAGGAAGCACTCGCAGGGGTCAGCACGAGTCAAAAGCACCATCTCTGCCAAAGCGCCATATTGCCTAAGCGCTTGGCAGTTAGTCATGGCAGTTATATAACATGTTTCTCTCCTCTCTTCACACAGGTATGTCTGCATTGCATTTGGACAATACTGCTCCACCAAGCTTTCCCCAAGCCTAATAGTGCAGCTTCCATCATCCCTGGTACAGAACTTTGCATATTCATCAATGTATACAATTTTCTAGAAGTGTAATATCATTGTGATTAGTCCTAGATATTAGTGTTGAGAGCGAATATTCGAATCACGAATTTTAATCGCGAATATCGCCACTTTGGGAATTTGCAAATATTTAGAATATAGTGCTTAGAATATTCTAATCGCAAATTTAGCACGAATATCGGCACTTAGCAACATAGGAAAGTTGCCTATAGGAGTAGTGTTGATCACAAATTTTCGTATCGCGAATTTTATCACAAATTTTCCGATTGACGATTTTTGCAATCAAGAAAATAATGACTGGAGATCACGAATTCTCGAATATATGACTAATATTCGCCCAAATATTCACAAAATATTGCAAATTCGAATATTGCCCTGCCGCTCATCACTGCTAGAGATGTTCTTCCAACTGACCTGTGATTTATGTGACTGTTGTAATGTTTGTGATCTTTAGTGATTTTATGACCCATCCAGATCTTTAGCTTTATTTTTTTACCTAGATATAGCATCTCTTATCACATTTCCTATAAATATAGACACAGTCTAAGGGGAAGCACTCGCAGGGGTCAGCACGAGCCAAAAGCACCATCTCTGCAAAAGCGCCATATTGCCTAAGCGCTTGGCAGTTAGACAGGGCAGGAGACAGAGATGCTACGTTTACTACTTAAACAAATTTAAACACAGCACAGGTATGCTACAATATTGTTTCACTCAGGCTCTGGCTACTCTTCTCATTGCTATAGCTGTCTACCTTCAAAATCAACCACACCTTTCACCCTCTATCCCTTCTCAGTCCCTCCTTCCTTCCCTCACCCTTGTTCAGTTCGCATACACTTTATACCCTCATACGGTACATCACCATGAATTATCTTCCTCCACGGTGCAGCACAAAAAAAACACCAATATAAATCTTTCAACGACTTGCTGTCTCTTTCTGTTCTCCTGCTACTAGCTGCAGGGGATATTTCACCGAATCCTGGCCCTCCCTCTGTTGTTAACTACAGCTTCTCTTTGCCACACACAGAAACCCCAAAAATCTGATTAATGTTTACTGCACATCTTCTCCAGTCTCTTTTAACTGCGCACTCTGAAACGCACGGTCAGTTCGTAATAAACTACCTACAATCGACGATTTCTTCCTCTCACACTCTCTGAACTTGCTGGTCCTTACAGAAACCTGGCTTCAACCCTCTGACACTGCTTCCCCTGCTGTCCTATCCTATGGTGGCCTTCACTTCTCCCATACCCCTAGACCTGATGACAAGCACGGTGGAGGAGTAGGCATACTACTTTCTCAACAGTGCACGTTTCAGTTCATTCCCCCTGTACCCTCTCTTACATTCCCCTCTTTTGAGGTTCACACCATTAGACTCTTTTGTCCATTCACCATGAGAGTTGCAGTTGTCTATCGATCCCCAGGCTCCTCCACCACTTTGGATCACTTTGCAGCTTGGCTTCCTCATTTCCTATCTTCTGAATTACCAACTCTTATTATGGGTGATTTTAATATCCCCATTGATGATCCTATCTCCCAATCAGCCGCTCACTTGCTTTCTTTAACCTCCTTTCTTGGCCTATCAAAACTTACTTCCTCTGTCACGCATAAACAGGGCAATATACTTGATTTAGTCTTCTTCCGTCATTGCTCAATCTCTAACTTTAGTAACTTATCCTTCCAACTTTCTGACCACAATCTTCTTTCATTTACCATTAAGACCTCTCACTTTTCTCATGACAATACTACTTTTCACACTTACAGAAACCTACATACCATTACCTGCAAGCAACTTATTAGGACCCTACAATTAGCTCTTACCCCAATCTCTTCCCTCCCCTGTCCAGTGTGACAGAGTGTCTGGAGAAGTAGTGCCCAAGGTTCCTCACTTCTGTCATAAAAAAAAAAAAAGCAACCATGGAAATGTTCAGCAGAGGTCTATGCAGACGTCTTTGTAATTCGGGTTTGTATAAAAAAAACTAAACTTTTTTTAGGGCCTGTGTTGCCGGAGTGGGGAGAGAAGGGTGGGCCCCCACTCCATCCGACAGTCTGGGTTTTGGACTGTCAGATAATCACTCCTCAGGTGTGCTAGCCTGATATAAAGCTGAAAATGCAGACACGTCTGGCGGATTCTCCCTGGTAACAGGACTGCTTGGAGTCTCTGAGAGCATAGCAGGTGGAACAAACAATATGGTGTTAGGCTGGCACCAGGTTAGTCAGGAGTTCCTGATTGTATAGTTAGAGCCGGACAGGCATAGAATTTTGTTTTGTTTATGTTTGTTTTATGTACCACCCGCTGACAATAAATCTGGACAGTTGATGGAAAACGGAGGTTGCCTGGAATCTGTGCTCGATAGAGTGTGCTCATAGATCCAAGAGACGACCACCCCGCTACCTAACTCTTACACAAGACTTGGCTGCCAATCATTACAACCAGACCCTCAAAACCACCTTAGATGAAGTTGCTCCAATATCAATCCCTCCCGACACAGAACACGGCAACCCTGGCACACATCTGAAACACGGTTTCTCCAGCGCTGCTCCAGATGTGCAGAACGCTTATGAAGAAAATCGCGAATATCAACAGACTTCCTCTATTATAAATTTATGCTCAAAAAAAATACAATTCGACTCTCAACATTGCCAAACATAAGTACTTCACCTCTCTCATCTTCTCACTCTCAAATAACCCAAAACGACTCTTTGACACTTTTCATTCCCTTCTAAGCCCTAAAGTTCCAAAACCTGTCACTGACCTCTGCGCTGATGGCATGGCCACTTACTTCAGAGACAAGATTGGCAGTATCCGGCAGGAAAAAAATCTCCAAGTCCCCAAATTATTTCAATCCTCCTCCCTCCCATTCCTACACATGCTCTCTCTCCTCTTTTGACCCTATAACAGTGGAAGTCTCCAGGCTTCTCTCTTCTTCTCGACCCACGACCTGTAGCAGTGATCCTATTCCATCACACCTCCTCCAGTCCCTCTCCCTGGCTGTCATCAGTCGCCTAACTACAATTTTTAACCTCTCTCTTCTGGTATCTTTCCCTCCTCTTTAAAACACTCTGTTATAACCCCACTACTAAAGAAACCATCTCTTGACCCGACCCGTGCTGCTAACTACTGACCTGTTTCTAATCTCCCCTTCATCTCTAAACTCCTTGGCTATCTCTCTTCAAACTTTCTTTAGTTTGACCCCTTACAATCTGCCTTTCGCTCTCTTCACTCTACAGAATATGCCCTTACTAAAGTGCCTAACACTCTCCTAACAGCAAAAATAAATGGTGATTATTCTCTACTGATTCTGCTGGCTCTCTCTGCAGTGTAGACCATAAACTCCTCCTCACCATGCTCCACTCAATTGGCCTTAAGGACACTGCTCTCTCTTGGTTCTCTTCCTATCTCTCTGGCCGCTTCTTTAGTGTATCATTCGCTGGATCTTCTTCTCCTCTTCCTCTTGATGTTGGCGTTCCTCAGGGCTCAGTACTAGGTCCCCTACTCTTCTCTCTCTATACAGCCCCCATTGGACAGACTATAAGTAGATTTGGCTTTCGATACCATCTCTATGCTGACGACACCCAACTATACACTTCATCCCTTGACATCACCCCTGCTTTACTCCAAAACACCAGTAATTGTCTGGCAGCTGTCTCTATGTATCTAAAATTGAACCCCTGAAAAACTGAACTTCTTGTCTTTCCCCCATCTACTAACCCACCTAAACTTGATATTTAAATTTCGATCTGCAGCACTATCATAACTTCTGTGCAACATGCCCGCTGTCTTGGGGCCACATTTGACTCAGATCTTTCCTTTGTTTCTCATATTATATTACTTACATGCTCTTGTCGCCTGCACCTCAAGAATATCGCCAGAATCCGACCTTTTCTTACAGTGGAAACAGCAAAAACTCTTGTTGTTGCCTTGATTCATTCTTGTCTTGACTACTGCAACACATTACTAATCGGTCTCCCTCTCACTAAACTCTCCCCCCTTCAGTCTGTCCTAAATGCTGCAGCCAGGCTCATCTATCCATCCAACCAACCGCTACACTGATGCTACTAGTCTTTGCCAGTCACTTCACTGGTTGCCCATCCACCACAGAATACAGTTCTAACTTCTCAACCACAAAGCTCTCCACAGTGCTGCACCTCCTTAATCTCCTCCCTCATTTCCATCTACCACACTACTAGTGCTCTCAGTTTGTTGGCGACTTCCATAATTTGTACCTCTTACTCCTGTCTTCAAGACTTTTCTCGAGCTGCACCTACTCTCATGATACTCTGCCCTGGAATATTAGGTCAATTCACAACTTCTCCACCTTCAAACATGCCTTAAAAACACATCTTTTCAGGCAGGCTTATCAAGCTACCTAAAATGACTTTTTCCTGACTAAACCTCTCCCCCACCAACTCCTCTGTGTAACGGTCGCGTACACACACACACACAGGGGGGAGGGAAGTGACCACTGCGCTCCACCCTTACCCCTGGCCCTGCCTACTTGCCTCGTGAGTCCTAATGACAGGGGACAACTGGACGGCAATCCCTAACTTGGAATAAGTGCAGGGATGACACAGACAAACAACAGGACGTGAACGGACCGAGTTAATACCAGGAAAGCTACAAAGTACAAATGGAGCAAGCAGAGAATTGTCAGGAGAAGCCGGGGTCATAAATACCAGGAGAGACGTGAAGTTCAAAAGGAGTCAGCAGAGGAACGTCAGGAGGAGGCCGGGGTCAGAATACCAGGATAGCAGCAAAGTACACAAGGAGCAGGCAGAGGATCGTCAGGAATTCAGCAGGTGGTAAGTACGCCAGGAAAGACCAAATCACAGGTGGAACCTCAATTAACAGGCAACCTGTGGCCAGCAGGCTGCCTGTATTTATAGTGGGGAGTGAGGGTCATGTGACGTGGCCAGCGTCACATAACCGACAGACCAACCAGTCGAGCACCGAGTGATCAGCTCGGCGCTCAAGGCAGACTAGGAGCAGGGAGCCACCCAGCTAGTAAAGCCGCCCTGGGAATGAGGTCAAACACAGATCCTCATTCCCAAAGTTAAGCAACATGTCTGCGGGTAATGGGGGACCGAGTGCACCTTCGGAACCCCGTTACAGTACCCCCCTTTTACGAGGGGCCACCGGACCCAAGACTTCAGGCGATGGCTTTTCAGGGTGTTCTAAATGAAATTTTCGAACAAGTCTAAGAGCATGAACCTCCCTGGCAGGTACCCAAGATCTCTCTTCAGGTCCATACCCCTTCCAGTGAATCAGGTACTGCAAGGAATTACGCACCTTCCTGACATCCACTATTTTAGACACCACATACTCGACAGCATCATTAACAAGAACCGGCGGAGGCGAGGCTTTTGATGGTACTACCGGTTCAAAATATTAAGTAGAGACTTATGGAACACATTATGAATGTGGAATGACTCGGGCAGGTCCAACCTAAAAGATACCGGGTTAATCACCTCTGTGATCTTATATGGTCCAATAAAATGAGGAGCAAACTTTTTAGAATCTACCTTAAGAGAGAGATTCTTGGAGGACAACCATACCTTATCCCCAACCTGAAAATTTACCCCCCTTGAACGTCTCCTATCGGCCTTGAGTTTCTGAGAACTTTGAGCCTTTTCTAAGTTCGATTGAACCCGGGCCCAAACTGTGCACAGTTCAGAGGAGAGCCTATCCGCCTCAGGGTTAGAGGAGGAGACGGATGACCCAGAATGAAAACGGGGATGGAAACCATGGTTACAAAAGAAAGGTGAAACCCCAGCAGAAGAATTTACACGGTTATTCAAAGCAAATTCAGCCAATGGAAGAAATTTCACCCATAATTGCTGGTCATCAGCAACATACGACCTCAAGAATTGTTCGACAGACTGATTAAGGCGTTCAGTCTGCCCATTACTCTCAGGGTGGTAGGCAGAGGAAAAAGACAATGAAATTTTACATTTTTGACAGAAGGCCCTCCAGAATTTGGACACAAACTGCACACCCCTGTCAGAAACAATATTTTCCGGGATACCATGCAATCGAACAATTTCTTTCACAAAAATAGACGCCAGGGTTTTGGCATTCGGGAGTTTAGACAGGGAATGAAATGGACCATCTTGCTAAACCTATCGACCACTACCCAAACTACAGTCTTACCCTCCGCCGGCGGTAGGTCAGTTATAAAGTCCATCGAGATATGGGACCAGGGTTGGGGGGCGGAGCCAATGGAGCATGGTGGAGGACACTTGAACCTTGAGCTCCTCACCATACCACCTGGCTTCTTAGCTACAACAGCGTTTATTACTGCCAAATCATGGGCAAGCCCAGCAAGGAGAGAGGGAAGGGAGCGAAGGCTACCCCGAGGGTCAAGAAGTCGCATGGTGACATGAATAAATTCTTTCAGAAGAAGTTGTCCCTCACGGCCGAGCGCAGCAAAATGGTGCCGGCTGATTACAGCGGCGCATGAAGAGGAAGACTCGGATGGCGCGAGTTCCTGCGCTCACTCCGAACCTCAAGACCGGGAGAACCCAATGCCTATAACCAGGTCCTTCTTGAAACATACTCTGGCGCAAGCCCTTTCACCAGTTATGAAGGAACTGGCCGATATAAAAGCTGAAGTGACTCACGTGGGGCAAAGAGTTGAGGCCTTAGAGGAATCACAAGCTGTGATCATCCAACACAGCAAAGGTATGCAATCCCAGATGCAAGTGCTACGTACGCAGGTAAATAATGCATACCTGTATCTTGAGGACCAAGAAAATAGGGGTCGTCGGAAGAATGTGCAACTGAGAGGGATCCCGGAGACGGTCTCTTCTGAAGATCTGATGGAAGCGGTCCGCAGTGTTTTTGCCACGCTGCTGGGACCAGACCGCGCGGCAGCCATTATAATAGAAAGGGCCCACAGAGCTCTGCGTCCAAAGCCTCCAGCGGGCGATCCTCCTCAGGACACCATATGCGCCTTACTTAATTTTCTGGACACTGCAGAAGTTCTAAGAGCGGCGAGAGGAAAGGAGGAAGTTCTTCTTGAGAACAGCAAGATCCTGCTATTTCAGGACTTAGCCGCAAGCACCCTTGCTAAACGCAGGGCTTTGAGACCGCTGACGGCGGAATTGAGGGCGAGGAAGCACCCCTTAAGATGGCTGTTTCCATTTGGTCTCAGCACCACCATAAATGGTCGGCAGTTTCTGGTGAAACATCCAGACGATTTGCAAAAGATCTGGGAGGCTTTGGATATCGCACCGATGGAAATAACACCTTGGTTGCCGGTGGCGGATTCTGACGAACTCCCCAAGTTAACTGCTCCCTCTCCATGGAACCGAGCAGGGAAGTTCAAATCCCCTAAGAAGAGAGCTGGTCCTGCGGACTGAGATTCCTCACGTGAGACATTCACAACTTTGCCTAACCCTTAACTTTTTAGGGCTATATGAAGGGACTGGAAATCCTAGTTATTTATTGTTTGATTGCTGATGCCTATGTATGTATGTTTATGACAATGACATCCTGGGTCAGGGGACACAGTGCCATTACAAGATGAGGTTGACCGCACAGTTGATTGTTATTGCTCCACATATAGGGTGTTTATAGAGATGGTCAAGATAATAACTATATCACCCTAGCAAGGGATAATGAACCCAGAAACAGACCCGCAGATATATATATAGACAGGTATTGTTCCCTTCATGAACCCTCTTAGCATAGGGCAGGTTATATCATGCCCAAGCCAGGGAGGTGGTGCTCCGGATGAGATCGTGGCTCTCACCAATAAGTTACCTCCCCCCACATACATCAACATGTATGTCATCTCTGTTGTCTACGATAGTAGGTTTGCGGCTTACCTCATCTTCTATGAGGGGCCAATGTTAGTATTAGTTCACTATTTGTTTCCCCCTCCTGTCAGTCCAAGAATGGATGTTAATGCTCCTTGTGTACCTGATTCGACTCAGATATGGCTAAAGTCACGGTAGTGACTCTGAATGTGAATGGGATGAACACGCCGCAAAAACGCAGCCAGATATATCACATGCTCAGAAAAGAAAAAGCTGACATCACGTTTCTGCAAGAAACACACTTTAGGCATTTACATGTCCCCAATATGGTGAACAAGCACTTTAACAATTGGCATCATGCTACCTATACGTCAGCAGCCAGGGGAGTTTCTATAGGGATCAACAGCAATATTCCCTTGGTAGTGTTAGATAAAAGAATAGATCCTGAGGCAGATATTTGTTCATTAAAGGAGAGTCTTGAATTCCATGGTGACGCTCGCTACCTTGTATGCCCCTAATGTTAAACAGGTATCATGGGTGGTCCAGACATTAGAAGCTCTTACGGACATTTGCCGAGGGGACCTTATTGCAGGGGGGGATCTCAATCTAGCTTTAGTTTTTCAAAAGATTCCATGTCCAAGCATGCTTCTGTCCCGAGAAACAGATCCATAGGATTCAAATTAGCCTAGCGGATTTGGGAATCTCTGACATTTGGAGGATACTCCATCTGAGTGATAAAGATTATACTTATTTTTCCCAAGTTCACAGATCCTATCAACGATTGGACTATCTGTTTATATCTAATACGGCCTTACTGTCTGTAACTAGTGCTTCGATTGGGAATATTACTGTTTCGGACCATTGCCCCTGTCAGTTTCTGTTTTAGGCTTCAGGACATTCCACCTAAAGCTTGGTCTTGGAGGCTTAACACTACGCTTATAGATGACTTGGTTAATAGGGACCTCATTAAAGATAAAATACTAGAATATTCAAAGTTAATGATATTCTGAAACATCAAAGACTATATTGTGGGAAGCCCATAAAAGAGTTGTGAGAGGGGAATTGATTAGTATGGGAACTAGGGTAAAAAAAATTAAGAGCAAAGAAAGTGGAAATACTCTTACTACAAATTTCCGAATTGGAAGAAAAAACACAAGTCCAATATGTCAGAAGAAGCCAAAATATTTGAATTATTACGTTCTCAATTAAAGGATGTGCTCAATGTTAAATCTGCCAGGGCTTTGCAAAAGTTAAGGTTTAAATATTATTCACATGGAGACAAGGGCTCTAAACTAGTGTCGGCTCTTTTGAAGGCCCAGAGTAATAAAACCTTTATTAGCGCGGGTAAAGACTAAAACGGGTAATAGAATGAAGACGACCCCTGCCATTGCAGAGGAATTTTGTAAATTCTATACCTCGTTGTACAACCTAGAGGATGCCCCTGGAAGTGCACCTCACCACAGGCAGGACCACATTGATAAATTTCTTCAATCTATAAAAATGCCTACCCTCTCTGAAGCCGGGAAAGCCAGCCTATTAATGCCTTTTACTATACAGGAGATAGAAACAACCCTCCACACTATCCCGTCGGGCAAAAGTCCGGGACCTGACGGATTCCCGATTGCTTATTATAAAAAGTTCAAAGAGATACTGTTGCCTCACTTCGCTAATTTATGCAACTCTCTGATGTCGGCTTCTTCTCTCACTCCCCAGGCCCAACTGGCTCATATAACTATTTTGCTAAAGAAGGGAAAGACCAGAGGAATGCGGTAGTTATCGACCCATTTCCTTGCTCACCACGGATCTGAAGTGGTGGGCGAAGCTATTGAGCTTCCTGATCTAATAGGAGAAGAACAGGTGGGTTTTGTGGCGGGGCGAGGAGGGAAGACACAACATCAGTAGGTACTACACTCCATATTTGTAGCTAAGGAAAAAAGGATCCCGCTACTGCTCCTAGGGACGGATGCTGAAAAGGCATTCGACAGAGTTAATTGGCTTTTCATGAAAGCTGCTTGGCTGCGTTTGATTTTCCTTTGCAGTCATTGATGCTATATTTTCATTATACTCAGCCCCTTCGGGCCAAAGTGTTGGTTAATGGAACTCTGTCGGACGCCTTTCAGATTAAAAATGGAACTAGGCAGGGATGCCCCGCTTTCCCCAACCCTATTTGTTTTGACTTTGGAAACTCTCCTATTGAAATTTAGGACAATCCCCCATTATTGAAGGACTGAGAATTGAAGGTGTACATCATAAGATGGCGGCATTTGCTGACGACCTTCTTTTGATGATTACGAACCCAGAGGAAGCCATGCCTCATGTCCTGGGAATTTTTGAACAGTTTGGAGGTGTATCTAATTTCAAGATAAATATGGATAAATCTGAAGCCTTAGGTATTTCATTGGATCCTGCCAAAAAGAAGCAGTTAGAAGCTTTGACCCCCTTTAGATGGCCCTCTGAAGCTATAAAATATCTAGGGATCATGGTGCCGGCAAATCCAGCTCTCCTTTTGAGGCTTAATTATACCCCCTTACTAAACAAAATAAAATGTTTCCTTTCTAAACCCTCATTACCCAATCTTTCTTGGTTAGGAGAAAAAATGTACTGACGACATATGTCCTGCCTCAGGTCATGTACACTTTTAGGTCTCTTCCAATCACGGTCCCAAAGTCATTCCTGAACAAACTGAGAACATTCATGGGTAGGTTTTCTCTGGGCTGACAAGAGAGCCAGACTGTCTTATGCACTCTTAACCAGGCGCCGGAAACAAGGGGGTATATCCCTCCGGATCTCTCTATGTACATATCAGGCTATTCACTTGGAGAGGTGGCTGACTCTTTCTAGGACGCAACCTATTCCCCATACATATTTCTCTAGAAAAGGCTCTTCTGGGAGTGAATCAAGAACACCTCCTATGGAGACATAGTAACAAGATTCCCAATAGACAGGTAGTCTTAAGTGACATCACGAGGTGTACAATTGTGCACTGTAATACTACCTCAGCTCTTAATATGGGTCAAGACTGACCTTTCACCCATGGTGCCCTCTTCAGCTACTCCCACAAATGCTCTCAACCACATCAAGTAAACGACCCAAGATTTAGGGATTTGTCTATGATCTCAGATTAGGGGACTTAGTGAAAATTGGCCGAACTCAGAATATTACACGACCCTAAACTGGTAACTCGGTGGTTAAATTAGATATGATTCAGAAATGGGACTTTGAGAGTACTTGCGGCAGGTTTTTGAGATCTCGCTATTGCCCCTTCCAGATCCTACCTGGTTGGAAAATTATGTCCTTCTCCCTTCCACCCCCCAAAATGCCTCTCTTTGATTATATAGACAATTACTGTCTGGTAGAGATAAGCAGACCCCAGCTTATTTGAGGGAAAGGGAGATAGAACTGAATATCACATTGAATGACCGAGATAGGCATTTGTGCTATCTCATTCCCATGGATTCTCAAGGTGTGTGCGAGGGGGGGTCCAAGAGAACTCGGTGAAGATACTGACTAGGTGGTATCGTACGCCGGAATTTCTTCACAAAATTAACTTAATTCCTTCAAATGAATGCTGGAGATGTTCTAATGGGGTAGGTAGCATCTCACACATTTGGTGGGCTTGCCACGTCACTGAAGACATTTCTGGCATGAAATTGAAACTACTAATAATAAGGTATGCCAGGTCAATATTGTTCTCACTGGCCCATTGGTCCTATTTATGGCGTCCAGAGAAAAACTTTAGACCAAATAAATCCTCGCTAGCTACTCACATGATTACAGAGGGAGGTAGACCCGCCAACCTTGGCAATGTGGTATGAGAAAATGAATTTAATATGTCGGATGGAGGAGTTGGCGGGGTGGGGAAAATAATAATAGGAAATTGTTCCTTAGAACCTGGCAGCCCTGGCTCGTGCATATGGAAGAGAAGTATGCTCAGGGCAAAGGTTAACACCATCCCCAACAGTGTGGTACAATAGAGATTGCGTGTTTCATCCATTCACATCCTTTATATTTCAAAAGGTATAGGTACTGTGGTGATAGCATGAGGATTTAATACTTGACATCCTGACTGACTTGTATTTTCCCCCCCTTTTGTCCTTTTGTTCAATGGTTTTTATGTATTTTCTTTCATACTGCTGGAGTGGGTGGAGGCAATGAATAGGGGGGGGGTCCCCCAGCCAATTCTATATTTTGGCCCTCAGGATAAAATAGCATGAATGGAAGAGTCAGTTGACTCTGGCCTTATAGGCTATATATGACATTTCTTACTTGTGGCTGGAGAGGACTTACCCTACTGGTTGACCTTCTCTCTGCTTCGTATGAAGATCAAATTGATGTAACAATGTTGAATTTGTCGTCTTTAATATCTGATGCACTTAATTGAACATTGTATGTTCTTTTGCAGAAAAATGTTTATAAATAAAGATATGGGACCAGGGTTCTACTGGAATGGGTAGGGGTGTAGGTTACCAGCAGGGCGAGTCCTAGGTGTCTTGGACCTGGCACAAACCTCACAGGCTGACACGTAGGACTTGACATCCCTAGTTAGAGTGGGCCACCAATAAGATCTAGAAACCAGATCCTTAGTGCCCTCAACACCCGGATGTCCACAAAAGGCAGAATCGTGAAAACACCCAACAGCTGGAGACGAAATTGTACGGGAACAAACAACTTATCTGTTGGGGTGGATACCGGTGCCAGATGTTGTTCAGACCTAATGCGAGCCGAGATATCCTGGGTAAGAGCTGCTAAGAAGATTTTTGCTGGTAGGATGATTCAGGTGGTACCTCAGTAGGTTGAAAAGCCTGGAAGCTCCGAGATAATGCGTCCGCCTTCACATTTTTACTTCCCGACCTGAACGTGATGTAAAAATCAAAATGAGTAAAAAACAGAGCCCATCTGGCTTGACGGGGATTCAACCTCTTAGCAGACTCGAGAAACATAAGGTTTTTATGGTCAGTGACAACAGTTACACAATGCCTTGCCCCCTCCAGAAAATGCCTCCACTCCTCAAATGCCCATTTAATTGCCAGCAGCTCCCTATTCCCTATGTCGTAGTTTCTCTCCATGGGATTTCTTTTGTTTAGTGGATAGCTGATTCTCCCTCAACACTTCTAATACTTGTTTAACATGAGACACATGAGATTCGAAGTCTGGAGAGAATATCAAAATGTCGTCAAGATAGACAATAACAAATTTACCTAAGAACTCCCTAAGAATGTCATTCATGAAGTTTTGGAACACAGCTGGGGCATTGCTGAGTCCAAAAGGCATCACCTGATATTCAAAGTGTCCTACCGGAGTATTGAACGCCGTCTTCCATTCGTCTCCCTCCTTGATTCGGATTAGATTGTATGCCCCTTTCAGGTCAATTTTGGAAAACTAGGTTGCCCCCAGAACCTGGTTAAATAAATCCGGAATCAATGGGAGGGAGTATCTATTCTGGACAGTGATTTTATTTAATCTCCGGTAATCGATACATGGCCTAAGACCACCATCTTTTTTCTTAACGAAGAAAAACCCCGCCCCCATAGGAGAGACAGAAGGTCTAATATGCCCTTTACCAAGGCTCTCCTTAATATAATCTTCCATGGCCTTGCGTTCGGGCATAGAAAGATTATAAATTCGTCCTTTAGGAAACTTGGCCCCCTCTACTAGCTCTATGGTACAATCATAAGGTCTATGGGGGGGGTAGAACCTCCGGGGTTGGTGATGAGAATACATCAGAATATTCTCTAACAACAGAGGGTAAAGTATCAGACTTTACTGAGACCCCAGCCTGTACGACGGACAAGCACGAGTCACACTTAGGCCCCCATCTCACCAACTCCCCATTGGACCAATCTATAGTGGGGTTATGTAGTCGGAGCCAAGGCAACCCTAGTACCACCTCAGCCGGTAGGTTCTCCAGGACTAGAAGCAAACATCTCTCTGAGTGGCACACCCCCACGGTTAGAGAAATCTCTGAGGTACATAAGCTCACCGTACCACCAATAAGAGGAGTAGCATCAATAGCCATGACATGGTTAGGAGTTGGTAAGGCAAACATAGGAATACCCAATCTTACAGCATACTCAGAGTCAATAAAGCTAGCCGCTGAGCGAGAATCAATAAAGGCCTTACCCGCCCATTTATCTACTCCCAGAGAAATCGTAATGGGTACCGAAAGCTTACATTTAGAAAATTCAGGGTGTACCTGGTCTTTAGGTTGCCTTGCCTTAGGAGACTTGACAGAGAGGACCTTCTTAGGACACTGGTTGATCCAATGGTCAGGATCTCCACAGTAAAAGCATTCTCCACGTCTGCGGCGAAGATTCCCTCGGGTCATGCCAACCTCCATGGGTTCCTCGGTGGAGACCTCAGCATTGTCTCTGGGATAGGGATCTGGCTGGACCACCATCTGGGAAGAGAACTGTTGTTCCTGTCGTCTCTCTCTAATCCGTCGGTCAAGTCGGACAACAAGGGTCATCATCTCCTCTAAGGTCTCTGGAAGTTGATAACTGACCAGAAGATCCTTTATTTATCAGACAGACCTGACCTGAACTGACTCTTCAGGCTGGTTCATTCCATCCTGAGGGGACACACCACCTTCTGAATTGGGTGCAATAATCCTCCGCTGGTAAATTGCCCTTAACCAGTGCCTTTAGAGCCATCTCGGCTACTAGAGCCCTGTCTGGTTCATCATAGAGGGTACCCAGGGCCTGAAAGAACCCCTCCACAGAATATAAACAACTGGCGCCAGCAGGTAAAGAGAACGCCCAGTCCTGGGGATCACCCTGTAATCGGGAAATGATAATGCCCACGCTTTGATTCTCGGGGCCAGAGGACACGGGGTGCAAACGGAAGTAAAGTTTGCAACTCTCCTTAAAAGAGAGAAACTTCTTCCGGTCTCCAGAAAAGGGTTCTGGGAGCTTAATCTGGGGCTCAAAATGCGGACTGGAGGCCTGAGGAGTGGAAGAACCTTGCCCTAACTCAAAAGAACTGAGTTTTTGCCCTGACTCCTGCACCCTCTGCGTCAGATTAGAGACATGCTCAGTCAGGGTCACCAGAGGATTCATAATACAGTGGTTATTGTGCCTGTTAATCTGTAACGGTCGCGTACACACACACACAGGGGGGAGGGAAGTGACCACTGCGCTCCACCCTTACCCCTGGCCCTGCCTACTTGCCTCGCGAGTCCTAATGACAGGGGACAACTGAACGGCAATCCCTAACTTGGAATAAGTGCAGGAATGACAGACAGACAAACAACAGGACGTGAACGGACCGAGTCAATACCAGGAAAGCTACAAAGTACAAATGGAGCAAGCAGAGAATTGTCAGGAGAAGCCGGGGTCATAAATACCAGGAGAGACATGAAGTACCAAAGGAGTCAGCAGAGGAACGTCAGGAGGAGGCCGGGGTCAGAATACCAGGATAGCAGCAAAGTACACAAGGAGCAGGCAGAGGATCGTCAGGAATTCAGCAGGAGGTAAGTACGCCAGGAAAGACCAAATCACAGGTGGAACCTAAATTAACAGGCAACCTGTGGCCAGCAGGCTGCCTGTATTTATAGTGGGGAGTGAGGGTCATGTGACGTGGTCAGAGTCACATGACCGACAGACCAACCAGTCGAGCACCGAGTGATCAGCTCGGCGCTCAAGGCAGACTAGGAGCAGGGAGCCACCCAGCTAGTAAAGCCGCTGAGGTCAAACACAGATCCTCATTCCCAAAGCTAAGCAACAGGTCTGCGGGTAATGGGGGACTGAGTGCACCTTCGGAACCCCGTTACACTCTGGCCTAAACTTGATCCTCTAGTAGTCCCAAACCCGGGGGCAGATCGGCCGGCACCACTCCTGCCAGTTCAATAATGAGTTGAATACTACTTATCACAATCAACTACCTTATGTGTCACCCCCAATTCCTCATAGATTGTAAGCTCTTGTGAGCAGCGCCCTAACTTCTAGTGTTTCCGTTGTATATTAGCCAGTTACTTTTGTTTTATACATGAACCCTATGAATTGGTAAAGCTCTGCGGAATATGGTGGCGCTATATAAATACATATTTATTATTATTATTATTATTATTATTATTATTATTATTATAACTGTGTGTTGGAGGTGGCTGCGGGGAGGGGGTGATGTTATTTATATGGGACTGTAAGTTGATGGTGGCTGTAGGAGGGAGTGATGTTATTTACATGGGACTGAATGTTGGAGGGGGCTGGGTGATGTTAGTTACATGGGACTGTATGTTGAAGGCGGCTGTGGGAGGGGATGATGTTTTTTACATGGGACTATGTTGGAGGCGGTTGTAGGAAGGAGTGATGTTATTTACATGCTACTGTATGTAGGAGGCAGCTGGAGGAGGGAGTGATGTTATTTACATGGGACTGAATGTTGAGGGGGTGATGTTTACATGGGATTGCATGTTGGAGGCGGCTGGGGAGGAGGTGATGTTATTTACATGGGATAATAAAGTTCAGATAGCCAAAAGCTAATGGGTTCCCGTTTCTGGTCATTTAAAACATAACGTTTATTTCCTTTTATTAAGACTAATATAGATCGGGAAAAAGAAAAAAGATTTAAAATTATAGGTGCTGGTGAACTCTATCCTTATCATGATTGGTATTTCAACGGATTTCTAGTTTACACTTTCCAGCTCTTTATTCTACTAGCTGGATTCTTAGGTTCGTGTCTATATAGATCACATTCATGAAGGTCACATATCTAGTCACATTGATTCTCAGTCCCTAGTTTTACTTTTTCCATATATACTCTGTTGCAACTCCCTGCCGCTTATGTGTCTTACACGAGGTGTGTCTGCAGTTACACCAAGTTCGGACACTGAGTTTCAGCCGCACCTAAAATAAAAGCCGGATTGCAGCTCCCCCAACATGTTTCACCACGAATGTGGCATCTTCAGGGGAAATGGAGCTACTGTCAACACGAGCCAGTGTTTTTAACTACTGTGGGTGGGTCTTGCCTTATCATACATCCAATCGATACTAGGCGCTCGTGTGACAGTGAGACAATCTAACCACTTACCACCGTCGGTGCTGAATCGTCATGCTTTCGCTTCGCCAATGTATTTTAAGTCGATGCGCATGCGCAGGAACTTTTGATTTTATTTGTAGTCGTGAATTTATTCAGCACATGTCCCGAGGATTAAGTGCATTTTCTTCTAAGTCCAGGCGCATGCGTAAGATCTTTTATTGGTGCTCATAAGTTTATTCTGCGCATGCGCTGGGAGTCGGGTGCATTTTCTTCTAAGTCCGTATGCGTGCGCAGGAAATTTTTATTTATGATCGTGGTTTTGATCTGCGCATGTACTATAGATCAAGGTTAATTTTCTTCTAAGTCTACACGCATGCGCAAGCACTTTATACTTATTTATGATCGTAAGATTCTTCTGCGTACGTATTACGAATCAAATGCTTTTACCACTATGTGGTTATGGATTACTCTTCTTCTTCCTTCTGCAATATTATTTCCTTCTGCAATATTATTTCTATATTATTTCAGCATTACAATACTGTATTCTAGGTTACCTCCAGAGTTGAGATATCTCATTAAATAAATGCTGTGAAGGAAAATGACTGTATTTTGGAGGGAGCTGTAGATAGAGAGGGATGTTATTTACATGGGACTCTATGGCAGAGGGAGGGAAATAGTATTATTTACATGGGAGTGTATATTGGACGGGCTGAAGGGAGGGGAGTGATGTTATTTACATGGAACTGAATGGTGGAGGGAGGAATATAACTACAGGGGGCACTGCAGGGGGCATTATAAATTCTGGAGGCACTTCAGGGTGAACATTATAACAAATAAGGGGCAGTCTAAATACTGGGGGCACTGTAGGGGTACTCTAAATCCAGGGGACATTATAGGCGTACTTATTACTACTGGGGGCTCTATAGGAGGGACTTATAGATCCACCTTATTTCTACTAAGAGCATTAAGGGGGCCTTTATTACCACTGGGGGAACAATATAGGGGGCCTTATTTTTACTGGGGGCTCTGTGAGGGCATTATTAATACTTAAAGGCTCTTCTACTAATGGAGGCAGTCTTGGGGAGCATTATCAATGTTGGGAGCAGTATTACTAATGGGGGCATTCTTGGGGAGCATTATAACGGTTGGGGGGCACTGTTGGTGATAGTATTACTAATGAGGGCATTCTAGAAGGGAATTACTATTGGTGGGACTATGAGGAGCACTATTACTATAGGGGCATTAATTTTTCTTCAGGATAGCACTGTGGGGACTCCAGGTTGGGGGATGATTATAGAAATGCGAGGAAGCTAAGATGTCTGTGTGTCACACTCTGCAGACACGAGGCGCAGCTGAAAGAAGTTGTCCGGACTGAATAGAGAAGATGATAAGAAGATTGGATATACTTATGTATAAAAGAACGTGACCACCACAAAATCTGTAGTATCAGGCCACAATTTCACCCCAATTACACAACTAGGGATGAATGGATATACCATTGTATATAACAATGCTATTTAGCCTAAAATTTGTAGTACCAAGCCGCAGTTTCAGCCCGAATACACAATTAGGGGTTAAAGGATATACTTATGTATAATAGAACTTGAGCATCCTAAAATCTGTAGTATCAGGCCGCGATTTCACCCCAAATACACAATTAGGGATTAACAGATATATTTATGTGTAATAGAACTTGAGCACCCTAAAATCTGTAGTATCAGGCTGCAATTTCACAATCAAGGATTAGCAAATTCAATTATATATAAAAGAACATGAAACACCCAAATTCTGTAGTATCAGACTGCAGTTTCACCCCAATAACAGAATCAAGGATTACTGGAATTATTGATGTATCCAAGAATGCAAACAACCTAAAATCTGTAGTACTAGAACACTTTTTAACCCCAATTAGTGCAGTAAGGTATAATAGAATAGCTTCAATTAGCCAAGCTTTACACTCTTCTATTAGCTCCTGCTCCCTCCCTATAGTGTGGATAATGCCTCTCTATTATATCCCTACATTATCAATAAGCTGTCCCTGAACTGATCAATAGTAATTTTTTGTGAATAAAGTCCTAATCACTGTCCCTAGTGCCAGTAACGTCTCTCCCTGTACTAAGTTCACTGCAAAATAGCGGAGACTGAACAGGAGGAGACTTTTTATAGGGCTGTGACATCACAGTGACTGGCTATCTGCTGATTGGCTACTTGCATGGCATTATGGTTGATCCCTCTTTCTAACATGTGCAGCAGCCATTTTATAAAAAATAACATTTACATTTTTCGTGAAATTCAGATCAAATTCCACTTCAGTAAGCTTCACACTTCAGTTTAACGGATTTGGCATAGGTGAACTCCATAAAGCTGATCTCTGCAGCACAGCCTGCTGGATCAGTGAAACACAGGTGTGAACCTACTCTCAGCCTAATTCTGCAGTTTTTAAATATGCTACATGACTGAGATGCAGGCCTTAGAAATTAAGGAGCAACTTATGGATTTTGGGGCCTACATTTTTTAGGATGTTTTTCAGGCACCAGTTCAGGTTTGTGCAGCCTTGATGTGTTAAAACATAAGAAACACAACCAAAATACTGCATTTTGGAAACTACAACACCTCAAAGAATTCATCTAGGTGTATAGTGAGCATTTTGACAGGTGTTTCATTGAATCTACTAGAATTTGAAAATAAAAAATGATCATTATTCAAATTATATGCAGTTTCAGCGCAAATTTACACAACGGTTGTGTCTTATTCACAGAAACAAAAAACACCAAAGTGTTAGTGGCTCACAGTCAGTGTTCGGTCAGTGATTTCCATCCGTGATTTTGAGCCAAAACTAGATGTGGGTCTAAACACATAACATGTGCAGATCTTGTCCTTATACCTTATGTATGTGTAGCCTCTCTCCTGGCTTCGGCTCACAATCACTGAGGGAAATCCTACTGACTAAAATACTGACATGAATAAGGCTTTACTTGTAGAAAAATTACCACACAAACTGTTGCTATTTTTTTTTACTAATAAATGGAAATACTGCTTATGACATAACAAAGGAAGGAGTGGCATTTGCATTTTGGAACATGGACATTGATGGAATTATTTTTTAAGAGTGTGGTGATAGAGGGATCCAGATATCAAAATTATTGTTAGGAGTAGGCTACCCCTACCTTTACATTCCAGAATTGTGTCACGGTCCCGCCCGTGACAGGGACTAGGAGATCAAGGAGACTGGCTGCATGTGATTGACAGCCTCTTTAGTTTCACTTTCCGTGTTGTTGCTGGAGATGACCACACCTCTGGTCTCAGGTGTAGCTTAAGTGATCATTCCTCCTCCTCCATTTAGTCTGGTCTCACCCATCATGCTATGCGGTTGATAGCTCCTTTTGGATGTTAGAAGTGCTGGTGTTGGTTCCCCTCTAAGGTCCTGCTCATCTGCATACTTCAAAGTTAAGTGTCTTTCCTTTAATTCTTGTTTGTTGTCTTTCCCCTAACTTTTGGTATTAGGTCTGAGGGGGTCTCCTGTTCCTTCAGCTGGGAAGGAACAGGCCATCTGTTGTCCTTACACTGTCTCCAGGGTCCTGTTAGGGTAAGATAGTGCTTAGGTTCCTGTGTATGAACATTCCTACCATCAAGGTCTGTTCACGCTGTCAGTAAGCAGGGCTCGGATTAGGGACTCACTGGGTGTGACCATTCCCCTATCCCTAGTTTCCAGGCCTAATACCTTTCCCTCCCCCCTGTGTGTTCGGGGAGGAATTAGTTCCCACACCACGCAGTGACATTATAAACCGCCAAAAACAATGATTTTTGTTTGTGTCAGTGAGGCTATGAATCCTATCTCTGCACTGGCTGAACAATTTCAAGGTCCGTCTTTGGAGGTAGCTGACCTCCGCATACAGATCCAGGTATCTCAGGCTGCTGGTGTCAGTAGTACGTATCAGTCGTGTCCTGAACCTAAGGTTGCACTTCTGGACAGGTTTTCGAGGGGAAGTGACAACTTAATTCGGTTCAGAGAGTCGTGTAAGTTGCACTTTAAGTTACGCCCCTGACCGGATCACAGTCCCTCCGGTCGGTAGATAAATTTTTCAGAGCTCCAGGTCTGATCTACGATGATTAGTGATTAAGGGCAGGGGCTATATTCGAATTTGCGATATTTGACGAATATTTTGTAGAATATTCATCATATATTAGCGAATATTCGAAAAAAAAAACACGAATATATAGCAATATATTGAATATATTGCTATATATTTGTTTTTATAATATTCGTCATTTTTCATCATCCATCTGAAGTGAACAGTACACATGATTCCTCCCTGTTTGGGGTGTCTGGTTCCCAAAAAACAGTTCTTATCAGTCCGAGCTCCCTAGGATTTCAGCTCGCTCCAGTCAGTGCCCGTTGCCCTGCGTATGGAGCGTCCCCATCACCATGGGAACGCCTCGGGTTAGAATATACCATCGGATCTGAGTTTTCACGATCTCACAACAGCGAATAGTCGTGTTCACTTCAGATGGAAAAAATTACGAATATTCTAAAAAACTAATATATAGCACTATTGCTATATATTCGTTTTCTAGAATATTTGTGATTGAAGAATATTCTAAAAAAACGAATATATAGCAATAGTGCTATATATTCCTTTTTTAGAATATTCCTAATTTTTTTTCTGAAGTGAACAGTCATTGGCCCACAAGCAACTTAAGCAGGGAGGAATCAAGACTTCAGATGGAAAAAATGACGAATATTCTAAAAAACAAATATAGAGCACTATTGCTATATATTCTATTATTTATAATATTCGTCATTTTTTTCCATCTGAACACATGATTCCTCTATGCTTCTTGCTAGTGGGCCAATGAGTCATTGGCCCACAAGCATGAAGCAGGGAGGAATCATTCAAATATTCGTGCTCAACACTAACGATGACCAGATCTCCCTAGCCGAGACCAAGTTATGGGGTTTATGGCAGGGAGAGCGCTCTGACGAGATATATTGCTCTGAATTTAGGAGATGGGCTACAGATACGTAGTTGAATGTTCCAGCTCTCCTTAGCCAATTCTGTCAGGGATTATCCGAAAGGGTAAAGGACGCCTTGGCCTTTAACAAAAATCCTGAGTCACTGGAAGCGGCTATGTCCCTTGCCGAACGTATGGATAGACGCCTGACAGAGATATCCAAGGTCCCTCACTCTCAGGACGAACTATCATATAACAAAGCGGCTTCCTCTGTCACCTTGGGAGGAGAGACTACTGAGTTTATGCCTGGTGATAAACATATGCAGTTAGCGGGAGCTAACCCTGGGCCAGCTTGCAAGAGTTTTAGTCATAAGAAGGGAGTATGCTTTTTCTGTGGTAAAAGGGGACGTTTTGTTAATGTTTGTCCTTACATTCTGCGCCAAGGTAAAAACAAGAAAAAAACGTTTAAGTCCAATCTTACTCTTGGTGGTGTGGGTGGGGAGTCAGAGAACTTACTTTTGCCATTTACTGGTAGTACCCGATTTCTCCTGTCTGCCTAGGTGGCGCTAGAGTCCAAAACTGTGGGAATTGAGGTGTTTATTGACAGCGGGGCTGGGCTTAACCTAGTTTATGGCCAGTTCATCAATATGCATGGGTTGACAACATGTGCATTAGAAAAAAATATGCGGGGCTTGGCTGTCATTCACTCTGCAGATGACACGCACGGCATCTGCTTGTGTGGAACAGCCCTAAGAGTGGGTGATTTTCATCAGGATTCCATTTCGTGTTTTGTGCTGGAGGGTCTGCCTGCTCTGTTGGTTCTGGGTTGGTTGAACAAACATAATCCTACCATTGACTGGCAAGCAAGACAGATTCTCGATTGGAGTGTGTGACAAACTGCCATTTGCCACTGGGCATTGTAGAGGACTTATGGCTAGCCTCCTGCCCTATGACTATGGCCCCAGGACATATTACTTGCTTCCATACTGAACTTTCAGCTCCAGAGACTAAGTCCCGTTCGAAGATCGTTCGAAGTCGTTTTTCTGCATGGAATTGACCGACCGCACAGCCCAAATCTATGGAACTGTTTTGGGCAGGAAATTGTGCTTGCGGTCGGTCATAAAGGACTTCACTTAACTTTTGATCCGCTGGAGGGATTTGTGTGATTTTTGGAAGTGTTTATGTTTGATGTATGCTGAGTTAAAATATGTAATTTTTATGGAGATGGAATGTATGGTTTTAAAGTTATAGAGTATGTTTAAAAACTGTATTTTTACTGTCTGTGATAGTTATGTTAATCCATAATTATATCACAGACAGAAAGGGAGGATTTTGTGTGTTTGGGTGGGGATTCCTGTCCTGTTGTCTCTCTGTGTGTATTGGCGATGTCCTTTGTCCTGAGAGATAATTGAATTAATTCTCGGTTGTCTCCAGGACAGAGGATATTGTGTATTCGTCTGTCTGTGGTGATTGCATCAACCCAGTGTGAGGTAATTCTATCACGGACAGAGGGGAGGATTTTGTGGGGATGTGTTGTAATATATTGATTGGTTGTATTTCAAACCCCTGTGGGCAGTACTATGTTTTTGGTTTGTGAATAAAAGAGGCTGTACGTTCAGTTCAGCTGAGTTCCTGTTTTTCTAACCCTTCAAAACGCAGCCTCGTCTCGTTATTGGAGGGAATTGCTGCATCACGCTGGGGATTGCTATGCTCTGCATATTCCCTGGAGGAGAGATCTTTCCCACACGGTCCTGAATGCTGGAGGTTCATTCAGGGTGGAAGGAAGATGGCGCGGCTCCAGTTAAGCTACGGCGGTTGTGGAGTCTGCGGTGGTCGTGGTGTCCAGTGCGGTGCTTGTGGTCCTCGGCGCAAGCTAGGAAGCGTACCATATACTGAAGGGGATCCGTTACATTGGTGGCAAGCGGTGGGATGGCTTCCCTAGTGCGAGGAGCAGCATCCTGGGAACACCAAGCAAAACTGGAGTATTGGTATAGCCACGTACGGTTTGACGCTATGCTGAAGAGGCGGTTGGCTATCTACGGGCCCCACCTAACAGAGGAACTGGTACCGGAAGTGAGGAGAGAACTGGTGGAGTATCTGCAGCAGGAAGCAGAATATCGGGCTGAGATGGCGAAGTATTCCGTCTCTGCGCCCCAGCAAAAACGTGAGTTACTGGGGGCCGAAGGTGTCGTCCTTCCCCCCCCAGCGGCAGTGTGTACCCCAGGGGGCCGAAGGTGTCGTCCTTTTCCCAAAGCGGCAGTGTGTACCCCAGGGGGCCGAAGGTGTCGTCCTTCCCCCCCAGCGGCAGTGTGTACCCCAGGGGGCCGAAGGTGTCGTCCTTCCCCCCCAGCGGCAGTGTGAACCCCAGGGAGCTGGAGGTGTCCTCCTTCCCCCCCAGCGGCAGTGTGTACCCCAGGGAGCTGAAGGTGTCGTCCTTCCTCCCCAGCGGCAGAGTGTACCCCAGGGGGCCGAAGGTGTCGTCCTTCCCCCCCAGCGGCAGTGTGTACCCCAGTGGGCCGAAGGTGTCGTCCTTCCCCCCCAGCGGCAGTGTGTACCCCAGGTGGCCGAAGGTGTCATCCTTCCCCCCAGCGGCAGTGTGTACCCCAGGGGGCCGAAGGTGTCGTCCTTCCCCCCAGCGGCAGTGTGAACCCCAGGGAGCTGAAGGTATCGTCCTTCCCCCCCAGCGGCAGTGTGAACCCCAGGGAGCTGAAGGTGGCGTCCTCCCTCCCCAGCGGCAGTGTGTGTTACAGGGATCTGAAGGTGCCCTCCTTCCTCCCCAGCGGCAGTGTGTACCCCAGGGGGCCAGGTGTCGTCCTTCCTCCCCAGCGGCAGTGTGTACCCCAGGGGGCCGAAGGTGTCGTCCTTCCCCCCCAGCGGCAGTGTGTACCCCAGGGGGCCGAAGGTGTCGTCCTTCCCCCCCAGCGGCAGTGTGAACCCCAGGGAGCTGAAGGTGTCGTCCTTTCTCCCCAGCGGCAGTGGGTGTTACAGGGAGCTGAAGGTGCCCTCCTTCCTCCCCAGCGGCAGTATGTACCCCAGGGGGCCGAAGGGGTCGTCCTTCCCCCCCAGCGGCAGTGTGTACCCCAGGGAGCTGAAGGTGTCGTCCTCCCTCCCCAGCGGCAGCCTGTGTTTCAGGGAGAGGAGTGCAGCACCCTCTCTCCCCAGCGGCAGCTTACCCTAACAAGGGGAGACACCAATCGCCCAGACGGCGCAGATGGGACCGTGGTCTCTGCGCCTGACCTACCGGGATGCTGGACAGCCTGTCCAGATCCCCCAATACCCTCACCAGGACAACAGGAGGAGGGGGTAAGTACAAATTCCCCTCCCAGTTAACTCCTAATGTGCCCTTAGGGTTAACAGAGGCGATGTTAACCCCTGCTGACTCCCATGTTCCTCTGGCTACTGAGCCGGACTATGGTCTCAGCACTCCAGCAGAAGAGCTGGCAGCTGGGCAGAGTGCAGTCGGCCTCTGCCCTCCCTCAAGTCCCCACAGCATGTTGCCCCATCACCACAGCAAAATACCCAGGTGCAGTAACTGTTTCTTGTGGGTGGGTCACCCTTGTACCTGTTTGTTGTGGGTGGGCTACTCGGGCATCTGGTTACTGTGGGTTGGTGGATCGACTAACGGAGGCACTGACCGACAGAAGGTCAGGTGCCTGGTTAGTCTTCCCCCCAAAAGGGAGATGTGTGACAAACTGCCATTTGCCACTGGGCATTGTAGAGGACTTATGGCTAGCCTCCTGCCCTATGACTATGGCCCCAGGACATATTACTTGCTTCCATACTGAACTTTCAGCTCCAGAGACTAAGTCCCGTTCGAAGATGGGACTTAGTCGTTTTTCTGCATGGAATTGACCGACCGCACAGCCCAAATCTATGGAACTGTTTTGGGCAGGAAATTGTGCTTGCGGTCGGTCATAAAGGACTTCACTTAACTTTTGATCCGCTGGAGGGATTTGTGTGATTTTTGGAAGTGTTTATGTTTGATGTATGCTGAGTTTAAATATGTAATTTTTATGGAGATGGAATGTATGGTTTTAAAGTTATAGAGTATGTTTAAAAACTGTATTTTTACTGTCTGTGATAGTTATGTTAATCCATAATTATATCACAGACAGAAAGGGAGGATTTTGTGTGTTTGGGTGGGGATTCCTGTCCTGTTGTCTCTCTGTGTGTATTGGCAATGTCCTTTGTCCTGAGAGATAATTGAATTAATTCTCGGTTGTCTCCAGGACAGAGGATATTGTGTATTCGTCTGTCTGTGGTGATTGCATCAACCCAGTGTGAGGTAATTCTATCACGGACAGAGGGGAGGATTTTGTGGGGATATGTTGTAATATATTGATTGGTTGTATTTCAAACCCCTGTGGGCAGTACTATGTTTTTGGTTTGTGAATAAAAGAGGCTGTACGTTCAGTTCAGCTGAGTTCCTGTTTTTCTAACCCTTCAAAACGCAGCCTCGTCTCGTTATTGGAGGGAATTGCTGCATCACGCTGGGGATTGCTATGCTCTGCATATTCCCTGGAGGAGAGATCTTTCCCACACGGTCCTGAATGCTGGAGGTTCATTCAGGGTGGAAGGAAGATGGCGCGGCTCCAGTTAAGCTACGGCGGTTGTGGAGTCTGCGGTGGTCGTGGTGTCCAGTGCGGTGCTTGTGGTCCTCGGCGCAAGCTAGGAAGCGTCCATTAACGGAAGCGGATCCGTTACAGAGTGATTATTGCATGGACAACTGTCTTAAGACATTTATTTCTGTCTTGACCACTAACGCTATTCCCTCTTTCATTTCTGATTTTACTGATGTATTTTCTGAGAGTGGTTGCCAGGGGTTACTCCCACATCGGGAACATGATTGTCCTATTAATCTTACTGCCGGAGCAAAGTTGCCCAAATCTAGGTTATATAACCTCTCTGAACCCGAAAGAGCGGCCATGCAAGAGTATATTGCCAATAGTTTGGCTAAGGGACATATTAGACCTTTCAAGTCCCCACTGGCAGCAGGGTTTTTCTTTGTAAAGAAGACAGACAGAACCCTTAGGCCATGCCTGGACTTCCGTAAGCTCAATCGTATTACGGTCCGTGATCCGTACCCTCTTCCTTTGATTCCTGACTTGTTTAATCAGATTGTTGGTGCCAAAGTGTTCTCCAAGTTGGACCTTAGGGGGGCATGTAATCTGGTCAGGATCAGGGAAGGGGATGAATGGAAGATGGCGTTTAATACCCCAGAAAGTCATTTTGCAAGTCTGGTCATGCTGTTTTTTCTGTGGTAAAAGGGGACGTTTTGTTAATGTTTGTCCTTACATTCTGCGCCAAGGTAAAAACAAGAAAAAAAAGTTTAAGTCCAATATTTTACTCTTGGTGGTGTGGGTGGGGAGTCAGAGAACTTACTTTTGCCATTTACTGGTAGTACCCGATTTCTCCTGTCTGCCCAGGTGGCGCTAGAGTCCAAAACTGTGGGAATTGAGGTGTTTACTGACAGCGGGGCTGGGCTTAACCTAGTTTATGGCCAGTTCATCCATATGCATGGGTTGACAACATGTGCATTAGAAAATAATATTTCGGTGTTCGCAATAGACTCCGCACCACTTACTCAGAAATGTTTGTCACACATGGTGCAGGACATCCGTTTAAGGGCTGTATCACATGAGTGGAGGCCGTGCGTGTCAACCGCAGCAAGAATGACAGCCAAGCACTGCACTGGACAGCAGAGACATAACATGATTGAGAATGCTCCATTCCGCTTTGCGATCTTTTTACTACAAAACCACAGTGACAACTTTATCTTACTGTGATTTTGTAGTAAAAAGATCACAGAGAGGCACAAAGCATTATCAATCATGTTAATGCTCCGTGTCTCTGCTGTCCAGTGCGGGGCTTGGCTGTCATTCACTCTGCAGATGACACGCACGGCATCTGCTTGTGTGGAACAGCCCTAAGAGTGGGTGATTTTCATCAGGAATCCATTTCATGTTTTTTGCTGGAGGGTCTGCCTGCTCCGTTGGTTCTGGGTTTACCATGGTTGAACAAACATAATCCTACCATTGACTGGCAAGCAAGACAGATTCTCGATTGGAGTGATTATTGCATGGACAACTGTCTTAAGACATTTCTTTCTGTCTTGACCACTAACGCTATTCCCTCTTTCATTTCTGATTTTACTGATGTATTTTCTGAGAGTGGTTGCCAGGGGTTACTCCCACATCGGGAACATGATTGTCCTATCAATCTTACTGCCGGAGCAAAGTTGCCCAAATCTAGGTTATATAACCTCTTTGAACCCAAAAGAGCGGCCATGCGAGAGTATATTGCCGAGAGTTTGGCTAAGAGACATATTAGACCTTCCAAGTCCCCACTGGCAGCAGGGTTTTTCATTGTAAAGAAGACAGACAGAACCCTTAGGCCATGCCTGGACTTCCGTAAGCTCAATCGTATTACGGTCCGTGATCCGTACCCTCTTCCTTTGATTCCTGACTTGTTTAATCAGATTGTTGGTGCCAAAGTGTTCTCCAAGTTGGACCTTAGGGGGGCATGTAATCTGGTCAGGATCAGGGAAGGGGATGAATGGAAGATGGCGTTTAATACCCCAGAAAGTCATTTTGCAAGTCTGGTCATGCTGTTTGGGTTAACTAATGCTCCTGCGGTTTTCCAGCATTTTGTTAATGATATCTTTCATCATCTGGGGGGGAGGCTTGTTGTTGTGTATCTGGATGACATACTAATTTATTCTCCAGATATGGAGACTCATCAGGATCACGTGAGACAGGTGTTGCAGATCCTAAGAGAGAATAAATTGTATGCTAAGATGGATAAGTGCGTATTTACAGTTCAGGACGTTATCCTGGGTTACCTAATCTCATCTTCAGGTTTTCCTATGGATCCAGAGAAGGTCCATGCTGTGTTGGACTGGGATCGACCCGAAAATCTGAAAGCGCTTATGTGGTTTTTGGGATTCACCAACTACTACAGTAAATTTATTTTGAACTACTCGACTGTGGTCAAACCTTTGACGGACATGACTAAGAAAGGTTCTGATGTCTCAGTCTGGTCTGATGCGGCATTACAAGCCTTTTCTGCGGTGAAGGAGCGTTTTGCTTCTGCTACTATACTGGTGCAACCCGATGTGTCACAACCATTCATTGTGGAAGTTGACGCATCCAAGGTAGGGGTAGGAGCAGTTTTGTCACAGGGTCCTTCACCTAGTAAATGACGCCCATGTGCTTTCTTTTCTAAGAAACTCTCTAGGCTGCAGAGAGGATTTATGATGTGGGTAATAGAGAATTGCTGGCCATTAAGTTAGCTTTTGAGTAGTGGCATCATCTGTTGGAAGGAGCAATTCATCCTATTACTGTGCTTACTGATCACAAAAATCTGGTGTACCTGGAGTCGGCTAAACAACTGAACCCAAGGCAGGCCAGATGGTCGTTGTTTTTCACCAGATTTAATTTCATCGTTACCTATTGCCCTGGGGTTAAGAATGTCAAGGCTGATGCTTGGTCATGTAGCTTTCCGGGGGAAGAGGCAGAGGTGTTGGAGGCTATGTGTCTGCTTCTAGTACTTGTTCACTTCTATTTAGTCTGGTCTCACCCAGCATGCTATGCAGTTGATAGCTCCTTTTGGATGTTGAAAGTGCTGGTATTAGTTCTCCGCTGAGTTCCTGCTCGTCCGCATACTTCGGTGTTAAGTCTCTCTCCTTTATTTCTTGTTTGTTGTATTTCCCCTACCTTTTGGTATTAGGCCTGAGGGGGTCTCCTGTTTCCTCAGCTGGGAAGGAACAGGCCATCCGTTTTCCTTACACTATCTCCAGGGCAATGTTAGGGTGAGATAGGGCGTAGTCAGGGCTTGGATTAGGGACTCATTAGGTATGACCATTCCCCTATCCCTAGTTTCCAGGCCTAATACCTTCCCCTCCCCCCTCTGTGTTCGGTGAGGAATTAGTTCCCACAGCACGCCGTGACAGATTGGGTCATAACCTCGTCCATGTTTCCTTTCCAAAGCCAGGCCAGGAGATAGTAGCTATAAAATCAGTAAGATGGAGCAACTTCACAGAGACCCCTGTCATAACATGTGAAGATGCCATATGCCAGCTTTATATAGACCAGAACCGTTAGAGGGGTCAGGAAAAGGCTAGTGTCCTTTCCAGCTGATGTCACACATGAAACCCCTATCTTTCAATATATATAAAAGAAATACATGGCCTAATCTATATTTGGTCCACATGCTTCCTCCTGAGAACTCAGGCCATGTATATGCTTCCATGGTATCAAAATCAAATAGATCCCAGCTTAGTAACATAGAGCAATTACATAACTACAGCTATCCCGCCATTACCTCCGCTATGTTTGGTAGCAAGTGTGTCGGACATTTGGACAGAGTGGATGGAGGTAACATGAAATTGCTATGATGAATATCCGAAAAGACATAGATTGTATTTTGTCTATATACCACCAACTTCCTGAACTAGCATTTCAGATGCAGCAGGAAGCACAGCTCTGTTCAAAGTGTAGTGGCCGTGCTGAGTTACTGCAGCTCAGTGCCCAGTCACTTCAATGTGAAATGAGCTGCAGTAAACCAGAACACCTACTGTACTTTGAACAGAACTGTGCTTCTTGCTCCATTCAAAAGCTAGGTCTGGTGCCGGAGGCTCAAGGAAAAGATGATCAGTGGGGTTCCCTCACCTATCTCATATTAACGACCGATCATGAGTCTGGAAAACCCCTTTAATATATGTCCAGTAGATTTGAGTGACAGCAAACTGTTTTTTCAGTTCCTTTTCAGGACTGATCCAACCAATGGCATTGTGTACAAGATCGTTCGGTGCCATGTAAGCCAGTACGCAAACTAAATAGTTTCTGGCACAGGGTCTATGCCATTAGCCTATTAATTTATGTGGTATGGATAAATAGGGGTTAGCAATAAAACTATTGTATTTTTCTTCATATTCCTCCAAAGTGTGTCTTATGGGGCAAATACTAATGAGCGCTTCAATTATGGGAAGGGGTACTTAGAGGCATAGGGGGCTGATCTGAGGCATGGGGGTCTCATCTGAGGTCTGAATGGAGTGTTGTATTTATAATGGGGCTCTTATCTGAGGTCTGATTGGGGGTCATTCACATTGGGGTCTGATCTGAGGTTTTGTTAACATTCGGGGTCTGATTGGGGCTGTGAGCTGAGTTCTGATTAACACTGGGGGTCTGATTGCTGGTCTGATCTGAGGTCAATTTAAAAATATTTTTTTCTTATTGTCCTCTTCTAAAACCTAGGTGCGTCTTATAGTCCAGTGCGTCTTATAGGATGAAAAATACGGTAATTAAACAGTAACATAAATCTTACCTATGAGTTCTTTATTTCTCACATCTAAGGCCATATTTCTTAAAGCAGTGGCAACCGCACATACCACCCTATCATTATCAATTCGAAGGAGCTCAACCAAAATTGGTAGACCTTTTTCTTTGCGGACAGCAGCTCTGATATAAATAGACCACTGCAAAAAGTAAAGAAGAAAATATTATGTTCTACTATAGGTATTTAACAACAATCACCTTCAAAGTTACAAAAAAGAGAAGGAAACTGAATTACTATTACTCACTTCACTTAATCTAGGCAGAACGCAAAATCAAGTTATACATTCCTAAACCAGCATAATGTGTTTCATTTAAGAAACACACAATATAGCCTTGAGAAAATGTTGCTTGTAGACATGGGCAGTACCTCTACAATAGTGAGTTTTCGTGACAAAATTTGTACTAAGTTCCAGCATATATGCAATATGTTTTTTTTTATTATTATGACTGGAACCATGTTACTATATTAAGCTCTCCCACTGCTATTTCTGTCCCTCAGAATTTTAATTTACGCCATCACCGTCTTTGTATGTTGAGCTGTCTCCCAGGTGGTGAAGTAATAAATACCTGTGATTTTATAACACCGAGACAATGAGGGGAACTCCATTAGTAGTTCCCAAGGTCAGCTTACTTTATCAGGTATGTCATTGTAGGATGGCACTTCTGTAAGCAAGGATGTATCCCATACATCCTTGTTACTGATGGCTGAATTTCAGGTTGTGTAGAAACTAGAGCTATCAGTCAGATTTGTTTTAAAAATGACAATCTACAACACCAAGATTGCGATTAATTGAGATTTACAGCTGTTGGACACATATATAGCTGCATATACCAACAGCTCTCCTGACCAGATTTCTAAAGGCTGTATCTCTCAATGTTGAGCATCAAACACTGCAAATCTGGTCTTGTTTAAAACTTAGATTGTCAGCTCAGATCTCTAGCTCCTACAGCCTCAGATACTCCAGGTTAACCACCCTCTGTACCTAATTAGGCCATGTATTGATGCCATGACCCAGTCAGAAAAGACATTTTTGCTCACTAACTGTCTTCATAAATAATCACTTTCATTTGCCACAGTAAAAAAAAAAAAAAAAAAAGACAGTATTCAGCCATTTCACATGGGTGTAATACAGGGGCATTTTTGCAACATCCAGAGTTATGTTGCTCTAATTCATCTGCTGATGAATTAAAGGAGATCCAGGTGTTGTATCCATAATATATATGTCAATAGGGGACGCATCCGTTTTCTATTGTGCCATATTGTGTCAGTGAAAATGGATCCGTCCCTATTGACTTACATTGTGTGATCCATTTGGCTCGGTTTTGTCAGACGGACACCAAAACGCTGCAAGCAAAGTGGAATGGAGGCAGAACAGAGCCAAACTGATGCATTCTGAGCAGATCCTTATCCATTCAGAATGCATTTGGGCAAAAACTGATCCATTTTGTACTGCTTGTGAGAGCCCTGAAACGGATCTCACAAACGAAAACCAAAACGGCAGTGTGAAAGTAGCCTTACATATGGAGCATTGAGTGTAGACATGTAATATGTATGAAACCCACAACTTTTGCAGGTTTGTTTTGTGGATATTCTTATATTTTATTTGCATAAAGACTCTACCAGAGGACACACTTAAAAAGGTTTTTCTTGTTGATGATCTATCCTTTGGATAGTTCATCAGCATTTGATCGGCAGAGGTCTGACACCCGGGACCCCCGGCGAGCAGATGTTTGAGAAGGCAGCGGCACTCACAGTAGTGCCTCAGCCTTCTTGCTGCTTCCCGTAAACCAGTAACATCATGACTATGTCACGTGGCCTGGGGGCAACTCAGCTCCACTAAAGTGAATAGCAATGAGCTGCGCCAAGGCCACGTCACATAGTTGTGATGTCACTGGCCTGTAAGAAGGAGCGAGGAGGCCTTGGCGCTACTGCGAGTGCCACTGCCTTCTCAAACAGCTGATCAGCAAGGATCCCAGGTGTAGGACCTCCGCCAATCAGATGCTAATGACCTATCCAAAGGATAAATGGCAGAAAACTCCTTTAAGTCACAAATTTGAATTTTCAGCCAACTTTTTATATCACTGCTGCAAAGTTGCACGAAGATAGTTGTGTGTATTAAAGGGGTTATCCGAGTTATGAAAAAAAATAATATAGCACTGAATATTTGATTTATAACTGAGCTAAGCAAGTTTTAGGCAAAAAAATATATATATTTCCTCATTTTCATGGTTCTTTTCTGGCCCTTTGTTTACATGCAATAAAAACAATCTCTGCCCCTCCCCCTGCTCTGCTAAGGGAGTGAATACAAGAGCTGCCCTGAGTGACATGTCTGCCTGCTAGGAGACTCTGCAGCTTGTTGTATGTGTAGGACTACAAGTCCCAGCTGTATAATGACACTGCTAAGGCAGTGGATACAAGAGCTGCCCTGAGTGCTGGGAGAAAACAGCAACTTGTAAGTGTAGAACTACAAGTTCCACTTATATAATGACACTGCTAATACACACAGGATCTTCCCCCTACCTGTAATGCTTTGCAGAACTTCTCCTTCAGCTCCTGTGCCCAGCATTTGTCTCCTCACTGCCTGCAGCTACACAGTAAACACTTAAGCCCTGAGTCTGTGCAGCTGAAGGGGTTAAGATTCCTAGGATAGAGCACACAGCCGGCAGTGAAGGGGGTGATGGGGTATAAGTAACTCCATTTTGTCCTGTCAGCAACCTGTATTACATTACATTTGGCCAGTGCACTTACAAAATCTCCCTTCTCCCTTCCCCCCTTTGGAATGTGAGAAACTTCCTGTGCGGTTTCAAGATACCCATACATTCCTTAGTTTGTAAGTTTGAACAGTCCTACCTTATAGGGTTATCTTGGCTCAAATGCATGCTGGCCTATGTGTATATACCTGATTGGTCAAATGCTGTTACTATGAGTCATCTATTATGTTAATGCAGAGCTCATGTGTGTCCATACTATAGGTCAAACTAATGCTAACATATGATTGGATGTCAAGGAAGCTCAACCCCCTCTATTATAACTGTTTGCCAACTGTGAAATAAACCAGAATGGATTGGAACTACACACGTGTTTAAGTGTTTCACACTGATTCATTCTCCCGCTACCGGATAAGACTTAATTCAAGCTGATCACCGAAATCATGTGTCAGGGACACATTAGGCAAAAGAGTCTATTTGCCTTACAGCTTTGGGGGCTCAGTCTCGGGATTGAGAGGGTCATCTTCAGGTCTACGGTGAAAGACATCAATTCTTGTCCTCCTTGGACCTGGGGCACTGACCAAAATCTCATTCAAGTAAGTTGAACCATCTATTTATGATTTCGGTGGATTGCTGTGTCCGGGACACATGCAAAAAAAGCTCAGGGAGCTAAAGTTGATTATAAGAGGCTCAGGGAGTCCATATCGGTAGATAAAAGTGCACTATGAAAATAGAAATCTGTTCAGGGAACAGAAGGTTACAAGCTTGGATTAACTCTTATGTATATATAGTATAAGTATTTTAGAAGTATTAAGATTATCTGTCTGTGTGAGATGTTGACCGGGTGGTAAGTGTACGGTCACATCTTACTGTGAAATCATTCTGTTTCCATCACTGCCAACATGTAAACTTTATGTTGCACGGTCTAGTCCCACAAATTACTTCCTAGTTAACACATGGGTAGACAATTTGGCAGGATGTGAGAATTGACAGTTAAAATGTGAAACAGAATGTTATGCCTGGCTGGCAACAGGGATGAAAATCTGTAAGAATCTGTGAAGTTAGAGCTTACAGGCAAGGAAAAAAGTGCCCCAGTGTCTGCAATCAGAAAGGGCTTGTGTTAAACGTTAAGAAATGAACTGGTTAAGTTTTGTTGCCCTAATGATATGTGTGTGTTTAACCACCTCAGCCCCTATAGCTTAAACACCCTTAATGACCAGGCCACTTTTTACACTTCTGACCTACAGTACTTTCACCGTTTATTGCTCGGTCATGCAACTTACCACCCAAATGAATTTTACCTACTTTTCTTCTCACTAATAGAGCTTTCATTTGGTGGTATTTCATTGCTGCTGACATTTTTACTTTTTTTGTTATTAATCAAAATTTAACGATTTTTTTGCAAAAAAATGACATTTTTCACTTTCAGTTGTAAAATTTTGCAAAAAAAATGACATCCATATATAAATTTTTCTCAAAATTTATTATTCTACATGTCTTTGATAAAAAAAAAATGTTTGGGTAAAAAAAAAATGGTTTGGGTAAAAGTTATAGCGTTTACAAACTATGGTACAAAAATGTGAATTTCCGCTTTTTGAAGCAGCTCTGACTTTCTGAGCACCTGTCATGTTTCCTGAGGTTCTACAATGGCCAGACAGTACAAACACCCCACAAATGACCCCATTTTGGAAAGTAGACACCCTAAGGTATTCGCTGATGGGCATAGTAAGTTCATAGAACTTTTTATTTTTTGTCACGAGTTAGTGGAAAATGATGATTATTTTTTTTTTTCTTACAAAGTCTCATATTCCACTAACTTGTGACAAAAAATAAAAACTTCTATGAACTCACTATGCCCATCAGCGAATACCTTGGGATGTCTTCTTTCCAAAATGGGGTCACTTGTGGGGTAGTTATACTGCCCTGGAATTCTAGGGGCCCAAATATGTGGTAAGTAGTTTGAAATCAAAATGTGTACATTCCCCAACTTCTTCTGAGTACGGCGATACCAGATGTGTGACACTTTTTTGCAGCCTAGATGCGCAAAAGGGCCCACATTCCTTTTAGAAGGGCATTTTTAGACATTTGGATACCAGACTTCTTCTCACGCTTTGGGGCCCCTAAAATGCCAGGGCAGAAAAAATACCCCACATGTGACCCCATTTTGGAAAGAAGACACCCAAAGGTATTCAATGAGGGGCATGGCGAGTTCATAGAAATTTTTTTTTTTTGCCACAAGTTAGCGGAAATTGATTTTTTTTTTTTTTTTCTCACAAAGTCTCTCTTTCCGCTAACTTGGGACAAAAATTTCAATCTTTCATGGACTCAATATGCCCCTCAGCGAATACCTTGGGGTGTCTTCTTTCCGAAATGGGGTCATTTGTGGGGTGTTTGTACTGCCCTGGCATTTGAGGGTCTCCGCAATCATTACATGTATGGCCAGCATTAGGAGTTTCTGCTATTCTCCTTATATTGAGCATACGGGTAATGAGATTTCTTTTTTTCGTTCAGCCTCTGGGCTGAAAGAAAAAATGAACGGCACAGATTTCTTCATTCGCATCGATCAATGTGGATGAAAAAATCTCTGCCCAAAAAAAAAAAGGAGGGGAAAGGCGTCTGCCAGGACATAGGAGCTCCGCCCAACATCCATACCCACTTATCTCGTATGCCCTGGCAAACCAGATTTCTCCATTCACATCAATCGATGTGGATGAATAAATCATTGCCGGGATTTTTTTTTTTTATATATATACAAAGTGTTTGCCAAAGTACAGGGAGTGCAGAATTATTAGGCAAGTTGTATTTTTGAGGATTAATTTTATTATTGAACAACAACCATGTTCTCAATGAACCCAAAAAACTCATTAATATCAAAGCTGAATATTTTTGGAAGTAGTTTTTAGTTTGTTTTTAGTTTTAGCTATTTGGGGGATATCTGTGTGTGCAGGTGACTATTACTGTGCATAATTATTAGGCAACTTAACAAAAAACAAATATATACCCATTTCAATTATTTATTTTTACCAGTGAAACCAATATAACATCTCAACATTCACAAATATACATTTCTGACATTCAAAAACAAAACAAAAACAAATCAGTGACCAATATAGCCACCTTTCTTTGCAAGGACACTCAAAAGCCTGCCATCCATGGATTCTGTCAGTGTTTTGATCTGTTCAGCATCAACATTGCGTGCAGCAGCAACCACAGCCTCCCAGACACTGTTCAGAGAGGTGTACTGTTTTCCCTCCTTGTAAATCTCACATCTGATGATGGACCACAGGTTCTCAATGGGGTTCAGATCAGGTGAACAAGGAGGCCATGTCATTAGATTTTCTTCTTTTATACCCTTTCTTGCCAGCCACGCTGTGGAGTACTTGGACGCGTGTGATGGAGCATTGTCCTGCATGAAAATCATGTTTTTCTTGAAGGATGCAGACTTCTTCCTGTACCACTGCTTGAAGAAGGTGTCTTCCAGAAACTGGCAGTAGGACTGGGAGTTGAGCTTGACGCCATCCTCAACCCGAAAAGGCCCCACAAGCTCATCTTTGATGATACCAGCCCAAACCAGTACTCCACCTCCACCTTGCTGGCGTCTGAGTCGGACTGGAGCTCTCTGCCCTTTTTCCAATCCAGCCACGGGCCCATCCATCTGGCCCATCAAGACTCACTCTTATTTCATCAGTCCATAAAACCTTAGAAAAAGTCTTGAGATATTTCTTGGCCCAGTCTTGACGTTTCAGCTTGTGTGTCTTGTTCAGTGTTGGTCGTCTTTCAGCCTTTCTTACCATGGCCATGTCTCTGAGTATTGCACACCTTGTGCTTTTGGGCACTCCAGTGATGTTGCAGCTCTGAAATATGGCCAAACTGGTGGCAAGTGGCATCTTGGCAGCTGCACTCTTGACTTTTCTCAGTTCATGGGCAGTTATTTTGCGCCTTGGTTTTTCCACACGCTTCTTGCGACCCTGTTGACCATTTTGAATGAAACGCTTGATTGTTCGATGATCACGCTTCAGAAGCTTTGCAATTTTAAGAGTGCTGCATCCCTCTGCAAGATATCTCACTATTTTTGACTTTTCTGAGCCTGTCAAGTCCTTCTTTTGACCCATTTTGCCAAAGGAAAGGAAATTGCCTAATAATTATGCACACCTGATATAGGGTGTTGATGTCATTAGACCACACCCCTTCTCATTACAGAGATGCACATCACCTAATATGCTTAATTGGTAGTAGGCTTTCGAGCCTATACAGCTTGGAGTAAGACAACATGCATAAAGTGGATGATGTGGTCAAAATACTCATTTGCCTAATAATTCTGTACAGGGTGTATATGAACACCGCCACCTCCTCAGCTCATATGCCTCGGCAAACGTATCTTTTACTGCAGAGGAGAAATCTCGTCTTGCAGCGCCGCATACACCGACTTGTGTGTAATCTGACAGCAGCGCAATGCTTCTGTCAGAATGCACATCAGTGCTGCAGCTAGTCGATCGGTTGGTCCACCTGAAAGGTAAAAAAAAAACAAAACAAAAAAGAAAAAACCAGGCCGCAACGCAATAAATTTATTAACTTTATAATAAAATTTGAACGGAACATATAAACTTTAACTTTTTCAACTGAACGTTAACTTTTTTACTTACCGGTAATTATTATATTTTTTTTTACCTTTATAGAACAAACCTCTCCTTCCCCGTGGTCAGGGCAGTCAGGACAGAAATAGCGGGTGTTACGCCTTATTCCACTCCTGCTACAGACACGACATCTTTTTCGGGCTGACGGATGGGTTGAGGTATCAGCAACGACATTGGGGAAATGTCGCTCGTGTAGACGGCTCACTACACTCTTGGATGGGGCCACGGAACCTTCTGGATACAGGAGGTTTTCGATGATCTCTTTCTGAAATTTGAGGAAGGATCCTGTTCTCCCAGCCTTACTGTAGAGAACAAAACTATTATAGGCAGCCAATTGAATCAAATATACAGACACCTTCTTATACCAGCGTCTGGTGCGTCGGGAAACTAAATACGGAGCCAACATCTGGTCATTGAAGTCCACTACTCCCATGAGCGCATTATAGTCGTGGACTGAGAGGGGCTTCTCAATGACACGTGTTGCCCGTTCTATTTGTATTGTCGTGTCTGCGTGAATGGAGGAGAGCATGTAAACGTCACGCTTGTCTCTCCATTTCACCGCGAGCAGTTCTTGGTTACACAAGGCAGCCCCCTCCCCCCTTGCAAGACGGGTGGTAACGAGCCGTTGGGGGAAGCCCCGGCGACTAGGTCGCACGGTGCCACAGCAGCCAATCTGTTCTAGGAACAAATGCCTGAAGAGGGGCACACTTGTGTAAAAATTGTCCACATAAAGATGGTACCCCTTGCCAAATAAGGGTGACACCAAGTCCCAGACTGTCTTCCCACTGCTCCCCAGGTAGTCAGGGCAACCGACCGGCTCCAGGGTCTGATCTTTTCCCTCATAGATCCGAAATTTGTGGGTATAGCCTGTGGCCCTTTCACAGAGCTTATACAATTTGACCCCATACCGGGAGCGCTTGCTTGGGATGTATTGTTTGAAGCCAAGGCGCCCGGTAAAATGTATAAGGGACTCGTCTATGCAGATGTTTTGCTCAGGGGTATACAAATCTGCAAATTTCTGGTTGAAGTGGTCTATGAGGGGCCGAATTTTGTGGAGCCGGTCAAAAGCTGGGTGGCCTCTGGGACGAGAGGTGCTGTTGTCGCTAAAGTGCAGGAAACGCAGGATGGTCTCAAAACGTGTCCTGGACATAGCAGCAGAGAACATGGGCATGTGATGAATCGGGTTCGTGGACCAATATGACCGCAATTCATGCTTTTTAGTTAGACCCATGTTGAGGAGAAGGCCCAGAAAAATTTTAATTTCGGAAACTTGGACTGGTTTCCACCGGAAAGGCTGGGCATAAAAGCTTTCCAGGTTGGCGGATATAAATTGTGTGGCATACCGATTTTTTTCTGCCACAACTAAGTCCAAGAGCTCCGCAGTCAAGAACAGCTCAAAAAATCCCAGGGCCGAACCGATCTGAGCTGTCTCAACCCGAACTCCAGACTGGGCGGTGAAAGGGGGAACTACAGGTGCGGCTGAAGTTGGTGACTGCCAATCAGGGTTTGCCAGCACCTCAGGGACTCTAGGGGCTCTACGGGCCTGTCTTTGCGGTGGCTGCGACGGGGTAACTACTGCACCTGCCACCGTACCAGCTTCAACTGCCCTTCTGGTGCTCGCCACTTCACCATGTTGTACGGCAGTGCTGGTACTAGGTCCAGGATGGGCTGCGCTGCTGGTGTATGCCTCACCACGTAATCCGACAGCGCCAGCCCCACTCTGCTGCCCTTGAAACCGATCCTGCACAACCTGTGGTCTAGCGACACGGGGCCGGGTACGCCTGGTGCTATCAGGGACCTCAACCTCCTCGTCCGAACTTTGGGTCAGGGTGCCACTGCTTTCTACAGGTTCATATTCTGACCCGCTAGATTCATCAGATGAGGGTTCCTATTCCTCATCCGACTGGGTCAAAATCCTGTAGGCCTCTTCAGAAGAATACCCCCTGTTTGACATTTTGGACTACTAAATTTAGGGGTATTCCCTGAGACTACCCAAGAAAAAAAGCAAGCCTGTCTTACAAATGGGAGGCTAGCGAAGTACCGGAGGCCGCTGCGATTGATAAAAAATATCAAAACTGATTTTTTTTATCGCCGCAGAGCTTGGAAAGTGATTGTGCAGTGATCAAAAAAAAAATAACTTTTTGTCACTGCGGTGGGGCGGGCGTGGGCGAACGCACGTGTGGGCGACCGATCAGGCCTGATCGGGCAAACACTGCGTTTTGGGTGGAGGGCGAACTAAGGTGACACTAATACAATTATAGATCTGACTGTGATCAGTTTTGATCACTTACAGATACTATAAAAGTACAAATGCTGATTAGCGATACGCTAATCAGCGAATAAGTGACTGCGGTGCGGTGGGCTGGGCGCTAACTGACGCTAACTACCTAACCAAGGGACCTAAACTATCCTAAACCTAACAGTCAATACCAGTGAAAAAAAAAAAGTGACACTTTACACTGATCACTTTTTTCCCTTTCACTAGGTGATTGTCAGGGGGCGATCAAGGGGTTAATTGGGGTGATGGGGGTGATGGAGGGTGATCTGGGGCTAAGTGCAGTGTTTGGTGGGTACTCACAGTTTTGTCTGCTCCTCTGCTGGAACCAACCGACGAAAAGGACCAGCAGAGGAGCAGACAAGCCATTTAACACCTTATATTTATCAATATAAGGTGTTATATGGCTTCTGATTCGATTTTTAAAAAATCAGCAACCTGCCAGCGACGATCATTGGCTGGCAGGTTGCTGACGAAATACTCCTCTAACTTTTGCCGGCCCGCGATGCGCATGCGCGGGCCGGTTGTGACCGAAATCTCGCATCTCGCGAGATGACGCACGGATGCGTCCAGGAGGAATGAATCAACCACCTTCCGGATGCATCCGTGCGTTAGGCGGTCGGGAGGTGGTTAAATAGGGACGATCCATGGCCCTAGAATTAGAGATTACAGCACTAAAAGATGGTCAGTTAATGCATAAGTGTATTGATAATTGAAAAGAGAAGTTGTTGAAGGATAATAATAGGCTGGTGTATACTGAGTTATGGTTTAAAGTGTCCATGGAAGTAACTGAGAGAAATTGAAAGTTGGAGAAATGAGTAGCATTTCTTATTACAAGATGGAGGATTTTGAATCCTATAGAGAACAAAGAAGTTGCCATGTGGCATCCCTTCCCCCACCACATCTGCTGTCAATTCCAAAATTTGACTTGCAATGCCACAATACCTTTTCCTGTTCTCTCTGAAATGTGCTCTCAGAGAGAACTCCCTCCCATCTCACATCCCCCTCCTGTGCTCAGGAATTCCATATGGGAGTTGGGGGGGGAAGAGGGCTGGTAATTGGTAATGCATCTGCAGACTGTGAAGATACTAACTTGTGTTATCTATAGATCTTCCAGACAGGGCTCCAGTATTGGATTAGATCCAATGATGTTTGCAAAAATAACCTTTCCAAATTGTATGTTCCGATGGTTTAAAATGTGCCTGCAGTGATTATTCCCATGATGCTAATTGGAAGTGCCCAATCCTATCAATCTAAGGTTGCACCCATTCTAAGTCCTTATTCAGATATGAGTAAAAGTTTGAGGAATATTTGGGACAGTTGAACGTCCTGTGATGGATTGCTTAACTTCCCCTGCCTAAACATTCCTGAGATAAGAGACGCAAGGCAAAGGAAATGGCGGAAGAGGAATTATATAGAGTAAGTAACGATGTGTGTAACACTAAACTAAAACCACATGGCATATAAGATGATTTGAATTTTAACAAAATGACTGTATGATTATAACATGTATATTGTCTTCTTATAAGAGTTGATTAATCACAGAATGAAGATCAGAAGATATTGGAAAAAGCAGCTCAATAGTGACAGACCATTAGCAATTCTGGGTGTGGTGTGAATATCTGTTTCCAGGAAAGCTGTGTTTGTCTGTGCTGCAAGTTTTGGAATGTAACAAAGAAATTGTGTGACTGGATTGAAAGATACATGATTCAGTGGAATGTGAATGGGTGTGGCTTTGAGTTGTAGTTGAGGCGAATATGTGTGAAGACTGATTATGAGCTGTTTGTGAACATGAGTACATGAAAACATAAAAAAATGAATGCGTATGGAGTATGGTATTTGTTTTTTTTTATATAATATGCGCATTGAGAATTTTATTTTATTTTACTTGGATGTTTTTGGTTTTTATTGGTGCCAACAGCATTGATCAAGCTGTACATTTTTTTTTTTTATTGAAGTCAATGAAAAGTTTTTATGGGCCCTTTGTGTGTTCATGTCTGTATTGTCAAATCTGTTTGTTTCAATGTTTGCAGTTACGTGTTACATGTTAAGTGTTGTGCTTAACATCTGAGCTCTGTTCTTATGGGCAGCTGGGATACTAATGATTGACAGAAGGAGGACCACAGCGTCCGACTAAAAGGGGTGGACTTAGATGACTAAGAGTGGGAGGAAGGAAGTGTGAGCCTTCTATGTGAATTAATGGGGTTTTGACAAAAACCTTTCAAAACTGACTCACTACCACTCGAGACCATGGACAGGGAATACATCACAGATCATGTATTTAGCATTATACTAGATTGCCCAGTCAGCCTGTTAGGGAGAGATTTGTTCATTAAGCTTGACTTGCAGGTATCAGCAAAGAATCAGGACATAAGAGTACACTCAGATCTCATTCCAATCTCTACACCAGTGCCACTGATTCTTGCAAACATACAGGACCACCCAGAACTTAATAACATTAACCCTGCATTATGGTCTTCAAATGAATATGACACAGGATTCATAGATTGCACACTTTACAAAGCTACTGTGAAACCAGGTGTCATTTCAGTGTTCCAGAAACAATACCCGTTGTCAAAAGAGAAACTTGATGGACTTAGGGCAATGATAGACGAATTCCTACAAAAGGGAATCCTGGAAGAGGTGATATCACCCTACAGCACGCCCGTGAATCCAGTGACAAAGGCAGATGGTGCTACCCGCTTTGTACAGGATTTAGGGGCCATCAACAACATCATTGTGCCTATAGCCCCTATTGTACCTGATGTCACTCAATTATTATCTGCCATTCCAGCAGACGCTGTTTGGTTCAGTGTGATAGATCTGAAAAATGCATTCTTTTCTATCCCAGTTGATGAGATAACCAGACTACTTTTTGCTTTTTCCTTTGACAGACGTCAACTGACCTGGTGCAGAAATGCCCCAGGGATATGCTGATTCACCTGTAGTGTACAACATAGTCCTCCAAGCGACGTTAAAACCATGGTACCCCACCCCAAGGTTCTGTGCTGCTGCAATATGTCGATGATTTGTTACTGTGTAGCATGTCAGCAGAGGCCAGTATTCAGGATGGTTTATCACTGTTATAATGATTGTCAGGATATGGTCACTAAGTGACACTTAAGAAAATGCAATGGTGTAAAATGCAGGTTGAATACTTGGGCTTTGTCCTCACAAAAGGTGAAAGGAGAATCAGCGAAAGAGTCCAGTCTATTGCGGGTTTGGTCACCCCGCACACCAAGAAAGAAATGTTATCTTTCCTTGGTATGATAAACTACTGTAGACAATGGATTCCTGATTGCTCCTATTATGACAATGTTTTGAGGCAAGCCACTCTGGAAGAAAATCCAGATTTGATTAAATGGTCTTCTGAAAATGTACAATGCATTTGATTATCTGAAATGTTCACTCATGTCGAGTCCAGGGCTGGGCCTCCCTGACTATAATATGCCCTTCCACATGTTTGCACGCCAAAATTGTAAAACTATGGCGGGTGTACTGACACAAGAAAACGGAGGCAAGTTGCGTCCTTGTTTTTTTTTCAAAGGTAATGCCCACCCCTGTTAAAGGGATGCCAGCATGTCTGTGTTCTCTTGCAGTCTGTGATATGATGGTAGAGTTGGCAACTTCTTTCACAATGTGACATTACACCATTTTGCACACCACTCATGATGTTGTAGGCCTACTCAAGGACATCCACACTCAACACAGTAGGCAGCTGAGCTCATTGCACTCACTAGGACATGTATTCTACATACTGATAGACCTGTCACCATCTATACTGATAGTAGGTACACACATGGGGTAGTGTGGGACCATGGTATGATTTGGCAGAGGAGAGGATTTACGGCAGCAGATGGTAAGGATCATGTCTCACAGGGCAATGCACTGGCAGTTAAGGTAGCGAAATGAGTGGCCAAATGCAACCTCACAGGTTTGTGTAACCATTGGGAGATGCCATGTTTGGCACCTCCAACCCCTGAGATGTTGCAAATGCTTACTGATCTTCGGTGGTATGCCATTGAACAGGAACAGTAAGACTGGTGTTATTCAGTATTGCAGAAAAATCCTGAGATAGGATTAGTCTGCGAAGAGGGGAAGTTGTGCATTCCCCAACACAGTGCTTCCATCTTAATAGCACATTTCCACGGAGTAGGACATAAACAGCATTGAGATACTCATGGGTAGGCCTTTCCCCACACCATGGGCAAGACGCCCCCTGGTAGTGCAGGAAGGGGACTTGGACCTGATCAGAGAGGAGTAATAATCTGATCAAGGTCCTCAGTAAAACTGAAAAAATAAGTTGCTTGTAAGTCTCCCTCTCTTCCACAGGAACCCACCCACCCATACAGGGTGGGGGATGAGGTGGTGGTTGAAACACTGAAGAAAGGAAGAGCTCAAGGTGATTTCGTATATGGCCCACCTACTACCATGGTTGTAGTAACCAGAACAGCTGTGCTGACTGAACAATCTCCAATTTGGATTCACGCCACCCGAGTGAAGCTTGTGAGAGAAAGAGAGGAGGCAGGAACGGAGGCAGACAGCCTTGGCCTTGAAGAAAAGAGAGGTACTAACGGGGGCAGACAGCCTTGACCTCCAACGAGGCCCAGAGGTACTAACGGAGGCAGACAGCCTTGACCTCGAAGAAGATACAGAAGGGGTACTAACGGAGGAAGACAGCCTTGACCCCCAACGAGATGACGCAGTCGGGAAATTCCTCGAGATGGCTGAAATATAGTGCCTTGATAATTGCAGTTTAATGTCTCCTATTCACTGTCCCATGGCTGTGGAACAGACAGACATACCTGAAAACAGAATACAGAGGGGAAGACAATCTATGGAAGACAAAGGAGAACTTATGGTTGTACCTGGCCAAAACTCTGAACTTAACTGACTTTTGTCTCCGAACCACTTTATCTGCATCTAACATTTTGGAGACATGTCTGGTAGCAGTCCCCACCCCAGTAGATGTATGGACGGGGCTCCTACGTTCTCAATGGAATGACACAGATTTGGAGGATCATGATGTTAAATATGGATATGTAAATCCTTATCATGCTTGTTATGACTGTCCTACATATGAGACTCTGCAAAGTAATATGATAGAAATAATTACAGGTCTTGTCACAGCAGCAGGAATATGTTATAACTTCACCTGTGATGAGAAACTATTGCCTCCCTGCATACAAGCAAAAATGCAGAATAAGACTAAACCAAATATTTGTGATAGAGATTTAGGTAGTTGTAAAAAGATAGTATCAGGAAAAAATATGCAATGTAATATTACAAAAACAGTACCATCCCTAGACAAACATGTACCTCTACCAGCAGGATGGGTATTGGCCTGTGGGAATACTAGTTACACATACATACCGGCCAATATTACAGAGGGACCCTGTACAATAGCTAGGTTGACATTAGCAATGATACCACTATTCCCAGCAATGCAGACACGACACACGAGAGACACTTCCCTACAGTTACCAGAAAATTGTGATTATAATGTGAATCTCCTCTCTAGAGCAGAATACATGAGTTAAGGGGTATCTTTGATAGGAGTACCAGGGTTGGCCATATATAACCACAGGACAATATCAAAACTTGCCTGTTTTATGGTAAAACAGATAAATGTCACTAGCGCAATTCTGCAGGATATGCTGCTGGATATACAATCATATAAAAAGGCTATCTTGCAGAATAGGGCAACTATTGACTATTTATTGCTCCAACATGGTATAGGATGCTCAGCGTTCGCAGGGATGTGTTGTGATGTGTTGTTTCAATTTATCAGATCACTCCCGTGGAATAAAAGATAAAATAGGCCAACTAGAAAAAATTATAAAACATATAAAACAAGATGTTGACCAAGGTTGGTGGGACTGGCTTTTTGGCTGGATACCTGACTTTGGTCAAATAAGATATGTTTTAGGAGTGGTACTCGTCGTGATCGCTGCAATAGTGTGTCTCTGCTGTTGTCTACGTGTGTGCCCTCACTTCTAGCCATATGTCAAAAGGTAGCCGAAAGAGGGGGTACACTCAACGTTTCTCTATACTCCGGTAGAGGTAGAAGAGGCAAACACAACCCCAACAAAGCCTGAGGATTATACTCCTGAAGGGTATATGGAATACCTAAAGGCTTACAAGCAAACCAAGGGAGAGCAGAGAAAGAACCATATAGTATAAGGTATATATATAAGGTTCTAAGAGGGGATTGATGGGGTATAAGTAACTCCATTTTGTCCTGTCAGCAACGTGTATTACATTACATTTGGCCAGTGCACTTACAAAATCTCCCTTCCCCCTTCCCCCCTTTGGAATGTGAGAAACTTCCTGTGTGGTTTCAAGATACCCATACATTCCTTAGTTTGTAAGTTTGAACAGTCCTACCTTATAGGGTTATCTTGGCTCAAATGCATGCTGGCCTATGTGGTGTATATACCTGATTGGTCAAATGCTGTTACTATGAGTCATCTATTATGTTAATGCAGAGCTCATGTGTGTCCATACTATAGGTCAAACTAATGCCAACATATGATTGGATGTCAAGGAAGCTCAACCCCCTCTATTATAACTGTTTGCCAACTGTGAAATAAACCAGAATGGATTGGAACTACACACGTGTTTAAGTGTTTCACCCTGATTCATTCTCCCGGTAACGGATAAGACTTAATTCAAGCTGATCACCGAAATCATGTGTCAGGGACACATTAGGCAAAAGAGTCTATATTGCCTTACAGGGGGCGTGGCCAGCACAGTGACGTTTCGTTTACAGGCTTGTAAATGACCTTTATCAGAGCAGGGAGAGAAGCTGACATTACAGGTCATGTGACCCTCAGTGAAATCTGAGAAACCAGCCACTGGAGATAAAGTGAGTGAATTGGAAAGCTGTTACATTTGCTTAGTTAGGAACAAAGAAAGAACAAAAAAATAACTCGGATAACCCCTTTAATGATTAGGTTACATTTTTATGAACGGAATGCTGTATGTTCTCAGAAAATGTAGATTTTGGTAGCATGTCAGCTTCTTGGTGTATACAGTATACATTTTAATACATTTGTGGATTACGGCCAAATAATGCGTGGCCTATGTTTCAGTGTTTTTAAAAGCACAAGCTCTTGTCATTGGCGCAGGCGCACTGAGGGAGTGCTGAGGAGGCGCACCGAATGAACACAGGCGCTCGATTTTTTAAATGCTGACAGGGCCGGCCGGAGGAGGAGATCGCGGCTGGCCCTGTCAATCAACACGACGAGGGGGCGGTTTTTTGCGGCGGCTACCAGCAAGTAGACGCCCTATTGCTGGTAGAGACCTAATTTACATATTATAAAAATTTGTTTTTATTAGAAACTGCTGAAGGAAAGTAAGTAAGACCATTATATTTTCATATATCGCAGTATAATGAATTTAACTAGCCCAACAAAAAAATTATGACTTTAGTGGGGTGACAGAAGCCCTTTAAAGGGGTTATCCAGGAAAAGACAATGATGACTTATCCTTGGGATAGGTCATCATTATCACATCAGTGGGGTCCAAGTCCTTGCATCCCCCCCGATCAGCTGTTTCAGGAAGTTGCTGCGCTTACCGGAGCTCTAATAAGTGATGCAGGCTCCCGACAGCTTTCGAAGGAAGACATCGTACAGCTCAGTCCCATTTAATTGAATGCGCTGAGCTGCAACTAGGCCATGTGATAGATGTACAGTGATGTTAGTGCCTAGGAATGGCTTAGGCAGAGGTTGCGGCACTCAAGGCCTCTTCTAACAGCTGATCAGCTGGTACCTGGTGTCGCACTCCTGCAGATCTGATACTGATGACCTATCCTGAGGATAAATCTAAATATATTTTACTGGATAACCCCTTTAATATATAAACGTGTAGTTATATGAGCTTTAAACACCATAAGGGTCCATTCACACGTCCGCAATTTCGTTCCGCATTTTGCGGAACGGAATTGCAGACCCATTCATTTCTATGGGGCAGCACGATGTGCTGCCCAGATACAGAATTGTGGACCCGCACTTCCGGGTCCACAATTCCGTTCCCAAAAAAAATAGAACATTTCCTATTTTTGTCCGCAATTGCGGACAAGAAAAGTGCCGGCAATGTGCAGTCCGCAAAATGTGGAACGCAAATTTGCCGCTGTACGTGTTTTGCGGATCCATAAAAACACACACGGATGTGTGGATGGACACTAACATATTATTTTTACATTGTTTTTTATTTAAACCTCTGCTTGGATGTGAGTTTTAGGTGCAAGTGTTTGTTTTGATGCATTTTTAACCCCTTCCCGACCGCCACCGTACACGTGATTTAAGCCCCAGAACTTTACAGGGATGGTGGCTGATCGGACGGGTGCAGGAGCTTCTCCCGCCCGATCAGCAGCAGGGGCCTAGCAGTCACTGACAGCAGAGCCTCTGCTGTATACGCCGGGATCAGTGAAAACATAATAAAAAAAAAATAGGCATATTAGGTATTGCCACGTCTGCAAAAACCTGCTCTATAAAATTATCACATGATCCACCCCATCAGGTGAACGCTATAAAAAAACAAAAAAACAATGCCAAAACAGTCATATTCTTTCACCTTGCCTCACAAAAAGTGTAATACCAAGCGATCAAAAAGTCGTATATACCAAAAATGGTACCTATCAAACCATCATCTCATCCCGCAAAAAATGAGACCCTACATAAAATAATCATAAAAAAATAAAAAAAATATGGCTCTCAGAAAATGGCAACACAAACAAGATATTTTTCTTTCAAAAATGCTTTTACTGTGTGGCTCCTTCCCTTTTACTGGCGCTCCTTCCCTACTGAGTCCTGCCGTGTGCCCCTACGGCAATTTACCACCACATATGGGGTACTGCCATATCCAGGAAAAAATGTGTAACAAATCATGGGGTGCTTTTTCTCCTGTTACCCCTTGTGAAAATGAAAAATTTGGGGCTAAAGCAACATTTTATTGGAATGAAAATTTTCATTTTCACAGCCAAGTGTTTCTAAATTCTGTAAAAAATGCTTATAGGGTCAAAGTGCTTAGTACACCCGTTAATAAATTCTTTGAATGGGTGTAGTTTCCAAAATGGGGTCACTTTGAGGGTTTCCACTGTAGGGTTATGTCAAGGTCTCTTCAAATACAAAATGGTGCCCAAAAACCCAAAATCTGTTACAAAATCAGCCTCCAAAAACCATATGGCGCTCCTTTCTTATGACCAATGCCATGTGCCCCTACAGCAGTTTACTTCCACATATTGGGTATTTCTGTAAAGTTAAGAATCAGAGTAAGGCATATTGAGGTTTATTTTGCTGTTAACCCTTGCTGTACTTTCTTAAAAAATCTGCAAAAAAAAATTACATTTTGAAATTTCCCCTCTATTTTCTTTTAATTCTTGTGGAACACCTCAAGGGTTAGCAAAGTTTATAACATCAGTTTTGAATAATTTGAGGGGTGTAGATTCTAAAATGGGTCATTTATGGGTGGTTTCCATTACGTAAGCCCCTCAAAATCACTTTATAACTGAATTGGTGCTTAAAAAAAACTGTTTTGAATTTTTTTTTGAAAACTTGAAAACTTGCTTATAAAATTCTAAGCCTTCTAACCTCCTAAAAAATAAAATGACATTAACAAAATGATGTCAACATAAAGTTGACATATAGGGAATGATGACTGATGACAATTGTATGAGGTCTTAAAGTCTTAAAAGTAGAGAAATTCTAATTTAGAAAATAGTGAATTTTTCTAAATTTTGTGTAAATTTGGGATTTTTTTATAAATAAAGGTAAAAGAATATCTACTGACATTTACCACTGTCATGAAGTACAATGTGTTACGAGAAAACAATCTCAGAATGGATTGGATAAGTAAAAGTATTCCAAATGTATTACCACATAAATTGACACGTCAGATTTGCAAAAAATGGTGAAAGGTGAAAGCTGGCCCCGGACAGAAGGGGTAAAGAGACAGAGTTATTTATTTTTTTAAACTGTTTTGTGCGTGCAGCACAAAATGCCATGAAAGTATGAGCCAGCATTACAACAGGAAGACCATGTCAAGTTTACATGAACAGTAATAGATTTATAAAAGTTAAAGGAGTTGTCTCTCTTCAGCAAATGGCATTTATCATGTAGAGACAGTTAATACAGGCGACTTACTAATATATTGTGATTGTCCATATTGCTTCCTTTGCTGGCTGGATTCATTTTTCCATCACATTATACACTGCTTGTTTCCATGGTGATGACCACTCTGTAATTCAGCAGCGGTGGTCGTTTTTGCTCACTATAGGAATAAATACCAGCCGATGTGTACTTCCACGGTCCCGGCCACCAGAGAGGCTGGCACTTTTTCATATAGTGTGCAAGCGCGGCCGCCATTGATGAAATTGCAGGGTGGTCGTAACCATGGAAACAAGCAGTGCTTCCTGTGATGAAAAATTGAATCAAGCCAGTAAGTGAAGCAATATGGACATTCACAATACAATAGTAAGTGCCTTGTGTTATCTTTCTCTACATGATAAATACCACTTCCTGAAGTGAGACAATCCCTTTAACCCGTTAGCTACCAGCGCCATTCATGTACAGCGCTGGAGTGATAGGCAAACATGGCGCCCGCTCACTCATGCAGGGGCGTCATGGCAGGCAGGTCTCTGCTGTTTTAAACAGCAGAGACCTGCCACTAATTACCGTGGCCGGCTATAAGGTAATTAAAGGCTTTAGATGCCATGATCAAGTGAGAAGCTCGCTGTCAAGAATATGGATTATCGTATAATGGCAGCCATGATTTTCATTTAATTCACCTTGGTCAGTGTACATGCAAAATAAGTTCTCACTTCAACCCTCAGCTTGTCAGATAGCAGAGGTAGTGAACTCCACAGGGGTCTTGGCTTCAAGCAAGCCACTTGTTTACAAATTCACACGTCCTCCAGTCAGTCAGGAACCAAGCTGATGTGACAGGAAGAATCTATCAGCATGAGGTCTAAGCCATTCACCACTTCAATCAGATTATCAGACAGGTTGGAACCAGTGGCTCATAAGGAAATATGAATCGCCCGTGCATTACATACATGAACCAGATACATATTTGTGTCCCTGTGGCCATGACGAACAGGCCCATGGTCCTAGTCTGGCGGTGGGAGGCCAGGGAAGGGAGATATACATATCTCCCCTCAGAAACCAAATAACGGTACCATGCTTGGACTCTACTGGTAGCCAGAACCCAGACTTCTGGTCTGGAGCTATGAACCCTAAAGGGTTTTGTGGGTCATTTTCTGCCAGTCCAGCAGAAGGGGGGTGGACCCCTCCCAAAGGCCGGGAGGGACCGGCTACAGGTTAAAAGGCTTGTGCCAGCAAGCAGGCAGGTTTTTCTCTCAAAGGGGGTCACATCGGGCCATGTGTTGGAGAGACCTGGAAACTGCTGACATTACTGCCCCCCACATGACCGCAGCCAAGGACTATTTCACCATCATAAACCAAAGCAACATTCATCTACCCAGTAAATGACTTGTACTCTATGTGTAATCCTGCTTGCACCATATTACCTGTATTTGTAACCTCAGACCACTGTATATATTCCTTGTGTATATTGTGTTATCTAGTGTGCCCCTAAGGCGATTAAATATATAATTCAATCTTGTGCTGTCTTGTATCTGAATCACAAATCCCCACGTCTGTGTTTTGGCCTAGTTATAAGCTACCGCGGGTTGGTTTCTCACCCTATATAATCCCGTGGGCGGACCGGGCTTATATCAAACGAGAAGCTGGTGGCAGATTTCCCGGGCTGAGGAAGCGCTGTTTCACTGGGTCAGTGACCAGAATCCCTCAACTTGTTGCTTCTCTGTGCCCGTGTGGACAGGAGGAGTCAGTGTAAACTGTACCAAGCTGACCTTACATACTGACCTTACACGTCTTGGTAAGCAGTGACCATACCGTATCTCGTGAGCTCGACATAGTTGACGTCAAGCGGGCACAAGGGGTGGTATCCCTCACACTTGCGCTTTCTACTGACACCCCCTGCTGCCAAAGGGGATGTCGGTAGTCGCTTTCAATGCAGTGAGTCTCACTGACAAGACACATAGCATTTATGATGCAATTCTTATTTTGGCCACTAGATGGCAGGCCAACATAAGAAATGAGAAATTGACAGTAATAAACTCATTTTAAAAATACATGATGGTTAAAAATTAAAAAACAGATTTTATAGGCTCATATATGAGCTTTAAAATCATTTCAAATTTTTTTTTCCAAAATATATAAAAAAAAATTAAAAATATGAAAGTTTGAATCACCCCCCTTTCCGTATAAAAAATAAATACCTAAATAACAAAAAATATAAACATCATGGTTATCACCACGACCGAAAACACCCATAATATTAAAATATAAAAATATTTTCCCAATTCGGCGAATGGCATAACAAAAAAAAGGGTCAAAATGGCCAATTTGCCATTTTTTCATTGCTCCTCTTACCCCAAAAAAATTTATTATAAATAAGTGTGATCAAAAAGTCACACACTCCAAAATGGTATGAATAAAAAGTATAGATTGTCCCGCAAAAAATTAGCCCCTATACAGCTCAGTAGACATAACTATAAAAAAGTTATGGGTGTCAGAATATGGTGATGTAGTGATGGTGATGAAGTTTAAATTTATTTTTACATTATTTAGACACAGAAAACCTATACATATAGGGTATTATTGTAATCTTACTGACCCATAAAATGAAGGGGTCAGTTTTGCCGCAAACAAAACTCTGTGGGAATAAAACCTGTAAAACGGTGGAGAAATTGCATTTTTTTTTCCAATTCCACCCCCTTTAGGGAATTTTTTTACTGCATCCCACTACATTGTATGCCATAATTAAAGGTAGCATTAGAAAGTACAACTTTTCCCGCGAAAAATAAGCCCTCGTACAGGTACGTGAACGGAAGTATAAAAAAAGTTATGACTCAAGTAAGATAGGCAAGAAAAATGAAAATGAAAAAATGAAAAAAAAAACTATGGTAGTGAAAGGGTTAATGTAGGTTAGAGATGTCATCATATATTACAGACCAACAGTGTTTTTTGCAGCAAATAAATATAATATGCAATTTTCCACATCAAATCACTCACTAATGTAAACATTTCATCAAACTTTATTGTTTTTATTTTTCTCTCATCATCGCCTATTCCATTTGTTTTACTAACTACAGCCTGTAATGAAAAAGTTAAGGGCTAAATATTAGTTTACAAAAAATATGTTACCTTCCAGCTTCCTGCAGCTAAGTTTTGTAATGCTCCAGCTGCACCTTCAAGGGTGTCTGGGTTTGAACACTCAGACAGAAGTGTGAGGTAGGGTTTGACTATTGAAGGATGCCATAACATCTGGATTCCTTTTGGTGGGTCTGCACAATCAGGGAAAGGTCCAACTCCATCCCACTGGTAAGAAATTGAAAAGTATGTCATGTCACAGGAATCTTTGCAAAATCTTTCACCAACAGCAAAGAAAGAAAACCCAAGTAAGCATTTGAAGATTTTCAAAATATTTTAACATTGTACGGTACATATAAACTGATCAGACAAAACATTTAAACCAGGGATGAAGTGAATAAAGCAGTAAATGCACACTTCCATGGCAACAGTATATCCTATTGGCAGTGGCCTTTTCGGCAGGATAATGCACACTGCAATACTTTTTCAGGAATGGTTTAAGGAACATGAAAAAGAGGTCAAGGTGCTGACCTGGCCTCCAAACTCCACAGATCTCTGGAAAGTCTTGAAATAACAAGTTTAATTTATAGAAGCCCCACCTTGCAACTTACAAGACTTAAAGGATCCTTCAGAGGTCTCAGGGAGAACATGCCTATATCTGTTTGCTGCTATGGTTTTAATGTTATGGCTAATCAAGGTACACTTCCTCACACAACCCTAAGTAGTTGGGTGGTCCCAAGTTTTTGGGTTTTACACATATATAGGTACGACTCTAACAGTAGCAGAAGACCAACTGTTCTATCTTTGCTGAGGATTAATGGTGTCCCCATTGCTGATTTTGATTTCTCTTTTCTCCACTCATTTTGAATTTTGTTATTTGATAAAAATGAACTATTAACAATTCTATTTTTGAAAGCAAACGTTTGCAAATTACTGTATATTACTCCAATATACCCTGTTCATATTGCCGCTGCTGAATTGCTTGAGTAATTTTAAACCCCAGATCTTATTTCATCAGTTTGATAAATCTTATTTTATTTAAAACAAATTCTCTATTACTCCATATCCCTAATTCCAGTATGTATCGTCACTAGTAACATAGTTAATCAAAATTAGGGTTATTCACTTTAGAACTGTGTACAGTTCTGGGCTCCTGTGAACAAGGCAGACATAGCAGAGCTGGAGAGGGTTCAGAGAAGGGCAACTAAGGTAATAACTGGAATGGGTGGACTACAGTACCCAGAATGATTATCAAAATTAGGGTTATTCACTTTAGAAAAAAGACGACTAAGGGCCGATCTAATAACTATGTATAAATATATCAGGGGTCAGTACAGAGATCTCTCCCATCATCTATTTATCCCCAGGACTGTGACTGTGACAAGGGGACATTCTCTGCATCTGGAGGAAAGAAGGTTTGTACACAAACATAGAAGAGGATTCTTTATGGTAAGAGCAGTGAGACTATGGAACTCCCTGCTTGAGGAAGTGGTGATGGTGAATTCACTAAAAGAGTTCAACAGGGGCCTAGATGTATTTCTGGAGTGTCATAATATTACAGGTTATAGTTATTGTAGATGGGTCGTTGATCCAGGGAGTTAGGATACCACCCGTGTACATGGCCAGCGATATATAGAGAGTGCCTATTTTTGTCCGCCTACATCTTGTCTCTCTGTGCCTGCGCCGGATAAGGTCCCCGGCACCCTCCAGCTCCAGTAGAAGATAGTACTGGGCATGCGTGGGATTTCACTGCGTCGGGAGAAAAAAAAAAAACGCCTAGTGTAGTGAATACTAATGAGCTAGGCGACACTAGGAGACGGCAGTTGGGGAGCGGCTGGGCACAGAACTGAATGAGGGACAGCCCTTTGGGCACAAAGTAAGGTAATTTGCATATTGATAAAAACACTTTTTATAAGTAACGGAAAGGCAGCGAGGGGTGATAATGGTATCGTTTAATTAAGCATATTAAGACCAATAGAAGAATATATGTCACTTTATATGCTCTAACGGCATGTCAGTGTCCCTTTAAGGCCGACTGGAGCAAGCCGGTCACTGCCGTTTACTGCTTTATTGTTTTGTCAAGAATAAAAGACAACCGTTGTTTTGCTTTCACCGTTAAAAGGCTGCTGCTGTGTTTTTATCTGAAGGCTACCATTGGTGGAGTATGCAGGCTAATTAGCGATTGTTGCGAGGAGCAACAGCAAGTTAAAGGGCCGGAAGCCGAATTTTTTTGTGTTGGACATTTAAAGGGCTAGTAGCCTAGGTTATTGGACTGACCCATTGAAAGAACATTTTTGTCAATGGATGTCCTGAGTTAAGGCTGCTATTAGAATAAAAGAACAGGCAGTTAAAATGGAGGATCTTGTTAAGCACATCATGCAGGCCAGCACCCAACAGCAGGAGACCAACCAGCTCCTCATCAAGAAAAAAGGTGGTCGGTCAGGAGAGACAGGAGTGTCTCCCTGAATACTGCTCAAATAGGAAAGTCAAAAAACTAAGAGGGGCAGTATACTAAAAATAAAACTTCACTTTTAATGACGTATAGGAGATAAAAAGACGGCCCCTACAGACAAACAACAAATAAGACCTGTGCACACTCAACCTAGTGTGGTGGGTGGTCAAAGGTGGTTACATAACAAACATACATATATATAGGTAATGGACTGGACTCGTAATAGGGAGAGGCGGGCAAGACTATGTTAGAGTGCCAACAAACTGGCCCTATTGCCTCCCTACTTGTCCTGATCCGCCCTATAGATTGTGTCCAAAGGACGGGGTCCAAAAAGCCCCACAAGGGGTGGCCCAGACTGGAACTCTCTTCCTGTTATAATAACCCTGATGAGGCCCTGACACAGGGGAGAGATTCCACCAGCATTCTCTTTGCAGAATGAGTCTGTTCCAGTCGCCCCCCCGTGTAGGTTTGGGCACCCGCTCTATGGCCATAAAATTGATTGTCGAGGCGCGTCCATCATGAGATAGCTGTACATGACGTGCTATGGGGGTATCTCTGTTATTTCGGATGTCCCCGAAATGTTCCCCCATGCGTTTACGCAATTCCCTAGAGGTCTTGCCCACATAACGGAGCCCACAGATACATGTTACAAGGTAAATCACACCCTTCACGTGGTAAACCGTGTTGTTGGGTTCCCCAGTGAAGCTCTTACCTTGTGACAGATTACCACAGAAACTGCAGAATCCGCATCTGTGGCATCCCGTCACAGGTGTGTCCAGCCACGTCCGTGGCTTCACTGGTGGGGTGAAAAGGCTGTGCACCAGTCTGTCCCTCAGGTTGTTGCCTCTCCTAAAAGTGAGAGAGACAGTGGGGCTTAGGACATCTGAGAGATCTGGGTCCATAAGGAGAGTATCCCAATGCAGTGCCAGGATTCTTTTTACCTGGGAAGCTGCGGCGTCAAAAGTACCTATTAACCGGACAGTACCTTGAGACTCACTCGCCCCGCTGGTTGTGGGGTGGAGTAGCTCAGTTCTCGTACGAACTTTGGTTGTTTCATATGCCAGTCTGAGGGTCTTGTCAGGATACCCTCTTTCCTGGAATCTCGATCTCAGATCTCTAGCCTGGCATTTAAAGTCGTTGAGTTCTGAGCAGTTACGTTTTAATCTAAGGTACTGTCCGGTTGGGATACCTCTTTTAAGGGGGACAGGATGACAGCTGTCCCACCTAAGCAGAGAGTTAGTGGAAGTCGGCTTCCAATAAATAGATGTGCTCAAGCCACCCTTTTCGTCCCTGCAAATTACCACATCCAAAAAAGGGAGGCGGTCTTTGACGATCACAGAAGTGAATCTAAGCTTGAAACTGTTTACGTTCAACTCAGAGACGAGTCTGCAGAACTCGCCCTCTGGTCCGCTCCACAAGACGAAAATATTGTCAATGTAGCGTGACCAGAGAGCGATATGTTCGGCGAACCACGTTGATGGCTCACCAAACACTACAGACTCCTCCCACCAGCCCAGGAGCAAGTTGGCATACGACGGAACACAGGAACTGCCCATCGCGGTACCCCTGAGCTGGTGGTACAACCGGCCATCAAACAGAAAAAAGTTATTCGACAGAATGAAATTCAGCAGTTCGAGGGTAAAGGTGTTATGCATCATGAATTGTTGGCCCCTAGTCTTGAGGTAATGGCTGGTGGCTTCCAACCCACATTCGTGTGGAATGGATGAGTTTAAGGCCTCTACATCAATAGAGGCCAAGAACCAGTGTGGTTCAATGCAAATGCCCTCCAGTTTCCCCAACAGATCCCCAGTGTCCCTCACGTAGGACGGTAAGGCCGACACAAAGGGACGTAGTACCTTATTTACATAAATACTGCAGTTTTGGGACAAACTCCCAACCCCCGAGACGATTGGTTGTCCTTTGATAGGGGTGGTCTCCTTGTGGACTTTAGGTAGGCAGTAGAAAGTAGCTGTAACCGGGTGAAGTGGGTACAAAAACTCAGATTCCTCCACACTGATTAAGGAGGCTTTTTTGGCCTTCTCAAGGATGTGTCTCAAGGTCCCTTGTAGATTAATAGTAGGGTTATGAGAGAGTATCTCATACCCGGTTCCATCTTCCAGGATGGAGAGACACATTCTTTTATATACCAGCATATCCATCACCACGACGTTATCCCCTTTGTCTGACGGTTTGATTATGATGTCTTTGTCACCTTCAAGGCTAGCAATGGCCCTTCTCTCCTTTCTACTACAATTGAACCTGGGGGGGACAGGATGTATGGTGGCCAGGTCTGCAGTGGTGTGCTGTAAAAACACACCCACACACAAGATACATCGCCCATAGGGGGCATCCTGACACTTTTGTTCCTCAGGGACGTAAAGGGACCTAGCCCCTCAGCATTGGGTGGTACCTGGTCAAGGTTGAAGAGAAGATGGACGTCCTTCAAAATATCGACAGGCACGCCCAGTTCTCGACTTTCCTTCCTCTCTTTGAGTTTGTGGAACTTGTGCCACTTAAGTCTCCGGGCAAAAAGGTGCAGGTCCCTTGTCCACCGGAAGATATCAAATTTGTTCGTCGGAACAAAGGATAATCCACGTCCCAGCAATTTAAGTTCAGTTTGTGTTAATAAGCGGGAAGAGAGGTTTATGACCCGTTTATCTAAGCAAGGGGAAGGGGGGAGAGTGGAGTCGCGTGTGATATCTAGGACTGGGTGTTCCGGCTCCTGAGGGGATAATAATGTGCCCCTTGATCTAAAAAAGGTGTGCCTGATGCTGGTACAGAGATATTTTGGGGGGGGGTTTTGTGGGTTCTGTCTAGGGCGGTTCCCACGTCCCTTAGATCTATATGATCCCCGTCCCCGCCCCCTATTCTTGGGGTATCTTTCTCTCTCCACGTCGGATGCTTCCGTGTCCGTGAAGGAAAGATCTGTATTCTGGGTGGCGGGTGGGTTGGTCAGGAATTGATATGCCTTATTGTCGCGGAAGTCCTGAAAATCTCTGTTGAATTGTTTATGTTTACGGTCTTTTAGCTGATACTGATACCGTTCTACCGTATTTTGTAGTTGTACTTCCTTGACAGCAAAGTCTGGTTCTGACTGGAACTTTTTTGCAATCTCAATTTGTTCATTGAGACTGCTTTCTGCCCGAGCCAGAATCAGCTTCTCCTCATCCAAGAGAAGTTGCATTAATTTAAGGGAACTGGATGTTGCCTCCCTCTCCCATTTTTTCAGGAATTCGGGATTCCTAATGCGATGTCCGGGAGTCAGAGTAATCCGAAGGCCCCTGGGTATGATGCCTTGTCTTATGTAATGCTCAAGGCCTTGAACTCCCACCAGGAACTGATGTGTTCCTTATAGAGCCTGGTCAGTTCTGAGAAGGCACCATTCAAAGTGGGAGTATATTTTTTCTGGACAAAAGATTGCTCAGAAAAAACCACGCTGGCCTCTTAAACCCAGATATTCCTATCCAAACCCGTGGACAGAAAACCGGACATACCCCTGATAATGATAAGAAAAAAGGTGGTCGGTCAGGAGAGACAGGAGTGTCTCCCTGAATACTGCTCAAATAGGAAAGTCAAAAAACTAAGAGGGGCAGTATACTAAAAATAAAACTTCACTTTTAATGACGTATAGGAGATAAAAAGACGGCCCCTACAGACAAACAACAAATAAGACCTGTGCACACTCAACCTAGTGTGGTGTGTGGTCAAAGGTGGTTACATAAAAAACATACATATATATAGGTAATGGACTGGACTCGTAATAGGGAGAGGCGGGCAAGACTATGTTAGAGTGCCAACAAACTGGCCCTATTGCCTCCCTACTTGTCCTGATCCGCCCTATAGATTGTGTCCAAAGGACGGGGTCCAAAAAGCCCCACAAGGGGTGGCCCAGACTGGAACTCTCTTCCTGTTATAATGACCCTGATAAGGCCCTGACACAGGGGAGAGATTCCATCCAAAGGATTCACACATGTACAAAAGGTAGCAAAGATGAGTAAAAAATGTTACCCCACTCAGTCACCACAAGAGGGGAGAGGGTGGGGGATATACTCATGTGTCCCGACGCGTTTCTTCACAGGATGCCCCAGGATTCATCAGGGGACACGGGGCAATGTTGGCGGTTATCCCTCCCGGCTAGTTAACCCAAGGGTGGGGGAATAGCCTGCGTAGATACTACAGTCCTGGTGTGGCTGAGTCTAGGGATAACAATAGAGAACAAAAAAACAAAATAAGTCACATAACATAGATAGACCTCCATTAATCCACCCATATGGGGCTCTGGAGGCAAGATTACTTACATATTGTTGGCAGCGGTCGGCATGTAGCTCTAGGTCCACCTTCAAAGCAAAGGTGGTGGTGTCTGCTGAGGTGGGGTGACCGGCAACAAATGGGGCACAAACCGCCCCCTTATAAGGGCTGTGGGGCTCTGTGATGCGTGCCATAGCCTCCTGCGCCTACCTATGACATCAGAGGAGGCGTATCCATTGCATGCCCATGTGATCGCACAAGTTGCGATCGCATGTTCGCGCATGCGCACCGAGTCACCCATGCGTTTCATGGGGCTGTGAGTGGAACGCATCGCTGTACTTCCTCATCACGTGACGGAACAGAACAACAGAAACGGCGTCCCTGGTGACTAACAAGCCGAGTAAGGCAATACACTTAATAAGCATACCATCATCCAGGGGTGTCATAGAGGACATGCAAAGCTGCTCCTCCGGTCCGCATACCTCATGGCTGGGTCATACTCCTCTTAAAAGTATATTAATAGGAGGGACGCAGCACTCATGGAAACTTCAGAAAATAGGGAAAACAAGGAATACATCAGGGGGGAGTAAATCTACTCATCAGTCTGTTGGGACCCTAACCCCCTTGTCCCTATTACAAAAGGGGGCATGATGGTATGCGTCCATTGTCCCACATATTAAGACCAAAGATACAGGGGTTAAATGGCCGTACATCCGATCCACGGATTCAGGACATGGAATATTGGTATTCAAAGGGAACAGCTAAAATTTATTTGTTCATTCAAGCCTTGAGGGGCGACCGTATTGAGGGTGAACGTCCACCAGCATTCTCTTTGCAGAATGAGTCTGTTCCAGTCGCCCCCCCCGTGTAGGTTTGGGCACCCGCTCTATGGCCATAAAATTGATTGCCGAGGCGTGTCCATCATGAGATAGCTGTACATGACGTGCTATAGGGGTATCTCTGTTATTTCGGATGTCCCCGAAATGTTCCCCCATGCGTTTACGCAATTCCCTAGAGGTCTTGCCCACATAACGGAGCCCACAGATACATGTTACAAGGTAAATCACACCCGCCGTGCGACAATTAATGAAACCCTTCACGTGGTAAACCGTGTTGTTGGGTTCCCCAGTGAAGCTTTTACCTTGTGACAGATTACCACAGAAACTGCAGAATCCGCATCTGTGGCATCCCGTCACAGGTGTGTCCAGCCACGTCCGTGGCTTCACTGGTGGGGTGAAATGGCTGTGCACCAGTCTGTCCCTCAGGTTGTTGCCTCTCCTAAAAGTGAGAGAGACAGTGGGGCTTAGGACATCTGAGAGATCTGGGTCCATAAGGAGAGTATCCCAATGCCGTGCCAGGATTCTTTTTACCTGGGAAGCTGCGGCGTCAAAAGTACCTATTAACCGGACAATACCTTGAGACTCACTCGCCCCGCTGGTTGTGGGGTGGAGTAGCTCAGTTCTCGTACGAACTTTGGTTTTTTCATATGCCAGTCTGAGGGTCTTGTCAGGATACCCTCTTTCCTGGAATCTCGATCTCAGATCTCTAGCCTGGCATTTAAAGTCGTTGAGTTCTGAGCAGTTACGTTTTAATCTAAGGTACTGTCCGGTTGGGATACCTCTCTTAAGGGGGACAGGATGACAGCTGTCCCACCTAAGCAGAGAGTTAGTGGAAGTCGGCTTCCGATAAATAGATGTGCTCAAGCCACCCTTTTCGTCCCTGCAAATAACCACATCCAAAAAAGGGAGGCGGTCTTTGACGATCACAGAAGTGAATCTAAGGTTGAAGCTGTTTACGTTCAACTCAGAGACGAGTCTGCAGAACTCGCCCTCTGGTCCGCTCCACAAGACGAAAATATTGTCAATGTAGCGTGACCAGAGAGCGATATGTTCGGCGAACCACGTTGATGGCTCACCAAACACTACAGATTCCTCCCACCAGCCCAGGAGCAAGTTGGCATATGACGGAGCACAGGAACTGCCCATCGCGGTACCCCTGAGCTGATGGCACAACCGGCCAAAGAGAAAAAAGTTATTCGACAGAATAAAATTCAGCAGTTTGTATCTCCTATACGTCATTAAAAGTGAAGTTTTATTTTTAATATACTGCCCCTCTTGGCAGCTCCTCATCAAGCAATTGGCCATAAATTTCAGAAGTCATCCGGGTCAAGGAGACCCCAGCTTCCCACAGTAATAAGAAATGCCAGTGAGCATGAAGGGTGGCACGAGAAGCCTTGCAAAATATGACCACAGAGGATGACGTAGATGCCTTCCTCACAGTCTTTGAACAGGTCGCTGAGCGTGAGAGACTACCAGATGAGCAATGGGCCAAGGTCTTGGTCCATTTCTCTCAGGCAAACCCCAGAAGGCTTATTATGACTTGTCACTGAAGGATGCGCGGGAATATCTTGGCACATCTGGGGGTAACCGTCACAGTCCGGGTGCAGAGGGTGCATCAATGGGGGTTTAGGAGAGGCAAGCCCCAAGGTCCCAAATGTATGACCTACTGCACCTCGTCCAAAAATGGCTACAGCTGGATGTCTGTTCCCGAGTCAAAATGGTGGAGCGGGTTGTAAAGAACCGCTTCACGCACGCTCTCTCCAAGCCAGTGCAGTGCTAAGTTACTCAAGGATACCCACAGACTGCGGATGACTTGGTAGGCTTGGTAGAGCGATATTATGCAGTGGAGAACACCTTAGCTGACTCGGGGTCCCTGACCTCCCCATACTGGAATGTCTGGAGTGACTCTGAAGACCAGAGGAAGGGACTAAAAACTCCTCGGGAAGGACGTTCTAAGACCAAGAGCATGCCAGAGCCAACACTAAGACTTTCTCTAAGAGAGATCATCTGCTGGAGATGCCATGCTCTGGAACATATGGCGGCCCACTGCACCCTCACCTCGGACTAAATGGACTGTTCTGTGGGGAGACGGAGCTCCATGTTTGCATGTAGCAGTGTTCCAAACTCTGGGGAGGGACTTCCATTCTGTTCATTTAGCGTTAATGACAGCCCCACAACTGGACTTCTGGACTTGGCGAGCCTGGTCACACTCCTAACCGCCCGTATCCCTCATAGGTTGGTCCCTGGGAAAACCTTGGGGGGTCACTTGCATTCATGGCGATACCAAGGTTTACCCAGTGGCCAAGGTCACCTTAAAGACAGAGGAGGGTAAGGTGTCCCACCAGGTAGTGGTTGTGCAGGGGCTGATGCACGAGATGATCATTGGCTGGGGTTGTCCTTTGTTCTGGGATCTTTGGGCCAGTGCGGTACCGCAACAAAGCCCTGGGTGCAAAGACAGACCCGTGCTCTTTGACCCTGAGGTGGTCCCCGAATTTCCATTCTCGGCCATGGTAGGTGATAATGAGGAGGAGTCTCCCCTTGAAGAGACGTCCGTGACTTAGAAGTATCTTGGGGAAACTTTGGAACGGCCCAACTCCAAGATGAGACTTTAAAAGGGGCCCTAAATAATGTGGGGGTAATCAATGGAGCATCTCAGGAGCCAGGGGCATACGAAAGGTACACTCACTTTGCCATAAATGAAAACTTGTTGTACAGGGTCACTAAAGTCTGTGAAGAATTAGTGGAACAGCTCGTGGTCTCCAAGCCATATAGACACATGGTAATGGACCTGTCACATGGCCATGTCATAGGGGGACACTTGGGGGCAGATAAGACACTTGAAAGGGTCTTACAAAGGTTTTATTGGCCAGGGTGTTACTGAGAAATTAGAGATTATTGACAATCCTGCCCTATGTACCAAGTAACCTGCCCAGTCGCAAACCTCCACAACCCTCTAATACCATTGACTATTATCGAGGTCTCCTTTGAGAGAAAAGTAATGGATTTGGTAGGGCCCTTGGTGAAGTCTGCTAGGGGACACCAATATATATTAATTGTAATGGATTATGCCACCCGATACCCTGAGAAAGGCCTCCTCCAAGGTTAACGCCAGAGAGCTGTTTCAGATTTTTTCTAGAACAGGGCTGCCCAAGGATATTCTGACCAACCAGGGGACCCCGTTCATGTCAAGGGTAGTGCAGGATCTCTGTAAAGTACTTAAAGTTACCCAGTTACACACCTCGGTTTACCACCCACAGACAGATGACTTGGTAGAACGTTTTAACAAAACCTTGAAGGCCATGTTGAAGAAAGTAGTTGAAAAGGATGGCAGGAATTGAGATTACCTGTTGCCTTGCCTACTGTTCTCAATCAGAGATGTGCCTCATGTGTCAACAGAGTTCTCGCCTTTTGAGTTGTTATATGGCAGGCATCCTCGAAGGCTGTTAGACATAGCTAAGGAGGCCTGGGAGAGCGAGGTCACGCCTTACAAAAGCTTGATTGAAAATGTCACCACACTGCAAGAGCGAATAGCTCAGGTAATGCCTATTGTGAAGGAGCATCTTCTCCAGGCTCAAGAGGCACAAGCTAAAATATATAACAGGTCGGCCCGTCTTAGACAGTTTAGTTCAGGGGACTGGGTTCTAGTCCTAGTGCCCACAGTGGAGAGCAAATTCCTGGGAAAATGGCAAGTTGAGATAGTTGAGAGTGTGGGTTAATTTTACTATCGGGTACATCAGCCAGGTAGGAGAAAGCCCTATCAGATTTACCAAATCAACTTGCTTAAGCCATGGAAAGACAGGGATCCTCCTGAGGCCCCTTGTCTGATGACCCAACCAGATGCCACCATAGAGAATGTGAGGATTGCAGAAGCCCTGTCGCCCTCCCCAAAAAAAAACAATGCAAGCTCCTGTTGCAGCAGAATAGGGACTTGTTTATAGAAACACTAGGGTTAACCAATGTCGTGGAACATGAGATTATCACAGAGCCTCATGCAAGAGTAAATTTAAAACCGTATAGGATTCCCGAGGCCCGTAGGGATGTAGTTTCCAAGGAGGTTCAGAGAATGTTAAAGCTGGGGGTAATTGAGGAATATAAAAGTGGGTGGTCCATTCCCATAGTACTAGTCCCAAAGCCCAATGGAGAGTGATGATTCTGTAACAACTAAAGCAAACTAAACAAAGTATCCAAGGTAGATGTATACCCCATGCCCTGGGTGGATGACCTTATTGAAAGACTAGGACCAGCTCGCTATATACCTACCCTAGATCTTACCAAGGGGTATTGGCATTCATTTACCTAAAGAAGCAAGAGAAAAGACAGCGTTTTCCACACCAGAAGGGTGCTTCCAGTACATTAGGATGAAGTTGGTTTGCAAGGGGCCCCCGCCACTTTCCAGAGGGTTATGGACCAGATCTTAGGCCCACACAAGGAATATGTTGCAGCTTAATTGGATGACATAGTGATCTTCAGTAGGGATGGAGAGAGTCACTTCAGTAAAATAAAAGCAGTCCTTTATGCGCTGAGAAATGCCATAAGTGTGCAATGGGGATGGAAGAGGCCAGGTACTTGGGGTACATTGTGGGAAGAGGGGAGACAAAACCCCAAGTAAATAAGGTGGAAGCTATCCAAGAATGGCCCTGCCCAATTACCAAGAAACAGGTTAAGGAATTTCTCAGTATTGTGGGATATTAAAGGAGATTTGTCCCCAGGTTCGCAGAAACAGCAGTACCCCTGACAGACCTTACAAAGGGAGGAAAGTCTGCCATGATCAAGTGGTCCCCCGAGGCTGAAGAGCCTTCCAGAACTTTAAGTCGGCCTTCTGTAGACAGCCAGTCTTGGTAGCTCCTGACTTCTCCCAAGAGTTTATCATTCAGATGCATCAGAGGAAGGCCTGTTATCTCAGCAGAAAGCTGTCCCCAGCAGAACGGAATTATTGTATAATTGAAAAAGTATGCTTGGCCATCATATGGGAGCTTGATTACCTCTGATACTACCTCCTGGGGCGGACAATTAAGTTGGTATCGGATCATGCCCCTTTGAAAAGAGAGAAAAAGGGTGACAATGCCGTGGTCACCGGCTGGTTTCTGGCTCTACAGGATTTTAGGTTTTCTGTGGAGCATAAGCCAGGCAAGCTGCAAGAGAATGCAGATGCCCTGTCTAGAGTACACTGCATGCTCGCTGAAGTTGCCCTTGTGCCTTCCTACATACCACCCCCTTTGGGCAAAGGTGGTAGTATGTAGGAAGGCACAAGGGACCATCGTTGACGGTAGATACGTGTCACGGAAGTACCTGTCCTCGGTGAAGTAGGAGCCAGTATTTCAGATGTGTCAGCTGCAGTAGATGGTTGACATTTTGTTTATTTAGTATAGCTGTGAATAGCTGATCCGGGATGGCTCTTACTGGGAGTAGTTATAGTGCTGGGTGGGTGACTACTCCCCAAGTTTCAGGCCAGGTCTTGACAGCAGTGTCAGGTTGTGGTGATTACCTCTCTCTGACAGTGGAGCTCTGTGGAGTGCTGTGTTGGATCAGAGTCTGAGCTGGAGTTGCAGTGCCTGAAAGACTGAGGACAAAGCGAGGTTCACATACACTCCGTGGGGTTACGGTATTGTGCAAAACCATACCTGTGTTGTGCTATATATATATAGTTGTTTCTTTAACCCCTTAAGGACCGGGCTCATTTTCAAAAAACAACTTTTTAAGGACCAGTTCAGGTCTGAAGTCACTTTGTGAGGCTTACATAATAGAAACTACCCAAAAATGACCCTATTCTAGAAACTACACCCCTCAAGGTATTCAAAACTGATTTTACAAACGTCGTTAACCCTTTAGGTGTTCCACAAGAGTTAATAGCAAATGGATTTTTTTGCAAATTTAACAAAGCAAGGGTTAACAACCAAACAAAACTCAATATTTATTGCCCTGATTCTGTAGTTTGCAGAAACACCCCACATGTGGCTGTAAACTACTGTACGGGCACATGGTAGGGCGTAGAGGGAAAGGTGCACCGTGTGGTTTTTGTAAGGCAGATTTTGCTGGACTGGTTTATTTACACCATGTCCCATTTGAAGCCCCCCTGATGCATCCTTAGAGTAGCAACTCCATAAAAGTGACCCCATCTAAAAAACTACACCCCTCAAGGTATTCAAAACTGATTTTACAAACTTTGTTAACCCTTTAGGTGTTCCACAAGACTTATTGGCAAATGGAGATGAAATTTAAGAATTTCAATTTTTGGGCAAATTTTCCATTTTAATAATTTTTTTCCAATAAAAAAGCAAGGGTTAACAGCCAAACAAAACTCAATATTTATTGCCCTTATACTGTCGTTTGCAGAAACACCCCATATGTGGCTGTAAATTGCTGTACGGGCACACGGTAGGGTGTAGAGGGAAAGGAGTGCCGTGTGTTTTTTGGAAGGCATATTTTGCTGGACTGGTTTATTTACACCATGTCCCATTTGAAGCCCCTCTGATGCACCGCTAGAGTAGAAACTCCATAAAAGGACTATTTTTAGGGTACATATGATTTTTGTTTGCTCTATATTACATTTTTGTGAGGCAAGGTTACCAAAAATATAAATTCAGAAATTTGCCATAAATCTCCATTTGCCATAAACTGTTGAGTAGAGTTGAGCGAACACCTGGATGTTCGGGTTCGAGAAGTTCGGCCGAACTTCCCGGAAATGTTCGGGTTCGGGATCCGAACTCGACCCGAACTTCGCCCCGAACCCGAACCCCATTGAAGTCAATGGGGACCCAAACTTTTCGGCACTAATAAGGCTATAAAATAGCCCAGGAAAGGGCTAGAGGGCTGCAAAAGGCAGCAAAATGTAGGTAAATCCCCTGCAAACAAATGTGGATAGGGAAATGAATTATAATAAAAATGAAATTAATTAAAATTAACCAATATCAATTGGAGAGAGGTCTCATGGCAGAGAATCAGGCTTCATGTCATAGCAGAGAATCAGGCTTCACGTCACCCACCACTGGAACAAGCCATTGTTAGATATTTAGGCCCCGGCACCCAGACAGAGGAGAGAGGTCCCATAGCAGAGAATAAGGCTTCATGTCATAGCAGAGAATCAGGCTTCAAGTCATAGCAGAGAATCAGGCTTCATGTCATAGCATAGAATCAGGCTTCACGTCACCCACCACTGGAACAGGCCATTGTCAGATATTTAGGCCCCGACACCCAGACAGAGGAGAGAGGTCCCATTGCAGAGAATCAGGCTTCATGTCATAGCAGAGAATCAGGCTTCATGTCACCCACCACTGGAACAGGCCATTGTCAGATATTTTTAGGCCCCGGCACCCAGACAGAGGAGAGGTTCATTCAACTTTGGGTTGCAGCGCAATATAATGGTAAAATGAAAATAAAAAAAGGATTGAATGAGGAAGTGCCCTGGAGTACAATAATATATGGTTAAGGGCAGGTAGTTATAAATGTCTAATCTGCACAAGGGATGGACAGGTCCTGTGGGATCCATGCTTGGTTCATTTTTATGAACGTCAGCTTGTCCACATTGGCTGTAGACAGGCGGCTGCGTTTGTCTGTAATGACGCCCCCTGCCGTGCTGAATACACGTTCAGACAAAACGCTGGCCGCCGGGCAGGCCAGCACCTCCAAGGCATAAAAGGCTAGCTCTGGCCACATGGACAATTTGGAGACCCAGAAGTTGAATGGGGCCGAACCATCAGTCAGTAAGTGGAGGGGTGTGCACACGTACTGTTCCACTATGTTAGTGAAATGTTGCCTCCTGCTAACACGTTCCGTATCAGGTGGTGGTGCAGTTAGCTGTGGCGTGGTGACAAAACTTTTCCACATCTCTGCCATGCTAACCCTGCCCTCAGAGGAGCTGGCCATGACACAGCTGTGTTGGCGACCTCTAGCTCCTCCTCTGCCTTCGCCTTGGGCTTCCACTTGTTCCCCTGTGACATTTGGGAATGCTCTCAGTAGCGCGTCTACCAACGTGCGCTTGTACTCGCGCATCTTCCTATCACACTCCAGTGCAGGAAGTAAGGTGGGCACATTGTCTTTGTACTGGGGATCCAGCAGGGTGGCAATCCAGTAGTCCGCACACGTTAAAATGTGGGCAACTCTGCTGTCGTTGCGCAGGCACTGCAGCATGTAGTCGCTCATGTGTGCCAGGCTGCCCAGAGGTAAGGACAAGCTGTCCTCTGTGGGAGGCGTATCGTCATAGTCCTGCGTTTCCCCCCAGCCACGCACCAGTGACGGGCCAGAGCTGCGTTGGGTGCCACCCCGCTGTGAACATACTTCATCCTCATCCTCCTCCACCTCCTCCTCCTCCTCGTCCTCCAGTAGTGGGCCCTGGCTGGCCACATTTGTAAAACTTCCTCTGAGTCACTTCGAAGAGACTGACCTGAAAGTGCTAAAAATGTCCCCTCTTCCTCCTCCTTCTCCTCCTGGGCCACCTCCTCTTCCATCATTGCCCTAAGTGTTTTCTCAAGGAGACATAGAAGTAGTTTTGTAATGCTGATAACGGCGTCATCGCCACTGGCCATGTTGGTGGAGTACTCGAAACAGCGCAACAGGGCACACAGGTCTTGCATGGAGGCCCAGTCATTGGTGGTGAAGTGGTGCTGTTCCGCAGTGCGACTGACCCGTGCGTGCTGCAGCTGAAACTCCACTATGGCCTGCTGCTGCTCGCACAGTCTGTCCAGCATGTGCAAGGTGGAGTTCCACCTGGTGGGCACGTCGCATATGAGGCGGTGAGCGGGAAGGCGAAAGTTACGCTGTAGCGCAGACAGGCGAGCAGCGGCAGGATGTGAACGCCGGAAGCGCGCACAGACGGCCCGCACTTCATGCAGCAGCTCTGACATGTCGGGGTAGTTGTGAATGAACTTCTGCACCACCAAATTCAGCACATGCGCCAGGCAAGGGATGTGTGTCAAACCGGCTAGTCCCAGAGCTGCAACGAGATTTCGCCCATTATCGCACACCACCAGGCCGAGCTTGAGGCTCACCGGCAGCAACCACTCGTCGGTCTGTTGTTCTATACCCCGCCACAACTCCTGTGCGGTGTGGGGCCTGTCCCCCAAACATATGAGTTTCAGAATGGCCTGCTGACGTTTACCCCGGGCTGTGCTGAAGTTGGTGGTGAAGGTGTGTGGCTGACTGGATGAGCAGGTGTAAGAAGAGGAGGAGGAAGCCGAGTAGAAGGAGGAGGCAACAGGAGGCAAAGAATGTTGCCCTGCGATCCTTGGCGGCGGAAGGACGTGCGCCAAACAGGTCTTCGCCTGGGGACCAGCCGCCACTACATTTACCCAGTGTGCAGTTAGGGAGATATAGCGTCCCTGGCCGTGCTTACTGGTCCACGTATCTGTGGTTAGGTGGACCTTGCCACAGATGGCGTTGCGCAGTGCACACTTGATTTTATCGGATACTTGGTTATGCAGGGAAGGCACGGCTCTCTTGGAGAAGTAGTGGCGGCTGGGAACAACATACTGTGGGACAGCAAGCGACATGAGCTGTTTGAAGCTGTCTGTGAATGACAGCATTTCATAGGCCAGTAGTTTAGAAATGCTGGCATTCAGGGCCAGGGATCGAGGGTGGCTAGGTGGGAATTTACGCTTTCTCTCAAATGTTTGTGAGATGGAGAGCTGAACGCTGCCGTGTGACATGGTTGAGATGCTTGGTGACGGAGGTGGTGGTGTTGGTGGTACATCCTCTGTTTGCTGGGCGGCAGGTGCCAACGTTCCTCCAGAGGCGGAGGAAGAGGCCGAGGCAGCGGCAGCAGCAGAAGAGGTAGCAGGGGGAGCCTGAGTGAGTTCCTTGTTTTTAAGGTGTTTACTCCACTGCAGTTCATGCTTTGCATGCAGGTGCCTGGTCATGCAGGTTGTGCTAAGGTTCAGAACGTTAATGCCTCGCTTCAGGCTCTGATGGCACAGGGTATAAACCACTCGGGTCTTGTCGTCAGCACATTGTTTGAAGAACTGCCATGCCAGGGAACTCCTTGAAGCTGCCTTTGGGGTGCTCGGTCCCAGATGGCGGTGGCCAGTAGCAGACAGACTCTCTTGGCGGCGGGTGTTCTGCTTTTGCCCACTGCTCCCTCTTTTGCTACGCTGTTGGCTCGGTCTCACCACTGCCTCTTCCTCCGAATTCTGAAAGTCAGTGGCACGCCCTTCATTCCATGTGGGGTCTAGGACCTCATCGTCCCCTGCATCGTCTTCCACCCAGTCTTCCTCCCTGACCTCCTGTTCAGTCTGCACACTGCAGAAAGACGCAGCAGTTGGCACCTGTGTTTCGTCATCATCAGAGACGTGCTGAGGTGGTATTCCCATGTCCTCATCAGGAAACATAAGTGGTTGTGCGTTAGTGCATTCTATCTCTTCCACCCCTGGGGAAGGGCTAGGTGGATGCCCTTGAGAAACCCTGCCATCAGAGTCTTCAAACAGCATAAGAGACTGCTGCATAACTTGAAGCTCAGACAGTTTCCCTGATATGCATGGGGGTGATGTGACAGACTGATGGGCTTGGTTTTCAGGCGCCATCTGTGCGCTTTCTGCAGAAGACTGGGTGGGAGATAATGTGAACGTGCTGGATCCACTGTCGGCCACCCAATTGACTAATGCCTGTACCTGCTCAGGCCTTACCATCCTTAGAACGGCATTGGGCCCCACCAAATATCGCTGTAAATTCTGGCTGCTACTGGGAGGTAGTTGGTTCACTAGGACGTGTGGCTGTGGCAGAACGGCCACGTCCTCTCCCAGCACCAGAGGGTCCACTAACACCACCACGACCATGTCCGCGTCCGCGTCCCTTACTAGATGTTTTCCTCATTGTTACCGTTCACCACAATAAGAAAAAAATTATTTGGCCCAATGTATTGAATTCAAATTCAGGCCTTTTTTTTTACAGGCACCTAACACTATCTGGCTATCTATTTAGGTACCGTATTACACTAATACAGGCACAGCAGTAACGACAGATTTAGCTGAATATAAATTGTAGGCCTAGTATTTAGGCGCTGGATGACAGGTATCCCTTTTACGGACAGAATTAGACTTGGAAATGCATGGTAGCGTGTGAAGTTATTGAGGATGACCCTATCCGCACCTTCAATCTAATATACCCTTTTATGGATAGATTTAACCTTGGCCTGATAGAGCAGAAACCACTAATTTAGGGAATTGCTAAGTTGGGAATTGTATTCAACCCAGAACAAAAACTGTGCTTCGGCAGACAGCAGACAGTATTACAATTGGCTAGCCACAGCTGAAACACCAGATTTAGGGTACTGCTATTTTGGCAATTGTATTTTACCCCTCAATAAAATAGCAAGCACAGCCAAGCCCCTGATGTAGGATATAGCAAAAAAAAAAAAACACACTATTGATGGTTACAAATGGACTTGGTGGCAGCTTGTGCTGGCGCACCACAAGACGCAAAATGACCGCCGATCACCCCAGAAAAAAGTGACTGAAAAACGCTCTGGGCAGCCTTTAAACAGTGAGCAATTGAATAGCAGAGGTTGTATGATACACAGCTGTATATCGATCACTTCAGTAAATAAATCCCTGCCTAATCTCGCCCTAACAGCAGCAGCTGCATCCTCTCCCTACACTGATCAGAGCAGAGTGACGTGCGGCGCTACGTGACTCCAGCTTAAATAGAGGCTGGGTCACATGCTGCACTGGCCAATCACAGCCATGCCAATAGTAGGCATGGCTGTGATGGCCTCTTTGGGCAAGTAGTATGGCGCTTGTTGATTGGCTGCTTTGCAGCCTTTCAAAAAGCGCCAAGAAAGCGCGGAACACCGAACCCGAACATGGACTTTTACGAAAATGTTCGGGTTTGGGTCCGTGTCACGGACACCCCAAAATTTGGTACGAACCCGAACTATACAGTTCGGGTTCGCTCATCCATACTGTTGAGGAACACCTAAAGGGTTAATAAAGTTTTTAAAATCAGTTTTGAATACCTTGAGGGGTGTAGTTTCTTAGATGGGGTCACTTTTTTGGAGTTTCTACTCTAGGGGTGCATCAGGGGTTCTTCAAATGGGACATGGTGCCAAAAAAAAGGTCATCAAAATCTGTCTTCCAGAAACCATACAGTGTCCCTTTCCTTCTGCGTCCTGCCGTTTGGTCATACAGCAGATTACGACCACATATGGGGTGTTTCTGTAAACTGCAAAATCAGGGTAATAAATATGAAGTTTTGTTTGGCTGTTAACCCTTGCTTTGTTACTTGAAAAAATGGATTAAAATAGAAAATTTGCCAAAAAATAGCTGTTTTGCACCATTTTTATTTAATCCCCTTGCTCCGTCTGGCAGCGTATCCGCCACCTTGTGAGCTCATCATCATCGCCAGATGATGAGGAGGATGCGGATGACAAAAAGAAAAGTGGGGTCATTCTCGTCCTCACTGGGGCTCTCGGAGTCGGAGGCAAGCTGGGCGTATGTCTCCTCGGCTGAGAACATCCGGCAGGCCATAGGGGAGTGTGTGTGTGTGTGCGTGCGTGTGTGGAAATCTTTATTTAGTGTGTGTGTGTGTGGGGGCACGGGTGTTCGCGTAATTATCCCTAAAACTAAAAGAAAAAAATATATATATATTTTTAAAAAAAGGCCAAAAAATGTGAAAAAATATATGAAAATTTCAAAATCGCTGATCAGCCATCCGAAGCTGATCAGCGGTGGGGTGTGCGATGCGCTAACAGTCACCGGACGCTAAGAGTGCCGGCCACAGTCAGCGTACGCAGAAAAAAAAAAAATGCTTGTGCCCCAAAAAAATGTGTGTGTGGGGGGGGGGGAGGGGGCAAGCTGCAGCACCCTTGGGGGGTCTAGGGTCATACAGCTGTGCTTTGGACCCCAGACACCCGATTAGGGTGATGAAACAATTAAACTTCGTTTTTTCCCCCCACTAATCTTTCTCTGAATATCCCTGCCTAACCTAACCTGTCCCTAACCTTTCCCTAAATACCTTTTAGTGTGGCACTGTAGTGTGGCACTGTGGAGAGTCAGAATGGGGTGCTGGGCACAGATGGGGGGTTGCTGGGCACAGTTGCGATGCAGGCTCCTCTCTCCTCGCTCCCGGACACAGAAAGGAGGAGGAGAGGAGAGCTGCATCAAGTTAAACCTCCCGCCCGCCCCTGCAGCCAATCAGAAGCGATCCTGAGAGGTGATGTCACCATCACCTCTCAGGATCGCAGGATGGTGATTGGTGGTGTATTATCACACCACCGATCACCATCCTGTTCCGGGTTATCGGGTCACCAGAGAACCGAATAACCCGGAAACACAGCAAACCGCAGGTCTGAATTGACCTGCGGTTTGCCATGATAGCCGATACGGGGGGGGGGGGGGGGTTCACAGGACCCCCCCGCACATTGTCCCAGGGTGCCTGCTGATTGATTTCAGCAGGCACCCAGTTCCAATCACTGCCCGCCGGTGATCGGAAATACACATGACGTACCGGTACGTCATGTGTCCTTAAGTACTGGGACATCATGACGTACCAGTAAGTCATGTGTCCCCAACAGGTTAAGGCCGACTGGAGCAAGCTGGTCGCTGCCGTTTTCTGCCTTATTGTTTTGTTAAGAATAAAAGACAACCGTTGCTTTGCTTTCACTGCTAAAAGGCTTCTGCTGTGTTCTTATCTGAAGGCTACCATTGGGGTAGATCCGTACAGGCACCTTTTGAATTATTGGAAGAATTGAAATGTAGCTTTACAGGAGTTTTCTGGGACTCTATCTTTTTTTGTTAGCGCCATAAAGGCCACCATTGGACAACTGAAATGCAATCCCAGTTTACAGTAGAACCAGCTCTTATTCATTAGTCAGCAACTTTTCAGACCATTTCCAAGAAGCAGCAACTACAAGTGGAATAGGTTAAGATGCTTTTCCCTAGCGTCTGTCAGCAGCACAATAATGGGTTAACAATCCCACTTGTGAGCTAGCAGGACCTGTGGAATTTTTAATGATTAAGTGTACAACACCCTGCTGTATAAATAGACCTTCCCCCTTCAGCTCATTGAGTTTTTTTCATCCTGTGAGCAGGAAAAGTGTATTACCTTCCTCCTTTGATAAGAAGGAGACTGCAGGAACAGCTGTCATCTGCCGTCTAGTCTCCTATCTACTTCTGTGCTTACAGGCTGGCCGGGCGTCAGAACTCTGATTGCAGAGGGCGTGTCATGGCCGGTCTTCATTCAATGTATCCTTTTTGTCTCTGTATATTATGTGCCTGCTGCTTGCTGTAGGTAAGACAGCAGTAGTAGGGCTGTGTATATAACTTCAAAACCAGGAAGACAAAGGGAGGGGCTGCGTTGGGGGCGTGGCCTCCACACTTTCCAGCTCCAGCTGGGGCATTTAAAGGGACACTGACAGGCCCGATAAACATATTTAGATATTCCTATGCAATCATAGGTCTATTAAAGTGTATTCCAATGATATAAGAGTACCCCCTGTACGCATTTTAAACCATGTAAAAACAACTTTATATTCATCTGTCAATCACCTTCCTTTATGCCCAAAGGGCGGTTTTTCTCCTACCTTTGTGCCCAGCAGTTCCCCAACTGTCGTTTCCTAGCCCCGCCCAGCTCATTATTATTCACTGCGCTGGGTGGCTTTTACAGTCCCCGATCCTGCCGAGCCGGCGCAGGCGCAGCAGGAGACGCCGATGCCGCCGCATTGAATAAGGGATTCACGCGCACTGCAATTCCGGCGAGTGAGGGTGACGGGTAAGTTATCCAGCGCACGCGCAGAAGTTACAAGTGAAGTCGATGTACATACGTTTCTATTGGGCATGCGCCGTCTCGGCAGGATCGGGGACTGTAAAAGCCGCCCAGCACAGTGAATAATAATGAGCTGGGCGGCGCTAGGAAATGACAGGGGGCACGGCTGGGCACAAAGGTAGGAGAAAAACCGCCCCTTGGGCATAAAGGAAGGTGATTGACAGATGAATATAAAGTTGTTTTTACATGGTTTAAAATGCGGACAGGGGGTACTCTTATATCATTGGAATACACTTTAATAGACCTATGATTGCATAGTAATATCTAAATATGTTTATCGGGCCTGTCAGTGTCCCTTTAAGCAGTGCAGTATCATTCAGAAGGTCTCTTGAGACCGCTTCAATCAGTTTGATGCAGATATACATTGGTTTTTCTGGCATTTGCTGATAAACTGCATCTGCAAGAGGTATGTCTGTTCTTTCTCTCCCCTCCTTCCTAGATTTATTGAATGATATTATAGGTATATATTGTACATTCTTTTAGATGTCAAGAGATTCAGGCAGAGAGTCTGCAGGAAAATCTACACAAAAGAGAAAGCATTTGGTGTGCAGGGAGTGTCAAACTCCTCTTCCAGAAGGATATGATTATACAACATGTCAATCATGTCGTCCTCATCTTCCTGAAGATCAAGAATCCACCATTCAGGATTTAATAGTGTGGGTTAAGGTCTTTGTAGCTGGGTCTATTAAAGAACTGAAGGATACTTTTTCTACCCCAAGGAAAAGGTCAAGATATGGAGCATCCTCCCCACAAGGGGGTGTATCTTCCCCTATGCACGAGGATATTGCTATAATAGAGGAAATAAATGCTTCTTCAAAAGAGACATCTTCTGAGGAGGATGGCTTTGATAAAAGGAAGATTTACTTTCCTGCGGAAAAAGCACAAACATTGCTTAAGCTTGTGCAGGCCGAGGGCCAGCCTGGGGACCAGGGAGAAGCTCCCCCAGATGGTAGAGGGCCAAGGGCCTTCAAAATAGATGGCTTGAACTCCGCCTTAATGAAGGTGGAGTGGAAAAAGCCAGTAAAGGCTCCTGTAATCTCTAGGAGATTCAAACTAATGTACCCCTTGGAGGAATCCCAGTCTAAGGACTGGGTTTCTCCACCAAAGGTGGATACAGCTATAGCAAAAATCTCTAAAAGAACTTTAGTTCCCGCCGAGGATGGCTCGAGCCTTAAAGATCCAATGGACAGGAGAATTGAAGTTGCCCTCAAAAGATAATATGTGGCAGCAACAAGTCTGCTGTATCTAGTGCCTCTTGTGAAGTTTCGCGCACCTTGAGAAGGTGGCTTAACAAGGTACAAGAAGACATAGACGGAGGGGTTCAGAGAGATGATATTCTGTCCTCATTAAAAAATATAAATATGGCGATTGACTACTTATGTGACTCAGCAAATCAGCAGTTGCGGTTTGCCTCTAAGGCTATGGCCCTCTCTACCATGGGGAGAAGAGCATTGTGGTTGCGCCCCTGGTCTGGGAACAACCCTTCAAAACATCATTTGTGTAACTTGCGTTACTCCCCCGGTAGGCTGTTTGGTCCAGAATTGGACACTTTAATGCTAGAATTATCAGACAAAAAGGTCAAATCTGTATCGCGAGCTTCTAGACCACCCCGTAGGTATTTTTCCAACAGAGATAGATCTCCCCCTAGAGCAAGATTCTCTCGGACATCTGGTAGAGGGAGAGGGGGTGGTCCCTCTAGAAGAGGTGGCATTTCAGGGGGCCCTATGCCTAACAAGAAGCAACAATTCTGACAATCAAGATACTCCAGTAGGCGGTCGTCTGTCTTTGTTTTTTTCGGGTTGGGTACAAAAAATAAAAGACCCTTGGGTCCTAAGCACTATCCAAAATGGCTATGCGCTTTCTTTTCTTCTGTACCCTCCAGACAGGTTCATTGCATCTCAGAACCTGCAAGAACCAAAGAAGACTATTTTGGAGAATTCAATTCTGGAACTTCTCTCTCTGGCCACCCTGGAGTCGGTGCCTCCCTCTCAGGTAGGGTTAGGGGTATATTCCCCAATATTCTTAATTCCCAAACATTCAGGAAAATCGTGTCTAATAATAGATCTGAGATATTTAAACCGTCACTTGGTGAAGAATACTTTTCGGATGGAAACAATCAGATCCGTGAAACCCCTCATATCTCAAGGAGATTATATGGCATCGTTGGATCTGAAAGACGCGTATTTCCACATTCCGATTTGGCCGGCACACAGGCGGCTTCTACGCATAGCGGTAAATATGAGGGGAAAGTTGACTCACTTTCAGTTCAGAGTACTCCCCTTCGGTATAACTTCCGCTCTGTTTGTATTCACCAAGGTAATAATCTCTGTAGTAGCCGTTCTCAGATTACAAGGAATAAAGATAATTCCATATCTGGACGATTGGCTGATTATGGCCAGTACTACTCTCCTGCTCAAGGAGCAGGTGAGCATTATACTATCCCTTCTGACAGAGTTGGGTTGGATTATCAACCAGGAAAAATCGAATCTAACTCCAGCCACCACAAAGCAATTCCTAGGCTTTGTAATAGATTTACAAGAGATGAAGTTATACTTGTCCGACCCAAGAAAGGACCGTATTCAAAGGGGGTTTCGATACCTCAGAATCCCTCAGGCTGTCTCTTTAAAACTCTAATGAGTTTCTTAGGCCTACTATCATCTTCAGCAGATGCAGTGCCGTGGGCTCTATGGCACCTCAGACCCCTCCAGATGGAAATACTAGAGGTCTGGAACAGGACTTTGTCAGAATTAGACACACTCCATACACTTTCTTCCAGAACCAGAAGATCTCTTCAATGGTGGAACCATGTCAAGGACGGTATGTCCTTAGTCAAACCCACGTGGGAGGTGCTTACAACAGACGCCTCCAGATCAGGTTGGGGTGCTCATCTCATGGATCGTATAGTGTACGGAACCTGGAGCCAAACATAAAGACAGCTCTCATCAAATATCAGGGAAATAAGAGCCATATTTTATTCCCTGAAACACTTTGAACTGTTCCTTTGCGGGAAAGCAGTTCGAATAATGACGGACAACATGTCAGGGGTTTTCTACATAAACAAACAGGGTGGCACGAGATCACCAATGCTACTTGTAGAAGTGGGCAAGATCTTGTCATGGGCAGAAACCAGGATAACCAGGTTATCAGCAGATCACATCAGAGGAACTCTGAATGTGTTGGCAGATCGCCTAAGTCATCAGATGACCATTCCCGGAGGTATTCCATCAGATCTCGGATCTGTGGGGGTTACCAGACATAGATCTTATGGCCACCAGGCTGAATGCAAAGCTAAAAAGGTTTTGTTTCCTGTATGCAGAGGATCAACCCTTCGCAATAGATGCCATGTCTATTCCTTGGGATTTCACACTGGCATACATATTTCCACCCACAGCGATGATACAGAGAGTACTGACCAAGATCAAGCAGGAGCAAGCCTCGGTCATAGCAATAATACCGTTCTGGCCAAAGAGAGCTTGGTTCTCTCTCCTCATGACCATGAGCCAGGGAATGTATTGGGAACTTCCCCTTCAGTGGGACCTAATTTCTCAGGGGACTCAATTGTGTCACAATCTGAGGTCCTTCCATCTAACAGCTTAGCTAGAGGTTTTTCAGATAGGGTCCTAAATACCTTATCACACTCTAGGGCTTTATCTACTAACAGAACTTATGCCAGAGTTGGAAAAATTTTCAGTTCCTGGTGTATAGGAAGAGGTATTAATCCTTCTTCCCCATCTAGGCCCCAAATACTAGAGTTCTGTAACGGGGTTCCGAAGGTGCACTCGGTCCCCCATTACCCGCAGACCTGTTGCTTAGCTTTGGGAATGAGGATCTGTGTTTGACCTCATTCCCAGGGCGGCGCTACTAGCTGGGTGGCTCCCTGCTCCTAAGTCTGCCTTGAGTGCCGAGCTGATCACTCGGTGCTCGACTGGTTGGTCTGTCGGTCATGTGACGCTGGCCACGTCACATGACCCTCACTCCCCACTATAAATACAGGCAGCCTGCTGGCCACAGGTTGCCTGTTAATTTAGGTTCCACCTGTGATTTGGTCTTTCCTGGCGTACTTACCTCCTGCTGAATTCCTGACGATCCTCTGCCTGCTCCTTGTGTACTTTGCTGCTCTTCTGGTATTTATGACCCCGCCTTCTCCTGACAATTCTCTGCTTGCTCCCTTTGTACTTTGAAGCTTTCCTGGTATTGACTCGGTCCGTTCACGTCCTGTTGTTTGTCTGTCTGTCATCCCTGCACTTATTCCAAGTTAGGGATTGCCGTCCAGTTGTCCCCGGTCATTAGGACTCGCGAGACAAGTAGGCAGGGGTAAGGGTGGAGCGCAGTGGTCACTTCCCTTCCCCCTGTGTGTGTGTGTACGCGACCGTTACAGATTAACAAGCCCAATAACCACTGTATTATGAATCCTCTGGTGACCCTGACTGACCATGTCTCTAATCTGACACAGAGGGTGCAGGAGTTAGGGGAAAAACTCAGTTCTTTTGAGTTAGGGCAAGGTTCTTCCACTCCTCAGGCCTCCAGTCCGCATTTTGAGCCCCAGATTAAGCTCCCAGAACCCTTTTCTGGAGACCGGAAGAAGTTTCTCTCTTTTAAGGAGAATTGTAAACTTTACTTCCGTTTGCGCCCCGTGTCCTCTGGCCCCGAGAGTCAACGCGTGGGCATTATCATTTCCCGATTACAGGGTGATCCCCAGGACTGGGCGTTCTCTTTACCTGCTGGCGCCAGTTGTTTATATTCTGTGGAGGGGTTCTTTCAGGCCCTGAGTACCCTCTATGATGAACCAGACAGGGCTCTAGTAGCCGAGACGGCTCTAAAGGCACTGGTTCAGGGCAATCTACCAGCGGAGGATTATTGCACCCAATTTAGAAGGTGGTGTGTCCCCTCAGGATGGAACGAACCAGCCCTGAAGAGTCATTTCAGGTCTGTCTGATAAATTAAAGGATCTTCTGGTCAGTTATCAACTTCCAGAGACCTTAGAGGGGATGATGACCCTTGTTGTCCGACTCGACCGACGGGTTAGAGAGAGACGACAGGAACAACAGTTCTCTTCCCAGATGGTGGTCCAGCCAGAGGCCTATCCCAGAGACAATGCTGAGGTCTCCACCGAGGAACCCATGCAGGTTGGCATGACCCGAGGGAATCTTCGCCGCAGACGTGGAAAATGCTTTTACTGTGGAGATCCTGACCATTGGATCAACCAGTGTCCTAAGAAGGTCCTCTCTGTCAAGTCTCCTAAGGCAAGGCAACCTAAAGACCAGGTACACCCTGAATTTTCTAAATGTAAGCTTTCGGTACCCATTACGATTTCTCTGGGAGTAGATAAATGGCCGGGTAAGGCCTTTATTGATTCTGGCTCAGCGGCTAGCTTTATTGAATCTGAGTATGCTGTAAGATTGGGTAATCCTATGTTTGCCTTACCAACTCCTATCCATGTCATGGCTATTGATGCTACTCCTCTTATTGGTGGTACGGTGAGCTTATGTACCTCAGAGATTTCTCTAACCGTGGGTGTGTGCCACTCAGAGAGATGTTCGCTTTTAGTCCTGGAGAACCTACCGGCTGAGGTGGTACTAGGGTTGCCTTGGCTCCGACTACATAACCCCACTATAGATTGGTCCAATGGGGAGTTGGTGAGATGGGGGCCTAAGTGTGACTCGTGCTTGTCCGTCGTACAGGCTGGGGTCTCAGTAAAGTCTGATACTTTGCCCACTGTTGTTATGGAATATTCTGATGTATTCTCATCACCAACCCCGGAGGTTCTACCCCCCCATAGACCTTATGATTGTACCATAGAGCTAGTAGAGGGGGCCAAGTTTCCTAAAGGACGAATTTATAATCTTTCTATGCCAGAACGCAAGGCCATGGAAGATTATATTAAGGAGAGCCTTGGCAAAAGGCATTCAGTAGCGCTCCCATTCTGATCCAGCCTGATCAGGAGAAACCTTTTATTGTGGAGGTGGATGTGTCCGAGGACGGCGCAGGAGCAGTCCTTTCACAAGGTCCTGCTAGCCTCACTAATCTGAGACCATGTGCCTTCTTCTCCAGGAAATTCTCTCCCACGGAGAGAAACTACGACATAGGGAATAGGGAGCTGCTGGCCATTAAATGGGCATTTGAGGAGTGGAGGCATTTTCTGGAGGGGGCAAGGCATTGTGTAACTGTTGTCACTGACCATACAGGGAGTGCAGAATTATTAGGCAAGTTGTATTTTTGAGGATTAATTTTATTATTGTACAACAACCATGTTCTCAATGAACCCAAAAAACTCATTAATATCAAAGCTGAATATTTTTGGAAGTAGTTTTTAGTTTGTTTTTAGATTTAGCTATTTTAGAGGGATATCTGTGTGTGCAGGTGACTATTACTGTGCATAATTATTAGGCAACTTAACAAAAAACAAATATATACCCATTTCATTTATTTATTTTTACCAGTGAAACCAATATGACATCTCAACATTCACAAATATACATTTCTGACATTCAAAAACAAAACAAAAACAAATCAGTGACCAATATAGCCACCTTTCTTTGCAAGGACACTCAAAAGCCTGCCATCCATGGATTCTGTCAGTGTTTTGATCTGTTCACCATCAACATTGCGTGCAGCAGCAACCACAGCCTCCCAGACACTGTTCAGAGAGGTGTACTGTTTTCCCTCCTTGTAAATCTCACATTTGATGATGGACCACAGGTTCTCAATGGGGTTCAGATCAGGTGAACAAGGAGGCCATGTCATTAGATTTTCTTCTTTTATACCCTTTCTTGCCAGCCACGCTGTGGAGTACTTGGACGCGTGTGATGGAGCATTGTCCTGCATGAAAATCATGTTTTTCTTGAAGGATGCAGACTTCTTCCTGTACCACTGCTTGAAGAAGGTGTCTTCCAGAAACTGGCAGTAGGACTGGGAGTTGAGCTTGACTCCATCCTCCACCCGAAAAGGCCCCACAAGCTCATCTTTGATGATACCAGCCCAAACCAGTACTCCACCTCCACCTTGCTGGCGTCTGAGTCGGACTGGTGCTCTCTGCCCTTTACCAATCCAGCCACGGGCCCATCAAGACTCACTCTCATTCCATCAGTCCATAAAACCTTAGAAAAATCAGTCTTGAGATATTTCTTGGCCCAGTCTTGACGTTTTAGCTTGTGTGTCTTGTTCAGTGGTGGTCGTCTTTCAGCCTTTCTTATCTTGGCCATGTCTCTGAGTATTGCACACCTTGTTCTTTTGGGCACTCCAGTGATGTTGCAGCTCTGAAATATGGCCAAACTGGTGGCAAGTGGCATCTTGGCAGCTGCACGCTTGACTTTTCTCAGTTCATGGGCAGTTATTTTGCGCCTTGGTTTTTCCACACGCTTCTTGCGACCCTGTTGACTATTTTGAATGAAACGCTTGATTGTTCGATGATCACGCTTCAGAAGCTTTGCAATTTTAAGAGTGCTGCATCCCTCTGCAAGATATCTCACTATTTTTGACTTTTCTGAGTCTGTCAAGTCCTTTTTTTGACCCATTTTGCCAAAGGAAAGGAAGTTGCCTAATAATTATGCACACCTGATATAGGGTGTTGATGTCATTAGACCACACCCCTTCTCATTACAGAGATGCACATCACCTAATATGCTTAATTGGTAGTAGGCTTTCGAGCCTATACAGCTTGGAGTAAGACAACATGCATAAAGAGGATGATGTGGTCAAAATACTCATTTGCCTAATAATTCTGCACTCCCTGTAAAAACCTTATGTTTCTCGAGTCTGCTAAGAGGTTGAATCCCCGTCAAGCCAGATGGGCTCTGTTTTTTACTCGTTTTGATTTTTCCATTACGTTCAGGCCGGGAAGTAAAAATGTGAAGGCGGACGCATTATCTCGGAGCTTCCAGGCTTTTCAACCTACTGAGGTACCACCTGAATCCATCCTGCCAGCAAAAATCTTTTTAGCAGCTCTTACCCAGGATATCTCGGCTCGCATTAGGTCTGAACAACATCTGGCACCGGTATCCACCCCAACAGATAAGTTGGTTGTTCCCGTACAATTTCGTCTCCAGCTGTTGGGTGAGTGTCACGATTCTGCCTTTTGTGGACATCCGGGTGTTGAGGGCACTAAGGATCTGGTTTCTAGATCTTATTGGTGGCCCACTCTAACTAGGGATGTCAAGTCCTACATGTCAGCCTGTGAGGTTTGTGCCAGGTCCAAGACACCTAGGGCTCGCCCTGCTGGTAACCTACGACCCCTACCCATTCCCAGTAGACCCTGGTCCCATATCTCGATGGACTTTATAACTGACCTACCGCCGGCGGAGGGTAAGACTGTAGTTTAAGTAGTGGTCGATAGGTTTAGCAAGATGGTCCATTTCATTCCCCTGTCTAAACTCCCGAATGCCAAAACCTTGGCGTCTATTTTTGTGAAAGAAATTGTTCGATTGCATGGTATCCCGGAAAATATTGTTTCTGACAGGGGTGTGCAGTTTGTGTCCAAATTCTGGAGGGCCTTCTGTCAAAAATGTAAAATTTCATTGTCTTTTTCCTCTGCCAACCACCCTGAGAGTAATGGGCAGACTGAACGCCTTAATCAGTGTGTCGAACAATTCTTGAGGTCGTATGTTGCTGATGACCAGCAATTATGGGTGAAATTTCTTCCATTGCAGAATTTGCTTTGAATAACCGTGTCAATTCTTCTGCTGGGGTTTCACCTTTCTTTTGTAACCATGGTTTCCATCCCCGTTTTCATTCTGGGTCATCCGTCTCCTCCTCTAACCCTGAGGCGGATAGGCTCTCCTCTGAAATGTGCACAGTTTGGGCCCGGGTTCAATCGAACTTAGAAAAGGCTCAAAGTTCTCAGAAACTCAAGGCCGATAGGAGACGTTCAAGAGGGGTGAATTTTCAGGTTGGGGATAAGGTATGGTTGTCCTCCAAGAATATCTCTCTTAAGCTAGATTCTAAAAAGTTTGCTCCTCATTTTATTGGACCATATAAGATCACGGAAGTGATTAACCTGGTATCTTTTAGGTTGGAGCTGCCCGAGTCATTCCACATTCATAATGTGTTCCATAAGTCTCTACTTAAAAAATATTTTGAACCAGTAGTACCATCGAAAGCCTTGCCTCCGCCGGTTCTTGTTAATGATGCTGTCGAGTATGTGGTGTCTAAAATAGTGGATGTCAGGAAGGTGCGTAATTCGTTGCAGTACCTGATTCACTGGAAGGGGTATGGACCTGAAGAGAGATCTTGGGTACCTGCCAGGGAGGTTCATGCTCCTAGACTTGTTCGAAAATTTCATTTAGAACACCCTGAAAAGCCATCGCCTGAAGTCTTGGGTCCGGTGGCCCCTCGTAAAAGGGGGGGTACTGTAACGGGGTTCCGAAGGTGCACTCTGTCCCCCATTACCCGCAGACCTGTTGCTTAGCTTTGGGAATGAGGATCTGTGTTTGACCTCATTCCCAGGGCGGCGTTACTAGCTGGGTGGCTCCCTGCTCCTAAGTCTGCCTTGAGCGCCGAGCTGATCACTCGGTGCTCGACTGGTTGGTCTGTCGGTCATGTGACGCTGGCCACATCACATGACCCTCACTCCCCACTATAAATACAGGCAGCCTGCTGGCCACAGGTTGCCTGTTAATTTAGGTTCCACCTGTGATTTGGTCTTTCCTGGCGTACTTACCTCCTGCTGAATTCCTGATGATCCTCTGCCTGCTCCTTGTGTACTTTGCTGCTCTCCTGGTATTTATGACCCCGCCTTCTCCTGACAATTCTCTGCTTGCTCCCTTTGTACTTTGTAGCTTTCCTGGTATTGACTCGGTCCATTCACGTCCTGTTTTTTGTCTGTCTGTCATCCCTGCACTTATTCCAAGTTAGGGATTGCCGTCCAGTTGTCCCCTGTCATTAGGACTCGCGAGGCAAGTAGGCAGGGCTAGGGGTAAGGGTGGAGCGCAATGGTCACTTCCCTTCCCCCTGTGTGTGTGTGTATTACCGACCGTTACAAGTTCCTTCAGGATGATTTTGATAGAGGATTATCTACCAGTACAATCCGTGTTCAGGTGGCCGCTCTTTCGGCTTATCTCCAAGAGAAATTATGTCAATTTCAGGAGGTCAAGATTTCCTCAAAGCCTTGATTAGGCTAAGACCTAGAAGAATCAAGCCATTGGCTTCTTGGGATCTCTCACTAGTACTAAGACAACTATGTGATCAACCCTTTGAACCACTTGAGGAAACACCATTAAAATGTCTTTCTCTTAAAACTGCCCTTTTAGTGGCTGTAACTTCAGCAAAAAGGGTAGGAGAATTACAGGCTTTGGCAGCCGAAGAGCCTTATCTATCTTTTTATTCAGATAGAGTACTATTAAGATTCCTTACATCTTTTTTACCTAAAGTTCCCTCATTTTCAAATATAAATCTGGTGATAACTCTTCCTAGGTATTCTACTTCTGCTGAGGAGAATGCTCAGGTTGACTACACCAAACTTGATGTTGTCAGAATTTTAAGTGTATATATTGACAGAACAAGAGAGTTCCGTAAAGACAAGAGTTTGTTTATTACGTTTTAGGGTAACAGTAGAGGAAAATCAGCCTCCAAAGCAACAATATCCAGATGGATCTCAGAATGTATTAAGGAAGCATATATAAATCAGAATTTACAACCACCCGAGTTCACCAAGGCACACTTGACGAGAGCGACAGCAACTTCCTGGGCAGAGCGGAGTCGGTTCCTTTAGAGCAAATTTGTAACAGTGCATCTTGGTCTACTCCAGTGACCTTCTTCAAGCATTACAAGCTGGACTCTCTATGTGCAGAAAAAAACTCTTTTTGTTAGATTTGGTTACAACTACTAACCCGCCCAGGGATACTACTAGCTAAATCCCATTACTATGCTGCTGACAGGCGCTAGGTAAGATTAGATTTAAGTAGTTAATCTGTTTTCCCTTAGTCTTGTCAGCAGCACAAACTTCCCGCCCTAGGTCAAAAACTAGTTTTTTCTTTCTTATGGGATTACTTTATAAAATACTCAATGAGCTGAAGGGGGAAGGTCCATTTATACAGCAGGGTGTTGTAGACTTAATCATAACAAATTCCACAGGTCCTGCTAGCTCACAGGGGGGATTGTTAGCCCATTATTGTGCTGCTGACAAGACTAAGGGAAAACAAATTAACTACTTAAATCTAATCTTCTATGGGAGGTAAAACCTGCCAAAATTAAAATGAAATTGAAAAACCTAAAATTATATTTAAAATAACCTTTTAACATTTTCATGTCTGCCAAATGCATGCCAAAATTAAAAAGAAAATTCCATTTGAATTTTCTATTCCACCTCCAGCATGGGTCATAAGTTCCAAAAATAAATGCAAAAATAAATAGCCTTTTTCCTTTTGAATTTCCACTTTGTCAATTAATTATCATCTCCACTCTGTGGGATAATCATGTAAATATAATAAATCAAATTAAAATCCTGATTTAACATTTAATTTATATTCCATGTCTGCAAAATACTTGCCAATACTGTGGGTAGGTGCCAAAAATTAAAGGGAACCTGTCACCGGGATTTTGTGTATAGAGGTGAGGACATGGGTTGCTAGATGGCCGCTAGCACATCCGCAATACCCAGTTCCCATAGCTCTGTGTGCTTTTATTGTGTAAAAAAAAACGATTTTATACATATGCAAATTAACCTGAGATGAGTCCTGTATGTGAGATGACCCCGGGTAGCCCGGGTGTGACTCAAATTAGGGGCCACTAAATTATCCTAGTGATGGAGGGTGTGGCCCCAGGGAGTCCCGGGAGGACTATAAATGATCTGTCTGGAGTGGCGGAGGGTTAGTCCTGGACTGGCGGACCAGACGTGGTAGCCATGGAATTCACAGTTAATAACCTGCACAAGAGGTGAGCCCTGCTTGGGAGTGTGAAAAAGAAGGTGCCTGCTTTTGTCTTGGTTACAAGTGTTAAATCCATGGGGCAGTCGCAGTCACTGCCGAGGGCAAGTATACAGCTCATCAGCTGGTAGCCCGAGAAGAGGGGAGAAAGCATGTCAAACATTACAAAAAGCTATGAAGATAGCAGGTGGACATGAAAATGGAGAGTTAAACTCCATAATGTGGGGGAAAGTTTTGGTTCAGTGCAGTGTAAAACTGTGTGATGAAGGCTTACTAAGTGCTGCGCAAGCTTGGCAGCGAACAGCAGACCGCCTAGCTGCTAACGGAGGATCAGAGAGATGGGATGAAGGTCTGAAAATGTATGTCTATATGCCACAAAGTGGGGTGCCGCCGCCCTATAATGGCACCAGTGGAGGAGCCTCTGAGAGGCCCCGCCCACCGAGTGGGGTGACAGTGCGGGAACCAGCAGTATGGACGTGCATATATTGTGGTCAGCAGAATCCTGATGCCCGAGATACGTGTCTTGCTTGTGGTGCCTCCCGAACCCACCCTTCTAGAAGTGCGAGGGCCTCTGTGACGACCCAGCTCCGGTCCGTAGATACAACCCCCCCCTCGTTTAGACGGTCCTCTGCCCTGTCCAGCCCCCACCGCAGGGTGACAGACAGTCCACTCCAAATTGCCCCGACCCTCCGTTGATAACATTTGATGAGACAGTGCAGCCCTGTGAAGACACAGCCAGATAGACTACAGGGACAATGCTGCAGCCAATAACTCCCTTGTATCATGTGCTGAATCCAGATGGTATATATTACGTGCCAGGGGGTCAGGTTGCCCATTCTACTGCACCCCTAAATCCTTTGAATGTGCCCATCATAATGGGAGTGGAGACGCGGGGATAGAAAGAGCAGAAGGAGGAGAAAGAGACGAAACCTTCACAAAACCCAGCAGTCAGCACTTCTATTAGCCCCCCTTCCTTCATGCACCTGCCAGGAGAAGCAACGGGGGGGGGGGGGGGGGGGGAAGGCAGGGGCGGTGTGGAGTGCAGAGAGGGAGGGCGGATGGAAAGAGAGAGAAAGAGACCTGGGAGGTGGCCAGGTTAGCTGGGCAAATAGAGGTCCTGACCAGACAAGCTCAGACCCCTAAGCCTCCCTCCTTAAATGAGCCATCAGGGGAGATATGTGACTTTCAACCCCACACAGAAAACCAATCTGGTGAACTCTCTCCCCGACACCGAACAACATCCCATACCCTTCTATAGGACATTAGAACAAATCAGAAAAACACATTCTGCCACATGGAGAGACCTCTCTGGACTTACTCAAATTAAGGCAGGGGATTATTTTTGACCAACTATGGCTAAGAAGCTGCCAGCCTCGAACCATGGGAATGAAGAATACTTAAAAACGTATCAATCTGGAGAGCATTTCTGTGAGTTATTACAGACTTGGGCTAGGACCAGACTAGCCAATCAGGCTATCCAAATTCAGGATATGAAACAAGATAAGGCAGAGTCACAGGAAAAATTTGCAAACCGAATGGAACAAATGTTTAAGGACCTGGGGTTCTCTAAAGTGGACCCCGTGCAAAACAGAATGCTGTCTAGTGCCTTTGCTGATGGATTAAAACCTCATATCCAAAAATCTCTATGCTCGCCCAGAGTATCGTACTGTTTTTCTTGACACGTTAACCTTGGTGGCTAAGGGCATAGAGGTAGCTCCCAGGGCTAGCGTAATGCTCTCAGCCGAGGGGTGCCCCCCCTGCACAGGGGGAGATACCAGACCTGCTCGTCCCTGCTATGGGTGTGGCCAGCCCGAACATTTCAAAAGAGAGTGCCCGCATAACCACCCTCAGCGAGGAAGAAGGGGTCCGCCCCGTGTGTCTACATGGGCTCCTCCTGCTCCCTCTTCTCCTCCGCCGCAACAGGGAGGGGAGGGGTACCACTCCCCCTAGGACAGGGGCAAGCCAGATCCACACATTGGAGAAGCAATCTTCTTGGAAACTCTGATTGTACCAAACCCCCACACTCTGCTCTCTGCAGTACCACCTGATGCAGCGGCCTTTACAGTCATTGACCTGGCTAATGCCTTTTTCTCTATACCTCTACACCCCAAATGTCAATACCTTTTTGCCTTCACCCGTGCAGGATCTCAGTATACCTGGACAGTTATGCCGCAAGGAGCTCAAAATAGCCCATCCCAGTTTAGTAAAGCCATGTCTTCAATCTTGGAAGATTGGAAGCAAGTTCATGATAATGTTGTCCTGCTCCAGTATGTAGATGATCGTTTAGTCTGTGCACAGGACGCCTGTGTGTGTTCAGATGCCTCGCTTTCCTTGCTCCTTTTCCTGTCAGATCAGGGATGCAAGGTTTCCAAAGACAAAATCCAGTGGTGTCAACCAAAAGTAGTGTTTCTCGGGCACTGCCTTAGTCCTGGTGCAAAACACCTCACCGAAAAGAGGAAAAAGGCTATCTTGCAGATCCAAGAATCAACTACCTCAAAACAGTTGCAGGCCTTCGTAGGCCTCATCTCATACTGCCGCCCTTGGATCATAGATGCTTCTATCATTATACAACCGCTGTATGACTGCATATCGCACGCTCCATTCTTCCTGACAGAGGAAGCTAAACTCTGTTTTAATCAGTTGAAGGCAGCGGCTTCTTCCTCTTCTGCCTTAGGACTGCCAAATTACAACCTGCCTTTCAGACTGTATGTCATGGAACGTCAGGGGCATGCCACAGGGGTCCTTACCCAAAGCCACTGGGGCAGAAACAGGCATCTGGGCTACTACTCAGCCCGCTTGGATCCAGTTGCTCGGGGGACCCCTTCCTGCATACGTGCTATTCACGCCTGCCATCTTCTTCTGATATTGTTCTAGATCACCCTTTGCAGATTTTGCCCCCCCATGACATTTCTGCAATTCTCCAGAAAACACAACCCAAACATCTCTCAGCTGCTAGACACCTTCGTATGCAGTGTTCTCTTCTTCTTCCGGACACTGTGACTATCTCTAGGTGTCATGTCCTCAACCCTGCTTCTCTCCTTCCTTCTCCTCAAGGGGGGAGATTGCCATAATTGCCTGGAGCTGATTAAGCAAGTGTCACCGCCAGCTCTCTGAGAAGCTCTGGCAGACGTTCTTCTGTACCTCTTGCATGATGTTCTTTGTTTTGGTTTCACTTTGTCATCTCTTTTCCTTCTCCCAGCTGTCATCTATTTACACTGATTGCCTCCCTTTATATTCCCTCCCATACTGCCTCACTTTGCAGGTTTATACTACTTCCTGGATTGTGCTCACTGCTAGAGGCTGCAACTGCTGGTTCCTCAGATAAATCTTTTTCCTTTATTAGTGTTTCCGTGCTGACTTGATTCTAGGTGACCCTGACTCCCTCCGTATCAAGTGCAGGGAGCCGGTGGTCGTGTCCCCTCACTATTATAGGGTTTTCAGGTGTCACACAGTCTAGGTACGAGGGCATGCAATTTTCTATCATAAAGATCTTTGCATGGGCTTAGCAGTCAGGGAGAGCTCTAGGGGTTTTATAGGGCTCACCCATATGTTCCTTAGTTTGGGATCAAGTCAGTCGGATGTTTATTTATAGCTTCCAGTATTCTGCAACACCATCCGTGACATTATAAACCGCCACTACCGTCTTAAGCATGGATCCGGTTTCAGCCTTGATTGACCGCATGCAGGGTCTTTCACTGGAGGTAGCAGATCTCCGTAAAACTGTGTCTCAGTTTCAGGTGTCCGGTTCTGCTTGCGTTCATGGAGTTTGTTCCGAGCCTAAGATCTCGCTTCTGGATACGTTCTCCGGGGGTAGTGAGAATTTTGTTCATTTTAGAGATGCTTGCAAACTCCATTTTCGCCTACTTCCCCATTCCTCTGGTGATGAGGAGCAGAGGGTGGGGATCATCATATCGCTGCTCAGGGATAACGCTCAGTCTTGGGCCTTTTCGCTGCCGGTGGGGGCACAGCCCCTCCAATCGGTGGATGAATTTTTTGTACCCCTGGGGCAGATATATCATGATCCGGATCGTATTGCTCTGGCTGAATCTAAACTGCGACTTTTATGCAAGGGTAAACAGTCCGCAGAGATATATTGTTCAGAATTTCGGAGATGGCCAGCTGATACTGGTTGGTATGATGCTGCACTCCGAAGTCAATTTTGCCATGGTCTTTCGGAGGGATTGAAAGATGCATTTGCCTTTCATGAGAGACCTGCCTCGTTGGAGTCTGCCATGTACCTAGCTGTTCGTATTGACAGGCGTCTTAGAGAGAGAGGAGAAACTACTCCTTCCTGTCATATTCAGTCTAAGGACAGTGGGGCGGTCTCATTCAGTGTGCAGGGGCCTCAGTCTCTCTCAATCCACTCTGAGGAGGAGGCCATGCAGCTGGCTTTGCTTGCCTCTGATAGTAGAGGATTCAGCTCTCAGAGGAGGGTTTGTTTCTGTTGTGGGAGTATAAATCATTTGGCAAATGTTTGCTCCTCTAGGAGATTCAGGGAGTTTTCTGAGGGTAATAAAGAAACAAACAAAAAAAAACCCTCTAAAAAACTTTCCATCTGTTACTATTGGCAAGGTTGATGTGGAAATTGAAGGTTTGCCGTTTGCTTGTAGTTCCCGTTTTGTCCTACCTGCCAGGGTGGCGCTAGATAGCAAGAACATTGTGAGATTTTTGTAGATAGTGGAGCAGCTGTCAATCTCATTGATAATCAATTTGCTATAACACATGGTTTCCAGGTATGCACTTTGGGAAAGGATATACCTGTTTTTGCTATCGATTCCGCTCCACTTTCTCAAAAATCATTCAAGGGCATAGTTCACAATATCCGTTTGACTGTGGGTGATGCTCATGTTGAGGATATGTCATGTTTCGTCCTAAGCGGATTACCTACTCTTCTAATGTTGGGGCTACCCTGGCTCACTAAACATAAACCCACCATTGATTGGCAAGCAAGGCAAATAAATGGTTAGAGTGAGTTTTGCAAAGAGAATTGCCTCACAGCATCTCTTTCAGAGGTTTCTACCAAGACTGTGCCATCTTTTCTCTCTGAATTTTCGGATGTGTTTTCAGAGAGTGGTGTCCAGGAGCTGCCCCCTCACCGGGAGTACGATTGCCCTATTAATCTCATCCCAGGCGCCAAGCTGCCAAAATCACGTTTATATAATCTCTCCCAACCTGAAAGAGTCGCTATGCGTACTTATATCTCTGAGAGCCTGAGAAAGGGACACATCCGACCCTCGAAGTCACCTGTTGCCGCTGGTTATTTTTTGTTAAGAAAAAAGATGGTTCTTTAAGACCTTGTCTGGATTTCAGGGAGCTGAACTGTATCACAATTCGTGACCATTATCCGCTTCCTCTGATCCCGGACCTGTTTAACCAGATTGTTGGGGCTAAAGTTTTTTCTAAGTTGGATTTAAGAGGGGCATACAACCTAGTCAGGGTCAGGGAAGGGGATGAATGGAAGACGGCCTTCAATACCCCTGAGGGTCATTTCGAGAATTTGGTTATGCCCTTTGGTTAGATGAATGCTCCAGCCGTCTTCCAACATTTTGTGAATAGCATTTTTTATCATTTAATGGGGAAATTTGTACTGGTGTATCTAGATGACATTTAGATTTTTTCTCCTGATTTCAAAACTCATAGGGACCACCTACGTCAGGTCTTGCTCATTCTGCGGGAGAATAAATTGCACGCTTAACTGGAAAAATGTGTGTTTGCAGTTCCAGAGATTCAATTTCTGGGTTTTCTTCTCTCCGCTTCTGGTTTTCGCATGGACCCTGAGAAGGTCCGCGCTGTGCTTGATTGGGAGCTTCCTGAGAATCAGAAGGCGCTGATGCGGTTTTTGGGTTTTGCCAATTATTACAGGAAGTTCATTTTGAATTATTCTCGAATTATTCTCGAATTTGGTATATGATATTACTGTAGGGGAAAGCTTGGGATCTAGTGATCACCAGTCAGTGTGGTTTACTATAAGTACAGTGACTGAGTCACACCACACAAAAACAAAAGTTTTAGATTTTAGAAAAATTTACTTTTCTAAAATTAGATTACTGGTATACGAGTCCCTATCAGATTGGAACAGTTTCATTGGAGTCCAGGAGAAATGGGACTACTTAAAAGAGGCACTATTGAAGGCAACAGAAAATTGCATTAGGCTTGTCAGTAAAAGCAAAAAAAAGGAAAAGACCACTGTGGTACTCAGCAGAAGTGGCCAAAATCATTAAAAACAAAAAGATAGCATTTAGGAATTATAAAAAAAAAAAAAAATGAGGATGACAGGCTAATTTACAAGATTAGGCAGAGAGAGGCCAAACAAGTTAAAGGAGCTTCTAAAGCACAGGCAGAAGAGAAATTAGCTCAGTCAGGGAAAAAAAGGCGATAAGGCATTCTTCAGATACATAAATGAAAAAAGTAAACTAAAACAAGGAATTACAAAATTAAAAACAAAAGAAGGAAGGTATATGGAAGAAGATAAAGAACTAGCTGACTGCCTCAATGAATACTTAGGAAAAGGACCTCAGATAGGAAAGAAGACTAATGAATCTTTTGATGCATGTGTCTTTACAGAGGAAGAGGTTCTAAGTCAGCTGTCTAAAATCAATACAAATAAGTCACAGGGGCCTGATGGGATACACCCAAAGCTTTTAAAAGAGCTCAGCGGTGAACTAGCAAAACCATTAACAGATTTATTTAACCAATCACTGGCAACAGGAGTCGTCCCAGAAGATTGGAAATTAGCAAATGTTGTGCCCATTCACAAGAAAGGTAGCAGGGAGGAATCGGGCAACTATAGGCCAGTAAGCCTGACATCAATAGTGGGGAAATTAATGGAAACCATACTTAAGGAGAGGATTGTGGAACATCTAAAATCCCATGGATTGAAAGATGAAAAACAGCATGAGTTTACTTCAGGGAGATCATGTCAAACTAATCTTATAGATTTCTTTGATTGGGTGACTAAAACAATAGATGGCGGGGGTGCAGTAGACATCGCTTATCTAGACTTCAGTAAGGCTTTCGATACTGTCCCACACAGAAGGCTTATCAATAAATTGCAGTCTTTGGGCTTGGACTCCCATATTGTTGAATGGATTAGGCAGTGGCTGAGGGACAGGCAACAGGGGGTTGTAGTCAATGGAGTATATTCAGACCAAGGTCTTGTTACCAGTGGGGTACCTCAGGGATCTGTTCTGGGACCCATATTGTTTAATATCTTTATCAGCGAAATTGCAGAAGGCCTCGATGGTAAGGTGTGTCTTTTTGCTGATGACACAAAGATTTGTAACAGGGTTGATGTTACTGGAGGGATACACCAAATGGAAAAGGATTTAGGAAAACTAGAGGAATGGTCAAAAATCTGTTTAATTAAAAAAATTAATGTGGATAAGTGCAAAATAATGCACCTGGGGCATAAAAACCCAAGAGCAGAATATAAAATCAGTGATACAGTCCTAACCTCAGTATCTGAGGAAAGGGATTTAGGGGTCATTATTTCAGAAGACTTAAAGGTAGGCAGACAATGTCATAGAGCAGCAGGAAATGCTAGCAGAATGCTTGGGTGTATAGGGAGAGGAATTACAGTAGAAAGAGGGAGGTGCTCATGCCGCTCTACAGAGCACTAGTGAGACCTCATTTGGGAGTATTGTGCGCAGTACTGGAGACCATATCTCCAGAAGGATATTGATACTTGGAGAGAGTTCAGAGAAGAGCTACTAAACTGGTACATGGATTGCAGGATAAAACTTACCAGGAAAGATTAAAGAACCTTAACATGTATAGCTTGGAAGAAAGACAAGACAGAGGGGATATGATAGAAACTTTTAAATACATAAAGGGAATCAACAAGGTAAAAGAGGAGAGAATATTTAAAAGAAGAAAACTGCTACAAGAGGACATAGTTTTAAATTAGAGGGGCAAAGGTTTAAAAGTAATATATTACTTTACTGAGAGAGTAGTGGATGCATGGAATAGCCTTCCTGCAGAAGTGGTAGCTGCAAATACAGTGAAGGAGTTTAAGCATGCATGGGATAGGCATAAGGCCATCCTTCATATAAGATAGGGCCAGGGGCTATCCATAGTCCTCAGTATATTGGGCAGACTAGATGGGCCAAATGGTTCTTATCTGCCGACACATTCTATGTTTCTATGTTTCTATTCCTCTGTTGTTAAGCCACTCACTGATATGACTAAAAAGGGGGTAGATTTTTCCTCCTGGTCGGTAGATGCGCTTAAGGCCTTTTCTAGTATCAAATAGAGTTTTGCTTCCTCTCCCATCTTGGTACAACCTGATGTCTCTCTGCCTTTTATTGTTGAGGTGGATGCTTCTGAGGTGGGTGTGGGTGCGGTCTTGTCTCAGGGTCCCTCTCCTGCCAAATGGCGACCGTGTGCCTTTTTCTCAAGGAAACTCTCCTCCTCAGACAGAAATTACGATGTGGGAGATAGGGAGTTGTTGGCCATCAAATTAGCTTTTGAGGATTAGCGCCATTGGCTAGAGGGAGCCAGACACCCTATTACCGTGTTTACCGACCATAATAATCTGGCCTACTTGGAATCAGCCAAGCGTCTGAACCCGAGACAGGCCAGATGGTCTTTATTCTTTTCTAGGTTTAGTTTTGTTGTCACGTTCCGCCCTGGGGTTAAAAATGTGAAGGCTGATGCCCTGTCACATTGTTTTCCGGGAGGGGAGAACTTTTAAGACCCGGGTCCCATTTTGGCTGAAGGGGTGGTCGTCTCTGCTCTTTATCCTGATTTAGAGGCAGAGGTTCAGGCAGCGGCTCCTGATCTTTGTCCTCCTGGGAGGTTGTTTGTGCCTCTCGCTTTACGACACAAGGTTTTTAAGGAGCACCACAATACTGTCCTTGCTGGGCACCCGGGGAGTAGAGCCACAGTGGATCTCATTGCTCGGAGATTCTGGTGGCTGGCTCTTCGTAAGACGGTTGAGGGTTTTGTGACAGCCTGCGAGACCTGCGCTCGTGCCAAGGTCCCTCATTCACGGCCATCGGGTTCTCTCCTCCTGTTACCCATTCCTTCCCGTCCTTGGACGCATCTGTCCATGAACTTCATTACGGACCTGCCTCGTTCCTCAGGGAAGACTTTGATTCTGTTAGTAGTGGACCGTTTTAGCAAAATGGTGCATTTCATTCCCTTTCCGGGTTACCCAATGCTAAAACGCTGGCGCAGGCATTTGTTGATCACATTGTCAAATTGCATGGCATTCCTTCGGACATAGTTTCTGATAGGGGCACGCAGTTTGTTTCCAGATTCTGGAAGGCCTTCTGTTCTCGCTTGGGGGTTCGGTTGCCGTTCTCTTCTGCTTTTCACCCACAGTTGAATGGCCAGACCGAACACGTCAATCAGAATCTGGAGACATATCTGCGCTGTTTTGTGGCAGAGAATTAGGAGGATTGGTGTTCTGTTTTGTCCCTTGCTGAGTTTGCTTTAAATAACCGTCGCCAGGAGTCCTTGGATAAGTCACCATTTTTTGGTGCATATGGGTTTCATCCGCAGTTTGGGACATTCTCTGGAGAGGGGTCTTCTGGTTTACCTGATGAGGAGAGATTTTCCTCATCTTTGTCATTTATTTGGCAAAAGATTCAGGGTAATCTGAAGAGGATGTGTGAGAGATATAAGCGTGTGGCGGATAAGAGACATGTGCCTGGTCCGGACCTAAATGTGGGTGATCTGGTGTGGTTGTCTACAAAGAATATCAAACTGAAGGTTCCCTCCTGGATGTTGGGTCCTAAGTTTATTGGGCCTTACAATATCTTGTCCGTCATCAATCCTGTTGCCTTCCGTCTTGATCTTCCTCAGACTTGGAAGATCCATAATGTTTTTCACAGGTCCCTATTAAAACCAGATGTCCAACCCACTGTACCCTCCTCTTTGCCTCCTCCTCCGATTGTTGTTGATGGTAATCTTGAATTTCAGGTCTATAGGATTGTGGATTCTCGCATTATCCGCGGTTCTCTCCAGTACCTCATTCATTGGGAGGGTTATGGTCCTGAGGAGAGGATGTGGGTCCCAGTGGCGGACATTAAGGCCACTCGTCTCATCGGTGCTTTCCATAGGTCCCATCCTGAGAAGGCGGGCTCTGAGTGTCCGGAGTCGACTCGTAGAGGGAGGGGTACTGTCACCGCCAGCTCTCTGAGAAGAGCTGGCAGACGATCTTCTGTACCTCTTGCATGATGTTCTTTGTTTTGGTTTCACTTTGTCATCTCTTTTCCTTCTCCCAGCTGTCATCTATTTACACTGATTGCCTCCCTTTATATTCCCTCCCATACTGCCTCACTTTGCGGTTTATACTACTTCCTGGATTGTGCTCACTGCTAGAGGCTGCAACTGCTGGTTCCTCAGATAAGTCTTTCCTTTTATTTGTGTTTCCGTGCTGACTTGATTCTAGGTGACCCTGACTCCCTGCGTATCAAGTGCAGGGAGCCGGTGGTCGTGTCCCCTCACTATTATAGGGTTTTCAGGTGTCACACAGTCTAGGTACGAGGGCATGCAATCTTCTATCATAAAGATCTTTGCATGGGCTTAGCAGTCAGGGAGAGCTCTAGGGGTTTTATAGGGCTCACCCATATGTTCCTTAGTTTGGGATCAAGTCAGTCGGATGTTTATTTATAGCTTCCAGTATTCTGCAACACCATCCGTGACAGCAAGAGACTGAGCCTCTCCCGAACGTGACTGAAACAATACTGGACAATCTTGATCTCAATCTGTTTGTGGATGGATCTCAATATGCAGATGAACAAGGCAGATATACTGGATATGCAGTTACCTCCTTACATGATGTGCTACAAGCCTCTCCTCTTTCTCCGGACGAGTATGCCCAGGAGGCTGAACTAATAGCCCTCACTGAAGCCTCCAAGATGGCTGAGGGGAAGACTGCCAACATATACAGGGATTCCAGATACGCTTTTGGAGTAGCTCATGATTTTGACCCCATCTGAAGGAGCCGCAATTTCATCACTGCCAATAGAACTCCTGTAAAAGATACTGAAGCTGTGCAAGCGCTCATAGATGCCCTGACACTCCCTAAGCAGGTGGCCATACTTAAGGTCAAGACACACTCAAAACCAGATACTCCAGAGACCCAAGTAAATGCCAGAGCTGACACAGCTGCAAAGGAAGCTTCAATGAGGAGAAGGGAGGAGGTGAAGACAATGGTAGCTCAGACACGGTCAAAAGTCATAAGAGAGGAGACTCAGATGCCACGTGGGTCCCACCCTACCAAAGAGAAGGTCCATGCCCCAAGAAAGGTGGAGAAGACTTCTGAAGGACTTGCTAAAGGAGTCTATGGAGACAAATGGTGCCTGATAGACAGACAGAATGAAGCATCAGATGAAGAAGTGTCTGAATGGAGTAGGAGGGGAGCGGAACCAGACTCAGATGATGATTACATGTGGAAGCTTGGGCATATAATATGCCTACCCCGAAGTCTTTACCCTGTGACTGTGGCGAGGGCACATGGCCCTACTCCTCTCGGGAAGAAGCCATGAATAACCTCATATCCTCCATCTTCTTGGCTCCAGCCATCTCCATGTACACGGCCCGATATGCAAGCAGCTACATAGTCTGTGCCAGATGCAACCCTGGGAAAATGGAAAAGTCCCTGTCAAGTGTTCACCAAAACCTCTCTACCCCTTTCAAAGGATCCAGATTGACCACATACAGATGCCCCCTTCACAGTCTCCAGTATGCCCTAGTGGTCATAGACATGTTCTCTGGATGGCCTGAAGCCTATCCCGTGAAGAATCAGACAGCGAAGACAACAGCGAAGAAGCTGTTAAATGAGGTTGTCTGCAGATTTGGGGTACCTGAAGTGATAGAGAGTGATCAAGGAACTGCGTTCACAGCTGAAGTGGCCCAGGAGATATTGGCCGCACTGGGGACTCACCTTGCCTTTCATATCGCGTACAGACCACAAAGTAGCGGCAAAGTAGAAAGTCTGAACTGCACATTGAAACAAAAAATGCTGAAAATGGCTCAAGAGACTGGTAGACCATGGCCAGAGACTCTTCCAATTGCCCTATTCAGTGTCAGACATACCCCTAGGGGGGCAGGAAAAGCTGTCCCCTTTTGAGATTTTGTTTGGGAGTGCCCCCAAGTTAGGACAGTATTTTCCCCAAGAACTTGCTTTGCAATATGATTGCTTGTCTGCCTATGTATCTGCTCTGTGTAAACACCTAAATGACCTACATTTTTGAGTATTCTCTTCACTTCCAGATCCCAGACAGATTCCTGGAAGTCATATCCTCCAGCCAGGAGATTGGGTTGTGGTGAAAAGGCATGTCAGAAAGACTCTGGAGCCCAGATTTGATGGCCCATTCCAGGTTCTTCTAACTACTCCTACGTCTTTGAAACTCGAGGGGAAGATATCCTGGATACACGCTTCACACTGTAAGAAGGTTCCAGCCCCCCACCCGGAGGCCTGCTTAGAATGATGTCCTTTCTGGTCTTCCTGTTGGGAGGGGGTATGGGTCTTGTCAATGTTCATACTGGGCCTCGGATGCCTCGAGTGGCACATGGGTCTTCTGGGTAAATACCACAGAGCCAATACAGGTCTTTGAATTTGACTTTTGTGATGTTGCTGATTGCAGATGTCATGACAGTTCAATGTTTGATTTTGCTTCCCTGCGATACTATGTATGTATCACCAGGACTAATAATGAGTACTGTGCAGCCTGGTCCGATGTACTCACTAATACAGGAGTCAGCTGGGGATACAAACCAGCTGAGGGGATGCAAAGAAAGAATAAAAGGGGAAAAACTCTTGTAACCAGAATGTATTTGAATACCAAGAATATGGGAAAAACTCAGCTCAGAACATGTCAAAAATATCCCAAAGATCAAGGGGGGCCCCTGGGTTGTCATCCATTGATACTGACAATAGAATCCCCCCAAACCAACAGACTTAGGAATGTACAGTCATGGCCAAAAGTTTTGAGAATTACATAAATATTGGAAATTGGAAAAGTTGCTGCTTAAGTTTTTATAATAGCAATTTGCATATACTCCAGAATGTTATGAAGAGTGATCAGATGAATTGCATAGTCCTTCTTTGCCATGAAAATTAACTTAATCCCAAAAAAAAAACTTTCCACTGCATTTCATTGCTGTCATTAAAGGACCTGCTGAGATAATTTCAGTAATTGTCTTGTTAACTCAGGTGAGAATGTTGACAAGCACAAGGCTGGAGATCATTATGTCAGGCTGATTGGGTTAAAATGGCAGACTTGACATGTTAAAAGGAGGGTGATGCTTGAAATCATTGTTCTTCCGTTGTTAACCATGGTGACCTGCAAAGAAACGCGTGCAGCCATCATTGCGTTGCATAAAAATGGATCACAGGCAAGGATATTGTGGCTACTATGATTGCACCTCAATCAACAATTTATAGGATCATCAAGAACTTCAAGGAAAGAGGTTCAATTCTTGTTAAGAAGGCTTCAGGGCGTCCAAGAAAGTCCAGCAAGCGCCAGGATCGACTCCTAAAGAGGATTCAGCTGCGGGATCGGAGTGCCACCAGTGCAGAGCTTGCTCAGGAATGGCAGCAGGCAGGTGTGAGCGCATCTGCACGCACAGTGAGGCGAAGACTTTTGGAAGATGGCCTGGTGTCAAGAAGGCCAGCAAAGAAGCCACTTCTCTCCAAAAAAAACATCAGGGACAGATTGATCTTCTGCAGAAAGTATGGTGAATGGACTGCTGAGGACTGGGGCAAAGTCATATTCTCCGATGAAGCCTCTTTCCGATTGTTTGGGGCATCTGGAAAAAGGCTTGTCCGGAGAAGAAAAGGTGAGCACTACCATCAGTCCTGTGTCATGCCAACAGTAAAGCATCCTGAGACCATTCATGTGTGGGGTTGCTTCTCATCCAAGGGAGTGGGCTCACTCACAATTTTGCCCCAAAACACAGCCATGAATAAAGAATTGTACCAAAACACCCTCCAACAGTAACTTCTTTCAACAATTCAACAACAGTTTGGTGAAGAACAATGCATTTTCCAGCACGAAGGAGCACCGTGCCAGAAGGCAAAAGTGATAACTAAGTGGCTCGGGGATCAAAACGTTGACATTTTGGGTCCATGGCTTGCATCCTCCTTGAACTTGTGGTCAATCCTCAAGAGGCGGGTGGACAAACAAAAACCAACTAATTCTGACAAACTCCAAGAATTAATTATGAAAGAATGGGTTGCTATCAGTCAGGAATTGGCCCAGAAGTTGATTGAGAGCATGCCCAGTCGAATTGCAGAGGTCCTGAAAAAGAAAGGCCAACACTGCAAATACTGACTCTTTGCATAAATGTCATGTAATTGTCGATAAAAGCCTTTGAAACGTATGAAGTGCGTGTAATTATATTTCACTACATCACAGAAACAACTGAAACAAAGATCTAAAAGCAGTTTAGCAGCAAACTTTGTGAAAACTAATATTTGTGTCATTCTCAAAACTTTTGGCCACGACTGTACGTTGTGTGGAAATATCTATCTGATAAATATGGGCCTTGGGGACAGTTCCACCTTTACCCCTTAAGGAATCTGACCAGTGTCAATTTAAGTGGTGATAACTTTAAAACGCTTTGACTTATCCAGGCCGTTCTGAGATTGTTTTTTCGTCACATATTGTACTTCATGACACTGGTAAAATGAAGTAAAAAAAAATAATTTTTTTTGCATAAAAAAATACCAAATTTACCAAAAATTGGGAAAAATTAGCAAATTTCAAAGTTTCAGTTTCTCTACTTCTGTAATACATAGTAATACCCCCAAAAATTGTGATGACTTACCATTCCCCATATGTCTACTTCATGTTTGAATTATTTTGGGAATGATATTTTATTTTTTGGGGATGTTACAAGGCTTAGAAGTTTAGAAGCAAATCTTGAGATTTTTCTGAAATTTACAAAAACCCAATTTTTAGGGACCACATAATAGAAACCACCCAAAAATGACCCCATTCTATAAACTACACCCCTCAAGGTATTCAAAACTGATTTTACAAACTTCGTTAACCCTTTAGGTGTTGCACAAGAGTTATTGGCAAATGGGGATAAAATTTGAGAATTTCATTTTTTTTCCTAATTTTCCATTTTAACCCATTTTTTCCACTAACAAAGCAAGGGTTAACATTCAAACAAGACTGTATCTTTATTGCCCTGACTCTTCCGTTTACAGAAACACCAAATATGTGGCCGTAAACTACTGTACGGCCACACAGCGGGGCATAGAGTGAAAGGTGCGCCGTTTGGTTTTTGGAAGGCAGATTCTGCTGGACTGTTTGAAGAATTTGAAGCCCCCTGATGCACCCCTAGAGTAGAAACTCCATGAAAGTGACCCCATCTAAGAAACTACACCCCTCAAGGTATTCAAAACTGATTTTTACAAACGTCGTTAACCCTTTAGGTGTTGCACAAGATTTAATGGAAAAGAGAGATACAATTTCAAAATTTTACTTTTTTGGCAGATTTTCCATTTTAATATTTTTTTTCCAGTTACAAAGCAAGGGTTAACAGCCAAACAAAACTCATTATTTATGGCCCTGATTCTGTAGTTTACAGAAACACCCCATATGTGATCGTAAAATGCTGTACGGTCACACGGCAGGGCGCAGAAGGAAAGGAATGCCATACGGTTTTTGGAAGGCAGGTTTTGCTGGACTGTTTTTTTTGACACCATGTCCCATTTGAAGCCCCCCTGATGCACCCCTAGAGTAGAAACTCCAAAAAAGTGTCCCCATTTTAGAAACTACGGGATAGGGTGGCAGTTTTGTTGGTACTAGATTAGGGTACATATGATTTTTGGTTGCTCTATATTACACTTTTTTTTTGGTTATTTACAACATTCATCTGACAGGTTAGATCATGTGGTAATTTCATAGAGCAGGTTGTCACGGACACGGCGATACCTAATATGTATACAATTTTTTTAATTTATGTAAGTTTTACCCAATGATTTCATTTTTAAAACAAAAAAAAAGTTTTAGTGTCTCCATAGTCTAAGAGCCATAGTTTTTTCAGTTTTTGGGCGATTATCTTAAGTAGGGTCTCATTTTTTGCGGGATGAGATGATGGTTTGATTTGCACTATTTTGGGGTGCATATGACTTTTTGATTGCTTGCTATTACACTTTTTGTGACGTAAGATGACAAAAAATTGCTTTTTTTACACCGTTTTTATTTTTATTTTTTTACGGTGGTCACCTGACGGGTTAAGTCATGTGATATTTTTATAGAGTCGGTCGATACGGACGCGGCGATACCTAATATGTATACTTTTTTTTAATTTATGTAAGTTTTACACAATGATTTCATTTTTGAAACAAAAAAAGATGTTTTAGTGTTTCTATAGTCTAAGAGCCATAGTTTTTTCAGTTTTTGGGCGATTATCTTAAGTAGGGTCTCAATTTTTGCGGGATGAGATGACGGTTTGATTGTTACAATTTTGGCATACATCCGACTTTTTTGATCACTTTTTTTACCTTTTTTTGGGACGTAAGGTGGGCAAAATTTCAATTTCATCATAGTTTTTTATTTTTTATTTTTATGGAGTTCACCGTTCGGGTAAAGTAACATGACCGTTTTATAGATCAGGTCGTTACGGACACGGCGATACCAAACATGTGTAGGGAATTTTTATTTTTTTTCATTTTTAATCAATGATAAATGTGTTTTAGATTTTTACTTTTTTTCACTTTTTTTTTTACCCAGACCCACTTGGTTCTTGAAGATCCAGTGGGTCTGATGTCTGTATAATACAGTACAGTACTCTATATAGGGTACTGCACTGTATTTTACTTACACTGAACAGATCTATGCCTTCAGCATCTGTTTAGCACCATGTACAGCAGGACGCCTGAGAAGGCGTCCTGTTGCCATGGGAACCTTCCCCGTCTGCCACAACTTCGCAGACGGGGAAGGGTGAGGACGGGGCTGGCGGGGGGCTGTCTGGAAGCCCTCTCCCTCTCCCATCGGGGGGCTGCACAGGCACAGCAGCCCCCCGATCGGAGAGGGAGGGAGCTCCCTGAGCTGTTAACCTTTTCCATACAGCGGTCCGTACGGACCGCAGTATGGAAAGGGTTAAACGGTTGACATCGCATCACCGATGTCAGCCGTTTATACCAGGGTGTCAGCAATTTGCTGACACCCTGGCATACCCACTGTACACCAACGATTATTCAATGGAAGGCGGGCGGGGGATTGCGATCCCGCCTGCCGCACCGCCCGCCTCCCGCACCGCCCGCAACCCCCCCCCCGCACCTCCCACCGGGCTAAAATCATTCAGAGGTGCAGGGGAGGTGATAAATATATATTTTCGCCACACTAAAGTTTCTGATCGCCGCGGTCAGGGACTGCGGGGATCAGAAACTGCAGAAATCGCAACAAACCGCAGGTCACGGGACCCCCCCCCCCCGCGCATTTAGCCGAGGTGCCTGCTCAATGATTTGAGCAGGCACCTTGTTCCGATCACAGCCGGCCGGGCGGCAGTGATCGGAACAACACATGACGTACTGGTACGTCATGTGTCCTTAAGGACTCGGGAAACATGCCGTACCGATACGTCATGTGTCCTTAAGGGGTTAAGGACATCGCAGACAGGCCTGTCCCAAATCCCACCCCAGTTCACTGCCAATACAAGAGCCCAACCCCTTGTTACCAGGGAAAGTAGCTAGACCCCTCTTTACTGTAGAGGAGACATTGGCAGTGGAAACAGGAATTTCTGACTGTAATTTTTGGTTGGAATGGATGAAGTACACGGTATCACAGGTAAACATATCTGGGTGTATCACCTGTGCCACAGCTAGACCACATTTAGGAACTGTGCCCCTTCACCGAAGTCTCATCCAATATTCATGTTTTACCAGCATGTATGTGAATCAGACTGCCGACATGACTGAATGCAAGGTTTGGGAAGAGAAGTTCACAATCTTAAGAGAAACCCCTGAACCTGGGGGAGGGATAACCATATACAAAGGGAATTACACCTGTTTCGAGATAGAGGGCAAAAAAGGGAAAAACATGGGCAGGTTTCTTGAAGGATATTGTGGAACTGTGGTGAATACCACCAGTGAACCCTATCAAAGTCATTTGATGAACCAGACTCAAGCATTAGGGGATGTGATCTGGTTGTGTGCAGATATGAAACTGAGGACAAAGTTGACAATTGTCTGGCATGGGCAATGTGCCTTAACCCTAGTGTTGATGCCCATTCATGTATTTAATCCCCTTTACTGGAGGAAAACCATTGAGAAAATAAGAAGCCCTGGGTTAGGATTTGGTTCTGACCAAGAAGAGAGAGTGGTGAGGAGAAGGCAGAACACCAGCCCAGGAGGAAGCCTAGATTTCCACGTGTATATACAGGGAGTGCAGAATTATTAGGCAAGTTGTATTTTTGAGGATTAATTTTATTATTGAACAACAACCATGTTCTCAATGAACCCAAAAAACTCATTAATATCAAAGCTGAATATTTTTGGAAGTAGTTTTTAGTTTTAGCTATTTTAGGGGGATATCTGTGTGTGCAGGTGACTATTACTGTGCATAATGATTAGGCAACTTAACAAAAAACAAATATATACCCATTTCAATTATTTATTTTTACCAGTGAAACCAATATAACATCTCAACATTCACAAATATACATTTCTGACATTCAAAAACAAAAACAAAAATAAATCAGTGACCAATATAGCCACCTTTCTTTGCAAGGACACTCAAAAGCCTGCCATCCATGGATTCTGTCAGTGTTTTGATCTGTTCACCATCAACATTGCGTGCAGCAGCAACCACAGCCTCCCAGACACTGTTCAGAGAGGTGTACCTGTTTTCCCTCCTTGTAAATCTCACATTTGATGATGGACCACAGGTTCTCAATGGGGTTCAGATCAGGTGAACAAGGAGGCCATGTCATTAGATTTTCTTCTTTTATACCCTTTCTTGCCAGCCACGCTGTGGAGTACTTGGACGCGTGTGATGGAGCATTGTCCTGCATGAAAATCATGTTTTTCTTGAAGGATGCAGACTTCTTCCTGTACCACTGTCTGGTGGCAGTAGGACTGGGAGTTGAGCTTGACTCCATCCTCCACCCGAAAAGGCCCCACAAGCTCATCTTTGATGATACCAGCCCAAACCAGTACTCCACCTCCACCTTGCTGGCGTCTGAGTCGGACTGGAGCTCTCTGCCCTTTACCAATCCAGCCACGGGCCCATCCATTTGGCCCATCAAGACTCACTCTCATTTCATCAGTCCATAAAACCTTAGAAAAATCAGTCTTGAGATATTTCTTGGCCCAGTCTTGACGTTTCAGCTTGTGTGTCTTGTTCAGTGGTGGTCGTCTTTCAGCCTTTCTTACCTTGGCCATGTGGGTGTAGGGTGTTGATGTCATTAGACCACACCCCTTCTCATTACAGAGATGCACATCACCTAATATGCTTAATTGGTAGTAGGCTTTCGAGCCTATACAGCTTGGAGTAAGACAACATGCATAAAGAGGATGATGTGGTCAAAATACTCATTTGCCTAATAATTCTGCACTCCCTGTAGATGCTATAAGGGTCCCCAGGGGGGTCCCAGATGAGTTCAAAGCCAGACGTCAAGTGGCAGCAGGGTTTGAATCTTTAATCCCTATAGTTACTATAAACAAAAATGTGGATTGGATAAACTACATCTTTTACAATCAGCAGAGATTTGTGAATTACACCAGAGATGCATTAAAGGGTATAGTGGAGCAGCTGGGGCCCACTAGTGTTATGGCATTCCAAAATAGAATGGCCCTGGACATACTACTAGCAGAAAAAGGTGATGTGTGCAAAATGATTGGTGAAACCTGCTGTACTGTAATTCCTGATAACTTAGAACAAAATGGTCAGTTCATGAATGCCCTGAAAGGACTTACAGTTGTTTTCAAAATTATTCAACCCCCACTGAAATTGAGTGTTTTGGCCAGTTTGACATTGATTTTGATCATTTCAGTCATCTTGTTTACAATTAAATCAAAGAGGCACTTATAAGTCAGACAAATATAACATAACATTTATAATTAAATAACCACAAATGTCTTTTCTGTGCTCACATCATTATCAGTTTTATTCAACCCCCAAGTGACATTCAATCTTAGTACTTAGTACAACATCCTTTTCCAGTTATAACAGCTTTTAAACGTGAAGCATAGCTTGACACAAGTGTCTTGCAGCGATCTACTGGTATCTTCGCCCATTCTTCATGGGCAAAAGCCTCCAGTTCAGTCACATTCTTAGGCTTGCGCGCTGCAACTGCTTTCTTTAAGTCCCACCAGAGGTTCTCAATCAGATTTAAGTCTGGTGACTGCGATGGCCACTTCAAAATGTTCCAGCCTTTAATCTGCAACCATGCTCTAGTGGACTTGGAGGTATGCTTGGGATCATTGTCCTGTTGAAAGGTCCAACGTCTCCCAAGCCTCAGGTTTGTGACGGACTGCATCACATTTTCATCCAATATCTCCTGGTACTGAAGAGAATTCACGGTACCTTGCACACGCTGAAGCTTCCCTGTACCTGTAGAAGCAAAACAGCCCCAAAGCATGATTGACCCCCCCACCATGCTTCACAGTAGGCAAGGTGTTCTTTTCTTCATAGGCCTTGTTCTTCCTCCTCCAAACATAGCGTTGATCCATGGGCCCAAACAGTTCTAATTTTGTTTCATCAGTCCACAGAACACTATCCCAAAACTTTTATGGTTTGTCCACATGACTTTTGGCATACTGCAGTCGACTCTTCTTATTCTTTGGAGACAGCAAGGGGGTGCGCCTGGGAGTTCTGGCATGGAGGCCTTCATTACGCAGTGTGCGCCTTATTGTCTGAGCTGAAAATTCAGTACCCACATCTGACAAATCTTTTTTCAGTTCCTCAGCAGTCACACGGGGACTTTTCTCCACTTTGCGCTTCAGGTAGCGCACAGCAGTCGAAGTCAGCATCTTCTTTCTGCCACGAGCAGGTAGCGTTTCAACAGTGCCCTTTGCCTTGAATTTGCGATTGATGCTTCCTATGGTGTCTCTTGGTATGTTTAACATCTTTGCAATCTTCTTATAGCCATTGCCCTTCCTGTGAAGAGAAATCACCTCTTCTCTTGTCTTCCTGGACCATTCTCTTGACTTCACCATGTTTGTAAACACACCAGTAAATGTCTAGAAGGAGCTGAGTATCACAGTCCTTTTAAATCTGCCTAATTGGTGCTTATTATGCTTGATTGCTGCTCCTTGACATCCACAGGTGTTTTCAATACCTGATCGAAAACACTTGAATGAACCTCTGTTCTTAAGAGTGGTAGTCTTTAAGGGGTTGAATAATTGTGTCAATGAAGAAATCACAAAAAAAAAAAATTAATACTGTATTACAAAAACAATTGATGTCATTTTAGTTGCCTTTGGTTCTTTAAAAAGTCCTTGTAAGATTTCATTCTGAACACAATTACAAATGTACACTAAATTCCCTAAAACCCTTTACAGCATTGGGGGTTGAATAATTTGGAACACAACTGTACTTCTCTTTCAGAAGAGTTAAAGAGAAACTCTGGGGTGGATAGTTCATGGGAAAATTGGTTTGAAAACTGGTGTCACGGCCAGTGGTATGTTTTGTGACACTTTCCTTCACTTGGTTGCCCGTGGCAACGTGTGGTGTTGTGTGCATGTGGTGGCAGTGTCTCAGCCCTATGGCTGATCCCCAGGACAGGAGTGCCACGCATGCCGTTGCCCGCGGCAACAGGTGAAGTGTGTTTGTTTATGAGTGTATTCCCCTTTAAGTGTCCATCTTCCCTTGCCTGGTGTTGGAAGGGTTAAATCCCTACTGTGTGTGTGTGAACACTGGGTGTGTCTGTGTGGGTGTGGCCACTTGGGCCTATAAAGCCTCAGTGTATATCACTTGTCTGAGGGGTACTTCAGCCATGGTTAGCTGGAGCAGCCTCCTGTGTATTCCATCTGCCAGTGGGGGCCACCCTTGTGGTCATACTGTCACGGCTGAGGATGGGGAAAACCCTCAGCCGTGCGGTATCAAAAGATGGATGGTCAGAGCATGGCCAGGACAGGAATAAGGGAGAAGGTCACCTCCTACACATCCCTAATTCTGACCCTGTCTCCTAGCCATATGAGCCAACCCTGATGGTGGGAGGGCTCATACACTGGAACCTGATATTCCTGCTCGCCCTCAGGGTGGCCCTGGACTAGGAGCTGGGTAGACAGCCCGTTCCTCCTGGACACGGAGGAACAGGAGTCTAAAGTGGCCAAGCTACCTTCGAAAGAGGGTGCAGCATGCATCGCCATCTATGTGGGGTGCATGCGCGTTCTCCGGAGGGAGAGCGTTCCGGGGATCACCGTTAACGGCGCGGTTGGTGGCTTTTCCCCGCCACCGTGCCTTCCGTGTCCGTGTTGGTGATCCCATGTCCCTCTCTACGTTCCTATCTCTGGTCGTCTGCTGGCAGCATTCCGTTGGTGTTCCGGCGGTGTGCTGGTTTGGAGTGGCTGTTGGCAGCGACTAGAGTAGGAACTTGAGTAGAGAGTGGACGCAGTGTCAGTGCGGTCTTCCCGGGCTGTTTCTTTGCTTTGCTCTGGTTCCTTGGTGTTTAGTAGATGTTTGTTTGGTCTTTGTTTATTGCAGAATATGGTTTCCTGGGTTCCCGTGTGATGTCTGTGTGTGCGGTGTCCTTTGTGTTGTTTGTGGACAGCAGCACTTGCACGTGGGTTCCAGGTGGTGTGTCTGTGGCAGGTAAATGTGGTACTAGTCTCACTTACCTGTCACTGCCATATGTCTGTTCATGTTCCCCTTTCTATGTAGCTTGGCCACTTTAGACTCCTGTTCCTCCGTGTCCAGGAGGAACGGGCTGTCTACCCAGCTCCTAGTCCAGGGCCACCCTGAGGGCGAGCAGGAATATCAGGTTCCAGTGTATGAGCCCTCCCACCATCAGGGTCGGCTCATATGGCTAGGAGACAGGGTCAGAATTAGGGATGTGTAGGAGGTGACCTTCTCCCTTATTCCTGTCCTGGCCATGCTCTGACCATCCATCTTCTGATACCTCACGGCTGAGGGTTTTCCCCATCCTCAGCCGTGACAACTGGATTAAGAATTGGAAACAGACCTTGTTACCAATTGGAATGGTTATAATCATGGTGTTATTGATCCTTGCATTAGGAGGCTTCTACTCAAAGCCGTAGCTGAGGCTACCCCAGAGATAATCATGAGAGAATTCCATGAGGATGGGAGACAAAGTCCACTCAGCTCTGTTGGTTCCTCCCCTGCTTACGACGCCACCTGGAGATCATCGACCATAGGGACTGACATTTGACTTTCCCATGCTAAGTCCAGTGTCATGGGAGTCTATAAACTAGCCTAGGTTGTCATGGAAGCTGGTGAAGAGGATTTGAAGCATGGGGACAGATGTGCTAGACTTTCGTTAGGGTACTGTAGTTGCCCCATTCCAGTTATTACTTTAGTTGCCCTCCTCTGGACCCTCTCCAGCTCTGCTATGTCTGCCTTGTTTACAGGAGCCCAGAACTGTACACAGTACTCCATGTGTGGTCTGACTAGCGATTTGTAAAGTGGTAGGACTATGTTCTTATCACGGGCACCTATGCCCCTTTTGATGCAACCCATTAACTTATTGGCCTTGGCAGCAGCTGCCTGACACTGGTTTTTGCAGCTTAGTTTGCTGTTTATTAAAATTCTTAGATCCTTTTCCATGTCAGTGTTACCGAGTGTTTTACCGTTTAGTATGTACGGGTTACTTGCATTATTCCTTCCCATGTGCATAACCTTACATTTGTCAGTGTTAAACCTCATCTGCCACTTATCTGCCCAAGCCTCCAATCTATCCAGATCCCTCTGTAGTAGTATACTGTCCTCTTCAGTGTTAATTACTTTACACAGTTTAGTGTCATCTGCGAAAATTGATACTTTACTATGCAAGCTTTCTACAAGATCATTAATAAATATATTGAAGAGAATAGGGCCCAATACTGACCCCTGAGGTACCCCACTAGTGAAAGTGACCCAATCTGAGTTTGTACCGTTAATAACCACCCTCTGTTTTCTATCATTGAGCCAGTTACTTACCCACATACAGACGTTTTCTCCCAGTCCGAGCATTCTCATTTTATATACTAACCTTTTGTGTGGTACAGTGTCAAATGCTTTGGAGAAGTCCAGATATACGACATCCATTGATTCGCCGCTGTCAAGTCTAGAACTTACCTCCTCATAGAAACTGATTAAATTAGTTTGGCATGACTGATCCCTCATGAAGCCATGCTGATATGGCGATATTTGCTTATTTCCATTGAGATACTCTAAGATTGCAAACCTTCAAACAGTTTACCCACAGCCGATGTTAACCTTACTATAGTTTACAGGCTCTGTTTTTGGACCCTTTTTTAATATTGGCACCACATTTGCCATGCGCCAATCCTGTGGGACATACCCTGTCCGCAAATATCAGAAATAAGGGTCTTACTTACTTCCCTTAGGATATGGGGGTGTATAGCTAGATATTTACATAGTTCACATACCACAGTTAGTAAAACAATGCCAAGTGTTATCTCTTTTCTTATTTTTATATGTTAGCCAATGTAACAATGCCACATGCCTCAGCGGGAATGCCCCTCTGATGACTTTATAAACTGCTGTACTTCCTGTAATAAATGAGAATTTGCTTTGACTCCAGTGTGTGTGTCATAGTTATTCTCTTCCGTGCACGTAAAACCCTTGGCTAATTTGGAGCAGTAGAGCAAATGTGATCGGCCCTGATTAGGGGCATCTTTATCAAAAGCCCATTTGAATTTTCATTTTAACCTTATACTAACATTCAAATTCATTTAAGTGAGCAGTAGTGGGCATGGTGCAGCATGCAAAATGCTGTTATTTAATTCCTGACAGTGACTCTGTATGTCTACTACAGGGCGCTGTGCTTCTCAACATTTCCAACAGTTAACACAGGATCAAGTTTATGAAGTATATTATTCCAATAGATGGCGCTGTGACAGTAAAAGCTGAGTACTGGGCCAAATGCATAGGATAAGATTATGAATCTAATAGATGTGCCCACTTTTTGGGGAGTGAATTATACTTTGATTATATCATCAACTCTGCTGCCCTGTTAACCCCCTAGAAGCCGTAATAATTCGCAGCATCTATGGGTTTAATCCAATCTCTAGATAAAAATAAACAAAAGATTGCCAGCTCACAAGAAGTAAAATAAATCAAATGTAACTCATTTATTCCTAAACTTCTAAAATTGTGCCTAGAATTGGCCAGTCATATATAAAATAGTAAACTATTATATGCTAACATAAATATGACATATAGCAATATAGGAGCAATATAATTATGAAATCAATCAAAATCAATTATAAAATGAAATAGCAGTGTGGCTATAGTAGTCACGGTCCCTCCTTTATATTAAGCTGCGGAGCTCTCGCAGCTTACAATGTAATAATTAGACTGCAGCCCTTTGCGTTTTTCGTTATTATTCTCTTAATTGGTATACTTCCAACTGGATAATGGAAAGTTCTATGGGGCTTAAGTGAGTGTACCGTGTATTAATGCACAGTGATATATGCGTTAGATGTTAGTGGTGGGGCGCAGATCCACTTACATGTCCCACTTTTCGATCACCGGATTAGGTCCTCTTTTGAATAATTCTGGATTTTGATATTGTGGAGGTATATCGCAAATTATTGCAGGGGTGCAGTCAGTCTTCTAGCCAGACGCGTTTTAAAACCACATGGTTTCTTCCTCAGTGGCAAAATATTGTACAATGTGTATTTAGAAGACTGACTGCACCCCTGCAATAATTAGCGATATACCTCCTGTAGGGGTTTAGCTCTTCTCCGGGGGTGATTCACACAAATATCGTCCCCAGACACCAAGTTTCTGGTCCAAACATCACTTTATTTGGCTCCTCAGCAATCCAAACATAAATGGTACAAAATAAACACCTGCCCGGCTGGGCTCTAACTAAACATATAATATCCTGACTCACCTAAAGTCACAGTTCACACCCTGTGAACACAAGCGGCTTTGTCAGCCAATGTCCCACAGCCTCCTGGCTGTACAGAGCACAGTACGCCCACTGTCTCCAGTTCAGTATTTCTTGTGGGGGATTGGGGCTCAGTAGTCTGCCTGACTATGGCCCTGCGACCCTCCCAGGCGTCGCTGCGTCCCCCAACTCCAGGCTATCTCCCAGCCTTGTGGTCCCTCAGCCTTGCCCAGCTGAGACCACACAGACAGAGCCTCCAGGCCTCTGTCCACAGGTAACACACTACCCCCTTTCTGACACTCTGGGAGGTGCCTTATGCCAGGCTGATTACCTCCAGCTTCTCTCACCTGTGGTGGAACAGGGGTGTGGACCACACTATCCACCCCTTTCTTGCCTCTAACCTGAGTGAGACCTGTCACTGTCTCACACTCCACAATATCAAAATCCAGAATTATCAAAAGAGGACCTAATCCAGTGATCGAAAAGTGGAAGTGCGCATGCGCGGACATGTAAGTGGATCTGCGCCCCACCACTAACATCTAACGCATATATCACTGTGCATTAATACACGGGACACTCACTTAAAGGGAACCTGTCACCAGTTTTATGGTGTCCTAACTAAGGGCAACATAAATAAGTGATTGATTCTCTTAGCACAATGCTGGGTCACTTTCTTTAATTGACCCAGTCAATCTGCCAACATCTTGTATTGAAAAGCTCCAGCTGATAATGATGAGTCCTGAATATTCATGAGCTCCTGACTCTCCCCGCCCACCTGCTGCTGAATGACAGTTTGTTTCCATAGGAATCAGCATCAGGTGGGCAGGGGAGTGGCAATAGCTCTGAATTAAATATACGCTGGACTCAATGACATCACGCCGGACTCCAATCAGCTCATTAGCATGCGGCATCTTTGTGTGTATATTATGAGGTAACCATCTGTCACACCAGTAAGTGAATACATCTAAGGCACTTTTTAGTAGTTAATGATTGTATATAATTAGTTAGATTATAATCAAATATCCACATGACAGGTTCCCTTTAAGCCCCATAGAACTTTCCATTATCCAGTTGGAAGTATACCAATTAAGAGAATAATAACGAAAAACGCAAAGGGCTGCAGTCTAATTATTACATTGTAAGCTGCGAAAGCCGTGACTACTATAGGAGGGACCGTGACTACTATACCCACACTACTATTTAATTTTATAATTGATTTTGATTGATTTCATAATTATATTGCTCCTATATTGCTATATGTCATATTTATGTTAGCATATTTTATATATGACTGGCCAATTCTAGGCGCGATTTTAGAAGTTTAGGAATAAATTAGATATATTTGATTTATTTTATTTTTTGTGAGTTGGCCATCTTTTGTTTATTTTTATCTTTGTCTAGCTATTGGATGGTAGCAGGCCGTGCTCTATTTCGGTGAGCTTCCCATAATTGTTTTGTGTATACTTGTTTTTGGCATTAATCCAATCTCTCTCTGCCTTAGGCTACTTTCACACTAGCGTTTGGGTGTCCGCTTGTGAGCTCCGTTTGAAGGCTCTCACAAGCGGCCCTAAACGGATCCGTCCAGTCCTAATGCATTCTGAGTGGAGGCGGATCCGCTCAGAATGCATCAGTCTGGCACCGTTTGTCCTCCGCTCAGCAGACGGACACCTGAACACTGCTTGCAGCGTTCGGGTGTCCGCCTGGCCGTGCGGAGGCAAACGGATCCGTCCAGACTTACAATGTAAGTCAATGGGGACGGATCCGTTTGAAGTTGACACAGTATGGCTCAATTTTCAAACGGATCCGTCCCCCATTGACTTTCAATGTAAAGTCAAAACGGATCCGTTTGCATTATCATGAAAAAAAAAAAAAAACATTTTTTTTTTGTTCATGGTAATGCAAACGGATCCGTTCTGAACGGATCTAAGCGTTTGCATTATAGGAGCGGATCCGTCTGTGCAGATACCAGACGGACCCGCTCTGAACGCAAGTGTGAAAGTAGCCTATTGAGTGAGTATGTGGTGGCTGTTGCTCCAAAAAAGTACCAAGAAGCTTAAAAAGTCACAAATTATGGTACACAAATGGGTTGCGCCATAATCGGTGACTTTTTTACAACTTTTTTTTTAACGCCAGGTTTAGATATTTTCTACCTCTCGATATTATCTAGACATGTACATTAGACAAGAATTAGTTTGCCATTGTGTAGTTAAAAGACAGAATTGCTCACCTGATCTAAAGATTTCTTTTTCTTCTTCTTCTTCCCCCAACATCCTGAACTTTCAGTATCTTTGCTATTGGTCTCACCACAAAGCAATCCATCAAGTTCATCTGTTCCAATTTGCTGTCCCTGAGAAGTTTCTGCAGCTAGCCGGTAGGAAAGGTTTCTCAGAATGCACACACAGTTTTCCACGGTCTTAAAAGAATTTTAAAAAAATCACAATTGTAGATTTATAAACAATTCTAAAAACTCAGTTTATTGAAAATAAATTGACAAGGATAAACAATACACGTTCATTACAGGCATAAAATCCCTACACAAAACTATATCATCAGCATAAACACAAATGAAGGTAAGTCATAAAGTATAATTATGAGCACAGCACATTCAAAATATCCAACAAAATGTGAAGAGCAGGACATAAAAATGGTGGAAGTGTATGCACACACAAATTTTTCTGGACATCCACTATTCTTGTATACTACCTTCTCATACATAAGCTCTTTACAATAGTTTTCCAAAATGGTATAGTTGAAATTCAGGGCCATCCACTTCATAGCAATGTCTTTGCAGACCAAGAATAGAGAATAACCTAGAAAGAGTCTTTAATGATAAGTCAATATATTCTTTCCCAGCAGCCCCAGAAGGCAAGTGTCTGCAGTTTGTATAACTGGGATACCCACTAACCTCTAACCTCCGTCAACATGTTACATGTGACAACCTGGGTGAGATAGTCTATCCATTTTAAATAATCACACAAGGTTCAAATATCACTGATGGAAAATATATAGCTGCAATAATGTATTGTTTGCAGCTGCCAAGACATGCAAATTAGCTTCCACATTTATAGACAGATCTTCATCTGACAAGGAAAGTGACACCTGTTTCCTGGCCAGTGGTAGCGATGAACCCAACAAGTGGGCAGTAGTGATATGTGAGTAAAGAAGGGAAATGGGTCCCTGATGATCTTGACTCCATCACACCACAGTCAGAGGGTAGGTAGAAATAATATAATAATACGAAATTCCTATACAGGGCATGTCTCAACTGCAAGTATTTATAAAATGCAGCATAGGGTAAGGCCTCATGCACACGACCGTATTTTTTTGCGGTCCGCAATAACGGGTTCTGTTTTTCCGTGATCCGTGACCGTTTTTTCGTCCGTGGGTCCTCCTTGATTTTTGGAGGATCCACGGACATGAAAAAAAAGTCGTTTTGGTGTCCGCCTGGCCGTGCGGAGCCAAACGGATCCGTCCTGAATTACAATGCAAGTCAATGGGGTTTGACGTTGACACAATATGGTGCAATTTCAAACGGATCCGTCCCCCATTGACTTTCAATGTAAAGTCAGGAGTTAATATACCATAGGATCGGAGTTTTCTCCAATCCGATGGTATATTTTAACTTGAAGCGTCCCCATCACCATGGGAACGCCTCTATGTTAGAATATACCGTCGGATTTGAGTTACATCGTGAAACTCAAATCCGTCAGTATATTCTAACACAGAGGCGTTCCCATGGTGATGGGGATGCTTCAGGTTAGAATATACTAAAAGAACTGTGTACATGACTGCCCCCTGCTGCCTGGCAGGTGCTGCCAGGCAGCAGGGGGCAGCCCCCCCCCCTGTAGTTAACACATTGGTGGCCAGTAAGGCCGGCCCCCCCCCTCCCTCCCCTGTAGTTAACTCATTGGTGGCCAGTGGGCCCCCCTCCCTCCCCTGTAGTTAACTCATTGGTGGCCAGTGCGGCCGGCCCCCCTCCCTCCCCTGTAGTTAACTCGTTGGTGGCCAATGTGTTAACTACAGGGGGGGGGGGAACTGCCCCCTGCTGCCTGGCAGCACCTGCCAGGCAGCAGGGGGCAGTCATGTACACAGTTCTTTTAGTATATTCTAACCTGAAGCGTCCCCATCACCATGGGAACGCCTCTGTGTTAGAATATACTGTCGGTTGTGATTTTCACGAAGTGAAAACTCAGCTATGAAAAAGCTTTTATGCAGACGGATCTTCGGATCCGTCTGTATAAAAACTAACCTACGGCCACGGATCACGGACACGGATGCCAATCTTGTGTGCATCCGTGTTCTTTCACGGACCCATTGACTTGAATGGGTCCGTGAACCGTTGTCCGTCAAAAAAATAGGACAGGTCATATTTTTTTGACGGACAGGATACACGGATCACGGACTCGGCTGCAAAACGGTGCATTTTCCGATTTTTCCACGGATCCATTGAAAAAAGGAAAACGGCCACGGATGCACACAACGGTCGTGTGCATGAGGCCTTAATCATATCCCAGTATAATCTCAAATGAGCTCAACATATTTGAATCATAAATTTGCTCTAGATTGGATACCCCATATTTAGGGATGAGCGAACCCGAACTGTATAGTGTTCGGTGTTCGGCGCTTTCTTGGTGCTTTTTGAAAGGCTGCTAAGCAGCCAATCAACAAGCGTCATACTACTTGCCCCAAGAGGCCATCACAGACTTGCCTACTATTGGCATGGCTGTGATTGGCCATTGCAGCATGTGACTGTCACGACTGTGACTGATCCAGACAGGTCTGGGAGGAGAAGGTCGCAGCGACTTGCTACTCGCGATAGCTTGTGAGTTTGCTCCGTGGTTCAGGGTATGTCATCTGGGTTTTGCCTTGTGAACCTTTTTGTCCTGACTGGGAGTTTGTAGGCATCCTTCTCAGGTGAGTCCTGTCTGCCACTCTCAGCTACTATAGTAGTTTCACTTTTACTTGCAGTCATTGCCAGATATAGTCCTTACTTCCAGTTCTATTCTGACCTTTGAAGGAGATCGTTTGATGGTGTTGCTGTGGAGCTCTTGTCCGGCGTGGACTGTCGTGATTGGGATCGCCTTCTCTGCTCGTGACTGGATAAGTCTATCTCTGATATAGTTTGTTTGTTGCTGTCTTCCCCTGCTGTTCTCCTAGACATGAGTGATGGTGACTAGTGCTCCCATCGGCCTTTCCCCAGTCCAGTCTTGTTAGGGTGACTGAGTGTTTAGGCATCCTGCTCGCCGCACGGGTTCACACCCAGTCTAGGGTATCAGGGCAGACAGGTGCCAGCTTAGGGTTAGTCAGGGGTGGCCATACTATTCCCATCCTTAGATAAGGGTCCCCCTTCCCCTCCGTCTGGTGCGACACGACTGCTGCTGGGGTAGCGGTCGTGACAGTGACCCAGCCTCTATATAAGCTTGGGTCATGTAGCGCTGCACGTCACTCTGCTGATTCAAGCATAGGGAGAGGTTGCTGCTGCGACGTTAGGGCGAGATTAGGCAGATTAACTCCTCCAAAAGACTTAATTCAGTGATCGATCTCCAGCTGTGGATCATTGAAGTGCTGATATTGAATTGCTCACTTTTTTTAGGCTGCCCAGAGCGTTTTTATATCACTTTTTTCTGGGGTGATCGGTGGCCATTTTGTGGCTTGTGGTGCGCCAGCACAAGCTACCACCAAATGCATTTAACCATCAATAGTGTGGTTATTTTTTGCTATATCCTACATCAGGTGCAGGCTGAGCCTGTGTCACCCAAGTGCATTTAACCATCAACAGTGTGGTTATTTTTTGGCCATATACTACATCAGGTGCAAGCTGAGCCTGTGTCACCCAAGTGCATTTAACCATCAATAGTGTGGTTATTTTTTGGCCATATACTACATCAGGGGCAAGTTGAGCCTGTCACCCAGCGCCTAAAAAATAGGCCTGACATTTCTATTCCTCCAAATCAGTACAGTTTTAGCTGGTCAAGTTATATTTAGTGACCGTAAAAGCACAGTTTTTGTTCTGGGTTGAAAAACTATTTCCAAATTTGCCATTCTCAAAATTAGTAGTTTCTGCTATATCAGGCCTACTTTAAATCTATCCCAAAAAGGATATCTTAGATTCAAGGTGCTGATAGTGTCATTCTGAAAAACTTAACACACACGCTACAGTGCAGATACAAGTCTAATTCTGTGATTAAAGGTATATCTGTCACACAGCGCGTAAAAAATAGGCCTCACATTTATATTCAACCAAATCTGTCATTACTTGTGTGCCTGTATTAGTGTAATACCTAAATAGATAGCCAGACAGTGTTAGGTGTCTCTAAAAAAAGGCCTGAATTTTAATTCAATACATTGGCCCGAATAATATTTTTCTTTTTGTGGTGAACGGTAACAATGAGGAAAACAACTAGTAAGGGACACAGACGTGGACATGGTCGTGGTGGTGTTAGTGGACCCTCTGGTGCTGGGAGAGGACGTGGCCGTTCTGCCACAGCCACACGTCCTAGTGTACCAACTACCTCAGGTCCCAGTAGCCGCCAGAATTTACAGGGATATTTGGTGGGGCCCAATGCCGTTCTAAGGATGGTAAGGCCTGAGCAGGTACAGGCATTAGTCAATTGGGTGGCCGACAGTGCATCCAGCACGTTCACATTATCTCCCACCCAGTCTTCTGCAGAAAGCGCACAGATGGCGCATGAAAACCAAGCCCATCAGTCTGTCACATCATCCCCATGCATATCAGGGAAACTGTCTGAGCCTCAAGTTATGCAGCAGTCTCTTATGCTGTTTGAAGACTCTGCTGCCAGAGTTTCCCAAGGGCATCCACCTAGCCCTTCCCCAGGGGTGGAAGAGATAGAATGCACTAACGCACAACCACTTATGTTTCCTGATGATGAGGACATGGGAATACCACCTCAGCACGTCTCTGATGATGACGAAACACAGGTGCCAACTGCTGCGTCTTTCTGCAGTGTGCAGACTGAACAGGAGGTCAGAGATCAAGACTGGGTGGAAGACAATGCAGGGGACGATGAGGTCCTAGACCCCACATGGAATGAAGGTCGTGCCACGGACTTTCACAGTTTGGAGGAAGAGGCAGTGGTGAGACCGAGCCAACAGCGTAGCAAAAGACAAAGAGGGAGCAGTGGGCAGAATCAGAACACCCGCCGCCAAGAGACTCCGCCTGCTACTGACCGCCGCCATCTGGGACCGAGCACCCCAAAGGCAGCTTCAAGGAGTTCCCTGGCATGGCACTTCTTTAAACAATGTGCTGACGACAAGACCCGAGTGGTTTGCATGCTGTGCCATCAGAGCCTGAAGTGAGGCATTAACGTTCTGAACCTTAGCACAACCTGCATGACCAGGCACCTGCATGCAAAGCATGAACTGCAGTGGAGTAAACACCTTAAAAACAAAGAAGTCACTCAGGCTCCCCCTGCTACCTCTTCTGCTGCTGCCGCCGCCTCCGCCTCTGGAGGAACGTTGGCACCTGCCGCCCAGCAAACATGGGATGTACCACCAACACCACCACCTGCGTCACCAAGCATCTCAACCATGTCACACGGCAGCGTTCAGCTCTCCATCTCACAAACATTTGAGAGAAAGCGTAAATTCCCACCTAGCCACCCTCGATCCCTGGCCCTGAATGCCAGCATTTCTAAACTACTGGCCTATGAAATGCTGTCATTTAGGCTGGTGGACACAGACAGCTTCAAACAGCTCATGTCGCTTGCTGTCCCACAGTATGTTGTTCCCAGCCGGCACTACTTCTCCAAGAGAGCCGTGCCTTCCCTGCACAACCAAGTGTCCGATAAAATCAAGTGTGCACTGCGCAACGCCATCTGTGACAAGGTCCACCTAACCACAGATACGTGGACCAGTAAGCACGGCCAGGGACGCTATATCTCCCTAACTGCACACTGGGTAAATGTAGTGGCGGCTAGGCCCCAGGCGGAGAGCTGTTTGGCGCACGTCCTTCCGCCGCCAAGGATCGCAGGGCAACATTCTTTGCCTCCTGTCTCCTCCTCCTGTCTCCTCCTCAGCTTCCTCCTCCTCTTCTTCCACCTGCTCATCCAGTCAGCCACACACCTTCACCACCAACTTCAGCACAGCCCGGGGTAAACGTCAGCAGGCCGTTCTGAAACTCATATGTTTGGGGGACAGGCCCCACACCGCACAGGAGTTGTGGCGGGGTATAGAGCAACAGACCGACGAGTGGTTGCTGCCGGTGAGCCTCAAGCCCGACCTGGTGGTGTGCGATAATGGGCGAAATCTCGTTGCAGCTCTGGGACTAGCCGGTTTGACGCACATCCCTTGCCTGGCGCATGTGCTGAATTTGGTGGTGCAGAAGTTCATTCGCAACTACCCCGACATGTCAGAGCTGCTGCATAAAGTGCGGGCTGTCTGTTCGCGCTTCCGGTGTTCACACCCTGCTGCTGCACGCCTGTCTCCGCTACAACGTAACTTCGGCCTTCCCGCTCACCACCTCATATGCAATGTGCCCACCAGGTGGAACTCCACCTTGCACATGCTGGACAGACTGTGCGAGCAGCAGCAGGCCATAGTGGAGTTTCAGCTGCAGCACGCACGGGTCAGTCGCACTGCGGAACAGCACCACTTCACCACCAATGACTGGGCCTCCATGCGAGACCTGTGTGCCCTGTTGCGCTGTTTCGAGTACTCCACCAACATGGCCAGTGGCGATGACGCCGTTATCAGCGTTACAATACCACTTCTATGTCTCCTTGAGAAAACACTTAGGGCGATGATGGAAGATGAGGTGGCCCAGGAGGAAGAGGAGGAAGAGGGGTCATTTTTAGCACTTTCAGGCTAGTCTCTTCGAAGTGACTCAGAGGGAGGTTTTTTGCAACACCAGAGGCCAGGTACAAATGTGGCCAGACAGGGCCCACTACTGGAGGATGAGGATGAGGAGGAGGTGGAGGAGGATGAGGATGAAGCATGTTCACAGCGGGGTGGCACCCAAAGCAGCTCGGGCCCATCACTGGTGCGTGGCTGGGGGGAAACACAGGACTATGACGATACGCCTCCCACAGAGGACAGCTTGTCCTTACCTCTGGGCAGCCTGGCACACATGAGCGACTACATGCTGCAGTGCCTGCGCAACGACAGCAGAGTTGCCCACATTTGAACGTGTGCGGACTACTGGGTTGCCACCCTGCTGGATCCCCGGTACAAAGACAATGTGCCCACCTTACTTCCTACACTGGAGCGTGATAGGAAGATGCCCGAGTACAAGCGCACGTTTGTAGACGCGCTACTGAGAGCATTCCAAAATGTCACAGGGGAACCAGTGGAAGCCAAAGGCGAAGGCAGAGGAGGAGCAAGAGGTCGCCAACGCAGCTGTGTCACGGCCAGCTCCTCTGAGGGCAGGGTTAGCATGGCAGAGATGTGGAAAAGTTTTGTCACCACGCCACAGCTAACTGCACCACCACCTGATACGGAACGTGTTAGCAGGAGGCAACATTTCACTAACATGGTGGAACAGTACCTGTGCACACCCCTCCACGTACTGACTGATGGTTCGGCCCCATTCAACTTCTGGGTCTCCAAATTGTCCACGTGGCCAGAGCTAGCCTTTTATGCCTTGGAGGTGCTGGCCTGCCCAGTGGCCAGCGTTTTGTCTGAACGTGTATTCAGCACGGCAGGGGGCGTCATTACAGACAAACGCAGCCGCCTGTCTACAGCCAATGTGGACAAGCTGACGTTCATAAAAATGAACCAGGCATGGATCCACACAGGACCTGTCCATCCCTTGTGCAGATTAGACATTAACTACCTCCCCTTAACAATATATTATTGTACTCCAGGGCACTTCCTCATTCAATCCTATTTATATTTTCATTTTACCATTATATTGCGGGGAAACCCAAAGTTGAATGAACCTCTCCTCTGTCTGGGTGCCGGGGCCTAAATGTGTGACAGTGGCCTGTTCCAGTGGTGGGTGACGTGAAGCCTGATTCTCTGCTATGACATGAAGACTGATTCTGTGCTGACATGAAGCCAGATTCTCTGTTACGGGACCTCTCTCCTCTGCCTGGGTGCCGGGGCCTAAATATGTGACAGTGGCCTGTTCCAGTGGTGGGTGACGTGAAGCCTGATTCTCTGCTATGACATGAAGACTGATTCTCTGCTGACATGAAGCCTGAATCTCTGTTATGGGACCTCTCTCCTCTGCCTGGGCCTAAATATGTGACAGTGGCCTGTTCCAGTGGTGGGTGACGTGAAGCCTGATTCTCTGCTATGACATGAAGACTGATTCTGTGCTGACATGAAGCCAGATTCTCTGTTACGGGACCTCTCTCCTCTGTCTGGGTGCCAGGGCCTAAATGTGTGACAGTGGCCTGTTCCAGTGGTGGGTGACGTGAAGCCTGATTCTCTGCTATGACATGAAGACTGATTCTGTGCTGACATGAAGCCAGATTCTCTGTTACGGGACCTCTCTCCTCTGTCTGGGTGCCTGGGCCTAAATATGTGACAGTGGCCTGTTCCAGTGGTGGGTGACGTGAATCCTGATTCTCTGCTATGACATGAATACTTATTCTCTGCTGACATGAAGCCTGAATCTCTGTTATGGGACCTCTCTCCTCTGCCTGGGCCTAAATATGTGACAGTGGCCTGTTCCAGTGGTGGGTGACGTGAAGCCTGATTCTCTGCTATGACATGAAGACTGATTCTCTGCTGACATGAAGTCTGAATCTCTGTTATGGGACCTCTCTCCTCTGCCTGGGTGCCTGGGCCTAAATATGTGACAGTGGCCTGTTCCAGTGGTAGGTGACGTGAAGCCTGATTCTCTGCTATGACATGAAGACTGATTCTGTGCTGACATGAAGCCAGATTCTCTGTTACGGGACCTCTCTCCTCTGTCTGGGTGCCTGGGCCTAAATATGTGACAGTGGCCTGTTCCAGTGGTGGGTGACGTGAAGCCTGATTCTCTGCTATGACATGAAGACTGATTCTCTGCTGACATGAAGCCTGAATCTCTGTTATGGGACCTCTCTCCTCTGCCTGGGTGCCTGGGCCTAAATATGTGACAGTGGCCTGTTCCAGTGGTGGGTGACGTGAAGCCTGATTCTCTGCTATGACATGAAGACTGATTCTGTGCTGACATGAAGCCAGATTCTCTGTTACGGGACCTCTCTCCTCTGTCTGGGTGCCAGGGCCTAAATGTGTGACAGTGGCCTGTTCCAGTGGTGGGTGACGTGAAGCCTGATTCTCTGCTATGACATGAAGACTGATTCTGTGCTGACATGAAGCCAGATTCTCTGTTACGGGACCTCTCTCCTCTGTCTGGGTGCCTGGGCCTAAATATGTGACAGTGGCCTGTTCCAGTGGTGGGTGACGTGAATCCTGATTCTCTGCTATGACATGAAGACTTATTCTCTGCTGACATGAAGCCTGAATCTCTGTTATGGGACCTCTCTCCTCTGCCTGGGTGCCTGGGCCTAAATATGTGACAGTGGCCTGTTCCAGTGGTGGGTGACGTGAAGCCTGATTCTCTGCTATGACATGCAGACTGATTCTCTGCTGACATGAAGCCAGATTCTCTGTTACGGGACCTCTCTCCTCTGCCTGGGTGCCTGGGCCTAAATATCTGACAATGGACTGTTCCAGTGTTGGGTGACGTAAAGCCTGATTCTCTGCTATGACATGCAGACTGATTCTCTGCTGACATGAAGCCAGATTCTCTGTTACGGGACCTCTCTCCTCTGTCTGGGTGCCTGGGCCTAAATATGTGACAGTGGCCTGTTCCAGTGGTGGGTGACGTGAAGCCTGATTCTCTGCTGACATGAAGCCTGAATCTCTGTTATGGGACCTCTCTCCTCTGCCTGGGTGCCTGGGCCTAAATATGTGACAGTGGCCTGTTCCAGTGGTGGGTGACGTGAAGCCTGATTCTCTGCTATGACATGAAGACTGATTCTCTGCTGACACGAAGCCTGAATCTCTGTTATGGGACCTCTCTCCTCTGCCTGGGTGCCTGGGCCTAAATATGTGACAGTGGCCTGTTCCAGTGGTGGGTGACGTGAAGCCTGATTCTCTGCTGACATGAAGCCTGAATCTCTGTTATGGGACCTCTCTCCTCTGCCTGGGTGCCTGGGCCTAAATATGTGACAGTGGCCTGTTCCAGTGGTGGGTGACTTGAAGCCTGATTCTCTGCTATGACATGCAGACTGATTCTCTGCTGACATGAAGCCAGATTCTCTGTTACGGGACCTCTCTCCTCTGCCTGGGTGCCTGGGCCTAAATATCTGACAATGGACTGTTCCAGTGTTGGGTGACGTAAAGCCTGATTCTCTGCTATGACATGCAGACTGATTCTCTGCTGACATGAAGCCAGATTCTCTGTTACGGGACCTCTCTCCTCTGCCTGGGTGCCGGGGCCTAAATATATGACAATGGACTGTTACAGTGGTGGGTGACGTGAAGCCAGATTCTCTGCTGACGTGAAGCCAGATTCTCTGCTATGGGACCTCTCTCCAATTGATATTGGTTTATTTTTATATATTTTATTTTTATTTTAATTCATTTCCCTATCCACATTTGTTTGCAGGGGATTTACCTACATGTTGCTGCCTTTTGCAGCCCTCTAGCTCTTTCCTGGGCTGTTTTACAGCCTTTTTAGTGCCGAAAAGTTCGGGTCCCCATTGACTTCAATGGGGTTCGGGACGAAGTTCGGGTCGGGTTCGGATCCCGAACCCGAACATTTCCGGGAAGTTCGGCCGAACTTCTCGAACCCGAACATCCAGGTGTTCGCTTAACTCTACCCATATTCCATCCAAAATTAGGAATCATGAGAATTCAATAACTCATGGACAACAATAATGGAGTATCTGCCATCAAGTATTGGGATTTGGTGACAGACTTTGCCTACTGCCACACCTGCCAAGCCAACTTGTGCGACAGCAGCATGAGAGGTGGAAGCACCATTGAGTGTTCCAGAATTGGCCATATAGAAGGCATTCAGAAAATCTACAGGCCCTTTTACCTTTTTTTTTTTACATTTTGTTATGTTGTGGATTAGGGATAAAATAAAATAAAAGAGTTTCCCCCATCAACCTGCACAAAATACTCCATAATGAGAAAGTGAAAACAGAATATCAGAAATGTTTGCACATTTATTAAAAAGGAAAAACTAAATTCCCATGGACATAAGTATTTAGACCCTTTGCTTTGACACTTGACATTTAGCTCTGAATGCCTCACGTTTCTCTAAGTGCCACCTATGGTAAATTCAGTTGATTGGACATGATTTGGTAAGACACACCACTGTCTATATCAGGGCTCAAAGCTGACAATGCATATCATAGCAAAAACCAAGCCGTGAGGAGGAAAGAACTGCCTGTACAGCTCAGAGACAGGATTGTGTGGAGGCAAAGATCATGAGAAGGGCACAAAAAATTTCTGCTTCACTAAAAGTTAACAACAGCACAGTGGCCTCCATTGTTCTTAAATGGAAGAAGTTTGGAACAACCAGGACTCTTCATATAGCGTGTCGCCTCACCAAACTGAGTAATTAGGGGAGAACAGCCTTGGTAAGAGAGATGACCAAGAACCCAATGGTCACTCTGGTTGAGCTCCAAACATCAGGTGTGCAGATGGGAGAAACTTCCAGAATGTTAACCATCATGCAGCACTACAACAATCTGGGCTTTATGGCTGAGTCGTCAGAAAAAATTATGATTACTCAACGGTAATTTGATTTTCCAGAGCCCACGACAGCACCACGAGAGATAGAGGAACCACCCGCAAAGACAGCAAACCTTCAGAATAAAAGGGCGGAAACTCTCCTCCCAATTCAGTGTGATATCCAAGCAACGGAGGAAGTCAGCCCATTTAATTTTTAGATGACCGACAATATTTTTCAACTTAATACATAAATGATATATTTTTTTTTTTGCTACACCCATGTGAGAATAGGAGAATAGAATAGCTCAGAAGGGATGGAAAATAAGGGTGAGTAATCATCAGAGGAAAATTGAGGGTGGGAGAGCTGAGAGAAGTACCTTTTTCCCAAAGGAAGACCCAAAAGAGGAAGAGATCAAATCAAGCTGATAGAGATGTCCCTAACTATTTGCCGGCAAACAGTTCCCGGCGAACATCGCTTGTTCGTGTTCGCCGCGGCGGGCGAACATATGCGATGTTCGGTCCGCCCCTTATACGTCATCATTGAGCAAACTTTGACCCTGTGCCTCACAGTCAGCAGACACATTCCAGCCAATCAGCATACCCTCCCTTCCAGACCCTCCCACCTCCTATCAAAAAGTAAGGACAGCATCCATCTTAGATTCATTCTGAAGCTACAGTGTTAGTGAGAGCAGGGAGAGTGCTGCTGCTGCTGAATTAATAGGGAAATAGTTAGCTAGGCCAGTGTTCTGTGTCCACTCCAGTCCTCAAAGACTCATCTGATCTGCTGTAAGGACAGTGTCCTGACAGCACCCCAAAAAGCCTTTTATTAGGGCTAGTACATCAGTCTGCTTTTTTTTTATTTTATATATATATATTGCAGTTGCCTGCCAGTGTGTGTCAGGGCCACAGAGTGTACTGTGCCCACTGCCCACCACCCATATCGGGTGGCACAGTAGCTTGCAGATAAAAAAGTAATACAATTTTGTATCTGTAATATAATTGCAGTTGCCTGCCAGTGTGTGTCAGACCCACAGAGTGTACTGTGCCCACTGCCAGTGCCCACCACTCATATCTGGTGGCACAGTAGCTTGCAGATAAAAAAGTAATACAATTTTTTCTCTGTAATATTATTGCAGTTGCCTGATAGTGTGTGTCAGGCCCACAGAGTGTACTGTGCCCACTGCCAGTAGCTTGCAGATAAAAAAGTAATAACATTCTTTCTCTGTAATATAATTGCAGTTGCCTGCCAGTGTGTGTCAGGCCCACAGAGTGTACTGTGCCCACTGCCAGTGCCCACCACTCATATCTGGTGGCACAGTAGCTTGCAGATAAAAAAGTAATATTTTTTTTTCTCTGTAATATAATTGCAGTTGCCTGCCAGTGTGTGTCAGGCCCACAGAGTGTACTGTGCCCACTGCCAGTGCCCACCACTCATATCTGGTGGCACAGTAGCTTGCAGATAAAAAAGTAATACAATTTTTTCTCTGTAATATAATTGCAGTTGCCTGCCAGTGTGTGTCAGGCCCACAGACTGTACTGTGCCCACAGTACCTTGCACGCATAGTACCACTAATCTAAAAAAAAAATGACAGGCAGAGGCAGGCCACCCCACAGGGGCCATCGTGGTCGTGGTGCTGTGATTTCCTTTGGCCCTAGAATAGTGCCCAGAGTTCAGAGGCCACGTACCCTGAACTCGAAAAGTTCTGAGGACATAGTTGACTGGCTAACACAGGACACCCAATCTTCTACAGCTTCCGCTCGGAACCTTGATGCACCATCCTCCTCCAGCTCAGCTTCGGGCACCTCTCAAGTTACCACTCGCCCGCCTGCCGCCACCACCAACACTAGCACCACAGCCGCTTCACTTGATCTGTCAGAGGAGTTATTTACACATCAGTTGGAAGAAATGAGTGATGCGCAACCATTATTGCCAGAGGATGTAGATAACAGGGATATATCTCAGTCAGGCAACATGATGTTGTACCCGCTGCTGCTTCCTTTGCTGAGTTGTCAGATACAAGTGAAGCGGTTGATGATGACGATGTGTCCGTGGATGTCACGTGGGTGCCCACTCGAAGAGAAGAAGAACAAGGGGAAAGTTCAGATGGGGAGACAGAGAGGAGGAGGAGACGAGTTGGAAGCAGGGGGAGGTCGTCGCAAGGAGCTAGTAGCACAGTCAGACAGCATGTATCGGCACCCAGGGTCAGCCAGACAGCACGCCAATCAACGCATGCTGTTGCCACCACCAGAATGCCGTCATTGCAAAGCTCAGCAGTGTGACATTTTTTTTGTGTGTCTGCCTCTGATAACAGCGATGCCATTTGCAACCTGTGCCAAAAGAAACTGAGTCGTGGGAAGTCCAACACCCACCTAGGTACAACTGCTTTGCGAAGGCACATGATCTCACACCTATGGGATCAACACATGATGAGTACAAGCAGCACACAAACTCAATGCCACCATCCTCCTCCTGGTCCAGCATCTTCAGCCAGGTCAACCACTGCTGTCCTCCTTGCTCCCTCTCAACCACCCGCCACTCCGCCTCTCACCTTCAGCAGTTCCTGCTCATCTGCCCACAGTCAGGTGTCTGTCAAGGATATGTTTGAGCGCAAGAAGCCAATGTCACAGAGTCACCCCCTTGCCCGGCGTCTGACAGCTGGCTTGTCATAACTCTTAGCCCGCCAGCTTTTACCATACAAGCTGGTGGAGTCTGAGGCCTTCAAAAAATTTGTAGCTATTGGGACACCGCAGTGGAAGGTACCCGGCCAAATTATTTTTTCACAAAAGGCAATCCCCAACCTGTACTCTATTGTGGAAAAGGAAGTCATGGCATGTCTGGCACACAGTGTTGGGGCAAGGGTCCATCTGACCACTGATACCTGGTCTGCAAAGCACGGTCATGGCAGGTATATCACGTACACTGCGCATTGGGTAAACCTGCTGACGGCTGCCAAGCATGGAATGCATGGCTCTGCAGAGGAGTTGGTGACACCGCCACGACTTGCAGGCAGGCCTGCTGCCACCTCCTCTACTCCTCCTACTCCATCCTCTTCGCTAACCTCCCCGACTGAGTCCTCTTCTGCTGCTGCGTCTTGCTCCACATCAACTGCACCCCCCCCCAGCTCCCCAGGGGCTATTCCACATCCCGGATACGACAGTGTCACACCGTCTTGGGGTTGACTTGCCTGAAAGCAGAGAGTTACACTGGACCAGCACTCCTGTCCGCCCTGAACGCACAGGTGGATCAGTGGCTGACCCCGCACCAACTGGAGATTGGCAAAGTGGTGTGTGACAACGGAAGCAATTTGTTTGCGGCATTGAATTTGGGCAAGTTGACACATGTGCCGTGCATGGCACATGTGTTGAATATGATCGTACAACGCTTTGTGCATAAGTACCCAGGCTTACAGGACGTCCTCAAGCAGGCCAGGAAGGTGTGTGGCCATTTCAGGCGTTCCTACACGGCCATGGCGCACTTTTCCGATATTCAGCGGCGAAACAACATGACAGTGAGGTGCTTGATTTGCGACAGCCCGACACGTTGGAATTCAACACTCCTAATGTTCGACTGCCTGCTCCAACAAGAAAAAGCCATCAACGAGTATTTGTATGACCGGGGTGCAAGGACAGCCTCTGCAGAGCTGGTTATTTTTTGCCACGTTACTGGACGCTCATGCGCAATGCCTGTAGGCTCATGCGTCCTTTTGAGGAGGTGACAAACTTAGTCAGTCCCACCGAAGTCACCATCAGCGACATCATCCCATTTGTTTTCTTCCTGGAGCGTGCCCTGCGAAGAGTGCTGGATCAGGCCGTAGATGAACGTGAAGAGGAAGAGTTGTGGTCACCATCACCACCAGAAACAGCCTTATCAGCATCGCTTGCTGGACCTGCGGCAACGCTGGAAGAGGAGTCTGAGGAAGAGGAGTCAGAGGAGGAATGTGGCTTTGAGGAGGAGGAAGACCAACCACAGCAGGCATCCCAGGGTGCTCGCTGTCACCTATCTGGTACCCGTGGTGTTGTACATGGCTGGGGGGAAGAACAGACCTTCAATGAGATCACTGAGGACGAGGAACGGGACATGAGTAGCTCGGCATCCAACCTTGTGCAAATGGGGTCTTTTATGCGGTCATGCCTGTTGAGGGACCCTCGTAAAAAAAGGCTGAAGGAGAACGACCTGTACTGGGTGGCCACGCTACTAGACCCCCAGTATAAGCAGAAAGTGGCTGAAATGTTACCGAATTACCGGAAGTCAGAAAAGATGCAGCAGTTCCAAAACAAGTTAAAAAGTATGCTTTAACACAGTGTATAAGGGTGATGTCACAACACAACAGGAATCTAACAGGGGAAAAGGTGAAAGTAATACTCCTCCTACCACGACCACGCTGGTAAGGACAGGACGCTTTACAGACGTGTTGTTGATGGAGAGCTTTTTAAGTCCTACGCATCGCCACAGCCCTTCAGGGTCCACCCTCAGAGAATGACTCGACCGACAGGTAGCAGACTACCTCGCCTTAACTGCAGATATCGACACTCTGAGGGGAGATAAACCCCTTGACTACTGGGTGTGCAGGCTTGACCTGTGGCCTGAGCTATCCCAATTTGCGATAGAACTTCTGGCCTGCCCCGCTTCAAGTGTCCTGTCAGAAAGGACCTTCAGCGCAGCAGGAGGTATTGTCACTGAGAAGAGAAGTCACCTAGGTCAAAAAAAGTCTAGATTACCTCACCTTTATTAAGATGAATGAGGCATGGATCCCGAAGGGACTGACAGTGGGGGATGCATTTGACTAAAAAAGGCCTGATGAGATGCCTTGGGCTAAAAATGGTCCACATGCTGCTGTATTTAATCTCTGCATGCCGGATGACTTGCGTGACTTCTCCGCCACCAACTAGGGTTCAAGCCGCAATGTTTTAGTGCACTTTCTGCATGGAAAACATAAATTTTTACAGCAGCGGCTGCAACAATACCTAATTTTTCAGGCATGTGTACATGCCTAATTTTTCTGGCCTCTGGTGCTGCACTGTGGCTGCAAAAAACAAAACAAAAAAAAGGCACATACATGTGTCAATTCCCCTTCGTGATCGTTACCTTGTTGTGGTGAAGGGGCTTGCGTATCACAATGAAGCGATCACCTCTATGAGTGTGTTGGCAATGGCAATGTTGGCACAGCCCAGATGATAAGGTCGTTGCTTCATTGTGAACAGACCAAAAGCGATCGGCTGGATAATTTTGCATAGAAAAAACATTAATTTTCTTTGTGATCATCTAAGGTGATTATTAAAGCCTACTAGGCCAACAATGGGCGCACACTGCAGAATCATTGTTTTCTGGGTCACTTAACTGTCACTGAACTACCTCAGCACGACCATAGGCTTTGAAAAAACGCCATCGCCTGCAATCTCCCAAACGTGCGCACGAGCACAGTCATCACTACACCAAGATTGACGCATAGAGGAATAAAATTTATGTCATGAGTGTGTCAACTATTGACAATTCTTTGTGGTTGTCTAAAATCTATTCGATACACGTCCCCTGATAGGGGACGTAACAGGGATTAAACTGATAAGAATAGTACTACTTAACACACCATGTGCCTGTCATATAGGGTGGCACAGTACATTGCACGCCGCACGCGCAGTGCCCCAAATTGGAAGTAAGAGGACCAAACAAGCATCTTTTTCCATCTCCCGGTTCCTAAAATCTATTCCATACACCGGCCCCTGATAAGGGACGTAACAGGGATTAAACTGATAGGAATAGTACTACTTAACCCCTTAAGGACGTAGGGCGTACCGGTACGCCCTATTTCCTGAGTTCTTAAGGACTCAGGGTGTACCGGTAAGTCCTAACTTTAAATAGATATTCCGGCGCCGCGGGGGTTAATCGCAACGGGATGCCGGCTGAAATCATTCAGCCGGCATCCTGTCACAACCTGTCATGTGACCCCCCCCCCCCCCTTGAAAATTCCTTGGCGTCTAGTGGTTATACCAGGGTGTCAGCACATTGCTGACACCCTGGTATAAACGGCTGACATCTGTGCACATGTCAGCCGTTTAACCCTTTCCATACCGCGGTCCGTACGGACCGCTGTATGGAAAAGGTTAACTGTCATCGGTCAGGGAGCTCCCTCCCTCTCCCATCGGGGGGCTGCTGTGCCTTTGCAGCCCCCCGATGGAGAGAGCCCCCCGACAGCCCCCTGCTCACCCTTCCCCGTCTGCGAAGTTGTGGTAGACGGGGAGGTTCCCATGGCAACAGGACGCCTTCTCAGGCGTCCTGCTGTCCATGGTGCTTAACAGATCTATGCTAAAAGCATAGATCTGTTCAGTGTAAGTAAAATACAGTACAGAACCCTATATGGTGTACTGTACTGTATTATACAGACATCAGACCCACTGTATCTTCAAGAACCAAGTGGGTCTGGGTAAAAAAAATGCAAAAAAAAGTGAAAAAAGTTAAGAAAAAAAAAAACACATTTATCACTGAATAAAAATTAAAAAAATAAAATACACTACACATATTAGGTATCACCGCGTCCGTAACGACCTGACCTATAAAACGGTCATGTTACTTTCCCCGCAAGGTGAACGCCATAAAAATAAAAAATTAAAACTATGAGAAAATTGAAATTTTGCCCACCTTACTTCCCAAAAATGTTAATTAAAGTGATCAAAAAAGTCGCATGTACACCAAAATTGTAACAATCAAACCGTCATCTCATCCCACAAAAATCATACCATACCCTCGCCGAAAAACTGAAAAAACTATGGCTCTTAGACTATGGAAACACTAAAACATGATTTTTTTTGGTTTCAAAAATGAAATCATTGTGTAAAACTTACATAAATAAAAATAAAGTATGCATATTTGGTATCGCCGCGTCCGTATCGACCGGCTCTATAAAAATATCACATGACCTAACCCCTCAGGTGACCACAGTAAAAAATAAAAATAAAAAGGTGTAAAAAAAGCAATTTTTTGTCATCTTACGTCACAAAAAGTGTAATAGCAAGCGATCAAAAAGTCATATGCACCCCAAAATAGTGCCAATCAAACCGTCATCTCATCCCGCAAAAAATGAGACCCTACTTAAGATAATCGCCCAAAAACTGAAAAAACTATGGCTCTTAGACTATGGAGACACTAAAACATTTTTTTGGTTTTAAAAATGAAGTCATTGTATAAATCTTACATAAATAAAAAAAATTGGATACATATTAGGTATCACCGCGTCCGTGACAACCTGCTCTATAAAAATACCACATGATCTAACCTGTCAGATGAATGTTGTAAATAAAATAAAAAAAAGCTATTTCTTGTTACCTTGCCGCACTAAAAGTGTAATATAGAGCAACCGAAAATCATATGTACCCTAAACTAGTACCAACAAAACTGCCACCCTATCCCGTAGTTTCTAAAATGGGGTCACTTTTTTGGAGTTTCTACTCTAGGGGTGCATCAGGGGAGCTTCAAATGGGACATGGTGTCAAAAAAAAAAGTCCAGCAAAATCTGCCTTCCAAAAACCGTATGGCATTCCTTTCCTTATGCGCCCTGCCGTGTGCCCGTACAGCAGTTTACGACCACATATGGGGTGTTTCTGTAAACTACAGGATTATAACCATAAATAATGAGTTTTGTTTGGCTGTTAACCCTTGCTTTGTAACTGGAAAAAATATATTAAAATGGAAAATCTGCCAAAAAAGTGAAATTTTGAAATTGTATCTCTATTTTCCATTAAATCTTGTGCAACACCTAAAGGGTTACCAAAGTTTGTAAAATCAGTTTTGAATACCTTGAGGGGTGTAGTTTCTTAGATGGGGTCACTTTTATGGAGTTTCTACTCTAGGGGTGCATCAGGGGGGCTTCAAATGGGACATGGTGTCAAAAAACCAGTCCAGCAAAGTCTGGCTTCCAAAAACCTTACGGCGCACCTTTCACTCTACGCCCCGCTGTGTGGCCGTACAGTAGTTTACGGACACATATGGGGTGTTTCTGTAAATGGCAGAGTCAGGGCAATAAAGATACAGTCTTGTTTGGCTGTTAACCCTTGCTTTCTTAGTGGAAAAAAATGGGTTAAAATGGAAAATTCTCAAATTTCATCCCCATTTGCCAATAACTCTTGTGCAACACCTAAAGGGTTAACAAAGTTTGTAAAATCAGTTTTGAATACCTTGAGGGGTGTAGTTTATAGAATGGGGTCATTTTTGGGCGGTTTCTATTATGTAAGCCTCACAAAGTGACTTCAGACCTGTAGTGGTCCCTAAAAATTGGGTTTTTGTAAATTTCTGAAAAATTTCAAGATTTGCTTCTAAACTTCTAAGCCTTGTAACATCCCCAAAAAATAAAATATCATTCCCAAAATAATTCAAACATGAAGTAGACATATGGGGAATGTAAAGTCATCACAATTTTTGGGGGTATTACTATGTATTACAGAAGCAGATAAAATGAAACTTTGAAATTTGCAAATTTTTCAAAATTTTGGGTAAATTAGGTATTTTTTCATGCAAAAAATTTTATTTTTTTGACTTCATTTTACCAGTGTCATAAAGTACAATATGTGACGAAAAAACTATCTCAGAATGGCCTCGATAAGTCAAAGTGTTTTAAAGTTATGAGCACTTAAAGTGACACTGGTCAGATTTGCAAAAAATGGCCAAGTCCTTAAGGTGAAATAGGGTAGCACAGAACATTGCACGGCGCACGTGCAGTGCCCCAAATTGGAAGAGGACCGACCAACCATCTTTTTCCATCTCCCGGTTCCTAAAATCTATTCCATACACCGGCCCCTGATAAGGAACGTAACAGGGATTAAACTGATAGGAATAGTACTACTTAACATACCACTCATATAGGGTAGCACAGTACATTGCACGGCGCACGCGCAGTGCCCCAAATTGGAAGTAAGAGGACCAACCAAGCATCTTTTTCCATCTCCCGGTTCCTAAAATCTATTCAATATACCGGCCCCTGATAGGGGACGTAACAGGGATTAAACTGATAGGAATAGTACTACTTAACCCCTTAAGGACTCAGCCCTATTTCACCTTAAGGACTTGGCCATTTTTTGCAAATCTGACCAGTGTCACTTTAAGTGGTGATAACTTTAAAACGCTTTGACTTATCCAGGCCATTCTGAGCTAGTTTTTTAGTCACATAATGTACTTCATGACACTGGTAAAATGAAGTCAAAAAAATTATTTTTTTTGCATAAAAAAATACCTAATTTACCAAAAATTTGGAAAAATTTTCAAATTTCAAAGTTTCAATTTCTCTACTTCTGTAATACATAGTAATACCCCCAAAAATTGTGATGACTTTACATTCCCCATATGTCTACTTCATGTTTAAATTATTTTGGGAATTATATATTATTTTTTGGGGATGTTACAAGGCTTAGAAGTTTAGAAGCAAATCTTGAAATTTTTCAGAAATTTACAAAAACCCAATTTTTAGGGACCACTATAGCTCTGAAGTCACTTTGTGAGGCTTACATAATAGAAACCACCCAAAAATGACCCCATTCTATAAACTACACCCCTCAAGGTATTCAAAACTGATTTTACAAACTTCGTTAACCCTTTAGGTGTTGCACAAGAGTTATTGGCAAATGGGGATGATTTGAGAATTTAATTTTTTTGCCTAATTTTCCATTTTAACCCATTTTTTCCACTAACAAAGCAAGGGTTAACAGCTAAACAAGACTGTATCTTTATTGCCCTGACTCTGACGTTTACAGAAACACCCCATATGTGTCCGTAAACTACTGTACGGCCACACAGTGGGGCGTAGAGTGAAAGGTGCGCCGTTTGGTTTTTGGAAGGCAGATTTTGCTGGACTGGTTTATTTACACCATGTCCCATTTGAAGCCCCCCTGATGCACCCCTAGAGTAGAAAATCCATAAAAGTGACCCCATCTAAGAAACTACACCCCTCAAGGTATTCAAAACTGATTTTACAAACTTTGTTAACCCTTTAGGTGTTGCACAAGATTTAATGGAAAATAGAGATACAATTTCAAAATTTCACTTTTTTGGCAGATTTTCCATTTTTATATATTTTTTTCAAGTAACAAAGCAAGGGTTAACAGCCAAACAAAACTCAATATTTATTGCCCGGATTCTGTAGTTTACAGAAACACCCCATATGTGGTTGTAAACCGCTGTACGGGCACACAGCAGGGCGCAGAAGGAAAGGAATGCCATATGATTTTTGGAAGGCAGATTTTGCTGGACTGGTTTTTATGACACCATGTCCCATTTGAAGCCCCCCTGATGCACCCCTAGAGTAGAAACTCCCAAAAAGTGACTGCATTTTAGAAACTACGGGATAGGATGGCAGTTTTGTTGGTACTAGTTTAGGGTACATATGATTTTTGGTTGCTCTATATTACACTTTTTGTGCGGCAAGGTAACAAGAAATAGCTTTTTTGGCACCGTTTTCTTTTTTGTTATTTACAACATTCATCTGAAAGGTTAGATCATGTAGTAATTTTATAGAGCAGGTTGTCACGGACGCGGCGATACCTAATATGTATACAATTTTTTTTAATTATGTAAGTTTTACACAATGATTTCATTTTTAAAACAAAAAAAGTTTTAGTGTCTCCATAGCCTAAGAGCCATAGTTTTTTCAGTTTTTGGGTCTCATTTTTTGCGGGATGAGATGGCTGTTTTATTGGCACTATTTTGGGGTGCATATGACTTTTTGATCGCTTGCTATTACACTTTTTGTGACGTAAGATGACAAAAAATGGCTTTTTTTACACCGTTTTTATTTTTATTTTTTTACGGTGGTCACCTGAGGGGTTAACTCATGTGATATTTTTATAGAGCCGGTCGATACGGACGCGGCGATACCTAATATGTATACTTTGTTTTTATTTATGTAAGTTTTACACAATGATTTCATTTCTGAAACAAAAAAAATCATGTTTTAGTGTTTCCATAGTCTAAAAGCCATAGTTTTTTCAGTTTTTTGGCGATTATCTTGGGTAGGGTATGATTTTTGCGGGATGAGATGATGGTTTGATTGTTACAATTTTGGCGTACATGCAACTTTTTTGATCACTTTTATTACCATTTTTGGAAAGTAAGGTGGGCAAAATTTCAATTTCATCATAGTTTTTTATTTTATATTTTTATGGCGTTCACAGTTCGGGTAAAGTAACATGACCGTTTTATAGATCAGGTCGTTACGGACGCGGCGATACCAAACATGTGTAGGGAATTTTCTTTTTTTTCATTTTTAATCAGTGATAAATGTGTTTTTTGATTTTTACTTTTTTTTCCCTTTTTTTTACTTTTTTTTTGACCCAGACCCACTTGGTTCTTGAAGATCCAGTGGGTCTGATGTCTGTATAATACAGTACAGTACACTATATATTGTACTGTATTTTACTTACACTTTGTCTGAACAGATCTATGCCTTTAGAACAGATCTGTTCAGCACCATGGACAGCAGGATACCTGAGACGGCGTCCTGTTGCCATGGGAACCTTCCCCGTCTGCTCAGTAGTTGTCAGAACTTCGCAGATGGGGAAGGGTAAGGACGGGGCTCTCTGGGGGCTGTCTGGGGGCTCTCTCCCTCTCCATCGGGGGCTGTCTGGGGGCTCTCTTCCTCTCCATCGGGGGGCCTGCAAAGGCACAGCAGCCCCCCGATGGGAGAGGGAGGGAGCTCCCTCTTACTGTTAACTTTTTCCATACAGCGGTCAGTACGGACCGCTGTATGGAAAGCATTAAACGGCTGACATCGCATCACAGATGTCAGCCGTTTATACCAGAGTGTCAGCAATGTGCTGACACTCTGGTATACCACTGTACACCAACGATTATTCAAGGGGAGGCGGGCGGGCGGTGCGGCAGGCGGAATCGCGATCCCCTTGAATAATCGTTGGTGTACAGTGGTATACCAGAGTGTCAGCACATTGCTGACACTCTGGTATAAACGGCTGACATCTGTGATGCGATGTCAGCCGTTTAATGCTTTCCATACAGCGGTTCCCGCACCGTGCGCCCTGCCCGCAACACCCCCCCTGCACCACCCGCCGCCATAAAACCATTCAGGGGGGGGTGGAAAAAAATGTATATGCAGCTGAATGATTTCAGCTGGCATCCTGTGCGGATCAACCCCAGCAGCGCCGCAATCTCATTTTAAACTCATGACGTACCGGTACGTCATGGGTCCTTAAGGACTCGGGAAACATGCCGTACCGGTACGTCATGCGTCCCTAAGGGGTTAACACACCACACATAAAGGGTGGCACAGTACATTGCACGGCGCACGCGCCGTGCCCCAAATTGGGAGTAAGAGGACCGACCAACCATCTTTTTCCATCTCCCGGTTCCTAAAATCTATTCCATACACCGGCCCCTGATAGGGGACAAAACTGAGATTAAACTGGTAAGAACAGATTTTTTTTATTTAAAAAAAAGAGGACAGCCTCTGCGGAGCTGGGTATTTTTTGGCCGAGTTACTGAACGCTCATGCACAATGGCTGTAGGCTCATGCGTCCTTTTGCGGAGGTGACAAACCTGGTCAGTCAAACCCAAGGCAACATTATCGACCTCATCCCATATGTGTTTTTTCTGGAGCGTGCCCTGCGAAGAGTGCTGGATCAGGCCCTAGATGAGCATGAAGAGGAAGAGTTGTGGTCACCATTGCTGGACCTGCAGCAACGCAGAGAGAGGAGTCTGAAGAAGAGGAGTCAGAGGAGGAAGGTGGCTTTGAGGAGGTGGAAGACCAACCACAGCAGGCGTCCCAGGGGGCTTGTTGTCACCTTTCGGGGACCTTGGGTTGTAAGTGGCTGGGTGGAGGAAGAGACCTTCAATGACGTCAGTGAGGACAAGGAACGGAACATGGCTAGCTTGGTATCCAACCTTGTGCAAATGGGGAGTTTGCGGTTGTGCAAATGGACTGTTTGCGGTGCGTTAAACGGGGAGTTTGGTCTGTCAGAGTTTGGTCTGTTACTGTGAAGCGGGCGTAACCTCAGTATCTGAGGAAAGGGATTTAGGGGTCATTATTTCAGAAGACTTAAAGGTAGGCAGACAATGTCATAGAGCAGCAGGAAATGCTAGCAGAATGCTTGGGTGTATAGGGAGAGGAATTACCAGTAGAAAGAGGGAGGTGCTCATGCCGCTCTACAGAGCACTAGTGAGACCTCATTTGGAGCATTGTGCTCAGTACTGGAGACCATATCTCCAGAAGGATATTGATACTTTGGAGAGAGTTCAGAGAAGAGCTACTAAACTGGTACATGGATTGCAGGATAAAACTTACCAGGAAAGAGTAAAGGACCTTAACATGTATAGCTTGGAAGAAAGACGAGACAGAGGGGATATGATAGAAACATTTAAATACATAAAGGGAATCAACAAGGTAAAAGTGGAGAGAATATTTAAAAGAAGAAAAACTGCTACAAGAGGAAATAGTTTTAAATTAGAGGGGCAAAGGTTTAAAAGTAATATCAAGAAGTATTACTTTACTGAGAGAGTAGTGGATGCATGGAATAGCCTTCCTGCAGAAGTGGTAGCTGCAAATACAGTGGAGGAGTTTAAGCATGCATGGGATAAGCATAAGGCCATCCTTCATATAAGATAGGGCCAGGGGCTATTCATAGTATTTAGTATATTGGGCAGACTAGATGGGCCAAATGGTTCTTAACTGCCGACACATTCTATGTTTCTAAGTAACCCTTACACTACCTGATCGATACAACATCATACCTGATGTTTTAAAGCACGTTATTCCGACCAATTTAGGAATGTTAGGTGATTTATGCCCTTTATGGATTAAAACCCGACTCTGCGTCAACTACGTAATTTTCCATGGGAGTTTTGCCATGGATCCCCCTCCGCTATGCCACAGTCCAGGTGTTAGTCCCCTTGAAACAACTTTTCCATCACTATTGTGGCCAGAAAGAGTCCCTGTGGGTTTTAAAATTCGCCTGCCTATTGAAGTCTATGGCGGTTCACCCAGTTCGCCCGTTCGCGAATATTTGCGGAAATTCGCGTTCGCTGTCCGCGAACGGAAAATTTTATGTTTGCGACATCTCTACAAGCTGATAGTGCTTAAAATAAGGTTGAAGGAGAATACCAGGTAGCCGCTCTGCAAATATCCTCTATGGGGACTGAGGATCTTTCTGCCCAGGAGGTAGCAACTACCCTGGTAGAATGTGCTTTAAGACCCACTGGAGGAGATAACCCAGATGCATAATAGGCCAAAGTGAAGGCAGAAAAAATCCATCTAGCAATGGAACTTTTGGTGGAAGCCTTACCCTTATTCACTCCTTGAAAGAGGACAAAGAGTGAAGAAGATTTTCGCCAATTCTCAGTGCGAGACAAATAATTAAATTAAAGCCTGTCTCAAATCCAAGCAATGAAGAGATTTTTGTTCTTCTGACCTTCGGTTCTTAACCCCTTCCCGACTGCCATACGGCTATATATGTGCTAAATACACATGCCCCGTGCAGCTAGCAAGTGTATAAACGTCGGCAGCCTAAAAGAGAGGGAGCGCTTATTCACTGCTCTCTGCAGCGCTTCCCCACGATGTACCCGGCTTCCTTCTTCTGCCCAGCGATAACCGAGCCTATAGCATCGGTTTCTGGGCGGAATAGTATCTGTTGACCACCACGACTTTTGTCCAATCATGGTTGTCATATGCTTACATGATCCAGCACTCCCCTTGTTGTTTCAACCTCCTCCTCCTCCTTAACATCGCGATCCAGGAGAAACTGTAGAAGATACATCCCTGCGATGTACCCGGCTTAATTCTTCTGGGAGAAGGGAGAACAGAGGCTACAGCATCGGTTTCTGGGCAGAATAGTATCTGTTGACCACCACGATTGTCCAATTGTGTTGGTCATATATTTACATGACCCAGCGCTCTCCTGAGTGTAACCCTTGCATAATGCAGTCAGTGTTACTGTACACAATACATTACAGAAATGTAAGTTTAAGTTCACACTTCAGTTATTTGATCAGTAATTTCCATCAGTTATTGTGAGCCAAAACTAGTAGTGACTAGGGTTGAGAGAACGAGAACTGTAAAGTTCGGATTCGTACCGAACTTTAGGATTCCAAACCCGAACTTTTCAGTAAAAGTTCGGATTCCGGTTCGGTGATTTAATGGTGCTTTTTGAAAGGCTGCAGAGCAGCCAATCAACAAGCATTTAACTTGTGTGCCCTTAGAAGCCATCACAGCCATGCCTACTAATGGCATGGCTGTGATTGGCCAGTGCAGCATGTGACCCAGCCTCTATATAAGCTGGAATCGCGTAGCGCTGCACGTCACTCTGCTCTGATTAGTGTAGGGATAGGATGCTGCTGCTGTGAGGGAGAGAATAGGAAAGAATCTTTAATCTGAAGTGCTTGTTAACTCAGCGATCTACCTAGATTTTGTTTTGTGGGTGCAGTGCACAATCTTTTTACCCTGCCCTGAGCCCAGTGACACAGAAAAATAAGTTTTATCCGTCTGTTAGTTAGGTGGGCCGCGGCGGCCATTTTATGCAACTTCAGTGCACGAGCACAGCATATGTGCATTTGTGACAGTCAAATAGAAGCTTGAAATACTGCAATTATATTCTGGGTTTAAATTTTAAAAAAATCACCCATTTTTTGCAGCATTTGTCAGTGTGAAATTCAATCTTGAACTACTGCAATAATTTTCTGGGTTTAAAAAAAGCACCAATTTTTGGCAATACCCTACATCTGGCGCCTATGCTGCATTTGTTAGTGTGAAATACAAGCTTGAAATACTGCAATAAAATTCTGGGTTTAAAAAAACACCCATTTTTGGCAATATCCTACATCTGGTGCCTTTGCAGCATTTGTCAGTGTAATATATAAGCTTGAAATACTGCAATAATTTTCTGGGCTTTAAAAAACACCCTTTTTGGACAAAATACTAAATTTGCTGCGTTTGTTGCATCTGTCATTGTTATATACAAGCATGAAATACTGCATTAATTTTCTGGGTTTAAAAAAGCACCCATTTTTGGCAATACCCTACATCTGGGGCCTATGCTGTATTTGTCAGTGTGAAATATAATCTTGAAATACTGCAATAATTTTCTGGGTTTTAAAAAACACCCTTTTTGGACAAAATACTAGATTTGCAGCCGTTGCTGCATCTGTCAGTGTGAAATACTCGCGTTAGATACTGCTGTTATATTCTGTTATTAAAAAAACACCCATTTTGGGCAAGATCCTAAATTTGCGGAGAATGAGGAGAGCGTCGAATAAGGGACGTGGCCCCGGTCGTGCTGCTGCTGGTGGAGCTCCTGTTGCAGGGAGAGTACGTGGTCGATCTGTGCCAACTATATGCACAAGTAAAACACCTTCCTCAGGGGCGAGTAGGCGACAGAACCTTCAGCGTTATTTGGTCGGGCCTAATGCAGCTCTACGAATGGTGAGGCAAGAGCAAGTACAGGCGATAGTAGATTGAGTTGCCTCCAGTTCCTTCACATTGTCTCCCACCCAGTCTCCTGCTGAAAGATCAGAGTTAGCACCTGCAGCCGATGTCCATCAGTCTTTCACCTCACCCCCTTGCAAATAGCCAAGTAGTCTTAGCCCCAAGTCATGCAGCAGTCTCTTCTGCTTTTTGATGACTCTGCTAGCAGGGTTTCCCAGGGCCATCCACATAGCCCTGCCCCAGAAGTGGAAGAGATTGAGTGCACCAATGCCCAACCATTTATCTTTCAAGATGAGTACATGGGAGGACCACCTCAGGACGCCTCGGATAATGACGAAACACAGGTGCCAACTGCTGTGGCTTTCGAAAGTGTGCAGACCGAAAAGGAGGGCAGGGGTGAAGACTGGGTGGAAGATGATGTGGAGGACGATGAGGTCCTCAAGCCCCACATGGAATCAAGGTCATGCGAGTGACCTGTGTAGTTCGGAGGAAGAGGCGGTGGTCGCACAGAGCCACCAGCACAGCAGAAGAGGGAGCAGGGTGCAAAAGCGGAGCAGCCGTCCCCTAGACAATACGCCTGCTACTGCCCAACGCAGCAAGGGACCGAGCACACCAAAGCCAGCTCCAAGGAGTTCCCTGGTGTGGCAGTTCTTCAGACAATGTGCTGACGACAAGACATGAGTGGTTTGCACGCTGTGCAATCAGAGCCTGAAGTGAGGCATAAACGTTCTCAACCTGAGCACAACCTGCATGACCAGGCATCTAAGTGCAAAGCACGAGCTGCAGTGGAATAGACATCTCAAAAACCAAGAAAGGTGACTGGCTCCTCCTGCTTCCTCTTCTGCTGCAGTCGCGGCCTCTTCATCCACCTCTGGAGTGACAGTGCCACCTGCCACCCCGCAAACAGAGGATCTGCCAGCAACACCAACACCTGGGTCACCAAGCATCTCCACAATGTCCCACGGAAGCGTTCAGCTCTCCATATCCCAAACACTGGAGCGAAAGAGGAAGTACCCCCCTACCTACCCGCGATCCCTGGCCCTGAATGCCAGCATTTCAAAATTACTGGTCATTCCATCTGGTGGAGACGGAGAGTTTTTTTAAAGCCTTATGGTGGTGGCTGTCCCACAGTACGTCGTGCCCAGCCGCCACTACTTTTCTAGGCGAGCAATCCCTTCCCTGCACAACCAAGTGGGGGACAAAATCAGGTGTGCACTGCGCAACGCCATCTGTGGCAAGGTCCACCTAACTACGGATAGGTGGAACAATAAGCACGGTCAGGGACGTTATATCTCCCTAACAGCACACTGGGTAAATGCAGTGGATGCTGGGGCTGAGGCGGATAGCAGTTTGGCGCATGTCCTTCCACCACCGAGGATTGCAGGGTGCTTCAGTTTGCATCCTGTTGCTTCCTCCTCCTACTCCACTTCCTCATCCTCTACCGGCTCCTCATCCGGTCAGCGTAACACCTTCACCACCAACTTCAGCACAGCCAGGGGTAAACGACAGTAGGCAGTTTTAAAACGTATCTGTTTGGGGGACAAACCCCACACCGCGCAGGAGCTGTGGACGGGCATGGAACAACAGAATGATGAGTGGTTGGTGCCAGTGAGCCTCAAGCCCGACCTGGTGGTGTGAAATGATGGGCGAAATCTCATAACAGCTCTGGGACTAGCCGGTTTGCCGCACATCCCTTGCCTGGCGCATGTGCTGAATTTGGTGGTGCAGAGATTCCTTAAAAATTACCCCGATATGTCAGAGCTGCTGCAGAAAGTGCGGTCCATCTGTGCGCGCTTTCAGCATTCTCACCCTGCTGCTGCTCACCTGTCAGTGTTGCAGCGTAACTTCGGCCTTCCCGCTCACCGCCTCATATGCGACGTGCCCACAAGGTGGAACTCCACCTTGCACATGCTGGCCAGACTGTGTGAGCAGTAGCAGGCAATAGTGGAGTTTCAGCTGCAGCACGCACGGGTGAGTCGCTCTGCGGAACAGCACCACTTCACCACCAATGACTGGGTCTCCATGCGAGACCTGTGTTCCTTGTTGCGTTGCTTAGAGTTCTTCAGCAACATGGCCAGTGCCGATAACGCCGTTCTCAGCGTTACTAACCCACTTCTATGCCTCTTTGAAAAAAGGCTTCTGGCGATGATGGAAGAGGATGTGGCACAGGAGGAGGAATCATTTCATAGGGTTTCTGGCCAGTCATTCACAAGTGGCTCCGAGGGTGGGTTCCTGCACCCACAAACGACAGGTACACAATTGTCCAGCCAGGGCACAGTTCTGGAGGATGACGAGGTAGAGGATGAGGAGGAGGAACCGTGTTCACAGCAGGGTGTCACCCAAACTAGCTCATGGCCATCACTGGTGCATGGCTGGAGGGATACAGAGGACACAGACGATACACCTCCCACAGAGGACAGCCTGTCGTTGCCTCTGGGCAGCCTGGCACACATGAGCGATTACATGCTGCAGTGTCTCCGCAATGACTGCCGAGTTTCCCACATTCTAACTTGTGCTGATTACTGGGTGGCCACGCTGCTGGATCCCCGTTACAAGGACAACGTACAGTCCTTAATTCCATCACTGGAGCGTGATCAAAAGATGCACGAGTACAAGCGCACGCTGGTAGACGCGCTGCTGGTGGCACTCTCATCTGACAGCGGGGGCACAGTGCAAGCACAAGGCAAAGGCAGGAGGAGGAAGAGGTTGCCAACACAGCTGGGGCACCACCAGCACTTCAGAAGGCAGGGTTAGCATGGTTGAAATAGGGAAAAGATTTGTCAGCACGCCACAACAACCAGCACCACCAACTGATATGGAACGTCTTAGCAGGAGGCAGCATTTCAGCAACATGGTGGAGAAGTATGAGTGCACATGCCTACACATACTAAATGACGGGTCTGCCCCCTTCAACTTCTGGGTCTCCAAATTGAACACATGGCCTGAGCTTGCCCTTTACGCCTTGGAGGTGCTGGCCTGTCCTGCAGCCAGTGTATTATCTGAACGTGTGTTTAGCATGGCAGGGGGCGTCATTACAGACAAGCGCAGCCGCCTGTCCACAGCTAATGTGGACAAGCTCACGTTCATTAAAATGAACCAGGCATGGATCCCAAAGGACTTGTCCGTACATTGTGCAGAATAGACATGTATACCGGCTTTACCTAGCCATTGTTATACTACAGCGCAATTGCTCGTTGTAAATTTTGATATTTCCCACTCTTTTGGGGAGTACCCTAATTAAAAATAATAGTGTTGGCTATCTCGTTCTCCTCCACCGCCGCTTCCACCTACACCGCTACGTCTACCGCCTCCTCAACCTCCTACTCCATATGTGTACGTATTTTATTTTATGTCATTTCACTAATTTGTCTGTTACATTTTTGGGTGAAATTCACAAATTTTTGGCTGTGATATACCCCTACTCTACCTAGTTGACAGGTTAATACATTTCACAAATTTTTCTGTTACATTTTTGGGTGACATTTTACCATTTTTGCCGTGAATAAACCCCTGCTCTGCATAGGTGACAGGGACGGAAATTTTTTAAAATCATCTGTTCCATTCGTGGTTGACATTAACCCATTTCTGGCGATGAAAGGCCCCTGCTCTGCATAGATGACAGGGAATTACATTTGTAAAATTCGTCTTTAAATGGCCCTTTCATTCGATCCTTCTGCTTTAATAATTTGTTCCACATTTCAGCTCGATTACATTGCAACCATTTACCTCCCTTGGATGTGGTATCTCTTTCTCACGCTCCCTCTCCAGCGTGGAATCCTGATTCGCTGCTAACCGTGATCAACGGTAGGCACAGAAAAGAACATCGAAAGTTGATAGAGCAGATATCCAATTGGATCGTGGACATCACGGGGACGTGCAAAATGGTGGAGCAGTATATGTGTGCACACGCCTACACGTACTGACTGATGGGTCTGCCCCCTTCAACTTTTGGGTCTCCAAATTGGGCATATGGCCTGAGCTTGCCCTTTACGCCTTGGAGGTGCTGGCCTGCCCTGCAGCCAGTGTATTGTCTGAACGTTTATTTAGCATGGCTGGAGGGGGTTATAACAGGTTATATTTCCCAATGTTTTGGGGTGTACCCTAATTTAAACAAAAATAAAATAAAAAATAAAACCAAAAAGCAAAGCAGTGTACGCTACCTCCTCATCCTCCACTGCCACTTCAACCTACACCACCACATCCACCGCCTTATCAACCTCCTACTCCATATGGACCTCGTCCTCCAAGATCAAGATTATAATTTTTTTATTTTTACGTATTTTATGTTATTTTAATTAATTTCCCTATCCAAAAAAGTACTTGCCATGCTCTTAACCACATTTTGCTGCCATTTGCAGCCCTCTAGCTCTTTCCATGACTTTTTTACAGCCATTTTAGTGCTCAAAGTTCGGGTCGCCATTGACTTCAATGGGGTTCGGGGTCAAGTTCGGGTCCCGAACTCAAACTTTCTTTGGAGTTTGTTCGAACCCGAACATCCAGGTATCCGCACAAATCTAGTAGTGACATCTACTCAGAGATCAGGTATGATGGAAAGACCTGTTCTGTGTTTTTGACCCGCACCTGGTTTTGGCTCACAATAACTGATGGAAATAACAAACCAAAAGTCACATAGCGCTAATTAGATTGCGGGTGGGTTACATAAGCGCTTTGATTTCTGTATAACATGGTTATAATGGAAAATAACAGAATTGGTATAACTCATGAGTCTTACGAACTGCTGTGCTTAGACACTGAGCTGTCTGATAACGCTGACAGTGATGTCAGTTTCTGTGGTTTTGAGGAGAGCGACACAGAGAGCTCTGACAGAAGTGTGCACGCTGGACGATTATCAAAGAGGCGCAGAACCTCCAAACCACAAAATTCTGACATGCCTACCACCAGCAGAGACGTGCCAACTACAAGTGCACCAAGTTTAGACACGCCTAGCACCAGCAGACATACACCAACGTCCAGCAGAGAGGCACAAGTGCCTGAAACGCTCCCTCAAATTGGCTCTCTGAATTGGCAACCCCCAGGTACAGGCATTCCGTTTGTCTCAGAATTTAATGCTGTACCTTGTATTACAATGGATGTAACTGGATTTGACCCACTACAGTTTTTTCAGCTGTTTGTACCGGATGACCTTTTTGAGCTTTTTGTAAAAGCGACAAATTGATATGGTGCTCAATATATATATATATATATATATATATATATATATATATATATATATAAAAAAACCTCTTACTATGCCCGGCCTGGACAATGGACACCCACAAATGTGTAAGAAATAAAAAAAAAATTGGCTTTAACATGTGTAATGGATATCGGAAAAAAACCTACAATACAGTCTTATTGGTAGTCAAGTTCCATCCATAGCAGCCCAAGTTTTGCAACTGTTATGTCAAGACATAGATATGACATACTCCTCAAAGTCTTCCATTTCAATGACAACAGTCAGTGCCCCTCAAATTCTTCTCTGGATTACGACTGGTTATATAAGATTAGGCCACTTCTAAATTATCTGTCTGAAAAATGTTTAACTGTTTATACCCCCTCTGAAAATGTATCAGTTAATGAGTCACTTGTTAAATTTAAAGGAAGGTTACATTTCAAGCAATTCCTTCCATCCAAGCGGGCCAGATATGGCATAAAACTTTACAAATTGTGCGAAAGCACAACAGATTACAATTCTGCATTTTGAGTGTACCAAAAGAGGGACATAGAATTAAACCGCCAAGGATGCCCAGCAGGTTTAGGAACAAATGCAAAAGTTGTCTGGGAACTAATGGGTCCACTGTTACAAAAGGGGTACAAATTATTTATAGAAAATTATTTGTCCGCCCTTTTATTCTGCAGGTTTCTGTCTGTGGGAGAGGATCCTCTCTCATGGTGCTGTCGTGGATGAAGGGAAAAAAAGCCTTTCCTCAGTAAAAGACACCTGAAAGCCCACCTGGAGTTTGCAAAAAAAAAGCACCCAAAGGATCTAGGTTAAACTTTTTGGCCTCAATTCTAAATTTTGTGCCTGGAGGAAACTAGGAATTGCTCATCACTAGAAATGAGCAAATTTTTTGAAAATTCGATTCACCGAGTCGCAGATTTTTTACGGGGAATAATTTGGTTTGATCCGAATATATTCGCGGTGAATTACGTTAAAAAAAACTGCTATTTCCTGGCTGCTGAGAGCCTTTATAGTGGTGTAGAACACTGTGCCTTGTAGTAACACGCATAGGGAGTCTGCTTTGGTAGTGAAATAATACTGTGAGTTCGTATGACATGCAGATGACAAGTATCGCTCTTAGAATCACTGCACACTTTACTTATTAGGGCAGTCACGGGGCCAAAACTGACCAAATAACTCAAGTATGAACTCAGCCTTACAGGTCGATGTTAGCGTCAAGAAGAAGCACACTCCTTTTACACTGTTGCCAGCTGATTCCACATAGATGTCTATACAACTAGAGCCCCCCCAGATATAGTGGAGAGGGTGTCAGCAGTAAGTTTGTGTTGACGTCACTGATTAATTTGCCCTTTCTTTGCTCTGTCAGAACAATAACCCACAAAAAACGGATCCTGTCTGTGGGACATACGCCTTCACTTGGTCAGCATTTGCTTAATAATCCATCAGTATTGCTAATGCCAAATAAAAACAGGAGTGGATGTAAAACAGAGATGACACATGAATGGAATATTTGCATGTCTTCTGTGTTTTCTACCCACTCCTGCTTTTGGCTACCAAATCATAAGCCAATTCTGCTGGGACCATACAGGCCTTACAGCCAGCTGCTACACAGACAAGATCCATTGTGCATCTCATTTTTACTTCGTTCTGACAGATCAGAAGAAAGGTCAAATAAATCATGATGTCAGCCAGGCCGAAAGCCAAAATAGTGTCCCAGTCATGAAGTTGGTAGGGTGGGAACAGCATGAGAAGTCCACAGAGTAGACCTATGACATATTGATAAGGTGGAAGCAGCATCAGGATACCACAGAGTGGCAAGGTGACATACTGTGGAGATGGCAGTAGCAGCATCAGGATACCATAGAGTTGCATGGTCACATAGTGTGGAGATGGCAGCAGCAGCAGGAGGATACAACAGAGTGACAAGGTGACATATTGTGGAGATGGCAGTAGCAGCAGCAGCATCAGGATACCACAGAGTGGCAAGGTCACATAGTGTGAAGATGGTATCCCTTGAGAAAGTGACCGCGAAACACGTGTCGGGATCCAGGACTACTTTGGTCTGTATTTTTTGTTTAATGAAATTGTCTCCTATATGTATTGATCTATTCTCTGGCACAGTGCACTTTATTTTTGGCAGGGGGTTTTACTGATACCCCTGGCCTATATGAGAAATCGTTATGTGTATGCATCATGATTAGTAGTCCTGTGGGCATTTTTCCTGTGAATGTAATGCTGCTAATATATATGTGATTTTTATTCCATTATTTGTTGAATAAAATTTGTTATCTTTGTATTATATATCTGCTGTCTTTGAGTTTTTTTTGGGTGTATTAATTACGTTTAAACGGACAGCTTTATACCGGGCGTTAATGCTTTGCTTATTGGAATAGTGTGAAGATGGCAGCAGCAGCAGGAGGATACCACAGAGTGGCAAGGTGACATAGTATGTAGAAGGCAGCAGCAGCAGGAGGATACCACAGAGTGGAAAGGTGACATAGTGTAGAGATAGCAGCAGCAGCTGCATCAGGAGACCACAAAGTGACCCGGTGACAGAGTGGGGCGGTGGGTTGGAATACCAGTACCCGCTGATGAAGGTGGCTGGAAGAAGGAGCACTTGGCATCAGATGTATGGCATCAGGTGGGTGGCAGCAACAGAGTAGTAGCTGAGGTAGGTAGTCAGAAGAGTGTTGGTGTGGCACCATGGATGATCTAGTCTGATGCATCAGGAATTGGTGGTTGGAAATCCTGGCTGATCCACGCCTGATTCATCTTGACAAAGGTCAGTCTCTCCACATTTTGGGTGGACAGGCAAGTTCTCCTTGGGGAAACTATGGCCCCTGCCGCACTAAATACCCACTCTGGCCGGGCAGGACAGCTTTTCCAGGGCAAACTCTGCTAGTTGCGGCCACAAATCCAGTTTGGCTGCCCAGTAGTCCAGCGGATCTTCAATATGGGTTGGCAGGGTGCTGTCCAAGTAAGCCACCACCTGCTAGTTCAGGTCTTGCTCCAGGTCTACCTCCTGCTGCTGCTGGTGAGTAGTTTCTTCACTATGCAGATGACGAAAGCTACTCATCAGCGACTGTAGACTCAGGCTGCTGCTGATGGAGCTGGGACTGCTCCTGCTACCCCACCCCTCCCCAGCAGCCATGGCAGTGGAACGTGAGCGCAGAGGGCCCCCCCAGTTATACCTGCGAGAGGATGGATGATGGAGCAGATAGGCAGCGGCCAAATGACTACAAAGAAAGTCTCTGTAGTAGTTCAGTTTGTCATCCCTCTCAGTGGGTGTAAAAAAGGCCTCCATTCTGGACCAGTAGCGAGGGTCCAACAAGGTGGAGAGCCAGAAGTCATCCCTCTGCCGAATAGTGATAATTCGACTGTCACTACGCAAGCAAGTGAGCATGGATTGGGCCATTTGTGCAAGTGACTCAGAAGGACTCCCTGCCTCCGTCTCTACTGCATACTGCTGTGTCTGGGTCCTCTCTCGTCTTCCACATTGCCCTGGAGCTCCTCTGGCTGCTCCTCCTCTCCTGTCACCTGAGTAGAAAAACCATGCATTTGGCTACACATTGAATGTGCTCCAATGTCCTCCTCCCCCTCCTCCAGTTCAACCCCCACAGGGCTCATGTGTTCGTGATGCCATTCTGCTGCTGCAGCTCAAGGAGGGTGTGCTTTGCAGTGTATGAGGGGCTGAAGTGCATGCAAAGTTTCCTGGCCATTTTTAGGAGGTCTTGCAGATGGGTGGAAGACTTCAGGAACTGCTTGACAACCGGATTGAACATGTGTATCATGCAGGGCGCATGGCTCAGCCCTCTTTGACGCAGCGCCAACACAATGTTCTTCCCGTTGTCGATCACTATGGTTCCAATTTTGAGTTGTCACAAAGAAAGCCAGGATTTGATTTCTTGACGAAGGACATGGAGCAGTTCCTCCCCTGTGTGACTCTATTCGCCCAGGGAAATGAGGTGCAGAACAGCATGACAATGCCGTGCCATGCACGTGTGGTATGCTGGAGGGGCACTGTGACTTGTCCCTGCAGTAGAGGCTGATGACATGGTGGAGGATGAGGAGGCAGAGGCTGACATTGTCACAGGACCAACAGCGTGACCTGACCAAGTTGCTGGTGTGGCTGTGCAGGGATGGTACTGCCTTTTTCGCAGGGATGGCACAAGCCATCAGTTCTCTGAAAGGTGCAGAGTCCACAACTGCAGCACCAGCAATGTGGACAGGAGCACGTTCAGCTTTTGCGCTGTTGGATGCGTGCACGCATATTGCTGTCTTTTGACAATCGCTTTGGTGATCGATTGCTGATGGAATGACTGACAATGAGTAGGAGGAGGAGGAGCAGGAGCATCTGGACCAGCAGAAGATAAGAATGGCAGACAGCTCCCTTCGGCTGAGGAGCCTTGACTGGCTGAAGCAGCGGTAGCTGCGTCAGGCTGGAACACCACATCAGAGCCACGGTTCTCCCAGGCCACTGCATGGTGACGCTGCATATGTTGACGCAGGGCCGTAGTGCCAACATTGGCACCCTGGCCACGTTTTACCTTCTGCCCACATATTCTATATATGGCCATGTTAATCTAGTCTGGCAGCTTAATAAGAAACTACCACACCGCTGAGTAGGTGATTTCCCCCCAACAGTCTGCACTGACTGACTGCTACCGCTGCTGCCTCCGTGAACCCCTGCACCACTACTTCCCAGGCAGGTAGGCTGCTGCGAATCAGGTGGCACGTTTGACTCCCGACCTGCCACTGCTGCCACCCTGCTGACTCCCAGCCATGCTATCAACTTGCTGGCTCTGCTGCTGCCTCACAGGCAAGCTGCCATCCTCTTCTCCTGATGATGAAGCCCCTTCCGCACCCGGCTCCCAAGTGCTTCATCGTCATCGAGTAGTGTTTGCACGTCACTGATGTCCTCCTCAATGGTCTCTGGGTCAGGAGTGCTCGCAACACCCCCTCCCACACCACTCTCCTCAACACTATTGCCCGCCTAGGGGAGGAAGTGGCGGATCTCTCCTCCAGACAGTGGCGGATCCAGAGCCTGGTCTCGGGAGGGGCACTTCCAGTTCCACAAGACAACACAGTGTAGAGGTATACTGTATATTGTGTGGCACAGTGTATGCTCTATGTGTATAACAAACATATTCCACATGAAAACTTACAATAACTTGGCTTGGCCCTTGGGGATCTCGGACACCACTTCAACACTTGGCTGGGGGGCTCTGCGGAGCTGATGATGTGTTTTATCCTAATGAGAAAGATTTCATAAAATGGATTTGGAGAAGGGGCAGAGGGATAGCAGAGCAGGGAGAGGCTGGTGCTGCTACCAGGGGGCTCATACCATGGGGGAGTAATAAAGCCCACCATAATTCCCCCCCAGTAGTAATATTTCTCCTTATAATAGACAGTGCAAAAAATACCCCCTTGTAATGCCCCCAGTTGAGCTAATGTCCCCATAGTGCCCCCATAATGTGCCAGTATAAAATACCCCTATATAGTGCCCCCAGTAAATGCCCCCATAGTGCTCCTCTCCTCCTTCCTCCTAGTGCCCCCATAATGTACCAGTATAAAATTCCCCATATATAGTGCCCCCAGTAAATGCCCCATAGTGCTCCTCTCCCCCTTCCTCCTAGTGCCCCCATAATGTACCAGTATAAAATGCCCCATATATAGTGCCCCAGTAGATGCCCTCAGTGTCCCCCATAATTTGCAAGTATAAAATACCCCTTCTTAGTGCCCCCGTAGATGACCCCATAGTACTCCCCTCCCCTTCCCATAGTACCTACCATAATGTGTCCCAGTATAAAATGCTACTGTACAGAGCCCCCCATATAAAATACCCCTTTTTTTGTGGCCTCAGTAGATGCCCCTATAGTGCCCACCAATAATGTGCCAGTAATAAGTGCCCCCAATAATGTGCCAGTAAAATGTGCCCACATAGATGCCCCCAATCATGTGCCAGTAATAAGAGCAGCCCCAATCATGTGCCAGTAACAAGAGCCCCCCTAATGTGCCAGTAACAAGAGCCCCCCTAATGTGCCAGTAACAAGACCCCCCCAATGTGCCAGTAACAAGAGCCTCCCTAATGTGCCAGTAACAAGAGCCCCCACCAATATGCCAGTAACAAGAGCCCCCCTAATGTGCCAGTAACAAGAGCCCCCCTAATGTGCCAGTAACAAGGGCCCCCCTAATGTGCCAGTAACAAGAGCCCCCCTAATGTGCCAGTAACAAGAGCCACCCTAATGTGCCAGTAACAAGAGCCCCCCAATGTGCCAGTAACAAAAGCCCCCCAATGTGCCAGTAACAAGAGCCCCTCTAATGTGCCAGTAAAAAGAGCCCCCCCTAATGTGCCATTAAAACTATTGTACATACTGTATATAAAAAAAAAACAAAAAAAAAAAAAATTATACTTACCTCCATGTCAGCGGTGTGATGCAGGCCTCTTCTGGCCTGTGTCCCGCGCTGTACGGCTCAGGCGGCGCGATGACGTCATCGTGCCACCTGCGCTGGCCTCTGATAGGCTGCAGGCACTAGGACGGCAGCCTATCAGGGGAAGGGGAAGGGACACTCCTCTCCCTCCCCTGCCCGTTCGCACTCGCAGCAAAGCCATCTGTATCACTGTCCTGAGGACGGCGATACAGATGACTATGGAGATGAACGCTTCCACAATGAAAGCGCTCATCTCCCTGTGCCCTGCAGGCGCCGCCCCCACTTCTGAGCAGCTCAGGGGGGAAATTGCCCCGTTGCCCCCCCCCCCCCCCTGGATCCGCCAGTGCCTCCAGATCTTGGCTGGGCAGTAGCTGCTGCCTGCCCTCTGGTAGCTCTTCCTCGCTGTATAGTGGAGCTGAGCCCACAGCATACATAACTTCTCTGGCTGATGGAACAGAAAAGGACAGAGACAGGTTGAGTACAGGTGAGGGCACAGGGCCTGCTCCCGGGCCATGCTAACTAAGGGTTGTGTCTGACGAACCTACCGACTGTTGGCTTGGGGTGTCTAATGTCACTTGGGATGAAATGGATGACTGAGTTAACCAATCAAGAACTGCTGGCTTGCTGGTCAAGACACGCCTGCTAAATGACACCGGGAGCTCAGGCCTCTCGATGCAACTCCTGCTGCCACGCCCCCTTACTCTGCTGCGACCTCTGCCTGCCCCAGAAACCTTTAGGCCTCTTCCCCTCCTCTGTGCATGGCCTGGCACTTCTCTGTCTGACATACTTTTAGCTAAACTAAATAAATTAAAAGCAAATTAAAACACCCCTAAAAGCGACAAATATATTTTTCTTTCTGTACTGAAAAAGGCCACTAAACGCTTTTAGCAGAAATAAATGCACCAGTCAAGTGCATACAGTATATATGTTTCTATCTGTACTAAAATTGGCCACTAAACGCTTTTGCAACTAAGGCTACTTTCACACTAGCGTTCGGGTGTCCGCTCGTGCGCACCGTTTGAAGGGGCTCATGAGCGGCCCCGAACGCATCCGTCTGGCCCCAATGCATTCTCAATGGAGGCGGATCCACTGAGAATGCATCCGCCTGCCAGCGTTCAGCCTCCGCTCCGCTCAGTGAGCGGACACCTGAACGCTGCTTGCAGAGTTCAGGTGTCCGCCTGGCCGTGCGGAGGCGAGCGGATCCGTCCACACTTACAATGTAAGTCAATGGGGACGGATCCGCTTGAAGATGACACAATATGGCTCAATCTTCAAGCGGTTCCCAATTGACTTTCAATGTAAAGTCTGAACGGATCCGCTCAGACAACTTTCACACTTAGAAAATTTTCTGAACGGATGCGAACGTCTGCATTATCGGAGCGGATCCGTCTGATGAAACATCAGACGGATCCGCTCCGAACGCTAGTGTGAAAGTAGCCTAATTAGTGCACCAGTGAAGTGCGTATATTTTTTCTTTCTATAATGAATTAGGCCACTAAACACTTTTGCCACAAATAAGTGCACCAGTGAAGTGCGTATATTTTTTCTTTCTATAATAAAATAGGCCACTAAACGCTTTTGCCACAAATAAGTGCACCAGTGAAGTGCGTATATTTTTTCTTTCTATAATGAAATAGACCATTAAACGCTTTTGCCACAAATAAGTGCACCAGTGAAGTGTGTATATGTTTTTCTTTCTATAATGAAATAGGCCTGTCACAAAGAGCGGCCAGCACTGTTACGTGCTGCCCCTGCTATCAAACGCCCCCTAGTGGCCTGAACGCTCAATGCCTTCCAATACGTTTCAGACCGCAGATCGTCCACTGTGGGGATGCGATCGGTGAACTGAAGCCGCCGGAATTTGGGCAGCAGACAGGCTAGGAGGGAGCGTGCGGACTACAGAAAACATACACTACGCAATATGTAGGTAGACTGCCACCATCCCTTGTAACAGGGCAAGGGAAACCCTTAACTAAACACGACAACTATCCGGGTAGCGACTCTTCATAAACGGCTAGGATTCGTTCTGCGGTGCTCAGAGCAGGTATGAGGCTGAAGAAAATGACTTTAAAGGGTTTCTATCACTTGGTATGACATAATTAGCTGTCAGACACTAGCGATCTACTAGTGTCTGCTCTGGCCAACCATCCTACTATAATCACCTGTGGGGCAGCGGTTTTGCTAAAAAACTAACTTTTATAAATATGCTAATGAGCCTCTAGGTGCTATGTGGGCGTCATTAGCACCTAGAGGCTCCGTCTACCTTCATACACAGCCGCCGCCCAGCGCGTCCCTCCAGCCCGCCCATGTCCTCCTCCGTGTGACGCAGCGGACGAGTTCTCGCGCATGCGCCGTGCGCGGCTGTATTCGGCGCATTTGAGATCTCAGCTCGGAGCGGTCAGACATTCAATGCGCATGCGCCAAATACAGCCGCGCATGCGCTTTGAATGTCTGACCGCTCCGAGCTGAGATCTCAAATGCGCCGAATACAGCCGCGCACGGCGCATGCGCGAGAACTCGTCCGCTGCGTCACACGGAGGAGGACATGGGCGGGCTGGAGGGACGCGCTGGGCGGCGGCTGTGTATGAAGGTAGACGGAGCCTCTAGGTGCTAATGACGCCCACATAGCACCTAGAGGCTCATTAGCATATTTATAAAAGTTAGTTTTTTAGCAAAACCGCTGCCCCACAAGTGATTATAGTAGGATGGTTGGCCAGAGCAGACACTAGCAGATCGCTAGTGTCTGACAGCTAATTATGGCATACCAAGTGATAGAAACCCTTTAACGTCATTTATTATACATACAATACAAATGATTAACATATACAGAAATTATTAAAAATAACCATTATAGGGAAGGATAGTCCAGTGTAAAATAAAAAGGGAAAACAGATGAAAGAGAATACTTAGTTTCTGAAGAAGAATGTCCTTTGTGGAAAGTCCAAGAAAGTCCGTTTGTTCCGGAATAAAAAGTCCGGTAAATATGGCTGCCAGCCCACCGTGGTCCTCGTGGCTGGCTTCTTCAGATGATATTACACAAGGGAGGACTCCCATTAGATTTCGCTCATGGCCTTATGAAGGGTCCAGCTGTTAGGGCGGGATCTCAGGCTCAGCCCCTGGGCTGGGTGCTGTTATTTGGAGGGAAGTTCAAGTCCCAAAAATATGACATTTTCATATCTCAGCACGCGTCCGTCGCACACAACTAATAATGACAAATTTACGATCCTCCGAAAATATCGATCTCATTGACACTATACATGAGAATTATATCATATTCGGTTACTGAGATGTTTAATAACCAGGATGTTGCTTATCCCAGCGGTATATGTTTTATATCAGAATACTCAGTGGATCCTGACCAACAAAATGATATAATTTACATATCTATCCTACGTATGATATTCGTACAAAGGGGTAAAAATCATATGACATATTCATTTTTCATTGGTGCCAGAAAGTCTGAATCAGGCTGGCTTGCAGGCCCTCTATCAGTGACAGTGTTGGGATTCGAACCCATGACCAGCAACATCCCAGGTGGTAGCCCTGCTTACTAGGCTACCGTCCTCTCTGGACATTCCTCCCTGAAACCTATTATGTCTTGCCAAGCCTTGCTCATCACCCTTGATTCCCCACACCTGGTACTTCCCTATATAAGTCCAGCCCCTTGCACTCCAGCTTGCTGATTATTGAGCTCCTGAGCCTTGATCAAGCTTCTCCTCATCTGCTGCTTTTGCTACTACTGGAAGTCCACTGCTGACCAGGAATTGCCTACCGACCACTCTTCTGCTTTGTCCCTACCTACTGAACTGCTACCACCATTGCCATCCGGATTGTCTGACCACACTTGCTGCCGCCTGCCCTGACCCACCGCCTGCCTACCGACTACTCTTCTGCTTTGTCCCTACCTACTGAACTGCTACCACCGTTGCCATCCGGATTGTCTGACCACACTTACTGCCGCCTGCCCTGACCCAACGCCTGCCTACCGACTACGCCTCTGCCAGACTTCCTGCACCTACTACCTGCCTGCGGTCCTTGCCACTGGGCTCCACTCCTACCTCTGGCCAGCGGTCCTCTGACTCAGGTGAGCCTGTAGGACTGTTACAGAATAATCAGCCTCACTATGTGTAAGCAGGTCTCCGAACTTCAAGAATTTGGTACTACATATCAGGAGAAATTTGCCCAGCTCCAAGGCGTAGTCCAAAGCCAACAAAAGGAGATTATTGAACTACAGAGGCAACTCCTGGACGTCCGCGGCGCGCCCGCAGACACCCGCATGCCACTCCCATCAAGATTCAGCGGCGACAGACGCCAGTATCGGGGGTTTCTAAACCAATGCCGCATCTATTTTCAGATGTACCTGGCCCCCTTCACCACCTAGAAAAAGGTGCTATTCTTGGTCAATCTCCTGACGGATGAAGCATTAGCATGGGCATCACCATACGTGGAGACTAACAGTCAGCTCCTGGACAACCTAAACAACTTCATCACCGCCATGAGCCAAGTCTTCGATGACCCCAACCGCTGTGCGACAGCCGAGGCGCGACTACATGGTCTGCGGCAAGGGAAACGCTCCGTCGTCGAATACACCGCCGAGTTTTGCCGTTGGGTCACGGACACCCCCTGGAACCCAGCAGCACAGAGAAGCCAATTCCGGCGAGGCCTGTCCGAATTAATAAAGGACGAACTCGCCAGAGTTGAGGCCCCGGACGATCTGGATGACTTCATTCAGTTATGCATCCGGATAGATCAAAGACTCTCCGAGAGGAAGAAAGAAAGACTCTGGTCCTCGGACCACAGACCCACTTACTCCTTCTCTTCCACCGCCCAGCGCGACCCCCAGTCAGTAACTGAACCTATGCAGGTCGATGCTCTACGTAGGTCTCTATCCACAGCTGAGAAGGAGAGAAGGCTGGCCGAAAACCTCTGCCTCTACTGTGGGGAGCCGGGTCATTTTGCCATCAAATGTCCTCATAAGATCCGAAAGACTATTGCCGTCTTGGAGCTAAAGGAGCAACCACAGACTCCAACCCCGCCAGCAGCCCCTGAAAATAACAACACAGCGGCTCATGGATCCCACTTCATCGTCCCCATCCTCATCGACATTGAGGGGTGACATCTCCCCTGTTTAGCGATGTTAAACTCCGGGGCAGGAGGCAACTTCATGGACCTAACCTTCGCCCGCGAAAAGAACATTCCACTGACAATCAAGGCAGCCCCCGTTGACCTGGAAACCGTCGACGGATCCCCACTCTCCTCGGGGCCGGCCACTCACGAGACCACCGAACTACAAATCCTCATAGAACCAGATCACCGTGAAAAGATCCACTTCTCGCTGATTGCCTCCCCGAAGTTCCCAGTGATCTTGGGCATCCCATGGTTGGCCACCCACAACCCCTCGGTGGACTAGGAAACCCTCTGCATACGATTCCCGTCCGAGTTCTGCTCGCTAAATTGCTCCCACAAACCCGTCCTTCCACCCGAAGACACCACCATCTCAAAACTATCCGTCAAGGATCTGCTACCCCCTCAATACAGCGAGTTCCAGGATGTCTGCGACAAGAAAAACGCAGACAAGCTGCCACCACACCGACCCTACGACTGCCCTATAGAACTGTTGCCCGGGGCCGAAATACCCTTTGGCAGTATCTACCCCCTCTCAGAGCCTGAACTTAAGGCTCTGAAAGAGTACCTGGACGAGAACCTGAGGAAGGGGTTCATCCGGCCCTCTACCTCCCCCGCGGGAGCCCCCTTTTTCTTCGTAGAGAAAAAAGACTCCTCCCTGCATAGACTACAGAAAGCTTAACGACATAACCGTAAAAAAACGGTACCCGCTCCCACTGATTTCATAACTCCTCGAGAGACTCCGGGCAGTGAAGATCTTCACTAAACTCGACCTTCGAGGGGCCTACAACCTCGTCCGAATCCGCCCTGGGGACGAATGGAAGACCGCCTTCCGGACACGTTATGGTCATTTCGAGTACCTGGTCATGCCTTTCGGACTCTGCAATGCTCCCGCCACCTTCCAGCACTTCATTAACGACGTCCTCAGGGACATGCTGGATCTGTTTGTAGTCGTTTACCTGGACGACATCTTGATCTTCTCTGAAGACCTCGAGCAGCACCACAAACACGTCCGCAGGGTACTGCAGAGACTCCGACAGAACTCTCTCTATATCAAGCTAGAGAAATGTGAGTTTGAGCGAACCACCACTCAGTTCCTCGGATACATCATCTCCCCAGAGGGCCTAAGTATGGACCCTGGGGAAGGTCCAAGCTGTGATGAACTGGCCCGTTCTGAGAAACGAGAAGGAGATACAAAGATTCATTGGCTTCGCCAACTTCTATCGGAAGTTTATCCGGAACTTCTCCTAGGTCATAGCACCAATCACCCAACTCACCAAGAAGGCAGTCCCCCTTCTCCTGGACACCCGAGGCCCAGGAGGCCTTCACCAAGTTGAAACTCCTCTTCACTTCTGCCCCAATCCTAATCCACCCGAACCCCGAGCTCCCATTTACAGTCTAAGTGGATGCATCAGACTCCGCGGTGGGGGCAGTTTTGTCACAACGGACAGGGGAGAGGATGCTATTACACCCGTGCGCATATTTCTCCCGCCAGATGTCCCCCTCCGAGAAGAACTATGACATCGGGAACAAAGAACTACTGGCGATCAAGGATGCCTTCTCCGAGTGGAGACACCTGCTGGAGGGAGCCACCAACCCCATAATCGTACTAAGGCTACTTTCACGCTTGCGTTCAGAGCGGATCCGTCTGGGGTCTGCCAGGATGGATCCGCTCATATAATGCAGACTTGGGATCCATTCAGAACGGATCCGTCTGCATTATATTGTAGAAAAAATTCTAAGTGTGAAAGTAGCTTCAGACGGATCCGTCCAGACTTTACATTGAAAGTCAATAGGGGACGGATCCATTTGAAAATTGAGCCATATAGTGTCATCTTCAAACGGATCCGTCCCCATTGACTTACATTGTAAGTCTGGACGGATCCGTTTGCCTCCGCACGGGCAGGCGGACACCCGAACGCTGCAAGCAGCGTTCAGGTGTCCGCCTGCTGAGCGGAGCGGAGGCTGAACGCTGCCAGACTGATACATTCTGAGCGGATCCGCATCCACTCAGAATGCATTGGTAGCTGGACGGATGCCTTCGGGGCCGCTTGTGAGACTCTTCAAACGGAGCTCACAAGCGGAACCCCAACGCTAGTGTGAAAGTAGCCTAACTGACCACAAGAACCTCGAGTTCATCCGCAGCGCTATGAGACTCTCAGCCAGACAGGCCAGATGGAGCCTATTCTTTTCCCGCTTCAACTTTCTCATCAACTATCGCCGCGGATCAAAAAACAGCAAGGCTGACGCCCTCTCCAGAATGTTTTCCGAGCCCTCACAGAGTAACAACGGCCAAAATAACATCTTACCCGAGAGAAGGGTCGTAGGGGCCACCTACTCTAAAGAACTCCTGGGCACAATCAAAGAAGAATACGAAAATGACCCCTTCCTCGCCCACCCCACAGGGAATATCAGCCTTACGTTTAAGAACGGTCATTGGTTTCATGAGGACCTACAACTATATGTACCAGAAATCGCACGGCTCGAAGTACTCAAACTCAACCATGACTCCAAGCTGGCCGGCCATTTTGGCATCAGAAAGACCCAGGAGCTTCTCTCCCGCTCCTTCTGGTGGCCAACATACAAGGAGGACATCAAGAGATACATCTCCTTGTGCACGGTCTGTGCCCGCAATAAGACTCCTCGTTCCTCTCCCGTGGGTCTGTTACAACCCCTCCCTATTCCCTCCCACCCCTGGAGCTCGATCTCCATGGACTTTGTGGTAGACCTTCCTCCTTCAATAGGGATGAACACCATCCTGGTCGTGGTCGACCGTCTCACCAAGATGGCCCATTTCATCCCCTACAAAGGCATACCCACTGCCAAACAGACGGCCGATCTTATTCTCAGAGAGGTCTTCAGGCTGCATGGGATCCCGGACAACGTGGTCTCCGACCGAGGCGTACAATTTGCCTCAAAGTTCTGGAAGAACTTCTGCCTGGCGCTCGGGGTTAAAGTGAACCTGTCCTCCGCTTTCCACCCTCAGTCAAACGGGCAGACTGAGAGAACTAATAGCAGTACCTATGCTGTTTCAGCTCCCACCTGCAGGATGACTGGCTTGACCATCTCCCCATGGCCGAGTTCGCCTACAACAATGCTGAGCACAGCTCAACCAAGCACAGCCCCTTCTTTGCTTACACAGGCTCGCACCCGGTGTTCATTCCCCACCTGCCCATCGCCTCCACCCTCCCAGCAGTGGCCGAACGCCTAACAACCCTACAGGAGGCACAAAAGAACATTATAGACAACCTCCAGCTCGCCCAGAGGCGCTTTAAACAGGGAGCAGACAGACGTCGCAAACCCACCCTGGGCTTCCATGTGGGAGACAAGGTGTGGCTGTCCACCAGGAACCTCAGATTGAAGGTCCCCTCCAAAAAGTTGGCCCAAAGATACATGGGTCCGTTCCGGATCACCGCACAAATCAACGAGGTCACGTTCCGGCTCGACCTTCCGGACTCCATTAGGGTGCACCCTGTCTTCCATTGCTCACTCCTCAAGCCATACGTGGAGAACACATTCACAGGCCGCCACTCGGCCCCTCCATCACCCGTGAGGGTACAGGGTGAAGAAGAATACGTTGTCGCAAAGATCCTCGACTCCAGGATCCACCGGGGAAGACTACAATACCTAATTGGGTGGGAGGGTTACCCTCCCGAGGATAACTCCTGGGAGCCAGAAGAAAATGTCCAGGCCCCCAGACTGGTAAAAGAGTTCCACCAACAGCACCCCGGTAAGCCTGCCCCTGTGGTGCCCAGAGGTAACCTTGGAAGGGGGGGAGTACTGTCGGGATTCAAACCCATGACCAGCCACATCCCAGGCAGTAGCCCTGCTTACTAGGCTACCGTCCTCTCTGGACATTTCTCCCTGAAACCTAATATGTAACTTCAGTCTTGCCAAGCCTTGCTCATCACCCTTGATTCCCCACACCTGGTACTTCCCTATATAAGTCCAGCCCCTTGCACTCCAGCTTGCTGATTGAGCTCCTGAGCCTTGATCAAGCTTCTCCTCATCTGCTGCTCTTGCTACTACTGGAAGTCCACTGCTGACCAGGAATTGCCTACCGACCACTCTTCTGCTTTGTCCCTACCTACTGAACTGCTACCACCGTTGCCATCCGGTTTGTCTAACCACGCTTACTGCCGCCTGCCCTGACCCACCGCCTGCCTACCGACTACTCTTCTGCTTTGTCCCTACCTACTGAACTGCTACCACCGTTGCCATCCGGATTGTCTGACCACGCTTACTGCCGCCTGCCCTGACCCACCGCCTGCCTACCGACTACGCCTCTGCCAGACTTCCTGCACCTACTACCTGCCTGCGGTCCTTGCCACTGGGCTCCACTCCTACCTCCGGCCAGCGGTCCTCTGAATCAGGTGAGCCTGTAGGACTGTTACAGACAGATCAAATGTTCTTGTCAGGTGTCGGTTCACACCTAGCTGTGAGATTTCTGCAGCAAGGAAGTTCTTTGTGTAGGGTTAATTAAGGAGACTAGCTGTAATTACGTTAAGAGAACATTGGCCTCCTAGGACAACAGCTTGTATTTATAGGAATTGAATTTATCTTTATCTTTATCTGCTGGGTATCAGGAATTGAATCTGTAATTCCTGGATGCGACAATCAAAAAATCGATTGACTGCGTTTTATTGCCACAAATAAGTGCACCAGTGAAGTGCGTATATGTTTTTCTTTCTGTACTGAAATAGACCAGTAAACGCTTTCAACACATATAACTGCAGAAGTGAAATGCGTATATATTTTTCCTTTTTGTACTGAAATACCGTAGGCCACTAAACTCTTTCAGAAATAAATGCAACAGTGAAGTGCGTATATTTTTTTTCCTTTTTGTACTGAAATAGGACACTGAACCCTTCCACCACATATAACTGCAGAAGTGAAATGCGTATTTATTTTTCCTTTTTGTACTGAAATAGGCCACTAAACTCATTCACAAATAAATGCAACAGTGAAGTGCGTATATTTTTTTCCTTTTTGTACGGAAATCGGTATGCAAAAAACGGAACGGTCGTGTGCATGAGGCCTATAACTGCAGAAGTGAAAGGTGTATATATTTTTCTTTTTCCACAAATATAAGCCACTAAAGGCTTTTCAAGATAGTACTTGCCCACCAATTACAAGAACAAATTGCTAGAATGCCAGAGCTGTATAATGGCTATTTGGATCCAAAAATAATGTTTCCCTGCACTTGTAAATAGCTTTTTTTTTTTTAACAATGAGGTTTTTCTAGCACTGTCCCATGAGACTTCAGACGTCTCTCCCTGCACTAAGATGCTGTGAAATGATTCCTCTCTATCCTTTCCCTGCACTTGTAAATCGCTTTTCTGGCACTGTCCCTAGAGCTGCATAATGGCTATTTGGATCCCCAAATAATGCTTCCCTGCACTTGTATATCACTTTTGTTTTTTAAAAACAATGAGGTTTTTCTAGCACTAAGATCCTGTGAAATGATTCCTCCCTATCCTGTCCTTGCACTTATAAATCGTTTCTCCATTTTTTTTTCACAATTAGGTTTTTACAATTGCTGTCCCTACACTCTGAACGCTGGAAAATGTCTGAATCTAAGATGGCCACCTTATTTATAGGACTGTGACATCACAGGGCTGGCTGGCTGCTGATTGGCTGCATGCATGGCATTATGGGCTGCCTTTCCAGAGTTCCTTGCCCCATGTCCTCACACATGTGGCCGCCATTGTAGCTGCCACGAAGCGCTAGGAAATTCGCATTCATCGCGAATCAAATTTTTCCTGAAATTTGAATCGAATTCCACTTCGTCAGCTTCAATTTGCTCATCAATCACTCATCACTTGTCTAATACCATCCCTAAAATGAAGCATGGTGGTGGCAGCATCATACTGTGGGGGTGTTCTTCAGTGGCTGGGACAGGGCAACTGTTCAGGGTTGAAGGAAAGCTGAGTGGAGCAAAGTACAAAGATATTATTAATTTTAAAAAAACTCTGGACCTCAGACTTGGAGGAAGTTTTACCTTCCAGCGAGACAATGACCCTCAGCACAAAGCCAACATAGTAGTGGCTTAATCTGTAAATGTCCTTCAGTGGTCCAGCCAGAGCCCGACTTCAGCACAATCGAACACCTCTGGATATGACTATCAACCAATGGTCGCTATCCAAGCTGAAAGAGCTTGAGAGGATCCACAGAGAAGAATTGCAGAAAATCCCAAAATCCAGGTGTGCTAACCATTGCATCATACCCAAGAAGACTGGAGGCTGTAATCACTGCCAAAAGGTGCTTCAAGTAAGTCCTGAGTAAAGGGTATCAATATGTACAGTGGGATGCAAAAGTTTGGGCAACCTTGTTAATCGTCATGATTTTCCTGTATAAATCGTTGGTTGTTACGATAAAAAATGTCAGTTAAATATATCATATAGGAGACACACACAGTGATATTTGAGAAGTGAAATGAAGTTTATTGGATTTACAGAAAGTGTGCTATAATTGTTTAAACAAAATTAGGCAGGTGCATAAATTTGGGCACCACAAAAAAGAAATGAAATCAATATTTAGTAGATCCTCCTTTTGCAGAAATGACAGCCTCTAAACGCTTCCTGTAGGTTCCAATGAGAGTCTGGATTCTGGTTGAAGGTATTTTGGACCATTCCTCTTTACAAAACATCATTAGTTCATTCAGGTTTGATGGCTTCCGAGCATGGACAGCTCTCTTTAAGTCACACCACAGATTTTCAATTATATTCAGGTCTGGGGACTGAGATGGCCATTCCAGAACGTTGTACTTGTTCCTCTGCATAAATGCCTTAGTGGATTTTGAGCAGTGTTTAGGGTCGTTGTCTTGTTGAAAGATCCAGCCCCGGCGCAGCTTCAGCTTTGTCACTGATTCCTGGACATTGGTCTCCAGAATCTGCTGATACTGAGTGGAATCCATGCGTCCCTTAACTTTGACAAGATTCCCAGTCCCTGCACTGGCCACACAGCCCCACAGCATGATGGAACCACCACCATATTTTACTGTAGGTAGCAGGTGTTTTTCTTGGAATGCTGTGTTTTTTTTCCTCCATGCATAACGCCCCTTGTTATGGCCAAATAACTCGATTTTAGTTTCATCAGTGCACAGCACCTTATTCCAAAATTAAGCTGGCTTGTCCAAATATGCTTTAGCCCACCTCAAGCGGCACTTTTTGTGCTGTGGGCGGAGAAAAGGCTTCCTCTGCCTCACTCTCGCATACAGCATCTCCTTGTGTAAAGTGCGCCGAATGGTTGAACGATGCACAGTGACTCCATCTGCAGCAAGATGATGTTGTAGGTCTTTGGTGCTGGTCTGTGGGTTGACTCTGACTGTTCTCACCATTCGTCGCTTCTGTCTATCCGAGATTTTTCTTAGTCTGCCACTTCAAGCCTTAACTTGAACTGAGCCTGTGGTCTTCCATTTCCTCAATATGTTCCTAACTGTGGAAACAGACAGCTGAAATCTCTGAGACAGCTTTCTGTATCCTTCCCCTAACCCATGATGGTGAACAATCTTTGTCTTCAGGTCATTTGAGAGTTGTTTTGAGACTCTTATGTTGCTACGCTTCAGAGAAAATTAAAAGAGGAGGGAAACTTACAATTGACCCCCCTTAAATACTCTTTCTCATAATTTGATTCACCTGTGTATGTAGGTCAGGGGTCACTGAGCTTCCCAAGCCAATTTGAGTTCCAATAATTAGTTCTAAAGGTTTTGGAATCAATAAAATGACAACAGTGCCCAAATTTATGAACCTGCCTAATTTTGTTTAAACAATTTTAGCACACTTTCTGTAAATCCAATAAACTTCATTTCACTTCAGAAATATCACTGTGTGTCTCCTATATGATATATTTATCGTAACAACCAACGATTTATACAGGAAAATCATGACGATTAACAAGGTTGCCCAAACTTTCGCATCCCACTGTATGTTGTTGCAATATATATATATATATATATATATTTATATTTGTGGTCAGGGCGACGGCCCTTGAACGTACTACACAGAGCTTACCGAAGGCTGGTTAATGCCGGGAGCCCGGAGCGAGGGTAGGCCTAAAAGGGGGCCTACTCCAATAGAACTGAAGAGAAAAAAGGGACGGGAGGGAGGGGTAACTGGCTGCACGTCCCGTCTGTAACTCCCGCCGAGTCTATAAGGGCAGAGGGGGCGTGGCCTCTGCCCCTCCCACAAATACAGGCTGCCCGGCAGCCTTAACCACTTGTGGTCAGGGCGACGGCCCTTGAACGTACTACACGGAGCTTACCGAAGGCTGGTTAATGCCGGGAGCCCGGAGCGAGGGTAGGCCTAAAAGGGGCCAAAAATGGAGACATAAACATACTGTTAAACACTTTATTGTAGCATTACAGGTCAAGTGAACCGAATGCATCACGAATCTCGGATTGAGGGTTTGGTACATATCTGGAGAAACAGGACGATCTCCACCGCCCCATACTCCTGATGACATGCGGTGGTATCTTGTGCCTAGAAGCGGCTGAGGCCGCCCCAATGCGAAAGGAGTGGCCCGAGATGGCCTTGGGATCCTGACCCAACCCTGCAACCAAGGAGCGGACATGGGACATGAACTGAGACGTGGACAATGGACCCCCCTTAAAGGGAAGTAGAGGACTATCTGGGGCAGCCGCCTGCAACCCTGCAGACAACTGCTGCAGCGCATTGACCGGGCACCAGTCGTTGTGCGAGGGCTAAAACCTCACCAGCGTTGGAGGTCCTGTTTGAGCGGTCTTGGTAGACAGGATGCTCAGTATAAAATGGTCGTGATGCCAGGTCAAGTGCTGCTTCTGGAGATGATGGCTGTTCCGGACGGCAGTGGTGAATTCCCCCGGCCGGAGGAACCCGTAAAACCCCAGGTATAGGGCGGCTTTAATGACGGTGCTAACCAAAGGCCCAAAAGGATTACCATCCAGAGCCAAGGACAACTGCCTAAACAAGGAGCCGGACATGGGTTGACGGACCACTGGCCTACTTGTACCGGCTTTCTCAATGCCCCGGAGCGTGGCCTTGATGGCCTGTGATGTGAAAAAAGATACTCGGGCAGGGTTGTTCAATGTGAATTGATGTTGAATTCCTGCCAAGTAAAGGCGGATGGTGTTGTGCGCGAGACTGAGGTTGGCATGACAATGCGCGATAAATGCCATCACGAATGACACGTCATCCACGTTGCCTTGTGGATGACTCTTTGCAAACTCCTTATAAAGGTTCCAGCCCGTGCGATAATTTCTGACCGTGTTTTCAGAAAGGCTCTGGTGCAAGAGATCTTTAGCTGTCCTGATCAAAGCCGTTAATCCCACACCAGGTCGCTGTAAGCTGGAATGCCCGCATCCGCAGCCGTATTCATGGAACCCTGAATGTGGGAGCACTCAAAGCAAAAATTATGCACCATGGACAGCCACACCAACCTGCGCATGAGGGTCATGATCTTAGGGGATTTAGCTCTGCCACTACGGATGATGTCCACCAAGTCCTGACTATCAGTGATAAACAACACCCTCGAGTCTGACCAGTCGTGGCCCCATACATGGGCTGCTGCTACCAAAGGATATAACTTCAACAGGGGGGATGACCGAAGAGCCTCCCTGTCCACCGTGATCTGGGACGGCCAGGCACCGGCCAGCCAGTGATTGCCAAATATGGCTGCAAAGCCCTTGGATGCGGCTGCATCTGAATAAACCGTGGGAGAGGATGGGTTCCGCGGGGGAATGAACAACCTTACCCCATTCCATGAAGACATAAATGTATTCCACATGGACAGGTCCGCCATGGCCTGTTGGTCCAACCGAATAATACTGTCTTGCTCTGGGGCTGATGGCAGGAGCAGCAAGAGCCGAGAAACAAAGGTACATCCCTGGGGCATGACCCTCATGGCGAAGTTCAGCCTGCCCAGCAACGATTGGAGGTTCGTCTTGGTCAGTACGCATGCCTTGGACGCCTCCAGGATGGCTAACCGTATCTGATGCAACTTCTCCTCGGGGAGCCTTGCTTCCAACCTCACTGAGTCCAGGATGACCCCCAGGAAGGTGATCGTCTTGGAAGGACCTACCGTCTTCCCCGAGGCGACAGGAACCTTGAGTGCCGAGAATAATTCCAGCAGAGAGGATAAGCTGGAGGGCTGCTGGGCAGGGTGTTCCACCAGCAGGAAGTCGTCCAGGTAATGTATGCACATGGGCGCCTGCCCATGTTCGACCAGGATCCAATGCAGGGCCTGGGCCAGACGGTCAAACAGCCATGGGCTGCTTTTAGAGCCAAACGTTAGGCGATTGGCAAAGTAGTACCTGCCTGCCCACTTGATGCCGTAGTATTGCCACAGTTGCGGATGGATCGGAAGCAGTTTGAAGGCGTCCGCAATATCCGTCTTGGACAACCAGGCCCCCCTGCCTGCCTTGAGAATAAACTGAATCGCCTCATCGATAGAGGAGTACTTCATACTAAACTCTTCCGATGGTATGAGGGAGTTGATACTGGGTATGTGAGAGGAATGAGGAGCCGAGAGATCATAGATAAGTCTTTTTTTATTTGAGTCCTTCTTAGCCACCACTCCAATGGGGTTAACCCTCCATACCTCAAAGGGGATAGAATCAAACAGACCGATGAGGAACCCTTTTTCCAGCTCCAAGGAAATCGCCGCTTGCACAGCCTCTGGATCCTGTCTGGCAGAGAGGAGATTCTCACACTCCCAGTTGACATGTGGAAGGGCCACCAACCCCGTATGGAACCCCTGTGACAGACCCGTAAGCAGATGCACCACAAACTGTTGATCACCATGCCCTTCTAGGAGTGCCCCCAGGAGATCAACATTGATGTCGGTCAGTCATGCCTGTTTAGATGCCTTTTTAGGACAGGTGGACCTTGGATGTGCACGAAAGCAGACTGTGCACACGTGGAGGGCCCTGCACCCACTGAACATGCAGTGAACGAAGTTAAAATTATTACATATCTGGCTTTTGCCCAGATACACAATCGGCCTACCAAACTTGTCCATGAGGGCCGGACCCCTGTGACTCCTGATGTACCTGGAAGGGCCCTATCTGGATGGGAGGCCGCCTCGTTGGGGCACCATACCTTGTCATGAAAAATGGACTGGCATGAACCACAAGTGGGGGCTCGGAGCCCTGCAAAATGCCTGCAGAAGAGCTCCATGTCTAGCACAGCCCAATTGGTCATGAATTGAAACTGTGCTAGGGAGGCTGCGGCTTTAGCCGCGAAGGACCGATGGTAATCGTAAAACGCCGAGCCCCCATACTTGTGGCCCAAGTCGGTGACCTGATATAGATATGCGTCCAGCTCCTCCCTCCTATTGGGCTGTGCCGAGCAGATGACGTCCCTGAACAAACTGAACGCGAGCACAAACTCGGGTATGGACAGTTTGCGATTCAGTCGGGCATCTTTGGACTTCATCACTACTGACACCTCCCCGCAATCAATGGTTCTGTGCTCGCTAGCATCATGGGATGCTATGAGAATAGATGCCAAGTTGACCTCTTTGCCTGCCAGTATATCCCTCCTGATATTTTCCGCCACAAAATAAGCTGGGACAATAGCCGGCAGAGTAGCCGACATACCTGGAGAACCTGCCACTGGCCCTGACACCGCCGTCACGGGCGACACCGACTGCGACGAGGTGGAGGCCCTGGACTCCAGCTCCATGACCCTGTGCTGGATGTCTGCTACAGAGGCAGCCAGACTCCCCATAGTGGCATTCAACTGAGCCAGCGATGCCTGGACAGTAGGTACTGCCAGCTGCTCGCTGGATGGGCCCGGGCTAGATACCAGCAGCCTATAAAGTTCGGCCTTCCTGGCTGAAGCCGGGTGACTGATGCCCCTTCTATTCAATTCGGCCACCAGTTTCGGAATTGTCCAGTTCCTCAGGGATCCATGACCAGCCAGACCGGAAACCACGGACCCAGAGATGGACGAGGCATCGTCGATGTCTGAGGCCTGGGACATGTTGACCACGCTGTAATACTCTACGCCCTGGATATCACCTGAGGACAAAACCTTTGTTATTAGTACCGACCCAGGCGTGTCTTGGACATCCTGATGGCCCCTCCCCCTTTTGGCCTCTACCAGAAAAGACCGCCCCTAGATTATGGACGGCCTGACGGACCCGAACTGATACTCACCTGGTAACGGAATTTGATGAAAAATGGTAACGATACCGTACTGGAGGCCCTTGCCACCGACCGAGGTGGAGGTTTTGTTAATGGGAAACCGAAGGCACCGAGACCCCAACGTGCTGCCGTATAAACAAGAACAAAAATGACAATCTAAATGCACTGGGAATAACCCACCTGGGTGCGTCAGGCCGTACCCCTGCCCCTAAGGGTAAACGAGAAACATGGCCTAAAGGTTTCTAGGCCACCATGATGAGGACAGAAGAGCCAATAACCAGGATGACATGCCCCCCGGGCGTGCTGCTGAGTCATGCATGCTGCTATGGGCGAAATGTGTGCAAGATTGGTGAAAATGACCCCTTGGACGTACTTAGACAGGACACCATGCCGCCGGGGCGGCTGACGCGACATTGCCTGAACGCTTCAGACAGACGTGCAACAAAAACGAGTAAGACAACCTGGACGTACCAGGTAGGATCACGTGCCACCGGGGTGGCGGACATACTTTGCCTGAACGTTTCAAGCAGACGTGTAACAGGAGATGACATGACAGCCTGGACGTACCAGGCAGGACCCCGTGCCACCGGCGTGGCAGACATACTTTGCCTGAACGTTTCAAGCAGACGTGCAACAGGAGACGAGTATGGCAACCTGGACGTTCCAGGCAGGACTACCTGTCACAGGAGTGACCGATATAATGCTTAAACGCTTTAAGCGGACGTACCACATGAGACACCCTGGACATCCAGGCAGGACACCGTGCCACGAAGTGGCGGACGTAACATTGCCTGTACGCTTCAGGCAGACATACCACAATAAGGAAAATGACAACCTGGAGTTTCAGGTAGGACCACATGCCACTGACGCGGCGGACGCCACAAAGCCTGAACGCTTCAAGCAGACGTACCACAATAAACAAAGCGACAACCTGGAGTTCCAGCAGGACTACATGCCACCGGAGTGGCGGACGCCACGATGCCTGAACGCTTCAAGCCGACGTACCATAGTAGACAAGTGACAACCTGGACGTTCCAGGCAGAATCCTGTGCCACCGGGGAGGGCGACAGAATAGCGCCTGAACGTTTTAAAACCGACGAGCCACGAGGGAGAGAGATGGGTATGACAACATGCCGTGCCCAGAGGAACCACATGCCACGGATATAACATACGGGACGTAAAAAATGTGCCTGCGGCCAAACCCCCGTGACACATATCATAACCATATAACAACAGGACATACCACCTACTGCAAGTACGGAATCCTTGGAACGGAATGGAGCGTCAGATACTTGATCAGACGAAAACTCTGCAATATGATGATGCATGACAGCAATGTAAATGTACAATAAATTAAATATTTTTTTTTTTTTTAAATAAACAGACATCGGCACTGCTGCTCCCGCACTGAGAGCCCATAACACCGCTCCAGAGCAGGGCAAGTAGAAGATACCTAAGTTAGGGTAATCCTAAATGACACCCCCAGTCAGGGAATTAAATAGCGATCTATGTGGAAAGGTGCACCAACACCCTCCTAAATGTAGGTAGACAGTGAAACACGTTTGGGGCTACTGTCTATGCAAGCCAAACCTAGACATAATAGTTCCCCATCATAATTGCTTGTACCCCGCAAACCTCGCACATTTTTTAAAAAGTTAGCTGTTGCCACAACACAGACCTAGGTATGAAGACCCCAAAGTGCATGCCCTCAGTGGTGGCATTTGTGTCCTGTGATATTGATCCGTAAGAAGCAACACCCGTCACAGAAGATTTATATATATTGCTCCACACTGCACGGCTACATGATTGAAGACACTGCCATAGTTGTAAGGCTTGTTTATGTGGCGTGCAGGCAGTTATTTGCAGCACCATATACAAATGAAGACCTTGTGACTGGTATTGACTTGAGGTGTGGGGAGCAATATAAGGCAAACATCAAAGCCACAACTACCGTGATTTCTTAACATTTCAAAACCGTTTGCCGCCTGTTATTATACATGCCTCAGCTCAACAGGCTTAAACAGTTTGTCCAGTTCCCATGGAAACCAGCCACGTGCCTAGGAACAGCACGCGCTGGCCTACATGCGCTTCTGCCATCTACCATGACCCCCGGCGGGTTTAAGAAAACAAAGAGAGCGTTACCAGGGGCGGCAACCGGCACCGGCACCCGCGGCCGCCCCCGGAACACACACACGCCCTCGACTGACAGTGCCGGCCGGGCTGGACCAGGAGGTGAGCGGAGCTCCGGCCCCCCCAACCCCCCCGCGTGGATGCGCCGTCCCCGTGGTGATGAGCCTTGCACCGCCGTATGCCGCCCCCCGCACCGAGGTAAGAATCCGACCCGGAACAGGCAACGGATATAGCTTACCTGAGACGAGGAGAAGCCGATCCCATACTTACCCGGCTCGAGGCTTGAAGGCGCGGGACGTGCAGGAACCAGACGTGACCGGACGACCCAGGTAACTGGCTGCACGTCCCGTCTGTAACTCCCGCCGTGTTTATAAGGGCAGAGGGGGCGTGGCCTCTGCCCCTCCCACAAATACAGGCTGCCCGGCAGCCTTAACCACATATACACTGCTCAAAAAAATAAAGGGAACACTTAAACAACACAATGTAACTCCAAGTCAATCACACTTCTGTGAAATCAAACTGTCCACTTAGGAAGCAACACTGAGTGACAATCAATTTCACATGCTGTTGTGCAAATGGGATAGACAACAGGTGGAAATTATAGGCAACTAGCAAGACACCCCCAATAAAGGAGTGGCTCTGCAGGTGGTGACCACAGACCACTTCTCAGTTCCTATGCTTCCTGGCTGATGTTTTGGTCACTTTTGAATGCTGGCGGTGCTTTCACTCTAGTTGTAGCATGAGACGGAGTCTACAACCCACACAAGTGGCTCAGGTAGTGCAGCTTATCCAGGATGGGACATCAATGCGAGCTGTGGCAAGAAGGTTTGCTGTGTCTGTCAGCGTAGTGTCCAGAGCATGGAGGCGCTACCAGGAGACAGGCCAGTACATCAGGAGATGCGGAGGAGGCCGTAGGAGGGCAACAACCCAGCAGCAGGACCACTACCTCCGCCTTTGTGCAAGGAGGAACAGGAGGAGCACTGCCAGAGCCCTGCAAAATGACATCCATCAGGCCACAAATGTGCATGGGTCTGCTCAAACGGTCAGAAACAGACTCCATGAGGGTAATATGAGGGCCCGACGTCCACAGGTGGGGGTTGTGCTTACAGCCCAACACCGTGCAGGACGTTTGGCATTTGCCAGAGAACACCAAGATTGGCAAATTCGCCATTGGCGCCCTGTGCTCTTCACAGATGAAAGCAGGTTCACACTGAGCACATGTGACAGACGTGACAGAGTCTGGAGACGCCGTGGAGAACATTCTGCTGCCTGCAACATCCTCCAGCATGACCGGTTTGGCATTGGGTCAGTAATGGTGTGGGGTGGCATTTCTTTGGAGGGCCGCACAGCCCTCCATGTGCTCGCCAGAGGTAGCCTGACTGCCATTAGGTACCAATATAAGATCCTCAGACCCCTTGTGAGACCATATGCTGGTGCGGTTGGCCCTGGGTTCCTCCTAATGCAAGACAATGCTAGACCTCATGTGGCTGGAGTGTGTCAGCAGTTCCTGCAAGACGAAGGCATTTATGCTATGGACTGGCCTGCCCGTTCCCCAGACCTGAATCCAATTGAGCACATCTGGGACATCATGTCCCGTTCTATCCACCAACGTCACGTTGCACCACAGACTGTCCAGGAGTTGGCAGATGCTTTAGTCCAGGTCTGGGAGGAGATCCCTCAGGAGACCATCCGCCACCTCACCAGGAGCATGCACAGGCATTGTAGGGAGGTCATACAGGCACGTGGAGGCCACACAAATTACTGAGCCTCATGGGTTGAAAAATTTGATTTCCATTTTTTTATTTTTGTGTGATTTTGTTGTCGGCACATTCAACTATGTAAAGAACAAAGTATTTCAGAAGAATATTTAATTAACTCAGATCTAGGATGTGTTATTTTTGTGTTCCCTTTATTTTTTTGAGCAGTGTGTATAATTATTATTATATTTTATTTTTTTTCTTCAATAAATTAGCAAATATTTCAAACCATGTGTTTTCACTTTGTCATTATGTGGTACTGAGTGCAGAATGATGGGAGAAAATGTGTTCTTTTAATTTTAGCACAATGCCGCAATATAGCAAAATATTGAAAAAGTGATTCAATGTGAAAGGCAAAAAAATGCTGGGAGTTGTAGTTTTCTGCTCTTATACATTCTTCTTGCCTGAAGGGAGTAATGCTATTTACCAGGGACTGTAATGTTAGAAGAGTTAAAGGGAAGGGAGTGATGTTATTTCCATGGGGAAGTATGTTGGAGGGGGCTGGGGGAAGGAGTGATGTTATTTATATGGGACTGTATATTGAAGGGGGTTGGGGGAAGGGAGAGATGTTATTTACATTGGACTGTATGTTGGAGGGGCCTGGAGGAAGTGATGTTATTTACAAATTATTTCATGTTGGAGGGGCTGAATGGAAGGGAGCAATGTTATTTTCATGTGTCTGCGTGTAGGCAGGGGCTGATAGGAAGGGAGTGATGTTTCTTACATGAGACTGTATGCTGGGATTAAAGGGAGAGGGTAAGAGTTATTTACATGGGGTTTTATAACTACAGGAGGCACTCCAAGGAGACATTACTTACTTGCTTACTTACTACATTCTTTATATATATATATATATATATATATATATACACTCACCTAAAGAATTATTAGGAACACCATACTAATACGGTGTTGGACCCCCTTTTGCCTTCAGAACTGCCTTAATTCTACGTGGCATTGATTCAACAAGGTGCCCATATGGGCCCTTTAGAAATGTTGGCCCATATTGATAGGATAGCATCTTGCAGTTGATCGAGATTTGAGGGATGCACATCCAGGGCACGAAGCTCCCGTTCCACCACATCCCAAAGATGCTCTATTGGGTTGAGATCTGATGACTGTGGGGGCCATTTTAGTACAGTGAACTCATTGTCACGTTCAAGAAACCAATTTGAAATGATTCAAGCTTTGTGACATGGTGCATTATCCTGCTGGAAGTAGCCATCAGAGGATGGATACATGTTCTCATTCTGTTTACGCCAAATTCGGACTCTACCATTTGAATGTCTCAACAGAAATCGAGACTCATCAGACCAGGCAACATTTTTCCAGTCTTCAACAGTCCAATTTTGGTGAGCTCGTGCAAATTGTAGCCTCTTTTTCCTATTTGTAGTAGAGATGAGTGGTACCTGGTGGGGTCTTCTGCTGTTGTAGCCCATCCGCCTCAAGGTTGTGCGTGTTGTGGCTTCACAAATGCTTTGCTGCATACCTTGGTTGTAACGAGTGGTTATTTCAGTCAACGTTGCTCTTCTATCAGCTTGAATCAGTCGGCCCATTCTCCTTTGACCTCTAGCATCCACAAGGCATTTTTGCCCACAGGACTTCCGCATACTGGATGTTTTTCCCTTTTCACACCATTCTTTGTAAACCCTAGAAATGGTTGTGCGTGAAAATCCCAGTAACTGAGCAGATTGTGAAATACTCAGACCGGCCCGTCTGGCACCAACAACCATGCCACGCTCAAAATTGCTTAAATCACCTTTCTATCCCATTCTGACATTCAGTATGGAGTTCAGGAGATTGTCTTGACCAGGACCACACCCCTAAATGCATTGAAGCAACTGCCATGTGATTAGTTGACTAGATAATTGCATTAATAAGAAATAGAACAGGTATTCCTAATAATTCTTTAGGTGAGTGTGTGTGTGTATGTGTATATATATATATATATATATATATATATATACAATACAGACCAAAAGTTTGGACACCTTCTTATTCAAAGAGTTTTCTTTATTTTCATGACTATGAAGGCATCAAAACTATGAATTAACACATGTGGAATTATATACATAACAAACAAGTGTGAAACAACTGAAAATATGTCATATTCTAGGTTCTTCAAAGTAGCCACCTTTTGCTTTGATTACTGCTTTGCACACACTTGGCATTCTCTTGATGAGCTTCAAGAGGTAGTCCCCTGAAATGGTCTTCCAACAGTCTTGAAGGAGTTCCCAGAGATGCTTAGCACTTGTTGGCCCTTTTGCCTTCACTCTGTGGTCCAGCTCACCCCAAACCATCTCGATTGGGTTCAGGTCCGGTGACTGTGGAGGCCAGGTCATCTGGCGCAGCACCCCATCACTCTCCTTCATGGTCAAATAGCCCTTACTTTCAAAGTTTTCCCAATTTTTCGGCTGACTGACTTATCTTCATTTCTTAAAGTAATTATGGCCACTCATTTTTCTTTACTTAGATGCTTTTTTCTTGCCATAATACCAATTCTAACAGTCTATTCAGTAGGACTATCAGCTGTGTATCCACCTGACTTCTCCTCAACGCAACTGATGGTCCCAACCCCATTTATGAGGCAAGAAATCCCACTTATTAAACCTGACAGGGCACATCTGTGAAGTGAAAACCATTTCAGGGGACTACCTCTTGAAGCTCATCAAGAGAATGCCAAGAGTGTGCAAAGCAGTAATCAAAGCAAAAGGTGGCTACTTTGAAGAACCTAGAATATGACATATTTTCAGTTGTTTCACACTTGTTTGTTATGTATATAATTCCACATGTGTTAATTCATAGTTTTGATGCCTTCAGTGTGAATCTACAATTTTCATAGTCATGAAAATAAAGAAAACTCTTTGAATGAGAAGGTGTGTCCAAACTTTTGGTCTGTACTGTATATATATATGTTAATCTTTAGCCAGTGTTCACTTTTTTAACACTGTAGAGAATTTTTCTACTACAGTTTTTGCACGCACGCACGAGTTGTGTGCGTGCATGCGTGCTGCAGAGCATCGATCAGTAGTGTGCTCATTTACATCTGCACATTTTTTATATTTTTTTGTGAGTGAAAAAAAAACTGCAGTAAGAGTACTTTCACGCTTGTGGCAAAGGATTCTGGCAGGCAGTTCAGTCGCCGGCAATCCGGACGCAAACGGATGGCATTTGTCAGACGGAACCGGATGCGAATCTGTCTGACAAATGCATTGAAATACCGGATCCGTCTCTCCGGTGTCATCCGGAAAACAGATCCGGCATTTTTTTTCTTTCACAGATTTAAAGATCTGCGCATGTGCGGACTGGAAGAATGGATCCGTTTTGCCGAAACACTTGGGGCCGGATCAAGCATTAATGTATTTCAACGGAAATTAATGCCGGATCTGGCATTCCGGCAAGTGTTCAGGATTTTTGGCCGGAGAGAAAACTGCAGCATGCTGCAGTATTTTCTCTGGTCAAAAAACGTAAGAGGGACTGAACTGATGCATACTGAACGGAATGCTCTCCATTCAGAATGCATTAGGATAAAACTGATCAGTTTTTTTACGGTATTGAGCCCCTAGGACGGAACCCAATGCCAGAAAAGAAAAATGCTAGTGTGAAAGTACCCTTAGGCCTCATGCACACGACAGTTGTTTTTTGCGTCCGAAAATTGTGCGTCCGCCCAAAATAAACGGATGCGGCATCCGTTTTTTTGGGAGGACCTGTTTTTTTCCCCAGATCCCTTGTAATAAATGCCTATCCTTGTCCGCAAATGTGAAAAAAGTAGGACATGCACTATTTTTTTTGCTGAAGGGAAACACGGACAACGGACGTGGAACACAAACGGATGAACTATCACCATTTTTTTGCTGACTCTTTTTTTGGGTCCCCATCCTAGCCTAAAAAAAAACGGAATGGAGGCCGAGAAAAACAACTGTCATGTGCATGAGGCCTAAAAGGGCTTCTGTCACCCCACTAAACTGTTATTTTTTTTTTTGGTTACTTATAATCCCTATACTGCGATTTATGCATACATACTGTAATTTATCATTTTGCTTCAGCAGATTCTGTTAAAAACTTACTTTTAAAATATGCTAAATACCTTGCTACCAGCAAGTAGGGCGGCTACTTGCTGGTAGCAGCCGCATCCTCCTATCCTAAAGATGCCCCCTCCGCATGTTGATTGACAGGGCCAGCGAACGGGATCTTTCTCTGCTGGCCCTGTTTGCATTCAAAATCTGGCGCCTGTGCCGTACCTGTCTTCAGTCGGCGCAGGCGCACTGAGAGGAGGACGCTCGCTCGGCCGCTCCTTCCTCAATGCGCCTGCACTGGGTGTAGATGTGATGTCATCGGCGCAGGCGCATTGAGGATGGAGCGGCCGAGCGAGCGTCTGCCTCTCAGTGTGCCTGCGCCGACTGAATACCGTTACGGCGCAGGCGCGAGATCTTGATAGCAGACAGGACCAGCCAGAGGACGATCCCGTCCGCTGGCCCTGTCAATCAACATGCGGAGAGAACTTGCCCCCCCCGCTACTTTTTTGAATGCCCCTAAGGGTGGCTTTTATCGGCTGTGACAGGAAAATCTACCTACAGTCCGGATCTTCCAATCAGAGGAAATGCTGTACCCTGGCCAGGTATAGCTTTATGGAGTTGTAGGACAGTTTGAGCTCCAAATGGCAGTATGCCAAGAAAGCCATGATGTATGCAGTCTTGCCGGTATCATGTCTTGGGTGAAGGAGCGTGAACTTCTGGAACACATTCCAACCTGTTCTATAGTTTCTGAATCAATGTACGATTTTAATCCAAAATCAGAGTTTCGAATGCAGGAGGGGATAAACCCACTTGGTCCGCCTCCGGCATTGAATGGAAAAAATTATGAAAATGAAATCATGACAAGGCATCTGCGGCGATATTTTGTGTACCCTGGATATGCCTGCAAGTTACATGAAAATTGTGACTGAGGGAAAGCCAGACCAACCTACAGACAAATGACATGATGAACGGAGATTTAGATCTGCCTTTGGCGATTATGTCTACCACCGCCTGATTGTCGGTGACAAAAACTACAGATGAATTGGCCCAATGACTGCCCCAAACTTGAGCCGCCGCTACAATGGGGTACACCTCTAGTAAAGGGGAAGACTTTAAAGCTAGCTGCACCGAAGACACCTCTGTGGGCCAGGGACCAGCAAACCACTGATTCCCACTGATTGCTGCGTAACCTGCAGAGGCCGCGGCGTCCGTGAAGATCGTGGCCGAGGTGGGACCCCATTGCGGAACAAACTTGGAGACGCCATTCCAGCTGGCGAGGAACGTGTTCCACATCGCCAAATCCGCGATCGCTTAACTGTCTAAGCAGATGAGACTATCCTGCTCAGGGGCTGATGGAAGCAGTTGTAACAACCGGGAGGTGAAAGCTCTGCCCTGCGGCATGATCCTAGTGGCAAAGTTCAACATACCCAGCAAGGATTGTAACTCTACTTTGGTGAAACGTCTGGAACCTGCTGCTTTGGAGATCTCTTCCCTGATTTTGGCGAGCTTCTCCTCTGGAAGCCTGGCTTGCATTTTTATGGAGTCCAAAACTATCCCTAGAAAGGTAATTACCGTCGAAGGGCCTTCTATCTTTGAAGAGGCGACGGGAACATTGAGCTCGGAGAAGATCCGGAGAAGGGACCTGAGCTTGCTGGGTCTGTTGCCTGGTGATTCAACCAACAGGAAATCATCCAGGTAATGGATAACCAGCGGGCAATCACAGCAGTTGACTAGAATCCAATGTAGGGCCTGCGCAAATTGGTCAAACAGCCAGGGACTGCTCTTGGATCCGAAGGTCAGATGGCTAGCAAAATAGTAAAGATTTTGCCATTTGATGCCATAAAACCTCCAGAGCTGTGGGTGAATGGGGAGCAATTTGAACGCGTCTGCTATGTCCACCTTGGATAGCCAAGCCCCTCTGCCTACCTGGAGAATGAGATGTATGGCTTCATCAACTGAGGAGTACCTCATGGAGAACTCTTCGGAGGGAATCAGAGAATTTAAACTCGGGATGTCGGAACCATGAGGCGCAGAAAGATCATATATGAGACGTTTTTTATTTGAAAACTTTTTTGCCACAATGCCGATAGGGCTGACCCTCCAAGAATCAAAGGGGACAGTAGAAAATGGCCCTATGAGGAATCCCTTTTCCAGCTCCGATTGTATGAGGACTCCTACCGAGTCGGGATCCTTGGCTGCTGAGAGAAGATTAGGACCCTCCCAAGTGGACAGGGGAAGTGCGACCAGACCCGTGTGGAAACCCTCAGCAAACCCGACTGTGAGAAACTGAACAAAACGGGGATTGGGATGGTTATGTAGGAGAGCTGCCAGGAGATACACGTTGACCCCGACTAGTCAGGAGGTCCTGGAGGAACGCTGTGGGCAGGTTGTAATCGGGTGGGCTCTAAAGCAAACAGAGCAAATGTGGAGGGCTCTACATTTATTATAATTACATATGGCCATGTTGTAATTGTTCCATAATTGACTATTACCCAGAAAAACTATGGGGCGGCCTAATTTGTCGGTGGATGGAGCGGGTCTTTGTGCGAAACCAGAGGTGCTGGGAAGGAACCTGCCCTGGGAGACGGAGGGACCATGTTGGGGCACCAATCAGACGAGTGGAGGATGGAATTGCACGGAGCACATGCTGGAGCCCTGAGACCAGCAAAATGGCGACAAAAGAGGTCCATGGATGCCCAATTGGTGGTGTGCTGGAACTGGGCCAGAGTGGCGGCCGCCTTAGCTGAAAATGAGCGATGGTAATCATAAAAAGCGTGTCCGCCATACTTGTGGCCCAGATCCGTGACCCTGTACAGGTAGGTGTCCAGTTCCTCCCGTCTTCCAGGGTGGGCAGAGCAGATGATGTCCCTGTACAAGCTGAAGGCCAGAACAAATTCCGGGATAGACAATTTTTTGTTGAGGCGGACGTCCCTGGCTTTTAGAGTGATGGAAATGTCGCCGCAAGCAATGGTCCGGTTATCGATCGTTTCATGGGTAGCTATGAGAATGCTAGCTAAATTGACGTCCTTGCCGTCTAGAATATCCCTCCTGATGTTATCTGGGACAAAGTGTGCCGGAGCTACCTCAGGTGCAAATGAAGCCCTACCTGGGAAATGGGAACAAGAAGCAGCGACCAATGGAACCGGAGGGACTAGGTGACAGTGCTCTGGATTTTACCGCAACCAATCTGGCCTGCATATCTGAGACAGAAGTGGCAATGTTGTTAATTGTGGCATGTAACTGCCCCAATGATAGCTGAATAGTTGACGATGGAGGAGCCGTGGCTCGGACACCAAGAGTCGGTATAGCTCCGCCTTCCGAGCCGAGGCAGGGTAACAAATCCCTCGGCTGTTGAGTTCCTTGATCAATTTAGGAATTGTCCAACTCCTGAGTGACATGGAGCTGCCGTGGGCAGAAGCGGAAGACTCAGCGATTGATAAGGATTCCTCGTGTTCTGATAGATGAGACATACTGTGGGATTGAGAAATGATGACAGAGTTAAAGGTCGGAAGACCCTGGAGTAAATAGTGCCCCGTGACAGTGAAAATAATGTAATTTTTTTTTTTGTGCTGGTGAAGACCGGAGTGTGAGCGCTTAACTGTGTGGACGTGAAAGAAAGAGACAACTGGCGATGATGACTTGACTTAACTGTAGAGGGAGTGTACTGTGAAAAAGGTGCGCACCAAAGTAATAATGACTAGACGGTACCTGAAGAATGACCCAGGAAAAACAAAGATGCAACAACTGGCCCCGGACCTGAAGTGTACAGGACGATGATGTTAGTACACATGAGGCTGGGAGAGAAGTATCGAGAACATTGCATTTTTTTTTTGGGAAGGCAGAAAACATGACCACTACAACAGGCCATGGATACGTGACAAACAGAGAAAATATGGGCCCACGTGAACGGATAGATAATGGCGAGTTAGAAAAAAACTTAAGCCTGAAAACGAACCAGGCAATTAGAATTATTGAATTAAAAACGTAAGCCTGCATGACGTGACAGGCAACATATTAAGTTAAATAACGTAAGCCCGACAACGTAGCAGGCAACAGGAATTATTGAATTAAAAATGTAAACCTGCATAACGTAACAGGCAACAAAATTAGAATCAGAGTTAAAAACATAAACCTGGATGACATGACAGGCATCGTATTAAAGATAAAAACGTAAGCCCGACAACGTAGCAGGCAACAGAAATTATTGAATTAAAAACGTAAACCTGCATAACGTAACAGGGAACAAAATTATAATCAGAGTAAAACGTAAACCTGGATGACGTTACAGGCTGCATATTTAAGTTAAAAACGTAAGCCCGAAGACGTGGCAGGCAACAGTAAATTATCGAATTAAATATGTAAGCCTGCATGACGTAACAGGCAACAAAATTACTCAGAGTACGAACGTAAACCTGGATGACGTTACAGGCAGAAAATTTAAGTTAAAACGTAAGCCCGAAGACGTAGCAGGCAACAGAATTAAGCATACATGGAAGTATTAGAGACGTAACCTGGACGATGTCGCAGGCATCAACATGAAATAATTGCCAGTTAAAAACGTATGGCCGGGAAAAAAGTGATAGGCCACAAACATTTGCAAATAATTAGTTTAATTAAGAATTATTTATATATGAGCGTGAAAACATGAGCCCGAATGACGTACCAGACCAGGGTGCTATGACGGTGACCTATGGAGACGGTGGGCAGCAGCAGACCCACCCCAGGGCAAACGAAAGCGACTGATGATTGAAGACTGGCAGAGTTTTTTTAATGTTTTTTTTATTTTTTTTATTCCCAGGTTTGGTGGTTTTATGTATTTATCAATAGTTATTTATTTATTATTAATTGTTTCTTTAATAATTATATTAAACTTTATTTTCCCCTAGGTTGGGGTTTGTGTGAAACTTTAATTAACTTCCTCATGTTTCCTATGGTTGTCCTGATGTGTTTGGCCATTTTTTTTGTAACTTTAATTGACAACCTCGGGTAACTTATGGTTGTCCATTGGCTTTTTTTTTTATAACTTTATTGTCCTCCTCGTGTCTCCATGCTACCAGCCTGGGGAGGACTCTGAGCGGCAGCAGGAGTAAGAGGAAACGAAGGAGGACAAATAGTGACCGGGCAGAACGGGGAGGTGGTGCCGAGCTATAGCGGGACTTGTGGCACCTGAGAGAGAGAGCGAGGGACGCAGCGATGGGGAAGACAGAGCCTGGTATGAGGTCCGACGCCCAAGCTCAGCCGCATAACCCAGGCGGGCAGCGCTGGAAGAAGCATACGGTGGCCAAGGTACAGGGGGCAGCAGGGGGCAGCCATGTTACCTGAGCGTTCGGCTGCAGCGCATCGGAGCAGCTTGTCAGTTGTAGGGAGCAGCGGCCCCAGCATACTTACGGGTGGCTGTATGAGCGCTTGTGTTGGTGACGTGAGCTCGGCGGTAAAACAGCAGTAAACTCCTCCTTGCACAGATAGCTCACTGGCAAGTAGGGATGCACGCCCTGGCTATTTAAAGGCACCTCCGCCCCTCCCACAAATACAGGCTGACATGTCAGCCTTAACTACATATATATATATATATATATATATATATATATACAGTACAGACCAAAATTTTGGACACACCTTCTCATTCAAAGAGTTTTCTTTACTTTCATGACTATGAAAATTGTAGATTCACACTGAAGGCATCAAAACTATGAATTAACACATGTGGAATTATATACATAACAAACAAGTGTGAAACAACTGAAAATATGTCATATTCTAGGTTCTTCAAAGTAGTCACCTTTTGCTTTGATTACTGCTTTGCACACTCTTGGCATTCTCTTGATGAGCTTCAAGAGGTAGTCCCCTGAAATGGTTTTCACTTCACAGGTGTGCCCTGTCAGGTTTAATAAGTGGGATTTCTTGCCTTACAAATGGGGTTGGGACCATCAGTTGCGTTGAGGAGAAGTCAGGTGGATACACAGCTGATAGTCCTACTGAATAGACTGTTAGAATTTGTATTATGGCAAGAAAAAAGCAGCTAAGTAAAGAAAAACGAGTGGCCATCATTACTTTAAGAAATGAAGGTCAGTCAGTCAGGCGAAAAATTGGGAAAACTTTAAAAGTAAGGGCTATTTGACCATGAAGGAGAGTGATGGGGTGCTGCGCCAGATGACCTGGCCTCCACAGTCACCGGACCTGAACCCAATCGAGATGGTTTGGGGTGAGCTGGACCGCAGAGTGAAGGCAAAAGGGCCAACAAGTGCTAAGCATCTCTGGGAACTCCTTCAAGACTGTTGGAAGACTGTTGGAAGACCATTTCAGGGGACTACCTCTTGAAGCTCATCAAGAGAATGCCAAGAGTATGCAAAGCAGTAATCAAAGCAAAAGGTGGCTACTTTGAAGAACCTAGAATATGACATATTTTCAGTTGTTTCACACTTGTTTGTTATGTATATAATTCCACATGTGTTAATTCATAGTTTTGATGCCTTCATAGTCATGAAAATAAAGAAAATTCTTTGAATGAAAAGGTGTGTCCAAACTTTTGGTCTGTACTGTATATACACTCACCTAAAGAATTATTAGGAACACCATACTAATACGGTGTTGGACCCCCTTTTGCCTTCAGAACTGCCTTAATTCTACGTGGCATTGATTCAACAAGGTGCTGATAGCATTCTTTAGAAATGTTGGCCCATATTGATAGGATAGCATCTTGCAGTTGATGGAGATTTGAGGGATGCACATCCAGGGCACAAAGCTCCCGTGCCACCACATCCCAAAGATGCTCTATTAGGTTGAGATCTGGTGATTGTGGGGGCCATTTTAGTACAGTGAACTCATTGTCATGTTCAAGAAACCAATTTGAAATGATTCGAGCTTTGTGACATGGTGCATTATCCTGCTGGAAGTAGCCATCAGAGGATGGGTACATGGTGGTCATGAAGGGATGGACATGGTCAGAAACAATGCTCAGGTAGCCCGTGGCATTTAAACGATGCCCAATTGGCACTAAGGGGCCTAAAGTGTGCCCAGAAAACATCCCCCACACCATTACACCACCACCAGCCTGCACAGTGGTAACAAGGCATGATGGATACATGTTCTCATTCTGTTTACGCCAAATTCGGACTCTACCATTTGAATGTCTCAACAAAAATCGAGACTCATCAGACCAGGCAACATTTTTCCAGTCTTCAACAGTCCAATTTTGGTGAGCTCGTGCAAATTGTAGCCTCTTTTTCCTATTTGTAGTGGAGATGAGTGGTACCCGGTGGGGTCTTCTGCTGTTGTAGCCCATCCGCCTCAAGGTTGTGCGTGTTGTGGCTTCACAAATGCTTTGCTGCATACCTCGGTTGTAACGAGTGGTTATTTCAATCAACGTTGCTCTTCTATCAGCTTGAATCAGTCGGCCCATTCTCCTCTGACCTCTAGCATCCACAAGGCATTTTTACCCACAGGACTGCCGCATACTGGATGTTTTTCCCTTTTCACAACCATTCTTTGTAAACCCTAGAAATGGTTGTGCGTGAAAATCCCAGTAACTGAGCAGATTGTGAAATACTCAGACCGGCAAGTCTGGCACCAACAACCATGCCACGCTCAAAATTGCTTAAATCACCTTTCTTTCCCATTCTGACATTCAGTTTGGAGTTCTGGAGATTTTCTTGACCAGGACCACACCCCTAAATGCATTGAGGCAACTGCCATGTGATTGGTTGACTAGTTATTGCATTAATGAGAAATAGAACAGGTGTTCCTAATAATTCTTTAGGTGAGTGTGTGTATATATATATATATATATATATATATATATATAGTGTGTGTGTGTATATATATATATATATATATATATATATATATATATACACAGTTGTGTTCAAAATTATTCAACCCCCACTGAAATTGAGTGTTTTGGCCAGTTTGACATTGATTTTGATCATTTCAGTTATCTTGTTTACAATTAAATCAAAGAGGCACTTGTAAGTCAGACAAATATAACATAACATTTATAATGAAATAACCACAAATGTCTTTTCTGTGCTCACATCATTATCAGTTTTATTCAACCCCAAGTGACATTCAATCTTAGTACTTAGTACAACATCCTTTTCCAGTTATAACAGCTTTTAAACATGAAGCATAGCTTGACACAAGTGTCTTGCAGCGATATACGGGTATCTTCGCCCATTCTTCATGGGCAAAAACCTCCAGTTCAGTCACATTCTTAGGCTTGCGCGCTGCAACTGCTTTCTTTAAGTCCCACCAGAGGTTCTCAATCAGATTTAAGTCTGGTGACTGCGATGGCCACTTCAAAATGTTCCAGCCTTTAATCTGCAACCATGCTCTAGTGGACTTGGAAGTATGCTTGGGATCATTGTCCTGTTGAAAGGTCCAACGTCTCCCAAGCCTCAGGTTTGTGACGGACTGCATCACATTTTCATCCAATATCTCCTGGTACTGAAGAGAATTCATGGTACCTTGCACACGCTGAAGCTTCCCTGTACCTGTAGAAGCAAAACAGCCCCAAAGCATGATTGACCCCCCACCATGCTTCACAGTAGGCAAGGTGTTCTTTTCTTCATAGGCCTTGTTCTTCCTCCTCCAAATATAGCGTTGATCCATGGGCCCAAACAGTTCTAATTTTGTTTCATCAGTCCACAGAAAACTTTTGTGGTTTGTCCACATGACTTTTGGCATACTGCAGTCGATTCTTCTTATTCTTTGGAGACAGCAAGGGGGTGCGCTTGGGAGTTCTGGCATGGAGGCCTTCATTACGCAGTGTGCGCCTTATTGTCTGAGCTGAAACTTCAGTACCCACATCTGACAAATCTTTTTTCAGTTCCTCAGAAGTCACACGGGGACTTTTCTCCACTTTGCGTTTCAGGTAGCACACAGCAGTCGAACTCAGCATCTTCTTTCTGCCACGACCAGGTAGCGTTTCAACAGTGCCCTTTGCCTTGAATTAGCGAATGATGCTTCCTATGGTGTCTCTTGGTATGTTTAACATCTTTGCAATCTTCTTATAGCCATTGCCCTTCCTGTGAAGAGAAATCACCTCTTCTCTTGTCTTCCTGGACCATTCTCTTGACTTCACCATGTTTGTAAACACACCAGTAAATGTCTAGAAGGAGCTGAGTATCACAGTCCTTTTAAATCTGCCTAATTGGTGCTTATTATGCTTGATTGCTGCTCCTTGACATCCACAGGTGTTTTCAATACCTGATCGAAAACACTTGAATGAACCTCTGTTCTTAAGAGTGGTAGTCTTTAAGGGGTTGAATAATTGTGTCAAAAAAAATTATGTCATTTTAGTTGCATTTGGTTCTTTAAAAAGTTCTTGTAAGATTTCATTTTGAACACAATTACAAATGTACACTAAAATCCCTAAAACCATTTACAGCATTGGGGGTTGAATAATTTTGAACACAACTGTGTGTGTGTATATATATATATATATATATATATATATATATATAGTACAGACCAAAGTTTGGACACCCCTTCTCATTCAAAGAGTTTTCTTTATTTTCATGACTATGAATGCATCAAAACAAAACTATGAATTAACACATGTGGAATTATATACATAAACAAGTGTGAAACAACTGAAAATATGTCATATTCTAGGTTCTTCAAAGTAGCCACCTTTTGCTTTGATTACTGCTTTGCACACTCTTGGCATTCTCTTGATGAGCTTCAAGAGGTAGTCCCCTGAAATGGTTTTCACTTCACAGGTGTGCCCTGTCAGGTTTAATAAGCGGGATTTCTTGCCTTATAAATGGGGTTGGGACCATTAGTTGCGTTGAGGAGAAGTCAGGTGGATACACAGCTGATAGTCCTACTGAATAGACTGTTAGCTGCTTTTTTCTTGCCATAATACAAATTCTAACAGTCTATTTCAGTAGGACTATCAGCTGTGTATCCACCTGACTTCTCCTCAACGCAACTGATGGTCCCAACCCCATTTATAAGGCAAGAAATCCTGCTTATTAAACCTGACAGGGCACACCTGTGAAGTGAAAACCATTTCAGGGGACTACCTCTTGAAGCTCATCAAGAGAATGCCAAGAGTGTGCAAAGCAGTAATCAAAGCAAAAGGTGGCTACTTTGAAGAACCTAGAATATGACATATTTTCAGTTGTTTCACACTTGTTTGTTATGTATATAATTCCACATGTGTTAATTCATAGTTTTGATGCCTTCATAGTCATGAAAATAAAGAAAACTCTTTGAATGAGAAGGTGTGTCCAAACTTTTGGTCTGTACTGTATATATATATTAGTTAGTGTCAGTTTAGATTTTTGCACGAACGCACCATCTGCATCCGTGCATTTTGCAACCACCGAGCACCGATCAGTAGTGTCCATTACCGATCGCGTCTGCTCAGTTTGCACCACTGCAAGTTTTATTTTATTTTTTTTCTCCTAAATTTTATTCCAAATTTATTACAAGCCCCTTCACGTCTGGAAACACAAAATACACACCCCTCACACTAAATAAAGGTTTACACATTTCACACGTCACATGCCAATAAAATAAAAATGTCCCATTTATCCCAACGAGTATACTCAGCTGAAGAGGCATACGCCATGCTTGCTTCCGATACGGAGTCTGCCAGTGAGGGAGAAGTGGATGCCACTTTTCTTCACTCCTCTACCCCCTCTTCATCATCATCCGCTGATGAGGGACCCTCTAGAAGGCGCCCCAGGGTAGCAGCGGAGGCAGCCCTCCAGAGTGGGCCCGCGTGGACCACACCCCCTTGAGATTTATCAGTCCCAAATTCCTGAGTTTGTGGGCAACTCAGGAATTCAGATAGATTGTGGGGGCTTCACAGAAATAGATTTTTTTTTATAAATCTTTTTCTCTGAAGATTTAATAAATTTGATGGTAACCCAAATTAATGTATACGCCCAGCAATTTATTTCCCAGAACCCGACAACGCAATACGCTAGACCCGAAGGTTGGACCCCAGTAAATGCAGCAGAGATAATGATCTTTTGGGGGCTCTTTCTGCATATGGGCGTTGTTAAAAAATAAATAAAAGATTAATCAGTATTGGAGTGCGGATGTCTTGTACCACACTCCAATTTACAGTAATACCATGGCCCGTAATCGATTCCAATCAATACCTAAGTTTTTGCATTACAACGATAATGCACAGTGCCTACCCCAGAATGACCCCGTATTTGACCGTCTGTTCAAAATGAGGCCTGTCCTTGACCACTTCAATCTAAAGTTTTCAGAAGTGTACACCCCAGAACAAAATGTCTGCATAGACAAATCCCTATTACTTTTCATAGGGAGGGTAAGATTCCACCAGCACCTGTCCAGCAAGCGGACTAGGTATGGCATAAAACTGTATAAAATCTGTGAGAGTAGCTCTGGGTACACTCACAAGTTCCCGGTTTATGAAGGGAGGGACACCCGGATTGAACCCCCAGAATGCCCTCCGTCCTAGGAGTTAGTGGGAAGATAGTGTGGGACTTACTGCACCCACTTCTATAAGGGTCACCATCTATAAGTAGATAATAACTACACGAGTCTACCACTGTTCCGGTCACTAACTTCCAGAGGTACTGTGGTGTGCGGCACAGTACGCAAAAATCAGAGAGGCATTCCTAGATCCCTGGTAGGGCAACCACTAAAAAAGGAGACAGCCGTGCTCTCCACAATGAGAACATGTTCATGGTTAAGTACAAGGACAAGAGGGATGTTCTTATGCTGACCACCATTCACAGTAACACCAGCAACCCTGCCCCTGTACGTGGTACCTCTACCGCTGTCCCCAAACAGGACTGCATTCTGGACTATAACAGGCACATGGGCGGGGTTGATCTTTCAGATCAAGTTCTAAAGCCTACAGTGCCAAACGAAAAACAAGATTGTGGTACAAAAAGCTGGGCGTGCACATTGTACAGATGGCACTGTACAATGCGTACGTGCTATTTAGAGCTAGAGGCCAGACAAGAACATTCCTACAATTTCAAGAGATGGTGATATAGGCCCTAATTCTTCCAAACCAAGCAATGGAGGGCCCCAGTACTTCTGCAAGTTACGGTGCTTGAGTTGTACCAGGGCAACATTTCCCTGGTGAAGTCCCCCAAACAGCAAGGAAGGGAAGGCCCCAAAAAAGATGCACGGTGTGTTGCAAAAGGGGGATAAGGAAAGACACCATTTACCATTTTGAAACCTGCCCTGAAAAACTTGGCCTGTGCATCAAAGATTGTTTTAGAATCTACCACTCATGTAATTGTACCACCTTATATGTCTGATTTAGTCTGCATAGCTTACATCCACTTTTTACCAACCACTACATATTCATTTATGTGAAACACCTGTTAGGTCAAAAGTGCCCTTTCCACCACTTAAAATGTTTGTACGGGGTTGCTCTTTCCAATTTGGGGTCACTTCTTGGGGTTTTTAATTTCTGAAGACCTAAGAAACTTTTTAACATGTCTGCCAATTCAGGCCTGCAAAAAACATATTTTGCACTTTGCCTCTAGAGCACTGCTGTGCAGCCATACTGCAGGCTACAAACACATATGGGGTGTTTCTTGAATGGGGATAAAATGGGGAACATATACTGGGGTGCATTTTCTCCTTTAACACCTTGTGAACGTGAAAAATTGGGGTCTGCTAGTAATTTTTCATTTTTACAAATGTGTGCTTTGAAATCCTTTCTCTAGTATTTTTGCCTTCTGTGAGTCAACTTTGAAAAGTACCCTTTCCACCACTTAAAATGTTCGTAGGAGGGTCCTCTTTCCATAATGGGGTCACTTCTTGGGGGTTTTCATTTCTGGAGACCTCAGGAAATTTATTTAATGCGACATGGCAGCTAAAATCCATGTCTGCCAATTCAGGCCTGTCAGCAAAATTCATATTTTGCAGTTTGCCTGCTGTCTGCCCATACAGCAGGCTACAAGCACATACAGTATGGGGTGTTTTCTGAATGGGGAACACAACCTGGGGTGAATTTTCTCCTTTAACCCCTTGTGGAAAAAAAAATTGTGTCTACTAGTAAATATTTTTTTTCCACAAATATGTGGTTTGAAATACTTCCACAAGTCTGCAGGTTGGTGGACACCTGGGAAATAGTGACCATAAAGTGATAACCTTCCAATTATCATTCAAAAGAGCGTTTCTACAGGGAGGAACAAAAATACCAAACTTCAAAAAAGCAAAATTTAGCCAACTAAGAGAGGCCATAGGCCTAACTAACTGGGACAAAGTCCTCAAAAATAAAAATACAGCCACAAAATGGGACATCTTTAAAAACATCCTAAAATCTCATTGTGAGAGGTACATACCGTATGGGAATAAAAGGTTAAGGAACAAAAAGAAACCAATGTGGATAAACAGAACTGTAAAGAAAGCAATAAATGACAAAAAGAAAGCATATAAAACACTAAAACAGGAGGGTAGCACGGAAGCACTGAAAAACTATAAGGAAAAAAACAGAACATGTAAAAAACAAATAAAAGCGGCCAAACTAGAGACCGAGAGATTAATTGCCAAAGAGAGTAAAACTAACCCTAAAATGTTCTTCAATTATATAAATGTTAAAAAAGTATAAATCTGAAGGTGTCGGCCCTTTAAAGAGTAATGAGGGGGGAGTCGCAGAGAGCGACGAGGAGAAAGCAAAGCTGTTAAATATTTTTTTCTCCAATGTATTCACTGAGGAATATAAACTGTCAGATGAAATGCTGAATGTTGAAATAAATTCGCCATTAAAAGTATCCTGTCTGACCCAGGAAGAAGTACAACAGCGACTTAAAAAGATCAAAATAGACAAATCGCCAGGACCGGATGGCATACACCCCCGTATCCTAAGGGAATTAAGTAATGTCATAGCCAGACCCTTATTTCTGATGTTTGCGGACTCTATACTGACAGGGAATGTCCCACAGGATTGGCGCATGGCAAATGTGGTGCCGATATTCAAAAAGGGTCCAAAAACAGAGCCTGGAAACTATAGGCCGGTAAGTTTAACATCTGTTGTGGGTAAACTGTTTGAAGGTTTTCTGAGAGATGCTATCTTAGAGCATCTTAACGGAAATAAGCAAATGTCAAACTAATTTAATCAGTTTCTATGGGGAGGTAAGTTCTAGACTTGACAGCGGCGAATCAATGGATGTTGTATATCTGGACTTCTCCAAAGCATTTGACACTAAAGGATTCTTTAAGGTAAGAGCAGTGAGACTATGGAACTCTCTGCCTGAGGAGGTGGTGATGGTGAGTACAATAAAGGAATTCAAGAGGGGCCTGGATGTGTTTCTAGAGCGTAATAATATTACAGGCTATAGCTACTAGAGAGGGGTCGTTGCTCCAGGGAGTTATTCTGATTGCCTGATTGGAGTCAGGAAGGAATTTTTTATTCCCCTAAAGTGAGGAAAATTGGCTTTTACCTCACAGGGTTTTTTTGCCTTCCTCTGGATCAACTTGCAGGATAACAGGCCGAACTGGATGGACAAATGTCTTTTTTCGGCCTTATGTACTATGTTACTATGTAAGTATTTATGTCTTCTGTGAGACACCCGTTTGCTGAAAAGTACCCTTTCTACCACTTAAAATGTTCGTACGGGGGTGCTCTTTCCAAAATGGGGTCACTTGTTGGGGTTTGCAACCTCAGGAATTTATTTAATGCGACATGGCACCTTAAATACATGTCTGCCAATTCAGGTCAGCAAAATCATATTTAGCTGTTTGACTCTAGAGCCCTGCCATGCGCCCATACATCATTTTGTGAGCATATATGAGGTGTTAGCATATTCAGGGGGAAATAAGAAAAAAAATGTGGGGTGTATTTTGTCCTGTTACCCCTTGTGAAAGTGAAAAATTGGGGTCTGCTAATAATTTTTCATTTTCAGAAATGTGTGCTTTGAAATCCTTTAGGCTCCATTCACACGTACGCAAATGAGCCGCATCCGTTCCGCAATTTTGCGGAAAGGGTGCGGAACCATTCATTCTCTATGGGGACGGAATGGATGCGGACAGCACACAGTGCCCCGTTCTTTGGGTCCGCAGCTCCGCAAAAGATAGAACATGTCCTATTCTTGTCCGCAGCCGCGGACAAGAATAGGCATTTCTATAGGGGTGCCGGGCGGGTGTGTTGCGGATCCGCAATTTGCGGGTCCGCAACACACCACGGACATGTGAATGGAGCCTTAACAAGTGTTTCTGCCTTCTGTGAGACACCTGTTTGCTGAAAAGTACCCTTCCACCACATAAAATGTTTGTACGGGGGCGCTATTTCCAAAATGGGGTCACTTTTGGGGTTTTTAATTTCTGGGTACCTCAGGAATCTTTTAAATGCGACATGACACCTAAAATCAATGTCTGCCAAATCAGGGTCAGCAAAATCTAGATTTTGCTGTTTGACTCTAGAGCCCTGCTGTGAGCCCATAAATCGTTTTTTTGAGCACATATGCGGTGTTGCCATTTTCGGGGGGGAAATGGGGAACAAAATGTGGGGTGCATTTTGTCCTGTTACCCATTGTGAAAATGAAAAATGTGGGTGTAAAAACAACTTTTCTAGAATTTTTTTTTCCTTTTCAAAGCCAAGTGTTTCATAATTCAGTAAAACGCCTGATGGGTCAAAGTGCTCACCACACACCTTGAAATATTCCTTTATGGGTGTAGTTTCTGCATAGGGTCACTTTTTGGGGGTTTCCACTGTAGGGCCACCTCAGGGTGTCTTCATATGTGACATAGCTCCCAATTACCATTCCAGCTAAAACTGAAGGTGCTCCTTCCACTCTGAAGCCTGCTGTGCGCCCATACATAATTTTTTTAGCACATATGGGGTGTTGGCGTATTCAGGGGGAAATGGGGAACAGAATGTGGGGTGCATTTTGTCCTGTTACCCCTTGTGAAAGTAAGAAATGTGGGTGTAAAGCAACTTTTTGGGAAAAAATATAAATTTTTCATTTTCACAGACAAGTGTTTCCTAATTCTGTGAAACGCCTGATGGGTCAAAGCGCTCACTACACACCTTGAAATAACCCTTGAGGTGTGTAGTTTCTGGAATGGGGTCAAACTAAGCTGTAGAAAAGAGTGTCAGGAAGCTGCTGTCAAGGCCAATAAGATAATAGGTTGCATCAGAAGGGGCATAGATGCACGTGATGAGAACATAGTCCTGCCCCTTTACAAATCACTAGTCAGACCACACATAAAGTATTGTGTACAGTTCTGTGCTCCAGTGAACGAGGCAGACATAGCAGAGATAGAGAGGGTACAGAGAAGGGCAACTAAGGTAATAACTGGAATGGGTGGACTATAGTACCCAGAAAGATTATCCAAATTAGGTTAATTCACTTCAGAAAAAAAGACAACTAAGGGGAGATCTAATAACCATGTATAAATATATCAGGAGTCAGTACAGAGATCTCTCCCATCATCTATTTATTCCCTGGACTGAGACTGTGACAAGGGGAAAGAAGGTTTCTACACAAACATAGTATACTTTACTGTAAGAGCAGTGAGAGTATGGAACCCTTTGCCAGAGGAGATGGGGAATTCACTAAAAGAGTCCTGATGTATTTTTGGAGAATAATAATATTACAGGTTACAGTTATTAGATTTCTGGAATACGATCATCGATTTAAGGAGTAATTCTGATTGCCTGATTGGAGTCGGGACAGAATTTTTTACCCTAAAATAAGGAAAAAGTGGGTGTGTATTATAGTTTGAAGGCTATTTTTTTCTATTTTCCTCCTCCAAATCCTAGGTGCATCTTTTAGGCCCCTTTCACACTGGCGAGTATTCCGCGCGGATGCGATGCGTGAGTTGAATGCATTGCACCCGCACTGAATACCGACCCATTCATTTCTATGGGGCTGTTCACATGAGCGGTGATTTCCACGCATCACTTGTGCGTTGCGTGAAAATCGCAGCATGCTCTATATTCTGCGTTTTTCACGCAACGCAGGCCCCATAGAAATGAATGGGTTGAGTGAAAATCGCAAGCATCCGCAAGCAAGTGCGGATGCGGTGCGATTTTCGCGCATGGTTGTGTAATGACCGACGTCACGCACAGGGAGGAAAACAGGGAAAGCCCTGCCAAGGGAGAGGGAAAGGTGGTGACCCCTAACTCACCTTGCGGCTGGCACCTGACTGCCCTGACGTCCCAAGACAGGTTCCTCACCCGTGCGGCGATCACGTGCCTAAACCCTGGCTTTCCCTAATATGAGCCCTAATAGTGAACGGGCCGGTGGGATCGCTAGTCCGCACCACTATCACTAAGAGGGAAACACCAGGGAGAGGACAGACAAAACAGACAAACACATACACCCAGGTGGGCGACCACAATAGACCAAAAAGGGTCCAACAGGGATCCGGAGGGTAGCGTTCTGGACCAACTACCAGAGAGCGCAGCAACACAGCTCCAGAAGGTCAGAATAGATGTCCAGGCAGGAAGCTCTATCTCTGCAACCAGAGAAGTGTGAGAGAGGAATATAAGGAGGTCTGGGAGTGCTGGACAAGGAACAGCTGAGGAGAAGGAGCTACGGATCCCTGAGTGAGCCAAAAGGGTTTGCAAAGCAAACCCAGAAAGCTACCATAAGGAAAACAGCCCTATCTTAATAGAGCGTGCAGCCAACCGCTGCGACTTCCTGACCCCGGGTATAACGGAGTCAGGCGTGGTTCTCGATACCCTCGTGACAGTACCCCCCTCTCTACGAGGGGCCTCCGGACACTCAGGACCAGGTCTCTCAGGATGAGAGGCATGAAAAACCCGAACTAGCCTGTCGGCGTTTACCTCAGACGCAGGAACCCACATTCTTTCCTCGGGACCGTAACCTCTCCAATGCACCAGATATTGAAGAGAGCGGCGGACCCGACGAGAATTAACAATTTTGGATATCTGAAATTCTAGATTACCATCCACGACAACAGGAGGGGGTGGCAGCGGTGATGGTTCTAGAGGTGGAACATATTTTTTGAGTAACGACTTATGAAAAACATGATGAATTTTAAAAGTCTGAGGTAACTCTAGGCGAAAAGCCACGGGGTTGATGATGGCTACAATTTTGTAAGGGCCAATAAACCTAGGACCCAGTTTCCAAGAGGGAACCTTCAATTTAATATTCCTAGTAGACAACCACACATAGTCATTCACTCCTAGGTCCGGATCCGTCAGCCATGCATTTGTATTCACCTCTCATATTTTTCAAGTTAGCTTGCACCTTCTGCCATACCGATGAAAGAGATGACAAAAACCGTTCCTCTTCGGGAACGGTGGAAGACCCCCCCTCTTTGAAAGTACAGAATTGGGGATGAAAACCATATGCACCAAGAAATGGTGACTTGCCAGTGGATTCCTGACGACGATTATTTATGGCAAACTCAGCTAACGGTAAATATGATGACCACAACTCTTGGTTTTCAGACACAAAACATCTTAGATATGTCTCAAGGTTTTGGTTGGTACGCTCAGTCTGTCCGTTCGACTGAGGATGGAAAGCTGAGGAAAAGGACAAGTGTACCCCCAAACGGGAACAAAAAGCTTTCCAAAATTTAGAAATAAACTGGGTACCCCGATCCGAAACAACATCGGAGGGGACCCCTTGAAGCTTCACGATCTCACTGACGAATACCTGAGCAAGAGTTTTAGCATTAGGTAGTGCGGGTAACGCAATGAAGTGTACCATTTTGCTAAACCTGTCCACTACTACCAAAATAACTGTTTTACCCGCAGACAAAGGTAAGTCAGTGATAAAATCCATTTACAGATGTGTCCATGGTCTATTGGGAATGACGAGTGGTAATAGAGACCCTGCAGGACGTGTATGTGAAACTTTTGCGCGCGCACAGGTAGAACAAGAAGACACAAAATCCAATACATCCTGACGCAACCTTGGCCACCAAAAACGACGAGACAATAGCTCCAAGGTTGCTTTACTACCCGGGTGCCCAGCAAGTGCCGAATTATGATGTTCCTTTAATAATTTGAAACGTAAGTTCAACGGTACAATTTCTCTGAGGGGCAAGAGACCGGGGCGTCCCCCGGGCCTCTAACACCTTCCCCTCCAAAACAGAGTGTACCGCAGAAACAACCACTCCTCTTTGAAGAATGGGCACCGGATCACTCACATTACCCCCTCCAGGGAAACAACGAGATAGTGCATCAGCCTTGGTGTTCTTTGCCCCAGGACGATAGGTAATCACAAAGTTAAACCTGGTAAAAAATAGCGACCACCTAGCCTGTCTAGGGGTGAGACGCTTAGCTGATTCGAGGTACAGAAGATTTTTGTGGTCCGTAATCACAGTGACGGGGTGGACTGCCCCCTCTAAGAAGTGACGCCACTCCTCAAACGCAAGTTTAATAGCTAATAGTTCCCTATTGCCAATATCGTAGTTCTTTTCTGCTGCAGATAGTTTTTTAGAAAAGAAAGCACAAGGACGCCATTTGCCAGGAGACGGACCCTGAGACAGCACCGCCCCCACTCCCACCTCTGACGCATCGACTTCAACAATAAAAGGCTGAGAGACATCAGGTTGGACTAGTACAGGTGCTGAGGTAAACCTCTCTTTTAGAGAGGAAAAAGCAACTTTAGCGGCGTCAGACCATTTAGAAAAATCAGTCCCCTTCCTGTCATGTCAGTAAGCGGTTTTACAATAAGTGAATAATTTTTAATGAATTTCCTATAGAAATTCGCGAAGCCCAAGAACCGTTGTAGTGCTTTGAGGTTCTCAGAAAGATCCCAATCTAAAATTGCTGGACCTTCCTAGGATCCATACGGAAACCTGAAGCAGATAAAAAATAACCCAGGAATTGTATCTCCTGAACGGCGAAGACACATTTTTCAATTTTAGCATATAATTCATTCATCCGTAGGACCTGCAGTACTTGTCTGACATGCACCTCATGTGTTTTCAGATCAGACGAATAAATTAAAATATCATCTAGGTATATTACCACAAACCTGCCGATTAGATGACTAAAAATGTCATTAACGAAATGTTGAAAGACGGCAGGAGCATTGGTCATACCGAAAGGCATAACTAGATTTTCATAATGCCCCTCAGGGGTGTTAAACGCTGTTTTCCACTCATCCCCCTCCTTAATACGAATCAGATTGTAGGCCCCCCTAAGATCAAGTTTGGAGAACCACCTAGCACCCGCAATCTGATTAAACAGGTCAGGAATGAGAGGAAGAGGGTATGGGTCTCGGATGGTTATCCGATTTAATTCGTGAAAATCTAAGCAAGGACGCAGGCCCCCATCTTTCTTTTTAACGAAGAAAAACCCTGCAGCCATGGGTGAAGAAGAGGGTCTGATGTGTCCCTTAGCCAAGCTCTCGGAGATAAAATCTTTCATGGCTTGTCTCTCTGGACCCGAAAGATTATATAACCTGGTCTTGGGTAATTTTGCGCCGGGAATAAGGTTAACCGGGCAATCATAAGGACGATGAGGTGGTAACTTCTGACAACCCTTTTCAGAAAAAACATCCTCAAAATCCGAATAAATGTAGGTAGGGTAGTTATGTAGGCGACTAAACAATTGCTATTTAAGCAATTTTCTCTGCACTGCTCACTCCACTCCAATATCTCCCTGGCCTGCCAATCCACCACTGGATTGTGCGCTACCAACCAGGGAAGACCCAGCACTACCGGAGTGGGAAGCCCCTCCAGAACATAACCTGAAGCATCTCGTTATGGTGGTCCCCTACCCGAAGGTGTAAATTATGAACAATGTGGGTGAGGGTTTTCTCTGAGACAGGGGAGCAGAATCATAGCGAATATGGGAATGGGTCTCTGTAAAGTACAGAGAGACAAACCCAAAGTGCGGGAAAAATGGGGCATCTATCAAATTTACCCCTGCTCCACTGTCTAGAAAGAAAGAAATAGTCTCCGTCTTATCACCAAAAATAATAACCGCTGGCAACACAAATTGCGATGTACGTATGGAGGAAACGTATACCCCCCGGCTGACATCCTCCACACAGCCTGGGGTTAGTAGTTTTTTCCGACGGTCTTTTGTTTTCTGAGGAAAGAAGGACAGACATTAATGAAATGACCCCTCTCCCCACAAAAAAAACAAACCCCACGTCTACGGCGAGCCTCAGGAGGATGACCTGACGAGTAGTTCCTCCTAGCTGCATAGGCTTGTCTAAGGTCCGTACAGACTAACTGCTGCTTGGGAGGGGTTACCAATTGCTCCGGTTTTTTCAACCTGTCCCTAAGGCGTCTCTCTATACGGATAGAAAGGGACATAACCGCATCAAGGGAAAGGGGGGTCTCAAATAATGCAGCGCATCCTTAACCCTTTCGGATAACCCAGAGCAGAACTGACTCCTGAGAGCCGGGTCGTTCCATTGGGGTATCCGTAGCCCACCTACGGAATTCAGAGCAATACGCCTCTACCGGCCGCTCTCCTTGTAAGAGTCTCCGTAATCTTGATTCAGGCCAGTGCGACTCGGTCAGGGTCGTCATATATGAGACCCAAGGCCCCGAAAAACTCATCCACTGACCGAAGAGCCTGGGAATCAGTAGGTAAAGAGAACGCCCAGGACTGCGGATCCCCTGCAGCAGGGAAATAACAACCCCCAACCCGCTGATCTTCATTACCAGAGGAGTAAGGGCGCAGTTTAAAATATAACTTACAGGCCTCACGGAATGTCAAAAACTTGTCCCTTCCCCCAGAAAATCTGTCAGGGAGAGGGACCTTGGGTCCGCAACAACCTGGTTTACCAGTAGCAACCGCTGGGCTTGCGGTCAGTTGTAATTGCTGCTGTTGCTGGAGGACCGACGCCTTCATCCTACCACCTCCAAAGACAGGCCATGAAATTGTTTGAACAGAGCAGCAATTTGATCCATACTGGATTCTAAGTAGGTAAAAATTATTTTATTTTTTTACCTACACAAAATAAGGGCCAGAGATAATGTAATGACCGACGTCACGCACAGGGAGGAAAACAGGGAAAGCCCTGGCCAAGATAGAGGGAAAGGTGGTGACCCCTAACTCATCTTGCGGCTGGCACCTGACTGCCCTGACATCCCTAGACGGGTTCCTCACCCGTGCGGCGATCACGTGCCTAAACCCTGGCTTTCCCGAATATGAGCCCTAGATAGTGAACGGGCCGGTGGATCGCTAGTCCGCACCACTATCACTAAGAGGGAAACACCAGGGAGAGGACAGACAAAACAGACAAACACATCACCCAGGTGGGCGACCACAATAGACCAAAAAGGTCCAACAGGATCCGGAGGGTAGCGTTCTGGACCAACTACCAGAGAACGCAGCAACACAGCTCCAGAAGGTCAGAATAGATGTCCAGGCAGGAAGCTCTATCTCTGGCAACCAGAGAAGTGTGAGAGAGGAATATAAGGAGGTCTGGGAGTGCTGGACAAGGAACAGCTGAGGAGAAGGAACTATGGATCCCTGAGTGAGCCAAAAGGGTTTGCAAAGCAAACCCAGAAAGCTACCATAAGGAAAACAGCCCTATCTTAAATAGAGCGTGCAGCCAACCGCTGCGACTTCCTGACCCCGGGTATAACAGAGTCAGGCATGGTTCTCGATACCCTCGTGACAGGTTGCTAGGTGACAGTCTATTTCACTGTATTATTTTCCCTTATAACATGGGTTATAAGGGAAAATAATAGCATTCTGGAATACAGAATGCTTAGTAGGTGATCAATTGAGGTTTAAAAAAATAAATAAAAAATAACTCACCTTCTCCTCTTGTTCGCGTATTTCCCGGTCTCTTCTTTACTTCTTAAAAGATGAACTACCGGCTAGGACCTGTGGTGACGTCAGATCACATGCTCCAATCACATGGTCCATCACCACGGTGATGGACCATGGATTGGAGCATGTGATCTGACGTCACCAAAGGTCCTTTAGCCCACAGCTCATCATTAAAGAAGTAAAGAAGAGACCAGGAACTATGCGAACAAGAGGAGAAGGTGAGTTAATTTTTATTTATTTTTTTAACCCTCAATTGATCACCTACTAAGCATTCTGTATTCAGAATGCTATTATTTTCCCTTATAACCATGTTTAAGGGAAAATAATAACATCTACACAACACCTAACCCAAGCCCGAACTTCTGTGAAGAAGTTCGGGTTTGGGTACCAAACATGCGTGATTTTTCTCCACGCGACTGCAAAACGCATTACAATGTTTTGCACTTGCGCGGAAAAATCGCGGTGTTCCCGCAACGCACACCGCACATTTTCCCCGCAACGCCCATGTGAAAGAGGCCTTAGTTCGAAAAATAGAGTAACAGGAGATGTTTATCTAACTACATTTATTGTAACGTAATCTAGTTTCTTGTTTTCATTTTTTTCAAATTTGTTTCTCTGAAATACATTATACATACATATTTAACTATTAAGAAATGAAATCTAGAAAATCTTAGAAAAAACTGTATCAATTCTGCAGTAATCACAGGAATAAACTGCAATTTGATGGATAGACCATTACAATAGCCTAATTTTCCTATTTCAGCATATCAATTCAAGAACTGACAGTTTAATACATCTCTTTGACATGTACCATTGTAACAAAATAATTAACCTAACCTGTCAGTGGTTTAATGTTAAAGGGAACCTGTTACCTCTACCATGCTGTCTTTGCTGAGGGTTGCATAGCATAGTTACAGACCCCCTGATTTCAGCAGGCAGTCACTTCTAGCTAGCATTCGGTACTTTTGCAGTTACTGACAGGCCAAACTTCACAGTGGTCAGCACTGCGAGAGAGAGGAGTTTGATGAGAATGACAGGTTTGTTTCCTCTTAGGCCTCATGCACACGACAGTGTTTTTTTCACTGGTCAGTTATTTGGCTTCAGTGGTCCGTGTCCGTTTTTGCTTCAGTTGTGTTTCCTTGTGTCTTTCCTTTTTTTTTTGTCTGACAGGGGAAAAAAAAGGTTAATGAAAAGTGTAATTTTTATTGCACCAAGGTCTTGTAAGAAAAAAAAAACGGACGCGGACAACGGATGACATACCAGTTGTGCATCCTTTTTTTTGACAGAACCGATTGACTTGAATGGGTCCGTCCTCCGTTTTCCACTGACAAGAATAGGACAGGTTATATTTTTGGACGGACTGGAATCACGATCACGGACGCGGAGAAAAAATGGAGGACTATCAGGTTTTTTTCACAGCTCCATAGAAATGAATGGGACCTCCGCTAAACTGTGAAAAATGACGGAACGGACCGCGGATGCACACAACGGTCGTGTGCATGAGGTCTTAGGCCTCATTCACACGACCGTTGTGTGCATCCGCGTCCGTTCCGTCATTTTTCACAGTTTAGCGGAGGTCCATTCATTTCTATGGAGCTGTGAAAAAAAACTGATAGTCCTCCATTTTTCTCCGCGTCCGTGATCCGTGATTCCAGTCCGTCAAAAAAATATAACCTGTCCAATTCTTGTCAGTGGAAAACGGAGGACGGACCCATTCAAGTCAATCGGTCTGTCAAAAAAAACGGATGCACAACTGGTATGTCATCCGTGTCCGCGTCCGTGTCCGTTTTTTTTCTACAAGACCTTGGTGCAATAAAATTACACTTTTCATTAACCTTCCTTTTTTTTCCCCTGTCAGACAAAAAAAAAGGAAGACACAAGGAAACACAACTGAAGCAAAATTGGACACGGACCACTGAAGCCAAATCACTGACAGTGAAAAAACACTGTCGTGTGCATGAGGCCTTACTCGTAGGAAATGAGGACAGCATAGTAGAGGTGACAGGTTCACTATAAACCTGATCAGTATACATATGAGTCTATTTTTACACACCAATTTACATTTATATTAATGCATTAATTATAATTTAATTATATGCTCTATACTAGTCGTTCTCCATAAGGAGACATAATGTAGTACTCCCCAGATTCCAACAGAAACCTTTCAACCCAGTGAAAGCCAGTACTCAATGGGGAAGAGTATCCAGGTATTATTTCTGCTTAATTGATTATGCAATTAAGATTATACATCTTAATTGCATGAGCTCCTAAAGCTCCCCTTGTGGCAGGTAGGGCGGCTATAATTTTATGTAGCTCTGTAACAAGAACACCTATCCTACCCTGACAAAAGATTAATCAGAACTCTGCTACCTATCTAAAAACAAAATATACAATACATATAGCAGACAAAAAGAAAATAAAGTTCAGTTCACTGCAAATTTTAGTTAAAGTGTGACTGTCATTTCTTCATAAAAAAAAAATCTATTTTTAGCATATGTTACTGCTGCTACAGCATTATGCTTAAAGCAATCTTTAGTTTCTTCACATACAACTGTTTTCCTTGAGTCTTTCCCTTAGTTACAGCTGTTTTACCCCTACAATATGAGGATGGCTCCTTTGCCAGTTCTCGTGAGGCCAAAACTGCCTTCCCTCACTTCACATACACACTTGCTGTAGCCAGCAGCTTCCTGCCAGCCAATCAGATTGGATTACTGAGAGACAGTCTGAAGCCTAATGCTGGCATGCAATGCCGCTCTGTCTTCTGCTTACACTAAAGTGAAGATAGACAAGTCATAGCAACAGTCTTTTAAGGGAACAGTGGAAAGGGACAGGGGAAATTAATGAAAGCTGTTATTATAAGGTAATTACAGATCTTTTGACAATCATTGACAGGTATACATGCCTAGCCCTAATAAACTATTATATAAAAAATATATATATGACAGTTACAACTTTCCTATTTAACATTGTAACAAACATACCTTACTGTCTATTTCACTGCTTCCTAGTGCATACTGAATGACATAGAGCAAAGCATCAGTCAGTCCATCACACTCTCCTCATTCTTCTGCGTGCCTCCTCTCCAGCAGAACTCACATTCCTGCAAAAACAATTAAAAGACAATAAAGAACAATAGATGTGTCAGACTAAACTACTGAAAGTGTATCTACACTTTTAAATTTTTCATATTTCAAGAGAGACCAGATATGGCTGCAACTACTAAGAGATTTATCTTACCCCAGACCCTGGATTATGAGATGAAATATTGTCCAGCTCTGGAGTGAGAAAAACAAATCACTAAAATGACTGCAACTGCAACTATATCTGGTCTCTGTCTGCAGTAAACTGATTTCTCTCGTGTATGGACTTCTGTGTACTGATTTGATCAGTCAGTTCAGAGACAGTAAACAGGGCATGGGTAGAGAAATAAATGCAGAAACACTTAGTTGGCATGGCCTGGGGACAAACTCTGTGCCCCCACTGGACCTGAACCGGCCTCTTTCATTTTCTGTTCTTTCTGCTTGGGAAACATTACATGCCGCCGCTTGGCTCTGCTTTCAGTGAGGAAGAGCTTCTAGAGGACAGTCCAGCAGCTACTGCCCAGCGAAGATGTGGAGGAGAGACCAGATGCTTCCTCCGGTAGGCAGGCAAGTAGTGATGATGAGAGTCATGTGGAAGCTGGAGTTGCGAGCAAAAAGGCACATGGTCCTGAGACTGGTGAGTATGACAACAGTGACATGCAGACAGTAGTGGATGATGATGTAGCCGATCGCACGTCAGAGGTGGGTGAAAAGGGGGCTTCGTCAGGGGAAAAGGGTGGCAGCTTGCGTGTGAGCAGCGGCTGAGCCAGCAGGAGGGCAGCTGGGTGAGGTCTGAGCCAAATGTTCCCAGGCTAGACCTACACAGGAGCCTACTTGTCCGGAAAGAACTAGCGGTGCACGGGTTCATGGTGGCAGCAGGCAGTAAGCCACGGAGTGGTGGTGGGGGAAAATGCCATACTTGCCGTGTGTACATTTCTCATAAAGCCGTGGAGGAAGTCACTGTGGTCATTTGTAAAATCTGTGGGCAGAAGATGAAGTATGGCCAGGGTGCCAATGTTGGCACCACGGCCCTGCATCAACACATGCAGCGTTACCATAAAGTGGCCTGGGAAAACCGTGGTGCTAATGTAGTGGTACAGCCTGACTCAGCAACCGCTGCATCACCCAGTGGCCCGTACCCCTTCTGGAGTAGTCAAGGCTCCACCACCTCAGCAGAGAGGAGCTGTATTTCCTTCCCATCATCTACTGGTCCTGATGCTCCTGCTCCTCCTTCTCCTCGTCACTCGATTTGTAAGCATCGATCACCGAGGCAATTGCAAAAAGAGAACAGTATGCAGTATCCCTTTGAATCCAGGGGAAGCAAAACAGGCTGGTTTTGAGAGCTCCATTTATATAATCAGCATTATAACGTGAGTTTGCGTGTCGCGTGTTGATTTAAGTGTTTGTATAAGTGTGCTACTTTAGATTAAGTGACTTCAGATTCAGGGACTTCAGTGGGGGACTCCAGTAAATCAGTTTCTTATTACTGCACTATATTGTATTTTTCTCTTTCTTGCGTAATCCCATCTAGTATGTGTTCCATAATTGATAGCGCAGTCCAGTGCACATCTTGTCTGATGTATGCAGTCTTGAAACAGCCGTTTTAGGGTGCATATATTTGTTCAAAATGTGAGCAAATTACCCGTTGGAATCACAAATCTGAGTATCTAAACGGGCGACTTTCAACACTGAGAGGCGTTGACAATTTGGAAAAGAGTTTGATGCTCACTGAGCAAGCACTCTATGGGGTAGATGAGGGGGAGGGTGGAAGCAAGGAGGCTGATGAAAGTAAGGTAGCTAGCTGGGTAACAGAAAGCGGGGTAGAGGGAAGAGTGCCAGGGAGGCTAGCACTGATCTGTACACCCAAACAAGTTGCACGGTTGGCAGTTGAGGGGGATGTCGGTTCAGAGACAGCACTGCTGCCGCCGGACGCTTCCTCTGCCAGTCAGGGGAATGTCAGCTCCAGTAAGCAGGGGACCAGGAGAGCAGGGCAGGCCAGACAGTGCTGGTAGTGGGAGACTATTATTAGGGGTACAGAAAGTGCAGTCTGTCACAAAGACCAGGATCACCGAACAGTGTGTTGTCTTCCTGGTGCTAAGTTCGACCACATCGCGGATCGGGTTGACAGATTACTGGAGGAGCTGGAGAAGATCCAGCGTCATGGTCCATACGGAACCAATGACTAAGTTAGAGGAAGGTGGAGAGTCCTTAAAAAAGATTTAGGATTTAGGTCAAAAGTTTAGGGCAAGGACACATAGGTAGGTTTTTCCGAAATACTGCCTGTACCACAGCCTCACAAGAAAGGCAGCGGGAGATTAGGGAGGTTAACAAGTTGCTCAAGAACTGGTGTAGGAAGGAGAGGTTGGGTTCCTGGAGAACTGGGCCGACTTCTCTCTCGGCTACAGCTCTATCGCAGGGATGGGCTGCACCTCAATGGGGAAGGGGCAGCTGTGTTGGGGGAGAAGATGGCTAGAAGGTTGGAGGAGTGTTTAAACTAGGGACTGGGGGGTAGGTATTACGTTATAGGAAGGGAATATAGTGCAGATAGAGACTGGGGGCAAGGTATTGGGACTGGGGAGGAATGGAAGGAGGGACTAGAACATTTCAGAAGGAAGGTGTAGGGTAAAAAATATACATACACCTCTTAATTGTTTGTATACTAATGCCAGAAGCCTGACTAATAAAACTGGGGAGCTGGACTTAGTGATGTGTGAGGAGGACTATGACATCGTGGGAATAACTGAGACATGGCTGGATGTTAACTATGACTGGCAGTCAATGTACAAGGTTACAGTCTTTTAGAAGGTTCATCAAAACCGAAGAGGGGGAGGGGTCTGCCTTTATGTAAAGTCCTGTCTAAAGCCCACAGTCCGAGAAGATATAAGTGAGGACATGAACAGTGGAGTCTCTGTGGGTTTGAAATACATGGAGGCAAAAATACAAAAATTATAATAAATTACTAATAGGAGTTTATTATAAACCACCTAATATACCAGAGTCCACAGAAAAAAATCTACTACTAAACGAGATATACGAGGCAGCAAATCATAATGAGGTCGTTATTATGGGGGACTTCAACTACCCAGATATAGATTGGGGAAACTGAAAGCTGTACATCTCATAAGGAACAGGTTCTTGACAATAACCAAAGACAATTACCTTACCCAACTGGTTCAGGATCCGACTAGAGGACAGCCAAACTGACTTAGTATTAACCAATAGACCTGACAGAACAACAGATGTGCAGGTCGGGGGACACCTGGGAAATAGTGACCATAAAATAATAAACCTTCAATTGATCCTTCAAACAAGCGTTTCTAAGGAAGGAACAAAAATACCAAACTTCAAAAAAGCTAAATTTAGCTAACTAAGAGAGGCCATAGACCTAACTAACTGGACAAAGTCCTCAAAAATAAAGATAACCGCCACAAAATGGGATATATTTAAAAGCATCCTGAAATCTAATTGGTACATACCTTATAGGAATAAGGGTTAAAGAACAAGAAGAAACCAATGTGTTTAAATAGAACTGTAAAGAAAGCAATAAATGACAAAAAGAAGACAATTAAATCACTAAAACAGGAGGGTAGCGAGGAAACACTGAAAAACTATAAGGAAAAAAATTAAATATGTAAAAAACAAATAAAAGCCAGCCAAACTAGAGACCCGAGAGATTATTGCCCAAAGAGAGCAAAACAACCCTAAAATGTCTTTCAATTATATAAATGGTAAAAAGTATAAATCTGAAGGTGTCGGCCCCCTACAGAGCAATGAGGGTGAAGTTGCAGAGAGCGACGAGGAGAAACCAAGGCTATAAAATATTTTTTCTCCACTGTATTCACTGAGGAAAATAAATTGTCAGATGAAATGCAGAATGTAAAAGTAAAAACACTCGGTAACACTGACATGGAAAAGGACCTAGGAGTATTAATAAACAGCAAACTAAGCAGTAAAAACTAGTGTCAGGAAGCTGCTGCCAAGGCCAATAAGATAATAGGTTGCATCAAAAGGGGCATAGATGCCCGTGATGAGAACATAGTCCTACCACTTTACAAATCACTAGTCAGACCACACATGGAATATTGTGTACAGTTCTGGGCTCCTGTGAACAGGGCAGACATAGCAGAGCTGAAGAGGGTTCAGAGAAGGGCAATCAAAGTAATAACTGGAATGGGGCAACTACAATACCATGAAAGATTATCAACATTAGGGTTATTCACTCTAGAAAAAAGACGTCTGGGGGGAGATCTAATTAACATAGTAACATAGTACATAAGGCCGAAAAAAGACATTTGTTCATCCAGTTCGGCCTGTCATCCTGCAAGTTAATCCAGAGGAAGGCAACAAAAAAAAAAACAGTGAGGTAGAAGCCAATTTTCCCACTTTAGGGGAATAAAAAATTCCTTCCCGACTCAAATCAGAAATAACTCCCTGGAGCAACGATCCCCTCCTTAGTAGCTATAGCCTGTAATATTATTACGCTCCAGAAATACATTCAGGCCCCTCTTGAATTCTTTATTGTACTCACCATCACCACCTCCTCAGGCAGAGAGTTTCCATATCTCACTGCCCTTACCGTAAAGAATCCTCTTCTATGTTTGTGTACAAACCTTCTTTCCTCCAGACGCAGAGATGTCCCCTCTCACAATCACAGTCCTGGGGATAAATAGACGATGGGATAGATCTCTGTACTGACCCCTGATATATTTATACATATTAATTAGATCTCCCCTCAGTCGTCTTTTTTCTAAAGTGAATAACCCTAATTTTGATTATCTTTCAGGGTACTGTAGTTGCCCCATTCCAGTTATTACTTTAGTTGCCCTCCTCGGGACCCTCTCCAGCTCTGCTATGTCTGCAATGTTTACAGAGCCCAGAACTGTACACAGTCTTCATGTGTGGTCTGACTAGCGATTTGTAAAGTGGTAGGACTATGTTCTTATCACGGGCATCTATGCCCCATCTGATGCAACCCATTATCTTATTGGCCTTGACAGCAGCTGCCTGACACTGTTTTTGCAGCTTAGTTTGCTGTTTATTAAAATTCCTACATCATTTTCCACTTCAGTGTTACCGAAGGTTTTACCATTTAGTATGTACGGGTGACTTGCATTATTCCTTCCCATGTGCATAACTTTACATTTGTCAGTGTTAAACCTCATCTGCCACTTATCTGCCCAAGCCTCCAATCTATCAAGATCCCTCTGTAGTAGTATACTGTCCTCTTCAGTGTTAATTACTTTACACAGTTTAGTGTCATCTGTGAAAATTTATACTTTAGGCCTCATGCACACGACCGTTGTGTGCATCCGCGGCCGTTGTTCCGTTTTCCCTTTTTTTTTCGCGGACCCATTGACTTTCAATGGATCCGTGGAAAAATCGGAGAAATGCACCGTTTGGCATCCGCGTCCGTGATCCGTTTTTCCAGACCGTGAAAAAATATGAACTGTCCTATTTTTTTCACGGACAACGGTTCACGGACCCATTCAAGTCAATGGGTCCGTGAAAAATCACGGAAGCACACAAGATAGTCATCCGCGTCCGTGATCCGTGTCCGTTTTTCCTATCACTTTTAATGCAAACTTGACTTCGTTTTTTTTTTCACTTTTCATGTCCATGGATCCTCCAAAAATCAAGGAAGACCCACAAAAAAAAAAACGGTCGTGTGCATGAGGCCTTACTATGCAAACTTTCTACAAGATCATTAATAAATATATTGAAGAGAATAGGCCCCAATACTGACCCCTGAAGTACCCCACTAGTGACAGTGACCCAATCTGAGTGTGTACCATTAATAACCACTCTCTGTTTTCTATCACTGAGCCAGTTACTTACCCACATACAGATGTTTTCTCCCAGTCCGAGCATTCTCATTTTATATACTAACCTTTTATGTGGTACAGTGTCAAATGCTTTGGAGAAGTCCAGATATACGACATCCATTGATTCGCCGCTGTCAAGTCTAGAACTTACCTCCACATAGAAACTGATTAAATTAGTTTGGCATGACCAATCCCTCATAAAGCCATGCTGATATGGCGTTAATTGCTTATTTCCGTTGAGATGTTCTAAGCATAGCATCTCTTAGAAAACCTTCAACAGTTTACCCACAACAGATGTTAAACTTAACCGGCCTATAGTTTCCAGGCTCTGTTTTTGGACCCTTTTTGAATATTGGCACCACATTTGCCATGCGCCAATCCTGTGGGACATTCCCTGTTAATACAGAGTCCGCAAATATCAGAATAAGGGTCTGGCTATGACATTACTTATTCCCTTAGGATAACGGGGGAGTATGCCATCCAGTCCTGGCGATTTGTCTATTTTAATCTTTTTAAGTCGCTGATGTACTTCTTCCTGGGTCAGACAGGACACTTTTAATGGTGAATTTATTTTTACATTCTGCATGTCATCTGACAGTTCATTTTTCCTCAGTGAATACATTGGAGGAAAAAATATTTAACAGCTTTGTTTTCTCCTTGTCGCTCTTTGCGACTCCCCCCTCATTACTCTTTAAAGGGCCGACACCTTCAGATTTATACTTTTTAACATTTATATAATGGAAGAACATTTTAGGGTTAGTTTTACTCTCTTTGCCAATTAATCTTCGGTCTCTAGTCTCAGTAATTACTATGTATAAATATATCAGAGGACAGTACAGAGATCTCTCCAATCATTTATCCCCAGGACTGTGACTGTGATGACGGGACACCCTGTGCAATCTGGAGGAAAGAAGGTTTGTATACAAACATAGAAAAGGATTCTTTACGGTAAGAGCAGCGAGACTATGGAACTCTCTGACTGAGGAGGTGGTGATGGTGAGTACATTAAAAGAATTCAAGAGGGGCTTGGATGAATTTCTGGATGTAATAATATTACAGGCTATAGCTACTAGAGAGGGGTTGTTGATCCAGGGAGTTATTCGGATTGCCTGATTGGAGTCGGGAAGGAATTTTTTTCCTCCCTTAAGTGGTTAAAATTGGCTGGTACCTCACAGTTTTTTTTTTTTGCCTTCCTCTGGATTAACTTGCAGGATAACAGGCCAAACTGGATGGACAATGTCTTTTTCGGCCTATATACTATGTGACTATGTTACTATGCGTGCACTTATCCAGCGGCGCAGAAGCTGAACATGCTCCTGGCCAAGTTGCAGGTACTACAGTCCTCTCCCTTTCCAAGTGGTGGACTCTGCACCTTTGCCGAGCCAAGGTGGAGAGTCCCAAGCCGCCATTACTTTTCTAAAAAGGCCATATCAGCCCTGCACACGTATGTTGAACAGAAAGTGGGATAGTCCTCGAGCCTGTTGGCGCCTGCTAAAGTTCATGGCAGTGCTGAAGTATGGAGCTGTAAAAATAGAAACATAGAATGTGTCGGCAGATAAGAACCATTTGGCCCATCTAGTCTGCCCAATATACTGAATACTATGAATAGCCCTTAGCCCTATCTTATATGAAGGATTGCCTTATGCCTATCCCATTCATGCTTAAACTCCTTCACTGTATTTGCAGCTACCACTTCTGCAAAAGCTATTCCATGTATCCACTACTCTCTCAGTAAAGTAATACTTCCTGATATTACTTTTTAAACCTTTGCCCCTCTAATTTAAAACGATGTCCCTCTTGTAGCAGTTTTCTTCTTTTAAATATTCTCTCCTCTTTTACCTTGTTGATTCGTTTTTATGTATTTAAAAGTTTCTATCATATCCCCTCTGTCTCGTCTTTCTTCCAAGCTATACATGTTAAGGTCCTTTACTCTTTCCTGGTAAGTTTTATACTGCAATCCATGTACTAGTTTAGTAGCTCTTCTCTGAACTCTCTCCAAAGTATCAATATCCTTCTGGAGATATGGTCTCCAGTACTGTGCACAATACTCCAAATGAGGTCTCACTAGTGTTCATGAGCACCTCCCTCTTTCTACTGGTAATGCCTCTCCCTATACACCCAAGTATTCTGCTAGCATTTCCTGCTGCTCTATGACATTGTCTGCCTACCTTTAAGTCTTCTGAAATAATGACCCCTAAATCCCTTTCCTCAGATACTGAGGTTAGGACTGTATCACTGATTTTATATTCTGCTCTTGGGTTTTTACGCCCCAGGTGCATTATCTTGCACTTATCAACATAACATTTTAGTTGCCAGGTTTTTGACCATTCCTCTAGTTTTCCTAAATCCTTTTCCATTTGGTGTATCCCTCCAGGAACATCAACCCTGTTACAAATCTTTGTCATCAGCAAAAAGACACACCTTACCATCGAGGCCTTCTGCAATTTTGCTGATAAAGATATTAAACAATATGGGTCCCAAAACAGATCCCTGAGGTACCCCACTGGTAACAAGACCATGGTCTGAATATACTCCATTGACTACAACCCTCTGTTGTCTGTCCCTCAGCCACTGCCTAATCCATTCAACAGCATACCACCTGTGCAGAGAACAGCGGTGTCACACTGTTCGTTCAGTCAGTTCTGGGGAAGTTTTGCTTTGCCTCCATCTCAATTAAGTTTTAAGTAATGAGTGCAAAGCAAGGTAAGGTCTCTCCACCCCCTCCGAATGTAGGAGAAACATGTAGGGATTATGTAGCCCAGGTCTGTGGGACTGATTATTATTTAGTTACTCCCTGGGTGGATAATATGGCAGGATGGACAGAGGCAATAAGGAGTATAAATTTGTTCCCTCGGGAAGGGGCTAATGACACCTTCCCTATGGACATGGTAAAAGGGTTATGTTTGGGTGACACTGAAGCTTACCCATATTATGGTCCAGACCCCCAGTGGGATATGCAGTATATGCAGTCGGGAGGGGAATATTGGCTTACTTATGCACCATACTGGTATGATAGACCAAATAAGACGGTTCACAGACAGAAGGCAGAGAACCAGGAGGGATATAAAAAGAAACATGAGTTAGAAAAAGAATTGACAAGGGGTTCACTCCAGAAGCTCCTTCCTCCCTATTTAGGTAATATCCCACAGATATATCCGTCCCTTTCAAAAGATGACTTAGCTTTACTGGCTGCATATACTGTTACTAACATCCAACCACCTACAGCTCCCCAGCTCCTGCAGCCACCTCCGCAGTTGCCCCAACCTATGCCTGATTAGAGTGGTCAGGATCCAGCGGCTGGTGCTGTTGGTGCTGGGGATGTCATAGATCCCATGCGCCTTAGATCACAAAAGTCTTTTCCCACACCTGCTCATATACCTCATCGTGATGTGGACAGTGACCTTGAGGATCAGTTCCCTTTTATGACTGTAGGGGACACCTTGTTAAAGAAAGCTATTGACATAGATGATATTAATAAGATTGTTAAACACTGCCCTGAACCCTCTTCATCTTCATCTGGGACGTTTCATTATTTGAGGAGAGCTTGTAAAGGTAGATGTCTGACACGGGAGGATATGCGCCTTATAATAGATAATTGGACATAATTTCCCCTGGGATTGGAGTACGGTCTCCTCTATAAGCACTATAGAGCCTCCGAATACGCCGGCTGGTAATTATAAATTAAATACTGAGGCAGGCATAGACACAATGTGGGAAGAAATTAAGTGTGAAATGGAGAGGTGTTTTCAGACGAGGTCTTCATTGCCAACTGCTGTAGCCTGTAGACAAAAATCAGGAGAGTCTGTTATAGCCTTTTGGAAGAGGTTCAATGAGGTTTGGACCCTGGAGGCAGGAATTAGTATTCAGGATAATATGCATTCTCTGCTCATTCAGACTTTCCTTACCAATCTACAGCCACATCTCCAGCTTACTGTTAAACAAATGGTCTCCGAATGGCCTAGTCTTAATAAAGATCAATTCCACAATAAATTACTGGAGAAGGATACGGCGGGTTGTTTTGAAATAATAAGACCTAAAGAGTCCCATTACCAAGCTCAGGATAGGAATTGTCCCTCAAATCAGCACAATAGGGGTAGGGGCAGAGGACGAAGTAGAGGGCCATGCTCTGGGAGAGGAGGGAATAATAGAAATCGTCCTGCAGGTTGCTTTAATTGTGGTCAGACTGATCACTGGATCAGTCAATGCCCTTACCCACTCAGGCAACCTGCCCCAAATGATACCCAAGCTCAAGGCACCCAACCTTACCCACAAGCTCAGATCCGAGATCTTCCTCCACCACTGCCACGGCCCCAGAATAATACCCCTCGTTTTCCCGTAGCCTGGGGGCAGCAGACATCACAATGAGGATGCCCGGGGAACTGTGTCCCAGCATTTACTCTCATCACAAACCACTATAAGGAATCTCCACTGATTGTGTTAACTATAGAGGGACGACCTCTCCCTTTTCTTGTGGATTCTGGTGCTGCTAGTAGTACTATATGTGAGGATTATTATAGTGATCCAAGAGAGGATGCTGAGCCCTCTGTGGGAATTAATGGGATACTGACCAGATCTTATAAAACTCCTCCCCTCTCGATCCAACATCCATACCAGCACCAGTCAATGTTCACACACAGTTTTAGGATCATTCCAAATTGTCCTGTGAATTTATTAGGGAGAGATTTGTTTGTTCTGTTGCAGTTGCAGCTGGGGATTAGCAAGACGGGACACCTACATGTCACATCCTCAGTTATGCCCATTCATGTTCCAAAGGATAATTGTTTTTTATATTTGGAATGCCAACCTCAGGATCCGCTACTTGATCTAGTACCTCCTGAGGTTTGGGCAAATACTGACCAAGATGTTGGCCTTATCTCTTGTACACCATATAAGGCAATGCTTAAGCCCGGCGCTCTTCCTGTTTACATTAAACAATACCCCCTTTCCCCAGAAAAAGAAAAGGGGATTGAGTCTATGTTGATGGAATTCCTAGAGGCAGGGGTAATTGAGGAAATGATGTCCTCCTATAATACACCTATTAATCTAGTGAGAAAGGCAGATAATACCTTTAGGTTTGTCCAGGATCTTAGAGCGGTAAATGCACAGATCATACCCATAGCCCCTGTGGTCCCAGATGTACAATCTCTGCTATCAGCTATTCCTGCCCATGCAGAGTTTTTCTCTGTTATTGATTTAAAGAATGCATTTTTTCTGTCCCAGTTGACAAGAAGACACGGCCACTTCTTGCTTTCACATTTAAATTTCGCCAGTATACTTGGTGTAGAATGCCTCAGGGTTATGTAGACTCCCCAGTAGTCTACTCCATTGTCCTCCAAATTACACTGCGCCCTTGGACTGCCCCTCATGGTTCTGTCCTTCTACAATATGTGGACGATATCCTCATATGTAGTTCTACTCGGGAGGCCTGCCAGGCAGACTGTGTTAGTTTACTACTGTGGTTATGTGAAAGCGGTCACAAAGTTTCTAGGAAGAAATTACAATGGTGTATGGACAGTGTTGAGTATTTGGGCTTTGTTCTCAGTAAAGGTGAGAGGAAAATCAGCCATGACAGAATTATCTCCGTTCTGGGTCTGCCCCGCCCACAAACCAAGAAAGACATGTTGTCCTTTCTTCTTGGTAACCACGGGCGAATCTAGAGTTCCCCTCGGTCAGGAGGGGAACGTAGAGACAAAAGAAAAGGTGTGAAGGGGCGCACAATAGGGTAGTATGTTCAGTACAAACTTAATTGTTTAGTAAGTAGAGGTGATCACCTTTTGAAGTTGTGCAATGATAGACACAACTCTATTGTAGGTATATAGATATATAAAGACCTTTCGGATCCGTGAATGCAGCCGCAGAAAAGGTATCTTTGGGATCGGAGGCCCAATCCCCCAAAGGATGCTTGTAGTAAAAAGGTTTCTGATCAGGCTAAAAAAAACACAGGCTCCAATACGTCTCTTAAAGGTGAATCTTCTTTAATTTGCATAAAAGTAAAGATGTGTAGAACACGCGTTCGGGGCTCAAATTGTCCCCTTCATCAGGTTAACAGTAGTCACAATAGCTAATAGTAGATACAGGTATTTATAGAGGGAAAAAAAACGCCAAAAAACAGGTTACCTGTGGGCTGCCCACAAAGGGGAGGGGCTAGCCCAAGGTAAATTGTCACAAATAAGAATACAGCTTTTCAACTCATAAACCTCAGTATATGTGTTATTAATTGTTGATGGAGTAATACAGATAATAAATAGGCGATTGTGTGCTATATATTGGTGAAACTAAGATCGGTACACTCAAATCACATGACCGCTGCAGTGCGGTCACGTGACTGGGGCAGGCCGGCTACCAGGCTCAGCGCTCGGCGCGTGCGCTCTGCTCCCCTAAGTTTCCTCTCCGGGCGGCTGGTCACGTGATCGCAAGACTCGTGGTCACGTGGCCAGTAACTATGACTGCAGAGACGCCGCTCTGCAGTTTGAACGGAGCCCAGTGTCTCTGGGATAGACATACTGAGCGCTATATGGTAATATGGACGGTAGTGAATATCAATTCAGAGGGTACATATGTTAGATGGATGAATATAAATATAGATATAAATATAGACATGTTCATACAGAGTAAGGGATATATTGGTGAATAAGCGCATTGAAGCTAAAGGGGCTCATAAACATGAAGCACTATGTGCACCTATAGTGTACAAATGAATAAATAAATATGAAAGCATATAAACACATAGATACATATATAGATATGTTCACATATCCATAAAAAAGGCATATACATAAAAATAATAACAATAGCAATAATACATAATAATAATGATATAATAATAGTGATAAAAATACATGATAATGATAATTATTATTATTATTATTATTAATAATGAATTTAAATGGTGTCATAATAAATATGAAATATTAAGTTATTAATTTGTTAAATTAATGTGCCCTCACTAATAGTGAATAAAATGATGAGTAAAAATAATTGATGGTTGGTAATATTTATCTAAAATCCATAAAAAGGGGGGGGGAGGAGAATATGTATAAAAATAATATGTATAAAAATGTATAAAAAAAAATATATATATATATATATATATATATATATATATATATAAAATGTATAAAAATATATATATATAAAATGCTAGTCCTGAACTTTCTATAAGTTGATCTCAAATGCTTTGTTAAGGCCGTATGGATTCAAACTATTCAACTTGAAAATCCAGTACATTTCCCTACGTCTAATGTGCTGGGTGTCTTTATATAGGTGACTTGGAATTTGTTCAATTGGGGTCACCTTGAATCCGGCTGAACTACCCTCATGATGTTCCGCAGTGTGTCTGAATACGCTGTGTTTCCAGTATTTATTCTTAATCTTTGATCTATGTGTATTCAGTCTGTTACGCAGTGTTTGGATCGTGCGCCCCACATACTGTAGATGGCACGGACACTCTAAGAGATATCTAACGTGGCTGGATTCACAGTTTAGGCTGCTCAAAATGGGGAATGACTCCCCACTCACTCGGCTGTAAAAAAATAGATGTTTGGCATATACTGGAGCAGCATAGACATCTTGTGTGTCCGCACTTGGAGATGCCTTTGGGTATAATAGTATCGTGATTCTCAGTGTGGCATGGAACAGGATTCAGTTTACTGGGTGCAAGAATGTTTTTGAGGGTACGCGCTCTTTTGTACGTTTTGGGAATTCTGGAATGATTTGATTTAGGATGGGGTCTCTTTTTAAAATGTGCCAATGTTTTTCTAAAACCGCTTTAATCAACATATGACTTTGGTTGTAAGTAGTGATAAAATTGCAACTGTATTTCCCATTAATGTATTAAGAGTATCGCACTGTTGGTAGAAGTCGTCCTCACGAGTACAATTTCGTCTAAGTCGTTTGAATTGACTGAAAGGGATGTTTGTCTTCCATTTCCTATAATGTGTGCTCTTGAAGTCTAGATAGCTATTGCTGTCGACCTTTTTGAAAAATGTACGTGTATTTATTTTGCTATCCTGAATAAAGATTTCCAAATCGAGAAACTCTGTTTTATTATTATCATATGTACCAGTGAAAGTGATTCCCCAGTCGTTGGTATTGAGATACGAAATAAACTTATCAATAGATGCTGAGTCCCCATTCCAAATTAAAATCAAGTCGTCGATATATCTGCGGAAAAAGACAATATTGTTGTTGGCCCAGAAGCTTGATTGGTATATGAATTTCTCCTCAAACTCCCCCATAAAAAGATTCGCAAAACTGGGCGCAAAACGCGTCCCCATAGCGGTCCCACGTATTTGTTTATAAAAAAAAAATTGAAATGTAAACACGTTGTGCGTGAGTATAAATTCAATACCCCTCATGATAAATGTCTTTTGTGTAACAGGCATTTCTGAATCATTATCTAAAAAACTGGATGTGCACTTCATGCCCAGATCGTGGGAGATGTTCGAATATAGTGCTGAGACATACAAAGTCACCCAATGGTAGCCATCTGACCACTTGATGTCTTTAAGTAAGGAAATGAGGGATGCAGAGTCTCTCAGATGGGATTTTAGGTTAAGAACGTGTTTCTGTAGATGGATGTCAATATAGTGTGACAGGTTCCGTGTAAGGGAAGAAACTCCTGATATTATGGGTCGACCCGGCGGGTTTTGAATGTCCTTGTGGATCTTAGGGAGATGGTAAAAAGTAGCTGGTGTAGATTCTTTTACCATAATATATTCCCTTTCTTTCTTATTTAGACAGAGATCTCCAGTTTTAATTAGAGTCTGAAATTCTTCTAGATGTGTTTCAGGGGGATCACAATCAAGGGGTAAATAATATTTATTGTTTATCGTTTATTCCTTCACATAATCTTCACGATTCTGAATGACGATGCCCCCCCCCCCCCCCCCCTTATCAGCATTTCTAATGATTAGATCGGTATCTGATTGTAGTTTTTTCAGGGCTAATTTCTCTGATAGTTTCATGTTTTGCCTTATTTCTGGTTTTTGGTTGATATCCCTAAAGTCGTTTGAAACCACAGAATAAAAGGTAACGAGGAAATTTCCCTTGTGGTGGATAGGATAAAAGGTTGATGGTGGTTTTAAGCCAGAGGATAAGGGGGGTAAAACTGCAGTCTGTTCCGTGTCAAGGGATATAGCATTAGGCTCTAGTCTCGACCCAGTATTGGAATTTTCCTTTATCTTGAAATGCCTTTTGAGGGTGAGCTTCTTGATATACCGATTCAGGTCGAGAAAAAGATCAAATTCTTTGATTTTGCTAGTGGGGCAAAAAGAAAGTCCTTTGGATATTACCGCAATCACATTTGGTGTCAGTATATGACTGGACAGGTTAAAGATGCCATGGGAAAGAGGTGATGTGTCTGGTTTGGGGATCAGTGTTGGCTGCGAGGGGTTGGAATTTTTCTTTTTGCGTTGACCTGCTCTACAGCCTCTCCTTGATTTTTTCTTTTTACAGATTTGTGGCCTAGTGGGCGAAAAATATGGGCTATATTGGTGGTTTTTGGACTTTTTGGATTGGGATGAACAGTTGCGGGATGAATCAGAGGAGAGAGGTCTAAAAAAGATACCATAGATGTGAAAGGGCCAGCTATTGAGGATTCTATAATCGGTGAACCGTTGTGTGGGTTTGGATGGATATTATCAGAAGTAGTGAAGGATGTACTGGCAAGTATATCCAAGTGTGAAGACGTTGGCGGAGAGGTGCTCTCATGAATGGTGAGGAGAGAGTCAATTTCCAAATCAGAGCAGGCTGAGGGAGTGGGGGAGTTGGATGTAACTGAAGGATGTTGATCGAGATGAATAGAAAACTCAGTAGGTGGTAGATTCAGTGGACCACATGTATTGAGTATTTCTGTAGAAAACATTGAGGACGGAGAGGTAAGAGTGAGTGTAGTGTTAGTTATAAGGGGAGCATGTACTCCACTTGGAGTGAGTAAAGGAGTCTGAAATACAGAAGCTGGGGATTCCTGGATAGCTGTGTTGTCTAGTGGACCGTTGGTATGCACAGATCTACTGATGGGAGTATGGCAGACACTATGAGGTGTATGCTGGTCAAGATGAGAGGTTGATGTCTTGTCAATAGGTATTATATTGTATTTAGGTGTATGGTGGATCTGATGTTGTCCTTTCTTGGCATGATTGGTTACTGCCGCCAATGGATTGCTGATTGTTCCTACTATGATAATATTCTGAGACAAGCCACTAATACTGAGATGCCTGACTCCATTAAATGGTCTAATGACATGTTACAAGCTTTTAGTCATTTGAAATGTGCAATGATTTGGGCCTACCCGACTATGGCGTGATGTTTCACTTATTTGCCAGGGACAATTGTAAAACCATGGCAGGAGTCCTGGCGCAGGATCATGGAGGTAAATTCCGCCCTGTTGCTTTTTTCTCAAAAGTGGTTCCCGTACAGGTTCAGGGCATGCCTGCGTGTCTCAGGAGTTTGGCAGCCTGTGCTATGGTCGCTGAGATGGCTACGCCTATCACCCTAGGTCATCCCACCACTTTGCATACCTCACACAATGTTCAGGCCCTATTGAGGAACATACATACGCAACACATGTCAGCACAAAGACTGAGTGGATATGAAGTTTTGTTGCTATCTAATCTTCAACTTCATATCAAATACTCAGTCCCCACATTCGGTCCAATGGCTATACTGAATGCCCTACTTGGCTACAAGGGAGAGCAGGATGATTTGCCTCCTCCCCATGCATGTACTGAACTTATACATGAGCATACCTCACCTAGGCCTGACTTACAGTCCACACCCATTGAAGGGGCACCTGATGTTTTTGTGGATGGATCCTGTTCCCGCCCTAATGACAACACTTATCATGCAGGATACGCTGTGGTTCAGCTCCCTGATGTTATACTGGAATCGAATCCTATACCTTTTCAGTCGGCCCAAGCTGCTGAACTGATTGCCCTCACTAGAGCTTGTTGTCTTTTTGAGGGGAATGATGTAAATGTATACACCAATTCCAAGTATGCCTTTGGGGTTGTACACGATGATGGGGTAATCTGGCAGAGGAGAGGCTTCATAGCTGCAGATGGGAGACAAATCTCACATTCCACCCTAGTACATGATCTCCTGGCCGCCATCCAATTACCGAGCAAAGTTGCTATTATCCATTGTAAGGCACATACTGGACTCCAAACACACATAGCTAAAGGGAATGCCCTGGCTGATCAGGCAGCAAAGGAGGCTGCTATTAGAACGGCAGCAACAGTTCAAATGCCTTCCCTAGTTCCAGACATTACTCTTACTGACAATCTATTGCTCAACCTCCAGGATTTGGCTACCAGTAGTGACAAAATGGAATGGCAGTCGGTAGGTGCAGTACAAGACCCTAATACGGGTCTTCTCTGCAAAGAGGGGAAGCCATGTATCCCAGTTACAAGCGCCCCGATTTTAATTGCACAGTATCATGGTCTTAGCCATAGGGGAGCACAGGCAACCACTGACCTCATTCAGAGAGATTTTTTTATACCAGGTCTTAGATCAAAGGTACAATCTTATGTTTCACAATGTATTATATGTCTCAGAAACAACCCAAATAATTCAAAGAAGGCCCAACACCAGCATCTGAATTACCCAACTTCCCCATTCACTCACTTACAAATTGACTTCACTCATATCCCAAAGACAGGAAGAAAGCAGGAGTATGCCCTTGTAATTGTGGATCTGTTCTCTAGATGTCCTGTTCAAATTGACTCAGATAATGGCCCAGCTTTTGCGTCCAGGGTATGTAAGGAGCTTTCCAAAGCCCTTAGGATTGACTGGAAGTTCCACCTTATCACCCGCAAAGTTCAGGGGTAGTAGAGAGAATGAATAGAACAATTAAAGAGAAAATAAGGAAAATTACTGGAGGCACATTCACTAATTGGAAAAAGTTCTTGCCTATAGCCCTAGCAGAAATTAGGATGCAGCCTAATAAGAATACTGGTTACTCACCATTTGAGGTCCTAATGGGAAGACCCTTCCCCACTCCCTGGGGTCCAAAGGCCCCTGTGATAGAAAAAGGGGATCTAGAAGTAGTACAGGCAGAATATGTGAGGAAACTTGTAGAAACTTTAGATCAAATTGAACGAGATGTTGCTCGTGTTTCTCCTTTCTCTCCACAGGAACCTACGCATCCTTTCCAACCAGGAGACGTGGCGATAGTCCAGAGCCTGGCAAAAGGACGAAAACAGATTGAGTTCCCGTTTGGACCACCCACCCGAGTGGTAGCAGTCACCAGAACAGCGATTCTGACAGAAGAGGCTCCAATCTGGATTCACGCTAGCAGAGTGAAAAGGGTCCCTGAGGCTTCTTCTCCGGTGACAGACAAAGGTAAAGAGGGTGAAGCAAGTGTGAATTCCCTGAACAAAGAGGGGAACTCAGAAGAAGTTTCCCTGAAAAGTGCCTTGCCACAGGCTGAAGATGATGACCCCACAATATTCTGGGAGATTTGTTTGTCTGCTGATAATTATTAATCTTTGTGTTTTCTTGCCAGTCTGGCTTATTACTACATGTATTTATCACCCAGAGGAGATGAGTTTCTTCTGTGGTGCACCAAATAATCGGTCAGTATATAAAAGAGCTCAGGAGCAGGATCCCTTGGCTCCCGTCCCCTTTTATTCTGAACAGAATAGTATAGTCAGGATGGCAAATGCCCTAAATGTTAGTTCACTGTGCCTTAAAGACTTACAGAGCCCACGGGATCTTATACAAACATGTGTTATTGCTGTGCCTACACCCGATGAATCCCTCCTTGAAGTCTGGTCGATGGCTAACAATACACAATCTTTTATTCCCTTGCATGACTTCTGTGGGGAGTGTCAGAAATTAGGAAATAGCAGGCATAATATTAGAATAACTACTATTAACGTGACTACAGCAGAAACTTGTTTTACCTTTTCCCAGGATATGACTTTATAGTGTGATAATAGAGACATAAAAAGTGGATTACCTAAGAATAGTGTATATGATTATATTGACGACACTTGTAAAAAGAATAGTAGGCTGGCTAGCTCCCTGGATAATTCCATGAGTTGTAATAAGACCATTGTGACTCCAAGTTTTATCTATAATATAATGCTCCCTAAAGGATGGTTTTTGTCTTGTGGTAACAACACTTACAATTACATTCCTGCTAATGCGTTATCCAGGCTGACTTTGGCCCTTCCCAGTTAACCCCCTATCAGGAGAGCTTACAGATCATTTACCAAGACTTTATCAGAAGACTGTGACTCTACTTTACCCCTTCTCAGCCGTACAGAATATACAAGTTTGGGCGCCTCTATATTAGGAGTGCCTGGACTGGCTATATATAATACTCATACTATAAATTCTATTGCATGTGACTTAGCTAAATCTCTGAATCACACCTCTATCGCCTTATCAGACATGCTTTTAGATATACAAGGCATAAAAGAGGAGCAGTGCTAGAAACTAGATTTGCTGTAGATTATTTGTTACTTAAACATAATATAGGATGTCAAGATTTTAAACGAATGTGTTGCTTTAATTTATCTGATCATTCCAGATCAATCCAGTCCCATATTCAAGCGTTACATGAAATTGCTAATAATATCAGGAAAGATGTTGAGTCATCCTCTTGGTGGGACTGGTTATTGAGCTGGCTGCCGGATTTGAGTTGGTTTAGAACATTATTGATCAGTATTATAATTATAATTGCTTCCTTGATTGTCATATGTTGTTGCATCCAGTGTATCCCTTCCCTCATACAGATGTTTTGTGTAATGTGTCCAAAACCCACAGACCCTGGACAATCATATGCTACTTACCTCTCTATGAGAGAGAAAAGATAAGTCATATTCATGACTTAATAGGGGATTGAAGGGTTAAAAAGAATTAGCTGTATAATCTGTATGAGGGACAGGAGGTTGGGTGACATCATATTGAAGGGTGACTATATATACATTTACCTCCTGTCTGAATAAGGAAAAGTTTCTAGTCAGCATTATTATAACAAGAGCTGCCTGTCTGTATAAGGAACTGCTATTATTGTAATGAGAGCTTCAGCTATTTTTGTTCTCCATTAGAGAAGTTCCCCAAGCCTCCACTGGGTTTTCATCCTTGATGAAATTATTATTGAATTATTGTATGGTTGTCACCCCCGTGCATTGCTTGATGTGGAAAACGAGACCTGGGACAGCAATATAACTCTATAAGACTCTCATTGAACAAATTGCACAGATGCAGGGAAGGATTAGTAGTGTTATGCCCAAAGTAAAAGAACACCTTGTCAGAATGCAAGAAACTCAAAGTAGGGTATACAATAGGTCAGCCAGACCATTACAAAATGGCAGGTTATTGAAAAGGTTGGAAAGGTTAACTACAAAATACATCAATCAGGGAAAAGAAAACCTGTCCAATTATATAATCTAAATCTAATAAAGGCCTGGAAAGATAGGGATTTGCCTGCAACACCTCGCCTGGTCGCTGAGTCAAAAAACAGAATTCAGGATGTTACAATTGCGAATACTTTGTCACCGTCACAAGAGCAGGAATGCAAAGTGTTCTTGCAGCAAAACAACAATATGTTTTCCGATATGCCAAGCATTACCAATGTTATTGAGCATGAGATGATTACTGAACCTCATATTAAAGTCAATTTAAAATCATACTGAATTCTTGAAGCCTGCAGAGAAGTTTTTTACCAAGAGGTCAAAAGGATGCTAGAATTAGATGTAATTGAGGAATCCAAGAGTGGGTGGTTCAGCCCAATAGTCTCAGTGCCGAAATGATGATAGAAAACTGAATGAGGTCTCTAAATCTGATGCCAACCCTATGACTAGGGTGGATGAACTCATTAAAAGGTTAGGGCCTGCACAATACATCACAACATTAGACCTCACAAAAGGTTACTGCCAAATACCGTTGTCAGATGATGCTAAGGAAAAGACAGCCTTTTTAGGATTCGATCCATTGGACCTCTTAGGATTCGATCCATTGCTCTCTGAAAAGTAACAGTAGCTCCTTGTAACACCCCTAATTCCCCACAAGAAGTATGCAGCTGAATATTTAGATGATATTGTCATATTTAGCTGTGATTGGGAAACTCGTTCAGGCAGTGTTAAACTCCCTCAGGGAAGCTGGTTTTACCATCAACCCCAAAAAAATATGTCGTAGGCATGTAGAAGGCTAAATATCTTGGCTATATATTAGGAAGGGGTTTAGTCAAACCTCAAAGTAACAAAGTTGAGGCTATACAAAACTGTCCACGCCAACTTACAAAACAAGTAAAAGCTTTCTTAGGAATTGTAGACTATTACAGACAATGTGTGCCTAATTTTGTCATGATAGCAGCCCCATTAACTGAGCTCACAAAAGGTACATAATCGGTCATGGCCCAGTGGTCTCCAGAAGCCGAATTGACCTTAAACTTATACTTGACTGTGTAGGCAGCCTGTGTCAGTAGCCCCAAATTTTGCAAAAGAATTCATAGCTCAGACCGATACTTCAGATTTAAAAAATGAATGTAAAATCAACTTTGTGTCAGCTGCAGGGGTGGGAAGGTGACTTACTCCCTGCCGTCGCCTCTTCATAACTTTGGTGGAACCACCGCCAGCTATGGGCCTAAACGTCTAAATGTGCCCCTAAGGGAGGTAAATATTTTTATGTAGAAGTATTATCAAATAGATTTTGCCTATAAATTCACCAATTATATTACATACCTGGGAAATAGTGACATTAACCCCTTCAGGACCGGGCTCATTTTCACCTTAAGGACCAGGCCATTTTTTGGAAATCTGACCAGTGTCACTTTAAGTGCTAATAACTTTAAAACGCTTTGACTTATCCAGGCCATTCTGAGATTGTTTTTTCGTCACATATTGTACTTCATGACACTGGTAAAATGAAGTCAAAAAAATTATTTTTTTTGCACAAAAAAATACCTAATTTGCCAAAAATTTGGAAAAATTTGCAAATTTCAAAGTTTCAGTTTCTCTACTTCTGTAATACATAGTAATACCCAAAAAAATTGTGATGACTTTACATTCCCCATATGTCTACTTCATGCTTGAATTGTTTTGGGAATGATATTTTATTTTTTGGGGATGTTATAAGGCTTAGAAGTTTAGAAGCAAATCTTGAAATTTTTCAGAAATTTACAAAAACTCAATTTTTAGGGACCAGTTCAGGTCTGAAGTCACTTTGCGAGGCTTACATAATAGAAACCACCCAAAAATGACCCCATCTAAGAAACTACACCCCTCAAGGTATTCAAAACTGATTTTGCATACATTGTTAACCCTTTAGGTGTTGCACAAGAGTTATTGGCAAATGGGGAGGAAATTTGAGAATTTCATTTTTTTGTCTAATTTTTCATTTTAACCCATTTTTTCCACTAATAAAGCAAGGGTTAACAGCCAAACAAGACTGTATCTTTATTGCCCTGACTCTGCCGTTTACAGAAACACCCAATATGTGGCCGTAAACTACTGTACGGCCACACAGCGGGGCGTAGAGTGAAAGGTGCGCCGTTTGGTTTTTGGAAGGCTGATTTTTATGGACTGGTTTATTTACACCATGTCCCATTTGAAGCCCCCTGATGCACCCCTAGAGTAGAAACTCCCTAAAAGTGACCCCATTTAAGAAACTACACCCCTCAAGGTATTCAAAACTGATTTTACATACGTCATTAACCCTTTAGGTGTTGCACAGGAGTTATTGGCAAATGGAGATGAAATTTGAGAATTTAATTTTTTTGCCTAATTTTCAATTTTAACCCATTTTTTCCACTAACAAAGCAAGGGTTAACAGCCAAACAAGACTGTATCTTTATTGCCCTGACTCTGATGTTCACAGAAACACCCCATATGTGGCCGTAAACTACTGTATGGCCACACAGCGGGGCGTAGTGTGAAAGGTGCGCCGTTTGGTTTCTGGAAGGCTAATTTTGCTGGACTGTTTTTTTTACACCATGTCCCATTTGAAGCCCCCCTGATGCACCCCTAGAGTAGAAACTCCATAAAAGTGACGCCATCTAAGAAACTACACCCCTCAAGGTATTCAAAACTGATTTTACAAACGTTGTTAACCCTTTAGGTGTTCCACAAGAATAAATGGAAAATAGAGATTAAATTTCAAAATTTCACTTTTTCGGCAGATTTTCCATTTTAATATTTTTTTTCCAGTAACAAAGCAAGGGTTAACAGCCAAACAAAACTCTTTATTTATGGCCCTGATTCTGTAGTTTACAGAAACACCCCATATGTGGTCGTAAACTGCTGTATGGCCACACGGCAGGGCGCAGAAGGAAAGGAACACCATATGGTTTCTGGAAGGCAGATTTTGCTGGATTGTTTTTAGACACCATGTCCCATTTAAAGCCCCCTGATGCACCCCTAGGTTAGAAACTCCAAAAAAGTGGCCCCATTTTGGAAACTAAGGGATAAGGTGGCAGTTTTGTTGGTACTATTTTAGGGTACATATGATTTTTGGTTGCTCTATATTACACTTTTTTGTGAGGCAAAGTAACAAAAATAGAAATTCAGAAATTTCATCTCCATTTGCCATTAACTCTTGTGGAACACTTAAAGGGTTAACAAAGTTTGTAAAATCAGTTTTGAATACCTTGAGGGGTGTAGTTTCCAAAATGGGGTCATTTTTTGGAGTTTAAACTCTAGGGGTGCATCGGGGGGGCTTCAAATGGGACATGGTGTCAAAAAACCAGTCCAGCAAAAACTGCCTTCCAAAAACCATATGGCGCTCCTTTCCTTCTGCGCCCTGCCGTGTGGCCATACAGCAGTTTACGACCACATATGGGGCATTTCTATAAACTAAAGAATCAGGGCAATAAATATTGAGTTTTGTTTGGCTGTTAACCCTTGCTTTGTTATGGGAAAAAATGAATTAAAATGGAAAATTTGCCAAAAAATAGCTGTTTTGGCACTGTTTTTATTTTTTATTATTTACAACGTTCATCTGACAGGTTAGATCATGTGCTATTTTTATAGAGCAGGTTCTTACGGACGTGACGATACCTAATATGTATACTTTTTTATTTATTTAGGTTTTACACAATAATATCATTTTTGACACAAAAAAAAAACATGTTTTAGTGTCTCCATAGTCTGAGAGCCATAGTTTTTTCAGTTTTTTGGCGATTGTCTCAGGTTGGGTATCATTTTTGCGGGATGAGATGACGGTTAGATTGGTACTATTTTGGGGTGCACATGACTTTTTGATCGCTTGCTATTACACTTTTTGTGATGTAAGGTAACAAAAAAATAGCTTTTTTGACACCGTTTTTATTAAAAAAAAATTACAGTGTTCACCTGAGGGGTTAGGTCATGTGGTATTTTTATAGATCAGGTTCTTACGGACATGGCAATACCTAATATGTCTACCTTTTTATAATTTATCAGGGTTTTACACAATAATATTTTTGAAACAAAAAAAAAATCATGTTTTAGTATCTCCATAGTCTGAGACCCATAGTTTTTTTATTTTTTGGGCCATTGTCTCATGTAAGGGCTCATTTTTTGCGGGATGAGGTGACGATTTGATTGGTACTTTTTTGGCGTACATGCGACTTTTTTGATCACTTTTATTACCTTTTTTGGGAAGTAAGGTGGGCAAAATTTCAATTTCCTCATAGTTTTTATTCTTTTATTTTTATGGCGTTCACCGTGCGGGGAAAGTAACATGACCGTTTTATAGATCAGGTCGTTACGGACGCGGCGATACCTAATATGTGTAGTGTGTTTTATTTTTTTTATTTTTATTCAGTGATAAATGTGTTTTTTTGAAACTTTACTTTTTTCACTTTTTTTTACTTTTTTTTTGACCCAGACCCACTTGGTTCTTGAAGATCCAGTGGGTCTGATGTCTGTATAATACAGTACAGAACAATATATATTGTTCTGTACTGTATTTTACACTTGTCTGAACAGATCTATGCCTTTTAGCATAGATCTGTTCAGCACCATGGACAGCAGGACGCCTGAGAGGCGTCCTGTTGCCATGGGAACCTTCCCCGTCTGCTCAGTACTGGTCAGAACTGCGCAGACGGGAAGGGTAAGTACAGGGCTGAGGGGGGCTCTCTGGGGGCTCTCTCCCTCTCCCATCGGGGGGCTGCAAAGGCACAGCAGCCCCCCGATGGGAGAGGGAGGGAGCTCCCTGCGCTGTTAACCTTTTCCATACAGCGGTCCGTACGGACCGCTGTATGGAAAGGGTTAAACGGCTGACATCGCATCGCAGATGTCAGCCGTTTATACCAGGGTGCCAGCAATGTGCTGGCACCCTGGTATCCCCACTAGACACCAACGATCATTGAAGGGGAGGCGGGCGGGGGATCGCGATCCCGCCTGCCGCACCGCCCGCCTCCCGCACCTTACCGCACCTCCTGCGACACCCCCCCTGCACCACCCACCCACATAACATCATTCAGGGGTGCAGGGGGGGTGAAACATCTTTATTTTGGGCATACTAAAGTTTCTGATCCCCGCGGTCCCTCAGAAACCGCAGAAAGCGCTACAAACCGCAGGTCTGAATTGACCTGCGGTTTGCAGCGATCGCCGACATGGGGGGGGTCACAGGACCCCCCTCGGCATTGACCTAAGGTGCCCGGCTGTGTGTGACAGCCGGGATCTCAGCGCTGTCACCATGTCTGCAGACATGGTGACAGTTTATGCCATGACGTGTATACTCATCATGGCGCGCTAAGTAGCAGTGCGCCATGACGAGTATACTCGTCATAGGTGGGGAATATTTTCACACTTTCTCCTTCTCTGATCGCTTCCCTGACAGGAATTGGGGCGATCAGAGAAGGAGAAGCACATAGTCCCTCCCTAACCCCCCCTTACCTGCCCCGATGCGCTGTGATTGGTCCCTCTGCAGTAATGGACCAATCACAGCGATCGCGGGCGGGTCAGAGCTCCAATACAGCTCCTGCCGGCTTCTCTGGTTGCCTAGCAACCCCAGCACGCCGGCTTCACTGAAGCTTCAGCGCTTCGCTCCCTGCGCTGACAGTGAAACCCGATCACGTACATGCACGTGGGGATGCGGTGAGGCACCACATTCCCCCACGTACATGTACGTGATGTTGCGTGAAGGGGTTAAAGTAATAACCTTCCATTTGTCATTCAAAAGAGAGGCTATAGGCCTAACTAACTGGGAGAAAGTCCTCAAAAATAAAAAATACAGCCACAAAATAGAATATTTTTTAAAAGCATTCAAAACTCTAATTGTGAGAGGTACATACATTATGGGAATAAAAGGTTAAGATACAAGAAAAAACTGTTGTGGATAAATAGAATTGTAAAATAAGCAAGCAATAAATGACAAAAAGAGAGCATTTAACCCCTTATGGACCGGGCTCATTTTCACCTTAAAGGGAACCTGTCACCAGTTTTATGGTGTCCTAACTAAGGGCAACATAAATAAGTGATTGATTCTCTTAGCACAATGCTGGGTCACTTTCTTTAATTGACCCAGTCAATCTGCCAACATTTTGTATTGAAAAGCTCCAGCTGAAAATGATGAATCATGAATATTCATGAGCTCCTGACTCTCCCCGCCCACCTGCTGCTGAATGACAGTTTGTTTCCATATGAACCAGCAGCAGGTGGGCAGGGGAGTGGCTATAGCTCTGAATTAAATATACGCTGGACTCAATGACATCACGCCGGACTCCAATCAGCTCATTAGCATGCGGCATGCGGCATGCGGCATCTTTGTGTGTATATTATGAGGTAACCATATGTCACACCAGTAAGTGAATACATCTAAGGCACTTTTTAGTAGTTAATGATTGTATATAATTAGTTAGATTATAATCAAATATCCACATGACAGGTTCCCTTTAAGGACCAGGCCATTTTTTGCTAAATCTGTCCAGTGTCACTTTATGTGGTGATAACTTTAAAACGCTTTGACTTATCCAAGCCATTCTGAGATTGTTTTTTCATCACATATTCTACTTCATGACACTGGTAAAATGGAGTCCAAAAATTTCATTTTTATTTATAAAAAAAATACCAAATTTACCCCAAATTTTCAAATTTCCAAGTTTCAATTTCTCTACTTCTATAATATATAGTAATACCTCCAAAAATAATTATTACTTTACATTCCCCATATGTCTACTTCATGTTTGGATCATTTTGGGAATTACATTTTACTTTTTGGGGATGTTACAAGGCTTAGAAGTTTAGAAGCAAATCTTGAAATTTTTCAGAAATTTTCAAAAACCCACTTTTTAAGGACCAGTTCAGGTCTGAAGTCACTTTGTGAGGCTTACATAATAGAAACTACCAAAAAATGACCCCATTCTAGAAACTACACCCCTCAAGGTATTCAAAACTGATTTTATAAACGTTGTTAACCCTTTAGGTGTTCCACAAGAGTTAATGGCAAATGGAGATACAATTTCAGAATTTCGATATTTATTTAAAAAAATTTTGTGCAAATTTTCCATTTTAATAAATTTTTTCCAGTAACAAAGGAAGGGCCAAACAAAACTCAATATTTATTGCCCTGATCCTGTAGTTTGTAGAAACACCCCATATGTGCTCGTAAACTACTGTACGGGCACACGGTAGGGCATAGAGGGAAAGGAGCACTGTGTGGTTTTTGGAAGGCAGATTTTCTTGGACTGGTTTATTTACACCATGTCCCATTTGAAGCCCCCCTGATGCAACCAAAGAGCAGAAACTACATAAAAGTGACCGCATCTAAGAAACTACACCCCTCAAGGTATTCAAAACTGATTTTACAAACTTTGTTAACCCTTTAGGTGTTCCACAAGAGTTATTGGCAAATGGAGATGAAATTTAAGAATTTAAATTTTTGGGCAAATTTTCCATTTTAATTCATTTTTTTCCAGTAACAGAGCAAGGGGTAACAGCCAAACAAAACCCAATTTTTATTGCCCTGATTTTATAGTTTGCAGAAACACCCCATATGTGGTCGTAAACGACTGTACGAGCACACAGTAATGCGTAGAGGGAAAGGTGCACCGTGTGGTTTTTGGAAGGCAGATTTTGCTGGACTGGTTTATTTACACCATGTCCCATTTGAAGTCCCCCGGATGCACCCCTAGAGTAGAAACTCCATAAAAGTGAACCCATTTTGGAAACTACGGGATAAGGTGGCAGTTTTGTTGGGACTATTTTTAGGGTACATATGATTTTTGGTTGCTTTATATTACATTTTTGTGAGGCAAGGTTACCAAAAATAGAAATTCTGAAATTTCATGTCCATTTGCCATAAACTGTTGAGGAACACCTAATGGATTAATAAAGTTTGTAAAATCAGTTTTGAATACCTTGTGGGGTGTAGTTTCTTAGATGGGGTCACTTTTATGGAGTTTCTACTCTAGGGGTGCATCAGGGGTTCTTCAAATGGGACATGGTGGCAAGAAAAAAGGCCATCAAAATCTGCCTTCCAGAAACCATACAGCGTTCCTTTCCTTCTGCGCCTTGCCATTTGGTCATACAGCAGTTTACGACCACATATGGGTTGTTTCTGTAAACTGTGTGGTAATGTGAACAGTGCTGGAAGGTGTGTTGTCCCACTTCAGGTACCTCAGATGAGTGAGACAGATAAAATCCAGAGAGTGGCAGTAGTCTCAGCAAAGCATAGTTTGCTGAGACATTTCTGTATACATTTGTTGGGCTGGATTTTACTTGGACTGGTGGCTAGGCTTGGTAGAGGGAGTTCCCAGTCCACACCCTTCCAGTACGGGTTTTCCTTTCTACCTGAGGTGATCGCAGGTGAGGCCTGCTGTAATCAGGCTTGCATAAAGCGCCTCAGAGTAGGTCAGTCTGGGGAGGGAGAAGTGTCTGTGATACTGGAGCAGAGGCTCTGTGTGTGGTCTCAGTCAGGAAGACTGAGGGGCTACAAGGCTATGCGAAGCCTGATCTTTCCCCTGTGTGGACTGACGCTTGATGAGTGGAACCTGCTAAGGCTTGGAGCCTGAGACCCTGACACTAAGCGGTACTTAGAGGTGAGTCAGGCAAACCTATGTGTTTAGGTAGAGGCCAGACGGGCAGGAGTTTATTTTGTACAACTGTTTATGTTTACGCGGACGTGCCGCAACAAAACACAGTTTTGGCCCTTAAATCCTGGTGTCTGTGAAGATGTCTGTGAGTGTGACCCCCTGAAAGAGAGACGATCCCTTACATATGGTGTCGGATGCAAGTTGTCCATGAGAGAAGGGCAACGGTCGGTTGCTAGGGGCAACAACAAGAGAAAGAGCAGGTGCTGCTGAATCCTGCTGTGCTGGAGTTTAAAGAGCCGGAAGCCTGTTTATTTGGTGGAGCAGGGGCTGCTCATGCTATTGTGGACTATTTTTGCTGTGGTGCAGAGATTTAAAGGGCCAGAAGCCCAGAAAAGAGACTGACCTGTTTGGAAAAAAAAATATATATATATGCCGTTTTGCTGTGTTGCTAGAGAGGACTATCTGTTGCTATGGGGTGGATGGAGGATTTCACCAAGCAGCTGATGCGGGCCAATCTGAAGGCTAGCCAAAGGCAAATGATGTGGCAACAGGAGCAGGAAAAGCTCATGTGCGGGTTGGACAAACCAAGAGACGTCCTAACCCAAAGCGTTTCCCATGGTAACCGCTGTGCGGAGGAACTGGGCAGTGACCTCAAGACTATGAGCCAAGAACTGCAGGTTTTCGGGATGCGGTTGGATGCAGAGGTGGTGTATGTTGTTGCCAAGGGCAACCGACGGGAAGAGAGTGAGATGGAGAGCAGTGCAGCTCTCAAGAGTTCAAGTGTTTTCTGCCAAGGTGTACAGAGTCCTAGAGAGGATGTGCGAAGATGCCCTAATGCTGTTGCTAAGAGCAACCAACCTCGACAGCATGCAGCTGTCCGGCAACAGAGAGAGTGCTGCTGGAGATGTCGCCAATTGGGAAGGTGTGCACCTGGTTGTCCTATGACCAGGAATCCAAGATGGGCGGTTCCCAGCTATATGCTGGGCCAGGAGGTGTTGAGACACTGGGACTAGAGACTGCGCCGAAAATGTGCAACATTGTGGTGAATGGCAGTTCAGTCCAGGCGTTGTTGGACGCAAGGTGCCATATGAGCCTGGTACATGCCTCCTTATGACATCACACTGAGAGCTGAGTCCTGCTGCTAGTTCATGTGAAAAGTATGACTCATCAGTCTGCAGTGTCTGTGAGGGGAATGGTCACTCAGAGAGCCATGTGAAGTGAGCTCAGTGTACAGTAACACATGGCTGTTCTGCAGTTTTACACATAAAATCTCTGTCTGATCTTTTACAAACCCATTCTGTGCATCAAAAACTATAATTCCATATTATACATTAGCCCAAAAGCTTGACCAACCCCCACCCACCACCACTGATGCAGATTTGTTTCCATTACAGCTGTTACTCCAGTTGTGTATAAACCTCACACTATGTATCTTTATAGATGCATATACAGCTCAGCTACATATGTCTTCTCCAGTCCCCTAACATCACTTTGGCTGAATGGCTTCCTATACAGCTCTGCTACATCTTTATTCTACTCCCCCACTAGCACTGTGTCTGAAAAGCTTCATATACAGCTCTGCTACATTTGTCTGTTTATCTCTTCAACCAGCAAAAAATGGCATGGACTCAAAAAAACGCACCAAAAGTTATAAAAATGCCTCCCCCAATCCAAATTTTTTAAAAAAAACCTGTTTCTGAGCAGTTGCCTCATAGAACATTATTATCAGAGTGGCCCCTTTAGGCTACTTTTCACACTTGCTACTTTCACACTTGCGTTCAGAGCGGGTCCGTCTGATGTCTGCACAGACGGATCCGCTCCTATAATGCAGACGTTTGGATCCGTTCAGAACGGATCCGTCTGCATTATATTGTAGAAAAAATTCTAAGTGTGAAAGTAGCTTCAGACGGATCCGTCCAGACTTTACATTGAAAGTCAATGGGGGACGGATCCGTTTGAAAATTGAGCCATACTGTGTCAACTTCAAACGGATCCGTCCCTATTGACTTACATTGTAAGTCTGGACGGATCCGTTTGCCTCCGCACGGCCAGGCAGACACCCGAACGCTGCATGCAGCGTTCAGGTGTCCGCTTGCTGAGCAGAGCGGAGGCTGAACGATGCCAGACTGATGCATTCTGAGCGGATCCGCATCCACTCAGAATGCATTGGGGCAGTACGGATGCGTTCGGGGCCGCTTGTGAGCCCCTTCAAACAGAGCTCACAAGCGGACACCCGAACGCTAGTGTGAAAGTAGCCTTACACGCAGGAATAATCCCAGCACAGAACTGGGTGGCATCATTGTGCCCTTCACCGTCTAGAGAGTGCTGTTTAGGGCAGCCTGTATTCTGTAAATGGCCGGCAGGACAGCTCTGCTATTACTCCTCCACCCTTATTATACAAGGAAATTGCTTAGAATGCAATACCCTAATCTGTAGTTGGATCCCATGGCGAGGATCCTGCGGCCTCCCCTGTACACTGTTTGGCCCGATTAATTATTTCTGGTTCTAGTCCTCGCTGGCGTGTCAGCGGTTAAGGGGTTAAACTGCACTTTCATAATCCTTAGGCCTCGTTCACACTACAGTATGTCGATTTCAGTGTTTTGCGTTCCGTTTTTCACAGATCCGTTTTTTTGTTTCCGTTGTGTTTCCGTTTTGGTTCCGTTTTTCCGCATGGCATATACAGTATACAGTAATTACATAGAAAAAATTGGGCTGGGCATAACATTTTCAATAGATGGTTCAGAAAAAACGGAACGGATACGGAAGACATACGGATGCATTTCCGTATGTGTTCCGTTTTTTTTGCGGACCCATTGACTTTAATGGAGCCACGGAATGTGATTTGCGGCCAAAAATAGGACATGTTCTATCTTTCAACGGAAAAAACGGAAATACGGAATGCATACGGAACACATTCCGTTTTTTTTGCTGAACCATTGAAATGAATGGTTCCGTATATGGACCGTATACGGAACGCAAAAAAGGACCGCAAAACGGAAAAAAAAAAACGGTAGTGTGAAAGGGGCCTTATGGGAGGGGGGTTTCTTGCTGCATTGACGGCGAGCTCGCTATCTGTACGGAGACCTTATAAATATAAGTCCATTACTCACAGCCTCTCCCCATTACCATGATTATCTGTCAGTGACACCTGTGTTTCAGGGTCAAAATCCTGGACTGTGGCAGCAGCGATAGCAGCACGACTTCTCTCCCTGGGATCTCCTCTCTGCACTACCTCCCCCGCCTCTCTGGCTCAGCTGCCGTCACCCGATACCAAGGTCATAGTTATAAACAGCAGCGCAGCACGATCTCCTCCTCACCACTCACTGAGGAGATCAGGGCTGCGCTGCTGAACGTGCCAATACATCACAAAGCCCCTGCTCCTCCGCTAAATTTCCTCAATTCTCTTCCCTGAAGAAAGATGAAAAGCGCATGCGCAAGCACTGCTATATCTCTCTATATGATAGCTGCCCCAACACACCCAGCACTGCTATATCTCTATATATGATAGCTGTCCAAGCACACCCAGCTCTGCTACATCTAATACACATGACAACCAGCACACTCAGCTCTACTATATCTCTATATATGACAGCTGCCCCAGCAAACCCAGCTCTACTACATCTATACACATGACAGCTGCCCCAGCACACTCAGCTTTGCTATATCTCTATATATCTATCTACTGTATAGCAATACTTAGAGATATATAGATGTAGCAGAGCTGGGTGTGATGGGGCAGCTGTCATATATAGAGATATAGTAGAGCTGAGTGTGCTGGTGCAGCTGTCATGTGTATTAGATGTAGCAGAGCTGGGTGTGCTGGGGCAGCTATCATATATAGAGATATAGCAGAGCTGAGTGTGCTGGGACAGCTGTCATATAGAGATATAGCAGTGCTGGGTGTGTTGGGGCAGCTGTCATGTGTATAGATGTACACTTAGCCAGCTATAACAGTAGAAGTCTGATATTTTTTCAGTCATTGGCGAGGCTGCTCTTATGGTTGTGTGGTTAAGTGCTTTGCCTCTGATACAGAAGTTATCCCAGCAGAAACTTTTCTGAAATACAAGCACTGACTCCATATATGGACATACAGGGCGGGACACAGGAAGAGGCTGCATGGAGGTAAGTAGAAGTGTTTATTATTTTTTTTAATACCCGACTGTTACTGCCATGGGGGGAGCGGGAGGCACTTGATACTGGCACATGGGGGGAGGGGGGTTGGCACCTGATACTGGCAGATGGGGGAGGGGGGTTGGCACCTGATACTGGCAGATGGGGGGAGGGGGGTTGGCACCTGATACTGGCAGATGGGGGTTGGCACCTGATACTGGCACATGGGGGGAGGGGGGTTGGCACCTGATACTGGCACATGGGGGGAGGGGGGTTGGCACCTGATACTGGCACATGGGGGGAGGGGGGTTGGCACCTGATACTGGCACATGGGGGGGAGGGGGGTTGGCACCTGATACTGGCACATGGGGGGAAGGGGAGAGGCACTTGATACTGGCACGTGGGGGGGGGTTTGGCACTTGATACTGGCACATGGGTGGGTTTGTCACTATGATACTGGCACATGGGGGGAGAGGCACTTAATACTGCCACTTTTTTTGGGGGGGGGGAGATGGCACTATGATACTGGGACATGGGGGGGGAGAGAGAGGCACTTGATACTGGCACATGGGGGGTTGGCACTATGATACTGGCATGGGGGGTGGGAAGGAGAGAGGCACATTGGGGGGGGAGATGGCACTATGATACTGGGACATGTGGGGGGGAGGAGAGAGGCACTTGATACTGGCACATGATGGGGGGCATCTATGGGGACACTTACTGGCACATTATTGGGGGGCATTATGGGGGACACTAGGCCGGCAGCCTATCAGAGGCCGGATACTGAGGGGCATCTACTGGGGCACTATATATGGGGCATTTTATGGGGGGCACTATAGGGGGCACTAGCAGGAAGGGGGAGAGGAGCACTATGGGGGAATTTACTGGGGGCACTATATAGGGGTATTTTATACTGGCACATTATGGGGACATTAGCTCAACTGGAGGCATTACAAGGTAGTATTTTTTGCATTGTCACATTATAAGGAGAATTATTTCTACTGGGGGGGCATTATGGTGGGCTTTTTTACTCCCCCATGGTATGACCCCCTAGTAGCAGAACCAGCCTCTCCCTGCTCTGCTATCCCTCTGCCCTTTCTCCAAATCCTTATTATGAAATCTTTCTCATTAGGATAAAGCACAACATCAGCTCCGCCGAGCCCCCCGGCCAAAGTGTTGAAGTGGTGTCCGAGATCCCCAAGGGCCAAGCCAAGTAACTGTAAGTTTTCATATGAAATATGTTTATGTTATACACATATAGCCTACACCAGTGGTCGGCAAAGTGCGGCTCGCGAGCCACAAGCGGCTCTTTTTATCCTTGAATGCGGCTCTTTGGTGCGGGCTGGCGGGTGGGTGGCCATATCGCGCCGCTCAAGCTTGCAAAATGTCCGTCATGCGCCTCCTGCCCTGTCTGTCTGCTCCTTCCACTTTATGAATGAAGCAGGCAGGTGGGGCAGGAGGCGCATGACGGAGGGTGAGATGTCACGCTGCGCACAGCAGCAGAAGGGCGGGCAGCGGTAGACTTTCAGCAGAACCCAGCCATGTGAGGAGTGGTGAAGAGGCCGCCGCTCAGGTCCAGGAGGAGCGAAATGTCCTGCAGCAGAAAGGTAGGAGCTGCCCCCGGTGTGTGCACAGCGCCGGGCACTGCACCGGCCCCGCCGCAAGTGTCCCTGCCTCCTACCTTCCCCCCACTAATACATTACTTTACTTACTGGAGGGCACTTATGGGGGATATCTGTGGAGGGCACTTATGGGGGATATCTGTGGAGGGCACTTATGGGGGATATCTGTGGAGGGCACTTATGGGGGATATCTGTGGAGGGCACTTATATAGCATCTTATGCTATATATGGTTTGTAGAAAAGGGTCGGCACTGCCAGGATATATGCGGTGCACGAGTCAATGGGGAGGCGTCCCAAAAAACTTACAATAAAGAAGAAAAGACCAGCACTCGCGATGATTATCAATGATGCTGTAGTTTATTCAGTCACATATTATGGAGCATAGTGACGCGTTTCAGCACACACACGTGCTTTCTTCAGACTATGTAATAAACTCCTATCCTCATCTCTTATATACACAGAAAAAAGGAGGAGTGACAAAAAAGGAAATGACATCATACTGTATAACTCTGCCCACGTGGGAGCCGATACAGGTAAGACAATGAAAGATACTATAGATCATAGAAATCAATGTAAATAAATCGATATGACAAATGGAAAATTCAGGAATCAGGTCTGCTGAAAATAAGACATAAATCTAGTATAAGTATTTTATAATGAAAGTTATACAACTAGGAACTAGGTGAAACTAGAGATATACTCGCGATTGAGCCCCTTTGGATTCACCGTTTGTAACCGGTGGATCCAATAGGCCTCACGCTTTAGAAGCAAACTATTCCTATCACCACCTCGACGAGGTAATGATACGCTTTCAATAACCTGAAATCGCAACTGCGATATCGCATGACGTTTCTCATGAAAATGATGTGGTAGGGGTAACAATAAGTTCTCAGGGCGGATAGTGGACTTATGCTTGCTTAATCTATCTTTTATCCGCATTGAGGTTTCCCCTACGTAGACTAAACCGCAGGGACATTTAAGGATGTATATAACATTTTTGCTATCGCAAGTGAACATGCCCTTAATTGGGATTTGTTCACCAGAATGAGGGTGAGTTAAAGTAGAACCTCTAATGACGCTCGAGCAGTTATTACAATTTAAACACGGGAATGTGCCCTGACGCGGGGTAGTCAGTGTAGTTTGTCTAAAAGTAGATTTATTAGTGCCTATATCTGCTCTAATGATTTTGTCACGAATATTGTCTGCTCTTTTGAAACACATCATTGGAGGATTTTGGAATATCTCTAAAAGAGGATATGATCTGGACACTATATGCCAGTGCTTGTTAATTATACCCCTCATTTTGTATGTCCATGGATGATATTTCACTACTAATGGAATACGAGGTGGTTTAATGATTTTTTGTCTCTGCGGCTGATCTAACTTTTTCTTTTGAGATTCTAATAGGTGTGTGGGATAGCCTCTGTTGAGGAACTTGCTTGTCATTTCTTGCAACCTAATTTCGCAGGTGTCCGGATCAGTCACGATCCTTTTAACCCGTTGGTATTGCGAAAAGGGAATAGCCTTCTTGATTGCTGGGGGATGGCTACTTGTATAGGTAAGTAAACTATTGCGATCCGTATATTTAATGTATAAATCAGTATAAACTGTACCATCATCTTTGCGCTTCACCCATGTATCAAGGAAGGATATTTTATGGAAATCAAAATGTATAGTAAATTGAAGTTCACTCCAAATGGAATTAAGATGACTATTAAATTCCATGAGGGATCGAACGTCGCCTCGCCATACGCAAAACATGTCATCTATAAATCGACGCCAAAATATACAATGCTTTAAATATAAAGGATTGGAATAAATGAATTCACTCTCGAATGATGACATATAACTGTTTGCGTACGGCGGTGCGATGTTCGATCCCATCGCGGTCCTGCGGCACTGCTGAAAAAAAAGTATCCTGAAATAAAAAGTAATTTTTTTCTAACACTAATTTTAAAAGTGTCAGAAAAAAATCCTTCTGTGATGACGTATAATGACTCGTATTCAATAGTCTGGATGCTGCTTCTAAACCTTTTTCGTGAGTAATAGAAGTATAGAGGCTGCATACGTCAAAATTGACAAGTATGCAGTCTCCATCTAAATGAAGGGGGCGAATTTCACTCAAGAAGTCCCCTGTATCTCGTAGGTAAGAGGGTGATAACATGGTCAAAGGTGTGAGAACTTTCTCAAGGAAGATGGCTGGGGGAGAGAGGATCGAATCAGAGGAGGCCACAATAGGGCATCCTGGTGGTCTTGTCAAGGATTTATGAATTTTTGGGAGGGTGTAAAACACCGGTGTGATAGGATGCTGATTTATCAAAAATTCACTTAATTTATTATCAATGATGCCATCCTCTCTCGCCTCAGTCACTATCTTCTGTAATATATTTTTAATTGAAAAAACTGGATCAGACTGTAAAGTCTTATGTCTCGATGTCATTTAATTGACCTAAAATCTCTGTAAGAGAACTTAGTAGTTAATCTCTCAAGTAAAACTGAGTCCTGCGCAACTGAATTTATTGAAGAAGGGACTGTCCTTCAGCCCCACGGGGACGCTGGACACTTTCTCTCTGGTGAACAAATCCCAATTAAGGGCATGTTCACATGCGATAGCAAAAATGTTATATACATCCTTAAATGTCCCTGCGGTTTAGTCTACGTAGGGGAAACCTCAATGCGGATAAAAGATAGATTAAGCAAGCATAAGTCCACTATCCGCACTGAGAACTTATTGTTACCCCTACCACATCATTTTCATGAGAAACGTCATGCGATATCGCAGTTGCGATTTTAGGTTATTGAAAGCGTATCATTACCTCGTCGAGGCGGTGATAGGAATAGTTTGTTTCTAAAGCGTGAGGCCTATTGGATCCACCGGTTACAAACGGTGGATCCAAAGGGGCTCAATCGCGAGTATAATATCTCTAGTTTCACCTAGTTCCTAGTTGTATAACTTTCATTATAAAATACTTATACTATATTTATGTCTTATTTTCAGCGGACCTGATTCCTGAATTTTCCATTTGTCATATCGATTTATTTACATTGATTTCTATGATCTATAGTATCTTTCATTGTCTTACCTGTATCGGCTCCCACGTGGGCGGAGTTATACAGTATGATGTCATTTCCTTTTTTGTCACTCCTCCTTTTTTCTGTGTATATAAGAGATGAGGATAGGAGTTTATTACATAGTCTGAAGAAAGCACGTGTGTGTGCTGAAACGCGTCACTATGCTCCATAATATGTGACTGAATAAACTACAGCATCATTGATAATCATCGCGAGTGCCGGTCTTTTCTTCTTTATTGTATGCTATATATGTGTCATCCACAAATATCCCCCATAAGTGCGTCATCCACAGATATCCCCCATAAGTGCGTCATCCACAGATATCTCCCATAAGTGCGTCATCTACAGATATCCCCCATAAGTGCGTCATCTACAGATATCCCCCATAAGTGCGTCATCTACAGATATCCCCATAAGTGCGTCATCTACAGATATCCCCATAAGTGCGTCATCTACAGATATCCCCCATAAGTGCGTCATCCACAGATATCCCCCATAAGTGCGTCATCCACAGATATCCCCCATAAGCTCATGCCCACGAATGTAAGGGCGCCGTGCCTGTGCTGCAGACCACAAATAGCGGTCCGCAATGCACGGACACAGACCATGGGGCAGCTGCATGAGGATCGCGGACACATTCACTTGAATGGGGTTCGCGATCCGCATCCGAATGCCCGCACCGCAAAAAAGTAGCGCATGCTGAAGTGAATGGGTCCATGATGCGGGCTGCACACGGCGGGTCCGCAATACACGGTCACTGGCCGTGTGCAGCTCGCATCATGGACCCATTCACTTCAGTGGGTCCAGGATCCGGGATATGAGTGCTACAATGTGCTTCCGTGGTGCTTCTGGCTGTGCCTCCGCACCGCAAAAAAGTAGTGCATGCGCTACTTTTTTGCGGTGCGGAGGCACAGCCAGAAGCACCACGGAAGCACTCTGTAGCACTCATATCCCGGATCCTGGACCCATTGAAGTGAATGGGTCCTTGATGCGGGCTGCACACGGCCAGTGCCCGTGTATTGCAGACCCGCCGTATGCGGCCTGCAATATGGCAACGGCGGGCACACGGTCGTGTGCATGAGCCCTAATAGTCCTCACTGGTACTGTTGACGCAATTTTTTAGGTTTTAAAAATGTTTCTCTCGAAAGAAATTTCAATCGTGGTTTTGGCGATATTTGGCTCAGTTGACAAAAAAGTTTGCCCACCACTGGCCTACACTGTGCCCCACAATATACAGTATACCGCTACACTGTGCCCCACAATATACAGTATACCGCTACACTGTGCCAAAGGAGTGGGGTTTACACAGGAGGAGGGATGTGCGAAGCACGCTGGGGGGGCTCTTACAAATATTTGCTGTGGGGCCCAGTCACTTCTAGTTACGCCCCTGCTGGGGACTATGTGCGGAACAATCATGCGGATAGTAAGGACTATCTGGTGGCTCTCACTGAGTGTGAGACTCCAGTGGGAACTGGGAATTATACGTTTGGGGTTGCAAACAAGCTTGCGCATGATGTAGTTTTTGCCCGTGATTTCCCCTTGTTTTGGGAGTTGTGGAGTAATGGAGACACTTCTCCCTTTAAGTGAACGTGTAAGGGAAATGACCATTGAAAACAGTGATGTAGTTGAAGTGAAAAATGAAACTGTGAGGTCCTGTGAAGTATATGATGATGACATGCATTTTCCCTTTCAGGATGTGATCAGGAAAGAAGTGCCCCCTCCTGGTAAAAATATATGTGATACAAAAATGCTGGTCAATGTTGTAAGCCCAGAGGGTGCACCACACGTACCAGAGGTGGATATGCAGTACCCAAGGGGTTCTATGGTTGCTGGGGAAGTGTCCAATGTGGGAATTAGCGCATCGGTGCCCCTAGAGGTCAGAACGGATAATGATGACGCAAGTAATATAGGTGACGCATGTGCCGTGGCTGATAGCAACTCAGAGAAAGAAGCTACCCGGTCAAGGTCTTGCAAAATTAAAGTAGTTGCTAGTAGTGACCAGACAATAGTTATACCTGACGTGACGAGAGTTAAGTGGAGAGACGTCAGCCTAATGACTGAGACCTATAAGCAGGCAGTGGTAGATGACCAGACGTGTCAGTACAGCTGCAATCAGAAAGAGAGGAGTGAGCTGAAGGATCTACTGCCTGATATCCAGGTGAAGAGTAAAGGCTCCAAAGAAGCACAGAAAACTGCGGTAGACATGGACAATGTGCTTAAAGAGACTCTGGGTAGAACCCCCCACAGGGTGTCCAAAAGAGAATAGTGGTACTCCTACATCTGCTGCTGCAGCAGAGCAAAGCGGGAAGCAGCTGGAACAGGAAGCCAAAGAGCGGGGCGCTTACATCACGTTTGTGCGCAAAACCAAGAACAAACTTCAGCAAGAATTGGATGATCTGATGATGGACCTGGACCACCAGAGGCAAATTATGTCTCATATAGAGAAATACGGCTCGGCCCGATATGGCGAAAGACGTGACCGAGTTGAGGCTGATGCTCGGGTAAAGGAGACCAAGGCTCTCTCCTTGGTTAGAGCCCTTGAAGAAGCGCTTGAGGAGCGAGGTGAATGTGAGAGGCTGAGCAAGCCACCCAGAGCAGAGATGGAGAATCTCATGAGCTCAAAGGATGACGTCGGGAAGAACGTTTATGAGTTGAAGACTAAGCTTGACGAGTTAGAGGCAAGAGCTTCTCGAGATGACAGGTTGGCTTAATCAAAGGAAAATGAGAAACCTGAAGAGGAGCATCCTCTGAAAGATGCCAAGAAGTCAGAGCCGGTTAGGAATGGGCCTGAAGATGGTGGTACTGCACTGCCGGCTGAGGCAGAGAAGATGGAAGAAGTTTCTTCTGAACAAGTTGATGAAGCTGATGTGGAGGCAGAAGTCAAGAGACTCATGGCAGTGAGTAGCCAGGATTGGGTCATGAAAGATGTCCCCTCTACCGTCAATGCCTTCCAGAAAGCCAGCGGTCTGCTGGGCAAGAAATATGAGGAGACAGACGGCCAGTATACAGATGTTGTCTACTACTGTGAGATGGCTCTCCTAGCGCCTGCCCGAAAGGAGAACAATATCCTGGGTGACCCTCTGGAGGGAATGCCAGAAGATGAAGAGTCTGAGGACCCTGGTGTCTCCAGTACCTCCAACCTTGATGAAAAAGAGGAGGAGGGGTTAAGAATGCAAGTATATGCCGTGTCCGAGAAAGATGAGAAGGTCAACAAAGGGAATGAAGACTCCAAAGAAGACTCAAAGGCTGAAGAAGCTAAGGCCGATGAGTTGGAGTGGGAGAAATTCTCAGATGTACCACAAACCAAAGATAAGGCTGAAGAAGAGTCTGCCGAAGTGGGCAGAGCTACTGAAGAAGCAGAAGACCCTGAAACTGAAGCCAAACCTGAGCTAAACCCTGTGGGGAGTAGGGAAAAAGGAGAAGTGTTATCTGTTGATGGAAGAGAGAAACAAAGCGAGTGTGAACACCAGATGACACCAGAGCGGCTAAAGGGTGGTATAAAACTGACCAGCCGGATCTCCAACAAAAGGAGGAGGCGGGAGCTCCTCATGGAAAAAACGGCTGCAAAGATTGTGGAAGTTAGAGGTCGTGGACCTAGGAAGAAATCTGGAAAAGAAGCAAGCCAGAAAGCTAAGAAAAAGTTCTCCAGCAAAGAGGAGAAGGAGGACTCCCTCAGAGTAGGTCAGTCTGAGAAGGGAGAAGTGTCTGTGATACTGGAGCAGAGGCTCTGTGTGTGGTCTCAGTCAGGAACACTGAGGGGCTACAAGGCTATGCGAAGCCTGATCTCTCCCCTGTGTGGACTGACGCTTGATGGGTGGAACCTGCTAAGGCTTGGAGCCTGAGACCCTGACACTAAGCGGTACTTAGAGGTGAGTCAGGGAAACCTATGTGTTTAGGTAGAGCCCAGACGTGCAGGAGTTTATTTTGTACAACTGTTTGTTTACGCGGACGTGCCGCAATAAAACACAGTTTTGGCCCTTAAAGAGGACCTTTCACTAGTTTAAAAACGAAAAACTAACTATATCAGTGGGCAGAGCGGCGCCCAGGGGTCCCCCTGCACTTACTAGTATGTCTGGGGGCCGCTCCGTTCGCCCGGTATAGGCTCTGGTGTCTGCAGCTCCCTCTGTTGTACTGGGCGGAGTTTTTGTATTAGGGTTGTCCCTTGCTGCAGCGCTGGCCAATCGTAGCGCACAGCTCATAGCCTGGGAGTCCCAGGCTATGAGCTGTGCGCTACGATGTCTCAAGTCTGAGAACCATAGTTTTTTTTTTTTTCGATTCAGTGGCTAAATGGAATTAAAATTGGGAAAGGGGATTATGAATTTGGTACTCCATGGAAGTGTGGTACTCCCTGAAGCAATCCTTCCATATCCCCCTCCTGTGACACACACTGCACTTTTTTTGACACCGTCCCTTCTTTCCAGTATGGGAGACCACACCTGGAAAGTGTTGGCCAGTTACGATCCGGGCGCCACCAGTTCCCGAGGTACTCCGGCCTGCTCTTTCCCAGTCAGAAAAGATCAGGGCCTTGAGGACTGCCTCATAGAACTGGAGGAATTTCCCTGTGTTGCCAGCGCTCCGGGACAGCACAAAATCCGGAATTAGACTTACCAGTAATTCTGTTTCCATGAGATCACCATGACGGCCACACAGGAGATTGACCCATGACCTGTAGGGGCAGGAACAGAGAAGAGGTTAAATTGCCCCCTCCCACACCGATCCTCAGTGTTTCAAAGATTACTAAGTGCCAGACTCATAACACGATAGTTCAAGGTATTACGTCATACCTCAAAAAGGGAAAAAAACAAGGTATTACTTCATACCAATAAGAAAGGAAAATGGGAAGGGAAATATGGGCCGTCATGGTGATCTCATGGAAACAGAATTACCGGTAAGTCTAATTCCGGATTTCCATTTCATCACCATGACGGCCACACAGGAGAATTATAAAATTAGGGGGGGGGGCAATCGCCTGAAGGACTTTGCGCCCATATGAAAGGTCGGAGGACCTCGATAAATCCAAGCGGTAATGTTTAACAAAGGTGTGTATGCTTGACCAGGTGGCTGCCCTGCATATGTCATCTAGGGAAGCGCCTGCTTTTTCTGAGAAAGTGGTGGAAACTGCTCTAGTGGAGTGAGCTTGAACGTTTGTGGGTGGATCCAGGTTTTGAAGTTTGTAGCAAAGAGAGATGGTATCTTTAATCCATCGGGCAACAGAGGACTTAGAGGCTTTCAAGCCCTTATTTTTTCCCCGCAAACTGGATGAGAAGACTGTCAGATTTCCTAAAGTCTTTTGTGACTTCCAGATATTTTAGTACAGTACGTCTGACGTCGAGAGTATGGAAGTCGTTTTCCTTCAGATTTTTTGGTTTGTCACAAAAAGAGGGGAGGATGATTTCCTGGCTTCTGTAATAGCTGGAAACTACCTTGGGCAGGAATCCCAGATCCAGTCTCAGAGCAATCTTATCATCGGAGATAGTCAGATATGGTTCCCTTATGGAGAGTGCTTGTATTTCTCCCAGCCTTCTGGCCGAGGTGATGGTTTTGAAGGAGAGCAATTTTGTTGTGCAGTCTTCCAGCGGTTCAAAGGGAGGATGCGTAAGTCTGTTTAGGACTGGATTTAGGTCCCAGGTAGGAGTACGAGATCTTAGGGAGGGCCTTAACCTGGTTGCTGCTCTAATAAACCACTTAACCCACCTATGATCAGCGAGACTGGTGTCAAAGAAAGTACTGAGTGCGGAGATCTGTACTTTCAGTGTAGAAGGAGTGAGTCCTAGCTCCAGACCATTCTGCAAGAAGTCAAGGATTTTCTGGATGTTAGGTTCTCTGAGATTAGGCTCTGTGTCCCCAGACCATGAGCAGAACTTCTTCCATATCTTTAGGTATATTGCAGATGTTACTTTCTTTCGGCAGCATTTCATAGTGGAAATAACTTTGTCAGAGAGACCTTGATGTTTTAGTATGGCGACCTCAGGATCCAGGCTGTGAGATTGAGGAACTGTGGATGAGGATGAAGAATGTCCTGGAACTTCCAGGGTTCCTCTATTGCCAATCTCTGAAGTAGAGGGAACCAGCTCCTTTTTGGCCATGTCCTTCCTTCCATGATTTTCTGAATTACTCTCGGAATCAGGGGGAGAGGGGGAAAGGCATAGGCCAAGCCCCAATTCCATATGAGTGAGAGAGCATCGATTCTCCAGGGGTGGTCTCTCAGGTTTAGCGAACAGAATGTTCCTAGTTTTGTATTTTTTCTCGAGGCGAACAGGTCTATCATGGGTAGGCCCCATCTTCTGGTTATTGCCTCGAACACATCCTGTTTCAAAGACCACTCCAACTGGTCTATTTTCTGTCTGCTGAGGAAGTCTGCTTCCTGAATCAGAGAGCCCTTTAAGTGGACTGCTGAGATAGATTTCACTTCTTTCCCTGCCCAGGAGAATATTTCTTCCGCAATGCTCTGGAGTCTTTTTGACCGTGTACCTCCCTGGTGCCAGAGGTATGAAACAGTTGTCATGTTGTCCGATAGGATCTTCACGTGGTGGTTCTTTAGGAACCCCCTGGCTGCATTCAAGGTCTTCCAGACAGCGTACAGTTCTCTGAAACTTGATGATTGGTTGGACGTTTCCCTCCCCCAGGAGCCCTGGTAGTATCTGTCCTTGACCTTTCGCCCCCAGCCCGATTTGCTGGCGTCCGTGAGGACCGTAATTGAAGGGGATTTGTTCCATAGAACTCTCCTGGACAAGTTTCTCTCCACCTTCCACCAGGATAGGGATACCTTCACAGAGCTTGGGATCCGCAATCTGATGTCTATGGATCCTAGTTTTCTGTTCCACTGATTCAGAAGCCAGTTTTGCATGACATGATAGTGGGCCTGAGCCCATTCTACTGAGAGGATATAGGAAGTTAGGAGACCCAAGAGGCTCACTGCCTCTCTTATAGAACATTCCCTTTTTGATTGGAATCTTCTGACTTTCTGTTTGAGGGACTGGATTTTGGCCTGAGGGAGAAAATTCACGCTCGTAGAAGGATGTAGAACAGATTTTGTCCTGTTTACAATCCAGCCCAGCTCTGACAGACGGGACAAGAATATTTCTAAGTGTGGTAACAGGAGTCTCGTCGAGTCGCCTATGACTAGGAAATCGTCCAGGTAAGGTACTATGTTGAGTCCTTCCTGTCTCATAGGGGCTACCATCTCTATTACCAGTATTGTGAAGAGTCTCAGGGCAGAAGAGATCCCGAACGGGAGGGCTGTGAACTGGAAATTAAGTATCCGGTTGTGTAGGTCGTGAACTGCCAATCGCAGGAATCTTTGATGGTTGGGATGTGATAATATGCGTCCCTTAAATCGATCGAGCACATGACTGCTCCCATGTTTATTAGTGGGATAATCGACTTCAGGGATTCCATCTTGAATTTCCTGCACAGAATAAATTTGTTAATGTATTATTGTGCAAAAGGATCCTTCTTTCTTTCTTACTAGAAAGAGAGTTGAGTAGAACCCCTGATTTAACTGCGAAACTGGGACTGGAACCACTACTCCCTTTTCTACTAGTTCCCGGATGCCTAAAAGAATGTTTTGCTTGGAATACCTGGTGCCTACATTGGTGATGACAAAATTTGTTGGGGGGATAGATGTGAATTCTATTTTGTATCCCGACTGAATGATCTCCAGAGCCCATAGTTTTTTTGTCGTTCTCTCCCAGGGACCGAGGAAGTCTCCCAGCCTCCCCCCTATGGAGTCATTGTTTGTCGTCAGGCTTAGACTGGGGTTTGAGAAGGAAACCCCTTCCTTTACCTCCTTTGGGGTAAGCCCAGCGATCTGATTTGCCCTTGCTTCTATAGGGTTTGTTTTGGCTAGAGTAGGGACGAAAGGATTGGTTCCTTCCATAGGGTCTGTCTTCTGGGAAGCCCTTCTTTTTATCAGCAGCGTTCTCTAAGATTTTATCTAGGACAGGCCCGAAAACATATTCCCCCGAAAAGGGGATCGAGCAAAGCTTCATTTTGGAGGTTTTATCTCCTGACCAGGACTTCATCCATGGGCCCTACGAGCAGCATTATACAAGCTTGCGTCCCTGGCGCTGAATCTAATAGATTCGGCCGATGCGTTAGCCAAGAAACCTGTAGCAGATTTTAATAATGGTACTGCGTGAAGAATTTCCTCTGTGGGGGTTTTATTCTTTAAATGGTTCTCCAGTTCGTTCAGCCATAAGAACATGGATCTGGCTACAGACGTGGCGGCTATATTAGTTTTAAGCCCGTACATGGAAGCCTCCCATGATGTTTTTAGAAGAGCATCCGCTTTACGTTCCATGGCATCGTTAAGCTGGGCCGCGTCTTCGAATGGCAGGGAGGTCTTTTTATTTACTTTGGCCACTGGAAAGTCGACCTTTGGAATTTCGTCAAATAATTTTGACTGTGAAGGGTCAAATACTAGGCGATTTTTGAACTCTTTAGATATTCCTAGCCTTTTCTCTGGTTCGGACCATTCCTCTAGAACCATGTCTCTAATATTTTCAATTATGGGGAATACTCTTGCCCCTTTTACTCACAGCCTTCCGAACATTTCATCCTGGATTGAATGGGACCTGGGGGCCTCCTCAATCCCCATGGTGGCACGGACCGCTTTTAGCAGGTCATTCATCTCCTCTGACGAGAAGTAAAATTTTCTATCGCCCTCCGAAATTTCTCCTTCGGAAAGGGAGACATCTCCTTCCCAAGTTTTGGAGGAGGAAGCCTCGTCCTCCATGTAACCCGAATCTCAAAAGGAGTGAGCTTTTACTATTGGGCGTTTAGGGGGTTGAGAATGTGGAAGGTAGGATACCCCAGACCTGGCGGCTCTCAGCTCCTCCTGTACCACCGAACGGATGCTTTCTGTAAGTGAGGGCTGTTCCTGGTGGATTACTTCTGAGATGCAGTCCTTGCATAACTTTTTAGCATATCCCTCAGGTAATTTTTTTGAGCAAGTTAAGCAACGTGGAGGCTTTTAATTTTTTTTCTGTGCCTCTTTACCTGGGGATATGGAAAAAGAATGGAGGAGAGCCGTCAGAGAAATACTTCAAGAAAGTAATAAGTTAGTAAGAAATGGGGGTCCCACCAGGGGAACTTACGGAGGGCAAGAAGGGGGCATCGAGTTCCATAGAACTCTGTAGCTCAGGACCCGACATGCTGGGGGTGCCAGTGGAAACTGGTACTTACTCAGACCTCAGATCAGTGTCTGCCATGGCTTGCCCGCTTTTATCTTCCTTCCGTCTCAGCGATCTTCAGGGTTGGGTCACATGAAGCAATCTTCAGGGTTGGGTCACATGGGAAGTGAAGTCAATTGTCCTCGACGTCGGCGGGCGTGCACGGCGGCCGCTGCACTGCCTGCCCCACCGGGGGAGAGGATGAACTATGCGGCCCGGGAGCAGGCTCCAGATAGACCGGAACGAGTCCTCCCGATTATCCCCAGCCCAGCATAAGCACACAGCCGCCAGCGGACTGGGGAGCTCCCGCCTGGAGCTAAGGTAATACCAGGAGACCATCCTCGGAACCTCCTGGAGATGAGAAAAAACAAAAAAGAAGGATAATTTCCTCCATCTCCCTGACACGCAGGGAGACTCTTCTCCACCCCTGGCCTCAGTAGGGACAGGAACACTGAGGATCGGTGGTGGGAGGGGGCAATTTAACCTCTTCGCTGTTCCTGCTCCTACAGAGGTCATGGGTCAATCTCCTCTGTGGCCGTCATGGTGATTAAATGGAAAGAGTTGTACAAGGCACCCTGTACCAAGTAGACCGCAACTTTTTTGTACCATGCCCGGATTTTGCGCATGGCATTATATGGCTTGAGGACTTGATTAGAGAGATCAACTCCTCCCATATACCGATTGTAGTCGACGATACAATCGGGCTTGAGGACCGTTGCCGCAGTACCTCGCACAGGAACAGGGGTGATGCCGGTACCGTGAATTGTGGACAGTACAAGGACATCCCTTTTGTCCTAATATCTGACCAGCAACAGGTTTCCACTGGTAAGGGCACGGGTCTCACCCCTGGGGAAAGGTACCTGGAGGGGGTGTGTAGGGAGGCCGCGTTGATTTTTCCGCACTGTCCCACAAGCAGACGTGGATCTGGCGGCGAGGGACTGGAACAAGGGGATACTAGTATAAAAGCTATGCATGTACAGGTGGTAACCCTTATCTAGCAGTGGGTGCATAAGGTCCCACACAAGTTTTCCGCTAACACCCAGAGTGGGGGGACATTCTGGGGGTTTAATACAGGAATCTCGCCACTCATACACACGAAACTTGTAAACGTACCCTGAGGTACTCTCACAAAGTTTGTACAGCTTCAAGCCATACCTCGCCCGCTTAGAGGTAACATACTGACGGAAAATGAGTCTCCCCTTGAAAGCAATGAGAGACTCATCAACCGCGACCTCCCTTCCAGGTACCTCCAAAATTTGGCCCCAAAGTGATCGATGACCGGCCTAATTTTGTACAGGCGGTCATAGGCAGGATTACCTTGGGGGGGACATGCTGCATTATCTGCATAATGCAGGCATTTCCGAATGGCCTCAAACTGGGTATGTGTCATGGCCGTACTGTAAAGTGGGGTCTGGTAGAGAACGTCCCCACTCCAGTAATGCCTGACATTGGGTTTTTTGACTAGGCCCATGTGCAGCACGAGGCCCCAAAATGTCCTCATCTCGGCTGCACTGACTGGAGTCCAGCCACCGGACATAGCCAAAAAGGAGCCCGGGTGTTGAGCAATGAACTGTTGGGCGTACAAGTTTGCTTGCTCCACCATTAGATTCACAAAGTGGTTACTGAAAAAAAGACTAAAATAGTCCTATTCAGTGAAGCCCACTGTGGGAATCTGGATTCCTGCTTGGCCAACAAAATCAGGAATCACCGGCTCAAAATGCTCTGGGGTACACCTTGCAAGTTCACCGGTAGGGGGCTCAGGAGGGCCGGAAAACTAGTACGAGCCCCAGAGCTGCTCGTACTAGTGTCGGCCACAGGTTTCCTGGAATGGCGATCCCCTTGCTCCGCCTGGTGGCGTCTCCGCCACCTTGGGGGCTCATCATCATTGCTAGATGATGAGGAGGACGCGGATGACAAGAGGAAAGTGGGGTCATCCTCGTCCTCACTAGGACTCTCGGATTTGGAGGCAAGCAGGGCGTATGCCTCCTCGGCCGAGAACGTCCGGCGGGCCATAGGGGAGTGTGTATGTGTGCGTGGAAAACTTTATTCAGTGTGCATGGGGGACGGGTGTTCACGTAATTTGCCCTACACCTAAAAGAAAAAAATAGATAAAACTAACAAAAAAAAATTATATTCCCAAAGAGTGTAAAAAATAAAAAATAAAGATTCAAACGCGCTGATTAGCGGTATGAAGCTGATCAGCGGTGGGGTGGGCGATGCGCTAACAGTAGCCGGATGTTAAGAGTGCCGGCCACAGTCAGGGCATGCAAAAAATAATTAAAAAAAACACATGCGCCCCAAAAAATTTGTGTGTGGGGACGGGGGGGGGGGGGGGGGGGCAAGCTGCAGCACCCCTGGGGGGTCTAGGGTCATACAGTTGAGTGCTGTGGACCCTAGACACCCGATTCGGGTGCTACAATACAATAAAATAACTTTTTTCTTTCCCTAACTCTCCCTCACTATCCCTGCCTAATCTACCTGTGCCTGATGGCACAAAAACTTACACAGTAGCCGGAGCTCCTCTCTCTCCCCGCTCCACGGACGTGTATGATCGGGGAGAGGAGCTCCGGCAATTCAAATTTGCCGCTGCGCCCACCCACCTGCCCAGCCAGCCAGCCAATCAGAAGCGATCCTGAGAGGTGGCGTGACAGCCACCTCTCAGGATCGCAGGACGGTGATTGGTGGTGTATTATCACACCACCGATCACCGTCCTATTCCGGGTTATCGGGTCACCAGAGACCCGAATAACCCGCAAACACAGCAAACCGCAGGTCTGCTGCGATCACCGACACGGGGGGATCACAGGACCCCCCGTGGGCATTGTACCAAGGTGCGTGCTCAATGATTTGAGCAGGCACCTTGTTCCGATAACCGCCCGCCGGTAATCGGAACTGCACCGGGGATACCTGTACGCCCTGTGTCCTTAAAGAGGACCTTTCACCTGTATAAACTATGTGTGCTGCCATGGAGAGCGGCGCCCGGGGATCTCACTGCACTTACTATTATCCCCGGGCGCCGCTCCGTTCTCCCGTTATGCCCTCCGGTACCTTTGCTCTGTAAGTTATAGTAGGCGGTGTCTTCCCTTGTCCTGTGGGCGTCTCCTTCTCCTAGGCTGCAGCGCTGGCCAATCGCAGCGCACAGCTCACAGCCTGAGAGGTTTTTTTCTCCCAGGCTGTGAGCTGTGCGGTGCGATTGGCCAGTGCTACAGCCTAGGAGAAGGAGACGCCCACAGGACAAGGGAAGACACCGCCTACTATAACTTAAAAAGCAAAGGTACCGGAGCCTATAACGGGAGAACGGAGCGGCGCCCGGGGATAATAGTAAATGCAGTGAGATCCCCGGGCGCCGCTCTATATGGCAGAATACTCAGTTCACATAGTTTATACAGGTGAAAGGTCCTCTTTAAGTACCAGGACATCAGGGCGTACAGGTACGCCCTGTGTCCGTAAGATGTTAAATCACTAAAACAGGAGGGGAGGGACTTGTCAGGGGTACCCTCTCTCCCCCTTGCTGTACGGCTTGGTAATGGAACATCTGGCTAATGCGATGAGAAGGAATCTGGACATTTCTGGAATGCGGGTCGGGGATTGCCAGCATAAACTGGCACTTTATGCAGATGATCTCCTCCTGTATGTCTTGAGCCCTGATACCTCCCTACCATCTATCCTCAGTGAATTCCAGCGGTTTGGCTATCTCAGCAACTTCAAGATTAACCTCACTACAAGTGAAATGTTAAACATATTGCTCCCTGCAACTGATGTGCTCCTTGTATCCCTCTACCTAGTTGGACAAAACATAGATTAGCTAATGTGGAGCGCATATATGTCCCAGTGTTTTAATGTGGAGTGCATATATGTATGTCCCAGTGATTTATTTGCTATATTCGATATTTTAGTCTATCTCCGTTATATATCTATACTTCATCTGTGGAATGCATTGACACCTCCAGCCTATGGAATGCAGTTTCCGGTCTCTGGAGCGCGTAATGGCGATGTAATATCCGGTCTGTGGAGCGCATGTGCGATGCAACTTCCGGTCTGTGGAACGCATATGCGTGAATGAATATGACCCACTTTATCATATAACGCTGAGGGGATTTATATTATTGAGCCTGGCAGTATGTGGGTGATAGGATGGGGGGAGGAGGATCCTGTTGTAATGGGGGTGGGAGGGGGCTGATCCAGATGAGAGGAAAGGATATTTAAGGCGCCAATTTGAAACCAAGAGTGAGACACCTGACTTCCCAAAAGCCTGCACTTTGGCTCAGGTCTCTCAGAGGGTCCTGATTGAGGGACATTGAGTGACAGTCTCCATCGTGAAACAGAAGCTAAGTATATATGGTACCCTGACAAACCGGACTTAATATTTATCGACTGGGGAAACGCTGTGTTGGGATTTTTGTTTTGGTTTCCATATTTACCAATATTTGTTGGTCTTTTTATCTAGTGTTATACCTATTATGTATTCAGCATTATTCAGTAGGTTGATATTATCTTGTGCCTCAGTGTTAAAATAGGGCTCTACAGGGATATATAGACAAGGAAAGAGGACAGAGAACCCCTACCCTTAAGGGGTGTCCCTGGGCTGAGATCTAGGGAGGGATGGATAGGAAAAAATAGGTATTTATTATTTGTTTTACTTGTTCTCCATGCTTCGCCATTCTGAAGTGTTTATCAATAAACATCCTCACGACGTCTGTCTCTGCAGAGGGTCCCTTGCAATTTATGGGCCTTATTCATCAAACCTTGAGTAAATCCCTGAATTAATAATCTGTTGTTCTGAGATAATAAGTATTCCATTTGTATTTGGTATTTTGACCCGTGGGATCTGAGCTTTATGTGAGCATATGTTTTTAAGATATCATTAAAAGTTACATTTTATTATATGGGAAGGTGTTCTAGCTTTACGTGTAATTTATACTTCAACATTTGTCTATATACTGCCGAGGCGGTCTTTGTTCTGATGGCTCCTTGTATAGAGCAACTTTTATTTTCGCTGGCAGACTCAGAGTCTCTCCTACCTAGGGTTACAGATTCCGACTCACGTACACCTACTATATCCGCTCAATTATTTACCATTGCAGTGGAAGACCCTAGAAGACCTGTAGAGATATTCATTGAAATCCCTGTCATGATTTGGCAGGATAACTATAGTCAAAATGGATATCTTACTGAGATTTTTGTACCTCTTTCAAACAATACTCATCTGTGTACCAGGTAGATTCTTCTTAACGCTTCACAGAGCCATAACGCGCTTTGTGTGGGGTACAAGCAAACCTAGGATAAACATTGTGGCGAAACCAACCTCGCCACTGTGTTTTGGAGAGGACTGGCTGCTGGCCTCTTGCCCCTGGATTATGGGCCATATACTAACTTTTAAACCCCTGAACCGATTCAAGTGAATTTTGGATAAGGTTTATCTCCACGTTATATTGTTTGAATTAATGTAAGTTATATGTATGGCCAATGTAAACTCACAAAGTTGTAACAATCTATAATAATTGTAACTTGTCAGCTTGGGAGGAAAATGCTGGGTGTGTTTCTATTGTGCCATTGTCCCATTGTGTGTTTAAATGGTGATGTCTGTCCTGTTGTATCTACATGTGTATTGGCGATCTCCCTTTGTTCTGAGAGATAATTGGATTGCTCCTCAGGTTGTCTCCAGACAGAGGGGAGGAGACCATGATGCATTGTGGGGATATGTTGTCCTATGTCACAGTCTTCATTCTGGTCCTCTGGGGGCGTGAACGATTGGTTGCTGTAGTTACATTGTATGTGTTGTAAATTACTGATTGGTGGTATTTCAAACCTCTGTGGGCAGTACTATGTTTGTGGTTTATGAATAAAAGAGGCTGTACGTGAAGTACAGTCAGACCACTGTTTGACCCTCAACACGGAGCCTTGTCTCGTTATTGGGGGGATTCACTGTATGCTGTTATAGGACCGATTGCCAGGATTGTATGCTTTTCCTGTTCGTCTGCTAGCAGCTATTCGTGAGGTTCCAGTTTGGAGTGCTACTTTGTATCCAGTCCGGGAGTTGGTGTTCTGCAGTAGCTGTGCCTGTCTCTCAGAAAGGGGCTTATCGCCTAAACGGATTTTAACCCCTTGTCTGCTGAAACGGTCCGTTACAAACATCAAGGTTTTGACCAAACCCAGTAGAGGGGGAGCGAAACTGCCAGACCTAAAACTGTACCATGCTTCAGCGATCCTCATGCGGATTTTAAATTGGTCTAATAGGTCATCTCTGAAACTCTGGGTCCAGCTGGAACAAGAACTCTCCCCGATGGACTTGTTGATTGCTCCATGGGTAACTTAGGACGATAGACCACCATTAGAGGAATGGCCCTTCCTAGTTCGTCATGCTCTTACTCAATGGGACAGCTGGGTCTTGAAGTTTTAAATATTACAGAGACCAGGTCCTATGATGCCCCTCATGGGTAATTTCGCTTTCACGCCTGGATTAAGGATAGATAGGTTCCTAATATGGAATAGATCTTCGTATCCCAGGGTCCGTGATGTCATGAAGAATGCAAAAGTAGTGGCATAAGAATCACTTGACTTGGATGACAGGCTTACAGGCTTAAAGGCAATCTATGGCTCAGGTATGCTCAGCTGAGATCGTACCTAAATAGATTACTCAGCCAAAAGCTTTGTCAGAACTTAACAGACTTTGACACCCTTTTTCTAAAACCCGACACTCACTTCAGAGCGTTATCACAGATGTATAAGATTTTACTGAAACAGAGCAACCCAGATGTAGCTCCCTATTTTTGAAAATGGGAAATAGACTTACAACTTACTTTTTCACTGGAGGACATTCTCAAGATGTATACGTTATCTCATGGATTGTCCGTAGCAGCCCACGCAAAAGAAAATAATTTTAAAAAATATCTTCAGGTGGTATTACTGCCTGACGACCCTTTGCCGAATGTTCCCTAATGTATCCAGCTTATGTTGGAGAAGTGGACAGGAGTAGGGAACCGTATTACATATATGGTGGTCTTGCCCTACTATAAGCAAATTATGGGACCAAGTGCTCCAGGTTTACAGCAAATTTTCAGGAAATAAAGTGCCCAACCTACACAAAGTGACTCTTCTATCGCTAGTACCAGGGACATTAGCCCAAATGAAGAAGAGTGCTCTGAGGCACTAGAAATCGAGGGCTGCTCTCTGTGAGTGGGCTGGTGAGCTCAGACATTTATTTAGAAGGAAAAACTGCATACTCTCATGATCAGGGGGATAGGTTCTATACTAGATGGAGCTCTCTCTCTGTTACTTTATTCCACAGAGTTCTCCAGGCTTTTGGGAGAGCTTTCCAAGTGATGTTAAGAAACAGACATCAGGGAATTATCATAAATCGATAGGACTAAGGCGAGTGTGTCATCTTGGCATTAGCAAAAAGAGTTGGTATAAAAGAATCCTTACCATCTCCCCCAGGCCTTCATTCCTTCCCCTTATTCCTCCCTATAATAGTTACACTATTTTCCCCCTTTTTTTTTCCTTATTTTTTTTTCATTCCATTTTTCTTTATTTTATATGGTTATTGGTTTACAATTTGGATTTAGCTATTTCTGGTGACATTTAACCCCTTCCCGACCTTTTGACGTACTGTTACGTCATGGGAACCACTGAGTTCCCGCAATTTGACGTAATAGTACGTCATAGTGATAGCGCGGGCACCGGAGCGTGTGTGTGCGCGATCACTGCAGGGGCCTGGCAGTCCGTGGTAGCCGGGGCCCTGCTGTATCCGCCTCATCGCTGTAAAAGCAGATGCCGGCGGATTAGCCCCTTCTATGCCGCGGTCCGCGCTGACCGCGACATAGAAGAGATTTGTGTCGGGTGAGGGAGAGCATCGAGTCCCCACTATGCTGTGGCGGGGACCCGATGCGACACAAGGCAGCCCGATGCCGTGCAGAGGCTGCCCAATGCCTTGCACGGCATCGGGAACTGCCTTCTACGGGAGCAGAGGAGATCCAGCCTCAGGCTGGGTCTCCTAGGCAACCTGCTAGTGTATGACTCAGTGTCATACACTAACAGGCATTGCATTACAATACAGATGTATTGTAATGCATTGCAGAGGGGATCAGACCCCCAAAAGTGAATGTCATAAATAAAGTAAAGTAAAAAAAAGTGTTTTTAATAAAATAAAGTAATAAAATTAATAAAGTAAAAAAGAGAAAAAACGCGCCTTTCCACTTATTTTATAATAAAAAACAAACAAAACCCACACATATTAGGTATTGCCGTGTCCGTAATGACCGGCTTTATAAATATATCACATGACCCACCCTGTCCGATAAACACCATAAAAGAAAAAAAATAAATAAAAACTGTGTGAAAAAAAAGCCATTTTTGTCACCTTACATCACAAAAAGTGCAACACCAAGCAATCAAAAAGCGTATGCCCCCAAAAATAGCATCAATAAAACCGTCGCCTCATCCCGCTAAAAATGAGCCCCTACCTAAGACAATTACCCAAAAAAAAAAAAACTATAGGTCTCAAAACATGGAGAAACTAAAACATAATTTTTTTTGTCAAAACTGCTATTATTGTGCTAAAGTGAAAAAATAAAAAAAGTATACATATTAGGTATCACCACGTCCGTAACAAACAGCTCTATAAAAATATCACATGACCTAACCACTCAGGTGAACACCTTAAAAAACAAACAAAAAAGAACAGTGTAAAAAAAAGGCATTTTTGTCGCATTACATCACAAAAATTGCAACAGCAAGTGATCAAAAAGGCGTATGGTACTATTTTGGGGGGCAATCAGACCGTCGCCTCATCCCGCAAAAAATGAGACCGTACCTGAGAGAATCGGTCAAAAAATAAAAAAGCTATGGCTCTGACTATGAGACACAAAAATATGATTATTTTTTGCTTCAAAACTGCTATTATTGTGCTAAAGTGAAAAAAAAAAGTATACATATTAGGTATTGCCACGTGCGTAACGATTTGCTCTATAAAAACGTCACATGACCTAATCCCTTGGTTATACGCTGTAAAAAAAAAAAAAAAAACGGTGCCAAAACATCAATTTTTTTGTTACCTTGCCTCCCAAAAAATGTAATATAGAGCAATAAAAAATCATATGTACCCCAAAATAGTACTAATAAAACTGGCACCTTATCCCGTAGTTTCCAAAATGTGGTAACTTTTTAGAGTTTCTACTATAGGGGTGCATTAGGGGGCTTCAAATGGGACATGGCATATAAAAACCAGTTCAGCTAAATTTGCCTTCCAAAAACCATATGGCGTTCCTTTCCTTCTGCGCCCTGCCGTGTGCCCGTACAGCAGTTTAAGATCACATGTAAGGTGTTTCTGTAAACCGCAGAATCGGGGTAATAAATATTAAGTTTTATTTGGCTGTTAACCCTTGCTTTGCTACTGGAAAAAATGGATTAAAAAGTGAAATCTGCCAAAAAAGCGAAATTCTGAAATTTCATCTCCATTTTCAATCAATTCTTGTGGAACACCAAGGGAAAAAAAGTTAGAAAAATCTATTTTGTATACCTTGAGGGGTGTAGTTTCTAAAATAGGGTCATTTTTGGGTGGTTTATATTATGTAAGCCTCACAAAGTGACTTCAGACCTGAACTGGTCCTTAACCACCTCCGGACCGCCTAACGCAGGATCGCAATCCGGAGGTGGCAGCGCTGCGCACAGTCACGCATATACGCGTCATCTCGCGATGGCCGAGATTTCCTGTGAACGCGCGCACACAGGCGCGCGCACTCACAGGAACGGAAGGTAAGAGAGTTGATCTCCAGCCTGCCAGCGGCGATCGTTCGCTGGCAGGCTGGAGATGTGTTTTTTTTAACCCCTAACAGGTATATTAGACGCTGTTTTTATAACAGCGTCTAATATACCTGCTACCTGGTCCTCTGGTGGTCCCCTTTGTTTGGATCGACCACCAGAGGACACAGGTAGCTCAGTAAAGTAGCACAAAGCACCACTACACTACACTACACCCCCCCCCCCGTCACTTATTAACCCCTTATTAGCCCCTGATCACCCCTGATCACCCCTGATCACCCCATATAGACTCCCTGATTACCCCCCTGTCATTGATCACCCCCCTGTAAAGCTCCATTCAGATGTCCGCATGATTTTTACGGATCCACTGATAGATGGATCGGATCCGCAAAACGCATCCGGACGTCTGAATGAAGCCTTACAGGGGCATGATCAATGACTGTGGTGATCACCCCATATAGACTCCCTGATCACCCCCCTGTAAAGCTCCATTCAGATGTCCGCATGATTTTTACGGATGCACTGATAGATGGATCCGATCCGCAAAACGCATCCGGACGTCTGAATGAAGCCTTACAGGGGCATGATCAATGACTGTGGTGATCACCCCCCTGTCATTGATTACCCCACTGTAAAGCTCCATTCAGATGTCCGCATGATTTTTACGGATGCACTGATAGATGGATCGGATCCGCAAAACGCATCCGGACGTCTGAATGAAGCCTTACAGGGGCATGATCAATGACTGTGGTGATCACCCCATATAGACTCCCTGATCACCCCCCTGTAAAGCGCCATTCAGATGTCCGCATGATTTTTACGGATGCACTGATAGATGGATCCGATCCGCAAAACGCATCCGGACGTCTGAATGAAGCCTTACAGGGGCATGATCAATGACTGTGGTGATCACCCCCCTGTCATTGATTACCCCACTGCAAAGCTCCATTCAGATGTCCGCATGATTTTTACGGATGCACTGATAGATGGATCGGATCCGCAAAACGCATACGGACGTCTGAATGAAGCCTTACAGGGGCATGATCAATGACTGTGGTGATCACCCCATATAGACTCCCTGATCACCCCCCTGTAAAGCGCCATTCAGATGTCCGCATGATTTTTACGGATGCACTGATAGATGGATCGGATCCGCAAAACGCATCCGGACGTCTGAATGAAGCCTTACAGGGGCGTGATCAATGACTGTGGTGATCACCCCATATAGACTCCCTGATCACCCCCCTGTCATTGATTACCCCCCTGTCATTGATTACCCCCCTGTAAAGCTCCATTCAGATGTCCGCATGATTTTTACGGATGCAATGATAGATGGATCGGATCCGCAAAACGCATACGGACGTCTGAATGAAGCCTTACACGGGCGTGATCAATGACTGTGGTTATCACCCCATATAGACTCCCTGATCACCCCCCTGTCATTGATCACCCCCCTGTCATTGATCACCCTCTGTAAGGCTCCATTCAGACATTTTTTTGGCCCAAGTTAGCGGAATTTTTTTATTTTTTTTCTTACAAAGTCTCATATTCCACTAACTTGTGTCAAAAAATAAAATCTCACATGAACTCACCATACCCCTCACGGAAACCAAATGCGTAAAATTTTTTAGACATTTATATTCCAGACTTCTTCTCACGCTTTAGGGCCCCTAGAATGCCAGGGCAGTATAAATACCCCACATGTGACCCCATTTCGGAAAGAAGACACCCCCAGGTATTCCGTGAGGGGCATATTGAGTCCATGAAAGATTGAAATTTTTGTCCCAAGTTAGCGGAACTGGAGACTTTGTGAGAAAAAAATTAAAAATATCAATTTCCGCTAACTTGTGCCAAAAAAAAAAAATTTCTATGAACTCGCCATGCCCCTCATTGAATACCTTGGGGTGTCTTCTTTCCAAAATGGGGTCACATGTGGGGTATTTATACTGCCCTGGCATTCTAGGGGCCCCAAAGCGTGAGAAGAAGTCTGGTATCCAAATGTCTAAAAATGCCCTCCTAAAAGGAATTTGGGCCCCTTTGCGCATCTAGGCTGCAAAAAAGTGTCACACATCTGGTATCGCCGTACTCAGGAGAAGGTGGGGAATGTGTTTTGGGGTGTCATTTTACATATACCCATGCTGGGTGAGAGAAATATCTTGGTCAAATGCCAACTTTGTATAAAAAAATGGGAAAAGTTGTCTTTTGCCAAGATATTTCTCTCACCCAGCAAGGGTATATGTAAAATGACACCCCAAAACACATTCCTCAACTTCTCCTGAATACGGCGATACCACATGTGTGACACTTTTTTGCAGCCTAGGTGGGCAAAGGGGCCCACATTCCAAAGAGCACCTTTAGGATTTCACAGGTCATTTACCTACTTACCACACATTAGGGCCCCTGGAAAATGCCAGGGCAGTATAACTACCCCACAAGTGACCCCATTTTGGAAAGAAGACACCCCAAGGTATTCCGTGAGGGGCATGGCGAGTTCCTCAAATTTTTTATTTTTTGTCACAAGTTAGTGGAAAATGCTGATTTTTTTTTTTTTTTTTCATACAAAGTCTCATATTCCACTAACTTGTGACAAAAAATAAAAACTTCCATGACCTCACTATGCCCATCAGCGAATACCTTGGGGTCTCTTCTTTCCAAAATGGGGTCACTTGTGGGGTAGTTATACTGCCCTGGCATTCTAGGGGCCCAAATGTGTGGTAAGGAGTTTGAAATCAAATTCTGTAAAAAATGACCTGTGAAATCCGAAAGGTGCTCTTTGGAATATGGGCCCCTTTGCCCACCTAGGCTGCAAAAAAGTGTCACACATCTGGTATCTCCGTACTCAGGAGAAGGTGGGGAATGTGTTTTGGGGTGTCATTTTACATATACCCATGCTGGGTGAGAGAAATATCTTGGCAAAAGACAACTTTTCCCATTTTTTTATACAAAGTTGGCATTTGACCAAGATATTTATCTCACCCAGCATGGGTATATGTAAAAAGACACCCCAAAACACATTCCCCACCTTCTCCTGAGTACGGAGATACCAGATGTGTGACACTTTTTTGCAGCCTAGGTGGGCAAAGGGGCCCATATTCCAAAGAGCACCTTTCGGATTTCACAGGTCATTTTTTACAGAATTTGATTTCAAACTCCTTACCACACATTTAGGCCCCTAGAATGCCAGGGCAGTATAACTACCCCACAAGTGACCCCATTTTGGAAAGAAGAGACCCCAAGGTATTTCGTGATGGGCATAGTGAGTTCATAGAAGTTTTTATTTTTTGTCACAAGTTAGTGGAATATGAGACTTTGTAAGAAAAAAAAAAAAATCATCATTTTCCGCTAACTTCACATTTTTTGGTTCAGAAAAACAATAAAGAACTTTAAAAAAAGATAAAAATAAAACATCTGTCGTGGGTAAACTGTTTGAAGGTTTTCTAAGAGATGCTATCTTGGAGTACCTCAATTAAAAAAAGCAAATAACGCCATATCAGTATGGCTTCATGAGGGATCGGTCATGTCAAACTAATTAATCAGTTTCTATAAGGAGGTAAGTTCTAGACTTGACAGCTGCGAATCAATGGATGTCGTATATCTAGACTTCTCCAAAGAATTTGATACTGTACCACATAAAAGGTTAGTATATAAAATGAGAAAGCTTCGACTGTGGGAAAATTTCTGCATGTGGGTAAGTAACTGGCTCAGTGATAGAAAACAGATGTTGGTTATTATTGGTACACACTCAGATTGGGGGGTCACTGTCATTAGTGGGGTACCAAAGAGGTCAGTATTGGGCCCTATTCTCTTCAATATATTTATTAATGATCTTGTAGAAGGCTTGCACACTAAAATATTTTTTTTTGCAGATGACACTAAACTGTGTAAAGTAATTAACACGGAAGAGGACAGTATACGGCTGCAGATGGGTCTGGATAGATTGGAGGATTGGGCAGAGAGGTGGCAGATTAGGTTTAACACTGACAAATGTAAAGTTATGCACATGGGAAGGAATAATGCAAGTCACCAGTACATACTAAATGGCAAAACACTGGGTAACGCTGACATAGAAAAGGATCTAGGACTTTTAGTAAACAGCAAACTAAGGCTACTTTTACACTCGCTTTTGGTGCAGATCCATCATGGATCTGCACAGACGGATCCGTTCAGATAATACACTGCTCAAAAAAATAAAGGGAACACTTAAACAACACAATGTAACTCCAAGTCAATCACACTTCTGTGAAATCAAACTGTCCACTTAGGAAGCAACACTGAGTGACAATCAATTTCACATGCTGTTGTGCAAATAGGATAGACAACAGGTGGAAATTATAGGCAATTAGCAAGACACCCCCAATAAAGGAGTGGTTCTGCAGGTGGTGATCACAGACCACTTCTCAGTTCCTATGCTTCCTGGCTGATGTTTTGGTCACTTTTGAATGCTGGCGGTGCTTTCACTCTAGTGGTAGCATGAGACGGAGTCTACAACCCACACAAGTGGCTCAGGTAGTGCAGCTTATCCAGGATGGCACATCAATGCGAGCTGTGGCAAGAAGGTTTGCTGTGTCTGTCAGCGTAGTGTCCAGAGCATGGAGGCGCTACCAGGAGACAGGCCAGTACATCAGGAGATGTGGAGGAGGCTGTAGGAGGGCAACAACCCAGCAGCAGGACCGCTACCTCCGCCTTTGTGCAAGGAGGAACAGGAGGAGCAATGCCAGAGCCCTGCAAAATGACCTCCAGCAGGCCACAAATGTGCATGTGTCTGCTCAAACGGTCAGAAACAGACTCCATGAGGGTGATATGAGGGCCCGACGTCCACAGGTGGGGGTTGTGCTTACAGCCCAACACCGTGCAGGACGTTTGGCATTTGCCAGAGAACACCAAGATTGGCAAATTTGCCACTGGCGCCCTGTGCTCTTCACAGATGAAAGCAGGTTCACAGTGAGCACATGTGACAGACGTGACAGAGTCTGGAGACGCCGTGGAGAACGTTCTGCTGCCTGCAACATCCTCCAGCATGACCGGTTTGGCATTGGGTCAGTAATGGTGTGGGGTGGCATTTCTTTGGAGGGCCGCACAGCCCTCCATGTGCTCGCCAGAGGTAGCCTGACTGCCATTAGGTACCGAGATGAGATCCTCAGACCCCTTGTGATTCCAAATGCTGGTGCAGTTGGCCCTGGGTTCCTCCTAATGCAAGACAATGCTAGACCTCATGTGGCTGGAGTGTGTCAGCAGTTCCTGCAAGACGAAGGCATTGATGCTATGGACTGGCCCGCCCGTTCCCCCGACCTGAATCCAATTGAGCACATCTGGGACATCATGTCTCGCTCTATCCACCAACTTCACGTTGCACCACAGACTGTCCAGGAGTTGGCAGATGCTTTAGTCCAGGTCTGGGAGGAGATCCCTCAGGAGACCGTCCGCCACCTCATCAGGAGCATGCACAGGCGTTGCAGGGAGGTCATACAGGCACGTGGAGGCCACACACACTACTGAGCCTCATTTTGACTTGTTTTAAGGACATTACATCAAAGTTGGATCAGCCTGTAGTGTGTTTTTCCACTTTAATTTTGAGTGTCACGCCAAATCCAGACCTCCATGGGTTGAAAATTTGATTTCCATTTCTTTATTTTTGTGTGATTTTGTTGTCAGCACATTCAACTATGTAAAGAACAAAGTATTTCAGAAGAATATTTTAATTAACTCAGATCTAGGATGTGTTATTTTTGTGTTCCCTTTATTTTTTTGAGCAGTGTACAACCGTCTGCATCTGTTCAGAACGGATCCGTTTGTATTATCTTTAACATAGCCAAGACGGATCCGTCTTGAACACCATTGAAAGTCAATGGAGGATGGATCCGTTTTCTATTGTGTCATAGAAAATGGATCCGTCCCCATTGACTTACATTGTTTGTCAGAACGGATCTGTTTGGCTCAGTTTCGTCAGACGGACAGCAAAACGCTCCAAGCAGCGTTTTGGTGTCCGCCTCCAAAGCGGAGAGAGGCAGACTGATGCATTCTGAGCGGATCCTTTTCCATTCAGAATGCATTAGGGCAAAACTGATCCGTTTTGGACCGCTTGTGAGAGCCCTGAATGGATCTCACAAAATTCGGAAAGCCAAAACGCCAGTGTGAAAGTAGCCTAGGCTGTAGAAAACAGTGTCAGGCAGCTGCTGCCAAAGCCAATAAGATAATGGGTTGCATCAAAAGTGTCATAGATGCCCTTGATGAGAATATAGTCCTGCCACTGTCACTAGTCAGACCACACATGGAGTACCGTGTACAGTTCTGTGCTCCTGTGAACAAGGCAGACATAGCAGAGCTGGAGAGGGTTCAGAGGAGATCAACTAAAGTAATAACTGGAATGGATAGACTACAGTACCCTGAAAGATTATCAAAATTAGGGTTATTCACTTTAGAAAAAAATACGACTGAGGGGAGATCTAATAACTATGTATAAATATATCAGAGATCAATACAGAGATCTCTCCCATCATCTATTTATCCCCAGGACTGTGATGAGGGGACATCTTCTGCGTCTGGAGGAAAGGAGGTTTGTACACAAACAGAAGAGGATTCTTTGCGGTAAGAGCAGTGAGACTATGGAACTCTCTGCCTGAAGAGGTGGTGATGGTGAGTTCACTAAAAGAGTTCAAGAAGCACCTGGATGTATTTCTGTAGAGTAATAATATTACAGGTTATAGCTACTAGAGAGGGGTTGTTGATCCAGGGAGTTATTCTGATTGCCTGATTAGAGTCGTGAAGGAATTTTTTTCCCCTAAAGTGAGAAAAATTGGCTTTTACCTCAGTTTTTTTTTTTGCCTTCCTTTGGATCAACTTGCAGGATAACAGGCTGAACTGGGTGGACAGATGTCTTTTTTTTCCAGTCTTATAAACTATGTTACTATGTTACATATGTTAGAGTGCTCACGTGACTATGATGAAGCCCCACCCACAGCCTGTGAAATCTGAGAGAAAAGAAAACAGTATTTGGGAGGGACAGTGAGAATAAACTCACTGCTTGCAAAACCCCTTTAATTTATTTCAGTAATCCAGGCTCTGAATAGCCCACAGGGAAATAAGTGAATCCCCCGGTGAGCACCTGACAAAGATGGGCCCCCAGCACAGCATCCTAATCCTTATTATTATAGATGCATTGGGTGGCTGAGATGACTTCTAGATATAGAGGCAGGCAAAGTAGTATCCTTTTTCTCCAGGGACCCGCCTTCTCAAAGTTGTTGCAGGGACCCCATAATCAATCATCCTAAGCATCTTATTGCTGCTACTACTATTTGAGCAGGTAGTAATGAATGTAGCTGTATCATGGGTCCACAGAATGAATTTTACTGGTGGGCCTTGAGCACCCCAGTTCGACACTGCAGTAATTGAATTCAAAAAGAGAAACTTATATACTGTAGATACATTACATACAGAGTGATGAATCTATATAGAGCATTTACTTCCTTTAACCACCCCTAGCTTAAACCCCCTTAATGACCAGACCACTTTTTACAATTCTGCACTACACTACTTTCACAGTTTATTGCTCGGTCATACAACTTACCACCCAAATGAATTTTGCCTCCTTTTCTTCTCACTAATAGAGCTTTCATTTGGTGGTATTTCATTGCTGCTGACATTTTAACTTTTTTTGTTATTAATCGAAATTGACCAATTTTTTTGCAAAAAAATGACATTTTTCACTTTCAGTTGTAAAATTTTTCAAATAAAACTACATTTCTATATACATTTTTCTCTAAATTTATTGTTCTACATGTCTTTGTAAAAAAAAATGCAATAAGTGTATATTTATTGGTTTGCGCAAAAGTTATAGCGTTTACAAACTATGGTACAAAAATGTGAATTTCTGCATTTTCAAGCAGCTCTGACTTTCTGAGCACCTGTCATGTTTCCTGAGGTTCTACAATGCCCAGACAGTAAAAACACCCCACAAATGACCCCATTTCGGAAAGTAGACACCCTAAGGTATTCGCCGATGGGCATAGTGAGTTCATAGAAGTTTTTATTTTTTGTCACGTTAGCGGAAAATGATGATTTTTTTTATTTTAACTTTTTCTTATAAAGTCTCATATTCCACTAACTTGTGACAAAAAATAAAAACTTCCATGAACTCACTATGCCCATCACGAAATACCTTGGGGTGTCTTCTTTCCAAAATGGGGTCACTTGTGGGGTATTTATACAGGGCATTTTTTAGGCAACTGGATTCCAGACTACTTCTTACGCTTTAGGTCCCCTAAAATGCCAGGGCAGTATAAATACCCCACAAGTGACCCCATTTTGGAAAGAAGACACCCCAAGGTATTTCGTGATGGGTATAGTGAGTTCATGGAAGTTTTTATTTTTTGTCACAAGTTAGTAGAATATGAGACTTTGTAAGAAAATATATATATATAATTTTCCGCTAACTTGTGCCAAAAAATAAATAATTTGAGGAACTCTCCATGCCCCTCATGGAATACCTTGGGGTGTCTTATTTTCAAAATGGGGTTACTTGTGGGGTATTTATACTGCCCTGGCATTTTAGGGGACCTAAAGCGTGAGAAGTAATTTGGAATCCAAATGCGTAAAAAATGCCCTGTGAAATCCTAAAGGTGCTCTTTAGAATTTGGGCCCCTTTGCACACCTAGGCTGCAAAAAAAGTGTCACACATGTGGTATCGCTGTACTCAGGAGAAGTTGGGCAATGTGTTTTGGGGTGTATTTTTACATATACCCATGCTGGGTGATAGAAATATCTCTCTAAAATGACAACTTTGTATAAAAAAAATGGGAAAAGTTGATTTTTAGAGATATTTTTCTGGGCACCTAGGCTGCAAAAAAGTGTCACACATGTGGTATCGCCGTACTGAGGAGAAGTTGGGCAATGTGTTTTGGGGTGTCTTTTTACATATACCCATGCTGGGTGAGAGAAATATCTCTCTAAAAGTCAACTTTCCCCTTTTAGGGGGGCATTTTTAGACATTTGGATTCCCGACTTCTTCTCACGCTTTAGGTCCCCTAAAATGCCAGGGCAGTATAAATACCCCACATGTGACCCCATTTTGGAAAGAAGACACCCCAAGGTATTCCATGAGGGGCATGGCGAGTTCATAGAAGATTATTTTTATTTTAGCACAAGTTTGCGGAAATTGACTTTTTTTTTGTTTTTTTCTCACAAAGTCTCCCTTTCCGCTAACTTGGGACAAAAAGTTCAATCTTTCATGAACTCAATATGCCCCTCAGCGAATACCTTGGGGTGTCTTCTTTTCAAAATGGGGTCATTTGTGGGGTGTTTGTACTGCCCTGGCATTTGAGGGTCTCTGCAATCATTACATGTATGGCCAGCATTAGGAGTTTCTGCTATTCTCCTTATATTGAGCATACGGGTAATGAGATTATTTTTTTTCGTTCAGCCTCTGGGCTGAAAGAAAAAATGAACGGCACAGATTTCTTCATTCGCATCGATCAATGTGGATGAAAAAATCTCTGCCAAAAAAAAAAAAAAAAAAAGGAGGGGCTTCCGATTACGGCGCCGACATGACTGGTCGCGTGTGAGAGAAGCTCCGTTCCTGCAGCACAGCGATTGCATCCTCCCAGCCAAACCAACTGCCTATTACTCACCGGCAGCTGGGACAATCTACTTCCAAGTATACCGGGCGGTCTATGGACCGTTATCTAATCTTCATGGGGAGTAAAACAAAGAAAAATCTGGCCAAATCAGAAAAGGCGCCAGCTGAATCTAAAATGGCGACTCGCCAGGACGAACCTACGGCTCCTACCTTGCCGATCGATCCACCGCAGCAGACTTCAGTTCCCGCAGAGGAAGATCTCCCCTCAGTGGACTACAAACAGTTAGCACTGGAAGTTGCAGCTCGGATATTGCCTGACCTACAAGAAGCGCTCTCTTCTACGGTGTCACAATCCTTTGCGGCATTACAAGCAGAGGTCACGCAGCATGGGACCCGCCTGGGAGAGCTAGAGTCCAGAGTGTCAGACATAGAATCTGATAATGAAATGCTCAAAAGCCAACTAACCCAGGTGGTGACTGAAAATGCAAAGTTATGGAGCAAGTTAGATGATCTGGAAAATCGCTCCAGAAGGAGCAACCTCCGCCTGGTGGGTCTAAATGAAAACATAGCGGCGCGGGAGCTCATCGCCATCTGTGAGTTTGAACTGCCTGAGGTGCTGGGTATAGGGGTCAAGTGCAAGGTGGAAAGAGCCCATCAGGTGGGCCTGGGAATACAACCAGGCGACACCGCTAGACCCCGAAGGGCACACCCGAATCAAGAACGAGGAAACAGACCTCACCAAGTAATAGTCAAATATCTGGACTATGCCGACAACGCCGCCATACTACGGGCCTATAAACAACAAGGCGGTAGTGTGCAGTTACGAGGGCAACGTGTGCTTATTTTTGGGGACTTTTCCGCAGATGTCACCAGGCGCCGAAGAGCCTTTGCTCCTATCTGCTATCTATTTAAAGCCCAGATCCGCTTCTCTTTATTGTATCCGGCACTTCTAAGGGTGCAACAGCCAGATGGAACTGTGGTAACCTTTGATTCGCCGATAGAAGCAAATCGCCGTTTAAAGATTGCCTCGGTGGAACGAACCCCATTACCAGCAATCACCTTCCGAAGCAGCTCAGATGGCGCATCAGAACTACCTGAGACTGTGGCACCGAGAATCTCGAATGGCGCCTCGGGTCTATCTGCATGGGAATGGCGCGCCCCAGCAGCTATCCCGAAAGAAGCTGGATGAGGGACATATCGCTATCACTAGGAAAAGATGAGTAGTAATAGTTTGTATGCACATGCTAGTATCCTGAGCAGTTGTTTTGTTCAAGCTCAATACACCTCCTGCATCAGATGTTCCGATAGAACTCAAATTACCATTGCTAATGGTGAATGTTGTTGTTTTTCGATTGTTAACATTAACGTGGCTGTATGTTTATCTATGTAATGAGTCGCTGTGAGTCAGGGGTCACCACCTTTCCCTCTCCCTTGGCCAGGGCCTTCCCATTTCCCTCCCTTTGCGTGACGCCGGTCATTACAAGAATAGTCTGGGACACTTACAGACACACCCCAAGGAAATAAATGCAGTCATGAGAGCCTTCTATGAAGACCTGTACAAGGCCCCAAGCGCCCCTCTTTTAGACAAGTCAGTGGCTAGGAAAAGTATCTTTGCCTAAAATCAGTGAGGAAGAGAAAAGTGTTCTCAATGCCCCCATTTCCAAAGGAGAATTCGAGTTTACTATCAAAAACCTATCCTTGGGGAAAGCTCCAGGCCCCGACGGGTTCACAGGCGAGTTTTTTCACCTCCTATCCCCAGAGGTCTCACCTCTGTTGGAACAAGTATATACGAGTTACATGCGGGGGGAGGGTATTTCGAATCAAACGAATACGGCCCATATAAAAGTCTTACCAAAGCAGGGAAGGACCCAGCCTATCCATCATCGTACCGCCCAATTTCCCTAATTAATGTGGACTTGAAGATAGTATCCAAAATTCTAGCAAACAGACTAGCAAAAATATTACCAAGATTAATTTCTCCAGCGCAGGTGGGTTTTGTGCAAGGTAGGGCTGCGGTCACTAATGTCCGTAAGGTACTCACGGTCTTAGACGAAATCAAGCTCCGACCTGATCTCCATCCATCCCCAGCATTAGTTACAGTAGATGCTGAAAAAGCTTTTGACAACGTACACTGGGGGTGGATGGAGCAGGTACTGGAGGTGATGGGATTCGACGGAGCCTTTCGTCAATACATAAGGGCATTATACTCAGACCCGTGGGCCAGGATCCATACCCCAGGGTTTTTGTTGCAGCCTTTTAGGTTGGGCAAAGGTACTAGACAGGGATGTCCTCTGTCCCCCCTTCTATTCAACCTGGCCCTAGAACCCCTGTCCAGGAAGTTAGCTGGAGATAGCAAGATTGAGGGGATTAAAATGGGGAATAGGGAACTTAAACATGTTCTATTCGCTGATGACTTGTTAGTTTTTTTGGAAAATCCATACAGAGATTTACCCCATTTGTATCAATTGCTATCTGAATTTGGTGCTATGTCAGGATATCGAGTTAACGCAACTAAGTCTGAGATCCTATTTCTGGGCCCCACTATTCCAAATACTGTTGAGAGGCCACTGGGAGTCCCCCTTCAAATAGCTACTAAATCAATTAGATATCTAGGTATTCAGGTAGGAAGGTACCCAGGGTCGCTTTATTCTTTAAATTATCCACCCATTATCCAAAAGATCAAAGGAGACTTACAGAGGTGGATGAAATCCCCACTGTCCTTGGGGGGTAGAATACAATTAATAAAAATGATGTGCACTCCAAAGCTCCTATATCCGATGCAAACGATCCCCATTCTGATCAAACACAAGGATATATTGGATCTAGAATCTGCATTCAGGGCTTTCATTTGGAGGGGGCGCAAACCCTGCATAGCTTTTCCAAAACTCCAACTACCAAAAGGGTTAGGGGGAATGGCACTGCCTGACTTGCAATCATAATTTAGCCAGCCTGTTAAGGCACGGTATTGATTGGATCTTCGGATCTAATTTCTACACTAACACACTGTTAGAGTCTCAACTAGCTAGACCGTGGTCTTTGGGGGCACTCCTCCATACGAAGTTCTCCGCTCTACCCCTTGTGGCCAAACAAAGCACTCTGTTGACAGACACTATAGCGGCCTGGAAAGGGGTGCGCAAAATATTCAAGCTCCCATTCATGATTTCAAAATTTATGTCAGTCTGGGGACACCCGGAGTTTCCTGCAGGCATTGAAGCAAAACATTTTGAGCCATGGAAGCGAGAAGGTTTAAGGAGGGTTCAAGACTTCTGGGATAGACAAACATACCTATTTGTCTTTTACAGAAATGCAGAATAGATTTCCACAAATTAAACACTTTCTGGCACATGCCCAGTTGATGAGCTTTCTCAGACTTAGGCCTCCTGCACACGACCGTTGTGTGCACCCGTGGCCGTTGTGCCGTTTTCCGTTTTTTTTCGCGGACCCATTGACTTTCAATGGGTCCGTGGAAAAATCGGAAAATGCACCGTTTTGCAGCCGCATCCGTGATCTGTGTTTCCTGGCCGTGAAAAAAATATGACCTGTCCTATTTTTTTTCACGGCCAACGGTTCACGGACCCATTCAAGTCAATGGGTCCGTGAAAGAACACGGATGCACACAAGATTGGCATCCGTGTCCGTGATCCGTGGCCGTAGGTTAGTATTTATACAGACGGATCCGAAGATCCGTCTGCATAAAAGCTTTTTCAAAGCTGAGTTTTCACTTCGTGAAAACTCAGAACCGACAGTATATTCTAACACAGAAGCGTTCCCATGGTGATGGGGACGCTTCTAGTTAGAATACACTACAAACTGTGTACAAGACTTCCCCCTGCTGCCTGGCAGCACGCAATCTCTTACAGGGGGCCGTGATCAGCACAATTAACCCCTTCAGGTGGGGCACCTGAAGGGGTTAATTGTGCTGATCACGGACCCCTGTAAGAGATCAGGGCTGCCAGGCAGCAGGGGGCAGACCCTCCCCCCCCTCCACAGTTTGAATATCATTGGTGGCCAGTGCGGCCCCCCCCTCCCTCTATTGTAATAATTCGTTGGTGGCACAGTGTGCGCCCCCCCCTCCCTCCCTCTATTGTAATAATTCGTTGGTGGCACAGTCTGCCCCCCCCATCGGCCCCCCCTCCCTCTATAGCATTAACAACATTGGTGGCCAGTGTGCGGCCTCCCATCTCCCCCCCATCATTGGTGGCAGCGGAGTTCCGATCGGAGTCCCAGTTTAATCGCTGGGGCTCCGATCGGTAACCATGGCAACCAGGTTGCTACTACAGTCCTGGTTGCCATGGTTACTTAGCAATAGTAGAAGATTCATACTTACCGGCTGCTGCGATGTTCGTGTCCGGCCGGGATCTCCACCTACTGGTAAGTGTCATTGCTAAATGAACTGTCACTTACCAGTAGGAGGAGCTCCCGGCCGGACACAGACATCGCAGCTCCCAGGTAAGTAGGAATCTTTTACTATTGTACTATTGCTAGTAACCCGCTGCCACCAATGATCGGGGGGGGGGGGGTAGATGGGAGGCCGCACACTGGCCACCAATGTTGTTAATGCTATAGAGGGAGGGGGGGCCAATGGGGGGCGCACACTGGGCCACCAACGATTTATTACAATAGAGGGAGGAAGGGGGGGGCACACTGTGCCACCAACGAATTATTACAATAGAGGGAGGAAGGGGGGGGGCCGCACTGGCCACCAATGATATTCAAACTGGGGAAGGGGGGGGGTCTGCCCCCTGCTGCCTGGCAGCCCTGATCTCTTACAGGGGGATATGATGGTACAATTAACCCCTTCAATTAACCCCTTCAGGTGCGGCACCTAAAGGGGTTAATTGTGCTGATCACGGCCCCCTGTAAGAGATCGGATGCTGCTAGGCAGCAGGGGGCAGTCATGTACACAGTTTGTAGTATATTCTAACTAGAAGCGTCCCAATCACCATGGGAACGCCTCTGTGTTAGAATATACTGTCGGAAATGAGGTTTCACGATCTAACTCATATCCGACAGTATATTCTAACATAGAGGCGTTCCCATGGTGATGGGGACGCTTCAAGTTAAAATATACCATCGGATTGGAGAAAACTCCGATCCGATGGTATAAAAGGGACTCCAGACTTTACATTGAAAGTCAATAGGGACGGATCCGTTTGAAATGGCACCATATTGTGTCAACGTCAAACGGATCCGTCCCCATTGACTTGCATAATTCAGGACGGATCCGTTTGGCTCCGCACGGCCAGGCGGACACCAAAACGATTTTTTTTTCATGTCCGTGGATCCTCCAAAAATCAAGGAAGACCCACGGACGAAAAAATGGTCACGGATCACGGAAAAACGGGACCCGTTTTTGCGGACCGCAAAAAAATACGTTCGTGTGCAGGAGGCCTTAGGGTGAAAAACATGAGTGGGGAGTTCTCTGTCAATGCCTTTGATCGTTTGGTGGGAGATGGTTCCAAAAAAAGATCACTTTCGGATCTTTATTACGAGTTGCGGAATAGAAAGCAAAAGTGTCTGGCAGACAATATATTTTCCCATTGGAAAAAAATATTCCCCTCACTAGATGCAGATACTTTAGTAATTCAGGGATGGAATACAGTCAATAAAGTGATAATTAACCAAGTCTGGAGAGAATCTCATTTTAGATTTATTCACAAAGCCATTTATGGGTTCCAGTTCTCGTCACCCCTTCCGTCCTCTGATAGATTATCTAGATGCCCTAAGTGTCATTTGGACAAATCTGATCTGAGTCATGGAGTATGGACCTGTCCAGCTTCCCAGAAATTTTGGAGGTTAGTCAGATCTCAGATCAAACGTTATCTGAAAATCTTAATACATTTGTCTCCTGACTTGATGCTCTTTCATGCCCAGGCAAATGGGACTAATATGCAACCAGTTATTCACATCTTACTATTGGCAGCCAAACGCTGTATTTTTAAGCACTGGCTCAATCCTCAATTGCCATCAATGACAGAGGTTCTTAACCATGCTAAGCTTTGACTGTTGTCGCTAAAGTGCAGGAAACGCAGGATGGTCTCAAATCGTGTCCTGGACATGGCAGCAGAGAACATGGGCATGTGATGAATTGGGTTCGTGGACCAATATGACCGCAATTCATTCTTTTTTGTCAGGCCCATGTTGAGGAGAAGGCCCAGAAAAGTTTTAAATTCGGAAACTTGGACTGGTTTCCACCGGAAAGACTGGGCATAAAAGCTTCCCGGGTTGGCGGCTATAAATTGAGTGGCATACCGATTTGTTTCTGCCACGACTAAGTCCAAGAGTTCCGCAGTCAAGAACAGCTCAAAAAACCCCAGTGCCGATCTGATCTGAGCTGTCTCAACCCGAACTCCAGACTGGGCGGTGAAAAGGGGAACTACTGGTTTACCAGCACCTCAGGGACTCTAGGGGCTCTACGGGCCTGTCTGTGCGGTGGCTGCGATGGGGGAACTAATGCACGTGCCACCTTCAACTGCCCTTCTGGTGCTCGCCACTTCACCATGTTCTACGGCAGTGCTGGTACTAGGTCCAGGACGGGCTGCGCTGCTGGTGTATGCCTCACCACGTAATCGGACAGCACCAGCCCCACTCTGCTGCCCTTGAAGCGGATCCTGCGCAACCTGTGGTCTAGCAACACGGGGCCAGGTACGCCTGGTGGTATCAGGGACCTCAGACTGCCACTGCTTTCTACAGCTTCGTATTCTGACCCGCTGGATTCATCAGATGAGGGTTCCCATTCCTCATCCGACTGGGTCAGAATCCTGTAGGCCTCTTCAGAAGAATACCCCTTATTTGCCATTTGGTCAACTAAATTTAGGGGGTATTCCCTGAGACTACCCAAGAAAAAAAGCAAGCCTGTCTTACAAATGGGAGACTAGCGAAGTACCGGAAGCCGCTGCGATTGATAAAAAATATCAAAACAGATTTTTTTTTTATTGCCGCAGCGCTTGTAAAGTGATTGTGCAGTGATAAAAAAATAAATAAAATTGTCACTGCGGCGGGGCGGGCGCGGGTGAACGCACGTGTGGGCGACCGATCAGGCCTGATCGGGCAAACACTGCGTTTTGGGTGGAGGGCGAACTAAGGTGACACTAATACTATTATAGATCTCACTGTGATCAGTTCTGATCACTTACAGATACTATAAAAGTACCAATGCTGATTAGCGATACGCTAATCAGCGAATCAGTGACTGCGGTGCGGTGGGCCTGGGCGCTAACCGACGCTAACTACCTAACAAAGGGGCCTAAACTAACCTAAAACCTAACCGTCAATACTAGTGGAAAAAAAAAAGTGACAGTTTACACTGATCACTTTTTTCCCTTTCACTAGTGATTGACAGGGGTGATCAAGGGGTGATCAAGGCGTTAATTGGGGTGATGGGGGGTGATCTGGGGCTAAGTGTAGTGTTTGGTGTGTACTCACAGTGATGTGTGCTCCTCTGCTGGGACCAACCGACGAAAAGGACCAGCAGAGGAGCACAGAAGCTATTTAACACATTATATTTATAAATATAATGTGTTAACTGGCTTGTGATTCGATTTTTTGAAAATCACCAGCCTGCCAGCGATGATCATTGGCTGGCAGACTGGTGACGAAATACTCCTTTAACTTTTGCCAGCCCGCAATGCGAGATGGCGCGTCAAGGAGGAACAAAACGACCGCCTCTGGAACGCAATCCTGCGTTAGACGGTCCGGAGGCGGTTAATGTTGATGATTATGACTTACAGCTAATGAGAACCATCTATTTTGAGAAGAAAGTAAATTTTGCATTTCATTAGGAAAGCAAGGTCCATAGTCTGGAGGAAGAGTGGAGAGGCACACAATCCAAGTTGCTTCAGGTCCAGTGTGAAGTTTACACAGCCAGTGATGGTTTGGGGTGCCATGTCATCTGCTGTTTGTCCACTGTGTTATATCAAGTCCAAAGTCAGCACAGCAGTCTACCAAGAAATTTTAGAGCACTTCATACCAGTGGCGGATTATAATAGGGGCGTTCCCCGTAGCCCCAGGCCCTGCATCCCTGGGGGGCCCAACGCCAACCCGAACACCCACATACTGCGGCAGGGCACGGGAGCGAAAATTTTCCTGCCCTGCCGCCGATCACCGCCATAGGCTTCAGGCCTAGTAGGCCGATGGGATTGAGCTGCACCTAGACCACGTGAACGATAAATATGATGTCATATGGCCTAGGAAGAGACTGCGACGCTCACGAAGCACCGCAGCCTCTTCATACAGAAATTAAACTAAAATGGAGGGAGGTGCCCGTGTGGGGTAGACAGCCCCGGGCCTCATATGCACTTTATCTGCCCCTGCTTCATACTTCCCTCTGCTGACAAGTTTTATGGCGATGCTCAATTAATTTTCCAGCAAGACTTGGCACCTGCCCACACTGCCAAAAGTATTAATAACTGGTTTAATAAACACAATATCACTGTGCTTGATTGGTCAGAAAACTCGCCTGAGTTAAACCCCATAGGGATATGGGGTATTGTCAAGAGGAAGATGATACACCAGACCCAACAATGCATACAAGCTGAAGGCCGCCATCAAAGCAATCTGGGCTTCCTTTACACCTCAGCAGTGCTGGCTACTGGCATTAATGTTGGCTACTGGCATTACAGTGATTGGCTGTCCGGAAGACATCATCGGGTACTATATAGCACCCGATGACACATGTTCGGCTCATTTGTAGTCGGGGAGAGCTGAGCTTCGGAAGGGACAGAGAGTGCAGGGAGTCTGATCGCAATCAATTCAGTAGAAAAACGTTTCAAAGACCCAAAAGTCCTTTTAAGGACTATTGTGTTTGGTGGCAGGCTGGCAGTATTTTATAGCTACAGTACAATTATTTTTTTTCCATCATTTTCAATACTTTTTATATAGAGGGTGTGTGCAGTGACTAGAGACATCTGTCAAATACCTTCTGTGTGTCAGGGCCAGAGATTGGAGAAATATAACTGAAAATTACTATATTTTTTCCATCATTCTCAATAATTTTTCTATAGAGGGTGTCTGCAGTGATTAGAGACATCTGTCCAATACCTTCTGAGTTTTCAGGGTCAGAGATTGGAGAAATATAACTGAAAATTAATACATTTTTTACATAATTTTCAATAATTTTTATATAGAGGGTGTCTGCAGCGATTAGAGACATCTGTCCAATACCTTCTGAGTTGTAGAAGGGGACATCTCTATCCTCCACTCGAACCACAAGTGGGGTGGTGGGAGAAAGAGAGAAAGGGGCGCACAATAGGATAGTACGTTCGAATAAATGGAATTATTGCTAAGGATAGGCACAACTCTATTGTAGATATGAATGGAGTAAAATCCAATTCCACAGGGCTGCAGCCGCAGGTGATATCTCTCCTGGAAAGGGGGTCCAATCCTCCTGAGAGTGCTTGTCAAGAAGAAAAGATGCTGCAATGGCGCAAATCCACTGGTGGAAACGGACATGAAACTTCGATCTGGATATCCCTTTTTTTTTATTATTTAAAGAAAGTGCATAGCCATGTAAACAATGAGTTTCGGGGACTAATAGTTCCCCTTCATCAGGACCTGTTTACATGGCTATGCACTTTCTTTAAATAATAATAAAAAAAAAAGGAATATCCAGATCGAAGTTTCATGTCCGTTTCCACCAGTAGATTTGTGCCATTGCAGCATATTTTCTTCTCGACAATACCTTCTGAGTGTCAGGGACAGAGATTGGAGAAATATAACTGAAAATTACTATATTTTTTCCCCATCATTTTCAATAATTTTTCTATAGGGTGTGTCTCCAGTGACTAGAGACATCTGTCCAATACCTTCTGTGTGTCAGGGCAAGAGATTAGAGAAATATAACTGAAAATTACTATATTCTTTTCCCATCATTTTCAATAATTTTTCTATAGGGGGTGTCTGCAGTGACTAGAGACATCTGTCCAATACCTTCTGTGTGTCAGGGCAAGAGATTAGAGAAATATAACTGAAAATTACTATATTCTTTTCCCATCATTTTCAATAATTTTTCTATAGGGGGTGTCTGCAGTGACTAGAGACATCTGTCCAATACCTTCTGTGTGTCAGGGCAAGAGATTAGAGAAATATAACTGAAAATTACTATATTTTTTCAATCATTTGCAATACTTTTTATATAGAGGGTGTCTGCAGTGACTAGTGACATCTGTATTATACCTTCTGTGTGTCAGGGCCAGAGATAGTAAAATCTATTTTCCTTTTGCCATACTTTTACGTACTTTTTCCATATACTGTGCTTGCTTTGAACTGTGATATCTGTGCCACATCTTGTGTGTCAAGCATGCGTATAACATGCGTATAACATTTAATATGCGCAAGGTGAGCAGTAAGGGACGGGGAAGTGGCCGTCATGCTGATGGTTCAAGCAGAGGCCGTAGCCCTGGGCGCGTAAAACTGTGCCTGCTGCCACAAGCACAAAAAAAACAATCATCCACGATACCTAGCTTCATGTCCCAGCTTGCAGGGTGTCACAGGAAAAAACTCTTTAAGTCAGACCAGTGCGATCCGGTGGTCGGTTGGATTGCAGCAGATAATGCTTCCAGTCGGTTAAGCACCACCCTGTTATCCAACAAGTCCAGTCTCAGTTGCCAAGAGTCTGGTCAACAGAATCCTCTCCCTGATCCTCCTTCCTCCCACCATGGAGAGTCTGACCAAACAAGTTATCGCCACGCTTGAAGAGGGACATGAGATCTTGTGCCCTGATTCCCAACCTCTTGAGCATCCACAGTCACAAGAACATGACGGTGAGGAACGGTAATTAGTGTTTAATGAGGTAGATGCTGATGAGACACCGTTTGCCAATGAGTCAACCGCAATTACTGTCTCAAGAGGTTGATGAAGAGGATGAGACACAGTTGTCAATCATTAAGGTTGTGGCTAGGTCAACAAATCAAGAGAATGATCAGAGTGAGGAAGAGGAAGTGGTGGATGATGAGGTCACTGACTCAACCTGGGGAGGTAAAAAGTCGAGCGAGGACAGCAGTACAGAGGGGGAAGGATCTGCAGCACTGCAACAGGCTGGAAGAGGCAGTGGGGTGGCAAAAGGGAGAAGGCGGGCCACACCAAACAGGCCCACAACTGTTCAACGGAGCACCCCCTTGTGTAAATCTCCCTTGGCAAGGGGTAGGTGTTCCGCAGTATGGTGATTTTTGAGGAAAGGGCGGACAACAAAAGAATAGCAGTTTGCAACCTGTGCCACACCAAAATGAGCTGGGGCTTGAACACTAATAACCTCACCACCACCAGCATGAACCGCCACATGGCATCCAAACACCGCAATAAGTAGGACGAACGCCTGGGTCCACAATCTGTATCTGCGGGTCACACCACTGCCACCTCTTCCCCTATGTTACGTGCTGGCCAATCGCCTGTCGAAGGCGCAGCCAAGGATGCCTCCTGCCCTGCACCTGGACCTTCACAAGCACCATCAGCGACCACATCCACTTCACTATCCCAGCGCAGCGTTTAAATGTCATTACCCCAGGCATTTTAACGCAAGTGCAAATACCCAGCCACCCACCCACAGGCCATAGCACTAAATTCGCACCTTTCAAAATTACTGGCCGTGAAAATGTTGCCATTTAGGCTTGTGGACATTGAGGCCTTCCGCAGCCTGATGTCGGCGGTACTCTGTCCGCAGCTGCCACTATTTTTCAAGGTGTGCCGTGCCCACCTTACACCAACATGTGTCCTCTAACATCACATGTGCCCTGACCAACGCAGTTATTGGGAAGGTCCACTTAACCACGGACACATAGACAAGTTCATTTGGCCAGGGACGCTACATTTCCCTGACGGCACACTGGGTGAACATTGTGGATGCTGGGAGCGAGTCGTACCCTGGTATGGCACAGGTACTACCGACGCCGAGGATTGCGGGCCCCAATTCCATCAAGGTTTCCGCCAGCACCTACGTTAGTGTCTCCAACCCCCACTTCTCCTCCTCCGCCTCCTCCTCCACTGCCACCTCCGAATTATCCGCGTGCAGCACCAAACAGCCATCAACCAGTAGCTGGAAGCAGTGTAGCACTGCAGTGGGGAAGCCTCAACAGGCCGTGCTGAAGCTGATATGCTTAGGGGACAAACTGCACACAGCCGCAGAGCTGTTGCAGGGGATAAGAGACTAGACTGAGCTGTGGCTCTCGCCACTCAACCTACAACCAGGCATGGTTGTATGTGATAATGGCCGTAACTTGGTGGGGGCTTTGGAGCTCGGCAAGCTCACACACATCCCATGCCTAGCCCACGTCTTAAACTTAGTGGTTCAGTAGTTTCTCAAAACCTACCCAAATTTGCCTGAGCTACTGGTGAAGGTGCTCCACGTGTGTGCATATTTCCGCAAGTCATCGACCGCTTCAGCCGGTCTGTCAACGCTGCAGCAGCGCTTGAAATTGCCAGCTTACCGGCTGTTGTGTGACGTGAGCACGCGCTGGAACTCCACGTTCCACATGTTGGCCAGGCTTTGTGAGCAGCATAGGGCAGTAGTGGAATACCAGCTGCAACATTGTCGTCGCCTTTCCAGTCAGCTTCCGCTGTTCACAAGCAAGGAGTGGGCATGGATGTCTGACCTCTGTTAGGTTTTAAGAAACTTTGAGGAATCAATACAGATGGTGAGCGGCGATAACTTCTGTGTCTACTCAAACGGTCGCTGCTCACAATTAAGGACGACGCTTTGCATGTGGAAGAAGTGGAAATGGGGGAAGAGAACATTACACAGGGTGATAAGCAGACCACCCACCGCCTGTCTTCTCAGTGCGAATTGGATGATGAAGAGGAGAAGGAGCAGGAGACGGTTGCCTCCGCTACAGAGGGCAGTACACATGGAAGTTTAATTCCATCTGTTCAGTGTGGGTGGGCAGAAGAGGAGGAAGAGGATGAGGAGATTGAGATTGATCCTCCTGATGACGACAGCAAAGTCTTGCCTGTTGGTACTATGGCACACATGGCTGACTTCATGTTAGGCTGCCTTTCCCACGACCCGTGTATATGCATTTTAGACAACACTGATTACTGGTTGTTCACCCTTCTCAACACACTCATACAAATAGAACTTCTCATCTCTCATTCCTCTGGTGGAGAGGACAAGCAAAACAGTGCTATACCAGAAGGTCCTTGTTGAAAAATTGCTCCAAAGTTGATAGGGCAGACATCCAAATGGATCGTCGCCGTCATGGGGACATGCGATTGCCTAGAAGTTATCTAGAGTCAACAAAGTGGCAGCAGGCCCTCACATACAAGTCCAGTCTCAGTAGCCAAGGTTCTGGTCAACACAATCCTCATCATGATGGCACACAAGGGTGAACGTTGTGGAGGCCGGGATGAAGTTGGCTGCTGGCACCAGACTTGACCTCTAATAGATCCTCGTTAACAGAAAGTGTACTCATTCAAATAACAGGGCCGCTTAGGAGTCCTGTATTGTTATTTTATGGTCACTACCTCCCCGAGTTGGGAGTGGGTAATTGCCGCGCATCTGCTGCCTTCCTTGGATGCTTGTGCTTTAATAACTTGACCCAACCTATCTGGGTGATTCACAATTAGGAAAAAAAATGGGCAAGGCAACAACATCAGATTTCAGCCATTGACCTCCCTTGGATGTGGTAGCCCTTTCTCAGGCTCCCTCTCCAGCATCAAACCCTGATTGCCAGTTACCCGTGATCACCATGGTAGGCGCAGAAAAGAACATCGAAAGTTGATAGGGCAGACATCCAAATGGATCGTTGCCATCACGGGGACGAGTGATCGCCGCCTAGAAGTTATCTAGAGTCAACAAAGCGGCAACAGGCCCTCACCTACAAGTCCAGTCTCAGTAGCCAAGAGTCTGGTCAACACAATCCTCATCATGATGGCACACTGGGTGAACGTTGTGGAGGCCGGGAGCAAGTTGGCTGCTAGCACCAGATTTGCCCTCCAATAGACTAACGCTAATGGAAAGTAAACTAATTCCAATAACAGGGCTGCTTAGGAGTGCTATATTGTTAACTATCGTCACTACCTCCCTGAGTCGGGAGTGGGTAATTGCAGCGCGCCTGCTGCCTTCCTTGCATGCTTGTGCTTTAATAATTTGACCCACCCTCTCTGGATGGTTCACAATTAGGAAAAAAAAGGGGCAAGGCAAAATAGTCAATCAGATTTCAGCCATTGACCTCCCTTGAATGTGGTAGCCATTTCTCAGGCTCCCTCTCTGGCATCGAACTCTGATTCCCCGTTACCTGTGATCACCATGGTAGGCATTGAAAAGAACATCGAAGGGGATAGGGCAGACATCCGAATGGATTGTCGCCATCACGGGGAAGTGTAATCGCCCAGAGGTTATCTAGAATCAACAAAGCGGCAGCAGGCCCTCGCCCCAAATGTTTTAGATGGTCAGATCAGCAGACCCTTGCTCCAAATGTTTTTGAGGGTCACCAGAAGGCCATAAATCATAATTTTTCAAGGCTATGTATGATGCCCTCCTTTTATGTGTAACAAAGGATGTTTTGGAGTGCCAGTTCCTTGAAATTTTTGGCAGCACTTTCACTTAGTGCATAGGCTTTATGAGTGTAGGAGTCCCACTACCTGAACTATTATACCACAATGTGAATGATGCCCTCCATTATGTGATATACAGGTTGAATCGGAGTACCTCTTCCTTTTTTTTATTTTTTTTCGGTTTTGTGCGTATTATTGTCAATCTGTAAAAGTGGCGTACTACTTGGACAACCTGGTTCCAAGCAGTGACCTGGGAGTCCAAGATGCATCAAGACATCCTCCCCATGCTGTTCCCGAACCATTGCGGTGGTGTGTCCATCAATTTCTGAGCTTTTCCCATGAAACAGGCACCCTCCTCTCTTCAGAGCAGGGGGTGCCTGGTTTAATGCTCGGGTTCTCCATTGACTTCCATTATACTTGGGTGCTCGGTAGGGCACCCGAGCATCCCGATGTGTTCGGCCAGAGGACCTGAGCACTTTGGTGCTCGATCATCACTAGTCACTTTATGAGGTGATAACTTTAAAACATTTTTACTTATCCAGGCCATTCTGAGATTCTTTTCTCGTCACATGTACTTCATGACAGTGGTAAAACTGAGTCAAAAAATTTCATTTTTATTTATATAAAAATACCAAATGTACCCAAAATGTGAAAATATTAGCAAATTTCCAAATTTCAATTTCTCTACTTTTATAATAGATAGTAATAACTCCTAAAATAGTTATTACTTTACATTCCCCATATGTCTACTTCATGTTTGGATCATTTTGTGAATGCTATTTTTATTTTTTGGGGATGTTAGAAGGCTTAGAAGTTCAGAAGCAAATTTTGTCATTTTTCAGAAAATTTCCAAAACCCACATTTTAAGGACCAGTTCAGGTCTGAAGTTACTTTGTGAGGCTTACATAATAGAAACCACCCAAAATGACCCCATTTTAGAAACTACACCCCTCAAAGTATTAAAAACTGATTTTACAAACTTTGTTAACACTTTAGTTGTTCCTCAAGAATTAATGGAAAGTGAAGATGAAATTTCAGAATTTCACTTTTTTGGCAGATTTTCCATTTTAATCCATTATTTTTCCGCTAACAAAGCAATGGTTAACTGCCAAAAAAACAAAATTTTTAATTGTCCTGATTCTGTAGTTTACAGAAAACCCCCGATGTGGTCATAAACTGCTGTACGGGCACACGGCATTGCGCAGAAGGAAAGGAAAGCCATATGGTTTTTGGAAAGCAGATTTCACTGGGATAATTTTAAGCTGCCATGTCACATTTGAAGAGCCCCTGATGTACCCCTAGAGTAGAAACTCCAAAAAATTACCCCATTTTGGAAACTACGGAATAAGGTGTCAGTTTTGTTGGTAGTATTTCATGGTACATATGATTTTTGGTTGCTCTATATTACACTTTTTTTGAGACAAGCTAACAGAAAATAGCTATTTTGGCACCGTTTTCAATTTTTGTTATTTACAATGTTCATCTGACAGGTTAGATCATGTGCTATTTTTATAGAGCAGGTTGTTATGGACACGACAATACCAAATATGACTACTCTTTTTGGTTGTTTGTTTCAGTTTTACATAATATAGCATTTTCGAAAAAAATTATTTTTTTAGTGTCTCCATATTCTGAAAGTCATAGTTTATTTTATATTTTTTGGGAGACTGTCTTATGTAGGGTCTAATGAGTATGAGATGACGGTATGATTGATAGAGATGTCCCGAACTATTCGCCGGCGAATAGTTCCCGGCGAACATGGCTTGTTCGCGTTCGCCGCGGCTAGGCTAGTGTATTCAGTGTCCACTACAGTACTGAAAGACTCATCTGATCTCTGCTGTAAGGACAGCACCCCAAAAAGCCCTTTTTAGGGCTAGAACATCATTCTGCTTTTTTTTTTCCCTGTGTAATCTAATTGCAGTTGCCTGCCTGCCAGCGTGTGTGTCAGGCTCACAGCGTATACTGTGCCCACTTGCCCAGTGCCACCACTCATATCTGGTGTCACAGTAGCTTGCATTTAAAAAAACAAAACTTTTTTGACTGTAGTATAATAGCAGTCAGTTACCGGCACGCGCGTATGTTTCATGCCCTGCAAGTGCATAGTGTCACCAGCGCAACTTATATCTGGTATCACATTCGATTACATTTAAAGAAAAACAACAATTTTGACTGTGAATAAATAGCAGTCAGTTGCACACACGTTTTTGTGTGTTTAAGGCCCAGCTGCCAGTCCATAGTGTCACTTCAGCGCAACTCATATCTGGTGTCACAGTAGCTTGCACGCATAGTACAACTTAACTAATCTAAAAAAAATGACAGGCAGAGGCAGGCCACCCCGCAGGGGCCGTCGTGGTCGTGGTGCTGTGATTCCCTTTGGACCTAGAATAATGCTCAGTGTTCAGAGGCCACGAACCCTGAATTCGAAAAGTTCTGAGGACATAGATGACTGGCTAACACAAGACACCCAATCTTATACAGCTTCCGCTCGGAACCTTGACGCACCATCCTCCTCCAGCTCAGCTTCGGGCCCCTCTCAAGTTACCACTCGCCCGCCTGCCGCCACCACCAACACTAGCACCACAGCCGCTTCACTTGATCTGTCAGAGGAGTTATTTACACATCAGTTGGAAGAAATGAGTGATGCGCAACCATTATTGCCAGAGGATGTAGATAACAGGGATATGTCTCAGTCAGGCAGCATTACACACATGGACGTACGGTGTGATGATGATGTTGTACCCGCTGCTGCTTCCTTTGCTGAGTTGTCAGATACAAGTGAAGCGGTTGATGATGACGATGTGTCCGTGGATGTCACGTGGGTGCCCGCTTGAAGAGAAGAAGAACAGGTGGAAAGTTCTGATGGGGAGACAGAGAGGAGGAGGAGACGAGTTGGAAGCAGGGGGAGGTCGTCGCAAGGAGCTAGTGGCACAGTCAGACAGCATGCATCGGCACCCGGGGTCAGACAGACAGCACGCCAATCAACGCATGCTGTTGCCACCACCAGAATGATGTCATTGCAGAGCTCAGCAGCGTGGCATTTTTTTTGTGTGTCTGCCTCTGACAACAGCGATGCCATTTGCAACCTGTGCCAAAAGAAACTGAGTCGTGGGAAGTCCAACACCCACCTAGGTACAACTGCTTTGCGAAGGCACATGATCACACATCAAACGCCTATGGGATCAACACATGAGTACAAGCAGCACACAAACTCAAAGCCACCATCCTCCTCCTGGTCCAGCATCTTCAGCCACGTCAAACACTGCTGTCCTCCCTGCCCCCTCTCAACCATCCGCCACTCCGTCTCTCGCCTTGAGCAGTTCCTGCTCATCTGCCCACAGTCAGGTGTCTGTCAAGGACATGTTTGAGAGTAAGAAGCCAATGTCACAAAGTGACCCCCTTGCCCGGCGTCTGACAGCTGGCTTGTCGGAACTCTTAGCCAGCCAGCTTTTACCATACAAGCTGGTGGAGTCTGAGGCTTTCCAAAAATTTGTAGCTATTGGGACACCGCAGTGGAAGGTACCCGGCCAAAATTTCTTTTCACAAAAGGCAATCCCCAACCTGTACTCGATTGTGTAAAAGGAAGTAATGGCATGTCTGGCACACAGTGTTGGGGCAAGGGTCCATCTGACCACTGATACCTGGTCTGCAAAGCACGGTCAGGGCAGGTATATCACCTACACTGCGCATTGGGTAAACCTGCTGACGGCTGCCAAGCATGGAATGCGTGGCTCAGCAGAGGAGTTGGTGACACCGCCACAACTTGCAGGCAGGCCTGCTGCCACCTCCTCTACTCCTCCTACCTACTCCATCCTCTTCCATAACCTCCTAGGCTGAGTCCTCTTCTGCTGCTGCATCTTGCTCCACATCAACGGCACCCCCCCAGCTCCCCAGGGGCTATTCTACATCCCGGATATGACAGTGTCATGCCGTCTTGGGGTTGACTTGCCTGAAAGCAGAGAGTCACACCGGACCAGCACTCCTGTCCGCCCTGAACGCACAGGTGGATCAGTGGCTGACTCCGCACCAAATGGAGATTGGCAAAGTGGTGTGTGACAATGGAAGCAATTTGTTGGCAGCATTGAATTTGGGCAAGTTGACACATGTGCCGTGCATGGCACATGTGTGTAATCTGATCGTACAACGCTTTGTGCATAATTACACAGGCTTACAGGATGTCCTCAAGTGGGCCAGGAAGGTGTGTGGCCATTTCAGGAGTTCCTACACGGCCATGGTGCTTTTCAGATATCCAGCGGTGAAACACGCCAGTGAGGCGCTTGATTTGCGACAGCCTGACACGTTGGAATTCAACACTCCTAATGTTCGACCGCCTGCTCCAACAAGAAAAAGCCGTCAACGAGTATTTGTATGACCGGGGTGCTAGGACAGCCTCTGCGGAGCTGGGAATTTTTTGGCCACGTTACTGGTTGCTCATGTCTGTAGGCTCATGCGTCCTTTTGAGGAGGTGACAAACCTAGTCAGTTGCACCGAAGGCACCATCAGCGACATCCTCCCATTTGTTTTCTTCCTGGAGCGTGCCCTGTGAAGAGTGCTGGATAAGGCCGTAGATGAGCGTGAAGAGGAAGAGTTGTGGTCACCATCACCACCAGAAACAGCCTTATCAGCATCGCTTGCTGGACCTGCGGCAACGCTGGAAGAGGAGTGTGAGGAAGAGGAGTCAGAGGAGGAATGTGGCTTTGAGGAGGAAGACCAACCACAGCAGGAATCCCAGGGTGCTCGTTGTCACCTATCTGGTACCCGTGGTGTTGTACGTGGCTGGGGGGAAGAACATACCTTCAGTGAGATCACTGAGGACGAGGAACGGGACATGAGTAGCTCAGCATCCAACCTTGTGCAAAAGGGGTCTTTCATGCTGTCGTGCCTGTTGAGGGACCCTCATATAAAAAGGCTGAAGGAGAACGACCTGTACTGGGTGGCCACGCTACTAGACCCCCGGTATAAGCAGAAAGTGCCTGAAATGTTACCGAATTACCGCAAGTCGGAAAGGATGCAGCAGTTCCAAAATAAATTAAAAAGTATGCTTTACACAGCGTATAAGGGTGATGTCACAGCACAACGGGAATCTAACAGGGGAAGAGGTGAAAGTAATCCTCCTCCTACCACGACCACGCCGGCAAGGACAGGACGCTTTACAGACGTGTTGTTGATGGAGGACATGCAGACCTTTTTAAGTCCTACGCATCGCCACAGCCCTTTGGGGTCCACCCTCAGAGAACGACTCGACCGACGGGTAGCAGACTACCTCGCCTTAACTGCAGATATCGACACTCTGAGGATCGATGAACCCCTTGACTACTGGGTGTGCAGGCTTGACCTGTGGCCTGAGCTATCCCAATTTGCGATAGAACTTCTGGCCTGCCCCGCTTCAAGTGTCCTGTCAAAAAGGACCTTCAGTGCAGCAGGAGGTATTGTCACTGAGAAGAGAAGTCGCCAAGGTCAAAAAAGTCTAGATTACCTCACCTTTATTAAGATGAATGAGGCATGGATCCCGAAGGGACTGACAGTGGGCGATACATTCGACTAAAAAAGACCTGATGAGATGAGCTGCCTTGGGCTAAAAATGGTCCACACGCTGCTGTATTTTATCTCAGAATGCCGGATGACTTGCAACCAACTAGGGTTCAAGCCGCAATGTTTTAGGGCACTTTCTGCCTGGGAAACATAAATTCTTCTGGCCGCTGCAACAGTAGCGACTGCAACAATACCTAATTTTTCAGGCATGTGTACATGCCTAATTTTTCTGGCCTCTGGTGCTGCACTGTGGCTTCAAAAACCAAACAAAAAAAAGGCACATACATGTGTCAATTCCCCTTCGTGATCGTTACCTTGTTGTGGTGAAGGGGCTTGCATATCACAATAAAGCGACCACCTCTATGAGTGTGTTGGCAATGGCAATGTTGGCACATCCCAGATGATAAGGTCGTTGCTTCATTGTGAACAGACCAAAAGCGATCAGCTGGATAATTTTGCATAGAAAAAACATTAATTTTCTTTGTGATCATCTAAGGTGATCATTAAAGCCTACTAGACCAACAATGGGCCCACACTGCAGAATCATTGTTTTCTGGGTCACTTAACTGTCACTGAACTACCTCAGCACGACCATAGGCTTTGAAAAAAAAACATTGCCTGCAATCTCCCAAACGTGCGCACGAGCACAGTCATCACTACACCAAGATTGACGCATAGAGGTATAAAATTTATGTCATGAGTGTGTCAACTATATTGACAACTCTTTGCGGTTGTCTAAAATCTATTCCATACACGTCCCCTGATAGGGGACGTAACAGGGATTAAACTGATAGGAATAGTACTACTTAACACACCTTATAATAATAATAATAATAATAATAATACTAGTGGACGTAACAGGGATTAAACTGATAGGAATAATACTACTTAACACACCACTCCTATCTAGTGGCACAGTAGATTGCACGCGCAGTGCCCCAAATTGGAAGTAGGAGGACCGACAAAGCATCTTTTTCCATCCCCTGGTTCCTAAAATCGATTCCATATACACGTCCCCTGATAGGGGACGTAACAGGGATTAAACTGATAGGAATAGTACTACTTAACACACCTTATAATAACGCAGAGAGAGGAGTCTGAAGAAGAGGAGTCAGAGGAGGAAGGTGGCTTTGAGGAGGTGGAAGACGAACCACAGCAGGCGTCCCAGGGGGCCTGTTGTCACCTTTCGGGGACCTTTGGTGTTGTACGTGGCTGGGTGGAGGAAGAGACCTTCAATGACATCAGTGAGGACAAGGAACGGGACATGGCTAGCTTAGTATCCAACCTTGTGCAAATGGGGAGTTTGCGGTTGTGCAAATGGGACTGTTTGCGGTTGTTTGCGGTGCGTTAAACGGGGAGTTTGGTCTGTCACTGTGAAGCGGGTGTAACCCTTACACTACCTGATCGATACAACATCATACCTGATTTTTTAAAGCACGTTATTCCAAACAATTTAGGAATGTTAGGTGATTTATGCCCTTTATGGATTAAAACCAGACTCTGCGTCAATTATGTAATTTTCCATGGGAGTTTTGCCATGGATTCCCCTCCGGCATGCCACAGTCTAGGTGTTAGTCCCCTTGAAACAACTTTTCCATCACTATTGTGGCCAGAAAGAGTCCCTGTGGGTTTTAAAATTCGCCTGCCTATTGAAGTCTATGGTGGTTTGCCCGTTCGCGAACATTTGCGGAAATTCGCGTTCGCCGGAAAATTTTATGTTCGCGACATCTCTAATGATTGCTACTATTTTAGGGTGCGTATGACTTTTTGATCGCTTGGTATTACACTTTTTGTAATGTAAGGTGACAAAAATGTATTTTTGAGACACTTTTTTTTTTTTACAGTGTTCACCTGAGTTAGGTCATGTGATATTTTTATACAGCAGGTTCTAACAGACGCGGCAATACCTAATATATATATTTTATTTATTTAAGTTTTAGACAATAACATCATTTTTGAATAAAAAAAACATGTTTCAGTGTCTCCATATTCTGAGAGCCATATTTTTTATTTATTTTTTATGTGAATGTAGGGAATAATTTTTTGTGTGATGCAATAACTGTTTGGTACTATTTTGGGGTGCGTATGACTTTTTGATTGCTTGGTATTACTTTTTGTTTTACAGTGTTAATCTGAGGGGTTACTTCATGTGATATTTTTATAGAGCGGGGCAATACCTAAAATGTATGAATTATTTTATTTATTTAAGTTTAACACAATAATATAATTTTTGAAACAAAAAAAATATAAAAATCATGTTTTAGTGTCTCCATAGCCTGAGAGCCATAGTTTTTTTGTTTTTTATTTTTTGGGCAATTGTCTTAGGTAGGGTATAATTTTTAAGTTTTTGTTTTACAGTGTTCACCTGAGGGGTTAAGTCATGTGGTATTTTTAGATGCAGCAATACCTAATATGTCTACTTTTTTATTTATTTTTACATTTAAAAGAATAAAAGCATTTAAAAAAAATATATAAAATCATATTTTAATGTCTCCATAGTCTGAGCCATATTATTATAATTTTTGGGTGATTGTCTTAAGTAGGGGCTCATTTTTTTGCGGGATGAGGTGACAGATTGGTACTATTTTGGTGGGCATACGCCTTTTTGATCGCTTGGTGTTGCACTTTTAGTGATGTAAGGTGACAAAAAAATGTTTTTTAAGCACAGTTTTTATTTTATTTTTTCAACGGTTTTCATCTCAGGGGTTAGGTTATGTCATATTTTTATAGAGCCGGTCGATACAGACGTGGCGATACTTAATATATCTCCTTTTCTTTTTTTCCCTATATTTTACAATTTTAATAATTTTATTTTGGGAAAAGGACGCTTTTTTATTTTTAGTTGAAGCTATAAATTTATTACTTTTTATATTTGTCCCACTATTGAGATTTCACCTTTTCAGGGTTTGATCCCTGTTTCAATTCAGTACAATAAATTCTGTATCTTCTGGGCTTCTGGGCTGGATCTTCTGTATCTTCAGGCTGGATCTTCTGGGCTTCCGTAGCTGGCAGGCCCCGATGCCTGTGTAAGGAATCGGGGCTGCCATGGCAACCATCCAGTCCCCGCCACCGCAGCGCGGGGACCCGATGGCTAAGGAGATGGAGAGCAAAGCTGGTGGATGCAGCAGGAATCCGGAGGTCAGTAACAGCTGGATCAGTGCTGCTGATCGCAGCAGCGCACATGGGGGAGAGGAAGGACCACAGGACCAGAATGCTCGGCCTGGGGCGCAAAGTACCGGCCACTTAGGACGAGCATTCTCGTCCTGGGTCGTTAAGGAGTTAAATTAAGCAGTTCAGTGTTTATTCACATATTAAGTAAATGACAAAACAAAAAGTCAGTTTCAGGGAAAACAGTCACCTTGTGATTTTGGTGTTTGTTCATACCATGCAGTAACGAAGAAGTCCTTGAACAAAGCAGCATCCACCTTCTTACACACCAACAAGGTAGCAGCCCTTAATCCAGGTCCAAAATCCCAGGTCCCAACACAGAGACTGACAGAGCTCCACTGTCAGAGAGGAGTAATCCACTCCCAGCTTACACTGCTGGCTGGGTTTTTATAAACCAGACAAGACCCAGCCTGGAACGTGGGGAGTAGTCACCCACCCATCACTTTGACTACTCCCACTTTGGTTACTCCCTGATCAGCTATACAGCTACACTAAAATAGCCAAGTGTCAATTAGTATTAGCTTCTGCTGACACCTGAAAATACTGGCTCTTAATTCACTGAGACCAGGAACCTCAGTGACACATACCTTCCATCAACGACAGACCCTTGCGCCTTCCTACATACCTCCCCCCCTTTGTTCAACCCTGAGGGGGTGAACACTTGCCAGACAGTGTACCCGGGACAGGGCATCCGTGTTTTTCTGTAAGCGGCCTTCCCTGTGTTCCACTGAGAACTTGAAGTTCTGTAATGACAAGGACCATCTGATGACCCGAACATTCCTCTCTTTGGCCTGGCTCATCCACTTGAGAGGGGAGTGGTCGTTCACCAGACTGAACTTTCTTCCCAACAGATAATAGCGGAGAGACTCAAGTGCCCATTTCATGGCCAGGCACTCTCTCTCCACTATACTGTACCTAGTCTCGGCTGGGGTGAGTTTGCAACTCAGGAAAACAACAGGATGTTCCTCCCCATTGATTTCCGGAGAGAGTACAGCTCCAAGACCTACTTTAGAGGCATCGGTCTGTACCACAAACTCCATCTAGAAGTCAGGCGTCACCAAAACCGGTGACCTGCACAGGACCAACTTCAAAAAAGCCTCTTCCACCTGGTCATTCCAACGGCCCATCACAGACTTCCGGCCCTTCAAGAGCCCTGTCAATAGAGCCGCTAAAGTGGCAAAATGGGGAATGAACCTCATATAATAGCCCACCATTCCCAGGAACGACTTTACTTGCCTAGTGGTGACAAGTTGGGGCCAATTCCGAATCTCCTCTATTTTATTCACTTGAGGTTTGATAACTCCACATTCAATGACGTACCCCAGGTACTTGGTCTCCTCTAAACCTATCGCGCATTTCTTTGGGTTAGTGGTCAGTCCAGCCATCCTAAGGGAGTCCACTACAGCCTGCACTTTGGGTAGATGACTTTCCCAGTCGGTACTGTGGATGACGATATAGTCCAGGTAAGCCGACGCGTACTGACTATGTAGACGAGGTACAATGTCCATGAGTCGTTGGAACGTGGTGGGGGCACCATGCATACCAAAGGGTAACACTTTATACTGATACAGCCCCTCAGGGGGGACAAAGGAAGTTTTTTCTTTGGCAGCCTCCGTTGAGGGCACCTGCAACTAGCCCTTCGTGAGGTCCAAAACAGAAAAATATCGGGCTTTTCCTAACCTCTTGATAAGCTCATTTACCCGGGACATGGGATACGCATCGAACTTGGAGATTTTGTTTAGTTTGCGACAATTGTTACAGAACCGGAACGTCCCATCCGGCTTGGGTATTAAGACTATCGGACTGGCCCATTCAATTTTGGACTCCTAAATGATGTCAAGTTGCAGTATTAGCTGCACTTCCTCCGCGATGGTTTGTTGCCCCGGGTACCCGGTATGGTTTTAACAGGACTTTTGCCTGAGGCTCAGTGACAATGTCATGCTGGATTATGGAAGTGCGTTCAGGGAGGTTCGAGAACACATACGTGTTCCGACTAATGAACTCCCTGGCTTCATGAGCCTGTTTAGAGGAGAGGCTGTCAGCAATTTTTTACTGTGGCAACTGCTTCTCTTGCATAAGACCGAGGAGCCTGAACCTTTTCTCCTACAAAACCTGGCCACGGGCTGTCTTCAGTAGAGGACTCCTTATTTTTCCATGGTTTTAGAAAATTCACATGGTACACCTGCTCTGGCTTTCGCCGCCCCGATTGGTGTACCTTGTAATTTACCTCTCCCACTTTCTCGAGTACCTCGTAGGGCCCCTGCAACCTAGCTAGGAACTTACTGTCTACAGTTGGTACCAGAACCAAAACCCGATCACCCGGATTAAAGATCCAGACCCGAGCCTGCGGATTATAAACCCTACTCTGGGCTCACTGCGCTGCCTCCATATGCTCCCTGACCAGAGGAAACACTGTCTCCATCCATCCTTGCATCTGGGTGACGTACTCAATAACACTTTTGTGCGGTGTGGGTTGTTGTTCCCATGCTTCTTTGGCTATGTCCAACATACCGCGAGGGTGTCTGCCATATAGCAGATCGAAGGGCGAGAACCTAGTAGAGGCCTGGGGCACCTCTTGCACTGCAATCATGAGATAGGGCAGAAGAAAGTCCCAGTCCCTCCCATCCTTAGACACCACTCTTTTTAACATGTTTTTAAATGTTTGATTAAATCTTTCTACCAGGCCATCCGTTTGCGGATGATACACGGACATCTGTAGCTGTTTTATGTGGAGCAGCTTACAGAGTTCCCTCATGACCTTGGACATAAAAGGGGTCCCTTGGTCAGTCAGTCAACCTCTTAAGGTAGATGGATGTGGAGAAACCAGCACTCACTCAGGTGCACGCTGCCCGGGAGAGGACGGCAATCCATAGCAATATTATAAGAAAGGATTCCCACCTGAAATTTCAGGTTCTAGAACAGGTGACTAGACCACGGAGGGGGGGTGACATCAAAAGAATTTTGTTACGGAGGGAAGCATTTTTAGATCCACACGTTGGACACATTACACCCTAGAGGCCTCAATAGGGAATATGAGGTCATGCATTTGTAAAGAAACAATTCTGTTACGTGTTTACAATATATGTATCATTTATTTTTCAGACGTCGAATATCTGAACATGCATAAGAAAATTGTTTACAATATGTAAGATAGAATATGTATCCAAGTGTTTTTTGCTTTTTGGTCTGTTCACTTTATATTGATTGCACCTGTCTTTTTGTGGCCACTCCCTTTATGGGATAGACCTCCTGCCCCTGTGGGTGGTGACTATAGTATATATAGCTTGTAAGAATTACTTTTGGATATACCTGTTGATGATGGCACATCGCCAAAACGCGTCCTGGTTATAGGACTATTTTTGTTTATGGAATAAAAGATACCTGATTTGCATCAAGACACGACTGCTGGGAATCCTTTCTTATAACCTCTTAAGGTAGTCCCACTCGGGAAAATATCTCCATTAACTCCTTAGCTATGAGTTTGGATGATGCACGTCGCAGTGGAACCGCCTCTGGGTACCGAGTGGCATAGTCGAGGACGACCAAAATGTGTTTGTAACGGTCATGTACACACACACACAAGGGGGAGGATAGTGACCACTTCGCTCCACCCTCACCCCTGGCCCTGCCTACTTGCCTTACGAGTCCTGATGACAGGGGACAACTGGACGGCAGTCCCTAACTTAGGATACGTGCGGGAAGGACAGATAAGACAAATAACAGAAAGTGAACAGACCGGGTCAAAACCAAGAGAACAGCTCAGTACAGAGGGATAAGGCCTTGCGTTCTGGCTTAGAAAGATTATAAATTCGCCCCTTAGGAAACTTGGCCCCCTCTACAAGCTCTATAGTACAATCATAAGGTCTATGGGGGGGTAGAACCTCCGGGGTTGGTGATGAGAATACATCAGAATATTCCCTAACAACAGTGGGTAAAGTATAAAACTTTACTTAGACCCCAGCCTGTACCACGGACAAGCACGAGTAACACTTAGGCCCCAATCTCACCAACTCCCCCTTGGACCAATCTATAGTGGGGTTATGTAGTCGGAGCCAAGGCAACCCTAGTACCACCTCAACCGGTAGGTTCTCCCCAGACTAAAAGGGAACATCTCTCTGAGTGGCACACACCCACGGTTAAAGAAGTCTCTGAGGTACATGAGCTCACCGTACCACCAATAAGAGGAGTAGCAATTGGAATACCCAATCTTACAGCGTACTCAGAGTCAATAAAGCTGGCCGCTGAGCCAGAATCAATAAAGGCCTTACCCGCCCATTTATCTACTCCCAGAGAAATCGTAATGGGTACCAAAAGCTTACATTTAGAAAAATCAGGGTGTACCTGGTCTTTAGGTTGCCTTGCCTTAGGAGACTTGACAGAGAGGACCTTCTTAGGACACTGGTTGATCCAATGGTCAGGATCTCCACAGTAAAAGCATTCTCCACGTCAAGATTCCCTCAGGTCATGCCAACCTGCATGGGTTCCTCGGTGGAGACCTCAGCGTTGTCTCTGGGATAGGCCTCTGGCTGGACCACCATCTGGGAAGAGAACTGTCGTTCCTGTCGTCTCTCTCTAACCCGTCGATCAAGTCGGACAACAAGGTTCATCATCTCCTCTAAGGTCTCTGGAACTTGATAACTGACCAGAAGATCCATAAAATTATCAGACAGACCTGACCTGAACTGACTCTTCAGGGCTAGTTCGTTCCATCCTGAGGGGACACACCACCTTCTGAATTGGGTGCAATAATCCTCCGCAGGTAGATTGCCCTGAACCAGTACCTTTAGAGCTGTCTCGGCTACCAGAGCCCTGTCTGGTTCATCATAGAGGGTACCCAGGGACTGAAAGAACCCCTCCACAGAAGTTAAACAACTGGTGCCAGCAGGTAAAGAGAACGCCCAGTCCTGGGGATCACCCTGTAGTCGGGAAATGATAATGCCCAGACGTTGACTCTCGGGGCCAGAGGACACGGGGCGCAAACGGAAGTAAAGTCTGCAACTCTCCTTAAAAGAGAGAAACTTCTTCCTGTCTCCAGAAAAGGGTTCTGGGAGCTTAATCTGGGGCTCAAAATGAGGACTGGAGGCCTGAGGAGTGGAAGAACCTTGCCCTAACTCAAAAGAACAGAGTTTTTCCCCTAGCTCCTGCACCATCTGCGTCAGATTAGAGACATGGTCAGTCAGGGTCACCAGAGGATTCATTATACAGTGGTTATTGGGCCTGTTAATCTGTAACGGTCACGTACACACACACACACACACACAGGGGGGAGCATAGTGACCACTTCGCTCCACCCTCACCCCTGGCCCTGCCTACCTGCCTCACGAGTCCTGATGACAGGGGACAACTGGACAGCAGTCCCTAACTTAGGATACGTGCGGGAAGGACAGACAAGCCAAATAATGGATAGTGAACGGACCGGGTCAAAACCAAGAGGATAACGCAGTACAGAGGGATAAGCAAAGAATGGTCAGGAGAAGCCGGGGTCATAAATACCAGAAGAGTCGAGAAGTACCAAAGGAGTCCGCAAAGAATAGTCCGGTGGAAGCCGAGGTCAAAATACCAGGAGGGATGTGCAGTACAGGAGGAGCAGGGAAAGGATCGTCAGGGAACAGGATCAGGTAAGTATACAGGTATCCAACAAACGCCAGGAATCTAAATTAGGGCTCTTTCACACCTGCGTTCTTTTCTTCCGGCATAGAGTTCCGTCGTTGGGGCTCTATTCCGGAAGAATCCTGATCAGTTTTATCCTAATGCATTCTGAATGGAGAGAAATCCGTTCAGGATGCATCAGGATGTCTTCAGTTCCGGAACGGAACGTTTTTTGGCCGGAGAAAATACCGCAGCATGCTGCGCTTTTTGCTCCGGCCAAAAATCCTGAAGACTTGCCGCAAGGCCGGATCCGGAATTAATGCCCATTGAAAGGCATTGATCCGGATCCGGCCTTAAGCTAAACGTCGTTTCGGCGCATTGCCGGACCCGACATTTAGCTTTTTCAGAGTGGTTACCATGGCTGCCGGGACGCTAAAGTCCTGGCAGCCATGGTAAAGTGTAGTGGGGAGCGGGGGAGCAGCATACTTACCGTCCGTGCGGCTCCCCGAGCGCTCCAGAGTGACGTCAGGGCGCCCCAAGCACATGGATCACGTCATCCATGCGCATGGGGCGCTCTGACGTCATTCTGGAGCGCCCCGGGAGCCGCACGGACTGTAAGTATACCGCTCCCCCGCTCCCCGCTCCTACTATGGCAACCAGGACTTTAATAGCGTCCTGGCTGCCATAGTAACACTGAAAGCATTTTGAAGACGGCTCCGTCTTCAAATGCTTTCAGTACACTTGCGTTTTTCCGGATCCGGCGGGCACCTCCGGCAACGGAAGTGCACGCCGGATCCCAACAATGCAAGTGTGAAAGAGGCCTTAACAGGCAACCAGTGGACAGCAGGCTGCCTGTATTTATAGTGGGGAGTGAGGGTCATGTGACGTGGCCAGCTCGGCACTCAAGGCTGACCTAGGAGAAGGGAGCCTCCCAGCTAGCAAAGCCGCCCTGGGAACGAGGTCAAGCACAGATCCTCGCTCCCGAAGCTAAGCAGCAGGTCTGCGGCTGATGGCAGACCGAGTGCGCCTTCGTCACCCCATTACAGTGTTGGTGCCCTCAAGCAGACTTCGGTACTGGGCCTATCCAGATCGAGAGCGATTCGATTGAACAGGACCTCGATAATCGGGAGAGGCACAAGGGGGCTCCGAAAAATGTGGCTGGGGGCTATTTATCTGGCAGGATGGGCAAGACTTACAAAACTCTTCTACCTCTCTGAACACACTGGTCCAGTGAAACCGCTGTAGTATCTGGTCCTGCATTTCCTGCCACCCCAAGTGACCCCCAAGATGTTGGTGGGCAAGCTCCAACACGGGCTCACCCCGTAGTTGGTTTACCCGATATAGCATTTCCTGGTGAACGACAAAATGGGGAAACATCAACTCGGCTCCAGGTTTTTGTGGTTCACCATCAATTATTACCACATTCTCCCAGGCCCGGGATAAGGTTGGGTCCCGGTGTTGTGCGGTTCTGAAATTTTCACCAGATACATTGAGGTCTGCCAATTCAGGACCCGGCGGTAAGTCCTCAACGTCTCCTACCAACACACTCAGCGGGGTTTTCTCCCGCTCTTCCACAGAAGTGGCGTTCACCCCTACCGCTGGCCCTTCAGCCTTGGGTTCCCAGGGTTCTGGCCTCCCGCCCGAGCCAGGCCCATCAACAACTCCTACAGCCGGCCATAGGGCCGGGAAGCCCGGAAAGTCTCTCCCTATTATTAGTTCCTAAAGTAAAGCGGTGGCAACAGCCACCTCATGGGTCCATTTGCCACCTCCTGTGGATAGAGGCACCAGCACGGTGGGATAGTCCTTTAAATCTCCATGTATGCACACAACCCAGATTTTTTGACCAGTATACTCGTCGGGCCGCACCAGGGTAGCTCTTACCAGGGACACCAGACTCCCCGAGTCCAACAAAGCCACTGCCAGAGTGTCTCCCACTTCTACCTGGCACAGGTGGTTATTGTCTATAGTCTCTGGGATACCTGATGCACACAGCTTCCTGGCGTACAATGAGTAGCGGTATACATAGTTAGTCTCCATAGGTTCGCCCTGATCGGGACAGTCGGCCCTTACGTGGCCAGGCTCCTGACACCGCCAGCAAACTATCGGAGCTGGGTCTACGGGGGGTACACCCCAGGCGGGCTTGGTTGGCACCAGTCTCTGGGTCTGGGATGGAGATAGCTGGGGTTTGGCTGCCCCCCTTCCAAATGAACCCCCTTTCAAATTCCTGGTAACCTGATAGCGTTCCACTAGGTCCACCATCTCAAGGGAATTACCAGGAGACATCTGGCCAATCCAGTGCTGGAGGGGGTACGGCAAAGCCTTCCAGAACACATCAGCCAACAGACGGTCCAACATAGCAGTGGGACTCAGCACGTCAGGTTGCAGCCATTTTTGCAACAGGTGTAATAGGGTATAATACTGGGGCCTCGTGGGCTCAGCTGGGTTAAACTCCCACTGATGCACCCGCTGGGCCCGGACTAAAATATTCACCCCCAATCTCGCCAGGATCTCACCTGTTACTGTCGGGTAATCAGCCGCTTGATCATCTGGTAAGTCAAAATACACCTGCTGGAGTCCAGACGCCAGGAACGGAGCGACAACCTCAGTCCATTGCTCCCAAGGTAGCTTCTCTCTCACGGCCACCTTCTCAAAGATAGCCAGATAGGTCTCGATGTCGTCTGCGGGGGTCATCTTGGGGATCACCGCACGGACCACTTTCCAGGCATCGTGGCCGGTCTGGGATGCTCCTGCTGCTTGTAAAGCCATCACATTTTGTAAGAGCAGCTGGTTTGTTTCCCGCTGTTGCTTATTGGCCTCCCGCTGTTGCAGGTTAGCCTCCACAAGGGCCTTCAGGGCAGCCTCCATTTTGTCGAGGGACACTGGTTGTAATCTTGCTGGTTTGATGTAAGACATACAACCGTGCCCGGAAAAACAAAAATATTTTGGCCTTCACGCCAGCCTCACTGCGTTTGCCGCATCCTCCACCAATTGTAGGGATTCACTCTGGTAGGCAGGTTATCAGACGCAGTATAGAGGCAACAACACAGTCTTTAAATTAAACAGTTCAGTGTTTATTCACACATTAAGTAAATGACAAAAAGTCTGTTTCAGGGAAAACAGTCACCTTGTGATTCTGGCGTTTGTTCATACCATGCAGTAAAGAAGAAGTCCTTGGACAAAGCAGAATCTACCTGTTTTGACACCAACAAGGTAGCAGGCCTTAATCCAGGCCCAAACTCCCAGGTCCCAACACAAAGACTGACAGAGCTCCACTGTCAGAGAGGAGTAATCCACTCCCAGCTGACACTGCTGGCTGGGTTTTTATAGGCCAGTCAAGACCCATCCTGGAAGGTGGGGAGTAGTCACCCACCTATCACTTTGGCTACTCCCAGTAAGAGCCATCCCGGATCAGCTATACAGCCATACTAAAATAGCCAAGTGTCAATCAGCATTAGCTGCCGCTGACACCTGAAAATACCAGCAGGAAACTCTGTGACATATACCTTCAGTCAACGACGAACCCTTGCGCCTTCCTACATCATACATAATATTCTAGTTTTCAGAGATACTAACTTTTGGGTTTTGAAATAGATCACTCTGTATGTACTTAATCTATAGAATATACGAGTTTCACTTTTTGAACTGAATTACTGATATAAATTAACTTTTCAATTATATTCTAATTTATTGAGAGGCACCTGTATTCTTATCTTAGCCAGATTTCACATGGTCCTTGTTTGGTCAGTGATTTACATCAGTGATTGTGAGCCAAAACCAGTAGTGGAGGCTACATAGAGATATGGTGCAAATGGAAAGATTGGCAAAATGAAAAGATTTGCTCCCAATCACTGGTGGAAATCACTGATCAAACACTGACTGTGTGAAAGGCTGAAGCCATGTCTTCCCCTTCTCTCCCCACTCTGATATTAGTGCACGTGAGCCTCAACGTTTAGGAGGAGGGGGCTGGGTTTAGTCTAGATAATTGTTTGTCTACACAGAAAAAAACATGTCAATATAGAACCATATACAAAAGGGTGATTCAAAAAAGAGGGGTTAAAATAACCTTCTTGAAACCTGCATGCACATCCAGGTTATCAAAGAGATGTAAAGAATCAGGCGCCAGTGGGGTGGCTCACATAAAAAGATAAAGGTACCATTAATAGGTGGGTGGAGGGGAGGGTGTGTGGTAAAGAGTGGAGGGTATGGGAGGGGGGGATGGGATTAAATTGGAATGTATCCAGGTAGGCTGCTCAGTGGTAACTTGTGTAGAGAACACGTTTTGGACAATCATAAAACATTCATAGCAAAAAACACTGGTGAGCGCCAATCCTAGACACAGAGACGGGGGTAATGGGGAAATTAAACCAAAGTGAACAAATGGCAGTGTATCAAATTGTGATATACCAATTTGTTATAAATCACAGAAAATGTATTGTCAATTAAAATGGAAAATATAGAAGAACAATACATCTCTACTCACTTCACTGGGGGGGGAACCACTAAGATAAGCTCAAGACACCTGTGGTAAAGATACAGTGGGATGCGAAAGTTTGGGCAGCCTTGTTAATTGTCATGATTTTCCTGTATAAATCGTTGGTTGTTACGATAAAAAATGTCAGTTAAATATATCATATAGGAGACACACACAGTGATATTTGAGAAGTGAAATGAAGTTTATTGGATTTACAGAAAGTGTGCTATAATTGTTTAAACAAAATTAGGCAGGTGCATAAATTTGGGCACCACAAAAAATAAATGTAATCAATATTTAGTAGATCCTCCTTTTGCAGAAATGACAGCCTCTAAACGCTTCCTGTAGGTTCCAATGAGAGTCTGGATTCTGGTTGAAGGTATTTTGGACCATTCCTCTTTACAAAACATCTTTTTTTTTTTTTTTATCAAATCTTTTTATTTAAGATCAATTTTTTCTTTTTACATGTGAACAAAAGTAATAACACACATAAACCCACCCCGAACCCTTCCCCAGCCCCAAAGTCCAGGTGCAGTCTATCCCTGAAAAAGAAAAAAGTCCACAGCATATTGCAGATTACAATCCAGTGCACATTCACGCCACAAGCACATCAGCTCCTACTTATTGCTTTATAAGGTACCTTATGTTATATTATACTCATTTTCCTTTATTACTGCCTATGACTTCCACTTCTCTTTCCATTCTCAATCATTTGCATTAAACAATAAGATGAAAGTGTTCAATCCATGTATACCATATTTTGTTAAATTTTTAGTTATTTCCCCTCTTTTGATAAACATAACTCTCGAGTTGCACCAAGGTGTGTGTCGTTGTTATTAATTCACTTAACTCCGGTGGGTCTTGAGCTATCCATCGGGACGCTATCCTCTTCCTAGCCTGATATAGAATGCGCTGAATTGCCAGCTTGGCCTCTCTGGATCCTGACACTTCCCCAACATATCCCAAAATACATGAAATAGGAGAACATTCAATCGAAATCTTATAAACCTTAACAATGAGATCTACCACCTCCCTTCAATATCTGCGTAGACGCGGACAGTTCCACATTAAGTGTATTAAGTCAGCCGACGAAGCACCGCATCTTGGGCATGTATCATCAGTATGAAATCCTATTCTATATAACATTTTCGGAGTCCTATATACCCTGTGAAGCAGCAGCAATTGCGAAACTGTATGAGCCTCACTTACCGCTATATCAGGAAAATCAGCTAGCACCTTTTCCCATTGATCTTCCTTCAATCCTGGTACATCTTTTTCCCATTTTTCGAACAATTGTAACGGATTCTTTTTATGCATGACCTCCATCAGGCTAAGGTAATGCAGCGATATCACTCCCCCCGAGCCGCCACTAGTGGCCGTGAGATCTATAATCAGGTGCTTCTGGGCAGGTATCAATTTCTCCTGTCGCTCCTGCACCTGTATGGCATGTCTCACTTGTAAGTATACATAAAAGAGAGATTTGGGCAGATTGAACTCCTGTTGTAATGTAGAGAAGTCCTTGAGGAACGTGTCTCAAAATAGTTGCCATAACCTGTCCAAACCAAACTTCCTCCATGTCTTAACACTTGAAACCTTATTAAGTTCAGCATACATGATATTCGGCCAAATTGGAGTAAACTTCGTATATCCTTCAATTCCTGCCATTTTCCTGGTCTTCCACCATACCCTATGTATTAAATCTAATACCCCATATTTCTTCCCTATCTCTTTAAAAGCACCATCTTCTAGTGCTGATAGGAGGCACCTCCTGTTAAGCAAGTGTTTTACTATTGTACCTACCTTATTCACCTTCTCTACCTCACCCCAGCCCCTCATGTGCTGCATTTGGGCCGCCAGAAAGTAAGCCAAGGGGTCAGGGACACTCAGTCCTCCCTGGGTCTTAGACCTACACAGGGTACTCAATTTAATCCGAGGAATCCCCTTCTTCCAGATTAAGTCTCTAAAGATAGCATTGATAGTATAAAACATACTTAATGGAATCCACATGGGGGCGTTGTGCAGCACATAAAGGAGCTGAGGCATAAGAATCATTTTAAGCAGGTTTGTTCTGCCAACCATAGATAAAGGCAATTTCGACCATGTCTGTACTTTCTTCCTGAACTTATCCAATAACGGTATTACGTTCAGATCTATAAAATCCCTATTATTCCTGGAGACCTGTATCCCCAAATATTTAAAACTCGACACTATTTGCAGCCCCCCTGCCGAAACAGAATCTACCGCAATGCCATCAGCAAACGGCATTAGTACCGACTTTGACCAGTTGATTCTTAGGCCCGACATGTGTCCAAATCTATAAATAATTTCCATAGCAGCCGGTAGGGACGTTTCCCATTCATCTAAGAACATGAGCAAATCATCTGCGTATAATGCTACTTTTTTAGTTACCGACCCGTATGCAAGTCCTTTGACCTCCGTTGATAAGCGTAAAGCCTCCGCCAAGGGCTCAATTGCCATCGCAAACAATAGCAGTGACAACGGACACCCCTGTCGGGTACCCCTCTTCAAATTGAATGGGTCAGAAAGGCCTCTATTTACCTGTATTCTAGCCGTAGGACCTGCGTACAGCATCTTAATCCAATCAATAAATACCGATCCCACCCCCATCTTTTCCAATACCAGGAACAAGTACTGCCATTCCACGCTGTCGAATGCTTTGGCCGCGTCAAGAGACGCGACCGCCGCATTCAAGGCGTGGACCTGGCCCACCTGAATATTCAGAAAGAGTCTCCTGATGTTTATCGGGGTCGACATGTTTGGCATAAAACCTGCCTGGTCCTTGTTTATGAGTGAGGCAATAACCGAGTTAAGACGGTTAGCCAATATTTTGGCCAACAAATTAATATCCGCTTGCAACAATGAAATGGGCCTATATGACTCTGCCTCTACCGGATCTTTACCTGCCTTTGGTATAACAACTATAATCGCCTCGTTCATTGTATCAGGCAATTTACCTATCAGTTGGGCCTCATTGAGTACTTCCAATAACTGAGGCAGTAAAATTGGGGCAAATTGTTTATAAATCTCAGCGGGTAGGCCATCACTCCCTGGAGCTTTATTGTTAGCCATGTCTCCCAGCGCCACTTCTAATTCTCTCAGAGTGAAAGGGCTATCTAAGAGTGTCCTTTGGTCCTGATCTAGAGTGGGCAAACATAAGGGATGGAGGAAATTTCGAATGTCGGCTTCCGTAGCTACAGTTTTAGAAGTGTATAAATTCTTATAGAACCCTAGCAATATCTGGGATATTTTTTCAGTGGTAACCTGCACCATACCGTCCGTGTCACGCAGCGCCGCCACGTAATTAGATCTCTGTTGGGCCCTAGTGATCAGAGCCAACAGCCTGCCAGCCTTCTCCCCCTCTTCATAATACGTTTGTTTCAAGAAAAACCGCCTATTACGGGCATTCCGGAGCAGGCGTTCATCTAACTGCTGCTGCGCCTCTTTCCACTGAGTTTCAAGCTCTGACCTAGGATCTGCTATATACTTGTTATCGGCTGTCTCTACCGCTAGGAGTAACTGTTTGGTTAAAGCACTATTCTCTTTTTTCCGCCCATTGATTTTAGCAGCCAGTATCCCTCGCAGGTAGGCCTTCATCGTATCCCATACTACTATCCTACTGGCAGAGGGGAGATTTCGTTCAAAAAACTCAGTTAAATCATCCTTTACATCTGACAGATCAGCTAGGATATTCAGCCAGAAGGGATTGAACTTCCATTGAGTAGTTCTGCGCGACACGGGCGGCACCATCTGGAAGGTCGCCATAATCGGTGAATGATCAGAAATTTGTCTTGGTAAGTATCTAATGTCATGTAGTAAATAGCCCATTTCTTCATTGCCCAGAATGAAATCGATTCTGGACAAGGAACCAAATGTGCTGGAGCGACAGGAGAACCGTCCAGTGTCAGGGTACCTTAACCAGAATGGCTGCCTCCTGTAGTAATCGGCCGAAGGGAGTGAGATCGCTGCTGACATCCCGTGGAGGAGCCCAGAATTTAGCCATTGACAAGCTAGTTATGTTGTTAAAATCTCCCATCATTAAAGTAGGCACATTAGGTCTTTCCGCTATCAAAGCAATTAACTGCTTCATCACCTGTGGGGAATATGGTGGAGGGATATAGACACCAATAATTACACATTCAACTGAGTATAAGGAGCCATGTAGGTACACATATCTGCCCTCTCTATCAATTTTCTGGGAGAAACAGGAGAACGCAATAGACCTGTGTATCAAGATGCTAACCCCCCTTGCGTAAGCAGAATAGGTGGCATGGAAGCAGTGACCAGCCCATCTCGGTGTAAGAATGCCAGTTTGGTCTGGCAGTAAATGAGTCTCCTGGAGACAGCAGATCAAGGGCTGATACTTCCCCACACCATCCAACACTGCCCTTCTTTTGTTTGCTTCCTTAATCCCCCTAACGTTCCAGCTGAAAAAGGTGACCTTACCAGCCATCAGAACAAAACAACCATCTTTAGGTGAGTCGGGTCCTGGTCTGACCTAACTCAGCAACATGTTTATGCTGCAGTCCCACTGTGGATAATAGTATATTCCTGCACAACCTGGTTTCTAACTTAACCCAAACCCCAAACATAAGGACAAAGACAGACAAAACAAACAACAAAAAACGAGACAGGAGAGAAAGGAAAGATCCCTGTCACTCCTACCTTGAGGTAGTCTAAGACAAGGTCACCGGTGTGTCTGACAGGTCCCTGCTCTTGCTCCCAAAGGGACTGCAGGTTTAAAAGAAAGTCAACCGTGTCAGAACCACCAGCTCCTCATTACATGTTAGACCTTTAGTGGGAAGGCGTGACGTACTCTGATTCTTAAAGCTATACAGTGCTCCTCAGAATTCACAATACACTTGCATTCCCGCTCTCCACATCCTCTCTTCAATAATCCACCTATTGTCATATGAACCCGTTAAGTAAGTAAAGTACACAGTTTTCATCAGTATGAGGCATATTGAAACAATAAACTGTAAATAATGCAACCACTATCCCTACGTATATGACTGTCTAATCACACAGACACATTATCACGCACTCGCATATATTCAGTCATGCAAACCGAACCGCTGTAACCGTCCTTCAGTCGTCATCCACCTGTGGATCAGCATTTCTCAAACGGTTTTCGTGGCTGTCCACCCATCGGAGGGCCTCTTTAGGGTCTTCAAAGAAATTGGTTCTGCCCAAAGCAACTATCCGCAGCCGCGCTGGAAACAGCATGGAGTAGGGGACGTTCAGGCTGCGCAACCGCCTCTTTATATCCATGAATCGCGATCTCCGCTTCTGGACCTCCATAGAGTAGTCTGGAAACAGCGACACCCTTTGACCACCAATGGTTAAATCAGGTTGTTCACGGGCCTTACGCAGGAGAATGTCTCTATCTTTATAGTGCAGGATTTTCATGAGAACCGGTCTTGGTGGGGCACCCGGTGGTAACGGTCTGGTAGGAACCCTGTGGGACCTTTCCACAGCGAAAAGAGGTGTCAGAGTCTCTCTTCCAAAGGTTTCTCTCGCCCATGTTTCAAAATAATCTGACGGGTTAGAGCCCTCAACCTTCTCCGGCACCCCCACTATGCGCACGTTATTTCTCCGTGAACGATTCTCGAGGTCGTCCTGTTTGGCCATTAGAAGAGCTATTTTCTGTGTATGATCAGCAGAGGCTCTTTTGAGGGAGGGTACAACATCCTCCATTTCCTCCATTCGCCCCTCCAGGGCAGTTGTGCGGTCTGCCAGGCGCTTCAGATCATGGCGCACTATAGACACATCTTCCTTTATGGAGCCCACCTGCATTCTCAGTGCCGTTAGTGATTTCCCACACTGGGTGATGGCTTTCAGCACATCCTTGAGGGTAGGTTCTTCTATATCAGGCTCCATAGCGTCAGTGTCATCCGATTCTGTACAGCCTCGCAGCACCTCATATCTGTTAGATCTGCTGGCGGAAATATCATGTACGTTATTCTCCTCACCCTCACGATTATGGTCGGGTTGAGACGAAGACCTGTCTCGCTTCCCGCTTGATTCAGGTAAGTCCACAAGTTCTGGTGAGTGCGCGAACCTCCCCAGCTTAGCTTCCCGCTGGATGTCTTTCGCGCGATCGCTGCGCCGCGGCGTGTCAGGCCCGGCGCCATCTTGCAGCTCCCTGTTCGAACCTTTTGGAGTCTTTCTTTGGGCCCATTTTAGCCCACAAATCGGCACGGAAAGCTTCAGCTTTGGGTGAACAAGTGTCAGCAGCACCAGGGCTTCAACTGTGGTGAGTTAAAGTCAGTTTTCGGGGGTTCTAATCAGGATAAAAAGTTGAGATGATGCAGGAGCTCTGCTCAGCACGTCTGCTCACATCCTCTGCTAGCCACGCCCCCTTACAAAACATCTTTAGTTCATTCAGGTTTGATGGCTTCCGAGCATGGACAGCTCTCTTTAAGTCACACCACAGATTTTCAATTATATTCAGGTCTGGGGACTGAGATGGCCATTCCAGAATGTTGTACTTGTTCCTCTGCATAAATGCCTTAGTGGATTTTGAGCAGTGTTTAGGGTCGTTGCCTTGTTGAAAGATCCAGCCCCGGCGCAGCTTCAGCTTTGTCACTGATTCCTGGACATTGGTCTCCAGAATCAGCTGATACTGAGTGGAATCCATGCGTCCCTCAACTTTGACAAGATTCCCAGTCCCTGCACTGGCCACACAGCCCCACAGCATGATGGAACCACCACCATATTTTACTGTAGGTAGCAGGTGTTTTTCTTGGAATGCTGTGTTCTTTTTCCTCCATGCATAACGCCCCTTGTTATGGCCAAGTAACAAAATTTTTGTTTCATCAGTCCACAGCACCTTATTCCAAAATTAAGCTGGCTTGTCCAAATGTGCTTTAGCCCACCTCAAGCGGCACTTTTTGTGCTGTGGGCGGAGAAAAGGCTTCCTCTGCATCACTCTCGCATACAGCATCTCCTTGTGTAAAGTACGCCGAATGGTTGAACGATGCACAGTGACTCCATCTGCAGCAAGATGATGTTGTAGGTCTTTGGTGCTGGTCTGTGGGTTGACTTTGACTGTTCTCACCATTCGTCGCTTCTGTCTATCCGAGATTTTTCTTGGTCTGCCACTTCGAGCCTTAACTTGAACTGAGTCTGTGGTCTTCCATTTCCTCAATATGTTCCTAACTGTGGAAACAGACAGCTGAAATCTCTGAGACAGCTTTCTGTATCTTTCCCCTAAACCATGATGGTGAACAATCTTTGTCTTCAGGTCATTTGAGAGTTGTTTTGAGACCCCCATGTTGCTACTCTTCAGAGAAAATTAAAAGAGGAGGGAAACTTACAATTGACCCCTTAAATACTCTCTCATAATTGGATTCACCTGTGTATGTAGGTCAGGGGTCACTGAGCTTACCAAGCCAATTTGAGTTCCAATAATTAGTTCTAAAGGTTTTGGAATCAATAAAATGAGAACAGTGCCCAAATTTATGCACCTGCCTAATTTTGTTTAAACAATTATAGCATACTTTCTGTAAATCCAATAAACTTAATTTCACTTCTCAAATATCACTGTGTGTGTCTCCTAAATGATATATTTAACTGAAATTTTTTATCGTAACAACCAACGATTTATACAGGAAAATCATGACGATTAACAAGGTTGCCCAAACTTTCGCATCCCACTGTATTCCCCCCCGGCCGGGATGGCTTGTAGAATTGTAGAAGTAGAGGTCAGCCTCACGGTCGTACAAAAGATGTGGAACACAGCACTCGGATAAAACGGCTTCTTCTCACTTCCTTTATTTCAGATATAAGCGGCTCAACGCGTTTCGGGGGTGCAAACAAAGTATCCCCCTTCAGGAGTAACATAATCACTTTAGGTATAAGTGATTATTTTACTCCTGAAGAAGGGGGATACTTTGTTTGCACCCCCAAAACGCGTTGAGCAGCTTATATCTGAAATAAAGGAAGTGAGAAGAAGCCATTTTATCCGAGTGCTGTGTTCCACATCTTTTGCACTACCGTGAGGCTGACCTCTACTTCTACAATACTACAGGCGATCCCGGCCTGTAGGGGGGGGGGGGGGACTTTACCACAGGTGTCTTGAGCTTATCCTAGTGGTCCCCCCCACCGACTATTGTTCTTCTATATTTTCCATTTCAATTCACATTTTAATTCACAATACAATATCTGTGATTTATAACAAATTGGTATATCACAATTTGATACACTGCCATCTGTTCACTTAGTCTATGGTTTAATTATTCTAATTTCCCCATTACCCCCAGATCTGTGTCTAGGATTGGCGCTCACTTGTGTTTTTTGCTACGAATGTTTTATGAATATAGAACCAGCCATAGTACAGCTGAATACCTAGTCTGCTTAGTTAGGCAGTGATGATTCCTCCCTTCAGTGTATAATTGTGCAGGTTTGCATTTCAGCAGCTTTGGGAAGCTGTGTAGCAAGTGGAGGTATGCTGGATAATCAAACTAGATATACAGTAAATGCTCACGATTGTTCTGCTATTATATTTATGGATATAGTGTATACAGAATGTATGTACCAAGTGTGGCCTCCATTACATCTCTGCAGAGGTTGTTACCTAGCTTTCCTACACTGCTAAATTGCAAATGTGCCTAGTTATGTAGTGATAAATCCCTTCATATAGCTAGACCATATTGCCATTCAGGGTCCTCGAAGAGACATCTGAATGGAGAGATACCTGTGCATACCTCTCTTTTTTCAACTATTGGGGGTCAGCCATATGCCATGTTGGGAGCTGGCCAACAAGATTACCCATTCATTACAGATTAGAGTGATTGTTTCTTTACTATGTATGTAATCTATTCTATCACTATATAGTTAAAGTGTAACCGTCATGTTTTCATCAAAAAATATATTTTAGCATATGTTACTGCTGCAACAGCATTATGCATAAAGTAATCTTTAGTTTCTTCAAATACGACTGTTTTCCTTGAGTTTTTCCCTTAGTTATGGCTGTTTATATATTTACAATATGAGGACCTTCTCAAGATGGCTTCTCTGCCAATTCTCTGAGGCCAAAACTGCTTTCTCTCACTTCCCATACACACTTGCTGCAGCTCCCTGCCAGCCAATCAGATTTAATTACTAAGAGACACGCCTCCTCACTCTGAAGCTAAATGCAGGCATGCAGTGTGAAGGACCGTCCCTCTGTCTATCTATCTGTCTTCTTAGCCGGAAACAGACAAGCTATAGCAACTGTCTTTTAAGGGAGCAGTGGAAAGGGACAGGAGACATTCATGAAATCTGTTATTATAAGGTAATTACAGATCTTTTGACAATCATTGATAGAATAACTCAGGTATACATGCCTAGCTCTAATAAACTAGCAAATAGAAAAAAAATATGACAGTTACACTTTAACGTTTTAATCACTTAACGTTTGTCTGAGCCTATTTTATTCTCGTATCTTAGAATCCATTATAAAAAAAAACACCATAAGATACATTCCCACAATGTATCAGGGTGTTGTGTGTAATTTAGACAACAAATATGCCCCAACACCATCCAAAAGAAGTTATTATCCAGCTTTCCCAGCCTGCACAATGGCAGAACAGCCGACATTTGAATTGGTAAATCCATTCTATTGTAAAATACCTATCTAGATTTGCTATCTAGTTGCCTGGCAGCTGAGTAAGTGTCACGGCTGAGGATGGGGGAAATCCTCAGCCGTGCGATGCCAGATGATGTTATGGCTGCTTGGCCAGGACAACAGGATTAGGGAGCAGGTCACCTCCTACAGCATCCCTAACCTGACCCTAACTCCTATCTGCATGGGCCGACCTTAAAGGTAGGAGGACCCATGCGCAGGAACCTAGGAGCCCTGACTTACCCTCCGTCCGGTCCCTGGGCTAAGGAGCAGGGTAAGACAACCCACTCCTCCTAGGCACGGAGGAGCAGGAGTCTCAATGGCCAAGCTGCTGGAAAAGGGGGAACATAAACAGCTCTATAGATATGGCAGGTGAACAAGGAGTTCCACCTACCTGCCACAGCTTTGCTGACTGGATCCCTGTGCTGGCAGGGTGCAGATCACAACGCATCCCCACACAGGGACCCAGATCCATAGCTGCACAAAATCACAAGGAAACATCAAATAGACATCACACATAACTAGACATAAACTTAAATGTGACATTATGGTTATGACCACAGGGGTGGCTCTCACTGGCAGGTAGAAAACACAGGAGGCTGCTACAGCTAAGCATGGCTGAAGCAACCTGCAGCCATGGGAAAACAGTGAGGCTATATAGGCCAAGAAGCCACACCCCACAGTCGGACACACCCAGTGAAACACAAACACACTGGGAAGGGAGTTAACCCTTCCAGCACCAAAGAAGGGAAACACACACTTAAAAGGAGAAGTGTCCAAACAACACACACACTGTGGCTGTTGCCGCAGGCAACGACATGGGTGGCAACCGTGTCCTGGGAGTCAGCCCAGAGGCTGGGACACTGCCACCACATGTACACATCACCAAACGTTGCCACGGGCAACCACAGTGCAGGAAAGATGTCAGTGCACAGCACACATAACTCAGAGTGTACACAGACATACAACGTGCATAACATACACACACACACCTAACATAGAGGTTGCTAGGTGTAACCGCATGAAGATTGCCGCCAGCTGCCTAGCACCAGCTCAGGCTGCTCTACAGCGGCAATACCAAAACTACAATGTGTTGCCCGCGGCAACCACAAGTGAGGCAGTACACTAGCGGCCCTCACCTGTGGTTGAACACCAGAACCAAACCGCAGGCAACCGCATGCGGTAGAGGAGTCACAGTCATAGCCATGGCCGTGACAGTAAGATTCTCAGTGACAAATCCTCCATTCTGTAACATAGCTAGACAGATATTTTTTCAGGATCCTGGGTAATAAAGTAAATGGACCTACACATATAATAGGGACCACAAAATAAGTCTAACTAAAAGTTTGGACACACCTTCTCATTCAAAGAGTTTTCTTTATTTTCATGACTATGAAGGCATCAAAACTATGAATTAACACATGTGGAATTATATACATAACAAACAAGTGTGAAACAACTGAAAATATGTCATTTTCTAGGTTCTTCAAAGTAGCCACCTTTTGCTTTGATTACTGCTTTGCACACTCTTGGCATTCTCTTGATGAGCTTCAAGAGGTAGTCCCCTGAAATGGTCTTCCAACAGTCTTGAAGGAGTTCCCAGAGATGCTTAGCACTTGTTGGCCCTTTTGCCTTCACTCTGCGGTCCAGCTCACCCAAAACCATCTCGATTGGGTTCAGGTCCAGTGACTGTGGAGGCCAGGTCATCTGGCGCAGCACCCCATCACTCTCCTTCATGGTCAAATAACCCTTACTTTCAAAGTTTTCCCAATTTTTCGGCTAACTGACTGACCTTCATTTCTTAAAGTAATGATGGCCACTCGTTTTTCTTTACTTAGCTGCTTTTTTCTTGCCATAATACAAATTCTAACAGTCTATTCAGTAGGACTATCAGCTGGGTATCCACCTGACTTCTCCTCAACGCAACTGATGGTCCCAACCCCATTTATAAGGCAAGAAATCCCACTTATTAAACCTGACAGGGCACACCTGTGAAGTGAAAACCATTTCAGGGGACTACCTCTTGAAGCTCATCAAGAGAATGCCAAAAGTGTGCAAAGCAGTAATCAAAGCAAAAGGTGGCTACTTTGAAGAACCTAGAATATGACATATTTTCAGTTGTTTCACACTTGTTTGTTATGTATATAATGCCACATGTGTTAATTTATAGTTTTGAAGCCTTCAGTGTGAATCTACAATTTTCATAGTCATGAAAATAAAGAAAACTCTTTGAATGAGAAGGTGTGTCCAAACTTTTGGTCTGTACTGTATATGATATAAAAGAAAATGTGAGCAGGAAAACTTTCCATGATCCAGTTAAAATGCTTATGTGCCTACTTCAGGCATGTTCGATGGTTGATAGAGGACAGTATGAGTACTCTGACCAATCTGTAGCTACACCGTCCTATATGCAGTAAGTTGTGACACTATTTTGGAGTGTATCTGGCAGAAGTTCGCCCAGCCAAATAACTATGCAGGGCTGTGCTGGGATGGTTGCCATGCTGACCTGTCAAGTCCCGGCAGGTTGATCTATCAGTGTGATTGGTGGCTGAATCAACCAGGTTTCTGACTCCAAACCTATAGTTAGCCAAGGGATTTAAGACTGTTGATTCCCAATTGACTTATCTGTTATTTCATTTGAACCAAGGATCTATCTATACCGTGGGACTTCCTATTGACTTTTCTAGTTAAATGACTACTGGCTTGTTTTTGGATTTATCATGTGGCTGCTGTTCCTAATTATATACACTATTTTGGTAACTGACCTTGGCCTGCCTTTGGATTAACATCTTGTGTACTGCATTGACATTAGTGTGCACCAATTTTCTACTATCAACTTTGGTTCCTAGCAGCAAAGTCTATCTGGCCTTGCAATGGGCTCTAGTGAAGAACCTAGGGGTAGCCTTAGTTTCCTACCACCCAGAATGATTTTGGAAGGAGGGTAGCAATTTTAGGGTCTACTGCCTGTGGTCCAGATGGTGATCTTATTACTTCCTAACAGAATCTATGGGAATATTTGCCAATTCATCCAAAGGAGCATTGGTAAGGTCAGACACTGATGTTAAGCCAGGCTCGCACTCTCCATTCTAGTTCATCTTAAAGGTGTTCAATGGGGTTGAGTTCAGAGGTCTTTGCTGGCCATCAAGTTCTTCAACACCAGACTCATGCAACCATGTTTTTATGGACCTTGCTTTGTGTACTGGGGAGCAGTCACACTGGACAAGAAAAGGACCTTCCATAAACTGTTTCCACAAAGCTGGAATTACACAATTGTCCAAAATGGTTTGGTATGCTGAAGAATTAAGAGGTCTCTTCCATGGAACTAAGGGTCCTGGGCCAACCCCTGTAAAACATCTCCATAACAATATTTTTCATTCATCAAACTTTACAACGAATTAGTTTGTTGTGGAAGAACTTGGCTGGCTCACACAGAGTCCTGACCTCAACCCCATTATACAAATTTGGTTTAAACTAGAACAAAGAGCCAGGTCCTCTCGTCCAACATCAATGTAAGATGTCACAAATGTAAACATTCCTATAAACACACTGCAAAATACTGTTAAAAGCAGAATATGTTTTAGCAACAAAGGGGGGACCAACTCCATACTAATGCTTATGGATTTAGAATGGAATGTCCTAAAACCTACTGACTGTCATCAATCAATATTTTTTCCCCAATACTTTTGTCCATATAGTATTTATGTACAGTGGGATGCGAAAGTTTGGGAAACCTTGTAAATCGTCATGATTTTCCTGTATAAATCGTTGGTTGTTACGATAAAAAATGTCAGTTAAATATATCATATAGGAGACACACAGTGATATTTGAGAAGTGAAATGAAGTTTATTGGATTTACAGAAAGTATGCTATAATTGTTTAAACAAAATTAGGCAGGTGCATAAATTTGGGCACTGTTCTCATTTTATTGATTCCAAAACCTTTAGAACTAATTATTGGAACTCAAATTGGCTTGGTAAGCTCAGTGACCCCTGACCTACATACACAGGTGAATCCAATTATGAGAAAGAGTATTTAAGGGGTCAATTGTAAGTTTCCCTCCTCTTTTAATTTTCTCTGAAGAGTAGCAACATGGGGGTCTCAAAACAACTCTCAAATGACCTGAAGACAAAGATTGTTCACCATCATGGTTTAGGGGAAGGATACAGAAAGCTGTCTCAGAGATTTCAGCTGTCTGTTTCCACAGTTAGGAACATATTGAGGAAATGGAAGACCACAGGCTCAGTTCAAGTTAAGGCTTGAAGTGGCAGACCAAGAAAAATCTCGGATAGACAGAAGCGACGAATGGTGAGAACAGTCAGAGTCAACCCACAGACCAGCACCAAAGACCTACAACATCATCTTGCTGCAGATGGAGTCACTGTGCATCAGTCAACCATTCGGCGCACTTTACACAAGGAGATGCTGTATGCGAGAGTGATGCAGAGGATGCCTTTTCTCCGCCCACAGCACAAAAAGTGCCGCTTGAGGTGGGCTAAAGCACATTTGGACAAGCCAGCTTAATTTTGGAATAAGGTGCTGTGGACTGATGAAACAAAAATTTAGTTATTTCGCCATAACAAGGGGCGTTATGCATGGAGGAAAAAGAACACAGCATTCCAAGAAAAACACCTGCTACCTACAGTGAAATATGGTGGTGGTTCCATCATGCTGTGGGGCTGTGTGGCCAGTGCAAGTTGAGGGACGCATGGATTCCACTCAGTATCAGCAGATTCTGGAGACCAATGTCCAGGAATCAGTGACAAAGCTGAAGCTGCGCCGGGGCTGGAGCTTTGAGCAAGACAACGACCCTAAACACTGCTCAAAATCCACTAAGGCATTTATGCAGAGGAACAAGTACAACGTTCTGGAATGGCCATCTCAGTCCCCAGACCTGAATATAATTGAAAATCTGTGGTGTGACTTAAAGAGAGCTGTCCATGCTCGGAAGCCATCAAACCTGAATAAACTAAAGATGTTTTGTAAAGAGGAATGGTCCAAAATACCTTCAACCAGAATCCACACGCTACAGTGTTTGGGGTCTGAGCAGTTCCGCCATATTGGCCACTGCAATTCTACAGTGATTTTGTTTTATATGTCTTGAATGTGCCTTCATCTGGCAATTGAACATTCCTTTGCACCTGGAATCCTTCATCACATGGTCTGATATGGGTGGGGCTCACGGTCCTGCTTTGTTCACATTGCACTGGCTGTCCTGCTAGGCATTTGTGTGCAGGCTGGGCTGTGAGCTGGATCACATCACCTTCAGACCGTGTTCACACCACAGTTAGCGTAGTGGTAGGACCCTTTGCCATGCTGAGTGACCGTGACGTGGTGCAATGATGGGCTCCGATATCTTCCTGACAGGAACATATTGGCGGAAGTCTCAGCTTTTAATATCTGCTTGTATGACCAGCTAGTTTAGTCAGTGACATATCCTTTTGGTGCATTTTCTTCAGTGATTTATATAATTATATTTTCATCCGCACAATGCTCCGGCCTGTGCAGGATGCTTCTGTGGTGCATGTGGACCGCGCTGGCGTCCTCCTTTGTACGCATTTATTGCTCGGGATGGTCGTTTGCTGCGGTCCACATGCGGTGGGACTGCTCCCCCAATGAGAAACACGCTACAGTGTTTGGGGTTTGAGCAGCTCCTCCATATCTGCCACGATATTTCTGTGGTTCACATGCGATGGGACTGCTCGCCCAATGAGAAACACGCTACAGTGTTTGGGGTCTGAGCAGTTCCGCCATATTGGCCACTGCAATTCTACAGTGATTTTGTTTTATATGTCTTGAATGTGCCTTCATCTGGCAATTGAACATTCCTTTGCACCTGGAATCCTTCATCACATGGTCTGATATGGGTGGGGCTCACGGTCCTGCTTTGTTCACATTGCACTGGCTGTCCTGCTAGGCATTTGTGTGCAGGCTGGGCTGTGAGCTGGATCACATCACCTTCAGACCGTGTTCACACCACAGTTAGCGTAGTGGTAGGACCCTTTGCCATGCTGAGTGACCGTGACGTGGTGCAATGATGGGCTCCGATATCTTCCTGACAGGAACATATTGGCGGAAGTCTCAGCTTTTAATATCTGCTTGTATGACCAGCTAGTTTAGTCAGTGACATATCCTTTTGGTGCATTTTCTTCAGTGATTTATATAATTATATTTTCATCCGCACAATGCTCCGGCCTGTGCAGGATGCTTCTGTGGTGCATGTGGACCGCGCTGGCGTCCTCCTTTGTACGCATTTATTGCTCGGGATGGTCGTTTGCTGCGGTCCACATGCGGTGGGACTGCTCCCCCAATGAGAAACACGCTACAGTGTTTGGGGTTTGAGCAGCTCCTCCATATCTGCCACGATATTTCTGTGGTTCACATGCGATGGGACTGCTCGCCCAATGAGAAACACGCTACAGTGTTTGGGGTCTGAGCAGTTCCGCCATATTGGCCACTGCAATTCTACAGTGATTTTGTTTTATATGTCTTGAATGTGCCTTCATCTGGCAATTGAACATTCCTTTGCACCTGGAATCCTTCATCACATGGTCTGATATGGGTGGGGCTCACGGTCCTGCTTTGTTCACATTGCACTGGCTGTCCTGCTAGGCATTTGTGTGCAGGCTGGGCTGTGAGCTGGATCACATCACCTTCAGACCGTGTTCACACCACAGTTAGCGTAGTGGTAGGACCCTTTGCCATGCTGAGTGACCGTGACGTGGTGCAATGATGGGCTCCGATATCTTCCTGACAGGAACATATTGGCGGAAGTCTCAGCTTTTAATATCTGCTTGTATGACCAGCTAGTTTAGTCAGTGACATATCCTTTTGGTGCATTTTCTTCAGTGATTTATATAATTATATTTTCATCCGCACAATGCTCCGGCCTGTGCAGGATGCTTCTGTGGTGCATGTGGACCGCGCTGGCGTCCTCCTTTGTACGCATTTATTGCTCGGGATGGTCGTTTGCTGCGGTCCACATGCGGTGGGACTGCTCCCCCAATGAGAAACACGCTACAGTGTTTGGGGTTTGAGCAGCTCCTCCATATCTGCCACGATATTTCTGTGGTTCACATGCGATGGGACTGCTCGCCCAATGAGAAACACGCTACAGTGTTTGGGGTCTGAGCAGTTCCGCCATATTGGCCACTGCAATTCTACAGTGATTTTGTTTTATATGTCTTGAATGTGCCTTCATCTGGCAATTGAACATTCCTTTGCACCTGGAATCCTTCATCACATGGTCTGATATGGGTGGGGCTCACGGTCCTGCTTTGTTCACATTGCACTGGCTGTCCTGCTAGGCATTTGTGTGCAGGCTGGGCTGTGAGCTGGATCACATCACCTTCAGACCGTGTTCACACCACAGTTAGCGTAGTGGTAGGACCCTTTGCCATGCTGAGTGACCGTGACGTGGTGCAATGATGGGCTCCGATATCTTCCTGACAGGAACATATTGGCGGAAGTCTCAGCTTTTAATATCTGCTTGTATGACCAGCTAGTTTAGTCAGTGACATATCCTTTTGGTGCATTTTCTTCAGTGATTTATATAATTATATTTTCATCCGCACAATGCTCCGGCCTGTGCAGGATGCTTCTGTGGTGCATGTGGACCGCGCTGGCGTCCTCCTTTGTACGCATTTATTGCTCGGGATGGTCGTTTGCTGCGGTCCACATGCGGTGGGACTGCTCCCCCAATGAGAAACACGCTACAGTGTTTGGGGTTTGAGCAGCTCCTCCATATCTGCCACGATATTTCTGTGGTTCACATGCGATGGGACTGCTCGCCCAATGAGAAACACGCTACAGTGTTTGGGGTCTGAGCAGTTCCGCCATATTGGCCACTGCAATTCTACAGTGATTTTGTTTTATATGTCTTGAATGTGCCTTCATCTGGCAATTGAACATTCCTTTGCACCTGGAATCCTTCATCACATGGTCTGATATGGGTGGGGCTCACGGTCCTGCTTTGTTCACATTGCACTGGCTGTCCTGCTAGGCATTTGTGTGCAGGCTGGGCTGTGAGCTGGATCACATCACCTTCAGACCGTGTTCACACCACAGTTAGCGTAGTGGTAGGACCCTTTGCCATGCTGAGTGACCGTGACGTGGTGCAATGATGGGCTCCGATATCTTCCTGACAGGAACATATTGGCGGAAGTCTCAGCTTTTAATATCTGCTTGTATGACCAGCTAGTTTAGTCAGTGACATATCCTTTTGGTGCATTTTCTTCAGTGATTTATATAATTATATTTTCATCCGCACAATGCTCCGGCCTGTGCAGGATGCTTCTGTGGTGCATGTGGACCGCGCTGGCGTCCTCCTTTGTACGCATTTATTGCTCGGGATGGTCGTTTGCTGCGGTCCACATGCGGTGGGACTGCTCCCCCAATGAGAAACACGCTACAGTGTTTGGGGTTTGAGCAGCTCCTCCATATCTGCCACGATATTTCTGTGGTTCACATGCGATGGGACTGCTCGCCCAATGAGAAACACGCTACAGTGTTTGGGGTCTGAGCAGTTCCGCCATATTGGCCACTGCAATTCTACAGTGATTTTGTTTTATATGTCTTGAATGTGCCTTCATCTGGCAATTGAACATTCCTTTGCACCTGGAATCCTTCATCACATGGTCTGATATGGGTGGGGCTCACGGTCCTGCTTTGTTCACATTGCACTGGCTGTCCTGCTAGGCATTTGTGTGCAGGCTGGGCTGTGAGCTGGATCACATCACCTTCAGACCGTGTTCACACCACAGTTAGCGTAGTGGTAGGACCCTTTGCCATGCTGAGTGACCGTGACGTGGTGCAATGATGGGCTCCGATATCTTCCTGACAGGAACATATTGGCGGAAGTCTCAGCTTTTAATATCTGCTTGTATGACCAGCTAGTTTAGTCAGTGACATATCCTTTTGGTGCATTTTCTTCAGTGATTTATATAATTATATTTTCATCCGCACAATGCTCCGGCCTGTGCAGGATGCTTCTGTGGTGCATGTGGACCGCGCTGGCGTCCTCCTTTGTACGCATTTATTGCTCGGGATGGTCGTTTGCTGCGGTCCACATGCGGTGGGACTGCTCCCCCAATGAGAAACACGCTACAGTGTTTGGGGTTTGAGCAGCTCCTCCATATCTGCCACGATATTTCTGTGGTTCACATGCGATGGGACTGCTCGCCCAATGAGAAACACGCTACAGTGTTTGGGGTCTGAGCAGTTCCGCCATATTGGCCACTGCAATTCTACAGTGATTTTGTTTTATATGTCTTGAATGTGCCTTCATCTGGCAATTGAACATTCCTTTGCACCTGGAATCCTTCATCACATGGTCTGATATGGGTGGGGCTCACGGTCCTGCTTTGTTCACATTGCACTGGCTGTCCTGCTAGGCATTTGTGTGCAGGCTGGGCTGTGAGCTGGATCACATCACCTTCAGACCGTGTTCACACCACAGTTAGCGTAGTGGTAGGACCCTTTGCCATGCTGAGTGACCGTGACGTGGTGCAATGATGGGCTCCGATATCTTCCTGACAGGAACATATTGGCGGAAGTCTCAGCTTTTAATATCTGCTTGTATGACCAGCTAGTTTAGTCAGTGACATATCCTTTTGGTGCATTTTCTTCAGTGATTTATATAATTATATTTTCATCCGCACAATGCTCCGGCCTGTGCAGGATGCTTCTGTGGTGCATGTGGACCGCGCTGGCGTCCTCCTTTGTACGCATTTATTGCTCGGGATGGTCGTTTGCTGCGGTCCACATGCGGTGGGACTGCTCCCCCAATGAGAAACACGCTACAGTGTTTGGGGTTTGAGCAGCTCCTCCATATCTGCCACGATATTTCTGTGGTTCACATGCGATGGGACTGCTCGCCCAATGAGAAACACGCTACAGTGTTTGGGGTCTGAGCAGTTCCGCCATATTGGCCACTGCAATTCTACAGTGATTTTGTTTTATATGTCTTGAATGTGCCTTCATCTGGCAATTGAACATTCCTTTGCACCTGGAATCCTTCATCACATGGTCTGATATGGGTGGGGCTCACGGTCCTGCTTTGTTCACATTGCACTGGCTGTCCTGCTAGGCATTTGTGTGCAGGCTGGGCTGTGAGCTGGATCACATCACCTTCAGACCGTGTTCACACCACAGTTAGCGTAGTGGTAGGACCCTTTGCCATGCTGAGTGACCGTGACGTGGTGCAATGATGGGCTCCGATATCTTCCTGACAGGAACATATTGGCGGAAGTCTCAGCTTTTAATATCTGCTTGTATGACCAGCTAGTTTAGTCAGTGACATATCCTTTTGGTGCATTTTCTTCAGTGATTTATATAATTATATTTTCATCCGCACAATGCTCCGGCCTGTGCAGGATGCTTCTGTGGTGCATTTGGACCGCGCTGGCGTCCTCCTTTGTACGCATTTATTGCTCGGGATGGTCGTTTGCTGCGGTCCACATGCGGTGGGACTGCTCCCCCAATGAGAAACACGCTACAGTGTTTGGGGTTTGAGCAGCTCCTCCATATCTGCCACGATATTTCTGTGGTTCACATGCGATGGGACTGCTCGCCCAATGAGAAACACGCTACAGTGTTTGGGGTCTGAGCAGTTCCGCCATATTGGCCACTGCAATTCTACAGTGATTTTGTTTTATATGTCTTGAATGTGCCTTCATCTGGCAATTGAACATTCCTTTGCACCTGGAATCCTTCATCACATGGTCTGATATGGGTGGGGCTCACGGTCCTGCTTTGTTCACATTGCACTGGCTGTCCTGCTAGGCATTTGTGTGCAGGCTGGGCTGTGAGCTGGATCACATCACCTTCAGACCGTGTTCACACCACAGTTAGCGTAGTGGTAGGACCCTTTGCCATGCTGAGTGACCGTGACGTGGTGCAATGATGGGCTCCGATATCTTCCTGACAGGAACATATTGGCGGAAGTCTCAGCTTTTAATATCTGCTTGTATGACCAGCTAGTTTAGTCAGTGACATATCCTTTTGGTGCATTTTCTTCAGTGATTTATATAATTATATTTTCATCCGCACAATGCTCCGGCCTGTGCAGGATGCTTCTGTGGTGCATGTGGACCGCGCTGGCGTCCTCCTTTGTACGCATTTATTGCTCGGGATGGTCGTTTGCTGCGGTCCACATGCGGTGGGACTGCTCCCCCAATGAGAAACACGCTACAGTGTTTGGGGTTTGAGCAGCTCCTCCATATCTGCCACGATATTTCTGTGGTTCACATGCGATGGGACTGCTCGCCCAATGAGAAACACGCTACAGTGTTTGGGGTCTGAGCAGTTCCGCCATATTGGCCACTGCAATTCTACAGTGATTTTGTTTTATATGTCTTGAATGTGCCTTCATCTGGCAATTGAACATTCCTTTGCACCTGGAATCCTTCATCACATGGTCTGATATGGGTGGGGCTCACGGTCCTGCTTTGTTCACATTGCACTGGCTGTCCTGCTAGGCATTTGTGTGCAGGCTGGGCTGTGAGCTGGATCACATCACCTTCAGACCGTGTTCACACCACAGTTAGCGTAGTGGTAGGACCCTTTGCCATGCTGAGTGACCGTGACGTGGTGCAATGATGGGCTCCGATATCTTCCTGACAGGAACATATTGGCGGAAGTCTCAGCTTTTAATATCTGCTTGTATGACCAGCTAGTTTAGTCAGTGACATATCCTTTTGGTGCATTTTCTTCAGTGATTTATATAATTATATTTTCATCCGCACAATGCTCCGGCCTGTGCAGGATGCTTCTGTGGTGCATGTGGACCGCGCTGGCGTCCTCCTTTGTACGCATTTATTGCTCGGGATGGTCGTTTGCTGCGGTCCACATGCGGTGGGACTGCTCCCCCAATGAGAAACACGCTACAGTGTTTGGGGTTTGAGCAGCTCCTCCATATCTGCCACGATATTTCTGTGGTTCACATGCGATGGGACTGCTCGCCCAATGAGAAACACGCTACAGTGTTTGGGGTCTGAGCAGTTCCGCCATATTGGCCACTGCAATTCTACAGTGATTTTGTTTTATATGTCTTGAATGTGCCTTCATCTGGCAATTGAACATTCCTTTGCACCTGGAATCCTTCATCACATGGTCTGATATGGGTGGGGCTCACGGTCCTGCTTTGTTCACATTGCACTGGCTGTCCTGCTAGGCATTTGTGTGCAGGCTGGGCTGTGAGCTGGATCACATCACCTTCAGACCGTGTTCACACCACAGTTAGCGTAGTGGTAGGACCCTTTGCCATGCTGAGTGACCGTGACGTGGTGCAATGATGGGCTCCGATATCTTCCTGACAGGAACATATTGGCGGAAGTCTCAGCTTTTAATATCTGCTTGTATGACCAGCTAGTTTAGTCAGTGACATATCCTTTTGGTGCATTTTCTTCAGTGATTTATATAATTATATTTTCATCCGCACAATGCTCCGGCCTGTGCAGGATGCTTCTGTGGTGCATGTGGACCGCGCTGGCGTCCTCCTTTGTACGCATTTATTGCTCGGGATGGTCGTTTGCTGCGGTCCACATGCGGTGGGACTGCTCCCCCAATGAGAAACACGCTACAGTGTTTGGGGTTTGAGCAGCTCCTCCATATCTGCCACGATATTTCTGTGGTTCACATGCGATGGGACTGCTCGCCCAATGAGAAACACGCTACAGTGTTTGGGGTCTGAGCAGTTCCGCCATATTGGCCACTGCAATTCTACAGTGATTTTGTTTTATATGTCTTGAATGTGCCTTCATCTGGCAATTGAACATTCCTTTGCACCTGGAATCCTTCATCACATGGTCTGATATGGGTGGGGCTCACGGTCCTGCTTTGTTCACATTGCACTGGCTGTCCTGCTAGGCATTTGTGTGCAGGCTGGGCTGTGAGCTGGATCACATCACCTTCAGACCGTGTTCACACCACAGTTAGCGTAGTGGTAGGACCCTTTGCCATGCTGAGTGACCGTGACGTGGTGCAATGATGGGCTCCGATATCTTCCTGACAGGAACATATTGGCGGAAGTCTCAGCTTTTAATATCTGCTTGTATGACCAGCTAGTTTAGTCAGTGACATATCCTTTTGGTGCATTTTCTTCAGTGATTTATATAATTATATTTTCATCCGCACAATGCTCCGGCCTGTGCAGGATGCTTCTGTGGTGCATGTGGACCGCGCTGGCGTCCTCCTTTGTACGCATTTATTGCTCGGGATGGTCGTTTGCTGCGGTCCACATGCGGTGGGACTGCTCCCCCAATGAGAAACACGCTACAGTGTTTGGGGTTTGAGCAGCTCCTCCATATCTGCCACGATATTTCTGTGGTTCACATGCGATGGGACTGCTCGCCCAATGAGAAACACGCTACAGTGTTTGGGGTCTGAGCAGTTCCGCCATATTGGCCACTGCAATTCTACAGTGATTTTGTTTTATATGTCTTGAATGTGCCTTCATCTGGCAATTGAACATTCCTTTGCACCTGGAATCCTTCATCACATGGTCTGATATGGGTGGGGCTCACGGTCCTGCTTTGTTCACATTGCACTGGCTGTCCTGCTAGGCATTTGTGTGCAGGCTGGGCTGTGAGCTGGATCACATCACCTTCAGACCGTGTTCACACCACAGTTAGCGTAGTGGTAGGACCCTTTGCCATGCTGAGTGACCGTGACGTGGTGCAATGATGGGCTCCGATATCTTCCTGACAGGAACATATTGGCGGAAGTCTCAGCTTTTAATATCTGCTTGTATGACCAGCTAGTTTAGTCAGTGACATATCCTTTTGGTGCATTTTCTTCAGTGATTTATACAAACCTATAGTTAGCCAAGGGATTTAAGACTGTTGATTCCCAATTGACTTATCTGTTATTTCATTTGAACCAAGGATCTATCTATACCGTGGGACTTCCTATTGACTTTTCTAGTTAAATGACTACTGGCTTGTTTTTGGATTTATCATGTGGCTGCTGTTCCTAATTATATACACTATTTTGGTAACTGACCTTGGCCTGCCTTTGGATTAACATCTTGTGTACTGCATTGACATTAGTGTGCACCAATTTTCTACTATCAACTTTGGTTCCTAGCAGCAAAGTCTATCTGGCCTTGCAATGGGCTCTAGTGAAGAACCTAGGGGTAGCCTTAGTTTCCTACCACCCAGAATGATTTTGGAAGGAGGGTAGCAATTTTAGGGTCTACTGCCTGTGGTCCAGATGGTGATCTTATTACTTCCTAACAGAATCTATGGGAATATTTGCCAATTCATCCAAAGGAGCATTGGTAAGGTCAGACACTGATGTTAAGCCAGGCTCGCACTCTCCATTCTAGTTCATCTTAAAGGTGTTCAATGGGGTTGAGTTCAGAGGTCTTTGCTGGCCATCAAGTTCTTCAACACCAGACTCATGCAACCATGTTTTTATGGACCTTGCTTTGTGTACTGGGGAGCAGTCACACTGGACAAGAAAAGGACCTTCCATAAACTGTTTCCACAAAGCTGGAATTACACAATTGTCCAAAATGGTTTGGTATGCTGAAGAATTAAGAGGTCTCTTCCATGGAACTAAGGGTCCTGGGCCAACCCCTGTAAAACATCTCCATAACAATATTTTTCATTCATCAAACTTTACAACGAATTAGTTTGTTGTGGAAGAACTTGGCTGGCTCACACAGAGTCCTGACCTCAACCCCATTATACAAATTTGGTTTAAACTAGAACAAAGAGCCAGGTCCTCTCGTCCAACATCAATGTAAGATGTCACAAATGTAAACATTCCTATAAACACACTGCAAAATACTGTTAAAAGCAGAATATGTTTTAGCAACAAAGGGGGGACCAACTCCATACTAATGCTTATGGATTTAGAATGGAATGTCCTAAAACCTACTGACTGTCATCAATCAATATTTTTTCCCCAATACTTTTGTCCATATAGTATTTATGTACAGTGGGATGCGAAAGTTTGGGAAACCTTGTAAATCGTCATGATTTTCCTGTATAAATCGTTGGTTGTTACGATAAAAAATGTCAGTTAAATATATCATATAGGAGACACACAGTGATATTTGAGAAGTGAAATGAAGTTTATTGGATTTACAGAAAGTATGCTATAATTGTTTAAACAAAATTAGGCAGGTGCATAAATTTGGGCACTGTTCTCATTTTATTGATTCCAAAACCTTTAGAACTAATTATTGGAACTCAAATTGGCTTGGTAAGCTCAGTGACCCCTGACCTACATACACAGGTGAATCCAATTATGAGAAAGAGTATTTAAGGGGTCAATTGTAAGTTTCCCTCCTCTTTTAATTTTCTCTGAAGAGTAGCAACATGGGGGTCTCAAAACAACTCTCAAATGACCTGAAGACAAAGATTGTTCACCATCATGGTTTAGGGGAAGGATACAGAAAGCTGTCTCAGAGATTTCAGCTGTCTGTTTCCACAGTTAGGAACATATTGAGGAAATGGAAGACCACAGGCTCAGTTCAAGTTAAGGCTTGAAGTGGCAGACCAAGAAAAATCTCGGATAGACAGAAGCGACGAATGGTGAGAACAGTCAGAGTCAACCCACAGACCAGCACCAAAGACCTACAACATCATCTTGCTGCAGATGGAGTCACTGTGCATCAGTCAACCATTCGGCGCACTTTACACAAGGAGATGCTGTATGCGAGAGTGATGCAGAGGATGCCTTTTCTCCGCCCACAGCACAAAAAGTGCCGCTTGAGGTGGGCTAAAGCACATTTGGACAAGCCAGCTTAATTTTGGAATAAGGTGCTGTGGACTGATGAAACAAAAATTTAGTTATTTCGCCATAACAAGGGGCGTTATGCATGGAGGAAAAAGAACACAGCATTCCAAGAAAAACACCTGCTACCTACAGTGAAATATGGTGGTGGTTCCATCATGCTGTGGGGCTGTGTGGCCAGTGCAAGTTGAGGGACGCATGGATTCCACTCAGTATCAGCAGATTCTGGAGACCAATGTCCAGGAATCAGTGACAAAGCTGAAGCTGCGCCGGGGCTGGAGCTTTGAGCAAGACAACGACCCTAAACACTGCTCAAAATCCACTAAGGCATTTATGCAGAGGAACAAGTACAACGTTCTGGAATGGCCATCTCAGTCCCCAGACCTGAATATAATTGAAAATCTGTGGTGTGACTTAAAGAGAGCTGTCCATGCTCGGAAGCCATCAAACCTGAATAAACTAAAGATGTTTTGTAAAGAGGAATGGTCCAAAATACCTTCAACCAGAATCCAGACTCTCATTGGAACCTACAGGAAGCGTTTAGAGGCTGTAATTTCTGCAAAAGGAGGATCTACTAAATATTGATTTAATTTCTTTTTTGTGGCGCCCAAATTTATGCACCTGCCTAATTTTGTTTAAACAATTATAGCACACTTTCTGTAAATCCAATAAACTTCATTTCACTTCTCAAATATCACTATGTGTCTCCTATATGATATATTTAACTGACATTTTTTATCGTAACAACCAACGATTTATACAGGAAAATCATGACGATTAACAAGGTTGCCCAAACTTTCGCATCCCACTGTATATACAGTGAGGAACAGAAGTATTTGAACACACTGCGATTTTGCAAGTTCGCCCAATTAGAAATCATGGAGGGGTCTGAAATTCACATTGTAGGTGCATTCCCACTCTGATAGATAGAATAAAATAAAAAATCAGGAAATCACATTGTATTGATTTTTAAAGAATTTATTTGTCTTGCACTGCTGAACATAAGTATTTGAAGACCTGAAAAACAGCAAGAATTCTGGCTCTGAAAGACCTTACTGTGCCTTTAAAAAGTCCACCTCTATTCCACTTAATAATCTAACTTAGTAGCACCTGTGTGAGCTCTTTAAAGACACCTGTCCACCCCACAGTCAGTCAGACGCCAACTACTACCATGGGCAAGACCAAAGAACTGTCAAAAGACACCAGAGACAAAATTGCGGACCTCCCCAAGGCTGGAAAGGGCTACGGAGCAATTGCCAAGCAGCTTGGTGAAACTAGATCAACTGTTGGAGCAATTGTTAGAAAATGGAAGAGGCTAAAGACGACTGTCAGTCTACCTCGGCTTGGGGCTCCATGCAAGATCTCACATCGTGGGATATCACTGATGATAAGAAAGGTGAGGAATCAACCCAAAACGACAAGGGAGGAGCTGGTCAATGACATGAAGAGAGCTGGCACCAAAGTTTCAAATGTGACTGTCGGTAGAACACTACGCCGTCATGGTTTCAAACCATGCATTGCACGGAAGGTCCTCCTGCTCAAGTCATCACATCTCCAGGCACGTCTCAAGTTTGCCAATGACCATCTGGATGATCCAGAGGAGGCATGGGAGAAAGTCATGTGGTCAGAGGAGACCAAAGTAGAACTTTTTGGTCTAAACTTCACTCGTCATGTTTGGAGGAAAAAGAAGGATGAGTTACATCCCAAGAACACCATCCCTACTGTGAAGCATGGGTGAAGCATGGGGGTGGTAACATTATACTTTGGGGTGCTTTTCTGTTAAGAGGACAGGACGACTGCACTGTATTAAGGAGAGGATGAATGGGGCCATTTATTGTGAGATTTTGAGCAAAAATCTCCTTCCCTCAGTCAGAGCATTGAAGATGGGTCGTGGCTGGGTCTTCCAACATGATAACAACCCGAAGCACACGGGCAGGATAACCAAGGAGTGGCTCTGTAAGAAGCATATCAAGGTTCTGGAGTGGCCTAGCCAGTCTCCAGTCCTAAATCCAATAGAACATCTTTGGAGGGAGCTGAAACCTTCGTGTTGCTCAGCGACAGCCCCAAAAACTGACAAATCTAGAGGAGATCTGTGTGGAGGAGTGGGCAAAAATCCCTGTTGCAGTGTGTGCAAACCTGGTTACAGGTGAAACTCGAAAAATTTGGATATCGTGCAAAAGTCTATTTATTTCAGTAATGAAAATTAAAAGGAATGCATTAATGCAGCTTAAAGGGAGTCTGTCAACACATTTTTCCCTTTTTAACAGTTCCCATAGCGCTGTAGCCGCAACACAGATGATTAAAACGGTACCTTTATATGCTTTTGTGGACTTGTAAAACTACCAAAAACGAACTTTGATGCATATGTAAATGAGGGCTCGCAAGTGCCCAGGGGCGGAGTCCACCGCGTTGGTGCCCAGGCATCTCTGCCTCTTTGGCTCTTATCCCCGCCCAGCCTCTTCCTCTGCCCGCCCATCTGGGGCACTGCGATGCCCATTGCTGGCACGGCATCGCAGTAGCTTATGCGCATGCGCAGGCTAACGGATCATACAGAGAGGTAAATTTATCTGTATGATCCGTTAGCCGGTGCATGCGCATAAGCTACTGCGATGCCGTACCAGCAATGGGCATCACAGTGCGCATGCCCCGGCCAAGGAAGTCAGCGCGTAGGCGCGGGATCTCGCTGAGGGGGAGAGAAAACAGATGGGCGGGCAGAGGAAGAGGCTGGGCGGGGATAAGAGCCGAAGAGGCAGAGATGCCTGGGCACCAACGCGGTGGATTCCGCCTCTGGGCACTTGCGAGCCCTCATTTACATATGCATCAAAGTTTTAATCATCTGTGTTGCGGCTACAGCGCTATGGGAACTGTTAAAAAGGGGTAAATGTGCTGACAGACTCCCTTTAAAATTAGAATTTTGTGAAAAGGTTCAATATTCTAGGCTCAAAGTGTCACACTCTAGTCATCTAATTAATCCCTACCCCCTGAGCAAAGGGTACTTCAAAATTTTGACTTTGGGGTTTCATAAGCTGTTAGCCATAATCATCCAAATTATAACAAATAAAGGCTTGAAATATCTCGCTTTGCATGTAATGAGTCTATCTCATATATTAGTTTCACCTTTTAAGTTGCATTACTGAAATAAATGAATTTGCACGATATTCAAATTTTTCAAGTTTTACCTGTACAGGAAACGTTTGAGCTCTGAAATTGCAAACAAAGGCTTCTGTACCAAATATTAACACTAATTTTCTCAGGTGTTCAAATACTTATGTTCAGCAGTGCAAGACAAATGAATTATTTAAAATTCATACAATATGACTTCCTGAATTTTTTTCTTTTATTCTGTCTCTCAGAGTGGGAATGCACCTACAATGTGAATTTCAGACCCCTCCATTACTTTTAAGTGGGAGAACTTGCAAAATCGCAGGGTGTTCAAATACTTCTCTTCCTCACTGTATGTGCATGTGTGTGTATAGATATGTATACACATATACACTTGTAGTATTTTCCGAAATACTACCTGTACCACAAGGCACATCAGAAAGGCAGCGGGAGATTAACAAATGGCTCAAGAACTGGTGTAAGAAGGAGGGGTTTGGGATCCTGGAGAACTGGGCCAACCTCGCTGTTGGCTACAGGCTCTATCGCAGGGATGGGCTGCACCTAAATGGGGAAGGTACAGCTGTTTTGGGGGAGAAGATAGCTAGAAGGTTGGAGGAGTGTTTAAACTAGGGACTGGTGGGAGAGTATTTACATTATAGGAGAGGAAGATAGTCTTGATAGAGACCTGGGGTGATGTAATGAAACTGGAGGAGGAATGGAAGGACGGACTAGAACTGTTCATAAGGAAAAGTGTAGGTTAAAAAATATACAAAAACCTCTTAATTGTATGTATACACTGCGTGCAGAATTATTAGGCAAATGAGTATTTTGACCACATCATCCTCTTTATGCATGTTGTCTTACTCCAAGCTGTATAGGCTCGAAAGCCTACTACCAATTAAGCATATTAGGTGATGTGCATCTCTGTAATGAGAAGGGGTGTGGTCTAATGACATCAACACCCTATATTAGGTGTGCATAATTATTAGGCAACTTCTTTTCCTTTGGCAAAATGGGTCAAAAGAAGGACTTGACAGGCTCAGAAAAGTCAAAAATAGTGAGATATCTTGCAGAGGGATGCAGCACTCTTAAAATTGCAAAGCTTCTGAAGCGTGATCATCGAACAATCAAGCGTTTCATTCAAAATAGTCAACAGGGTCGCAAGAAGCGTGTGGAAAAACCAAGGCGCAAAATAACTGCCCATGAACTGAGAAAAGTCAAGCGTGCAGCTGCCAAGATGCCACTTGCCACCAGTTTGGCCATATTTCAGAGCTGCAACATCACTGGAGTGCCCAAAAGCACAAGGTGTGCAATACTCAGAGACATGGCCATGGTAAGAAAGGCTGAAAGACGACCACCACTGAACAAGACACACAAGCTGAAACGTCAAGACTGGGCCAAGAAATATCTCAAGACTGATTTTTCTAAGGTTTTATGGACTGATGAAATGAGAGTGAGTCTTGATGGGCCAGATGGATGGGCCCGTGGCTGGATTGGTAAAGGGCAGAGAGCTCCAGTCCGACTCAGACGCCAGCAAGGTGGAGGTGGAGTACTGGTTTGGGCTGGTATCATCAAAGATGAGCTTGTGGGGCCTTTTCGGGTTGAGGATGGAGTCAAGCTCAACTCCCAGTCCTACTGCCAGTTTCTGGAAGACACCTTCTTCAAGCAGTGGTACAGGAAGAAGTCTGCATCCTTCAAGAAAAACATGATTTTCATGCAGGACAATGCTCCATCACACGCGTCCAAGTACTCCACAGCGTGGCTGGCAAGAAAGGGTATAAAAGAAGAAAATCTAATGACATGGCCTCCTTGTTCACCTGATCTGAACCCCATTGAGAACCTGTGGTCCATCATCAAATGTGAGATTTACAAGGAGGGAAAACAGTACACCTCTCTGAACAGTGTCTGGGAGGCTGTGGTTGCTGCTGCACGCAATGTTGATGGTGAACAGATCAAAACACTGACAGAATCCATGGATGGCAGGCTTTTGAGTGTCCTTGCAAAGAAAGGTGGCTATATTGGTCACGTGGTCAGTGGTATCACGGAGTGAGCGTGGATTCAGAAAGAAGAGAAAGGAACAAAAAGCCAGAAGTTCCAAATATAAGAGATATATCTTGACCATATCTCTATTACGGAGCTACAGCCGGAGTCACAGTCGCATACTAGTGACGTCAGCTAAGCGCCAGCCCGGAACCCTAAGCTACCAGGTCACGTGGGACGCCACGCTCGGCCGCGTTCGGCCACCTGGGGAATCAACGCTGCGGCCAGGCAGCAGGAAGGCGGGGTAAGACCGGGACACTACAAGCGGCGTGATATTAGTAAGTAATCAAAGATTAGCTCCAGTATCTACTATATGTACGCACCTCTGTACATCTACAATACCGGACACTGGTATCTAATTGTTTCATTGGAATCAGCTACACTGCTCTAATAATACTGGCACCATTTTCTATTGGGACATTTGGTCATAGTACCATTACCACCGAGTCTCATTGGGACATTTATGCACGAAAGTGCTGACACTATACCTATTACTAATAGGACGGCTACAGGACTGTCACATATGGTTTCATGCTACTAGCGTGTCACGCATTGTAGTATTGCTGCATGTCTTATATCATATGGAATTTGTCATATACGTGTAGTACCGCTTGTCATGCACTATAAGATTGCTGCATTATCATATGTAATTTTATGATTGTATTATATATTTTTAGGGGTTTGTTTTTAGAGTAATAAAATACTATGCTATCATCCATCTAGTGGTTCCCTTTTGAGTGTGCCCCCTCATTTTTCGTACACTTTATTACCCCTTTCCAGTCCTGAGGGTAGGACTAGAGGGTGAGCACCTATCCATACGAGATAGGGGTGAGCCACTGGATTTCTTCCATTTGGTTTATATTGGTCACTGATTTGTTTTTGTTTTGTTTTTGAATGTCAGAAATGTATATTTGTGAATGTTGAGGTGTTATATTGGTTTCACTGGTAAAAATAAATAATTGAAATGGGTATATATTTGTTTTTTGTTAAGTTGCCTAATAATTATGCACAGTAATAGTCACCTGCACACACAGATATCCCCCTAAAATAGCTAAAACTAAAAACAAACTAAAAACTACTTCCAAAAATATTCAGCTTTGATATTAATGAGTTTTTTTTGGGTTCATTGAGAACATGGTTGTTGTTCAATAATAAAATTAATCCTCAAAAATACAACTTGCCTAATAATTCTGCACTCCCTGTACTAATGCCAGAAGCCTGACTAATAAAACTGGTGAACTGGATGTAGTAATGTGTGAGGAGGACTACGACATAGTGGGAATAACTAGCTGGATGATAGCTATGAATGGGTGGTTAACTTACAGGGTTTCAGTCTGTTTAGAAGAGATTGTCAAAACTGGAGAGGGGAAGGGATTTGACTTTATGTAAAATACTATAAGATAAAAGTGAGGGAAATGAACATGTAGAGTCACTGTGGGTAGAAATATGTACATAGAGACAAAAACAATAATAAAATACTGATATTAGTTTATTATAAACCTCCTAATATACCAGAGTACACAGGAAATCTACTTCTAGGGGAAATATATGAGATGGCCAATCATAGAAAGGTTGTTATTATGGGGGACCTCAACTACCCAGATATAGACTGGGAAACGGAAAGCTGTAGATCTCATAAAAGAAACCGGTTCTTGGCAATAACCAGAGACATTTCCCTACTGGTTCAGGTTCAACTAGAGGGACGGCCATAGTGGACTTAGTACTAATCAACAGACCTAACAGAACCACAGATGTGCAGGTTTGGGGACACCTGACAAATAGGGACCATAAAATAATAACCTTTCAATTGTCATTCAAAAGAGTGTTTCTTCAAAGAGGCACAAAAATACCAAATTTCAAAAAAGCTACACTTGACCAGCTAAGAGAGGCCATTGGCCTCACTAACTGGTACTTTGTCCTAAAAAAAAAAAAATGCAGCCACAAAAAGAGATATTTTTAAAACTATCATAAACTCTAATTGTGAGAGGTACAAACCTTATGGGAATAAAAGGGTAAAGAACCAAAAAAAAAACATGGTGGAAAAATAGAAATGTAAAGGAAGCAATAAATGACAAAAAGAAAGCATTTAAATCACTAAAACAAGAGGTTAGCAAGGAAGCACTGAAAAGCTATAAGGAAAAAAATAGAATATGTAAAAAAAACTAATAAAAGCAGCCAAACTGGAGATTCATTGCCAAAGAGAGTAAATGGTAAAAAGTATAAATTTGAAGGTGTCAGCCCTTTACAAAATAATGAGGGAGGAGTTGCAGAGAGAGATGAGGAGAAAGCAAAGCTATTAAATATTTTTCTACACTGTATTCACTGAGGAATATATACTGTCAGATGAAATGCAGATCGTAAAAGTAAATTCCCCATTAAAAGTGGCCTACCTGACCCAGGTAGAAATGCAGCGGCGTCTTAAAAAGATTAAAATAGACAAATTTCAGGGACCAGATGGTATACACCCCCATATCCTAAGAATTAAGTAATGTCATAGACAGTCCCTTATTTATGATATTTAATTGACAGGGTCAGTGGTGTAGCTAGAAATGACAGGGCCCCACAGCAAATTCTTGAATGGGGCTCCCCTCCCCCAGTAATTTTTTCGCAACCCCTTCCTTTCATGCTGCCCCCATTCCTGGGGCTAGTAAAGATCGCTCTCTCAGACCAGGCCCAGCAGCTGTTCCATCCGTGTTCTACACTGTCTATACTGTCACTGTATATAATTTCATTGTGTAATACTCTTTTAGTCCTCTTTCTCCTGGATGGGCCCCTTTCTGGGTCAGGGCCCCAAAGCAGCTGCTTCCCCTATAGTTACGCCCCTGGACAGGGTGCATTCCATAGGATTGGTGCTTAGCAAATGTGGTGCCAATATTCAAAAAGGAGTCAAAAACAGAGTCCGGAAACTATAGGTCGGTAAGTTTAACATCTGTCATGGGTAAACAGTTTGAAGAGACGCTATTTTGGAGTAGCTCAATGAAAATAAGCAAATAACCCATATGAGCATGGCTTAATGAGGGATCGGTCATGTCAAACTAATTTAATCAGATTCTATGAGAAGGTAAGTTCTAGACTTGACCGGGATAAGTCAATGGACGTCATATATCTTGAATTTTCCAAAGCAAGTGTAAAATGAGAATACTTGGACTGGGAGAAAATGTGTGTATTTAGGTAACTGGCTCACTGATAGAAAACAGAGGGTGGTTATTAATGTTACACACTCAGATTGCGTCAACGTCACTAGCGTAGTACTACAGGTGTCAGTATTGGGACCTATTCTCTTCAATAATTGTATTAATGATTTTGTAGAAGGCTTGCACACTCAAATAATTTTTTTTGCAGATGATACTAAACTATGTAAAGTAATTAACACAGAAGAGGACAGTATACTGTTCCAGCTGGATATGGATAGATTGGAGGAGATTGGGCAGAGAAGTGGCAGATGAGCAAAATTAGGGTTATTCAGTTTAGAAAAAAGGGGAGATGTAATAACCATGTATAAATATATCAGGGGTCAGTACAGAGATCTCTCCCATCATCTACTTATACACAGTACTTTGACGAGGAGACATCCTCTGCGTCTACACAAACATAGGAGGGGAATCTTTACGGTGAGAGCAGTGAGACTATGGAACTCTCTGACTGAAGAGGTGGTAATGGTGAATTCACTAAAAGAGTTCAAGAGGGGCCTGGATGTATTTCTGGAGTGTAATAATATTAAAGGTTATAGTTATTAGATTTCTGGAGAGGTCATTGATCCAGGAAGTATTCTGATTGACTGGAGTCAGGAAGGAATTTTATTTTCCTCTAAAATGAGGAAAATTGCCTTCTACCTCACAGTGTGTTTTTTGTCTTCCTCTGGATCACCTTGCAGGATAACAGGCTGAACTTGAGGAACAGAGGTCTTTTTCCAGCCTTACAAGCTATGTTACTATATTTAACTTGAAACATACCTTAGGCACCCAGTGGCATTGCGCAGCACCTGTGACGAATGTAATTGTATTTTGCGATCATCCTGTAGTATAGAGTTTTCCCACCCAGAATGTGGGATAATCACTGCACTGGTCAACACTGCTAGGGCATCTTGAATTATTGGCATTTTAAGGGCATCACATGAAGAAAGATTCCACAAAACTCCTACAAGCAATAAAACAAATGGCAATTAGGTAACAGAGAACTCATGGTTGTATTTTTTTATTTTCTTTGCATGTTTGTTTTTACCATTTTCTTTCAATACTAAGAAAACAAATCAAATTACAAAATCTATGCATTTTAGAATAAAAATAGTTTTTTTTTAAGGACACAACCTATTTTGGCCTTCAGGAAAAGCCCCATGTGTCACTTAATGGAACACAAAACACAGAATCCAAGGTGAATCAGGAAGTTTAGGCTGCATAATATTTCCTGTCTAGACATGAGCGTGGCAATTTTGCTGGAAGGGGTTTCCTAGTGATTAATAGTACAGCTGTAGTAACAATAGTACCAGCTTTAGTACATACATAGTACTACCAATAGTACATACAGCTGAATAGCTAATCTGCCTAGTTAGGCAGTGATAAATCTGACTTCCTACTTGCCTTTGTCTTTTTGCAGCTTTGAAAATCTGGGCTCTCCCACGCTGCTGAATTCTAAAATTGCCTAGTTATCTAGTGATAAATAGCTTCATATATCTAGACCAACTTGCGATTCAGGGTATCTGAAAAGCTGGGTAAAAACACTGTACAGCAGCATTGGTAACAACACGTTATGCTGCCCTGGTACCATATGTCAGATTCACACAGTGTATCAGGGCAGCATTGTGGGTATTTTATATAACCAATAAGCTCCTCATCACTGGCAGATCTATGTATCAATTGATGCATTTACCTGAGGAAGGGGCCGGTTCAACCCTAAAAAGCATTGTAGCACCATCAATAAAGCGAATCTACCGTTAAGCCGAACTCTCCGATAGCTCCTTGCAGAGCCACCACCACTCCTCATTATTTTCCTTGTGCCCCGGCTTGCCTAAATAGTGCCATATCTGGCCAGATTTGGCTTTCAGGGTCCTGGGAAAGGTGGGTTACAGCCATGTGGAGCTGTAATAGAGACTGTGGAATACTAAATCTACCAAGATAAACCCCCCCTCCCCCCCTCCCCCTACGGGTGCCCTCCGCTTCCCCATCGGGTCCCAGTGCTGCATTGGGGGGGACCCGATGGAAGAGAAGCCCGATTCCTTCCATAGGCATAGGGGCTTGCTTTCTACGGAAGCCTGAGAGATCCAGCCCTTAGGCTTGGTCTCATAGGCAGGCTGTAAGCATAAAAGATAACAGCCAATGCATTACAATACAGGTATTGCAGAGTAGATCATACCCCAAAAGTTGAAGTCCCAGAGTGGGACAAAAAAAAAGAATTTTATTTTTTTGTTATAAGTAAAAAAAAACTATTATAATAATAATTTCCCCAAAAAAAACACATAAAATTGAAAAAAAAATATAAAATAGACTGGCTAGAAAAAAAAAAAAGCACATAATCCACCCCCTCACCTGAACATCGTAGAAGAAATAAAATAAAAACTGTGCTAAAACCTTACATCACAAAAAGTGCAACACCAAGCGATCAAAAAGGCGTATCCTCCCCCCCCCAAAATAGTACCAATCAAACCATCACCTTATGCCGCAAAAAATGAGCATGTACATAAAACAATCGGGCAAAAAATTAAAAAACTATGGATCTCAGAAAATGGAGACACTAAAACATGATTTTTTTGTTTCAAAAATGCTTTTGTGTTAAAAGTAAGAATTTTTTTTAAAGTAGACATATTAGGTATCTCCATGTCCATAACAACGAGATTCACTGTGAACACTGTAAAAAAAAAAAAAAATTGTAAAAAAAAAGCCATTATTTGTCACCTTACATCACAAAAAGTGTAATATCAAGCAATCAAAAAGACATACGCACCCCAAAATAATACCCATTAAACAGTCATCTCATCCCGCAAAAAATGAGACCCTACATAAGACAATTGCCCAAAAAATGAAACATGATTTTTTTTTTTGCTTCAAAAATGCTTTTATTGTGTAAAACTTAAAATAAAAAAGTATATATTCGTAACTACCTGCTGAATAAAAATATCACATGACATAAAAAAAATTAATATAAAAAAATAAAATAAAAAAGGTGTCAAAAAAGCCATTTTGTCATCTTACATCATAAAAAGTATAATACCAAGCGATCAAAAAGTCATACGCACATCAAAATAGTACCCATTAAACCATCATCTCATGCTACAAAAATTTGGTATTGTCGCGTCCGTAACAACCTGCTCTATAAAAATACCACATGATCTAACCTGTCAGATGAACATTGTAAATAACAAAAAATAAAAACGGTGCCAAAACAGATATTTTCTGTTACCTTGCCTTACAAAATCTGTATATAGAGCAACCAAAAATCATATGTACCCTAAAATAGTACCAACAAAACTACCACCTTATCCCGTAGTTTCCAAAATGTGGTAACTTTTTTGAAGTTTCTACTCTAGCGATGCATCAGGGGGTCTTCAAATGTGACATGGCAGCTTAAAATTATCCCAGTGAAATCTGTCCTCCAAAAATCACATGGCACTCCTTTCCTTCTGCGCCCTGCCGTGTGCCTGTAGAGCAGTTTACGATCACAAATGAGTTGTTTCTGTAAACAACAGAATCAGGGTAATAAATATTGAGTTTTGTTATGCGGTTAACCCTCGCCTTGTTACCGGAAAAAAAAATGGATTAACCCCTTAGGGACCGGGCTCATTTTCACCTTAAGGACCAGGCCATTTTTTGCAAGTGTCACTTTAAGTGGTGATAACTATAAAACGCCTTGACTTATCCAGGCCATTCTGAGATTTTTTTTTCGTCACATATTGTACTTCATGACACTGGTAAAATGGAGTAAAAAAAATCATTTTTATTTATAAAAAATACCAAATTTACCCAAATTTACCCAAATATGTATAAATACCAAATTTACCCAAATTTTTAAGTTTCAATTTCTCTACTTCTATAATACATAGTATCACCTACAAAAATAGTTATTACTTTACATTCCCCATATGTCTACTTCATGGTTGGATCATTTTGGGAATGATATTTTATTTTTTGGGTATGTTACAAGGCTTAGAAGTTTAGAAGCAAATCTTGAAATTTTTCAGAAATTTTCAAAAACCCAATTTTTAAGGACCAGTTCAGGTCTGAAGTCACTTTGTGAGGCTTACATAATAGAAACCACCCAAAAATGACCCCATTCTAGAAACTACACCCCTCAAGGTATTAAAAACTGATTTTACAAACATTGTTAACCCTTTAGGTGTTCCACAAGAATTAATAGAAAATAGAGATACAATTTCAAAATTTCACTTTTTTGGCAGATTTTCCATTTTAATATTTTCCAGTTACAAAGCAAGGGTTAACAGCCAAACAAAACTTAATATTTATGAAACTGATTCTGTAGTTTACAGAAACACCCCATATGTGGTCGTAAACGGCTGTACGGGCACACGGCAGGGCGCAGAAGGAAATGAATGCCATACGGTTTTTGGAAGGCAGATTTTGATGGACTGTTTTTTTTTTACACCATGTCAAAATTTGAAGCCCTCATGATGCACCCCAGAGTAGAAACTCCAAAAAAGTGACCCCATTTTAGAAACTACGGGATAGGGTGGAAGTTTTGTTGGTACTAGTTTAGGGTACATATGATTATGGTTGCTCTATATTACACTTTTTGTGAGGCAAGATAACAAGAAATAGCTGTTTTTTTTGTTATTTACAACATTCATCTGACAGGTTAGATCATATGGTATTTTTTGTAGAGCAGATTGTCACGGACGCGGCGATACCTAATATGTATACAATTTTTTTATTTATGTAAGTTTTACACAATGATTTCATTTTGAAACAAAAAAAATCATGTTTTAGTGTTTCCATAGTCTGAGAGTCAGTTTTTTTAGTTTTTGGGCGATTATCTTGGTTAGGGTATGATTTTTGCGAGATGAGATGACGGTTTGATTGGCACTATTTTGGGGTGCATATGACTTTTTGATCACTTGCTATTACACTTTTTGTGATGTAAGGAGACAAAAAATTGTTTATTTAGCACAGTTTTTATTTTTTATTTTTTACGGTGTTCACCTGAGGGGTTAGATCATGGGATATTTTTATAGAGCTGGTCAATACGGACGCGGCGATATATAATATGTATACTTTTTTTATTTATGTAAGTTTTACACAATAATATCATTTTTGAAACAAAAAAAATAATCATGTTTTAGTGTCTCCATATTCTGAGAGCCATAGTTTTTTCAGGTTTTGGGCGATAATCTTAGGTAGGGTCTCATTTTTTGCGGGATGAGATGACGGTTTGATTGGCACTATTATGGGGTGCATATGACTTTTTGATCACTTGCTATTACACTTTTTGTGATATAAGGTGACAAAATATTGTTTATTTAGCACAGTTTTTATTTTTTATTTTTTACGGTGTTCATCTGAGGGGTTAGGTCATGTGATATTTTGATAGATACGGTCGATACGGACACGGCGATACCTAATATGTCTACTTTTCTTTTTCCCCCTATTTTTTACCATTTTCTTTTAACTTTATTTGGGGAAAATGACGTTTTTCTTTATTTTTACTTGAAACTTTTAATTTTTTCGGGGGAAAACTTTATTTTTTCAACTTTTTTTTTTACTTTATTTTTTGTCCCACTTTGGGACTTCAACTTTTGGGGGCCTGATCCTTTACAATGCATTCCAATACTTCTGTATTGGAGTGCATTGGCTGTATGAGTAATACTGTGCGTATTACTCATACAGCTTCCGGCCTGTGAGAACCAGGGGGCCGGATCTCACAGGCACGTCACAGGAAGGCAGCGGCGATGCCTCAGGAAGGCATTGCGCTGCCTTCCATGCCATTGGGTCCCCCCTACAGCCCCATGGGCACCCGATGGCACCCCGCGCATTTAGCCAAGGTGCCTGCTCAATGATTTGAGCAGGCACCTTGTTCCGATCACTGCACGCCGCGCGAAATACACAGGGCGTACAAGTACCAGGACATCAGGGCGTACCTGTACGCCCTGTGTCCTAAAGCGGTTAAAATGGAAAGTCTGCCAATTTTTTTTTATATATCTGAAATTTCATCTACATTTTTCTTTAATTCTTGTGGAACACCTAAAGGGTTAACAAAGTTTGTAAAATCAGTTTTAAATACCCTGAGAGGTGTAGTTTCTAAAAAGGGGTCCTTTTTGGGTGGTTTCTATTATGTAAGCCTCACAAAGTGACTTCAGACATGGTCCTTAACCCCTTAAGGACTTAGGGCGTACCGGTACGCTCTGTTTCCCGAGTCCTTAAGGACTCAGGGCGTACCGGTACGTCATAACTTTAAATCGGGATTGCGGCGCGGTAGGGGTCAATTGCAACAGGATGTCCGCTGAAATCATTCAGCGGGCATCCTGTCAAAACGCGGGGGCGGGGTCCTCAATTCAGACCTGCAGTTTGCGGCTTTTACCTGTGCTTGCGGCGGTGATCGGGCGTGCCATTAGGTCCCCATGCGGCTGTAGGGGGGACCCGATGGCATGGAAGGCAGCGCGATGTCTAAGGAAGGCATCAAGCTGCCTTCCGGTGACGAGCCTATGAGATCCAGCCCCATGGATCTCACAGGCCAGAAGCTGTAAGAGTAATACACACAGTATTACTCATACAGCCAATGCATTCCAATACAGAAGTATTGGAATGCATTGTAAAAGAGATTAGACCCCCAAAAGTTGAAGTCCCAAAGTGGGACAAAAAATAAAGTAAAAAATAAAGTTGAAAAAATAAAGTTTCCCCCCCATTAAAAGTTTCAAGTAAAAATAAACAAAAACTTAATTTTCCCCAAATAAAAATAAAAAAATTGGTAAAAAATAGGGGGGGAAAAAAGTATACATATTAGGTATCGCCGCGTCCGTATCGACCGGCTCTATAAACATATCACATGACCTAAGCCCTCAGTTGAACACCGTAAAAAATAAAAAATAAAAACTGTGCTAAATAAACAATTTTTTGTCACCTTACATCATAAAAAGTGTAATAGCAAGCGATCAAAAAGTCATATGCACCCCAAAATAGTGCCAATCAAACCGTCATCTCATCCCGCAAAAAATGAGACCCTACCTAAGGTAATCGCCCAAAAACTGAAAAAACTATGGCTCTCAGAATATGGAGATACTAAAAGGCGTTTGCCCACCAAAATAGTACCGATCTAATCATCACCTCATCCTGCAAAAAATGAGCCCCTACCTGAGACAATCGCACAAAAAATAAAACTGGAGACACTAAAACATAATTTTATTTGTTTCAAAAATGATATTATTGTGTAAAACTTACATAAATAATAAAAGAAGTATACATATTAGGTATCGCCGCATCTGTATCTACAGGCTCTATAAAAATATCACATGACCTAACCCCTCAGATAAACCCTGTAAAAAATAAAAAATAAAAACTGTGCTAAATAAACCATTTTTTGTCACCTTACCTCACAAAAAGTGTAATAGCAAGCGATCAAAAAGTCATATGCACCCCAAAATAGTGCCAATCAAACTGTCATCTCATCCCGTAAAAATCATACCCTACCCAAAGTAATCGCCCAAAAACTGAAAAAATTATGGCTCTCAGACTATGGAAACACTAAAACATGATTTTTTTTGTTTCAAAAAAGAAATCATTGTGTAAAACTTACATAAATAAAAAAAGTATACATATTAGGTATCGCAGCAATCGTAATAACTTGCTCTATAAACATATCACATGACCTAACCCTTCAGGTGAATACCGTAAAAAAATAAAAATAAAAACAGTGTAAAAAAAGCCATTTTTTGTCACCTTACATCACAAAAAGTGTAATAGCAATCGATCAAAAAGTCACACGCACCCCAAAATAGTGCCAATAAAACCATCATCTTATCCTGCAAAAATCCTACCCTACCCATGGTAATCGCCCAAAAACTGAAAAAATTATGGCTCTCAGACTATGGAGACACTAAAACATGATTTTTTTTTTGTTTTTGTTTCAAAAAAGAAATCTTTGTGTAAAACTTACATTAATAGAAAAAAAGTATACATATTAGGTATCGACGCATCCGTGACAACCTGGTCTATAAAAATATCACATGATCTAACCTATCAGATGAATGTTGTAAATAACAAAAAATAAAAACGGTGCCAAAACAGCTATTTCTTGTTACCTTGCCTCACAAAAAGTGTAATATAGAGCGACCAAAAATCATATGTACCCGAAACTAGTACCAACAAAACTGCCATCTTATCCCGTAGTTTCTAAAATGGGGTCACTTTTTTGGAGTTTCTACTCTAGGGGTGCATCAGGGGCTTTCAAATGGGACATGGTGTCAAAAAAAACCAGTCCAGCAAAACCTGCCTTCCAAAAACCATATGGCATTCCTTTCCTTCTGCGCCCTGCCGTGTGCCCGTACAGTGGTTTACGACCACATATGGGGTGTTTCTGTAAACTACAGAATCAGGGCCATAAATATTGAGTTTGGTTTGGCTGTTAACCCTTGCTTTCACAGCCGACGAGCATGTGAGCGTCTGACGCAGGACGCTTGACCTCCACCCTCCCCCCGTAGCCCTGCCAGCCCGCGTGTGTGCCGCTGTGTGGAGAGCGTTTGCGGTCCAAGACCCGAATGCTAGCCGGAAGGAGGACGTCATGCCTCGTTTACCACATACTGAGGACCGCTGTCTCTGCTGAGGATCGCTGTCTCTGAGGACCGTTGAGGACCGCTGCCTCTGCTGAGGATCGCTTCTGGCCAAAGATATCGTATGTATCGGCATTATGGTGGGGAGAGCATACGAATAGAGGAGCGCTGGAGCGCCGGTATCCCTCAGTGGGATGTGGGCCAGTATGTTTATGCGGTCTGGGGTCCGGCATTTGTAAAAAATTGAAACCGAAATTGAATCCTGAGTTGGAGTAGTGGACACTCTGGAGACTCCCTGGGATCTATGGTGTGACCAAGAGTTAACACCACTGTAATTACACCACTGGGGTATATTCTTGATGTGGGGGTGCCTCGTGGAGAAGGAAAAAGCGGAGAACGGTTAATCTCACAGCACAGAAGCCCTACTATTGCAGCTATTACCTCTGGTGTCCCGTAGCAGCGTGTTTGGAGGGCTGAAAGTGGTGGTGGCAAGTATTCTCCAGTTAAGTGAGGTTCCCTAATAATATGATTTTTCAGAAAAACGAACCGAGAGCCATGAGAGAGAAGTAGAGGAGGGGATAGGCGGAAGAATGAAATAAATATTTGAATAAGGGGTGAAGATATGTACTTGGCGATGGTTCATTATATTCGATATAAAGGTGGACCGTGATTCAGTATACATCAGCTATATTATGTTGGTGGTTTTTGTCTATAAGTCCCCTTTTTGGAATTTTTTTTTCTTTCTCTTCTTTTTGTGTGCCCTAATCCCCTCCAAACCCCCGCCTTGTTCTGGACTAACTAAGGACTAACTTTTTAGTATGCTAACCATCTCCTGCACCTGTACCTGCTGTGCCAACATAGGGTGGTAGATCTGCGGCCATCTTAAAGTATTGATTAACATCAAAAGAAAACGGTTCCGGATAGATTGTATTCCGCTATTGTGGACTACAAGAATTATAACAACAATAATATCTTCTCGTGGATTTCTTCCTTTTTGTTTTTTCCCTCTAATCCCTTTAATACTCTACTAATACTTTATTTCTCCAAGTGGTGTTCCCCCTTCCTTTTTTGTTTTTTTGTTTTTGGAGTTAAGTTATATATATTGGTTTGTTGGACTTGTGTAGTATCAACACTCACAAGTCACCATCATTTTCAATAGAGTTCTTATGTTGGTGGTATATGAACTATAATCAGAAAAAATTACTGGGAAAACAGTTGAATTAGCTGGGGAAGGGGAGGAGTAGGGGAGGAGGGAGAGCGGTGATTAGGAGAGGTGAAAAGGAAAAAACGTAAATAAGACACAAGATGCCCTCCAAGAAAAAAGATGAACAATGCGCCCCGACTAGTTCTAGTACTAGAAGATCAATAACAGGATTAGAGACAGGGCAAAGACAGCACAATTTAACTAAATATTTGACCCCCAATTCCCCAGTCTCTACACCATTACAGAAAGAAAAAAATGAAAGATACAGAAGTACATATCATGTCTCGGGGACTGGGAAAGGGGGTGCTATGGGGGAGCTAGGAACCCCTGAACCAGCTCCAGAGATAGATGTAAAAATGATAAATGATATATTTCACACTGTCTCCAGGACGGAAAATATAATGGGGAGTATAGTGACACAGATTGGGGCAGTCCAATCTGATGTTAGTATAATACGAGGGGATATGGAAAAGATAAGAGAGCGATTACATGAGATGGAGAAAAGGATTCCTGTCTTGGAACATTCAGTAGAGAAATTAGAGAAAGAGGTTGCATGGTTAAAAGAGGTAAATAATAAGATGGAACAAAGAATAATAAATCAAGAAGATAGATCAAGGAGAACAAATATACGATGTGTAGGGATCCCGGAACGGGAGGAGGGGAATAATAGTATAGATTTTATGGAAAGATGGATAAAGGAAAACTGTAGGGAGGGTGTCCTCTCTCCCATGTTTTCCATTGAAAGAGCACATAGGGTTCCCACGAAAAAGTGGATCCCTGGGGATCAGCCCAGGCATATGTTGGTGAAATGTTTACTTTCTAAGGATCGTGACGCAATACTATCAGATGCTAGAATCTCGGATAAGTATCAGATACAAGGGGCAAAGATAAGATTATTTCCGGACTACTCAGCAGAGACTAACGCTCGCAAAGAGTTTATAAGTGTAAAAAAGAGATTAAGGGAATTGGGATTGAAGTACAGTTTACTTTTTCCTGCAAAGCTAAGAGTTGAGTATAAAGGAAAGGCTGAGTTTTTTCAGACATCAAAGGATGTAAATGAATGGTTAGATAGGATTGATAGCTGAGCGGGTTGGGGTGTGGGGGCGGGAACGGGAGTCAATATGCTGAGTAATGGAGCTGCCTTGTCTGCTCACCAGCGACGGGGGAGCTATTTTGAGGTGGGGTGGGGGGTGGGTGGGTATTGTGGAGAAGGGTGAGAGAGGGTGTTTTTTTTTCTCTGTTTTTTTTCTCTTCTCTTCCCCCTCTGCTAGATGATTAGATTTGTTTCGCTAAATGTGAGAGGTTTGCGGGAAAGGATAAAAAGATATGCTGTCTTTGAGTGGATTAGGAGGTTCTTGCCGGCTGTCATCTGCCTCCAAGAGACGTATTTAGTCAAAGAATCACTTATGTGGATGGAAAAGAGATGGATGGGGGTTGGATACCATTCGGTATACACTACCTATTCCAAAGGGGTTTCAATTCTGGTACACAAAAAGATTAAATTTGAGTGTCTTGCATGTGAGGTGGATGGCAGCGGCAGGTATCTCTTTTTACATTGTAACATAGAAGGAGTTAAAATGGTAATCGCAAATATATATATCTCTCCGCCCTATAAGTCAGATGTTATGTATGAATGGCATAGATTTATGTTGAATAGGCAGGAATGTATAATGATTGCGATAGATTATAATGCTGTAATGGATCCACTCAGAGACAGAATGTCTGGCAGAGGGGGAAGAACACAAAACGTAGATTTATTTAAATTGGCCTTGGAGTTCAACTGGATTGACGTGTGGCGTTACTTAAACCCAGAAGAAACAATGTATTCATGCTATTCCAAAACACACCAGACGTGGTCAAGACTAGATATGGTATTGGGAAATGAAAATCTAATGATCCAAGGTAGGATCAAGATAAAGTACTCGCCTTTGGTGCTATCCGATCGCAGTGCCATTGTAATGGACCTGGATTTGAATAGAAAGCAAAATTTGCCATTGTTCAAATTCAACTCCCATTGGTTAACGCTTATCTCAGATAAAGAAAGTATACTGTCGGAATTAAAAAAATTTTTTACTGAAAATAACGGTACTGCTAGTAGATTTATAGTTTGGGACACTGCCAAGGCATATCTAAGAGGAAGTCTGTTTAAAAAGGTGAATTATTATAAAAAAAATAATTAAAGAAGAGGGGAAACTATTGGAGAAAAATCTAGAGGAAGCAAGATTACTTTATATAATGAATCCTAATGGAGATAACAGGAAGAAATGGGAAGAGGAACAGGAAAATTTAAAAACATATTATATGGATAAAACCAGGAAGGATTTGTTTTTCCAGGGGTTTCAGTTAGCCGCAGAGGGAGAAAAGGTTGGGAAAATTTTGGCAGGCATAGTGAAGAATCAGCGTGGGAAAACATGGATAGGGGCAATTAGGGATAGTAGAGACAAAACAAGTACATCTCCCGAAGGAATTAAAAAGGTCTTCGTGGATTATTTTGAGGATCTCTACAAGTCTAGGGCACAATATACCAAAAAGGATCTGGATTATTATCTAGACCAGATCGCTATGTCAAAGACATCTAAAGTGCAAAAGGAGTATCTGGATAAAGAAATATCTATATTGGAAATTGAAGAAGTTTTGGGTCAGGTGAAACCAGCAAAATCACCAGGATGTGACGGTCTCCCTTTCGAAATATACAAGAATTTCTCGCAGGTTTTAGTACCAGAGTTGAGAGCGATATTCTGCGAGGCCCAAAAAATAGGTGACTTACCAGATTCAATGAAAGAAGCAATTATCACATTGATTCCAAAAAAGGGTAAAGAACAATTAGACCCGGGTTCATACAGACCTATATCACTGTTGAATACGGACATTAAGATATTTGCCAAAGTCTTGGCAGGTAGACTTTCTAGGGTGATTAAAGGTATAATCGAAGAAGAACAGACAGGTTTTATACCCGGAAGAACAATATATTCAAATATAAGAAGGCTGTACCTTAACATTGAAGCTAATAAATTAGAAGGCGGAGAAAAAGCTATACTCTCATTGGATGCCCAAAAGGCGTTCGACTGCATCGAGTGGGAGTATTTATGGGCAGTCTTAAAAAGGGTTGGTATAGGGGAGGGATTTATAAGATGGATTCAACTTATATATACTAACCCAAGGTCTAGGGTAATGGTGGATGGGAGCTTGTCCCTGCCTTTTGCCCTTTACAGGGGCACTAGGCAGGGATGCCCTCTCTCCCCGTTATTATTTGCTATCGCAATAGAACCTTTGGCATGAATGATTAGGAATAAGGGGGAGTGCATAGGCTTTCAATATATGGACGGAAATGAAAAACTATTAATGTATGCGGATGATATTTTATTATTTTTACACAACACAGGGGAGGAGTTTAATAGAGTAATAGATATAATAGATAAGTTTGGCAATTATTCTGGTTTAAACAGTAATTGGGGGAAATCCCACATGATGTTATTAGGAAATGGGGTATCACAGAATTTCTCAAGGGTGCATGTGCTTGAGCAACACGAGAGCTTTAAATACTTAGGTATTGAAATTTCTAGAAATATAGAAGATTATGAAAGGTTAAATGTACTCCCTCTAATAAAAGAACTTAGAGCCAAAATACACATTTGGAAAAAACTCCCATTGTCAATTCAGGGTCGGGTGAACTTAATAAAAATGATCTTCCTTCCCAAAATATTATATGTATTACAAAATTCCCCAATATGGTTGCCAAAGAAAACTTTTGGGCTGTTGGATAGCTTATTAGGAGAGTTTATTTGGAAGGGTGGTACCCCCAGGATAAGGAGAGAAGTCCTTCAGCTCCCCGTAGGAGAAGGTGGACTTGCAGTTCCGAATTGTTTTTATTATTATTTAATAACTCAATATAGTCAGATAAAAGGAAGTTTAAAAGGATTAGTGGGGAGAGAAGAATTATCAAAACTAGGGTGGAGTGGGGTTATAAATCACTTAGAGGTGTTGGAATCAGGAATATTGGGAAGAAACAGCACAAGAAATTGGATAATGAATTTATTGGAACATATATGGGTGGAAGTGAAAAAAACAATGGATATTAAAGGGTACTTGAAGTATACACCTATTTGGAAAAATATGAATTTAAAGGAAGTGCAAAAGATCAGCTCCTACATAGATTGGGATAAAAAAAGGAATAAAATACTTATCTCAAGTATTTGAGAGAGATAAATTGAAGGACTTCCCTACCTTGGTAAAGGAGTTTGGGATCTCCCAAAAGGATAGCTATAAATACTTACAGCTTAAAAATGCCGTTAAGACATCAGTTAATTCAAATAAATATAGAAAAGAAGAATCAAATAGAATATATAAATTTAGTAATGGTGAGGAAAAAAAAGGAATTACGACAAAAAGATATGGGATACTGATGGAGGCAAAAAAAGAACGAACAACATTATTAGCTAGAGGAAAGTGGGAAATGGAGATCCCAGACTTCACTAAAGAAAAATGGAAAGATGCCCTTAGAAGTTATATTAAGGTATCAGAAAGGGCCTCACATAAAATTTCCCAATTCTTTATAGTTCATAGGCTGCATCGAACTCCTTGGGTGTTAAAAAAAATGGGGGTTAGAACTTCGGATAAGTGCCCAAAATGTGGGGGGAGGGGGCAGATCTTATACATTGTTTTTGGAGATGTCCCAAACTGATAAGATATTGGAAAGAGATTGTAGAGATCACATCAGTATTTTTGGGTATTCGAGTGGTGGATGACCCTTTAGTCTGTATTTTAGGGGCTACAGCACACCTTAAACTAAATAAAGCAATACAATCGATCTTGAATAAAGTACTATTTCAGGCTAGATTGCTTATATTAAGGAAGTGGGTCAATAAAGATCCTCCCACATCGGGACAGTGGCAGGATGCAGTTCTCAACCTGATTAAATTAGAAAGAGCCTCTGAGCAATATGAAGATAGGTTTAAAAAAACTGAAAAAATATGGAAGAAATGGTTGAACCAGGGCCGTGGTGTTTATTATTATTTTTTTCCTCTTCCCCTCTCTTGCCCTTCTTCCTTTCAATTGGGTGGGGGGGGGGTACAAGGGCTAAAATGTCATTATAAGGCTGTTTATTGTAATTCGGACCTTTTGGATGGTCTGAGGTTGTATATGTTTTTTTTGGAAAATTTGACAATAAAAGAATAAAAAAAAAAAACTTGCTTTGTAACTGGAACAAAAATTATTAAAATGGAAAATCTGCCAAGAAAAAGTGAAATTTTTAAATTGTATCTCTATTTTCCATTAATTCTTGTGGAACACCTAAAGGGTTAACAACGTTTGTAAAATCTGTTTTTAATACTTTGAGGGGTGTAGTTTCTTAGATATGGTCACTTTTATGGAGTTTCTACTCTAGGGGTGCATCAGGGGGGCTTCAAATGGGACATGGTGTCAAAAAAACCAGTCCAGCAAAACCTGCCTTCCAAAAACCGTATGGCATTCCTTTCCTTCTGCGCACTGCCGTGTGCCCGTACAGCGGTTTACGACCACATATGGGGTGTTTCTGTAAACTACAGAATCAGGGCCATAAATATTGAGTTTGGTTTGGCTCTTAACCCTTGGTTTGTAACTGGAAAAAAATTATTAAAATGGAAAATCTGCCAAAAAAGTGAAATTTTGAAATTGTATCTCTATTTTCCATTAATTCTTGTGGAACACCTAAAGGGTTAACGAGGTTTGTAAAATCAGTTTTGAATACCTTGAGGGGTGTAGTTTATAAAATGGGGTCATTTTTGGGTGGTTTCTATTATGTAAGCCTCGCAAAGTGACTTCAGATTTGCTTCTAAACTTCTAAGCCTTGTAACATCCCCCAAAAATATAATATCATTTCCAAAATGATCCAAACATGAAGTAGACATATGGGGAATGTAAAGTAATAACTATTTTTGGAGGTATTACTATGTATTATAAAAGTAGAGAAATTGAAACTTGGAACATTTTACAAATTTTTGGTAAATTTGGTTATTTTTTTTATAAATAAAAATTATTTTTTTTTACTTCATTTTACCAGTGTCATGAAGTACAATATGTGACAAAAAAACAATTTCAGAATGGCCTGGATAAGTCAAAGTATTTTAAAGTTATCAGCACTTAAAGTGACATTGGTCAGATTTGCAAAAAATGGCCAAATTCCTAAGGTGAAATAGAAATTTTGGAAATTTTCTGAAAAATTTCAAGATTTGCTTCTAAACTTCTAAGCCTTCTAACGTCCCCAAAAAATAAAATTGCATTCACAAAATGATCCAAACATATAATAGACATATGGGAAATGTAAAGTAATAACTATTATATGAGGTATCACTATATCAGGTAAAATAGTGTTAGTCGGATGCACAGGGAGGTTGATACATCAAAGAAGGGTGCTCTCAGTCTAACAGCGTCACCCTGCTGTTTGCAAGAGAAGAATTTAAAAAGGAAATGACTGGGCACACCTAAGGATATGTTGTGACCAAAAGTTTATTAAGTAAAAGGACAAGTGGGTTTAGAGGTAATTATCAGATATATAAATGCAAAAACCGTTGGGTAATATAAGGTTTGCACACTTAAACAATAATTCATAAGAGGTTTATATAAAAATCCATGTAAAAAGCACTATATATTTGTGGTTAATGTATAGACCAGTCACTGGATGGTAAGGTACCGCCCGTGACTGATATCCACGCCTCAAACACAAATGGAATACAAGATGAAACTTAGTAACCAAGCAGCAATCTAGTATCAGTATAAGTTAATATAAATTCAGTGCAGACAGTAGTTTGTAGATATATAACTTAAGCCGCGATTAGATGGTGATGTGATAATCAACCCGACATAAAAATTCACTGCCCCGGAGTGGTCATGGGAGTCCAAGTGAACTATATGTTAGTTAGGAATAGATGGCCTTAATGTGGCCGAAAGTACAGAAGTTGTAAGTGTTGACTTACTCCGTAGCTGACTTAGCGGCGTCCCGCTTTCAGTCAGGAAGGGATCCGACAATAGAGTAAAAGTGTATTTCGGAACAGTCTTACCGATATTAGAAGATTTCTCTCGTGTAGAAGAAACTTCGGTCGTCTCTCGAAACTTTGTTCCCAGATTTTTCGTTACGGTCAGGTGAATCCCACAGTGAATAAGTAATCTGGGTCACCTGTTACCCTGTTCGACTTGCTGCACGTGGTTCCGCTTGTTTGAGTGCGGTTGCAGTATCACAGCCTTCCGGGCGAAAGTTTCAGACCGACTTATCTTTATAGAAACGGTACAAACTTGTTCCTGATTTGGGGTCGATGTGGTGCACTCACAAGAAGTTGAACTTGGGGGGTCAGACCAGACGCGTTTCGGGGCTAGAGTATCCCCTTCCTCAGTGGCTATCTGACCACCCCAAAAGACCTTTCTTTTATACTCCACAAAAGGACTTTTGCAAAACCTGGTCCGTACTTAGTTCCGGAAGTCCTATGGAGATAATTATCCTATCGGAGAGATGTGTTCATTACTTGTATAAAAAAGCGGCATGGTTGTCTTTGTTATAAGGTTCCATTCTTTTCAGCCGTCGATGATGTATATCTACAGTTTTAAGTCGATGGTATCATATAATTACTAAGATAAAAATAAAATAAATCTCCTTGCGGTTCCTTAGCGGTTTTTTCGAATATATGTTGTGACTGCTAAAACGTCTAAACAGTTAAATGTCTGCATATCTACACCGTATATAGAGAACATTCCATAAATATTTACCAGTACATATACTTATAAATGAATTAAAAACGTTATTATAGACATTTGTTAGTTAAAAAATTTTTAAAAATCTTTTAAAAAGTTTTAAAAAAGTTTTACTATATGAATTTTATCAAGAGTTATGAAGAATAAAATAGAATAGAACAAAAGGGGATTTAATGGTCAAACAAGTAGTTAAATAGCATAAAAAGTTATGTTATATATACATTTCAATAATAGAACGTACCCAGTAGTATATCTAATAGAGTGTGTATCAATATATTGGTGAAGATAAAAATAAGGATAAAATAAATAAGCAAATAAACATTAATATATTAAAAATAAAAATAAAAATAAAAATAAAAATAAAAATGTATAAATATATGTTTGCATACTACTCTATAATAAATTTTCTCTAAAATTCCAAAAACATTAGGTATCCTATAAATTTATATACTAAATATTGACCAAAAATATTGGCCAAAAATATTGAAAATATCTTGAAATATATATCAATGTGTTTAAACAGTCCTATAGGGGTAAATAAAAATCCAAAAGTGCATAAAAGTTAATAAATATTCATAACTTTGTCACTAAAAGAAATTTTGTCACTGAAAGAAATTATGTCACTGAAAGAAATTTTGTTGTTGTTGATAGAGATAGAGGCAGTATCATGTACAGTCGGTCTGGTCTATACATTAACCACAAATATATAGTGCTTTTTACATGGATTTTTATATAAACCTCTTATGAATTATTGTTTAAGTGTGCAAACCTTATATTACCCAACGGTTTTTGCATTTATATATCTGATAATTACCTCTAAACCCACTTGTCCTTTTACTTAATAAACTTTTGGTCACAACATATCCTTAGGTGTGCCCAGTCATTTCCTTTTTAAATTCTTCTCTTGCAAACAGCAGGGTGACGCTGTTAGACTGAGAGCACCCTTCTTTGATGTATCAACCTCCCTGTGCATCCGACTAACACTATTTTACCTGATATTTATTCCTGTCACCCTAGTGGATAGCACGGGTGGTCGATCCATCATGGATATCTGGGATCATATGGAGATTAAAAAGCAAAAGGTAGATAATTTCCTTTTCGACAACACTAATCCAGATACTAGTAATTCTGATATATGTATCAACAACACCTTTAGAGAACTGGAAATATTATTAATTCGTCAGTTAAAACAACGGTGGGAAATTAAAACTTTAAGAAGATGCATAGAAATTGATAAAATTCCCAAAGGATTACTGATCTATAAGAATCCTGCACAAGATTTGTGCAATGATGCATTTAATAAAGAATGGGAGGATCTCCTTCATGGACAGTCGGTTGCATGTACAAAATTGATTATTAAAAGACGTACAGAAATACTGGAGGAAACTACCAAACGTATCTCCGATTTAAAACTAATAATAGATAAATTCACTAGGAGTGAAGAAATCAACTTAATCCAGACAGATATATGCAAAAACCTAGACAGAATAGAACAAGAAATAATAGAGAAAAAAGTAAAAAAATTGAACTTTAAAAGAAGAGGGAGAACTGATAGGGAAATTAACAATAGGGAAGGACATGATGAACATGTTCCAACAATAAGAGCTACTAGTAACATGATAAATGAAAGAAACACGATTGAACAAGAACCAACAACAAGTGAACACTTTAACATACCCACATATAATAGATTCGAAATGTTAGAAGAAACGAATCATTTTTTAGACCGCACCCCCCCACACCACCGTTCACGTATAAGACCAAGATCACCTCCACTGAAAACACAAATTACACATATAGATCACCAATACAACTTGAGAAACAAAAATCAAAATGTGCCACAGACACACAAGACCCCAAACACGAGGAGACACAATTCACAGAACGAGCACCACAATCACAATTATACACACAGGGTGAGACACTACGACACAGAAAGGGGAAGACACGAAGAGGAACAAGGAGAAAAAGGACACCATCACTACAGATATCACCCATAATCACAAATGACGCAATCATTAATTTAAGCTCAGTAACCCTATCAGACACACAGAAACAACTTCTTAATAAGGGTTTAAAATTCGCACCAACAAAACCACTCAACAAATTTGAAACTTTTATTGGAGTGGAAAAATTCATAAGGAAATTATGTTTAAAAAAGTATTTCCTAAAAAATCCAGTGAACCGAGTATCTACTCCTCAAACAAACAACGATCCAATCATACACACTTCTTTGAAAAATAAATCAAAAAAATTTCCGAGAAATGAACTCAGTCAAGAACTGATTACATTCAAAGAATGTGTAATGAAGGACGTAAAAAAGATAAAAAGTAATTCGAAATACAAACGTAATAACCTTACACAAAAAGAAACTACAGCACTCAAACACTTACAAAAGGAGAATAATATAATAATCCGTCCAGCGGACAAAGGTGGTTCCATAGTGATTCAAGATATTGAAAAATACAATGCGGAATGCCTGCGGCAACTGACGGATACCAGTACCTATCAACTTTTAAAAAAAGACCCAACAGATCAATTTTATATGAATTTAGGGAATCTATGCAAGAAAGGAATGGATAGTGGTATTTTAAATAGTGAAGAACACGATTTTATTTTAAATAAATACCCCCGAATACCGGCTTTTTATTGCCTTCCAAAAATCCACAAGGATAATTTAAATCCACCTGGACGTCCCATTATCCATATTTGGAACTGACCCATATTCCGCAGGGTCAGTTCCAAAGGTTGAGACGCAATTGCACAATGATGGACCAATTCGAAATAGAGGCCGAAAAAATGAAAACAGAATTTTTAAAAAAAGAATACCCAGAAGAAATTTTAAATTCGGCATTGGATAAAGTCACTAAAATGGACAGAGAGGAGTTTTTTAAAGATAAAATTAAAAATCATAAAGATAAAATAGACAACCAAGTTAAAATAATATTGCCTTACAGCAGCGAACATGGTAAAATAAAAAACATTATCAATAAACATTGGGACATTATTAAAAAAGAAAAAACCATAGGTACAATAATTCCATTAAAACCCTTGATTGTTTTTACCAAAGCACCAACATTAGGAAATAAAATAGCTCCTACAGTCAAGGAGGACGAACAAAGAAAAAACATGCCGTCAATACAAAAATGGATGGACCTTAAGGGTTTCTTTAGATGCGGCCAATGTGGCATCTGTAAATTAACATCTTTTGCAAAACAAACAAAGGAAATAATTGCCACTACAAATGGACACAAACATATTATAAAAGAATTCCTAACGTGTAGCACAGAGAATGTGATGTACATAATAGAATGTCCTTGCAAGCGCCAATACATAGGCAGGACTAAAAGAACCCTTAAGAAACGCCTCTCTGAACATATATCCAACATCAAAAAAGGCGTAGAGACTCACTCACTCTCTAAACATTTTAAAATTGCGCACAATAGTGACCCATCTAATTTAAAATTTGCTGCCATAGATAAAGTCCCATATAGCTGGAGAAAAGGTAATCACATTAGTAAAATGTCAAGATTAGAAACCCAGAGAATCTTTGAAATGGAGACCATGATTCCCGATGGCTTAAATGCTGAATACGAACTTTTTGGCTTTTTGTAAATAATTGTTGGGGGCCTGCCTTTGTGGGTGAGCTTTGCCGAATAGCTTTATGCCCCGGCTGGCTCCCCCTCGACGGCAGTCCCCTTACATTAACATCGACCGACTGTACATGATACTGCCTCTATCTCTATCAACAACAACAAAATTTCTTTCAGTGACATAATTTCTTTCAGTGACAAAATTTCTTTTAGTGACAAAGTTATGAATATTTATTAACTTTTATGCACTTTTGGATTTTTATTTACCCCTATAGGACTGTTTAAACACATTGATATATATTTCAAGATATTTTCAATATTTTTGGCCAATATTTTTGGTCAATATTTAGTATATAAATTTATAGGATACCTAATGTTTTTGGAATTTTAGAGAAAATTTATTATAGAGTAGTATGCAAACATATATTTATACATTTTTATTTTTATTTTTATTTTTATTTTTATTTTTAATATATTAATGTTTATTTGCTTATTTATTTTATCCTTATTTTTATCTTCACCAATATATTGATACACACTCTATTAGATATACTACTGGGTACGTTCTATTATTGAAATGTATATATAACATAACTTTTTATGCTATTTAACTACTTGTTTGACCATTAAATCCCCTTTTGTTCTATTCTATTTTATTCTTCATAACTCTTGATAAAATTCGTATAGTAAAACTTTTTTAAAACTTTTTAAAAGATTTTTAAAAATTTTTTAACTAACAAATGTCTATAATAACGTTTTTAATTCATTTATAAGTATATGTACTGGTAAATATTTATGGAATGTTCTCTATATACGGTGTAGATATGCAGACATTTAACTGTTTAGACGTTTTAGCAGTCACAACATATATTCGAAAAAACCGCTAAGGAACCGCAAGGAGATTTATTTTATTTTTATCTTAGTAATTATATGATACCATCGACTTAAAACTGTAGATATACATCATCGACGGCTGAAAAGAATGGAACCTTATAACAAAGACAACCATGCCGCTTTTTTATACAAGTAATGAAAACATCTCTCCGATAGGATAATTATCTCCATAGGACTTCCGGAACTAAGTACGGACCAGGTTTTGCAAAAGTCCTTTTGTGGAGTATAAAAGAAAGGTCTTTTGGGGTGGTCAGATAGCCACTGAGGAAGGGGATACTCTAGCCCCGAAACGCGTCTGGTCTGACCCCCCAAGTTCAACTTCTTGTGAGTGCACCACATCGACCCCAAATCAGGAACAAGTTTGTACCGTTTCTATAAAGATAAGTCGGTCTGAAACTTTCGCCCGGAAGGCTGTGATACTGCAACCGCACTCAAACAAGCGGAACCACGTGCAGCAAGTCGAACAGGGTAACAGGTGACCCAGATTACTTATTCACTGTGGGATTCACCTGACCGTAACGAAAAATCTGGGAACAAAGTTTCGAGAGACGACCGAAGTTTCTTCTACACGAGAGAAATCTTCTAATATCGGTAAGACTGTTCCGAAATACACTTTTACTCTATTGTCGGATCCCTTCCTGACTGAAAGCGGGACGCCGCTAAGTCAGCTACGGAGTAAGTCAACACTTACAACTTCTGTACTTTCGGCCACATTAAGGCCATCTATTCCTAACTAACATATAGTTCACTTGGACTCCCATGACCACTCCGGGGCAGTGAATTTTTATGTCGGGTTGATTATCACATCACCATCTAATCGCGGCTTAAGTTATATATCTACAAACTACTGTCTGCACTGAATTTATATTAACTTATACTGATACTAGATTGCTGCTTGGTTACTAAGTTTCATCTTGTATTCCATTTGTGTTTGAGGCGTGGATATCAGTCACGGGCGGTACCTTACCATCCAGTGACTGGTCTATACATTAACCACAAATATATAGTGCTTTTTACATGGATTTTTATATAAACCTCTTATGAATTATTGTTTAAGTGTGCAAACCTTATATTACCCAACGGTTTTTGCATTTATATATCTGATAATTACCTCTAAACCCACTTGTCCTTTTACTTAATAAACTTTTGGTCACAACATATCCTTAGGTGTGCCCAGTCATTTCCTTTTTAAAGGTATCACTATATGTTTTAAAAGACGAGAAATTGAAATTTGGAAAGTTGCGAATTTAGTATTTGAAAAAAAAAAAAAAATGAAAAATATTGACGGAAATTAATCACTATCATGAAGTAAAATGTGTCACGAGAAAAGAAAAAGCTTAGAATGGCTTGGATAAGTAAAAGCGTTCCAAAGTTATTACCACATAAAATGACGCATGTCAAATTTCCAAAATACGGCCTGGTACTTAAGGTGAAAAATGGCAGGGTCCTGAAGGGGTTAATAGGCAGTTTGTATGGTTTCAGAAGACTTGTAATTCAGCTTCTCCACACTGATGTATGTGAAATTTGCCTACACAGACAGAAATAAATCCCTCCTGTCTACATAAGAAAACTTGAAATTCAGGTACCTTAGAAAGATGGGCAGCACTTTCTGCAGTACCAGTGCCCTGGTACTGTAGAGTATACCTGCACACATACAGAGGAATGTTTTCTAAGAAGTTGCTGATATTTAGCATCTATTTCATGGTGCTTAATGTTTCTAATGAAGTGAATGAGCATTGAAAGGGTTTTCCAGGATTTTATAACTGATGACCTATCCAACACCCGGGAAACCGCTGATCAGCTATCAGCTGTTTTCTGTGAGGGCCGCTGACTTCTCACAGCTTACCAAGCACAGCGCCATACATTGTATAGTGGCTGTGCTTAGTATTGCACTCAGCCCTATTCACTTCAATGGGGCTGAACTACATCTACCGTAGGTTATGTGACCGATGAATGTGTTGTCACTGGCCTAGGAGAAGCTGTGAAAAGGCTGAAGCGGAGTGAAGCGCTATTGTGAGCGCCGCTGCCTTTACTATTGTGAGAATCACAAGACCCAGACCTACATTTTGAAGCATAGTATGTCTCTGAAATATTAAAAATGAAGGCACAGTCGCAGTTTAGAAATTGCCCTTCACATTTGAGGTGGCTAGAGTGGAGTTTCAATGAATGTCAATGGGCGCCGTGAGTTGCAAACAAATTGTCATATTGTGAAAACTATCAGGACTATGCCGCGAATATTTTTAGTGGCAGCAGGGGTAGCTGAACGTTTTGATATAAGATATGTGTAGGTGGGCTTGAAAATGAGGGAGTGGTGGCAGTTTAGAAATCATGTCCTTATTTTTCAGCTCATACTCTAGCTTTTGTCAGCTCCCATCCTAGTTTTGAACAATCCGCTATTCATTTCTATGGGACCAATTTCACCACAAAAAAAGCAGATATTTCGTGAACCATTTGGCGAAACGTTCCACAAATAAATAGCACACCAATCGGAAACAATCCGCATGTTTCGGTATATTACTGTCGATGTAGTGTAAAAACTGTGGGAGGAGTTAGGGTGGTAAATTTGGCTATAATAATAAGAATATATATGTGAGATAACAGTAAGTGGTCTTGCCATGCAAGAACACTTAATAATCACATAAGCAAGAGATGGTAACTGCCCCAGTGAAATCCCCAGCAGGCAGCGCTGTGCTGTCCCTGTAAGACCTAGTCACTCCAATAGTTTAACAGGGTAATCTAGGGCACTGCTTTCCCCTTAGTGCTATCACACAGTACTCATTCCCACATTGTGCCCCCTCGAAGTAGTTATGCGCACATTGTGCCCCCCCTCAGTACTAATGCCCACATTTTGCTCCATTGTAGTATTAATGCCCACACTGTGCCCCCTCACAGTAGTAATATCCACATTGTGCCTCTTCACAGTACTAATGCCCGCTCAGTGCCCCCTCACAGTAGTATTATCCACATTGTCCCCCCTCATAGTAACAATGCCCACATTGAGCTTCCTCACAGTAGTAAAGCGCACACTGTGCCCCATCAAAGTAGTAATGCCCACATTGTGACTCCACAGTAATAATGCCTACTTTGTGCCTCCTTCACAGTTGTTATGCCCACATTGTATCGCTAAAAGTAGTAATGCCCACATTTTGCCCCTCTCACAGTAGTTATGCCCCCTTGTGCCCCCCTCACAGCAGTAATGCCAAACTGTTTCCCCTTTCAGTAATACACTCTACCAGCTCCATTAATAAAGTTTAAAAAAACAAACACTGAATACTCTCCTGTTTCCCTGATGATATCCAGCATTCCCAGCAGCAGCATATGTGGTCACACACACATTCTGGTGCTGGGCTGGCACAGCTCCTCGAACACAGCCCAGCATTGCAATGTGTTGACTACTGGGGATGGCTCCCTGCTTCACCATGTAAATTAATTGCCCAGGCGCGCCCTCAACTTTCTGCGCCTGGGGCACATGCCCCCTTCGCCCCTCGCTACGCCCCTGGAGATATATACAACTGTACAAGATATATATAACTGTACTTGCATGTTATGATTTTATTCTTGTTTTTCAGGGTTTAGTGTTCCTTTGGTATGTATTACACTTATACACTGTGTGCTGTCCGCATTTTTATGGACCCGTTGAAATGAATGGATCCGCATCCTATCCGCAAAAAAAACGGAACGGACACGGAAACAAACAACGTTCGTTTGCATGTAGCCTTATCCAAACAAGCCTGAAACTGTTTTTTCATGACATCTTGCAGTTTATCTAATTCATACATTTTGGTAGATTTATGTTTTTATCTATTAAAAAAAAAAAAAATCCAAAATGTAATAAAAATGTATTTACATTTTTCCAAATCTAAATTTCTTTGCCTTTTAGACAGCCATATTTCACAAAATGGGTTATGTTGGCATAACTTACATTTTTGGAGAAGTTAAAAGGCTTGTACTGTACGTTTAGCAGCAATTTTTCAATCTCTCAAGAATAATTTGAAACCTATTTTTTTTAGAGACCAATCCAGTTCTGAAATGGCTTTGTGGGGCCTATATATTAAACACCCCCATAAATCAGCCCATAAAAAAAAAACTGCTTCCCTCAAAGTAATCAAAACGGCAATTACAGTTTGTGAAAAACAAAATTTGTGTCAGTCTCCGAGCAAAAAAATAAATGTATAAACTAAATAGTAATCCCAAGTATAAAACTTAACTTTTAATCATCTATATATATTGTGGGGAGTCGCTCTGGTAGTTGGGATAAGCGGGTGCAGTACAGAGGCAAAGTACAAGTTCGTAATTCAAAGGTCCGTGTTTTTTCACACATAAGGTCAAACAAAAAACACTCTTTGCAAGGTTGGTGTTTGCTCACACCATGTAGAAAGTTTGTGCATAACAAAAAAAAAGTCACCTTGTCGGCGGTTCTGCCACCAGCAGTTAAAATGCAGGCTTTAGGCTACGTCTACACGACGACATTTGTCGCGCGACAGATAGGGCACAACTACACTGCAACATTTGTAGCGCAACATTTTGTTGCACTAATGTCGTGCAACAATTTTTATAATGGCAGTCTATGGTGTCGCACTGCAACATGCAACATGCTGCGACTGCGACGCAACAGTCGCAGAAAAATCCATCTCAAATGGATTTTCTGCAACTGTTGCGTCGCAGTCGCAGCATGTTGCAGTGCGACACCATAGACTGCCATTATAAAAATTGTCGCGCGACATTAGTGCAACAAAAATGTCGCGCGACAAATGTTGTCATGTAGACGTAGCCTTAGATGGCCTGCTCTCGCAACACACACTCAGCTTTACAGCCCAGCACAGGGCTAAGTTTCCACACCAGCGATTGCCAGAGCTCCTATGTCAGAGAGAGGTAATCACTCACAGCTGACACTGCTGGCTGTTTTTTTTTTTATAAGCCAGTCAAGACCTGGCCTGGAACGTGGGGAGAAGTCAACCACCCATCACTTTGACTACTCAAAGTATGAGCCATCCCGGATCAGCTGTACAGCCATACTAAAAAAGCCAAGTGTCAATCAGCATTAGCTGCCGCAGACACCTGAAAATACCGGCTCATACTTCACCGAGGCCAGGAACCTCGGAGACACATACCTTCCATCAACGACGGACCCTTGCGCCTTCCTACAATATAAAGTAGGACGTATATATGCATGTATATATGTTCCGCAATCACTCAAAAACGCAACCATCAAGTTCAACGAAACTTGGTATACACATTCCTTGCTAACTGAAAAGAAATCTTGTGGGGGTCAAAGCTCTCTAGCACGTACCGTTCCTGAGATATTCCCAAAAATGCAAATATGTCACATGACCTACATTAGCCAATAGAAGCCTGCAGATCTTTCTCTTCATATCCCAACTGCCATACACACGGTCGCATGTCCTTTATCAGCCAATAGAAGCTTGCAGGTCCTTAGTCTCCACATGCACACAGTTTTACACCAGGTTTCCACAACAACCAAGCCATTTTTCTTAACTGTTGCAGGTCAGCTTTAGAGGGGCAGGGCGCTGTGGATGACACTGATAGGGGGGCAGGGGCTACAATTTGAAGGGCAGGTGCTGTGGAGGTCACTGTTAAAGGGGTGGACACTATGGAGGTCACTATTAAAGGGGGACGGGCACTTTGGAGGTCACTGTTAAAGGGGCGGGCACTTTGGAGGTCACTGCTAAGGAGCGGGCACTGTAGAGTTAACTGTTACAAAGGTGGGCACTGTGGAGGTCACTGTTAAAGGGGTGGGCACTGTGGAGGTCACTGTTAAAGAAGCGGGCACTATGGAGGTCACTGTTAAAGGGGCAGGCAAGGTGGATGTCACTATTAAAGGGGCGGGCACTGTGGAGGTCACTATTAAAGGGGCGGGCACTGTGGAGGTCACTGTTAAAGGGGCAAGCACTGTGAAGGTCACTGTTACAGGGGCGGGCACTGTGGAGGTCACTGTTAAAGGGGCGGGCACTGTGCCATCACTGTTAAGAGGGCGAGCACTGTGGAGGTCACTGTTAAAGGGGCGGGCACTGGGGAGGTCACTGTTAAGGGGGCAGGGGCCACTATTGAAGGGCCAACTGCTGTGGATGTCACTGTTAAAGGGGTGGGCACTGTGGAGGTCACTGTTAAAGGGGCAGGCTGCTGTAAAGTTCAAAGTTAAGGAAATGGGCTGCTGTAAAGGTCAAAGTTAAGGATATAGGCTGCTGTGGAGGTCCCATATTAAGAAGGCTGGGCACTGGGGGGGGTCAGTGTTAAGGGGTGGGGGGGCTGTGGAGTTCACTGTTATGGTGGATACTGTCAATATCTTTTATTGACACACACAAACATTACGGTAAGTGAAATAGATTAAATATACCTGTGCGAAGCCGGGTGTTTCTGCTAGTATCTTATTTTAAAAAAAGATGGCCCTTTTGATAAATAATATAAATAGGCGAACATGAAAACAATAGCCAAAAAGCTTCAATCTAGATAAATTCCCACAAAATCAATGATTGGATAGAAGGAAGCTAATCAGGTAGTGGGAATAGTAATGCACGGCGGCACCTAAAGTGAAAAACCGTTTGTCCTACCACTCAGTTGTCAAGTTCCAGGACGCCTTGGTTCTCCCAGCAGGCACGATGAAGATGTCCATACGGAAAAAGGGGGAAAGGGTTGCAAGTAAACCAAAACATGGATGGGGCCTACATGACCCTAAAATTGCCCTATAATGGGGGTGCTACGCTGGCCCTGATAGCCAAACCACAGAGCACCCGCCCTGACAAGGACAACCCCGTCCGGAACCTTTCCCTAAATAAATTGGCCCTAGTTCGCCCTATCCTAATTAATCCCTACATGCATGTTTCGCATTTTATGAAAAAAGCTTATCAGGGGAGATGTAAAAATGGGCGTAGCAGGCGAAGAAAAAAATGAAAAACAACAGATAGTGAAAACTGTTGAGTAACGGTGCAAAATAAAAAGATTCTAATAATGCACCTATCTGTTGTAAAAAGTTATTGAATCAGGCCTATGGTGTGGCTTAGGTTCATGCTGCACTAACAGAGGAACAGCGCCTGTGGTATGGAGCAGTTCAAAAAAAGTGCAAATAGGGGGGTGGAAGCATAGGATGAGTGGTCCGAATTGACAAGGTTGCCGGGCAACCAGGACGCATTCCCGGCTCCTGTCAATAACGCGGTCCTAGGTGCGGGGCTGCATTCTAAAGAAGTGGCATTTGTGGTGTGTCAATTATTTAGGAGACATGGATATGGTGGGCAAAAACTCTGAACATGGCTGAGATACGAAACAAAACAAATGAATACATTAAGTGATGATTAAAGAAAAATTTGGACATAATTAGGTGGATAAAAAAGGATAGCAAAGGAGAGAGGGGATGGGGGAGGGAAAAAAAGAGGACATAGCTAATTTTGCGCTATACGAAAAGGAGATGTCTTATGGCTAGAGGCAGTGCACTAATCGTTATGTTCAGATAGAGGTTATACATATACACATTGAATATCAGATAAAACAGCTGTTAAGCTGTTAAGTTAAGCTGTTCATTTAAACCAAGGGGGGAGACAGTACGTAGTTGCAGGTGATTTTATAAATTACCCCCTGGGTACGACAGTTAATGAAATCTCTGATTGGAAAAGTACGTTGTAGATTAGTGCTGAAAAAAGATTTTCCTATCTTTAGAGTACTGCAGGCCACACAGCCACTGCATCTAAAACAGCCCTCAGGCTTACGATCCAGCCCAGTTCCATTTCTGGGAACGGGGCTGTAGTGGCTATGAACAAGAAGGTCCCTAAGACTACTGCCCCTTCTAAATGTAATTTGTGGATATTCATGGATAATATCCCTGATGTCGGGGTCCATGAAAAGTATGGGCCAGTGTCTACTAAGGATCCCCTAGCTTGGTCTGCAGCACCATCAAAGGTGGCAATAAGGCGCATTTTTTGATCAGTGTTAGGGTCCATTCACATGTCCGCAAATGGGTCCGCATCCGTTCCGCAATATCGAGAACGGGTGCAGAACCATTCATTTTCTATGGGGCCGGAAGAGATGTGGAGAGCACACTATGTGCTCTCAGCATCCGCATTTCCGGAGGGCGGCCCCGAACTTCTAGGCTTCGGCCCCAAACTTCCAAGCCGCGGCTCTGCAAAAAAAATAGAACATGTCCTATTCTTGTCCGCAATTGCGGACAAGAATAGGCAGTTCTATGGAGGGTGCCGGCCGGGTGTATTGCGGATCCGCAATTTACTATGGAAGTGTGAATGGACCCTTAGTCTTCTTTTTAGGCACCAGTAAATCTGTGCGGGCTGTAGCTAAGGCTGACTGATAGGCTGTTCTGAGTACAGTATCTGGGTATCCTCTGGATAGAAACCTAGTCCTCCAATCGTCTGCCTGCCAGATACTGTACTCAGAACAGCCTATCAGTCAGCTTTAGCTACAGCCCACATGGATTTACTGGTGTATAAAAAGAAGACTAAAGCTAGTTTCACACTAACGGCAGGGGACTCCGCCATGCAGTACTTTTAGTCCGGCTGCCTCTCGGCGTGCGCTGCCGTGCTGCTGCCGGAACTCCGCCCCTGACCCCATTATAGTCAATGAGGACGGCGAGGCAGTCCAGGGGCACACGTGAGCTAGCGGCAGGACGAATCTGACAGGCTGCTGGAGTTCCCTGCCGCTAGTGTGAAAGTACCATTACACTGATAAATTTTTGCCTTATTGCAACCTTTGATGGTGCTGCAGACCAAGCTAGGGGGATCCTTAGTAGACACTGGTCCATACTTCTCATTGACCCCGACATCAGGGATATTATCCATGAATATCCACAAATTACATTTAGAAGGGGCAGTAGTCTTAGGGACCTTCTTGTTCACAGCCACTACAGCCCCGTTCCCAGAGGTGGAACTTGGCTAAATCGTAAGCCTGAGGGCTGTTTTAGATGCTGTGTGGCCTGCAGCGCTATACAGATAGGCAAATCTTTTTTCAGCACTAATCTAGAAACATACTTTTCCCATCAGAGATTTCATTAATTGTTGTTGCCAGGGGGTAATTTATAAAATCACCTGCGACTGTCAAAAATAATAAGGTATATAGGTAAAACTAGACGGGAACTGTGCAGACGTATAGGGGAACACTTGGGGGACATTGAGAATAAAAGGGACATGGCTGTTTCCAGACACTGCCATGTTCATCATCAGGGCAATGTGAGATTGTGAAACAGCTATTTCTGCATATTGTATGTACTTAAACTGTCATTTGGTATTCCAGGCACTAGAGGCAGCTACAGCCAGCACACTCTGAGATTTGAATATGGAAAACAGATGATGACTCATGCTGCTGCCTGTGAGTGAACCAGGAAGTGTGTTAATCTGGCATGGTGATGGAAGGATTGTGCTGTGAGGGACTGAATCCGATTCCATCCTGGCTTGCAGATGTCTGGCAGTTAATGGACACTCAGAAGAAGGAGAGTAGCTGTTATACCCTGACTGAATCCAGCTCTTCTGAAAGAGAGGTTGTCCCAGGAAGACCAGTTCGGTATGTGGACAGAAGGTCTCATCATCAAGCAAGGCCGCACGGTTACTAAAAGGTTGGTGGCCATCCCTGGTAGGCTGCATCCTCGGGCCCAGAACGGACGCAGGTCAGTACACCTGGTTACTGATTGTTACATTGTGTGGTGCCTGAAGATACAGAGACTAGCCTAGGCCTAGCATTAGGTAGTTAGTTAGGATTAGATCGTTTTGCTAGGCTGTACTGTACTGGACTGCAGCACAGTCGTTGACTTGCAGGCTCTGCTGTGTTTGCCATCGGCTAGGGGTGTCCTCTGTAGCGGCACAGCACGACTTGCAGGCTCTGCTGTGTCCGCCATCGGCTAGGCCTGTCCAGTGGGCAGGGACATTGACTGTGGGTCCGAGGATATAGCGTTTTCTATGCATGTTTGTATTGTTCTTATGTTATCACTTGTCTAAGTAAAGTTTCTGTTCTTGCATAGTAAGCTGGTGTCAGTGTCGCTTTCCTGGTCTGTGACTTCGCTGTATTCTGGGGAGCCAACCCCAGGTACACGGCTTACAGCAAACCTAAGAGTATTAGAAGCGGTCCGTCCTCCAATCCGAGGAAGAGATTAGGACCGTAAACTGTTATAATACGAGGCCCAGTGGAACTTTATCTTACATACTGTCTCCCCCTTGGTTTAAATGAACAGCTTAACTTTAGCTGTTTTATCTGATACTAGCAGAAGGACCCAGCTTTGCACGGGTATATTTAATCTATTTCACTTAATGATTGTGTATGTCGTTAAAAGATATTGACAGTATCCCCCATAACAGTGAACTCCACAGCCCCCCCTTAACACTGACCCCCCCACAGTGCCCAGCCTTCTTAAAATGGGACCTCCACAGCAGCCCATCCACTTAACTTTGACCTTTACAGCAGCCCACCCCTTTAAAAGTGAGTTTCACAGCACCCCACTCCCTTGACAGTGACCTCCACAGTGCCCACCCCTTTAACAGTGACATCCACAGTGCCCGCTCCTTTAACAGTGACCTCCACAGTGCCTTCCCCTTTAACAGTGACCTCCACAGTGCCTTCCCCTTTAACAGTGACCTCCACAGTGCCCTCCCCTTTAGCAGTGACTTCCAAAGTGCCCGCTCCTTTAACAGTGACCTCAACAGTGCCCGCCCCCTTAGCAGTGATGCCACAGTGAATGCCCCTTTAACAGTGACCTCCACAGTGCCCGTCCTTTAACAGTAACCTCCACATTGCCCGCCCTTTTGACAGTGATGTTCACAGTGCCCGCCCCTTTAACAGTGACCTGCACAGCAGCTGCCCTTTCAATAGTGGCCCCTGCCCCCTGCCCCCTGCCCCTTTAAAGCAGACCTGCAGCAGTGAAGAAAAATGGCTGGGTTGTTATGGAAACTTGGTGTAAAACTGTGTGTATGTGGAGACTAAGGACCTGCGAGCTTCTATTGGCTGATAAGGGACATGTGACAATGTGTATGGCAGTTGGGATATGAAGAGAAAGACCTGCAGGCTTCTATTGGCTAATGTAGGTCATGTGATATGCCATATTTGCATTTTTGGGCTATATCTCAGGAACGGTACGTGCTAGAGAGCTGTGACCATCACAAGATTTCATTCCAGGTAACAAGGGATGTGTATACCAAATTTCGCTGAAATTGATGGTTGTGTTTTTGAGTGATCACGGAACATACACACATACATACATACATACATACATACATACACTGCGTGCAGAATTATTAGGCAAAGGAGTATTTTGACCACATCATCCTCTTTATGCATGTTGTCTTACTCCAAGCTGTATAGGCTCGAAAGCCTATTACCAATTAAGCATATTAGGTGATGTGCATCTCTGTAATGAGAAGGGGTGTAGTCTAATGACATCAACACCCTATATTAGGTGTGCATAATTATTAGGCAACTTCCTTTCCTTTGGCAAAATGGGTCAAAAGAAGGACTTGACAGGCTCAGAAAAGTCAAAAATAGTGAGATATCTTGCAGAGGGATGCAGCACTCTTAAAATTGCAAAGCTTCTGAAGCGTGATCATTGAACAATCAAGCGCTTCATTCAAAATAGTCAACAGGGTCGCAAAAATGCGTGTGGAAAAACCAAGGCGCAAAATAACTGCCCATGAACTGAGAAAAGTCAAGCGTGCAGCTGCCAAGATGCCACTTGCCACCAGTTTGGCCATATTTCAGAGCTGCAACATCACTGGAGTGCCCAAAAGCACAAGGTGTGCAATACTTAGAGACATGGCCAAGGTAAGAAAGGCTGAAAGACGACCACCACTGAACAAGACACACAAGCTGAAACGTCAAGACTGGGCCAAGAAATATCTCAAGACTGATTTTTCTAAGGTTTTATGGACTGATGAAATGAGAGTGAGTCTTGATGGGCCAGATGGATGGGCCCGTGGCTGGATTGGTAAAGGGCAGAGAGCTCCAGTCCGACTCAGACGCCAGCAAGGTGGAGGTGGAGTACTGGTTTGGGCTGGTATCATCAAAGATGAGCTTGTGGGGCCTTTTCGGGTTGAGGATGGAGTCAAGCTCAACTCCCAGTCCTACTGCCAGTTTCTGGAAGACACCTTCTTCAAGCAGTGGTACAGGAAGAAGTCTGCATCCTTCAAGAAAAACATGATTTTCATGCAGGACAATGCTCCCTCACACGCGTCCAAGTACTCCACAGCGTGGCTGGCAAGAAAGGGTATAAAAGAAGAAAATCTAATGACATGGCCTCCTTGTTCACCTGATCTGAACCCCATTGAGAACCTGTGGTCCATCATCAAATGTGAGATTTACAAGGAGGGAAAACAGTACGCCTCTCTGAACAGTGTCTGGGAGGCTGTGGTTGCTGCTGCACGCAATGTTGATGGTGAACAGATCAAAACACTGACAGAATCCATGGATGGCAGGCTTTTGAGTGTCCTTGCAAAGAAAGGTGGCTATATTGGTCACTGATTTGTTTTTGTTTTGTTTTTGAATGTCAGAAATGTATATTTGTGAATGTTGAGATGTTATATTGGTTTCACTGGTAAAAATAAATAATTGAAATGGGTATATATTTGTTTTTTGTTAAGTTGCCTAATAATTATGCACAGTAATAGTCACCTGCACACACAGAAATCCCCCTAAAATAGCTAAAACTAAAAACAAACTAAAAACTATTTCCAAAAATATTCAGCTTTGATATTAATGAGTTTTTTGGGTTCATTGAGAACATGGTTGTTGTTCAATAATAAAATTAATCCTCAAAAATACAACTTGCCTAATAATTCTGCACTCCCTGTATATATATCAAGAATGACCAGTATACAGGGAGTGCAGAATTATTAGGCAAGTTGTATTTTTGAGGATTAATTTTATTATTGAACAACAACCATGTTCTCAATGAACCCAAAAAACTCATTAATATCAAAGCTGAATATTTTTGGAAATAGTTTTTAGTTTGTTTTTAGTTTTAGCTATTTTAGGGGGATTTCTGTGTGTACAGGTGACTATTACTGTGCATAATTATTAGGCAACTTAACAAAAAACAAATATATACCCATTTCAATTATTTATTTTTACCAGTGAAACCAATATAACATCTCAACATTCACAAATATACATTTCTGACATTCAAAAACAAAACAAAAACAAATCAGTGACCAATATAGCCACCTTTCTTTGCAAGGACACTCAAAAGCCTGCCATCCATGGATTCTGTCAGTGTTTTGATCTGTTCACCATCAACATTGCGTGCAGCAGCAACCACAGCCTCCCAGACACTGTTCAGAGAGGCGTACTGTTTTCCCTCCTTGTAAATCTCACATTTGATGATGGACCACAGGTTCTCAATGGGGTTCAGATCAGGTGAACAAGGAGGCCATGTCATTAGATTTTCTTCTTTTATACCCTTTCTTGCCAGCCACGCTGTGGAGTACTTGGACGCGTGTGATGGAGCATTGTCCTGCATGAAAATCATGTTTTTCTTGAAGGATGCAGACTTCTTCCTGTACCACTGCTTGAAGAAGGTGTCTTCCAGAAACTGGCAGTAGGACTGGGAGTTGAGCTTGACTCCATCCTCAACCCGAAAAGGCCCCACAAGCTCATCTTTGATGATACCAGCCCAAACCAGTACTCCACCTCCACCTTGCTGGCGTCTGAGTCGGACTGGAGCTCTCTGCCCTTTACCAATCCAGCCACGGGCCCATCCATCTGGCCCATCAAGACTCACTCTCATTTCATCAGTCCATAAAACCTTAGAAAAATCAGTCTTGAGATATTTCTTGGCCCAGTCTTGACGTTTCAGCTTGTGTGTCTTGTTCAGTGGTGGTCGTCTTTCAGCCTTTCTTACCTTGGCCATGTCTCTGAGTATTGCACACCTTGTGCTTTTGGGCACTCCAGTGATGTTGCAGCTCTGAAATATGGCCAAACTGGTGGCAAGTGGCATCTTGGCAGCTGCACGCTTGACTTTTCTCAGTTCATGGGCAGTTATTTTGCGCCTTGGTTTTTCCACACGCTTCTTGCGACCCTGTTGACTATTTTGAATGAAACGCTTGATTGTTCGATGATCACGCTTCAGAAGCTTTGCAATTTTAAGAGTGCTGCATCCCTCTGCAAGATATCTCACTATTTTTGACTTTTCTGAGCCTGTCAAGTCCTTCTTTTGACCCATTTTGCCAAAGGAAAGGAAGTTGCCTAATAATTATGCACACCTAATATAGGGTGTTGATGTCATTAGACCACACCCCTTCTCATTACAGAGATGCACATCACCTAATATGCTTAATTGGTAGTAGGCTTTCGAGCCTATACAGCTTGGAGTAAGACAACATGCATAAAGAGGATGATGTGGTCAAAATACTCATTTGCCTAATAATTCTGCACGCAGTGTACATTGAATGTGTATATGTACAGATTTAGCAGGTGTAACACACACTCCTAACTCAAATTTCTTAACTCATCGCGTTATCTTGAAACAAAAGCCATTGAAAAGCAATTGCTTAATGCATTTAGTTGCAATTAGTTTAGATAACATGTCTCATAAAGCATGTGTGTAAACCCTGCTACATCCGTATAACCTCTATCTGAATATAACGGCTAGCGCACTGCCTCTAGCCATAAGAGATCTCCTTTTCGTATAGCGCAAAATTTGCTATATCTTTTTAATCATGCTGCCACCCCCCTATTTGCACTTTTTTTGAACTGCGCTATACCATAGGTGCTGTTCCTCTATTAGTGCAGCATGAACCTAAGCCACACCATAGGCCTGGTTCAATAAATTTTTACAGATAGGTGCATTATTAGAATCTTTTTATTTTGCAACGTTACTCAACAGTTTTAATTATCAGTTGTTTTTCCTTTTTTTCTTCCCCTGCTACGCCCATTTTTACATCTCCCCTGATGAGCTTTTTTTATAAAATATGAAACATGCATGTAGGGATTAATTAAGATAGGGCGAACTAGGGCCAATTTATTCAGGGAAAGATTCCGGACGGGGACGCCCTTGTCAGGGCAGGTGATCTGTGGTTAGGCCAATAGGGTCAGCATAGCCCCCCATTATAGGGCAATTTTAGGGTCATGTAGGCCCAGTCCATGTTTTGGTTTACTTGCAACACTTTCTTCCTTTCTCTGTATGGACAACTTCATCGTGCCTTTTGGGAAAACCAAGGCGTTCTGGAACTTGACAACTGAGTGGTAGGACAAACAGTTTTCACTTTAGGTGCCGCCGTTAACTATTATTCCTACTACATGATTAGCTTTCTTCTATCCAATGATCGATTTTGTGGGTATCTATCTAGATTGAAGCTTTTTGGCTATTGTTTTCATGTTTGCCTATTTATATTCTTCATCAAAAGGGCCATCTTTTTTTATAAGATATGATTAAAAGTTAAGTTTTATACTTATTCAGAGAATTTGGGATTATTATTTAGTTTATATATATATATATATATTTTTTTTTTTTGGTAATCCATTATACAACTACCCTCTTCTTTTGTTTTCAGTCTCAGAGCAACATAAGTCACCAATAACGAGTCACATATATGCTTTACGACTAAAAAGACAAAGACACACTAAATCAGACAACACAGAAAAGACAGGACAAGAAGGGGGAGGGCGGGGGGCAGAGCCTGCACCGGAGCTGTATGGCAGCATGAAGTGAAGCTCTGCTGTAAAAGTATCCCTCACAGCCTTATTTCATTGGCATTTGAGGTCCAGCATGGTAAAGATTGGTGGCCCCAGACCCACTGAAGCTCAGGGGCATGCTAAAGCCCAGATAATAAGCGAATCCATGGAGAAATTCGTTAAAAAAGCAGCTCAGACGCATGTAGCTAAAGAATCTAAGATGGCACCCGGAACGCCGAGAGCATCAGGGAGCGCTCCGAAATCCACAGCGGTAGCTGATAAGGTAAGGGAGGTCTCCCCTGGGGTCGATACCCTGCCTATCTCTAGATCTTTCCTGAAAGATGCCCTATTAGAGGCCCTGGAACCCCTCAGATCCGACCTCACTTCCATAAAAGAGGACATGCGCCATATTGGGAGGAGGGTTGAATCGCTAGAAGACAATCAGGCTGCCATTGTGTCGCACCAGAGCGCTGTCTCCTCCACACTGACCCTGCATCAAATGCACATGAACTCCCTTTATACACTCCTTGAAGACCAAGAAAACAGGAGCAGACGCAATAACTTGCGGTTTAGAGGCATACCTGAGTCTGTGGGCTCTGCTGACATACCGGAGGCTGTCATGAATATCTGCCTTCAGCTACTTGGCCCTGACACATCTCATGAGATCATCATTGAGAGGGCTCATAGAGCCCTACGTCCCAAACCTCAACCCACAGAACCTCCAAGGGACGTCATATGCAAGTTCCTTCATTATCCGGTAAAGGATGCGATTCTTAGCAAATCGAGAAATTTTCAACAACTAGCTCTGGATGACAGCCCTATAACAATATTTCAAGATTTGGCTCAATCCACTTTGAAAAAAAGGAGAGCATTGAAGCCACTTACTGATTGGCTCCGCAGCAAAAAAATCCTATACAAGTGGTTATTTCCCTTTGGATTATCCTTTCTGTATGAGGGGCAGTGCATATCCATCTCTTCTTTCAACGACCTGCCTAAAGTGTACGATATTCTACAAATTAATCAGCTACCCATTGAGAACTGGGACTTTATTCAAAGCAATAATCCACTTCCCGATCTTCCAACTGCTGATCCCTGGGAGACACCACGTCCTGGCAAGCCCCAAAGAACCAAAAGAGGTCGCCACTCAACTCCAAGACGCCTTACACTTAATGAATCCTGAGTGACTCTAGGTCTATCCCCTAGGATCCCTAGTCTGTTTATCAAGGATCTCATAAATAATCTTCTCAACTAAGTAATGCCTTAGAGAAGTTATTGCCCTGGTCTGGGGTACAATCCTTAAGCATCCTTCCTAATTTCTGAGTTATGACATGTTTGTTAGGAATATATATCTGTTGCTAAGTGCCTATATGCAGATTAATATGAGGGTACTACAATAAGTCACATTATAATGTGCACATTTTCCCCCCTATCCCACCATTGGAGTAGTATTGCTCTAGTATTAGAGATCTATATGAGCAGTCAATGTTTTAATTTGTTTTCATTGTTATTATTTTATCTTTGGTTTTATGACAGATATCACAGAATATCAACCATATATCCCCAAAAGAGAAGGGGACACTTCTGCAACCACGCCACTCCGTCCTGGATGGTTAAGTACATACAAAGTCCACTCACACACCTCTTGTTAAAAATTCTCAGCGGTACACACTCATTTCATTATTAGATGGCTGACCTGTGCATTGCTACTTTCAACGTTAAGGGTTTTAACGCCCCATTAAAACGTAGTCAAATATTTTCCTATGCTAAAAAAGAAAAATTCATCGGTCCTGATGCTTCAGGATACGCATTTTAAATTTACAAATATCCCGACCTATCCCGGTCCATATTTCCACACTGGTATCATTGCGGATCAAACGCTGCTGTAACGGTCGCGTACACACACACACAGGGGGGAGGGAAGTGACCACTGCGCTCCACCCTTACCCCTGGCCCTGCCTACTTGCCTCGCGAGTCCTAATGACAGGGGACAACTGGACGGCAATCCCTAACTTGGAGTAAATGCAGGGATGACAGACAGACAAACAACAGGACGTGAACGGACCGAGTCAATACCAGTAAAGCTGCAAAGTACAAATGGAGCAAGCAGAGAATTGTCAGGAGAAGCCGGGGTCATAAATACCAGGAGAGCAGAGAAGTACAAGAGGAGTCCTAAGAGAGTAGTCAGGTGGGAGCCGAGGTCACAATACCAGGACGGATGCGCAGTACAGGAGGATCAGGCAAAAGGATGGTCAAGGAACAGGATCAGGTAAGTATTCAGCAGTCCAACAAATACCAGGAACCTAGAAATTAACAGGCAACCTGTAGCCAGCAGGCTGCCTGTATTTATAGTGGGGAGTGAGGGTCATGTGACGTGGCCAGCGTCACATGACCGACAGACCAACCAGTCGAGCACCGAGTGATCAGCTCGGCGCTCAAGGCAGACTTAGGAGCAAGGAGCCACCCAGCTAGTAAAGCCGCCCTGGGAATGAGGTCAAACACAGAACCTCATTCCAAAAGCTAAGCAACAGTTCTGCGGGCAATGGGGGACCGAGTGCACCTTCGGAACCCCGTGACAGTAACCCCCGGGGCCACCGGACCCAAGACTTCAGGCGATGGCTTTTCAGGGTGTTCTAAATGAAATTTACGAACAAGTCTAGGAGCATGAACCTCCCTGGCAGGTACCCAAGATCTCTCTTCAGGTCCATACCCCTTCCAGTGAATCAGGTACTGCAAGGAATTACGCACCTTCCTGACATCCACTATTTTAGACACCACATACTCGACAGCATCATTAACAAGAACCAGCGGAGGCGAGGCTTTTGATGGTACTACCGGTTCAAAATATTTTTTAAGCAGAGATTTATGGAACACATTATGAATGTGGAATGACTCAGGCAGCTCCAACCTAAAAGATACCGGGTTAATCACTTCCGTGATCTTATATGGTCCAATAAAACGAGGAGCAAATTTTTTAGAAGTTACCTTGAGAGATAGATTCTTGGAGGACAACCATACTTTATCCCCAACCTGAAAGTTTACCCCCCTTGAACGTCTCCTATCGGCCTTGAGTTTTTGAGAACATTGAGCCTTTTCTAGGTTCGATTGAACCCGGGCCCACACTGTGCACAGTTCGGAGGAGAGTTTATCAGCTTCAGGGTTAGAGGAGGAGACGGACGACCCAGAATGAAAACGGGGATGAAAACCATGGTTACAAAAGAAAGGGGAGACCCCAGCAGAAGAATTGACACGGTTATTCAGAGCAAATTCAGCCAACGGAAGGAATTTGACCCATAATTGCTGGTCATCAGCAACATACAACCTCAGGAATTGTTCCACAGACTGATTAAGGCGTTCAGTCTGCCCATTAATCTCAGGATGGTAGGCGGAAGAAAAAGACAACGAAATTTTACATCTTTGACAGAAGGCCCTCCAGAATTTGGACACAAACTGCACACCCCTGTCAGAAACAATATTTTCCGGGATACCATGCAATCGAACAATTTCTTTCACAAAAATAGACGCCAGGGTTTTGGCATTCGGGAGTTTAGACAGGGGAATGAAATGGACCATCTTGCTAAACCTATCCACCACTACCCACACTACAGTCTTACCCTCCGCCAGCGGTAGGTCAGTTATAAAGTCCATCGAGATATGGGACCAGGGTCTACTGGGAATGGGTAGGGGTCGTAGGTTACCAGCAGGGCGAGTCCTAGGTGTCTTGGACCTGGCACAAACCTCACAGGCTGACACATAGGACTTGACATCCCTAGTTAGAGTGGGCCACCAATAAGATCTAGAAACCAGATCCTTAGTGCCCTCAACACCCGGATGTCCACAAAAGGCAGAATCGTGACACTCACCCAACAGCTGGAGACGAAATTGTACGGGAACAAACAACTTATCTGTTGGGGTGGATACCGGTGCCAGATGTTGTTCCGACCTAATGCGAGCCGAGATATCCTGGGTAAGAGCTGCTAAGAAGATTTTTGCTGGTAGGATGGATTCAGGTGGTACCTCAGTAGGTTGAAAAGCCTGGAAGCTCCGAGATAATGCGTCCGCCTTCACATTTTTACTTCCCGGCCTGAACGTGATGGAAAAATCAAAACGAGTAAAAAACAGACCCCATCTGGCTTGACGGGGATTCAACCTCTTAGCAGACTCGAGAAACATAAGGTTTTTATGGTCAGTGACAACAGTTACACAATGCCTTGCCCCCTGCAGAAAATGCCTCCACTCCTCAAATGCCCATTTAATGGCCAGCAGCTCCCTATTCCCTATGTCGTAGTTTCTCTCCGTGGGAGAGAATTTCCTGGAGAAGAAGGCACATGGTCTCAGATTAGTGAGGCTGGCAGGACCTTGTGAAAGGACTGCTCCTGCGCCGTCCTCGGACGCATCCACCTCCACAATAAAAGGTTTCTCCTGATCAGGCTGGATCAGAATGGGAGCGCTACTGAATGCCTTTTTTAATTTTTCAAATGAAGAAATGGCCTCAGTAGACCAATTCTCCAAATCCGCCCCTTTCTTAGTAAGGTCGGTCAACGGTTTAGCAATTACGGAAAAATTCATAATAAATTTACGATAGTAATTGGCGAAACCTAAGAACCGTTGTAAGGCCTTTAAGGATGAAGGTCTTACCCATTCCTTAATTGCTAGTACCTTACCAGGATCCATCTTGAAGGCGTGAGGAGTCAGAACATGCCCTAGAAACAGAATCTCCTGCACACCAAAGACACATTTCTCTTGTTTAGCGGATAGTTGATTCTCCCTCAACACCTCTAATACTTGTCTAACATGAGACACATGGGATTCGAAGTCAGGAGAGAATATCAAAATGTCGTCAAGATAGACAATAACAAATTTACCTAAGAATTCCCTAAGAATGTCATTCATGAAGTTTTGGAACACAGCTGGGGCATTGCTGAGTCCAAAAGGCATCACCTGATATTCAAAGTGTCCTACCGGAGTATTGAATGCTGTCTTCCATTCGTCTCCCTCCTTGATTCGGATTAGATTGTATGCCCCTTTCAGGTCAATTTTGGAAAACCAGGTTGCCCCCAGGACCTGGTTAAATAAATCCGGAATCAATGGGAGGGAGTATCTATTCTGGACAGTGATTTTATTTAATCTCCGGTAATCGATACATGGCCTAAGACCACCATCTTTTTTCTTAACGAAGAAAAACCCCGCCCCCATAGGAGAGACAGAAGGTCTAATATGCCCTTTACCAAGGCTCTCCTTAATATAATCTTCCATGGCCTGGCGTTCGGGCATAGAAAGATTATAAATTCGTCCTTTAGGAAACTTGGCCCCCTCTACTAGCTCTATGGTACAATCATAAGGTCTATGGGGGGGTAGAACCTCTGGGGTTGGTGATGAGAATACATCAGAATATTCTCTAACAACAGAGGGTAAAGTATCAGACTTTACTGAGACCCCAGCCTGTACCACGGACAGGCACGAGTCACACTTAGGCCCCCATCTCACCAACTCCCCATTGGACCAATCTATAGTGGGGTTATGTAGTCGGAGCCAAGGCAACCCTAGTACCACCTCAGCAGGTAGGTTCTCCAGGACTAGAAGCGAACATCTCTCTGAGTGGCACACACCCACGGTTAGAGAAATCTCCGAGGTACATAAGCTCACCGTACCACCAATAAGAGGAGTAGCATCAATAGCCATGACATGGATAGGAGTTGGTAAGGCAAACATAGGAATACCCAATCTAACAGCATACTCAGAGTCAATAAAGCTAGCCGCTGAGCCAGAATCAATAAAGGCCTTACCCGCCCATTTATCTACTCCCAGAGAAATCGTAATGGGTACCGAAAGCTTACATTTAGAAAATTCAGGGTGTACCTGGTCTTTAGGTTGCCTTGCCTTACGAGACTTGACAGAGAGGACCTTCTTAGGACACTGGTTGATCCAATGGTCAGAATCTCCACAGTAAAAGCATTCTCCACGTCTGCGGCGAAGATTCCCTCGGGTCATGCCAACCTGCATGGGTTCCTCGGTGAAGACCTCAGCATTGTCTCTGGGATAGGCCTCTGGCTGGACCACCATCTGGGAAGAGAACTGTTGTTCCTGTCGTCTCTCTCTAACCCGTCGGTCAAGTCGGACAACAAGGGTCATCATCTCCTCTAAGGTCTCTGGAAGTTGATAACTGACCAGAAGATCCTTTAATTTATCAGACAGACCTGACCTGAACTGACTCTTCAGGGCTGGTTCGTTCCATCCTGAGGGGACACACCACCTTCTGAATTGGGTGCAATAATCCTCCGCTGGTAAATTGCCCTTAACTAGTGCCTTTAGAGCAGTCTCGGCTACTAGAGCCCTGTCTGGTTCATCATAGAGGGTACCTAGGGCCTGAAAGAACCCCTCCACAGAATATAAACAACTGGCGCCAGCAGGTAAAGAGAACGCCCAGTCCTGGGGATCACCCTGTAATCGGGAAATGATAATGCCCACGCGTTGACTCTCGGGGCCAGAGGACATGGGGCGCAAACGGAAGTAAAGTTTACAACTCTCCTTAAAAGAGAGAAACTTCTTCCGGTCTCCAGAAAAGGTTTCTGGGAGCTTAATCTGTGGCTCAAAATGCGGACTGGAGGCCTGAGGAGTGGAAGAGCCTTGCCCTAACTCAAAAGAGCTGAGTTTTTCCCCTAACTCCTGCACCATCTGCATCAGATTAGAGACATAGTCAGTCAGGGTCACCAGAGGATTCATAATACAGTGGTTATTGGGCCTGTTAATCTGTAACGGTCGCGTACACACACACACAGGGGGGAGGGAAGTGACCACTGCGCTCCACCCTTACCCCTGGCCCTGCCTACTTGCCTCGCGAGTCCTAATGACAGGGGACAACTGGACGGCAATCCCTAACTTGGAGTAAGTGCAGGAATGACAGACAGACAAACAACAGGACGTGAACGGACCGAGTCAATACCAGGAAAGCTGCAAAGTACAAATGGAGCAAGCAGAGAATTGTCAGGAGAAGCCGGGGTCATAAATACCAGGAGAGCAGAGAAGTACAAGAGGAGTCCTAAGAGAGTAGTCAGGTGGGAGCCGAGGTCACAATACCAGGACGGATGCGCAGTACAGGAGGATCAGGCAAAAGGATGGTCAAGGAACAGGATCAGGTAAGTATTCAGCAGTCCAACAAATACCAGGAACCTAGAAATTAACAGGCAACCTGTAGCCAGCAGGCTGCCTGTATTTATAGTGGGGAGTGAGGGTCATGTGACGTGGCCAGCGTCACATGACCGACAGACCAACCAGTCGAGCACCGAGTGATCAGCTCGGCGCTCAAGGCAGACTTAGGAGCAAGGAGCCACCCAGCTAGTAAAGCCGCCCTGGGAATGAGGTCAAACACAGAACCTCATTCCAAAAGCTAAGCAACAGTTCTGCGGGCAATGGGGGACCGAGTGCACCTTCGGAACCCCGTGACAGCTGCTGCATCTAGAGGCGTGAGCATAGGTTTCCAGAGGGGTTTACCTTTCACGTACATTTCACATATCCAAGATGGCAGATATATGTTATTAAAGGGTAATATAGCTAATCAAATCTATACCTTTGCTAATGTATGCGCATCAAATGTCAATCAGATTCCATGGCTAGTCGAGACGCTTGCCCTTTTAGACTCATATAAGGAGGGTGTGGTGGTGCTTGGAGGTGATTTAAATATAGCATTAAACCCATCTTTAGATTCATCATCTCATAAATCTGCACTATCTGCCAGAGCACTTAGACACCTTAGGAATAAATTACAACAGGGAGCTATCTTTGACATATGGCGTATCCGCAGCCCCTCCAGGCAGGACTACACCTTCTTCTCCCACCCTCACAGCTCATACCAAAGGCTCGATTATATTTTTATATCAAAAGAACATCTACATATGTGTACTCATGCCTACATAGGTAATATGCTCTTATCTGACCATGCACCAGTGTTTATTACAATCCAAGCCCCTTCACTAGAACCTAAAGCATTTAGATGGCGGCTTAACGAACAGCTGATATCCACAGACGAGAATAAAGAACACACCCAAAAGCTTTTAGAGGAATTTTTCTCCTTCAACTCCCTACCTGATACGTCCCCCCACATATTGTGGGACACCCACAAGGCCTATATGAGAGGCCAATTCATCAGTATGGAGAAAAGAATAAGAAAAAAAAGAGTAGATGTTCTTCTAGCCCAGATTCATTGACTGGAAACTTTACATAAAAGCTCCTTATTGGATTCTCACCTGAAGGAACTAACCGAATCGAAAAATACTTTAAAGAACCTTCTCAATACAGCGTCAGCTAAGTATTATCTCCATGCGCAATACAAACATTATGCGCGTGGAGATAAAGCCTCTAAATTCATGATGCAACGTAATAAGCAGAGGAAATCCCATAATTATATACATAAGATTAGAGCTCCTAATATGAAAGAAGTATCTACCACCCCAGAAATAGCCAAACAATTTCAAAAGTTTTATTACTCCCTATATAATATAAAAGAAGAGGGCAAGAAAGTTGATAATCCCCCCCTCCCCACCCCCCAAAAGAATCAGTAACTTAATTTCTTAATTCCCTTGCCTTACTGGCTCTATCAGATTCTCAGGCCCAAATTCTCCAGGCCCCCTTTACGATGGAGGAACTAATGACGGTGATTAAACAACTCACTAACGGAAAAAGCCCCAGACCTGATGGTTATCCAGCTTTATATTACCGCACTTTTCATAACATAGTAGGGCAACATCTACTCTCCATATTTAATGGCTCCCTGTCTGGTGTCCCATTATCCTCAGACATGACTAGGGCACATATCACACTGATCCCGAAATAAGGGAAAGACAGCTCCCAATGTTCTAACTACCGCCCAATCTCTCTGTTAAATTTAGATGTGAAACTATTAGCTAAGATGTTAGCCACTCGCCTGTCTTCATTCCTTCCATCCCTAATTAAAGAAGATCAAGTAGGCTTTGTCCGTGGTAGGGAGGGCAGAGACAATACCGCCAAAGTGCTAAATGCTATTTACTTAGCAAAAAAGCTTAGATGTCCTCTGGTCCTCCTTAGCACGGACGCAGAAAAAGCCTTCGATAGGGTTAGTTGGGATTATATGAGAGAAGTTCTTAAAACAATTAAATTTCCTGACCCGTATATTAACACCATCTTTTCCCTGTATACCCATGCTTCAGCATCTATCATCATTAACGACACCCTGTCCCCCTCCTTCAATATCCGAAATGGCACCAGACAGGGATGTCCACTTTCACCACTACTATTTGTTCTTGTAATGGAAACATTACTTCAAGCTATTAGATTGGATAAAGAGATAGTAGGCATTAGGATAGAGCAACATGAACATAAAGTGTCTGCTTTCGTAGACGATTTACTTATACTAAATACTAATCCAACCAAAGCCCTACCATTAATATATAAGATATTGGAACAGTTCAGCTTTTATTCAAACTTCAAAATTAATATGAGCAAGTCCCATATTCTCAGTATAGACCTCCCAACCCCAACTAGAAACTTATTAAAGGCGAACTCCCCCTTTAATTGGGACACTCCGTATATTACATACCTGGGAGTTAAAATTGGTCCTGACCCATGCACTCTTTTTCGACTGAACTTCACCCCTCTTCTTCAATCTATTTCTGATCAACTTGTTGGGTTAAAGAATCCGACGTTATCATGGTTCGGTAGAAAAAATATTGTGACCTCTTTAGTTTTACCCAGATTGACATACCTACAACAGGTACTACCTATCCCAGTCCCAAAAATGTATTACACTAAAATAAAAAGACAAATCAGTTTATGTATTTGGGCCGGGAAAAGGGCTCGACTAGCTCGCTCTGTCCTCTGCAGACCAAAAATCAACGGGGGAATAAGATTACCTGACCCAGAACTATATGGGAGAGCTGTTATGTTATCTAGAATAGTGGACTGGTTGGCACATCCAAACCAGAAGCCCTGGGTCTCCATGGAACAGAGTAACCTCGGTTCGTTTCCGTCAGGTCTCCTGGTAGGTGTAAAGAACTTCCCAGCCCAAGATAGACCTCTTAATCCAGTTGTAAAATCGACGATTAAGGCTTGGAATTGGTTCCAACAATCGCAGCATGCTATTCCATTGCCCTCACCATTGATCCAAGTAAAAGACATTCTAGCCTATTCTCCGTCCAACCTGAGAGAATGTTTACCCCACTCAGTTTGAAGTTTTACATTGCCTCTTTTCTCACTATTTGATGACAATGGTACGGTGATGAAAAATGAAAATATCTTACGTGTCTTCCAGGAATGCACGCACTTCCCATACTTATTGTCTTTCTTAAGCACCTTTATTTCCAAGAATATCTCTAAGAGTGACTTGGTACGTCCTCTGACCTGATTTGAAGGTATAATAAATGACCAATCTAAACACACTAAACTAATCTCCCAAATTTATAAGAAACTAAACACACCAGTGTCAATGACTAAACCAGCATATATAGGTCTTTGGGAACGTGACTTGGGTATTAACTTCTCTCAGGCTGAGATGTCGAAACTCCTTCTACTACCACATAAAACATCTAGGTGTGTTCGCACCCAAGAAAATGGTTACAAAATATTAACTAGGTGGTATAGGACTCCAGATATTACCTGCCTTTACAACCCAAATAACCTAGACACGTGCTGGAGGTGCAAAAAGGAGAAAGGTTCGTTCTTTCATGTCTGGTGGCAATGCCCTCCACTTCAGGTTTGGTGGAAGGACATATTTACTAAAGCTAACAAGATATGCAGAGTTAACATTCCAATCTCTCCTCATCTAGCATTATTAGGTATGTCCCCCTCCATATCTAAAACTTCTCAAACTACATTATTCCATATTATGTTAAGTGCGGCACGCCTACTGATACCAAAATTTTGTCTCTCTGAAGAGGTACCTTCCATCTCCCAATGGATAGGGAAGATGGACCAGCTATGCAGATTTGAGGAAATCGCGGCATGGGAAAGTCGTAGAATACACATATATAGGGCTCATTGGAAAGCTTGGTTCATATACAGAAACATAAACGTATCACATACCAGGCTTACATCTGTCCTACCAGACTAAGGACTACCTTTCACAAATAGGTCTTAACAAAACCTTTATTGATGAATCAGCTGTGGATGAGTTTTTATTACCTAATGTACTGCCTATCCTACGGAAATTATGTAAAACAATACCTGTCATACCATCTGTTTTTTTGATGTTACTCATATGTCTTCATTTGATTTTATTATGTAATTCATCATATTTTATCATATGTACAGATTTTTATTATCAATAAAATTTACTTTTATTTAAAAATAAAATGAAAATAAAAAATAAAAAGAAGGGGTAGGGCAAAGAGGAGAGGACAAACTAGGGAGGGAGGTGAAAATGATCCAAGACTATATTACACATTGGAGATTATACAGAAAGAATCCCATGCCACCCATGTCTCATGAAACTGAGTTATTTAAGGAAGCAGTCAAAGCTCTAAAGGGTGAATTTCACTAAGGGCTCTTTCACACCTGCGTTATTGTCTTCCGGCATAGAGTTCCGTCGTCGGGGCTCTATGCCGGAAGAATCCTGATCAGGATTATCCTAATGCATTCTGAATGGAGAGTAATCCGTTCAGGATGCATCAGGATGTCTTCAGTTCCGGTACGGAACGTTTGTTGGCCGGAGAAAATACCGCAGCATGCTGCGCTTTTTGCTCCGGCCAAAAATCCGGAACACTTGCCGCAAGGCCGGATCCGGAATTAATGCCCATTGGAAGGCATTGATCCGGATCCGGCCTTAAGCTAAACGTCGTTTCGGCGCATTGCCGGAGCCGACATTTAGCTTTTTCAGAGTGGTTACCATGGCTGCCGGGACGCTAAAGTCCTGACAGCCATGGTAAGTGTAGTGGGGAGCGGGGGAGCAGTGTACTTACCGTCCGTGCGGCTCCCCGGGCGCTCCAGAGTGACGTCAGGGCGCCCCAAGCGCATGGATCACGTGATCGCATGGATCACGTCATCCATGCGCATGGGGCGCTCTGACGTCATTCTGGAGCGCCCCGGGAGCCGCACGGACTGTAAGTATACCGCTCCCCCGCTCCCCGCTCCTACTATGGCAACCAGGACTTTAATAGCGTCCTGGGTGCCATAGTAACACTGAAAGCATTTGGAAGACGGTTCCGTCTTCAAATGCTTTCAGTACACTTGCGTTTTTCCGGATCCGGAGTGTAATTCCGGCAAGTGGAGTACACGCCGGATCCGGACAACGCAAGTGTGAAAGAGGCCTAACTCTGGAGAGAAGCATCATCTTAGTAGTTGGACAGGTCTGTTTCCAAGATTTAGCAATAAGGGACTTGGCAGCTGTACATAAACAGCCCAGAGGATTGCTTCCTGAGACCCACTGGTGGAAAATTCAATAGGTATACCTTAGGGCAGTGATGGTGAACCTTTTACAGACCGAGTGCCCAAACTGCAACTCAAAGCCCACTTATTTATCGCAAAGTGCCAACACGGTAATTTACCCTGAACACTACAGTCCAATATTGTATATCTTCCATGTACTTTATCATTTGGCTATAATAGCCTGCCTACATTCAGTGTGCTGCCTGTGCTGTTCATAGTGCGCCCTGTGCTGGTGAATGGCAGGAACAGTCTAAGGCAGATTGGTACACCATAGACTTTTTCCAGGGTGTGGGTGCCCACAGAGAGGGCTCTGAGTGCCGACTCTGGCACCCGTGCCATAGGTTCGCCACCATTGCCTTAGGGGATAGCAACTGAAAAAAGGGAACAGGCCGCAGATTGACTTCTTTTCAAAACCCAGTTATGAGAGAACATGTCCAAAAAATATGAAAAAGAGTGCCCAAGGGCCCATGACAAACTTTTGGCAGTCACTGCAAAGGTTAACAAAGTTTGCTGCCTCAGTTTTTATGGGGGCAATTTGAATTAAAGGAAATGTGTCGCCAAAAATTGTATCTGCCAGCTAAAACCAGATAGTGACACATAGTGACCTGAAAAATGATCTTGAATCATGCTGAATCAATTAGAAGTGCAGACCGCTTGTTTTAAAGGGGTAGGTGCTTGCAATCATTGTCTTCTTCTATTAACCATTGTTACCTCCAAGGAAACACATGCAGTCATCATTACTTTGCATCAAAAGAGCTTCACAGGCAAGAACATTGTTTCTTGTAAGATTACACCTATATATATTTAACCACTTCCCGACCGCCCATAGGATATAAACATCCTATGGGCGGTTGTTTATCTCTAAATGGACGTTCTAAAACGTCCATTCAGAGATGGTAGCTGCACGCTAATTGTGCAGCTACCGCGCGGGGGGCCCGCTGTCAGTGACAGCAGGGCAACCCAGAGGGAGGGCAGGAACAGTTCCCAGGTGTCCCTGCCTTCTAGATCACTCAGCGAGCGCTATGTATACAGATCAGGAAGCAATGTGTGCTTCCTGTCCCGGCCTGGTGGTCAAGTGACCGCCGGGGCCGGGGGAGTGCAGGAGCTGTCAGGTCTTCCATAGACCTCGATCAGCCCTGCACTGAGGCTGTACAGCATAATATACTGCTGTACAGACTCTCTGGGGGGTGTATTACCCTGTAACTAGGGCTACTATGTTGGCCCCAGTTACAGGAGAAATCAATAGTGAAAAAAAAAAAAAGTGAAGCTTAATGTCCCCCAGAGGTCTTCTATGATCTTATGGGGGATGCAAAGTGAAAAAAAAAAAAAAAGGTTTCACATGTAAAATAAAATATTCCCCAATAAAGTAATAAAAAAAAAGTTAAAAATAGAAAAAAAAAATATAGACATAATTAGTATTGCCGCGACCGTGATGGTCGGCTCTATAAATATATCACATGATGCACCCCATCCGATAAACACTATAAAAATAAAAATAAAAACTGTGTCAAAAAAGCCATGGTGATGGACCATGTGATCAGCGCAGTCCCCAGGTCCTGAAGAAAGAGGAGATCCGCTACGCGACCAAGTGGATGGTGTGAGTTAAATTTGTTTATTATTTTTAACCCCTCAATGGATATTTTACTAAGCATTCTGTATTAAGAATGCTATTATTTTCTCTTATAACCATGTTATAAGGGAAAATAATAAAGATCGGGTCCCCATCAGATCGTCTCCTTAGCAACCATGCGTGAAAATCGCACCGCATCCGCACTTGCTTGCAGATGCTTGCGATTTTCACTCAGCCCCATTCACTTCTATGGGGCCTGCGTTGCGTGAAAACGCACAATATAGAGCATGCTGCGATTTTCACACAACGCATAAGTGATGCGTGAAAATCACCACTCATGTGCACAGTCCCATAGAAATTAATGGGTCCGGATTCAGTGTGGGTGCAATGTGTTCAACTCAGACATTGCACCCGCGCAGAAAACTCACCCGTGTGAAAGAGGCCTAAGGGTGCATCAGGGGGGCTTCAAAGGGGACATGGCATCTAAAAACCAGTTCAGCAAAATCTGCCTTCCAAAAATCATATGGCGCTCCTTTTCTTCTGCGCCCTGCCTTGTGCTCGTACATCAGTTTATGACCACCTGTGGGGTGTTTACATAAACCGCAGAATCAGGGTAATAAATATTACGTTTTATTTGGCTGTTAACCCTTGATGTGTTCAAGAAAAAAATGGATTGAAATGGAAAATCTGCCAAAAAAGTGTAATTTAGAAATTTAATCTCCATTTTCCTTTAATTCTTGTAAAACAACTAAAGGGTTAACAAAGTTAGTAAAATCAGTTTTGAGTAGCTTTAGGGGTGTAGTTTCTACAATGGGGTCATTTATGAGGGGTTTCCACTGCGTAAGCCCCACAAAGTGACTTCAGACCTGAACTTGTCCTTAAAAAGTTTGTTTTGGAAATTTTCTTAATAATTTTAAGAATTGCTTCTAAAATTCTAAGCCTGATAACATCTTAAAAAAATAAAATGACATTTACAAAAAGGATGCAAACACAAAGTAGACATATGTGGAATGTTAAGTAATTAATATGTTATGAGTTATCACTTTCTGTTTTAAAAGCAGAGAGATTAAAATTTAGAAAACAGTGAATTTTTTAAAATTTTCATTAGCTTTTGTATTTTTTTAATAAATAAAGGTAAAACATATTGACTCAAATTTACCATTAACATGAGGTACAATGTGTCATGAGAAAACAATCTCTGAATGGCTTGGATAAGTAAAAGCGCACCAAAGTTATTACCACATAAAGTGACACATATCAGATTTGCTAAATTAGGCCTGATCAGGAAGGGGGTAAATGGCCCGGTCTGAAAGTGGTTCAATTGTTGTGAAGGCTTCAGCGCACCCAAGAAAGTCCAAAACGTGCCAGGACTGTCTAGTAGGATTCAGCAACAGGATCGGGTCACCACCAGTGTAGCGCTCACTCAAGAATGGCAGCAGGGAGGTATGAGTGTGTCTGTACACACAGTGAGACGAAGGCTATTGGAGGATGGCCTGGTGTCAAGCAGAGCAGCAAATAAGCCACTTCTCTCCAAGAAAAACATCAAGGACAGAATGACATTCTGCAGACAGTACAGGAGTTGCACTGCAGAGGACTGGAGTAAAGTTATTTTCTCTCATGAAGCCCCCTTTAGACTGTTTGGGACATCTGGAAAATTGATTGTTCGAAGAAGAAAAGGTGAGCGTTACCAGGAGCTCTGTCTGTGTCATGCCAACAGTACAGCATCCTAAGAGTATTGTTTCTCACCCAAGCGAGTGAGCTCACACACAGTTTTGCCTAAGAACACTGTCATGAATAAGGAATGGTTTCAACACAGCCTCCAAGGGCAACTTCCCCAATGATCCAGGTGCAATTTGGTGATGAACAATGCTTTTTCCAGCATGATAGAGCACCATGTCTCAAGGCAAACGTGCTAACTAAGTGGCTCAATGAACAAACATTGAAATTTTGGGTCCATGGCCAGGAAAATCCCCAGATCTCAATCCCATTTGAGAACCTGTGGTCACTTCTCAAAAAGCAGATGGACTAACACAAATTGTGATAACCTGCAAGCACTCATTAGACATAAATGGGTTGCCATCTGTCACCGTGTGGTTCATTGTGTCACGGTTGCCATGCAGGCTGGCTGCATGCTCTTCCGCATACTGACTGCAGGTTTACTCCTGGTGTATGCTGGTTGCTTTAAGCTGTGGAAATTGTGGCCTGTGTGTGAACTGCTCCTTGTTGATGCATGCTTCCCTTCCTATTTGTCTGGTTCATTTTCTGGTTAATGTTCTGATCTGGGTGTGGTTACTAGGTGCTATATATTCCTGTTAGCTGTTGCTTGGTCTCCAGCTTTGCTGGGTGCAGGAGCTATGCACCTGAGCTGCGGATAATTCCATCTGCCCTGTGTGGTCACCTAGTGAGACATCAAGGTCGCCTTGTCTTGGTCCCTGTTTGTCCGGCTCTGCTTATGCCTGTTTGGGCCGCTCTATCTGTAACCGTCATGTGTTGTTCCACAAACAGACAACTCTGTCTATGACCGCCATGAGTCATCCCGCATGGGGTTCAGACATCTGCTTGTCTGCCTAGTGCAGTTCTATGTCTTGTGAGCAGCTCTATCTGTTCGCCCATGGACTAACTCCTCATGGGGAACATGCATCTGCTAGTCATAGTTTTTGTCTTCGGTAAGAGGGCTCCTAGGTTCTCCAGAGGGAGGACATCTAGTCTATGTGTGTATCTCTGCCTGTGACTGCCATGTGTCGTTCTGCATGGGGTCTAGGCATCTGCTTGTCTGCCTGTTTGGGCAGCTCTGTCTGTGACCGCCATGTGTCGTTCTGCATGGGGTCCAGGCATTGCTTGTCTGCCTGTCTGTGCAGCTCTACCTGTGACCACCATGCATCCGTTCCACATGATTTGACCTTCTAGCAAAAATACGAGCAGCTGTCTCTGAAATTTTTTATTGATCTTCCAGACCTTCGCTTGACCTTCACTGTTCCTGTTAACTGCCATTTCTTAACACCTTAAGGACCCTGCCATTTTTCACTTTAACGACCGGGCATTTTTAAAAAAAAATTGACATGTGTCATTTTATGTGGTAATAACTTCGGGATGCTTTTACTTATCCAAGCCATTCTGAGATTGTTTTTTTGCGACACTTCACTTTTTTTCTTCATGATAGTGAAAAAATTTTGTCGATATAATTCACCTTTATTTATTAAAAAATCCTAAATTTACTAATAATTTGGAAAAAATTGGCACTTTTCAAAATGTTTATTAATCTGCTTTTAAGGCACATAGTGATACATCATAAAAGAGTTATTACTTTACATTTTCCACTATGTCTACTTTCATGGTTGCATTATTTTGTAAATGTAATTTTATTTTTTAAGGTCTTATAAGGCTTGGAATTTTAGAAGCAACTTTTTAAGCATTTCCAAAACCCACTTTAACCCCTTAAGGACACAGCCTTTTTACACCTTAGGACCAGGCCATTTTTTGCAAATCTGACCAGAGTCCCTTTAAGTGCTGATAACTTTAAAACGCTTTGACTTATCCAGGCCGTTCTGAGATTGTTTTTTCGTCACATATTGTACTTCATGACACTGGTAAAATGAAGTCAAAAAATTATTATTTTTTGCACCAAAAAATACCTAATTTAACAAAAATTTGGAAAAATGTAGCAAATTTCAAAGTTTCAGTTTCTCTACTTCTGTAATACATAGTAATACCCCCTAAAATTGTGATGACTTTACATTCCCCATATGTCTACTTCATGTTTGAATTGTTTTGGGAATGATATTTTATTTTTTGGGGATGTTATAAGGCTTAGAAGTTTAGAAGCAAATCTTGAAATTTTTCAGAAATACACAAAAACTAAATTTTTAGGGACCAGTTCAGGTCTGAAGTCACTTTGCGAGGCTTACATAATAGAAACCACCCAAAAATGACCCCATCTAAGAAACTACACCCCTCAAGGTATTCAAAACTGATTTTACATACGTCGTTAACCCTTTAGGTGTTGCACAAGAGTTATTGGCAAATGGGGATGAAATTTGTGAATTTCATTTTTTTGTCTAATTTTCCATTTTAACCCATTTTTTCCACTAACAAAGCAAGGGTTAACAGCCAAACAAGACTGTACCTTTATTGCCCTGACTCTGCCGTTTACAGAAACACCCAATATGTGGCCGTAAACTCCTGTACGGCCACACAGCGGGGCGTAGAGTGAAAGGTGCGCTGTTTGGTTTTTGGAGGGCTGATTTTTATGGACTGGTTTATTTACACCATGTCCCATTTGAAGCCCCCTGATGCACCCCTAGAGTAGAAACTCCCTAAAAGTGACCCCATCTAAGAAACTACACCCCTCAAGGTATTCAAAACTGATTTTATATACGTCGTTATCCCTTTAGGTGTTGCACAAGAGTTATTGGCAAATGGGGATGAAATTTGAGAATTTCATTTTTTTGTCTAATTTTCCATTTTAACCCATTTTTTCCACTAACAAAGCAAGGGTTAACAGCCAAACAAGACTGTATCTTTATTGCCCTGACTCTGCCGTTTACAGAAACACCCAATATGTGGCCGTAAACTACTGTAAGGCCACACAGCGGGGCGTAGAGTGAAAGGTGCGCTGTTTGGTTTTTGGAGGGCTGATTTTTATGGACCGGTTTATTTACACCGTGTCCTGTTTCAACCCCTCTGATGCACCCCTGGAGTAGAAACTCCCTAAAAGTGACCCCATTTTGGAAACTACGGGATAAGGTGGCATTTTTTTGGGGACTATTTTTAGGGTAAATATGATTTTTGGTTGCTCTATATTACATTTTTGTGAGGCAAGGTTACCAAAAATTTTAATTCTGAAATTTCATCTCCATTTGCCATTAACTGTTGAGGAACACCTAAAGGGTTAATAAAGTTTGTATAATCAGTTTTGAATACCTTGAGGAGTGTAGTTTCTTAGATGGGGTCAGTTTTGGGGAGTTTTTACTCTAGAGTGCATCAGGGGGGCTTCAAAAGGGACATGGTGTCAATAAAAAAGGCCATCAAAATCGGCCTTCCAGAAACCATGTCAGTCCTTTCCTTTTGCGGCCTCCCTTTTACTGATACAGCAGTTTACGACCACAAATGTGGTTTTTCTGTAAACTGCAGTATCAGGGTAATAAATATCAAGTTTTGTTTGGTTGTTAACCCTTGTTTTGTTACCGGAAAAAACGGATTGAAATGGAAAAGTGCCAAAAATAGCGGTTTTGGCACCGTTTTTTTTATTTTTTTTAACCGTGTTAATCTGGGGGGTTAGGTAATGGGATATTTTTATAGAGGAGATTCTTACGGACGCGGCAATACCTAATAAGTCTACTTTTTTTTTACAATTATTTAGGTTTTTGACTATATTATCTTTTTTGATACAAATCTTTTTTTTGGGTATCTCTAAAGTCTAAGGGTCATTTTTGTAATTTTTTTTTTATCCAATTATCTCATGTGGGGGCTCATTTTTTGCGGGATGAGCGGACGGTTTTATTGGCACTATTTTGGGGGCTATATGACTTTTTTATCGCTTGCTATTAAACTTTTTGTTATGTAAGGTGACAAAAAAATTCTTTTTTTGCACCTATTTAATTTTTATTTTTTGACCATGTTAATCTGGGGGGTTGGGTAATGGGGTATTTTTATAGAGGAGATTCTTACGGACGCGGCAATACCTAATAAGTCTACTTTTTTTACAATTATTTAGGTTTTAGACTATATTATCTTTTTTGATACAAATTATTTTTTGGGTATCTCTAAAGTCTAAGGGTCATTTTTAAAAAAAATTTTTATCCAATTATCTCATGTGGGGGCTCATTTTTTGCGGGATGAGCGGACGGTTTTATTGGCACTATTTTGGGGGCTATATGACTTTTTGATCGCTTGCTATTAAACTTTTTATTATGTAAGGTGACAAAAAAAAACTTTTTTTGCACCTTTTTTTTTTTTTTTTCTTGACCGTGTTAATCTGGGGGGGTTGGTCATGGGGTAGTTTTATAGAGGAGATTAATACCGACGCGGCGATACCTAATATGTCTACTTTTAATAAATTATTTTAGTTTTTTTGGGTGTCTCAGGTCTGAGAACCATTTTTTTTTATCCGATGTCAGTGCTAAATTGGGATATAAATTTAGTACTCCATGGAAGTGTGATACTCCCTGAAGCAACCGTCAATGCAGAGGCCCGGATGATCGGGGCACGTGTCGCACTGAGTAGTCGTGTCCTTCCGTATCCCCCTCCTGCGACACACTCTGCACTTTTTTTGGGTTCGTCCCTTCTTTCCAGTATGGGGGACCACACCTGGAAAGTGTTGGCCAGGGACGATCCGGGCACCTACAGTTCCCGAGGTACTCCGGCCTGCTCTTTCCCGGTCCGAAAAGATCAGGGCCTTGAGGACTGCCTCATAGAACTGGAGGAATGTCCCTGTGCTGCCAGCGCTTCGGGATAGTACAAAAGAGTTGTACATGGCAACCTGCACCAAGTAGACCGCAACTTTTTTGTACCATGCCCGGGTTTTGCGCATGGCATTATATGGCTTGAGGACTTGATCAGAGAGATCAACTCCTCCCATATACCGATTGTAGGCGACGATACAATCGGGCTTGAGGACCGTTGCCGCGGTACCTCGCACAGGGACAGGGGTGATGCCGTTACCATGAATTGTGGACAGCATAAGGACATCCCTCTTGTCCTTATACCTGACCAGCAAAAGGTTTCCAGTGGTAAGGGCACGGGTCTCACCCCTGGGGATAGGTACCTGGAGGGGGTGGGCAGGGAGGCCGCGTTGATTTTTCCGCACGGTCCCACAAGCGGACGTGGATCTGGCGGCAAGGGACTGGAACAAGGGGATACTGGTATAAAAGTTATCCACGTAAAGGTGGTAACCCTTATCCAGCAGTGGGTACATAAGGTCCCACACAAGTTTCCCGGTAACACCCAGAGTGGGGGGACATTCTGGGGGTTGAATCCGGGAATCTCGCCCCTCGTACACACGAAATTTGTAAGTGTACCCTGAGGTACTCTCACAAATTTTGTATAGCTTTACGCCATACCTCGCCCGCTTGGAGGGCACATACTGGCGGAAAATGAGTCTCCCCTTGAACGCAATGAGAGACTCATCAACCGCGACCTCCCTTCCAGGTACATAGGCCTCCATGAATTTGGCCCCAAAGTGATCGATGACCGGCCGTATCTTATACAGACGGTCATGGGCAGGATCACCTCGGGGGGGACATGCTGCATTATCGGAATAATGCAGACATTTCCGGATGGCCTCAAACCAGGAGCGTGTCATGGCTGTACTGTAAAGTGGGGCCTGGTATAGGACGTCCCCACTCCAGTACAGCCTGACACTGGGTTTTTTGACCAGGCCCATATGCAGCACGAGGCCCCAAAATGTCCTCATTTCGGCTGCACTGACCGGCGTCCAGCCACCGGGCCTGGCCAAAAAGGAGCTCGGGTGTTGAGCGACGAACTGTTGGGCGTACAGATTCGTCTGCTCCACCATCAGATTTACCAGTGGGTCACTGAAAAAATGACAAAAAAAGTCATATTCAGTGTAGCCCACTGTGGAAATCTGGATTCCTGATTGGCCTACAAAATCAGGAATCACGGGCTCGTATCGCTCTGGGCTACACCAGACAAGTTCACCGGCAGGGGGCTCCGGTGGATTTAACTGGTGGGCCGGGAAACCAGTACGAGCCCCAGAGCTGCTCGTACTAGTGTGGGCCACAGGGTCCCTAACATGGCGGTCCCCTTGCTCCGCCTGGCGGCGTCTCCGCCGCCTTGGGGGCTCATCATCATCGCTAGATGATGAGGAGGATGCGGATGACAACAGGAATGTGGGGTCATCCTCATCCTCACTGGGACTCTCGGAGTCGGAGGCAAGCTGGGCGTATGCCTCCTCGGCCGAGAACGTCCGGCGGGCCATAGGGGAGTGTGTGTCTGCGTGTATATGTGCGTGTGTGTAACTCTTTATTTTGTGTGCGTGTGTGTGGGGGCACGGGTGTTCACGAACTCACCCTAAAACTAACAGAAAAAAAATAAAATAAACTAACTAAAAAAAATTCAAAAAATGTGGGGAAAAAAAATCAAAACCGCTGATCAACCGTCCGAAGTGGCAGCACCCCTGGGGGTCTAGGGTCACACAGCTGTGCTGTGGACCCCAGACACCCTAACTTAGGGTGATGCAATAAAAGTTAGAAAAGTTCAAAAACTAACTTTCCCTTTTTTTTCCCTGCCTAAACCAAACTTTCCCTATGCTGTCCCTATGTACCTGATGGGGGGTGCTGGGGCACAGATCGGGTCCTGGGGGCACAGATCGGGTCCTGGGGGTGCTGGCAGACACACGTGCAGGCAGCTCCTCTCTCCTCCGGCTCCGGAACACAAAAGGAGGAAGAGAGGAGCGCCTGCCTCTTTTGAATTTGCCGCCGGACCGCCCACAGACCAATCAGGAAGCGATCCTGAGTGGTGATGTCACCATCACCACTCAGGATCGCTGGATGGTGATTGGTGGGGTGAAATCACACCACCATCACCATCCTGTTCCGGGTTATCGGGTCTTCAGAGACCCGAACAACCCGGAAACGCAGAAAACCGCAGGTCTGAATTGACCTGCGGTTTTCTGCGATCGCATACATGGGGGGGTCACCGGACCCCCCGGCGCATTTGCCCCAAGTGCCTGCTCAATGATTTGAGCAGGCACGGGGTTCCGATCACCGCCCGCCGTGCGGCGGTGATCGAAAATACACAGGGCGTACATGTACGCCCTGTGTCCTTAAGTACCAGGGCACAAGGGCGTACCTGTACGCCCTATGTCCTTAAGAGGTTAAGGACCACTTCAATTCTAAAGTCACTTTGTAGGGCTTATATAGTGGAAACCACCCATAAATAACTACATTGTAGAAACTACACCCCTCAAGTTATTCAAAACTGATTTTACAAACTTTGTTAACCCTTTAGGTGTTCTACAAGAATTAAAGGAAAAAGGAGATGAAAATTTTAAATTTCACTTTTTTGGCAGATTTTCCATTTTTATTCATTTTTTCCTTTAACACAACAAGGGTTAACAGCCAAATAAAACTCTATAATTATTACCCGATTCTGAAGTTTACAGGAACACCCCATATCTGGTTGTACGGTCACACGGCAGGGCGCAGAAGGAAAGAAGAACCGTATGGATTTTGAAGGGCAGATTTCACTGGGATAATTTTAAGTTGCTATACGACATTTAAAGACCCTCTGAAGCACCCCTAGAGTAGAAACTCGAAAAAAGTAACCCCGTTTTGGAAATCATAGGATAAAGTGACACTTTTATTGGTACTATTTTGTGGTATATATGACTTTTGATTGCTCTATATTACGCTTTTTATGAGGCAAGGTAACAAAAAAGTGCTGTTCTGGCACAGTTTTTATTTTTTGTTTCTTATGGTGTCCACCTGACAGGTTAGTTCATGTGCTTTTTTATAGAGCATGTTGTTATGGAGGCGACAATATAAAATATGTCTACTTTTATTTTTATTTTGTTTCAGTTTTACATAATAAAGCATTTTTGAAATAAAATCATGTTTTTGTGTCTCCTTTTTCTGAAAGCCATATTATTTTTATTTTTTGAGTGATTATCTTATGTAGGGGCTCAGTTTTTGTGGCATGAGTTGACAGTTTGATTGCTAATATTTTGGGGTACATACTACTTTTTGATCGTTTGGTATTACACTTTTCGTGATGTATGGTTACTAAAAAAAAAAAAAAAAAATTTGGAACAGTTTTTATTTTATTTTATATTTTTATGGTTTTCACAGGACAGGGTAAATCATGTGATATTTTTATACAACAAGTTGTTACAGACGCGGTGATACCTAATGTTTTTATATATATTTTGGTTTTACATAATAAAAGCATTTTTTTTAAAAACATCATGTTTTTTATGTCTCCATTTTCTGAAAGCCATATCTTTTTTATTTTTTTGGGCAATTGTTTTAGATAGGGTCTCATTTGTTGCGGCATGAGATGACGGTTTGATTGGTGTTATTTTTGGGTACATATGACTTTTTGATCACTTGGTATTACACTTTTTGTGATGAAAGGAGACCAAAAATAGCTTTTTTTAGCACAATTTTTATTATTATTTTTTTCTGGTGTTGCAGTGGATCATGTGATATTTTTAAAAAGCAGGTTGTTACGCACTCAGCGATGCCTAATATGCCTGTTTTTTTATTTATTTTCTATTTTCTATAATTTTATATGTCTCTTTTTATGGGAAAGGGGCTTTTTTAATTGAAACTTTATTTTATTTTATTTTTTATTGTTAAAAACACTTATTTCACTTCTATTATTTTTTTATTTTTGTTCCACTATGGGACTTCAATATTACAGGGTCTGATCCCGGTTTTAATGTAGCACAATACATCTGTATTGTACTGCATTGACTATCAGTGTATTACACAGTGTAATACACTGATAGTTTGCCTATGAGACCCAGCCTGGGGGCTGGGCCTCATAGGCCTCCGTAGCTGCTGGGACCCAAGGCCTTTGAATGGCTTGGGGCTGCCATGGCAACCATTGGGTCCCCGTCACCACAGCGCAGGGATCAGATGGATGAGGAGAGAGAGTGCAAACCTCCCATATACCGATGACCGCAGCATATGATATCTGCGTTATCACCAATGCTGGTGGATGCAGCAGGGATCCAGATGTCAGTAATGGCCGGATCCCTGCCACTGATCGTGTCACAGCACATTGGGGAACAGAAGGACTGCAGGACGAGAATGCTCGTCCTGGGGCTCCAAGTACCAGCCCATTTAGGACGAGCATTCTTGTCCTGGGTCCTAAGGGGTTAAATACATTTCAAACTGAGGAAATGCTATGCTATCATCCTATAAGCTTCTATTGGTTGTGGGCCTCAACCATTTTCATTTCCAGAGTATTCGGCAGCTTAGAAGAACCCATGGCTAAAAGAAAAAAATAAACATGGCTGCTGTTTACTTTTTTTTGGGGACAAGGTTAGAAGAGTCTGTGGATTTATAAAGCTTTGAAATTTGCAGCACCTAGCCTTTTCTAACAATGATTGTGAACAAATGTTAATCCTAACATGCTATTTAACCCCTTCCCGACAAATAACGTAATAGTACGTCATGGCGGCAAGTGAATTGCCGCATTTTGACCTTCTATTACGTCATCCCGGGCCCCTGCTGTATCCACCGGCATCGCTGTAAAAGCCGATACCAGTGGATTAACCCCTTCTATGCCGCGGTCAGCTATGACAGCGGCATATAAAGTATTTGCGGTGGGTGAGAGAGCCCATCGGGTCCCCGCAATGCTGTGGCGGGGACCCGATGGGTGAAAAGGCAGCCCGATGCATTACAGAGGCTGCCCAATGCCTTGCAAGTCATTGGGACCTGCCTTCTACAGAGGCCGAGGAGATCCAGCCCCAGGCTGGGTCTCCTAGACAACCTGTTTGTGTATAACTCAGTATAATACACTAACAGGCAATGCATTATAATACAGACGTATTGTAATGCATTGCAGAGAGGATCAGACCACCAAAAGTGGAAGTCCCAGAGTGGGACTGAAATAAAGTTTTTAAAAAATGGTTTTTTTTAATTAAAAAAAATTAAGTTTCAAGTAAAAAAAGAAAAAAAAACACTCCTTTCCCCTGATTTTATAATAAAAAAAGAAAAAACACACATATTATGTATCGCCGCGTTCGTAACGACCGACTCTATAAATATGTCACATGATCTACCCCATCTGATAAACACTGTAAAAAATAAAACCTGTGTCAAAAAAGCCACTTTTGTCACTTTACATAACAAAAAGTGCAACACCAAGCGATCTAAAAAGCGTATTTCCCCTAAAATGGTACCAATAAACCGTCACCTCATCCCGCAAAAAATCAGCGCCTACATAAGTCAATCGCCCAATAAAGACAAAAACTATAGCTCTCAGAATATGGAGACACTAAAACATCATTTTTTTGTTTCAAAAATGCTATTATCGTGTTAAAGTGAATTTTTTTTATAAATAGACATATCAGGTATCGCCGCGTCCGTAACAACCAGCTCTATAAAGATATCACATGAAATAACCCCTCAGGTGAACACCGCAAATAAAATAAAACAGTGCCAAAAAGGCAATTTTTTTGTCACCTAACATCATAAAAAGTGCAATACCAAGAAATCAAAAAGGTGTATGCCACCCAAAATAGTACCAGTTAAACCGTCATTTCATCCCACAAAAAATTAGACCCTACCTAAGACAATCAGCCAAAAAAAAAAAATGCTATGGCTCTCAGACTATAAAGACACTAAAACATAATTTTTGGGGTTTCAAAAATGCTATTATTGTGTAAAAGTTAAATAGAAAAATAAAGAAAAAGTATACATATTAGATATTTCCACATCCGTAACAACCTGCTCTATAAAAATATCACATGACCTAACCCCTAAGGTAAAAGCTGTAAAAATAAATAAATAAAAACTGTCAAAACAACTAATTTTTGGTCAACTTGCCTCATAAAGTGTAATAATGAATGATCAAAAAATCATATGTACCTAAAAAGGTACCAATAAAAAATCTTCCTGCAAAAAACGAGTCCCTGCACAAGACGATCGGCAGAAAAATATAAAAAAAATATGGCGTTCGAAAAATGGAGACACCAAATTATTATTATTTTTTTATGCTTTATTATGTAAAACTGAAACAAAGTAGACATATGTGATATAATCGTGTCCATAACAAACTGCTATAAAAAAATAGCACATTATCTAACCTGTCAGATGAACGTTATAAAAAACAAAAAATAAAAACGGTGCCCTTTTTGGTTACTTTGCCTCACAAAAAACGTAAAATAGAGCGATTAAAACCATATGTATCCCAAAATAGTACCAACAAAACTGTCACCTTATCCTGTATTTCCAAAATGGGGTCACCTTTTTTGGAGTTTCTACTGTAGGAGTATTTCAGGGGGGCTTCAAATGGGACATGGTGTCTTCCAAAAACCATACAGCCCCTTTCCTTCTGCGCCCTGCTGTCTGCCCATACAACAGTTTATGACAACATATGGGGTGTTTCTGTAAACCGCAGAATCAGGGTAATAAATATTGAGTTTTGTTTGGCTGTTAACCCTCGATGTGTTAAAGAAAAAAAACTGCCTAAAAAAATAAATATGGGGAATGTTAAGTAATAAATACTTTGAGGTATCACTTTCTGTTTTATAAGCAGAGAAATAGAAATTTTGGAAATTGCTAATTTTTCTAAATTTTGGGTAAATTTAGGATTTTTTTCATAAATAAAGGTGAAATATATTAACTCAAATTTATGAATGTCATGAAGTACAATGTATCACACGAAAACAATCTCAGAATCGCTTGGATAAGTAAAAGTGCTCCAAAGTTATTACCACATAAAGTGACACATATCAGATTTGCAAAAAATGGCCTGGGCAGGAGGGTAAAAACGGTCCGGGTGGAAGGGGTTAAAGTCTGAGACCGTGGACAAAGTTATCTGAGAGCTCAACTGTCTTTGGGTTCCCATAGTTTTGCAAGGTATTCCTTTCCTTCTTTCACTCTAAGGGTCCATTCACACATCCGCAATTCCATTCCGCATTTTGCGGAACGGAATTGCGGACCCGTACATTTCTAAGGGGCCGCACTTCCGGGTCCACAATTCCGATCCTGAAAAAAATAGAACATGTCCTATTCTTGTCCGCAGTAGCGGACAAGAATAGGCATATTCTCTTAGTGCCGGCAATGTGCGGACCGCAAAATGCGGAACGCACATTGCCGCTGTCCGTGTTTTGTGGATCCGCAAAACACACACGGATGTGTGAATGGACCCTAAAACTGTACAAAATCAAAATAATACACATATTGCTTAACCATTACTGGGTTTCCCTGCCTTCTGGATTGCTGTATACACAGCGCTGAATGAGCGCTGTGCATACAGATCAGAAAGCGATGTGCCGCTTCCTGTCCCAGTCCAGTGGTAATGTGACCGCTGCGGCCGGGAGACTGCAGGAGCTGTTGGGTCTTCAACAGTATAGTGCTGTACAGCCTCTCTGGGTGCTGTATTCCCCAGGTAAAGCCTCATTCACACGTCCGTGCTCAAATCCGCGAGCAGGTGGTCAGTGATGCATCCGTGAATCTGTCCGTGAAGGATCCGTGTTGGGTCCATGTGTCTGTTTTTTGCTATCCGTATGCCATCCATGTTTTACTGACACTGAACAGCTGAAAAATTATTTTCTAAGCATCTCTTCTTAATAATCCGTAAAACACGGATGCAACACGGATGGCATCGTTGTTGCATCTGTAGTTTTCACTGACCCATAGACTATAATGGACGTGATGGATCCGTGAACACAGACAGAATAGAGCATGCATCCCTGCTAAAAACACTGATGTCTGAATACACACATTAAAATAAATGAGGACGTGTGCTGTCCGTGGAGAACACATACAGCACAAGTCCGTGAAACACTGACGTGTGAATGAGGCTTAACTGGGGCTATTATGTCAGCCCCAGATACAGGAGAAATCAATAGTGAAAAAAATAAGTTAAGTAAAATGGCCCACAGAATTCTTGTATGACCTTATGGGGGACACAAAGTGTAAAATAAAAAATAAAAAAATTAAAATATAAAAGGTTTTTAACCACCTCAGCCCCCATGGCTTAAACACCCTGAAAGACCAGGCCACTTTTTACACTTCTGACCTACACTACTTTCACCGTTTATTGCTCGGTCATGCAACTTACCACCCAAATGAATTTTACCTCCTTTTCTTCTCACTAATAGAGCTTTCATTTGGTGGTATTTCATTGCTGCTGACATTTTTACTTTTTTTGTTATTAATCGAAATTTAACGATTTTTTTGCAAAAAAATGACATTTTTCACTTTCAGTTGTAAAATTTTGCAAAAAAAAACGCGATCCATATATAAATTTTGCTCTAAATTTATTGTTCTACATGTCTTTGATAAAAAAAAAATGTTTGGGTAAAAAAAAATGGTTTAGGTAAAAGTTATAGCGTTTACAAACTATGGTACAAAAATGTGAATTTCCGCTTTTTGAAGCAGCTCTGACTTTCTGAGCACCTGTCATGTTTCCTGAGGTTCTACAATGGCCAGACAGTACAAACACCCCACAAATGACCCCATTTCGGAAAGTAGACACCCTAAGGTATTCACTGATGGGCATAGTGAGTTTATAGAACTTTTTATTTTTTGTCACAAGTTAGCGGAAAATGATGATTTTTTTTTTTTTTTCTTACAAAGTCTCATATTCCACTAACTTGTGACAAAATATAAAAACTTCCATGAACTCACTATGCCCATCAGCGAATACCTTGGGGTGTCTTCTTTCTAAAATGGGGTCACTTGTGGGGTAGTTATACTGCCCTGGCATTCTAGGGGCCCAAATGTGTGGTAAGGAGTTTGAAATCAAATTCTGTAATAAATGGCCGGTGAAATCCGAAAGGTGCTCTTTGGAATGTGGGCCCCTTTGCCCACCTAGGCTGCAAAAAAGTGTCACACATGTGGTATCTCCGTATTCAGGAGAAGTTGGGGAATGTGTTTTGGGGTGTCATTTTACATATACCCATGCTGGGTGAGATAAATATCTTGGTCAAATGCCAACTTTGTATAAAAAAAATGGTAAAAGTTGTCTTTTGCCAAGATATTTATCTCACCCAGCATGGGTATATTTAAAATGACACCCCAAAACACATTCCCTAACTTCTCCTGAATACGGAGATACCAGATGTGTGACACTTTTTTGCAGCCTAGGTGGGCAAAGGGGCCCAAATTCTAAAGAGCACCTTTCGGATTTCTCTGGTCATTTTTTACACATTTTGATTTCAAACTTCTTACCACACATTTGGGCCCCTAGAATGCCAGGGCTACCCCACAAGTGACCCCATTTTGGAAAGAAGACACCCCAAGGTATTTCGTTATGGGCATAGTGAGTTCATGGAAGTTTTTATTTTTTGTCACAAGTGGAATATGAGACTTTGTAAGGGAAAAAAATCAAAATAAAAAAATCATCATTTTCCGCTAACTTGTGACAAAAAATATAAAATTCTAGGAACTCGCCATGCCCCTCACAAAATACCTTGGGGTGTCTTCTTTCCAAAATGGGGTCACTTGTGGGGTAGTTATACTGCCCTGGCATTTTCCAGGGGCCCTAATGTGTGGTAAGTAGGTAAATGACCTGTGAAATCCTAAAGGTGCTCTTTGGAATGTGGGCCCCTTTGCCCACCTAGGCTGCAAAAAAGTGTCACACATGTGATATCGCCGTATTCAGGAGAAGTTGGGCAATGTGTTTTGGGGTGTCTTTTTACATATACCCATGCTGGGTGAAAGAAATATCTCGGCAAAATACAACTTTTCCCATTTTTTTATACAAAGTTGGCATTTGACCAAGATATTTATCTCACCCAGCATGGGTATATGTAAAATGACCCCCCAAAACACATTGCCCAACTTCTCCTGAATACGGCGATACCACATGTGTGACACTTTTTTGCAGCCTAGATGCGCAAAGGGGCCCACATTCATTTTATGAGGGCATTTTTAGATATTTGGATCCCAGACTTCTTCTCACGCTTTAGGACCCCTAGAATGCCAGGGCAGTATAAATACCCCACATGTGACCCCATTTTGGAAAGAAGACACCCCAAGGTATTCAATGAGGGGCATGGTGAGTTCATAGAATTTTTTTTTTTTTGGCACATCAGAAATTGATTTTTTTTTTTTTCTCACAAAGTCTCCCTTTCCGCTAACTTGGGACAAAAATTTCAATCTTTCATGGACTCAATATGCCCCTCATGGAATACCTTGGGGTGTCTTCTTTCCGAAATGGGGTCACATGTGGGGTATTTATACTGCCCTGGCATTCTAGGGGCCCTAAAGCGTGAGAAGAAGTCTGGAATATAAATGTCTAAAAAAATTGACGCATTTGGATTCCGTGAGGGGTATGGTGAGTTCATGTGAGATTTTATTTTTTGACACAAGTTAGTGGAATATGAGACTTTGTAAGAAAAAAAATATATAATTTCCGCTAACTTGGGCCAAAAAAATGTCTGAATGGAGCCTTACAGAGGGGTGATCAATGACAGGGGGGTGATCAATGACAGGGAGGTGACCAGGGAGTCTATATGGGGTGATCACCCCCCTGTCATTGATCACCCCCCTGTAAGGCTCCATTCAGATGTCCGTATGTGTTTTGCGGATCCGATCCATGTATCCGTGGATCCGTAAAAATCATACGGACATCTGAATGCAGCCTGACAGGGGGGGTGATCAATGACAGGGGGGGTGATCAATGACAGGGGGGGTGATCAATGACAGGGGGGTGATCAGGGAGTCTATATGGGGTGATCAACCCCCCTGGAAGGCTCCAGGGAGACGCCTGTATGTGTTTTGCGGATCCGATCCATCTATCAGTGGATCCGTAAAAATCATGCGGACATCTGAATGGAGCTTTACAGTGGTGTGATCAATGACTGGGGGGTAATCAATGACAGGGGGGTGATGAGGGAGTCTATATGGGGTGATCACCACAATCATTGATCACGCCCCCTGTAAGGCTCCATTCAGACGTCTGTATGCGTTTTGCAGATCCGATCCATCTATCAGTGGATCCGTAAAAATCATGCGGACGTCTAAATGGAGCTTTACAGGGGTGTGATCAATGACAGGGGGGTAATCAATGACAGGGGGGTGATGAGGGAGTCTATATGGGGTGATCACCACAGTCATTGATCACGCCCCTGTAAGGCTCCATTCAGACGTCCGTATGCGTTTTGCGGATCCGATCCATCTATCAGTGGATCCGTAAAAATCATGCGGACATCTGAATGGAGCTTTACAGGGGTGTGATCAATGACAGGGGGGTAATCAATGACAGGGGGGTTATGAGGTAGTCTATATGGGGTGATCACCACAGTCATTGATCACGCCCATGTAAGGCTCCATTCAGACGTCCGTATGCGTTTTGCGGATCTGATCCATCTATCAGTGGATCCGTAAAAATCATGCGGACGTCTGAATGGAGCTTTACAGGGGTGTGATCAATGACAGGGGGGTAATCAATGACAGGGGGGTGATGAGGGAGTCTATATGGGGTGATCACCACAGTCATTGATCACGCCCCTGTAAGGCTCCATTCAGACGTCCGTATGCGTTTTGCGGATCCGATCCATCTATCAGTGGATCCGTAAAAATCATGCGGACGTCCAAATGGAGCCTTACAGGGGTGTGATCAATGACAGGGGGGTAATCAATGACAGGGGGGTGATCAGGGAGTCTATATGGGGTGATCAGGGGTGATCAAGGGTGATCAAGGGGTTAATAAGTGACAGGGGGGGGTGTAGTGTAGTGGTGCTTGGTGCAACATATTACTGAGCTACCTGTGTCCTCTGGTGGTCGATCCAAACCAGGTAGCAGGTATATTAGATGCTGTTATCAAAACAGCGTCTAATATACCTGTTAGGGGTTAAAAAAATCACATCTCCAGCCTGCCAGCGAACGATCGCCGCTGGCAGGCTGGAGATCCACTCTCTTACCTTCCGTTCCTGTGAACACGCGCGCCTGTGTGCGCGCGTTCACAGGAAATCTCGCGTCTCGCGAGAGGACGCGCCGGCGCGTCCACCCAGAAGAGCAGAGCCGCCTGCGTACGGCGGTCCTGAGAAGGTTAAAAAAAAAGTTTCACAAGTAAAAAAAAAAATTTTTCCCCAATTAGGTAATTTAAAAAAAAATTTAAATAGAAAAAAAAGATATATTGGGTATTGCCGTGTCCACAACTTCTGTAATGTACCCCAAAATGGTAGCAAGAAAACCATCAAAAAGTCGTATGTACCCTGAAATGGTAGCAATAAAAACGTCACCTTATCCTGCAAAAAATTAGCTCTAAGAAAATAGCAACACAAAAACATAATTTTTTTTCTAAAAATGCTCTAATTGTGTAAAATGTAAAAAAAAGGTAAAAAATAGACATATTTGGTATCGCTGCATCCATAACAACTGGCTCTACAAAAAGATCATATGATCTACCCCATCAAGTAAACAGTGTAGAAAAAAACTAAGAAAAATAACACCAAAACAGCTTTTTTTTTGTCACCTCCCCAAAAAAATCAAATCAACAAAAAAGTCGTATGTACCCCAAAATTATAGCAATAAAAAATACAGATTGTCCCGCAAAAAGTAAACCCTCACACAGCTCAGTCCACAAAAAAAGTTATCGCTCTTAAAAACCATGACAGAAAATTCCATGTTAAAAAATACAGATGCCGCTCCTCCCCTTCTGAGCCCTGGCGTATCCCAAAATAACAGTTTACAACCACAGTTGGGGAGTTACTGTATTCAGAAGAGAAATGGTAGCAAATTGTAGGGTGAGGTGATGTTCTCCTGGTATCCCGTGTGAAGAAGAAAGTTTGGATCTAAATTCTAACAAAAGTCTATTAAGTCAAGTGCTACATCCCTTAAAAAGCCCTTGTGTGGTGTAGATCACTTTCTGGGGGTTTTCTCTGTGTGGTACCGCAGGGTCTCGTCAAATGCAACATGGCGTCTAAAGACCATTTCAGCATAATATGCCCTCCAAAAACCATATGGCGCTCCTTGCCTTCAGAGCCCTGTCATGTACCCATACAGCAGTTTACGACCACTTATAGGTCGAATCAGGATAATAAATATTGAGGTTTGTTTTGTTGTTAACCCTTGATGTGTTACAGGAAAAATAATTGACTAAAATTAAAAATCTGCAAAAAAAGTTACATTTTGAAATTTCACTTACATTTTGCTTTAATTCCTATGGGAATACTTAATGGGTTAACAATATTTCTAAAACAGTTTTGAATAGTTTGAGGGGTGTCATTTCTAAAATTGGGTCATTCATTGGTGGTTTATATTGTGTGAGCTCATCAAAGTGACTTCAGAACTGAACTGGTCCTTTAAAAAAGTTGATTTTGGAAATTTTCTTGAAAATGTCAAAAATTGCTTCTCAAATGTTAAACATCCTAAAAAAAAAAAATTACATTACCAAAATAATGCCAACATAAAGTAGACAAATGGTGAATGTTAATTAATAAGTATTTTATGAGGTATCACTGTTTTAAAAGCAGAGAGATTCAAATTTTTAAAATTGAGAATTTTTAAACATTTTGGTAACTTCTGGATTTTTTATTTTTTTTTAAATAAAGTTAAAACATATTGTCATGAGAAAACAAACTCAGAATGGCTTGGATAAGTAAAAGTGTCCCAAAGTTATTACTACATAAAGTGACACCTGTCAGATTTGCCAAATTAGGCCTGGTCAGGAAGGGTGCAAATGGTCTGGTCTGGAAGTGGTTAACTTTATGTTTTTTGGAGATTATTTCATCTTCAACTAGCAACCTCAACTGATCACAATAACAGTAATTTGGACCAGGGGTTCCCAAAGTTTTGCATGCCACTATTGCATGACTTATACAAACACATTTTAATGGATACATCCATTTTTTTTTTTATTGCACATGCATTTAACATTAAGCAAATTTGATGCATTTATCTTCTAATGGGTTGTGGGGACTCGCTGTGGTAGTCAGGACAAGCGGACACAGTATAGAGGCAAAGACTAGTTTATAACTCAAAAACGTCAGTGTTTATTTACACCTGTTGCGAGTACACAGTTCATTTGCAGTATTGGTGTTAGTTCCCACCCAGATAGCTCAAAAAGCAAAACAGTCACCTTTTGTCCTGGGTGTTAATCCACACCTGACTGGCATAGCTCAGAACAGAGCAGTCCTCCCGGATTCAGGCCTCCAGCCTGGCACAAGGCTAAGATCCCGGTACAGAGATTTCCAAAGCTCCTATGTCAGAGAGAGATAATTCACCACACCTGACACTGCTGGCTGGCGGAAGCCACCTTGACGGATGGTAGATGGGCCCGACACGTATGTGCGCTAAGAGCTTCCATTATTCATTGGATCTGAGTCTGAGGCACTGTATGTTGAGAAATTGCATTTCCAGCTCACCATACCAGCTAAGGTGCACGGAACTCAACCGGACCAGTCTCGACAGATGCAGTGAAAAGGAAACGTTCCAGCACACAGAAAAATCCACAGGGTTGTTCTACTTTATTGGTCTTCAAAATAAAATCATGTACAGCATGTATCTACACCCACCACCGTGGATGGTTAACATGTTTCGGCCCTTACATTGTCCTTAATCATAACCTGTTCAGAGTGAGTGTACACAGGAGTATATATCTCCCCCTACCCCTCATTGGGTGGATAGGGTATAGAGGTTCCACCCCTCCTGGAGGCACATCCTTAAACACCTTCAGCTGTCATAGAAAAGTAAGAAAGTTTGAACACATAAAAAGCAACCTCACTCACAAGCCATATGTGTCTTGATAACACAGATTGAATGTTTTCAGAGGAACATATAATTAAAAATACTCATCAAAGAAACTGCAGCATAATACCTAGCCTGGAACAGCCACAATAAATCATGTGGACTAAAAAACGCACCATGTGAACAGGCTTAAAAAAAATAAATAAATTGGTGCAAAAAAATCTCCATACCAAGTCTATGGGAATGCACAGGTACTTTATATGACATATATACAAATGGCCCGTACAGCAGTTGTTAGATACATATAATTTACATGACCACCATGCATTACATTAAATTGAATACCATTCCTGTGGAAATTCTTCAAAGATGCAGGATTTACAGGAAAAACACTACTAGTATTAATGCATTAATTCTCTCCTAAGGTGCAATCCCATCGGATGACATGTTTTTAGCCTAAACATCCAGAAAGCCTCCCGTAGAAGGATCTTATTTTTTGTGACCCCTGCTCTGGGAGAGAGTGTCACTTTTTCAATAGCATAAGCCCTGAAATTGTCTGTTGTGTACCCTAATGAAGTGACTCACTGCACTGAAGATCCCGGTAGCCATGGTGTTGGAAATGTAGTTAAGATGTTCCCGTAGTCTAACCTTAAGTTGCCTCCCAGTGCTACCGACATACATAAGATCACAGCTAGTACATTTGATTATATAGATAACTCCCATACTCTTGCAGTTTATATTGCTCTAAATAGAAAACTGTTCAAAAGTTATCAAAAGTGGTTGTTGGATATGCGTAATTGCAAATTTTACAGGGATGCCCTCCACACCTACTAAAGCCCCTACTAAAAATCTCTCTCTGGTTGTGTGGTCTGGTATGGCAGATACATCGATGATTTGATCCTCATCTGGGGGGCCGATGTGTCTGCCATACCAGACTTCATTGCATACGCCAATGAAAACCCCTATAATTTGAAATTCACCCACCAGTTTCATCCCTTTTTTGGATTTAAAATTAACAGGTGTACCCGGCCTTTTTTTTATATATATTATTATTTTTTTAAGCCTGTTCACATGATTTATTGTGGCTGTTCCAGGCTAGGTATTATGCTGCAATTTCTTTGATGAGTATTTTTAATTATATATTCCTCTGCAAACATTCCATCTGTGTTATACAGACACATATGGCTTGTGAGTGAGGTTGATTTTTATGTGTTCAAACTTGTCTGAAAAATGTCAACCGTTCATGGTGGTGGGTGTACAGTCGTGGCCAAAAGTTTTGAGAATGACACAAATATTAGTTTTCACAAAGTTTGCTGCTAAACTGCTTTTAGATCTTTGTTTCAGTTGTTTCTGTGATGTAGTGAAATATAATTACACGCACTTCATACGTTTCAAAGGCTTTTAACGACAATTACATGACATTTATGCAAAGAGTCAGTATTTGCAGTGTTGGCCCTTCTTTTTCAGGACCTCTGCAATTCGACTGGGCATGCTCTCAATCAACTTCTGGGCCAATTCCTGACTGATGGCAACCCATTCTTTCATAATCATTTCTTGGAGTTTGTCAGAATTAGTGGGTTTTTGTTTGTCCACCCGCCTCTTGAGGATTGACCACAAGTTCTCAATGGGATTAAGATCTGGGGAGTTTCCAGGCCATGGACCCAAAATGTCAACGTTTTGGTCCCCGAGCCACTTAGTTATCACTTTTACCTTATGGTACGGTGCTCCATCGTGCTGGAAAATGCATTGTTCTTCACCAAACTGTTGTTGGGTTGTTGGAAGAAGTTGCTGTTGGAGGGTGTTTTGGTACCATTCTTTATTCATGGCTGTGTTTTTGGGCAAAATTGTGAGTGAGCCCACTCCCATGGATGAGAAGCAACCCCACACATGAATGGTCTCAGGATGCTTTACTGTTGGCATGACACAGGACTGATGGTAGCGCTCACTTTTTCTTCTCCGGACAAGCCTTTTTCCAGATGCCCCAAACAATCGGAAAGAGGCTTCATCGGAGAATATGACTTTGCCCCAGTCCTCAGCAGTCCATTCACCAAACTTTCTGCAGAAGATCATTCTGTCCCTGATGTTTTTTTTGGAGAGAAGTGGCTTCTTTGCTGCCCTTCTTGACACCAGGCCATCTTCCAAAAGTCTTCGCCTCACTGTGCGTGCAGATGCGCTCACACCTGCCTGCTGCCATTCCTGAGCAAGCTCTGCACTGGTGGCACTCCGATCCCGCAGCTGAATCCTCTTTAGGAGGCGATCCTGGCGCTTGCTGGACTTTCTTGGACGCCCTGAAGCCTTCTTAACAAGAATTGAACCTCTTTCCTTGAAGTTCTTGATGATCCTATAAATTGTTGATTGAGGTGCAATCTTAGTAGCCACAATATCCTTGCCTGTGAAGCCATTTTTATGCAACACAATGATGGCTGCACACGTTTCTTTGCAGGTCACCATGGTTAACAATGGAAGAACAATGATTTCAAGCATCACCCTCCTTTTAGCATGTCAAGTCTGCCATTTTAACCCAATCAGCCTGACATAATGATCTCCAGCCTTGTGCTCGTCAACATTCTCACCTGAGTTAACAAGACGATTACTGAAATGATCTCAGCAGGTCCTTTAATGACAGCAATGAAATGCAGTGGAAAGGTTTTTTGGGGATTAAGTTAATTTTCATGGCAAAGAAGGACTATGCAAATCATCTGATCACTCTTCATAACATTCTGGAGTATATGCAAATTGCTATTATAAAAACTTAAGCAGCAACTTTTCCAATTTCCAATATTTATGTAATTCTCAAAACTTTTGGCCACGACTGTAGATACATGCTGTAGGTGATTTTATTTTGAAGACCAATAAAGACAAACAACCGTGTGAATTTACCTGTGTGCTGGAACTGTATGTTGAGTCTAGTTTCAACTTAAGATGGCCCAGAAAAGACCATTGTATTTTGAAAATATTGTATCCTGAGGCCATTGTATTGTATGACTGTATTCTCAAAAACAAATGGTCACGTGACCAAATAAATCTCACAAGGGGTCCTATCTTTATTATAACTAAAACTTAACTTTTATTATAACTTGTTAAATTAACAGAGATGCCCAAAACAAAAAGAAAATTATTAAAATTACCAGCTGGTAGCAAGGAATACTTTTACTCAGTTTATGAATGTTTTAAAGTGGAGAGCAGTGATTGCTTGGATGATGCATGTGTGACCAAGACTTATACTCTAAGAAGTACTGTATATTTTTTTTGGGGATTGTATTATCATCTTATTGTCTTTTAGGTCATGTAGTTATTATATATAATGCTTCTCAATAAACCACTTGATTAAATGGCAGTGTCTTGTTTGATTTTTTATTAGTTGTCTCTAAACCTCAGAGACAGCTTTGTGTTATGCCTTTAGCACGATACACACTAAATATCACTGATTTTCACTGCCTGTATCAGATTATTTTTAGCCCAGTTGGTAAGTTTGCTATCTATAGCAGTATTTAATGGCTGCACTTTGAAATATCGTGCAGGCCTTTCCTTAGGCTAGTTTCGTCTCCGCTCAAAAATCATATTCTGAGCGGACATCGAACGGACCCTATTATAGTCTTATGGGGTCTTTAGGCTCTGTGACGCTCAGTTAGGTCTCAGTTATCTGCAGAATCCGTACTTTCCGTTCTCCTGCTCCTCAACAGAGCCGGAGAACGGAAAGGAGAAACGGTGATGTGAAAAGAGCCTTAGCTGCACTTTTAACTCCTGTGCAGACCTTGGCTAATTCTCAGCGCTGCTACTTTCACGCAGCTGCTGTCTCTTAAGTCTCCTATCATGATACAGCTCACTTGTTTGGTGCTACATTCTGATACAATGTTGCTGATTGTTGATACTGAGAAGTGCTACATGACTGATCTAAGTCAACACATACATCTCATCCGTTTAATCCTACCAACTGAGAAACTCTCCCTGCTTGTCATTCACACACACATTCAGAGATGCATCCCTGCACTATCAGCTGAATTAAAACACTGGCGCTGCCCCTCCCAACATGTTTCGCCGCTAGTGCGGCTTCGTCAGGAGAGATAGGGGTTGTGGTCAATGACTGTATTTTAAAACACAGTGTAACGGTCGCGCACATACACACACAGGGGGAGGGAAGTGATCACTGCGCTCCACCCTTACCCCTGGCCCTGCCTAGTTGCATTGTGAGTCCTAATGACAGGAGACAACAACTGGACAGCAATCCCTAACTTGGAATAAGTGCAGGGATGACAGACAGACAAACAACAGGACTTGAACGGACCGAGTCAATACCAGGAAAGCTACAAAGTACAAATGGAGCAAGCAGAGAATTGTCAGGAGAAGCCGGGGTCATAAATACCAGGAGAGATGTGAAGTACCAAAGGAGTCAGCAGAGGAACGTCAGGAGGAGGCCGGGGTCAGAATACCAGGATAGCAGCAAAGTACACAAGGAGCAGGCAGAGGATAGTCAGGAATTCAGCAGGAGGTAAGTACGCCAGGAAAGACCAAATCACAGGTGGAACCTAAATTAACAGGCAACCTGTGGCCAGCAGGCTGCCTGTATTTATAGTGGGGAGTGAGGGTCATGCGACGTGGCCAGCGTCACATGACCGACAGACCAACCAGTCGAGCACTGAGTGATCAGCTCGGCGCTCAAGGCAGACTAGGAGCAGGGAGCCACCCAGCTAGTAAAGCCGCCCTGGGAATGAGGTCAAACACAGATCTTCATTCCCAAAGCTAAGCAACAGGTCTGCGGGTAATGGGGGACCGAGTGCACCTTCGGAACCCCGTTACACACAGAACAGTTATTATGTCTAATAAACCTCCTAATCCTGATAGACATACAAATAAATATTTTAAAACACACCTACTGGCAAGATATGGTACCTAGCTACATTGTTTAATGAAACAGCACAAAAGATTTTATTTCCACCTGAAATTTTTAAGGTCTTGTGATTAGTTTGCCCGCACCAGGAAAAATCCAGCCAACCCTGCTTTTTTCAGGCCTGTTTCCTTTTTGAACAGAGGCCTGAAATCATGTGCCAGGTCATAGCACACAGACTCTAGTATATCTCGCCACAATGAATAAACGAAGATCAAGCATGATTTGTGAAGGGAAGGCTGACAGTAGATGCAACACCCTCTCCCTTAAAAAGCCAACGCACTTCTCTGGATTTAGCCTGCTGCGGTACTACAGAGCATTTTATTACCACTCCCGAATGATCTCACCAGACGTCGCTGGTAATGGTGCCTCTTCGAGGACTACAGAGGATATCTAAATTAGGACATGGAACATCTGTAGAACTAAGAAAAAAACAGTGGCTGCTTTCATTCATTTTATGACCAGTGCTGCCTACCACCACTACAGCAAATTATACTTTCCTCTTCTTTTTGAGTTAGAGGTGATATAGAAGGCATGAGTTTTAGCTTGGTGCCTGGTGATGCCCTAGAGTGGGATCTGCCATATCACAGTGTTTGCGAGTACCCTCTGTCCCAGTAAATGGCAACAATTTTACTAGGAGTTCCTTACCTATATGAACAGTGTGCCTGTACTTAAAACAAAATCAAACACAATGCAAATGCACTCTGCAAACACAGAATATATAAACTCATGCTATAGTATACTCACTATACGAATAAACGTGTAGTACTTAGCAAATATATTTTGATTACAATCATTTGTGCACATGCACTATGGCCAGCTGACCTCTTTTGGATGGGAACCTAACCTCCAATTTATTTTGGTGCCAAACGGTCTCTGATGAATATAGAGATGGCAGGCTCTACATATATACTGGACCCACTCTGTATGCTACCTCTCCTGGTGCCAGCTATTTGGAAGCAGAGTGGCACCAAAAAAGGTAGCATTTAGCATAGATTCTCATCCAAAAGGGATCACCTTGACATGTTGGATGGGCACAAATGATTTTGACCAAAATGCATTTGCTAAGTACATCGGGCCGGATTTATGCCACCAGGCTGATAACAAGGCGCGCTGCCGGAAGTTCCTACTTCTGTACTCCTCATCATAAATTAGGCACAGCATTTGGCAGCATGTACACCCCTGGCTAGTGTAGATTTCAGTGTTCTTCTACACCAGAAAACTGGCATAGAAGATAATAACTGATAATCAGACACAAAAACGATGTTGCTATACATTTCTCTATATAACTTATACTCCTTTATATACCACTCAGCTCTAACTGTTGGATGTTTGTCTCATAAAAGCATGAATTTTTCCACATTAGTGGTTTAACTACTATTTTTAACTGATTAGCCGGTGCAAAATCTACAAAGCAAGCATCCAATTGTGAGGGCCTAGCCCTAATTTTCATATGGACTCTCGGAAGATCTGCATGCTTCTTACGTTAATGCTCCTTTTGGATATTTCCTCTGACTACACTTATTATATCACTGTCACGGCGCAGTGTGGGTGTTAAACTCCACACCGAACACAGAAGGGAAGGGAAAAGGAACAAGGCCAGGAAACTAGGGAAAGGTCACCACCTAGTGAATCCCTAAACCGAGCCCTGACTACTATCAGTGTGAACAGACCTCGATGGTAGGAATGTTCATATGCAGGAACCTAGAGCCCTATCTGACACGAAAGGGCCCTGGAAATAGTGTCAGGACAAAAGATGACCTGTTCCTTCCCAGCTGAAGGAACAGGAGACTCCCTCAGGCCTAATACCAAAATATAAGGGAATACAACGAACTAGACATAAGAAAAAGACACTTAACTCCGAAGTACGTGAACTAGCAAGAACTCAATGGAGAACCAAACACCAGCACTTCCACAACCAGAAAGGAGCTATCAACTGCTTAGCATGATAGGTGAGACCAGACTAAATAGAGGAATTGGAATGACCACTTAAGCTACACCTGAGACAAGAGATGTGGTCATAACCAGCAACAACACAGAAACAAGTGAAACCAAAGAGGCTGTCAGATCACATCACGTTCAGCCAGTCTCTTAGATCTTCTGACCCCTGTCACGAGAGAGACCATGACAGTACCCCCCCCTTCTAAGGGTGGCCTCCGGACACCCAGGACCGACTTTATCCGGATGAGCTCTGTGAAAGGCTTTAACCAGACGACTAGTATTAATGTCGGCCGCTGGAACCCACATCCTCTCCTCTGGTCCGTAACCCTTCCAGTGAATGAGATACTGGAGGGATCTACAGAGAATTCGGGAGTCCACTATCCTGGCAATCTGAAATTCCAGATCACCGTCCACCATGACAGGAGCGGGAGGCAAGGAGGACGGTTCAAAAGGTTCGAAATATCTCCTCAACAACGATATATGGAACACATTATGAATCTTCAAAGCCTGAGGAAGTTCAAGACGAAAGGCTACCGGGTTAATAATGGTAGTGATCTTATATGAACCAATAAACCTTGGACCCAACTTCCAAAAAGGTATTTTCAACTTAATGTTTCTTGTGAACAGCCACACAGAATCACCCAGTCTCAGGTCGAGACCATTCATATGTCTATTGTCAGCCATGCGTTTATACTTGTTGCCCATTTTTTTCAGATTATTTAGAATTTTATGCTAAATAGATAACAAAGAAAAGGTAAAAATCTTTCCTCTTCAGGTATACCAGAAGTCTCCGAACCAGAAAATGTGCCAAATTGCGGGTGGAACCCATATGCCCCAAAAACAGCAACTTATCAGTGGACTCCTGTCTATGGTTATTTATGGCAAATTCGGCTAAAAACAAAAAGGATGAGCACTCCTGGTTCTCCGAGACAAAACATCTCAAAGTCTCCAGATTCTGGTTAGTGGGTTCAGTCTGTCCGTTCGACTTAGGATGAAAGGCCGAAGAGAAGGACAATTGTAACCCCAGATGAGTACAGAACACCTTACAGAATTTTAAAACAAACTGAGTCCCCCTATCAGACACCACATCAGAAGGAATACCAGGTAATTTCACAATGTTATCGACAACCACTTGTGCAAGAGTTTTAGCATTAGGTAGACCTGGCAATGGTATAAAGTTCGCCATCTTACTAAAGCGATAAACAACCACCAAAATCACAGTTTTTCTTGAAGAATTAAGCAAATCTGTGATAAAATCCATGGACAAATGAGTCCAAGGTCTGGATGGGATGTGCAATGGAAGTAAAGATCCAGAAGGCCGAGAATGTGTCACCTTAGCATGTGCACAAGTACTACAAGCAGACACATAGTCCTCTATGAATCTACGAGAGATGAGATCGACAGTCGATCTGCTCCCAGGGTGTCCTGTGAGAAACGTACAGTCATGTTCCTCGAACACCTTGTGACGTAATTCAGAAGGAACAAACAACTTCCCCGGAGGACAAGAATCCAGTGCATCTCCCTGGGCCTCCAACACCTCTGCCTCAAGGTCGGGATATAAGGCGGATATAACTACCCCTTCAGACAATATCGGACCAGGATCTTCCGAATCACCTCCCCCCGTAGTAAAGCTACGTGACAAAGCTTTAGCCTTGAAGTTCTTAACCCCAGAGCGATAGGTGATGATTAAATTAAATCTGGTAAAAATCAACGACCATCGGCCTGCCTTGGGTTCAGTCATTTAGACGACTCCAGGTAAGCCAGATTTTTGTGATCAGTAAGCACAGTAATAGGATGAATTGCTCCTTCCAACCAATGACGCCATTCCTCAAAAGCCAACTTAATGGCCAGCAACTCTCTATTACCCACGTCATACAGTCAGGTCCATAAATATTGAGACATTGACACATTTCTAACATTTTTGGCTCTATACACCACCACAATAGATTTGAAATGAAACGGACAAGATGTGCTTCAACTGCAGACTGTCAGCTTTAATTTGAGGGTATTTACATCCAAATAAGGTAAACGGTGTAGGAATTACAACAGTTTGCATATGTATAAAGTAATGGGACAGAATAATAATCATAAATCAAACTTTCACTTTTTAATACTTGGTTGCAAATTCTTTTCAGTCAATTACAGCCTGAAGTCTGGAACGCATAGACATCACCAGACGCTGGGTTTCATCCCTCGTGATGCTCTGCCAGGCCTCTATTGCAAATGTCTTCAGTTCCTGCTTGTTCTTGGGGAATTTTCCCTTCAGTTTTGTCTTCAGCAAATGAAATACATGTTCAATCGGATTCAGGTCGGGTGATTGACTTGGCCATTGCATAACATTCCACTTCAACCCTCTTTGGTTGCTTTTGCAGTATGCTTTGGGTCATTGTCCATCTGCACTGTGAAGCACCGTCCAAAGAGTTCTGAAGCATTTAGCTGAATAGGAGCAGATAATATTGCCCGAAACACTTCAGAATTCATCCTGCTACTTTTGTCAGCAATCACATCATCAATAAATACAAGAGAACCAGTTCCATTGGCAGCCATACATGCCCACGCCATGACACTACCAGCACCATGCTTCACTGATGAGGTGGTATGCTTAGGATCATGAGCAGTTCCTTTCCTTATCCATACTCTTCTCTTCCCATCACTCTGGTACAAGTTGATCTTGGTCTCATCTGTCCATAGAATCTTGTTCCAGACCTGTGAAGGCTTTTTTAGATGTCGATTGGCAAACTCTAATCTGGCCTTCCTGTTTTTGAGGCTCATCAATGGTTTACATCTTGTGGTGAACCCTCTCTATTCACTCTGGTTAAGTCTTCTCTTGATTGTTGACTTTGATACACATACACCTACCTCCTGGAGAGTGTTCTTGATCTGGCCAACTGTTGTGAAGGGTGTTTTCTTCACCAGGTAAAGAATTCTTCGGTCATCCACCACAGTTGTTTTCCATGGTCTTCCAGGTTTTTTGGTATTGCTGAGCTCACTGGTGCGTTCCTTCTTTTTAAGAATGTTCCAAACAGTTGTTTTGGCCACGCCTAATGTTTTTGCTATCTTTCTGATGGGTTTGTTTTGTTTTTTCTAATGATGGCTTGCTTCACTGATATTGACAGCTCTTTGGATCTCATCTTGAGAGACAGCAACAGATTCCAAATGCAAATAGCACACTTGAAATGAACTCTGGACCTTTTATCTGCTCATTGTAATTGGGATAATGAGGGAATAACACACCTGGCCATGGAACAGCTGAGAAGCCAATTGTCCCATTACTTTTGGTACCTTAACAAGTGGGAGGCACATATGCACACTGTTGTAATTTCTACACCGTTCACCTGATTTGGATGTAAATATCCTCAAATTAAAGCTGACAGTCTGCAGTTAAAGCACATCTTGTTCGTTTCATTTCAAATCCATTGTGGTGGTGTATAGAGCCAAAAATGTTAGAATTGTCTCGATGTACCAATATTTATGGACCTGGCTGTAATTCCTTTCTGCAGCCGAGAGTTTCTTAGAAGAGAATGCATATGGGTGCCATTTACTAGGTGAAGGACCATGCGACAAGACTGCTCCTACCCCTACCTCAGATGCGTCAACTTCCACAATGAATGGCTGTGACACATCCGGTTACACCAGTACAGGAGCAGAAGCAAAACATTCCTTCACTGCAGAAAAAGCTTATAATGCCGCATCAGACCAGACTGAGACATGCAAACCTTTCCTAGTCATGTTCGTTAAAGGTTTAACCACAGTCGAGTAGTTCAAAATGAATTTACGGTAGTAGTTGCTGAACCCCAAAAACCGCATAAGCGCTTTCAGATTTTCAGGTCGATCCCAGTCCAGCACAGCACAGAACTTCTCTGAATCCATACGAAAACCTGAAGAGTAAGGTAATACAGAAATTCCACTTCCGGAACTGCAAATACCCACTTCTCCATCTTAGCATACAATTTATTCTCCCTTAGGATCTGTAACATCTGTCCCACGTGATCCTGATGAGTCTACATATCTGGAGATTAAATTAATGTCATCCAGATAAACAACAACAAACCTCCCCACCAGATGATGAAAGATATCATAAAAAAAATGCTGGAAAACCGCAGGAGCATTAGTTAACCCAAACGGCATGACCAGACTCTCAAAATGACCCTCTGGGGTATTAAAAGCTGTCTTCCATTCATCCCCTTCCTTGATCCTGACCAGATTATATGACCCCCTTAGGTCCAACTTGGAGAACACCTTTGCACGCACCAACAATCTGGTTAAACAAGTCAAGAATCAAAGAAAGGGGGGTACGAATCATGAACCGTAATCCGATTGAGCTCACGGAAGTCCAGACATGGCCTAAGAGTTCTGCCTTTCTCCTTTACAAAGAAAAACCCTGCTTCCACTGGGGACTTGGAAGGTCTAATATGTTCCTTAGCCAAACTCTTAGCAATATACTCCCGCATGGCCGTTCTTTCGGGTTCAGAAAGGTTATATAACCTAAATTTGGGCAACTTCGCTCCGGGAATAAGATTGATAGGACAATAGAATTCCCGGTGTGGGGGTAAACCCTGGCAACCACTCTCAGAAAATACATCTGAAGAAATCAGAAATGAAAGAGGGAACAGCTTTAGTGGTCAAGACAGAAATAGATGTATTAAGACAGTTGTCCATGCAATAGTCACTCCAATCGAGAATCTGTCTAGCTTGCCAGTTAATGGTAGGATTATGTTTGCTCAACCATGGTAAACCCAGAAACAATGGAGCATGCAGACCCTCCAGCACAAAACACGAAATGGATTCCTGATGAAAATCATCCACTCTTAAACGGATGTCCTGCACCATCTGAGTCTATTGCAAACACCGAAATACTTTTCTCTAATGCACTTGTCAAGCCATGAAAATGGACGAACTGACTATCAACTAGGTTAACCCCTGCCCCACTGTCAATAAACACCTCTATTCCCACAGTTTTGGACTCTAGCGCCATCTCGGCAGACAGGAGAAATCGAGTACTACTAGTAAATGACAAAAGTAAGTTCTCTGACTCACCACCCACCCCACCAAGAGTAACATGGGAATTAAACATTTTTAAAAAAAATTATTTCACCTTGACACTGAACATAAGGACAAACTAACAAAATGTCCCCTTTTTCCGCAGAAAAAACATACTCCCTTCTTATGACTAAAACTCTTGCAAGCTGGCCCAGGGGTAGCTCCCCCTAACTGCATAGGTTTGTCACCAGGCATAAACTTAGGAGTCTCTCCACCCAAGGTGTCAGAGGAAGCCGCCACGTTATATGATAGTTCGTCCTGAGAGTGAGGGACCTTAGATTTCTCTCTCAGGCGTCTATCCATAAGTACAGCAAGAGACCTAGCCGCTTTCAATGACTCAGGATTTTCGTGAAAGGCCAACACGTCCTTTAGCCTCTCGGATAATCCCTGACAGAATTGGCTACGGAGAGCTGGATCATTCCACTCCATATCCGTAGCTCATCTCCTAAATTCAAAGCAATAGATCTCCGCAAAATGATCTCCCTGCTGTAAACCATGTAACTTGGTCTCGGCCAGGGAGATCCGATCCGGGTTATCGTAAATAAGACCTAGAGCTCTAAAAAGTTCATCTACCGACCGGAGGGACTGTGATCCGGTCAGTAGAAAAAAAGCCCAAGACTGAGCGTCCCCTTTAAGCAACGACATGATAATACCCACTCTTTGACTCTCATCCCCAGATGAGAGCGGACGTAACTTAAAGTACAATTTACATGACTCTCTGAACCAAATGAAATTATAGCTCCCCCCCCCCCCCCCGAAAATCTGTCCAGAAATGCAACCTTAGGTTCAGGACAGGCCTGGTAACTACTACTGGCACCAGCAGCCTTTTATCCCTGGATCTGCATGCAGACCCTGCCATTGTCTTGCCAGTGCAGCGATTGAATCCATAGCCTCACTTACACAAACAAAAAATGACGGTTTGTGGCAGTTGATAATGTCACCCCGGGGTGTGGGTGGTAAACTCCACACCGAACACAGGAGGGAAGGGAAAAAGGCACTGGGCCTGGAAACTAGGGAAAGGGGAAAGGTCACCACCTAGTGAATCCCTAAACCGAGCCCTGACTACTATCAGTATGAACAGACCTTGATGGTAGGAATGTTCATATGCAGGAACCTAGACCCTTATCTGACCCTAAAGGGCCCTGGAAATAGTGTCAGGATAAAAGATGACCTGTTCCTTCCCAGCTGAAGGAACAGGAGACGCCCTCAGGCCTAATACCAAAATATAGGGGAATATAACGAACTAGAGATAAGAAAAAGACACTTAACGCCGAAGTACGCGGACGAGCAGGAACTCAGTGGAGAACCAAACACCAGCACTTCCACAACCAGAAAGGAGCTATCAACCGCATAGCATGATGGGTGAGACCAGACTAAATAGAGGAGTTGGAATGACCACTTAAGCTACACCTGAGACAAGAGGTGTGGTCATTACCAGCAACAACACAAACAAGTGAAACCAAAGAGGCTGTCAGATCACATCACGTGCAGCCAGTCTCTTAGATCTTCTGACCCCTGTCCCGGGAGAGACTGTGACAATCACTTACTATTAATACCTTCTTCTCACTCTTTAGTTAGGGTGACTTCACACAGGGCAGATTTTGTCTGCGACTGAAATTCAGCTCCCTTCAACTAAATGTGTTTTTTCTAACAATAATAATTTGGATTTTTAAGAGTCTCACTCAGGTGAATGTAAACAGATTTTTAGTCACAGACATTTTCTGCAACAAAATCTGCCCCACGTGAAGGCACTCTTAAAGAGGATGTCTGGTTTCAGGAGGAAACCAGACAACCAGGGGATCAGCCTGCAATAAAGAACTGATCAATACTTATGTGCATAACACTCTGGTTCTCCATGCTGTGTTCTGTTCATCCAGCTGCAATGATGATGTGACATCAATAACATGTGACTCCTGTAGCCGAACAATGGCCTCTGGTGCACTAACTGGGTAAACGCAGCGCTTCTGAAACCAGACAATCCCTGTAAGGAGATGTCACTAATATTTAATATAACAATCTTTAACCTGCAATGTTTAATCTGCAATCTCTCACAGGCTAGAAAAGCCTAATTGCCTATCCATGGAGAACCTGTCCTGACAAGGGCGACCCTGTCTAGAACCTCACCCTAGATATGGTCCTGCACCCTATGCTCCCACTAATGTTGCCCAACATGCCATGTTCTGTCACTACAGTTTATCTCTTCTGGGGACTAAATAGTGGATAAAGCTATATAAGGGTCAGAAAGAGTTAAAACAAATGGGCAGTTTTAAAAGTGCATGTGCCCAGAAGGTGTGATGACCACCAGTCAGACTAGGTCCTATCCTGCAACAGCTACAGTCTTTTTGGTGTGGTTCTATGCACACCAGAAACACTGCAGTTGTTGCCCATTCCTGTTAACTCTGTCAGTAGCAGCCAGGCCCCTGTCCTGGCACGTATTGTTAACTCCCTTCTTGCTGCCCCTTATAAATATGGCACCGGTTGGGAAGGAGTTAATATTTGGAGGCCAAAACCCAAAATTAAATCTAAACAAGGAGATTATACAATGGACCCACTTTTGATTTTTATTTACAAATACTGACAAAAATACACCCGTATGAAAAAAGGTCAAAATAGATACTCCAGCATCATGGTCATGCCTCCCAATGATCCCGGACCAGTAAAACAGTCCTAAATTTTGGCCTCAATCCCATGGTCCGGCTGCTCCATTTCCCAACTTTAACTATATGTGTGTCCTCAGGACTTACATACAGTTATAGACAAAAATTTTAAGACTGACACAAATTTTGTTTTTCACAGCTTGTTGCTTCAGTGATTTTAGATATTTTGTCAGATGTTTCTATGGCTCAATGAAATACAATTGTAAGCATTTCCTAAGTTTATTTTTTATAGAAAAAAAACATCAAGTTTTTGCAAAGACTCAATATTTACAGTGTTGACTTTTTCATGACATTGCCAGACTGATGACAACCCATTCTTGCCTAATCAGAGCAGTGCTTGGAGTTTATCACAATTTCAGTGTTGACTTTTTCCAATTGCTTTTTCAGGATCGACCACAGGTTCTCAATGGGATTGAGACCTGTGGAGTTCCCTCACCATGGACACAAAATGTCAATGTTAAGGTCACTGAGCCACTTAGTTTTCACTTTTACTTAAAAACATTGTTCATCACAAAATTGTTCCAGGATCGTTGTAAGGGCTTGTTCACATCACAGCCAAAACGGACGACTATAAGAGGCATTCCGTTTTGATCATTCATAATACAAGTCAATGGGCAGCATAACGGATCCCTCCTGGTTTCCATTATGCAGGAGTCGAGTCAAGCATAACGGAAACCAGCATGGATTCGTTATGCTGCCTATAGACTTGTATTATGACAGAATGAAAAACGGAAGCCTTTAAAAGGCATTCTGTTTTGCTTTCCGTCATAATAGAAGGCTATAGGCAATGATAACGGATCCGTCTGGTCTCTGTTATGCAGAAGGGAAAAAAAGTCCTGACGATTGCCCATAGACTTTTATTATGACGGATCAAAAAGGAATGCCTCTTAAAGGCTTCCATTTTGACTTCGGTCTTATGGATTCCGTTAAAACAATAACGGAATCCATAACGGTGATGTTAACAAACCCTAAGACAGTGCTCTTGTTTTTTTTTTTTATACCATTCATTATTCATGGCAAAATTGTGAGCGAGCCCGCTCCCTTGGATGAGAATCAACCCCACACATGAATGGTCTCATGATGCTTTTCTTTTGGCATGACAGGACTCATGACAACTCTCACCTTTTCTTCTCGGATAATCATTTTTCCACATGTCTTATACAGTTTGAAGGGAGCTTCATTGTAGAAAATAACTTTACACCAGTCCTCTGTAGTCTAATCTCTGTATTTCCTGCAGAATGTGAGTCTGTCCTTGAGGCTACATGCGCACGACCGTATGTGTTTTGCGGTCCGCAAACTGCCATCTGTTTTTTTTTTTTGCGGATCCATTGTAACAATGCATAAAACGGACAAGAATAGGACATGTTCTATTTTTTTTGCGGGGCTACAGAACAGACATACTGATGCGGAGAGCACACAGTGTGCTGTCCTCATTTTTTGCGGACCCATTGAAATTAATGGGTCCGCATCTTATCCGCATAAAAAAACAGAACAGACACGGAAACAAACAACGTTCGTGTGTATGTAGCCTTAGGCCTCATGCATATGAACGTTGTTTTGGTCCGCATCAGAGCCACAAAAGATGGCGGACAAAAAATGCGGACATCACTCCATGTGCTGTCCGCATCCGTTGCTCCGTTCTGTGGTCCGCAAAAAAAATATAACCTGTCCTATTCTTGTCCGTTTTGTGGACAAGAATAGGCAGTTATATTAATGGCTGTCCGTGCCATTCCGCAAATTGCGGAATGCACACTGACGCCATCCGTGTTTTGCGGATCCGCAATTTGCAGACAGCAAAACACACGACGGTCGTTTGCATGAGTAGAAAACAAATCCAGCTCACCCTGCATATCGTGTCTCCCGTGCACAGACCGAACCAGGCAAGTTCTCCAATCAGCAAAAGTAGAAAAGATAGTCCAGGACTTTGGGGCGGATATCGATGCTCCGTCTTTATTGGTAAAAATTACAATCACATACGGTGGAATCCACTGCACACTTGAGCACATTCAAGTTGACGCGTTTCGACCAGTAACTAAATATCCTATCTTAGTTTTGGACATAAATATTCACCTCCCACCTGTAACAATGAGGGGGGAGGGGATCCAGCCACAGAGCAAGGTAAGACTTTAACTCTGTTTCATGCAATCACCATTAACCCTATGTGTGAAATAAGAAAATTTCTAAAAATACATATAATAAATACAATACAAACACAAAGTTAAAAGAGGCTCAAACCATGGTCACATTGCGAAAAAAAAAAAAAAAAGGGGAATATATTTGATCTATTTTGCAGTTTTAATTGCATGTATCGTTCCCCTGAAGAAAAAAAATTGCATAATGTGAACAGGGTGTGAACCATGGTAAAAACAAAAGGAAAAGGAACACAGGACACAGAACAAATAAACCGAGAGAGAGAGAGAAATGTCAGTCCTCGTCTGTCCTGAGTCCTGTGATGGCTCCAGCTGACAACATTAACATGCGGATGTCATGAAAAAAAATTAATAAATACACATTAAAATCTTTGTTTTGATGTTACCTCCTCTATGTGGAACTATTACTTTTTCGAAGGCAAAAGTACTGAAGCTATTTAGGTTGCGGTTATGGTCTCTGATAAAATGATTAGCCGCATTGGATATGCCTATGGCAGATGGATTGGTAATATAGTTTAGGTGTTCCCGTAATCTTAAAAAATCTTTGAAATGTTCTACAAGTGCTGCCTACGTAAAGTAAATTACAGCTAGTGCATTTGATAATATAAATAACATCTATCGTATTACAGTTAGGGTCCATTCACAATCCGTGTGTGTTTGCGGATTCGCGGATCCGCAAAACACGGACAGCGGCAATGTGCGTTCCGCATTTTGCGGACCGCACATTGCCGGCACTAAGAGAATATGCCTATTCTTGTCCGCTATTGTCCGCTGTTCTGCAGTGTGGTGTGTGAACGTGGTGCCTGTACCGTGTTCTGGTGAATGAATTATTTCCCCTATATGTGCAAAACTGTCTTTAGGCGTATGAATGTACGAACGTGTGAGTGGCTGAGATAAGCCAAATCTTGGAGGGGTCTGGCCCTGCTCCCCCTGAGCCAAGCTGAAAGTCTAGAGCTCGCTGACTGGCTTGTCCGGTCCCTGACTCTGGAGGCCTCTGGTTCTGGTGGAGAAAGGGTTGACAGACCTATCCTGGAGGAGGCTGTGTGAAGTGGCAGTGTATAAAGCTGTCCAGTAGGATTGGATAGGGGCCCTGCAGTTCCTTGTTGGTACCTGAAAAGGCGCCTGAGGTCAGGGGTTGTTTCAATGTTATGTCATACTGTGTGGTTTCACATGTACTGAGTGCCTGCTGATATTGTGTGAGGAAGAATTACTGCATTGTTGCCAATTCCTGTGCTGTACAGTGTATACATGCGTGGGTATTATGATACCAGTTTGGATTGGGTGGTTGCAGTTATAATCATTTGGATTGCAGTATTTGTTTGCTTCCTGTGCCATAGAAAGAACGTAGAGGGGTTTAAGGGGTTTCCAGCGAGTAACCCCAGAGAGGACGTGTGAATTACTCTGTGTGAGGGCAAGACTATATTGTAGTATTGCCAGACCAGTGGATCAGTGCTGCCTCGGAAGTGTGCCCACAGCACCACTGGTAGTAGAAAAAGTGGTGCCGCCTCGGAAGTGTGTCCACGGCACCACTAGTAGTGCCGCCTCGGAAGTGTGTCCACGGCACTACTGATAGTGCTGCCTCGGAAGTGTGTCCACAGCACTGTTGTAATTCACCAGGTGTGCGCGTCCCTGGATAGTGAATTACAAGGAGCCACCCACGGGATGGGGGCTACACAGAGTAAGCGTTCCTCTGAGAAGGGAGCAGAGAAATGGGTCTCTGCAATTGATATTATGCAATACGCAAAGGGCACTGAAGCAACCAAAGACTGTAGACAAATGCTAAAGAAATTGGGAGCAGGTGTGAATGGAACATTGGATGAACCAGTATGGCAGAAATTTCTCACTCATTTTAAAGGGTGGTTGGAAGACCATAACAAATATGACCAGGCCACAATGTGGTATGATGTAGCCCAGGGAATGACTTTGACTGCCCATAAGGCAAAAGACACTGACAAAGGGACTATGTATGACATATGGGATGAAATTAAATTGCCAACAAAAGAATTAAACATCCCTTCTGAAGTACGGTGTATTATCCCCCATAAACCACAAAAATCTCTCCCTCCAACAGCACCACCTCCATATAAAATCCCGGAGGGGTGGACTTGTCCTAATTGTGGACAACAGAACCCAGACTCAAGAGAGAGATGCTCAGCCTGTGGGAGGCCCAAGCCACACTCTCGTGTGGGCTTATACCCATTAGTCAATAAAACCCTCCCCACAGTAAAAGCTGGGCAACTGGAAACACATTTTTATGAGGTTTATAGGCCATGGACTCCTAGTGAGTTGCTGGCCATGTGTAACACTTTGCCAGACCCCCGTACTGTCCCCAGTACTTTCCTTCGTAAATTGGAAAGTATCCAGACCGCATATAAAGCCACTTGGCGGATCTGAAGAGTCTTCTAGAGACTAAAGGGGGGAAGTACTTAAGAATCAAATTATGGCAAAGGCCCCTGGTACTGTCCCTGTGGATAAGGCCACAGTCCAGTCAGGCCAGGAATTTATCATGGCCCTTAAACCCTGGGTAAAAGAGCAACAGGACAATCAGACTGACACTTTTATTACGCGAACACAAGACGCTAAGCAGACTGTAGCTGACTATGCCACAGCTTTAGAACAGCTCTGGCTTGACTATGGGTATGAGACAGGAGACAGTAAGGACATGAGACTACTAAAACATACATTCATGTCTGGATTAAAAGCACCCATACAGGATGCTGTAAAGAAGGCTCGCCCTGATTGGCGGACCTGCCAGTTCCCTGACCTAGTGGCCATAGCAAAGGGGGCTGAGCTAGACTTGCAAAATAAAAAAAGAAGCCAATAATGGCTAACCAACCTTTTAAACCTAAGGGAAGGTTTCAGAAAAGGCAGGTGGGGGATCAGTCTCCACGTAACTGGGACCAAGTAACATGCTGGAATTGTGGGAAAAAGGGCATTACTCAGTCAAATGTCCCCGGAAAGGTCAGGCTACTGCCCTGACCTCTCAATGAAGTGACGGCAATCCTGTGAGTTCCCTCAACGTTAGCTACCCCCTTGACGCAACCCCAGGTCCACAACTAATCATCACATCCACATGTGAGGACACGGGGAATTCATTAGATTTTTTTGGTAGACACAGGAGCAGCCCATACCCTAATACAAGAAAATTATGTGCCTGAAGAGCTTATCTCCTCTGATTACATCTACTGTCAAGGGGTTGAGGGAACAACTGTTAAATTCCCACTAACAAAGCCTGTTAAACTTAACATTCATGATGCCTTATCTATTGTTACACATGTGTTGGTAAGCTCAGATATATTTTCTCTACTGCCCTACATTCAGTGTTGCAGTCCTGGCAGCCGGCCTATTCGGACACTGTTCTTTTACAATATATTGATGATCTGTTACTTTGTTGCCACAGTTCTGAACAGTGTAATGAAGAGACTTTATCTTTGCTTATTTTCCTTGCTGAAAATGGTTGTAAAGCCTCCAAAGAGAAGCTGCAACTTTGTAAATCTACTGTGATTTTCCTAGGTCACTGTATTTCTCCAGGTACTAAACACCTCACATCTGAGAGGGTTACTGCTATACAGCAGCACCCTCTGCCAAGTACTCCAAGGGCTCTGCGTGTCAGTTACTGTCGCCCCTGGATTAAGGATTGCTCTCAGATGATGCAACCACTATATGACTGCCTCAAAGGAGAGACCTTTGAACTAACATCAGAAGCTGTGAGTGCATTTCATGCATTAAAACTCACTCTCACCACAACACCAGCATTGGGCATCCCCAATTGCAAACAAACTTTTACATTGTATTGTCACGAGCAAGGGGGATTTGCCTCAGGTGTACTGACGCAGAAACACGGGGACCGTATGCGGCCCATTGCATACTATTCTACCAGTTTGGATTGTATTGACACACCACCAAACTGAAACATTTGTCCAGAATCACAAAATATGAGATGACACTACTCAGTCCCCACATTACCTTGCAGCGATGTACTGTTCTAAATCCAGCTACTTTGATGCCGGTGGATTTAGAAGAGGAGGGGGGAGTGGGAGTAGTAGAAATGTCTGATCCAGTTGCAAATCATAACTGTCATGAATTGATGATTGCAGAAACAAAAGGGTTATCAGATGTTACTGAAACACCATTAACTATTCCTGATGCTGAGTATTTTAGTATTTTGTAGATGGCTCCAGATGGTGGAATGATGAACAAGGACACTTTGTCACCGGGTATGCGGTAATCCAGGATGGTAAGGTAATCATACAAAAGTCACTCCCATCTTGTGCGTCTGCACAGGAGGCGGAGTTGAAGGCACTCGCTGATGCATGTACAATGGGTAAGGGACTGAGAATAAATTGTTACACTGATTCCAGGTATGCTTTCGGGGTAGCACATGATTTTGGTGTTATCTGGAAAACTAGGGGATTTCTGACTTCATCGGGCAAACCAATTAAAAATTCAGAAGCAGTACAGAGCCTCATAGAGGCCCTAGAGCTGCCCACAGAGGTAGCCATTGTTAAAGTGCCAGCCCATGTGAAGCAAGATGATCCGCTAGCTGTGGGAAATGCTCAAGCAGACCAAGCAGCCAATCAAGCAGCCGGTCTGCCACTCCTGACATTATTTTTTCCAACTATGCCAGATTTGTCGCTCTTGCAGGAATTATAGGCCCAGAAAACGCCTCAAGACAAAAAGGTATGGATGGAGGCGGGGGCTACGAAGACAGGAGAGCTCTGGCAGGTAAATGGCAGAACATGTTTGCCTCGGAGTTTGTATCCGATGATGGCCAATTTAGCACATGGCCCTACTCATTTGTCGAAAGGAGCTATGAGCGCACTAGTGTTAGAACATTGGTTTGCACCTGGAATTCAGACCCTCTTTGAAAAGTTTGTTCAGGGTTGTCTTACATGTGCCAGACATAACCCTGGGAGGTTTGTAAAGACCCCCAAGAAACACACTCCCAAACCCTTGTACTCGTTTCAAAGAGTGCAGGTGGATTACATACAGCTACCCAAGGTGAGCACATATGAGTATGTCCTTCTAGCCATTGATGTATTCTCAGGCTGGCCAGAAGCCTGGCCAGTAACTACGGCTACAGCCAAAAATACTGCTAAGAAAATATTGTCAGAGGTAGTCTGCAGATATGGGATTCCAGAAGTGATAGATTCCAGACAGAGGTAACCACTTCACTGGGGAGATAAATGGGACACATACTGAAGACCCTAGGGATCGCACAAGCTCTACATTCTCAACAGTATGGAGTCATTATAGTGGTGGTCCCAGATGGAATCACTCATGTTGTACGGTTACTGCGTTTATTACTTTCTGTTCTGTATTAAGTAGCTCTAGGTCCTAAGTGGAAGTTCGGATGGAGACGCATCTTTGGCAGGAAGGAAGTGTCCATCCCAGGTTTCCCATCACCGAAGTGTCCATAACGTTGACTAGAGGAGGATGGAGGTGGACTTTCAAGGCGGTTCCAGGCCTACTTACCATATTGGTCAAGGGATATGCCATGATTGACAGCACTGTCCAACCAAGAGACAGCAACGCCCAAGATGATGTTCATCTTCCTGATTCTACAACAGAGGACCACAGCTACACAGAAACTTTTAGGCTTACTGCTGATGCTCCTAGCAGGTATAGCTGACCTACCAGCTCCTAGAGATTCCAACACAGGAGCAGAAGAAGGTGTATCCAGAACTATGGACAATGATGCATGGAACAACAATGCTGCACCTACATCCACTGTGTGTTTGTGTGCTTTATGTGGTTTTAATAAAATGTATGTATGCTTAATCAAATGACAACTACTAGACAGACTGGAATCGATGCTTGCATCGCATGGTCTATGCAGCTTATCTGTATACTCTGTGAAGTACGGGCTGTCTAAGGGGTCATTTGTTTGTCCAGGCAGGTTAGTAGTTAGCAACACACACACATGATACAATGAAGCCTTCAGAACAAAATGTCTACCACGTGAACAGAAAAATTGAAAAAAAAGGAGGGAAATGTTAAGGAAATTATCCAGCTTTTATGAAAGTGGATATAAAATTCATAAGATGTTTTCATTTTCTCTGTATACGTGATACAATGTAGTGACATTTGGAAAAGAACAAGCATAAGCTAAAAAACCTATAAGAGTGAGCTGTGTATGTTAAGATAAGATAAGATTTGTACGTACTACTAACAGAAATCTGCATCTCTTGCTAAAACATCTAAACTCATTAGTTAACACATTTTTGCTAAAGTGAAACTGGTAAAATACTAACCAATCAATAGATTGATTCAAAAGCCATTATTGAAATGTCTGTAAACCAATCATGTTTTACTTTGAGGGGTTACACCCTTTTGAACTGTGTATAAATAAAGGCTGCAGGAAATCTTATGTTGGGATCCTGACAAGGTTTTGAACTAAACTCAGACTTCTGTCATTTTCCTCCGTCGACGTCATTCACCTGAACATGAGGCAACGATCATCACGTGGCTGACCCTTGGCCTGCCACAACACTTATCTAACACACCGTATGTATATCTAAGGACATCTCACATGTCTTGAATATATCCTGGCATTCTCCTGTCTAAGGGTTGTAATAGTGTGTCAAGCCATTCACCCAATCTCTCTGTGAGTGACCCTATTCCCGAGACTATGGGGGTTGATATTTTTGTGGACTTTGGGTAGGGCATGTACTATGGGTGTAACAGGTGCCTCCACATTAAGAAAGAGGTTGCCCTATATATACTTGTCCTTTCTTTTCTATATTAGCTCTATATATATAGATAATAAGGATCGTTCCAAATATGTCATAAAACTAACCCTGTGTCGATGGAAAACAAAACATACAGTTCCACAGTGCCGTGCTGGAGGATGACAGGTCACATGACCACACAACTGCGATCATGTGATACCCCCTCCAGCCGCCGGCTCAGTCTGTTTATGTGAGCATACGTTGCCAGGGTGATCCTAGCATTGCTGCTTCCGCCCGGCTAGATGAGAGCGGCGCTGAGGCAGCAAACACTTCCGGATTCCCGAGTCATGTGACGCCTGTACGAGCGATCACATGACCGGGAACTATATGTTTTTACTAATGTCACAATCGGCTGCAAATTTTAACTAAATAAAGAAGCGATTCTAGTCACAATTCTGTACACAGCTAATCACTTCCATCTAATGCTATGTATGTTAGGAAGACCTTCATATGTTGGATGACACCTGGGGATGGCTCCTCCCACAAGGGGCGTCACCCAGGTGCATCCTTTGGCGGTTTTTTTTGAAAGAATTTACCTATAAATGTTATCTTGCAACAATACCTGTTATATGTTTGTGAAACCTGATGAAGGGGAGTCTTTGATCCCCGAAACGCGTTGTTTCTGATTAAAAGAAGATTACATCTATAAGACCGCTTTCCACTAGTGATTTCGCGCCGACGCAGAACCTCTTTTCTTCACCACGAATTTCTTTTGGGGGACTGGACATCCCATCCAAGAGACTACAAAACCTGCGGCTGCAGTCCTGGTCTAAAAAGGTCTTATTTCCATTAAAATTTACAGTAGAGTTGTGCCTGCCGGAGCACAACTCCTTAAGGTGAGTTTGGATATTTCTCACTCTGATACCCTTATCCGGTTGAACATATTACACTATTGTGCGCTCTCTCTCTCTCTTTTTCTGTTTCCCTGTTCTCGAGGGGAAATTAGATACGTCCGTGACCTACATTTCCACATTAAGAAAGTCATAGTGTTTCTCAGTGATAAAACCTCGTTATTTTCCTTTATTTAATATGCAGATGTATTCGCTTTTATAATTTTCCAACGGATTTACATCTAGCTTTCTATATGTGGAGGCATCCGACAGGAGATTTATCGATTGTTGATAATAATTGTCCAGACCCATGATCACCACTGATCCCCCCTTACCCGCCATTTTTATTACCAGGTCATTTCTGTTCTCTAACTCATTTAAAGCATTATATTCATCTTTGGTTAGATTATGGAGTATGTTATTACATTTGTTGGTGTGTATCGCAGTGAGTTCTCTTTCTATCACCTCCTGGAAAATGTCCATACCTGGTGTCCGCGATTTATGGGGATAATAATTAGGGCTGCTAGTTTTGAAATCCCTTTGGCCCACTCTCTCCTCTCCACTATTTTCTAACTGCAGGCTCGTGAGGCAGACCATGGACACCTGCTCTTGTAATGACAAGCCAGTAATTAAATTGGCGGCTGATTCCAGGTCTGTCCCCAAGTCAGCAGAGCTTTGTGGCAAATCATAGAACTGTCTTTTAAGAGCTAAGTTTCTGACAAATTTATTCACGTCTAAAATAGTAGAGAGAAGGTTGAAATCAACAGGTACAAAATTTAGAACTAGAGACAAAACGTCTATTTGAGTATCCGTAAGGCTGGATTCAGATAGATTCAAAACAGATAACCGCATGGCACCATCTTTATCAGTATTCATTTGTTGCGTTGTCGCATCGCCATTACTTGCGATTTTGTGAAGTTTCCTTCCGGCCCTCCTTGCGCGTTTTTTGGTATATCGGAACGAGTCAGCTGTTTCCTAGATTTTTTTAAATAGTTTGATGTTGTAGGTGATTTAATAACCTCTTGAATCTCAGAAGTGCTGTCCTCAGCCGAATCCTGTGTATCGCTAGAGAGCTCTGATGTCTCTGGTTCTGAGAAACGGACTCTGTATGGGGCATTAGGTCTATTTGATTTTCTTTCTAATTTCTTGTTTTTGTTTCTGTTTCCTTTATTTTTCAAAATAAACCTCAGGGTCTGAAAAGGATTGTCCCGTCTACCCTATTCGTAGATTTGATCATTACCATAATCGTATGTGTCCCTTTGGAACTTGCTATGTTTTGTTTCTATAATGTTATCTTCTAAAGTTTTAATAGCAGTTTCCAGATTCTATGTCAATACAGAGTAGTCTGGTGAGGACTCATATTTTTTTTATAGAACATTTGCATGACTCTATTTGCTGTTGAATATTCATGAGTTTCTCACCTTCGTACTTTATAATTAAAGACATTAATTGTAGGGAACATGCCGATAATATATCATTCCACTCTGACACAAAGAAAAAGAATAGTCGTTGGGATTTTTTAATGCGTAGTCCTCGTGGGATCATTAGTTTTCCAGATATTTTGTTAGAGTTGTATGGTCCCACCAGGTTTTTGTTTCCTGGATGAGGAGACCCTCCAGATCATGCATTTTACTTTTCATGTTTAGCTGAATGCTGGAGCACTGCTCCTGTGTTGAAAATATCATGTCTGCTTTGGATCTGCGGTCTGCATTTAAAGAAAAGGCCATTATAAAAACAGAGTTTGGAGTGCAGTGTACGTGAGTCCACCGGGATAGTTAATAGAATAACCAAGGAGAAATATTTATGCGGTGTAGTTTAAACAGTAGAAAACAAATCCAGCTCACCTGCATATCATGTCTCCCGTGCACGGACCGAAACCAGGAAAGTTCTCCAATCATAAAAAGTAGAAAAGATAGTCCAGTATTTTGGGGGGGATATCGATGGCTCCGTCTTTATTAGTAAAAATTACAAACACATACGGTGGACCCCACTGCACACTTGCACATCCGAGTTGACGCGTTTCGACCAGTAACTGGTCTTAGTCGTAACTAAATGTCCTGTTTGAGCATCTTTTAACTTTGTGTTTGTATTGTATTTATTATAAGTATTTTTAGAAATTTTCTTATTTCACACATAGGGTTAAGGCCTCCTGCACACGACCGTTGTGTGCACCCGTGGCCGTTGTGCCGTTTTCCGTTTTTTTTCGTGGACCCATTGACTTTCAATGGGTCCGTGGAAAAAACGGAAAATGCACCGTTTTGCAGCCGCATCCGTGATCCGTGTTTCCTGGCCGTGAAAAAAATATGACCTGTCCTATTTTTTTCACGGCCGACGGTTCACGGACCCATTCAAGTCAATGGGTCCGTGAAAGAACACGGATGCACACAAGATTGGCATCCGTGTCCGTGATCCGTGGCCGTAGGTTAGTTTTTATACAGACGGATCCGAAGATCCGTCTGCATAAAGCTTTGTCAAAGCTGAGTTTTCACTTCGTGAAAACTCAGAACCGACAGTATATTCTAACACAGAAGCGTTCCCATGGTGATGGGGACGCTTCTAGTTAGAATACACTACAAACTGTGTACAAGACTGCCCCCTGCTGCCTGGCAGCACCCGATCTCTTACAGGGGGCCGTGATCAGCACAATTAACCCCTTCAGGTGCGGCACCTGAAAGGGTTAATTGTACTATCATATCCCCCTGTAAGAGATCAGGGCTGCCAGGCAGCAGGGGGCAGACCCCCCCCCCCTCCCCAGTTTGAATATCATTGATGGCCAGTGCGCCCCCCCCCCCCTCTATTGTAATTATTCGTTGGTGGCACAGTGTGCGCCCCCCCCCTCCCTCCCTCTATTGTAATAATTCGTTGGTGGCACAGTGTGCGCCCCATCGGCCCCCCCTCCCTCTATAGCATTAACAACATTGGTGGCCAGTGTGCAGCCTCCCATCTCCCCCCCCCCCCATCATTGGTGGCAGCGGAGTTCCGATCGGAGTCCCAGTTTAATCGCTGGGGCTCCGATCGGTAACCATGGCAACCAGGACGCTACTACAGTCCTGGTTGCCATGGTTACTTAGCAATAGTACAATAGTAGAAGATTCATACTTACCTGCTGCTGCGATGTTCGTGTCCGGCCGGGAGCTCCACCTACTGGTAAGTGACAGCCTCAGGTCTGTGCGGCGCATTGCTAAATGAACTGTCACTTACCAGTAGGAGGAGCTCCCGGACGGACACGAACATCGCAGCTCCCAGGTAAGTATGAATCTTTTACTATTGTACTATTGCTAGTAACCCGCTGCCACCAATGATCGGGGGGGGGGGGGGGCGGGGCGATGGGAGGCCGCACACTGGCCACCAATGTTGTTAATGCTATAGAGGGAGGGGGGGCCGATGGGGGGCGCACACTGTGCCACCAACGATTTATTACAATAGAGGGAGGAAGGCGGGGGGGGCGCACACTGTGCCACCAACGATTTATTACAATAGAGGGAGGAAGGGGGGGGGCGCACACTGTGCCACCAACGATTTATTACAATAGAGGGAGGAAGGGGGGGGCGCACACTGTGCCACCAACGAATTATTACAATAGAGGGAGGAAGGGGGGAGGGCGCACTGGCCACCAATGATATTCAAACTGGGGAGGGGGGGGATCTGCCCCCTGCTGCCTGGCAGCCCTGATCTCTTACAGGGGGATATGATAGTACAATTAACCCCTTCAGGTGCGGCACTTGAGGGGTTAATTGTGCTGATCACGGCCCCCTGTAAGAGATCGGGTGCTGCTAGGCAGCAGGGGGCAATCATGTACACAGTTTGTAGTATATTCTAACTAGAAGCGTCCCCATCACCATGGGAACGCCTCTGTGTTAGAATATACTGTCGGAAATGAGGTTTCACGATCTAACTCATATCCGACAGTATATTCTAACATAGAGGCGTTCCCATGGTGATGGGGACGCTTCAAGTTAAAATATACCATCGGATTGGAGAAAACTCAGATCCGATGGTATAAGGGACTCCAGACTTTACATTGAAAGTCAATGGGGACGGATCCGTTTGAAATGGCACCATATTGTGTCAACGTCAAACGGATCCGTCCCCATTGACTTGCATTGTAATTCAGGACGGATCCGTTTGGCTCCGCACGGCCAGGCGGACACCAAAACGACTTTTTTTTCATGTCCGTGGATCCTCCAAAAATCAAGGAAGACCCACGGACGAAAAAACGGTCACGGATCACGGGAAAACGGGACCCGTTTTTGCGGACCGCAAAAAAATACGTTCGTGTGCAGGAGGCCTAATGGTGATTGCTTGAAACATAGGGTTAATGCCTTACCTTGCTGTGTAGTTGGATCCCCTCCCTTCTCATTGTTAAAGGTGGGAGGTGTATATTTAAGTCCAAAGCTAAGATAGGACATTTAGTTACGACTAAGACCAGTTACTGGTCGAAAAACATCAACTTAGATGTGCAAGTGTGCAGTGGGGTCCACCGTATGTGATTGTAATATTTACCAATAAAGACGGAGCATCGATATCCCCCCCAAAGTGCTGGACTATCTTTTCTACTTTTGCTCGTGTGCATGAGGCCTTAGTCAGAGCAACTAGACTTGTATTTTTTCTTCACTACTGATATAAGTGAGTTTTCAAACTAAGGGGGCATAAATATGTATAGGGAAACTTATGGGGTCCTCATACTGTGTGTGGGGCACTTATGAGGCCTTATACTGTGGAGGACACTAATGGTGGCCTCATACTCTGTGGTGGGCACTTATGGGGGCCTCATACTGTGTGTGGGTAAATAAAGGAGCATCATACAGTATGGGGCAAACAAGGGGCCTCATAATGTATGGGGGGCACTAATAGGGGCATCGTAATATATCGGGGACACTTAGGGGAACTTTCTACTCTGTGTGGGCATGCTGATGTATGGGGGAACTTAGTTGCAACATATTGCATAGGGGCTAGAAGGAGTCTCATGCTGTGTAGGGAGACACTAAGGGGGCTTAATACTGTGTCAGGCACTAGGGGGAACCTCTCACAGTGTTGGCACACTAAGTGGGTATTATTACTATGTGTGGGGCACTATTACTGTGTGGGGGCTCAAAGCACAAAGGAGACTGGCTAGGATTCTGTGTGTATACATAGGCACTTGGAGGAGTTAGAGGCATGACTTAGGCTACTTTCACACTGCCGTTTCTGGGTCCGCCTGTGAGATCCGTTTCAGGGCTCTCACAAGCGGCCCAAAACGGATCAGTTCAGCCCCAATGCATTCTGAATGGATAAGGATCCGTTCAGAATGCATCAGTTTGCCTCCGTTCAGCCTCCATTCCGCTCTGGAGACACCAAAACGGATCCGTCCTGACTTACAATGTAAGTCAATGGGAACGGATCCGTTTTTACTGACATAATATTGTGCAATTGAAAACGGATCCGCCTCCCATTGACTTTCAATGTAAGTCAAAATGGATAAGTTTGCATTATCATGAACAAAAAAAAAATAATGTTTGTTCATGGTAATGCAAACGGATCTGTTCTGAACGGATACAAGCGTTTGCATTATAGGTGCGGATCCGTCTGTGCAGATACCAGACGGATCTGCACCTAAACGCAGGTGTGAAAGTAGCCTCAGTGTAAAAAGCTGTGGCACACTACACTCTTTCTTGGGCTTTTCAACAGTTGGTAGGTGTGTAATGGGAAAGCTTATACATTATATATATTCTCTTATATATTTTCAATTTCTACTTTCATTTGTTATACATGTTTTACTCAAGAATATTTTATGAACCTAATAGAAACATGCACTTAAACAAAATTTCAGGTTACCTAAATTAAAATCAAAGTGTACTTGGATGTAAATCAAATCTTAAAAGGGTTATCTCCCCATTCGTTGCTCCAATTATTCTGTTATATTTATTTCAAGCTTGCAGCTGAGGGGGCATGTCCTTTTTCAGAGGGTGTGGACTGTTTGCAGTCAGCACTTATAGGAAGAAACTGAGCACGTGCTTCCATCTCAGAAAGCAGGATAGAGAAATTTGAAAAAGAACAAACAGCAGGTAGCGCTATACAGATACGTTTCATTGAATAACTCAGTAGCTATAATAAACTTTTAATTACATGCAATTATAAAAGTATTCAGACCTAGGTGCTGATTTGAAAACTGTAAAATATTATTAACGGGACAAACCCTTTAACATGCAGTGTAATGACCTTTATAGAGAAAATCGGCACATGCAGCTTCTCTTCAAGGAAAGGAAACTGGAAGCCACACTGTTGAGAATATGTAGGATGCAGTACCTCCACCAATCTGACAGTTATTGCATATCTTTTTTTATAAACTTTACCACTTCCAGACCGGGCCATTTGCTCCCTTCCTGACTAGGCCTAATTTTGCAAATCTGACATGTGTCACTTTATGTGGTAATAGTTTTGAAACACTTTTATTTATCCAAGCCATTCTGAGAAGGTTTTCTTGTGACACATTGTACTTCATGATAGTCATAAATTCGAGTCAATATATTTCACCTTTATTTATGAAAAAATCCCAAATTTATCAAAAAAATAGAAAAATTATCAATTTTCAAAATTTCTATTTCTCTGCTTTTAAAACAGATAGTGATACCTCATTAAATATTCATTACTTAACATTCCCCATATGCCTACTTTATGTTGGAATCCTTTTGTAAATGTCATTTTATTTTTTTAAGACATTAGAAGGCTTAGAATTCTTAATTTTTAAGAAAATTTCCAAAACAAACAGGTCTGAAATCACTTTGTGTGGCTTAAATGGTGAAAATAAATGACCTCATTGTAGAAACTGCACCCTCAAGTTACTCAAAACTGATTTTACAAACTTTGTTAACCCTTTAGATGTTCCACAAGAATGAAAGGAAAATGGGGATGAAATTTCAAAATTTCCCTTTTTTGGCAGATTTTCCATTTTAATCCATTTTTTTCTTTAACACAGCGAGGGTTAACAGCCAAACAAAACTCAATATTTATTACCCTGATTCTGCAGTTTACATAAACACCCCAGATGTGGTCATAAACTGATGTAAGGGCACAGAAGAAAAGGATGGTTTTTGGAAGGCAGATTTTGCTGAACTGGTTTTTAGATGCCATGTCCCATTTGAAGCCCCCCTAATGCACCCTTACAGTAGAAACTCCCAAAAGTTGACCCCATTTTGGAAACTAGGGGATAAGGTGCCAGTTTTATTGGTACTATTTTGGGGTACATATGATTTTGAATTGCTCTATATTAAATTTTTTTTGAGGCAATGTAACAAAAAAAGGCTCTTTTGGCACCGTTTTATTTTATATTTTTTACAACATTCATCTGACAGGGTAGATCATGTGCTATTTTTATAGAGCAGGTTGTTACGGACGCAATAATATCAAATATGTCTACTTTCTTTGTTTGTTTCAGATTTACATAATAAAGCATTTTTGAAAGAAAATAGTTTTTGTGTCTCCATTTTCTGAATGCCATATTTTATTTTATTTTCTGCCAATCGTCTTGTGCAGGGGCTCGTTTTTTGTAGGAAAAGTTGATGTCTTTATTGGTATCATTTTTGGGTACATATGATATTTTGATCAATCATTATTACACTTTATGGGGCAAGGTGACCAAAAAATTTGTTGTTTTAGCACAGTTTTTATTTATTTATTTTTACAGTGTTCACCTGAGGGGTTAAGTCATGTGATATTTTTATAGAGCAGATTGTTACGGGCACGGCAATACCTAATACATATACTTTTTTGTATTTATTTAAGTTTTACTCAATAATAGCATTTTTAAAACCCCAAAATGATGTTTTAGTGTCTCCATAGTCTTAGAGTCTTAGCATTTTTATTTTTTGACAGATTGTATTAGTTAGGGTCTCATTTTTTGTGGGATGAGGTGACGGTTTGATTGGTATTATTTTGGGGGACATACGCCTTTCTGATCGCTTGGTGTTGCACTTTATGTGATGTTAGGTGACAAAAAATTGCTTTTTTGGCACTGTTTTTATTTTATTTTTATTAAGGTGTTCATGTGAGTGGTTAAGTCATGTGATAATTTTATAGAGCTGTTTGCTACTGATGCGGCGATACCTAATATGCATACTTTAAAAAAAAATCACTTTAACACAATAATAGCATTTTCCGAAACAAAAAATTATGTTTTAATGTCTCCATGTTCTGAGAGCTATAGTTTTTTTTATTTTTTAAATGCTTTTCTTATGTAGGGGCTAATTTTTTGCGGGATGAGGTGACGGTTTTATTAGTACAATTTTGTGGGAAATACACCTTTTTGATCACTTGGTGTTGAACTTTTTGTGATGTAAGGTGACAAAAATTGCTCTTTTTTAAAGTTTTTTTTTTTTTTTTTTTTATGGTGTTTATCGGACTGGGTGGATCATGCAATATATTTATAGAGACGGCTGTCACTGACGCGGCAATACCAAATATGTCTAATTTATTTATTCTTTACTAGTTTTAACTTTTTTTTTTATTATTACTTAATTGGGGAATTTTTTCCTATATTTTTTTTAAAAACACTTTCTTTTTATTTATTTTTTATTTTACACTTTGTGTTCCCCATAAGGTCAAACAAGACCTCTGGGGGACATTTAACTTCACTTTCACTATTGATTTTTCCTGTAACTGGGGCTGACATAGTAGCCCCAGTGACAGGGAAAATACACCCCCCAGATAGGCTGTACAGCACTATGCAACGCTGTCTGTGAAAGACCCGACCCCAGTGGTCACATGACCACCGGGCCGGGACAGGAAGCACATAGCATACAGCAATCTAGAAGGCAGGGACAGCTGGGAACTGTCCCTGCCTTCTCTCTGGGTTGCCCTGCTGTCACTGACAGCGGGTCCCCGCTCGGCAGCTGCACGATTATCGTGCAGCTGCCATCTCTGAATGGACGTTTAGAGATAAACAATTGCCAATAGGACATTTATATCCTATGGGCGGTCAGTAGGTGGTTAATAAAACAACACTGAAGGAAATATTTACAATGTTAACTGTAGTTTAGAAAAACAAAATCTATCCTACCTGTTACTAGTTCTCTGATTTCCAAATCTGTGGCTTTTCGAAGTAGTCGTACTAAAGCTGGAATACCACCACAATTTTTCAGTGCAATTTTGTTATCATCATTTGCTTTTCCATAAACTAGGTTCCTCAGTGCTCCACAGGCACTCCGATGAACATCTGTCATCCGATGGTCAAGAAGATCTACTAATAATTGAATTCCACCTTGTCTTCGTATCTGTAATGTATATTAATAGAAGCATTTGTTTTCAAAGGATAAGTAAAGCTGACCTGAAGGAAATATAGTTATATGAATCCGTATATAAGAATATTCAGAGCCCATATGTAGCCAAATACAATGCATTCAGAAAGTCTTCAGACCCACTTTTTACACATTTTATTATGTTGTGGCCTTGTGCTAAAAAAAAATTCTAGTTTTCCCCCATCAATCTGCACTCAATACCTCATAATGAAAGAAAATTATAAAAAAATTTATTAAAAAGGAAAAAACTAAAGCATCAGGCTGTGGGGGTATTTTTCAGTAGCTTGAATGGGGAGACTAGGCAGGGTTGAAGGAAAGCTAAATTGTACAAAATACAGAGATAGTTTTAAAGGGGTTCTGCACTTTGTTTAAACATGATCTATCCTCTGGATATATCATCAGAATCTGACCGGGGGGCCGACACCCGGGACCCACGCCGATCAGCTGTTTGAGAAGGCAGTGGGGCGGGGCTAAGCTCCATTCAAGTGAACAGAGCTTAGCCGTGCCCACGCTAGTTGATACTAGTCGCTCGGCCAGCGGTAAACAGTGAGAAGGCCGTGGCGCTACTGCCAGCGCCGCTGCCTTCTCAAACAGCTGATCGGCGGGGTCCCGGGTGTCGGACCCCCGCCGATCAGAAGCTGATGATCTATCCAGAGGATAGATCATCAGTTAAAACAAAGTGCAGAACCCCTTTAATGAAAACCTGATCCAGAGTGCTCTGGACCTCAGACTGGGTCGAAGATTTACCTTCCAAAAAAACATTGACCCTGAGCAAACAGCCAAGATAACAAGAGAGTGGCTTAGTGACAACTTGAATGGTCCAGCCAGAGCCTTGACTTGAACCCAATTGAACATCCCTGGAGATACCTGAAAATGGCCGACGACTGACAGACCCAATCCAACCTGACAGAGCTTGAGAGTATCTGCATAGAAGAATGGCAGAAAATCTCCAAATCCAAGTGTGCAAACCTTGTGGCATCATACTTAATCCCTGCAAAAGGTGCTTCAACTAAGTACCTAGTAAAGGGTAATAAATTTATGCGGACAAACTTTTTTTATTTTATTTTAGCACAAGGCTGCAACATAACAAAATGGGGGAAAAAAACTTTTAGAATGCATTGCATGTAATGAACTGGGCTATAGTATACACACTATCAAGTAGTTGTTGACATGGATGAAATAATTAAAGGGGTTTTCTGGGATTCATATATTGATAGCCTATGCTCAGGATAGGTTATCAATATCTGATTAGTGGGGTCCGACACCAGGCACCCGACTGATAAGATGTATGAAGAGGCCACAGTTCACGCCTAACCAAGCACAGTGATGTACACTGTATTGCAGCTGTGTTCCGAACTGCAGCTCATGCCAATTCACTTGAATGGGACTGAGCTACAACTAGGTTATGTGACCAATGAATGCAATGTCACTGGCCTAGGTCAGGAAGAGGCCACAGCCCTCACCGGAGAGCAAACCGATCAGATATTGATGACTCATTCTGAGGTCAGGCCATCATTATGAGTCCCTGATTTAAAAAAATTTCACTTTAAAGGGGTTTTCTGAGATTTTAATATTGATGACCTATCCTCAGAATAGTCCATCAATATTTGATCGGCAGAGGTCCAACATCCTGCACCCTCACATTTGTTTCAGAGTAGATCCCGCACCAACATCCTGAAATAGCTGATCTTCAGAGCTACCAGGTGTTGGAACTCTGCCGATCAGATATTTATGGCCTATTCTGAGAATAGAACATCGATTTTAAAATTCCAGAAAACCCCTTTAAAGCTAAGTTCACACACTGAGTTTCTTTTGGATTTCTGCACCACAAGTTCACAGCAAATTGCAGTACACTACAAATCTATTCGATTTTCCAACTTCCATTTACATGTGTCAAATTTTTAACATGTGGATTTGCTTGTGTTGATAAAATTTTTAAATCCTCAACATGCCCATTATCTTGGCATTGTTTGAGGAGTATTTGTAATTTGTTTCTATTAGTTTTAATGGAGTTCAAATGTGCAATTAAATCAGCAATTGACAAGTGTGATGCGGATTTACTTGTTTATGTCATCACCCAGTAAATCTGCAAGATATGAACTAACCCTTAGGCCCCGTTCACACGAGCGAGTATTCTGCGCAGGTGCATCCGGGTGGACCCATTCATTTCAATGGGGCTGTGTACATATGCATTGGTTTTCTCGCATCACTTATGTGTAGCCTGAAAATCGCATCATGTTCTATATCCTGCGATTTTCACGCAACGCTGGCCCCATAGAACTTAATGGAGCTGCGTGAAAATCGCATCCGCAAGCAAGTGCAGATGCAAGGCGTTTTTCACGGATGGTTGCTAAGAGATGTTGTTTGTATACCTTTAGTTTTTTATCACGTGCGTGCAAAATGCATTAAATCGCATTGCACCCACGCAATAAAAACTGAACTGAATGCGATCGCAGACAAAACTGAATGAATTTGTTTGCGAAATTGCGCATTTTTCACTGAACGCATTCGCAACGCATCCAGACCTAATCTGCACATGCTCGTCTGCAAGGGGCTTTAAAGGCCCTTAATAGTTTTGGCCTTAAGAACATGAAGAATTTATTTTTTTGTTTTGACTCCCATTTGAGAAGTCATAGATCAACATAATAATGGAGAAAGTGATTGACATCTTTTGTTTTACTGTGGTTTTTTTTTAGGGAACATTTGAGGTACAATTTAGTTAGGAATATATTAAAATTTTATTAAATGGGTTATCCGTTTCTTTTTTTAAATCTCTTTTGATTGTTGTGGATAAATAGATACAGTATATGAACATCATATAGTGGTAAATAAAAAGCTAATCATAAACAAGGCAAATGAGAAGAAGCATTATAGTTGTAAGTGCCACATCAATGTTCAGTGAGTGTGACTCCAACACAAGAAGCATACAACAGACAAAATTCATATCAAGGACTGTCTGACATTTGAAGTTGTAAAAATACAGGTTGGCCCACAAAAATGTAGCTCGTCTCAAGTGATAGTATAACAAGATGAATGAGCAAGTAGATTTTTTTTTATTAGCCACAAGTCACAAAAGAAGCGGTCGCCGTTTACGTCTATGCATCTTTGGGCACGTCAGATTATGTAGGTTGATACTGCTTGCAGCTCTTCAACAGTGATGCTGCAGAAGAAAAAATGTCCTGCTTTTTTTAAGTTGGGGCAACATGTCACACCTCACGGAACTCACTGGCATAGGTTTATGAACTGTTTATGGAGGAGCGAACTGTGAGCAAGAGGTTATGGGATTTCTATCTGTGAGGAAATTTAAAACAGAAAGTAACAACTGAATTTGTAAAATCAAAGACACTTGCGATGCCGTAGGGTGCTCTCTGATGTATTCACCTGAAATGCCGCTGCCTGGTATTAGGGGTGAGTGTCCAGCCTAATCTCACCAACAGTAAATGACTGATTGCTATACCTGATAGAATACCGGCGCTGGCACAGAGAGGGTGAAAAGATCATACATATATATATATATATATATATATATATATATACACAGGACACTTTAGGCAATGTCTCTACCTGTCAGGGACGAAGGAAACCTGTAGGTTCAGAAACGTTGGCTGGAAAATTGTCCTTTGGAGGCACCCAGAGCGAAGTTGTGACGTCACACGAAGATGCTCCTGAACTCATCCCTGCAGGCTCCTCCACATGTGCGGTAGCTACCGGCTGGAGCAGCGCGCGAGGTGTGAGTAAGAGCAAGAAGCGTTCTACTAGATCTATACAGCACTGCTTGGAACAACGGGACCACACTACGCTACGGAACAATCATCCATCAGATACAGCTAGGGACATTGCCAAAAGTGTCCTGTATATATGTATGATCTTTTCACCCTCTCTGTGCCAGCGCCAGTTAAAACAGAAAGTGTATGCTAACAACATCTTTTGTGACTTAAGGCTAATTAAAAAAAACAATCCACTTGTTCGTTCATCTTGTCATACTATCGCTAGAGGCGGATTACTTTTTCGTGGACCATCCTGTAGAACCTTAGTTTGATGTAATTAAAATGGAGGCAATTTTTGAGTGTACACGAGCCCAATGTGTAACTGGTGAACAATATATTAAATGGGGAAACAAACAACCCAGGGAGAAGGGTGAACAGGAGACTGTCTGCCTCAATCAAAGAAGGTAGGATTATCCTTTTCTTTAACATTTATCACCTATCATTTGATTAGCCCCTGACACCACCACTGCTGATCATCTAGTTGAAGAAGTACCCTTCATTGTTTACCAGGCTCTTAGTATTTTGCCTTCAGGTTTAATACGCTACTATACTAAGTACAGAACTGTGCCTTATAAAACATAAATGGAGTGAGAATCTGATTGGCAGAAATACCAGGAATTGGACACAGACTTATCTAAGAAGGATAAGGATAAAAAAATCAGTTTTAAATAACTGGATAACAATTTTAACAAAACGCAAAAAAGAAAGACATTTTTATTTTAAGAATATAGTATTGAGACTTCAACTCACAGGGAGCCTTCTCTGGGACATTCCTTTTTGCATATTAGCTCTCAACGGAGCATTGACAATAAGTCTCTATACACAGCTGGTCTTCCTAAGGAGTGCCAGTCCCCCCTTCTCCTCCAAGCTGACTCCACTCAGCCAGCCAAAATCCTGCTTTGTGCTGAAAAGAGGGAAACACCCCAAAACAGCTGTCTGCGCATGGTTGTTTGGCCTGGCTAATTTCTGCTGTCATGTTCCAAGGCTTCTTAAAAAAATTGGACTTTGAGTCATAGGGAGCCACTTCCAAAAGGTGGCACTAGTGAGACAGTTATCTTTGCATATTTTTTTCCCCATACACAGCTGGTCTTCTTAATGGGAGTCTGTCACCACAGTTCTGGACTATTATCTGCAATAACATGTGAGAGGTACTGCACACAAGGATTCCAGATTGCTATTTTTATTCTCCCACTGCACTGAAAGCTGCACTGAAATACACAGTCCATGCTCATGTCCTGTGCTAATATAATGGAGAGGACTAGCTGCAGTGGAAACATGTGCACGTGCTGCATGTGATCCATGCAAGAGAAGGCAACAAAGACTTGCTGCAGCAAAGCTAAAGCAGGTAGGGATTTAACAATTAATAGTTAATTTGTAATTTTGTTACAGTTCCCGCTTTGAAACATTATTTTAATTCTGGACAACCCTTTTAAGAGTGAAGAATGTTAGACTACGCACCTCAATCTAGTTGTAATCCTATATCCTAGTTCTTAAAGGCGGACCCAGTAAGTCCAACTCCTGATTTATTACACTTTTTATATTTTATATGCACTTCAACAAAACAAATAGGCTGCAAATGCAAATACAGAATTGTACTTTACTAGATTTATCATGGTATAAAAATTAAACATAACATTGTTTCAAAAGTGCTATTTTTTTCGACGTTTTTAATTCGGATTTAATTATTTGATACTTCAAAACTTCCATGGAGTTCTCCTCTTGGCCACAGTCAGTAGATCTGAAAAAAAATATAATTGACTCTCACAACAAAGGAGAAGGGTTAAAAAGTTTTATGGTGGCAATTCTACTTTTCTGAAGATATTCAGTCAGCTCAAGACCATATTATTATTTACAAGAATCCTCTGTTCTTGAATGGAACTGCTGTCATGCATAGAGATCCAGCACCAATTTGACGAATACTTCTCATTATACAGTAGACAAATTATATATATATATATATATATATATATATATATACAGTACAGACCAAAAGTTTGGACACACCTTCTCATTCAAAGAGTTTTCTTTATTTTCATGACTATGAAGGCATCAAAACTATGAATTAACACATGTGGAATTATATACATAACAAACAAGTGTGAAACAACTGAAAATATGTCATATTCTAGGTTCTTCAAAGTAGCCACCTTTTGCTTTGATTACTGCTTTGCACACTCTGGGCATTCTCTTGATGAGCTCCAAGAGGTAGTCCCCTGAAATGGTCTTCCAACAGTCTTGAAGGAGTTCCCAGAGATGCTTAGCACTTGTTGGCCCTTTTGCCTTCACTCTGCGGTCCAGCTCACCCCAAACCATCTCGATTGGGTTCAGGTCCGGTGACTGTGGAGGCCAGGTCATCTGGCGCAGCACCCCATCACTCTCCTTCATGGTCAAATAGCCCTTACTTTCAAAGTTTTCCCAATTTTTCGTCTGACTGACTGACCTTCATTTCTTAAAGTAATGATGGCCACTTGTTTTTCTTTACTTAGCTGCTTTCTTCTTGCCATAATACAAATTCTAACAGTTTATTCAGTAGGACTATCAGCTGTGTATCCACCTGACTTCTCCTCAACGCAACTGATGGTCCCAACCCCATTTATAAGGCAAGAAATCCCACTTATTAAACCTGACAGGGCACACCTGTGAAGTGAAAACCATTTCAGGGGACTACCTCTTGAAGCTCATCAAGAGAATGCCAAGAGTGTGCAAAGCAGTAATCAAAGCAAAAGGTGGCTACTTTGAAGAACCTAGAATATGACATATTTTCAGTTGTTTCACACTTGTTTGTTATGTATATAATTCCACATGTGTTAATTCATAGTTTTGATGACTTCATAGTCATGAAAATAAAGAAAACTCTTTGAATGAGAAGGTGTGTCCAAACTTTTGGTCTGTACTGTATATATATGTTAATTCATAGTTTTGATGCCTTCATAGTCATGAAAATAAAGAAAACTCTTTGAATGAGAAGGTGTGTCCAAACTTTTGGTCTGTACTGTATATATATATATATATATATATATATAAATAAAGAAAACTCTTTGAATGAGAAGGTGTGTCCAAACTTTTGGTCTGTACTGTATATATATATATATATATATATATATATATATACAGTACAGACCAAAAGTTTGGACACACCTTCTCATTCAAAGAGTTTTCTTTATTTTCATGACTATGAAGGCATCAAAACTATGAATTAACACATGTGGAATTATATACATAACAAACAAGTGTGAAACAACTGAAAATATGTCATATTCTAGGTTCTTCAAAGTAGCCACCTTTTGCTTTGATTACTGCTTTGCACACTCTTGGCATTCTCCTGGTGAGCTTCAAGAGGTAGTCCCCTGAAATGGTCTTCCAACAGTCTTGAAGGAGTTCCCAGAGATGCTTAGCACTTGTTGGCCCTTTTGCCTTCACTCTGCGGTCCAGCTCACCCCAAACCATCTTGATTGGGTTCAGGTCCAGTGACTGTGGAGGCCAGGTCATCTGGCGCAGCACCCCATCACTCTCCTTCATGGTCAAATAGCTCTTACTTTCAAAGTTTTCCCAATTTTTTGGCTGACTGACTGACCTTCATTTCTTAAAGTAATGATGGCCACTCGTTTTTCTTTACTTAGCTGCTTTTTTCTTGCCATAATACAAATTCTAACAGTCTATTCAGTAGGACTATCAGCTGTGTATCCACCTGACTTCTCCTCAACGCAACTGATGGTCCCAACCCCATTTATAAGGCAAGAAATCCCACTTATTAAACCTGACAGGGCACACCTGTGAAGTGAAAACCATTTCAGGGGACTACCTCTTGAAGCTCATCAAGAGAATGCCAAGAGTGTGCAAAGCAGTAATCAAAGCAAAAGGTGGCTACTTTGAAGAACCTAGAATATGACATATTTTCAGTTGTTTCACACTTGTTTGTTATGTATATAATTCCACATGTGTTAATTCATAGTTTTGATGCCTTCATAGTCATGAAAATAAAGAAAACCCTTTGAATGAGAAGGTGTGTCCAAACTTTTGGTCTGTACTGTATATATATATATATATAAAAAAAAAGGAAGAAGGCGGCGGCACTGGAAACAAGCAAAAATGGGTGCTATGTCCAGGGATATTGCTGCTTACCCCAGATGAACAAAAACGAAGAAAGGACAGCACTCCAAGTAAAAATATGATGGTCTTTAATCACCCATGTAGATGGCAACGTTTCAGCTCCAAACAAGAGCCTTTCTCAAGCTTGAGAAAGGCTCTTGTTTGGAGCTGAAACGTTGCCATCTACATGGGTGATTAAAGACCATCATATTTTTACTTGGAGTGCTGTCCTTTCTTCGTTTTTATATATATATATATATATATATATATATATATATATATATATATTAAAAGAATAGAGGCTTTTTCGTTTTTTACTCCCTGCCTGTCTGGAGCGATAACTTTTATTTATTTTTTCGTTTACATAGCCGTAAGAGGGCTTGTTTTTTACTGGACAAGTTGCACTTTCTAATTCAACCATTCAGTAATGCATACAAAGTAAAAGAGAGCTGAAAAATTTCTATCAGTGTGAAATTAGAAAAAAATAATGCAATTCTACAACAGTTTTATGGGTTTTGTTTTTATGGCATTCCCTATACGGTAAAACTGACCTATTATCACGTTTCACCACGGCATCTGAAGTGTTAAAAGTCCTTGATTGCCATTAGCTGTTTGTGGACTTTAGCTGCAGGTGTCTTTCTGTATGAAACAGCAGGCACCCGGCGGCTATGGGTACCATGTGTAAAGTCCCAGCCAGCAACTGTACAAATAAGAGGTTAAAGGGAATGCGTATTCTGAAAGTGACTTTTTGTTTAAAATCATGTGTTTAACATAATTTAGAATTTTTGATGATGTTATTTTTAAATTTCCATGTAAAATTCTATATTTAAACAAAAAACATAAAATCTGGCAGATTTCAAACTGGCCACTAAGCCTAATAATAGGCACCACTTATTGGTCTGTACAGATCACTTTACCGCAGTTACCTGCTTATCTGTCATTCTAATCTTGCCTGTAATTATATCACCTCTGTGTATAGATAAGATAGAATTCACCATTCACAATATGTGATTGTCAAAGCTTATCCATTTTTTAATCTACAATGACCCCTACACAGGTCACAGAGCATGCCTGGAAAACTCTCTCCAGTCTATTGTGTCTATGGCCCATGTGGCTGCCATAAATGTTCTTAATGGTTTCTAAATGCTGTAAAGAACAGCTCAGGCATGGAAGTCCCCATAATCATGTTCAGGAAATAGAATAAAAAATCTGTAATAAAAAAATATAAACAGATTAGAAAAAAGTATATGTCTTGCTATCTGGTTTTAACTGGCAGATAAAATTTTTGGTGACACATTTTCTTAAATCACTGCGAAAGGTGCACCACAAACGATATGCAACTGACAACACTTTATTTCAGTTATTTTTCTTGATATGTTTAGAATGTGCCATTGCACACTGCTGGTAGCATTCTGTTGCACCTGGTAGCCTGTGTCACAGGCCTGTTATAGGTGGGGCTTGCAGCCTTATCATCTCTCCCACTACCTGAGTGATTTCACTATGGAGGTATGTGGGAGCTTGGCTGTAAGTTGTATCTTAGCACCTCTCAGACCGTGTTCACACACCGTAGGTAGTCTAGTGGTAGGAACCATGCCACACTGAGATACCTTGACAGTGGTGCAAAAGGGCTTCAATGTGTTCCTGACAGTAATACATTGGCTAAAGTCTCAGTTCTTAACATCAGCTTGAGGGATTAGTCTGTGTTGTCCGTTGCATATCATTGTGGTGCACCTTTCGCAGTGATTTATGTATTTTTATATTTGCATCCACACATTATCCCATCTTGTGTAGGATGTTTTTGTGGTGCATGTTGTCCGCTGCCAACATTCTCCATTGTATGCATTTTTGCTGGGGATAGCCGTTAGCAACGGATCACATGCGGAGGAATTACTCCCCCGGTTATAAACACGCCACAGTGTTTGGGGTTTTTGAGCATTTCCTCCCATTTAGGCCACTTTATTTCAGTTATTTTTCTCAACACATTTCCTTAAACCACTGATCTAAATTAAACAACATAATACTTCTCTATGTATATTTCTGCTTCGTCACCTAGGTTTTTTTTTTTCTTATGCATTGGACTATAAAAGTGTAAAATATAGTGGACAGTTATAGACATGAAAAAGAAGGATCTTTATAGGTGGAGCTTTGCTGACTTGGTCTCTACCAGGCACATTTTTTTTTCACTTAATGGGATACTTCTGTCTGAAAGAGGAATAGCTTTATTGTTTTTAAACTAAATAATCATAGAAAAGTATTTTTAAGATTTATTTTTTCATTTTTTATTTAGGCAGTACTATACTGAATTGAACACTAAATATAAAATACTGTCCAGCAGGAAGAGATAAATCTCCTTTATAAATAGGGATCCCACTGTTATTTTACTGCTGCTGCGAGGGAAAGCTCTATTGTTCTCTTGATAGGCCTTAATACAGAAGCCCACAGAAGAGCATTGCACTTAGGGCTCATGCAAACGGCCGTTGTTCGGCCATTCCGTGCATTTGGGAGCCACAATTTGCAGTCCCCAATGCATGGGCACCATCTTTGTGGCTGCCGTGACAGATCCAGACCCATTCAACTTGAATGGGACTGTGATCCGCCCGCACTGCAAAAAAAAATGATATGTTATATTTTTTGCGGTGTGGAGGCATGGAGAGAAACCCCAAAGAAGCACTCAGTAGAGCTTCCGTGGGGTTCCGTTTCTCTGTTCCACACTGACCTTCCGCATTGCGGACCCATTCAACTGAATGGGTCCACATCCGTGATGCGGGATGCACGTGGCCGGTGCCCGCATATTGTGGACACGGCTGGGAAATGGCCGTGTGCATGAGCTCTTAGGGCTGTTTCACACGAGCAGATGCCGTGCGTGACATCTGCTCCGTGAATGACAGCCAAGACCTGATGCAGACTGCAGAAGCACGGAGCATTAACATGATTGATAATGCTCCGTGCCTCTCTGTGATCTCTTTACTACGAAATCACAGTGAGATGAAGTTGACTTTTTGTTTAAAATCATGTGTTTAACATAATTTAGAATTTTTGATGATGTTATTTTTAAATTTCCATGTAAAATTCTATATTTAAACAAAAAACATAAAATCTGGCAGATTTCACACTGGCCACTAAGCCTAATAATAGGCACCACTTATTGGTCTGTACAGATCACTTTACCGCAGTTACCTGCTTATCTGTCATTCTAATCTTGCCTGTAATTATATCACCTCTGTGTATAGATAAGATAGAATTCACCATTCACAATATGTGATTGTCAAAGCTTATCCATTTTTTAATCTACAATGACCCCTACACAGGTCACAGAGCATGCCTGGAAAACTCTCTCCAGTCTATTGTGTCTATGGCCCATGTGGCTGCCATAAATGTTCTTAATGGTTTCTAAATGCTGTAAAGAACAGCTCAGGCATGGAAGTCCCCATAATCATGTTCAGGAAATAGAATAAAAAATCTGTAATAAAAAAATATAAACAGATTAGAAAAAAGTATATGTCTTGCTATCTGGTTTTAACTGGCAGATAAAATTTTTGGTGACACATTTTCTTAAATCACTGCGAAAGGTGCACCACAAACGATATGCAACTGACAACACTTTATTTCAGTTATTTTTCTTGATATGTTTAGAATGTGCCATTGCACACTGCTGGTAGCATTCTGTTGCACCTGGTAGCCTGTGTCACAGGCCTGTTATAGGTGGGGCTTGCAGCCTTATCATCTCTCCCACTACCTGAGTGATTTCACTATGGAGGTATGTGGGAGCTTGGCTGTAAGTTGTATCTTAGCACCTCTCAGACCGTGTTCACACACCGTAGGTAGTCTAGTGGTAGGAACCATGCCACACTGAGATACCTTGACAGTGGTGCAAAAGGGCTTCAATGTGTTCCTGACAGTAATACATTGGCTAAAGTCTCAGTTCTTAACATCAGCTTGAGGGATTAGTCTGTGTTGTCCGTTGCATATCATTGTGGTGCACCTTTCGCAGTGATTTATGTATTTTTATATTTGCATCCACACATTATCCCATCTTGTGTAGGATGTTTTTGTGGTGCATGTTGTCCGCTGCCAACATTCTCCATTGTATGCATTTTTGCTGGGGATAGCCGTTAGCAACGGATCACATGCGGAGGAATTACTCCCCCGGTTATAAACACGCCACAGTGTTTGGGGTTTTTGAGCATTTCCTCCCATTTAGGCCACTTTATTTCAGTTATTTTTCTCAACACATTTCCTTAAACCACTGATCTAAATTAAACAACATAATACTTCTCTATGTATATTTCTGCTTCGTCACCTAGGTTTTTTTTTTTCTTATGCATTGGACTATAAAAGTGTAAAATATAGTGGACAGTTATAGACATGAAAAAGAAGGATCTTTATAGGTGGAGCTTTGCTGACTTGGTCTCTACCAGGCACATTTTTTTTTCACTTAATGGGATACTTCTGTCTGAAAGAGGAATAGCTTTATTGTTTTTAAACTAAATAATCATAGAAAAGTATTTTTAAGATTTATTTTTTCATTTTTTATTTAGGCAGTACTATACTGAATTGAACACTAAATATAAAATACTGTCCAGCAGGAAGAGATAAATCTCCTTTATAAATAGGGATCCCACTGTTATTTTACTGCTGCTGCGAGGGAAAGCTCTATTGTTCTCTTGATAGGCCTTAATACAGAAGCCCACAGAAGAGCATTGCACTTAGGGCTCATGCAAACGGCCGTTGTTCGGCCATTCCGTGCATTTGGGAGCCACAATTTGCAGTCCCCAATGCATGGGCACCATCTTTGTGGCTGCCGTGACAGATCCAGACCCATTCAACTTGAATGGGACTGTGATCCGCCCGCACTGCAAAAAAAAATGATATGTTATATTTTTTGCGGTGTGGAGGCATGGAGAGAAACCCCAAAGAAGCACTCAGTAGAGCTTCCGTGGGGTTCCGTTTCTCTGTTCCACACTGACCTTCCGCATTGCGGACCCATTCAACTGAATGGGTCCACATCCGTGATGCGGGATGCACGTGGCCGGTGCCCGCATATTGTGGACACGGCTGGGAAATGGCCGTGTGCATGAGCTCTTAGGGCTGTTTCACACGAGCAGATGCCGTGCGTGACATCTGCTCCGTGAATGACAGCCAAGACCTGATGCAGACTGCAGAAGCACGGAGCATTAACATGATTGATAATGCTCCGTGCCTCTCTGTGATCTCTTTACTACGAAATCACAGTGAGATGAAGTTGACTTTTTGTTTAAAATCATGTGTTTAACATAATTTAGAATTTTTGATGATGTTATTTTTAAATTTCCATGTAAAATTCTATATTTAAACAAAAAACATAAAATCTGGCAGATTTCACACTGGCCACTAAGCCTAATAATAGGCACCACTTATTGGTCTGTACAGATCACTTTACCGCAGTTACCTGCTTATCTGTCATTCTAATCTTGCCTGTAATTATATCACCTCTGTGTATAGATAAGATAGAATTCACCATTCACAATATGTGATTGTCAAAGCTTATCCATTTTTTAATCTACAATGACCCCTACACAGGTCACAGAGCATGCCTGGAAAACTCTCTCCAGTCTATTGTGTCTATGGCCCATGTGGCTGCCATAAATGTTCTTAATGGTTTCTAAATGCTGTAAAGAACAGCTCAGGCATGGAAGTCCCCATAATCATGTTCAGGAAATAGAATAAAAAATCTGTAATAAAAAAATATAAACAGATTAGAAAAAAGTATATGTCTTGCTATCTGGTTTTAACTGGCAGATAAAATTTTTGGTGACACATTTTCTTAAATCACTGCGAAAGGTGCACCACAAACGATATGCAACTGACAACACTTTATTTCAGTTATTTTTCTTGATATGTTTAGAATGTGCCATTGCACACTGCTGGTAGCATTCTGTTGCACCTGGTAGCCTGTGTCACAGGCCTGTTATAGGTGGGGCTTGCAGCCTTATCATCTCTCCCACTACCTGAGTGATTTCACTATGGAGGTATGTGGGAGCTTGGCTGTAAGTTGTATCTTAGCACCTCTCAGACCGTGTTCACACACCGTAGGTAGTCTAGTGGTAGGAACCATGCCACACTGAGATACCTTGACAGTGGTGCAAAAGGGCTTCAATGTGTTCCTGACAGTAATACATTGGCTAAAGTCTCAGTTCTTAACATCAGCTTGAGGGATTAGTCTGTGTTGTCCGTTGCATATCATTGTGGTGCACCTTTCGCAGTGATTTATGTATTTTTATATTTGCATCCACACATTATCCCATCTTGTGTAGGATGTTTTTGTGGTGCATGTTGTCCGCTGCCAACATTCTCCATTGTATGCATTTTTGCTGGGGATAGCCGTTAGCAACGGATCACATGCGGAGGAATTACTCCCCCGGTTATAAACACGCCACAGTGTTTGGGGTTTTTGAGCATTTCCTCCCATTTAGGCCACTTTATTTCAGTTATTTTTCTCAACACATTTCCTTAAACCACTGATCTAAATTAAACAACATAATACTTCTCTATGTATATTTCTGCTTCGTCACCTAGGTTTTTTTTTTTCTTATGCATTGGACTATAAAAGTGTAAAATATAGTGGACAGTTATAGACATGAAAAAGAAGGATCTTTATAGGTGGAGCTTTGCTGACTTGGTCTCTACCAGGCACATTTTTTTTTCACTTAATGGGATACTTCTGTCTGAAAGAGGAATAGCTTTATTGTTTTTAAACTAAATAATCATAGAAAAGTATTTTTAAGATTTATTTTTTCATTTTTTATTTAGGCAGTACTATACTGAATTGAACACTAAATATAAAATACTGTCCAGCAGGAAGAGATAAATCTCCTTTATAAATAGGGATCCCACTGTTATTTTACTGCTGCTGCGAGGGAAAGCTCTATTGTTCTCTTGATAGGCCTTAATACAGAAGCCCACAGAAGAGCATTGCACTTAGGGCTCATGCAAACGGCCGTTGTTCGGCCATTCCGTGCATTTGGGAGCCACAATTTGCAGTCCCCAATGCATGGGCACCATCTTTGTGGCTGCCGTGACAGATCCAGACCCATTCAACTTGAATGGGACTGTGATCCGCCCGCACTGCAAAAAAAAATGATATGTTATATTTTTTGCGGTGTGGAGGCATGGAGAGAAACCCCAAAGAAGCACTCAGTAGAGCTTCCGTGGGGTTCCGTTTCTCTGTTCCACACTGACCTTCCGCATTGCGGACCCATTCAACTGAATGGGTCCACATCCGTGATGCGGGATGCACGTGGCCGGTGCCCGCATATTGTGGACACGGCTGGGAAATGGCCGTGTGCATGAGCTCTTAGGGCTGTTTCACACGAGCAGATGCCGTGCGTGACATCTGCTCCGTGAATGACAGCCAAGACCTGATGCAGACTGCAGAAGCACGGAGCATTAACATGATTGATAATGCTCCGTGCCTCTCTGTGATCTCTTTACTACGAAATCACAGTGAGATGAAGTTGTCACTGTGATTTCGTAGTAAAGAGATCACAGAGAGGCACGGAGCATTATCAATCATGTTAATGCTCCGTGCTTCTGCAGTCTGCATCGGGTCTTGGCTGTCATTCACGGAGCGGATGTCACGCACGGCATCTACTCGTGTGAAACAGCCCTAAATGTGTGATGCTCTAATTAAGTCACTCATCCCGTTTCCCACTCTGGTCAAAGTGAAAAGTTTGACTGAAAAGGCTGTTTGCTGTGCTAAAAGTCAAAACAGAGGAGGAAGTATAATACGCGTAAGGACTTAAAAAAATTATTTTTTTATATTTACATACAGGCTGTTAATATGTGATTTCAAAAATGTTGATGGTAGTGCCACTTAAACCCTTTCAGCCTCGGGTGATTTTCTGCTTTTGTTTTTCACTCCCTGCCTTCTCTGAGTCATTACTTTTTTTACTTTTCCATTCACATAGCCATATTAGGGCTTGTTTTTTGTGGAACAAGTTGTACTTTCTAATGGCACCATTTAATATTGCATACAATGTAGTGGAAATCTGGAAAAATTCCAAATGGGGTGAAATTGAGAAAAAAAGTTCAATTCTGCCATAGTTTTAAGCATTTTGTCCCACCAATTAGGCAAGATGAGGCAACTGCTTCAGGCGGCGAGACCAAGAGAAAAGTGGGGGCGGCAGCAGGCCTGTGGGAAATGAGTACTTTGACTGTGGAAGCGCTCATCTATGTCTATCCAACTGTATTGCCGAAACAGGTGGCGCAATGGAGTAATCATCATAACGCCGCCTGAGCCAGACAGTGTACAGTTCAGGAAACAGGCCAGAAGTGGCATGCAACGCATTGCTTACAGCCACAGGGAGGTAAGTATTTGAGTTTATTACTGTTAATTTGGCTCCATGCTGTTGGGCCACTATGGGGGGTGGTAAGGAGCAATATGGGGGCATTATTTATACTTGCGGAACTAAATAGGGGCATTTTGTACTGGCACTTTGTACTGGCACACATAAGGGGGCATATTTTTGTACTGGCATACATTTTTGGGAGCAATATGGGGACAATGTCTCTACTGGGGGCACTGAGAGGGGGTATCACATATTTTAAGGGGGCATTTTTGCACTGTATGTATCATAAGGGAGTATTTTTTGGGACTGGAACACATGGAGGCATATTTTCTGCTGGAACACATTTTAAGGGGCATTTTTTGAACTGGTACGCATTACAAGGGGGTATTTTTTGCACTGACACTCATTATAAAGGGGTATTTTATGTACTAGAGCACATTATAAAGGGGCATTTTTGTACTGGCACACATTAAAGGGGGTATTTTTGTACTGGCACACATTAGGGGGGGGGTTTCTACTGGCATACACTAAAAGGAGAATTATTACTAATGGGGAACATGATTACTAGTATGGGCACCATGGGGGTATTATTATTATTGGGGCACTGTGCACAGAGAATTATTACTATTGGTAGCACTTTGGGGAGCACTATTACTGTGGGCAGCACCCTGGTACAGTATCAACTTAGCACAATTATTTTCAAGGGACATTATGTTTATGACAATATTAGTATCAAGGACACTTTGCTGGGGCAGTTATTTTTCAATACACTGTCTGCCAATAATTATTGAAAGGAACACCCTTGGTTTTCTTTTCCCTATGTGAGAAAATTGACCTGGAATCTTCACTCTACAGGTCAGTATGATTACAGCGATATCACATTTTATAAACTTTGTTTTAATATAAAAAAAAATATTATTTTGGACAAAATTTTTTTTTTCTTTGCATTGCCATATTCTAACCCCCATACATTTTTTATAGTTATGTCTATGGAGCTGAGTGCTCATTTTATGCAAAGTGATCTGTGGTTATTATCAAATATTTTTTTTTTTGGAAGTTATATTTTTTTTAAATACTTAATCCTTATTAAGTACTAGGGATCCAGCAGGCTGTTCCGGCACGGAACTGCCTGCCAAATCTCTCTGTATTTCAGCATTGCCGGAAGCTTGAACATCTGTTTCCGGCTCCATTAACTATAATGGGGACCTGCGGAGATCTGACCGCAACCTGGCAAATATGCAGAGAATTGACCGGAAGAAACCGCTGTGTGGGAAGGAGAGAGGCACCTGATACTGGCACATAGGGGGGGGGGGGGGGGAGAGGGGTTGGCACCTGATACTGGCACCTGGGGGGGAGGGGGGGTTAGCACCTGATACTGGCACATGGGGGGGGGAGAGGCACCTGATACTGGCACATGGGGGGGGAAAGGGAGAGAGGCACTTGATACTGGCACTTTTTTTGTGTGGGGGAGATGGCACTATGATACTGGGACATGGGGGGAGGGGGGGTTGGCACCTGATACTGGCACATGGGGGGGAGAGAGGCACCTGATACTGGCACCTGGGGGGGGGTTGGCACCTGATACTGGCACATGGGGGGGAGAGGCACCTGATACTGGCAAATGGGGGGGGAGAGGTGTTGGCACCTGATACTGGCACATGGGGGGGGGGAGGGAGATAGGCACTTGATACTAGCACTTTTTTTGTGGGGGGGGGGGGAGATGGCACTATGATACTGGGACATGGGGGGAGGAGAGAGAGGCACTTGATACTGGCACATGGGGGGGGGGAGATGGCACTATGATACTGGGACATGTGGGGGGGAGGAGAGAGGCACTTGATACTGGCACATGATGGGGGGGCATCTATGGGGACACTTACTGACACATTATTGGGGGGCATTATGGGGGACACTAGGCCGGCAGCCTATCAGAGGCCGGACACTGAGGGGCATCTACTGGTGCACTATATATGGGGCATTTTATACTGGTACATTATGGGGGGCACTAGCAGGAAGGGGGGAGAGGAGCACTATGGGGGAATTTACTGGGGGCACTATATAGGGGTATTTTATACTGGGACATTATGGGGGCACAATGGGGACATTAGTTCAACTGGGGGCATTACAAGGGGGTATTTTTACACTGTCACATTATAAGGAGAATTATTAATACTGGGGGGGGCATTATAGTGGGCTTTATTACTCCCCCATGGTATGACCCCCTAGTAGCAGCACCAGCCTCTCCCTGCTCTGCTATCCCTCTGCCCCTTCTCCAAATCCATATTATGAAATCTTTCTCATTAGGATAAAGCACAACATCAGCTCCGCCGAGCCCCCGGCCAAGTGTTGAAGTGGCGTCCGAGATCCCCAAGGGTCAAGTAACTGTAAGTTTTCATATGAAATATGTTTATGTTATACACATATAGCATCCACTGTGCCACACAATATACAGTATACCGCTACACTGTGCCAAAGGAGTGGGGTTTACACAGGAGGAGGGAGGTGCGAAGCGCGCTGGGGGGGCCCTTACAAATATTTGCTGTGGGGCCCAGTTACTTCTAGTTACGCCCCTGACTAGTGCCAAATAAATACAATCAGTTGGATGAAATTGTCTGGGCTGCAGCTGTTTTAAATCAATCAGTGGCACTACAGAGAGGCCCCATTCAGACGAGAGAGTGTCACCGTGCGGACTCGCAGAGCAACACCCGGCCTGAACTTCCAGCACTGCCGGGGTCACATAGCATTATTATGATTTATGATGCTATGTAACCCTTAGGCCTCTTGCACACGACCGTATGTATTTTGCGGTCCGCAAAAAAACTATCCACAAAAAATACGGATGACATTCCGTATTTTGTGGAAGGAACAGCTGGCCCCTAATAGAACAGTACTATCCTTGTCCGTAATGCGGTGTGACACAGTGAGATGTTTGGTCTGGGAAAACAGGTATTTTCCTCCCAGCATGTGCTGCTGGGCTGATTTACAGCCAGATGAGGTCAAATACCAGACCAGATTTTAAGTGCCTTGCCGGGTTTTAGCAGCACCTGGCTGTCCTTAAATAGACAGCTGGGTTCAGAAGCCAGGTCTAAGAGTTGGGATCTGGGAGCCTTGTGTCTGGATGAAGGCTTGCTACCTGGTTTGTATGAAAACAGGTTGGTGCTGCTATCAGCAAGGACTCTTTGAGGCAGAATTGCTGCATGGTGTGAATTACCACCAACACCGCAATGTGACTTTTTGCTTGATTATGACTGCTTGTTTTGTCACTTGCCTAAAGTGTGAATAAAACACTGAACTGTTTGATCCAAAGAACTTGTTGTTGCCTCTATATTGCATCCGCTAATCCTGTCTACCAGAGCTAAACACCACAATTGGTGCAGGATGCGCGCATGAGCAGTAAGGCTGGCGTGAACGCAGATTTTTTGGTGTCTGCATTTTTCAGGCACGGCTGTATGTCGTACATTAAACTGTCGGGAGGGGGTGTCGGCAAACACCGGAAATCCCCACCCCAGGCCCAGAGATTTGAGCCAATAAAACCCACCGGGAGGTACCCACTGCAGACCTGGCTCCGATAGTCTGCTGGTGGTGTCAGAAGCCTGGCCATGTAAGGGCTGACCGTCCGTATAGGGTTGAACCCATGGACACTAACTATGGCTACCATCAGTCGCTATATGCCAGGAGGCTGTGTGCAACAGGTACTCCAGAGTCTCTAGATCACTTGTGTCAGGTGGAAGTGGGAGACACTCCAGCGGAGGCTCTGCTGGACTCAGGGAGTCTTGTGACCCTAGTAAGGGCTACCCTTGTGTGGTCCACTGAGTATATTGGCCAGAGAGTCGGGGTGATGTGCATCCACGGAGTCTTAAAAGACTACCCCACCGCACAGGTGTCTCTAACTACGGTGGCCGGTTGTCATGCTCTGCTCAGGTTATGTGCGGAGGTCTGCTGTAACGGTCGCGTACACACACACACAGAGGAGAAGGGAAGTGACCACTGCGCTCCACCCTTACCCCTGGCCCTGCCTACTTGCCTCGCGAGTCCTAATGACAGGGGACAAGTGGACGGCAATCCCTAACTTGGAAATAAGTGCAGGGATGACAGACAGACAAACAACAGGACGTGAACGGACCGAGTCAATACCAGGAAATCTACAAAGTGCAAAGGATTAAGCAAAGAATGGTCAGGAGAAGCCGGGGTCAAATACCAGGAGAGCAGAGAAGTACAAGAGGAGTCCTAAGAGAGTAGTCAGGTGGGAGCCGAGGTCACAATACCAGGACGGATGCGCAGTACAGGAGGATCAGGCAAAAGGATGGTCAAGGAACAGGATCAGGTAAGTATTCAGCAGTCCAACAAATAGCCAGGAACCTAGAAATGAACAGGCAACCTGTAGCCAGCAGGCTGCCTGTATTTATAGTGGGGAGTGAGGGTCATGTGACGTGGCCAGCGTCATATGACCGACAGACCAACCAGTCGAGCACCGAGTGATCAGCTCGGCGCTCAAGGCAGACTTAGGAGCAGGGAGCCACCCAGCTAGTAAAGCTGCCCTGGGAATGAGGTCAAACACAGATCCTCATTCCCAAAGCTAAGCAACAGGTCTGCGGGCGATGGGGGACCGAGTGCACCTTCGGAACCCCGTGACAGTACCCCCCCTTTTACGAGGGGCCACCGGACCCAAGACTTCAGGCGATGGCTTTTTAGGGTGTTCTAAATGAAATTTACGAACAAGTCTAGGAGCATGAACCTCCCTGGCAGGTACCCAAGATCTCTCTTCAGGTCCATACCCCTTCCAGTGAATCAGGTACTGCAAGGAATTACGCACCTTCCTGACATAAACTATTTTAGACACCACATACTCGACAGCATCATTAACAAGAACTGGCGGAGGCGAGGCTTTTGATGGTACTACCGGTTCAAAATATTTTTTAAGCAGAGATTTATGGAACACATTATGAATGTGGAATGACTCGGGCAGCTCCAACCTAAAAGATACCGGGTTAATCACTTCCGTGATCTTATATGGTCCAATAAAATGAGGAGCAAATTTTTTAGAAGTTACCTTGAGAGATAGATTCTTGGAGGACAACCATACTTTATCCCCAACCTGAAAGTTTACCCCCCTTGAACGTCTCCTATCGGCCTTGAGTTTTTGAGAACATAGAGCCTTTTCTAGGTTCGATTGAACCCGGGCCCAAACTGTGCACAGTTCGGAGGAGAGTTTATCAGCTTCAGGGTTAGAGGAGGAGACGGACGACCCAGAATGAAAACGGGGATGAAAACCATGGTTACAAAAGAAAGGGGAGACCCCAGCGGAAGAATTGACACAGTTATTCAAAGCAAATTCAGCCAATGGAAGAAATTTCACCCATAATTGCTGGTCATCAGCAACATACGACCTCAAGAATTGTTCGACAGACTGATTAAGGCGTTCAGTCTGCCCATTACTCTCAGGGTGGTAGGCAGAGGAAAAAGACAATGAAATTTTACATTTTTGACAGAAGGCCCTCCAGAATTTGGACACAAACTGCACACCCCTGTCAGAAACAATATTTTCCGGGATACCATGCAATCGAACAATTTCTTTCACAAAAATAGACGCCAGGGTTTTGGCATTCGGGAGTTTAGACAGGGGAATGAAATGGACCATCTTGCTAAACCTATCCACCACTACCCACACTACAGTCTTACCCTCCGCCGGCGGTAGGTCAGTTATAAAGTCCATCGAGATATGGGACCAGGGTCTACTGGGAATAGGTAGGGGTCGTAGGTTACCAGCAGGGCGAGTCCTAGGTGTCTTGGACCTGGCACAAACCTCACAGGCTGACACATAGGACTTGACATCCCTAATTAGAGTGGGCCACCAATAAGATCTAGAAACCAGATCCTTAGTGCCCTCAACACCCGGATGTCCACAAAAGGCAGAATCGTGACACTCACCCAACAGCTGGAGACAAAATTGTACGGGAACAAACAACTTATCTGTTGGGGTGGATACCGGTGCCAGATGTTGTTCCGACCTAATGCGAGCCGAGATATCCTGGGTAAGAGCTGCTAAGAAGATTTTTGCTGGTAGGATGGATTCAGGTGGTACCTCAGTAGGTTGAAAAGCCTGGAAGCTCCGAGATAATGCGTCCGCCTTCACATTTTTACTTCCCGGCCTGAACGTGATGGAAAAATCAAAACGAGTAAAAAACAGAGCCCATCTGGCTTGACGGGGATTCAACCTCTTAGCATACTCGAGAAACATAAGGTTTTTATGGTCAGTGACAACAGTTACACAATGCCTTGCCCCCTCCAGAAAATGCCTCCACTCCTCAAATGCCGATTTAATGGCCAGCAGCTCCCTATTCCCTATGTCGTAGTTTCTCTCCGTGGGAGAGAATTTCCTGGAGAAGAAGGCACATGGTCTCAGATTAGTGAGGCTAGCAGGACCTTGTGAAAGGACTGCTCCTGCGCCGTCCTCGGATGCATCCACCTCCACAATAGGTTTCTCCTGATCAGGCTGGATCAGAATGGAAGCGCTACTGAATGCCTTTTTTAATTTTTCAAATGAAGAAATGGCCTCAGTAGACCAAATCTCCAAATCCGCCCCTTTCTTAGTAAGGTCGGTCAACGGTTTAGCAATTACGGAAAAATTCATAATAAATTTACGATAGTAATTAGCGAAACCTAAGAACCGTTGTAAGGCCTTTAAGGATGAAGGTCTTACCCATTCCTTAATTGCTAGTACCTTACCAGGATCCATCTTGAAGGCGTGAGGAGTCAGAACATGCCCTAGAAACAGAATCTCCTGCACACCAAAGACACATTTCTCTTGTTTAGCGGATAGCTGATTCTCCCTCAACACCTCTAATACTTGTCTAACATGAGACACATGGGATTCGAAGTCAGGAGAGAATATCAAAATGTCGTCAAGATAGACAATAAAAAATTTACCTAAGAACTCCCTAAGAATGTCATTCATGAAGTTTTGGAACACAGCTGGGGCATTGCTGAGTCCAAAAGGCATCACCTGATATTCAAAGTGTCCTACAGGAGTATTGAACGCCGTCTTCCATTCGTCTCCCTCCTTGATTCGGATTAGATTGTATGCCCCTTTCAGGTCAATTTTGGAAAAACAGGTTGCCCCCAGAACCTGGTTAAATAAATCCGGAATCAATGGGAGGGAGTATCTATTCTGGACAGTGATTTTATTTAATCTCCGGTAATCGATACATAGCCTAAGACCACCATCTTTTTTCTTAACAAAGAAAAACCCCGCCCCCATAGGAGAGACAGAAGGTCTAATATGCCCTTTACCAAGGCTCTCCTTAATATAATCTTCCATGGCCTTGCGTTCGGGCATAGAAAGATTATAAATTCGTCCTTTAGGAAACTTGGCCCCCTCTACTAGCTCTATGGTACAATCATAAGGTCTATGGGGGGGTAGAACCTCCGGGGTTGGTGATGAGAATACATCAGAATATTCTCTAACAACAGAGGGTAAAGTATCAGACTTTACTGAGACCGCAGCCTGTACCACGGACTGGCACGAGTCACACTTAGGCCCCCATCTCACCAACTCCCCATTGGACCAATCTATAGTGGGGTTATGTAGTCGGAGCCAAGGCAACCCTAGTACCACCTCAGCAGGTAGGTTCTCCAGGACTAGAAGCGAACATCTCTCTGAGTGGCACACACCCACGGTTAGAGAAATCTCCGAGGTACATAAGCTCACCGTACCACCAATAAGAGTAGTAGCATCAATAGCCATGACATGGATAGTGTCACTACCAGAGCTTTGGGACGTTCTCACAGCTCTGTTTCTCCACCCCTGTGATGATGTCACTACTAGAGCTGGGAGGAGTTTTCTGTGTCCTTCCTCCCAGCTGTTCCTCCTCCATTTGATTTCCCTGCCTTTATATTCCCCCTCCTCCTATTGTAGCTGTGGATTATATTTCTCATTTGGGTTGTAGCTCTTGCTTGAGTATCTTCCCTTGTATGCTATCCTTCACTGGACCTGTGTTCTGCTGCAGCAAGTACTCCGGATATTGCCAGCCTGTCTTTGGATCCGTCTTCACTGCGGCTGCAGCCCTTCAGCTAAGTGTGCAGACATTGCTGTGTATCTGTGTGTTTTCTGACTGGATCCGTGGCAACCACGGTTCCCTCCATATACTGAGCAGGGCACCGGTGGCCGTGCCCCTTCCACTATTGTAGGGGTTACAGTGGTCATCAGTCTTAGGTACGCGGGCATGCCTCCTTTCACCATTTGGATCCGGGCATGGGCTTAGCAGCATAGGGAGAGCTTTTGAGGGTCTGACAGGGGTCACCCTTTATCCTCCCTAGTTTGGGTCCGGTCAGTAGCTCTATTTTCTGTGCATGCTCTTGTTGCTCACATACAGCCGTGACATTATAATCCACCAAAACCGTCTTTTTTGACATGGATCCGCTTTCTGGCCTGGTTGACCGCATGCAGGGTCTTTCTTTGGAGGTAGCGGATCTCCGTCAATCTATGACTCAGCTTCAAGCATTGGGCTCTGCTCCGGCCCATGGAGTCTGTTGCGAGCCAAAGGTCTCACTTCCGGAAACGTTCTCCGGGGGCAGTGAGAGTTTTGTTCGCTTCAGAGAGGCATGCAAACTCCATTTTTGCTTGTGTCCACATTCCTCTGGTAATCAGGAGCAGAGGGTGAGGATTGTCATCTCCCTGCTCAGGGGTAATGCTCAGACTTGGGCTTTTTCGCTGCCATCAGGGGATCCCTCCCTTCGATCCGTGGAAGGATTTTTTGTGGCCCTGGGGCAGATATATGATGACCCGGATCGTGTTGCTCTGGCCGAATCGAACTTAAGTTTTTTAAGCCAGAGCAAACTGTCTGCGGAGCTTTATTGTTCTGAATTTCGGAGATGGGCAGCTGATTCAGGTTGGAATGATGCTGCACTCCGGAGTCAGTTCTGTCATGGTCTCTCAGAGAGATTGAAAGATGCGTTTGCTTTCCATGAGAGACCAACGTCCTTAGAGTCTGCCATGTCATTGGCGGTACGCCTTGACAGGCGTCTAAGAGAAAGAAACGAGACCTCTCTGTCCAGCCATTGTCAGTCTAGGGGCAGTGGTGCGGACTCATTCAGTGTGCAGGGGCCTCATCCTGTCTCGCTCCCCTCTGAGGAGGAGCCCATGCAGCTAGGTCGACTTGCCCCTGATAAAAGAGGATTTAGTCCTCAGAGTATGGTGTGTTTTTGTTGTGGGGGCATAGGTCATTTGGCAAATGTTTGTCCGTCTAGGAGATTCTTGAACTGTACTAAGAACGATAATAAGAGAAAAACCTCAAAAGGTAAATCATCAAACTCTGCTTCATCTGCTACTTTGGGCAAAGTTGATGTAGTAATTGATGCTTTTCCTCTGACCTGCAGTTCCCGTTTTCTCCTGTCTGCCAGGGTGGCGCTAGAGAGCAAAGTCATTTCTTGTGAGATTTTTGTTGATAGTGGAGCGGCCGTCAATCTTATTGACACTCAATTTGTAGCCATGCATGGTTTTCAGGTTTGCACATTAGAAAAGGATATACCTGTTTTTGCTATTGACTCTGCTCCACTCTCACAGAGATCTCTGAAGGGCATTGTTCACAATATCCGGTTAGCTGTAGGTGACATTCATGTGGAGGATATATCTTGTTTTGTCCTTAACGGATTGCCTTCTCCTCTAGTTTTGGGGTTACCCTGGCTCACTAGACATAACCCCACTATTGATTGGCAAGGAAGGCAAATAAATGAGTGGAGTGACTTTTGTAGAGAGAATTGTCTTACAGCGACTTTTGCAGAGGTGTCTACTAAAACTGTGCCATCATTTCTCTCTGATTTCTCGGACGTGTTTTCCGAGAGCGGTGTTCAGGAGCTACCTCCTCACCGGGAGTTTGACTGTCCCATTAACCTCATTCCCGGCGCCAAGCTGCCAAAAGCTCGCCTCTACAATCTCTCACAACCGGAAAGAATCGCAATGCAAACCTATATCTCAGAGAGTCTCGATAAGGGGCATATTCGTCCCTCAAAATCACCTGTTGCCGCTGGGTTTTTTTTTTGTTAAAAAAAAAAAGATGGCTCTCTGAGACCTTGCCTAGATTTTAGGGAGCTGAACCGTATCACGATTCGCGATCCCTATCCCCTTCCTCTGATCCCGGACCTCTTCAACCAAATTGTTGGGGCCAAGGTTTTTTCCAAATTGGATTTGAGAGGCGCATACAACCTGGTCAGGGTCAGTGAGGGGGATGAATGGAAAACGGCCTTTAATACCCCTAACGGGCATTTCGAGAATCTCGTTATGCCTTTCGGCCTGATGAATGCTCCGGCCGTCTTTCAGCATTTTGTTAACAGTATTTTCTACCATTTAATGGGGAAATTTGTATTGGTGTATCTTGATGATATTTTGATTTTTTTCCCCTGATGTTCAGACCCATCAGGATCATCTTTTTCAGGTTCTGCAGATTCTGCGGGAAAATAAATTGTACGCCAAGCTGGAGAAATGTCTTTTTATGGTATCGGAGATTCAATTTATGGGTTTTCTCCTCTCTGCTTCTGGTTTTCGCATGGATCTGGAGAAGGTCCGTGCTGTACTTAAGTGGGAGCTTCCTGAGAATCAGAAGGCATTGATGCGCTTTTTGGGTTTTGCGAACTATTACAGAAAGTTCATTTTGAATTATTCCTCTGTGGTCAAACCCCTCACTGACATGACAAAAAAGGGGGCGGATTTTTCCTCTTGGTCGGAGGAGGCGCTTGCAGCTTTTTCTAAGATTAAAGAGAGTTTTGCATCTGCTCCCGTCTTGGTGCATCCCGATGTTTCCTTACCTTTTATTGTTGAGGTGGATGCTTCCGAGGTGGGTGTGGGTGCGGTTTTGTCCCAGGGCCCTTCTCCTGCCAAATGGCGACCCTGTGCCTTTTTCTCTAAAAAACTCTCCCCGGCAGAGAAAAACTATGATGTGGGAGATAGGGAGTTGTTGGCCATCAAGTTGGCTTTCGAGGAATGGCGCCATTGGTTGGAGGGGGCCAGGCACCCTATCACCGTTTTTACCGACCATAAGAATCTGGCATACTTGGAGTCGGCCAGGCGTATGAATCCGAGACAGGCCAGATGGTCTCTGTTCTTCTCCAGATTCAATTTTGTCGTCACATTCCGCCCTGGGATCAAAAATGTGAAGGCTGATGCTCTCTCTCGCTGTTTTCCGGGAGGAGGAAACTCAGAGGACCCGGGTCCCATTTTGGCGGAGGGGGTAGTTGTTTCTGCTCTATATTCCGATTTGGAGGCCGAGGTCCAGGCTGCCCAGACTGAGGCACCTACCCGTTGTCCTTCTGGGAAGTTGTTTGTGCCTCCTGAGCTACGTCACAAACTCTTCAAGGAGCATCATGATACTGTTCTTGCTGGTCACCCCGGGAGTAGAGCCACGGTAGATCTCATTGCTCTGAGATTTTAGTGGCCGGCTCTTCGTAAGTCGGTGGAGGGTTTTGTGGCTGCTTGTGAGACGTGCGCTCGCGCTAAGGTCCCTCGTTCACGGCCTTCAGGTTCCCTTCTCCCGTTACCCATACCTTCGCGTCCTTGGACACACCTGTCCATGGACTTTATCACGGATCTTCCTCGTTCCTCAGGGAAGTCGGTGATCCTGGTGGTGGTGGACCGTTTCAGCAAGATGGCTCATTTCGTACCTTTCCCTGGTTTACCCAATGCTAAAACGTTGGCGCAAGCTTTTGTCGACCATATTGTTAAATTGCATGGCATTCCCTCTGATATTGTTTCCGATAGAGGCACGCAGTTTGTGTCCAGGTTCTGGAAGGCTTTCTGTTCTCGCCTGGGGGTTCGGCTGTCCTTCTCTTCTGCTTTTCACCCGCAGTCGAATGGTCAGACTGAGCGCCTCAATCAGAATCTGGAGACATATTTGCGCTGTTTCTTGGCAGAGAACTAGGAGGATTGGTGTTCATTTCTCCCTCTTGCTGAGTTTGCTCTGAACAACCGCCGTCAGGAATCTTCTGATAAGTCGCCATTCTTTGGTGCATATGGGTTCCATCCGCAGTTTGGGACATTCTCGGGAGGGGATCTTTCTGGTTTGCCTGAGGAGGAGAGATTTTCCTCGTCTTTGTCTACCATTTGGCAAAAGATTCAGAGTAATCATAGAAAGATGAGTGAGAAGTATAAGCGTGTGGCTGATAAGAGACGTGTGCCTGGTCCGGACCTGAGTGTGGGTGATCTGGTGTGGTTGTCTACAAGAAATATTAAACTGAAGGTTCCCTCCTGGAAATTGGGTCCCAAGTTTATTGGGCCTTATAAAATCTTGTCAGTCATCAATCCTGTTGCCTTCCGTCTTGATCTTCCACGGGTTTGGAAGATACATAATGTATTTCACAGATCTCTCTTAAAACCATATGTCCAGCCCACGGTACCCTCCTCTTTGCCTCCTCCTCCGATTTTGGTTGATGGCTATCTGGAGTTTGAGGTTTCCAGAATTGTGGACTCTCGCATTGTCCGCAGTTCTCTCCAGTACCTCGTTCATTGGAAGGGTTATGGTCCTGAGGAGAGGATGTGGGTTCCGGTGTCGGACATTAAAGCCACTCGCCTCATCAGGGCATTTCATAGGGCTCATCCTGAGAAGGTGGGTCCTGGGTGTCCGGAGTCCACCCGTAGAGGGGGGGGTACTGTCACTACCAGAGCTTTGGGACGTTCTCACAGCTCTGTTTCTCCACCCCTGTGATGATGTCACTACTAGAGCTGGGAGGAGTTTTCTGTGTCCTTCCTCCCAGCTGTTCCTCCTCCATTTGATTTCCCTGCCTTTATATTCCCCCTCCTCCTATTGTAGGTGTGGATTATATTTCTCATTTGGGTTGTAGCTCTTGCTTGAGTATCTTCCCTTGTATGCTATCCTTTCACTGGACCTGTGTTCTGCTGCAGCAAGTACTCCGGATATTGCCAGCCTGTCTTTGGATCCGTCTTCACTGCGGCTGCAGCCCTTCAGCTAAGTGTGCAGACATTGCTGTGTATCTGTGTGTTTTCTGACTGGATCCGAGGCGACCACGGTTCCCTCCATATACTGAGCAGGGCACCGGTGGCCGTGCCCCTTCCACTATTGTAGGGGTTACAGTGGTCATCAGTCTTAGGTACGCGGGCATGCCTCCTTCCACCATTTGGATCCGGGCATGGGCTTAGCAGCATAGGGAGAGCTTTTGAGGGTCTGACAGGGGTCACCCTTTATCCTCCCTAGTTTGGGTCCGGTCAGTAGCTCTATTTTCTGTGCATGCTCTTGTTGCTCACATACAGCCGTGACAGATAGGAGTTGGTAAGGAAAACATAGGAATACCCAATCTTACAGCATACTCAGAGTCAATAAAGCTAGCCGCTGAACCAGAATCAATAAAGGCCTTACCCGGCCATTTATCTACTCCCAGAGAAATCGTAATGGGTACCGAAAGCTTACATTTAGAAAATTCAGGGTGTACCTGGTCTTTAGGTTGCCTTGCCTTAGGAGACTTGACAGAGAGGACCTTCTTAGGACACTGGTTGATCCAATGGTCAGGATCTCCACAGTAAAAGCATTCTCCACGTCTGCGGCGAAGATTCCCTCGGGTCATGCCAACCTGCATGGGTTCCTCGGTGGAGACCTCAGCATTGTCTCTGGGATAGGCCTCTGGCTGGACCACCATCTGGGAAGAGAACTGTTGTTCCTGTCGTCTCTCTCTAACCCGTCGGTCAAGTCGGACAACAAGGGTCATCATCTCCTCTAAGGTCTCTGGAAGTTGATAACTGACCAGAAGATCCTTTAATTTATCAGACAGACCTGACCTGAACTGACTCTTCAGGGCTGGTTCGTTCCATCCTGAGGGGACACACCACCTTCTGAATTGGGTGCAATAATCCTCCGCTGGTAAATTCTCCTGAACCAGTGCCTTTAGAGCCGTCTCGGCTACTAGAGCCCTGTCTGGTTCATCATAGAGGGTACCTAGGGCCTGAAAGAACCCCTCCACAGAATATAAACAACTGGCACCAGCAGGTAAAGAGAACGCCCAGTCCTGGGGATCACCCTGTAATCGGGAAATGATAATGCCCACGCGTTGACTCTCGGGCCCAGAGGACACGGGACGCAAACGGAAGTAAAGTTTGCAACTCTCCTTAAAAGAGAGAAACTTCTTCCTGTCTCCAGAAAAGGTTTCTGGGAGCTTAATATGGGGCTCAAAATGCGGACTGGAGGCCTGAGGAGTGGAAGAGCCTTGCCCTAACTCAAAAGAGCTGAGTTTTTCCCCTAACTCCTGCACCATCTGCGTCAGATTAGAGACATAGTCAGTCAGGGTCACCAGAGGATTCATAATACAGTGGTTATTGGGCCTGTTAATCTGTAACGGTCGCGTACACACACACACAGAGGAGAAGGGAAGTGACCACTGCGCTCCACCCTTACCCCTGGCCCTGCCTACTTGCCTCGCGAGTCCTAATGACAGGGGACAACTGGACGGCAATCCCTAACTTGGAAATAAGTGCAGGGATGACAGACAGACAAACAACAGGACGTGAACGGACCGAGTCAATACCAGGAAATCTACAAAGTGCAAAGGATTAAGCAAAGAATGGTCAGGAGAAGCCGGGGTCAAATACCAGGAGAGCAGAGAAGTACAAGAGGAGTCCTAAGAGAGTAGTCAGGTGGGAGCCGAGGTCACAATACCAGGACGGATGCGCAGTACAGGAGGATCAGGCAAAAGGATGGTCAAGGAACAGGATCAGGTAAGTATTCAGCAGTCCAACAAATAGCCAGGAACCTAGAAATGAACAGGCAACCTGTAGCCAGCAGGCTGCCTGTATTTATACTGGGGAGTGAGGGTCATGTGACGTGGCCAGCGTCACATGACCGACAGACCAACCAGTCGAGCACCGAGTGATCAGCTCGGCGCTCAAGGCAGACTTAGGAGCAGGGAGCCACCCAGCTAGTAAAGCTGCCCTGGGAATGAGGTCAAACACAGATCCTCATTCCCAAAGCTAAGCAACAGGTCTGCGGGCGATGGGGGACCGAGTGCACCTTCGGAACCCCGTGACATCTGCCAGGTTAGCAGCACGTGTGTAGTTTTTTGTTTTGGAGTTGAGCTGTATCCGCCTCCCTTCAGCTGCACTGGGTGGGGTCGTTTGTAGGAGTTTAAATTACGCCCCATCCCAGTGTCCTGTGCGGGTTATAGCTTCTATCTTGCTCAGTGGAAGGAAGGAAGGAAGGAAGGAAGGAAGGAAGGAAGGAAAGAAAGAAAGAAGGATTTGCTGTATCTGCTCTGTGACAAGATAAGTTGGTTTTGTTTTCTTGTGTGTGTTCTGTGTAGGCTGTTAGAGAGACGCTGCCTCCTCCAGTTCTGAGGAAGAAAGCTGTCTCTTTCCCCCTGTCACCATCTTAGGGAATCTTCAGCCTTAGGCACGGGGGCACGTTTATTCCCACCTCTAGGGTCTGAACGTGGGCACAGAAGTCTAGGGAGAGCTGGTAGGGATTTGTAAGGAGGTGACCTTTATCCCCAGCTTCTGGCCTAGACACTTGTTTGTGAATTTCTGTTGTATCTTGTATCCTGTCCAGCGTGACATTATAACCCGCCAAAACCTAGACTGCCATTTCTCAGCAGCTTTGAGATGGAGTCAATTGATTCGTTGGGTGATCGCATGCAGGAGTTAACTTGGGAGGTAGCTGACCTCCGCAATGCAGTTTCACTTTGTCAGAATTTTCTGCTTCATAGCTCCGCTGGTGGGAGTCAGTCCAGCCTTGAACCTAAGGTTGCTCTCCCTGATCGGTTTTCTGGGGGTGTGGATGATTTTATCCGCTTTAGTGTCATGCAAGTTGTATTTTCAGCTGCGGCCGTCTTCATCTGGTGATGACAGTCAGAGACTAGTGATAATCATGTCCTTGCTTAAAGGGGACGCGCAGTCCTGGGCCTTTTCTCTGCCGACCGGTTCTCTGGTCCTCCGGTCGGTGGATGAATTTTTTAAAGCCTTAGGATTAATTTATGATGACCCAGATCGGGTCTCGATGGCAGAATCTAAGTTGCGTACTTTATTACAAGGAGAACATTCTGCAGAGGTGTATTGTGTTGAGTTTAGGAGATGGGCTACGGAGTCTGGGTGGAATGACCCCACGCTTCGTAGTAAGTTTTGTCAGGGGTTGTCTGAGAGATTAAAAGATGCCCTCGCTTTTCATGAGTATCCGGATACATTGGAGAATGCTATGTCTTTGGCAGTACGGTTAGATAGGCGCATTAGAGAGAGGTGTAAGGTCCCCTCCACGCGAGGGATCCCTTCTGTGAGTGGTTTCATCCCACCAGTTCCCCAGAGTATTATGACATGTAATTCTGGGGTAGGGGAGGAACCCATGCAGCTGGGTCAGGTGTTGTTCCGTTCTGGTAAAATGAACTTTAGGAGTTTGCATAAGCTATGTTATTACTGTGGAGAAAGTGGTCATTTTGTTTATGCTTGTCCTTTTGTTAAATCCACAAAGAACCACAAAGAGGTTTACATAAAGAGAAAAAAAAAACATCCTTGACTCTTGGTAGTGTGAATGGGCTGCCGGAGAAAGCAAGTATGCAATCTCCCTGCAAAACTCGTTTTCTCCTTCCAGCTATGATGGAGCTAGACTCAAGAAAATTTTATTTTGAAGTATTCCTTGATTGTGGTGCTGGGGTAAACCTTATTGATTATCTCTTTCTTCAAAATCTGGGTCTAAGTACTTGTACCTTAGAAAGAGAGATTCCGGTGTTCGCAATCGATTCTTCCCCTCTTTCTCAAAGGAGTCTCACTCATATTGCTCATGGTATTCAGTTAAGGGTGGGTGATTCACATTTTGAGATCATCTCTTGTTTTGTCATGAAGGACTTGCCCACTCCTATGGTCTTAGGGTTACCGTGGTTGATAAAACATAACCCTACTATAGATTGGCAGGCAAGGCAGATCATTGGTTGGAGTGAATTTTGTTCGGACAATTGTCTTTGTGCCTCTATCTCTGGGGTGTCTACTACAGTTTTACCCCAGTATCTCTCAGATTTTGCGGATGTATTTTCGGAAGGTGGAGCTCAGGAATTGCCTCCTCATAGTGAATATGATTGCCCAGTTAATCTCATCCCAGGGGCTAAGTTGCCAAAGTCTCGGCTATACAATCTTTCTCCACCAGAAAGAGAGGTCATGCGGAAGTATATTGCCGAGAGTTTGGCAAAGGGTCCTATTAGGCCATCTAAATCTCCGGTCGCAGTTGGGTTATTCTTTGTTAAGAAAAAGGATGGATCGCTTAGATCCTGTTTGGATTTCCGGGAAATGAGCCGCATTACGGTCCGTGATCCGTATCCCCTTCCCTTGATCTCTGACCTTTTTGATCAAATTGTTGGAGCCAAGGTGTTCTCCAAGTTAGATTTAAGAGGGGCCTACAATCTGATAAGAATCAAGGAGGGGGATGAGTGGAAAACAGCCTTCAACACACACGAGGGTCATTTCGAGAATCTGGTTATGCCTTTTGCGTTAACTAACGCGGCAGCAGTGTTTCAGCGATTTGTCAATGACATTTTTCATCATTTTGTGGGAAGGTTTGTGGTAATTTACTTGGATGACATTCTAATTTACTCTCCTGATCTGAAGACTCATCAGGATCACGTGAGACAGGTTTTTTCGATCCTTCGAAAGAATAAATTGTATGCTAAATTGGAGTGTGTTTACTGTTCAGGAGCTTCCGTTTCTGGGTTACCTGCTTTCTGACTCTGGTTTTCGTATGGACCCCGAAAAGGTCTGGGCGGTTCTGGAATGGGACCGACCGGAGAATCAGAAAGCTTTGATGCGGTGTTTGTGGTTTACCAATTATTATAGAAAAGTGATCTTGAACTACTCTACCATTGTAAGACCCCTGACCGATATGACTAAGAAAGCGGTCGACTTTTCTGTCTGGTCGGATGAGGCATTGCAGGCCTTTTCGGCTATTAAGGAATGTTTTGCATCTGCTCCCATTCTGATGCAGCCTAATGTGTCTCAGCCATTCGTGGTGGAGGTGGATGCATCAGAGGTGGGGGTTGGAGCAGTGTTGTCGCAGGGTTCATCTCCTGGCAAGTGACGTCACATCTACACCAAGCGCAGGCGCATTGAGGAGCGAGCGGCCGAGTGAGTGGCCGCCTCTCAGTGCGCCTGCGCAGATTGAAGATAGGTACGGCCGCGGCGCAGGCGCCAGATATTGAATGAAAACAGGCAGGGCCAGCAGAGAACGATTCCGTTCCCTGGCCCTGTCAATCACAATGCGGAGGGGGCGTCATTAGGATCGGATGATGCGGCTGCTACCAGCAAGTAGCCGCCCTACTTGCTGGTAGCAAGGTAATTTACATATTATAAAAATAGCGTTTTATCAAATTCTACTGAACGAAAATTATTATTTTACTTATGTATGCAGAGATCGCAGTGTAGGGATTATTATTAAACAAAAAAATAAAAAACGGTTTAGTGGGCTGACCGAAGCCCTTTAAATTACGCCCCTTCCCAGTGCCCTGTGCGGGTTATAGCTTCTATCTTGCTCAGTGGAAGGAAGGAAAGAAAGAAGGATTTGCTGTATCTGCTCTGTGACAAGATAAGTTGGTTTTGTTTTCTTGTGTGTGTTCTGTCTAGGCTGTTAGAGAGACGCTGCCTCCTCCAGTTCTGAGGAAGCAAGCTGTCTTTTTCCCCCTGTCACCATCTTAGGGATTTTAGGGAATCTTCAGCCTTAGGCACGGGGGCACGTTTATTCCCACCTCTAGGGTCTGAACGTGGGCACAGAAGTCTAGGGAGAGCTGGTAGGGATTTGTAAGGAGGTGACCTTTATCCCCAGCTTCTGGCCTAGACACTTGTTTGTGAATTTCTGTTGTATCTTGTATCCTGTCCAGCATGACACCGGTAGATGGACCCACAAGGTGGCTGTCACCACAAATCTACATTATGAACTTATAATAGGGAGAGACTTCCCGGCACTGTGGCCTGCTATGAGAGTGACTGATACCCATGAGACAGGGGTAACCCTAGCAGAGTGGCCCGGCTCAGGGGGGAGACCAGAACCCTGGGAACCTGAGACCGAAGGGCCAGCGATAGGGGTGACCGCCACTTCGGTGGAAGAGGGGCAGACAACCCCGCTAAGTGTGATAGTGGGAGACGTGGAGGACTTGCCACAGGGTCCTGAATTGGCAGACCTCAATGTTTCCGGGGATAATTTTGGTACCGCCCAACGTCAGGACGCAACCCTATCCCGCGCCTGGGAAAATGTGTTAATAGTAGATGGTGAACTACAACAACCTGGGGCAGAGTCAGTGTTTTCCTGTTTTGTGGTTCATCAGGATATGTTGTATCGGGTAAATCAACTATGGGGTGAGCCTATTGAACAGTTGGTGGTCCCCAAGGCTTATCACAAGCTTGTGTTAGATCTAGCCCACCAACACGTTTTCGGGGGTCACCTGGGGCTGCAGAACTCAGGATCGTATTCGTATTCTACAGCGGTTTTACTGGCCCAGCATATTCAAAGAAGTGGAAGGTTTTTGTAAGTCTTGCCCGACCTGCCAGATAACTAGCCCCCAGGCACATTTCCATAGTCCCCTAGTACCTCTCCCGATTATCGAAGTAACATTTAACCAAATAGCTTTGGACCTCATAGGCCCAGTACCGAAGTCCGCCAGAGGGCATCAACACATATTAGTCATTCTAGACTACGCCACTCGGTACCCGGAGCCTGTGACACTGTGAAATACCTCGGCCAAACTCATAGCTAAGAAGTTAATGGAGATGTTTTCCAGAGTAGGACTACCTAAAGAGCTTCTGAACGACCAAGGGACCCCTTTTATGTCCAAGGTGATGAGGGAACTGTGTAAATTGCTACGCATAAAACAGCTACGGACGTCCGTTTACCATCTGCAAACGGACGGCCTGGTGGAAAGGTTTAACCAAACATTAAAAATATGTTGGAAAGGGTGGTGGCTAAAGATGGGAAGGACTGGGACCTCCTTCTGCACTATCTCATGTTCGCAGTGCTCTACTAGGTTCTCACCCTTCGAACTGCTATATGACAGACACCCTCACTGTCTCTTGGACGTGGCCAAAGAGGTGTGGGAACAACAACCCACTCCACATAAAAGTGTCATTGAGTACGTTACCCAGATGCAAGATCGGATAAAGACAGTGTTGGAGGCAGCTCAGCGAGCCCAGAGTCAGGTCTATAATCGGCAGGCTTGGGTCCGGATCTTTAACCCGGGTAATCGGGTTTTGGTGCCGACCATGGACAGTAAGTTCCTGGCTAGGTGGCAGGGGCCATACGAGGTACTCAGAGAAAATTGTAGATGTAAACTACAAGGTACACCAGCCAGGGCAGTGAAAGCCGGAGCAGGTTTAACATGTGAATTTACTCAAACCGTGCAAAGATAGGGAAACCTGTACAGAAGACAGCCCACGGCCGGGTTTTCTAGAAGAGGTACCGGATCCTCTGTCTGATGCAAAAGAGGCGGCTGCCACAGTAAAAATTGCTGACAGCCTCTCCTCTAAACAGACTCAGGAGGCCAGGGAGTTCATTATTCGGAACACGGATGTGTTCTCGGAACTCCCTGGATGCACTTTAATAATCCAGCATGACATAGTCGCTGAGCCTCAGGCAAAAGTCAGATTAAAACCATACCGGGTGCCCAAGGCTTGGCGACAAGCCCTCATGAAGGAAATGCTGCAACTAGACATCATTGAGGAGTCCAAAAGTGAATGGGCTAGTCCGATAGTCTTAATACCCAAGCCGGACGGGACATTACGGTTCTGTAACGATTTTCGCAAACTAAACGAAATCTCCAAATTCGATACGTATCCCATGCCCCGGGTAGATGAGCTTATCGAGAGTTTAGGACAAGCCCAATATTTTTCTGTTTTCGACCTTAATGCAGGCTGCCAAAGAGAAAATTGCCTTCATCACGCCTCAGGGGCTGTATCAATATAAGGTCTTACCCTTTGGTCAGCATGGCACCCCTGCCACTTTTCAGCGACTAATGGACATTCTGCTTTGTCCACATCGTCGGTACGCTTCGGCTTACCTGGACGATATTGTCTTCCACAGTACCGATTGGGAAAGTCACCTACCCAAAGTGCAGGCTGTAGTGAACTCCCTTCGGAAAGCTAGCCTAACCGCTAACCCAAACAAATGTGCAATATGGTTAGAAGAGACTAAGTACCTGGGGTATGTCATTGGGCGTGGAGTCATACCAAGTGAACAAAATAGAGGCGATACAGAATTGGCCCCGACCTGTCACCACTAGGCAAATAAAGTTATTCCTGGGAATGGTGGGCTATTACATGAGGTTTGTTCCCCACTTTGCTACTCTAGCCGCGCCCTTGACAGGACTCTTGAAGGAACACAAGTTGATAATGGTTCGCTGGGATGATGGGGCGGAAGAGGCTTTTTCCGCTTTGAAGTCGGCCCTGTGCGGGTCCCCGGTTTTGGTGACACCCAACTTTAAAAGGGAGTTTATAGTACAGACCGATGCCTTAGAAGTAGGCCTTGGTGCTGTACTGTTTCAGGAAGTCAACGGGGAGGAGCATCCCGTTGTTTTCCTCAGCCGTAAGCTCACCCCAGCCGAGACCCGGTATAGTGGAGAGAGAGTGCCTGGCTATCAAGTAGGCACTAGAATCTCTCCACTATTATTTATTGGGGAGAAAATTGCGCCTGGTGACTGACCACTCCCCTCTCAAGTGGATGAGCCAGGCCAAGGACAGAAATGCCCGAGTCAATCGATGGTTTCTCTCCCTACAAAACGTTTTCAGTGGAACACAGGGCAGGCCGGTTACAGGGAAACGCAGATGCCCTGTCCCGGTTACACTGTCTGGCGTGTGTTCACCCCCTCAGGGTTGAACAAAGGAGGGGGTATGTGACACAGTGAGAGGTTTGGTCTGGGAAAACAGGTATTTTCCTCCCAGCATGTGCTGCTGGGCTGATTTACAGCCAGGTGAGGTAAAATACCGGACTTTAAGTGCTGGTCCGGGTTTTGGCAGCACCTGGCTGTCCTTAAATAGGCAGCTGGGTTCAGAAGGCGGGTCTCTGTGTTGGGATCCGGGAGCCTTGTGTCTGGATGAAGGCTTGCTACCTGTTTGGCGTGAAAACAAGTTGGTGCTGCTATCAGCAAGGACTCTTTGAGGCAGAATTGCTGCATGGTGTGAATTACCACAAACACCTCATGGTGACTTTTTCCTCGATTTATTACTGCTTGTTTTGTCACTTGCCTAAAGTGTGAATAAAACACTGAACTGCTTGATCCAAAGAACATGTTGTTGCTTCTATATTGCCTCCACTAATCCTGTCTACCAGAGCGAAACCCCACAGCAGACAATAATAAGACATCTTCTATTTATTTGCGGAATGAATATACGAAAATACGGAAACGCAATGCACACAAAGTACCTTCCGTTTTTTTTGCGGACCCATTGTAGTGAATGGTTCCGTAAACGGTCCGTAAAAAAAACAAAAATACGTTTGTGTGCAAGAGGCCTTAGAAGTTTGGAATGTATTGGATAACACTGACAGCATTATGCAGTGTTATCCAATACATTCCAGAACTTTAAGGGTTACATAGCATCATAAATCAATTTAATACTATGTGACCCCGGCAGTGCTGGAAGTTCAGGCTGGATGCTGCGCTGCGAGTCCGCAGCGTGACACTCGCTCGTCTGAACAGGGCCAGAGCGTCAGTATAGCCTTAAAGGTGTTGTCCGGGATCAAACGTTTTAAAAAAAAACTGCTTACTCACTGTTAGTAGCCAAATCTATCTTCCTAAGATGTTTTTAGGTAGCTTTTGCACTGCTGTATGGCTCCTACAGTCCCCAGCAGACTGCGTACATACATGTTTTTATGTGCCATCACTTCCTGCTGCAGTGCATTGTGGCTCCCAGTGCAGATCAGCAGCTCCTGGTTTCTACAGTGTAAGATCACCACCCTGCACCCGCCCCCCTCATACATATTCAGCCTCCTCCACATTATCCACTCCTCCATAGATCCGCCCCCTCATACATATTCAGCCTCCTCCACATTATCCACTCCTCCATAGATCCACCCTCCTCTTACATATTCCTCCCCCATAAACTCCTCCTTGCTCTGTCTCTTGCACATGTCATGTGCTCAGTGTTTGCAGACAGTAAACTAACACACAGGGAGCAGCTCCATCTTTCCACAATGGTTGATCATTTTTAGTTTTATGCTTGTGCTAGTTACTCATGGCATACAACCTTAGGGATATCAGACTGCAACAAACTATAAAGGCCACGCTCCCACATCTATCCATAAACATCGCTGACAGCGTCACACTATGAGGGCCACGCTCCCACATCTATCCATAATCATCGCTGACAGCATCACACTATAAGGGCCACGCTCCCACATCTATCCATAAACATCGCTGACAGCGTCACACTATAAAGGCCACGCTCACACATCTATCCATAAACTCGCTGACAGCGTCACACTATAAGGGCCACGCTCCCACATCTATCCATAAACATCGCTGACAGCGTCACACTATAAGGGCCACGCTCCCACATCTATCCATAAACATCGCTGACAGCGTCACACTATAAGGGCCACGCTCCCATATAGATCCCTAAACATGACTGAGAGCTTTACACAATTATAGCAGCTTTGAAACAAAAAAATATTGTTTTAGTGTGTCTATAGTCTGAGAGCCAGCTTTTTTTTTTTTTTGACCGATTGTCTAAGTTAGGGATTCATTTTTTGCGGGTTGAGGTGACGGTTTGATTAGTACTATTTTGGGGGACATGCGCCTTTTTGAACGCTTCTTGTTGCACTTTATGTGATATTAGGTAAAAAAAGAGGCTTTTTTTTAAAACAGTTTTTATGATATTTTTTAAGGTGTTTTTCGGACATGGTGTGTAATGTGATATATTTATGGAGCCGGTTGTTACGGACAAGGCAATACCAAATATGTGTAGTTTTTTTTATTCATTTTTTTTTCCTGTAATAAATGAACGGATAAAAGACAATTTTTTTTTTATTTTTAATTCAAATTTTTTTTTTCTCTTTCAATTTGTATGCACGTTCACTTGTTTGCACGTTCCCTTTTTTTCAGTTTCACTTTTTTTTTACTGTCACTTTTTTTCACTTTTACTTTTTTTCATTCCCTTTTTTAATACTTTCACTTTCATACAGTGCATTGCAATAGTCATCTATTTCAATGCACTGTATTGTCAGTGCTACTTTTGCACTAACAGTGCTCCAGACTAAAAAAAATACCTAGTAGCCATTGGCTCCTGAACTGAAAAACTTAGGAGCCAAATCAAATTTTTAGTCGCCAAATCGAAACCGAATCAAAATTTTGGTATCGTGACAACGCTACGCCGATCAGATCGGCGTAGGGTTGTTTTGATACCAAAATTTTGGTTCGCTTTCGTCACCATAAAAAAGTATTGCGATACTCAATACCGCGCAAAAAAAAAAAAACACCAAAAAAGCTGCGTGCATTTCGCATTTTATGAAACATTCGGCCCATAATAGAACAGTCCTATGCTATTTTTTGGGGTGACAAGGTGACTAAAAAATGGCGAATGCTCACCGCATAGGAGATATTTTTTAATAATTTAATAGTTTGGACAGCGCTATGTAATATGTTTATTTATTTATTGTTTATATATTTTATATGTAAAATTGGGAAAGGGGGGATTTAAACTTGATATTTTAGAGTACTTTCACACTAGCGTTTTTCATTTCCGGCATAGAGTTCCGTCACAGGCATATCCCCATGCATTCTGAATGGAGAGTAATCAGTTCAGGATGCATCAGGATGTCTTCAGTTCAGTCATTTTGACTGATCAGGCAAAAGAGAAAACCGCAGCATGCTACGGTTTTATCTCCGGCGAAAAAAACTGAAGATTTCCCTGAATGCCGGATCCAGCATTTTTCCCCATAGGAATGTATTAGTGCCAGATCTGGCATTCAAAATACCGGAATGCACCCGCTCTGAATCCTGACCCATTCATTTCTATGGGGCTGTGCACATGAGCGGTGATTTTCACACATCACTTGTGCGTTGCGTGAAAATCGCAGCATGCTCTATGTTGTGCGTTTTTCAAACAACGCAGGCCCCATAGAAGTTAATGGGGCTGCGTGAAAATCGCAAGCAAGTACGGATGCGGTGCGATTTTCACGCATGGTTGCTAGGATGAAAGTCTTCAAAATGCTTTCAGTGTTACTATGGCAGCCAGGACGCTATTAAAGTCCTGGTTGCCATAGTAGGAGCGGGGAGCGGGGGAGCGGTATACTTACAGTCCGTGCGGCTCCCCGGGCGCTCCAGAATGAAGTCAGAGCGCCCCAAGCGCTAACCCTAACCCTCAATATAATAAACATTGGTGGCGCAGTGCGCCCCTCCTCAATATAATAAACATTGGTGGCGCAGTGCGCCCCCCCAACACTTCAGTATAACAAACATTGGTGGCGCAGTGCGCCCCCCCTCAATATAATAAACATTGGTTGCGCAGTGCGCCCCCCCTCAATATAATAAACATTGGTGGCGCAGTGCGCTCCCCTTCAATATAATAAACATTGGTGGCGCAGTGCGCCCCCCCCCCTCAATATAATAAACATTGGTGGCGCAGTGCGCCCCCCCTTTAATATAATAAACATTGGTGGCGCAGTGCGCCCCCCCTCAATATAATAAACATTGGTGGCGCAGTGGGCAGTGCCAATGAGGGTTAAAAAATAAATAAATAATTAACTCACCTCCTCCAATTGATCGTCTCCTGTTCTTTCTTCAGGACCTGTCAAAGGACATCACTGTGCTCATCACATGATACATCACATGATCCATCACCATGGTAATGGACCATGTGATGAGTTCAGTGACGTCACCACAAGTCCTGAAGAAAGAACAGGAGACCGGCAGCTACGTGATCAACTGGAGGAGGTGAGTTAATTTTTTTTATTATTTTTAACCCTCATTGGCACTTCCCACTGTGCCACCAATGTTTATTATACTGGGGGGGGGGGGGCACTGTGCCACCAATGTTTCTTATACAAATACAGGAGGCGGGTGCTGGAATCAAATAGCCGACACCCGACCTTTGTGACAGGGAGCTGCGATCAGCGGCAGTTAACCCCTCAGGTACCGCACCTAAAGGGTTAACTCAACTGCAGCTGATCGCAGCTCCCTGTCACAAAGGTCGGGTGTCGGCTATTTGATTCATTTTGGTCGCCATCTGGAGCCCTGACTAAGGCTAATTAGACCTCAGGGTCTGATTAGCCTTAGGTCCATAGCAACCAGGATGCCTTTGTTAGGCGTCCGGTTGCCATGGCAACGATCGCGCCGCTGCAATCGCAGCAGCAGGGGCGCGATGGTAGAGAGAGGGAGCTCCCTCCTTCTCAACCACATGGATCTGGATGCCGCGGGTGTTAGCTGTTACAGAGTGTTAGCTGTTACAGTTACAGCTAACGCTCTCTGCTGATGGCAGCTGCTCCATTCCTGAGCCGCTGCCATCAATATCGGCACCACAAGGAGCGGACGCATCGAGGGGGGGGGGCATTTGTTATATATGGGACAATGGGGGCAGAAAGGAGTGGAGCATTTTAGGGGAGGCACTTTATTTCACTTTTATGGGGGCACTTACTTACTTTCAAGTTCCTTGAATTTTTACATTAGCCTGCAAGTGAATGTCGGCAAGGGACCACTCTGATTGGTCCCTTGTCGGCGTCCGGACTGGAGGGGCGGAGCTTAGCGCAATCGTGGCCAGGAGAGTTACTGCCCCTCCTAGACTTTTGAATAATTAATTAGGCTGTCAGTGACGTCACCGGGCTCCCGGAGCAGCGGAAGAGGAAGCTTTCCTCCACTGCAAGGGACCCGATACGTCACTGACTGAAAGGAATCAGTTACTTCCTGCCATAAAGGTTTTGGGTAAAAAGGGTACTTAGAAACATGCTGAAAAGGTAGGACATGGGTGTATGTAAAGTGTGTGTATGTGCAATGCTATTAAACAATGATCCCTAATCCCGGACAACCCCTTTAAGTATGTTCACATGGGGTGACAATGCTACAGATTTTCCATACAGATTAGCAGACAGAAATTCAGAGAATGGAATAGCAGCAGCAGCAAAGTGGATGAGATTTGAGCAAATTTATTTCACACAGCGCAAACATATTTAACGCATAATTTTCTGTGCAGATTCTAAACACACAAAGTGTCAATTTAGGCCCCCTTCACACGGTCAGTTTTGACTGTGATTGCGTTCCATTGATCAGTTTTTTCCGCGCGAGTGCAATGCGTTTTGCACCCGCGTGAGAAAAAACTGAATGTAGTACCCAGACCCGAACCCGGACTTCATCGCTGAAGTTCGGGTTTGGGTTTGGTGTTCTGTAGATTTTATTATTTTCCATTATAACATGGTTTTAATGGAAAATAGTAACATTCTTGAATACAGAATGCTAAGTATAGTGTCAATTGAGGGTTAAAAAATAATAAAAACATAACTCACCTCATCCACTTGATCGTGCAGTCGGCATCATCTTCTTTCTCCTTCTTTCAGGACCTGCAAAAGGACCTTTGATGACATAATCACACTCACCACGTGGTGAGTGTGGTGACGTCAACACAGGTCCTGCTGAATGAAGATAGAAGAATCTATTGGATCTATTAGGTAGAAGGATTACCGTATTTTCCGGCGTATAAGAGGACCAGGCGTATAAGACGACTCCCAACTTTTCCATTTAAAATAAAGGTTTTTGGCTATACTCGCTGTATAAGACTACCCCTGAATGCCCAGCCCTCCGTGTCTTCAAGACGATCTTCTCCAGTCCAGGGAACTGACTGGGATCTGTGGATGGCACTGTTATGAGGAGGGGGATCTGTGAATAGCACTGTTATGGGGAGGGGGATCTGTGGATGGCATAGTTATGGGTAGGGGGATCTGTGGATGACACTGCTATAGGGGGGATCTATGGATGACACTATATAGCATCTTATGCTATATGTGTCATCCACAGATTCCCCCTCCCCATAACAGTGCCATCCAAAGATCCCCCCCCCTAAACAGTGTTATCCACAGATCCCCACTAAACAGTGCCATCACAGATCCCCCCTAAACAGTGCCATCCACAGATCCCCCCTAAACAGTGCCATCCACAGATCCCCCCCTAAACAGTGCCATACACAGATCCCCCCTAAACAGTGCCATCCACAGATCCCCCTCCCCTAAACAGTGCCATCCACAGATCCCCCCCTAAACAGTGCCATCCACAGATCCACCCCCTAAACAATGCCATCCACAAAATCCCCCCCCAAACAGTGCCATCCACAGATCCCCCCTAAACAGTGCCATCCACAGATCCCCCCCTAAACAGTGCCATCCACAGATCCCCCTCCCCTTAACAGTGCCATCCACAGATCCCCCCCTAAACCGTGCCATCCACAGATCCCCCTCCCGACGCTCACAGGAGTACATTTATAAACTGTAATCAGTAACTTTAACTTTAATCATCGCTCATCTCTTTACTAGGATACCTTACTCTCAGCTCCGGTAACAGCAGGCAGTGCGGGCGGCGCTCATTCACTGATGTCACGCGCCTGCGCCGCCTAGTGGGATGAGCAGGCACGTGACATCAGTCAGTGAGCGCCGCCCGCACTGCCTGCTGTTACCGGAGCTGAGAGTAAGGTATCCTAGTAAAGAGATGAGCGATGATTAAAGTTAAAGTTACTGATTACAGTTTATAAATGTACTCCTGTGAGTGGCGTGGCCCTGTATATTCTAACCCCCAGGCAAGCATCCCCGTTACCATGGGAGCGCCTGGGGGTTAGAATATGCCATCGGATTTGAGTTTTCACAATCTCACTGAGATCGTGAAAACTCAGATCCGATGGTATATTCTAACCCCCAGGCAAGCGTCCCCGTCACCATGGGAACACCTGGGGGTTAGAATATACCATCAGATCTGAGTATACCCGACTTTTGAAAATAATTTCTAGTGTTATAAAGTCGTCTTATACGCCGGAAAATACGGTATGTCTTCAAAGGTCCTTTTTCAGCTCCTGAAAGAAGAAGAAAGAAAACGATGCCAGCTGCGCGATCAAGTGGATGAGGTGAGTTAATTTATTTTTACAAGGCACATTTTACTAAGCATTCTGTATTAAGAATGCTATTATTTTCCCTTATACCAATGTTATAAGGGAAAATAATACAGTGAATAGACTTGGGGGTCCGGGGTTGCTCATCCCTATCATCTCTTAGAAATCATGCGTGAAAATCTCACCGCATCCACACTTGCTTGCGATTTTCACGCAACCACATTCATTTCTATCGGGCCTGCGTTGTGTGAAAAACGCAGAATATAGAACATGCTGCGATTTTCATGCAACGCACAAGTGATGCGTGAAAATCACAGCTCATCTACACAGCCCCTTTGAAGTGAATGTAGATAAAGGAGGAGATCCAGCTTCCAATCAACCATATAAATGCTTTAATGAAAAAACGTGCTAAAATCCGGACATATACATCGGGTCTACGCGTTTCAGATCAATAAATTCAGATCCTTACTCATGACAACATGATGATGTAAGACACTGGCCTTAAATAAGGGGCAGGTCAAGCATATCAGGTGGACACAATCAACACATAGCTCCACCTCTAACACATAAAAACATATCCTAAAAATAAAAAAGAAGAGAAAAGAAAAAGAGGAAGAGGGAGATCTTCAAGGGAAACAAAAAAGGTGTAAAGAGGTCAATAATGTAATATAAGATCATGCCTACGATTAAGACCTGTTGGTACACAAGTACCCATAGTAAAGATCCAATAGGATTCTCTATTTAAAAGAGCTCTCCTATGATCACCTCCACGTTTGGGAAATTTAACCCATTCCACTCCCTGCACCACTAGGCTACTGGTATCACCTGCATGACAAGCCACATAGTGTGAACTGACCGCAGAAACATTTCGGGTCAGCGCGTGTGGAATGTCAGAAATATGTTGACGAATCCTGGTTTTAAGGCTGTTAGAAGTATAGCCTATATACTGCAGGCAGCATGTCATGCAGGTGATACAGTATACCACAAAGCTGGTGTTACAATTGATATATTGTTTCAAGGTAAAAGTTTTTTGATTAGATGCAGAGACGACAGTTTGGCCAATGGAAAGATGCTTGCAACAAGTGCAGATGCGATGTCCGCACTTATAGTTGTCTTTGAAGCGTAGCCAACTCTGCTGTGTCTGCAGATTATCCATGAACAAACTAGGACTGATGCGTTGGCCCAGGGTTGGAGCTCGGCGAGCGATGCATTTAATATTTGAACCACAGACATCAGACGCAGCAAGGACAGATTGTGAAGTGAATGGGTTCGGATTCAGTGCGGGTGAAATGCATTCACCTCACGCATTGCACCCGCACAGAAAACTCGCCCGTGTGAAAGGGGCCTTAGGCCTCTTTCACACGAGCATGTCCGGATAAGGTCCGGATGCGTTGCGGCAAACCCGCGCGAGTAGGTACCCAATTGCAGTCAGTTTTGACTGCAATTGCGTTCCGTTGTTCAGTTTTTATTGCGCGGGTGCAATGCGTTTTGCAAGCGCGTGATAAAAAACTGAATGTGGTACCCAGACCCGAACTTCTTCATTGAATTTCAGGTTTGGGTTCAAGGTTGTGTAGATTGCATTATTTCCCCTTATAACATGGTTATAATGGAAAATAATAGCATTCTTAATACAGAATGCATAGTACAATAGGGCTGGATGGGTTAAAAAAATAAAATAAAAAATTTAACTCACCTTAATCCACTTGTTCGGGCAGGCGACATCTCTTCTGTCTTCTTCTTTGAGGAATAGGACCTTTGATGACGTCACTGCGCTCATCACATGGTCATCACATGATCTTTTACCATGGTGATGGGTCATGTGACAGACCATGTGATGAGCGTAGTGACGTCATCAAAGGTCCTATTCCTCAAAGAAGAAGACAGAAGAGATGCCGGCTGCGCGAACAAGTGGATTAAAGTGAGTTAAATTTATTAATTTTTTTTTTAACCCCTCCAGCCCTATTGTACTATGCATTCTGTATTCAGAATGCTATTATTTTCCCTTAAAACCATGTTATAAGGGAAAATAATAATGATCGGGTCCCCATCCTGATAGTCTCCTAGCAACCGTGCGTGAAAATCGCACCGCATCCGCACTTGCTTGCGGATGCTTGCGATTTTCACGCAGCCCTATTTACTTCTATGGGGCCTGCGTTGCGTGAAAAACGCACAATATAGAGCATGCTGCGATTTTCACGTAACGTAAAATTGATGCGTGAAAATCACCGCTCATGTGCACAGCCCCATAGAAATGAATGGGTCCGGATTCAGTGGGGTGCAATGCGTTCACCTCACGCATTGCACCCGCGCGGAAATCTCGCCCGTGTGAAAGAGGCCTTAGAGTATATTGTGGATTGGTCACAGATGTGTGTTTTCTCATTTTGTCTGATATAGCAAAATGTATTTCATATGTTTCATTTATATAAGATTTGTACTTCTATAAAGAAATTTTAAGACAGCTATTTTTTCACATTGTTCCAATGTCTGCTTTGTGAAATCATTGTCTCTTTAAGCAAATATACAGTGCTCAGCATAAAAGAGTACACCCCTTTTGTAAGATTTTATTCAATAATTTTGACAAGCCTGAGTTTCCTAGAACATTTGTTTAACCCATAACATGAAAGTAAGGTTAATAATATAACTCAGGCTACTTTCACATTAGCTCACATTAGCGTTTTTTGCGTATCCGTCATGAATCTGCAAAAAACGCTTCCGTTACAAAAATACAACCGCATGCATCCGTCATGAACAGATCCGGTTGTATTATGTCTTCTATAGCTATTATGAAAGTCAATGGGGGACGGATCCGTTTTCTATTGTGCCAGATTGTGTCAGAGAAAACGGATCCGTCCCCATTGACTTACATTGTGTGTCAGGACGGATCCGTCTTGCTCTGCACCATATCGCAGACAGAAAAACGCTGCTTGCAGCGTTTTTCTGTCAGCGATGGGGGACACAGCCAAACAGAACGGAATGCATTTTGGTGCATTCTGTTTTGTTCAGTTTTGTCCCCATTGACTATTACTTGGGACAAAACTGAAGCGTTTTCTTCCACTATTGAGATCCTATGACGGATCTCAATAGCAGAATAGAAAACGCAGATGTGAAAGTAGCCTTAGATTTCAACATCTTCAGTTTTACTGAAATTAGTTGATGCAAAAATACCCCCACATAAAAAACTACTAGATCTAATATTTTGTATGACCTGCATGACTTTTAAGGACAGCACCAAGTCTTCTAGGCAGGGAATAAATAAGTTGGCAACATATTGCAACATTTATCTTTTTCCATTCTTCAGAAATCTCTTTTAGAGCCTGGATGCTAGATGGAAAGTGATGCTCAACTTGTCTCTTCAAATTTCCCCCTAAGTTTTCAATTGGGTTCAGATCAGGAGACATACTTGGCCACTTAATCACTTCTTCAGAAATGCAACATTCGCCTTAGGGCTCAAGCACATGACCGTATGTATCTTGCGGTCTGCAAAAAATACAGATCACATCCGTGTGCATTCCGTATTTTGCGGAAAGGAACAGCTGGCCCCTAATAGAACAGTACTATCCTTGTCCGTGGAAGAGAAGGACATTTTATTGCACCTTTCTATCTTTTATTTCCAGAAAACAGACTTGCAAACCATTCCATTCTTTGTGTGACTGTGAAATGAAGAAGGGTTCCAAATGAAAGACCCAGGGCAAGGACTGGTCCTCCCAGAGCCAGAATGTTGATAGTAGCAGCACTAGTTATTTGGCCAGAAGTAGTAGTAGGCCACAGTTCTCCATTACTGCCTTGTACTCACGTGGCGGAGAACGTGGGTGGCTTCTTGCAATTGTCGCTGTGTGGCAAGGTATATGCCACAGTGGACACCTGAAGCAACAACCATGCAACAAGGCCAGGTCCTTTGTACTCTCCCACACCAGGTACTTATCCGCCTCCTCTACCATGGACATGCTCCTGTCCCCAACAGCATCAGGGCACAGCGTCTTCCTACTCCCCCTCCTTCCTATCAGATGTGTCAAATCAAGTATGTGATGCCATGTGGTGTTGGAGCTGATCGGCCTGTGCGAGCTTAGCCACACAGGCGAGCAGTTGCTAAAGTACATCAAGCTGCAAACATCCCACTGGCTGTCACCCTGTCAACTCCAACTGGGCAAGGTGGTCAGCGACAATAGACGTTTCATCATGGACGCGCTGCACTTGGGGAAATAACACATACTCCTGCATGGCAAATGTCCTCTCCTGCATAACGGAAACGGGACGGATCAGTTATGCAGGCCATAGACTTCTATTATGACGGAATAAATAACGGAATGCCTCTAAAGGCATTCTGTTATGCATTCCATCATAGAATTGAGTTATGGTGCGTGGTAACGGAATCTATAACGCAATTCTGCTTTTACCACCAAACGAAGCGTGAATGCTCATCTCTAATTGGTAGCATTTTGGGGTACATACGACTTTTTGATCGCTCAATATTATGCTTTTTGTGATGCGAGCTGCCCAAACAATGTTCTGTGCCCCACAACTTTTGGAGTCTGATCCCTTTTACAATGCATTGCAATACATAGTCTTGCACAGATGCGGCATCTAAGGATTGAATCCTCCAGCATCGGAGCTTTCAGCGATGCTAACATGTACAGAGTTGGTGGGAAAGGAATGAAAATAATCATTTATGAAGGTAGCTGTAAATTTAAAATGTATTGGTTATGTTCTGGACTGTAGTCACATGACCGTGTCCATGCAGCTCTTTCTTGTTTCCAGTCATGCTCATGGCCATGTCAAAGCAGCAACAGGGGCAGTGATGAGGGAGTGTCTATGTAACTAGGTAGGTGGGAGGAAACTATAAACTAGCTGGATGTTGTTAGGGACTCTGCTGGAGCTGTGGCAAAGAAAGGAAAGTTGCATTATGGGTTTCATTGGTTTAACCACTTAAGGACCACAGGTTTATACCCCCCTAAAGACCAGGCCCTTTTTTACAAATCGGCACTCCACAAATTTAGCGGTTTATTGCTCGGTCATGCAACTTACCACCCAAATGAATTTTACCTCCTTTTCTTCTCACTAAAAGAGCTTTCATTTGGTGGTATTTCATTGCTGCTGACATTTTTACTTTTTTTGTTATTATTTGAAATTTAACGATTTTTTTGCAAAAAAATGACATTTTTCACTTTCAGTTGTAAAAGTTTGCAAAAAAAACGACATCCATATATAAATTTTGCTCTAAATTTATTGTTCTACATGTCTTTGATAAAAAAAAAATGTTTGGGTAAAAAAAAAAATGGTTTGGGTAAAAGTTATAGCGTTTACAAACTATGGTACAAAAATGTGAATTTCCGCTTTTTGAAGCAGCTCTGACTTTCTGAGCACCTGTCATGTTTCCTGAGGTTCTACAATGGCCAGACAGTACAAACACCCCACAAATGACCCCATTTCGGAAAGTAGACACCCTAAGGTATTCGCTGATGGGCATAGTGAGTTCATAGAACTTTTTATTTTTTGTCACAAGTTAGCGGAAAATGATGATTTTTTTTTATTTTTATTTTTTTCTTACAAAGTCTCATATTCCACTAACTTGTGACAAAAAATAAAAACTTCCATGAACTCACTATGCCCATCAGCGAATACCTTGGTGTGTCTTCTTTCCAAAATGGGGTCACTTGTGGGGTAGTTATACTGCCCTGGCATTCTAGGGGCCCAAATGTGTGGTAAGGAGTTTGAAATCAAATTCTGTAATAAATGGCCGGTGAAATCCGAAAGGTGCTCTTTGGAATTTGAGCCCCTTTGCCCACCTAGGCTGCAAAAAAGTGTCACACATGTGGTATCTCCGTATTCAGGAGAAGTTGGGGAATGTGTTTTGGGGTGTCATTTTACATATACCCATGCTGGGTGAGATAAATATCTTGGTCAAATGTCAATGACAGGGGGGTGATCAATGACGAAGGGGGTGATCAATGACAGGGGGGTGATCAGGGAGTCTATATGGGGTGATCACCCCCCTGTCATTGATCACCCCCCTATAAGGCTCCATTCAGATGTCCGTATGTGTTTTGCGGATCCGATCCATGTATCCGTGGATCCGTAAAAATCATACGGACATCTGAATGCAGCCTGACAGGGGGGGTGATCAATGACAGGGGGGGTGATCAATGACAGGGGGGTGATCAGGGAGTCTATATGGGGTGATCACCCCCCCTGGAAGGCTCCAGGGAGACGCCTGTATGGGTTTTGCGGATCCGATCCATCTATCAGTGGATCCGTAAAAATCATGCGGACGTCTGAATGGAGCTTTACAGGGGGGTGATCAATGACAGGGGGGTAATCAATGACAGGGGGGTGATCAGGGAGTCTATATGGGGTGATCACCACAGTCATTGATCATGCCCCTGTAAGGCTCCATTCAGACGTCCGTATGCGTTTTGCGGATCTGATCCATCTATCAGCGGATCCGTAAAAATCATGCGGACGTCTGAATGGAGCTTTACAGGGGGTTATCAATGACAGGGGGGTAATCAATGACAGGGGGGTGATCAGGGAGTCTATATGGGGTGATCACCACAGTCATTGATCATGCCCCTGTAAGGCTCCATTCAGACGTCCGTATGCGTTTTGCGGATCCGATCCATCTATCAGTGGATCCGTAAAAATCATGCGGACGTCTGAATGGAGCTTTACAGGGGGTTATCAATGACAGGGGGGTAATCAATGACAGGGGGGTGATCAGCGAGTCTATATGGGGTGATCACCACAGTCATTGATCACGCCCCTGTAAGGCTCCATTCAGACGTCCGTATGCGTTTTGCGGATCCGATCCATCTATCAGTGGATTCGTAAAAATCATGCGGACGTCTGAATGGAGCTTTACAGGGGGGTGATCAAAGACAGGGGGGTAATCAATGACAGGGGGGTGATCAGGGAGTCTATATGGGGTGATCACCACAGTCATTGATCACGCCCCTGTAAGGCTCTATTCAGACGTCCGTATGCGTTTTGCGGATCCGATCCATCTATCAGTGGATCCGTAAAAATCATGCGGACATCTGAATGGAGCTTTACAGGGGTGTGATCAATGACAGGGGGGTAATCAATGACAGGGGGGTGATCAGGGAGTCTATATGGGGTGATCAGGGGCTAATAAGGGGTTAATAAGTGACGGGGGGGTGTAGTGTAGTGTAGTGGTGCTTGGTGCTACTTTACTGAGCTACCTGTGTCCTCTGGTGGTCGATCCAAACAAAGGGGACCACCAGAGGACCAGGTAGCAGGTATATTAGACGCTGTTATCAAAACAGCGTCTAATATACCTGTTAGGGGTTAAAAAAATCACATCTCCAGCCTGCCAGCGAACGATCGCCGCTGGCAGGCTGGAGATCAACTCTCTTACCTTCCGCTCCTGTGAGCGCGCGCGCCTGTGTGCGCGCGTTCACAGGAAATCTCGGCTCACGCGAGATGACGCCAATCTGCGTTAGCGTAGCCTGAGGGAGCCGCCGCGATGACGCCTTTCGGCGTTACAGTTGCGGCAACTGGTTAATTGGATACAGAAGCAGGAAGTGCTACATACAGGGTGTAAACAGCCAGAGTGGTTTATTTATATGGGGAAAAACTGACAGGAGAGTCATGCAAAAGGAAATTATCCCAAGTACACAAAAATTAACATCTAAATGGGTGATGAACACTTCCCAATAATTAGTGTTGGAAAGGTCAAGTTAGGTCTGTTTCTTACTGCTGGAATAGAATGCTGGGAATTGGCATAAACAAAAAACGTTGCGTGCAGTCTCTGAATATTTGCTAGATTGCGACCGGATCACCGCTGGACCCCGTTATAGTTAAATGGGGCCAGACGGCATTCCGGCAGCATCCTGCAATGCCGGATTTGGCAGGCTGTTCCCGGCCGAACGCCCCTCACACAGGTTGTACTTACCTTGCTCCCTGGCACACACGTTGCTTCTGATGCCCTGACAGCCACCGGGGGGACGAGCCTTCCTAGCATCACCAAGGAGCAAGGTAAGTACAACCTGTGTGAGGGGCTCGGGCATTAAAAGAGGTATTATAGGGTTAGGGTAACCCCTTTAAAGTGTTGACCTAGACATTGTGGTTTTTGGATCCTAAGAGAGCTCTGCATAAACAAATGGTCTCAAATACAAAAAGAAACTTTAGCCATGTTGAAAAGGTAGTCAAAACTTCTCCCAAGTGATGACAGAGACTAATAAACACTTGCAGAAATAGTTAATTCACATGATTTAATATATAATTTATAATTAAGCTGGTTTAACATGTCCCTAAATCAATGCATATATTTTTTAACCACCCAGTCGCAGAGTTAGAAACCCAGTAAAGAGAACAGAAGCACTTTTTACCAGCTTTGCCTTTCTGATCTCTGTACACACAGCCCTCATCAGTCCAAAATATTTTTTTTCCTAAGATACGAAAAAATGGATTTTGCCTCACAGACAAAACCACGGTCATGCCTTAGGCCTTATTCACACAGTCAGTGGACCTCATTTATCAAAACTGTTTAACAGGAAAACTGTCTTAGTTGACCATAGCAACCAATCAGAGGTCACCTTTCATTTTTATAGAACACTTTAAGAAATGAAAGGTGAGCGCTGATTGGTTGCTATGGGGCTCTAAACATAGAACAGGTGCAGATTTTTCACTCATACCTTATCTCTGTGAAGGCTCCAATTCTGGTTTTGGCTCACAATGACTGATTTTATTACAAGCAGGAGACTCCATTATATGCAATACTTCTTTACTGGACTCCAATCAACAGCAAAGTTTAAATAAAGATATGAAGAAAAAAAATGTAAAGAAACATGCAGTGAGGTACAATGGCAGCCAATCACAACGCAGCATAGAATATATAAGCTCCTGTAATATGCAAATCATCCTCTTTCTTTTCTGTTGACTCCAGCTAAGTGTATTGTTTTTTGTCTTGTGTGACAGGATATTTATATTCACCTCCATAGATATTTACCACATATAGCTACTACCACGGTACCCCACTGTTTCCTGTGGTAAAGTGGTCCTTGTTTTGAGTTATCACCCAACTCTCATACACTTCCCCTTAGTGTTAGGATCTTATCTTACTTTAACATTTCACCGCTACTGTCGTTCGGTGGCTTACTCCTCTCCCTCCGGCAAGTCTGCGTCTTCTCCCCCTGAGAGGACGCTGCTCTCCGCTGTGTGCGACAGCTAACGCTGGTCATCAGCTGTGCTTCGCTGCACACAATCTCCTCACTACATCAGGCTCGGCACTGAAGAGATTCTCCCGCCAAATTTCAGGTCTCTGCTCCATTTACCGGTCCTCCAGCGCCATCTTCTGCCCTCCGGTTGTATTACCACAAATATCCTTTCATATAACAGTTATAGTTTTAAATATAGTGGTTTTGCATATCTAATGTGTATTCTGCCTCTACTAATCACCTCATACTAATTAGTAAGTCTCTTTTTTCTGCTAGTATTGCATTTTTCTAGAGCTCCTATTCCATATCACACATAGAATTTTGTCATATGTTACATTATTGAAATTCTTTTATTCCTTGACAATTGTTCATATATTCCTCATGGCTTAAGGAAATGCTGAAGCAGCCTCAAACACTCAGGGTCTTGAATTTTTGGACGAAAAATTAATCCAGTCTCTGATGGAAAAAAACATATAAAAGTCCACTCACGTGGCATTAAACTCTGCTATGTCATCTTTGCATGAGGTTATTAATAAATCTGTGGCCCAAGCCATATCTCATTCCGCCACTCCGAATTTACCTCAAGTGATTCCGGCCACTCCGTCGGATATTTTTGGGTCAGCGGAAGAATCTGCATCTAATATGGCGCAGGGCCTTCACAAACAAGGCAAACACTCTTACAAACACCGCTTTATAATTACCGATCATACTCTACCGCTACAGAAAAGCGCACATTCAGATGTCAATAGTTTACATCCCTTACCCTCCGCCCCTGAGGAGTTGAAAACTAAGCGGGCTCTAAAGGCTTCGACATCCCGAGTCAAGCCCAAGACATATATTACATCCCTGAGTGAATCTTCCTGGGATGAAATTATCTCCTTCGACAAAGAAGTGAATTCGGAATACGAAGACGTTTCAGATAAGGAACATTTTTTGGGCTCAAATACCGCGGATTCTGCCATTTTGGATGCCGCAGGCATCCCATTTTTCAATCCCAATGATCTTTAACACCCCAGATCAGGGAAATGGGTGCCCCAACCCCAGGTGGCCCAATTTCTAAATTTGGGGATAAGGAAACCCTTGGATAAGTCGGCTTGTAGCAAATTGCGGGCAGAGTGCCCTAGACTCACTTTACAATCGAAAGTGGCAAACACCCCTGACTTAGATCCAACTTTGGTGAAGTATTTAGCCAAATCGGGAAAAAACCCCAAGAAAGGTGTGGAGCGCTCCTTCAGGGCCATTCAAGATCGATTTTTGGATTTACTAGGCCCCTTAACAAAAATCCTAGATTTAACAGAGGAAGCCACAATTTCAGATGCCCCTATAGATTTACCAGTTCTAAAAGGCTGGGCACAAAGAGCGGTGTGTTTATTTGGCAATATTAATGCCTCCATTTTCATGGAAAGAAAACTTAGTATTTTAATGAAGTTGGACCCCCAACTTATCCATATGGCATCATCTGACAGTAACACCCCATCAGATGGCTACGTTTTGGGGGATTCCTTTATTAAGGAGTTAAACAAATACATAGGATTGTTTTCATCGCTTGACAAAGCACAAACCTCCATGAAAAAGTTTTGCAGGGTCGTGTTTTTGGGAGGGCTGGGAAAAGAAGAGGCTGATTTCCCAGCCGTCCGACCCACGAGAATCAATACCCAAAAGGCCTTCCCCGAGCGGACAGATATCCATCTCCATCCCACTCCTTCAACCCAACGCCATTTTTTCCCGTTAGGGGCTGACCCTGGAGGGCGAGAGGCCATAGAGGTTTTCCGAGAACCAGATCCTCGGCAGGTGAGTGTCCCAAGCCAGTGTTTTTCACAAATACCCCTAGGGGGCAGGATAAAACATTTTTCCCACGTTTGGTCTCTGATTACATCAGACTGAGGGGTCTTAAATACGGCCTCAGGATATCAAATAGAATTCTTATTTCCACCAATACAAACACACTCTCATCCAATAACATTCTCAGTCAGACCGCACACTAGTTCAACTAGAAATAGAAGAATTGTATTCCAAGGGACCTATTATTCCAAAACCCTCAGAATCCCCAGAATTTGTAAGCAATCTCTTTCTAGTGAAAAAAAGAGATGGCGGTCACAGACCAGTTATCAATTTGAGATTCCTTAACAATTTTATGCTTTACCAACACTTCAAAATGGAGGGAATTCGTCTCCTGAGAGACCTTTTGTTACCGCACGATTGACTGGCAAAAATAGATCTCAAGGATTCTTATCTCACAATACCTATGCATTCACTGTCCCAGCCATACCTCCAATTTGTTTGGGAAAGCCAGAAATTGCAGTTTACCAGCTTGCCTTTCGGTCTTTCCACCGCCCCTTGTTGTTTCACCAAACTATTAAAACCAGTAGTATCTCTACTGCGGTCCCGAGGTGTTCGTCTCATAATATACTTAGACGATTTACTCATTATGGTCCAATCTCTGTCCCTCATACATGGCCCATCCTCTACATTCAGTGGACCACAACCTTGTTGACCAATCTGGGATTCCTTCTCAATCTCGAGAAATCTGTTCTAACTCCCTCTCGGGAAGTAGAATTCCTGGGTTTTCTCATCAACAGTCAGCCATTCTGAGTCTCCCTACCAGGAAGCTAAAAACCATCCAAAGAGAGATTTGGTTAGTCTTGAACAAGACACAAACACCGAAATATAGTGGCAAATCTGGGGGAGCTGCTCAACCCCTAACACTGTAGCGTGTTTTTCATTAGGGGAGCAGCCCCACCGCATGTGGACCGCAGCAAACGACTATCCCCAGCAAAAAAGTTGCATACGGTGGAGGATGTCAGCGCGGTCCACATGCACCACAAAGGCATCCTACACAAAACTGTACCTGGCATTCAAAAACTCTCTTTTGCACCTGGAAACCTCCATCACATGGTCTGATATGGGTGTGGCTTACAGGCTTGCTTTGTTCACATTGCACTAGTGGTCCTGCTAGGCGGTTGTGTGGAAGCTTGGCTTTGAGCTGGATTACATCACCTTCAGACCTTGTTCACACCATAGTTAGCGTAGTGGTAGGACCCCTTGCCATGCTGAGTGACCGTGACGTGGTGCATGATGGGCTCCGATATTTTCCTGACAGGAATATATTGGCAAAAGTCTCAGCTTTTAATATCTGCATTTATGACTAGCCAGTATAGTCAGTGGCATATCCGTTTGGTGCATTTTTTCTGTGATTTATATGATTATATTTTCATCCACACAATGCTCCGTTTTGTGTAGGATGCCTTTGTGGTGCATGTGGACCGCGCCGACATCCTCCACCGTATGCAATTTTTTTGCTGGGGATAGTCGTTTGCTGCGGTCCACCTGCGGTGGGGCTGCTCCCCCAATGAAAAACACGCTACAGTGTTAGGGGTTGAGCAGCTCCCCCAGATTTGCCACTATATTTCAGTGTTTGTAGTCTTGAACAGACAGCGGATCTGACTTCGCACTTTAGCTCGGATCTAGGTCTGCTATCCTCTTCCATTCAAGCAATTTTTCCCGCTCCTCTACATTATTGAGCTCTCCAACGATTTAAAACCTGTCACCTCAGGGAAGATTTGGGATATTCGGACAAAGTATCCCTTTCCCCGCGCGCCAAAAAGTAACTCCTGTGGTGGTGGGATCACATCCAATTATGGTACGGGAAGGCTATCTTTAATTTGGTTCCAGATCTCATCTGGAATCGGATGCCAGTTGCAGCGGATGGGGTGCCCCGTGCGGCTCCTTATCCACTGGTGGCAAATGGTCCGACGAAGAGGCGCTACTTCACATCAATTGCCTGGAACACTTGGCAGGGTTCTTCACCCTCAAGAGTTTTGCAAGAGACAGATCGCAATGTTGCATTCTCTTGTGGACAGACAACATCTTTGCAGTACAGTATGTAAACCGTCTGGGAGGCACCAGATCAGAAATCCTGGCCAATATAGCGAAACATTCTACTTTCGACCCGAACCTCATACTTCCATGTTCTTAATCTAATCGCATAATATAGAGTTCAAGTTTATTACTCATATATTGTATTAGCTTCTAACATGCATATAATGGAGTCTCCTGCTTGTAATAAAATTGGAGATTTTCCTAGCTGCTTGTGCGGGAAAATATGGATTTTATTAAAGACAGGAGACGAACATTATCCCACCCTGTTTCTGTTCTCTTCTAGTTTAATATTCTTCTCGGACTCTTCAGTCGATCTCATCCCTCGACATGGCTCATTGAACTTTGGATGATTTCCAGTTTTCGTTCAGGAAAGATTAATGACATGGGAGTTCGTTATTTCTGTTCGTTTACATCAAAGAAAGAGGATGATTTGCATATTACAGGAGCTTATATATCATATGCTGTGTTGTGATTGGCTGCCAGTGTACCTCACTGCATGTTTCTTTAATTTTTTTTCTTCATATCTTTATTTAAACTTTGCTGTTGATTGGAGTCCAGTAAAGAAGTATTGCATATAATGTTCGTCTCCTGTCTTTAATCAAATCCATATTTTCCTGCACAAGCAGCTAGGAAAATCTCCAATTGAAATCACTGATCTAATACTGACATGCAAATAAGGCTTTAGGCCTTACAAACAACTCCAAGCACATCCTTATCATTGCTCAAGCCACACTGGAAACTGTAGTTTCACAATATAAATTATAAGTGTTACACAGCAGAGGTTACAATTTTCATCTATCTACTAAGCTTTTATTCACTGTGCTTTAAACTGATACATAATTTATTTACTGAGCTTGGTTGTAGTTCCACATACATTTATTATTCTTTGCCATATACTGTTTATTTAGATTGAGTATAGTCCTGGGATCAGGGGCGTAACTACCATAGCGGTAGACCATGCGACTGCTATGGGGCCCAGGGCAAGACGGGGCCCAGTCTTAGTTGGGGTTATCTCTTCTACTAGAGGAGAAAACGTGGTCAGGATTCTACCCTCTAAAGGAACAACTTTTAGCAAATGAGGCAGTGGAATAATGGCCCAAGGGTCATTGAAAGGTGTTAAGGCAGAAACCCTTCTGTCCTGTGAGGAGGGCCTGGCTTGATCCTTGCTATGGGGCCCTAACTTCTCTATGTATGCCACTGCCTGGGATCTTTATTTATGAATTGAAATTAGTTCTAGTTCAGTTATTCTGGTACAATATTTATGGAGTATGCTTTTGCTATTGGTACTGTATTTATTTACTGTGCTTCTGTCAGTGAACACTCTAAGGGCTCATGTGCACAAACGTATTTTCCATTATTTTTGTGGAACCATTCATTTCAATGGGTCAGCAAAAAAAACTGAAGTTACTCCATGTCCATTCCGTTTCCATATGTCTGTTCAGCCGTTCATCGATATTTTTGCGGATCCATGTTTTGCAGACCACAAAATACATACATTCATGTGCATTAGCCCTAAAGGACTGTGCATGTCTAATGCTGCTGAATGTGCTCATATAGGTCTAAAATGTATAAGTTTAAAGGGGTTGTCTAGAATTTTAATATTGATCTCATGAGAGATCATCAATGTCAGATCGGAAGGATCTGACACCCCACACCTCCACTGATCAGCTGTTACCTTGTGGCTCTGGCAACAGAAATTGGCACTAGATTTATGCATCTCCATCCACTTCAAAAGGAGCAGCACTGCAGTTACCAGCTCCGTCGACTGCACAGTGGATGTAAATCTGTAGTTTCACTGACGACTTCCCACACTGAATTGAAAAGGTAACGGCTGATCGGTTGGGGTGGGAGGTGTCGGGCACCTGCTGATCTGATATCAATATAGTGAGTGGGCTTGCCCATAATATGCATGTAATACACTGCAGACTTTATGCAACTTGTAATCAGTTTTTTGTTAGGTTTCAAACATATTCATTAGTTTGATGGTAAGAATGGAGAAAGATGTACACGGTACATAAGAGTACAAAATGGGTGAACACAAATCTCCAGTAGTATTGAATAATTATCAAACATAGTTTGAAGAAGTATGAAGTCATGAGTTACATGGTCAGAACAGTACTTCTACCAGTCGTAAGAAATAGAAAGAGTAATGGGGGTGGGGACAAGCAGTTAAGTTATCCAGATACCAGAGCAAGTATTTAGAGGGATAGGAAATACTGTAAGTTAGGGTAGTTGGCACAGTTTAACCAGTGGTTCCATATTTGCGAGCAGCGTTCCCCGGTATCATTCAAAGTGGCATTTAATTTTTTGTATAAGGCAATGCGGTTGACTCTGAGTATAACCGCTGATGCTGAAAGAGAAGCAAACCTCCAACTGGACGTGACATGAATCCTTGCAGACATGAGAATATATTGTAGAAGCTTATAGGCAGTGTTGTTGAATGTTGGCTGTTTAAGGCCTAGCAGATATACAAGTGCCTACAAGGGGAGGTCTTTCCCGAAAACCTCAAATAGTCCTCTTTTGATGTTGGTCCAAAACTTACTATGGGACAAGTCCACCAAACATGAACAGTGTCGCCTGTTTCTTGGCAACCTCTAGAACATAAAGGAGACACCATTGGATAAATGAGGTGTAATCTAGAGGGCCCTGATGGGATATATGTGACTCCATTTTGTCTTATTTAGCCACGTGTATTACATTTGGTTAGTGCACTACAAAACCTCCCTTCCCCCTATGGAATGTGAGACACTTCCTTAAACTGTTTCAGGAAATCCATACATGTTGAAAGTATGAACAGTCCAAGCCATATAAGGACATCTGGCTCAAGTGTCTGCTAGCTTATGTGTATATACCTGATTGGTCAAATGCTGTTACTATGAGTCAGCTATTATGTTAATGCAGAGCTTATGTGTGACCATACTATTGGTCAAATACTAATGCTAACATATGATTGGATGTAAAGGAAGCTCAACCCCCTCTATTAAAACTGTTTGCCAGCTGTGAATAAACCAGAATGGATTGGAAATAGACATGTGTTCATCTGGTCAATCTAGTTCATTCTCCCGGTACCGGTAAGACTTAATTCAAGCTGGCCACTGAAATCATGTGTCAGGGACACACCGTAAGGCAAGAGAGTAAATTTTCCTAACAGCTTTGGGGGCTCAGTTTCCGGGATTGGGAGGGTCAACTCTTCAGGTCTACCGTGAAAGACATCAATTTTTGTCCGCCTTGGACCTGGGAGCAATGACCAAAATCCCATTCAAGTAAGTCGAACCATCTATTTATGATTTCAGTGGACTGCGATGTCTGGGACACGCAAATGTTGATTGTAAGCGGCTCATATCATTGAGTCCATATCGTTATAAAATGTTGATTGTAAGAGGCTCATTTGAGTCCGTATCGTTAAGAGATAGTGCACTATATAAGGATATCTGTTCCGGGAACAGAAGGATACAAGCTTGAATTAATTCTTATGTATATATAGTATAAGTATTTTAGAAGTATTAAGATTATCTGTCTGTGTGAGATGTCGGCCGGGTGGTAAGTTTACGGTCGCATCCCGCTTTGAAATCATTCTGTTTCTATCACTGCCAACATGTAAACTTTGTTGCACGGTCTAGTCCCACAAATTATTTTCTAGTTAACACATGAGTAGACAATTGGGCAAGATGTGAGAATTGACAGTTAAAATGTGAAACAGAATGTTATGCCAGGCTGGCAGGGATGAAAAGCTGCAAAAAGCTGTTAGAAGCTTACAGACTGGTTACATCAGAGCTCCTGTGATTGTAAAGGGGGGTTAGGGTGAGTGACAAGACACAGCAGAGTCAGGAAGTTAATTCATGGCAAGGGAAAAAGTGTCTCAGTGTTTGCAATTAGAAAGGGCTTGTGTTAAACGTTCAGAAATGAACTGGTTAAGTTTTGTTGCCCTAATGATCTGTGTGTGTTTAAATAGTGACGATTTATAGTCCCTGGAATTAGAGATTACAGCACTAAAAGATGGACAGTTAATGCATAAGTGTATTGATAGTTGAAGAGAGAAGTTGTTGAAGGATAATAATAGCCTGGTGCAAGCTGAGTTATGGTGAAAAAGTGTATATGGAAGTGACTGAGAGAACTTGAAGTTAGAGAAATGAAATGAGCAGCATTTCTTATTTCAAGATGGAGGATTTTGAATCCTATAGAGAACAAAGAAGTTGCCATGAGGCATCCCTCCCCCCCCCCCACCACATCTGCAGTAAACTCCAAAATGTCACTTGTAGTCCCACAAAAAAAAAAAAAAAAAAAATTCTTCCTGTTCTGTCTGAGATGTGTTTTCAGAGAGAGCCCCCTCCCATCTCACCCCCCTCCTCTGCTCAGGAATTTCATATGGGGGTTGAGGGGGGAGGGGGGCTGCTAATTGGTAAATGCATCAGCAGAATGTGAAGATACTAACCTGTGTTATTTCTAAGATATTCCAGACAGGGCTCCAGTATTGGATTAGATCTTTCCCAATTGTATGTTCCGATGGTTTAAAATGTGCCTGCAGTGATGATGCTAATTGGAAGTGTCCACTCGTATCAATGTAAGGTTGCACCCAATAAGTCCTTATTCAGATGTGAGTAAAAGTTTGAGGAACATGTGGTACAGCTGAACGTCTTGATGTATTGCTTTACTTCCCCTGTTTGAACACTCCTGAAATGGGAGACGCAAGACAAGAGGAAGTAGAAGGCATGGTTGTGTACGGTGGGGGGTGATGTGTGTAACACTAAACAAAAAAACTACATGGCATATAAGATGATTTGTAAATTTTAACAAAATGACTGTATGATTAACATGTACATTGTTTTACAGTGACAGACCATCAGCAATTCTGGGTGTGGTATGAATATCTGCTTCCCAGAAAGCTGTGTTTGTCTGTGCTGCAAATTTTGGAATGTAACAAAGAGATTGTGTGATTGGGTGAAAGATACATGATTCAGTGTAATGTGAATGGGTGTGGCTCTGAGTTGTATGTACGTAGCAGAGCTGTGTGTGTGCAATTCATATTCTATGTGTAAGGGCGTGGTTATGAGCTGGTTTGTGAAGATGAGTACATGAAAATGTATATGAATGCGTATGGAATACGGTATTTGTTTTTAAATATGCGCATTAAGAATTTTATTTTATTTTCTTGGAAGTTTTTTGTTTTTTTTATTGGTACCAACAGCATTGATCAAGCTGTACATTTTTATTCCAATGAAAAGTTTTTATGGGCCCTTTGTGTGTTCATGTCTGTATTGTCAGATCTGTTTGTTTCAATGTTTGCAGTTACATGTTACATGTTCAGTGTTGTGCTTAACATCAGAGCTCTGCTCGTATGGACAGCTAAGATACTAATGGCAGAACAGAGGACAGACCAAAGCGTCCACCAAAAGGGGTGGACTTAGGTGACTCAGAGTGTCAGGAAGGAAATGTGAGCCCTCTATGGGAATAAATGGGGTACTGACAAGGACATACAGAACAGATTCCTTACCAGTAGAAACCATGGACAGGGAATACATCATGTCATGTATTTAGCATTATACTAGATTGCCCAGTCAGCCTATTAGGGAGAGATTTGTTCATTAAGCTTGACTTGCAGGTATCAGCAAAGAATCAGGACATAAGAGTACACTCAGGTCTCATTCCAGTCTCTACACCAGTGCCACTGATTCTTGCAAACATACAGGACCACCCAGAATAACATTAACCCTGCATTATGGTCCTCAAATGAATATGACACAGGATTCATAGATTGCACACATTACACAGCTACTGTGAAACCAGGTGTCATCTCAGTGTTCCAGAAACAATACCTGCTGTTAAAAGAGAAACTTGATGGGCTTAGGCCAATGATAGAAGAATTCCTACAAAAGGGAATCCTGGAAGAGGTGATTTCACCCTACAGCACGCCCGTGAATCCAGTGACAAAGGCAGATGGTGCTGCCCGCTTTGTACAGGATTTAAGGGCCATCAACAACATAATTGTGCCTATAGCCCCTGTTGTACCTGATGTCACTTAATTATTATCTGCCATTCCAGCAGACGCTGTTTGGTTCAGTGTGATAGATCTGAAAAATGCTTTCTTTTCTATCCCAGTTGATAAGATAACCAGACTACTTTTTGCTTTTTCCTTTGACAGACGCCAACTGACCTGGGGCAGAAATGCCCCAGGGATATGCTGATTCACCTGTAGTGTACAGCATAGTCCTCCGAGCGATGTTAGAGTCATGGTACATCCCCCCAAGGTTCTGTGCTGCTGCAATATGTCGATGATTTATTACTGTGTAGCATGTCAGCGGAGGCCAGCATTCAGGATGGTTTATCACTGTTATAATGGTTGTCAGGATGTGGTCACAAAGTGACACTTAAGCAAATGCAATGGTGAAAAATGCAGGTTGAATACTTGGGCTTTGTCCTCACAAAAGGTGAACAGAGAATCAGCACAGAAAGAGTCCAGTCTATTGCGGGTTTGGTCGCCCCGCACACCAGGAAAGAAATGTTATCTTTCCTTGGTATGATAAACGGTAGACAATGGATTACTGATTGCTCCCACTATTGACAATGTTTTGAGGCAAGCCACTCTGGATGGAAATCCAGATTTGATTAAATGGTCTTCTGAAATGTACAATGCATTTGATTATCTGAAATGTTCGCTCATGTCGAGTCCAGGGCTGGGCCTCGCTGACTATAATATGCCCTTCCACATGTTTGCACGCCAAAATTGTAAAACCATGGCGGGTGTACTGACACAAGAAAACGGAGGCAAGTTGCGTCCTTGTGTGTTTTTCTCAAAGGTAATGCCCACCTCTGTCCAGGGGATGCCGGCATGTCTGCGTTCTCTTGCAGCCTGTGCTATGATTGTAGAGTCGGCAAATTCTTTCACAATGTGACATTACACCATTTTGCACACCACTCATGATGTTGTAGGCCTACTCAAGGACATCCGCACTCAACACAGCAGGCAGCTGAGCTTATTGCACTCACTAGGACATGTATTCTACATGCTGATAGACCTGTCACCATTCATACTGAGAGTAGGTACACACATGGGGTAGTGTGGGACCATGGTATGATCTGGCAGAGGAGAGGATTTACGGCAGCAGATGGTAAGGATCATGTCTCACAGGGCAATGCGCTGGCAGTTAAGATGGCGAAATGAGTGGCCAAAAGCAACCTCACAGGTTTGTATAACCATTGGGAGATGCCATGTTTGGCACCTCCAACCCCTGAGATGTTGCAAATGCTTACTGATCTTCAGTGGTATGCCACTGAACAGGAACAGCAAGACTGGTTTAGAATTAGTCTGCAAAGAGGGGAAGTTATGCATTCCCCCAATACAGTGCTTCCATCTTAAGTAGCACATTTCCACAGAGTAGGACATAAACAGCATTGAGATACTCATGGGTAGGCCTTTCCCCACACCATGGGCAAGACGCCCCCTGGTAGTACAGGAAGGGGACTTGGACCTGATCAGGGAGGAGTATGTTACTAATCTGATCAAAGTCCTCAGTAAAACTGAAGAATAAGTTGCTTGTAAGTCTCCTTCTCTTTCACAGGAATCAACCCGTCCATTCCGGATAGGCGACCAGGTGATGATCAAGATCTTAAAGAAGGGAAAGGAACCAGGAAGCTTCACCTACGGACCACCCACCGAGGTAGTCGTGATCACCAGAACAGCAGTCCTCACTGAACAATCGCCCACGTGGATCCACGCCACAAGGATTAAGTTGGTGAAGAAAAGAGAGGTACTAACGGGGGCAGATAGCCCTGACCTCCAACGAGGCCCAGAGGTACTAACGGAGGCAGACAGCCTTGACCTCGAAGAAGATACAGAAGGGGTACTAACGGAGGCAGACAGCCTTGACCCCCAACAAGATGACGCAGTCGGGAAATTCCTCGAGATGGCTGAGATGTAGTGCCTTAATAATTGTAATTTTGTGTCTCCTACTTACTGTCCCATGGCTGTGGAACAGACAGATATACCTGGAAACAGAATGCAGAGGGGAAGACAGTCTATGCAAGACAAAGGAGAACTTATGGCTGTACCTGGCCAAAACTCTGAACTTAACTGACTTTTGTCTCCAAACCACTTTATCGGCATCTAACATTTTGGAGACATGTCTGGTAGCGGTCCCCACCCCAGTAGCTGTATGGACGGGGCTCCTACGTTCCCAATGGAATGACGCAGATATGGAGGATCATGATGTTAAATATGGATATGTAAATCCTTATCATGCTTGTTATGACTGTCCTACATATGAGACTCTGCAAAGTAATATGATAGAAGTAATTACAGGTCTTGTCACAGCAGCAGGAATATGTTATAACTTCACCTGTGATGAGACACTATTGCCTCCCTGCATACAAGCAAAAATGCAGAACAAGACTAAACCAAATATTTGTGATAGAGATTTAGGTAGTTGTAAAAAGATAATATCAGGAAAGAATATGCAATGTAATATTACAAAAACAGTACCATCCCTAGACAAACATGTACCTCTACCAACAGGATGGGTATTGGCCTGTGGGAATACTAGTCACACATATATACCGGCCAATATTACAGAGGGACCCTGTACAATAGCCAGGTTGACATTTTCCAATGATACCACTATTCCCAGCAATGCAGACACGATACACGAGAGACACTTCCCTACAGTTACCAGAAAATTGTGATTATAATGTGAATCTCCTCTCTAGATCAGAATATATGAGTTTAGGGGTATCTATGATAGGAGTACCAGGTTTGGCCATATATAACCACAGGACAATATCAAAACTTGCCTGTTTTATGGTAAAACAGATAAATGTCACTAGTACAATTCTGCAAGATATGCTGCTGGATTTACAATTGTATGAAAAGGCTATCTTGCAGAATAGGGCAACTATTGACTATTTATTGCTCCAGCATGGTATAGGATGCTCAGCGTTCGCAGGGATGTGTTGTTTCAATTTATCAGATCACTGGAATAAAATATAAAATAGGCCAATTAGAAGAGATGATAAAACATATAAAACAGGATGTTGACCAAGGTTGGTGGGACTGGCTTTTTGGCTGAATACCTGACTTTGGTCAAATAAGGTATGTTTTAGGAGTGGCATTTGCCGTGGTCGCTGCAATAGTGGGTCTCTGCTGTTGTCTGCAGTGTGTGCCCTCCCTTCTAGCCATATGTCAAAAGGTGGCCGAAAGAGGGGTACACTCAACATCCCTCTATACTCCGGTAGAGGTAGAAGAGGTAAACCCAACCTCGACAAAGCCTGAGGATTATACTCCTGAAGGGTACATGGAATACCTAAAGGCTTATAAGCAAACCAAGGAAGAGCAGAGAAAGAACCATATAGTATATATATATATATAAGGTTCTAAGAGGGGATTTGATGGGATATATGTGACTCCATTTTGTCTTATTTAGCCACGTGTATTACATTTGGTTAGTGCACTACAAAACCTCCCTTCCCCCTATGGAATGTGAGACACTTCCTTAAACTGTTTCAGGAAATCCATACATGTTGAAAGTATGAACAGTCCAAGCCATATAAGGACATCTGGCTCAAGTGTCTGCTAGCTTATGTGTATATACCTGATTGGTCAAATGCTGTTACTATGAGTCAGCTATTATGTTAATGCAGAGCTTATGTGTGACCATACTATTGGTCAAATACTAATGCTAACATATGATTGGATGTAAAGGAAGCTCAACCCCCTCTATTAAAACTGTTTGCCAGCTGTGAATAAACCAGAATGGATTGGAAATAGACATGTGTTCATCTGGTCAATCTAGTTCATTCTCCCGGTACCGGTAAGACTTAATTCAAGCTGGCCACTGAAATCATGTGTCAGGGACACACCGTAAGGCAAGAGAGTAAATTTTCCTAACAGGCCCCATATAAACTCTGTGAAGTATCTGTAAAGAAGTCTCCATTAAGGTAACTTGCCAACTTCCCTTACTGATCGTCGCACAACACCCATGGCCTCCCCCAGATCTATCTCCCATCCATACAAGGCAAACTTGGTATCAGAAAATGGCGAGTTCAGGGTAGAATAAAAAAGGGAGAGAGTGCTCTAAGGCTCTATATTTACAGAGCCTTTCAAACAGTGAAGTCTATTGTGCTATTTGTTGAGATCTGGGAGGATAAAAAATGAAAGACTTGAGTAACTCTAAGGCCCCTTTCACACGAGTGAGTATTCCACGCAGGTGCAATGCGTGATGCAAAAGCATTGCGCCCGCACGGAATCTGGACCCATTAATTTAAATGGGTCTATGTACATGAGCGTTGGTTTTCACGCATCACTTGTGCATTGTGTGAAAATCGCAGCATGTTCTATATTCTGTGATTTTTGTGCAACTCTGGCCCCATAGAAGTGACTAGAGCTGCGTGAAATTCGCATCGCATCCGCAAGCAAGCGCGGATGCAATGCGTTTTTTAACAGATGGTTGCTAACATTCCGTTTTTATCATGTGCGTGCAAAATGCATTAAATCGCATTTCACCAGCGCAATAAAAACGGAACAACTGAATGCCATCGCAAACAAAACTGAATGGACTTGCTTGCGAAATAGTGCAGTTTTCACTGAATGCATCCGGACCTAATCCGGACACGCTCGTCTGCAAGGGGCCTAAAGAGTTCAGAAGTTGGAGGTGAAAAAGTGGATAGGAAGTGTGCTCTGGACATGAGTTTAGAGTTGATTAAGAAGTCACCAACAGCGCATAGCTTAGTATATCTCCACCAAACAAACGCTGTTAGCGATAATCCAGGTTTAAACAGGGGATTTCTGAATATAGGGAGCATAGAAGAGATAGGGCTTTGTAATTTTTTATATAAATCATACTTTCCTCCATAGTTGTAGCATAAGATAGGGGATTTTTGCTGAGGGGTCAACAATCCCTAAGGAGATATCAGTTGACTAAATTAGTGGTAGAGGGGACACTGGCATGAATAAATCAGATTCAAGCAGGACCCACTGCGGAGGATTATAGAGTGCATGGAATGATACCAATTGTGATAGTCTGGCTGCTAGATAATACTTATATAGATGGGGCACTGAGAGTCCCCCTACCCTCTTATGTAAGTGCAAAATGTGGTCTCTTATATGCCCATAAAAAGTGAAAGATTTCATTCTGTAATGATTTAAGGGCGGAACCTGTAACTGGCACAGGAAGGGAACAAAAGTAATACAATATCCGAGGTAAAGTGACCATTTTAATAGTGTGTATTTTGCCTATCCACGAGAGAGTAGGAAAATTCCAGGTAAGCAGTTCTTGGCAGAGTTTAGAGATGATAGGTGGTATCAAGAGTTTTTGGTAGATTGATCCCTAAATAAGGAATATATTGGTCCCTGTTTTTAAAACCGAAATTAGGTGTGATTAAGTCTCAGACAGGAGAGGAGGTGTTACAACATAAAGTCTCCGATTCAGCAGCATTGGTCATAAGGCCAGAGAAACGACCAAATATACTCAGATAGTCAAGTAAATTAATATTTTTTTTAAAATAAGTTCTATATACTTGTATAAGGGCTCCTTCACACACATTTTTTTCAAAAGTTACCAGCACCGGCAAAAAAAACTATAATTTTTAAGCATTTTCATAACTTAATTTTTTTTTTTTTTTTTTTTAGAACATTTAAAAGTCTTTTTCTAGGATTTCTGAAGTCCTATATAGAAGCCTACAGGGATAACAGCACGAGAAAAAAAACTGACATACTCACAGCATGTTACGTTTTGAGCAACACACAAAGGCCAAAAAAACTAAAGCCTTTAACCCCTTGAGTCCAAGAGGATAATTCATGTTTTTGCGCCTTCATATTTCTTCCCAGAGCCTTCACTTTTTTACTTTTTCGCTCACATAGCCGTATAAGGGCTTGTTTTTTGCAAGACAAGTTGTACTTTTTAATGCCACCATTTAATATAGCATTGCATGCAGTGGGAAGCTGAAAAAATGGTGTGGAATTAGAAAAAAAATTCAATGCCGCCACAGTTTTATGGCGGCATGCCCTTCATTCTCTGGGTCAGCATGATTACAACAATACCACTCTTATATAGTTTTGTCTTGTGTTTTAATACTGCAAAAAATTTTTTTTATTGTTTTTTATATTAATATTTTTTTATAGTTACATCTACAGAGCTGTGTGGGTATTATTTTTTTGCGGGACGATCTGTAGCTTGTATTGATACCATTTAGGAGTGTTTGTGACTTTCTGATCACATTTGATCATATTTTTATATTTTAATAGTTCAGGCATTTTGGGATGCAGTGATGCCCATAATCAATATGTTTTTTATTTTATTTTATTTCTGGGGAAAAGGGGCTCCCATATGAGCCTACAATATGCTAAATTCTGTTCTATTTTAGCTTAGGCTACTTTCAGACTAGCGACAAGGAACTCCAGCAGGCTGTTCCGATGCAGCCTGTTGGATCCGTGCTGCTACTAGTGCACTGCCCTGGACTACCGCTCCGGCCCCATTGACTATAATGGGGGCGGGCCGGAGATCCGGCGGCAGCACGGCAAACATGCCGAGAGGCGGCCGGAATAAAACTACGACATGCGGATCCATACTGTAGAAATTCTATGCCCAGCCCATATTGCTCATGTGTTTGGTGATTAATAATAATCTGTATACGATCCGCAAAAAACGGATCAAATACGGAAACAATACGGATATGTTTTGTGCAATAACGGAACGGAAGAGGACTTAAATCAGAGAAAAAAAAACTCAGATACAGAACAACGGATCTGTGAAAAACGGACCGCAAAACAACAACGGTCGTGTGCATGAGCCCTTAAGAGACAAGAGCAACAGATGATTGGCTGGGGTTTATGAGTCCTATAAAATCCCTTCAGTCTTAAAGGGGTTATCCCATGATGATAAAAAATGAAAATCAAACATCATATAGTACATGACAATCTCTTTCTAACAAAGCTAGAACCAGCCCTGTACTTCATGTGGATCCAGCGATCTCCACCTTAATTTCTCTGCTAGAGTTATAGCAAGGTGACATCTCAAGGGAAGTGTCTTTTCTGCTACAAGGGGGCATGTTCATGATCTCCCTATCACAATTCAGGAGGCAGCTGAAAGATAAAACTGAGCATGTGTGACCTTCTCAGTGAGTCGGACAAAGAAATTGAAAAAAAAAAAACAGCATGTGGCGCTACACAGATACATTTTATTTTATAACTACTTAATAATTTAACATAGTGGCTATGCTAAATTCTTAATTACAGTACATGCAGTTACAAAAAATTCGGATCCAGGTACTGTTTTGAAAACTGTAGAATATTTTTTGTGGGACAACCCCTTTAAGAAGTAGCTCCAAAAGCAAGTAAGGCTGTTTAGGCTTCATTCACACGTCCGTGGTGTGATGCGGACCCGCAAATTGCGGATCCGCAACACACCCGCCCGGCACCCACATAGAAATGCCTATTCTTGTCCGCAGCTGCGGACAAGAATAAGACATGTTCTATCTTTTGCGGAGCTGCGGACCTGAAGATCAGGGCTGTGCTCCGCAAATGCGGATGCGGAGAGCACACTGTGTGCTGTCCGCATCCATTCCGTACCCATAGAAAATGAATGGGTCCGCACCCGTTCCGCAAAATTGCGGAACGGATGCGGACCCATTTGCGGACGTGTGAATGGACCCATGGAAATTCATTAATAAGTGGTTCTATTTTTTTGCGGTGCGGATGGATCACGGACCCATTCAAATTGAATGGGTCTGCATCCGTCCGTGGCAACTGCACAGATGAAGCCCGTGCATTTTGGACTGCAAATTGTGGTCCCCAATGCACGGAACGGCCGGCACACATTTGTGTGCATGAGGCCTGATAGAAATATTTGTGCCTCTTCAGTGTTTTGACTTACAAATAGTGATGCAAAATTACTGACCAAATATGTGATGTGAAAGAGGCCCAAAGTACTGTGTGTGTGCATGTGAATATAGCCTAAGGCCACCTGCACACATTTCGGAATATGTGTGGTTTTTCATGCGGACAAACTGCACCGTATTACAGTATCAGAAAAGAATATTAAATTACATAAATCTAATGTACACTTTTTTAGATTTTTTCCGTGCAGAAATTGACCTGCCGCACGGATTTTCAAAATAAATAGCATGTCAATTATGTTTGCTGTTTTAGCTGAGGATTTCCACCTTTTCAATGGAAGGGTGAAATCTGCGGTAAAAACATATCAAATACACACCAAAAACCACAATTAGACATTGTGGATTTTGGTAAGGATATGCTGCAGAAACACACATAAATCCGCACAGAAATTTGTGAGTATCTTGCTGCAACTGCGAGATGACAGTCGCAAAAAATCCATCCAAGTTGGGATGGTTGCGATATAGTATGTTGCATTGCGACACCACTGACTATCATTACAAAAAATGTTGCGCGACACTGGTGTGACATGAATGTCACGCACGCGACACATGTAGCCCTTGCCTAAGGCCGAGTTCACACGAACGTGTGGGACCCGTGCCTGTGCTGCGGCCGCAATGCACGATCGCCGGCCGTAGGTCAGCCGCATCGGATTGCGGACCCATTCACTTTAATGAGTCCGCGATCCGCACGTTCCGCTAAAAGATAGGACATGTTCTATATTTTTGCGGAATGGAAGTACGGGACGTAGCCCCACGGAAGCACTCCGTAGTGCTTCCGAGGGGTCCCGTCCCGCGATTCCGGATTTGCGGACCCATTGAAGTGAATGGGTTTGCATCCGTGATGCAGAATGCACACGGAACTGTGGCCGTGTATTGCGGCCCGCGGTTTGCGGGCCGCAATACGGCCACGGATCACACACGTTCGTGTGAACTAGGCCTAAAGTATGTTGTTTTTTTCAGATATTTCCCCTCTATAAAAAAACTCCAGAGAAATCACAAGTTGAAATGCTGCACAAGAACTACACATATCTGTAAAGAAATCCTTAACAGCACATGTGAGCATAACCTTATACATTACAATTTATCACCAACAATGTTAAGTTTTTCGAAAAATTGCTTATAGCTTTGAAATATGTGAACATCATTACAAATGTAATTTTTTAAATGCAGCTTTCTAATAATATTGTGCACACAATTGTCCAGATTTACTAATCCTATAGATGGCGTCAACTTGTGCCTCATTCACATGTCTGTGTCCGTGATGAAATCGTTGATAAGATGGTCAGTGATTCATCAGTGAAGATATACATGAAGCATCCGTGTTTGGTGTGTGTGTCCGTTTTTTGCTCTCCGTGTGTCATCCGTGTTTCACAGACATTTTCATAGTATCTCCTCCTGATGGTCCATGAACCACGGATGAAACACAAATGGCATCTGTGTTGCGTATGTGTTTTTCACTGACCCATAGACTATAAATAGCTTGATGGATCCATGAACATGGACAAAATAGAGTATGTTTTCGTGCTAAAACCACTGACCCAAGAACCATGCTAAAATACGAATGTGTGAATACACACATTAAAATTAATTGGTACATGTGCCGTCCGTGGAGAACACGTACAGCACATTCCGTGAATCACTGACATGTTAATGAGTCATTAGACAGACTGTCTAAACCTGAACCAGATTTATCACAGTGTTTCAGGATAGATGAAAAATTTAGGGCAGAGGTAGCCACTTTTGTCTAGCCCTATACCAACAATTGGTTGGCTTACTTCGAGACAGAATTTCTTGCCAGAATTGTGGTATTCACAGTTCAGACAAACACCCATCTGTGGGTATAATAATACAAAGGTGGTATGGGAAAAATCTGTAGTCACAGACTGCCACCCTTAGGGTCCATTCACACGTCCGTAGTGTATTGCGGATCCGCAATACACCCAGCCGGCATCCCCATAGAACTGCCTATTCTTGTCTTCAATTGTGGACAAGAATAGGACATGTTCTATTTTTTTCCAGGGCTGCGGACCCGAAGATCGGGGCAGCGCTCCGGAAATGCGAATGAGGAGAGCACATAGTGTGCTCTCCGTATCCATTCCTGCCCCATTGAGAATGAATGGGTCTGTAGTAGGGATGAGCGAACCCGAACTGTATAGTTCGGGTTCGTACCGAATTTTGGGGTGTCTGTGACACGGACCCGAACCCGAACATTTTCGTAAAAGTCCGGGTTCGGGTTCGGTGTTCGGCGCTTTCTTGGCGCTTTTTGAAAGGCTGCAAAGCAGCCAATCAATAAGCATCATACTACTTGCCCCAAGAGGCCATCACAGCCTTGCCTACTATTGGCATGGCTGTGATTGGCCAGTGTAGCATGTGACCCAGCCTCTATATAAGCTTGGGTCACGTAGCGCTGCACGCCACTCTGCTGATACAAGTGTAGGGAGAGGTTTCAGCGGCACGTTAGGGCGAGATTAGGCAGATTAACTCCTCCAAAAGACTTCATTCAGTGATCGATCTACAGCTGTGGATCATTGAAGTGCTGATATTGAATTGCTCACTTTTTTTAGGCTGCCCAGTGCGTTTTTATATCACTTTTTTCTGGGGTGATCGGCGGCCATTTTGTGGCTTGTGGTGCGCCAGCACAAGCTACCACCAAGTGCATTTAACCATCAATAGTGTGGTTATTTTATGTTATATCCTACATCAGGGTCAAGCTTTCATCAAGTGCATTTAACCATCAATAGTGTGGTTATTTTTTGACCATATACTACATCAGGTGCAGGCTGAGCCTGTGTCACCCAAGTGCATTTAACCATCAATAGTGTGGTTATTTTTTGCTATATCCTACATCAGGGTCAAGCTTTCATCAAGTGCATTTAACCATCAATAGTGTGGTTATTTTTTGGCCATATACTACATCAGGTGAAGGCTGAGCCTGTGTCACCCAAGTGCATTTAACCATCAATAGTGTGGTTATTTTTTGCTATATCCTACATCAGGGTCAAGCTTTCATCAAGTGCATTTAACCATCAATAGTGTGGTTATTTTTTGGCCATATACTACATCAGGTGCAGGCTGAGCCTGTGTCACCCAAGTGCATTTAACCATCAATAGTGTGGTTATTTTTTGGCCATATACTACATCAGGGGCAAGTTGAGCCTGTCACCCAGTGCCTAAAAAATAGGCCTGACATTTATATTCCTCCAAATCAGTACTGTTTTAGCTGGTCAAGTTATTTTTAGTGACCGTAAAAGCACAGTTTTTGTTCTGGGTTGAAAAACAATTCCCAAATTTGCCATTCTCAAAATTAGTGGTTTCTGCTGTATCAGGCCTACTTTAAATCTATCCCTAAAAGGGTATATTAGATTCAAGGTGCTGATAGGGTCATTCTGAAAAACTTAACACACACGCTACAGTGCAGATACAAGTCTAATTCTGTGATTAAACGTATACCTGTCACACAGCGCCTAAAAAATAGGCCTGACATTTATATTCAGCTAAATCAGTACTGTTTTAGCTGGTCAAGTTATTTTTAGTGACCGTAAAAGCACAGTTTTTGTTCTGGGTTGAAAAACAATTCCCAAATTTGCCATTCTCAAAATTAGTGGTTTCTGCTGTATCAGGCCTACTTTAAATCTATCCCTAAAAGGGTATATTAGATTCAAGGTGCTGATAGGGTCATTCTGAAAAACTTAACACACACGCTACAGTGCAGATACAAGTCTAATTCTGTGATTAAACGTATACCTGTCACACAGCGCCTAAAAAATAGGCCTGACATTTATATTCAGCTAAATCAGTACTGTTTTAGCTGGTCAAGTTATTTTTAGTGACCGTAAAAGCACAGTTTTTGTTCTGGGTTGAAAAACAATTCCCAAATTTGCCATTCTCAAAATTAGTGGTTTCTGCTGTATCAGGCCTACTTTAAATCTATCCCTAAAAGGGTATATTAGATTCAAGGTGCTGATAGGGTCTAAAAAATAGGCCTCACATTTTTATTCAGCTAAATCTGTCAGTACTGGTGTGCCTGTTTTAGTGTAATACGGTACCTAAATAGATAGCCAGACAGTGTTAGGTGTCTGTAAAAAAAAGGCCTGAATTTTAATTCAATACATTGGCCCGAATAATATTTTTCTTATTGTGGTGAACGGTAACAATGAGGAAAACATCTAGTAAGGGACGCGGACGTGGACATGGTCGTGGTGGTGTTAGTGGACCCTCTGGTGCTGGGAGAGGACGTGGCCGTTCTGCCACAGCCACATGTCCTAGTGTACTAACTACCTCAGGTCCCAGTAGCCGCCAGAATTTACAGGGATATTTGGTGGGGCCCAATGCCGTTCTAAGGATGGTAAGGCCTGAGCAAGTACAGGCATTAGTCAATTGGGTGGCCGACAGTGCATCCAGCACGTTCACATTATCTCCCACCCAGTCTTCTGCAGAAAGCGCACAGATGGCGCATGAAAACCAAGCCCATCAGTCTGTCACATCACCCCCATGCATATCAGGGAAACTGTCTGAGCCTCAAGTTATGCAGCAGTCTCTTATGCTGTTTGAAGACTCTGCTGCCAGGGTTTCCCAAGGGCATCCACCTAGCCCTTCTCTAGGGGTGGAAGAGATAGAATGCACTAACGCACAACCACTTATGTTTCCTGATGATGAGGACATGGGAATACCACCTCAGCACGTCTCTGATGATGACGAAACACAGGTGCCAACTGCTGCGTCTTTCTGCAGTGTGCAGACTGAACAGGAGGTCAGGGATCAAGACTGGGTGGAAGACGATGCAGGGGACGATGAGGTCCTAGACCCCACATGGAATGTAGGTCGTGCCACTGACTTTCACAGTTCGGAGGAAGAGGCAGTGGTGAGACCGAGCCAACAGCGTAGCAAAAGAGGGAGCAGTGGGCAAAAGCAGAACACCCGACGCAGAGACTCCGCCTGCTACTGACCGCCGCCATCTGGGACCGAGCACCCCAAAGGCAGCTTCAAGGAGTTCCCTGGCATGGCACTTCTTCAAACAATGTGCTGACGACAAGACCCGAGTGGTTTGCACGCTGTGCCATCAGAGCCTCAAGCGAGGCATTAACGTTCTGAACCTTAGCACAACCTGCATGACCAGGCACCTGCATGCAAAGCATGAACTGCAGTGGAGTAAACACCTTAAAAACAAGGAAGTCACTCAGGCTCCCCCTGCTACCTCTTCTGCTGCTGCTGCCTCGGCCTCTTCTGCTGCTGCCGCCGCCTCGGCCTCTTCCTCCGCCTCTGGAGGAACGTTGGCACCTGTCGCCCAGCAAACATGGGATGTACCACCAACACCACCACCTGCGTCACCAAGCATCTCAACCATGTCACACGGCAGCGTTCAGCTCTCCATCTCACAAACATTTGAGAGAAAGCGGAAATTCCCACCTAGCCACCCTCGATCCCTGGCCCTGAATGCCAACATTTCTAAACTACTGGCCTATGAAATGCTGTCATTCAGGCTGGTGGACACAGACAGCTTCAAACAGCTCATGTCGCTTGCTGTCCCACAGAATGTTGTTCCCAGCCGGCACTACTTCTCCAAGAGAGCCGTGCCTTCCCTGCACAACCAAGTATCCGATAAAATCAAGTGTGCACTGCGCAACGCCATCTGTGGCAAGGTCCACCTAACCACAGATACGTGGACCAGTAAGCACGGCCAGGGACGCTATATCTCCCTAACTGCACACTGGGTAAATGTAGTGGCGGCTGGTCCCCAGGCGGAGAGCTGTTTGGCGCACGTCCTTCCGCCGCCAAGGATCGCAGGGCAACATTCTTTGCCTCCTGTCTCCTCCTCCTTCTACTCAGCTTCCTCCTCCTCTTCTTCCACCTGCTCATCCAGTCAGCCACACACCTTCACCACCAACTTCAGCACAGCCCGGGGTAAACGTCAGCAGGCCGTTCTGAAACTCATATGTTTGGGGGACAGGCCCCACACCGCACAGGAGTTGTGGCGGGGTATAGAACAACAGACCGACGAGTGGTTGCTGCCGATGAGCCTCAAGTCTGGCCTGGTGGTGTGCGATAATGGGCGAAATCTCGTTGCAGCTCTGGGACTAGCCGGTTTGACGCACATCCCTTGCCTGGCGCATGTGCTGAATTTGGTGGTGCAGAAGTTCATTCACAACTACCCCGACATGTCAGAGCGGCTGCATAAAGTGCGGGCCGTCTGTTCGCGCCCTTTGGCGTTCACACCCTGCCGCTGCTCGTCTGTCTGCGCTACAGCGTAACTTCGGCCTTCCCGCTCACCGCCTCATATGCGATGTGCCCACCAGGTGGAACTCCACCTTGCACATGCTGGACAGACTGTGCGAGCAGCAGCAGGCCATAGTGGAGTTTCAGCTGCAGCACGCACGGGTCAGTCGCACTGCGGAACAGCACCACTTCACCACCAATGACTGGGCCTCCATGCGAGACCTGTGTGCCCTGTTGCGCTGTTTCGAGTACTCCACCAACATGGCCAGTGGCGATGACGCCGTTATCAGTGTTACAATACCACTTCTATGTCTCCTTGAGAAAACACTTAGGGCGATGATGGAAGAGGAGGTGGCCCAGGAGGAAGAGGAGGAAGAGGGGTCATTTTTAGCACTTTCAGGCCAGTCTCTTCGAAGTGACTCAGAGGGAGGTTTTTTGCAACAGCAGAGGCCAGGTACAAATGTGGCCAGACAGGGCCCACTACTGGAGGACGAGGAGGACGAGGATGAGGAAGAGGTGGAGGTGGAGGAGGATTAGGATGAAGCAGGTTCACAGCGGGCTGGCACCCAACGCAGCTCGGGCCCATCACTGGTGCGTGGCTGGGGGGAAACACAGGACGATGACGATACGCCTCCCACAGAGGACAGCTTGTCCTTACCTCTGGGCAGCCTGGCACACATGAGCGACTACATGCTGCAGTGCCTGCGCAACGACAGCAGAGTTGCCCACATTTTAATGTGTGCGGACTACTGGGTTGCCACCCTGCTGGATCCCCGGTACAAAGACAATGTGCCCACCTTACTTCCTACACTGGAGCGTGATAGGAAGATGCGCGAGTACAAGCGCACGTTGGTAGACGCGCTACTGAGAGCATTCCCAAATGTCACAGGGGAACCAGTGGAAGCCCAAGGCGAAGGCAGAGGAGGAGCAAGAGGTCGCCAACGCAGCTGTGTCACGGCCAGCTCCTCTGAGGGCAGGGTTAGCATGGCAGAGATGTGGAAAAGTTTTGTCACCACCACGCCACAGCTAACTGCACCACCACCTGATACGGAACGTGTTAGCAGGAGGCAACATTTCAATAACATGGTGGAACAGTACCTGTGCACACCCCTCCACGTACTGACTGATGGTTCGGCCCCATTCAACTTCTGGGTCTCCAAATTGTCCACGTGGCCAGAGCTAGCCTTTTATGCCTTGGAGGTGCTGGCCTGCCCGGCGGCCAGCGTTTTGTCTGAACGTGTATTCAGCACGGCAGGGGGCGTCATTACAGACAAACGCAGCCGCCTGTCTACAGCCAATGTGGACAAGCTGACGTTCATAAAAATGAACCAGGCATGGATCCCACAGGACCTGTCCATCCCTTGTGCAGATTAGACATTAACTACCTCCCCTTAACAATATATTATTGTACTCCAGGGCACTTCCTCATTCAATCCTATTTTTATTTTCATTTTACCATTATATTGCGGGGCAACCCAAAGTTGAATGAACCTCTCCTCTGTCTGGGTGCCTGGGCCTAAATATGTGACAGTGGCCTGTTCCAGTGGTGGGTGACGTGAAGCCTGATTCTCTGCTACAACATGAAGACTGATTCTGTGCTGACATGAAGCCAGATTCTCTGTTACGGGACCTCTCTCCTCTGTCTGGGTGCCGGGGCCTAAATATGTGACAGTGGCCTGTTCCAGTGGTGGGTGACGTGAAGCCTGATTCTCTGCTATGACATGAAGACTGATTCTCTGCTGACATGAAGCCAGATTCTCTGTTACGGGACCTCTCTCCTCTGTCTGGGTGCCGGGGCCTAAATATGTGACAGTGGACTGTTCCAGTGGTGGGTGACGTGAAGCCTGATTCTCTGCTATGACATGAAGACTGATTCTGTGCTGACATGAAGCCAGATTCTCTGTTATGGGACCTCTCTCCTCTGTCTGGGTGCCGGGGCCTAAATATGTGACAGTGGCCTGTTCCAGTGGTGGGTGACGTGAAGCCTGATTCTCTGCTATGACATGAAGATTGATTCTGTGCTGACATGAAGCCAGATTCTCTGTTACGGGACCTCTCTCCTCTGTCTGGGTGCCGGGGCCTAAATATGTGACAGTGGCCTGTTCCAGTGGTGGGTGACGTGAAGCCTGATTCTCTGCTATGACATGAAGACTGATTCTGTGCTGACATGAAGCCAGATTCTCTGTTACGGGACCTCTCTCCTCTGTCTGGGTGCCGGGGCCTAAATATGTGACAGTGGCCTGTTCCAGTGGTGGGTGACGTGAAGCCTGATTCTCTGCTATGACATGAAGACGGATTCTCTGCTGACATGAAGCCAGATTCTCTGTTACGCGACCTCTCTCCTCTGCCTGGGTGCCTGGGCCTAAATATGTGACAGTGGCCTGTTCCAGTGGTGGGTGACGTGAAGCCTGATTCTCTGCTATGACATGAAGACTGATTCTGTGCTGACATGAAGCCAGATTCTCTGTTACGGGACCTCTCTCCTCTGTCTGGGTGCCGGGGCCTAAATATGTGACAGTGGCCTGTTCCAGTGGTGGGTGACGTGAAGCCTGATTCTCTGCTATGACATGAAGACTGATTCTCTGCTGACATGAAGCCAGATTCTCTGTTACGCGACCTCTCTCCTCTGCCTGGGTGCCTGGGCCTAAATATGTGACAGTGGCCTGTTCCAGTGGTGGGTGACGTGAAGCCTGATTCTCTGCTATGACATGAAGACTGATTCTGTGCTGACATGAAGCCAGATTCTCTGTTACGCGACCTCTCTCCTCTGCCTGGGTGCCTGGGCCTAAATATGTGACAGTGGCCTGTTCCAGTGGTGGGTGACGTGAAGCCTGATTCTCTGCTATGACATGAAGACTGATTCTCTGCTGACATGAAGCCAGATTCTCTGCTATGGCATGAAGAGACTGATTTTCTGCTGATGTGAAGCCAGATTCTCTGCTATGGGACCTCTGTCCAATTGATATTGGTTAATTTTTATTTTTTTTATTTTTATTTGAATTTATTTCCCTATCCACATTTGTTTGCAGGGGATTTACCTACATGTTGCTGCCTTTTGCAGCCCTCTAGCTCTTTCCTGGGCTGTTTTACAGCCTTTTTAGTGCCGAAAAGTTCGGGTCCCCATTGACTTCAATGGGGTTCGGGTTCGGGACGAAGTTCGGGTCGGGTTCGGATCCCGAACCCGAACATTTTCTGGGAAGTTCGGCCGAACTTCTCGAACCCGAACATCCAGGTGTTCGCTCAACTCTAGTCTGCAGCTGTTCTGGATATTGCGGAACAGATGCGGACCCATTCCACGGACGTGTGAATGGACCCTTAAATAAGGGTGGGTTCACACTAGTATTAGGGATTCCATTATGGCTTTCCGTTAAAACATAGTAATAATGGAAAATAACGGAATCCATAAGACGGAAGGACGGATCCGTTTTTCTGCCCATAGACTTGTATTATGACGGAATGCAAAACGGAAGCCTTTAAAAGACATTCAGTTTGCTCTCGGTCCTATTAGAAGTCTATGGGAATCAAAACGGATCCGTCTGGGTCCCATTATGCAAGATGGAAAACAGTCGACAGAACTTTGTTTTCTGTCTTGCATAATGGGACCCAGACGGATCTGTTATGCTTTCCCATAGACTTCTATTAGGACGGAAAGCAAACGTAATGTCTTTTAAAGGCTTCCGTTTTGCACTCTGTCTGGGAATTCCGTTATTCTCCATTATAACCATGTTATAATGGAAAGCCTTAACGGAATCCCTAACGCTAGTGTGAACCGACCCTTAACTCAAATAATGATAAATAAAAAAGATGAACGAAAATTGATACTCGACCTTCTGGGACATGAATAGGCAGGTGTGGGCCAGATATGTTATGCTATGGGCTCTAACCCTATCTCTGGCCCTATATCTATCATGCCCTACCTATAAACCGAATAGCCCCTTCCCCCCCCGATAGGTGCAATCCCCTATCAGGAACCTCCTAAGCGCCCTAGGATGGCCCTGAGTATGGGGTACACTTATCAGCTAATATATGCTGAGCAATATTACCGTCACTACACTAGGAGTAAAAAAAAGTGTAGATATAATAGTTGTGCCAGATTGCACCAAAATTTTAACTTTTAGATAGATTTTGGTGCAGACACATTATTAAATCTGGGCCAATGTGCTGTTCTGTCAGGGTATGCTAACACATGGCACATCTATTGCAAACATTTATTCCAAAATACAGTAAAAAAAAAACACATTTGTATATACAAAACACATTTTTATCCACAGAAACTTTTGCAACAAATTTGTCATATGTGAACATATCACTACTGTAGGCTTTAACATACAGAAGTTTCTTCTAACCATTCAGGCAAATCACACTATTTTCATCCTCTTGCATCTGAAATTTCTGTAAACATAAAGTTACAGCAAATAAAAATTTGGCACAGTTTTTTCAAGTTAAGGCTACATGCACACGACCATTGTGTGTTTTGCGGTCTACAAATTGCGGATCCACAAAACACGGGTGGCGTCCGTGTGCCTTCCGCAATCTGCGGAACGGCGCGGACAGCCATTAATATAACTGCCTATTCTTGTCCGCAAAACGGACAAGAATAGGACAGGTTATATTTTTTTGGCGGACCCATTGAAGTGAATGGGTCCGCATCCAAGCCGCAAATACTGCGGCTCGGATGCAGAACAAAAAAACGGTCGTGTGCATGAGGCCTAAAGGAGTTGTCCGAATGAAAAAAGAATCAGGCTGGGAAACTAATAAAACTGAAAAAAAAACCTCTAAATATTCATCACCTAGTACCACTTCCTTCAGGCGTCAAAGCTCTGATTCCTCCACACTGCTACAATTATTACATCAGGTTTTTGCCTGCAGTGATGACATACCTGTATGACTGCCCACAGTAGTATATGGCACAAGACCGCTGACCCCAGTGATGTGCAGTATATGGGCACATCTTCACTGCAGTCAGGAAAACAAAGACCAGCAGACACAACGGAGAGTCGTTCAGAAGGGCGATTTTATTATTCTAATAGCTTCCCTGCCTTATTTTAATTAACTCAGACAACCAAGTTCCAGCTAAATCAATTGACATGGATATGATGGGGTAAGAAAAGTATATCTATGTTCCAGCAGAGAGAAACCCCTAAAATCACAATTTTAATAATATACGTTTAAAAAGATCCCGAATGGACCTCCAATACCAAAACAAAAAAAAACAAAGTGAATTACTGATAAATTGCATCCAGATACTTGACAATGCTCCTGGGGTAGGGGAATGAATTGTCCCTATATTTACCCCTATCCTAAAACCTCAGCCCAGGGAGGACCCCTGATGGTGGAGACCCCCTGTCCACGTTCCTAGGCTATTGTTCTCCCTACGTTGTCCCTACGGGGCTATATACCAGTTTGTCCTTGAGTACCCCAGGAATGAGGCAAGGATAATGAGGTACCAAAGGTACAACAATTACTGGATGCTAAAGGCAAAGTGCAAATACAGATAATCAGGGTTGACCATATAGTCAAACACCTAGAAAAACCTTGACGCGTTTCCCCCTAGTCAATGCTATGGGATCATCAGGAGGTAAAAGATAACAATAATACTAGCGGTCTATGCCATACTAATGTAACACAATATATACTGGATCGTAGCCAGGTTGCATATCAAGATAATCACTCTACATATAGTTTATATAGGGGGGGCTGTTCTAAGACCAGTCCACTTAGGCCTCTTTCACACGGGCGTTGCGGGAAAAGGTGCGGGTGTGTTGCGGGAACACACGCGATTTTTTCGCGCGAGTGCAAAACATTGTAATGCGTTTTGCACTCGCGTGAGAAAAATCGTGCATGTTTGGTACCCAAACCCGAATTTCTTCACAGAAGTTCGGGCTTGGGATCGGTGTTCTGTAGATTGTATTATTTTCCCTTATAACATGGTTATAAGGGAAAATAATAGCATTCTGAATACAGAATGCATAGTAAAATAGCACTGGAGGGGTTAAAAAAAATAAAAAAAATAATTTAACTCACCTTAATCCACTTGATCGCGAAGCCCGGCATCTCCTTCTGTCTTCATCTTAGCTGTGCAGCTACAGGACCTGTGGTGACGTCACTCCGGTCATCACATGATCTTTTACCATGGTGATGGATCATGTGATGGATCATGTGATGACCGGAGTGACGTCACCACAGGTCCTGCTGCTGCACAGCTAAGATGAAGACAGAAGGAGATGCCGGGCTTCGCGATCAAGTGGATTAAGGTGAGTTAAATAATTTTTTTATTTTTTTTAACCCCTCCAGCGCTATTTTACTATGCATTCTGTATTCAGAATGCTATTATTTTCCCTTATAACCATGTTATAAGGGAAAATAATAATGATCGGGTCTCCATCCCGATTGTTTCCTAGCAACCGTGCGTGAAAATCGCACCGCATCCGCACTTGCTTGCGGATGCTTGCGATTTTCACGCAACCCCATTCACTTCTATGGGGCCTGCGTTGCGTGAAAAACGCAGAATATAGAGCATGCTGCGATTTTCACGCAACGCACAAGTGATGCGTGAAAATCACCGCTCATGTGAACAGCCCCATAGAAATGAATGGGTCGGAATTCAGTGCGGGTGCAATGCGTTCAACTCACGCATCGCATCCGCGCGGAATACTCGCCCGTGTGAAAGGGGCCTTAAAAGTGTAGCACCGTTCCAGATCAGCCACAACCACAGATGTCATGTGTGGCTATAATGTCGGTGCTGCGGTCTAACTCAGACAACCCCTTTAAGACTAATTTCAAACTCGCGTGTTTGTGCGGATCCGTCATGGACAGATCCGTTCAGAATAGATCCGTTTGTATTATCTTTAACATAGCCAAGACGGATCCGTTTTGAACACCATTGAAAGTCAATGGAGGACGGATCCATTTTCTATTGTGCCAGATTGTGTTAGTGTAAACCGATCCGTCCTCATTGACTTAGGCTACTTTCACACCTGTGTTTAGGTCGGATCCGTCTGGTATGTGCCCAGACGGATCCGCACCTATAATGCAAACGTTTAGATCCGTTCAGAACGGATCCGTTTGCATTACCATGAACAAAAAAAAACAAAAAAAAAAACATTTTTTTTTTTTTTTGTTCATGATAATGGAAACGGATCCGTTTTGACTTTACATTGAAAGTCAATGGGAGACGGATCCGTTTGAAAATTGAGCCATACTGTGTCAACTTCAAACGGATCCGTCCCCATTGACTTACATTGTAAGTCTGGACGGATCCGTTTGCCTCCGCACGGCCAGGCGGACACCCGAACGCTGCAAGCTGCGTTCAGGTGTCCGCCTGCTGAGCGGAGCTGAGGACAAACAGAGCCAGACTGATGCATTCTGAGCGGATCCGCATCCATTCAGAATGCATTAGGGCTGGACGGATCCGTTCGGGGCCGCTTGTGAGCCCCTTCAAACGGAACTCACAAGCGGAGCCCCGAACTCTAGTGTGAAAGTAGCCTTACATTGTGTGGCAGGATGGATCCGTTTGGCTCAGTTTCATCAGACGGACACCAAAACACTGCAAGCAGCGCTTTGGTCTCCGTCTCCAAAGCGGAATAGAGACTAAACTGATGCAAACTGATGCATTCTGAGCGGATCCTTTTCCATTCAGAATGCATTAGGGCAAAACTGAACCGTTTTGGACCGCTTGTGAGAGCCCTGAACGGATCTCACAAACGGAAAGCCAAAACGCCAGTGTGAAAGTAGACATAGTTTGTGTGCCTCATGTCCCATTGTTGTCTGTTGATAAAAAATACTAAAATTTTCAACTTGTGCCAGTAATTTGCATGTTGCTTACCTCTCCTTTTATTTTATTATCTCCAAAACACAAGTGTTGCAGATAAGCAGCTGCATTAGACTGTACAGAAGGGAACTGGTGTTGTAACATTTGTATCACTTCTGGAAGTTCTGGATCTCTCCAGCCAAACTCTCTGAAAATATAATATAAACCATGTTAATGTAATCAATATATAAAGATTTATATCAAAATCCTTGCAATTTGCCATTCCATATACTGACAGAGTTTAGAATAACAAACTGCCAATCACAACCAATAAGAAATAGTGAGAAAGTGAAAATTTGTAGTAAAGCTTTGAGCTCCAACTATCACAATTGTTTTATGCAAATTAACAGTTTTGGGTGATGGTAAATAAATAATAAAACAGAAATGCTATAGTGGACTTTACAGTTACTGACTAATCTTTTACCTTTAGCTCCATGGAGAAAAGCTGCATTATCTGATGGGAACTTAAAATCCTTCCTTTTGTTCCTTCAGCAGCTTAGGTCGCTACTCTAATGCTTTATTCACACAGTCAGGGCTCATGTACACAACCATAGCCTGTTTTGCAGTCCACAAAACATGGATACTGACCGCATGTGTTCCGCATTTTGTGGAACGGAATGTCCTGCCCTCTATAGAACAGTCCTTCCTAGTCCGTAAAACAGCAAGAATGCTGTCTGCATCTTTTGCGGCCCCATTGAAGTGAATGCTTCCACGTCCGACCTGCACAAAACGTGGATCGGATGTGGATAAAAAACGTGATCGAGTGCATGAGCCCTCAGGGTTCGGTCAGTAATTTCCATCAGTGATTGTGAGCCAAAACCAGTTGTGGGTCTAAGCAAAAAACAGGTGCAGATCTTTCCATTACACTTTACCTCTGTGGAGGCTCCACTCCTAGATTTGGCTCACAATCACTGATGGAAATCACTGACCACAACACTGACATGTGAATAAGGCCTTAAAACTCTATGCAATAGACCATGCACATGGATTTCAATTCCTGCATCAATTATCAGCTTCACCACTGCTTTTTTGGGAAAATCCGCAGCAGAAAACTCAGATTTCTGCCATGGATTGGCAAACGGATACGTTTAAGGCCTCTTTCACACGACAGTATGTCTTTTTTAGTGTTTTGTGGTCCGTTTTTCACGGATCCGTTGTTCCGTTTTTTGTTTCCGTTGTGTTTCCGTTTCCGTTCCGTTCTTCCGTTCCGTTTTTCCGTATGGCAAATACAGTATACAGTAATTTCATAGAAAAAATTGGGCTGGGCATAACATTTTCAATAGATGGATCCGCAAAAAACGGAACGGATACGGAAGACATACGGATGCACTTCTGTATTCATTCCGTTTTTTTGCGGACCCATAGACTTTAATGGAGCCACGGAACGTGATTTGCGGCCAAATATAGGACATGTTCTATGTTAAAACGGAACGGAAAAACGGAAATACGGAAACGGAATGCATACGGAGTACATTCCGTTTTTTTTGCGGAACCATTGAAATCAATGGTTCCGTATACGGACCGCAAAAAACGGCCCGCAAAACGGAAAAAAAAAACGGCCGTGTGAAAGAGGCCTAAGAGAGAGTTTCTTGTAAAGATATTCAAATTAGCTTGCCTTCAAAAAGGAAAAGACAGCTAAGTCTATCTGATGCCAGCAAATATAAGATGTGCTAATTTTCATATATTTTCCCAGAAAACCAAAGGAGTGTTGACTGGCTTACAATTCTTCTCATGTGTACTCCTTGGTGCTCTCCATAAGGAAAAATAAAGCCCCAACCAACGCCTCTCAGGCAGCCAAGCTAATCGTCTGCTCAGCTCTATTAAACGGTACTTACCCAGAAAGACCTGGGTTCTTGGCATGAAGGAGACAAAAAGAAAAAACACCAAAATGCCGCCAAGCTAGATTTAATCCCTGAGGGAAAGGCTAAAATCGAAATAGAATGAATGAATGAATAAATAAATAGAGCAAAGAAAGTAAAAATGAAAGGATAAATGAATGAAATAAATTAGTAGATATAGCACAAGGCCTGAAAATGCCCAGCATAGATAAAATGAAATAAAAGGTCTTTCTGTGGGGATAAAATCCGGATTTTATTATCTATTTTATTATCTGTTTACTTACTTTTACTGCTCCTGATGAAGGGGTAATTATTGTCAATCCCCCGAAATGCATTGAGCCCACCTGTGAGTTTAAGAAATAAAAAAGAAAACACCAGAAACACTGGTTATTCCCACGATAATACAAACGATCCTGGCGGGGGAGGTTGCATCCTTGGGTGTATTGAGCTTTATCCCATCGACCTTCTCCTCAGTGAAGTAAGTAATTTTCTCTGATTTTACCGGATTTTATCTCCACAGAAAGACCTTTTATTTAATTTTATCTATGCAGGGCCTTTTTAGGCCTTGTGCTATATCTACCCATTTATTTCATTCATTTATCCTTTTATTTTTTTACTTTATTTGCTCTATTTATTTATTAATTTATTCAATTTATTAAGATTTTAGCAGATCAAATCTAGATTGGCACCATTCTCTCCCTTTTTTTGTATCCTTTATTTTCTGATGCGGTAGGTGTTCCTACTCTTCCAGCCACCACAGGCAGCCTTCCTTCGTTTTGATCCCCAAATAAAGTTCTTCAATCCCTCCTGTCTCTCCTTTGGTGCCCTGCTTGTTGTCCTAAGACCCTTTTCTTTGGGTTCTTCTGACCAATGCTCTTACTTCAAAAAAATAATTCTCATTCTGTCTTTTGTTATGAGACACTCAGTTTTTCTTTCTTTTTTGAAAGGGGACTAGCTTGCATGTCTCTTTTCCAGAAAAACATTATGTTGGGGCACAAGCAGAGCAATAGATAAATTTTATTATGAAAAAGCAGTGATCGAACAGTTTGAGGCTCCCAATACCAGGTGAAAATCTTGTTATGCAAAAGCACTGATTGAACTGTTTGAGGCTACCACCATAAATATAAGAAAAAATAGCAAAATTGATCTGTGAAGTATAAGCAGTTATGTCTAAATATACATACTAGAGATGAGCAAATCAATTTTATAAACTTGGAATTCATCCTGAATTTATTGCAATTTGTTTTTACAAGAGAGAGATCTGCATGTGAAAAACATGTACAATTTAGCTTTCTTAACAAAATGATTAAAATAACTGAGTGGTTCACACCTGCAGATACAGAATAACCATCCAGTCAATATTCAGCCTTTTAAACAGGCTTCCTATCATAACTTGGAGAATAGCTATGTCACAATCTTGGGATGCCTGCCAGTTGTCAGGATAAGGCAACTACCATCACACTCAAGCAGGGATTGTGCAGCCCTAAACTTTCCAGACCCACTATCCCTACCTACTTCCAAGGTCATCCTAGTCAGTGACCCCACAACTGGGCGGCAGTCCCCATGCTGAAATATCTTTCAGGGTGACACACAAACAAGGAGCAACAAACAGACACAAAGAGTAGTTGTACGGTAAGGGGTCAAATGCCAGTCAGACAATGAAGTACAAAATTGAGAGAAGCAAACGATCAGGTCAGTGATTAACTGTGATCTCCACAGCACTCCGGTCCCTTAACAGTGTCATCCACAGCACCCTGCCCCTTTAAAGCTGACCTACAGCAGTGAAGAAAAATGGCTGGGTTGTTATGGAAACCTGGTGTAAAACTATGTGTATGTAGAGACTAAGCGCCTGCGAACTTCAATTGGCTGATAAGGGTCATGTGACCGTGTGTATGGTAGTTGGGATATGAGGAGAAAGACCTGCAAGATTCTATTGGCTAATGTCATGTGATGGTGCCATATTTGCATTTTTTTAAAAATCTCAGGAACGGTATGTGCTAGAGAGCTGAGACCCAGTCTAAAACCTGCCCGGACACCTGATGTACCTGCGTGCAAAATTTCATGATTGTAAATGCAACGGTGCGGATTCCTTTAGCGGACATACATACATACACTCATCTTTATATAATATATATATATTGTAAGGGATTGTCTCTTATTTGGGGGTCATTCTCACAATGATCTTCATCGACCACAGGGTTAGGGGCCAAACATTACTTTTATTTGGCACCCCAGCAAAACCAAAACAAACAATACAAATAAAACACTTGCCCGGCTGAGATCTAACTAAACATGATGACTCCCTACCACACTGAAAGCCCCGTTCACACACGGGAAGAACATGCGGCTTTTCCCAGCCTAACAATCCAGCACTTCCAGGCTGTAACAAAGTCTAGTACCTTTTGGGGGATTGTGGCCCAGAAGTCCTCCTGACTCTGGCCTAGCGACCGTCGATTCCAAGACCTCGCGGAGTCCCCCAAAGTTCAGGCTAACACCTAGCCCCGTGGCCCCTCAGCCAGCTCGGCTGAGCCCACTTGTACAGAGCCTTCCCAGGCCTCTGCTGCACACAGACTCTTCCTCCTCCTAACAGTCTGGACTGGGCTCTTATCCCAGACTTATTGTTCCACCTGGTGCGGCCTCTGACCTGCTGATTGACAGCGAAGAAATGGAAACTCCTGCCATATCTCTCCCCTAGCAGCCTTGAGGCCTGTCACTGTCCCACAATTACCCCCCCCCCTTTGCTCAAGCCCGTAGGGGTGAACACTAGCACCAAACACAGATGCTTGTGAGAGGGCATCTACCTGGCCTACAGTCTTCCCTTTATTCTGCCAGACCCAGGACAACAGCGCTTGGTTTGTCACGAACATGAGTTTATTATGGAGTAGATCATATCTATGGGACTTTCTTCCCCATCTCCTGAGCAGGTACTCTCTTTCACGAGCGAGGATGTTACGCCTTCGCACCCGTGGCCTGTCTCTTTTCTTTCTTTTTCTCTCCACATTTGGCCTTCGGCCTCTGGAACTTCTCTCAGAAGATGTTTTTATATGATCAGCAAGCTCTCTTTTTTTGATTCTCGGGCTTCTGTACATGCTCCTCATGTCCTTTCTTGGATTGCTGCAACTCTTGACTGAACGGTTCCAGTTCATGATTGTGTCTCGACCCTTTCTCCTTCAGCAGAGCAGGCTTGTCCCCGCACGCATTTTTAAAGTGCCTCTGGTGTACATCTTCCATCTTCCCAGCTGTGGTTTCCCCCACTTTGGCAGCAGTTTCAGAGACCTCTGCTTCTTTAGTGGCTTTTTCCACATCAGTAGCCACTCCTTCGGTCTCTGCAGCACCTGAGGACTTCACGTCCCCCAACACCTCGGCTTTAACTTCTTCAGCCTTTGTTTCCTTGGACCCAGCATCATATACTTGCCCTTTTAAGTCCTTCTCCTCTTTCTCCAGAGGCTCACCCAGTATACTGTTCTCCTTTTGGGAGGAATTCGGGAGAGCCAGCCCACAGTAGTAGACAGGATCTGCATACTGGTCATCCATCTCCTCATATTTCTTCCCCAGCAGGCTGCTGGCTACTTGGAAGGCCTTGTAGGCGGAGGGGACGTCTTTTGCAACCTGGTCCTGGTTACACACTGTCATGAGACTCTTGACCTCTGCATCCACATCAGCCCCATCAGCAGAAAGACCTTCCATCTTCTCTGCCCCGGGTGGTACTACAGCGCCACCATCTCCAGACCGCCTCCTAACAGGCTCAGGCTTAGACCTCTTGACATCCTTCAGAGGACTCTTCTCTTCAGGTTTCTTATTTTCCACCTGCTGCTCGAGAGACTTCTCCAACTCATAGACGTTCTTCCCGACGTCATCTTTTGAGCTCAGGAGATCTTCCATCTCTGCTCGGAGTAGCCTCTCAAATTAATCTCGCTCCTCAAGTACTTCTTCAAGAGCTCTGGCCAAGGAGAGGGCCTGGGTCGCCTTCTCTTGAGCACCAGTCTCTACTTGGTCACATTCTTCGGCATATCTGGCCGAGGTGGTTTTCTCTTCAGCCAGGAGCTTGTCCAACATCTTCTGTTTCTTCTCCAATTTAGACACAATTTGTTTCTGGTGGTCCAGGTCTACCATCCGATCACGCAACTCTTGATCAAGTTGAGCCACCCTGGCTTACAAATGTATTTTCTCCTCCAAGAGAGCAGATTTTTTCTGAGGCGCTGTTTAGAACCTCTCCAGCCAGCACATCTCTTTCCTGCTCTGCATGAAGTCTGGATCGCTCAGAAGTTGCAAGTTCCTCTTGAAGTTGGAGAGTTTCCGCTTCTATTAGTGACTATAGTTCCTTCAGTTCATTCATCTCTTTCTGTGACTCCTCTGGAGATTCCTTAAGTTGCTCTGCGAGAACCGCTAGCCCCATCTCTAGTGTATCTAGGGACTGTGCAGAGCGAGCGAAAACATTTTCAAGTTTGTAGCTGTACTGTCCTGTCAGGTCATCTACAACTGTCTGGATATGAGCTTCAGACACTAGGCTGTCACACGACTTGACTCTCGTCTCGTCAGATATAACTGTCATCTGGTCGCTACTAGTAACCACTTTAGTTTTGCTGGGTCTTGACATGGTAGCCTCACTCTCGGAGTTGCTAACTGTCACGGCACATATGCCACTTATACTGCTCGTGTCATCATTAACCCTGACCTCTAGGGGCACCCATGAGTCAATCCCCACCTGGGACATTTTATTAATCATAGAAACCTGTGGAGACTGCACATCCAACTCTGGTATGTGTGGTACACCCCTCAGCATTTCCACAGTTTCCTGAACATTCACTACAGTGGGTTTACTTAGCTGTGAGCTCTCAACATCAATCAGCATTTTTATACCGCATATATTTTTACCAAGAGGGGGAGCTCCTTCCCCAATCACAGCCTGTAAAGGAAAAGGATCATCATCATCATAATCATCACCACTATCATGATATTTTTCACTAGTATCCACATTGCCATTATGCCTATCCGCAAACTTGGCACCATTGTTTTCAATGGTCATATCACTTAAACCATTGTGCAGCTTCCTCGCATAGTCCTCAGCTACCAAGCTGGCATGTACCAGGCTCACCTGGCTTTTGGTGTCCACCAACACTTGGACTGGACTGCCCTTTACCATAATGTCACACATTTGTTTAGCAGTCTCTATTCCCGGTGTCTCAACACCTCCCGCCTCGGCAGGTAACAACTGCCGCCGGCTTACACCCCAGTTCACGGCTTCTGAGGTACAAGGGCTCGGGTCATTAACATGCCCACCCTCCAGAGCTGAGCTCACTGTCACTTTGTCACCTATACAAGTAATTGCTGGAACGATCTTACCCCTTGTAATCAACCATTCCGGTAAAGTAGTGACATTCTCTCCCGCGGACTCATCAAGGTTGTGGTTGCTCCTAGCAACAGCTTTACTGCACCTCCGCACTTCCTCTCTAGGACTCCGGACACAGACGCAGGGAAGATATGCACTCCTGAGAACCGCACCGCTCTCCACCTCTTTGTCTTCCCGAAGGTTGCCTTTGGCAACGGCACATATCTGCTGTTCATCGGTTTCTCCAGGTACACAATTTGTAGCATTTTCTCCGCTCCACAGCTGCCAAAATAATGGGAAGTCTTTGCCAAGCACAAACTCCACTTCCAGGGTCTCACATTTTAAGAGCTCCCATTGCACAGGGCACTAGTCTGTTATAAAGGTAAGTGACACCTTAGTTGTTGTCTCTGGCCCTATTGTCACAAAGTCTAGAATTTCGGGCAGGACCTGAGACACTTGTTGGCAGGAGTCTAGTATAACCCCAGCGGGATCCCCCCGATCACCATCTCACAGGACTTTTCCCACGCGCTCCACCATTTGGCAGCCATTTTGACAGGTCAGTTTCTTTTACTGTGCTCTTTAAATCAGTGCACAGATTGCACCTCAGAAAAAAAAGTCCAGATTAACCAGCAGTTTTCCAGCAGCACCTGCTCCAGCGAACAAGCAGGCTTCCGGCCCTTTAAATCACTGCACAGCAACACAGCAATTCCTTGGTAACATTAAGCAGCACCTGCTCTTTTCTGTCAGGTCGTTGCCCCTAGCAACCTGATGCTGTTATTTGCCTGCAACCTCCACCATATGTAAGGAATCGTCATCGACCACAGGGTTAGGGGCCAAACATTGCTTTTATTTGGCACCTCAGCAAAACCAAAACAAACAATACAAATAAAACACTTGCCCGGCTGGGCTCTAACTAAACATGAGGACTCCCTACCTCACTGAAAGCCCCGTTCACACACGGGAAGAACATGCGGCTTTTCCCAGCCTAACAATCCAGCACTTCCAGGCTGTAACAAAGTCTAGTACCTTTTGGGGGATTGTGGCCCAGAAGTCCTCCTGACTCTGGCCTAGCGACCGTCGATTCCAAGACCTCGCGGAGTCCCCCAAAGTTCAGGCTAACACCTAGCCCCGTGGCCCCTCAGCCAGCTCGGCTGAGCCCACTTGTACAGAGCCTCTTCCTCCTCCTAACAGTCTGGACTGGGCTCGTATCCAAGACTGATTGTTCCACCTGGTGCAGCCTCAGACCTGCTGATTGACAGCGAAGAAATGGAAACTCCTGCCATATCTCTCCCCTAGCAGCCGTGAGGCCTGTCACTGCCTCACAATATATATATATACATATATATATATATATATATATATATATATACTAGCTGAAGGACCCAGCTTCACTTTAATCTAATTCATTTAATGTTTGTGTGTGTCGTTAAAAGTTATCAACACTATCCACTATAACAGTGACATCTACAGCACCCTGCCCCCTTAACAGTGACTTCCATAGCCCCTCACCCCTTAACACTGACCCCCATCCCTTAAAATTGGACCTCCACAGCAGCCCATCCCTTTAACTTTGACCTTTACAGCAGCCTTCCCTTTTAACAGTAAGTTTCACAGCACACCACCCCCTTGACAGTGACCTCCAAAGGGGGTGCTGTCTGAGTGTGAGCTACAGGGAGAAAGTCACCGTCCCTCCCACCCCTGCAGCTGACAGAAGTTGATTTTTACCTTAATTTTTTCATCCACAGCGCCCTGCCCCTTTAAAGCGGAGCTAAAGCAGTGAAGAAAAGTGGCTGGGTTGTTATGGAAACCTGGTGTAAAACTGTGTGTATGTGGAGACTAAGGGCCTGTGAGCTTCTATTGGCTGATAAGGGTCATGTGACTAGGCTTCTATTGGCTAATGCTGTATCATATACAGTACAGACCAAAAGTTTGGACACACCTTCTCATTCAAAGAGTTTTCTTTTTTTTCATGACTTTGAAAATTGTAGATTCATACTGAAGGCATCAAAACTATGAATTAACACATGTGGAATTATATACATAACAAACAAGTATGAAACAACTGAAAATATGTCATATTCTAGGTTCTTCAAAGTAGCCACCTTTTGCTTTGATTACTGCTTTGCACACTCTTGGCATTCTCTTGATAAGCTTCAAGAGGTAGTCCCCTGAAATGGTTTTCACTTCACAGGTGTGCCCTGTCAGGTTTAATAAGTAAATGGTGGCGAATAAAATAGAGAAAGGCGCTCATAGGGTGAGTATGTTCAATAAAAGATAAATTCTACTATAGAAGGTGGTTTGCTCACCTATTGGGGTTGCACCAATTTGGGCGCAACCACAATGAGAAGCCGAAAGCAGAGAATCGCAACGGTTGGTGCAGCCTAGATTCGTCCGATCACCTTGGGCAGGAGCCACCCTGCCACTCGGGTAACGGTAGAAGAAACGGGACGCTGGACTTTACGTCGAGCGTGTGGACCTTAGGGGGCGCACTAACACAACCGGTCGTAGACAATATTTAGGTTTCAGCTATTAATCGCTTTATTCATAGACTAAAGCGATTAATAGCTGAAACCTAAATATTGTCTACGACCGGTTGTGTTAGTGCGCCCCCTAAGGTCCACACGCTCGACGTAAAGTCCAGCGTCACGTTTCTTCTAGGTTTAATAAGTGGGATTTCTTGCCTTATAAATGGGGTTGGGACCATCAGTGGCGTTAAGGAGAAGTCAGGTGGATACACAGCTGATAGTCCTACTGAATAGACTGTTAGAATTTGTATTATGGCAAGAAAAAAGCAGCTAAGTAAAGAAAAACTAGTGGCCATCATTACTTTAAGAAATGAAGGTCAGTCAGTCAGCCGAAAAATTGGGAAAACTTTGAAAGTAAGGGCTATTTGACTATGAAGGAGAGTGATGGGGTGCTGCGCCAGATGACCTGGCCTCCACAGTCACCGGACCTGAACCCAATCGAGATGGTTTGGGGTGAACTGGATCGCAGAGTGAAGGCAAAAGGGCCAACAAGTGCTAAGCATCTCTGGGAACTCCTTCAAGACTGTTGGAAGACCATTTCAGGGGTCTACCTCTTGAAGCTCATCAAGAGAATGCCAAGAGTGTGCAAAGCAGAAATCAATGCAAAAGGTGGCTACTTTGAAGAACCTAGAATATGACATATTTTCAGTTGTTTCACACTTGTTTGTTATGTATATAATTCCACATGTGTTAATTCATAGTTTTGATGCCTTCATAGTCATGAAAATAAAGAAAACTCTTTGAATGAGAAGGTGTGTCCAAATTTTTGGTCTGTACTGTATATATATATATATATATATATATATATATACACACACACAGTGCTTTGCAAAAGTTTTCTTCGTATTTTGTTACATTACAGTCTTAAGTTCAACGTTTTGTTAATCTGATCTTTATGTGATGGATCAGAACACAACAGCCTAAGTTGGTGAAGTGAAATGAGAAAAATATATAAATAAAACTATTGTTTAGAAATAGAAAACAGAAAATTGGCTTGTGCATTTGTATTCACCCCCTTTGTTAGGAAGTCCATAAAAAGATCTGGTGCAACCAATTACCTTCAGAAGTCACATAATTAGTGAAATGATGTCCACCTGTGTGCAATCTAAATGTCACATGATCTCTCATTACATATACACACCTTTCTTGAAAGGCCCCAGAGGCTGCAACACCTAAGCAAGAGGCATCACTAACCAAACACTGCCATGAAGACAAAGTAACTCTCCAAACAAGTAGGACAATGTTGTTAAGAAGTACAAGTCAGGGTTAGGCTATAAAAAAAATCTTTGATTATTCCCAGGAGCACCATCAAATCTATCATAACCAAATGGAAAGAACATGGCACAACAGCAAAGTTGCAAAGAGACGGCCGTTCACCAAAACTCATGGACTGGGCAAGGAGGGTATTAATCATAGAATCAGCACAGAGACCTAAGGTAATCCTGGAGGAGCTGCAGAGTTCCATAGCAGAGACTGGAGTTTCTATACATAGGACGACAATAAAGCGTACGCTCCATAGAGTTGGGCTTTATGGCAGAGTGGCCAGAAGAAAGACATTACTTTCAGCAAAAAACAAAAAGTCACGTTGTGAGTTTGCGAAAAGGCATGTGGGAGACTCCCAAAATGTATGGAGGAAGGTGCTCTGGTCTGATGAGACTAAAATTGAACTTTTTGGCCATCAAAGAAAACGCTATGTCTGGCGCAAACCCAACACATCGCATCACCCAAAGAACACCATCCCCACAGTGAATCATGCTGTTCACCTTCCAGCAGGACAATGACCCCAAACACACTGCTAAAGCAACACTAGAATGGTTTAAGGGGAAACATGTAAATGTGTTGAAATGGCCTAGTCAAAGCCCAGATCTCAATAAAATAGAAAATCTGTAGTCAGACTTAAAGACTGCTGTACACAAGCGCAAACCATCCAACCTCAAGGAGCTGGAGCAGTTTTGCAAGGAGGAATGTGCAAAAATCTCAGTGGTAATATGTGGCAAGCTCATAAAGAATTATCCCAAGCGACTTGGAGCTGTGAATGCCGAAAAGGTGGCTCTACAAAGTATTGACTTTAGGGGGAGTAAAACAGTTATGCACATTGACTTTTTCTGTTATTTTGTCCTATTTGTTGTTTGCTTCACAATAAATAAATAAATAAAAAATCTTCAAAGATATGGGCATTGAAGAGAAATGTGACTCCATCTTGTCTTCTCTAAATACAGTATGTAAAGAATTGTTATAACATCTCACCCACTCACTGTTTCAGCTTCCCCCGCTGTGAGTTTAGTTTCGCTTATCTGTCCCAGGACAGATTCTGGGAATATCCTAGAACTAGAACAAACGTTCTTGTCTTATTCAGGGTCATTCGGCACAACTGCGTACATTCTATGTGACTGATTTAAACCTATTATTTCTACTTACTGCACGTCCACATACCATAAAAGGATGTTCCAGTAGTATGTGTGTGAGCCCTAATGTTTATCTTTATGATTGGTTTAACGCTGTTGTTATGCAAACTTTTCTACTGCCTATATAAGGCCAAGTGATAGCATAATAAAGTTAGAGTGTTTCTCAGTGATACCTGTGTGTGTCTGTTATTGCCAACTGAGAAATATCTCTCCTGACGTCAGTGTCTCAAACCAAGGTCGTCGTAGAGGTCCAGAAAGGTCCAAATCCTTTCAGTTTGGGGGCTCCGTCCGGGATAGAGAAGGCCATCCTCATGTCCAGTAAGAGAGACATCCCTGTGAGTTTTTATTATGTATCCGGGATACATTGTTAAGCCTTAAAAATAGACTCCAGGAGTTTATAATAAGTACTTGGAGTACTTTCATGGATAAGGACGGCACTTGGAGTGCCACGCACGGCATAGAGTCTCAGGAACATCTTTCTGTAAGTTGGTTTGTGTCAGGGACACATCATAGGATCTCAGGGAGATCTATTTACTTTATCTAACTGTTGACAGAGATTTTTTAGTACCAGGGGTACATGTAAAAGAGACCTGACTTACCTTGGTTTGACGCATACCTATATTTAGAGTATAAGATACATATAGTGTTAAGATTCATCTGTTTGTGTGAGAGCTATTGTTCTGGTGGTAAGTGTAACAACATATTTCACTGTAATATTATCACTCTGTCATTTGGTGAATTTTCTTAATGTGGGTGGAGGAAAATCTAAGAGTGAGTTTCCCCCTCCCAACTATGGACTGCAGGCTGCAAATAGTGACAGCCTAGTTCTCCTTCCAATCTCATGCTGATTGTTAAAGCAGAGTGTTTTCTCATTAACCTCAGACAAAATACAAGACTTTGAGAAACATTTATATGAGAAGGAGGCAGCGGGATGCTTTGAGATCAGGAAGATACAGACCCCCACACATAGTTACAAAAGTTCAGGAGCCAACACGTGAGTAAACAGAGACAGCCGAGACATTTCTCAGTTGCTTTCAACCATCGCTGCAGATGCTGTCTGTTCAGCGTGATAGACTTGAAAAATGCTTTCTTTTCTATCCCGGTTCACAAGTAGACCAGACTCTTTTTGTTTTTTCCTTTGAGGGTCGTCAACTCACCTGGTGCAGGATGCCCCAGGGATATGCTGATTCACCTGTAGTGTACAACATTATCCTCCAAGCCAGTTTAAAACCATGGACCCCCCTCCCCCAGGGTTCTGTACTCTTGCAATACATGGATGATTTGTTATTGTGCAGTGTGTCAGAGGAGGCCAATGTAACAGATGGTCTTTGTTGAAATGGTTGTCTGAATGTGGACACAAGGTGTCACGCAAGAAAATGCAATGGTGCAAAAAGCAACTTGAATACTTGGGCTTTGTTCTCACAAAGGGAGAAAGGAGAATCAGCACAGAAAGAGTCCAGTCTGTTGCGGGCCTGGTCACCCCGCACACCAAGAAAGAAATGTTATCTTTCCTTGGTATGATAAACTACTGCAGACAATGGATTCCTGATTGCTCCTACTATGACAATGTAATGAGACAAGCCACTCTGGCAGACATGCCAGATCTCATCAGGTGGTCTGAGGAAATGTTTAATGCATTTGATTATTTGAAATGTTCTTTAATGACAAGTCCGGGTTTGGGCCTCCCTGACTACAAACTCACATTCCACGTATATGCTCGACAAAATTGTAAACCCATGGTGGGTGTGCTGACACAATATCACGGAGGCAAGTTACGTCCTTGTGCCTTTTTCTCAAAGGTGGTTCCGGCATCCGTCCAAGGAATGCTGGCCTGTCTGAGATCTCTTGCACCCTGTGCTATGATGGTTGAGCTTGCAACGCCACTCACAATGGGACATGAGACTATCCTGTACACCACACATGATGTAGTGGGCCTTCTTGGGGGCATACACACACAGCACATGGCCACACAGAGACTATCTGGATGTGAGATTCTACTCCTCAGCAATCCCTCCCTCCAAATCAAATACGCAACACACACCTCAGGTCCAGCACCTATCTTGAATGCCCTATTAGGACTTAAAGGACCTGAGGAACACTTGACAGAGGCACATGATTGTATACACGCCATACAACATGACACACATGTTGTCCTGGAAGCCAGACTAATCACATACCAATCTGCACAAGCAGCAGAATTAATTGCACTCACGAGAGCATGCATACTACATGAAGGCAAGCCAGTCATCATTTACACTGACAGCAGGTACGCACATGAAGTGGTCTGGGACCACGGGGTCATTTGGCAAAGGAGACGATTCATTGCAGCTGATGGTAAGCACATCTCACAACTTATAATACAACTTTTAGAAGCCGTAAGATTTCCCTCACAGATTGCAATTGTCCACTGCAGGGTGCATACTGGTGGTAAAGATCATGTGTCCCAAGCCAATGCTCTGGCAGACGCGGAGGCCAAGATGGCTGCACTGATGGCCCCGGACACATTGCAAATGGTGAAATTAGTACCTCCTTCACTTGAGTTAACTCAGATGCTTGTGGATCTCCAGTCCTCAGCTACTGACGATGAAATGGCCGATTGGTGTTATCCAAATTTGCAGAAGTATCCTAGGACAGGATTAATCTGCAAAGAGGGGAACCATGAATACCACAGCACAGCTCCCCCCTGTTCATTGGACAATTTCATGGAGTAGAACACAACAGCATTCAAACAACTGGCACAGAATTTCTATATTACAGGCATTAAACAGTTAGTGTCAGATTATGTTGGAGAGTGTATCACATGTTTGAGGAACAACCCAAACACCAATGTAACCAGATTGATTAAAGCCCTAAGTGAAATTGAGGAAAAAGTTGCTTGTAAGTCTCCTTGTCTTCCACAGGAACCAACTCACCCATTCCAAGTGGGAGATATTGTGCTGATAAAGAAATTAAAGAAAGGAAAATTCGCAGGAGACTTCACCTACGGACCACCGACTACAGTGGTAGCCGCGACACACACAGCAGTACTCACGGAATAAGCACCTACTTGGATCCACGCCACCAGAGTAAAACTGGTAAAAGAGGCACCCCAAAAGGAGGTAATAACAGGGACAGACAGTCCTGACCTCGAAAAAGGACAAAGTGAGGTACTAACGGGAGCAGACAGCTCTGACCTCCACCAGGATGCACTCCCTGAATTCTGGAAGATGGCACAGACGGTCCACTTGGACTGTGGGATTACTGACGATCCTAATGACTCTACCGGAGGATAACAAAGCTGAAGTTGCTATAATTAAGAAAGGTGGAATCACTACCTTCTGGTACAATTCCTCCAGTACTCAAGTTGCAGCTTACTCCTTCTGTTTATGCAGAAAAATGAAGTGCAGTCCTTCCACGAGATGCGGCAACCACTATAATAATGGACATACCCTCAGAAACAAACATACCCTCTAAAAACCCATATACAGTCCCTAGGAAACATACTGTCTATTTCTGACCCTACCTATGAGGATACCCTGGCAGCAGAAACTGGGTTCTCTGATGCCAACCTATGGTTAGAATGGATGAAGTACAGTGCAGCTTCAGTAAATAAAAGTAATTGTTATATATGTGGGACCGCTAAGCCACACCTAGGTACTGTGCCCTTAATCACTTGCCGCAACTGTAACGCCGAAAGGCGTCATCGCGGCGGCTCCACCAGGCTACGCTAACGCCGATTGGCGTCATCTCGCGTGAGCCGAGATTTCCTGTGAACGCGCGCACACAGGCGCGCGCGCTCACAGGAACGGAAGGTAAGAGAGTGGATCTCCAGCCTGCCAGCGGCGATCGTTCGCTGGCAGGCTGGAGATGTGGTTTTTTTTAACCCCTAACAGGTATATTAGACGCTGTTTTGATAACAGCGTCTAATATACCTGCTACCTGGTCCTCTGGTGGTCCCCTTTGTTTGGATCGACCACCAGAGGACACAGGTAGCTCAGTAATATGTTGCACCAAGCACCACTACACTACACCCCCCCCTGTCACTTATTAACCCCTTATTCACCCTTGATCACCCCATATAGACTCCCTGATCACCCCCCTGTCATTGATTACCCCCCTGTCATTGATCACCCCCCTGTAAAGCTCCATTCAGATGTCCGCATGATTTTTACGGATCCACTGATAGATGGATCGGATCCGCAAACCGCATACGGACGTCTGAATGGAGCCATACAGGGGCATGATCAATGACTGTGGTGATCACCCCATATAGACTCCCTGATCACCCCCCTGTCATTGATCACCCCCCTGTAAAGCTCCGTTCAGACGTCCGCATGATTTTTACGGATCCACTGATAGATGGATCGGATCCGCAAAACGCATACGGACGACTGAATGGAGCCTTACAGGGGCGTGGTCAATGACTGTGGTGATCACCCCATATAGACTCCCTGATTACCCCCCTGTCATTGATTACCCCCCTGTAAAGCTCCATTCAGACGTCCGCATGATTTTTACGGATCCACTGATAGATGGATCGGATCCGCAAAACGCATACGGACGTCTGAATGGAGCCTTACAGGGGCATGATCAATGACTGTGGTGATCACCCCATATAGACTCCCTGATCACCCCGCTGTCATTGATTACCCCCCTGTCATTGATCACCCCCCTGTAAAGCTCCATTCAGACGTCCGCATGATTTTTACGGATCCACTGATAGATGGATCGGATCCGCAAAACGCATACGGACATCTGAATGGAGCCTTACAGGGGCGTGATCAATGACTGTGGTGATCACCCCATATAGACTCTCTGATCACCCCCCTGTCATTGGTTACCCCCCTGTCATTGATCACCCCCCTGTAAAGCTCCATTCAGACGTCCGCATGATTTTTACGGATCCACTGATAGATGGATCGGATCCGCAAAACACATACAGGCGTCTCCCTGGAGCCTTCCAGGGGGGGTGATCACCCCATATAGACTCCCTGATCACCCCCCTGTCATTGATCACCCCCCCTGTCATTGATCACCCCCCCTGTCAGGCTGCATTCAGATGTCCGTATGATTTTTACGGATCCACGGATACATGGATCGGATCCGCAAAACACATACGGACATCTGAATGGAGCCTTATAGGGGGGTGATCAATGACAGGGGGGTGATCACCCCATATAGACTCCCTGATCACCCCCCTGTCATTGATCACCCCCCTGTCATTGATCACCCCCCTGTCATTGATCACCCCTCTGTCCTTACATTTTCACCCCTCTGTCCATTCAGACATTTTTTTGGCCCAAGTTAGCGGAAATTATTATTTTTTTCTTACAAAGTCTCATATTCCACTAACTTGTGTCAAAAAATGAAATCTCACATGAACTCACCATACCCCTCACGGAATCCAAATGCGTAAAAATTTTTAGACATTTATATTCCAGACTTCTTCTCACGCTTTAGGGCCCTAGAATGCCAGGGCAGTATAAATACCCCACATGTGACCCCATTTCGGAAAGAAGACACCCCCAGGTATTCCGTGAGGGGCATATTGAGTCCATGAAAGATTGAAATTTTTGTCCCAAGTTAGCGGAAAGGGAGACTTTGTGAGAAAAAAATAAATAAAATCAATTTCCGCTAACTTGTGCCAAAAAAAAAAAAATTTCTATGAACTCGCCATGCCCCTCATTGAATACCTTGGGGTGTCTTCTTTCCAAAATGGGGTCACATGTGGGGTATTTATACTGCCCTGGCATTTTAGGGGCCCTAAAGCGTGAGAAGAAGTCTGGGATCCAAATGTCTAAAAATGCCCTCATAAAAGGATTGTGGGCCCCTTTGCGCATCTAGGCTGCAAAAAAGTGTCACACATCTGGTATCGCCGTACTCAGGAGAAGTTGGGCAATGTGTTTTGGGGTGTCATTTTACATATACCCATGCTGGGTGAGATAAATATCTTGGTCAAATGCCAACTTTGTATAAAAAAATGGGAAAAGTTGTCTTTTGCTGAGATATTTCTCTCACCCAGCATGAGTATATGTAAAAAGACACCCCAAAACACATTGCCCAACTTCTCCTGAATACGGCGATACCACATGTGTGACACTTTTTTGCAGCCTAGGTGGGCAAAGGGGCCCACATTCCAAAGAGCACCTTTAGGATTTCACAGGTCATTTACCTACTTACCACACATTAGGGCCCCTGGAAAATGCCAGGGCAGTATAACTACCCCACAAGTGACCCCATTTTGGAAAGAAGACACCCCAAAGTATTCCGTGAGGGGCATGGCGAGTTCCTAGAATTTTATATTTTTTGTCACAAGTTAGCGGAAAATGATGATTTATTTTTTTTTCTTTTTTTTTTCTTATAAAGTCTCATATTCCACTAACTTGTGACAAAAAATAAATACTTCCATGAACTCACTATGCCCATGACGAAATACCTGGGGGTGTCTTCTTTCCAAAATGGGGTCACTTGTGGGGTAGTTATACTGCCCTGGCATTCTAGGGGCCCAAATGTGTGGTAAGAAGTTTGAAATCAAATTCTGTAAAAAATGACCAGTGAAATCCGAAAGGTGCTCTTTGGAATATGGGCCCCTTTGCCCACCTAGGCTGCAAAAAAGTGTCACACATCTGGTATCTCCGTATTCAGGAGAAGTTGGGGAATGTGTTTTGGGGTGTCATTTTACATATACCCATGCTGGGTGAGAGAAATATCTTAGCAAAAGACAACTTTTCCCATTTTTTTATACAAAGTTGGCATTTGACCAAGATATTTCTCTCACCCAGCATGGGTATATGTAAAATGACACCCCAAAACACATTCCTCAACTTCTCCTGAGTACGGCGATACCACATGTGTGGCACTTTTTTGCAGCCTAGGTGGGCAAAGGGGCCCACATTCCAAAGAGCACCTTTCGGATTTCACAGGTCATTTACCTACTTACCACATATTTGGGCCCCTGGAAAATGCCAGGGCAGTATAACTACCCCACAAGTGACCCCATTTTGGAAAGAAGACACCCCAAGGTATTCCGTGAGGGGCATGGCGAGTTCCTAGAATTTTATATTTTTTGTCACAAGTTAGTGGAATATGAGACTTTGTAAGAAAAAAATAAAATAAAATAAAAATCATCATTTTCCACTAACTTGTGACAAAAAATAAAAAGTTCTATGAACTCACTATGCCCATCAGCGAATACCTTAGGGTGTCTACTTTCCGAAATGGGGTCATTTGTGGGGTGTTTGTACTGTCTGGGCATTGCAGAACCTCAGGAAACATGACAGGTGCTCAGAAAGTCAGAGCTGCTTCAAAAAGCGGAAATTCACATTTTTGTACCATAGTTTGTAAACGCTATAACTTTTACCCAAACCATTAAGTAAAAATGTCAGCTGCAATGAAATACCACCAAATGAAAGCTCTATTAGTGAGAAGAAAAGGAGGTAAAATTCATTTGGGTGGTAAGTTGCATGACCGAGCAATAAACCGCTAAAGTTGTGGAGTGCCGATTTGTAAAAAAGGGCCTGGTCTTTAGGGGGGTATAAACCTGTGGTCCTTAACCCCTTAAGGACTCAGCCCTATTTCACCTTAAGGACTTGGCCATTTTTTGCAAATCTGACCAGTGTCACTTTAAGTGCTGATAACTTTAAAACGCTTTGACTTATCCAGGCCGTTCTGAGATTGTTTTTTCGTCACATATTGTACTTCATGACACTGCTAAAATTGGGTCAAAAAAAGTTAATTTTTTTGCATAAAAAAATACCATATTTACCAAAAAATTTGAAAAATTTGCAAATTTCAAAGTTTCAGTTTCTCTACTTCTGTAATACATAGTAATACCCCCAAAAATTTTGATGACTTTACATTCCCCATATGTCTACTTCATGTTTGTAGCATTTTGGGATTGATATTTTATTTTTTGGGGATGTTATAAGGCTTAGAAATTTAGAAGCAAATCTTGAAATTTTTCAGAAATTTACAAAAACCAAATTTTTAGGGACCACTACAGGTCTGAAGTCACTTTGCGAGGCTTACATAATAGAAACCGCCCAAAAATGACCCCATTCTATAAACTACACTCCTCAAGGTATTCAAAACTGATTTTACAAGCTTTGTTAACCCTTTAGGTATTGCACAAGAGTTATTGGCAAATGGGGATGAAATTTGAGAATTTCATTTTTTTGCCTAATTTTCCATTTTAACCCATTTTTTCCACTAACAAAGCAAGGGTTAACAGCTAAACAAGACTGTATCTTTATTGCCCTGACTCTGCCGTTTACAGAAACACCCCATATGTGGTCGTAAACTACTGTACGGGCACACAGTAGGGCGTAGAGGGAAAGGTGTGCCGTTTGGTTTCTGGAAGGCTGATTTTGCTGGACAGTTTTTTTGACACCATGTCCCATTTGAAGCCCCCTGATGCACCCCTAGAGTAGAAACTCCATAAAAGTGACCCCATCTAAGAAACTACACCCCTCAAGGTATTCAAAACTGATTTTACAAACTTTGTTAACCCTTTAGGTGTTGCACAAGAGTTATTGGCAAATGGGGATGAAATTTGAGAATTTCATTTTTTTGCCTAATTTTCCATTTTAACCCATTTTTTCCACTAACAAAGCAAGGGTTAACAGCCAAACAAGACTGTATCTTTATTGCCCTGACTCTGCCGTTTACAGAAACACCCCATATGTGGCCGTAAACTACTGTATGGCCACACAGCGGGGCGTAGAGTGAAAGGTGCGCCGTATGGTTTTTGGAAGCCAGATTTTGCTGGACTGTTTTTTTGACACCATGTCCCATTTGAAGCCCCCCTGATGCACCCCTAGAGTAGAAACTCCATAAAAGTGACCCCATCTAAGAAACTACACCCCTCAAGGTATTCAAAACTGATTTTACAAACTTTGCTAACCCTTTAGGTGTTGCACAAGATTTAATGGAAAATAGAGATACAATTTCAAAATTTCACTTTTTTGGCAGATTTTCCATTTTAATATTTTTTTTCCAGTAACAAAGCAAGGGTTAACAGTCAAACAAAACTCAGTATTTATTGCCCTGATTCTGTAGTTTACAGAAACACCCCATATGTGGTCGTAAACCGCTGTACGGGCACGCGGCAGGGCGCAGAAGGAAAGGAACGCCATACGGTTTTTGGAAGGCAGGTTTTGCTGGACTGGTTTTTTTGACACCATGTCCCATTTGAAGCCCCCCTGATGCACCCCTAGAGTAGAAACTCCAAAAAAGTGACCCCATTTTAGAAAGTACGGAATAAGGTGGCAGCTTTGTTGGTACTAGTTTAGGGTACATATGATTTTTGGTTGCTCTATATTACACTTTTTGTGCGGCAAGGTAACAAGAAATAGCTTTTTTGGCACGTTTTTTTTTTTTTTGTTATTTACAACATTCATCTGACAGGTTAGATCATGTGGTAATTTTATAGAGCAGGTTGTCACGGACGCGGCGATACCTAATATGTATACCTTTTTTTTATTTATGTAAGTTTTATACAATAACTTCATTTTTAAAACCAAAAAAAGTTTTAGTGTCTCCATAGTCTAAGAGCCATAGTTTTTTCAGTTTTTGGGCGATTATCTTGAGTAGGGTCTCATTTTTTGCGGGATGAGATGACGGTTTAATTGGCACTATTTTGGGGTGCATATGACTTTTTGATCGCTTGTTATTACACTTTTTGTGACGTAAGATGACAAAAAATGGCTTTTTTTACACCGTTTTTATTTTTTATTTTTTTACGGTGGTCACCTGAGGGGTTAGATCATGTGATATTCTTATAGAGCCGGTCGATACGGACGCGGCGATACCTAATATGTATACTTTATTTTTATTTATGTAAGTTTTACACAATGATTTCATTTTTGAAACAAAAAAAATCATGTTTTAGTGTTTCTTTAGTCTGAGAGCCATAGTTTTTTCAGTTTTTGGGCGATTATCTTGGGTAAGGTATGATTTTTGCGGGATGAGATGACGGTTTTATTGGTACTATTTTGGCGTACATGTGACTTTTTTGATCACTTTTATTACCTTTTTTGGGAAGTAAGGTGGGCAAAATTTCAATTTTCTCATAGTTTTTATTTTTTTATTTTTATGGTGTTCACCGTGCGGGGAAAGTAACATGACCGTTTTATAGATCAGGTCGTTACGGACGCGGCGATACCTAATATGTGTAGTGTATATTATTCTTTTAATTTTTATTCAGTGATGAATGTTTTTTTTTTTATCTTAACTTTTTTCACTTTTTTTAACTTTTTTTTTGACCCAGACCCACTTGGTTCTGGAAGATCCAGTGGGTCTGATGTCTGTATAATACAGTACAGTACAATATATATTGTTCTGTACTGTATTTTACTTACACTGAACAGATCTATGCTTTCAGCATAGATCTGTTCAGCACCATGGACAGCAGGACGCCTGAGCAGGCATCCTGTTGCCATGGGAACCTTCCCCGTCTGCTCAGAACTTCGCAGACGGGGAAGGGTAAGCACAGGGCTGAGGGGGGCTCTCTGGGGGCTCTCTCCGTCTCCATCGGGGGGCTGCAAAGGCACAGCAGCCCCCCGATGGAGAGGGAGGGAGCTCCCTGACCGACGACAGTTAACTTTTTCCATACAGCGGTCCGTACGGACCGCGGTATGGAAAGGGTTAAACGGCTGACATCTGCACAGATGTCAGCCGTTTATACCAGGGTGCCAGCAATGTGCTGGCACCCTGGTATAACCACTAGAAGCCAACGATCGTTCATGGGGAGGCGGGCGGGGGATCGCGATCCCGCCTGCCGCACCGCCCGCCTCCCGCACCGCCCCCACCGCATGCGACACCCCCCCCCGCACCACCCGCCGGCATAAAATCGTGCAGGGGTGCAGGGGGGGGTGAAAAATATTGATTATAGGCACTCAAAAGTTTCTGATCCCCGCGGTCAGGGACCGCGGGCATCAGAAACTGCAAAAAGCGCAGCAAACCGCAGGTCTGAATTGACCTGCGGTTTGCTGCGATCGCCGACACGGGGGGGTCACATGACCCCCCCTGGCGTTGTCACAGGATGCCGGCTGAAGGATTTCAGCTGAAATCCCGTTCCGTTTAACCCCTCGGGCGCCGAAATACTGATTTCAAGTTAGGACGTACCGGTACGCCCTGAGTCCTTAAGGACTCGGGAAATAGGGCGTACCGATACGCCCTGCGTCCTTAAGGGGTTAAGTGGTTAATATTGCCCTCTAATGTTGAGGAATGTTTTTTGCAATTATTCTCAAATTCATCTAGTAACCAGTCTGCATGTGAAGAATGGAAGCAAAAATATCCACTCCTCATAAAAACTCCCCGCCCTGGTGCAGGTGTACATATCTATCCTGGTAACAATACCTGCCACAGAGGGGGAGATCAAGGAAGATCCCTGGGTAATTTCACTGAAGGATACTGTGCAACTTACAGTGAAACAGATACCTCCCTCAGACAGAATCAAGTATACTTGATTGGAGATGTATATTGGATCTGTGGGGATGGAAAGATAAGATCTAGACTAGAGGGTTCCTGGAAAGGTGAACGTGCTCTTGCTAAAGCCATAATAATATACACATATTTTGTAAACAAGAAACCCCTAGTGTAGGAAGAGTGACAAGGACCAAAAGATCACTCCCCATGGGTAGTTTTTATCCTCATGTATATATAGACTCAATAGGCGTCCCAAGAGGGGTCCCTGATGAATTCAAGGCCAGAGGTCAGGTGGCAGCAGGATTTGAATCCATAATTCCCCACATAACAATCAACAAAAATGTAGACTGGATCAACTATATTTAATATAATCAACAAAGGTTTGTAAACTACACCAGGGATGCGTTACAGGGTGTAGCATAACAGTTACAGGCAGATTCCATTATGACATTTCAAAACCGCATGGTACTCGATATGAAACTTGCAGAAAGAGGTGGTGTCTGTAAGGTATTGACGGACCCCTCATCCTGCTGCACGTTCATACCCAACAACACCGGCCCTAATGGTAAGGTCACACTGTAAATAAAGAAACTCGAGGATTTATCAATCGAGCTCAAAAGAAACTCAGGTATCGTTAACCCTTGGGATCAGTATTTTGGCTGGTTCACTACCTGGAAACAGGCACTTGTACAGTTGGGAATCATTATCCTGATAATCATTATAGTAATAGCATTAGTTGCAACATGTATCATACCATGTGTACGGAAACTGATAATAAAAGAACTATCAAATATGTCATTTTATTAAAACTCTGCTGCCTAATCCTGAAGACAACTCACATGAAGGATATAGAAAATATCTGGCGGTATACAGGGAAAAGGGCAAGGGTAAGAACCACATTATCTAAGAAATTTGGTTCTAAGAGGGGATTGAAGAGAAATGTGACTCCATCTTGTCTTCTCTAAATATGTAAAGAATTGTTATAACATCTCACCCACGCTCTGTTTCACCTTCCCCCGCTGTGAGTCTAGTTTTGCTTATCTGTCCCAGGACAGATTCTGGGAATATCCTAGAACTAGAACAAACTTTCTTGTCTTATTCAGGGTCATTCGGCACAACTGCGTACATTCTTATATGTGACTGATTAAAACCTATTAATTCTACTTACTGCACGTCCACATACCATAAAAGGATGTTCCGGTAGTATGTGTGTGAGCACCAATGTTTATCTTTATGATTGGTTTAACGCTGTTGTTATGCAAACTTTTCTACTGCCTATATAAGGCCAAGTGATAGCATAATAAAGTTAGAGTGTTTCTCAGTGATACCTGTGTGTGTCTGTTATTGCCAACTGAGAAACATCTCTCCTGACGTCAGTGTCTCAAACCAAGGTTGTCCTAGAGGTCCAGAAAGGTCCAAATCCTTTCAGGCATGTTCTGTAAATAAAATGATGCAAATCCTCAAACAATCCATGTTAATTACAGGTTGTGAGGCATTTAAAAAAAAAAGTTAAGGGGGGAGAGTACTTTTGCAAGGCACTGCATATATATAAATGAACTTCTGTCTGTTGTCTGTCTGGCTATTCTTTATGCATGGCCAAATGGCTGAACTGATCTGCACCAAATTTGGCACATAGGTACATAGGTACATCAGGTTTCCGGGGAGGTTTTAGACTGGGTCTCAACTCTTTAAGACATTCCATTCAAGAGATATTCCCAAAAAATGTATTAGCCAATAGGAGCTTGCAGCGTCACTCACATTCTAACTGCCATTCACACAGTCACATGACCCTTATTATCCGGTAGCAACTCTCAGGTCTTTCAGTCTTGGCAAACAACTATACCAGAGATTTTGCTACACTGTTAGAAGTCACTGTTTAGAGGGCGTAGTGCTGTGGAAATCACTGTTAAGGTGCGAGATGCTATGGATGTCATGTCATTTTAGGGGGAAGGGTGCTGTGGAAGTCTTCTATTAAGGGGATGGGGTGCAGTGGGTGGGGTCACTGTTAAAGGGGGGGGGGTACTGTGCAGATCAATGTTAAGGGAGCAGGGCACTGTGCAGGTCAATGTTAAGGGGGCAGACCTCTGTGCAAGGCACAGTGGGGGTCACTGTTAAGGCAGTAGGCCACTGTGGAGGTTACTGTTAAGGGGTCAGGCAGCTGTTTGGGAGGGGTAGTCACTGTTGAAGGGCTTGTCTGAGTTCTCTTTCCAAAAGCTATAATGTTTTTTGGATTTTTCCATCTATGTAGCTGTATGAGGACTTGTTTTAGCAGGACAAGTTGTAGTTTTTAATGGTGCCATTTTGGGGTACAGATTGAAATGTGGATATCATTCTTGATCAACTAAGATGGCCCCCATATCCTCTAGCTCTCAGCTAACACCTTATTCACCTAAGTTCCAAGATTACCATCCTCCCTGATGTGTCATATATCATGTATGCTGTACTGCTGTTAGTGTGAAGCCATTACAATATGGTGCAGGCACCTAGATGTTTACATAGCTTGCATACAAAAGTTAGTAAAACAACGCACAATGCGCAGATGGCAAGTGTTATCTCTTTTCTTATTTTTGTATTCAAGCCAATGGAACAATGCCACGAGCCTCAGGGGGGAAGCCCCCTGTGATGTACTTGTATACTGCTTAACGTCCTGTAATAAAGGAGAACTGCTTTGACCCTTGCCGATGTCAGTGCTGTTTTTCCTGAGCATGCAAAATCCTTGGATTAAGATAATTTGGATCAGTAGAGCAAACGTATTTGGCTATGATTGAGAGCGGCTTTAATAGTACAGACAACTTATTGATTAATGTTTATTAACATTTCCTGGGAGGAGAATAGGAAAAAACACAATACTGCCACTGATTTTTACGTTATAAATTTTGCGTTGTTGTAACATGATAACTTTATTCTTTGGGTTAGTATGATTTACTTGATACCAAATACATAATTTATTTACGTTTTAGTACTTTTGTGCAATAAAAACCATTAAAAAAAAAGAATAAAATGTTTTTGTATCGTCGCATCCCAAGAGCCATAACATTTTTATTTTTCTACTACGGAGCTGTCTGAGGGCTTGATTTTCACAGGAAGACTTTTAGTTTTCATTTTGGGGTCCACTTTTTGATTGCTTTTTATTCTATTTTTTGGTGGCAAAATAAGCAAAAAGTAGCAATTCTGGATTTTTTTTAAGACATTCACTGTACAGGATGAATTACATAATGATTGCATAGTGTGGGGCATTATGGACGCGGCGATACCAAATAAGTGGAGATTTATTTTTTGCTATTTTTTCCATTGAAAAGTATTTTTTATTTAATAAATATTTCTTTTAACTTTTTTTAAACCCTTTAATAGTCTCTCAAGGACTATCAGAGGTGCAGCCTGCTGGGAAACGCTGGAGGCTGGCCTCCTAAAACCAGGCAACCCCTTTAGCAGTTTGGAGCTTTTAGGAAATATTTGGAAAAAGTGAGCAGATCATTTAAGGGATGAGTACAATGAAGCTTAGTTGCATTCAATTAGTTAAATATAAAAGTTTGTAAGTTCATTTATCGAGCAACCAAAGTGATAGTTACATTTGCCAGTAGGAAAATAACTGATGTGAGAGACCACTGCACAGCACTGAAGCATATGCTTGCATATAAGCAACCAAAAAAAAACAACTGGAATCATACATAAATCTTTCGTAAATCATATTTACCTCCAATTATATATAAAAAAAAAAATTAAGTGCAGGAGTATACAAAAGAATGTAATGTATTTATAAAACACAATTATTCTATCAGCTTAACCCCTTCCTGATGCAGCAATTTTCTGTTTTTGCTTTTCACTCCCCGCTCCCAGTGCTGCCACCTGCTGGCCTGAACTGTAAAATACAAGTAATGAGCCTAGAAGCCTAGTACAGATTCAGGCTCATGACAGGTGAATGAACGCCTCCCCCAATCTTCGCTGAGGGGAGCCGTTCCTGACCCTAAAGCATGCACTTCTGGGTTTTAGCCTTCTCAGACTCCATGGTCACATTTGACAATAGCATCTGCGGGGTTAAATGTCCATGTTCAGCATTACTGCTGATCGAGCACATTAGCCACGGGTGTCTGCTGTATGAAACGGCAGGCACCCGGTAGCTATGGGCCTCTTTACGCTTCAAAGAGGACACCACCTTTCAAGACCCGACATTAGCCAAACATGTACGGCGGATGTCGTGAAGGGATTAAACAAAAAAGAAAACAAGATGGCACCTCATAAGGTAGTGCTGCTTGTGCAGAAGGACAGTATTTTTAGATAGCTGGTGTAGATACACTAAACTTTTTTGGTTGTGCTAGGGGAGGCCCAACAAAACTGAAAGACTGCAATAAAGATGCCAGGGTATGTGGCCTGAAATCCACATGGAGCAGTAAGGAAAGCAATCCGTAGTAACATGCAAGACATAGATTAAAGGAAATGTGTCACCAAAATGTTTTCTGCCAGTTAAAACCAGATTGTAACAAATACGGTATCCTTTTTTCTAATCTGTTTTTATTTTCTGTTTGCAGATTTATTTATTCTGTTTTCTGAACATGATTATGAGGGCGGCCATCTTATCGGAGCTGTTCTTAACAGCATTTACAGAGCACTAAAAAAAAATCTTTACGGCAGCCTCAGGGTCTATACACACAATGGTCAGAAGGGAACCTCATTGACTTCTATGGGAGAGTTTTCTAGCATGCCCTGTGAAGAGGTGATTGTACAAGGGAAGAACAGATAAGCTTTGACAATCACCTATTGTGAATCGTGGATCCTGGCTTATTTGTCATTAGAATCCTGCCTGTAATTACAATTGACAAAAATATAAACGCAACACTATCGGTTTTGCTCCCATTTTACATGAGCTGAACTCAAAGATCTGAAACATTTTCTACATACACATAAGACCCATTACTCTCAAATATTGTTCACAAATCTGTCTAAATTTGTGTTAGTGAGCACTTCTCCTTTGCCGAGATAATCCATCCCACCTCACAGGTGTGGCATATCAAGGTGCTGATTACACAGTCCACAATAAAAAGCCACTCTGAAATGTGCAGTTTGATCACACAACACAATGCCACAGATGTCGCAACGTTTGAGGGGGCGTGCAATTGGCATGCTGACTGCAGGAATGTCTACCAGAGCTGTTGCCCGTGCAATGAATGTTCATTTCTCTACCATATGTCGTCTTCAAAGGCGTTTCAGAGAATTTGGCAGTAAATCCAACCGGCCTCACAACCGCAGACCACGTGTAACCACACCAGCCCAGGACCTCCACATCCAGCATTTTCACCATCATGATATTATGATTGTCTGAGACCAGCCAACCGGACAGCTGCAGACACAATCGGTTTGCATAACCAAATAATTTCTGCACAAACTTTTAGAAACCATCTTAGGGAAGCTCATCTGCATGCTCGTCGTCCTCATCGCGGTCTGGACCTGACTGTAGTTCGTCGTCGCAACAGACTTGAGTGGGTAAATGCTCACATTCAATGGCGTCTTGCACATTGGAGGGGCGTTCTGTTCACGGATGAGTCCTAGTTTTCACTGTTCAGGTCAGATGGCAGACAGCGTGTGTGGCGTCGTGTGGGTGAGCGGTTTGCTGACGTCAATGTTGTGAATCGAGTGGCCCATGGTGGCGGTGGGGTTATGTTATGGGCAGGCGTATATATTATGGACAACGGACACAGGTGCATTTTATTGATGGCATTTTGAATGCACAGAGATACTGTGACGAGGTCCTAAGGCCCATTGTTGTGCCATTCATCCACGACCATCACCTCATTTTGCAGCATGATAATGCACAGCCCCATATTGCAAGGATCTGTACACAATTCCTGGAAGCTAAAAACATCCCAGTTCTTGCATGGCCAGCATACTCACTGGACATGTCACCCATTGAGCTTGTTTGGGATGCTCTGGATCGGCGTATACAACAGCGTGTTACAGTTCCTGCCAATATTCTGCAACTTCGCACAGCTATTGAAGAGGAGTGGACCAATATTCTACAGGTCACAATCAACTACCTGATTGACTCTACGCGACAGAGAGGTGTTGCACTGCATGAGGCAAATGGTGGCCACACCAGATACTGACTGGTTTTCTGACCGCCCCCCAAGTAAGGCAAAACTGTGCACATTTCAGAGTGGACTTTTATTGTGGGCAGTCTAAAGGCACACCTGTGCAATATTCATGCTGTCTAATCAGCACCTTGATATGCCACACCTGTGATGTGGGATGGATTATCTCGGCAAAGGAGAAGTGCTCACTAACACAGATTTAGACAGATTTGTGAACAATATTTGAGAGTAATGGGTCTTTTGTGTATGTAGAAAATGTTTCAGATCTTTGAGTTCAGCTCATGCAAAATGGGAGCAAAACCAAAGGTGTTGCATTTATATTTTTGTCCAGTGTATATCACCTCTGTGTATAGATGCAGGGAACTGCAGTAAAGTGATCTGTACAGACCAAGAAGTGAGGCCAATTAATTGGCTTAGTGGCCAGCAGCAGCAAGAAACCAACCTGAAACAACGGAGACTAACAGGCAGCAGCAAGAAACAAACCAGCTGCTGTTACAACACGTGATGACTATACAGACGGCAGGAACATCCCAAAGCGTCCATGATGTCCGGAAAGCGGTCCGTGCAGTGATCCCCAAGATGACACCCTTAGATGATGTTGAAACCTACCTGGCAATGTACGAGAAGGTGGCCACAAGGGAGAAACTACCCCGAGACCAGTGGGCTGAGGTCGTCGCTCTGTTCCTGCATCCGATTCTCAGTGGGTGTATTTCGACTTGCCGGCCGATCAAGCGGACGACTACCAGAAAGTAAAGGGTGAGATTCTGGCAAGACTGGGGGTGAATGTGTTGGTCCTGGCCCATCGGAGACCCCAGTATTGTGACTTATTTCACCTATTTCAAAAGTGTCTACAGCCTGATGTGCTGAGTCCTACGGCTATGCTGGATCGACTATTAGCTCATATATTCTGGAGGGCTTGCCACCCCCTCTCCAGCACTGGATCGGCCAGGTGTCTCCTGGCAATGCCCTGGAGATGGTGGACCTGGTTGAATGCTATGAGGCTACTAAGAATCTACAGTGAGGTTCTTTTGGGAGGGGGGCAGTCAAACCCCGGAAATCTCCACCTCAGGCCCGGGAATTTGAGCCGATGAAACCCACCCGTGATGTACCCACCATGGGCCTGCCTTCGTTAGTCTGCTGGCAGTGTCAGGACCCTGGCCATGTAATTGTGATTACCGTCAATCACTATAATGCCAGGAAACTGTGTGTAACAGGTACCCCGGAATCTCTAGAGGACTTGTGCCAAATGGAAGTGGGAAACACTCAAGTGGAGGCGCTGCTGGACTCAAGGAGCCTGGTGACCCTAGTAAGGGCTACCCTAGTGTGGTCAACTGAGTATACTGGCCGGAAAGTCAGGGTGATGTGCATCCATGGAGACTTAAAAGACTACCCCACTGCGCTGGTGTCTTTAACCATGGGAGCCGGCAGGTGGACCCACGAAGTGGCAATCACCACCAATCAACAGTACGAACTCATAATAGGGAGAGATTTTCAAGGCTTCCCGGCCCTATGGCCGGTTGTGAGAGTTACTGATACCTGTGAGTCAGAGGTAAACCCAGGAGATTGGCCTTGTTCAGGAGGAGGGCCAGAACCCTGGGAACCTGAGGCCAAAGGGCCACCAGTAGGGGTGACTGCCACTTCGGTGGAAGAAGGGGGGGGGAGACAAGCCCTGAGTGTAATGGCGGGAGACGTTGAGGACTTGCCACCGGGTCCTGAGTTGGCAGACCTCAACGTGACCGGGAAAAATTTCGGTATAGCACAACACCGAGACCCAACCCTAAGCTTGGGAGAATGTGGTAATAATTGATGGTGAACCACAACAACCTGGGGAAGAGTCAATGTTTCACCGTTTTGTGGTTCATCAGAATATGCTTGTCACGGGCTTCCGAAGGTGCACTCGGTCCCCCATTGCCCGCAGAACTGTTGCTTAGCTTTTGGAATGAGGTTCTGTGTTTGACCTCATTCCCAGGGCGGCTTTACTAGCTGGGTGGCTCCTTGCTCGACTGGTTGGTCTGTCGGTCATGTGACGCTGGCCACGTCACATGACCCTCACTCCCCACTATAAATACAGGCAGCCTGCTGGCTACAGGTTGCATGTTAATTTCTAGGTTCCTGGCTATTTGTTGGACTGCTGAATACTTACCTGATCCTGTTCCTTGACCATCCTTTTGCCTGATCCTCCTGTACTGCGCATCCATCCTGGTATTGTGACCTCGGCTCCCACCTGACTACTCTCTTAGGACTCCTCTTGTACTTCTCTGCTCTCCTGGTATTTATGACCCCAGCTTCTCCTGACAATTCTCTGCTTGCTCCATTTGTACTTTGCAGCTTTCCTGGTATTGACTCGGTCCGTTCACGTCCTGTTGTTTGTCTGTCTGTCATCCCTGCACTTACTCCAAGTTAGGGATTGCCGTCCAGTTGTCCCCTGTCATTAGGACTCTCGAGGCAAGTAGGCAGGGCTAGGGGTAAGGGTGGAGCGCAGTGGTCACTTCCCTCCCCCCTGTGTGTGTGTGTACGCGACCGTTACAGATTAACAGGCCCAATAACCACTGTATTATGAATCCTCTGGTGACCCTGACTGACTATGTCTCTAATCTGACGCAGATGGTGCAGGAGTTAGGGGAAAAACTCAGCTCTTTTGAGTTAGGGCAAGGCTCTTCCACTCCTCAGGCCTCCAGTCCGCATTTTGATCCCCAGATTAAGCTCCCAGAAACCTTTTCTCTCTTTTAAGGAGAGTTGCAAACTTTACTTCCGTTTGCGCCCCGTGTCCTCTGGCCCCGAGAGTCAACGCGTGGGCATTATCATTTCCCGATTACAGGGTGATCCCCAGGACTGGGCGTTCTCTTTACCTGCTGGCGCCAGTTGTTTATATTCTGTGGAGGGGTTCTTTCAGGCCCTAGGTACCCTCTATGATGAACCAGACAGGGCTCTAGTAGCCGAGACGGCTCTAAAGGCACTGGTTCAGGGCAATTTACCAGCGGAGGATTATTGCACCCAATTCAGAAGGTGGTGTGTCCCCTCAGGATGGAACGAACCAGCCCTGAAGAGTCAGTTCAGGTCAGGTCTGTCTGATAAATTAAAGGATCTTCTGGTCAGTTATCAACTTCCAGAGACCTTAGAGGAGATGATGACCCTTGTTGTCCGACTTGACCGACGGGTTAGAGAGAGACGACAGGAACAACAGTTCTCTTCCCAGATGGTGGTCCAGCCAGAGGCCTATCCCAGAGATAATGCTGAGGTCTCCACCGAGGAACCCATGCAGGTTGGCATGACCCGAGGGAATCTTCGCCGCAGACGTGGAGAATGCTTTTACTGTGGAGATTCTGACCATTGGATCAACCAGTGTCCTAAGAAGGTCCTCTCTGTCAAGTCTCCTAAGGCAAGGCAACCTAAAGACCAGGTACACCCTGAATTTTCTAAATGTAAGCTTTCGGTACCCATTACGATTTCTCTGGGAGTAGATAAATGGGCGGGTAAGGCCTTTATTGATTCTGGCTCAGCAGCTAGCTTTATTGACTCTGAGTATGCTGTTAGATTGGGTATTCCTATGTTTGCCTTACCAACTCCTATCCATGTCATGGCTATTGATGCTACTCCTCTTATTGGTGGTACGGTGAGCTTATGTACCTCGGAGATTTCTCTAACCGTGGGTGTGTGCCACTCAGAGAGATGTTCGCTTCTAGTCCTGGAGAACCTACCTGCTGAGGTGGTACTAGGGTTGCCTTGGCTCCGACTACATAACCCCACTATAGATTGGTCCAATGGGGAGTTGGTGAGATGGGGGCCTAAGTGTGACTCGTGCCTGTCCGTGGTACAGGCTGGGGTCTCAGTAAAGTCTGATACTTTACCCTCTGTTGTTAGAGAATATGCTGATGTATTCTCATCACCAACCCCTGAGGTTCTACCCCCCCCCCCCCATAGACCTTATGATTGTACCATAGAGCTAGTAGAGGGGGCCAAGTTTCCTAAAGGACGAATTTATAATCTTTCTATGCCCGAACGCAAGGCCATGGAAGATTATATTAAGGAGAGCCTTGGTAAAGGGCATATTAGACCTTCTGTCTCTCCTATGGGGGCGGAGTTTTTCTTTGTTAAGAAAAAAGATGGTGGTCTTAGGCCATGTATCGATTACCGGAGATTAAATAAAATCACTGTCCAGAATAGATACTCCCTCCCATTGATTCCGGATTTATTTAACCAGGTCCTGGGGGCAACCTGGTTTTCCAAAATTGACCTGAAAGGGGCATACAATCTAATCCGAATCAAGGAGGGAGACGAATGGAACACGGCGTTCAATACTCCGGTAGGACACTTTAAATATCAGGTGATGCCTTTTGGACTCAGCAATGCCCCAGCTGTGTTCCAAAACTTCATGAATGACATTCTTAGGGAGTTCTTAGGTAAATTTGTTATTGTCTATCTTGACGACATTTTGATATTCTCTCCTGACTTCGAATCCCATGTGTCTCATGTTAGACAAGTATTAGAGGTGTTGAGGGAGAATCAGCTATCCGCTAAACAAGAGAAATGTGTCTTTGGTGTGCAGGAGATTCTGTTTCTAGGGCATGTTCTGACTCCTCACGCCTTCAAGATGGATCCTGGTAAGGTACTAGCAATTAAGGAATGGGTAAGACCTTCATCCTTAAAGGCCTTACAACGGTTCTTAGGTTTCGCCAATTACTATCGTAAATTTATTATGAATTTTTCCGTAATTGCTAAACCGTTGACCGACCTTACTAAGAAAGGGGCGGATTTGGAGAATTGGTCTACTGAGGCCATTTCTTCATTTGAAAAATTAAAAAAGGCATTCAGTAGCGCTCCCATTCTGATCCAGCCTGATCAGGAGAAACCTTTTATTGTGGAGGTGGATGCGTCCGAGGACGGCGCAGGAGCAGTCCTTTCACAAGGTCCTGCCAGCCTCACTAATTTGAGACCATGTGCCTTCTTCTCCAGGAAATTCTCTCCCACGGAGAGAAACTACGACATAGGGAATAGGGAGCTGCTGGCCATTAAAAGGGCATTTGAGGAGTGGAGGCATTTTCTGGAGGGGGCAAGGCATTGTGTAACTGTTGTCACTGACCATAAAAACCTTATGTTTCTCGAGTCTGCTAAGAGGTTGAATCCCCGTCAAGCCAGATGGGCTCTGTTTTTTACTCGTTTAGATTTTTCCATCACGTTCAGGCCGGGAAGTAAAAATATGAAGGCGAACGCATTATCTCGGAGCTTCCAGGCTTTTCAACCTACTGAGGTACCACCTGAATCCATCCTACCAGCAAAAAATCTTCTTAGCAGCTCTTACCCAGGATATCTCGGCTCGCATTAGGTCGGAACAACATCTGGCACCGGTATCCACCCCAACAGATAAGTTGTTTGTTCCCGTACAATTTCGTCTCCAGCTGTTGGGTGAGTGTCACGATTCTGCCTTTTGTGGACATCCGGGTGTTGAGGGCACTAAGGATCTGGTTTCTAGATCTTATTGGTGGCCCACTCTAACTAGGGATGTCAAGTCCTATGTGTCAGCCTGTGAGGTTTGTGCCAGGTCCAAGACACCTAGGACTCGCCCTGCTGGTAACCTACGACCCCTACCCATTCCCAGTAGACCCTGGTCCCATATCTCGATGGACTTTATAACTGACCTACCGCTGGCGGAGGGTAAGACTGTAGTGTGGGTAGTGGTGGATAGGTTTAGCAAGATGGTCCATTTCATTCCCCTGTCTAAACTCCCGAATGCCAAAACCCTGGCGTCTATTTTTGTGAAAGAAATTGTTTGCTTGCATGGTATCCCGGAAAATATTGTTTCGGACAGGGGTGTGCAGTTTGTGTCCAAATTTTGGAGGGCCTTCTGTCAAAGATGTAAAATTTCGTTGCCTTTTTCTTCCGCCTACCATCCTGAGAGTAATGGGCAGACTGAACGCCTTAATCAGTCTGTGGAACAATTCCTGAGGTTGTATGTTGCTGATGACCAGCAATTATGGGTCAAATTCCTTCCGTTGGCTGAATTTGCTCTGAATAACCGTGTCAATTCTTCTGCTGGGGTCTCCCCTTTCTTTTGTAACCATGGTTTTCATCCCCGTTTTCATTCTGGGTCGTCCGTCTCCTCCTCTAACCCTGAAGCTGATAAACTCTCCTCCGAACTGTGCACAGTTTGGGCCCGGGTTCAATCGAACCTAGAAAAGGCTCAATGTTCTCAAAAACTCAAGGCCGATAGGAGACGTTCAAGGGGGGTAAACTTTCAGGTTGGGGATAAAGTATGGTTGTCCTCCAAGAATCTATCTCTCAAGGTAACTTCTAAAAAATTTGCTCCTCGTTTTATTGGACCATATAAGATCACGGAAGTGATTAACCCGGTATCTTTTAGGTTGGAGCTGCCTGAGTCATTCCACATTCATAATGTGTTCCATAAATCTCTGCTTAAAAAATATTTTCAACCGGTAGTACCATCAAAAGCCTCGCCTCCGCCAGTTCTTGTTAATGATGCTGTCGAGTATGTGGTGTCTAAAATAGTGGATGTCAGGAAGGTGCGTAATTCCTTGCAGTACCTGATTCACTGGAAGAGGTATGGACCTGAAGAGAGATCTTGGGTACCTGCCAGGGAGGTTCATGCTTCTAGACTTGTTCGTAAATTTCATTTAGAACACCCTGAAAAGCCATCGCCTGAAGTCTTGGGTCCGGTGGCCCTTCGTAAAAGGGGGGGTACTGTCACGGGGTTCCGAAGGTGCACTCGGTCCCCCATTACCCGCAGAACTGTTACTTAGCTTTTGGAATGAGGTTCTGTGTTTGACCTCATTCCCAGGGCGGCTTTACTAGCTGGGTGGCTCCTTGCTCCTAAGTCTGCCTTGAGCGCCGAGCTGATCACTCGGTGCTCGACTGGTTGGTCTGTCGGTCATGTGACGCTGGCCACGTCACATGACCCTCACTCCCCACTATAAATACAGGCAGCCTGCTGGCTACAGGTTGCCTGTTAATTTCTAGGTTCCTGGCTATTTGTTGGACTGCTGAATACTTACCTGATCCTGTTACTTGACCATCCTTTTGCCTGATCCTCCTGTACTGCGCATCCGTCCTGGTATTGTGACCTCGGCTCCCACTTGACTACTCTCTTAGGACTCCTCTTGTACTTCTCTGCTCTCCTGGTATTTATGACCCCGGCTTCTCCTGACAATTCTCTGCTTGCTCCATTTGTACTTTGCAGCTTTCCTGGTATTTACTCGGTCCGTTCACGTCCTGTTGTTTGTCTGTCTGTCATCCCTGCACTTACTCCAAGTTAGGGATTGCCGTCCAGTTGTCCCCTGTCATTAGGACTCGCGAGGCAAGTAGGCAGGGCCAGGGGTAAGGGGGGAGCATAGTGGTCACTTCCCTCCCCCCTGTGTGTGTGTGTACGCGACCGTTACAATGCTGTATCGGGTAAACCAGCTGCGGAGTAAACATATTGAACAGTTGGTGGTGCCCCAGGCTTATCGGAAACTCGTGTTAGAGTTAGCCCACCAACATGTTCTCGGGGGTCATCTGGGAATGCAGAAAACACAGGACTAGATATTACAACGGATTTACTGATGTGTTTACAGTGTGTTTAGAGAGGTGGACAAATTTTTTAAGTCTTCCCCGACCTGCCAAACAACTAGCCCCCAGCATCTTTTCCGAAGTCCCTTAGTACCTCTCCCGATCATCCAGGTACCATTTAAATAAATCGCTATGGACCTCATACGCCCAGTACCGAAGTCCACTAGAGGACACCAACACATCTTGGTCGTCCTAGATTACGCTACTCGGTATCCGGAGGCGGTGCCACTGCGACATGCATCGGCCAAACTTATAGCTAAAGAGTTAAGGGAGATGTTTTCCCGAGTGGGGCTACCTAAAGAGGTTCTGACTGACCAGGGGACCCCTTTTATGTCCAAGGTGATGAGGGAACTCTGTAAGTTGCTGCACATCAAACAGCTACGGATGTCCGTTTATCATCCGCAAACTGACGGCCTGGTAGAAAGGTTTAACCAAACATAAAAAAAAATGTAAAAAAGAGTGGTGTCTAAGGATGGGAAGGACTGGGACCTCCTTCTGCCCTATCTTATGTTCGCAGTGCGAGAGGTGACCCAGGCCTCTACTGGGTTCTCGCCCTTCAAAGAGCTATATGACAGACATCCTCGTGGTCTGTTGGACATAGCCAAAGAGGCGTGGGAGCAATAACCCACCCCATATAAAAAGTATTATTGAATATGTCACCCAGATGCAGGAACATATGGAAACAGTGTTGCCTCTTGTAAGAGAGCATATGGAGGCAGCTCAGCGAGCTCAAAGTCCGGTCTATAATCGGCAGGCTTGGGTCCGGATCTTTAACCCGGGAGATTGGGTTTTGGTTCTAGTACCGATAGTGGACAGTAGGTTATTGGCTATGTGGCAGGGACCCTACGAGGTACTCGAAAAGGTTGGAGACGTAAACTACAAGGTACACCAACCAGGGTGGCGGAAGCCGGAGCAGGTGTACCATGTGAATTTACTCAAACCTTGGAAAAATAGGGAGACCGGTACTGACGACAGCCTGTGGCCGAGTTTTCTAGGGGAAAAGGTTCCGGCCCCTCAGTCTGATGGAAGGGAAGCGGTTGCCACAGTAAAGATTACTGACAGCCTCTACTCTAAACAGACTCAGGAGGTCAGGGAGTTCCTCAGCAGGAACACAGATGTGTTATCAGACCTCCCCGGATGCACTTCCACAATTCAGCATGAGCTCAGGCAAAAGTCTGGTTAAAACCATACCGGGTACCCGAGGCTCGGCGACAAGCCATCTCAGAGTAAGTGCAGCTAATGCTGCAATTAGACATTATTGAGGAGTCTAAAAGTGAGTGGGCCAGCCCTATAGTTTTAAAACCCAAACCGGACGGAACGTTACGGTTCTGTACCGATTTTCGTAAACTAAACGAGATTTCCAAATTCGATGTGTATCCCATGCCCCGGTTTTTTGGTGACGCCTGACTTCAAAAAGAAATTTATAGTACAGACTGATGCCTCCGAAGTAGGCCTCGGTGATGTACTGTCTTAGGAAGTCAACGGGGAGGAGTATCCCATTGTCTTCCTCAGCTGTAAGCTCACCCCAGCAGAGACCAGCTACAGTATAGTGGAGAGAGTGCCTGGCTATCAAGTGGGCACTCGAGTCTCTTATTATTTGTTGGGGAGAAAATTCTGCCTGGTGACAGACCATTCCCCTCTCAAGTGGATGGATGAGCAAGGCCAAAGACAGAAATGCCTGGGTTACCAGATGCTTCCTTACCAGACAGAACTTTAAATTTACAGTGGAACACAGGGCAGGCCGGTTGAAGTGAAACGCGGATGCCCTGTCCCGAGTACATTGTCTGGTGAGTGTTCACCCACTCAGGGTTGAACAAAGGGGGGGTATGTGACACAGTGAGGGGAATGGTCTGGGAAAGGTTATTTTCCTCCCAGCGTGTGCTGCTGGGCTGATTTGCAGCCAGGTGGGGTCAAATACCGGACTGGATTTTAATTGCCGGTCTGGGTTTTTGGCAGCACCTGGCTGTCCTTAAATAGGCAGCTGGGCTCAGCAGGATCTCTGTGTTGGGATCTGAGGCTTGGTGCCAGGTTGGAGGGCTAAGACCCATGGGCCGAGGAAACAGGGCCCCTAAAGCCTGCCGTGGACTGCTGGAGGCAGAACTGACATCAAGGTGAATTGTCTTATATGAACTTTTCAATTTGTGTGAATTAAACAGACTGCAAAGTAACGCATGGTTTTGTGCATTTGCCTCAAGTGTGAATAAACACTGAATTTTTGCGTTAAGAACTTGTCTTTTGCCTCTGTACTGTGTCCGCTTACCCTATCTACCAGAGTGAAAACCCACACTATATAGGAGGTCTTAGGTGTGTTGACTTCTACAGAAGAACAATATTTTGTACTCATTTTTAATGGCATAGTACTATCAAAATGAAAAAAAATCGAAAAAAAATTCCATGAATAATGAGTTTTAAAAAATTGACTCCTTTGTGTTGGAATTATTCCTTTCAGCTAGACTTCCTGCTGTGTAAATGTGTCATTAGAAAATTACCTACAGTATTGTTTAAACCGTTCCAAACCGTGTTAACCTTCGTGACCCGGCCTAATTTTGGAAATCTGACGTATTACTTTATGTGGTAATAACTTTGTAATGCTTTTATTTATCCAAGTGATTCTGAGACAATTTTTTCGGGACACATCGCATTTCAGTTTAGTGGTTAATTTGAATTTATCAGTTTTATCTTTATTTCTTTTTTAAAAAATTACTGAAAATTGTAAAAAAATATTTTATGAATTTGAATTTCTCTGCTTTTAAGAGCTCATGCACATGACCATTGGCTGTTTTGCAGTCTGCAAATCAAGAAAACTAGTCATGTGCATTCCACATTTTGCGTAACAGAATAGCCGACCCATAATAGAATTGTCCTATCCTTGTTCGTAATACAGACAATAATAGGACATGTTCTATTTTTTGGCAGAACAGTCATGCAGACATAAGGAAACAAACGCGGACCCATTGACGTGAATGGATCCTCATACGGACCACAAAAAATAAACAAATAAACAGCACGGAAATTAAAAGAAAAATACATTTGTGTGCATGAGCCCTAAGAGAGATAGTGATTAGTGTTGAGCGAACAGTTCGAGCATAGTTCGGGTCCGTACCGAATTTTGGGGTGTTCGTGACACGGACCCGAACCCGAACTTTTTCGTAAAAGTTCGGGTTCGGGTTCGTCGTTCGGCATGTATTTTGGCGCATTTTGAAAGGCTGCAAAGCAGCCAATCAACATGCATCATACTACTTGCCCTAAGATGCCATCGCAGCCATGCCTACTATTGGCAAGGCTGTGATTGGCCAAGTGCAGCATGTGACTCAGCCTCTTTATAAGCTTGTGCGCACGTCGGGACGTGCTCACTCCCGATGTGAATAGAACAGGGATAGACGCAGCTGATGCTAGGGCGAGAATAGGCAGGGATAATTGAATAACTGGAAGCAAATTTCTCTCCTCCACCTGTGATTCATCTGAAAAACTGCAGCTGAGCTGCTTTTTTGATAGGGATTGGCTATTTTTAGAGTGGCCAGAGTGATTTTTCCATCCATATGTACCTGGGCTGACCGCCGGCCGCCATTTTGCGACTTGTAGTGCTGCAGCAGAAGCTGCCACAGTGTGCATTCCAAAGCTCCAAACAAGTCAGACATCTACACCTGGGATTCAGACCAATAGCGATTTAGCAGCACAGTCCAAGGCTATTTTTTTTAAAGGTTGTGCAGACCATTTTGTGGCACATGTTACTGGGCTGATAGGCGGCGGCCATCTTGGGACTAGTGCTGCAGCACAATCTCTCCCAACGTCCATTAATCACTTGTAATAGTGGTCTGTGCCATAGAAATCCTACATCAGGGACTTGGGTGTGCTTGTGCCACCCCTACTAATACCAGTCCACCTGTAATCCATACAGTGAAAAGCCATAAAGTATTCCAGTGAGGGAATTTTTTTTTTATTTAAAAAAGGCCAAGTTAGTTTATCTGGCGTTCAATATACTAGATACAGTTAGGCCTGCGTTTCATACATCTGGAATTAGCAAACTAATGTGCTGGGGTTGGGAAAACATATATGTACCCATACTAGAATCTGTCAAAGAAAGCGGTACTCACATATAACAGTCATTCCATCTGTAATCCATACAGTCAAAAGACTGAAAGTATTCCAGTGAGGGGATTTTTTTTATTTAAAAAAGGCCAAGTTAGTTTATCTGGCGTTCAATATACTAGATACAGTTAGGCCTGTGTTCCATACATCTGGAATTAGCAAACTAATGTGCTGGGGTTGGGAAAACATATATGTACCCATACTAGAATCTGTCAAAGAAAGCGGTACTCACATATAACAGTCATTCCATCTGTAATCCATACAGTCAAAAGACTGAAAGTATTCCAGTGAGGGGATTTTTTTTATTTAAAAAAGGCCAAGTTAGTTTATCTGGCGTTCAATATACTAGATACAGTTAGGCCTGCGTTTCATACATCTGGAATTAGCAAACTAATGTGCTGGGGTTGGGAAAACATATATGTACCCATACTAGAATCTGTCAAAGAAAGCGGTACTCACATATAACAGTCATTCCATCTGTAATCCATACAGTCAAAAGACTGAAAGTATTCCAGTGAGGGAATTTTTTTTATTTAAAAAAGGCCAAGTTAGTTTATCTGGCGTTCAATATACTAGATACAGTTAGGCCTGCGTTTCATACATCTGGAATTAGCAAACTAATGTGCTGGGGTTGGGAAAACATATATGTACCCATACTAGAATCTGTCAAAGAAAGCGGTACTCACATATAACAGTCATTCCATCTGTAATCCATACAGTCAAAAGACTGAAAGTATTCCAGTGAGGGAATTTTTTTTATTTAAAAAAGGCCAAGTTAGTTTATCTGGCGTTCAATATACTAGATACAGTTAGGCCTGCGTTTCATACATCTGGAATTAGCAAACTAATGTGCTGGCGTTGGGAAAACATATATGTACCCATACTAGAATCTGTCAAAGAAAGCGGTACTCACATATAACAGTCATTCCATCTGTAATCCATACAGTCAAAAGACTGAAAGTATTCCAGTGAGGGAATTTTTTTTATTTAAAAAAGGCCAAGTTAGTTTATCTGGCGTTCAATATACTAGATACAGTTAGGCCTGCGTTTCATACATCTGGAATTAGCAAACTAATGTGCTGGGGTTGGGAAAACATATATGTACCCATACTAGAATCTGTCAAAGAAAGCGGTACTCACATATAACAGTCATTCCATCTGTAATCCATACAGTCAAAAGACTGAAAGTATTCCAGTGAGGGATTTTTTTTTTTATTTAAAAAAGGCCAAGTTAGTTTATCTGGCGTTCAATATACTAGATACAGTTAGGCCTGCGTTTCATACATCTGGAATTAGCAAACTAATGTGCTGGGGTTGGGAAAACATATATGTACCCATACTAGAATCTGTCAAAGAAAGCGGTACTCACATATAACAGTCATTCCATCTGTAATCCATACAGTCAAAAGACTGAAAGTATTCCAGTGAGGGGATTTTTTTTATTTAAAAAAGGCCAAGTTAGTTTATCTGGCGTTCAATATACTAGATACAGTTAGGCCTGCGTTTCATACATCTGGAATTAGCAAACTAATGTGCTGGGGTTGGGAAAACATATATGTACCCATACTAGAATCTGTCAAAGAAAGCGGTACTCACATATAACAGTCATTCCATCTGTAATCCATACAGTCAAAAGACTGAAAGTATTCCAGTGAGGGGATTTTTTTTATTTAAAAAAGGCCAAGTTAGTTTATCTGGCGTTCAATATACTAGATACAGTTAGGCCTGCGTTTCATACATCTGGAATTAGCAAACTAATGTGCTGGGGTTGGGAAAACATATATGTACCCATACTAGAATCTGTCAAAGAAAGCGGTACTCACATATAACAGTCATTCCATCTGTAATCCATACAGTCAAAAGACTGAAAGTATTCCAGTGAGGGGATTTTTTTTATTTAAAAAAGGCCAAGTTAGTTTATCTGGCGTTCAATATACTAGATACAGTTAGGCCTGCGTTTCATACATCTGGAATTAGCAAACTAATGTGCTGGGGTTGGGAAAACATATATGTACCCATACTAGAATCTGTCAAAGAAAGCGGTACTCACATATAACAGTCATTCCATCTGTAATCCATACAGTCAAAAGACTGAAAGTATTCCAGTGAGGGGATTTTTTTTATTTAAAAAAGGCCAAGTTAGTTTATCTGGCGTTCAATATACTAGATACAGTTAGGCCTGCGTTTCATACATCTGGAATTAGCAAACTAATGTGCTGGGGTTGGGAAAACATATATGTACCCATACTAGAATCTGTCAAAGAAAGCGGTACTCACATATAACAGTCATTCCATCTGTAATCCATACAGTCAAAAGACTGAAAGTATTCCAGTGAGGGAATTTTTTTTATTTAAAAAAGGCCAAGTTAGTTTATCTGGCGTTCAATATACTAGATACAGTTAGGCCTGCGTTTCATACATCTGGAATTAGCAAACTAATGTGCTGGGGTTGGGAAAACATATATGTACCCATACTAGAATCTGTCAAAGAAAGCGGTACTCACATATAACAGTCATTCCATCTGTAATCCATACAGTCAAAAGACTGAAAGTATTCCAGTGAGGGAATTTTTTATATTTAAAAAAGGCCAAGTTAGTTTATCTGGCGTTCAATATACTAGATACAGTTAGGCCTGCGTTTCATACATCTGGAATTAGCAAACTAATGTGCTGGGGTTGGGAAAACATATATGTACCCATACTAGAAACTGTCAAAGAAAGCGGTACTCACATATAACAGTCATTCCATCTGTAATCCATACAGTCAAAAGACTGAAAGTATTCCAGTGAGGGAATTTTTTTTATTTAAAAAAGGCCAAGTTAGTTTATCTGGCGTTCAATATACTAGATACAGTTAGGCCTGCGTTTCATACATCTGGAATTAGCAAACTAATGTGCTGGCGTTGGGAAAACATATATGTACCCATACTAGAATCTGTCAAAGAAAGCGGTACTCACATATAACAGTCATTCCATCTGTAATCCATACAGTCAAAAGACTGAAAGTATTCCAGTGAGGGAATTTTTTTTTTATTTAAAAAAGGCCAAGTTAGTTTATCTGGCGTTCAATATACTAGATACAGTTAGGCCTGCGTTTCATACATCTGGAATTAGCAAACTAATGTGCTGGGGTTGGGAAAACATATATGTACCCATACTAGAATCTGTCAAAGAAAGCGGTACTCACATATAACAGTCATTCCATCTGTAATCCATACAGTCAAAAGACTGAAAGTATTCCAGTGAGGGAATTTTTATTTTATTTAAAAAAGGCCAAGTTAGTTTACCTGGCGTTCAATATACTAGATACAGTTAGGCCTGCGTTTCATACATCTGGAATTAGCAAACTAATGTGCTGGGGTTGGGAAAACATATATGTACCCATACTAGAATCTGTCAAAGAAAGCGGTACTCACATATAACAGTCATTCCATCTGTAATCCATACAGTCAAAAGACTGAAAGTATTCCAGTGAGGGGATTTTGCTTATAAAAAATAATATATTTCATTGTGGTGCGAGTTGAATCGCAACAATGAAGAAAAATACTATTAAGGGACGAGGACGCGGTCGTGGTGGTGTCCGTGGAGCCTCTGTTGCTGGTAGAGGACGTGGCCGTTCGGCCCCAGGCGCACACAGTAGGGAACGAACTCCCTCAACTAGCCGGCAGAATGTACCGCAATATCTCGTGGGGCCCAATGCCGCTCTTAGGATGGTAAGGCCTGAGCAGGTACAGGCATTAATCGATTGGGTGGCCGACAGTGCTTCCAGCACGTTCACCACATGGTCTTCCACCCAGTCTTCTGCGGAAAGCGCACAGGTGGCACCTGAAAACCAAGCCCATCAGTCTGTCACATCACCCCCAAGCATATCAGGGAAACGGTCTGAGCCACAAGTTATGCAGCAGTCTCTTCTTCTGTTTGAAGACTCTGCTTCCAGGGTTTCCCAGGGGCGTCCACCTAGCCCTTCCCCAGTGGAGGAAGACATACCATGCACTGACGCACAACCACTTATGTCTCCAGATGAAGAGGACATGGGAATACCACCACAGCAGAGTCACCGACTCTCTGATGATGACGAAACACAGGTGCCCACTGCCGCGTCTTTTTGCAGTGTGCAGACTGAACAGGAGGAGGTCAGGGAGGGAGACTGGGTGGAAGACGATGCAGAGGACGATGAGGTCTTAGACCCCACATGGACTGAAGGTCGTGGCGATGACTTTCACAGTTCAGAGGAAGAGGTAGTGGTGAGACCGAGACAACAGCGAAGCCAAAGAGGGAGCAGGGGGCCAAAGCAGACGAGCCGCCGCCCCCAGAGTTCGCCTGCTACTGGACATCGCCAACAGGGACCCAGCCCCACAAAGGCAGCTTCAAAGAGTTCCCTGGCATGGCACTTCTTTAAACAATGTCCTACCGACAAGACCCGAGTGACTTGCACGCTCTGCCATCAGAGCCTGAGGCGAGGCATTAACGTTCTGAACCTCAGCACAACCTGCATGACCAGGCATCTACATGCAAAGCATGAACTGCAGTGGGGTACACACCTTAAAAACCAGGCACTCGCTGAGGCTCCCCCTGCTCCCTCTACCGCTGCTGCCTCGGCTTCCGCCTCGAGAGGAATGTTGCCACCTGCCGAGCAGCAAACAGAGGATGTGCCACCGACACCACCACCACCGCCACCGTCAACTAGCGTCTCCACTATATCACACAGCAGCGTTCAGCTCTCAATATCTCAAACCTTAGAGAGGAAGCGCAAATTCCCCCCAAGTAACCCTCGAGCCCTTGGCCTGAACGCCAGCATTTCTAAACTGCTGGCCTTTGAAATGCTGTCATTCCGGCTAGTGGACACAGACAGCTTCAAACAGCTGATGGCCATGGCTGTCCCGCAGTATGTGGTTCCCAGCCGCCACTACTTCTCCAAGACAGCCGTGCCTTCCCTGCACATGCAAGTGTCCGATAAAATCAAGTGTGCACTGCGCAACGCCATTTGTGGCAAGGTCCACCTAACCACAGATACGTGGACTAGTAAGCACGGCCAGGGACGCTATATCTCACTAACTGCACACTGGATGAATGTAGTGGCGGCTGGGCCCCCGGCGGACAGTTCCTTGGCGCACGTCCTTCCGCCCCCTAGGATCGCAGGGCATCATTCTCTGCCTCCTGTAGCCTCCTCCTCCTACTCGGCTTCCTCCTCCACTGCTTCCACCAGCTCATCCGGTCAGCCACACACCTTCACCACCAACTTCAGCACAGCCCGGGGTAAACGTCAGCAGGCCATTCTGAAACTCATATGTTTGGGGGACAGGCCCCACAGCGCAAAGGAGTTGTGGCGGGGTATTGAACAACAGACCGACGAGTGGTTTCTGCCGGTGGGCCTCAAGCCAGGCCTGGTGGTATGCGATAATGGGCGAAATCTCGTGGCAGCTCTGGGACTAGCCGGTTTGACGCACATCCCTTGCCTGGCGCATGTGCTGAACTTGGTGGTGCAGAGGTTCATTCACCACTACCCCAACATGTCAGAGCTGCTGCATAAAGTGCGGGCCGTCTGTGCGCGCTTCCGCCGTTCACATCCTGCCGCTGCTCGCCTGTCTGCGCTACAGCGGAACTTCGGCCTTCCCGCTCACCGCCTCATATGCGACGTGCCCACCCGGTGGAACTCCACCTTGCACATGCTGGAGAGACTGTGCGAGCAGCAGCAGGCCATAGTGGAGTTTCAGCTGCAGCACGCTCGCGTCAGTCGTACTGCCGAACAGCACCACTTCACCACCAATGATTGGGCCTCCATGCGAGACCTGTGTGCCCTGCTGCGCTGTTTCGAGTACTCCACCAACATGGCCAGTGGCGATGACACTGTTATCAGCGTTACAATACCACTTCTATGTCTCCTTGAGAAAACACTTAGGGCAATGATGTTAGAGGAGGTGGCCCAGGTGGAGGAGGAGGAGGAGGATGAGGGCTCGTTTCTAACACTTTCGGGCCAGTCTGTTCGAAGTGTCTCAGAGGGAGGTTTGTTTAAGCAGCAGAGGACAGGTTCACAAGTCGCCAGCCAAGGCACTGTACTGGAGGACGAGGAGGATGAGGAGGAGGAGGTGGAGGGGGACGAGGATGACGCAAGTTCACAGCGGGGTGGCAGCCCAGACCCATCACTGGTGCGTGGCTGGGGGGATACGGTGGACGATGACGATACGCCTCCCACAGAGGACAGCTTGTCCTTACCCATGGGTAGCCTGGCCCACATGAGCGAATATATGCTCCAATGCCTGCGCAACGACAGCAGAGTTGCCCACGTTTTAACGTGTGCAGACTACTGGGTGGCCACCCTGCTGGATCCCCGGTATAAAGACAATGTGCCCACTTTAATTCCTGAACTGGAGCGCGACCGTAAGATGCGCGAGTACAAGCGCACGCTGATAGAGGCGCTCTTGAGAGCATTCCCACATGTCACAGGGGAACAGGTGGAAGGTGAAGGCAGAGGAGTGGCAAGAGGTCGCCAACGCAGCTGTGTCACGGCCAGCTCATCTGAGGGCAGGGTTAGCATGGCAGAAATGTGGAAAAGTTTTGTCTCCACGCCACAGCTATCTGCACCGACACCTGATACGGAACGTGTTAGCAGGAGGCAGCATTTCACTAACATGGTTGAACAGTATGTCTGCACACCCCTCCACATCCTGACGGATGGTTCGGCCCCATTCAACTACTGGGTTTCGAAATTGTCCACGTGGCCAGAGTTAGCATGTTATGCCTTGGAGGTGCTTTCCTGCCCGGCGGCCAGCGTTTTATCTGAACGCGTATTCAGCACGGCAGGGGGCGTCATTACTGACAAGCGCAGCCGCCTGTCCACAGCCAACGTGGACAAGCTGACCTTCATAAAGATGAACCAGGCATGGATCCCACAGGACCTGTCCCTCCCTTGTGCAGAGTAGTCCTTATTAACTGCCTAAAACATGTCTTGTTGTGCTACGGGCCACTTCTTTATTTGATACAAATTTTATGAAACCCACAGTTGAATGAAACTCTTCTCTGTCTGGGCGCCGGGGCCTAACCAGATGAAAGTGGCCGGTTAAACTAACGGGTGACATGAAGCCATAACCTCTGCCATGCTACCTCTGTCTTCTGTCTGGGTGCTGAGGCCTAAGTCAAATAAAGCGGTCTTCTGCTGTGCTGGGGGATATGAAGCTAATCTCTGACCTCTCTCCTCTGTCTGGGTCCAAAGGCCTAAATCACTGAAAGAGGCCTTCTCCTGTGGTGTGTGATATGATGCCAGAATATGTGCTGTGGGGCCTCTCTCCTCTTCCTGGGTGCAGGGGTCAAATAAACTAAATTGTGGCCTACTCCTGTGGTGGTTGATATGATGCCTGATTCTCTGATGTGGAACCTCTCTCCTCTGTTTGGGTGAAGGGGTCAAAGTAACTATATGGTGGCTTCTCCTGTGGTGGCTGATATGATGCCAGAATATGTGCTGTGGGGCCTCTCTCCTCTTCCTGGGTGCAGGGGTCAAAGTAACTAAATGGTGGCTTCTCCTGTGGTGGCTGATATGATGCCAGAATATGTGCTGTGGGGCCTCTCTCCTCTTCCTGGGTGCAGGGGTCAAAGTAACTCAATGGTGGCTTCTCCTGTGGTGGCTGATATGATGCCAGAATATGTGCTGTGGTGCCTCTCTCCTCTTCCTGGGTGCGGGGGTCAAAGTAACTCAATGGTGGCTTCTCCTGTGGTGGCTGATATGATGCCAGAATATGTGCTGTGGTGCCTCTCTCCTCTTCCTGGGTGCGGGGGTCAAAGTAACTCAATGGTGGCTTCTCCTGTGGTGGCTGATATGATGCCAGAATATGTGCTGTGGGGCCTCTCTCCTCTTCCTGGGTGCAGGGGTCAAAGTAACTCAATGGTGGCTTCTCCTGTGGTGGTTAGTATGATGCCAGAATATGTGCTGTGGGGCCTCTCTCCTCTTCCTGGGTGCAGGGGTCAAAGTAACTCAATGGTGGCTTCTCCTGTGGTGGCTGATATGATGCCAGAATATGTGCTGTGGTGCCTCTCTCCTCTTCCTGGGTGCGGGGGTCAAAGTAACTCAATGGTGGCTTCTCCTGTGGTGGCTGATATGATGCCAGAATATGTGCTGTGGGGCCTCTCTCCTCTTCCTGGGTGCAGGGGTCAAAGTAACTCAATGGTGGCTTCTCCTGTGGTGGTTAGTATGATGCCAGAATATGTGCTGTGGGGCCTCTCTCCTCTTCCTGGGTGCAGGGGTCAAAGTAACTCAATGGTGGCTTCTCCTGTGGTGGCTGATATGATGCCAGAATATGTGCTGTGGTGCCTCTCTCCTCTTCCTGGGTGCGGGGGTCAAAGTAACTCAATGGTGGCTTCTCCTGTGGTGGCTGATATGATGCCAGAATATGTGCTGTGGGGCCTCTCTCCTCTTCCTGGGTGCAGGGGTCAAAGTAACTCAATGGTGGCTTCTCCTGTGGTGGTTAGTATGATGCCAGAATATGTGCTGTGGGGCCTCTCTCCTCTTCCTGGGTGCAGGGGTCAAAGTAACTCAATGGTGGCTTCTCCTGTGGTGGCTGATATGATGCCAGAATATGTGCTGTGGTGCCTCTCTCCTCTTCCTGGGTGCGGGGGTCAAAGTAACTCAATGGTGGCTTCTCCTGTGGTGGCTGATATGATGCCAGAATATGTGCTGTGGGGCCTCTCTCCTCTTCCTGGGTGCAGGGGTCAAAGTAACTCAATGGTGGCTTCTCCTGTGGTGGTTAGTATGATGCCAGAATATGTGCTGTGGGGCCTCTCTCCTCTTCCTGGGTGCAGGGGTCAAAGTAACTCAATGGTGGCTTCTCCTGTGGTGGCTGATATGATGCCAGAATATGTGCTGTGGTGCCTCTCTCCTCTTCCTGGGTGCGGGGGTCAAAGTAACTCAATGGTGGCTTCTCCTGTGGTGGCTGATATGATGCCAGAATATGTGCTGTGGGGCCTCTCTCCTCTTCCTGGGTGCAGGGGTCAAAGTAACTCAATGGTGGCTTCTCCTGTGCTGATTGATATAAAGCTGATGGTTGTGCCATCTGACATGGTTGCCAGGGTCTGATTCAATGGTGGCCTACTCCTGTGGTGGGTGATCTAAATGCCTGATTCTCTGCTGTGAAACCTCTCTCCTCCGTCTGGGTGTAGGGGTCAAAGTCTTTCAAAGTCGCCTTCTCCTGTGCTGATTGATATGAAGCTGATGGTTGTGCCATCTGACATGGTTGCCGGGGTCCCATTAAATTGTGGCCTACTCCTGTGGTGGTTGATATGATGCCTGATTCTCTGATGTGGAACCTCTCTCCTCTGTTTGTGTGAAGGGGTCAAAGTAACTAAATGGTGGCTTCTCCTGTGGTGGCTGATATGATGCCAGAATATGTGCTGTGGGGCCTCTCTCCTCTTCCTGGGTGCAGGGGTCAAAGTAACTCAATGGTGGCTTCTCCTGTGGTGGCTGATATGATGCCAGAATATGTGCTGTGGTGCCTCTCTCCTCTTCCTGGGTGCGGGGGTCAAAGTAACTCAATGGTGGCTTCTCCTGTGGTGGCTGATATGATGCCAGAATATGTGCTGTGGGGCCTCTCTCCTCTTCCTGGGTGCAGGGGTCAAAGTAACTCAATGGTGGCTTCTCCTGTGCTGATTGATATAAAGCTGATGGTTGTGCCATCTGACATGGTTGCCAGGGTCTGATTCAATGGGGGCCTACTCCTGTGGTGGGTGATCTAAATGCCTGATTCTCTGCTGTGAAACCTCTCTCCTCCGTCTGGGTGTAGGGGTCAAAGTCTTTCAAAGTCGCCTTCTCCTGTGCTGATTGATATGAAGCTGATGGTTGTGCCATCTGACATGGTTGCCGGGGTCCCATTAAATTGTGGCCTACTCCTGTGGTGGTTGATATGATGCCTGATTCTCTGATGTGGAACCTCTCTCCTCTGTTTGGGTGAAGGGGTCAAAGTAACTAAATGGTGGCTTCTCCTGTGGTGGCTGAAATGATGCCAGAATATGTGCTGTGGGGCCTCTCTCCTCTTCCTGGGTGCAGGGGTCAAAGTAACTCAATGGTGGCTTCTCCTGTGGTGGCTGATATGATGCCAGAATATGTGCTGTGGTGCCTCTCTCCTCTTCCTGGGTGCGGGGGTCAAAGTAACTCAATGGTGGCTTCTCCTGTGGTGGCTGATATGATGCCAGAATATGTGCTGTGGGGCCTCTCTCCTCTTCCTGGGTGCAGGGGTCAAAGTAACTCAATGGTGGCTTCTCCTGTGGTGGTTAGTATGATGCCAGAATATGTGCTGTGGGGCCTCTCTCCTCTTCCTGGGTGCAGGGGTCAAAGTAACTCAATGGTGGCTTCTCCTGTGGTGGCTGATATGATGCCTGAATATGTGCTGTGGTGCCTCTCTCCTCTTCCTGGGTGCGGGGGTCAAAGTAACTCAATGGTGGCTTCTCCTGTGGTGGCTGATATGATGCCAGAATATGTGCTGTGGGGCCTCTCTCCTCTTCCTGGGTGCAGGGGTCAAAGTAACTCAATGGTGGCTTCTCCTGTGGTGGCTGATATGATGCCAGAATATGTGCTGTGGTGCCTCTCTCCTCTTCCTGGGTGCGGGGGTCAAAGTAACTCAATGGTGGCTTCTCCTGTGGTGGCTGATATGATGCCAGAATATGTGCTGTGGGGCCTCTCTCCTCTTCCTGGGTGCAGGGGTCAAAGTAACTCAATGGTGGCTTCTCCTGTGCTGATTGATATAAAGCTGATGGTTGTGCCATCTGACATGGTTGCCAGGGTCTGATTCAATGGGGGCCTACTCCTGTGGTGGGTGATCTAAATGCCTGATTCTCTGCTGTGAAACCTCTCTCCTCCGTCTGGGTGTAGGGGTCAAAGTCTTTCAAAGTCGCCTTCTCCTGTGCTGATTGATATGAAGCTGATGGTTGTGCCATCTGACATGGTTGCCGGGGTCCCATTAAATTGTGGCCTACTCCTGTGGTGGTTGATATGATGCCTGATTCTCTGATGTGGAACCTCTCTCCTCTGTTTGGGTGAAGGGGTCAAAGTAACTAAATGGTGGCTTCTCCTGTGGTGGCTGATATGATGCCAGAATATGTGCTGTGGGGCCTCTCTCCTCTTCCTGGGTGCAGGGGTCAAAGTAACTCAATGGTGGCGTCTCCTGTGGTGGCTGATATGATGCCAGAATATGTGCTGTGGTGCCTCTCTCCTCTTCCTGGGTGCGGGGGTCAAAGTAACTCAATGGTGGCTTCTCCTGTGGTGGCTGATATGATGCCAGAATATGTGCTGTGGTGCCTCTCTCCTCTTCCTGGGTGCGGGGGTCAAAGTAACTCAATGGTGGCTTCTCCTGTGGTGGCTGATATGATGCCAGAATATGTGCTGTGGTGCCTCTCTCCTCTTCCTGGGTGCAGGGGTCAAAGTAACTAAATGGTGGCTTCTCCTGTGGTGGTTGATATGATGCCTGATTCTCTGCTGTGAAACCTCTCTCCTCCATCTGGGTGTAGGGGTCAAAGTCTTTCAAAGTCGCCTTCTCCTGTGCTGATTGATATAAAGCTGATGGTTGTGCCATCTGACATGGTTGCCAGGGTCTGATTCAATGGGGGCCTACTCCTGTGGTGGGTGATCTAAAGGCCTGATTCTCTGCTGTGAAACCTCTCTCCTCCGTCTGGGTGTAGGGGTCAAAGTCTTTCAAAGTCGCCTTCTCCTGTGCTGATTGATATGAAGCTGATGGTTGTGCCATCTGACATGGTTGCCGGGGTCCCATTAAATTGTGGCCTACTCCTGTGGTGGTTGATATGATGCCTGATTCTCTGATGTGGAACCTCTCTCCTCTGTTTGGGTGAAGGGGTCAAAGTAACTAAATGGTGGCTTCTCCTGTGGTGGCTGATATGATGCCAGAATATGTGCTGTGGGGCCTCTCTCCTCTTCCTGGGTGCAGGGGTCAAAGTAACTCAATGGTGGCTTCTCCTGTGGTGGCTGATATGATGCCAGAATATGTGCTGTGGGGCCTCTCTCCTCTTCCTGGGTGCGGGGGTCAAAGTAACTCAATGGTGGCTTCTCCTGTGGTGGCTGATATGATGCCAGAATATGTGCTGTGGGGCCTCTATCCTCTTCCTGGGTGCAGGGGTCAAAGTAACTCAATGGTGGCTTCTCCTGTGCTGATTGATATAAAGCTGATGGTTGTGCCATCTGACATGGTTGCCAGGGTCTGATTCAATGGGGGCCTACTCCTGTGGTGGGTGATCTAAATGCCTGATTCTCTGCTGTGAAACCTCTCTCCTCCGTCTGGGTGTAGGGGTCAAAGTCTTTCAAAGTCGCCTTCTCCTGTGCTGATTGATATGAAGCTGATGGTTGTGCCATCTGACATGGTTGCCGGGGTCCCATTAAATTGTGGCCTACTCCTGTGGTGGTTGATATGATGCCTGATTCTCTGATGTGGAACCTCTCTCCTCTGTTTGGGTGAAGGGGTCAAAGTAACTAAATGGTGGCTTCTCCTGGGGTGGCTGATATGATGCCAGAATATGTGCTGTGGGGCCTCTCTCCTCTTCCTGGGTGCAGGGGTCAAAGTAACTCAATGGTGGCTTCTCCTGTGGTGGCTGATATGATGCCAGAATATGTGCTGTGGTGCCTCTCTCCTCTTCCTGGGTGCGGGGGTCAAAGTAACTCAATGGTGGCTTCTCCTGTGGTGGCTGATATGATGCCAGAATATGTGCTGTGGTGCCTCTCTCCTCTTCCTGGGTGCGGGGGTCAAAGTAACTCAATGGTGGCTTCTCCTGTGGTGGCTGATATGATGCCAGAATATGTGCTGTGGTGCCTCTCTCCTCTTCCTGGGTGCAGGGGTCAAAGTAACTAAATGGTGGCTTCTCCTGTGGTGGTTGATATGATGCCTGATTCTCTGCTGTGAAACCTCTCTCCTCCGTCTGGGTGTAGGGGTCAAAGTCTTTCAAAGTCGCCTTCTCCTGTGCTGATTGATATGAAGCTGATGGTTGTGCCATCTGACATGGTTGCCTGGGGTCCCATTAAATTGGGGCCTACTCCTGTGGTGGGTGATCTAAATGCCTGATTCTCTGCTTTGAAACCTCTCTCCTCCGTCTGGGTGTAGGGGTCAAAGTCTGTCAAAGTCGCCTTCTCCTGTGCTGATTGATATAAAGCTTATGCTTGTGCCATCTGACATGGTTGCCGGGGTCTGATTCAATGGTGGCCTACTCCTGTGGTGGGTGATCTAAATGCCTGATTCTCTGCTGTGTAACCTCTCTCCTCCGTCTGGGTGTAGGGGTCAAAGTAACTAAATGGTGGCCTACTCCTGTGGTGGGTGATATGATGCCTGGTTCTCTGCTGTGGGACCTCTCTCCTTTGTCTGGGTGCTGTGGTCAAAATAATAGTAAGTGACCTTCTCCATTGGTGGGTGACTTGAAGCCTGATTCTGTGCTATGGGACCTCACTCCAATTAATATTGTTTAATTTTTATTTATTTTATGTTAACTCATCATTTCCCTATCTACATTTGTTTGCAGGGGATTTAACTACATTTTGCTGCCTTTTGCAGCCCTCTAGCCCTTTCCGGGTGTGTTTTACAGCCTTTTTAGTGCCCAAAAGTTTGGGTCCCCATTGACTTCTATGGGGTTCGGGTTCGGGATGAAGTTCGGGTCGAGTTCGGATCCCGAACCCGAACATTTTTCGAAAGTTCGGCCGAACTCGTCGAACCCGAACATCCAGGTGTTCGCTCAACTCTAATAGTGATAACTCAAAAAATTGTTGTTAACATTCAGCATATGTCTACTTCATGTTGGCATAATTTTGTACATGTCAATTTATTTTTTTATTGCATTAGAAGGCTTACTGTACAATATTAGAAGCAATTTTCTAATCCATAACTGAGGTTTTTTTATGTAACAATTCAGTTCTGAAGTGACTTTGAGGGGCTTAAAGAGGACCTTTCACCGATTATGACAATGTGAACTGAGTATACAGACATGGAGAGCGGCGCCCGGGGATCTCACTGCACTTACTATTATCCCCGGGCGCCGCTCCGTTCTCCCGTTATGCCCTCCGGTATCTTTGCTCACTAAGTTATAGTAGGCGGAGATTTCAGTTACTAAGTTATGGTAGGCGGAGTCAGCCCTTGTTCTGCTGTAGCGCTGGCCAATCGCAGCGCAGAGCTCACAGCCTGGGAGGTTCTTTTCTCCCAGGCTGTGAGCTCTGCAATGCGATTGGCCAGAGCTACAGCAGAACAAGGGCTGACTCCGCCTACCATAACTTTGTGAACGAAGATACCGGAGGGCATAGCGGGAGAACGGAGCGGCGCCCGGGGATAATAGTAAGTGCAGGGAGATCCCCGGGCGCCGCTCTCCATGTCTGCATACTTAGTTCACATTGTCATAATGGGTGAAAGGTCCTCTTTAAATAATAGAAACCACTCATAAACGACTCAATTTTAAAAACAACAGGGGTCATTTATGAATCTGACTCAGTTGCCCATAGCAACCAATAAGATACCTTCTTTCATTTTCCAAAGGAGCTGTCCAAAATGAAAGGTGGAATATGATTGGTTGCTATGGGAAACTTAGTCAGTTCTTCTTTACACCAGTTTGATAAATGACCAACTACGTCCCTCAAGTTATTAAAAATTGATTTTAGAAACGTTATCAACAATTTAGGTGTTCCACAGGAATTTCATTTTTTTGTGCAGATTTTCCATTTTAATCCATTTTTCCTGTTACACACTGTTTTGATTTGACACACATTTCATAGATTTTAAAAACACTTGAAAATTAAAAATGATTTTGTTTTAAATAAAATGTAGCTTTAGCCCCAAATGTTTAATTTTCCCAAGAAGTGACATGAGAAAAAACATCCTACAATTTGTTAAGCATTTTTTCCTTAATACGGCAACATCCAATATGTAGTTGTAAACTGCTGTATGGGCACACTGCAAGGCTCAAAAGGGAAGGAGCGTCTTGGCTTTTTGAAGACAGATTTTACTGGAATGATTTTTGGGCACCATGTTGCATTTGAATAAACCCTGAGGTACTCATACAGTGAAAATCCCATTTTGGAAACTGCATCCCACAAGGAATTTATCGAGGGGTGTAGTGCTTGCATTTACCCCACAGGTATTTCATAGAATTTGGAAACACTCGGCAGTGAAAATGAAAAATTTCATTTCTTTCAATAAAAAATTTTAGCCCCAGATTTTTCATTTTCAGAAGTGGTAACAGGAGAGAAAGCAACCCACAATTTGTTATGCATTTTTTTCCTGAATACGGTAACACCTCAGCAAAGCTTAGTAAGGAAGGACCGCCATTTGGCTTTTGGAGGGAAGATTTTGCTTCACTGGTTTTTGGGTGCCATGCCACATTTACAGAACCCTGAAGTACCAGTACAGTGTTAAGCCTAAAAAGGTGACATATTTTGGAAAGTCAACCCTTTAAAGAGTAGCTAAACCTTTGCATCAAATTTTAATAAGATGTCCCTAATGCCCTAATAAAACTTCTTCCAATATACTTTATTAATTTTACATTTTTATTATACTTTTTCCTCCCTAAAGCGCATCATTCACTGTGCGCTTAAAACTCAGTTCTCTGTACAGTACACCGCTGACAGCGGTGTACAGACTGTGAAGTTTATGAATGGGCCCGCATAAGCAGGGAGTACGGGCAAGGAGCACATATTGCCACGCCTGCATATGCCCCCCATAGGATTAATAACTCATAGGATAGCACATGGGTACCCTGCACCCATGTACTATCCCATGATTAGCTGAGCGGACCGGGCTACTGCTTCACTTAGCTAAGAGAACTGCATGTCAGCTCTGAACTTAGCGAAGCAGACAGAAGCAGGAGCCGCTCCGCTCAACTAATCCTGCCAAAGTACATGGTCACAGGGTACCCATGCGCTATGCCAGGAATTAGTAATCCTCCGAGGGACACGGGCAGGAGCAGCAATATGTGCTACTTGCCAGTACTCCCTGCTTATGCGGCCTCATTCATAAATTTCACAGTCCACAGGTGTTTTAATAGATTTTTTTTAAAATGGGATATGAAATGAAAAATAACATTTTATTTTAATTATATGTAATTTTCGCATTTTTATAAGTAGTAATAAACACCCCATTTTTGTTTCATATTTTCATAATTTTTCCAAAGTATGTCAGTTTATGTGGTCATAAACTGCTGTTCAGGCACACTGTTGGATTCAGAAGAGAAAGAACACCAAGTGCAGTTGAGGTCTACTGTAGTTTGGTGATTTATACATTAGTGGCAGAGAACCACAGAGTTGGGAGAACTAATAAAAAACAAAAAAACTAACAAAAACAAAAACCCTCAATAAAATTACCCCATTTGAGAAACCACACCACTCACAGAATTTACCAAAGGGTGTAGTGAGCATTAATGTGCCTCAGGTGTGTTGTTTTTATCTCGAAGTAATTCACAGCAGATGTTGCAAAGTGAAACTAGCAATTTTTCCACAGACATGCCATTTCAGTGCCCAATATGTTATGCCCAGCATGTGCCAGTGAGAAACGTAAGCCTTCTTATTATGCTGTTTTCTGGTTTTATAAACACCCTACATGTGGCCCTATGAGAAGGTATGAGAGGGCTTAGGATATAAGGTATGAAAGGGCTTAGGATATAAAAGAGCACCATGTGCATTTAGAGGCCCAATGTGGTGATTTATACCCCTTGTGCTGATTACTTTAGAGCAGGGGTGCACAACCTTTTATGGTTGGGGGCCACATTGTCAACCTGAACCAATTCCAAGTGCCGAAAATAAACTTTAAAGGGGTATTACCAAGTGAAATACTATATTTATGGCATATTGAATTTACAGTATATATCATGAATCTCTAGTTACACTTCTAGTACTCCCATCTAATGGGACAATACATGAAAGATTCATGTGAGCAGCCACAAGACATAGATGAACATGTCTGCTACCAGATGTTTGGGGGCCGCATAGAATGGTATTGAGGGCCGCATGTGGCCCCCGGGCCGCAGGTTGTGCACCCCTGCTTTAGAGGCTCTGGGGTGAATTAATAAATGAAACCCCCAAGAAATGACCCACTTTTGGAAACTCTGTCCTCAAGGTATTATTAAGGTATGGAGTGAGCATTTAAACTCTACATATATTTTGCTGAAAATAATGCACAGCCAACCAAGAAAAATGAAAATTGCAATTTTTCCACAGATATGGATGGCATTTCAGTGCCCATCACGCTATATTAAGCTGGTTCCATCTGAGACTCACACCACATTTATTGACTTGATAGGTAGGTTCTACTGGATGCGAAAATGCCATAAATTATAAACATAAGGTGCTGTATGGGCAAATGGCAGGGCTCATTTGCCCATACAGCAGCTTAAGGGAAGGAGTGCCATTTGGCTTTTGGAGTATGAATTTTGCTGGAATGGTTTTCAGGTGCTACTTTACATTTGCAGATACCCTGAGGTACCTGTACAGTGGAGACCCCAGATCAGTGACTTATTTTGGAAATTACACCCTTCATGTTATTTATCAAGAGATGGAGTGAGCATTTTTATACCATCAGTAATTTGCAGAAATGAATGAGCAAGTTTTCCACAGGTGTAGCATTTCAGTCCCAATATGCTGCGCCCAGCATGTGATATGTAAGTAGCACCACCCCCCTTAAATTGGAGGGTTCCACTGGATACGGAAATGCCTTTCATTTGGATGTAAACTGCTGTTTGGGTACACTGCAGGTTCAGAAGGGAAAGACCTCCTTTTAGCTTTTGATGAATTGGTTTACGGGTGCCATGTTGCTTTCAAAGTGCCTCTGGGGTACCAATACAGCCATTTTCTAAGAAGCATACTTTTTTTTTATTCTCAATGGTGCTATGTGAGGGCTTTTGGCAGGAGGGGTACCTTTTATAATTGGTTCTATTTTGGGGTACAAAAACTTTTTAGGAAAGAGGTTGAAGAACAGGGAGGCACAGCAGCCATCAGCACACTGCAATTTCATTGCGGGGAGCTGGTAAGTTGAGAGAGGGAGCCCCTTTCATCTATAAACGACAACTTGCTGGTCATTGACCAGCGCATTTAAGGGATTAAACCGCTGGCACTGGAGTTGTCATCGTACATCTACAGTACAAATCGGAAACTCGCTCTCTTCTGCGCTGTACATGTACAACAAAGGAGTTAAAGAACTTAATCTGTATAGCCATTAGTGATGAGCAGCAGGGGCAATATTCGAATTTGCGATATTTCGCCAATATCAGGTAGAATATTCGTCATATATTCGCAAATTCGAGATAATTTTCTTGATCGCGAAAAATCAGCAATGTAATATTCGCGTAATACGCGCAAAATACAGGCATGAGTCAATTTAGCTCACAATTTAATCTCACACTTAACTATCTGTATTATATATATATATATATATATATATATATATATATAAAAGCTAACTAACTAACTATCTAATATAATGACACAGGAAAGCAGAGAGCACAGAAATAACACTGCTGTCTCTCTCAGATCTGCAAAATACTGCATACAAGGGCTGCTGGAAAGGTTCTTATATAGTAAGGGGTAGGATACTTTCCTATTGGTTGCTAGGGATGTTGCTAAGCTCAGACAAAGACATTGCAGCCTTCTCATTGGCCCACAAGCAAGAAGGGAGGTTAGTGATGAAAAAAAAATCAAGAATATTCAAAATTATGAATATATATCACTATATTCTAAATATTCGTGAATTCTGCCGATATTTGCAATTAATATTTGCTATTCGAATATTCGCACCCAACACTAATAGCCATATAGAAAGAAGGGAAGGGGAGGAATGATCAAAACCTTTAATTATCTTAGGGTGGGTTCACATCATGTTTTTGCTATCCGCTTCATACACGTTGGGAAAAAAAAAAAAGGATACAAAAGCATAGCACACTACACTTTTGTGTCCTGCAGAGTCTATGGATTTGAAATGAAACTAAAAAATTGTGCTTTAACTGCAGACTGTCAGCTTTAATTTGAGGGTATTTACATCCAAATCAGGTGAACGGTGTAGGAATTACAACAGTTTGCATATGTGCCTCCCAATTGTTAAGGAACCAAAAGTAATGGGACATTTGGCTTCCATGGCCAGGTGTGTGTTATTCCTTCATTATCCCAATTACAATGAGCAGATAAAAGGTCCAGAGTTCATTCCAAGTGTGCAATTTGCATTTGGAATCTGTTGCTGTGAACTCTCAAGATGAGATCCAAAGAGCTGTCACTATCAGTGAAGCTAGACATCATTAGGCTGAAAAAACTAAACAAACCCATCAGAGAGATAGCAAAAACATTAGGCATGGCCAAAACAACTGTTTGGAACATTCTTAAAAAGAAGGAACACACCGGTGAGCTCAGCAACAGCAAAAGACCCGGAAGACCCCGGAAAACAACTGTAATGGATGACGGAAGAATTCTTTGCCTGGTAAAGAAAACACCCTTCACAACAGTTGGCCAGATCAAGAACCCTCTCCAGGAGGTAGGTGTATGTGTGTCAAAGTCAACAATCAAGAGAAGACTTCACCAGAGTGAATACAGAGCGTTCACCACAAGATGTAAACCATTGGTGAGCCTCAAAAACAGGAAGGCCAGATTAGAGTTTGCCAAACGACATCTAAAAAAGCCTTCACAGTTCTGGAACAACATCCTATGGACAGATGAGACCAAGATCAACTTGTACCAGAGTGATGGGAAGAGAAGAGTATGGAGAAGGAAAGGACCTGCTCATGATCCTAAGCATACCACCTCATCAGTGAAACATGGTGGTGGTAGTGTCATGGCGTAGGCATGTATGGCTGCCAATGGAACTGGTTCTCTTGTATTTAATGATGATGTGACTGCTGACAAAAGCAGCAGGATGAATTCTAAAGTGTTTCGGGCAATATTATCTGTTCATATTCAGTCAAATGCTTCAGAACTCATTGGATGGCGCTTCACAGTGCAGATGGACAATGACCCAAAGCATACTGCAAAAGCAACCAAAGAGTTTTTTAAGGGAAAGAAGTGGAATGTTATGCAATGGCTAAGTCAATTGCCTGAAAAGAATCCGATTGAGCATGCATTTCACTTGCTGAAGACAAAACTGAAGGGAAAATGCCCCAAGAACAAGCAGGAACTGAAGACAGTTGCAGTAGAGGCCTGGCAGAGCATCACCAGGGATGCATTTCCGACTTCAGGCTGTAATTGACTGCAAAGGATTTGCAACCAAGTATTAAAAAGTGAAAGTTTGATTTATGATTATTATTCTGTCCCATTACTTTTGGTCCCTTAACAAGTGGGAGGCACATATGCAAACTGTTGTAATTCCTAAACCGTTCACCTGATTTGGATGTAAATACCCTCAAATTAAAGCTGACAGTCTGCAGTTAAAGCACATCTTGTCCGTTTCATTTGAAATCCATTGTGGTGGTGTATAGAGACAAAAATTTTAGAATTGTGTCAATGTCCCAATATTTATGGACCTGACTGTATATACATGTACATTAATGTACTATATATATATTTCTTTTTACAATGAAACACTATGGTGAACGAATGCCACTGTATGGCATCAGTCTGGGGCATCCGTTAACATACACTACCCATAAAAAGTTAGGGGTATTTGGCTTGTGGGTGAAATTTCAGGATGAACTTAAAATCAACTCTAACCTTTACAGGTGAACATAATGTGACCTTCTCTAAACTTTTGAATGCACATTCACAACTGTTCAATGTTTCAATACTTTGTGCACAACTTGCTGTTCTCATATGGAAGTGGCCACTCAGCTTACAGTGTCACAGAGTGTCATCAGCAGGTTGCAACAAAGATACAGAGAGACTGGAAGAGTCACAGAAAAGCATAGAAGTGAATGTCCTTTGGCCACATCCCATACTGATGACCGCTTCATTGTGAACAATGACCTGCAGAATCGGATTATGAATGCCACACAACTCCAGGTACATTTAAGGGAGGTGAGAGGCACCCAAGTGTCACATCAGATGCATCTACGCTGGACGAGGGACCAGTGGGCCTCAGTGCTGTTCACTGATGACAGTCGATTCATGCTGAACAGAAATGATGGGCGCCAACGATATTGGAGATGTCAAGGAGAACGCTATGCATCAGCCACTGTTGTCAGCAGACAAGCCTTTGGTGGTGGTGGTGGAGTTACAGTGTGGGCAGGTGTGTCTAGTCAATACAGAACTGCCCTAGACTTTGTGAATGGTACAGTGACAAGCCCATACTACTTGAATAACATCATTAATCCCGTCATTTTGCCTCTGCAAGAACAACACAGGCCTAATTTAATCTTCATGGACGAGAAAGCACCAGTTCATCGAGGTTGCATCATTAGGGAATGGCTGCTGGAGACTGGGGTACCTCAAATGTAGCGGCCTGCACTTTCCCCACACGTGAATCCCATTGAAAACCTATGGGATCAGCTGAGTCACCGTGTAGAGGCTTGTAACTGTGTATCCCAGAACCTCAATAACCTGGGGGTCCCCCTTCAAGAACAGTGGGATGCCATGCCTCAGCAGACAATAGTAAGTCGACTTGTGAACAGCATGACACATCGTTGTCAAACTGTAACTGATGCTCAAGGCCACAAGACAAGTTATTGAGACACTCACATTTTTTGTAGGGGTATACCCACCACTGTTGTTGGCTTTTGTTTCAATAAATAGTTTGAGATGAGAAAATCACCATTGCATGCTTTAACAGCGGCTGCTGTGAGTCACTGTTCTCCTGCTTACCGGCGCGGTCCTAGGAACCGTGTTCAGCGGTGATCTGCTGCCTGTACTTCCCCATTCACCGATGCAGTCCTGGGCTCTGCTTGCAGGCACTGTTTGTTTTGGGATCCGCTCCACAGTTTCCTTTTAGCCCTGGCCAAAGCATGCTTGCTGCTTCTTCCCTTCAGCACTTCCTTAAATGCCGGGGCGCGTCACTTCCTGTGCTTCATGGGTTAGATCATGTGACCTCGCTGACCAATCCTAGCCCTCCTGCATGTATAAAATGTGGCTCAGCCCCCTTCCCAGATGCCTGAGTGTCAAGGTCCTTGTGTAGTGCAAAGGTTGCTGATTTCTCTGCTTGTGTTTCCGTGTACCTGACACGTGCTTGTGATCCTGGACTCTGCTACCTGTTTAATCCTTGCCTGCTTGCCTTGACTCTCCTGTTGCCGAACCGAACTGCCCGACCTGTACCGGTGCCAACTGCCCTGACCTATTGCTGGTTTGACTTCGCCTCTGCCTCATCCTTCAGCAATCCTCCTCAAGAGGTAGTGACCTGGTGTTCCACTCGGGAATGCCTATCCCCACCATCAGGGGTACTGTGAAGAATGAGAGGTTCACTTAGACAATGCCCTTAGAGGCGGTAGGACGCGTGACACGGTGGGGTCACATACACACATGCATGCTTCTACTTAAATGCACTACTTTCATGATATAATATCACTGTAGCTTGAACTTTTTACTTTTTCCATAAATTTCACCCGAAAGCCAAATATCGCCAACATTTTCTGAGTAGTGTATTGTAAGGGATCGCTCTCTCTCAGGGGTGGGCAATGACAGACTTCTCATCAAACCGGGGGAATTTCAAGCTCAAACTGAGCTTTATTTGTCACACAGCACATCGCACAGAGCCTCTGCAGGCTTCCTCAGCCTTGTGACCTCCAGCCCTCCTGGCTGGGACCACATGGGCCCTCTGCAGGTACAGCTGCAAGAAAAAGTATGTGAACCCTTTGGAATGATATGGATTTCTGCACAAATTGGTCATAAAATGTATCTGATCTTCATCTAAGTCACAACAATAGACAATCACAGTCTGCTTAAACTAATTCCGCACAAAGAATTAAATGTTACCATGTTTTTATTGAACACTCCATGTAAACATTCACAGTATAGGTGGAAAAAGTATGTGAACCCCTAGACTAATGACATCTCCAAGAGCTAATTGGAGTGAGGTGTCAGCCAACTGGAGTTCAATCATTGAGATGAGATTGGAGGTGTTGGTTACAGCTGACCTGCCCTATAAAAAATCACACACACCAGTTCTGGGTTTGCTTTTCACAAGAAGCATTGCCTGATGTGAATGATGCCTCGCACAAAAGAGCTCTCAGAAGACCTACGATTAAGAATTGTTGACTTGCATAAAGCTGGAAAGGGTTATAAAAGTATCTCCAAAAGCCTTGCTGTTCATCAGTCCACGGTGAGACAAATTGTCTATAAATGGAGAAAGTTCAGCACTGCTGCTGGTCTCCCTAGGAGTGGCCGTCCTGTAAAGATGACTGCAAGAGCACAGCGCAGACTGCTCAATGAGGTGAAGAAAAATCCTAGAGTGTCAGCTAAAAACTTACAAAAGTCTCTGGCATATGCTAACATCCCTGTTAGCAAATCTACAATACGTAAAACACTAAACAAGAATGGATTTCATGGGAGGATACCACAGAGGAAGCCACTGCTGTCCAAAAAAAACATTGCTGCACGTTTACAGTTTGCACAAGAGCACCTGGATGTTCTACAGCAGTACTGCCAAAATATTCTGTGGACAGATGAAACCAAAGTTGAGTTGGTTGGAAGAAACACACAACACTATGTGTGGAGAAAAAGAAGCACAACACACCAACATCAAAGCTTCATCCCAACTGTGAAGTAGGGTGGTGGGGGCATCATGGTTTGGGGCTGCTTTGCTGCTTCCCAAGTTTATCAAGACATTTTGCAGGAGAACTTAAGGCCATCTGTCCACCAGCTGAAGCTCAACACAAGATGGGTATTGCAACAGGACAACAACCCAAAGCATAGAAGTAAATCAACAACAGAATGGCTTAAACAGAAGAAAATACGCCTTCTGGAGTGGCCCAGTCAGAGTCCTGACCTCAACCCTGAGATGCTGTGGCATGACCTCAAGGAAAGTGATTCACACCAGATATCCCAAGAATATTGCTGAACTGAAACAGTTCTGTAAAGAGGAATGGTCAAGAATTACTCCTGACCGTTGTGCACGTCTGATCTGCAACTACAGGAAACGTTTGGTTGAAGTTATTGCTGCAAAGGAGGTTGAACCAGTTATTAAATCCAAGAGTTCACATACTTTTTCCACCTGCACTGTGAATGGTTTACATGGTATATTCAATAAAAAACATGGTAACATTTAATTCTTTGTGTGTTATTAGTTTAAGCAGACTGTGATTGTCTATTGTTGTGACTTAGATGAAGATCAGATCACATTTTATGACCAATTTGTGCAGAAATCCATATCATTCCAAAGGCTTCACATACTTTTTCTTGCAACAGTATGTTCCCTTGGGGGCCTAACACCTCCTCTCACACACTGAGGATTGCTTTACTCCCAAGTGATTATCGCACCTGGCTTCACCTCAGGCCAGGTGAATATGGGGAAAACACAGCAAATATAACATACATCTCCTCTAATATATATGAGGCCTGTCACTGCCCTCACAGTATATTACTTAAGACAACAGTATGCAAGGAGTATTGGCATTGTTCAAAACAGCTTTCTGGAATAAAATGTTTCTCTTAGTCTTCTTATCCATGACAAATAAGGAAGCGTTTGAACTGCATGTCTAAAAAAAAATAGATCACCTCCCTCCCTTGAGCATCCACAGAATTAAGTACAATGCATATAAACATGGATTGGATACACATTTTAGTACCGTTCTACCATTCTCCATTCAACATAGAATAGAACACATGTAGCATCACAACACATATATACAAAGACACCACACAGACGGTACATACATAATATATACAGTACAATCATAGATATCATATATATGCTAACTACTGACATACAGTAAATACCAGTTCTAAGGGTCTATTCTCATGAACAAAATTTGGACGTGCTATATGTCCATATTACACATGTCTGCTTTGTGGTCAGCAAACCGCAGATCCGCAAAATATGGATACAGTCTGTGTGCATGCTGCAGTTTGTTGTGGACCCCACTTCAATGTTTCCACAGTCCGCACTTTCTGGACAAGTATTCCATCTTTTGTGAAATGGACACACAGATGTGGAAAGCACACGTTAGTCATCTGAGGACGAGGCCTAACAGCCCTAACAAGGGTTTAACTAGCCTAAATTCAAAGTGTCATAGATCACTTCTATGCTGCCAAGGTCAGTTAAACCTGTGGTGGGGTCATGACACACATAAGGAAATACAGACATAATATGTCTGGAATACATTTACGTGAATAGCCCCAGAATAAGAGAAATCCATTGCACTCACAATTAACAATAGTGGCAAGCTTTATTTTTCGTGCTGCACTGCAGGTAATAAATGTTCATTCCTGTATTTAGTGAGTCCAACTGCTTCTTCGATAGAACTACTAGGGAGAAGAGAGGCTGATATGGGAAAGCAGTATCTGAAAGAACAGGCCTCACAGAAGATCAGAGATGCTCTATACTGTTGCCAGTGATTGACTACAGCATGGATCAGCAACCTCCGGCACTACAGCTGTTCAGAAACTACAACTCCCAGAATGCTTTATTCACTTCTGGGAAGTTAAAAGAACAGACAAGCATGTTTGCATGCTGGGAGTTCTAGTTTCACAGCAGCTGGAGTGCCGGACGTTGCTGATTCCTGGACTACAGTATAGAGAACCTGAACAGGTATGATTTTGCAATCTAGCTGTGATTTTAACAGCTGCTTGGGAAAAACTGGGCCAAACTGGCTAAATCCCACCACTACATTACGAACTTTACAGCAGCAGGGCAAACTCTTACATGCCGACCTCATCCCTCCCAGTTAAAGCAACAAACAGAGCATTGGCTTTGGCCACTTCTGTGTTGGGCTAAAGATAGGATGACTTTAAGGCCTCTTGCACACAACCGTATGGCTTTCTCAGCATTTTGTGGTCCTAGAATCCTTGTAACTATAACCTGTAAAGAAATACATCCAGGCTTGAACTTTTTTAGTGATTTACCATCACACCCTCTTATGGCAGAGAGTTCCACAGTCTGAACTTCCAGTAAATAATCCTCTTCTATATTGATGTACAAACCTCCTTTCTTCTAGACGTAGAGAATTTCACAGTCTTGGGTAAAAATAGATAATGGGAGAGAGCTCTGTACTTGACCCTTAATATATTTATACATGGTTATTAGATCTTTTTTAGTCATCTTTTTTCTAAACTAAATAACCATAATTTTGATAATATTTCTGGGTACTGCAGTCTATCCATTCCATGTATTACTTTAGCTGACCTCCTCTGAACCCTCTCTAGTTATGCTATGTCTTTCTTGTACACAGGAGCCCAGAACTGTATGCAGTACTCCATATGCAGTCTAACTAGTGATTTGTAAAGTGGCAGGACTATGTTCTCGTCACATACATCTAAGTCCCTTTTGATGCAACCCATCATCCTTTTGGCATTTGCAGCAGATGCCCGACACTGGTTTCTACAGTTTAGTTTGCTGTCCACTAAAATTCCTAAGTCCTTTACATATCAGTGTTACCCAGTGTTTTTAACCATTTAGTGTGTATGGGTAACTTGCATTATTCCTTCCCATGGCGCATAACCTTATACTTATCAGTGTTAAACCTCATTAGCCACTTCTATGCCCAAGCCTCCAATCTATCCAGACCCATCTATAGCAGTATACTTTCCTCTTTTGTGTTATTTACTTTACATAGTTTAGTATAATCAGCAAAAAATGATATTTTACTGTGCAAAACCTTCTACAAGATCATTAATAAATATATTAAAGAGAATAGGGCGCCCTTGGTTAAGGATTCCTCCCACTGGTTTTGGGACCTTTGGCTCCTTAGCTTCTATTTTTATTAGACGGTCGCACTCCCCCCCCCCCCCCTTTTTTTGTTTGTCTGCTCTCTTGTTGGTTTTGTTTTCATTGTTGTAAGGGAAAAAGTTCCAAGGCTACTTTGGTGGCAATTTGGCTGCTTATTGATCTAGATCGCATACAAGCAACCTTCTACATATGCTATTACTCTGAAGCCCAATTGTATAATGTTTAGTTTACTTATGTTTATTTGGGATGAAGAAAAGTTTAAGGAAATGGTGTCTTCACTACTGATGGCCAAATGTCCTATTGTCTGGAAATGTATATTTGCCATTGCTATGTTTTTTACCTGCTGTTCCAGTGAATTACGTGAATTACATGCCCGGGCCCAGCACTGACAAGAGCAGTCCTAGGATTTCAGCGAGCAGAGTCCATGATGTAAGGGCAATGGGCTGGCCTATATTGAAACATGGGAGGAGCGATAACGGCATTCTCAGGAGAATATTGGCACTTTCATTCAGAGAGGAAGCTCATTTTCATACAGATGTACCAGCGCTATCGATCATAGTAGAATCGCATGGGAGAAGAGCGATATCCTGTTTCATTAGCTAACAAAGTGCATAAAAAGTGTAGTGAGAAAATTCAAGGTGCAATTTAGGTTTGTAAACAGCAGATGGGTGCTTATACACTTATATACTTATAAGGAGCCTATATATGTGGATAGATACAGCAAATATTGTTTAAACCAAGAAGTTAGTCCATAATACAAATGTTTTTGATGACACTTAATCCAAAGTCTTCATTTGAGGATTCTAGTATTTAGGATAATCACTCCACAATATTCAGTAGAAGCGCTGACTAGTTGAAATCAGCAAGCCAGACGCATGTGTCTTGCCTGGTTTATGATACTCCGCAATATTCAGTAAGCAGCAAAAGGCAAGATCATTACTACCAGCACACTAGATGTTAACATCCTGCTTCAAAGTGAAGTCATATCGCCAACAATCATATCGTCATACTGAATATACTCAGCTGGAGCAGGAGAGCTGAGCAGCACTTCATACTGTAGTTGCCGCTCAACGCACCATATAAATCACTGCCCCCTTCTCCATCACGGCTTCAGCCCCTGAGTAGCTAGAGTAGTTATGGAAAGAAAGGGGATGAAAGGGTTAATGAGCAGTATGACAGGAGGTCATGGGGACGCTCCAAAGCACCCAGGGTCAATAAAAATAAATAAAAAAGCAGCATCCCTGTTCCCCAACAAAATTGGACTGCTATTTTTCTTTTCTGGCTGATCCTTTTATACCAGGAGGTGTGTTTTCATTGATTCCACAAGTCACATGCCCACCCTGCCAAATCACATTAAAAACTAGGCTTCATTCACAGAATACAGCATAGTCAGCAATCAGAGAAAAGTTCCTTACGGTAATGAGAGCCAATCAGGGAAAAGTTCCCAGGCAATTAAGGTTAATTGCCTTGTTTTGACAACCTGTCATCACCAATTAACCACCACGCCTCAAAAGAATTACCTATATAGCTTATGTAAAAAGTGTACACAGAATTAAACACATATTACTTTTTTTCATCAGATTTTGTTTCAGACTATCCTTATTTTAATTTCCTTTGGTTACTCTGACAATGTACTGCAATACAATTAGCGCACCAACCCCCACATTCTCCATCTATTGTTCTCCACTGAAAAAAAAATAATAACAAAGGGAGTAGAAAATACTTTCTTTAGCTGAGGTGTGTAACCACAAAGTGTTTAACACAAAACCAGCAGAACAAAGGCTCTTTACAAAGACTGTAGCATTTCATTTTGATTAACATTCAGGCTGGACTCTATAACAATTCTGTACATTTACACAGGCTACAGCAATGTACACACAGCTTGTGCCAATGGTATTTTATCAGTATTATCCAAATGTATTATCCTAATGTATAAACATACAAATATATATTTACTGATATATATACATTACAAACAGACATAAAAAATAATTAAATATATAATATATATATAATTTTTTATATAATTAAAATGGGTAAATATACACTCACCTAAAGAATTATTAGACACCTGTTCTATTTCTCATTAATGCAATTATCTAGTCAACCCAATCACATGGCAGTTGCTTCAATGCATTTAGGGGTGTGGTCCTGGTCAAGACAATCTCCTGAACTCCAAACTGAATGTCAGAATGGGAAAGAAAGGTGATTTAAGCAAGTTTGAGCGTGGCATGGTTGTTGGTGCCAGACGGGCCGGTCTGAGTATTTCACAATTGCTCAGTTACTGGGATTTTTCACGCACAACCATTTCTAGGTTTACAAAGAATGGTGTGAAAAGGGAAAAACATCCAGTATGCGGCAGTCCTGTGGGCGAAAATGCCTTGTGGATGCTAGAGGTCAGAGGAGAATGGGCCGACTGATTCAAGCTGATAGAAGAGCAACGTTGACTGAAATAACCACTCGTTACAACCGAGGTATGCAGCAAAGCATTTGTGAAGCCACAACACGCACAACCTTGAGGCAGATGGGCTACAACAGCAGAAGACCCCACCGGGTACCACTCATCTCCACTACAAATAAGAAAAAGAGGCTACAATTTGCACGAGCTCACCAAAATTGGACTGTTGAAGACTGGAAAAATGTTGCTGGTCTGTGAGTCTCGATTTCTGTTGAGACATTCAAATGGTAGAGTCCGAATTTGGCGTAAACAGAATGAGAACATGTATCCATCAATGCCTTGTTACCACTGTGCAGGCTGGTGGTGGTGGTGTAATGGCGTGGGGGATGTTTTCTGGGCACACTTTAGGCCGCTTAGCGCCAATTGGGCATCGTTTAAAAGCCATGGGCTACCTGAGCATTGTTTCTGACCATGTCCATCCCTTCATGACCACCATGTACCTATCCTCTGATGGCTACTTCCAGCAGGATAATGCACCATGTCACAAAGCTCGAATCATTTCAAATTGGTTTCTTGAACATGACAATGAGTTCACTGCACTAAAATGGCCCCCACAGTCACCAGATCTCAACCCAATAGAGCATCTTGGGATGTGTGGAACAGGAGCTTCGTGCCCTGAATGTGCATCCTTCAAATCTCCATCAACTGCAAGATGCTATCCTATCAATATGGGCCAACATTTCTAAAGAATGCTATCAGCACCTTGTTGAATCAATGCCACGTAGAAATAAGGCAGGTTCTGAAGGCAAAAGGGGGTCCAACACCGTATAGTATGTGTTTCTAATAATTCTTTAGGTGAGTGTATATACGCTACTTAGGCTTCGTTCACATCAACGTTCAGTCTGTCCGTTCTCCTGCTCCGTTTAGGAGCAGGAGAAAGGAAAGGACAGAGAAGGTACATAACTTAGCCAACTGAGCCCTTAGGACCCATAGACTGTAATGGGGTTCGTTAGTTTCCGCTCTGAAGATAATTTTGAAGCGGAGACAAAAGTCCTGCATGCAGAACTCTTGTCTCCGCTCCAAAATCATTTCTTAGCGGAAACATAACGGTCCCCATTAGAGGTCTATGGTTCCTTAGGCTTTGGTCGGCTCAGTTACGTGCCGTCTCCGTCCTTTCGGTTCTCCTGCTCCTGACCGGAGCAGAAGAACGGAAAGGCTGAACGGTGATGTGAACGAAGCTTAAGTGCTGTCATCATGGTGATAACAGGTTGTCAAAACAAAGTTTCATATTTATTAACAAGGCAATTAACCTTAATTGCCTGGGAACTCTTCTCATGGACCGGCTCTCATGACCGCGGAACCTTTCTCTGATTGGCGGACTACGCTGTATTTGTGAATGAAGCCTAGTTTTTAATGTGATTAGGCAGGGGAGGGTATGTGACTTGTGGAACCAATGAAAACACACCTCCTGGTATAAAAGGATCAGCCAGAAAAGAAAAATGGCAGTCCCCTTTCTTCCAGCACTGCTCTAGCTCATCAAGGGCTGAAGTCGTGATGGAGAAGGAGGTAGTGATTTATATGGTGCGCTGAGCGGCAACTACAGTATGAAGTGCTGCACATCGCTCCTGCTCCAGATGAGTATATTCAGTATGAGTGTTGGCGATATGACCTAACTTTGACTGAAGCAGGACGTTAATATCTAGTTTTCTGGTAGTAATGAACTTGCCTTTTGCTGCCTACTGAATATTGTGGAGTATCATAAACCAGGCAAGACACATGCGTCTGTCTTGCTGATTTAAACTAGTCAGCGCTTCTACAGAATATTGTGGAGTGATTATCCTGAATACTAGAATCCTCAAATGAAGACTATGGATTAAGTGTCATCAAATAACATTTGGATTACGGACTAACTTCTTGGTTTATACAATATTTGCAGTATCTATCCACAATATATAGGCTCCTCATAACTGTATAAGTGTATAAGCACCCATTTATTTATACAACCCGTTTTTTCATATATCACTTTATTCATACAATCATGTACATCATATTTTACAAAACTTTATCATATTTTTTTTATTATATTTCCCATTGGTGTAATCAGATGAAAAAGTGATACCTTAAAGTGTTAGTTAGTTTATATTGTGTCCATCATGTATTTATAGTTCCATTTGGCTGCTTTTGCATTCACATGTACTAGCGCTTTTGCCTTAAAGACAGGATACTTTGTACATGGAAATTGGAAGAAGCAAGGCACAAAGTTCTTGGAAAAAATAAAATAATAATGATCCATTGCAGCAGCGCCATGCAATGGCGCTATGCACACCTAAAAAAACAGATGAGGCTAGACAGAAATGGCACCTGAGCCTGAGCAATGAAGAGCCTCTCCATTCAGTTGAATCCTGTTTAGTTCTAATGACATGTTCACATTTCACGTGGTTCATCTTAAGAAAGATTCGCTTTGCACATAAAATTCTTAAGAGCTTGGGTGGAGAGGAAGTTAAGTCTAAAAAAAAAAGAGGGAAAAGGGTGAAATTTATATTGCATGGCTTTAAATAAATAGACTTGAATAAAAAAAAAGCAATGTGTGATGTGGTCCAGTAAGCATGGGGACATATGGTTGTACTTATAGACGGTGGTGAAGTGGGAACTACACACTACTGTATATATATTTTTCATGTATCCTTGATTATTTTCTATACGGTCCGGACCTGAAAGAAAAACACAAGTATCTACTCTGGAAGTAAACCCGCGGCTATTGAATATCCAGTGTAAAAGGAAGGACTAAAGTGCTGCAATGGGATGAGAAACAGCAGCGGAATTGCAATATACTGTACACACCTGCTGCGCTCAAAGCCTTCACAAGGATCAGCTCGTCTAGCCCTGCAATAGAAAGGGAGGGGTAAGTGCACAACCCCATTTACTGTACCTTAAGATTGCGGGGCTTGCTATTTACTGCTATGTTTGCGATATCAATCTGAGATATAAGCAGATGGGATCAAATAAACAAATAGTAATATAGAAAGGATGGGCACTCTTATACCTGGACCACAAGGTTAGCAATGTGACACTGGTTTATTAGTAACAGTATATAGAGGTCACCATACATAGATAAAATGAAGTACTATATCCTGAACAGATTAAAACCCTATTAAAAATGCAAATAATAAAATATAAATATAATACATTATCAGTCCACTGATATAGCTAATATAGGGGGTGGGGGCCTGATATTCGGCCAAGGAGGTGGTATATAATCTAAGCGAGGTTTAGCCAGGTTGCATGCAGGCTACAATATTGACTGTGCTTAATTAGTTAGAGCAGTGGCCAATACCAATTATATCTCCACAAAATTAAATGTAATACAAAAGTGTATGGATGCAAATAGTACCAAAACAATATATCAATAAAATAAATAAAAAATAAATATATTAGTGATACATAACAGTGACATTGAATAGTGTTATTAGTCTGTGAAATAAATATCAAAAATTAGCAGTGCTCAGATAATTACGATAATACGTATCCGTGAAAGATCATAAAGGTGTCTGTGGAGATTATTCCTAGAGCTCAGTCTTTCTGTAATAATGTAGCAAAAGCTCCTGGAGATCAGCTTAATGTTCCAATATTGGATCCAGGAAATGTACTATGTTGCACAATATATCAGTCCAGCAAATCTCTGGTTGAAACAGCTTTGATTGCAGTGGCAATAGTTCGTTATATATGCAGTGAAGTAGTTAAGCAGCAATATATGCACATATAGTAAAATTGATTTTTACTCACGTACGGACTTTCTGCTATCCTCACCCGTGGCGTCCCACGTGTTATAGGTCAGGGTAGGTTTCACCCTGGGCAGCAAGCGGAGAAAGCTGCTGGCTGCTAGGTGAAAGTCCTGTGAGGTGTTGTCTTATGATTTTTCAGGTCCGGCTGTGAGTAGAGGTGCTTTGAGATGCTTGCTCATTATCCCACTGCAGGTTCACCTTGGATTTCCTTAATTAGAATAGGTATTCCACCTGTCTTTGGTGCAATCTCACCCGTAGATGGCTGCCAGAAGGCCGTAATTCCTTTGTCCTAGAAAGCGCTTTCTTTAATCCAACATAAAGTGGCAAACTGTTGCAGTTAAAGATTAGCCGGTTTATTGTCAGGTCCAATTCCCTCCACGCCAGACGCGTTTCGAAGGTTATCTACCTTCTTCCTCAGTGGCTCTGCACAGAGCCACTGAGGAAGAAGGTAGGACAACCTTCGAACGCGTCTGGCGTGCAGGAATTGGACCTGACAATAAACCGGCTAATCTTTAACTGCAACAGTTTGCCACTTTATGTTGGATTAAAGAAAGCGCTTTCTAGGACAAAAGGAATTACTGCCTTCTGGCAGCCATCTACGGGTGAGATTGCACAAAGACAGGTGGAATACTATTCTAATTAAGGAAATCCAAAGGTGAACCTGCAGTGGGATAGAGCAAGCATCTCAAAGCACCTCTACTCACAGCCGGACCTGAAAAATCATAAGACTACACCTCACAGGACTTTCACCTAGCAGCCAGGCAGCTTCTCCGCTTGCTGCCCAGGGTAAAACCTACCCTGAACCTATACCACGTGGGACGCCACGGTGAGGATAGCAGAAAGTCCGTACGTGAGTAATAAATCAATTTTACTATATGTGCATATATTGCTGCTTAACTGCTTCACTGCATATATAACGAACTATTGCCACTGCAATCAAAAGCCTGTTTCAACCAGAGATTTGCTGGACTGATATATTGTGCACATAGTACATTTCCTGGATCCAATATTGGAACATTAAGCTGATCTCAGGAGCTTTTGCTACATTATTACAGAAGATTGAGCTCTAGGAATAATCTCCACAGACACCTTTATGATCTTTCACGGATACGTATTATCGTAATTATCTGAGCACTGCTATTTTTGATATTTATTTCACAGACTTATTAACACTATTCATATGTCACTGTTATTTATCACTAATATATTGATTTTTTATTTATTTTATTGATATATTGTTGTGGTACTATTTGCACCCTTACACTTTGTATTACATTTGATTTTGTGGAGATATAATGGTATTGGCCACTGCTCTAACTAATTAAGCACAGTCAATATTGTAGTCCTGCATGCAACCTGGCTAAACCTCGCTTAGATTATATACCACCTCTTGGCCGGAATATCAGGCCCCACCCCCTATATTAGCTATATCAGTGGACTGAATAATGTATTATATTTATATTTTATTATTTGCATTTTTAATAGGGTTTTAATCTGTTCAGGATATAGTACTTCATTTTATTCGATGTATGGTGACCTCTATATACTGTTACTAATAAACAGTGTCACATTGCTAACCTTGTGGTCCAGGTATAAGAGTGCCCATCCTTTCTATATTACTATTGCTTTATTTTGGTGATCGGGGTACGACATCTGTTGGTGCACCTTGCCCAGCTTGGGCCAGTGTGAGCTGTCCTTTACCTTATCCATATCAAATAAACAAATACCTGCTGAGAACGTTTATTAAGTTTCGTTGCTGCATATCGTAGAACTGCAACTGTGATACCGAGGCATAATCATATAAGAAACTATGGACTAAGCCTGAATATATTGATGGGAAACTATCATCCAATCTGCTTTTAAATGCTGTGCAGCCGTGGTTTCGATACCTATATATCCATCTAAATATTGATACATACAGACTAAGTACAAAAAGTTAGGAAAAACAGAAAAGAGCCCGCGCTGACTAAGTATCCATTTGGAAAAACGTAGTGTATCAACAATATTGCCGGCCTGGTTACGCAGGTGCCATGAGGAAAGCAGAAGATAGCGCCAGGAGAGGACACTGATATTTAAGTGAACAATCGCAAGAATACTACCGGATAAAGCGGGGAATGAATTCAGCAGTATAAACACATCTACCTTCAAGCACGCCGACCAGTAAAGTAACTGCTGGCTTTTTTCTACACTATTCTGTTCTCTGTTTAACTCCAACCATTCAAAGGTCTTGGGATCCATTTAACACTGATATCTCCGCAGTGTATGGCAAAATAGGCCAGTGTGTATTCTCATCTCACACGTGGCATTATTGTTGATACACTACGTTGTTCCAAATAGATACTTAGTCAGTGCGGGTTCTTTTCTGTTTTTCCTAATAGTTTGTTCTATCCACTGGGGTTTTTTTTGGCAATTATCCCCTCACCAGAACCCTGCAGAGCGACACCCCCCCTCTGTAATCCCATACAGTACGGGTGATCTCCCATCTACCCTCAAACTAGACGGCAGCGCTAGTATCCATATCAATACTATTTAAGTACAAAAAAGTGTTGTGCGTGAATATCAAATCGCAAATTTTAATTGCAAAAATCGCCACTTCAAGAATTTGCGGAAAATTTAAAATTTTGTGCTATATATTTGTATTCACGAATATTCTAATTGCGAATTTATCGCAAATTTATTGTGAATTTATTGCGAATATTGGCACTTAGCAACTTCCTTAGCAACCAATAGGAAAGTTGCCTACCCCTTAGTGTTGCAAATATTCTAATTGCGATTTTTTTTGCAAATATATGACATTGCCGATTTTCGCAATCAAGAAAAAAATGACTGGAGATCACAAATTCTCGAATTTGCGAATTTATGACGAATATTCGGCCAAAAATTTGCGAAATATCGCAAATTCGAATATTGCCTATGCCGCTCATCACTAAGTACAAACATAGTGATGCATATAGATAGCTTAAAGGGGTTCTACACTTTGTTTTACTGATGATCTATCCTCTGGATAGCTCATCAGCTTCTGATTGGCGGGCGTCCAACACCCGGGACCCCCCGCCGATCAGCTTTTTGAGAAGGCAGCGGCGCTGGCCTAGTGATGTCACGACTAGCATCAACTAGCAAAGCAGGGCTAAGCTCTGTTCACTTGAATGGAGCTTAGCCCCGCCCACGCTAGTTGATACTAGTCGTGACGTCACTGGCCCGGCGGTAAACAGTGAGAAGGCCGCAGCGCTCCTGAGCGCCGCTGCCTTCTGAAAAAACAGCTGATCGGCAGGGGTCCCGGATGTCGGACCCCCGCCGATCAGAAGCTGATGATCTATCCAGAGGATAGATCATCAGTTTAAAACAAAGTGCAGAACCCCTTTAAACATAAAGACTAAAACAAATATATCTATATATTACCAATACACTCATGGAATGAAATTGTGATTAATTATGATTACATCTCCAACTCTGAATATATTGGTATAAAATCCAGTCAACTATATATAGAGCTGTAGATGTGAAGAACAAGTTGTGATTGCTCAACACCTGAACTGTATATTGGATTTTTATCCATCAGTATACGGACACAGAATCTCATCTCATATGGATTGAATAATGGAAGTCCATTAAGAATTTCAAGCTGCTATCTCTGATATTCTGTGATATATTTCAGATTTATACTTTATATACCAATATATCCAAATTATTTTTATTCCTATATATTTTTTATGTGTATATTTTTTTACAATATTTTTTATTGTATGTTATTGTCACGGCTGAGGATGGGGAAAACCCTCAGCTGTGCGATGACAGAGGATGGTAGTCACGTCTTGGCCAGAACCACCGAACTAGGGAGCAGGTCACCTCCTATTGCCTCCCTAATCTGACCCTAACTCCTAGCGACATGAGCCGACCTTGAAGGTAGGAGGACTCATGCTCTGGAACCTCGGGTCCCTACTTGCCCTCCGCCGGTCCCTACGCTAGGAGCTGGGTAGACTACTGTTCCTCTGGACATGGAGAAACAGGAGTCTAAAGATGGCCAAACTATAAAGACAGGGGAAACGGAAACAGGCATATGGCAATGGCAGGTGAGTGCAACTAGTACTAACACCCACCTGCCACAGACACAGGGCCTGGGACCCAAGTATCAATGCTGCTGTCCACAAACACAAACGACAAGAGCACACACACCCACACAGGACACCAGGAAACCATACGCTGCAAAGAATAGACATGACACACAAACACATCCTCATAACATTGTGTATAAACAATACATGACAATTTGTTATGACCACAAGGGTGGCCCCCACTGGCAGATGGAAATACCAGGAGGGTTTCTCCAGCAAAGCATGGCTGAAGAACCCCTCAGCTTCAGATCTCCAAGAGGCTTTATAGCCCAAAGTGGCCACACCCACACAGACACACACAGGAGAGGGAATTAACCCTTCCAACACTAACAGGGAGTGAAACCACTTAAAGGGGAAGTGTCCAAATGCACATCACACTGTAGCTGTTACCGCAGGCAACGACATGGGTGGCGACCATGTCCTGGGAGTCAGCCAGAAGGCCGAGACACTGCTACCACATGTACACATACCAAACGTTGCCACGGGCAGCCACAGTGAAGGGAAGTGTCACAGTGCACACCTAACATAAACCTAGTGCACACCAGACATACAAAGTGCATAACATACACACACACACCTAACAGAGAGGTTGCTAGGTGCAACCGCATGCACATTGCCGCAAGCTGCCTAGCACCAGCTCAGGCTGCTCTACTGCGACAATCTCCAACTACTTGTTGCCTGCGGCAACCACAAGTGAGGCTACACACTAGCGGCCCTCACCTGTGGTTGAACAACTAAACCAGACCGCAGGCAACCGCATGCGGTTAAGGAGTCACGGCCATGACCATGGCCGTGACAGTTATATATACAAATAAATATATAGTCCTGCATGCAAAACCAGTGGAAGGAGTGCATAGCTATTTTTCTATGAAGTGCAACCTAAAGTAACACTGTTAGATGCCAAGTATTTTTGTTTTCAGATTCTGGTGCCTTGTGCCATCGAGAAGAGCGAGACGGCACAGTGGTTTCTACCATGTTTTTTCGTGTACAGTTTTATTGTAAGCACCTGGCTTTAGCTTTGGACATCACACTTATGCTCCGAGCCCTTGAAGCAAGCTGACTCGTAATGCTTGTTGAGATAGGACTTAAGAGCAAAGGTTTTTTCACACCGCTAGCACTTGTAGTGTTTGAAGGCTAGGTGCATTTGCATATGTGCGTGAAGGTTAGATCGGTCGGCAAAGGCTTTACCATAGTGGGCACAACTGAAGGGCTTCTCACCAGTATGAGAATGCATATGGCCTTGTAGCAACCAGGGGCAGCTGAAGGCCTTACCACATACATCGTACTTGTGTTTTAGGTTGTGTGTCAAAAGATGCATGGCTAAAGCTGGCAAAGATACATACGTCTTGCCACAGGTTGGGCATTTTCTTGACATCTTACTGTCCAGGCTCTTGTAAGTCCTGTGACACAGTTTGTGGAATTAATTAGTACAGGGATTGTTAAGCTTCATTACTTACTTTAGGTTAACACTGCCATCTACTGGCCTTGTTGTGTATTGCTGTTACAGTTGTTTTGCTTGGAATGAAAGAGGAGAATTCGCGATTCGTTAGTGACGCTATGCGTATATCTTCAAACTTCGTTTATTCAACATCAAATATACAGAAATTATAAAGAAAGGTATGATCTGTTAACAGTTTTTTGTCACTTTCAAAACAGTGATAGTAACAGCTTATAAGACTGAAAAAAGACATCTGTCCATCTAGTTCAGCCTGTTATCCTGCAAGTTGATGGAGAGGAAAGCAAAAAAAAACAAAAAACTGTGAGGTAGAAGCCAATTTTCCCCACGATCAGGCAATCAGAATAACTCCCTGGATCAACAACCCATTTCTAGTAGCTATAGCCTGTAATATTATTACACTTCGGATATACATCCAGGCCAAAACTGCAGATTACCAGCTTAGCTGCTGAAGACAGTGGGAAAAAACTATTTTCCCAGCCTTTCTTGTTCTCACCCAGCTTCCTCTGGGTGAGATACATCATTTTAATGGCCCTTATACTTCCCTCTGGCAGCTCCACTGCCACATATCCCGCCCCCCTGATAAACTCCGTAGGACTTTTCACATTACATACCCCCCTCCAGGGTCAAGGCTCCTACGTTGGGAAACATCTGGGGACACCTCTGCAGTAGGCATACCATGTACATCACACTTGTTCAGACATGGACTTACTCATCCATATTTTCTTCATAAAACCACTCTTCAATTTGCTTACTTGCCTCACGCGTACATTGATTTAGTGATTTTTCCTGTTACATACATGGTATAATGGTATAAACTGAGAATCTGTTTTAACACCAAAATAAATACCCATCCATGTTGATGGCATAACAAACTTCTGTACATAGTCTTATATCACCACATTGGGACTTGTCATCTTGATCTCACCATTACATACAGACTGGTTGATAATTTGCTTTTCAGGACCTACACCTGGACCAATTAACAGAGTCTCGTTGTCCCTCTTAGACCCATAATTTCTCTCAGATGTCTCCAGGACATCAGCTGGCTGAACATCACGTCCAGAACATAGTACTGCACAATGTGTCACTACAACTGGCATATTACTGTTTTGAAAGCATTAGTTAGAGGGGCACACGTGCATCCGGATTACACAGAATGCTAGCCAATGATATTATCTCTGTACCTTGTGAACAAGGGTCACATAGTACATCCTCCCAATATTGGTCATGCTGCCCTAAACCTACTAGTTGGTCTAGCCCAACAATGGCAGCACAATAATCCTTTACCTTCTCTACATTTGTCTCATCTTTCTCTCGTACACCTTCCTGGAACATTACCCTCAATTCATCTCCATCCGTTTCACACAGCTCATCACCTTGGGCTTGTGGAAGTGCCATTTCAGAAATTGCAAACAGACATTCAGTAGTTAACTCTTTGAACACTGACAGTGCTGAGCCCCTATCCTCATTAGGCTCTTTATACTCAGTATGACTCGCCCTGAGCTCTGATACCTGAGGGTCATCACATTCAAGCTCATATGTTGGGGCATCCATCGAAACATGTACCACATCACTCTTCATAATCTCATCTTCGTTGTTCCCACAGGCAACCTGGTCTACATCGCTTGCAAAATCAGTGACCGGGACACACATTACATCTGCACCCACAGGACCAATTTTGCCATCCCCTTCGGTGGCTTTCCTCTCAACCTGGTAATGAGTGAGCTCTGCGGGGGTCTCAGCTTCTACATTCAACTCACAACCTGCCGGGGGCAGTGTTTCTACTAAACACACTTCTCTACCATGAACATCCTCCTTGGTGATGTGATACTACAGGTTACTACCGACAACTGACACCTGTAAGGAATTTTCCACAAATATCTCTGGTTCATTAACAGCGAACAACACCACATCCATCAGCATGCAGACCTTACTGATTTTATCATCCAGGCACTCAAATGGCTCTGAGCTGTCAGTACTTAGGGCACCAGCAGACATATAGGGTTCAGCATCACATACCTCCCCATCATCACACAACTGTAACAGGGTTCCGAAGGTGCTCTCGGTCCCCCATTACCCGCAGACCTGTTGCTTAGCTTTGGGAATGAGGATCTGTGTTTGACCTCATTCCCAGGGCGGCTTTACTAGCTGGGTGACTCCCTGCTCCTAGTCTGCCTTGAGCGCCGAGCTGATCACTCGGTGCTCGACTGGTTGGTCTGTCGGTCATGTGACGCTGGCCACGTCACATGACCCTCACTCCCCACTATAAATACAGGCAGCCTGCTGGCCACAGGTTGCCTGTTAATTTAGGTTCCACCTGTGATTTGGTCTTTCATGGCGTACTTACCTCCTGCTGAATTCCTGACGATCCTCTGCCTGCTCCTTGTGTACTTTGCTGCTATCCTGGTATTCTGACCCCGGCCTCCTCCTGACGTTCCTCTGCTGACTCCTTTGGTACTTCATGTCTCTCCTGGTATTTATGACCCCGGCTTCTCCTGACAATTCTCTGCTTGCTCCATTTGTACTTTGTAGCTTTCCTGGTATTGACTCGGTCCGTTCACGTCCTGTTGTTTGTCTGTCTGTCATCCCTGCACTTATTCCAAGTTAGGGATTGCCGTCCAGTTGTCCCCTGTCATTAGGACTCGCGAGGCAAGTAGGCAGGGCCAGGGGTAAGGGTGGAGCGCAGTGGTCACTTCCCTCCCCCTGTGTGTGTGTGTACACGACCGTTACAGATTAACAGGCCCAATAACCACTGTATTATGAATCCTCTGGTGACGCTGACTGACCATGTCTCTAATCTGACGCAGAGGGTGCAGGAGTTAGGGGAAAAACTCTGTTCTTTTGAGTTAGGGCAAGGTTCTTCCACTCCTCAGGCCTCCAGTCCGCATTTTAAGCCCCAGATTAAGCTCCCAGAACCCTTTTCTGGAGACCGGAAGAAGTTTCTCTCTTTTAAGGAGAGTTGCAAACTTTACTTCCGTTTGCGCCCGTGTCCTCTGGCCTCGAGAGTCAACGCGTGGGCATTATCATTTCCCGATTACAGGGTGATCCCCAGGACTGGGCGTTCTCTTTACCTGCTGGCGCCAGTTGTTTATATTCTGTGGAGGGGTTCTTTCAGGCCCTGGGTACCCTCTATGATGAACCAGACAGGGCTCTAGTAGCCGAGACGGCTCTAAAGGCACTGGTTCAGGGCAATTTACCAGCGGAGGATTATTGCACCCAATTCAGAAGGTGGTGTGTCCCCTCAGGATGGAACGAACCAGCCCTGAAGAGTCAGTTCAGGTCAGGTCTGTCTGATAAATTAAAGGATCTTCTGGTCAGTTATCAACTTCCAGAGACCTTAGAGGAGATGATGACCCTTGTTGTCCGACTTGACCGACGGGTTAGAGAGAGACGACAGGAACAACAGTTCTCTTCCCAGATGGTGGTCCAGCCAAAGGCCTATCCCAGAGACAATGCTGAGGTCTCCACCGAGGAACCCATGCAGGTTGGCATGACCCGAGGGAATCTTCACCGCAGACGTGGAGAATGCTTTTACTGTGGAGATCCTGACTGTGGCGAAACCAACCTCGTCACTGGGTTTTGGAGGGGCCTGGCTACTAGCCTCTTGCCCCAGGATTATGGGCCCTCTCATCAGCCAGGCCTCATTTGTTCACAAAGGACTTGGACTAACTTGAACTCTCACCCCCACGAATTAGACCAGGGTTCAAGTTAGTCCATTACATTTGGTATTTGTATTTTGTGGATTGCGTCTCAGACAATGCTCATTGTGTTAGTTAATTGCTTTTCAGACAATGCTCATTGTATTTTGTTTATTGCGTTACAGACACAGGGAAGGGGATTTTGTGTACAATTGCTGGGGAGGTTTGAATACTGTAAATGCATGTGATTGGCTGTTTTTATAAAACCCTGTGGGTGGTTGCCTTGTTGGAAGATGTGTATAAAATGCTTGTGTGTTAGAATAAAGTGGTTGCTTTTATACCTTCATGAAGTTTTGGCTCATGTTTGGGGAATGCGATAACTACACTCTTGGGGATTGCTATATCACAATACTCCCCTGAACATAAGCTCTTGTAAGAGCTTGTTCATGGTTCCTGCTCTCTGGATGTAGGAGAGGTTCACCCACTGGAAGCTGAAGCCCAGTCTTGGGTCCAGCGTGGGTGGAGGACGGTCAGACCTCAACCAAGCTGCGGCGGTTCGTGGGGTCTGCAGTGCGTACGGTGTCAAGTGGAGTGCTTGGAGTCCTCTGGAAGCACTAGGAGCAGCTATCGACGGAGGTACCCGGTCGGGGTGCTAGGCGTTCGGTTACATTGGTGGCAAGCAGTGGGATGGCGTCCTAGTGTGAGGAGAAGCAGCTCGGAGACACCGTTCGTGGAGTATATTGAGGGCAACGCTAGTATCCATACAGCGCCCCTGGCTACAGCAATATGGATGCCGTTGGTTCCTGCACAGCATTCCATGAGGAAGATCACCCGGATTACAGGGATGCCGAGCGGAAAGGCGTATGGCACCAGGCCCTGGAGGACGTGCAGCATCGGAGGGGTGAGAGTCTTCCCAGTGAGGAGCAGAGATTGCGAATGCGATTGGCGCTGCGACTACCTCTACAGGGAGAGCAACCATTGATGGAGTGAGTGTCAGAGCTTGAGACACTGGTATGGCAGGAAACCTGGCTGGATGACGCTTACCAAGCACTATGGTGGGACACAGTACGACAGGCTCCATGGATGGAGGAGTACTCCAAGCCCGAAGGTGAGGAATATAATTGGCCTGGTTTATTGTGGGAGTCTTTTGAAGATATTGACTTTGGGAGCACAGAAGAGTCTACATTTTGGGACATTACTGACTACAGGTGGGACTTGCACAATTGGCCTACATCTAGTGGGGTGAGGGCAGATCTGACCTTTCTGGTCCAAAGGGAGTGGGATTTGGAGCAAGATTATCAACAGTTGTTTCACTCCATTCAAGCCCAGCGCAAGATACAAGACAGTTGGATACCAGGCCCAGACCTGCAGCCCTACCCCTGGCAAGTCACAGCTGAGGTATCCCCTACTTCCTCACCAACTGTGGAGGTAGGGGACTTCATAGACTGGTACTGGGAGGAACCCCAGTCGGCAGGTGCAGATAGGACCGCAGTCTCTGCACCAGGCCTACCGGGATGCTGGACGGCCGGTACGGATCCCCCACCAACCCTGCAGGAATGCCAGGAGGAGGAGGTAAACGATCCCTCCTCTCCACAGCTGATCCGCAACAAGGTCCTGGGGGCAGGATTCCCTGATCCCATCCCAGAGGAAGAGCTGGCATCTGGGCAGAGCGCAGTCGGCCTCTGCCCTCCCGTATCCTCTTCTCCAGAGCCGGACTTCCCACAGGCTAACCCCAGCGGAAGAGCTGGCATCTGGGCAGAGCGCAGTTGGCCTCTGCCCTCCCCTATCCTCTTCTCCAGAGCCGGACTCCCCACAGGCTTCCCCAGCGGAAGAGCTGGCATCAGGGCAGAGCGCAGTCGGCCTCTGCCCTCCCCTATCCTCGTGTCCAGAGGCTGACTCCCCACTGGCTACCCCAGCGGAAGAGCTGGCATCTGTCCAGAGCGCAGTCGGCCTATGCCTACCAAGTACCTACAGCTCCAAGGTAGAGAACCACAAGGAAGCAAGGAGTCGCAGATGCTCACTCAACAGCTGGGGACATACAGAACAGAGCCAGGCCCCAAAATTCAACAGGTCCAGTATTGGGTTGTGGGTGGACTGCCAGACTAACTCAGGTACTGACCGTGAGGTCAGGTATCTGGTTAGTCTTCCCTGGGAGGGGGAGATGTGTGGCGAAACCAACCTCGCCACTGGGTTTTGGAGGGGCCTGGCTACTAGCCTCTTGCCCCAGGATTATGGGCCCTCTCATCAGCCAGGCCTCATTTGTTCACAAAGGACTTGGACTAACTTGAACTCTCACCCCCACGAATTAGACCAAGGTTCAAGTTAGTCCATTACGTTTGGTAATTGTATTTTGTGGATTGTGTCTCAGACAATGCTCATTGTGTTAGTTAATTGCGTCTCAGACAATGCTCATTGTATTTTGTTTATTGCGTTACAGACACAGGGAAGGGGATTTTGTGTACAATTGCTGGGGAGGTTTGAATACTGTAAATTCATGTGATTGGCTGTTTTTACAAAACCCTGTGGGTGGTGGCCTTGTTGGAAGATGTGTATAAAATGCTTGTGTGTTAGAATAAAGTGGTTGCTTTTATACCTTCATGAAGTTTTGGCTCATGTTTGGGGAATGCGATAACTACACTCTTGGGGATTGCTATATCAAAATACTCCCCTGAGTATAAGCTCTTGTAAGAGCTTGTTCATGGTTCCTGCTCTCTGGATGTAGGAGAGGTTCACCCACTGGAAGCTGAAGCCCAGTCTTGGGTCCAGCGTGGGTGGAGGACGGTGAGACCCCAACCAAGCTGCGGCGGTATGTGGGGTCTGCAGTGCGTACGGTGTCAAGTGGAGTGCTTGGAGTCCTCTGGAAGCACTAGGAGCATCTATCGACGGAGGTACCCGGTCGGGTGCTAGGCGTTCCGTTACACTGACCATTGGATCAACCAGTGTCCTAAGAAGGTTCTCTCTGTCAAGTCTCCTAAGGCAAGGCAACCTAAAGACCAGGTACACCCTGAATTTTCTAAATGTAAGCTTTCGGTACCCATTACGATTTCTCTGGGAGTAGATAAATGGCCGGGTAAGGCCTTTATTGATTTTGGCTCAGAGGCTAGCTTTATTGACTCTGAGTATGCTGTAAGATTGGGTATTCCTATGTTTGCCTTACCAACTCCTATCCATGTCATGGCTATTGATGCTACTCCTCTTATTGGTGGTACGGTGAGCTTATGTACCTCGGAGATTTCTCTAACCATGGGGGTGTGCCACTCAGAGAGATGTTCGCTTCTAGTCCTGGAGAACCTATCGGCTGAGGTAATACTAGGGTTGCCTTGGCTCCGACTACATAACCCCACTATAGATTGGTCCAATGGGGAGTTGGTGAGATGGGGGCCTAAGTGTGACTCGTGCTTGTCGTGGTACAGGCTGGGGTCTCAGTAAAGTCTGATACTTTACTTACTGTTGTTAAAGAATATTCTGATGTATTCTCATCACCAACTCCGGATTTATAATCTTTCTATGCCCGAACGCAAGGCCATGGAAGATTATATTAAGGAGAGCATTGGTAAAGGGCATATTAGACCTTCTGTCTCTCCTATGGGGGCGGGGTTTTTCTTCGTTAAGAAAAAAGATGGTGGTCTTAGGCCATGTATCGATTACCGGAGATTAAATAAAATCACTGTCCAGAATAGATACTTCCTCCCATTGATTCCGGATTTATTTAACCAGGTTCTGGGGGCAACCTGGTTTTCCAAAATTGACCTGAAAGGGGCATACAATCTAATCCGAATCAAGGAGGGAGACGAATGGAAGACGGCGTTCAATACTCCGGTAGGACACTTTGAATATCAGGTGATGCCTTTTGGACTCAGCAATGCCCCAGCTGTGTTCCAAAACTTCATGAATGACATTCTTAGGGAGTTCTTAGGTAAATTTGTTATTGTCTATCTTGACGACATTTTGATATTCTCTCCTGACTTCGAATCCCATGTGTCTCATGTTAAACAAGTATTAGAGGTGTTGAGGAGAATCAGCTATCCGCTAAGCAAGAGAAATGTGTCTTTGGTGTACAGGAGATTCTGTTTCTAGGGCATGTTCTGACTCCTCACCCCTTCAAGATGGATCCTGGTAAGGTACTAGCAATTAAGGAATGGGTAAGACCTTCATCCTTAAAGGCCTTACAATGGTTCTTAGGTTTCGCCAATTACTATCGTAAATTTATTATGAATTTTTCCGTAATTGCTAAACCGTCGACCGACCTTACTAAGAAAGGGGCGGATTTGGAGAATTGGTCTACTGAGGCCATTTCTTCATTTGAAAAATAAAAAAAGGCATTCAGTAGCGCTCCCATTCTGATCCAGCCTGATCAGGAGAAACCTTTTATTGTGGAGGTGGATGCGTCCGAGGACGGCGCAGGAGCAGTCCTTTCACAAGGTCCTGCTAGCCTCACTAATCTGAGAGAGAAACTACGACATAGGGAACAGGGAGCTGCTGGCCATTAAATGGGCATTTGAGGAGTGGAGGCATTCTCTGGAGGGGGCAAGGCATTGTGTAACTGTTGTCACTGACCATAAAAACCTTATGTTTCTCGAGTCTGCTAAGAGGTTGAATCCCCGTCAAGCTCTGTTTTTTACTCGTTTTGATTTTTCCATCACGTTCTGGCCGGGAAGTAAAAATGTGAAGGCGGACGCATTATTTCGGAGCTTCCAGGCTTTTCAACCTACTGAGGTACCACCTGAATCCATCCTACCAGCAAAAATCTTTTTAGCAGCTCTTACCCAGGATACCTCGGCTCGCATTAGGTCTGAACAACATCTGGCACCAGTATCCACCCCAACAGATAAGTTGTTTGTTGCCGTACAATTTCGTCTCCAGCTGTTGGGTGAGTGTCACGATTCTGCCTTTTGTGGACATCCGGGTGTTGAGGGCACTAAGGATCTGGTTTCTAGATCTTATTGGTGGCTCACTCTAACTAGGGATGTCAAGTCCTACGTGTCAGCCTGTGAGGTTTGTGCCAGGTCCAAGACACCTAGGACTCGCCCTGCTGGTAACCTACGACCCCCTACCCATTGCCAGTAGACCCTGGTCCCATAACTCGATGGACTTTATAACTGACCTACCGCCGGCGGAGGGTAAGACTGTAGTTTGGGTAGTGGTCGATAGGTTTAGCAAGATGGTCCATTTCATTCCCCTGTCTAAACTCCCAAATGCCAAAACCCTGGCGTCTATTTTTGTGAAAGAAATTGTTTGATTGCATGGTATCCCGGAAAATATTGTTTCTGACAGGGGTGTGCAGTTTGTGTCCAAATTCTGGAGGGCCTTCTGTCAAAAATGTAAAATTTCATTGTCTTTTTCCTCTGCCTACCACCCTGAGAGTAATGGGCAGACTGAACGCCTTAATCAGTCTGTCGAACAATTCTTGAGGTCGTATGTTGCTGATGACCAGCAATTATGGGTGAAATTTCTTCCATTGGCTGAATTTGCTTTGAATAACCGTATCAATTCGTCTGCTGGGGTTTCACCTTTCTTTTGTAACTATGGTTTCCATCCCCGTTTTCATTCTGGGTCATCCGTCTCCTCCTATAACCCTGAGGCGGATAGGCTCTCCTCTGAACTGTGCACAGTTTGGGCCCGGGTTCAATCGAACTTAGAAAAGGCTCAAAGTTCTCAGAAACTCAAGGCCGATAGGAGACGTTCAAGGGGGGTAAATTTTCAGGTTGGGGATAAGGTATGGTTGTCCTCCAGAAATCTCTCTCTTAAGGTAGATTCTAAAAAGTTTGCTCCTCGTTTTATTGGACCATATAAGATCACGGAGGTGATTAACCCGGTATCTTTTAGGTTGGAGCTGCCCGAGTCATTCCGCATTCATAATGTGTTCCATAAGTCTCTACTTAAAAAATATTTTGAACCGGTAGTACCATCAAAAGCCTCGCCTCCGCCGGTTCTTGTTAATGATGCTGTCGAGTATATGGTGTCTAAAATAGTGGATGTCAGGAAGGTGCGTAATTCCTTGCAGTACCTGATTCACTGGAAGGGGTATGGACCTGAAGAGAGATCTTGGGTACCTGCCAGGGAGGTTCATGCTCCTAGACTTGTTCGAAAATTTCATTTAGAACACCCTGAAAAGCCATCGCCTGAAGTCTTGGGTCCGGTGGCCGCTCGTAAAAGGGGGGTACTGTAACGGGGTTCCGAAGGTGCTCTTGGTCCTCCATTACCCGCAGACCTGTTGCTTAGCTTTGGGAATGAAGATCTGTGTTTGACCTCATTCCCAGGGCGGCTTTACTAGCTGGGTGGCTCACTGCTCCTAGTCTGCCTTGAGCGCCGAGCTGATCACTCGGTGCTCGACTGGTTGGTCTGTCGGTCATGTGACGCTGGCCACGTCACATGACCCTCACTCCCCACTATAAATACAGGCAGCCTGCTGGCCACAGGTTGCCTGTTAATTTAGGTTTCACCTGTGATTTGGTCTTTCATGGCGTACTTACCTCCTGCTGAATTCCTGACGATCCTCTGCCTGCTCCTTGTGTACTTTGCTGCTATCCTGGTATTCTGACCCCGGCCTCCTCCTGACGTTCCTCTGCTGACTCCTTTGGTACTTCACGTCTCTACTGGTATTTATGACCCTGGCTTCTCCTGACAATTCTCTGCTTGCTCCATTTGTACTTTGTAGCTTTCCTGGTATTGACTCGGTCCGTTCACGTCCTGTTGTTTGTCTGTCTGTCATCCCTGCACTTATTCCAAGTTAGGGATTGCCGTCCAGTTGTCCCCTGTCATTAGGACTCGCGAGGCAAGTAGGCAGGGCCAGGGGTAAGGGTGGAGCGCAGTGGTCACTTCCCTCCCCCCTGTGTGTGTGTGTACGTGACCGTTACAACAATAGAGAATCCAGCATTGACACCTGCTGCACACACAGTCACTCCAAGGAGGTCCTTCCATGATCCACCAATGGTTCTGTACACCCTTCCAGCATACAGTCACTACCAGATATTTTCTCTTCCCACATAAAGCTCAACGACTTGACACTCATATTATTAGGTACAACTGACTCCTGGTTGCCACTAGCAACCACCTTAGTTTTACAGGAAACTGACATTGCTGCGTCGCTCTCTGAGCTGCCATCAGTCACAGTACATATATCACATGTACCACTCTTGTCATTATCAGCCCTGATCTCAAGGGGCGCACATGAGCTAATCCCCACATTGTCTCTCTCTCTCTCTCTCTCTAGAGACAAACTCAGAATTCACATTTCTTTTGCACCACAGACTTCACAGTCTTATCAGCAGAGTTCACAGTCTCTTTAAATTGAGCTTCTGGCCCTTTAAGCTCCAACACATCAATTACTTGCAAACACAGCTTTTCCACAATAGGCTTCTAGCCCTTTTAAGCTATGTAGCACCCAGCTTCACGTGCCATTTTCATGGCCTAGCATACCTCCACCATATGTAACAACTCGGGGTCACTTAGCTTTCCAGGATCACCGTCTTCTCCACTCAGAGGGTTGGCACACCTCAAGAAGTCACTCCAACACTGCAGATTTGGGTGCAAACTGACCACGACCAGCTTTATTGTCACTTTTACAGCAGTCCAAATCATAAACATAAATCCTCAGCCATCTGGCCACTGACCACACAGTATTTTCCCTCTCTATCGGGATCTGGGTCTACCACCCAGCTCCCCAAAACACAACACGGTGCTTACCCTAAACAGGGTTAGAGGGTCCAGGCTCCCACAGGCCTTGGTGTAGCCTGCTCCTTCCCCAAATGGGGTGCCCTGTTTGAGGAGCTCAGCCCATATTTACCTGAGCTCCTCAGCTGGCTGCTAATTATCTTAATTACCATCCTAGCTGCTGCAGACAGTGGGAAAAACCTATTTTCCCAGCCTTTCTTGTTCTCACCCAGCTTCCTCTGCGTGAGATGCACCATTTTAATGGCCCTCATATGTACGTCTGGCATCTCCACTGCCACATATGTTTTTGTACAAACCTTCTTTCTTCCAGACGCAGAGGATATCCCCTCATGACAGTCACAGTTCTGGGGATAAATAGATGATGGGAGAGATCTCTGTACTGACCCCTGATATATTTATACATAGTTATTAGATCTCCCCTCAGTCATCTTTTTACTAAAGTGAATAACCCTAATTTTGATAATCTTTCAGGGTACTGTAGTCCACCCATTCCAGTTATTACTTTAATTGCCCTCCTCTGAACGCTCTCCAGCTCTGCTATGTCTGCCTTGTTCACAGGACACCAGAACTGTACACAGTACTCCATGTGTGGTCTGACTATTGATTTGTAAAGTGGCAGGACTATGTTCTTATCACAGTCATCTATGGCCCTTTTGATGCAAACCATTATATTATTGGCTTTGAAAGCAGCTGCCTGACCCTGGTTTCTATAGCTTAGTTTGCTGTTCACTAAAATTACAAGGTCCTTTTCCATGTCAGTGTTACCCAGTGTTTTACCATTTAGTATGTACTGGTTATGTGCATAACCTTACATTTGTCAGTGTTAAACCTCATCTGCCACATCTCTGCCCAAGCCTCCAATCTAGCCTGATCCTTCTGTCCTCTTCTGTGTTAATTACTTTACACAGTTTAGTGTCATCTGCAAAAATTGATATTTTACTGTACAAGCCTTCTACAAGATCATTAATAAATATATTGAAGATAATAGTGCCTAATACTGACCCCTGTGGTACCCCAAATAGTGACAGTGACCCAATTTGAGTGTGTACTGTTAATAACCATCCTCTGTTTTCTATCACTGAGCCAGTTACTTACCCACATACAGACATTTCCCCCAGTCCAAGCCTTCTCATTTTATATACTAACCTTTTATGTGGTACAGTATCAAATGCTTTGGAGAAGTCAAGATATATGACATCCATTGCTTCGCCATGGTCAAGTCTAGAACTTACCTCCTCATAGAAACTGATTAAATTTGTTTGACATGACTTCAAGATCGCATCACTTTAGTTTACCCATGAGAGATCTTTAACTTACCAGCCTATAGTTTCTGGGCTCTGTTTTCAGACCCTTTTTGAATATTGGCACCACATTTGTTATGCGCCAATCCTGTTGAACACTCTGTCAGTATAGAGTCCTTAAATATCAGAAATAAGGGTCTGGCTTCTCTTAGGATACGACAGTGTATGCCATCTGGTCCGGCGATTTGACTATTTTAATCTTTTTAAGACGCCATTGTACTTCTTCCTGGTTCAGACACGGCACTTTTAATGGGGAATTTACTTTTACATTCTGCATTTCATCTGACAGTTTATTTTCCTCAGTGAATACAGTGGAGAAAAAAATATTGAATAGCTTTGCTTTTTCCTCATCACTCTCTGCAACTCACCCCTCATTACTTTGTAAAGGGCCGACACCTTCAGATTTATACTTTTTACCATTTATATAAATGAAGAACATTTTAGGGTTAGTTTTACTTTCTTTGGCAATTAATTTATCAGTTTCCAGTTTGGCTGTTTTTATTTGTCTTTTACATATTCTATTTTATTACTTAGAGTTTTTCAATGCTTCCTCGCTACCCTCCTATTTTAGTGATTTAAATGCTTTCTGTTTGTCATTTATTGCTTTCTTTACATTTCTATTTATCCACATTGTTTTTTTCTTGTTCCTTAACCTTTTATTCCCATAAGGTATGTAGATTTTAAGATGCTTTTAAAAATATCCCAGTTTCTGGCTGTATTTTTATTTTTGAGGTCCCAGTTAGTTAGACCCATGGCCTGTGGAACAGACCCAGTCATTATAGAGTCCTAAATTATCATAAATAAGGGTCTGTTTATTACATTACTTAATTATCTTAGAATCCGGGGGTGTATGCCATGTGGATCCATTGATTTGTCTTTTGTCTTAAGACACCGCTGCAATTCTTCTTGAGTCAGACAGGCCATATTTAATGGGGAGTTTATTTTCACACTCTGCGTTTCAGCTGACATTTAATTTTCCTCAGTGAATAGAATCGAAAAAAAATATTTAATAAATTTGCTTTCTCCTCATCACCTTCTACAACAACTAATCATTAATTAAAGCGACAACACTTTTTGGTTTAAACTTTCTACCATTTATATCTTTGAAGAACATTTTAGTGTTGAAGGCAGCCAAGATCTGTCTCCAAACAAAAAATAAAATAAAATACTGTTCCAGTGTACGCAGCCAAAATAGATATGAGCGGCTAGATCCAACTATTTCTGCCACTGATGAAGCGGAGTGAAACTCGGGTCGGGCGAAGACAGAGCTTGGGACAGTCGCCATTCACTGCTGTGCTTTGCTAGAGTGGAAGTTATGCGATTTTGTCTTTTAAATCTTGTGAGTAATAAATGTCTATTATGCGCAATCTGTGGTAGCGGAGTCTCACTATTGAGATTACTATTTCGGTGAAACGGCAATGCGGATTATCAGAGTTTCCGATGGCATAAGGTTCTGAGGAAAGGAATAAGACGGATGGTGTGAATTTGAAACACCAGATGAAAGAAGGTGGAGAGAGAAAAGTTATTCCAAACTAATCGGGTGGTTCCAAGAAGATAGTGCGGATCCGGTATTGTTTTTAAAGGGAACCTGTCACCAAAAAAACGCTTAATAAGCTGTTAATAGTACCTTATAGTGCTGCATAGTAGTTTCCTAATGCACTTTTTCATCGTTTAGCCGCATCTAGCCTCCTTGAGAAATCGATGTTTTATTCAGCCGCTGCCCCCTGCTTCAAGTCAGGTTTGAAGTCAAGCCAGCCTTACATGCTAGCGCAGTTACAGAAGATGCCAGGCGCATGCGCAGTAGCAAAACTGAAGCCGGCTGAGTGTACGAGCCGGAGCCGGGATCGCGCTACAGCAGCCCTTTACTGCGCATGCGGGCTGGGAGCGCGGTCCCAGCACTGAGATCCGGCGTGTCAATAAAGGAGGCGGGAGGCGGGGAGAGCAGCATTGGAGACGCCTAGGCCGCTGCCCCCTTGACTTCAAACCTGACTTGAAGCAGGGGGCAGCGGCTGAATAAAACATTGATTTCTCAAGGAGGCTAGATGCGGCTAAACGATGAAAAAGTGCATTAGGAAACTACTATGCAGCACTATAAGGTACTATTAACAGCTTACTAAGCGTTTTTTTTGGTGACAGGTTCCCTTTAAGCTCTGTCTCCAGCTTGGCTGCCTTTCATATATTCTATTGTTTCCTTGTAGTTTTTTTGTTCTTCTTCACTACCTTCTGTTTTAGTCATTTATATGCTTCCTTTTTCCCATTTATTGTCCCCTTTATTTATTTTCCCGACCCTTTTATTCCCATCAAGTATGTAACTTTCACAATGAGAGTTCTGGCTGTATTTTTATTTTGAGGACATTGTCCCAGTTAGTCTACTTTCACACTCGCATTTTGGCTTTCCGTTTGTGAGATCCGTTCAGGGCTCTCACAAGCGGTCCAAAACGGATCAGTTTGCATTTTAATGCATTCTGAATGGAAAAGGATCCGCACAGAATGCATCAATTTGCATCAGCTCAGTCTCCATTCCGCTTTGGAGACAGACACCAAAACGCTGCTTGCAGCGTTTTGGTGTCCGTCTCATGAAACTGAGCCAAACTGAGCCAAACTGATCCGTCCTGGCACACAATGTAAGTCAATGGGGACGGATCCGTTTTCACTGACACAATCTGGGACAATAGAAAACTGATCCGTCCTCAATTGACTTTCAATGGTGTTTAAGACGGATCCGTCTTGGCTATGTTAAACATAATACAAACTGATCCGTTCTGAACGGATGCAGACGGTTGTATTATCTGAACGGAGTGTGAAAGTAGCCTTAGTGAGATTAATAGCCTCTCTAAGCTTATCAAGTTTTGCTTGTCAGATGTTCAGCGTTTTTGTGCCTCCTTGAAAAAAGACTCTTTTGAACGACAATTGGAATTTTTTTATATTACGGTCGCTATTTCCCAGGTGTCCAACAACCTGCAAGTCTCTTGCTCTGTCAGGTCTATTGGTTAATACCAGTACGGCTGTCCCTCTAGTCGTGTCCTGTACCAGTATGGAAAGGTTGACAAGAAACTGTTTCCTTTATGAGATCCACAGGTTACAGTTTTTTCTGTGGATTCTGTAATATTACAGTAGATGACTTAAAAAAAAAAACTATCAGCACTTTCCCACAGGATTCAGTGATGCTGCCTCATGTGTTGCAGTAGAGCCCTGTTACCTATGTTCGTGTTTTAATGCTCATGGCTTATTTTAATCCTGCAGATCTTGCACACAGCTGTGGTTTTGTGTGCCAGCCTTGTAAAGAAAGAACGCCATATGGGAGAGCTTGGCATAGGTCTGGCACATTTGAGCCTGCACCCATACTATCAGCAGCATCACCAGTGTCCCAACTGACCACAATAGAAGCAGATCTGACCCTGTCAGTTCTTTTGTAAGTTTTGGCAGTACCTTTCCTCCACTTTTTATTGCCACAATGGCCACCATCCATATCCTCTGATGTCTTCTCCTCATCATCCAATGAATGATGATGGAGGCAGCATGTCTGGTACAAAAATCCCTTTATTGGGAACCGCTTAGGTGAACAAACGTGTAAAAGGTTGTTACGTTTCGGCTAATACATAGCCTTTATCAAACACCAAGTGTTATCCAAAAGATACTGTTTAAAAACCATAAGCCACTCCCACACACACGGCTGTGGCCAATTACCTATTCAATTAATTGCTCACTATGTCTCAAGTGTGCATATATGCACATTTACAATATCAAAGTGTTTACCCATATAGGACATAAGATCCAGCCGCACACATACCTTCATGATGCACGTTTCCAGCGCGTCCCTCGGCAGCCAGCGCGCATGTCCGGGGAGGAGGGGCCATGTTCTCACATGTCCATCGCTAGTCACATGATCACAAGCTAACACGCCCAAGTGATCACAGTGACGTCGGAACTCCTCCCAATCCCCACCCAGTCAGCGCATCGTTGCCAGGGACGCGCAGAGAGCCGCCCGCCCTAGTCTCTGCCACCTGTGCAGGTCTCCCATACAGATGCGCCAGCGATCATAACAGAGGGGGGTCAGTTCTTCAATCAAGTGGATCATGAAGCAGTGTTAACTAGAATAAAAACCAGTGGACATCAGTGCATGTACGATTGGTGAAAAAACAGTTATCAATTAAAAACACTATACAGATTACAGATTCCTATAACCTTCACTAGGGTCACCTACAAGTTCCCCACATGGAAATCCAGATTCATCCCAAAGGGCTGGAGTGCCCTCAATTCGAAGATCCACTTCAGCTCCTTTTTGCGTAGGATCAGATCCATATCACCCCCACGTCTCATTTTACCAACTGAATCTATGATCCGGAACCAAAGCTGGTTGACGGAATGTCCACGCTCCAAGAAATGTTTTGCCACAGGCTTGTCTACTTGGGCCCTTCTAATATTGCTTTTGTGGGAATTGATCCGTTCCCGGTCTTCCCAATAAAGGGATTTTTGTACCGGACATGCTGCCTCCATCATCATTCATTGGACTATACACATAGGAGCCTTTATGGATCTAGGACTCCAGGCAGGCTGCTGCATTCCGGATGACCGCAATATCTGGTGAGTGCGACTCCACATTACTACCTTCTCCTCATCATCAGCATCTCAATCCGGCTCCCAGGTCCTGTCCAACAAACATCATCATTCTCACCCCGCCACTTTTATCAGACTGTGATATGTCATTGTGGGCTCCTTTGTCCCCTCCCAATTCCCTATGTATTTGCCTCAAGTGCCACTTTCCCTAACACTGCTCCTATCTCTACCACTGTGGCTTCAAGTGCCAGTACTACTTCCACCAACACAGCTATGCAAAGGGTCCCTTGCCTCTCTCTGAGCCTCCTCCTCATGGCAATCTAAACTCTGACTGTTCTCACACAAGTCATCAAAAAGGAGACTATCTTAAGTATCTTCCATAATACATGGGTTTTTGTTGCCACTTTCTAGGGGGAAAAAAAGGTGTTAGTAAAAAATTGATTACGCAATTGAAAGGCTTCTCTGAAGCTGCAAGGAGGAGAAATGGGAGAAATGCGGATTCCGTTACCACGGACCATAAAGCAATTCTATGACAAAATGCATAATGGAATTCCTTTAGAGGCATTTTGTTATTCATGCCATCATAACAGAAGTGTATGGGCTGCAAAACGTATCAGTCCCATTTCCGTTATGCATGGGAGGACTCCCTGCATAACTGAAACTGGACAGATCCAATAGACTTCTACACTAAAGGCATTTCATTATGCATTCCGTCATAGAATTGCGTTATGGTCCATGTTAACGGAATCCATAATGCAATTCACCTTTAAAGGGAACCTGTCACCGGGATTTTGTGTATAGAGCTGAGGACATGGGCTGCTAGATGGCCGCTAGCGCATCCACAATATCCAGTCCCCATAGCTCTGTGTGCTTTTATTGTGTCAAAAAAACGATTTGATAGATATGCAAATTAACCTGAGATGAGTCCTGTATGTGAGATGAGTCAGGGACAGGACTCATCTCAGGTCATTTGCATATGTATCAAATCGGTTTTTATACACAATAAAAGCACACAGAGCTATGGGGACTGGGTATTGCGGATGTGCTAGCGGCCATCTAGAAGCTCATGTCCTCAGCTCTATACCCAAAATCCTGGTGACAGGTTCCCTTTAACCAACAAAAGAAATGTGAAGGAATTTCAAAATATTAAATTCGCTCATCTCTAATTATTAATACGTAAAAGCAAGATTGCAAGTGTTTTTCTCAGGAATTTAAAGACTGAGGCATAATTAAATGTCCCTCTCCTTTACAAACACATGGCACACTGGTATTGACAATCTAATGTAACCCTGTGAAGTTACACCGGCTGCGTTATCTGAAATGCCCAGTAGATGGACTCAGTATGCTGTTAATAAGACATTGAGCATTGATCACATGACTGGCTGAAATGAGTCACATGGTTAGTGACATCATCGCAGGTCCTAAAACGACGCTGGCTGCACAGCTCTAAAGAGGAAGGTCCTGGAAAAGTTTCTGGAAGCTACGATTTGCTCAGCCAGAGAGAGGACATGGGTCTGGCATTGAGAGACTGCAGCACAGAGATAGAACCTGGCGGAGAGAACTTACTTCACCCAAGATCACACCTGCTGAGAGAGGGACCGTGGGCAAAGACAAGCACTGAGTCCAGACGTCTGGTGAATCCAGTGAAAGGAGATTCCTGCGGACTGGCCTGGTAAATGGTGTTGTGAGGGTAAGTCAAACCTCTCCCTGTATCACCACAGGGCACCTGTCTCCTCACTCACAATAAAGACTCTGAGGTCCAGTGACGAACATTACACAGCTCAGGCTGCTTCAGTGACCCTGCGGAGCAAGAGCTTATAAGGGCCCCAACTCTCCTATGTGCACCAACAGCCATTAGGGCGAAGATAGGGGGTGGGACGCAGGTGTGCTAGTGGGTGGGTGAGGAAGAATCCACATTACCCTGTTATTTGTGTTACGCTATTGTATTTTCCTATGTATGTTGGTTCATTTTGTTACGCACTATATAAAGTTAATTCCAGTTAGGCTGTGTCAGTCTCATTTGCACCAAGTATGTTCCCAGTGGAGCCTCACATCCCTACCCCAGATGTTCCACTGGGTGGAGGCACTGCCGCAGACATGTACCCCAACTCCCAGATAGCGGAGGCTCAGGATCCGCCTGTCAGGCATAGTGAGTTAACTAGGGTTAGGGACCCCAAAGACACCGTTACATATGGAGGCACTGCTGAGATCAATTGGGGTACAACCAGTGAGAATAGATTAAATCCTCAGACCACTCCCTCCTTTGCAAAAGAGTGGGCCCAGCAAAGAAATGTACCATTGCAGCAAGCTGTGATGTTATGCAGAGTCCCATCCTGCTGTGAGATGAATCACGTCATCTTGTGTATAGAACTTCGATTGGGAATAGAAATAGCGACCGTCAGGGATATCCTGCAGGATTCTGAAGGCCAAACTTACATGTTAATATATTGTCATACGGACTTGGGAGACCATGAGATGCCTACCAACATTCATTTATATGGAGCCCCGGATGAAGGATGCTCTTTAGTGTACGCACTACTTGAGAAGAAAGAAAGGGTCTCGCTGCAACAACCCTTTAAATTAGAACAGAGAGATTATGTCACAGAAAATTATTCTAAGCTCCTGACTCCCATCTCCGGAAAGGCCGGAGCCATTCCTAAACAAGCTGCCCATCCTCCTAGAGAACGGGGGATGATTACTCCTAAAGCAGAATTTCATCCATCTACAGCATTACTGAAACCAGACAACCCTGAAGTCCGCACCCCGCCTACAGGAGGTAGTGATGTATCGGACATACTCCAGAAACTCTCAGAAGCCATAGTGACGGCAAACCACACCCATAGTTACCGCAAACTAAAGGTGTTTTCTGGGAATCAGCCTGTTCCTTCAGGAGAAGAGCCTTTTGAGGTCTGGAAGGATAATGCTATGCAGTTGTTGGAGGAATGGTCTTGTACGGATACCATAAAGAAACAGCGGTTGGTGGAGAGTCTTCGTTTTCCCGCTACAGACATGATAAGACTGTACAAGGGAGTAAATGGGCAAGCTACTGTGCACGACTATCTACAAGTTTTGCAGGATGCTTATGGGAAATCAGAAGATTTGGATGATCTGCTGGTTAACTTCCTAGCCACTAAGCAGAAGGAGCATGAAAAAGCCACTGACTATATCAACCGGTTACAGCTATCGCTTGGAAAGTTATTCCATAAAGGAGCAGTTCCTGCCTCTGAGTTGGATGCTCGGCTATCTAAGCAAATTCAGAGAGGTGGCTTAATCAATAATCCAATTATGATTCTGCTGAGAGCCAAGTTGGATGATAAAGTCCTGCCTTATTCCACCTTAATAAATACAGCCAGGAGATTGGAAGACCAGATGTGTCCACCCCTACAGAAGGAGAAAGAGGATACAGAACTGTCAGCTCTTAGGAAGAAGGTGGCTGAATTGGAGTTCTTATGCAAGTCACCACCAGAGAGAGCAGATCCTCCCCCTGGAAGTGGGGGGCAACACAGGAAGACTCAGAAAAAACTGTTTCCTGAGGATTCACCCCGCCGAGGGGATTGCTTTAAATGTGGAAAGTCAGGGCATTTTCAGCGGGAGTGCCCTGCGAACTCCATGGAGGTGGATGTGGAGGTGCTGGCAACCGAGCTTGAGGAGACTCAAATGACCAGGTCTTACAAGCGAAGGAAGACCCGGCTTACATATGGGTTATCTGTAGGAGCCAAGATTGGGCCTAAATCTTTGATACACGTGCAAGTAGAAGGAATTCAGGCTTCAGCATTGCTAGATACAGGTTCTCAAGTCACCATTATCTACCGAGACTTCTATGAACGTCATTTGAAACACATTCCTATGGAACCTGCAGGAGAGTTTCAGCTATGGGGCGTTGGTTCTCAAGCTCAACCTGTGGAGGGATGCATAAAAGTGACCATAACTATTCCCCAGTTAAACACTGGGATAATATGTCCTATGGAGCTGGAAGCTTTAATATGCCCTGCAGCCAGAAAAGTGTGTGCCCCAATAATATTGGGCACTAATGCAAAGATGGTACAGGATGTATTCAAGGCCTATCTGACAGAAGTGGGAGATGTCTCCTTAGACCGACTGATGGAGGTCAGCCCTGTCCTAGGGAAAGAGTGTAGACGACTAGCCCTTGAAACAAAACCAGGGTCGTGCCACTATTCAGGAACAGAACCTGCATTTGTGAAGCCTGGTGAGACCAAAACCTTACGAGCCATAGCCTCAATGCACCATGAAATGTTGGGGGGAACTGGACAATACCTTATTGAGTCTCTGCCTGAAGAGGATCAGAAGAAAGGGTGGACTCTCATACCTGAGGTAAAAGATTGGCGGAAAAGGTGGTGTCGGAGCTTTCCTGTGATGGTACAGAATTTAACCCCCACGGAAATCCGGATTGATCGTCATCAGAAGATTGGTGTGATACACCTTTTGGATCAAGTTTCGTCCATCATGTCTGTGAGTGCAGAACAGAAGGATCATGTAAAAGCACCTTTAGATTTTGATCTAGAAGATTCTCCTCTACCACAGGAGTGGAAAGACAGCCTTCGTTCAAAACTGGTCACCCGAGAGGGAGTGTTTTCCAGAGCAGAGATGGACGTGGGGTGTTCTAAGAGTGCCACCCATACTATAAGACTTGCTGATTCTACTCCTTTCAGAGAAAGGTCAAGAAGAATACCCCCTCGAGATGTGGAAGATGTCCGGGACATACTCCAGCAGATGGAAGGAGCAGGCATCATCACAGAGTCTCGGAGCCCCTATGCCTCACCTATTGTGGTAGTGAGAAAAAAGAATGGTTCAGTTTTGCTATGTGTGGACTACCGTACTTTAAACAAGAGGACTGTGCCAGATCAGTACACTTTGCCCCGGATAGAGGATCTTCTGAACGCCCTATCTGGCAGCCAGTGGTTCAGTGTGCTTGACTTGAGGTCTGGATATTATCAGGTACCCATGAAGAAGGAGGATCAGGAAAAGACAGCTTTCATCTGCCCTTTGGGGTTCTTCCAGTTTACCAGAATGCCACAGGGAGTCACAGGAGCTCCTGCTACTTTTCAGAGGCTGATGGAGAAAACTGTGGGGGATATGAATCCCAAAGAGTGTCTAGTGTATCTAGATGACCTAATTGTTTTCAGGAAGACACCAGAGGAGCATGAACAAAGATTGCTAAAGGTGTTGGATCGACTTCAAGCTGAAGGCCTGAAACTATCAGTGGACAAATGCCGATTTGCCCAGAACTCTGTCACTTATGTGGGGCATATAGTCTCCGCTGAAGGAGTAGCCACAGATCCTGCTAAAATTGAAGCAGTGTTGAATTGGCCAAGACCAGATAACATCAGTGAGTTGCGGTCCTTTCTCGGATTCTGTGGTTACTACCGAAGGTTTGTGAAAGACTACTCAAAGATTGCTCGAGAGTTACATGACCTACTGAAGATTACCTCTGACGTAACGGGTGCTAAGGCACCATCTCCTAAAGACCCCTTTGGAGAGAAATGGACTTCAGGATGTGAAGATGCCTTTCTGACATTGAAGAAGAGACTTACAGAAGCTCCTGTTTTAGCCTATGCAGACCCTGAGAAACCATATATCCTCCATGTGGATGCCAGTATGGAAGGTCTAGGGGGTGTACTGCACCAAAGTTATCCAGAAGGATTGAGGCCGGTGGCTTATATAAGTAGAAGCCTTACAGGTGCAGAGAAGAACTATCCAGTCCATAAATTGGAATTTCTGGCACTCAAGTGGGCCATCTTGGATAAGCTACATGACTATTTGTATGGAGCAACATTCGAAGTAAGGACTGACAACAATCCACTTACCTACATTCAGACTACAGCTAAGCTGGATGCCACAGGACATAGGTGGTTGGCTGCCTTATCAAGCTACAGTTTCAGCCTGAAGTACAAGCCTGGGCCCAAGAATGTCAGCGCAGATGCCCTGTCCCGCAGACCTAGACTCCCTCCTCACCAAGAAGAAGAGGAGTGGGAAAAGATCCCTGGGCCGGGGGTAGGAGCCTTTTGTCAGATGTATGTGGTGGCCGAGAGTCAAGAAGAGTTTGCCGAGCTAAGGGGGATAGACTCCATTAGCCACTCTCCAGAAGCCGTGCCTGAGGTGTTCCATGCTCCAGTCATGCTTCAACAGTGGTCCAGTATAACCACAGAAGACAAGAAGAAGGCTCAAGCGCAGGACTGGTATATTGGGATAGTTATCAGAGCAATAAAGACTAAGAATCCTAAATTGCTGACTTCTCTACCTGTGAGTCAAAGAGAATTATACCGAAGAGAATGGAGCCGACTACATCTTGAAGATGGAGTACTCTATAGGGTCGTGAAGTATCATGATCACCCTGACAGAAAACAATTGGTACTACCCCACAGATACCGTGGCATGGTCCTGAGAGCTCTCCACGATCAACATGGGCATCTCGGGGTGGACAAGACCTATGGCCTAGTACAAGATCGGTTCTATTGGCCTCGCATGAGGGAACATGTCAAGCAACATGTAAAGACATGCAGGAGGTGTATCCAGAGGAAGACCCTGCCTGTGAGAGCTGCCCCTATGGGTCATCTGAAAAGTATGGGACCCATGGATCTTGTGTGCATGGACTATCTCGGCATTGAGAGCGATACAGCGGGAATTGGAAATGTGCTGGTGGTAACGGACCATTTCACCAGATATGCTCAAGCCTTCCCCACTAAAGATCAAAAAGCTGTGACTGTAGCCAAAGTCCTTTGGCAGAAGTATTTTATTCACTATGGACTACCCAATCGGATACACTCTGATCAAGGTAGAGACTTTGAGAGTAAGTTGATCAAGGAGCTGTTGGACATGTTGCAGGTGCAGAAGTCCAGAACCACACCTTATCATCCGGAGGGTGATGCACAGCCAGAACGGTTCAATAGGACCCTCCTAGATATGCTAGGGACTCTCAAGCAAGTCGAGAAGCGGTCTTGGAGTAAACATGTGGAAGCCATGGTCCACGCATACAACTGTACAAGGCATGAATCTACAGGGTTCTCACCCTATTTCCTAATGTTCGGAAGAGAAGCTCGATTACTGATAGATGTCCGTTTGGGAGTGTCTCCTGATGGAACAGATTCAACTTCACACTTTCAATATGTGAGGAACCTCAAACAAAACCTTCATCGGGCCTATGAGTTGGCCACCCAAGCTGCAGCAAAAATGGAAGAACGGAACAAAAGAAGGTATGATTCTAAGGTGAGATATCGGGAGATTCAAGCAGGGGATAAAGTTCTTCTCCGGAATCTAGGTGTGCCTGGAAAACACAAACTGGCTGACAGATGGAAAGATACCCTGTTTGAGGTTGTGTCCAAACTGGAAGGACTGCCAGTGTACAACATTAGGGGCCCGGAGGGCCGAGTAAAGGCTTGGCATAGAAACCATCTGCTTCCAGTTGTGTATGCTGATGGAGAGGAAGAGAGTAGTGAAGAACTGGAGGAAAACCCAGCAGAGAGTCCTGGAAATGGGGCAGAGGAGACCCCGGGAACTCCCAGTGCAGAGGATCAGTGGTGGTCATCACCCGCAGAAGAAACACAGCAATTGCCTCCTTTAACTCCGGTGGTTCCACAAAGTCCCGGAACCTCTCCTGGGTCACAAAGTTCTCCAAGGTTGAATCCAGAAAGTCCATGTTTTGTGCCTGGAACTTCCCTTAGAGACTCTACTTCGAGGGCAGGAGTCGAAGTCCCACAGTTGATGTCCCAAGATCCTCTCCCACAGCGAGAACTGAGACATAGCACCAGAGTGCGGCAACCCCCTAGGGCCCTAGTTTAAGATAATATAGGAGAGCCCAGTTATGCCCCGCTGACACAAGCAGCATCTAAAATGGCCACTTTCCTACATGCACTAGCTGAAGTGGTAAATGTTAGTGATTTTTTACCCTAAATAACTAGCTAGCTAGGATATTACTGTGCTAACTGTACTGTATGTATGCTAAACATTTTTCTGTTGAATTTTTGTTAAGCCCCCTGGCTAGGACTTGCCAGTGGAAGGCAAGTATTTTTCAAGGGGGAGCATGTAACCCTGTGAAGTTACACCGGCTGCGTTATCTGAAATGCCCAGTAGATGGACTCAGTATGCTGTTAATAAGACATTGAGCATTGATCACATGACTGGCTGAAATGAGTCACATGGTTAGTGACATCATCGCAGGTCCTAAAACGACGCTGGCTGCACAGCTCTAAAGAGGAAGGTCCTGGAAAAGTTTCTGGAAGCTACGATTTGCTCAGCCAGAGAGAGGACATGGGTCTGGCATTGAGAGACTGCAGCACAGAGATAGAACCTGGCGGAGAGAACTTACTTCATCCAAGATCACACCTGCTGAGAGAGGGACCGCTGGCAAAGACAAGCACTGAGTCCAGACGTCTGGTGAATCCAGTGAAAGGAGATTGCTGCGGACTGGCCTGGTAAATGGTGTTGTGAGGGTAAGTCAAACCTCTCCCTGTATCACCACAGGGCACCTGTCTCCTCACTCACAATAAAGACTCTGAGGTCCAGTGACGGACATTACACAGCTCAGGCTGCTTCAGTGACCCTGCGGAGCAAGAGCTTATAAGGGCCCCAACTCTCCTATGTGCACCAACAGCCATTAGGGCGAAGATAGGGGGTGGGACGCAGGTGTGCTAGTGGGTGGGTGAGGAAGAATCCACATTACCCTGTTATTTGTGTTACGCTATTGTATTTTCCTATGTATGTTGGTTCATTTTGTTACGCACTATATAAAGTTAATTCCAGTTAGGCTGTGTCAGTCTCATTTGCACCAAGTATGTTCCCAGTGGAGCCTCACATCCCTACCCCAGATGTTCCACTGGGTGGAGGCACTGCCGCAGACATGTACCCCAACTCCCAGATAGCGGAGGCTCAGGATCCGCCTGTCAGGCATAGTGAGTTAACTAGGGTTAGGGACCCCAGAGACACTAGGGGGCGCCCCCAAAACCCCGTTATACTAAAATGATAATAATGCAGTTTTTGCAGTAAAATTAGTCTGCTATAACAGAACGGTATCTTGCAGTAATATACAACACGTTCAATAACGTAGGTATAATGCAATGAAATGCCCAAATCAGTACATGGAAACTGTGTTTTAGTAAAAAAAAAAAAAAAAATGTATGCCTGTGGACTGTAGAAGCTTTTTAACAACAACAAACAAAAACTCTGGCTGGCTGTTCATACAGGAAAATATGAGTTTCTTGCAGGATTTTGTAATGCAGAACTTGCCAGCAAACTGTACAAAACAACTGAGACGGTGACCAGTCCCTCACTCACTCTCCATGCTAAGCTTTCCCTGATACATCTTAAATCTACCCAATTATAGCTCTATATTCTCTCCCCATAATGCCCCTATAGAATCGCTAGTAGCTGGCTTGCGTTTGCAATAGTTTTTTTGGGCAGAAACAGCCACAAGACATGACTAGCTGGGAATGGCGTTTATTCCTTCTGAGCAGAAGGACCTGCCTGCATTTTGCCCCCAGATTGGCTGATCTTGCTGTTTGCTAGCCTCTGATAAAGGGCAAGCCTCTCGCCCACTTCTTCCCAGTGTCATGTGATCCTGTATCTTCTTCCTACTGTTTTCCCATCTGAAACAAAACAAAAAAACTTTGTAATGAATCCAATTGCTCATTTCTAGTACTAATGATGGCCGCATCAAAGTTTGTAGGAGGGCTGGAGAGAGTCCACTACCATCATGCATAGTGTGGAGACACAAAGGGCCAACACCAGGTGTTATGGTGTGGGACGCCTTTAGTTACCATGGACTTTTTCATTTGGCATTCAAATACCCTGCTATAGAACCCAAAAAAAGGGTGCACCGCCAAGGTAGTGTGATCATAGACCAAGCACTGTTAGCAATTTATACTTTGTCAATCTGAGCGCAATCGCATTAAGCTTTCAAGTTGCTCTTTTTTCCTTTTCTGCTAGTGTATATCATAACATATTATTGATTTCAGTTTCTAAAAAAGGTGACACTTCAACCATGGTCAGGCTTTAACACAGCAGCAAACCTGGAATGCACTGTTGAGCACTCCCATTCAATTTCTACTACAGTATATATCATGGTTACAGAAGTTTATAACCAAAGTTTTATCAGAATAAATGATTGATTCTTGGTTTAGCCCCATGCACTTGAATAGGAGCTCTATAACAGTTATGTGTATAAGCCATAGTGCATGAACACAGCACATCTTTATAATGTGGTGTACATCTTGAGTTCTGCTTAGGGCAGACTTTATCCACAATAGTACATTTTCATACATAAAAAAATATAATAATATATGATGCAAAATTCGTAGTGTATAAAATACTTGATGACGTTCTATTACAGGTGTCTACTGTCAGAAAATAAATGGGCTATTTTACAGAAGGTGCTAACAATGTTTGTGCAGGTTCAAAAAAGGAGAAACATCTAATACTAAACAAAATTTTCATAAAAAGTAAAAATTATATTTTTTCAGAAAGTGAAGCACATGTTATACGAGTGATCGTATCAAAATCCACAACAAAATCTGAAATTTTGGTGCAGAAATGCTGTGAAATTAGCATGAAAATCATTCAGTGCAAATATTCTGTTTGTACTTACACACCCATGTGCAGGTACCCTAAATTGGTAAGGCACCTTAGAAATGTCAATCATCATGCATCAAGGATGCATGAACATGTTTAAGAGTTTAAGGTATCCTTGAATCCTTCTTCAAAATAAAATATAAAGCAAAATGGGTAAAGAATAAATAAATGGATATAAACTGAACATAGGCTGCCTGATATATCAGCGTAACTACCGTTAAGGCTACTTTCACACTAGCGTTCGGGTGTCCGCTCGTGCGCTCCGTTTGAAGGGGCTCACGAGCGGCCCCGAACGCAGCCGTCCGGCCCCAATGCATTCTCAGTGGAGGCGGATCCACTGAGAATGCATCCGCCTGCCAGCGCTCAGCCTCCGCTCCGCTCAGTGAGCGGACACCTGAACGCTGCTTGCAGCGTTCGGGTGTCCGCCTGGCCGTGCGGAGGCGAGCGGATCCGTCCAGACTTACAATGTAAGTCAATGGGGACGGATCCGCTTGAAGATGACACCATATGGCTCAATCTTCAAGCGGATCCGTTCCCCATTGACTTTCAATGTAAAGTCTGGACGGATCCGCTCAGGCTACTTTCATACTTAGAAAATTTTCTAAGTTTTAATGCAGACGGATCCGTTCTGAACGGATGCGAACGTCTGCATTATCGGAGCGGATCCGTCTGATGAAACATCAGACGGATCCGCTCCGAACGCTAGTGTGAAAATAGCCTAAGATGTTACCGACAGCATTTTGAGGGTTCTGAAATCATCAAAATGGTTTCTAACATTTCACAAAGTGTAAGTGTTTTTAAGTATAAAATGCTACAAGAACCATCAGTTACAAAAGGCAGATGGTACACATTCACCTTAGCGAAGTATAAGTTGAAAGTGGCCACTAAGGCTTGGGTGGCATAAGGGCTTTTGGGTTCTTTGATATAAAGTGCTTGTTCTCAGTTACTACCGCTACACCACTGGGTTTCCCCCAGGTAGTGATCAGAGTATTAAAAAAAATGTTTTCTTATTAAATACCGTAATCTTATTTTTCTGCCACACAGATTATGTTTCTTGTCACTTTCTTTTTTAATGGCTAATAAATGCATGTTATACAAATGCAGCATTCATTAAACATATGTCAAGCTACGAAGATTTCTTGGGTGCAAAAATAGTTATACAATTCTTATTTCAATCATGTATAAACATACAGGGGCGTAGCTATAGGGGGTGCAGAGGTAGCAGTCGCTAACGGGCCCAGGAGCCTGAGGGGGCCGAAAGACCCTTGTGCCACATTAGAAGATACCAGTATTATAAAAAGACACCGGTATTATCGAAAGTGCATGCTGGTCAAGTTATAGCTCTGGCTGGAGGGAAGGGGTTAGGTCAAGAATTTGGCATGGGCGGGTTGGGGGGGGGGTCTACTGTTTCAATTTTCTTCCGCAGGCAGCATGAAGGCTATGTGCTTCCCTAGCCACAAAACACTGAGGGAAGGGGGGCCCAAGCTGAACCCTTGGACCATGGCCCATGAGCCTTTAGCTACGCCCCTGTAAACATATATTATGTAAGACTGATAATATCAAGTGATTTGTTTTGACACCAGTTGAGAAAATCATTTATCCTTAAAATCAGGATCTTTTGTACTTCAATAGCATTGCATGCTTACAGTATGCATTAGTGTCCTTTTTGCCTCCATTGGGATGATATCTGTCAGGAATACAATTATTTATTTTACGGAATAACAAAACACATTGCACTATTTCATCCAGAGGCACCCAGTAAAAAAAAAGTATACAGCACCCACACTTTTTAATGTAGGCGGCACCTATGGGTAACTGATGGCATTCTGTGGCATTCAATAAACACACACATCTGCTGTTTCTGTTGGGAAATCCTCTCAACAGAAACCTCACAATGCAGTGTAAGCAGAGTTATGTTGTTCATAAAGATAACATGAAATGTGAAAATAAAACAGACATATTGTATGCACATATACATTATAAAATGACAATTTGCTCTAAAAAAATAAAACTGTGGAATGGAGGAAAAAACTTGTAAAAAGAAAACTAATGCTTACCTTGGATCTTTCTGAATGCTATCAATAGATGGAGACCTGGCTAACGTTCCTTCAGGTGGTATAGCTGGCCCCGATTTACTGTAGGGTGAGTCAACGGATGGACAATACTGCAGCTGTCGGTATGGGTCTACATAATTGGAGCCAGGGCCTACAGCGTAACTGGCCCTCTGGAGAGCCCCTGTTGCATTCTGAGAACAATGTTGGCTGCCTGTACGCTGTAAAGGTACGGAGTCGACACCAGGGGAAGATGGGGCTACGACAGGAAAGTAGGGACAAAGTAAAAAACTAAGGATCTGTTCACAAAAATGGTTAACCAGGTCTAGGCAGGAAAAACACACACGAGTACAGGGGACATAAAAAAAGAAGCATTTTGTTACCCATTAAAACAACTAGAAAGACAAATTTAAAGTAAACATATCATGTTGTACATTGTGTTTAATCTGAAGGCAGCATGTTCTAGAGCAGGTGAAGCTGAGCAGATTGATGTATAGTTTTGTGGCAAAAGATTCAGTATAACCTACCGTATTTTTTCGCTTTAAAAGCACCTGATGATAAGACTCACCCCAGGTTTAGAGGACGAAAATAAGATTTTTTTTTTCATCAGACCCCCTTGTAAGATCCTCAGATCAGACCCCATATCAGATGCTCAGATTAGACCCTAATATCAGGACCTCAGATCAGACCTCCTATCAGGACCTCACATCACCTCATATCAGATTCTCAGATCATACCCCCACATTAGACCTCAGATCAGATCCCTATCAGACTTCCATGTCAGACCCCCGTCCCAGACCTCAGATCAGACCTTAAAATAAATAAATTCACTTACCTCTTCTGCTCCACCGCCATTCTACCAGTCCGGTGGTCTCCCCTGCATTCTTCGCTCCCTGATCTTCTCTGGCCCCAGGGAGGAAGACCAGGGAGGGTGAGAACCCCACACCTACTGCATACTAGTGAGTGCTTCCATAATGGAAGCGCCCACTAGTATTTGCTTTATAAGACACACTGACATTTCCCCCCCCCCCACTTTTGGGGAAAAAAAGCATAAAGCAAAAAATACGGTATATTTTATTCATCTAAATTCCTGCTCATACTGGGGTTTGAAGTCAAGGACACGGTCCTATCTGTGATTAACACCCTTTCCCTCTATGACTGTGCATATAGAGATAGTTATCAGTCACTGATACGACCACCTCCTTGACTTCAAAGCCCAGAATGAGCAGGAATTTAAATGAAAAAATTACAAATTTTACTTAGTCTTTTCCTATAAAACTATATATCTATCTGCTCATCTCCTCCTGTTCTATAAATTGCTGCCTGTAGCTTCCATTGCATTTTAATGATGACATATTCACTTTAACAAAGTGAAAACTTTTAATATCTAGTTAAATTTGCTTCTTATGGTATGTTTTAACATAGCTAAGACAAAGGGTATGTTCACACATTGAGGTGAGGTTAACACGTAGTATTAAGGTGAGGTTAAAACCACACTGGAAAAAATTTGATGCATTTTTGATGGGGTTGCATTTTTTTGACGGACACCCATTTATTTAACATGTTTCACCTGCATAAATATGCAATTACATGGAAAACCGCATTGTGGTTTTCTAATTCAGTTTTGATTGCACCTCAACACTATGTGTGAAAGTAACCAAATTGTAGAAAGGAGAAAAACAATTTGTGCAACAAAACTTGATCTCAGACCATAACTCATCTTTTGAACTGTACAAACACATTAGGCTCCAAACCATACCAGTTAATATTACTCTTACCTGAAATATGATGGATCTATTAACTTTTTATCTGCAACAAAAACTATCAGACACAGAAAGTTCTTTTGGTGTAGATGAAAAAATTGATAACTCTGGCATTATATTTGTAAAGCACTGCATATTTTGTGTGTTTCCTTATGGACAACAGCTTCATGTATGCAAAATTTCAGAAATCCTATGCCAGGTCAGACTATAAGTTTATCTTATTTGCACAATTTTCTTTATTTTGCTAAATTTGTGCAGCAGGTAGATTGTGTTCTAAATTCTAATACAAACATCGGTGGTAGTTTTTGCATTTTTTTATTGCAGAAAACGTTATTAATATTCCACCCATAACGTACCAGTTACAATACTGAAAGGGACAATGATAAAATACTAAAGTAAACAATAAATAACATCATGTACAGTACAGTGGTCTGAGGACTTTCTGGCAGTAGAACAAAAAAAGATTTTCCTCCTCAACTGCACTTTGGATTTCAATAATCAATTAAATGTCTGTCAAAAGAATCAAAAGGAATACATGCAGATTAACCTCTTAAGGACACAGCCTAGTTTGGTACTAAAGGCTCAGCAATGCCGCATTTCAAAAGCCATAAAAATTGTTTTATTTTTCCATGGGTATAACCATTTGAGATCATGTTTTATCCAGGGTAGGTTGTATTTTTTAATGGAACCATTTTGGGGTATTATATAACTGTTAAACATTTTAGGGTGACAATGTAAAAAAAAATACTGCAATTCCACCATTGCTTTTAGGGTTTTGCTTTCAAAGTGTTCACTGTGCAGAAAACACTGCTTTAAAAAAATTGCTTTGTGTTGCCATATTCTGACATCTATAACTTTTTGAATTATGTGACAGAGCTGCATGGCAGTTTATCTTTTGTGGGGTGAGCTACCATTTTTACTGATACCATTTTAGGATACATGGGACCTTTTGATAATTTTTTTTATTTCATTCATTTTTGGGGAAGGCAAGGTAACAAAAAAAAATACTTTTTTCTTTGCAGTTCACCACGTAAGTTAAATAATAGGATAATTTAATTGATCGAGTCACTTTGGCTGTGTTCACACTAGATATATATATATACTTAAAAAAGTATTCATACCCCTTGAACATTTCCACATTTTTTTCAAATTAGTGTGAAAAGTGTGGTGTGCATTTGCATTCGGTGCCCTGTACTCTGCTACCCCTATATAAAATCCAGTGTGACCAATTGCCTTTAGAAGTCACCTAATTAGTAAGTCCACCTGTGTGCAATTTATTCTCAGTATAACTACAGCTGCTCTATAAAGGCTTCAGAGGTTTGTTAGTGAACATTAGTGATCAAACAACGTCATGAAATCCAAGGAACACACCAGTCAGGTCAGAGATAAAGTTGTGGAGAAGTGTGAAGCAGGGTTAAGGTACAAAAAAAAATTATATCTCAAGCTCTGAACATCTCACGGAGCACTGTTCAATCCATAATCTGGAAATGGAAGGAGTATGGCACAACTGCAAACCTACCAAGACATGGCCATTCACCTAAACTGACAGCTCAGGCAAGGAGAGAATAAATTAGACAAGCAGCCAAGATACCAATGGTCACTCTAAAATAGCTGCAGAGATCCACAGCTCAGGTGGGAGAATCTGTCAACAGGACAACTATTAGTCGCGTACTCCAAAAATCTGGCCTTTATAGAAGAGTGGCAAGAAGAATGCTCTTTTTGAAAGCAAGCCATAAGAAGTCCCGTTTGCAGTTTGCCACAAGCCATGTAGGGTACATGGCAAACATGTAGAAGAAGATGCTCTAGTCAGATAAGACCAAAGTTTAACTTTTTGGCCTAAATGCAAAACACTTTGTGCAGCGGAAATCTAACACTGTACATAACCCTGAACACACCGTCCCCACCGTGAAATATGGTGGTTGCAGCATCATGCTATGAAGTTGTTTTATATATATATATCATGCTATGAATAGATAGATATCTTTCTTAGAATCAATTTGCTCATCTCTAAGAAAGATATCTATCTCTAAGAAAGATAGATATCTTTCTTAGAGATGAGCAAAAAATTCAGAGGGGAGGGTGGTTAGCCCTGTTCCTACCAACCTTTTCGCTAGGAAGCGAAGCGGTATGACGTAGCGGAGAAGCTACGTGGGTGTACCGCGCGTCCGTATGGGAACCGCCCCCAACCCGCCTCACCCCGGCGTCTCGGCGCTCCGGCCCCTCATCACCTCGCTCCCTCCAGCTCAGTTAATATTGGTGCTGGATTGGAGTCGTCTGCGGCTGCTATGACATCCAGCTACGGGTAGGGTGAGGGGACCGAGCAAAGATCTAGGCACATACCGGCTATGTCCTGCCATGGACCCGGCTACGGATTGACGGGAGAACATTGTGCCGCGCCGACACAGCTTGCTTGAATCTGCAATCTGCCTGATCCCGCATCGCACCACAGCGCACCACACGTTCAATTGGGCCCACCCCCCTGGAAAGAGCCCGACGTTTGATTATACCCTGCATACACGAGACCACGGAAGGCTGGGATCCTGCACTATGTTGACTGCGGAATGCTGAGAACGTGTTTTGGCGACGACACATTTCTCTTCGACCGACTGGCTGGAAATTGGTGAGACCGCTCCTGTTTTAGCTTACCCACTGTCACCCCTCCTTACTAACTAACGTCGCTATACTAATCCTGTGTGCAAGAGGGCTGTTGATCGACCGACCGGGTGTGGGTGCAGGTTACCATACCTGCTGGGACTGTGTCTCCGGTGTGCCTTTTGGAGAAAAGTTATGTGGGATTGCCCCATATGCCCTATACCACCTCCAGTGAAGTTCACGGCTGAAAAGTGAGGCCCGGTCCCCCCGGCACAGGGGTACGAATGAACTGGGTATTACGGGGCCTTCTCATTCTTTCAAGCCCACTGCCTCTGCACGGCTAAGTCCATAAATACTCGCCAGTGTGATGGATAACTAACTGTTCCCCCCCAGGGTTTTGGAGTTTGGAGCTTGGTGCTTGGTGTCTCAGGGTACCACTGCCCGTGATAACCCCGTTATAACTCCCCCATCAACCTTACGGGGGGTCCAACAATTGGACTAACTTTTTATGCCCTACCCTTTGAGGTAGAAGGGCAGAAAACTGGCGGACCGACTCGTGTGACAATCCGTGTGGTGAACGATATTGTGAACTATGTTGACATCTTAAATTGGGGTCATAACTCGCAGATTCAATTGGGGGCTCAAATTGCTAAAATGCCAAATTGGGGGCTGAAATTCGCACAATAGAGGGGTTTGGGGGGAGCGGCGAGGAGGGCTGCGACTTGATTGCCGACCCCACCACATTATTGCCTTGAGCAAATACCCAACCTCTGCTAACAATTTGCTCCGTTTTCGCATTTACTGGACAGAGCCCTGATATTTATTGACTCTATGTGTTATTTATACCTGGTGTTATTTTGAACGTCTTGTATGTGTTTGTGGTTGTTGGAATTCGGTCCGAGCAGGAGGGAAAGGGGGTCCTCAGTACAGGCTGGTGTAGGTATACCCACTCTAGACTAATTTGGGAAAACCTACGCTGGGTATATATATTATTTCATCTTCCAATTGTCTTTAGAATTAGTTCAAGAACCAGTGGTCGACCCTGGTGCTGGCCTATCTGTGTTGGGGGGTGATATTGAGCTCTGCTGTTCTTTGGGATATCCCCTCTCCCTTTGGTCTTTTCCTGCTGTTCATATACGGCCTGCCTCTGCAGGCCAGATCTCAGATAATATGCCTCCCAAATATAACAGGAGATCTGTGGGAGTGGGGTCCCCTAAGGCGGGCGACGGAAATAGTCCACAGGCGAAAATAGACAAATATTTGAAATCGCCCCCACCCAAACACAGAGGGGGAAAGAGAATGCCAGATCCTGCGGAGACGCAGGTGGATCCACCGGCGCAGGTGGAACAGCATATGGGATCTGACAGGGGTAGACTTGATATTATAGATAACAAACTGGCGGACATATTGACGCTTGTTCAGACCACCAATCAATCAGTCTCAGATATCTCCACCACAGTAAAGACATTACAGCTGGAGTTAACACTTATTAGAGACGACATGAACAAAATTAGGGCCAACATTAAGGATGTAGAAATTGGTTTATCGGAGGTTCAAATAGAACAGCGAAAGATGATCATAAAAATAGATGATTTGGATAAAGAAAATAAACGGATTAACGCGAGACTAACAGATATGGAGGATAGAACACGCCATAACAACTTGAGAATGGTGGGCTTCCCTAAGGGCGTGGAGGGGGGGAACCCCGTGGAGTTTATGCAAAAATGGTTGATTGACACGTTGGGAACTAGCGGGGATACCCCCGCGCTCTGTGTGGAAAGAGCGCACAGAATTCCCGCAAAAAAAAAAACCACCGGGCGGCCCCCCTCGATCCCTCCTAATTAGAATACTTTCTTCTAGTGATAGAGACTGGGTGTTACGGCGTAAGAGGGAACTAAAAGAGGTAGCCCTTAATGGGCATGGGATACAAATATACCCTGACTTTTCTAGGGACACTCAAAATAAGCGTAGGGAATATTTCGATATTAAGAAAAGACTACGAGAAGGTAATATTAAATATTCCATGTTATACCCCGCTAAGTTAAGAGTGGTTTATAGGGACATTGTAATGTTCTTCCACTCACCCAGAGAAACCCTAGAATGGTTAGATACGGTCAGGGATTAGACATTATGACGCTGATTGATTCGGTGGGAGGATGGTCCGATGAGGAGGTGGGGGGACGGGGGGGGGCGGCCCATGGACAGATGGGCGTAATGTAAGAGGTTGACAAGATGCTCTGCATCAGTGAACCAAGTAGGGGGTTACGTGGGGGTGGGGGGTGGCTCAGGTGGGGAGGGGTATGGGGTGGAGGAGGGGGTGGGATCTGGCCTGGGAACGGCTGCCTTGGGGGGGCGGCGGACGACTCCTTTATAGCTCCATAACATGACGAATAATAAAGTAGTAATATGGAACGTGCGTGGATTGGGAGATAGAACAAAACGGGTCATGGTCTTTGACCGGATTGTTCGGCACCTCCCTGCAATAGTTGCTCTACTTGAAATGCACGCTACACCAGAGATTCCAGCATATCTGATAAAGAGATGGGCGGGCCATCAGTTCCACTCCGGTTTCTCGACATATTCTCGAGGGATTAGTGTATACGTACATCAGAGTATTGACTTTACCCTACTGGACCAGTCAATTGATAGAGACGGGAGATATATCTTCCTCCATGCTCGATGGAATGGTAGAAAGTGTGTATTAGCTTTTCTGTATATCCCCCCACCATTTTCAATGACAGTCCTAAACCAGTTGACAATTTTTTTGCATAATAGAGACCGGTCCCCGGTATTAATATGCGGTGACTTTAACTGTGTATTGGACCCCGCGCTGGATAGAATTTCAACTGTGGGGATAAGTGGGCAGGGAAAGCACTCCCTACTACGAGGGTTCTGTGAGGAGATAGGACTAACAGATGTCTGGCGATGGCTTTATGGGAACAAACAGGTCTTTTCTTGCTTTAGTAAAACATATAGCGCTATGTCCAGAATTGATATTGCCTTGGCCAGTGGCGAGATGCTCGACGCCATTTTGAAAATGACGTATGAGATCCATGGTATCTCTGATCATTCACCGATCCTACTGGTGATGAAGACAGGGCAACAATCCGGCACTACCAGCTCGTTCAGATTGAACGAGCACTGGTTAACCATACTAAATGATTCCGTAGGGATTGATAAGGAACTCACACAATTCTGGCAAGAAAATATTGGCACAACACATATCCATTTTGTATGGGATGCCATGAAGGCTTTTATTCGCGGGTTATATTTTAGCAGAATTAAAAAGGAAAAAAATGAATTTTTTAAAGAGCAAAAAAATTTGGAAGCAGATATGGCATGTTGGGAGGGTAGGATTCGAATTAATAATGACGCGAACACACGTGCCAAGGTAAAAGCCGCCAAGGACCACTATATAACTTTTATGGAGAAAAAAGCCCAGAACCAACTATTTTTTAGGGGTTACAAACACTTTTGTGAGGGAGGCACCCCGGGTAAATTATTGGTCTCTATAATAACGAATCAAAAGGCCCCCCAAAAGATTAGACAAATTCTGGCAGGTGATGGTCGTAGACTGGAAGGAGGGGTGGAGATGGAGGGAGAATTCTTAAAATACTTTAACAATCTTTATTGCTCCGGCCCCGGCGACACAGGGACAAAGATAGACGACTTTCTAAAACAGGTTAAGATCCCGGTGCTGTCGGACTCGGACTCGGCCCTCTTGTGTGCCCCCATCTCCTTGGGAGAATTACAGGCGGTTACGCAAGAGGCCCGGGGCTCCTCAGTGTCCGGACCGGATGGGCTCTCGTATGGCATATACAAGAGTCATGCGGGGGTCCTCCTGCCCGGGTTGCTGCAGGTCCTGAATGAATCCAGTGAATGTGGAAAGCTGTCCCCGTCCTTGTCCGAGGCAACTATTACGCTGATCCTTAAGAAGGGGAAGAATGGAAACAAAGTTGAAGCCTACCGTCCCATATCACTGCTCAATGCAGATTATAAAATAATCGCAAAAGTCCTAGCCAATAGGTTAAAAAAAGTAATAGCCGGCCTAGTTCATATAGATCAGACAGGGTTTATCCCTGGGCGACAGATCCAGACCAATATACGCCGTACCATCCTCAATATCCAGATTGGAGGGGGGGAGGACCGCTCCATCCTGTCCTTGGACGCCGCTAAAGCGTTTGACCGGGTGGAGTGGTCCTTCCTCTGGCGGGTCATGCATAGGATGAATCTGTGTCAAAAATTTATTGAATGGGTCAAACTGCTATATAGTGGACCAATGGCTAGAATTAATATTAATGGGGTGCTTACCCCTGCCTTCTCCTAAAGCGGGGGACACGACAGGGGTGCCCGCTCTCTCCACTCCTCTTTTCAGTCTTTATGGAACCTCTCGCTTGCAGGATACGTGCCGAGCCTAGCATTGTGGGATTCGGTGGTAGGGGGACGGAGGACAAGATATGCTTGTACGCGGATGACGTTTTGCTCTATCTGAATGACGGATGGAGAAGCGTCCCTGGCATTATGCGAATAATAGAAGAGTTTGGTAGCGTTGCCGGATATGAGATAAACTGGGCAAAGTCTGTCCTCTTCCCCCCTTAACCGGATCCCTCCTCTAAATGACCTCAAGGTCAGAATCATCGATCCAACGGACCATATAGAATATCTAGGGATAAAAATTGGTAGCACTATTAGGGAGTATAACACATTAAACATTACTCCCCTAATTGGGAAAATAAGGGAGAAGATTAGGGTTTGGCAGAAACTCCCGCTTTCCCAGATCAATAGAATTGCGCTGATCAAAATGGTCTTGTTGCCCTGGATATTGTACACGGTTAGCTCTTGCCCTGCTTGGATTGAAGATAGTGTTTTTAATTTGATTGATCGATTGATTAATGACCCAATATGGGGCAGGAAAAGGGTCCGCATTAAGCTACAATATTTACGATTGGCTGCAAGTAATGGCGGCCTTGGCCTGCCTCATTTTCAGAGTTATTATCTGTGCTCACAACTACAGTGGTGTATTGATACGGGGGATGGTGCATTAATATCTCATATTATAGGACAATACCAACACTCTACACACAATATATTCAGCATATTGGAATCCGGACTTCTGGAGCGTGCGGACTACTCCTGCCCTATTGGTTTAGCGTTGCAGAAGGCCTGGAAAAAAATTAAGGAACTTACCCAGGCCCCTCAAGTTCTGGAATTCACCCCGTTATGGGACAACCCCGCGCTAACAGAGTTCTTGGCCCTTAATGACTATTGGACACGGAGAGGCATTACGCTATTTTCACAAATATGCCTGAAAGGGAAAATTAAACCGATAGGGGAATTGTTTTTGCGGACACCAATCACTGTATTAGAACACTATAGATATTATCAACTACAACATGCACTAACATGTACGCTGAAAAAAATGTCTCTGGAAATAAGTACTCAGAGATTTGTATCACTTTGTTATAATACACTGGGAAAAAAAGTTAAGGTTTCACTACTTTATAAGAGACTCACTGAGGAACTAAGCACGTTCACTAAATTTAAAAGTGTAGATAAATGGAATGCGTATATAGGGGAATGTAACCCCTTACAATGGCGGGAAATATATCAAAATATTAAAAAGGCCTCCTTATCACGACATCACAGTTTGACCCAATTTAAAATAATACACCGACCATATGTTACCCCGAGCCTCCTGTCCAAGATTTATAGTAATAAGGGACAAGAATTCAGTTGTTTGAAATGTTCTCTTGTAGCTGCAGGGTATGTCCATATGTTGTGGGAGTGCCCAGTTATTAAGAATTTTTGGGATAGTATATTTCGGGAGCTGGCTGCAGTAACTGGGAACAACCCCCCCTTAACTATTCAAGTAGCGTTGCTTGGATTCTTACCCCCCGAATATAAAAACAAAACAACCAAAAGCGAGCAGGTTTACTGGCTGAAGGGACTCCTATTGGCCAAGGTAATAATTCTGAGACACTGGGTGAAAGATAGACCACCAACAAGACATGAATGGCAAAACTTAATGGCAAGAGTAACAGACTTTGAGCGCATGAAACGATATGGCGTGAAACACACAATAGGGATAGGATAGGTGTATAGTATGGACAAATGATTGAATGAGATGTATTACCGGACTGGAACTGACGACCCACCACTTATAGAATCTAAGCTCCCACATAAACAAACCCTTAATAATTCCTAAATAATAAAATATTATTTTAATATGTTTAAATTAAATATGAATTGGCGCTATGACTAGCTGGGGAATACCCAGATGCGGTGCGTGAGCAGCCTGCCGCCCCTCGTGGCGGCCGTACCAGGCCAGGTACGCTGGGGGGGAAGATGGTGGGGGTGGCGTTCTAGGGGGGGGGTGGCCGGGGGTAGGTCCCCGGGGGGGGGGGGGTGGTCTCTGCTTTGGCGTGAGTGACAGAGAGTGGGCACCAAACTGAAGTGCTTCTTTTTTTTGGCATTGATGTCTATGTGTTTATCTACGCAACCCGGTAGTAAGGGATATACTGTATAGATGTACCTGTTGGATGTCCACACTCTCTGTGACTAGATACTTTTTATATTGTTTCGGTTCAAGAAAATCAATAAAGATATATATTTAATAAGAACCTTTTCCATCCATAACCTTCCTGGAAGATACGCCCAAAAACATAAAAAGTATATTACAATACATAACTATTTACAGTAATTGCTGATACACCCAGGGCTAGATGTGACAAATAATGAATAATAAATGAGGTCAAAAAAAAAAAAAAAGAGATGAGCAAATTGATTCTAAACAAATCGGATTTGCTACAAATTTCACAAACATTCTGCCAAACAATCCAAAGATGTTTGTTTCAGAAAATTTGTCTAAAAACAGTGCCCAGTGCCATTCTACTGTGAATACTGGTGGGAAAAACTATGAGGGAGAAAGAATAGCCATTCTGTCTTCAGCTTGTGACCTGGGAGGCTATTATGTGGCGGTGTCTGGCAAAAAGCCATTGCAGACACAAGCCACTAATATAATGTGATAGGTACACTATAGGGAGAGAATAAAGGGACATAATTGAGTAGATTTCAGGTAAAGCTTTGAGGGAATGAGCGGCTGGTCACCCACTTGTGTGTTTAATACAGCTGCTGGTTGAAGCTAGTTCTACATTACAAAGCCCCCTGCAAAATAAAGAAACATTTTTTTCTGTAAATGAACAGAAAGACATCTTTAAAAAAAAGCTTCTACACTTTCTTACTGACAAACCAATAGAATTTTGCTGAAAACTAGAGCTGCACTTTTTTATTAAAAAAAAATAAATAAAAAAAATTCACTTTGTTATACCTATGTAATTAAACGTGTTGCATCATAGCAAAAGCATTTTATGGCAATAACGGTAAAGACCTTTCACCACAAAAATTGCATTGCTATAACCGTGTTATTGAACGCATAGTTCAAAGACATTTTTTCTGCAAATATTGCATTATTATATCCGTGTTAGCAAAAGTATTACTTCATCTGACCGTGTAATTCAAAGACACTTTACAGCAAAAATTGCAACGCTATACCTGTGTTATTGAACACAGTTCAAAATAAATTTGACCGCAAATGTTGTATTGTTATATCCGTGTTAGCAAAAGCATTATTGCATCAGACGTGTAGTTCAAAGACATTTCACCTCAAAAATTGCACTTATGCCTGTGTTATTAAAAGCATAGTTCAAAGACATTTTACCGCAAACATTGTATTGTTATATCAGTGTTAGCAAAAGCATTATTGCATCAGACGTGTAGTTCAAAGACATTTCACTGCAAAAATTGCATTGTTATACCCATGATAGTGAACGAATAATTCAAAGATATTTTACTGCAAACATTACATAGTTATATTAATTTTAGTGAATGTGTGACTGCAACAGACCGTGTAGTTTAAACAAATTTACTGCAAAATAAAGTGCATCAGGCAGAAAAAATCCCAACTGGCTATCTCCTCGCCAAATCCAACTGGGCAAGGTCATAAGCAACAAAGGCTGGAACATCATGGACGCACTGCATTTATAAGGAATATAACCCATGCTCCCTGCATTGGGCATGTGATAAACTTAGTTGTGCAACACTTTTTGAAAAGGTACACTGGCTTGCAGAGGCTGCTTGCCATGTCCAGGAGACTGTCCTCACATTTCAGCCATTCTTATGTGTCAAGGACTGCCCTCCTGGACATGTAGCAACAGAACAGTTTGCAATTGCACCGGTTGATTTGCAAGGTTCCAGCTAGATGGAATTCCACCTTGAATATGCTAGAGCGTCTGTACGAGTAGTGGAAAGCGATGAATTATTTTGTCATGCACCAGACCACCTCAACAGGGAGCATGTGTTGTTTCGAGGTAAAGAAAGCTCATTAGAGACGCCTGTCACATACTCAAGCCCTTCAACAATGTTATCCCCCTGATATTTATCTTAAAGGGTTTCTACCACTTAGTTTTGTCATATTTAGCTGTCAGACACTAGCGATCCGCTAGTGTCTGCTCTACCAAACAATGCTATTATAATAGCTTTTTGGGCAGCCGTTTCCATAAAAAACAAACTTTTATCGATATGCTAATGAGCCTCTAGGTGCTATGCGGGCGTCTTTTCAGCACCTAGAGGCTCGGTCTACCTTCACAAAATGCCGCCCAGCGCGTCCCTCCAGCCCGCCCATCTCCTATGGAATGCGATCCTCCCTCTGAGCCAGCGGACGAATTCTCGCGCATGCGCCGTGTGCGTCTGTCTTCGGCGCAGGCGCAGTTAATGTCTGACCGCTTTCTGCACAGACATCTCCACGGTCAGACATTAACTGCGCCTGCGCCAAAGACAGAAGCGCACGGCGCCTGCGCGAGAATTCGACCGCTGGCTCAAAGGGAGGATCGCATTCCAGAGGAGATGGGCGGGCTGGAGGGACGCGCTGGGCGGCATTTTTTGAAGGTAGACCGAGCCTCTAGGTGCTGAAAAGACGCCCGCATAGCACCTAGGGGCTCATTAGCATATCGATAAAAGTTTGTTTTTTATGGAAACGGCTGCCCAAAAAGCTATTATAATAGCATTGTTTGGTAGAGCAGACACTAGCGGATCGCTAGTGTCTGACAGCTAAATATGACAAAACAAAGTGGATGTCTAGCTCAGATCCCCCACTATTAACATCTGTTTTAACAACACTGCAGACAATCCCTGGCCACAGCAGTGACCTGTTTCCTATACATCACGTGACCAATTGACATGATGCAAGGAGAGTAGGTCACCAGCAAGGCCAGCAATTGGCTGCAGTGGTGTCAAAGCAGACCTGAGTGAGGCAACCGAGACAGGGGAGCGAAAGAGCTGAGACCCATCGCTGGGGAGCAGGTAAGTATGCTTCCCTTTACAGGTTTGTCCAGTAGGAGTGCTTGCCAAATCCTTCACAAAGGTGGCCAACCTTTTTAAAGACTTGGCTCTGTCTAGCAGGTTAAATAAGACCATAACTATTCAGGCTTTATGCCTGAATAGTCCAAGTCCATTAATATTAGGCATGTGTTCTTGAGCTTTCTGATTCCTTTAAATAATTGTGGAGCTAGGGTCATTCTCTCCTCTATCCGAGGCACACTATTAAATGCAATAGGATTTGGTCAGGGATTAATTTTATGGGTATAAGTTTTTTTCAGATAAGTTTCAGGTTCAGAGGGAATTTATCATTCTCCCTTCACCATTTTTGGCAAGTTGCAAAACCCCAGTGCAATTTTTTTGTGTGACAGCTGGCATTGTTACACTGTCTTTGCCAGTTTACATAAAGGGGGCATGGGAGGGGGGGGGGGGGTGATTGATCTCAGCACATTCATCATTTATGCCAGAAACTAGCATAAATAACTACTGAAATCTATGACAGCACAAGCTAAATTTAAGACCGGTGCTTGGGCTGCTTGAGGAGATTTAATTCATGACAAAGCTCATGGTAAATAACATGCCTCCTCCGGCAGTATTTTAAGACCAGTGTAACAAACACCGGTCTGGATAAATCAGGACCACACTTTTACCTTTTAGCTATTTTGTCTAGTAATCTAGTTTGTACGGTTGAAAGGAAGAAAAAAAACATTTTCATTAAATTCAACCAAGGGATGTGAGGGGATGTGAATGAAGGGAACGAGAGAGAGAAACCAAGCATTAAAACTATTCTGTTCTAAGAATGTCTTGACACTGTTCATATTACCTCCTTAGCTGACTTGACTAATTTTACCCTCACGTTATATACTTCTCGTATCAGGGGTTATGACCACCCTGCAATCCAGCAGCAGTGGCTGTGCTTACACACTATAGGAAAAAGCGCAATCCCGCGGTCCTGACCAGCAGACGAACAGTGCTATATAGGAAAATTTTATAGGAAAACTACAATGTGCAAGCATGGCCACCGCTGCTAAATTGCAGGTTGGTCATAACCACGGAAACTAGAAGTTTATGCAATGAAATAATGAATCAAGCCAGCAATGGAAGCAATATGGACAATCACAACACATTAGTGAGTGCTTTGTATTAACTTTATCTACATGATAAATGTAATTTGCTGAAGTGAGACAACCGCTTTAATCTGTTTTTTAAACCATTCACTGTTCCTGCAGACCACATCCTGAGGTAGACTATTACAAAGATTCCAAATTTTTAATAATGAAGAAGCCTTATCACCTCTGGAAACTAAACTTTTTCTGCTCCAATCCCACTTGTCTTCTGAGGGGATTTAACGTGGAACAGCTTTTCATCATATTTTTTTATATGAACTATTACCCCCCCCCAGATGCCTCATCTCAAGACTATATGCAGTAGATATAAAAAGTCTACACACCCCTGTTAAAATGTCAGGGTTCTGTGCTGTAAAAAAATTAGACAAAGATAAATCATTTCAGAACTTTTTCCACCTTTAATGTGACCTATAAACTGTACCACTCAATTGAAAAAACTAACTGAAATCTTTTAGGTGGAGGGAAGAAAACAAAAATAAACTAAAATAATGTGGTTGCATAAGTGTGCATACCCTCTTATAACTGGGGATGTAGCTGTGTTCATGGAACACAGTCAAGACAGTCATCATCAAGTGAAGAAAATATGGCACAACAGTGACATTACCAAGAACCTGACGTCCCTCCAAAATTGATGAAAAGACGAGAAGAAAACTGGTCTGGGAGGCTACCAAAAGGCCTACAGCAACATTAAAGGAGCTGCAGGAATATCTGGCAAGTACTGGCTGTGTGGTACATGTGACAACAATCTCCCGTATTCTTCATATGTCTAGGCTATGGGGTAGAGTGGCAAGACGAAAGAAAAACATCCAAGCCAGGTTGCATTTTGCAAAAACTGATCTGAAGTCTCCCAAAAGCATGAGGGAAAAGGTGTTATGGTCTGATGAAACCAAGGTTGAACTTTTTGGCCATAATTCCAAAAGATATGTTTGGCCCAAAAATAATACTGCACATCACCAAAAGAACACCCTACCCACAGTGAAGCATGGTGGTGGCAGCATCATGCTTTGGGGCTGTTTTTATTCAGCTGGAACTGGGGCCTTAGTTAAGCTAGAGGAAATTATGAACAGTTCCAAATACCAGTCAATATTGGCACAAAACCTTCAGGCTTCTGCTAGAAAGCTGAACATGAAGAGGAACTTCATCTTTCAGCATGACAACGACCCAAAGCATACATCCAAATCAACAAAGGAATCGCTTCACCAGAAGAAGATTACAGTTTTGGAATGGCCCAGCCAGAGCCCAGACCTGATTCCGATTGAAAATCTGTGGGTTGACTTGAAGAGGGCTGCGCACAGGACATGCCCTCGCAATCTGACAGATTTGGAATGTTTTTGCAAAGAAGAGTGTGCAAATCTTGCCAAGTCAAAATGTACCATGCTGATAGACTCATACCCAAAAAGACTGAGTGCTGTATTAAAATCAAAAGGTGCTTCAACAAAGTGTTAGTTTAAGGGTGTGCAAACTTATGCAACCATATTATTTTATATTTTTTCTTACCTCTACCCAAAGGATTTCAGTTTGTTTTTCAATTGAGTGGTACAGTTTATAGTTCACATTAAAGGTGGAAACAGTTCTGAAATGATTTATCTTTGTCTCATTTTTTTACATCACAAAAACCTGACATTTTAACAGGGGTGTGTAGACTTTTTATATCCACTGTACATTTAAAGAGTATCTGTAAGTAGGATCAACCTTATTAACCACTTCAGCCCCCCTAGCTTAAACACCCTTAATGACCAGGCCACTTTTTACACTTCTGACCTACCCTACTTTCACCGTTTATTGCTCGGTCATGCAACTTACCACCCAAATTAATTTTACCTCCTTTTCTTCTCACTAATAGAGCTTTCATTTAGTGGTATTTCATTGCTGCTGACACTTTTACTTTTTTTGTTATTAATCGAAATTTAACGATTTTTTTGCAAAAAAATGACATTTTTTACTTTCAGTTGTAAAATTTTGCAAAAAAAACGAAATCCATATATAAATTTTTCTCTAAATTTATTGTTCTACATGTCTTTGATAAAAAAAAAATGTTTGGGTAAAAAAAAAAAAATGGTTTGGGTAAAAGTTATAGCGTTTACAAACTATGGTTCAAAAATGTGAATTTCCGCTTTTTGAAGCAGCTCTGACTTTCTGAGCACCTGTCATGTTTCCTGAGGTTCTACAATGCCCAGACAGTACAAACACCCCACAAATGACCCCATTTCGGAAAGTAGACAACCTAAGGTATTCGCTGATGGGCATAGTGAGTTCATAGAACTTTTTATTTTTTGTCGCAAGTTAGCGGAAAATTATTATTATTTTTATTTTTTTCTTACAAAGTCTCATATTCCACTAACTTGTGACAAAAAATAAAAACTTCCATGAACTCACTATGCCCATCACGAAATACCTTGGGGTGTCTTCTTTCCAAAATGGGGTCACTTGTGGGGTTGTTATACTGCCCTGGCATTCTAGGGGCCCTAATGTGTGGTAAGTAGTTTGAAATCAAAATCTGTAAAAAATGGCCGGTGAAATCCGAAAGGTGCTCTTTGGAATGTAGGCCCCTTTGCCCACCTAGGCTGCAAAAAAGTGTCACACATGTGGTATCTCCGTACTCAGGAGAAGTTGGGCAATGTGTTTTGGGGTGTCATTTTACATATACCCATGCTGGGTGAGAGAAATATCTGGGCAAAAGACAACTTTTCCCATTTTTTTATACAAAGTTGGCATTTGACCAAGATATTTCTCTCACCCAGCATGGGTATATGTAAAATGACACCCCAAAACACATTGCCCAACTTCTCCTGAGTACAGAGATACCACATGTGTGACACTTTTTTGCAGCCTAGGTGGGCAAAGGGGCCCACATTCCAAAGAGCACCTTTCGGATTTCACCGGCCATTTTTTACAGATTTTGATTTCAAACTACTTACCACACATTAGGGCCCCTAGAATGCCAGGGCAGTATAACTACCCCACCAGTGACCCCATTTTGGAAAGAAGACACCCCAAGGTATTCCGTGAGGGGCAGGACGAGTTCCTAGAATTTTTTATTTTTTGTCACAAGTTAGCGGAAAATGATGATTTTTTTTATTTTTTATTTTTCTTACAAAGTCTCATATTCCACTGACTTGTGACAAAAAATAAAAACTTCTATGAACTCACTATGCCCATCAGCGAATACCTTGGGGTGTCTTCTTTCCAAAATGGGGTCACTTGTGGGGTAGTTATACTGTCCTGGCATTCTAGGGGCCCTAATGTGTGGTAAGTAGTTTGAAATCAAAATCTGTAAAAAATGGCCGGTGAAATCCGAAAGGTGCTCTTTGGAATGTGGGCCCCTTTGCCCACCTAGGCTGCAAAAAAGTGTCACACATGTGGTATTGCCGTACTCAGGAGAAGTTGGGCAATGTTTTTTGGGGTGTCATTTTACATATACCCATGCTGGGTGAGATAAATATCTCGGTCAAATGACAACTTTGTATAAAAAAATGGGAAAAGTTGTCTTTTGCCAAGATATTTCGCTCACCCAGCATGGGTATATGTAAAAAGACACCCCAAAACACATTGCCCAACTTCTCCTGAGTACGGGGATACCAGATGTGTGACACTTTTTTGCAGCCTAGGTGGGCAAAGGGGCCCACATTCCAAAGAGCACCTTTCAGATTTCACCGGCCATTTTTTACAGATTTTGATTTCAAACCACTTCTCACGCATTCGGCCCCTAAAATGCCAGGGCAGTATAACTACCCCACAAGTGACCCCATTTTGGAAAGAAGACACCCCAAAGTATTTCGTGATGGGCATAGTGAGTTCATGGAAGTTTTTATTTTTTGTCACAAGTTAGTGGAATATGAGACTTTGTAAGAAAAAAAAAAAAAAAATCATCATTTTCCGCTAACTTGTGACAAAAAATAAAAAATTCTAGGAACTCGCCATGCCCCTCACGGAATACCTTGGGGTGTCTTCTTTCCGAAATGGGGTCACTTGTGGGGTAGTTATACTGCCCTGGCATTCTAGGGGCCCTAATGTGTGGTAAGTAGGTAAATGACCTGTGAAATCCGAAAGGTGCTCTTTGGAATGTGGGCCCCTTTGCCCACCTAGGCTGCAAAAAAGTGTCACACATGTGGTATCGCCGTATTCAGGAGAAGTTGGGCAATGTGTTTTGGGGTGTGTTTTTACATATACCCATGCTGGGTGAGATAAATATCTCAGCAAAAGACAACTTTTCCCATTTTTTATACAAAGTTGGCATTTCACCAAGATATTTATCTCACCCAGCATGGGTATATGTGAAATGACACCCCAAAACACATTGCCCAACTTCTCCTGAGTACGGCGATACCAAATGTGTGACACTTTTTTGCAGCCTAGATGCGCAAAGGGGCCCACATTCCTTTTATGAGGGTATTTTTAGACATTTGGATCCCAGACTTCTTCTCACGCTTTAGGCCCCTAAAATGCCAGGGCAGTATAAATACCCCACATGTGACCCCATTTTGGCAAAGAAGACACCCCAAGGTATTCAATGAGGGGCATGGCGAGTTCATAGAATTTTTTTTTTTTTGGCACAAGTTAGCGGAAATTGATTTTATTTTATTTTTTCTCACAGTCTCCCTTTCCGCTAACTTGGGAATTTTTTTTTCAATCTTTCATGGACTCAATATGCCCCTCAGCGAATACCTTGGGGTGTCTTCTTTCCGAAATGGGGTCACATGTGGGGTATTTATACTGCCCTGGCATTCTAGGGGCCCTAAAGCGTGAGAAGAAGTCTGGACTATAAATGTCTAAAAAATTTTACGCATTTGGATTCCGTGAGGGGTATGGGGAGTTCATGTGAGATTTTATTTTTTGACACAAGTTAGTGGAATATGAGACTTTGTAAGAAAAAAATAATAATTTCCGCTAACTTGGGCCAAAAAAATTTCTGAATGGAGCCTTAGGGGTGATCAATGACAGGGGGGTGATCAATGACAGGGGGGTGATCAGGGAGTCTATATAGGGTGATCACCCCCCTGTCATTGATCACCCCCCTATAAGGCTCCATTCAGATGTCCGTATGTGTTTTGCGGATCCGATCCATGTATCCGTGGATCCGTAAAAAACATACGGACATCTGAATGCAGCCTTACAGGGGGGTGATCAATGACAGGGGGGTGATCAGGGAGTCTATATGGGGTGATCACCCCCCTGTCATTGATCACCCCCCTATAAGGCTCCATTCAGATGTCCGTATGTGTTTTGCGGATCCGATCCATGTATCCGTGGATCCGTAAAAAAACATACAGACATCTGAATGCAGCCTTACAGGGGGGTGATCAATGACAGGGGGGTGATCAATGACAGGGGGTGATCAGGGAGTCTATATGGGGTGATCACCCCCTGTCATTGATCACCCCCCTGTAAGGCTCCATTCAGACGTCCGTATGTGTTTTGCGGATCCGATCCATGTATCCGTGGATCCGTAAAAAACATACGGACATCTGAATGCAGCCTTACAGGGGGGTGATCAATGACAGGGGGTGATCAATGACAGGGGGGTGATCAAGGAGTCTATATGGGGTGATCACCCCCTGTCATTGATCACCCCCCTGTAAGGCTCCATTCAGACGTCCGTATGTGTTTTGCGGATCCGATCCATGTATCAGTGGATCCGTAAAAATCATACAGACGTCTGAATGAAGCCTTACAAGGGGGTGATCAATGACAGGAGGGTGATCAGGGAGTCTATATGGGGTGATCACCCCCCTGTAAGGCTCCATTCAGACGTCTGTATGTGTTTTGCGGATCCGATCCATGTATCCGTGGATCCGTAAAAAACATACGGACATCTGAATTCAGCCTTACAGGGGGGTGATCAATGACAGGGGGGTGATCAATGACAGGGGGGTGATCAGGGAGTCTATATGGGGTGATCAGGGGTTAATAAGGGGTTAATAAGTGACAGGGGGGGTGTAGTGTAGTGTGGTGCTTGGTGCTACTTATTACTGAGCTACCTGTGTCCTCTGGTGGTCGATCCAAACAAAAGGGACCACCAGAGGACCAGGTAGCAGGTATATTAGATGCTGTTATCAAAACAGCGTCTAATATACCTGTTAGGGGTTAAAAAAAATCGCATCTCCAGCCTGCCAGCGAACGATCGCCGCTGGCAGGCTGGAGATCCACTCGCTTACCTTCCGATCCTGTGAACGCGCGCGCCTGTGTGCGCGCGTTCACAGGAAATCTCGCGTCTCGCGAGATGACGCATATATGCGTGACTCTGCGCAGGGCTGCCGCCTCCGTAACGCGGTCCGGAGGCGGTTAAACTGGTAGAGTTGATCCTGCTGATTAAAATGATACATGTCTTGTGAAAACCAGTTGCAGCATTTCTGAGAAAAAATACTTTTATTTGTTAGGCAAGTAAGGGTTTCAGTGCACTGAGGGATAGGACCTAGCCTCTCTGTGCACCTCAGCTTTTTAGTTTTCCAATGTATATGGAATAAAAATGTCTTCTTGGAAATGATAAAGCCAGTTTTCACAACACCATAAATCACGCTTTTTTGTGCTTTCTCCCATTCCAGGGGATCTTTTCTATGGATCGGTGCCCAGAATTGAACTGCTTGTTACATCTCTGTCCAGTGAGTCCATGCCCTATTTAACCTCCTCCCGTCCGCCCATAGGATATAAACGTCCTATGGGTGGACCTCTATTTCTGAAAGCACGTTTTAAAACGTCCTTTTAGAAATCGCAGCTGCACGCTAATCGTGCAGCTGCTGATCGGGTTGCCCGCTGTCAGTGACAGCAGGGCAACCCTTAGAGAAGGCAGGGACAGTTCCCAGGTGTCCCTGCCTTCTGGATCGCTGCATACACACTATGTGCTTCCTGTTCCGGCCCGGCGGTCATGTGACCGTCGGGACCGGAGAGTGCAGGAGCTGTGTGAGGTCATCCACAGACCTCGATCAGCCCTTCACTGAGGCTGTACAGCACAGTATTTTGCTGTACAGCCTCTCTGGGGGTGCATTTCTTCTGTAACTGGGGCTACTATGTCAGCCCCAGTTACAGGAGAAATCAACAGTGAAAAAAAAAAGAAAAAGTGAAGCAAATGTCCCCCAGAGGTCTTTTATGACCTTATGGGGGACGAAAAGTGTAAAAAAAAATAAAAAAAAATAAAGGGTTGAAAAAATAAAATAAAAAAAAGTTTCACATGTAAAAAAAAAAAAAGTACCCAAGTAAGGAATAAAAAAAATAATTTAAAAATAGAAAAAATTAAATAAAATAGACATATTTGGTATTGCCGCGTCCGTAAAAAACAGCTCTATAAAAATATCACATGACCTAACCCCTCGGGTGAACACCGTAAAAAAAAAAAAAAACCTGTGTCAAAACAAGCAATTTTTGTCTCCTTACATCACAAAAGGTGCAACACCAAGTGATCAAAAATGCGTATGTCCCACAAAATGGTACCAATAAAACCGTCACCTCATCCCGCAAAAAATGAGCCCCTACATAAGAAAATCTCTCAAAAAATAAAAAAACTATAGCTCTCAGAACATGGACACATGAAAACATAATTTATTTGTTTCAAAAATGCTATTATTGTGTAAAACTTTAATAAATGAAAAAAAGTATACATATTAGGTATCGCCACGTCCGTAACAATCTGCTCTATAAAAATGTCAAAAATAAAATCAATAAATAGTACCTCCAAAACCAGCAGGAGATCGGGGAAATCCCGCAGTACAAGCATGTCCCGATTACCTCCAAAACCAGCAGGAGATCGGGGAAATCCCGCAGTACAAGCATGTCCTGAAACAAAGTGCAGTCCGCTGCAGAACGGCTCCGGGAGTTTGCCCGCGTAGAAGACCAAGATGGCGCGGGCTCACGATCCTCAGCAGTAGCAGAGGTAGCGGAAGAACCTGCGCATGTGGGAGCAGAGCAAGCAACCGCCGAACCATCCCTTAAACAAGTTACTGAACAGTTACTGCACGCAATATCTACCTGCCGCACATCGATGGTAGGAAAGCTGGAGGAAGTGAAAGTGGACAGAGGCCTTTTCCGCCACGACATGCAGGCTATCCGGGATCGTGTGAAAGAAGCTGAGACAAGGATCTCTGATGTGGAAGATCGTTTACAACCGATCCCCACGAAAGTGCAAGAGTTGGAGCAGAAAGTCAGCATTTGGCAACAAAAGTGTGACGATTATGAAAACCGTACACGCCGTAATAACTTACGGATAATTGGAATGCCTGAAAAAGCTGAGGGCAATAATCCGTGCGAATTCGTCACTACATGGCTACGCAGCTCCTTTCCAGAGGCGACTTTCTCAGCAGCGTTTATTATAGAACGCAGGCACCGAGTACCCGCCAAACCCTTTCCACCGGGGAATCCGCCAAGACCACTACTAGCAAGACTTCTAAACTCGATGGATAGAGATCATGTGTTACAGATGGCACGTACCAGGCGAGAACTCAAGTATGAAAACAGCACCATCATGATTTTCCCGGACTTCTCTTCTGAATTGCAGAAACGGAGGGCGACGTTTATCATGGTGAAAAGGAGGCTGAGAGATAAGAACCTGCCTTACTCCATGGTATACCCGGCCCGCTTAAGAGTAGTGGATGGGGAAGTAAGCCGTTTTTTCAATAATCCCGAGGAAGCCACTGACTGGCTGGATGGCAGGGGAAGAAATGCAGGGGCCCCAAGATAAAGATGTGGACAACTAAGTCTTACTGTCGGCATGACAAGGAGAGCTGGGGACTTGAGTATAATATTATATGATTATAATATAATGATTATATATATATGATTACACAGCCAGCCTAATGGAAGTTAAGCCATTTCTAGGTTCTGTCATAGTGTTTCTCCTCTGTTATTATCCACATCCATGATCAGATCTGAACAGGATCAGAAAAATGTGATGGGAAGAGAATGGATTGAATAGACCTGTTAATTTGTGTGTTATAACAAGTAATCAGAGCAGGATGAGGAAAAAAAACGGATAAGTGTGAAATCCCCGACGGTCTAGTTATCCAAGACCTGAACCAGCTCTCCGTTAGAAGTTAGGGAAGGAGATTTTGTTTAGGTTACGGTTCTCCCTCATATCAGTTATAAGATCTTTAGTGCAACTGGTAAATCACCAAATGCACACCCCGTTTATTTGCAGTACCACCTAACAAAAGTGGTATATGTACCGAGAATGCAGTGTATGCTCTTCAGCTACACCATGCGTGCACTCACAGTTTATGTCAGGAGAAGCCTGACGGTTCATATATTATATGTTATGTGCTGTATCCATCATAATGTAGTAAAGGGAGAGAGACGAGAGGTAAATGAGGTCATTGAAGCCAAATTATTATGTCAGAACTTCGTATAATGTCTTGGAATGTAAGAGGACTAGGAACAGCAAGGAAACGCGCCATGGTATTTTCGGCTGTCAGGAATTTCAATCCTCATATTCTCTGTTTGCAGGAGACACACTTGAAAGCTGAGAATACTAGGCGGTTGCAAAAACCTTGGGTCCAGTGGGCACAACATTCATGCCACACGACTTTGTCCAGAGGGGTATCATTAATGGTGCATAAATCTCTTAGATGGGAACTGGAACAATGTCAGATAGATTCGGCGGGGAGATATGTGTTTGTAGCGGCATATATTAATTGTACGTTATATGTAATTATGGGTATATACATTCCACCGCCTTTCTCCATGCAGGTGATACAGCAAGCCGTGAGTTTCGCAGCCTCTTATCCATCAGCCCGTATAGTAAGTCTGGGAGACTTTAACATGACTTTAGATAGGGAGCTGGATAGGCATCATCAGGTGGAGATTGTGGATAATCGGCTTCATAATAAAACGTCACTTGCAGCGCTATTAGAGGAGGTAGGTTGGTTTGATATGTGGCGCCTTAGATACCCTGACGTTAGACAGTATTCATGTCATTCAGCCAGTCACAACACGCTATCGCGAATAGATTACGCCCTGGGTAACTTACACATGTGCTCTTTATCATATAATATAGAGTATGGGTCTAGAGGTGTATCCGATCACACACCAGTGCAACTAAGGCTGATATTGGATGGGGGTGTGATCAGACGCTCAGCACGGATTAATCCCTTTTGGTTGACCCTGGTTGGACCGCCTGATCGCATTCCCGATCAGTTAGCGGTTTTTATGGAAGGCCATGAAGAAGAAACAAATAATACGTTGCTATGGGAAACTATGAAGGCATATCTCAGAGGCTGCCTGCGATCCTCTATATCAGGGCTGGCCAACCTGCGGCTCTCCAGCTGTTGCAAAACTACAACTCCCAGCATGCCCAGACAGCCTACAGCTATCAGTCTACAGCATGGCATGGTGGGAATTGTAGTTTTACAACAGCTGGAGAGCCGCAGGTTGGCCAGCCCTGCTCTATATCATATATTAAAAAAACAGCAGCTAGACAGGAGGAAGCATTAGCAAAAGAGTGCTCAAGATTGGAAGCAGCATATATAGCTGATTCCAGTGATGTAAATAGAGAGTCTTGGCTGACAACAGGAAGGCAATACTTAACCTTACTTAAAGAGAAAGCTCAAAGGAAAATGTTCTTTACCAAACAAACATACTTTGAAATGGGAAATCAATCTAGTAGACTTTTGGCCCACATAGTTAGGCAAAATCAGGCTTCCCCAGCGGTGCTGCGAGTAAAAGCGACAGATGGAAGGATACTTTCTGATCCGGAGTCTATAACGAACAGATTTCAGGAATATTACAGAGATCTGTATGAATCTAGGGCTGACTATGAGATAGAAGATATCATGCAATATCTCGAGGATTTGGAATTCCCTACTCTGTCGCAAGAGGCGGTGGAGAGTCTGGAAGCTCCTATAACTGCCCTGGAGCTACAGGAATCTATAGCACAGTTAGCTAGGGGAAAAGCTTCAGGTCCTGATGGACTTCCCCTGGAAGTTTATATTAAATATGCTTCCCATATTAATCCGTTGCTGCTGCGTATGTATAAAGATGCATTTAAGAATGGATGTTTTCCACCATCATTATACGATGCAACTATTGTAGTACTCTTAAAACCAGGAAAGGACGCGGATAAGTGTGGATCATATCGCCCGATATCCTTATTAAATATAGATTATAAGATTATAGCAAAGATCTTAGCCATACGACTTGGTAAAGTAGCCTGCACCTTGGTGCATTCAGATCAATCCGGATTCTTACCAGGCAGGTCCACCACTGATAATATTAGGAGGGTACAAGTGGTGACTCAGATAGGGCTCCAGAGGCAGGAGGAATGGGCTTTAGCGTCTTTAGATACTGCGAAGGCATTCGACTCTGTTGAATGGCCCTATTTATTCCAAATACTTAGGGAATTTGGTTTCAGCCCTAGATTTCTGAAGTGGGTGGAAATGCTATATAAACATCCAATGGCGGACATATTAGTGAATGGGATGCTCTCAGAAAAGTTTAGATTGGGACGAGGTACCAGGCAGGAGTGTCCTCTGTCACCATTATTGTTCGCCTTAGCTATAGAGCCATTGGCTATACGAATAAGGACAGACACACAATTCCATGGTACCAGAGTAGGGGAGCAAGAAGATAGAGTAGGTTTATACGCTGATGACATGGTGCTCTTCATGTCACAGACGGAGTCCACACTCCCTAGGGCAATTGCTATAATAGAACGATTTAGCCAGTTTTCTGGACTAAGAATAAATTGGTCCAAATCGACCTTGTGCCCGCTGTACCAGATGGATAATAATGTTGCTCGAGGGGAATTACCCATTGTAAATATCTATAAATATCTAGGTATATATATAACAAAAGATGTCACATCCTATCACGACCTAAATATTCAGCCACTTATAACATATTGTAAAGAAAAGTGCTGGGTGTGGCAGGGATTGCCTCTATCAGTCTCTGGGAGAATAAATCTGATAAAACTGATCATATTACCGAAGTGTCTGTATATTCTACAGCATGCTCCATATTTAATCCCAAAAGCAATTTTTCTGAAAATTAACTCCTTACTTTCACCCTTTATCTGGGGAGCTAACAGACCCAAGTTGTCAATAGGGAATCTAACCCGTTTAAAAAAAGAAGGAGGTATGTCCTTGCCAGACATTCATTTTGTACTACCTCGCAGGGCAATTGAGGAATATCAAGTCAGGAGAAACAGTTAGCCGAATACCTTGGTCTCACTAACCTATGGCCGGTTCTAGAACAACCAAAATTGTTCCCACGCAAATTATTGCCAATTCATAGAGTGGCAGTCCAGGTATGGACAGCTTGCAAGCGGTTACATAATATGGAGACGGATCTATTGGAAACCCCGGTTTGGGATAACCCCATGTTCCCTGATTTGTTGGCACTACAGGACAAGTCATTCTGGTTGGAGCATGGGGTCATCACACTGGGAAACCTTTATAATAATAATGTTTTCAATGATTTTGAATCCATGAGTCGTAAATATGAGCTGCCGAGACAGGCATTTTATAGATACCTGCAGTTGAGACACGCCCTACAGACACAGTATCGAAACACCCCGGTCCTCTTGTCCTCTTTTCCAATGATTGGTATTGTACGCTCTCAAGGACCACGAGGCTTCATATCAGCACTATATACTCACCTCTTAGATGTCAAGGTGAAAGGTACCCCGATGCTAGCATTAGATAAATGGAAAGCTTTGATTCCTGACTTATCCAATGAAGATATAGAGGACGTGCTGGAATCGCCCACACTAGTGTCACCGGCCATAAACAATAAATTTATTCAAGTATGTATAATACACCAAAGTTACTTAACCCCGTCCAGACTATTTAAGATAGGTAGACGTGCTCACTCCGAATGTCATAGATGCGCGTCAAAGGGAGCGGACTTTTGGCACCTCATTTGGGCATGTCCAGTTTTACAATCATTCTGGGGTGAGGTTATAAATTTGCTCTCAGATCTCATAGACAACACACTCTCACTAAATCCGAAAACTTGCATATTTGGAATACTGGATGAAGTTGTATATTCTCACCACACTAGGATATTTTTGAGAGAGACTCTATTTTTAGCGCGCAAGGCAATAGCCATGAGGTGGATGGGTGACAGAGCACCTACCCTAACGCAATGGAAACAATTGGTTAACACTGTCATACCATATGAAAATATAGTGTATAGGAATAGAGGTTGCTCGTCCAAATTTCAAAAAGTGTGGGGGACATGGTGTGCGTCTTCTAGGACTGCTTATTCTGCTAGAAGATTAACTGAGGCTCTAAATGCAGAACAAGTTGGATAGAAGTAAAAACCTTGGCAGGTGAAAAGTATTAAGTACAGGTGAAAGCAATAGATTCTATGAGGGGAGTAAACACTAGTAGGTCTTATTTAGACATGCAAATACCTCTTGCCTAGATAAGAAAACGCAAAGATTGGATACAGCATAAATGTTTATTGTTTATTTTTATTTGCAAAGTCATGTACTTTTATGTAATTGTCAAAATTACTGATGTACATTATGCCATAGAATGTGTACAATGATTGTCATCATAATTGGCTTTGTGTGTTCAATAAAAAGAATTTAAAAAATAAAATAAAATAAATAGAAACTGTGCTAAAACAATAAATTTTTTGGTCACCTTGCCCCATAAAGTGTTATAATGAATGATCAAAAAATCATATGTACCCAAAAATAGTACTAATAAAACTGGCACCTTATCCCCTAGTTTCCAAAATGGGGTCACTTCTTGGGAGTTTTTACTGTAAGGGTGCATCAGGGGGCTTCAAATGGGACATGTCATCTAAAAACCATGTGGAGTTCCTTTTCTTCTGCGCCCTGCCGTGTGCCCATACAGCAGTTTATGACCACATGTGGGGTGTTTCTGTAAACCGCAGAATCTGGGTAATAAATATTGAGTTTTGTTTGGCTGTTAACCGTCGATGTGTTAAAGAAAAAATTGGATTAAAATGGAAAATCTGCCAAAAAAGTGAAATTTAAAAATTTGATCTCCATTTTCCTTTAATTCTTCTGGAACGCCTAAAGGGTTAACAAAGTTTGTAAAATCGGATTTGAATACCTTGAGGGGTGTAGTTTCTACAATGGGGTCATTTATGGGGGTAACCACTATGTAGGCCCCACAAAGTGACTTCAGACCTGAACTGGTCCTTAAAAAGTGGGTTTTGGCAATTTTCTTAAAAATTTGAAGAATTGCTTCTAAACTTCTAAGCCTTCTAACGTCCTAAAAAAATAAAATGACATTTCCAAAATGATGCCAACATAAAGTAGACACATGGGGAATGTTAAGTAACAAATATTTTATGAGGTATCACTTTCTGTTTTAAAAGCAGAGAAATTGAAATTTAGAAAATTGCGAATTTTTAAAATTTTTGGGTAAATTTGGGATTTTTTCATAAATAAAGGTGAAATATTTTGACTCAAATTTATGATTATCATGAAGTACAATGTGTCACGAGAAAACAATCTCTGAATGACTTGGATAAATAAAGGCGTTCCAAAGTTATTACCACATAAAGTGAGATATGTCAGTTTTGCAAAATTAGGCCTGGTCAGGAAGGGGGCAAATGGCCCAGATGGCAAGTGGTTAATACAAAACAGTATCCGGCTAGCCTTAGAAGCAGTTGCTTGACATTGCATGCTGTTATTTAGTCTATGATCTGCAAGTACACCCAGATCCTTCTCAGAGGTAACTATTGGACTCCCCCAAAGACATATGTTGCATGTAGATTATCAGTACCCAGAAGCATAACTTTACATTTATCAATATTGAATCTCATTTGCCAAGTGGATGCCCAAACACTCAGTTCAAGTTAGTTTGTAGCGTCTGAACATGTTACATACACTGCACAATACTATATAGCTTGGTGTCATCTGCAAAAAAGAATGCTGTTAATCCCATCCTCAATATCATTAATATATAAGTAAAATAATAGCGGACCCAGCACTGAAAATTGGGATACACGATTTAGTAATTGTAGACCATTTAAATAAGTATAATTGACTACGAATCTTTGGACATGGTCCTTAAGCCAGTTTTTAATCCAATAGCAAATTATACTTTCTAATTTCACTTCATTGGGAGCAGTTCTGCATTACCAGCTCTGTCCACTATACAATGGACAAAGCTCTGTAGTTCTGGTGAAGAAGCTACAAGACATGTTGGACTTTTTTAATCTGACAATGATGGCATATCATGGGGGTAGGCCATGAATATCAAAATCCTGGACAACCCGTTAAGTGTCTGTGAGGGAAAATATAAAATGCCTTTACAAATACACTACATCCACAGCTGCCCCTCTGTCCAGGCTACGAATGATCTCTTCATAAAAAAGTCTGACAACTTCTGTCCTTGAAAATACCATGCTGGCTTTCCTTTATGATATTTATAGAGTCACATACTTTTGTACACTCCTCAACATTCAAATTGCAACACCAAGAAGGAAAAGTCATGGAATTATGGAAATCACAGGATCGATAGACATGTTAATATATAAAAATGATACAAAAATGGAAACAAAATATTCAAAACATCTTGATTCTTTTCAGCATCGAGTATGAGTGCCACACACAGAAACACACACTTACATGCTTTGGCATGCCATCAATGAGGTTATTACTGGTGTCATAGTAGAATGAGCAACAAACGGCCTGCCAGTGCCTTGATGAAAAATTACTCCTGGGACACTTTGGAGAAATGGCTGCACCACTGGTTCTGTGAATAAATCAATGTAACACCGAGTTGTTGGTGTACCTGCACTGAAGGGGTCCAGCTACCGTACATTATAATGCTGGGAGTAGGACCAGTGTGACATTTCCTTATGAAGGCCTCTTGATGGCATTGCCCACATGGTCTTCATTCCAATTTCCGGCTAGCACTGTTTCTGATACAAGGGTGGATCTCAAAAATGGCTTTGAGGGCAGTGGCATGAGGTCAATGGAACATGTGTAGCTGGACATCTGGCCTGTAACCCAGTTTTATGCAAATGCCTTCTGATGATTTGTGTAGACACTGTTTGCTCCCCTGGGCATGGGACGTGACATCCAATTTCGCTTGCAGTAGAGAATGGATCACTACGTGCCATTCTTTTAATCAGACGATCCATCTGTGCAGAGTTTCGCCTCTGTACACCTCTTGCTGTCATTCCAGCTCGTTGTTGCTCTCCCAACAACTGGGACACACAACACTGAACGGTGCTGACACCTTGACCTAGGTGTGTAATGATCTGCTGGAGTGATATACCAAGGTCATCCAGCTCAAGGATTCTGTGCCTCTCAGTTTGCGACAAGTGGAGATAACTGGCACATCGATGAACAGGAGGCATTGCACAATCATCCCACATGACTTTATCCAATTTTTTTTATTTTTTTTATGGCTAAAAAATCTTTTGCTTTCAATCTGGATTTTATGCCCCTCCCACATGCCACAGACTGGGATTAAGTGCTTGAAAATTTGATCATTGGCAGATTTTAGCAACACTTGCTACTTCCTCAATTTGCTTAACCTTATGGCTTCTTGGTATGGGCTTAACTATAGCCATAGTAGCCACAGCATTTGCAACGGGGCCAAGAGGTTGTGAGGAATAACAATATAGTGGCTTTTTGCTATCTTTCTATCTATAGTGCTACAGAGCGGAAGAAGTATGACATTGAGCGCAGTCGCACTTAACATATAGGGAGGATCCACCGCCGCACTTAAAAAAGCACTTTCGGGGCTCAAGAGGCAGCTGCCTTGGGCCCCCCAGGAGAAACCGGGCCCGGGGCAGCTGCCCATTTTTCCGCTTCCGCTTTTTCTTTCATTTTTCCGCTTCCGCCCGGCAGTGTGTTTGGTGACGTCACCGGCTGTGATGGGCGTGCTTTAGCGCTGCCCTAGCAGTTTTATTGGCTAGGGCAGCGTTAAGCCCGCCCATCAGTGGCGGTGACATCACGGGGCTTCCTGGTAGCCCCATGGAGAGCCCGGTACATCACCGGGTCTCCAAAAAATGCCTTTGCCCTGCGCGATTTAGCTCAGGGCAAAGGAGAGCATCGGAGCATGAACTGCTCCGATGCTCAAGTCAGGGGGGCTGCCTGGGTGAAAATGGAGGTATGTCTGGGTTCAACTCTGAACTCATAACTTTTATTTAAACTTTTCAATCAAAGTAGCTGTAACGGAGCGTCGAAGGCGCACTCGGTCTCCCATCAGCCGCAGACCTGCTGCTTAGCTTCGAGAGCGAGGATCTGTGTTTGGCCTCGTTCCCAGGGCGGCTTTGCTAGCTGGGACGCTCCCTGCTCCTAGGTCTGTCTTGAGCACTGAGCTCATCACTCGGTGCTCGACTTGTCTGTCGGTCATGTGACGCTGGCCACATCACATGACCCTCACTCCCCACTATAAATACAGGCGGCCTGCTGGCTACAGGTTGCCTGTGATTTTCGTCTCTAGGGCTGTGTGTACTATTATTATTGCTTCCTACTTGATCTCTGGTATTGACCTTGTTTGTTTCCTGACCCCGCTTTGCCCGCTCCCTTGGTACCTACACTATCTCTCGGATTTGACCTCGGCTCGTTCTCGGATTTCGTCTCCTGCCTTATCCCTTGTATTGACGTGACCGACCTTGGCTAGTTGACCCACCATTGCCTTTCCCATCACTGGGTACTGTTGTCTTATCTACCTCCCTGTCTATCCGTTTGCCTTAGTCTTGTGTACAGCCTTCTGCCTTGGCTGTCTGTTCCTCTCTTTCTCTGTTCGCTCTGCTCTACACTTAGATAGGTCAGGGACCGTCGCCCAGTTGCGCCCCGTCACCTAGGGCGGGTGGTTCAAGTAGGCAGGGACAGTGTTGAGGGTGTCAGTTTAGGGGTGCACTTCCTCTCTACCTTCCTTACCCGTGACAGTAGCCTTATGTGCAGGCTTGTTTTGTCAAGGACAAATTGTATAAATGGCACCATTTTTTTTAAAGGGGGGTGCAAAAAGCAGCAAATCTGCAATTAACTGAGGTTTTCTTTCTGAATTTACTTTTTATGATGTTCACTATACAGTTTTAAGTATTTTTTTATTTTTATTTGACTATTTTTGTACGATAAATACATTTAAAGAGATTGTCCAGGTTCAGAGCTGAAGCCGGACATATCCCCATTTTCACCCACCTCTGATATGATCATTTCATGCTCAGATGCTTTCCTTTGCCCTGCACTGAATCGCCCAGGGCAAATGCATTTTTTGGAGATCCGGCTAGGGCAGCGCTAAAGCCGGCCTATCAGAGCCGGTGAAGTCACCGGCAACACTGCTAGGCAGAAGCCTCCGCCTAGTGGTGTTACAAACAAACAAAAAAGCCCATGCCCTGCGCAATCCAGCGAAGGGCAAGGGAGAGCATTAGTGCATGAAATGCCCTGATGCTCATATTAGGGTCCTGCCTGGCTGACAACCCCTTTAGAGATCATAACTTCTTATATTTCCATTAGTGGAGCTGTGTGGGAACTTATTTTTAGCAGGATGAGTTGATGTTTTAATTAGTACCATATTGTAATACATATGACTTTTTGATCACTTTATATTCCACAGCCGTGGTGGCATTTTCTTTTAGATTTGTTTTTGGGTTGTTTTTTGTTTGTTGTTGGTTTTTTTTTGGGGGGGGGGGTTTGCATTGTTCATATGTATGTTAAATAACATGATAATTGTATTGTTTGGGTCATTAAGGATATGGTGATATTAACTATGTTTTTTTTATTATTATTATTATTTTTCGTTTTTTTCACTTCAGTACTTCTGTCATTTTCATCTCGTAATTGCATTGCAGAGACTGATGGTGTGACAGAGGGAACCCCCTCCCACTCACTATCTAGCCATTTAGCTAAATATGTAAAATATGCTAAATAACTGTATATTTTTTAAGATAAAATAACATTTACTTTATTTAAAACAAAGGGGCACATTTATTGAGATTGGCATTTTAGATGTCTGTCTTAATAACTCCTATAGCTAGCGGTGGCTCGCCGAAAATATTATGTAGAGACGCTGACCTCTACAAAACTTTGGCGCATCCAACGCCAGTTCTAATTGTAAGACAGCTTCCTTGCTGACTTAGGCCTCCTGCACACGAACGTATTTTTTTGCGGTCCGCAAAAACGGGTCCCGTTTTTCCGTGATCCGTGACCGTTTTTTCGTCCGTGGGTCTTCCTTGATTTTTGGAGGATCCACGGACATGAAAAAAAAGTCGTTTTGGTGTCCGCCTGGCCGTGCGGAGCCAAACGGATCCGTCCTGAATTACAATGCAAGTCAATGGGGACGGATCCGTTTGACGTTGACACAATATGGTGCCATTTCAAACGGATCCGTCCCCATTGACTTTCAATGTAAAGTCTGGAGTCCCTTTTATACCATCGGATCAGAGTTTTCTCCAATTCGATGGTATATTTTAACTTGAAGCGTCCCCATCACCATGGGAAAGCCTCTATGTTAGAATATACTGTCGGATATGAGTTAGATCGTGAAACCTCATTTCCGACAGTATATTCTAACACAGAGGCGTTCCCATGGTGATGGGGACGCTTCTAGTTAGAATATACTACAAACTGTGTACATGACTGCCCCCTGCTGCCTAGCAGCATCCGATCTCTTACAGGGGGCCGTGATCAGCACAATTAACCCCTCAGGTGCCGCACCTGAAGGGGTTAATTGTACTATCATATCCCCCTGTAAGAGATCAGGGCTGCCAGGCAGCAGGGGGCAGACCCCCCCCCCTCCCCAGTTTGAATATCATTGGTGGCCAGTGCACCCCCCCCTTCCTCCCTCTATTGTAATAAATTATTGGTGGCACAGTGTGCGCCCCCCCCCTTCCTCCCTCTATTGTAATAAATCGTTGGTGGCACAGTGTGCGCCCCCCATCGGCCCCCCCTCCCTCTATAGCATTAACAACATTGGTGGCCAGTGTATGGCCTCCCATCTCCCCCCCCCCCCGATCATTGGTGGCAGCGGGTTACTAGCAATAGTACAATAGTAAAAGATTCATACTTACCTGGGAGCTGCGATGTCTGCTTCCGGCCGGGAGCTCCTCCTACTGGTAAGTGACAGTTCATTTAGCAATGCGCCGCACAGACCTGTCACTTTCCAGTAGGTGGAGCTCCCGGCCGGACACGAACATCGCAGCAGCCGGTAAGTATGAATCTTCTACTATTGTACTATTGCTAAGTAACCATGGCAACCAGGACTGTAGTAGCGTCCTGGTTGCCATGGTTACCGATCGGAGCCCCAGCGATTAAACTGGGACTCCGATCGGAACTCCGCTGCCACCAATGATAAGGAAGGGGGGGGGGAGATGGGAGGCCGCACACTGGCCACCAATGTTGTTAATGCTATAGAGGGAGGGGGGGCCGATGGGGGGCGCACACTGTGCCACCAATGAATTATTACAATAGAGGGAGGGAGGGGGGGCGCACACTGTGCCACCAACGAATTATTACAATAGAGGGAGGGAGGGGGGGGGGGGGGCGCACACTGTGCCACCAACAAATTATTACAATAGAGGGAGGGGGGGGCCGCACTGGCCACCAATGATATTCAAACTGGGGAGGGGGGGGGGGGAGGGTCTGCCCCCTGCTGCCTGGCAGCCCTGATCTCTTACAGGGGGCCGTGATCAGCACAATTAACCCCTTCAGGTGCCGCACCTGAAGGGGTTAATTGTGCTGATCACGCCCCCTGTAAGAGATCGGGTGCTGCCAGGCAGCAGGGGGCAGTCTTGTACACAGTTTGTAGTGTATTCTAACTAGAAGCGTCCCCATCACCATGGGAACGATTCTGTGTTAGAATATACTGTCGGTTCTGAGTTTTCACGAAGTGAAAACTCTGCTTTGAAAAAGCTTTTTTGCAGACGGATCTTCGGATCCGTCTGTATAAAAACTAACCTACGGCCACGGATCACGGACACGGATGCCAATCTTGTGTGCATCCGTGTTCTTTCACTGACCCATTGACTTGAATGGGTCCGTGAACCGTTGGCCGTGAAAAAAATAGGACAGGTCATATTTTTTTCACGGCCAGGAAACACGGATCTCGGATGCGGCTGCAAAACGGTGCATTTTCCGTTTTTTTCACGAACCCATTGAAAGTCAATGGGTCCGTGAAAAAAAACGGAAAACGGCACAACGGCCACGGGTGCACACAACGGTCGTGTGCAGGAGGCCTTAGGCCTAGTTCACACGAACGTATGGCTTTTATAGTTTTTTGCGGTCCGTTTTTCACGGATCCGTTGTTCCGTTTTTGAGTTCCGTTGTGTTTCCGTTTCTGTTCCGTTTTTCCGTTCCGTTTTTCCGTATGGCATATACAGTGTACAGTAATTACATAGAAAAAATTGGGCTGGGCATAACATTTTCAATAGATGGTTCAGCAAAAAACGGAACGGAAACGGAAGACATACGGATGCATTTCTGTATGTGTTCCGTTTTTTTTTGCGGACCCATTGACTTGAATGGAGACACGACCCATGATTTAAGGGCAAATATAGGACAAGCCCTATCTTTCAACGGAACGGAAAAACGGAAATACGGAAACGGAATGCATACGGAACACATTCCGTTTTTTTTGCGGAACCATTGAAATGAATGGTTCCGTATACGGACCGTATACGGAACACAAAAAAACGGCCCGTACACCCGCAAAAAAAACGTTTGTGTGAACTAGGCCTTACATTTAGACCATTTTCTATGGCTAAACCTTCCGACCTATCCCCTTCCACGCCACTCCCGCTTTTAAAGACCTGGCATGAGCGGAAAGAAGTCACAGATTCTGCCGCACCATGACGTGCAAGAGAATCAGTACCAGACACGCCACAAGCGTAGCATATATCTAGTCATAAGTGAACCCCAAAGTGTTTCTATTTTTACAATACTGTCGTTAAGAAAATTTTAACCCCTTCGCTACCAGCGCTGTACGGCTCGGGAGCGAAGTGCAAACATGACGCCTGTTCGCGCATGCAGAGACCCTTGGCTAATGACCGCAACCGTCAATAATGCCAATTGTGGTTATTAAAGCCTTTAGATGCCTGATCAAGTGAGATCATGCCATATAAAGGGTTAAAAACCCAGAAGCTCACGTTTCTAGGCTTCTTACTGCATCCTCTGCAGCCAATAAGGATGCCGGTAATTGATTTCAATGTGCTGGGTCTCTCTGAAGAGTGCCAGGGCATTGAAGCTGCAATTCTTATTCTGGCCAGCAGGAGGCAGGCCAACATAAGAAATGAGAAATTCTGTACAAATAATGGATCTATGATTGTTCAGAATAAAAAAAAAATATGGATTTTGTACGCTCAAATATGAGCTTCATAGTTTAAAAAACTGTTAGAAAATGTATAAAAAAAATAAAAATTTTAATCACCAGCTTTCTGTAGAAAAAAATTAAAATAAGTAAGAAAAATATAAACATCATGGGTATCACCGTGACCGTAAATGTTCGTACTATTAAAATATAAAAAATATTTTTCCAATAAAGCGAATGGCATAATGGAAAAAAAGGGTCAAAATGGCCAATTTGCAATTTTTTCATCGCTTCTCTTACCCCAAAACATTTAATAAAATGTGATCAAAAAGTCACACACTCCAAAATGGTATCAATAAAAACTACAGATTGTCCTGCAAAAATTGAGCCCCCACAAAGCTCAGCAGAAATAACTATAAAAAAAAGTTATGGGAATATGGTGATCTAAAAAAAACTCTTTTTTTTTAAGTTAAAATTAATTTTTATAGTATTTAGACATAAAAACCTATACATATGTCACACTGTTGTAATCGTACTGACCCAGAGAATGAAAGCCACAGGTCAGTTTTGTCACAAACGGAACGTCGTAGTAATAAAACCAGTAAAACAGTGGAGGAATTGCTTTTTATTTTCCAATTCCACCCCATTTGGAATTTTTCCCGCTTACCACTACATCGTATGCCATATTAAATGGTGACATTAGAAATTACAACTTGTCCCGCAAAAACTAAGCCCTCATACAGCTATGTGGACAAAAAAGTTATGGTTCAAGGAAGATAGGGAATAAAAATGAAAACGCAAAAACAAAAAAAAACTCCCGTAACCACCCACTGGCAGGATCAACCCTATTAAATGGTAGATACTTATCTTGTGAAAATCAGTTACAGTATTCTTGAAAAAAATACATATTCTTTATGATAATGAATACTTTATTGTGCAGTGCTCAGCTCCTCAACTTTCCAGTGCTAGCCACGTTCGTCAGTACACTGAAGACATAAAACTGTATTTTTCGCAGAAACACTTGCAACTGATTTTCACACAGGTATCATTGTAATCAGCATGATCAACTCCAAAAGGCAGTATGCTTGGTTTAATAGAGTTGACCCTGCTGTAGCATACAGATATATGTGTACCAGTGCACTGTACGTGTGCAAAGAAGTATGTTATGCCCTAATAGAATTTTACAGGAGGCAGCCTTAAGGACCTTTGTCTGGTTGCAGGCTGTTTTTATAGCGAGACAAAGTTTCTCTCTTTGTACAGTGCCTTGATTAGGTAGATCATCAATAGCTAAGTCCCAGATAACCCCTTTTTAATGGGAGAAGGGGATTTATAACATGCACAAAATGCTATGCAAGCCTTCCCACTGGGACATGTACAAGTAAACAAGGAGACAATCTTTTTTTCTCTCCTCCTGCAGCTTGTCAGCATTCCCCCACTGCCCCTCTCCTTCAGACTGGCTGACATCACAGTCGGCTGAAGAGGGGGTGGGCTATTTTAACTTCTTGGGCTGGGTAGTACATAGGTGAGCCTGGTCTTGTTTGAAAGCTGTTTAGCTAAGCTTTTAAAAAAGACCACAATGCTAGTAGAGATACATGGAGAGATATAGCTATTAGAAATTGGGTCGGGGATAAAAGCTGCAGGTATATTTAACATTTACTGGAACCTATTTCTAAGGACTGTAACATGCAGTTTATCAGGGCTAGTGACACAATCTTTAAAAAAATTGATTATTAAAGGGGTTGGCCACTTTATGGTTATTGTTGACCAATGTATTTGTGAGATGATTATATCGCACTTGCTAATATAACCTTTGTTGAAATTCTGTGCCATTCTCTATATTTCATAAGGTATGCCCTCTTGTTTGTCATATCTTTTGTGCTGTCCACAAAAAGCTCCTGTCCAAAAAATGGCGGATGATTGAGGGTCATGTGACCAGGCAAATCACCTCCATGTAATGTTTGCTCCATTCAAATATACTGCTCCTGCCATCTGTACTTTACTGTTGGGAGATTAGTGAAGGTGCGATGTGTTTGATTGGAGGTGGCTGAGTGATGTGGCTGGTCACATCACACTCCATTAGCAGTCATCTTATGAACAGGACATCTGTGTGGAAACCACAAAAGATTTGGCAAACAAGGGGGCATACCTTATGAAATATAGAAAATGGTGCAGAATGTTAAAAAAGGCTATATTAGTAAGTCCTATATAATCATCTTACAAACACATTGATCAACAGTGAAAGTGGCCAACCCCTTTAACTTTAAAACAAGACCAAAATGGTGGCTGGATGTTGTCCAATCACAGCCTAAGGGCTCATACACATGAACTTATTTCCTTTCAGTGTCCATTCCATTTGTTGTGTGGCCCGTATACAGAACCATTCATTTCAATGGATCCACAAAAAAAAAAAAGGGAAGTTACTCCGTGTGCATTCCGTTTCGGTATGTCCATATGTCCGTTCCGCAAAAATAAAAAACATGTTCTATTTTTGTTCACATTAAAGACAAGGATAAGACTGTTATATTCGGGGCCAATGGTTCCATTGTGCAAAATATGGAATGCACACGGACGTCATCCGCATTTTTTGCAGATCTGTGTTTGGCGGACTACAAAATACATACAATTGTGTGCATGAGCCCTAAGACAGAGTCCTCAGAAGTGCCCCCATGGTTACGATCATCCTGTAATCCACTGGTGGTCGTACCTGCGCACTATAGGAAAAAGTGCTGGCCTTCGGCTAGTGCTTTTTCCTGTAGTGTGCAAGCACGACTACTACTGATGGACTGCAGGGTGGTCGTAACCATGGACAGTGTATAATGTGAAAAATGAATCCAGCCAGCAAAGGAAGCAATATGGATCGTAACATTATATAAGTAAGTGGCTTGTATGAACATTCTCTACATAATAAATGCTATTTGCTGAAGTGAGACAACCTCTTTAACCACTTCCAGATAGGGCCATTTTCCCTGTTCCTGACCAAGCCTAATCTGACATGAGTCACTTTATGTGGTTATAAGTTTGGAATGCTTTTACTTCTCAAAGCCATTCCGAGATAGTTTTTTCATGACACACTGTACAGCATGTTAATGGTAAATTTGAGCCCATATGTTTTACCTTTATTTATTTTAAAAAAAAAATACAAAATTACTGAAAATCTGGGAAAAAAATCACTATTTTCTAAATATGAATCTGCTTTTAAATCATATAGTGTTACCTCATAAAATACTTATTAACATTCATCACATGTCTACTTTATGTTGGCATCATTTTGGTAATGTTATTTTATTATTTTAGAACATTAGGTTTTGAATTTTAGAAGCAATTTTTAAAATTTTCAAGAAAATTTCCCAAATCAACTTTTCTAAGGACCAATTCAGTTGTGAAGGAGGAGCTTACATAAGAGAAACCACCCATAAATTACCCCATTTTAGAAACTACACCCCTCAAACTATTCCAAACTGATTTTAGAAGTGTTGTTAACCTTTTAAGTATTCCACAGGAATTAAAGCAAAAATGGAGGTGAAATTTCAAAATTTCACAATTTTTTCCCCAAAGAATTTATAACACTTGGCTGTGAAAATGAAAAATTACAGGGTATTTTAGGCCCAAAATTTCTTTTTCACAAGGGATAACAGGAGAATATCACCCCACAATTCGCTACCCATTTTCTCCTGAATACAGTACCACTCCATGTGTGATCCTAAACTGCTGTTTGGGGATATGCCAGGGCTGAGAAGAGCGGCATTTGGATTTTGTATCATGGAATTTGCCATAACTTTTGTTTTGTTTTTTGACTTTTCTGTGTGGGGGCTTACTTTTTGCAGAACAAACTGTAGTTTTTTTCATGTTTTACTACTTTTACATAATAAAATCCCTTTTTATTACAAATCTGTTATATTTTGCATTTCTATATACTAACATACATAACATTTTTATTGTTCTGCCAACATAGATGTCTGAGAGCTTGCAGGACAGACTGTACTTTTTATCAGTACCATTTTGGGTACATAAGACTTTTTGATGACTTAATATTATGCTTTTTGGGAGGCATGGTGACAAAATAAAAAGCTGTAAAAGAAGAATTCTTGTGCTTACTCTCTGACTACACCTAAGTACCAGTGTCTAGAATTGTGAGTTCTACCACGTCTGCTGAGCTCTAAGTTATAAGTAGTATCTGTATGTGACACTGTCACACCTACCTGTACCTGTAGAGGAGAGTCAGCGATGTTGATGTGTAGTGGCGAATACTTAATAGTTGTTGCAATCCTCCAGTCCAGTGGAAGCAGTCAAGCTGTGTAGTTGGAAAACGTGCACCGGCCAACAGCACGTCTCCTATTCAAAAAAGCTTGCACTCCAGATCGGAGCGCCGGTGACGACACGTTAGCTTACGGCTACAGGAGCTGTTGTGGAATCCGCCGCGATTCGAAATGATCACATTTCAAAACGCAACGCATTTTTGGTCCTCAACAGCTCCTGTACGACCTGGGCACGTTTTTTCAACTACACAGCCCGACTGCTTCCACTGGACGATTGGGACAACTACCAAGTTTTCACCACTACATATCAACATCGCAGACTCTCCTCTACAAGTACAGGTAGGCGTGATGGTGCCACATACAGATACTATTTATAACATAGAGGACAGCAGACGTAGTAGAACCTCCATTTCTAGTCACTGGTACTTAGGTTCAGCCAGAGAGTAAGCTCAGGAATTCTTCTTTTACTTCTTCTATTTGTCATTGGGGCACTGACCTTCTTTGCAGCATACTCGCAAAACTTTTAAGTAAGAGCGCCAGAAAACTTGTTTTATTTCAGAAAAAAAAAGCGGATGTGGTGTAATTTATATATTTTTTTTATGGTGTTAACCTGATGGGGTAGGTCATGTGATATTTTTATAGAGCCAGTCATTACGGACGTGGCAATACATAATATGTCTATTTTTCTTTTTTTTTTTTATATGTTTTACACAAGGGTGGGTTCACACTAGTATTATGGCATTCTGTTATAGGTTCCGTTTATAGTGGAATATAATGGAATGTCCAGACAGAATGCAAAACAACAGGACTTTTTTTTCCGTTCTTCTTATCGGAAACCAGACGGATTCGTTATGCTTGCCCATAGACTTCTATTAGGACGGAGCAAAACGGAATGCCTCAAAAGCTTCCGTTTTGCATTCCGTCTGGGCATTCTGTTATAAACATAACCTATAACAGACTGCCATAACGCTAGTGTAAACCCACCCTAAGAGATTTAAAAAAAAAAAAAAATAATGTTTTTGTGTTGCCATTTTCTTAGAGCCATATTTCCTTAAATTATTCTGGCTATGGTCTTATATGAGGGCTTGTTTTTTGTGGGATTAGGCTACATGCACACGACCGTATATGTTTTGCGAGGGAAAACAACATTTTCTATATTTATTTTTTTACTAATGATTTCTCCTGTAACTGGTTCTGACATAGTAGCCCCTGCTCAGCAGCTGCACAATTAGCGTGCAGTTGCAATCTCTGAATGGATGTTCTAAAACGCCCACTCAGAGATATATGCCAACCCCCAGGACGTTTATAGTCTATGGACCGTCGGGGAGTAGTTAAAGGGGTTATGTCAAGTGGAAATTTATGTTGGCATGAAATCGGGGTCTTAGAGAGGGGACCTGCACCTTTCGGACAATTATGGCATATTCTGTGGATATGCCATAGAAGTCCAGATGGTACAATATGGACGACAGGTCTGCCATTTTTATGCTTATATTAAGCAATAATAGGATGCCTGTTAGAATTGCACTGAAAGGCATAATACACTGTAAGGCCTCATGCACATGAACATGTGTATTTTGCGGTCCGCAAATTGCAGACTCGCAAAACATAGATACCATCCATGTGGCATCCACATTTTTACAGATCCATTGACTTCAATGGGTCCGTGGTCCACATCTTGTGGCCAAGTATAGGTCATCTTCGATCTTGCGGAACAGACATATGGATGAGGAAAGCACACAGATCATCCTTGTGCTTTCCGCATCCGTATGTCCGTTCTAAAAAAAGATAAAATATGTCCACAAAATGCAGACCACGGACCCATTGAAGTCAATTAGTCCATTAAAAAAAAAGTGGAGTGCATCCATATTTTGCGGAACGTAAAATGGACACCGTCATGTGCATGAGGCCTAATACATGCAATACAATAAGCAGAAGACTGACAGCAGACAATGACTGCATGGTCCATCAAGTTTGCCCTTATATTACTTTCCTTAATGTTTTTTCTTTGTATAGATTATTTCAGACAAATTTAAATTCACTTACCACATCTGCTATCCTTAGCAAGCATCTATTACTCTTTTAGTATACCAATTTTTTCAGATATTACTTCTGATCTTTACCCTAACTAATATCAATTATGCCTATTTTTGTGTTTCCTTTTTCCCTTTTCCTCCCGGATTTTTAACCCCTTAAGGACCCTGCCATATTTCACTTTAAGGACCAGGCCATTTATGTGGTGATAACTTTCAAATGCTTTGACTTATCCAGGCCATTCTGAGATTGTTTTCTCATCATATATTGTACTTCATAACAGTGGTAAAATTGAGTCAAAAAATTTCATTTTTATTTATAAAAAAAATACCAAATTTACCATAAATGTTGATAAATTAGCAAATTTCTAATTCTATATTTTTATAATAGATAGTAATACCTCCAAAAATAGTTTGGAGTATTATTTTACATTCCCCATATGTTTGGATCATTTTGTGGATGTCATTTTATTTTTTGGAGACGTTAGAAGGCTTAGAAGTTTAGAAGCAAATCTTGACATTTTTCAGAAAATTTCCAAAACCCACTTGTTAAGGACCAGTTCAGGTCTGAAGTCACTTTGTAAGGCTAACATAATAGAAACCACCCAAAAATGACCCCATTTTAGAAACTAAACCCCACAAGGTATTCGAAACTGATTTTACAAACTATGTTAACCCTTTAGATGTTCCATAAGAATTAATGGAAAATGGAGATGAAATTTCAGAATTTCACTTTTTGGGCAGATTTTCCATTTTAATCCATTTTTTACAGTAACAAAGCAAGGGTTAACAGCCAAACAAAACTCAATATTTATTGCCCTGATTTTGTAGTTTACAGAAACACCCGATATGTGGTCGTACACTATTGTACTGGCACACGGCAGGGCACAGAAGGAAAGGAATGCCATATGGTTTCTGGAAGGCAGATTTTGCTGGACTGTTTTTTTGCCCCCATGTCACATTTGAAGCCCCCCTAATGCACCCCTAGAGTAGAAACTCCAAAGTGACCCTATTTTAGAAACTACAGGATAAGGTGACAGTTATGTTGGTACTATTTTAGGGTACATATGATTTTCGTATGCATTATATTACACTTTTTGTGAGGCAAGGTAACAAAAAATTGCTGTTTTGGCACAGTTTTTATTTTTTGTTATTTACAACGTTCATCTGACAGGTTAGATCATGTGCTATTTTTATAGAGTAGGTTGTTACAGACGCGACAATACCAAATATAAAATATATATTTGGTTGTTTTCTTTCAGTTTTACATAATAAAGCATTTTTGAAAAAAATGATTTTTTTGTGTCTCCACATTCTGAAAGCCGTATTTTTTTATATTTTTTGGGCGACTGTCTTATGTAGGGGCTCATTTTTTTCAGTATGATATGACGGTTTGATTGGTACTATTTTAGGGTGCATATGACTTTTTAATCGCTTGGTATTACACTTTCTGTGATGTAAGGTGACAAAAAATGGCTTTTGACAGTTTTTATTTTTTACGGTGCTCACCTGAGGGTTTAGGTCGTGTGATATTTTTATAGAGCAGGTCGTTACAGACGTGGCAATATCAAATACGTATCTTTTTTTTATTTATTTAAGTTTTACACAATATCATCTTTGAAAAAAAAAAAACATGTTTTAGTGTCTACATATTCTGAGAGCCATAGTTTTTTTTATGTTTTGGGCGATTGTCTTAAGTAGGGTATCATTGTTTGCGGTATGAGGTAACAGTTAGATTGGTACTAATTTGGGGTGCATATGCCTTTTTGATCGCTTGATATTACACTTTTTGTGATGTAAGGTGACAAAATTGCTTTTTTGACACTGTTTTCATTTTTATTTTTTTACGGTGTTCATCTGAGGGGTTAAGGCCATGTGGTATTTTTATATAGCAGGTTGTTATGGATGCGGCGATACCTAATATGTATACTTTTTTTAAATTTACTTAAGTTTTACACAATAACAGCATTTTTTAAACCACAAAAATTATGCTTTAGTGTCTCCATATTCTGAGAGCCATAGTTTTTTTTGGGCGATTGTCTTAGGTATAGGTTTATTTTTTGTGGGATGAGGTGACGGTTAGATTGGCACTATTTTGGGGGCCTTTTTGATCGCTTGGTGTTGCACTTTTAGTTATGTAAGGTGACAAAAAATGTTTTTTATAGCATAGTTTTTATTTTTGTTTTTTGACGGTGTTCATCTGAGGGGTTAGGTCATGTGATATTTTTATAGAGCCGGTCGATACGGATGCGGCGATACCAAATAAGTCTACTTTTCTTTTTTACAATTTTTTTTACAAATTTTTTTAATTTATTTTGGGAAAAGGACGCTTTTTTTTTTACTTGAAACTTTTTTATACAATATTATTTTTTAAAATTTGTTTTGGTCCCACTCTGGGACAACTTTTGGGGGTCTGATCCCCTTTACAATGCTTTACAATACTTCTGTATTGTAAAGCATTGGCTATAAGTGTATTACTGAATGTAATACACTTACAGCTTCCTGCCTTTGAGATCCAGGGGGCTGGATCTCACAGGCTCTCACGGAAGGCAGCCACGATGCCTAAGGAAGGCATCGTGCTGCCTTCCCTGCCATCGAGTCCCCATCACAGCAGCTCGGGGACCCGATGACCGCTTCCTCCCTGCATGGACATCGCATGTGCCGCGGTCAGTGCTGACAGTGGCACATCAAGGGTTAATGAAATCACCGATGCCGACGGATGCAGCAGGGGTCCGGCTATCAGTGAATGCCGGACCCCTGCCGCTGATCGGGTGGGCGCATCACCTGCACCCGCCCGATCACCGCGCCGTACATGTACGGCGCAGGTCCTTAAGGGGTTGAAAGCCATGGCTTTTTTACTTTTCATTTCACATAGCAATATGATGTTTTTTGTTTTGTTTTTTTGCAGTACAAGCAGTATTTTTTTTAATTACCATACCATATCGTGTACTGAAAAACAGAAGAAAAAAAAACATTTTGTTTGCATGGCATTCAGTGTCTGCTAAAAATAACATGGCAGCCCTATTCTGTGGATCAGTACGACCTCAATGATAACAAATTTATATAGTTCTTATTGTTTTATTGCATTTTTAAAAAGTTTGAAAAATATTTGTGTAAGTGTTTATTTTAGTTTTTTAAGGGCAGCTGTAGGTTTTTTTTTGCTATCATTTTCGGGTACATAAGAGCTTTTGATCACTCTTTATTAAATTTTTATTAAACTGAGAAAAAAGGGGGGGCTTTAACATATACCGTATATATATACAGTATATATATATATATATATATATATATATAATTTTTTTATTATTATTTTGTATTATATATTTTAGTCACCTAGGGCACATAATTATGTGATCCTCTGGATCATTTCTATCCTAGAATGCAATAGAATATTATTGCAGTCTATGGCATTTTTACTGGCTGCCTGCCAAGCCCTGTAGAAATGGTTTAACAGGCAGTTTGCTTAGGCCTGTTGCACACGACCGTATAGCTTTTTCTGTATTTTGTGATCCGTTTTTTCACAGATCCATTGTTCAGTTTTTTGTTTCCGTTCCGTTTCCATAGTTTTGCTAAAAATTTCCGTATGGTTTCTGTATGCGATCAGTTTTTTGCGGATTGCAAACAAAAACATATCATTTTTAATCATTAATGTAATGTACAGTAATGTGTTTTAACAGTATACACATAGGCAAAGTGGGCATGGATCCGCAAAAAACAGAGGACATACAGCTTTGTTCCTTATGCATTCCGTATTTTTTGCGGACCCATTGACTTGAATGAAGCCACGGATCATTATTTGCAGGCAATAATAGGACAAGTTCTATTTTTCAGCGGAACGGATATACGGAAATACGGAAACGGAATGCATACGGAAAAAATCCCTTTTTTTTGCGGAACCATTAAAATGAATGGTCCCGCATACAGACCGCAAACGGAATCTGCAAAAACGGAACGGAAACAGAAAAATTTAATGTTTGTGTGCAAGAGGCCTAAGGTAGGCCAGAGAGCTTCACCTTTTCACCAGAGTCCTCTCTGTTTAACTGCTCAGATTCTGTGGTCACTATTGACCATGGTATCTGAGAGGGTTAATGGGGTTGTCCTCAGGACAGCTCATTAATATCAGACTCTTACGAGGGCTACCTTCTCTTCACTGTTTACCTGCTTGCAAATCACAACTACAGTGGTTACAGACACCTCCAGGAATATCAACCAATATCAATCATAATTTCGTAATAGGCAAGCCTTGCCTACCAAACACTTTCTTATGTCACTTACACGATATTAAAAAGAATAGGACCTAGAACTGACCCTTGCGCTACACTTTCTTCAGATCGCACACCATTAACAACAACACTTTGGTACCTATCCTTAAGGCCTCTTTCAGACGGGCGTTGCGGGAAAAGGTGCGGGTCCGTTACGGGAACACCCGCGATTTTTCCGCAAGAGTGCAAAACATTGTAATGCGTTTTGCACTCGCGTGAGAAAAATCGCGCATGTTTGGTACCCAAACCCGAACTTCTTTACAGAAGTTCGGGCTTGGGATCGGTGTTCTGTAGATTGTATTATTTTCCCTTATAACATGGTTATAAGGGAAAATAATAGCATTCTGAATACAGAATGCATAGTAAACTAGCGCTGGAGGGGTGAAAAAAATAAAAAATTAAAATTAACTCACCTTAATCCACTTGTTTGCGCAGCCCGGCATCGCCTTCTGTCTTTAACTGTGAGCAATAGGACCTTTGATGATGTCACTGCGTTCATCACATGATCCATCACCATGGTGATGGATCATGTGATGAGCGTAGTGACATCATCAAAGGTCCTATTGCTCACAGTTAAAGACAGAACAGATGACGGCTGCGCGAACAAGTGGATTAAGGCGAGTTAAATTATTATTATTTTTTTTAACCCCTCCAGCGCTAGTTTACTATGCATTTTGTATTCAGAATGCTATTATTTTCCCTTACAACCATGTTATAAGGGAAAATAATAATGATCGGGTCTCCATCCCGATCATCTCCTAGCAACCATGCGTGAAAATCGCACCGCATCCGCACTTGCTTGCGGATGCTTGCGATTTTCACGCAACCCCATTCACTTCTATGGGGCCTGCGTTGCGTGAAAAACACAGAATATAGAGCATGCTGCGATTTTCACGCAATGCACAAGTGATGCGTGAAAATCACCGCTCATGTGAACAGCCCCATAGACATGAATGGGTCGGTATTCTGTGCGGGTGCAATGCGTTCAACTCACGCATCGCATCCACGTGGAATACTCGCCCGTGTGAAAGGGGCCTAAAGGAATCTGTCAGTTTTTTTTATCATTCTAAACTGCTGACAGCACTAGGTAGAGATGGGAATGGGACTAGAAAGAGAAGTATGTACAAACCTATATTTGGGGGGCTTTTCTCATCAGGAGTAATGTGAATATAAAGTTTCATTCTGCCAGATTCACCTCTTGCTAGTGCCCAGGATGGGGCTTTGTCAAATGCTCTCTGCACTGAGTTGCATCACAGCCCTTTGAGTGACAGATGTGTTGGTCTCATAATTCTAGAGCTGTCACTCAGAGCAGAGGGGAGGGGTTGTAAAGCAGCTCAATGCAGAGAGCACTACAGTCGTGGCCAAAAGTTTTGAGAATTACATAAATATTGGAAATTGGAAAAGTTGCTGCTTAAGTTTTTATAATAGCAATTTGCATATACTCCAGAATGTTATGAAGAGTAATCAGATGAATTGCATAGTCCTTCTTTGCCATGAAAATTAACTTAATCCCAAAAAAAACTTTCCACTGCATTTCATTGCTGTCATTAAAGGACCTGCTAAGATCATTTCAGTAATCGTCTTGTTAACTCAGGTGAAAATGTTGACGAGCACAAGGCTGGAGATCATTCTGTCAGGCTGATTGGGTTAAAATGGCAGACTTGACATGTTAAAAGGAGGCTGATGCTTGAAATCATTGTTATTCCATTGTTAACCATGGTGACCTGCAAAGAAACGCGTCCAGCCATCATTGCGTTGCATAAAAATGGCTTCACAGGCAAGGATATTGTGGCTACTAAGATTGCACCTCAATCAACAATTTATAGGATCATCAAGAACTTCAAGGAAAGAGGTTCAATTCTTGTTAAGAAGGCTTCAGGGCGTCCAAGAAAGTCCAGCAAGTGCCAGGATCGTCTCCTAAAGAGGATTCAGCTGCGGGATCGGAGTGCCACTAGTGCAGAGCTTGCTCAGGAATGGCAGCAGGCAGGTGTGAGCGCATCTGCACGCACAGTGAGGCGAAGACTTTTGGAAGATGGTCTGGTGTTAAGAACGGCAGCAAAGAAGCCACTTCTCTCAAAAAAAAACATCAGGGACAGATTGATCTTCTGCAGAAAGTATGGTGAATGGACTGCTGAGGACTGGGGCAAAGTCATATTCTCCGATGAAGCCTCTTTCCAATTGTTTGGGGCATCTGGAAAAAGGATTGTCTGGAGAAGAAAAGGGGAGCGATACCACTAGTCCTGTGTCATGCCAACAGTAAAGCATCCTGAGACTATTCATGTGTGGGGTTGCTTCTCATCCAAGGGAGTGGGCTCACTCACAATTTTGCCCCAAAAACAGCCATGAATAAAGAATGGTAGCAAAACACCCTCCAACAGCAACTTCTTCCAACAATCCAACAGTTTGGTGAAGAACAATGCATTTTCCAGCACGATGGATCACCGTGCCATAAGGCAAAAGTGATAACTAAGTAGCTCGGGGACCAAAACATTGACATTTTGGGTCCATGGCCTGGAAACTCCCCAGATCTTAATCCCATTGAGAACTTGTGGTCAATCCTCAAGAGGCGGGTGGACAAACAAAAACCCACTAATTCTGACAAACTCCAAGAAGTGATTATGAAAGAATGGGTTGCTATCAGTCAGGAATTGGCCCAGAAGTTGATTGAGAGCATGCCCAGTCGAATTGCAGAGGTCCTGAAAAAGAAGGGCCAACACTGCAAATACTGACTCTTTGCATAAATGTCATGTAATTGTCGATAAAAGCCTTTGAAACGTATGAAGTGCGTGTAATTATATTTCGCTACATCACAGAAACAACTGAAACAAAGATCTAAAAGCAGTTTAGCAGCAAACTTTGTGAAAACTAATATTTGTGTCATTCTCAAATTTTTTGGCCATGACTGTACAATCAGAGTAGACAACCAAAATCAGATTGGTGAGCGCTGCAGCTGCTTCAATTGCATACCATCTACATTGTAATTACAGGCTTGTATAAGAATCCAGACTGCTTCTAAATAATCCTCAGAATTCATGTCCACCACCAAAACAACCCTTACCCCTACGCACACTAGGCATTAGCGTAATTACAGCTTGCTTTTATTCACTTGTATAGGAGGAAGTTGCAATTACTCTGCACTGAGCACAGCTGATTAGTTAAGGGGGTTGTCATTAATATCCTGTTCTAGGAATACTACTTTAAGGGATTACTACTTAAATGTATTCATTGTCAAAAAACAAACAAACAAAGTTGGGTTTTTACAGTTTACTTTTATACTGTTAAAAGGGATTTGGCAGCTGAGCTCCTGAACATGTGGGCACACTTCCCCTGTAAATTATCTGATTAAAATAATAGGTTAATGCATGAAATCAGTGATGAGCGGCATGGGGAATATTCTAATTCGCAAATATTCGCGAATTCGAGATCTCCAGTCATTTTCTTGATTGCGAAAATCGGCAATCGGAAAATTTGAGGTAAAAATTAGTGATACGAAAAATTGCGATCAACTCCTAAAGTCAAAGTTATTGCAGCCTTCTCATTGGCCCACAAGCAAGAAGCAGTGAGGGATCATAGGTACTGATGAAAAAAAAATCTAGAATATTCACGATTACGAAGATATCACACTATATTCTAGATATTAGAATATTTGCGATCAACACTATATGAAATAACTCAATAGATGTATTTCTAAGCAATCACGTAACATGTATATATCAGAATAATGATCTTCGATATAAACAGCTAAAATGAATTACTAACTTTCCCAAATTCTACATTTGAATAAATCATTATGAAATACTCTCTGGCTATTAAAAAAATAATGAAGGTTGCATTGTAGTTAAATATTTTCATTACCTGTGTTTGTGCGATATGAGGTGGTATGTGCTGGTAGTATTGGATCTCCCTGACTTTGGCTTAGACTTCTCATTGGTGGCTTCTGATAAACTCTGTCTTCATAAATGGGCTCAATGTGATGTTCTGGTGATTGTAATGGCCTCAGTTCAGGAGCTATGTGACTGTGTTGACTAGTGTACGATGCTCGAGATCCTGCTAGGAAAAAAAAAACATAAGATGCAACTTAGTTTAATGAACTGTAACCTAGAAGTATTAAAAGAGAAATAGAAATACATTAGTAACTGCCTTTCTATTACCTGCATAAAAGCACAGGAAAAATGGTTAAGATATATTTCTAAATTGTAACATAAAAGTGGTTTCAGAGAAAAATAAATATACACTGCTCAAAAAAATAAAGGGAACACAAAAATAACACATCCTAGATCTGAATTAATTAAATATTCTTCTGAAATACTTTGTTCTTTAAATAGTTGAATGTGCTGACAACAAAATCACACAAAAAAAAATAATGGAAATCAAATTTTTTAACCCATGGAGGTTTGGATTTGGAGTCACCCTCAAAATTAAAGTGGAAAAACACACCACAGGCTGATCCAACTTTGATGTAATTTCCTTAAAACAAGTCAAAATTAGGCTCAGTAGTGTGTGTGGCCTCCACGTGCCTGTATGACTTCCCTACAACGCCTGTGCATGCTCCTAATGAGGTGGCGGACGGTCTCCTGAGGGATCTCCTCCCAGACCAGGACTAAAGCATCTGCCAACTCCTGGACAGTCTGTGGTGCAAAGTGACGTTGGTGGATAGAGCGAGACGTGATGTCCCAGATGTGCTCAATTGGATTCAGGTCTGGGGAACGGGCGGGCCAGTCCATAGCATCAATGCCTTCGTCTTGCAGGAACTGCTGACACACTCCAGCCACATGAGGTCTAGCATTGTCTTGCATTAGGAGGAACCCAGGGCCAACCGCACCAGCATATGGTCTCACAAGGGGTCTGAGGATCTCATCTCGGTACCTAATGGCAGTCAGGCTACCTCTGGCGAGCACATGGAGGGCTGTGCGGCCCTCCAAAGAAATGCCACCCCACACCATTACTGACCTAATGCCAAACCGGTCATGCTGGAGGATGTTGCAGGCAGCATAACGTTCTCCACGGCGTCTCCAGACTCTGTCACGTCTGTCACATGTGCTCAGTGTGAACCTGCTTTCATCTGTGAAGAGCACAGGGCGCCAGTGGCGAATTTGCCAATCTTGGTGTTTTCTGGCAAATGCCAAACGTCCTGCATGGTGTTGGGCTGTAAGCCAACCCCCACCTGTGGACGCCGGGCCCTCATATCACCCTCATGGAGTCTGTTTCTGACCGTTTGAGCAGACACATGCACATTTGTGGCCTGCTGGAGGTAATTTTGCAGGGCTCTGGCAGTGCTCCTCCTGTTCCTCCTTGCACAAAGGCGGAGGTAGCGGTCCTGCTGCTGGGTTTTTGCCCTCCTACGGCCTCCTCCATGTCTCCTGATGTACTGGCCTGTCTCCTGGTAGCGCCTCCATGCTCTGGACACTACGCTGACAGACACAGCAAACCTTCTTGCCACAGCTCGCATTGATGTGCCATCCTGGATAAGCTGCACTACCTGAGCCACTTGTGTGGGTTGTAGACTCCGTCTCATGCTACCACTAGAGTGAAAGCACCGGCAGCATTCAAAAGTGACCAAAACACCAGCCAGGAAGCATAGGAACTGAGAAGTGGTCAGGTCACCACCTGCAGAACCACTCCTTTATTGGGGGTGTCTTGCTAATTGCCTTTACCTGTTGTCTATCCCATTTGCACAACAGCATGTGAAATTGATTGTCACTCAGTGTTGCTTCCTAAGTGGACAGTTTGATTTCACAGAAGTGTGATTGACTTGGAGTTACATTGTGTTGTTTAAGTGTTCCCTTTATTTTTTTGAGCAGTGTATATATTCACCTAACCGATCCTCCACTGTCGCTCATTACAACTGTGACAGGTAACCCAATGCTCTTTGCCTCCTGGTAAATACTGCAAAAATACTGCAGAGGGGTGTGGATTAAAAAAAAAATTCACAGTAAGGCCCCTTTCACACGAGCGAGTATTCCGCGCGGATGCGATGCGGGAGGTGAACGCATTGCACCCGCACTGAATACTGACCCATTCATTTCTATGGGGCTGTGCACACGAGCAGTGATTTTCACGCATCACTTTTGCGTTGCGTGAAAATCGCAGCATGCTTCTCTTTGTGCGTTTTTCACGTAACGCAGGCCCCATAGAAATGAATGGGGTTGCGTGAAAATCGCAAGCATCCGCAAGCAAGTGCGGATGCGGTGCGATTTTCACGCACGGTTGCTAGGAGACGATCGGGATGGAGACCCGAACCTTATTATTTTCCCTTATAACATGGTTATAAGGGAAAATAATAGCATTCTGAATACAGAATGCTAAGTAAAACAGGGCTGGAGGGGGTTAAAAAAAATAAAAAGTCATTTAACTCACCTTTATCCACTTGCTCGCGTAGCCGGCATCTCCGTCTGACTCTTTTACTGTCTAGGACCTGTGGAGATCATTAACTATAGTTTAAGGACCTGGGATGACGTCACTCCGGTCATCACATGGTACGTCACATGATCTTTAACCATGGTGATTCACCATGGTAAAAGATCATGTGACGTACCATGTGATGACCAGAGTGACGTCATCCCAGGTCCTTAAACTATAGTTAATGCTCTCCACAGGTCCTAGACAGTAAAAGAGTCAGACGGAGATGCCGGCTACGCGAGCAAGTGGATAAAGGTGAGTTAAATGACTTTTTATTTTTTTTAACCCCCTCCAGCCCTGTTTTACTTAGCATTCTGTATTCAGAATGCTATTAATTTCCCTTATAACCATGTTATAAGGGAAAATAATACTATTTACAGAACACCGATCCCAAGCCCGAACTTCTGTGAAGAAGTTCGGGTTTGGGTACCAAACACGCGCGATTTTTCTCACGCGAGTGCAAAACGCATTACAAGGTTTTGCACTCGCGCGGAAAAATCGCGGGTGTTCCCGCAACGCACCCGGACATTTTTCCGCAACGCCCGTGTGAAAGAGGCCTAAGAGTTCTACATATACTGTATATTTGTTGCCTGAAAGATCTGTCACATGAGTATGCTGCCTGTGTAAATCAGCATATTACAGATGCAGCTCTGCCTGCCTATCAGCCAAAAAAGAACGAAAAAAAACTTTTGTGCTGAGCTAATAAGAGCCATGAAAGAATACTGCTGTCTTTTAGTTCAAGTCTCCTTTATTCATGAGGAGAACATTCTCCTCCCTTGTCGGCTGGGCCTTCTGAGCAGGATGGGTGAGTGTTCCAGTAGCCAGGCTCTCGGAGAGCAGGGATATATTGCCGGGCAAAGACTGCCCTAGCTGGGTAGGAAATGGTGTTGAAAAAGTCGCAAGCACGCAGTTTGTGACTTTTTCATGCCAGAAAATTACATTTATGATAAATCTGCCCAATAATTCTTTTACACTTTACTACATTTGAACAAAAAAATAAAACTTTAAAAAATAAAAAAGCAAATGTTTTTGCATTTCCACATCCCAAGACCCATAACTTTTTTACTTTTCTTTCTATGGATGCTGTGTAAGGGCTTAATGTTTGCAGGAAAACTTTTTTTTTTTTTTTGTAAAAGGCGTTCACGGTACAGGATAAATTACATGATAATTGTGTAGTGTGAGTCATTACAGGTATGGTTATAGCAAATACAGTATGTGGAGGGGATTTTATTTTTGCAATTTTTTTCCCCATTAGCTTTTTTCCCCCATTTGACTCGCAAATGTATTCAATAATTTAAACAATAACTTGTTTTAACCATTTATCTGCCGCTTCTATAAAACCCTGCACTGCTTATGCAATGCAGAGTATATTACTGTCAGTGCTATTCTGACATCCACCAGCAGGCTGCTGTGCCAGAGAGGAGCAACCTGTTAACATACACTACAAGCAGGGCTGTGGCATTCCATGGATCCCAGACTGCTGTGCATAGACATTTATGGGGTGCAGATGAGAGACAGTCTCTTGGGAGTCCGCTCCTTCACTTGGCCATGAATGTTAGTGACCGTGGCATCTAAGCGGTTAAACAGCACTTCTGCTGGTCCAGGCCATTAGATCAGGAGCCAAACTGTCTGCTCTTCACTGCATGACTGATCGGCTGCTGCTCCGTTTACGTCATGTCAAATGGTCATGTGACGCAAGGGGATTACATCTCTAATGCTGACAGTGATTGGCTGCAGTGGTGTCAAATCAGAAGTTTACATGGAGGGATCCGAGTCAAACTGCGAAGGCTGGGGGGAGGGGCGAATGAGCCAGGACCCAGTGCCAGGGATCTGGTAAGTATGATTACCAGTGCGGGTGCCACTGGTGTGTAAGGTCTGGAAATTAGTACATAACCCTTTTAACACTTTGTGTAGCAGTGCAGAGGACAGAGAGGAGAAATGCTTTCTTCTCTTCACCTTGATTGCGAAGTCCAGACTGCCTTCATACTCACAGCTGACTCTATTGTGGCCTGTTCTTGCCGCTGGCACCACAACCCTACCCCCTACCTGTGGCGACTTGGTTGCCTGGAGGGGGTGAAAAATGTAAAAAAAAAAAATGCCTCTCTGGTCCCATTCACCTCTGTCCTCGGCACATGCCCTTAAGTGCCTAATTAGAAACACGGCCCTGTCTATCTTCCCAAATATAGAATTGGTCTAGGTTTACATCTATATCGCAAGAGATCACTTGGTCCAAGTCTGGGACAATTCAAGTTAGAGCAGCCAGGTCTTACAGTTTTGCTTTGTAAAAGTCCAAAACTTATTCTGGGTTGTTGGAAAATAGTTTGATTCACAAGACAAATCACTGCAAAGAGGTGTAAATGGATTTACGCTCTACTACCTGAATTGACAGGGCGTTGAAAAATATTCAGATTAAAAACTTATAGGAAGGGGTAATATGTATCCCAAAGTATCAAAACTGTATTTATATCTACAATGAACTGGTATCTATGTTGTTGTCTGCAATAATTTACTACACCAGATACCAACTATCAGCTGGTGACTATAGTGTCGTTCAGCATACAGCATTAGGCCAAAATATGCGGTGCCTCCTTCTACTGCAAACTTGTAACACATATAGACCACAAAGTATTCAGCCCCTGTATTACCAAGAAGTTCAGCAGCGCCGAGACCGCCGCCTCACCACAAGTTCGCTGATAGCCCTGACTTTGCCCGTAAAGAATTAATTCTGCAACAAACCATTGAATGTTTTAAGGCCCAACTAAAGGAACGAAAACACACTCAATACCTGAGGGACACTGCTGACTTTAGAGAGGGCCATATACTTGAATTTGGGGCAAAAACCACCAAGGTTCTAGAAGTGGAAACTGAACCCTCATCCTCGGAAGGTGAAACTGAGTCCAAAGGAGGAATCATTCCGGCTACGCAATTCCCCATTTTTTTAACTGTCAGGGATAGGGCAAGAGGTAGGTCTAGAGGGGGCAGAAGAAGGAGACCATGTCATAGGGGTGTTTTTTTAGGGACATCATCAACAATGGCCACTAATGCACTAAAGAACAGGAAAAACCAATAAGGGATCCACAACTATGTGTAAGAAGGTACAAGGAATCGTGGATGATAGATACGTGTGACCAAGGTTCCTGGCCTCGGTGGAGTAAGAGCCGGTTTTTATGTGTCAACAGCAGTTGCTGTTTGACACCTTGATACTTAGTATGGCTGTAATAGCTAACCCGGGATGGCTCTTACTGGGAGTAGTCAAAGTTCTGGGTGGGTGAATACTCCCCATGTTCCAGGCCAGGTTTTGCCAGGCATGAAAACCAGCCAGCGCTGTCAGGTCGGAAGGATTACCTCTGTCTGACAGTGGAGCTCAGGAGGTCTGTGTCCTGTGATCTGAGGGCTGTGTTGGGATCCGCGGCTTAAGCCGGGTTGGAGGGCTCAGGCCCCTAAAGCCTGCTTGTGGACTTGACAAAGCAGAACTACCACAGGGTGTGAAGTAACACCCAGGAGAAAAGGTGACTGTTATGTATATGAACTTTTCATGTGTGTCAACAATCACCAAGTAACTTGCGCTTTTGTTTTGCTTTCACATGTGAATAAACACTGATGTTTTGAACCAAGAACTTGTACTTTGCCTCTGTGCTGCACCCGCTAATCCTAACTACCAGAGCGAATCCCCACAATTGGTGGAGAATGCGGGCAAGCGCAGTGAGGCTGGCGTGAACGCCGATATATTTTTTTTGGTTTGCATTTTTGGGCATGGTTGTATGTCGTGCATCAAACCAGCGGTATTACAACCAGTACCCCACGACAAAATGGAGGTTGTTGTGAAGGCCCTCATGGAAGCTAATCTACAGCTGCGAGAGACCAACCTGCACCAATGGGAGGCTAATAAGCAACAGCAAGAGACCAACCAGTTGCTGCTACAACACGTGATGGCTTTGTAGACAGCAGGAGCAGCCACAAGAGTCCACGATGCCCGTAAAGCAGTCCATGCAGTGATCCCTAAGAGGACACCCACAGACGATATTGAAACCTACCTGGTGATGTACGAGAACGTGGCCACCAGGGAAAAGCTTCCCCAAGACCAGTGGGCTGAGGTCATCGCTGCTTTCCTGGCATCAGAGTCCCAGCACGTATATTTTGACTTGCCGGACCATCAAGCAGTCGACTACCCGAAGGTAAAGGGTGAGATTTTGGCAAGACTGGGGGTAAATGTGTTGGTCCTGGCCCAGCGGGTACATCAGTGGGGGTTTAAGCAGGCTGAGCCCGCGAGACCCCAGTATTATTATTTACTCCACCTTTTGCAAAAGTGGATACAGCCTGATGTGCTGAGTCCCACGGCTATGCTGAATAGACTATTGGCTGACATATTCTGGAGGGCGGTGCCACCCCCTCTCCAGCTCTGGATCAGCCAGGTGTCTTCTGGAAATGCCCTGGAAATGGTGGACCTGGTGGAACGCTATGAGGCCACTAAGAATCTTAAGGGGGGTTCTTTCGGTAGGGGGGCAGGAAAAACCCAGAACTCCCCACACCAGGCCCAATGGTATGAGCCGGTGAAACCCACCTGGGAGGTTCCCACTATGGGCCAGACCCAGGTAATCTTCTGGTGGTGTCAGGAATCTAGCCATATAAGGGCTTAGTGTCCCCATCGGGTTGAGCCCATGGACACTAATTGTGGTTACCGTCAGTCACTGTATGCTATCAAACTGTGTGCCACAGGTACCCCGGAGGCTCTAGACCACTTGTTCCAGGTGGAAGTTGGAGACCATCAAGCTGAGGCGCTGCTGGACTCAGGGAGCTTGGTGACCATAGTAAGGGCTACCCGAGTGTGGTCCGCTAAGTATACTGGCCAGAAAGTTGGGGTGATGTTCATTCACAGAGACTTAAAAGACTAACCCACAGCGCTGGTGACTCTAACCATGGTAGCCGGCAGGTGGACCCACGAAGTGGCAGTCGCCGCAAACTTGCTGTCACGGCCACGGTTATGGTCGTGACTCCTTGGGAGTCGCATACAGTTGCCCGCGGTTTTGGTTGTTGTGTCAACCGCAGCTGAGGCATTATGTAGTTGGCCTCGGTGCGGTTGCTGCGGACAACAGACTTGTGTGCGGTTCCCGGGGAGTTGTTTTGGATGCACGTTTGTATGTCTGGTGTGCACTGTGTTTTATGTTTGTGTGCGCACGGACATCATTCCTCGCACTGTGGTTGCCCGTGGCAACGTTTGGTTGTATGTGTACATGTGGTGGCAGTGTCCCGGCCTTCGGGCTGACTCCCAGGACACGCTTGCCACCCATGTCGTTGCTTGCGGCAACGGCCACAGTGTAATCTGTTGGACACTTTTTCCTTTTTGTGAGTTTCCCTTCTGTGGTGTGTGTAGGGTTAACCATCCCTTCCCAGTGTGTGTGTGATGTCACTGGGTGTGTCCTTCCTTTGGTGTGGCCACTTTGGGCCTATATAACCTCTCTCTGTGGCAGGGCTTAGGAGGTTGCTTCAGCATGCTTGCTGATAGCAGCCTCCTGTGTTTTTCCATCTGCCTGTGAGAGCCACCACTGTGGTCATAGATTTAAGTTTAAGTTTATGTTTTATGCCTTCTTGTATGTCATGTTGTATGTGATGTTCTGTTGGGACCTTCCTTGTCACTTTTGTGCAGTTTACGTTCTGGATTCCTGTTGCTCAGGGATCCAGTCAGCAAGGCTGTGGCAGGTTGGAGGAACTTCTAGTTCGCCTGCCATACCCGTAAAACTGTTTGTGTCCCCCTTTTTCCCAACAGCTTGGCCAGTGAGACTCCTGCTCCTCCGTGCCTAGGAGGAGTGGGGCGTCTTACTCTGACTCCTAGCGCAGGGACCGGACGGAGGGTGAGTTAGGGATCCGAGGTTCCTGCGCATGGGTCCTCCTACCTTTAAGGTCGGCCCATGCAGTTAGGAGTTAGGGTCAGGGTAGGGACGCTGTTAGGAGGTGACCTGCTCCCTATCCTGTTCTCCTGGCCGAGTAGGCCTACAGCATCTGGCATTGCACGGCTGAGGATTTCCCCCATCCTCAGCCGTGACACTTGCACTACGAACTCATAATAGGGAGAGACTTTCCGGGTTTCCCGACCCTATGGCCGGTTGTGAGAGCGACTGGTACCTCTTAGTCAGGGGTGAGCCCAGGAGATTGGCCTTGTTCAGGAGGATCCTGAGGCAGAAGGGACAGCAATAGGGGTGACCGCCATCTTGGTGGAAGAGGGGGAGACAAACATGCGTAGGGTAATGTTGGGAAACGTGGAAGAATTGCCACCGGGACCTGAGTTGGCAGACCTCAATGTCTCCGGGGAGAATATCGGTACAGCTCAAAGTTGAGACTCAACCCTATCCCGAGCTTGGGAGAATGTGGTAATAATTGATAGGGTAACCAAACAACCTGGGGGAGAGTCGATGTTTCCCCGTTTTGTGGTCAACCAGAATATTCTATATCGGATAAACCAGCTGCGGGGTGAACCCATTTACCAATTGGTGGTGCCCCGGGCTTATCGAAAACTCGTGTTAGAGTTTGCCCACCAACATGTTCTTGGGGGGAATCTGGGACTGCAGAAGACACAGGACCAGATACTACAACGGTTGTACTGTTTATAGAGGTGGAAGACTTTTGTAAGTCTTGCCCGACCTGCCAAACAACTAGCCCCCAGCACCTGTTCTGCAGTACCTTAGTGCCTCTCCCAAATATCGAGACTCCATTTGAAAGAATCGCTATGGATCTCGTAGCCCAGTACCGAAGTCTGCTAGAGGGCACCAACATATCTTGGTAGTCCTAGACTACGCCACTCGGTATCCGGAGGCGGTGCCACTGCGACATAAATCGACCAAACTCATAGCAAAGGAGTTAATGAAGATGTTAAGTAGGGCTACGTAAAGAGGTTCTGACTGACCAGGGGACCCCTTTCATGTCCAAAGTCATGTTGGAACTCTGTAAGTTGCTGAACATCAAGCAGATACAGATGTCCATCTATCACCCGCAAACTGACGGCCTAGTAGAAAGGTTTAATAAAATGTTAAAAACTATGTTAAAACGAGTAGTGTCTAAGGATGGGAAGGACTGGGACCTCCTTCTTCCCTATCTTATGTTTGCAGTGCGAGAAGTGCCCCAGGCCTCTACTGGGTTCTCGCCCTTCGAACTTCTATATGGCAGACATCCACGTGGTCTGTTGGATATTGCCAAAGTGGCGCGGGAGAAACAACCCACACCATATAAAAGCGTTATTGAATATGTTACACAGATGCAGGAACGTATGGAAACCGTGTTGCCACTGGTAAAGGAACATTTGGAGGCAGCTCAGCGAGCTTAAAGTCGGGTGTATAATTGGCAGGCTCGTATCCGGATCTTTAACCCAGGAGACAGTAGGTTACTGGCTAGTTGGCAGTACCCTACAAGGTACTCGAAAAGGTTGGAGAAGTAAACTACAAGCTACACCAGCCAGGGCGTTGGAAGCCGGAGCAGGTGTACCATGTGAATTTGCTCAAACCTTGAAAAGATAGGGAGACCAGTACTGACGATAGCCCGCGGCCGAGTTTTCTAGGAGGAGAGGTTCCGGACCCTCAGTCTGATGTAAGGAAAGTGGTTGCCACAGTGAAGATTGCTGACAGCCTCTACTCTAAATAGACTCAGGAGGCCAGGGAGTTTGTCAGCAGGAACATGGACATGTTCTCAGACCTCCCTGGACGCACTTCCATAATCCAGCATGACATTTTCACTGAGCCTCAGGTTGAAAATCCAGTTGAAACCGGATAACCGAGGCTCAGCGACAAGCATCTCGAGGAAGTGAAGCTAATGCTGCAACTAGATGTCATTGAGGAGTCTAAACGTGAGTGGGTCAGTCCGATAGTCTTAATACCAAATACGGACGGGTGTTACGATTCTGTAACGATTTCCGGAAACTAAACGAAATCTCCAAGTTCGATGCGTATCCCATGCCCCGGGTAGACGAGCTGATAGAGATGTTCTGACTAGCCTGGTATTTTTCTGGCAGGTACACTTAACGGAGGCGGCCAAAAAGAAAACTGCTTTCATTACACCGGAGGAACTATACCAGTATAAGGTGTTACCCTTTGGTCTGCATGGCCACTTTCCAAAGGCTAATGGACATTGTTCTGCGACCATATTGTCGGTACGCTTTGGCTTACCTGGGCGATATTGTGAACCACAATACCGACTGGGAAAGTCACCTGCCCAAAGTGCAGGCTGTAGTAGACTCCCTTCGGAAAGCTGGACTAACCGCTAATCCCAAAAAATGTGCGACAGGATTAGAGGAGACAAAATACCTGGGGTATGTCATAGGGTGCGGAGTGATCGAACCCCAAGTAAACAAATTAGAGGCGATAAGAAATTGGCCCTGACCTGTCACCACTAAACTCAAGTGGATGAGCCAGGCCAAAGAGAGAAATGTCTGAGTCACCAGGTGGCTTCTGTCCTTTCAAAACGTTAAGTTCTCCGTAGAACACAGGGCAGGACGGTTGCAGGGAAACGCGGATACCCTGTCCCGAGTATACTGTATGGCAAGTGTTCACCCCCTCACGGTTAAACAAAAGGGGGAGGTATGTAAGAAGGTACAAAGAATCATCGTGGATGATAGGCACATGTCATCAAGGTTCCTGGCCTCGGTGGAGTAAGAGCCGGTTTTTATGTGTCCGCAGCAGTTTCTGTTTGACACCTTGATACTTAGTATGGCTGTAATAGCTGATCTGGGATGGCTCTTACTGGGAGTGGTCAAAGTGCAGGGTAGGTGACTACCCTCCATGTTCCAGGCCGTGTTTGGCCAGGCATAAAAACCAGCCAGCACTTCCAGGTGGGAGGGATTGCCTCCGTCTCACAGTGGAGCTCAGGAGGTCTGTGTGCTGTGATCTGAGGGCTATGTTGGGATCCGCGGCTTGAGCCAGGCTGGACGGCTCAAACCGCTATGATGGCGAACAGGCCATCTAACGCCTGCCTATGGACTTGACAAAGCAGAACTTCCAACAGAGTGTGAAGTAACACCCATGAGAAAAGGTGACTGTTTTGTATATGAACTTTTCATGTGTGTGAACTATCCCCAAGCAACTTGCGTTTTTGTTTCGCTTTCACGTGTGAATAAACACTGATGTTTTGAACGATGAACTTATACAGTTCCTCTGTGCTGCACCCGCTAATCCTAACTACCAGAGCGAATGCTCACATATGTAATGACATGGAGACTGATCAGCTGCAGATCATTAATCTCTCTGATAGATCCCTTAATTTAGCGGAAATGCTGATCCTTAAAAAAGGTCCTTCATTTGTCCCTACATGTGCTTTTAACCTCTTTGAATGGGTTAAACATTTGTCCCCGTTTGTAAGTAAACTTAAGTGGATAGGCAACAATGTGCGGAATTAGGGATTGATATCGATGAACTCATTGATGTACGTCTTTTGGTGGATTTGATGGAAGAAGGGGGGGGGGGATCTGGGTGAAGGACCATTTTCATACCTCAGGCTCCCATCCACAAAACACCAATGGGGGTTAATACCTGAAGAGAAATGTGACTCCATCTTGTTTCTTCTAAATATGTAAAGAATTGTTATAACATCTCACCTACGTACTGTTTCAAGTTCCCCCGCTGTGAGTTAGGTTCACTTATCTATCCCAGGACAGATTCTGGGAATCTCCCAGAACTAGTACAAACGTTCTTGTCTTATTCAGGTTCATTCGGCACAACTGCGTACATTCTTATATGTGACTGATTAAAACCTATTATGTTTGCTTACTGCACGTACACATACCATATAAGGATGTTCCGGTAGTATGTGTATGAGCACCAATGTTTATCTTTTATGATTGGTTTAACGCTGTTGTTATGCAAACTTTTCTACTGCCTATATAAGGCCAAGCGATAGCATAGTAAATAGAGTTGAGCGAACACCTGGATGTTCGGGTTCGAGAAGTTCGGCCGAACTTCCCGGAAATGTTCGGGTTCGGGATCCGAACCCGAACCGAACTTCGTCCCGAACCCGAACCCCATTGAAGTCAATGGGAACCCGAACTTTTGGGCACTAAAAAGGCTGTAAAACAGCCCAGGAAAGAGCTAGAGGGCTGCAAAGGTAAATCCCCTGCAAACAAATGTGGATAGGGAAATTAATTAAAATAAAAATAAAAAAAATAAAAATGACCCAATATCAATTGGACAGAGGTCCCATAGCAGAGAATCTGGCTTCACGTCAGCAGAGAATCAGTCTCTTCATGCCATAGCAAAGAATCTGGCTTCATGTCAGCACAGAATCAGTCTCTTCATGCCATAGCAGAGAATCTGGCTTCATGTCAGCACAGAATCAGTCTTCATGTCATAGCAGAGAATCAGGCTTCACGTCACCCACCACTGGAACAGGCCACTGTCACACATTTAGGCCCAGGCACCCAGGCAGAGGAGAGAGGTCCAGTAACAGAGAATCTGGCCTTATGTCAGCGCAGAATCAGTCTTCATGTCATAGCAGAGAATCAGGCTTCACGTCACCCACCACTGGAACAGGCCACTGTCACACATTTAGGCCCAGGCACCCAGGCAGAGGAGAGAGGTCCCGTAACAGAGAATCTGGCCTTATGTCAGCGTAGAATCAGTCTTCATGTCATAGCAGAGAATCAGGCTTCACGTCACCCACCACTGGAACAGGCCACTGTCACACATTTAGGCCCCGGCACCCAGACAGAGGAGAGCGGTCCCGTAACAGAGAATCTGGCCTTATGTCAGCGCAGAATCTGTCTTCATGTCATAGCAGAGAATCAGGCTTCACGTCACCCACCACTGGAACAGGCCACTGTCACACATTTAGGCCCAGGCACCCAGGCAGAGGAGAGAGGTCCCGTAACAGAGAATCTGGCCTTATGTCAGCACAGAATCTGTCTTCATGTCATAGCAGAGAATCAGGCTTCACGTCACCCACCACTGGAACAGGCCACTGTCACACATTTAGGCCCCGGCACCCAGACAGAGGAGAGCGGTCCCGTAACAGAGAATCTGGCCTTATGTCAGCGCAGAATCTGTCTTCATGTCATAGCAGAGAATCAAGCTTCACGTCACCCACCACTGGAACAGGCCACTGTCACACATTTAGGCCCAGGCACCCAGGCAGAGGAGAGAGGTCCCGTAACAGAGAATCTGGCCTTATGTCAGCGCAGAATCAGTCTTCATGTCATAGCAGAGAATCAAGCTTCACATCACCCACCACTGGAACAGGCCACTGTCACATATTTAGGCCCAGGCACCCAGGCAGAGGAGAGAGGTCGCGTAACAGAGAATCTGGCTTCATGTCAGCACAGAATAAGTCACCATGTCATAGCAGAGAATCAGGCTTCACGTCACCCACCACTGGAACAGGCCACTGTCACACATTTAGGCCCCGGCACCCAGACAGAGGAGAGGTTCATTCAACTTTGGGTTGCCCCGCAATATAATGGTAAAATGAAATTAAAAATAGTATTGAATGAGGAAGTGCCCTGGAGTAGAATAATATATTGTTAAGGGGAGGTAGTTAATATCTAATCTGCACAAGGGATGGACAGGTCCTGTGGGATCCATGCCTGGTTCATTTTTATGAACGTCAACTTGTCCACATTGGCTGTAGACAGGCGGCTGCGTTTGTCTGTAATGACGCCCCCTGCCGTGCTGAAAACACGTTCAGACAAAACGCTGGCCGCTGGCAGGCCAGCACCTCCAAGGCATAAAAGGCTAGCTCTGGCCACGTGGACAATTTGGAGACCCAGAAGTTGAATGGGGCCGAACCATCAGTCAGTACGTGGAGGGGTGTGCACAGGTACTGTTCCACCATGTTAGTGAAATGTTGCCTCCTGCTAACACGTTCCGTATCAGGTGGTGGTGCAGTTAGCTGTGGCGTGTTGACAAAACTTTTCCACATCTCTGCAATGCTAACCCTGCCCTCAGAGGAGCTGGGCGTGACACAGCTGCGTTGGCGACCTCTTGCTCCTCCTCTGCCTTCGCCTTGGGCTTCCACTGGTTCCCCTGTGACATTTGGCAATGCTCTCAGTAGCGCGTCTACCAACGTGCGCTTGTACTCGCGCATCTTCCTATCACGCTCCAGTGTAGGAAGTAAGGTGGGCACATTGTCTTTGTACCGGGGATCCAGCAGGGTGGCAACCCAGTAGTCCGCACACGTTAAAATGTGGGCAACTCTGCTGTCGTTGCGCAGGCACTGCAGCATGTAGTCGCTCATGTGTGCCAGGCTGCCCAGAGGTAAGGACAAGCTGTCCTCTGTGGGAGGCGTATCGTCATCGTCCTGTGTTTCCCCCCAGCCACGCACCAGTGATGGGCCAGAGCTGCTTTGGGTGCCACCCCGTTGTGAACATGCTTCATCCTCATCCTCCTCCACCTCCTCCTCATCCTCGTCCTCCTCGTCCTCCAGTAGTGGGCCCTGTCTGGCCACATTTGTACCTGGCCTCTGGTGTTGCAAAAAACCTCCCTCTGAGTCACTTCGAAGAGACTGGCCTGAAAGTGCTAAAAATGACCCCTCTTCCTCCTCTTCCTCCTGGGCCACCTCCTCTTCCATCATCGCCCTAAGTGTTTTCTCAAGGAGACATAGAAGTGGTATTGTAACGCTGATAACGGCGTCATCGCCACTGGCCATGTTGGTGGAGTACTCGAAACAACGCAACAGGGCACACAGGTCTCGCATGGAGGCCCAGTCATTGGTGGTGAAGTGTGTCTGATCCACAGTGCGACTGACCCGTGCGTGCTGCAGCTGAAACTCCACTATGGCCTGCTGCTGCTCGCACAGTCTGTCCAGCATATGCAAGGTGGAGTTCCACCTGGTGGGTACGTCGCATATGAGGCGGTGAGCGGGAAGGCCGAAGTTACGCTGTAGCGCAGACAGGCGAGCAGCGGCAGGGTGTGAACGCCGGAAGCGCGAACAGATGGCCCGCACTTTATGCAGCAGCTCTGACATGTCAGGGTAGTTGCGAATGAACTTCTGCACCACCAAATTCAGCACATGCGCCAGGCAAGGGATATGCGTCAAACCGGCTAGTCCCAGAGCTGCAACGAGATTTCGCCCATTATCGCACACCACCAGGCCGGGCTTGAGGCTCACCGGCAGCAACCACTCGTCGGTCTGTTGTTCTATACCATGCCACAACTCCTGTGCGGTGTGGGGCCTGTCCCCCAAACATATGAGTTTCAGAATGGCCTGCTGACGTTTACCCCGGGCTGTGCTGAAGTTGGTGGTGAAGGTGTGTGGCTGACTGGATGAGCAGGTGGAAGAAGAGGAGGAGGAAGCTGAGTAGGAGGAGGAGGAGACAGGAGGCAAAGAATGTTGCCCTGCGATCCTTGGCGGCGGAAGGACGTGGGCCAAACAGCTCTCCGCCTGGGGCCCAGCCGCCACTACATTTACCCAGAGTGCAGTTAGGGAGATATAGCGTCCCTGGCCGTGCTTACTGGTCCACGTATCTGTGGTTAGGTGAACCTTGCCACAGATGGCGTTGCGCAGTGCACACTTGATTTTATCGGACACTTGTTTGTGCAGGGAAGGCACGGCTCTCTTGGAGAAGTAGTGGCGGCTGGGAACAACATACTGTGGGACAGCAAGTGACATGAGCTGTTTGAAGCTGTGTGTGTCCACCAGCCTAAATGACAGCATTTCATAGGCCAGTAGTTTAGAAATGCTGGCATTCAGGGCCAGGGATCGAGGGTGGCTAGGTGGGAATTTACGCTTTCTCTCAAATGTTTGTGAGATGGAGAGCTGAACGCTGCCGTGTGACATGGTTGAGATGCTTGGTGACGCAGGTGGTGGTGTTGGTGGTACATCCCATGTTTGCTGGGCGGCAGGTGCCAACGTTCCTCCAGAGGCAGAGGAAGAGGCCGAGGCGGCGGCAGCAGCAGCAGAAGAGGCCGAGGCGGCGGCAGCAGCAGAAGAGGCCGAGGCGGCAGCAGCAGAAGAGGTAGCAGGGGGAGCCCGAGTGACTTCCTTGTTTTTAAGGTGTTTACTCCACTGCAGTTCATGCTTTGCATGCAGGTGCCTGGTCATGCAGGTTGTGCTAAGGTTCAGAACGTTAATGCCTCGCTTGAGGCTCTGATGGCACAGCGTGCAAACCACTCGGGTCTTGTCGTCAGCACATTGTTTGAAGAAGTGCCATGCCAGGGAACTCCTTGAAGCTGCCTTTGGGGTGCTCGGTCCCAGATGTCGGCGGTCAGTAGCAGGCGGAGTCTCTTGGCGGCGGGTGTTCTGCTTTTTGCCCACTGCTCCCTCTTTTGCTACGCTGTTGGCTCGGTCTCACCACTGCCTCTTCCTCCGAACTGTGAAAGTCAGTGGCACGACCTTCATTCCATGTGGGGTCTAGGACCTCATCGTCCCCTGCATCGTCTTCCACCCAGTCTTGATCCCTGACCTCCTGTTCAGTCTGCACACTGCAGAAAGACGCAGCAGTTGGCACCTGTGTTTCGTCATCATCAGAGACGTGCTGAGGTGGTATTCCCATGTCCTCATCATCAGGAAACATAAGTGGTTGTGCGTTAGTGCATTCTATCTCTTCCACCCCTGGGGAAGGGCTAGGTGGATGCCCTTGGGAAACCCTGGCAGCAGAGTCTTCAAACAGCATAAGAGACTGCTGCATAACTTGAGGCTCAGACAGTTTCCCTGATATGCATGGGGGTGATGTGACAGACTGATGGGCTTGGTTTTCATGCGCCATCTGTGCGCTTTCTGCAGAAGACTGGGTGGGAGATAATGTGAACGTGCTGGATGCACTGTCGGCCACCCAATTGACTAATGTCTGTACCTGCTCAGGCCTTACCATCCTTAGAACGGCATTGGGCCCCACCAAATATCCCTGTAAATTCTGGCGGCTACTGGGACCTTAGGTAGTTGGTACACTAGGACGTGTGGCTGTGGCAGAACGGCCACGTCCTCTCCCAGCACCAGAGGGTCCACTAACACCAACACGACCATGTCCACGTCCGCGTCCGCGTCCCTTATTAGATGTTTTCCTCATTGTTCCCGATCACCAAAATTTTGAGAATGGCAAATTTGGGAATAGTTTTTCAACCCAGAACAAAAAGTGTGCTTTTACGGTCACTACAAATAACTTGACCAGCTAAAACAGTACAGATTTGGTTGAATAGAAATGTGAGGCCTGTTTTTTTTTGCGCTGTGTGACAGGTATAGGTTTAATCACAGAATCAGACTTCTATCTGCACGGTAGCGTGTGTCTTAGGTTTTTCTGAATAACACTATCAGTACCTTCAATGTAAGATATCCTTTTTGGGATAGATTTCAAGTAGGCCTCAAAAACCAGAAACTAGTTATTTTGAGAATGGGAAATTTGGAAATAGTTTTTCAACCCAGAAAATAAAAAGTGCTTTTACGGTCACTAGAAATAACTTGACCAGCTAAAACAGTACAGATTTGGTTGAATAGAAATGTGAGGCCTGTTTTTTTTTGCGCTGTGTGACAGGTATAGGTTTAATCACAGAATCAGACTTCTATCTGCACGGTAGCGTGTGTCTTAGGTTTTTCTGAATGACACTATCAGTACCTTCAATGTAAGATATCCTTTTTGGGATAGATTTCAAGTAGGCCTCAAATACCAGAAACTAGTTATTTTGAGAATGGCAAATTTGGGAATAGTTTTGCAATCCAGAAAATAAAAAGTGCTTTTACGGTCACTAGAAATAACTTGACCAGCTAAAACAGTACAGATTTGGTTGAATAGAAATGTGAGGCCTGTTTTTTTTTGCGCTGTGTGACAGGTATAGGTTTAATCACAGAATCAGACTTCTATCTGCACGGTAGCGTGTGTCTTCGGTTTTTCTGAATGACACTATCAGTACCTTCAATGTAAGATATCCTTTTTGGGATAGGTTTCAAGTAGGCCTCAAATACCAGAAACTAGTTATTTTGAGAATGGCAAATTTGGGAATAGTTTTTCAACCCAGAAAAAAAAAAGTGCTTTTACGGTCACTAGAAATAACTTGACCAGCTAAAACAGTACAGATTTGGTTGAATAGAAATGTGAGGCCTGTTTTTTTTTGCGCTGTGTGACAGGTATAGGTTTAATCACAGAATCAGACTTCTATCTGCACGGTAGCGTGTGTCTTAGGTTTTTCTGAATGACACTATCAGTACCTTCAATGTAAGATATCCTTTTTGGGATAGGTTTCAAGTAGGCCTCAAATACCAGAAACTAGTTATTTTGAGAATGGCAAATTTGGGAATAGTTTTTCAATCCAGAAAATAAAAAGTGCTTTTACGGTCACTAGAAATAACTTGACCAGCTAAAACAGTACAGATTTGGTTGAATAGAAATGTGAGGCCTGTTTTTTTTTGCGCTGTGTGACAGGTATAGGTTTAATCACAGAATCAGACTTCTATCTGCACGGTAGCGTGTGTCTTAGGTTTTTCTGAATGACACTATCAGTAACTTCAATGTAAGATATCCTTTTTGGGATAGGTTTCAAGTAGGCCTCAAATACCAGAAACTAGTTATTTTGAGAATGGCAAATTTGGGAATAGTTTTTCAATCCAGAAAATAAAAAGTGCTTTTACGGTCACTAGAAATAACTTGACTAGCTAAAACAGTACAGATTTGGTTGAATAGAAATGTGAGGCCTGTTTTTTTTTGCGCTGTGTGACAGGTATAGGTTTAATCACAGAATCAGACTTCTATCTGCACGGTAGCGTGTGTCTTAGGTTTTTCTGAATGACACTATCAGTACCTTCAATGTAAGATATCCTTTTTGGGATAGATTTCAAGTAGGCCTCAAATACCAGAAACGAGTTATTTTGAGAATGGCAAATTCGGGAATAGTTTTTCAACCCAGAAAAAAAAATGTGCTTTTACGGTCACTAGAAATAACTTGACCAGCTAAAACAGTACAGATTTGGTTGAATAGAAATGTGAGGCCTGTTTTTTTTGCGCTGTGTGACAGGTATAGGTTTAATCACAGAATCAGACTTCTATCAGCACGGTAGCGTGTGTCTTAGGTTTTTCTGAATGGCACTATCAGCACCTTCAATGTAAGATATCCTTTTTGGGATAGATTTCAAGTAGGCCTCAAATACCAGAAACTAGTTATTTTGAGAATAGCAAATTTGGGAATAGTTTTTCAACCCAGAAAAAAAAAAGTGCTTTTAAAGTCACTAGAAATAACTTGACCAGTTAAAACAGTACAGATTTGGTTGAATAGAAATGTGAGGCCTGTTTTTTTTTGCGCTGTGTGACAGGTATAGGTTTAATCACAGAATCAGACTTCTATCTGCACGGTAGCGTGTGTCTTAGGTTTTTCTGAATGACACTATCAGTACCTTCAATGTAAGATATCCTTTTTGGGATAGATTTCAAGTAGGCCTCAAATACCAGAAACTAGTTATTTTGAGAATAGCAAATTTGGGAATAGTTTTTCAATCCAGAAAAAAAAAAGTGCTTTTACGGTCACTAGAAATAACTTGACCAGCTAAAACAGTACAGATTTGGTTGAATAGAAATGTGAGGCCTGTTTTTTTTTGCGCTGTGTGACAGGTATAGGTTTAATCACAGAATCAGACTACTATCTGCACGGTAGCGTGTGTCTTCGGTTTTTCTGAATGACACTATCAGTACCTTCAATGTAAGATATCATTTTTGGGATAGATTTCAAGTAGGCCTCAAATACCAGAAACTAGTTATTTTGAGAATGGCAAATTTGCGAATAGTTTTTCAACCCAGAAAAATAAAAGTGCTTTTACGGTCACTAGAAATAACTTGACCAGCTAAAACAGTACAGATTTGGTTGAATAGAAATGTGAGGCCTGTTTTTTTTTGCGCTGTGTGACAGGTATAGGTTTAATCACAAAATCAGACTTCTATCTGCACGGTAGCGTGTGTCTTAGGTTTTTCTGAATGACACTATCAGTAACTTCAATGTAAGATATCCTTTTTGGGATAGGTTTCAAGTAGGCCTCAAATACCAGAAACTAGTTATTTTGAGAATGGCAAATTTGGGAATAGTTTTTCAATCCAGAAAATAAAAAGTGCTTTTACGGTCACTAGAAATAACTTGACTAGCTAAAACAGTACAGATTTGGTTGAATAGAAATGTGAGGCCTGTTTTTTTTTGCGCTGTGTGACAGGTAAAGGTTTAATCACAGAATCAGACTTCTATCTGCACGGTAGCGTGTGTCTTACGTTTTTCTGAATGACACTATCAGTACCTTCAATGTAAGATATCCTTTTTGGGATAGATTTCAAGTAGGCCTCAAATACCAGAAACTAGTTATTTTGAGAATGGCAAATTTGGGAATAGTTTTTCAACCCAGAAAAAAAAAAGTGCTTTTACGGTCACTAGAAATAACTTGACCAGCTAAAACAGTACAGATTTGGTTGAATAGAAATGTGAGGCCTGTTTTTTTTTGCGCTGTGTGACAGGTAAAGGTTTAATCACAGAATCAGACTTCTATCTGCACGGTAGCGTGTGTCTTACGTTTTTCTGAATGACACTATCAGTACCTTCAATGTAAGATATCCTTTTTGGGATAGATTTCAAGTAGGCCTCAAATACCAGAAACTAGTTATTTTGAGAATGGCAAATTTGGGAATAGTTTTTCAACCCAGAACAAAAAGTGTGCTTTTACGGTCACTACAAATAACTTGACCAGCTAAAACAGTACAGATTTGGTTGAATAGAAATGTCAGGTCTATTTTTTAGGCGCTGGGTGACAGGCTCAACTTGCCCCTGATGTAGTATATGGCCAAAAAATAACCACACTGTTGATGGTTAAATGCACTTGGGTGACACAGGCTCAGCCTGCAGCTGATGTAGGATATAGCACAAAATAACCACACTATTGATGGTTAAATACACTTGGTGATAGCTTGTGCTGGCGCACCACAAGTCACAAAATGGCCACTGATCACCGCAGAAAAAAAGTGATCTAAAAACGCTCTGGGCAGCCTCAAAAAAGTGAGCAAGTCAATATTAGCACTTCAATGATCCACAGCTGCAGATCGATCACAGGATGAAGTCTTTTGGAGGAGTTAATCTGCCTAATCTCGCCCTAACATCGCAGCTGCAACCTCTCCCTATGCTTCAATCAGCAGAGTGACGTGCAGCGCAACGTGACCCAAGCTTATATAGAGGCTGGGTCACATGCTGCACTGGCCAATCACAGCCATGCCAATAGTAGGCAAGGCTGTGATGGCCTCTTGGGGCAAGTAGTATGACGCTTGTTGATTGGCTGCTTTGCAGCCTTTCAAATAGCGCCAAGAAAGCGCCGAACACCGAACCCGAACACGGACTTTTACGAAAATGTTCGGGTCCGTGTCACGGACACCCCAAAATTCGGTACGAACCCGAACTATACAGTTCGGGTTCGCTCATCCCTAATAGTAAAGTTAGAGTATTTCTCAGTGATACCTGTCTGTGTGTCATGTTATTGCCAACTGAGAAATATCTCTCCTGATGTCAGTGACATCAAACCAAGGTGGTCATAGAGGTCCAGAAAGGTCCAAATCCTTTTAATTACCCCAATGGATATCTTCCTTAAGGTAGTCACAGATCAATTGAGGGCAATGGATAATCAGGGGATAACCAAATCTAACCTGTCTAGATTAGAGATTGAAGCACTTCTTTCCCTTGATAGTGACCCCTCTATTGTCATCAAACCATTTGACAAGGGAGGGAACATCACGGTCATGGGATATGAGCAATATCATACTATGTGCCTCAATATTCTCAAAGACAGGCAATGCTATCGGATTCTTGACAGTAACCCCACTGAGACATTCTACTGCAAACTAAAAGGCATTGTAATGGCAGCATGTAACAAAAAATTAATTAGTCAGATGGAATATCTCTATCTGCTTCCTAGATTCACACAAATCCCCTGCTTCTACAGTCTCCCCAAAATCCACAAGTGCCTTTCTCCACTTAGAGGGAGACCGACTGTCTCAGGAATGGAGAGTTTGACACAAAACATCAGCACGTACGTGGATAAAATCCTTCGACCATTTGTACTGGCCCTCCCATCCTACTTATGGGATTCGATGGACTTCATAAAAAAACTGGAGGGCATCCAAGTGGACGATCATACTATGCTGGCTAGTTTGGATGTGGAGGTATTATACAGCTCCATACCCCATGAAAAAGGGTGTGGAGCTGTGGCTGCCTATCTAAGCCAACAAAGTACACATCTATGGCAGCATAATGAGTTCATGCTGGAGCTGCTCCAATTTATCCTGGGACATAATGTGTTCTTATTCGACGGCCGTATATAGCACCAGCTCAGGGGGGTGGCAATGGGGAGCCCCCGTGCACCCACTTTTGCCAACCTCTACCTGAGCTGGTGGGAGCGGGAGGTGGTGTTCGCGGAAGAGAATGATAGATGGTCAGGCTACATCAATTTATGGTTGCAATACATTGATGATGTGTTGATACTTTGGTCTGGGAACACTGTGGACTTTAACAACTTTGCGAAGGACCTTATCAAAAACGATCTTGGACTATACTTCACGTCTGAAATCCACACTAATCAGATCACCTTCCTTGATCTTACTATTTTCAGAGATCAAGATGGTGGCCTGGGTACCAGACTATTCCAGAAAAAGACTGCAAATAACAGTGTGTTACAGTGGGACAGTTGCCATACCATGCCCCTGAGAAAAGCATTCCTAATGGGCAATATTTAAGGCTGCGTCGCAACTGTTCTAAGATATCGAATTATCGGGTGGCAGCCAGAGATCTACAAGTCAGGTTCAGAAATAGAGGTTATCCCAGCATGTTCTAGCTAGAGCTTATCAACATTCTCTGGCAGTAAATCGGGATACTTTACTTGAACCTAAGACTGATATGCCTCAAGACACAGGAAGTCGTATTATTGGAACCTTTGATGTAGCCCATACAATGGTGTGTGAGATCCTCACAAGATATTGGGGTATCCTAAAATCAGATCCCGATGAGGGACACCTCATTGAGGATAGACCGGTAATCATGTACCACCGTGGACGTAACCTCAAGAACAGATTGGTCCACAGTCTCCAGTGACCCCCTTCTACAACTACATGGTTAAGTTCTGAACCCACCAGAATTTTCAATGTGGCAACTGTGTGGCGTGTAGTGCGATTGGAGTGGGAAATAATTTCACTAGTACAGTCAAAACTTATGCAATTAGATAATTTATCAATTGCAAGACAAGAGGAGTCATTTATTTAGCCACATTTACATGCGGGAAACAATATGTTGGGAACACCATCCGAGAATTTTGGAGACGGATTGGTGAGCATCTTAATGACATCCGTAAATGCTCAGACACCCCAATCGCGCGTCATGTGGCTTCGACAAATTACAACAAAATGTAGGTGATTACATTTCAAGGTTTGGAGGTGGTGAGAAGATCTCCGAGAGGGGGGGATTTTGACAAAAAAATACTTCAAAAAGAGGAGGAATGGATTTTTAGGTTCTGGACAGTGCATCCTGAGGGTCTTAATGAACACATCTCTTTTGTATGCTTTATTTAACCACTGTGGAACCTGCATGCAATAAAATGGCCTGTCTATCACCTGATATTTCCCCTCTGTAATTATTATTATTTCCGCCAAACCTTGCATCATCTCTTCCCTTCCCCTTCCTCCTGTCTATGAGGTGACAGTAATTTGGATATTTCCTCTCGTTCCATACACAGCCATTCTGGGCTTTCTCGCATGCGCCATTTTATCTTATCTTTGCGCTTCTTTGGGAATCTTGCAGATCCCCTCAATATTGATGTCTGGTAAATAGGCCTGTCTGGTAAATAGCCGCCTATATGTTCCCAGATTACTTTTGAGTGTTTTGACACTCTTAATCATGATCACCTCAGAGAGTGAGCCACTGCAGTGGGCGTGAGGCATTGTGGTCTGTTCGCACCTTTGGTCCTCCCATACGTCGGCCCAGATGTTAGATCAGAGAGAGGGGAGGGGCTTACCCAATATCATCCAGTCGGAGCGGCGACCATATTACGGCAATCCTAGCGCCAAGACCGCCGCTACACCACAAGAGGCGGGCAGCCTGTATGTTTGTCTGTCTTAGTGTAAACACTCCCGCTACTCCTGATGAGCTTGACAACAAGCGGAACGCGTAGAGTAGATGGTGGGGGACAGCCAGTGTGATAGAATATGCTAGGCTTTTTGTAAGGAATTGTGGCGCAAGTTTGTTTAATGCTGCATGAGTGGTTTGAGAAGCAAGGGGGACTCAGCATGAAGGGCGGAACTGTCCGAGGGCGAGAGTAACCATTTCCCCATTTGACTCCCTACCCACAACATTGTCACAATTTCTGCTGCTGAACTTCTTGGTGATACAGCGGCTGAATAAGATTCACAAGACCACACAACATAAGTCTGTTCCTTCATTGCCTTTGGACTGCCCTATCACCCATTAGACCATCAACTGAAATGCCTCTCTTGATCCTATCAAAATATCGGTACATCTGATGCTGTTCTTCCATAATGTAAAGACAGCAGAACAGGAAGGCGCAGAAACACAAATGGTTGGCTGAAGAGCCAGAAGTCAGTCCAGGAGGTCATGTGAGCACAGCAGAAATGGCGAAATTGGCAGTGCAACAGAGGGGTAAGTACTGCTGAAACAATCTTGTTTTCACAGGTTAGAAAACATAGGGATTTTAGTAAAAGCCTGGGGAGCCCCTCTGAAATCTTTTAGGCCTCATGCACACAACCGTAAGTGTTTTGCAGTCTGCAAATTACAGATCCGCAGATCCGCAAATCACGGATCCTGGCTATGAGCATGCCGGCTAGCTGTGAGAATAAAATGTTCTATTTTTTCCAGGGCTGTGGAACGGACTTACAGATGCAGACAGCACCCGGGTGTGCTCTCCGCATCTTTTGCAGCCCCAGTGAGATGAATGGGCCTGCATCCGATCCACAAAAAATTTGGATCGGACGCAGACCGAAACTATGGCCATGAGGCCATCTAAGCATGTAAAATAGCACCCACCTAAAGCGTAAGAACTACCTATGTCTTTATGCAGGATAATTTCTTGCCCTATCCCACTCTTTCAGAGGCTAACAATATTCTCCTTGTCATCTACATTCAGAAAACAAAATCCAGGATGTAGAATAGTTGATACAAAGGCAAAAGCCCTATATAGGATCATAACGATCATATGATGTGAACAGCTTAAGTGCTTACCTGATGTAATTGTTGGAAGTGACAACAACTTGTAAAAACTAGACAAGTTTCTGGCTATATGTATCCCGGAGAAGCAGTAATTCAGGAGCATCACCACTAAGAGTTGGGAAAGTTGTATACAAGACATAAAAATATGTTTCTCCCCCCTGCTTCAGAAAAAAGTGGATATTCAAATGGGACTAATATATAAAACATGTATACCCCTATAGTTTCACATTCAAATGGACCTGGGGGGGGGGGGGTAAACATATTATTGACAGTACATGTAATCCTTAACCGCTTCACTACTGAGTCACTTTTCACCTTAAAGAGGACCTTTCACCGATTATGACAATGTGAACTAAGTATACAGACATGGAGAGCGGCTCCCGGGGATCTCACTGCACTTACTGTTATCCCTGGGCGCCGCTCCGTTCTCCCGTTATGCCCTCCGGTATCTTCGCTCAGTAAGTTATAGTAGGCAGAGATTTCAGTCACTAAGTTATGGTAGGCGGAGTCAGACCTTGTTCTTCTGTAGCGCTGGCCAATCGCAGCGCAGAACTCACAGCCTGGGAGGTTCTTTTCTCCCAGGCTGTGAGCTCTGCAATGCGATTGGCCAGCGCTACAGCAGAACAAGGGCAGACTCCGCCTACCATAACTTTGTGACCGAAGATACCGGAGGGCATAGCAGGAGAATGGAGCGGCGCCCAGGGATAATAGTAAGTGCAGTGAGATCCCCGGGTGCCGCTCTCCATGTCTGTATACTTAGTTCACATTGTCATAATCGGTGAAAGGTCCTCTTTAAATCCCATTTTCAAATCTGACATGTGTCACTTTATGTGGTAATAAACTTTAAACCACTTTTACTTATCCAGGACATTCTGACATTGTTTTCTCATCACATATTGTACTTCATAACAGAGTTAAAATTAAGTAAAAAAAATATATCTTTTTTATTTATATTAAAAATACCAAATTTACCATAAATTTGGAAAAATAAGCAAATTTGAATTTCTCTACTTTTATAATAGTAATAACTAAAAAAAATAGTTATCACTTTACATTCCCCATATGTCTACTTCATGTTTGGGTCATTTTGAAAATTAGATAGAAGGCTTAGAAGTTTAGAAGCAAATCTTAAAATTTATGAAGTTATGAAGTTACTTTCTGGGGCTTACATATTAGAAACCACCCATAAATCACCCCATTTTACCAACTAAACCCCTCAAGCTATTCAAAACTGATTTTTCAAACTTTGTTAACCCTTTAGGTGCCCCACAAGAATTGAATGAAAATGGGATTTAAATGAAAATTAAAAAATGGCACATTTTTTTAGCAGATTTTAAATTGTAATCAATTTTTTCTGCAACACATCAAGAATTAATAGCCAAACAAAACCCACAATCTATTACCCTGAATCTGGAGTTTACAGAAGCACCCCATATGTGCTCAAAAACTGATGTATGGGCGCACAGCATTCTTCAGAGTGGAAGGAGCAGCATATGGCTTTTGGAGAGCGGATTTAGCTGGAATGGTAATTGGGAGCTATGTTGCATATGAAGACACCCTGAGGTGGCCCTACAGTGTAAACCCCCAAAAAGTGACCCCTTTCTGGAAACTACACCCCTCAAGGAATATTTGAAGTTGTGTAGTGAGCACTTTGACCCATCAGGCGTTTCACAGAATTAGGCAATGCTTGGCTGTGAGAATGAACAATTAAATTTTTTTTCCAGAAAAAGTTGCTTTACACTCACATTTCTCACTTTCACAAGGGAAAACAGGACGAAATGCACACCACATTTTGTTCCCAATTTCCCCTGAATACGCCAACACCCAATATGTGCTCAAAAAATGATGTATGGATGCATGGCAGGGTTCAAAAGGGAAGTAGCGCCATAGGTCTTTTGGAGGACAGATTTTGCAGGAGTGGCTTTTGGGAGCTATGTCGCATACGAAGACACCCTGAGGTACCCCTAGAGTGGAAACCCCCTAAAAGTGACCGCTTTCTGGAAACTACACCCCTCAAGAAATATTTCAAGATGTGTAGTGAGAACTTTGTCCTCAAAGGGGATTCATGGAATTGGCTGTGAAAATGAAAAATTAAAATTTTTTCCAGAAAAATTTAATTTAAGCCCAAATTTTTCACTTTCACAAGGAGGAACTGGAGAAAATGCACCCCATAATTTATTGCCCATTTTCTCCTGATTACAGCAATACCCCATATGTGCTTGTATACTGCTATGTGGGCGTACCACAGGGTCAGAAGGAAAGGAGCACCAAATGGCTTCTGAAAGGCAGATTTCACCGGAATAATTGACAGGCGCCATCTTGCAACTGAACACACCCTGAGGTACCCCTAGAGTGTAAACCCCCATTCTGGAAACTACACCCCTCAAGGAATATTTCAAGGTGTGTAGTGAGCACTTTGACCCCATCAGGCGTTTCACAGAATTAGGAAACGTTTGGCTGTGAAAATGAAAAATTACACTTTTTCCAGAAAAAGTTGCTTTACACCCACATTTTTCCCTTTCACAAAGGGGCAAAAGGACAAAATGCACCCCACATTCTGTTCCCCATTTCCCCCCGAATACGCCAACACCCTATATTTGCTCGAAAAATGATGTATGGGCACACAGCAGGCTTCAGAGTGGAAGGAGCAACATATGGCGTTAGGAGAGCGGATTTAGCTGGAATGGTAATTGGGAGCTATGTCACATGTAAAGACACCCTGAAGTGGCCCTACAGTGGAAACCCCCAAAAATTGACCCCATTCCGGAAACTACACCCCTCAAGGAATATTTCAAGGTGTGTAGTGAGCACTTTGACCCATCAGGCGTTTCACAGAATTAGGAAACGCTTGGCTGTGAAAATGAAAAATTAAAGTTGATTTACACCCACATTTTTCACTTTCACAAGGGTTGAAAGGACAAAATGCACCCCACATTTTGTTCCCCATTTCCCCCCGAATATGCCAACACCCCATATGTGCTCAAAAATGATGTATGGGTGCACAGCAGGGCTTTAGAGTCTAACAGCTAAATATGGATTTTGCTGACCTGAATTGGCAGACATTTATTTTAGGTGCCATGTCACATTCATTAAATTCCTGAGGTCCCCAGAAATGAAAAACCCCAAAAAGTGACCCTATTTCAGAAAGAGCACCCCCGTACGAACATTTTAAGTGGTAGAAAGGGTAATTTTCAGCAAACAGGTGACTCACAGAAGGCAGAAATAGAGAAAGCATTTCAAAGCACACATTTGTAAAAATGAAAAATTACTAGCAGACGCCAATTTTTCACTTTCACAAGGGGTCAAAGGAGAAAATGCACCCCAGTATATGTTCGCCATTTTCTCCCCATTTTGAAAACACCCTATATGTGCTAGTAGCCTGTTGTATTGCCACACAGCAGGTCTTACAGGCAAAGTACAACAAATTGTTCTTGCAGGCCTAAATAAACAGACATGTATTTTAGGTGCCATGTCGCATGAAATAAATTTCCTGAGGTCCCCAGAAATGAAAAACCCCAACAAGTGACACCATTTCGGAAATAACACCCCCGTACGAACATTTTAAGTGGTGGAAAGGGTACTTTTCAGCAAACAGGTGACTCACAGAAGGCAGAAATACTAGAGAAAGCATTTCAAAGCACACATTTGTAAAAATGAAAAATTACCAATTTTTCACTTTCACAAGGGGTTAAAGGAGAAAATGCACCCCAGTATATGTTCCCCATTCTCTCCCCTTTTTGCAAACACCCCATATGTGCTTGTAGCTGTTGTATGGGCATTTCAAAGTGTACAGAATGTAAAACAGGACTCATACATTGACATACAGTATATACTCCTATGGTTGATATATTCCTGTGTCTTTCCTATGAGAAACCAATGTGAATTCTCAATGCTGAATGAATAATAAATTAGTAATTTGTTTAGCAAACAATACAGTGTGTTCCAAATTATTGCACAAGTAAAATATTAACAGGATTTCAGTAAAATGAGCATTTAATTTTAGTTTTAAAATAAAGGGGGTAATTTATTAAGATTTTTTTAAATTAAATATTTATTAACTTTTTATTTACTGAATTAACCCATTTCTGCCACAGTCAAGGCAGGAAGAGATTAATTCCCAGCTTGCAGGCTCACAGTTAATTTTATAGCCAGCAGGTGGCGATCTTACACAAGAAAAAGCGCTCCCTGTCGGCTTTTAGACTTTAGAATTTGATACACACTTGTAGCAGAGAGCTGCAAGCATCTGTTACTGCCTAACCGCTCCCGCAGATCACAGCACATCTCCTTGTGACCGCAGCTCTCTAATGACAGCACCGATACTTAGAATGGAGCCCACATATCACTAAGATATGCCCCCAGTGTCTGATCTATACTTAGAACAGAGCCAGCAAAGTGTGGCCGCCCTCCATTCATTCCTATGGGAATACCGAAAAGAGTGTGCCGCTCAGCTAATTTCTGAAGCCCCATTGAAATGAATAGGAAGTGCACCGTGCAAGCAATGATCCCTCCTCCACCAAAATTTACATTGGGCACAATGCAGTAAGGGAGGTAACATTATCCTGAAATTCACCAATTCCAGACTTATCCATAAGGCCTCATGCACATGACCGTATGTATTTTGCGCTCCGCAAAAAACGGATCCGCAAAAAATATGGATGGCGTCCGTGTGCATTCTGTATTTTGTGGAACAGAACAGCTGGCCCCTAATAGAACAGTACTATCCTTGTCCATAATGCGGACAATAATAGGACATGTTCTATTTTTTTGCGGAACGGAAATATGGACATAAGGAAACTGAATGCACATGGAGTACCTTCCGTTTTTTCTGCGGACCCATTGAAATAAATCGTTCTGTATATGGTCCACAAAAAAAACTGAACGGACACGGAAAGAAAATAAGTTTGTGTGCATGAGCCCTAAGACGGAGAGAAAGAGAAGCGTGATTCGTCACTCCACAGAACGTTTCCACTGCAGCAGAGTCCAGCAGAATGTTGGCAACTTTTATGCACTATGTACCTCAACATTCACAATTGATCATGGAATATCTAGAAGGTAAGAAATGTCACTAACTGACTTGTTGCAAGAATGACATCCTATTAGGGTTACGTTCACGTAGCTAAAATCTACGGCACAAAAACCAGTTGCAGATAAGTGGCTGAAAAAAGGTCATTTTTGGTGATGATTTTAGAGGAGTTTTTACAAGAGTTTTACAATAGTTTTTGGTTGTTGTTTTTCTTTTTTCCTATTGACCTCTATGGAATCAAATCTGTGTCAAAGATATAACATGTCACTTTTCATGCATTTTTCAAATCATCCATTGAAAATAAACGCTACCATTTTTACACTGTATGTACATAATCAAGTTATTTACATTAAAAAGATTGTGTCATCAGAAAATTGGGCTACTTTCACACTAGCGTTTTTTGCTGGGTCCGGCAGGGTTCAGCAAAAACAGTTCAGTTACTGATAATACAACCATCTGCATCCGTTATGAACGGATCCGGTTGTATTATCTTTAACATACCCAAGACCCATCATGAACTCCATTGACAGTCAATGGGGGACGGATCCGTTTTCTATTGTGTCAGAGAAAACGGATCCGTTCCCACTGACTCCGGATCCCAGGACAGAAAGAAAATCGCAGCATGAGAACGGAAAGGAATGCATTTTGGAGAATTCCGTTCTTTTCAGTTACGTTTTGTCCCCATTGACAATGAATGGGGACAAAACAGAAGCATTTTTTTCCGGTATTGAGACCCTATGACGCTTTGTGACCTGTGCAGAGGTCAGGAGTGAGCTGATAAGCTATGATACCACAGTAACATAGTAATATAGTTTGTAAGGCTGAAAAAAGGGATATGTTCATCCAGTTCAGCCTGTTATCCTGCAAAGTTGATCCAGAGGAAGGTAAATAAAACCCTGTGAGGTAGAAGCCAATTTTCCTCATTTTAGGGGAAAAAACTCCTTCCCAACTCCAATCAGGCAATCATAAAAAATCCGTGCATCAACGTCCTCTCCGGAAATCTAATAACTATAATCTGTAATATTATTACACTCCCGAAATACATCCAGGCCCCTCTTTAACTCTTTTAGTGAATTCACCATCACCACCTCCTTAGGCAGAGAGTTCCATAGTCTCACTGCTCTTACCGTAAAGAATCCTCTTCTATTCTTTACGAAGAGGATGTCCCCTTTTCAAAGTCACAGTCCTGGGGATAAAAAGATGATGGGAGAGATCTCTGTACTGACCCCTGATATATTGATATATTTATACATAGTTATTAGATCTCCCCTCAGTCGTCTTTTTGGTAAACTGAATAACCCTAATTTTGATGATCTTTCTGGGTACTTTAGTCCACCCATTACAGTTATTTCTTTAGTTGCCCTCCTCTGAACCCTCTCCAGCTCTGCTATGTCTGCCTTGTTCACAGGAGCCCAGAACTGTATCCAATACTCCATGTGTGGTCTGACTAGTGATTTGTAAAGTGGCAGGACTATGTTCTCAAAAAACTATAAGGGGCAGTATACTGAAGCTAAAAATACATTTTTAATGAAATATAGGAGATAAAACAACGGCCCCACAGACAGACTACACGTAAGACCTGTGCGCACTCAACAAGTATGCCGAGTGGTCAAAAAACAGTTAACAAAAGACAAACATACACATATATATAGGTGACGGACTAGTCTGATGGTAACAGAAGACGGGCAAATCAGTATGGATACCAAAAAAACTGGCCCTATTGCCTCCCTGCTTGTCCTGCGTCACCTGCGGATGTACAGCTGTATGCCGACCGTTGCAAACTATATATGTGAGTACCTTTCCTCCTGAGCCCCCTATGGGTGGTTAAATGGAGGTTTGTTTAGGTTAAGTGACTTACTTTGGCGTTTTGTCATTTTTGTGTTATCCCTAGACTCAGCCACACCAGGACTGAAGTATCCACGCAGGCCATTCCCCTGCTCCTGGGCTAATCAGCCTGAAAGGATAACTGCCATTCTTGCCCTGTGTCCCCTGATGAATCTTGGGGCATCCTGTGAGGAAACGCGTCGGGACACATGAGTATTCTCCCACCCTCCTTACCCTTCCTGGGGTGACTGAGTGGGGTTATAATTTTACTCATTTTCTTTGTATTTTGCATGTATATGCCAATCCTTTGGACGGATAGTCTCCCCTCTGTTAGAGCCTTACCAGGGTCATATAACAGGGAGAGAGTTCCTGTCTGGGCCACCCCTTGCGGGGCTTTTTGGACCCCGTCCTCAGGACACAGTTTATAGGGTGACGCAGGACAAGCAGGGAGGCAATAGGGCCAGTTTATTTGGTATCCATACTCATTTGCCCGTCTTCTGTTACCATCAGACTAGTCCGTCACCTATATATATGTGTATGTTTGTCTTTTGTTAACTGTTTTTTGACCACTTGGCATACTTGTTGAGTGCGCACAGGTCTTACGTGTAGTCTGTCTGTGGGGCCGTTGTTTTATCTCCTATATTTCATTAAAAATGTATTTTTAGCTTCAGTATACTGCCCCTTATAGTTTTTTGATTCTTGCAATTTAGCAGTATTTAGGGGGCTACTCCCATATCCCCTTATCGACCACCTTTTTTCCAGGACTATGTTCTCATCAAGTGCATCTATGCCTCTTTTGATGAACCCCATAATCTTATTGGCCTTGGCAATCGACTGACACTGGATTCTACAGTGAAGTTTGCTGTCTACCTATTGTGAATGGTAGATCATGTGTTATCTGTACAGAGGTGTTATTTGTCATTGTAATTCTGCCTGTGGTGACAAATAGCTACTAAAATGTGAAAATTACAAGATTACATACATACTTTTTTTAACTATAGATAGTAACATGGAAACTCACCCAAAATTCTTAGAACAGAAAAACAAGATTTAACCCCTTAACCCCTTAAGGACACAGGACGTACCGGTACGTCCTAACTTAAAATCGGGATTCCGGCGCCGCGGGGGTTAATCGCAACGGGATGCCAGCTGAAATCATTCAGCCGGCATCCTGTCACAATGCCAGGGGGGGTCATGTGACCCCCCCCCCGTATCGGCGATCGCCGCAAACCGCAGGTCAATTCAGACCTGCGGCTTGATGCGCTTTTTGCAGTTTCTGATCCCGATCAGAAACTTTATAATGCCCAAAATATATATATTTCGGGAAGTGCAGGGGGAGGGTTGCGGGCGGTGCGGGAGGCGGGCGGTGCGGCAGGCGGGATCGCGATCCCCCGCCCGCCTCTCCTTGAATAATCGTTGGCGTCTAGTGGGTATACCAGGGTGCCAGCACATTGTTGGCACCCTGGTATAAACGGCTGACATCTGCGATGCGATGTCAGCCGTTTAACCCTTTCCATACAGCGGTCTGTACGGCCTTTGCAGCCCCCCGATGGAGAGGGAGAGAGCCCCCAGACAGCCCCCCGACAGATCCCCTCCTTACCCTTCCCCGTCTGCGCAGTTCTGTCCAGTACTGAGCAAACGGGGAAGGTTCCCATGGCAACAGGACGCCGTCTTAGGCATCCTGCTGTCCATGGTGCTGAACAGATCTGTGCTAAAAGGCATAGATCTGTTCAGACAAAGTGTAAAATACAGTACAGTACAATATATATTGTACTGTACTGTATTATACAGACATCAGACCCACTGGATCTTCAAAAACCAAGTGGGTCTGGGTCAAAAAAAAGTGAATAAAAGTGAAAATAAAGTAAAAATCAAAAAACACATTTATCACTGATTACAAATGAAAAAACTAAAATTCCCTACACATGTTTGGTATCGCCGCGTCCGTAACGACCTGATCTATAAAACGGTCATGTTACTTTACCCGAACGTTGAACGCCATAAAAATAAAAAATAAAAAACTATGATAAAATTGAAATTTTGCCCACCTTACTTCCCAAAAAAGGTAATAAAAGTGATCAAAAAAGTCGCATGTACACCAAAATTGTAACAATCAAACCGTCATCTCATCCCGCAAAAATCATACCCTACCCAAGATAATCGCCCAAAAACTGAAAAAACTATGGCTCTTAGACTATGGAAACATTAAAACATGAAATCATTGTGTAAAACTTACATAAATAAAAAAAAGTATACATATTAGGTATCGCCGCGTCCGTATCGACCAGCTCTATAAAAATATCACATGATCTAACCCCTCAGGTGACCCCTGTAAAAAAATAAAAATAAAAACGATGTAAAAAAAGACATTTTTTGTCATCTTACGTCACAAAAAGTGTAATAGCAAGCAATCAAAAAGTCATATGCACCCCAAAATAGATGCCAATCAAACCGTCATCTCATCCTGCAAAAAATGAGACCCTACTTAAGATAATCGCCCAAAAACTGAAAAAACTATGGCTCTTAGACTATGGAGACACTAAAACATTTTTTTTGTTTTAAAAATGAAATCATTGTGTAAAACTTACATTTGAATACCTTGAGGGGTGTAGTTTCTTAGATGGGGTCATTTTTGGGTGGTTTCTATTATGTAAGCCTCGCAAAGTGACTTGAGACCTGAACTGGTCCCTAAAAATTGAGTTTTTGTAAATTTCTGAAAAATTTCAAGATTTGCTTCTAAACCTCTAAGCCTTGTAACATCCCCAAAAAATAAAATATCATTCCCAAAATAATTCAAACATGAAGTAGACATATGGGGAATGTAAAGTCATCACAATTTTTGGGGGTATTACTATGTATTACAGAAGTAGAGAAACTGAAACTTTGAAATTTGCAAATTTTTCAACACTTTTGGTAAATTAGGTATTTTTTTGTTGAAAAAAAATAATTTTTTGGACTTCTTTTTACCAGTGTCATGAAGTACAATATGTGACGAAAAAACAATCTCAGAATGGCCTGGATAAGTCAAAGCGTTTTAAAGTTATTAGCACTTAAAGTGACACTGGTCAGATTTGCAAAAAATGGCCTGGTCCTAAGGTGAAAAAAGGCTGTGTCCTTAAGGGGTTAAGGACTTGGCCATTTTTTGAAAATCTGACTAGTGTCACTTTAAGTGCTGATAACTTTAAAACGCTTTGACTTACCCAGGCCGTTCTGAGATTTTTTTTCATCACATATTGTACTTCATGACACTGCTAAAATTGGGTCAAAAAAATACCAAATTAACCAAAAACTTGGAAAAATTAGCAAATTTCAAAGTTTCAGTTTCTCTACTTCTGCAATACATAGTACAGTCGTGGCCAAAAAATTTTGAGAATTACATAAATATTGGAAATTGGAAAAGTTGCTGCTTAAGTTTTTATAATAGCAATTTGCATATACTCCAGAATGTTATGAAGAGTGATCAGATGAATTGCATAGTCCTTCTTTGCCATGAAAATGAACTTAATCACAAAAAAACCTTTCCACTGCATTTCATTGCTGTCATTAAAGGACCTGCTGAGATCATTTCAGTAATCGTCTTGTTAACTCAGGTGAGAATGTTGACAAGCACAAGGCTGGAGATCATTATGTTAGGCTGATTGGGTTAAAATGGCAGACTTGACATGTTAAAAGGAGGGTGATACTTGAAATCATTGTTCTTCCATTGTTAACCATGGTGACCTGCAAAGATACGCGTGCAGCCATCATTGTGTTGCATAAAAATGGCTTCACAAGCAAGGATATTGTGGCTACTAAGATTGCACCTCAATCAACAATTTATAGGATCATCAAGAACTTCAAGGAAAGAGGTTCAATTTTTGTTAAGAAGGCTTCAGGGCGTCCAAGAAAGTCCAGCAAGCGCCAGGATCGTCTTCTAAAGAGGATTCAGCTGCGGGATTGGAGTGCCACCAGTGCAGAGCTTGCTTAGGAATGGCAGCAGGCAGGTGTGAGCGCATCTGCATGCACAGTGAGGCGAAGACTTTTGGAAGATGGTCTGGTGTCAAGAAGGGCAGCAAAGAAGCCACTTCTCTCCAAAAAAAACATCAGGGACAGATTGATCTTCTGCAGAAAGTATGGTGAATGGACTGCTGAGGACTGGGGCAAAGTCATATTCTCAGATGAAGCCTCTTTCCGATTGTTTGGGGCATCTGGAAAAAGGCTTGTCCGGAGAACAAAAGGGGAGCGCTACCATCAGTCCTGTGTCATGCCAACAGTAAAGCATCCTGATACCATTCATGTGTGGGGTTGCTTCTCATCCAAAGGAGTGGGCTCACTGACAATCTTGCCCAAAAACACAGCCATGAATAAAGATTGGTACCAAAACACCCTCCAACAGCAACTTCTTCCAACAATCCAACAGTTTGGTGAAGAACAATGCATTTTCCAGCACGATGGAGCACCGTGCCATAAGGCAAAAGTGATAACTAAGTGGCTCGGGGACCAAAACGTTAACATTTTGGGTCCATGGCCTGGAAACTCCCCAGATCTTAATCCCATTGAGAACTTGTGGTCAATCCTCTAGAGGCGGGTGGACAAACAAAAACCCACTAATTCTGACAAACTCCAAGAAGTGATTATGAAAGAATGGGTTGCTATCAGTCAGGAATTGGCCCAGAAGTTGATTGAGAGCTTGCCCAGTGGAATTGCAGAGGTCCTGAAAAAGAAGGGCCAACACTGCAAATACTGACTCTTTGCATAAATGTCATGTAATTGTCGATAAAAGCCTTTGAAACGTATGAAGTGCGTGTAATTATATTTCACTACATCACAGAAACAACTGAAACAAAGATCTAAAAGCAGTTTAGCAGCAAACTTTGTGAAAACTAATATTTGTGTCATTCTCAAAACTTTTGGCCATGACTGTAATACCCCCAAAAATTTTGATGACTTTACATTCCCCATATGTCCACTTCATGTTTGTATCATTTTGGGAATGTCATTTTATTTTTTGGGGATGTTACATAGCTTAGAAGTTTAGATGCAAATTTTGAAATTTTTCAGAAATTTTCCAAATCCCACTTTCTATGGACCAGTTCAGGTCTGAAGTCACTTTGTGAGGCTTACATAATAGAAACCACCTAAAAATGACCCCATTTTAGAAACTACACTCCTCAAGGTATTCAAAACTGATTTTACAAACTTTGTTAACCCTTTAGGTCTTCCACAAGACTTCATGGCAAATGGACATAAAATTTTCCAATATAATCCATTTTTTCAAGGAACAAAGCAAGGGTTAACTGCCAAACAAAACTCAATATGGGTTGCCCTGATTCTGTAGTTTGAAGAAACACCCCATAAGTGGTCGTAAACTACTGTTTGGCCAAACGGGAGGACATAGAAGGAGGGGAACGCCATATGGTTTTTGCAAGGCAGATTTTGCAGGACTAGTTTTGTTTATACCATGTCCCATTTCAAGCCCCCCGTTGCACCCCTAGAATAGAAATTCCAAAAAAGTGACTCCATCTAAGAAAATACACCCTTCAAGGTATTCAAAACTGGGTTTACAAACTTTGTTAACCCTTTAGGTGTTCCACAAGAGTTAATGGCAGATGGAGAAACAATTTAGGAATTTCAATTTTTTGGAAAATTTTCTTTTTTAACCCATTTTTTACAGTAATAAAGAAAGGGTTAACTGCCAAACAAAACTCAATATGGGTTGCCCTGATTCTGTAGTTTGCAAAAACACCCCATATGTGGTCCTAAACGACTGTTTGGCCAAACGGGAGGACATAGAAGGAGGGGAATGCCATATGGGTTTTGGAAGGCAGATTTTGCAGGACTGGTTTTGTTTATACCATGTCCCATTTCAAGCCCCCTGTTGCACCCCTAGAATAGAAATTCCAAAAAAGTGACTACATCTAAGAAAGTACACCCCTCAAGGTATTCAAAACTTGGTTTAATAACTTTGTTAACCCTTTAGGTGTTCCACAAGAGTTAATAGCAGATGGAGAAACAATTTTGGAATTTCAATTTTTTGGAAACTTTTCCATTTTAACCCATTTTTTCCAGTAAAAAAAGTAAGGGTTAACTGCCAAACAAAACTGAATATGGGTTGCCCTGATTCTGTAGTTTGCAAAAACACCCCATATGTGGTCCTAAACTACTGTTTGGCCAAACGGGAGGACATAGAAGGAGGGGAACGCCATATGGGTTTTGGAAGGCAGATTTTGCAGGACTGGTTTTGTTTATACCATGTCCCATTTCAAGCATCCCGTTGCACCCCTAGAATAGAAATTCCCAAAAAATTACTCCATCTAAGAAAGTACACCCCTCAAGGTATTCAAAACTGGGTTTACAAACTTTGTTAACCCTTTAGGTGTTCCACAAGAGTTAATGGCAGATGGAGAAACAATTTTGGAATTTCTATTTTTGTGAAAATTTTCAATTTTAACCCATTTTTTCCAGTAATAAAGTAAGGGTTAACTGCCAAACAAAACTCAATATGGGTTGTCATGATTCTGTAGTTTGCAGAAACACCCCATATGTGGTCGTAAACTACTATTTGGCTAAACGGCAGGACATAGAAGAAAGGGAACGCCATATGGTTTTTGGAAGGCAGATTTTGCTGGACTGGTTTATTTACACCATGTACGCTTTCAAGCCCCCTAATGCACCCCTAGAGTAGAAACGCCATAAAAGTGACCCCATCTAGAAACTACGGGATAAGGTGGTTGATGTTTTGGGACTATTTTAGGGTAAATATGATTTTTGGTTGCTCAATATTACACTTTTTTGAGGCAAGGTAACAAAAAATGTAAATTCTAAAATTGTTTCTACATTCGCTATTTAGTTTTGTGGAACACCTAAAGGGTTAACAAAGTTTGTAAAGTAACTTTTGAATACCTTGAGGGGTGTAGTTTCTTAGATGGGGTCACTTTTTTGGAGTTTCTAGTCTAGGCTACATCAGGGGGGCTTCTAATGGGACATGGTGTAAATAAACCAGTCCATCAAAATCTGCCTTCCAGAAACCATATGGCAATCCCTTTGTTCTATGAACTGTCGTGTGGTAATATAGCCATTTACGTCCACATATGGGGTGTTTCTGCAAACTACAGAATCAGGGCAATAAATATTTAGTTTTGTTTGGCTGTTAACCCTTGCTTTATTACCGGAAAAAAAGGATTCAAATGGAAATTTTGCCAATTTTTTTTATATTTTTAACGCTGTTCATTTGGGGGGGTTGGGTTAAATGTTATTTTTATAGAGAAGATTTTTACGGACGCGGCGATGCCCAATATGTATGGCTCTCAGACTTTGGAGACACTAAGCAGGCATCCTCCTCCACAGGAACATGCGTGCGGACGCACGTTGATGACGTATGCACCCCCCTTCGGCGTCCGTGCTCCCTGCCCGATGCGATCCCGCCGTGACTGAAGCGCTGATGCCGCCGCCACTTCTGCCTTGAGGCTGCCGAGGAAGGTTATCGGGAACCGGCCCTGCTCTGGCTTCTTGCTCCAGCTGCACTCTGGCTCCTCGAAGCTGCTTCACATCCGCTCCTCCAACGACGCTGTCTAGGATGTTGGCTGACGCCGCCTGAGGACGCCTGGATAACACTTGCCCTGCTGCCCGGGTCTCCCACGCTGGCCACCTATCAATCTTCCTATCCTGAGATCCAACTGCCGGAAAGTTAACACCCCACTGGAGGGGGCGGTAAGAACCTCAGGGGTCCCCCTGGTCAAGGCATAGCAGACTGTTGTGAAAGTGGGGGGTTGGTAGGAGGATTATTCCCTTCTCCCGCGATTTGATCACCCCGACACCCCAATATATTTGTATTGGAACTGTATAAATCTAAATTGGACTTGAAAAGGAAAGAAAAGGAGAAAAACAGGGGAGAAAAAAAAAAAGCCGGGGAGTGAGGGTTGGAGGGATATAGGGGGTGATAACAGCAGGCTCTAAATATTGGTGGAATCTGTTTGCCCCCCCCCCCTCTCCATATGCAAGCCAACCGGGTGTTGGACCACGAAGTAGGCTGAGAATCGGGCCATAAAAATCAGTAGAGGGCGGGCAGCGGGTCCGGAGGAAGAACATAGTGATGGACTGTAACAGGGATTGTTTGTATCAGCAACAGCTCCCCTAATGAAAAACCCCTATCTACAGGCATTAAAAACACCGGAGCGGCCTTAACTTTACTGATTGGCTGCTATAAAGGAGATGTTGTTAGTCTGCCCTGAGATCTAACTGTCCATGGTGGAGATGGTGTGGAAACCGAAATTGGTATAGCATCCAAACACCCTTAGGGTAACCTATCTATATAAGGAAATATTGTGACCAGTGACTGTGAGTGACTGAAACTAATCCCAATAACACAAATAACCGAGAGACTGTTTCCAATATCTATGAACTAACAACCTGCAACGGCTGCTGTTATTAACTATGGAACTTTCTGTCACGTAACCACACTCCAGTTTCTAACAACCATAGATAGTCAGTTAGATAGTTAATGTATATCTGTCTGTCTGTGGGTATAAGGAAAATTGCCAATGATAATATAGGTGATGGTGCTATTTTATTATTTCAGGAGATTAAAAAAATGTAATACGGCGATACGGGACCTCTCTCTCCAGACCGGAAATATTAGGGAGTCGGTTGGGTTTCTTAGGGCGGATCTACAAAATTATAAAGATAGATTGACAGAAGTAGAAAAAAGAACATCAGAAGTGGAGGACACAGTGCAGACAGTGGTTAAAGAGAAAAACACACTAATGGTAGAAAATAAGGAAATAAAATATAAATTAACTCAGCTGGAAAACAGGGCTAGGAGGTCAACGTTGAGATGCCTGGGGATACCAGAGGGAGCAGAGGGGCAAGACCCTCGTAGTTTCATACAAGTCTGGCTGAGGGAACAGCTGGGTCAGGAGATCTCTGAATATACAAACTTTGTGGATAGTCCCTACAGAGTGCCGGCAAAGATGCCTCCTCCAGGTACTAGACCGAGGGTAATGATTTTGAATCTGCTCTCGGTCTGGGACAGGGAAGAGATATTGCGCAGTGCAAGAAGGAAAGAGAGGTCAGCAGTTATGATATTCCCTGACTATGCAAAAGAAACGGTAATTGAAAGAAGCCGGTTTATGGGGGTGAAAAAAATACTACGGTCAAAGAATGTCAAATACTCAATGATGTTCCCGGCTAAGGTGAGAATTAAATGGGAAAGTAAATCATGTTTTTTTGAGTCAGCAGAGGCGGCGGAAGAATGGGTTAAGAAAAAGATAAAAAGTTGAGCGGCGAGTTGGGTTGTACGAGGCGCCGTAAGGGGGAATGTTAGGTTAGAGAACCAGGACCAACGTTTCCTGGATCATTTGTGAGGGATGGGGGAGGTTTGTCGGTTGTTCCATCCCCCTTTTTTTTTTTTCCTCCTCTCTCTTTAATTCCGTTGTCTCCCACACCTATCCCTGTGGCGCCATCTTCCTCCACCTCCTGTCTCAGTACTATAATATTGGGGACCCTCCACATTTCGGGAATGGATAGGACTAGCACAAAAAAAAAACATGAGAATCCTCTCTTGGAATATTAGGGGGCTGAGTAGGGGCTCCAAGAGAGCAGCGGTCTTTGATGTAATACATAGATCTCTCCCCGCAATAGTTTGTCTGCAGGAAACACACTTGACGAAGGAGACCAGGGATGGGATTGGCAGACCATGCATGCAATATGCCTTCCACTCAGAGTATTCAGCGTACGAAAGAGGGGTAAGCATATTGATACATCGGGACATAGATATAAAAATAGTGAAAGTAACTACAGATAAGGAGGGCTGCTACGTCCTGCTGGACTGTATACTGGAAGGTAGGGCATGGTTAATAGTAAGTGTGTATATACCCCCACCCTTCAAAATTGACGTCCTACTAAAAATACATGACATAGCACTTAAAGCAGGGGATAAATTATTGTTGGTGGCTGGTGATTTTAACAATGTTATGGATGCAAGAATAGATAGATGTAAATTGGGGAATAAACAAGATCCCTGTAAGGGATCCAAATTAGACATTATCACTAAGGAGTTGGGATGGATCGACATTTGGAGAGTTAGGCACCCGAATTCACGGAAATATTTGTGTTTTTCAAAGACTCACAAGACCTTATCACGGATAGATTTAGTGTTCACAAATGAGTAAAGTTCACTGGACATTGTAGGGGTGAAATATGGGCACCGGGGAGTTTCGGACCACAATCCAATTAATATAAATATTAAAACACAAAAAATAAAAAAAAGAGGGATAAATATAACTATAGGATGGATAAATATGATGGATACACACGATAAGATCTTGCGAGAGATAAGAGAGTTCTTTGAGATGAACGATGGATCAACGTCAGTTAATATAATATGGGAGACTGCCAAGGCCTTTATTAGAGGGATTATTACAAAGTATACAGTGCTATATAAGAAAGGATTAACCACTTACCGTCACACTAACACCGAAAGGCGTCATCTCTGCGGCGCTCCCAGGTCACACTAACGCCGATTGGCGTCATCTCGCGTGACCCGAGATTTCCTGTGAACGCGCGTACACAGGCGCGCGCGCTCAAAGGAACGGAAGGTAAGAGAGTGGATCTCCAGCCTGCCAGCGGCGATCGTTCGCTGGCAGGCTGGAGATGTGATTTTTTTAACCCCTAACAGGTATATTAGACGCTGTTTTGATAACAGCGTCTAATATACCTGCTACCTGGTCCTCTGGTTGTCCCCTTTGTTTGGATCGACCACCAGAGGACACAGGTAGCTCAGTAATATGTTGCACCAAGCACCACACTACACTACACCCCCCCCTGTCACTTATTAACCCCTTATTCACCCTTGATCACCCCTGATCACCCCATATAGACTCCCTGATTACCCCCGTCATTGATTACCCCCCTGTCATTGATCACCCCCCTGTAAAGCTCCATTCAGATGTCCGCATGATTTTTACGGATCCACTGATAGATGGATCGGATCCGCAAAACGCATACGGACGTCTGAATGGAGCCTTACAGGGGCGTGATCAATGACTGTGGTGATCACCCCATATAGACTCCCTGATCACCCCCCTGTCATTGATCACCCCCCTGTAAAGCTCCATTCAGATGTCCGCATGATTTTTACGGATCCACTGATAGATGGATCGGATCCGCAAAACGCATACGGACGTCTGAATGGAGCCTTACAGGGGCGTGATCAATGACTGTGGTGATCACCCCATATAGACCCCCTGATCACCCCCCTGTCATTGATTACCCCCCTGTCATTGATCACCCCCCTGTAAAGCTCCATTCAGATGTCCGCATGATTTTTACGGATCCACTGATAGATGGATCGGATCCGCAAAACGCATACGGACGTCTGAATGGAGCCTTACAGGGGCGTGATCAATGACTGTGGTGATCACCCCATATAGACCCCCTGATCACCCCCCTGTCATTGATTACCCCCCTGTAATGGATCACCCCCCTGTAAAGCTCCATTCAGACGTCCGCATGATTTTTACGGATCCACTGATAGATGGATCGGATCCGCAAAACACATACAGGCGTCTCCCTGGAGCCTTCCAGGGGGGGTGATCACCCCATATAGACTCCCTGATCACCCCCCTGTCATTGATCACCCCCCCTGTCATTGATCACCCCCCCTGTCAGGCTGCATTCTGATGTCCGTATGATTTTTACGGATCCACGGATACATGGATCGGATCTGCAAAACACATACGGACATCTGAATGGAGCCTTATAGGGGGGTGATCAATGACAGGGGGGTGATCACCCCATATAGACTCCCTGATCACCCCCCTGTCATTGATCACCCCCCTGTCATTGATCACCCCCCTGTCATTGATCTCCCCCCTGTCATTGATCACCCCTCTGTAAGGCTCCATTCAGACATTTTATTGGCCCAAGTTAGCGGAAATTATAATTTTTTTATTACAAAGTCTCATATTCCACTAACTTGTGTCAAAAAATTTAATCTCACATGAACTCACCATACCCCTCATGGAATCCAAATGCGTAAAATTTTTTAGACATTTATATTCCAGACTTCTTCTCACGATTTAGGGCCCCTAGAATGCCAGGGCAGTATAAATACCCCACATGTGACCCCATTTCGGAAAGAAGACACCCCCAGGTAGACACCCCCAGGGGCATATTGAGTCCATGAAAGATTTAAATTTTTGTCCCAAGTTAGCGGAAAGGGAGACTGTGAGAAAAAAATAAATAAAATCAATTTCCGCTAACTTGTGCCAAAAAAAAATAATTTTGATGAACTCGCCATGCCCCTCATTGAATACCTTGGGGTGTCTTCTTTCCAAAATGGGGTCACATGTGTGGTATTTATACTGCCCTGGCATTTTAGGGGCCCTAAAGCGTAAGAAGAAGTCTGGGATCCAAATGTCTAAAAATGCCCTCATAAAAGGAATGTGGGCCCCTTTGCGCATCTAGGCTGCAAAAAAGTGTCACACATCTGGTATCGCCGTACTCAGGAGAAGTTGGGCAATGTGTTTTGGGGTGTCATTTTACATATACCCATGCTGGGTGAGATAAATATCTTGGTCAAATGCCAACTTTGTATAAAAAAATAGGAAAAGTTGTCTTTTGCCAAGATATTTCTCTCACCCAGCATGGGTATATGTAAAAAGACACCCCAAAACACATTGCCCAACTTCTCCTGAATACGGAGATACCACATGTGTGACACTTTTTTGCAGCCTAGGTGGGCAAAGGGGCCCACATTCCAAAGAGCACCTTTCGGATTTCACAGGTCATTTACCTACTTACCACACATTAGGGCCCCTGGAAAATGCCAGGGCAGTATATCTACCCCACAAGTGACCCCATTTTGGAAAGAAGACACCCCAAGGTATTCCGTGAGGGGCATGGCAAGTTCCTAGAATTTTTTATTTTTTGTCACAAGTTAGTGGAAAATGATGATTTTTTTTGTTTGTTTTTTTTTCATACAAAGTCTCATATTCCACTAACTTGTGACAAAAAATAAAAACTTCCATGAACTCACTATGCCCATCAGCGAATACCTTGGTGTCTCTTCTTTCCAAAATGGGGTCACTTGTGGGGTAGTTATACTGCCCTGGCATTCTAGGGGCCCAAATGTGTGGTAAGGAGTTTGAAATCAAATTCTGTAAAAAATGACCAGTGAAATCCGAAAGGTGCTCTTTGGAATATGGGCCCCTTTGCCCACCTAGGCTGCAAAAAAGTGTCACACATCTGGTATCTCCGTATTCAGGAGAAGTTGGGGAATGTGTTTTGGGGTGTCATTTTACATATACCCATGCTGGGTGAGAGAAATATCTTGGCAAAAGACAACTTTTCCCATTTTTTTATACAAAGTCGGCATTTGACCAAGATATTTATCTCACCCAGCATGGGTATATGTAAAAAGACACCCCAAAACACATTCCCCAACTTCTCCTGAATACAGAGATACCAGATGTGTGACACTTTTTTGCAGCCTAGGTGGGCAAAGGGGCCCATATTCCAAAGAGCACCTTTCGGATTTCACTGGTCATTTTTTACAGAATTTGATTTCAAACTCCTTACCACACATTTGGGCCCCTAGAATGCCAGGGCAGTATAACTACCCCACAAGTGACCCCATTTTGTAAAGAAGAGACCCCAAGGTATTTCGTGATGGGCATAGTGAGTTCATAGAACTTTTTATTTTTTGTCACAAGTTAGTGGAATATGAGACTTTGTAAGAAAAAAAAAAAAAAAATCATCATTTTCCGCTAACTTGTGACAAAAAATAAAAAGTTCTATGAACTCACTATGCCCATCAGCGAATACCTTAGGGTGTCTACTTTCCGAAATGGGGTCATTTGTGGGGTGTTTGTACTGTCTGGGCATTGTAGAACCTCAGGAAACACGACAGGTGCTCAGAAAGTCAGAGCTGCTTCAAAAAGCGGAAATTCACATTTTTGTACCATAGTTTGTAAACGCTATAACTTTTACCCAAACCATTTTTTTTTTACCCAAACATTTTTTTTTTATCAAAGACATGTAGAACAATAAATTTAGAGCAAAATTTATATATGGATGTCGTTTTTTTAGCAAAATTTTACAACTGAAAGTAAAAATTTCATTTTTTTGCAAAAAAATCGTTAAATTTCGATTAATAAAAAAAAAAGTAAAAATGTCAGCAGCAATGAAATACCACCAAATGAAAGCTCTATTAGTGAGAAGAAAAGGAGGTAAAATTCATTTGGGTGGTAAGTTGCATGACCGAGCAATAAACCATTAAAGTTGTGAAGTGCCGATTTGGAAAAAAGGGCCTGGTCACTAGGGGGGTATAAACCTGTGGTCCTTAAGTGGTTAATGGAGAAAATAACAACACTAGAAGGCGAAGTAGAAAAAATTAAAAAAAAACTACATCGCAAATCCCACAGATCAGAACTATACTATCTGGATAGAGAAGGTGTAACGGGGTTCCGAAGGTGCACTCGGTCTCCCATTAGCCACAGACCTGCTGCTTAGCTTCAGGAGCGAGGATCTGTGTTTGACCTCGTTCCCAGGGCGGCTTTGCTAGGTGGGAGGCCCCCTGCTCCTGTCTGCCTTGAGTGCCGAGCTGATCACTCGGTGTTCGACTGGTTGGTCTGTCGGTCATGTGACGCTGGCCACGTCACATGACCCTCACTCTCCACTATAAATACAGGCAGCCTGCTGGCCACAGGTTGCCTGTTAATTTAGGTTCCACCTGTGATTTTGTCTTTCCTGGCGTACTTACCTCCTGCTGAATTCCTGACGATCCTCTGCATGCTCCTTGTGTACTTTGCTGCTCTCCTGGTATTCTGACCCCGGCCTCCTCCTGACGATCCTCTGCTGACTCCTTTGGTACTTCACTACTCTCCTGGTATTTATGACCCCGGCTTCTCCTGACAATTCTCTGCTTGCTCCATTTGTACTTTGTAGCTTTCCTGGTATTGACTCGGTCCGTTCACGTTCTGTTGTTTGTCTGTCATCCCTGCACTTATTACAAGCTAGGGATTGCCGTCCAGTTGTCCCCTGTCATTAGGACTCGCGAGGCAAGTAGGCAGGGCCAGGGGTAAGGGTGGAGCGCAGTGGTCACTTCCCTCCCCCCTGTGTGTGTGTACGCAACCGTTACAAAAGGCCTCGGAACTAAACGATGAATTGCTCCTATTGGCAGAACAACAAAAAGAAAATTATGTAAGAGATAATTATATTTATGCACATATCCCTGGTGAAAAACTAGCGGCCCTGGTAGCAACCCAAACAAAAAATAATAAGTATATCCACTGTATAATCGATGAAACGGGATATAAAATCACTGAGCAAACAGCCAAAATAGAGTTACTCCAAAAATATTTCACTGATATATATAAAAGTAAGATAAATAAAAACTCAGAGCAAATACAACAGTTCTTGGACGAAATCACTATTGCGAGGTTAACAATAGATCAGTGTAACTCCCTGGAAGTTCCCTTGACCCCGGCGGAAGTGTATGAGATGTTAAATGGGATAACAAAGAACAAGGCTCCAGGCATGGATGGCATCCCATTCGAGGTGTACGTGCAATATAAAGAAATATTAATTCCGAAACTGCTTACAGTTTGGGAGTCAGCGAAACAGGTGGGAAAATTGCCAGACTCTATGCGGGAGGCCTTTATCACACTTATCCTAAAACCAGGTAAGGACCCGACCCCGATGGATTCGTACCGTCCCATCTCATTGATCACCACAGATAATAAAATATTAGTTAAGACTTTGGCAAGTAGACTTAGGAGAGTTATTTTGGTGCTTGTTCATGAGGATCAATCGGGATTCATGTTGGGTAAAACCACCACGGATAATATTATGAGATATTTCGTGAATACCCAGTTGGAACCCACAAATTGCGGAGAATGGTTGATTGTAACTATAGACGCCTCAAAGGCTTTCGATACGATAGAATGGCCCTTCTTGTTCAACACAATGAAGAAAATGGGATTCGGGGATGGATTTGTTGCATGGGTAAAACTACTGTATATGGAAATTTCTGTAAGGCTGATAATAAATGGAGAACACTCAGATGGCATACCAATTGGCAGAGGGGTTAGACAGGGATGTCCCCTCTCCCCCCTGCTTTTTTCTATAGCTATCGAACCGCTTGCAGACATGATTAGACAGGACCCGGGAATTGTGGGGTTTAGATATCATACCCACGAAGAAAAAATTGCTTTATATGCGGACGCCATCATGTTATTTGTGGGCTCACATGGGTCACTGGAAAGGATATTTCAGGTATTTGAGCAATTTGGTAAACATGCAGGATTTACTATAAACTGGTCTAAATCAGCATGTATCCCGATTGATCCTCTGACTCGCTTTAGACCGGGGCAGTTGGAAATTAGGACGATGAACGAACCCGTTAAATATTTGGGAATTCAGATCACCCCAGATCCCAATGACTATGTTAGATTAAATGTTACCCTGAAAATCCAGGAAATCAAGAAGAAAATAGAGGTATGGAAAAGGCTGCATATGTCGATGGCAGGTAGGATTTCACTGGTTAAGATGTGCGTATTACCCGCTCTGAACTATATTTTGTGGAATACACCAGTAATAATCCCCAAAAAACACTTCAAAATAATAGCTAGCCTATTGACCGATTTAATATGGCGAGGAAAAAAAAACAAGGATAAAGGCACAGATATTGAATATTCAGGAGAGTGAGGGCGGACTATCCGTACCAGACTTGGAACTCTATTTTAGGGCAGGGATTATAAAAAATATGATAATATGGAGCAATACGCAAAGTTACAAAAATCTAATAGCAGGTACAAATTAATGATTGGAGAAATGCAACATTTTTCAAGTTATGGAAACGGGTGTTTTGGCTCATCATGGAGGTAAACATAGACCCTTGATCCTGTGATGGCCAAGAGTTGGGAGATGGTAATAGAACTATGGCTCCAATCTGGGCCCTACGCAGACACCATACTATGGGACAATATTAGTCTCATAGAACTAGAGTCACTTGATCAAAAGATCTGGTGGAAACACGGAATATACAAACTGGGACAGGTATGGGAGAAGGAGGATGTGGTACCCTATGGAGAGTTGGAAAGGAAGTACCAACTGAAGTATATAGGGAAAATGATAGGGAAAGGCACACAAATAGCTACTTTGCCACAGCCCCTGGAGAAAATTACTGAGTTAAGACCTGGCAAGAAACTGATCTCAAGAATATACCAACGGTTGTCACACCAAAAGAATAATAATAGAGCAGTTAATACTTTGATACAAAAATGGCAGGGTACTTTGGAACCTGTCCGGGAAGACTTTTGGAATTCAGCTATACAGGCAAAGACTAAGGTTTCAAGGAATTTCTCTCATAGGATAATTCAATTTAATATATTGTATCGTCTTTACTATTCTCCTAAAAAACTAATGAAGTATTATAATACCAAAGTCTTTACTTGCCAAAAGTGCGGAGAGATAGGGGTAGACGATATACATATATTATGGACATGCATAAAAATCCAAAACTACTGGTCACAGATAAATGAAAAAATGGAGGAATAACATCAGGTTATAGAGCCCAGGCATTTTGAAGAATGTATCTTGGGGGTGCTGGATGGGGAGGAGGGTCCTCAATATAGGGAAATCGTAACCAAACTACTGCTTCATGCCAGGAAATGCATAGTTGGGCACTGGGGGGAGCGGGGCAATGAGGCCCCTACAGTTAAAGAATGGAAGAACTGTACAAGGATGTCATTAGCTGGTGAGGAGTTTTGCCTGACTGGGTTGAAGACAAAACAGGAGGTGGCTAAATAAATAAAAACTGAGGGCTGGTGGGGGAGAGGGACAATGGAGGGAGGATGGCAATACTATTTATTTTTTTTTTTTTTTCCTTTCTTTTCTTTTGGTGGCAACCGACATATAGTGGGTGGGGAGGTAGGGAAATAATTATAATATAATTACTATGTAACTATGTATGAAAAAGATGCAATGTGGAAAACTTTGTATTAATTGGAAAGTTGTAATAAAGATTTATTTAAAAAAAAAAAAAAGAGCAGGCATCCTCAAACTGCGGCCCTCCAGATGTTGTAAAACTACAATTCCCACCATGCCCTGCTGATGGCTGTAGGTTGTCCGGGCATGCTGGGAGTTATAGTTTTACAACATCTGGAGGGCCGCAGTTTGAGGATGCCTGCACTAAAACTAATATTTTTGGGGAAAAAATTTGTTTTCGTGTCTCCAAAGTCTGAGAGCCATAGTTTTTTTATGTTTTCTAGGGGACTGTTGGGGATTATAAAATTTAGTACTCCATGGAAGTGTGATACTCCCTGAAGCAATCGATAACGCAGAGGCCCGGATGATCGGGGCAAGTGTCACATTGAGTGGTGGTGTCCTTCCGTATCCCCCTCCTGTGACACACTCTGCACTTTTTTTGGGTTCGTCCCTTCTTTCCAGTATGGGGGACCACACCTGGAAAATGTTGGCCAGGGACGATGCAGGCGCCTCCAATTCCCGAGGTACTCCGGCCTGCTCTTTCCAGGTCTGAAAAGATCAGGTCCTTGAGGACTGCCTCATAGAATTGGAGGAATGTCCCTGTGCTGCCAGCGCTTCGGGATAGTACAAAAGCGTTGTACAAGGCAACCTGTACCAAGTAGACCGCAACTTTTTTGTACCATGCCCGGGTTTTGCGCATGGCATTATATGGCTTGAGGACTTGATCAGAGAGATCAACTCCTCCCATATACCGATTGTAGTCGATGATACAATCGGGCTTGAGGACCGTTGCCGAGGTACCTCGCACCGGTACTGGGGTGATGCTCTTACCGTGGATTGTGGACAGTATAAGGACATCCCTCTTGTCCTTATATCTGACCAGCAACAGTTTTCCACTGGTAAGGGCACGGGTCTCACCCCTGGGGATAGGTACCTGGAGGGGGTGGGCAGGGAGGCTGCGTTGATTTTTCCGCATGGTCCCACAAGCGAACGTGGATCTGGCGGCAAGGGACCTGAACAAGGGAATGCTAGTATAAAAGTTATCCACGTACAAGTGGTAACCCTTATCTAGCAGTGGGTACATAAGGTCCCACACGAGTTTCCCGCTAACACCCAGAGTGGGGGGACATTCTGGGGGTTGAACACAGGAATCTCGCCTTTTGTACACACGAAATTTGTGAGTGTACCCTGAGGTACTCTCACAAATTTTGTACATTTTCACGCCATACCTTGCCCGCTTAGTGGGAATGTATTGGCGGAAACTGAGTCTCCCCTTGAACACAACGAGAGACTCATCAACCGCGACCTCCCTTCCAGGTACGTAGGCCTGCGCAAATTTGGCCCCGAAGTGATCGATGACCGGCCATATCTTATACAGACGGTCATAGGCAGGATCACCTCGGGGGGGACATGCTGCATTATCTGAATAATGCTGACATTTCCGGATGGCCTCAAACCGGGGACGTGTCATGGCCATAGTGTAGAGTGGGGTCTGGTAGAGGACGTCCCCACTACAGTATTGCCTGACACTGGGTTTTTGCACTAGACCCATGTGCAGCACGAGGCCCCAAAATGTCCTCATCTCGGCTGCACTGACCGGCGTCCAGCCATCGGGTCTAGCCAAAAAGGAGCCCGGGTGCTGAGCAACGAACTGTTGGGCGTACAGGTTCGTCTGCTCCACCATCAGATTCACAAATGGGTCACTGAAAAAAAAAAGTCCATTTCAGTGAGCCCCACTGTGGGAATCTGGATTCCTGGATTGCCAACAAAATCCACTTGGGGGACACCAGCTAAGTTCACCGGCAGGGGGCTCTGGTGGGCTTATTTGGTGGGCCGGGAAACCAGTACGAGCCCCAGGGCGGGTCGTACTTGGGTGGGCCACAGGGTCCCTAGCATGTGGGGCCCCTGTCTCCACCTGGCGGCGTCTCCACCGCCTTGGGGGCTCATCGTCATCAGATGAGGAGGATGCGGATGACAAGAGGAACGTGGGGTCATCTTCATCCTCACTGGGACTCTCGGAGTAGGAGGCAAGCTGGGGGTATGCCTCCTCCACCGAGAACATCCGGCGGGCCATGGGTATGTGTGTGTGCATGTGTATGTGCGTGCGTGTAAAACTTTATTGTATGTGTGTGTGTGGTTGCACGGGTGTTCACGTACTAAAAAGGAAAAAAATAATTGACAAGTGTTAGAAAAAAAAGTGGCGGGGGGGGGGGGGGGTCTAGGGTCTCAAAGCTAGAAAACAATAAATTTAGATAAAGTTTTTTTGTTTTTTTTCCTAACTAACTTTTCCCTTCTATCCCTGCCTAACGGTGCCTCTTCGTCACTGACCCTAACCTACCTGGAGGGTGATGGGTGAAAGAGGGTGATGGGTGCCGACGGGGGGGATCGCAGGAGCCTGGTGAGGACGGTTGTGGACGGTGCAGGTGCTGAAACAGGAAGAGGAGGGGAGAGAGGAGCGCCGGGAGTTTGAATCTCCCGCCTCTCTCCCCGCACCAATCAGCACCTTGGACAGCACCGCAACCCCTAATCAGCACCACGGCCAGCACCGTTTTTCCCAAATGCTCGGATGGTGATTGGTGGTGTGTAATCACACCACCGATCACAGTCCTTTTCTGGTTCATTGGGTCACCGGAGACCCGAATGGACCGGAAACGCAGCAAACCGCAGGTCTGAATTGACCTGCGGTTTGCTGCGATCGCCGATGCGGTGTTGTGACAGGATGCCCGCTGAATGATTTCAGCGGACATCCTGTTGCGATTAACCCTCGCCGCGCCGCAATTGCGATTTAGAGTTAGGACGTACCGGTACGTCCTAAATCCTTAAGGACTCGGGAAACAGGGCGTACCGGTACGTCTTAAGTCCCTAAGGGGTTAAACAACAGGCCATTTTGTCATGGCACAAAAAGTCAATGGGAAAACAGTTTTTGTGGAGTTTTGAATGTGGAATTAGTAACAGAAAATGCCCAGGTGAACCGTGTGAACATACCTTTACAGTACCAGGCTCAAATTCAGTGAGCTCTTTAGAACAACCAGTAATTTTTGCAACTGTTTTTAAAGTGGAAATAAGATGCTTGCGGCGGGTGAGGGATCCCATCTGGTCCCCGCGCTGCGGTGACTGGGACCTGATGGGTGAGAAGGCAGCCTGATGCCTTGCAGACGCATTCGGACCTGCCTTCTACAGAAGCCTAGGAGATCCAGGGTCGCCTAGGCAACTTGTTAGTATATTACTCAGTGTAATACACTAATAGAAAATGACGCTGAAAATAACTTTCGCATAGCTGTGTATACACATACATCGGACCTGGAATGCTGCTGATATATTCTTTTAAACCTGTCACAATTTAGATCTTTGTACTAACTTTTTACTTATTTTAATCAACTGAATCCATCTCAGACTATTGACTATATTTGTCTAATATTTAAAGTTCTACATACCATGATTCTGAACTTATAGCCCAATAACAGGGTGTTTTATCATCACATTTTCACATTATTTTTATTTTTCTTTATTCATTTATCCATTCATCTATTTTACACCACCCACTCCAAAATATAGTTTTTATCATATACACACTATCCCTTGTCCTTTGTTGATATCTGCTGGTGACCTCATATAGAGTGCCTGTCTTCCTATGTTCCTATACGCCTGCCTTTTCTGACTGGGTGAGTCAGCATAGACACGTGCACCTTGCATATTGCCCACACAGGAGAGCCACCGTATTCCCTCTTAACAGAAAATGCATTACAATATAGATGTATTGTAATGCATTGCAGAGGGGATCAGACCTCCAAAAGTTGAAGTACCAGAGTGGGACAGAAATAAAGTAAAAAAAAAAAAAAAAAAGTGTTTTTAATAATAGAAAAATAAAGTTTCAAGTAAAACAAAAATGCCCCTTTCCCCCAATTTTATAATAAAAAAGAGGAAAAAAAGAGAAAACACACATACAGTCAGGTCCATAAATATTGAGATATTGACACAATTCAAATTTTTTTGGGCTCTATACACCACCACAATGGATTTGAAATGAAACAAACAAGATGTGCTTTAACTGCAGACTGTCAGCTTTAGTTTGAGGGTATTCAAATCCAAATCAGGTGAACGGTGTAGGAATTACAACAGTTTGCATATGTGCCTCCCACTTGTTAAGGGACCAAAAGTAATAGGACAGAATAATAATCATAAATCAAACTTTCACTTTTTAATACTTGGTTGTAAATGCTTTGCAGTCAATTACAGCGGTTTGGTCTATGTAGGGGAAACCTCAATGCGGATAAAAGATAGACTAAGCAAGCATAAGTCCACTATCCGCACTGAGAATTTGCTGTTACCCCTACCACATCATTTCCATGAGAAGCGTCATGCGATATCGCAGTTGCGGTTTCAAGAGATTGAGAGTGTATCTTTACCTCGCCGTGGCGGCGACAGGAATAGTTTGCTTTTAAAGCGTGAGGCTTATTGGATCCATCGGTTACAAACTTTGGATCCAAGGGGGCTCAATCGCGAGTATAATATTTCCAGTTTCACTTAGTTCTTGACTATATTATTCTTATTATAAGAATTTAGATTATAATAATATACATTTCATTTGTCTCTTTCAGCGGACTTGATTCCTGAATTGTTATCAACTGTTCCATTGTTTCATCAATGTATTCACATTGATTTTTTTTGGTTTATTGCACCTTTCATTACTTCACCTGTGTCAGCCCTGAGGTGGGTGGAGCTACATAGTATGATGTCATTTCTCTTTTGTTTTGTTACTCCTCCCTCTCTCTGTGTATAAAAGAGATGTGATAGGAGTTTATTGTATAGTCTGAAGAAAGCACGTGTTGTGCTGAAACGCGTCACTATATGTCCTTAATATGTGACTGAATAAACGCAACATTCATCATCATCGCGAGTGCCGGTCCTTCCTTCTTTAATTACAGCCTGAAGTCTGGAACACATAGACATCACCAGACTCTGGGTTTCATCGCTAGTGATGCTCTGTCAGGCCTCTACTGCAACTGTCTTCAATTCCTGCTTGTTCTTGGGGCATTTTCCCTTCAGTTTCTTCTTCAGCAAGTGAAATGTATGCTTAATCGGATTCAGGTCAGGTAATTGACTTGGCCATTGCATAACATTCCACTTCTTTTCCTTAAAAAACTCTTTGGTTGTTTTTGCAGTATGCTTTGGGTCATTGTCCATCTGCACTGTGAAGCGCCGTCCAATGAGTTCTGAAGCATTTGGCTGAATTTGAGCAGATAATATTGCCCGAAACACTTCAGAATTCATCCTGCTGCTTTGGTCAGCAGTCACATCATCAATAAATACAAGAGAACCAGTTCCATTGGCAGCCATACATGCCCACGCCATGACACTACCACCACCATGCTTCACTGATGAGGTGGTATGTTTAGGATCATGAGCAGTTCCTTTCCTTCTCCATACTCTTCTCTTCCCATCACTCTGGTACAAGTTGATCTTGGTCTCATCTGTCCATAGGATGTTGTTCCAGAACTGTGAAGGATTTTTTAGATGTTGTTTGGCAAACTCTAATCTGGCCTTCCTGTTTTTGAGGCTCACCAATGGTTTACATCTTGTGGTGAACCCTCTGTCTTCTCTTGATTTTGACACACATACACCTACTTCCTGGAGAGTGTTCTTGATCTGGCCAACTGTTGTGAAGGGTGTTTTCTTCACCAGGGAAAGAATTCTTCGGTCATCCACCACAGTTGTTTTCCGGTGTTGCTGAGCTCACCTGTGCGTTCCTTCTTTTTAAGATTGTTCCAAACAGTTGTTTTGGCCACACCTAATGTTTTTGCTATCTCTCTGATGGGTTTGTTTTCTTTTTATCAGCCTAATGATGAATTGCTTCACTGATAGTGACAGCTCTTTGGATCTCATCTTGAGAGTTGACAGCAACAGAGTCCAAATGCAAATAGCACACTTGAAATGAACTCTGGACCTTTTATCTGCTCATTGTAATTGGGATAATGAGGGAATAACACACCTGGCCATGGAACAGTTGAAAAGCCAATTGTCCTATTACTTTTGGTTCCTTAACAAGTGGGAGGCACATATGCAAACTGTTGTAATTCCTACACCGTTCACCTGATTTGGATGTAAATACCCTCAAATTAAAGCTGACAGTCTACAGTTATGGTTCAATTTGTTTTTATTAAAAAACCATATACATTTGAAAACATACAGTATGAGCTAGTTACATTTGAGTATATGTATTATGTGGGCATTACAATAGTACATATCAAGTCAGTACATAGAAAAAAGAGTTATCAAACATCAATATTAGATGGATGAAGTAGAACAGGGGAAGACAAGACAAGGGATCCAGGGGGAAGGGTAAGGAGGGAGGGGGGGGGGAATGAGATTGAACTGGCAGTCCATACAAGATATGACTGCAGTTGACAGTCTACAGTTAAAGCACATCTTGTTCGTTTAATTTCAAATCCATTGTGGTGGTGTATAGAGCCAAAAATGTAAAAAATGTGTAGATGTCCCAATATTTATGGACCTGACTGTATTAGGTATTGCCAGGTCTGTAACAACCAAATTTATAAAAATATCACATGACCTAACCCCTCAGGTGACCACCATAAAAAAATAAAAAATAAAAGCAGTGCCAAAAAAGCAATTTTTTTGTCACCTTACACCACAAAAAGTGCCACACCAAGAAATCAAAAAGGTGTATGCCCCCAAAATAGTACCAATCAAACTTTTATATCATACCGCAAAAAATGAGACCCTACCTAAGACAATTGTCCAAAAAATATATATATATATACAGTACAGACCAAAAGTTTGGACACACCTTCTCATTCAAAGAGTTTTCTTTATTTTCATGACTATGAAAATTGTAGATTCACGCTGAAGGCATCAAAACTATGAATTAACACATGTGGTATTATATACATAACAAACAAGTGTGAAACAACTGAAAATATGTCATATTTTAGGTTCTTCAAAGTAGCCACCTTTTGCTTTGATTACTGCTTTGCACACTCTTGGCATTCTCTTGATGAGCTTCAAGAGGTAGTCCCCTGAAATGGTTTTCACTTCACAGGTGTGCCCTGTCAGGTTTAATAAGTGGGATTTCTTGCCTTATAAATGGGCTTGGGACCATCAGTTGCGTTGAGGAAAAGTCAGATGGATACACAGCTGATAGTCCTACTGAATAGACTGTTAGAATTTGTATTATGGCAAGAAAAAAGCAGCTAAGTAAAGAAAAACGAGTGGCCATCATTAATTTAAGAAATGAAGGTCAGTCAGTCAGCCGAAAAATTGGGAACACTTTGAAAGTAAGGGCTATTTGACCATGAAGGAGAGTGATGGGGTGCTGCGCCAGATGACCTGGCCTCCACAGTCACCGGACCTGAACCCAATCGAGATGGTTTGGGATGAGCTGGACCGCAGAGTGAAGGCAAAAGGGCCAACAAGTGCTAAGCATCTCTGGGAACTCCTTCAAGACTGTTGGAAGACCATTTCAGGGGACTACCTCTTGAAGCTCATCAAGAGAATGCCAAGAGTGTGCAAAGCAGTAATCAAAGCAAAAGGTGGCTACTTTGAAGAACCTAGAATATGACATATTTTCAGTTGTTTCACACTTGTTTGTTATGTATATAATTCCACATGTGTTAATTCATAGTTCTGATGCCTTCATAGTCATGAAAATAAAGAAAACTCTTTGAATGAGAAGGTGTATCCAAACTTTTGGTCTGTACTGTATATGGCTTTCAAACTAAGGAGACAATAAAACATGATTTGTTTCAAAAATGCTTTATTGTGTAAAACTTAAATAAATAAGAAAAAGCACACGTATTAGGCATTGCCATGTCCGTAACGACCTACTCTATAAAAATATTATATGACCTACCCCCACAGGTGAAGGCTGTAAAAAAAATAAAAACTGCCAAAAAACAACCAAATTTTTGGTCACCTTGCCCCATATGGTGTAATGTTGAAAGATTAAAAAATCATACGTACCTAAAAATGTTACCAATAAAAAAGTCAACTCTTCCTGCAAAAAACAAGCCCATGATCGGCACAAAAATAAAAATAAATATGGCATTCAGAAAATGGAGACACAAAAACATAATTTTTTTGTCAAAAATGCTTTATTATGTAAAACTGAAACAAACAATGTAAACATATTTGAGATCGTCACGCCCGTAACAACCTGCTCTATAAAAATAGCACATGATCTAACCTGTCAGATGAACATTGTAAAAAACAAAAAATGAAAACTGAGCCAGAACAGCCATTTTTTGGTTACCTTGCCTCACAAAAAAACATAATATAGAGCGATCAAAAATCATATGTACACCAAAATAATACCAATAAAACTGCCACCTTAATCCATAGTTTCCAAAATGGGGTCACTTTTTGGGAGTTTCTACTGTAGGTGTGCATCAGGGGGTTTCAAATGGGACATGGCATCTAAAAACCAGTTCAGCTAAATCTGCCTTCCAAAAACCATATGGCGTTCCTTTCCTACTGCGCCCTGCCGTGTGCCCGTACAGCAGTTTACGATCACATGTGGGTTGTTTCTGTAAACTGCAGAATCAGGGTAATAAATATTGAGTTTTATTTGGCTGTTAACCCTTGCTTTGCTACTGGAAAAAAAATTATTAAAATGTAAAATCTGCCAATCTGCCCTAAAGGGTTAACAAAGTTTGTAAAATCAGTTTTGTATACCCTGAGGGGTGTAGTTTCTAAAATGGGGTAATTTTTGGGTGGTTTCTATTATGTAAGCCTCACAAAGTGACTTCAGACCTGAACTGGTCCTTAAAAAGTGGGTTTTATAAGATTTGCTTCCAAACTTCTAAGCCTTCTAACGTCCCCAAAAAATAAAATTTCATTTTCAAAATGATCCAAACATGAAGTAGACATATGGGAAATGTAAAGTAATTACTATTTTGGGAGGTATTACTATCTATTATAAAAGTGGAGAAATTGAAATTTGCTAATGTTTCAAAAATTTGGGTAAATTTTGCATTTTTTTATGAATAAAAATATTTTTTTTTACCACTGTCATGAAGTACGATATGTGACGAGAAAACAATCTCAGAATGGCCTGTATAAGTAAAAGCGGTTTAAAGTTATTACCACATAAAGTGACATGTCAGATTTGCAAAAAATGGCCTGGGGAGGAAGGTGAAAACAGGCCCGGGATTGGAGGGGTTAATATTAAGGCATTTTCAAATGCCCATGATGTTTCATTTTTTATTGTTTATTTTTGTTTTAGTCTAGGGAAAGGGGGCGATATAAATCATTATTTTGCCACTTGTATTCTGTAATGGATATCTATCCGTTGCAGGATTCAGTATATTCTAATGCTGTGCTGAAACCTTCAGGCCAGCATTTGAATATAATAGTAATTGGCCTGGAAACATTGTACAGACTCAGGCCTATTACTAATATGGAATACCTTCCCCGATCTCAGCCAGGGAATGCGCAGATTCCGTTTTTAGTGCTGTCATATGCCGTGGTCACATTTGACAACAGCATCTGAGGGGTTAAATTATCTGCGATCAGTACTATTGCTGATCACAGACATTAGCCCCTTAGGAGGTCTGAAAGGGGTTAAGACGTTTTTTGTCCATATAGTGTATATAGCAATCTGCTTGGCTCATTCTGCTCCGAATTATACTGACTACATGGTGCACTGCATTTATTGGTGACATGCTCCCTTTAAGACACAAATAACAGCCTTATTAACCCTTTTAGGATGCAGCCTACTTTGGTAGGTAAAAGGATAATCCCAAAGGTTACCATTGATTGCTGCTCAGAATACCTAAATGTTGGAGTGCAGGGTGTCAGGCCCACGTCAATTAAGTATTAATGGTCTGTCCTGAGTAGGGATGAGCGAATCCGAACTGTATAGTTCGGGTTCGTACCGAATTTTGGGGTGTCCGTGACACGGACCCGAACCCGAACATTTTCGTAAAAGTCCGGGTTCGGGTTCGGTGTTTGGCGCTTTCTTGCCGCTTTTTGAAAGGCTGCAAAGCAGCCAATCAACAAGCGTCATACTACTTGCCCCAGGAGGCCATCACAGCCTTGCCTACTATTGGCATGGCTGTGATTGGCCAGTGCAGCATGTGACCCAGCCTCTATATAAGCTTGGGTCACGTTGCGCTGCACGTCACTCTGCTGATTGAAGCATAGGGAGAGGTTGCAGCTGCGACGTTAGGGCGAGATTAGGCAGATTAACTCCTCCAAAAGACTTCATTCTGTGATCCATCTGCAGCTGTGGATCATTGAAGTGCTAATATTGACTTGCAAACTTTTTTGAGGCTGCCCAGAGCGTTTTTAGATCACTTTTTTTCTGGGGTGATCGTTGGCCATTTTGTGACTTGTGGTGCGCCAGCACAAGCTATCACCAAGTGTATTTAACCATCAATAGTGTGGTTATTTTCTGCTATATCCTACATCAGCTGCAGGCTGAGCCTGTGTCACCGAAGTGCATTTAACCATCAACAGTCTGGTTATTTTTTGGCCATATACTACATCAGCTGCAGGCTGAGCCTGTGTCACCGAAGTGCATTAAACCATCAACAGTCTGGTTATTTTTTGGCCATATACTACATCTGGTGCAGGCTGAGCCTGTGTCACCCAAGTGCATTTAACCATCAACAGTGTGGTTATTTTTTGGTCATATACTACATCAAGGGCAAGTTGAGCCAGTCACCCAGCGCCTAAAAAATAGACCTGACATTTCTATTCAACCAAATCTGTACTGTTTTAGCTGGTCAAGTTATTTGTAGTGACCGTAAAAGCACTTTTTTTTTTCTGGGTTGAAAAACTATTCCCAAATTTGCCATTCTCAAAATAACTAGTTTCTGGTATATGAGGCCTACTTGAAATCTATCCCAAAAAGGATATCTTACATTGAAGGTGCTGATAGTGTCATTCAGAAAAACCTAAGACACACGCTACCGTGCAGATAGAAATCTGATTCTGTGATTAAACCTATACCTGTCACACAGCGCAAAAAAAAACAGGCCTCACATTTCTATTCATCCAAATCTGTACTGTTTTAGCTGGTCAAGTTATTTGTAGTGACCGTAAAAGCACATTTTTTTTTCTGGGTTGAAAAACTATTCCCAAATTTGCCATTCTCAAAATAACTAGTTTCTGGTATTTGAGCCCTACTTGAAATCTATCCCAAAAAGGATATCTTACATTGAAGGTGCTGATAGTGTCATTCAGAAAAACCTAAGACACACGCTACCGAGCAGATAGAAGTCTGATTCTCTGATTAAACCTATACCTGTCACACAGCGCAAAAAAAAACAGGCCTCACATTTCTATTCAACCAAATCTGTACTGTTTTAGCTGGTCAAGTTATTTGTAGTGACCGTAAAAGCACATTTTTTGTTCTGGGTTGAAAAACTATTTCCAAATTTGCCATTCTCAAAATAACTAGTTTCTGGTATTTGAGGCCTACTTGAAATCTATCCCAAAAAGGATATCTTACATTGAAGGTGCTGATAGTGTCATTCAGAAAAACCTAAGACACACGCAACCGTGCAAATAGAAGTCTAATTCTGTGATTAAACCTATACCTGTCACACAGCGCAAAAAAAAACAGGCCTCACATTTCTATTCAACCAAATCTGTACTGTTTTAGCTGGTCAAGTTATTTGTAGTGACCGTAAAAGCACACTTTTTGTTCTGGGTTGAAAAACTATTCCCAAATTTGCCATTCTCAAAATTGTGGTGAACGGGAACAATGAGGAAAACATCTAATAAGGGACGCGGACGCGGACGTAGACATGGTCGTGGTGGTGTTAGTGGACCCTCTGGTGCTGGGAGAGGACGTGGCCGTTCTGCCACAGCCACACGTCCTAGTGAACCAACTACCTCAGGTCCCAGTAGCCAGCAGAATTTACAGCGATATTTGGTGGGGCCCAATGCCGTTCTAAGGATGGTAAGGCCTGAGCAGGTACAGGCATTAGTCAATTGGGTGGCCGACAGTGGATCCAGCACGTTCACATTATCTCCCACCCAGTCTTCTGCAGAAAGCGCACAGATGGCGCATGAAAACCAAGCCCATCGGTCTGTCACATCACCCCCATGCATATCAGGGAAACTGTCTGAGCCTCAAGTTATGCAGCAGTCTCTTATGCTGTTTGAAGACTCTGCTGCCAGGGTTTCCCAAGGGCATCCACCTAGCCCTTCCCCAGGAGTGAAAGAGATAGAATGCACTAACGCACAACCACTTATTTTTCCTGATGATGAGGACATGGGAATACCACCTCAGCACGTCTCTGATGATGACGAAACACAGGTGCAAACTGCTGCGTCTTTCTGCAGTGTGCAGACTGAACAGGAGGTCAGGGATCAAGACTGGGTGGAAGACGATGCAGGGGACAATGAGGTCCTAGACCCCACATGGAATGAAGGTCGTGCCACTGACTTTCACAGTTCGGAGGAAGAGGCAGTGGTGAGACCGAGCCAACAGCGTAGCAAAAGAGGGAGCAGTGGGCAAAATCAGAACACCCGCCGCCAAGATACTCCGCCTGCTACTGACCGCCGCCATCTGGGACCGAGCACCCCAAAGGCAGCTTCAAGGAGTTCCCTGGCATGGCACTTCTTCAAACAATGTGCTGACGACAAGACCCGAGTGGTTTGCACGCTGTGCCATCAGAGCCTGCAGCGAGGCATTAACGTTCTGAACCTTAGCACAACCTGCATGACCAGGCACCTGCATGCAAAGCATGAACTGCAGTGGAGTAAACACCTTAAAAACAAGGAAGTCACTCAGGCTCCCCCTGCTACCTCTTCTGCTGCTGCCGCCTCGGCCTCTTCTGCTGCTGCTGCCACCGCCTCGGCCTCTTCCTCTGCCTCTGGAGGAACGTTGGCACCTGCCGCCCAGCAAACATGGGATGTACCACCAACACCACCACCTGCGTCACCAAGCATCTCAACCATGTCACACGGCAGCGTTCAGCTCTCCATCTCACAAATATTTGAGAGAAAGCGTAAATTCCCACCTAGCCACCCTCGATCCCTGGACCTCAATGCCAGCATTTCTAAACTACTGGCCTATGAAATGCTGTCATTTAGGCTGGTGGACACACACAGCTTCAAACAGCTCATGTCACTTGCTGTCCCACAGTATGTTGTTCCCAGCCGCCACTACTTCTCCAAGAGAGCCGTGCCTTCCCTGCACAAACAAGTGTCCGATAAAATCAAGTGTGCACTGCGCAACGCCATCTGTGGCAAGGTCCACCTAACCACAGATACGTGGACCAGTAAGCACGGCCAGGGACGCTATATCTCCCTAACTGCACACTGGGTAAATGTAGTGGCGGCTGGGCCCCAGGCGGAGAGCTGTTTGGCGCACGTCCTTCCGCCGCCAAGGATCGCAGGGCAACATTCTTTGCCTCCTGTCTCCTCCTCCTCCTACTCAGCTTCCTCCTCCTCTTCTTCCACCTGCTCATCCAGTCAGCCACACACCTTCACCACCAACTTCAGCACAGCCCGGGGTAAACGTCAGCAGGCCATTCTGAAACTCATATGTTTGGGGGACAGGCCCCACACCGCACAGGAGTTGTGGCGGGGTATAGAACAACGGACCGACGAGTGGTTGCTGCCGGTGAGCCTCAAGCCCGGCCTGGTGGTGTGCGATAATGGGCGAAATCTCGTTGCAGCTCTGGGACTAGCCGGTTTGACGCACATCCCTTGCCTGGCGCATGTGCTGAATTTGGTGGTGCAGAAGTTCATTCGCAACTACCCCGACATGTCAGAGCTGCTGCATAAAGTGCGGGCCGTCTGTTCGCGCTTCCGGCGTTCACACCCTGCCGCTGCTCGCCTGTCTGCGCTACAGCGTAACTTCGGTCTTCCCGCTCACCGCCTCATATGCGACGTGCCCACCAGGTGGAACTCCACCTTGAATATGCTGGACAGACTGTGCGAGCAGCAGCAGGCCATGGAGTTTCAGCTGCAGCACGCACGGGTCAGTCGCACTGCGGATCAGACACACTTCACCACCAATGACTGGGCCTCCATGCGAGACCTGTGTGCCCTGTTGCGTTGTTTCGAGTACTCCACCAACATGGCCAGTGGCGATGACGCCGTTATCAGCGTTACAATACCACTTCTATGTCTCCTTGAGAAAACACTTAGGGCGATGATGGAAGAGGAGGTGGCCCAGGAGGAAGAGGAGGAAGAGGGGTCATTTTTAGCATTTTCAGGTCAGTCTCTTCGAAGTGACTCAGAGGGAGGTTTTTTGCAACACCAGAGGCCAGGTACAAATGTGGCCAGACAGGGCCCACTACTGGAGGACGAGGAGGACGAGGATGAGGAGGAAATGGAGGAGGATGAGGATGAAGCATGTTCAAAGCGGGGTGGCACCCAAAGCAGCTCGGGCCCATCACTGGTGCGTGGCTGGGGGGAAACTCAGGACGATGACGATACGCCTCCCACAGAGGACAGCTTGTCCTTACCTCTGGGCAGCCTGGCACACATGAGCGACTACATGCTGCAGTGCCTGCGCAACGACAGCAGAGTTGCCCACATTTTAACGTGTGCGGACTACTGGGTTGCCACCCTGCTGGATCCCCGGTACAAAGACAATGTGCCCACCTTACTTCCTACACTGGAGCGTGATAGGAAGATGCGCGAGTACAAGCGCACGTTGGTAGACGCGCTATTGAGAGCATTCCCAAATGTCACAGGGGAACCAGTGGAAGCCCAAGGCGAAGGCAGAGGAGGAGCAAGAGGTCGCCAACGCAGCTGTGTCACGCCCAGCTCCTCTGAGGGCAGGGTTAGCATGGCAGAGATGTGGAAAAGTTTTGTCAACACGCCACAGCTAACTGCACCACCACCTGATACGGAACGTGTTAGCAGGAGGCAATATTTCACTAACATGGTGGAACAGTACCTGTGCACACCCCTCCACGTACTGACTGATGGTTCGGCCCCATTCAACTTCTGGGTCTCCAAATTGTCCACGTGGCCAGAGCTAGCCTTTTATGCCTTGGAGGTGCTGGCCTGCCCAGCAGCCAGCGTTTTGTCTGAACGTGTATTCAGCACGGCAGGGGGCGTCATTACAGACAAACGCAGCCGCCTGTCTACAGCCAATGTGGACAAGCTGACGTTCATAAAAATTAACCAGGCATGGATCCCACAGTACCTGTCCATCCCTTGTGCAGATTAGATATTAACTACCTCCCCTTAACAATATATTATTCTAATCCAGGACACTTCCTCATTCAATACTATTTTTAATTTCATTTTACCATTATATTGCGGGGCAACCCAAAGTTGAATGAACCTCTCCTCTGTCTGGGTGCCGGGGCCTAAATGTGTGACAGTGGCCTGTTCCAGTGGTGGGTGACGTGAAGCCTGATTCTCTGCTATGACATGAAGACAGATTCTGCGCTGACATAAGGCCAGATTCTCTGTTACGGGACCTCTCTCCTCTGCCTGGGTGCCTGGGCCTAAATGTGTGACAGTGGCCTGTTCCAGTGGTGGGTGACGTGAAGCCTGATTCTCTGCTATGACATGAAGACAGATTCTGCGCTGACATAAGGCCAGATTCTCTGTTACGGGACCTCTCTCCTCTGCCTGGGTGCCTGGGCCTAAATGTGTGACAGTGGCCTGTTCCAGTGGTGGGTGACGTGAAGCCTGATTCTCTGCTATGACATGAAGACAGATTCTGCGCTGACATAAGGTCAGATTCTCTGTTACGGGACCTCTCTCCTCTGCCTGGGTGCCTGGGCCTAAATGTGTGACAGTGGCCTGTTCCAGTGGTGGGTGACGTGAAGCCTGATTCTCTGCTATGACATGAAGACAGATTCTGCGCTGACATAAGGCCAGATTCTCTGTTACGGGACCTCTCTCCTCTGCCTGGGTGCCTGGGCCTAAATATGTGACAGTGGCCTGTTCTAGTGGTGGGTGACGTGAAGCCTGATTCTCTGCTATGACATGAAGACAGATTCTGCGCTGACTTAAGGCCAGATTCTCTGTTACGGGACCTCTCTCCTCTGCCCGGGTGCCTGGGCCTAAATATGTGACAGTGGCCTGTTCTAGTGGTGGGTGACGTGAAGCCTGATTCTCTGCTATGACATGAAGACAGATTCTGCGCTGACTTAAGGCCAGATTCTCTGTTACGGGACCTCTCTCCTCTGCCCGGGTGCCTGGGCCTAAATGTGTGACAGTGGCCTGTTCCAGTGGTGGGTGACGTGAAGCCTGATTCTCTGCTATGACATGAAGACAGATTCTGCGCTGACATAAGGCCAGATTCTCTGTTACGGGACCTCTCTCCTCTGCCTGGGTGCCTGGGCCTAAATGTGTGACAGTGGCCTGTTCCAGTGGTGGGTGACGTGAAGCCTGATTCTCTGCTATGACATGAAGACAGATTCTGCGCTGACATAAGGCCAGATTCTCTGTTACGGGACCTCTCTCCTCTGCCTGGGTGCCTGGGCCTAAATGTATGACAGTGGCCTGTTCCAGTGGTGGGTGACGTGAAGCCTTATTCTCTGCTATGACATGAAGACAGATTCTGCGCTGACATAAGGCCAGATTCTCTGTTACGGGACCTCTCTCCTCTGCCTGGGTGCCTGGGCCTAAATGTGTGACAGTGGCCTGTTCCAGTGGTGGGTGACGTGAAGCCTGATTCTCTGCTATGACATGAAGACAGATTCTGCGCTGACTTAGGCCAGATTCTCTGTTATGGGACCTCTCTCCTCTGCCCGGGTGCCTGGGCCTAAATGTGTGACAGTGGCCTGTTCCAGTGGTGGGTGACGTGAAGCCTGATTCTCTGCTATGACATGAAGACAGATTCTGCGCTGACATAAGGCCAGATTCTCTGTTACAGGACCTCTCTCCTCTGCCTGGGTGCCTGGGCCTAAATGTGTGACAGTGGCCTGTTCCAGTGGTGGGTGACGTGAAGCCTGATTCTCTGCTATGACATGAAGACAGATTCTGCGCTGACATAAGGCCAGATTCTCTGGTACGGGACCTCTCTCCTCTGCCTGGGTGCCTGGGCCTAAATGTCTGACAGTGGCCTGTTCCAGTGGTGGGTGACGTGAAGCCTGATTCTCTGCTATGACATGAAGACAGATTCTGCGCTGACATAAGGCCAGATTCTCTGTTACGGGACCTCTCTCCTCTGCCTGGGTGCCTGGGCCTAAATGTGTGACAGTGGCCTGTTCCAGTGGTGGGTGACGTGAAGCCTGCTTCTCTGTTATGACATGAAGACAGATTCTGCGCTGACATAAGGTCAGATTCTCTGTTACGGGACCTCTCTCCTCTGCCTGGGTGCCTGGGCCTAAATGTGTGACAGTGGCCTGTTCCAGTGGTGGGTGACGTGAAGCCTGATTCTCTGCTATGACATGAAGACAGATTCTGCGCTGACATAAGGCCAGATTCTCTGTTACGGGACCTCTCTCCTCTGCCTGAGTGCCTGGGCCTAAATATGTGACAGTGGCCTGTTCTAGTGGTGGGTGACGTGAAGCCTGATTCTCTGCTATGACATGAAGACAGATTCTGCGCTGACTTAAGGCCAGATTCTCTGTTACGGGACCTCTCTCCTCTGCCCGGGTGCCTGGGCCTAAATGTGTGACAGTGGCCTGTTCCAGTGGTGGGTGACGTGAAGCCTGATTCTCTGCTATGACATGAAGACAGATTCTGCGCTGACATAAGGCCAGATTCTCTGTTACGGGACCTCTCTCCTCTGCCTGGGTGCCTGGGTCTAAATGTGTGACAGTGGCCTGTTCCAGTGGTGGGTGACGTGAAGCCTGATTCTCTGCTATGACATGAAGACAGATTCTGCGCTGACATAAGGCCAGATTCTCTGTTACGGGACCTCTCTCCTCTGCCTGGGTGCCTGGGCCTAAATGTATGACAGTGGCCTGTTCCAGTGGTGGGTGACGTGAAGCCTGATTCTCTGCTATGACATGAAGACAGATTCTGCGCTGACATAAGGCCAGATTCTCTGTTACGGGACCTCTCTCCTCTGCCTGGGTGCCTGGGCCTAAATGTGTGACAGTGGCCTGTTCCAGTGGTGGGTGACGTGAAGCCTGATTCTCTGCTATGACATGAAGACAGATTCTGCGCTGACTTAAGGCCAGATTCTCTGTTATGGGACCTCTCTCCTCTGCCCGGGTGCCTGGGCCTAAATGTGTGACAGTGGCCTGTTCCAGTGGTGGGTGACGTGAAGCCTGATTCTCTGCTATGACATGAAGACAGATTCTGCGCTGACATAAGGCCAGATTCTCTGTTACAGGACCTCTCTCCTCTGCCTGGGTGCCTGGGCCTAAATGTGTGACAGTGGCCTGTTCCAGTGGTGGGTGACGTGAAGCCTGATTCTCTGCTATGACATGAAGACAGATTCTGCGCTGACATAAGGCCAGATTCTCTGTTACGGGACCTCTCTCCTCTGCCTGGGTGCCTGGGCCTAAATGTGTGACAGTGGCCTGTTCCAGTGGTGGGTGACGTGAAGCCTGATTCTCTGCTATGACATGAAGACAGATTCTGCGCTGACATAAGGCCAGATTCTCTGTTACGGGACCTCTCTCCTCTGCCTGGGTGCCGGGGCCTAAATGTGTGACAGTGGCCTGTTCTAGTGGTGGGTGACGTGAAGCCTGATTCTCTGCTATGACATGAAGACAGATTCTGCGCTGACATAAGGCCAGATTCTCTGTTACGGGACCTCTCTCCTCTGCCTGGGTGCCTGGGCCTAAATGTGTGACAGTGGCCTGTTCCAGTGGTGGGTGACGTGAAGCCTGATTCTCTGCTATGACATGAAGACAGATTCTGCGCTGACATAAGGCCAGATTCTCTGTTACGGGACCTCTCTCCTCTGCCTGGGTGCCTGGGCCTAAATGTGTGACAGTGGCCTGTTCCAGTGGTGGGTGACGTGAAGCCTGATTCTCTGCTATGACATGAAGACAGATTCTGCGCTGACATAAGGCCAGATTCTCTGTTACGGGACCTCTCTCCTCTGCCTGGGTGCCGGGGCCTAAATGTGTGACAGTGGCCTGTTCTAGTGGTGGGTGACGTGAAGCCTGATTCTCTGCTATGACATGAAGACAGATTCTGCGCTGACATAAGGCCAGATTCTCTGTTACGGGACCTCTCTCCTCTACCTGGGTGCCTGGGCCTAAATGTGTGACAGTGGCCTGTTCCAGTGGTGGGTGACGTGAAGCCTGATTCTCTGCTATGACATGAAGACAGATTCTGCGCTGACATAAGGCCAGATTCTCTGTTACGGGACCTCTCTCCTCTGCCCGGGTGCCTGGGCCTAAATGTGTGACAGTGGCCTGTTCCAGTGGTGGGTGACGTGAAGCATGATTCTCTGCTATGACATGAAGACAGATTCTGCGCTGACTTAAGGCCAGATTCTCTGTTACGGGACCTCTCTCCTCTGCCCGGGTGCCTGGGCCTAAATGTGTGACAGTGGCCTGTTCCAGTGGTGGGTGACGTGAAGCCTGATTCTCTGCTATGACATGAAGACAGATTCTGCGCTGACATAAGGCCAGATTCTCTGTTACAGGTCCTCTCTCCTCTGCCTGGGTGCCTGGGCCTAAATGTGTGACAGTGGCCTGTTCCAGTGGTGGGTGACGTGAAGCCTGATTCTCTGCTATGACATGAAGACAGATTCTGCGCTGACATAAGGCCAGATTCTCTGTTACGGGACCTTTCTCCTCTGCCTGGGTGCCTGGGCCTAAATGTGTGACAGTGGCCTGTTCCAGTGGTGGGTGACGTGAAGCCTGATTCTCTGCTATGACATGAAGACAGATTCTGCGCTGACATAAGGCCAGATTCTCTGTTACGGGACCTCTCTCCTCTGCCTGGGTGCCTGGGCCTAAATGTGTGACAGTGGCCTGTTCCAGTGGTGGGTGACGTGAAGCCTGATTCTCTGCTATGACATGAAGACAGATTCTGCGCTGACATAAGGTCAGATTCTCTGTTACGGGACCTCTCTCCTCTGCCTGGGTGCCTGGGCCTAAATATGTGACAGTGGCCTGTTCTAGTGGTGGGTGACGTGAAGCCTGATTCTCTGCTATGACATGAAGACAGATTCTGCGCTGACATAAGGCCAGATTCTCTGTTACGGGACCTCTCTCCTCTGCCCGGGTGCCTGGGCCTAAATGTGTGACAGTGGCCTGTTCCAGTGGTGGGTGACGTGAAGCCTGATTCTCTGCTATGACATGAAGACAGATTCTGCGCTGACATAAGGCCAGATTCTCTGTTACGGGACCTCTCTCCTCTGCCTGGGTGCCTGGGCCTAAATGTGTGACAGTGGCCTGTTCTAGTGGTGGGTGACGTGAAGCCTGATTCTCTGCTATGACATGAAGACAGATTCTGCGCTGACATAAGGCCAGATTCTCTGTTACGGGACCTCTCTCCTCTGCCTGGGTGCCTGGGCCTAAATGTGTGACAGTGGCCTGTTCCAGTGGTGGGTGACGTGAAGCCTGATTCTCTGCTATGACATGAAGACAGATTCTTAGCTGACATAAGGCCAGATTCTCTGTTACGGGACCGCTTTCCTCTGTCTGGGTGTCGGGGCCTAAATATGTGACAGTGGCCTCTTCCAGTGGTGGGTGACATGAAGCCAAATTCTCTGCTATGGCATGAAGAGACTGATTCTCTGCTGACATGAAGCCAGATTCTTTGCTATGGCATGAAGAGACTGATTCTCTGCTGACGTGAAGCCAGATTCTCTGCTATGGGACCTCTGTCCAATTGATATTGGGTCATTTTTATTTTTTTAATTTTTATTTTAATTCATTTCCCTATCCACATTTGTTTGCAGGGGATTTACCTACATGTTGCTGCCTTTTGCAGCCCTCTAGCTCTTTCCTGCGCTGTTTTACAGCCTTTTTAGTGCCCAAAAGTTCGGGTCCCCATTGACTTCAATGGGGTTCGGGTTCGGGACGAAGTTCGGTTCGGGTTCGGATCCCGAACCCGAACATTTCCGGGAAGTTCGGCCGAACTTCTCGAACCCGAACATCCAGGTGTTCGCTCAACTCTAGTCCTGAGGATTGGCCATCAATAGTAGAATCCTGGACAACCCCTTAAATGAGGCAGTATTTTTTTCATATTTAACTCTCCGGATTTCAAAAGGCATTTTTTCCTGTCTACATAGCCATATAAGGGCTTGGTTTTCTTTTCAGTAAGTTGTATTTTTTTAATGCCACAATTTTAAAGTGCCATGAATATGCAGCATAAACTTGGGGGTACCCGTCACTAGACATTTTAAAGCAGCCAGTTTCATATCATTATTTAGCTTTCCGTTCTTATGATCTGTCAGAAGGAACAGCAAATTTCTTTAAAAAAATTATCTGTTATTTTGAGCATCAGTTATGTTCAATTTGCATCACTTCCATCAGAGATCAGTTCATTTTAATGGGAGAAAAAAAGTCCTGCAAAAACGACTTTTTCTTCAATAAAGAAGAGTAATTTTTCTTACCGTAAATTATCTTTCCTTAGAGTCCAAAGCAGCAGCACCCACGGGGGATTTCTAATCCTCTTGAAACATAGGACAGGGAGATGTCAATTAATCAATTAATCTCAGATCCTTTATTACTCCCTAGGTCAGAACCTCCTACTGTGTAATTCTAAGTAACCTAAGAGAGACAATAAACTATTCTGGTCTGTTCCAAGAATTATTTTATTGGGCGGGTAAGTATGTGCTGCTGCTTTGGACTAAAGGAAAGAGAATTTACGGTAAGAAAAATTACACTTTCCTTGTCGTCCTTCAGCAGCAGCACCCACGGGGATTAAGCAATTAATCCTAAAGGGAGGGCTCACATTATACCGCAGACTTTATTACCGCTCTGCCAAATGCCGTCTCCTATCTGCCGCATATCCAGTCGTTAGTGCTTCACAAACTTATTGTAAGAGCTCCCTGACATTGTTTTACAGATCTGGTCTAAGGGAGCTATTGTTCTCCGCCCATGATGTAGCCATCGCACAGGTTGAATGAGCTTTTATAGGCTTAGGTACCTGCAGTGGTTCAAAGGGAACATTGCAAAGTTGATCCAGAACCACACAAAGGTGCCACATTGGATCGGGTTGATGACCTAAGGTCTGATTCTTCTGATTGCTTTAACAAACCTCTGCATTAGTGGTTCTCTGGATAACTGTCTGCCCAATGAAGCTGATAAGGTTGATATATGGACCTTAATTGTACCTGGCTTTAGGCCTTTGTCAAAGCCTTGCTGCAGGTAATTCAGGATATCCTGAGTTGTAGGAGACTGACAAGATATTCCATTTTTCCCACACCAAAAATCAAACACCTTTTTGACTCTGATGTACACTTTATTAGTTGTACGTGCTCTGGACTGCAATAGCGTTCTGATTACCGCGTCTGATAATCCCTGTCCTGCTAGAATGTCAATTTCAGGAGGGGTAGATCGGGACAACATATGACATCCTGAGTTACTAGGTTTGTAATCTGTGGGAGCCTCCAGAACGTCTCCCTGCTTATCAGCATTGGCGGTGTAAACCATGCCCTTTTGGGCCAGAATGGGTATATCAGGATTATCGAGACCTGATAATCCTGATATACCAGGATTATCGAGACCTGATCCTGTTTGATCTTCTGTAAGACCTTTGGAATCATAGGAATGGGCGGAAGATGTAGGCCAACCTGAAGTCCCAAGGGACTGAGAGGGCATCTAGGGCCCAAGGGTTGTCTTCCCTGAACAGGGAGCAGAATAGAGGCACCTTTGCATTGGCTCGGATAGCCATCAGATTTATCTGGGGTCGACCCCAACGCCTCTTGAGTTGAAGGAATATTTCTGGGTCAAAAGACCATCCCCCCTTGGAGGGGCAAATCGCGGCTTAGCCTGCCTGTGACAGCATTCTTCCTTCCTCTCGTGTGTACAGCTGACAGCTGTTGAATATTGGCCTCTGCCCATACCAAGATCCGCTCCACCTCTTTGAGGAGGGATAAGGATCTAGTACATCCCTGGCGATTTAAATACGCAACGGTGGTCATGTTTTCTGACTTGACTCTTATGGCTTGTCCCTGGACCAAGGGGTGGAAGTGTGTTAGGGCATTGAATCCAGCTCTCATCTCTCTGAGATTTGAGGATAACAGTCTCTGTCCAGGCTCCTTTTAGGCACCCCAACCTGTAGCCGAAGCATCGGTAGTAATATCGGTCCATCTGGGAAAGGCAAAATTTTATGCCATTCTTTAAAGCCATCCACCAACCTCAGGGATGTCCTCGTCTCCTTGAAGATGATTGTCGTACTGTCTAGAAAATTGGGGTCTCGATCCCACTTCTGCAGAATTTTACGTTGCAGGTATCTCATGTGCCAATTCGCCCACAGAATTGTCTGACTGGCTGCCATCATAAGAACCAATGTCTTAATCATCTAAAGAAGGGATATAGGTCTGAACGGCCTCAGTATCTGTACATTCTGGCGCAGACATTCCTTCTTTTCACTGGAAGGGAATCGGTCATCTCCTTGGTGTCCAGAATGAACCCCAGGAACTGTTTCTGCTGAGATGGGACGATACTGGATCTTTGTCTGTTGACTATCCATACTAAAGACTGGATTCTGTTGAAGATTAACTGAAGATGCGCTTTGAATCTCTCTGATGTCTCCTCCCTTTACCAGCCAGTCGTCCAGATATGGGATTATCGTTATCCTCGATTCTCTGAGGCCCGCAACAACCGCTGCTACCAACTTTGTGAATGTGAATGGGCTGATGAAACCCCCAACGGTAGTGCCATAAACTGCAGATGACATAACTGGCTATGCACAGGAATATTTGATGCTTTTTGAATGTGCAGATAAGCATCTTTTAAATCTAATGTAGTGGGGTAATCTCCTGGTTCTAGCAGGTTTAGTGTGGACCGAACCATTGGAACTTTTTCTTGCATCTGAACCTGTTTAGATACCTTAGATCCACAATAGTCCTCCACCTCATCCGAAGTTTTGGGACTAGGATTAACCTTGAGCCTTGAAAACTGTCTCTTTCTGGGACCAGGCTGTATTTCCTAAGTCAATAGACCAGGGATTCCCAACCAGCCAAAGCTGGTAATTGCTCGTCCTTAAGCTTTTTATCTTCTGCGATCTGATGCGTGCAGGTACGTTCAGTTTAGAATAACAGTTGACCTTCATCACAGTGTAGAGGATCCTCTGGAGATGCACCTCTTGACGCAGATGTCTCTCCACTCCAATATTCTACACTCCCTTCCTCTATTTGAAGAGCAATTTTTATTTTTTTATATATTTTTTTAAGTTAAGGTTCTGGAGTGGCAGTCTCAGTCTCCAGACCTCAATATCATTGAGCCACTCTGGGAAGACCTCTTTCTTTTTAGGAAGAATACCACTTCTTCTTAACAGCATAAGGAAGGGACTTCCATTTCAATTTTTTTATTTTATTTATTTTTTGACAGATTTTTCATAAGTGGGTCATTCTCTGGTCCGAAAAGCCTATTCGGACGATAGTCCATTGCACACAGTGTATTCTTTGAGTGGACACCTGCCACCCAAGGTTTTACCATAAAGATCTTCTACCCGCTGTACCGGGTCTAAATAATGTCAAAGATCGGGCAGAAAATCTGGCCCGCTATGAGAGGCAGCCTCCGCGCAAAGCACTATCCAATCTTCCATCCATTGGATCTGCAAAAACTAGACCCATCCTCACCAGGGACCAAAGTGCGTCTAAATAATTTTGATATGGTGACGTCCACACAACTGGGCATCGGCCCACATAGTGGCGCATTGGCCCACACAGGGGAGCATCGACCGCCTTATATGTCATTTTCACTCATTGGCCATAAACCTCTTCACCATAGGATCTACCTTAAAGGCTCTAGATTTATTTTTATTTTTTTTAAGTTGTTGCCTAGCTTAGGTATTGATGAGTCTCACACTTTTTTCATTACTTTGGTGCAATTGCTGGCTTCTCAGCGCACTGGCTGAAGTGGGATCTGAACCCACCCTTCCATTTTTTTCAACCGTATAAGAGGATATCGCTGCCTGGCCTGAGGCCTTAGCAGTCGACTGTTTGAATGAATCATGGACACAATCCTTTATCCACAGCAATACATCCCTATTGGAAAGGGGCTGATCCTCCACAGGAAAGTTGTGAGCTCTGCAGTCTGAGCAGAAGTAGAAATCACTGCCAACAGGCAAGGTAGTGTTACATGATCTGCATGACATGTGTTTGGGTTTCCCAGCAGACTTCCTTGAGGAGGAGTTTCTATTTTTCTAAGAGAACCAGGGATCCCCATCAGTGCAATATGCTCGTATTTTGCGCACAATCCAACGATTACGAAGATCTAGCACTATTTTCCAGATCTTCACAAATTCTCGAAGTGCTAATTCGCAATAAAAATGTGCAATTAGAATATTTGCGATTAACACTAAAGTGCAGGTGCATTCTTTTTTTAAAAATTTCTGTGGGGATTTGAACTCACAACCTTCTACATTAAAGGCAAGAACTTTAACCACTGGGCTATAAGAGCCCAGAGTTCAGAACTCTGCCTATAACAGTTACACCTAAGTGAGTTAATTTAACAAGCACCACTTATAGAAAGAAAAAAAAACAAGGAGGAAACACAACCCCCAGCATTAGAGACTCTGTCACACAAGAACTGAAGGATTTAAGCAAGATGCCTAACAATTTAGACGCCATTGCGCACCTTACCTTGTAGGGAGCACTGCGGAGCACAGCAGAGCGTGGAAGGTGGGCGCCATGTTTTATCCCTCTCTACTCCCCACGTAGCAGTGCATACGAAGTGAGACACGCATGCAGTGGCGGCAGGGAGAAGGCGGAAACCTCCAGAGGAAAGCGCCACTAAACCAAGAAGGTAAAGTGTAAGAAACAAAGTACTTCAGGGTCAAACACTCTCCAATAAGCCCTGCTCTGCAGTGTAGTTTTCAGATGAGCTCCAGCATTGGAATAATCCAACTAAGGCAAGTTAACAGTGAATAATTTAAGCAGAATTTTAACCTGCATACTAGAGACACATTTAAGTGAGTTTGCACCACACTAATAAAGAACTATAGTACACAGTGCAAGCACTGCAGCCCTTCATATAGCAGACGAAACACAGAAGCTGAGTCAAATATCCGCTAAAAGAGGGCACAGACCTAGGAAATATATGTTTTTTATTATTACTAACTTTATGTTGTATTACTCATAGGTCTGTACCGTTTTTTAGCGGATATTTGACACAGCTTCTGTGTTTCGTCTGCTATATGAAGGAGGCTATCCAGGAAGGACAGAAAAAAACACAGTAGGAGGTTCTAATCTAGGGAGTAATAAAGGATCTGAGATTAATTGACATCTCCCTGTCCTATGTTTCAGGAGGATTAGAAATTCCCTGTGGGTGCTGCTGCTGAAGGACGACAAGGAAATAACTGCTCTCTGAAGGAAGTAACATAAACTGATGAAAACTGATCCTAACTGGTGCTCAAAATAATAGATTTTTTTTTTCTTTTTTATGTTCTTCTGACGGATGAGAAAAACAGAAAGCTAAGCTGTAATGTGAACCCAGCCTAAGGCCCCTTTCATACGGGCGAGTATGAACGCATTGCACCCGCACTCAATACCGACCCATTCATTTCTATGGGGCTGTTCACATGAGCGGTGATTTTCACGCATCACTTGTGCGTTGCGTGAAAATCGCAGCATGTTCTATATTCTGCGTTTTTCACGCAGCCCGGCATCTCCTTCTGTCTTCATCTGATCTCTGTGCAGCAATAGGACCTGTGGTGACGTCACTTCGGTCATCACATGATCCATCACATGATCTTTTACCATGGTGATGGATCATGTGATGACCGGAATGACGTCACCACAGGTCCTGTTGCTGCACAGAGATCAGATGAAGACAGAAGGAGATGCTGGGCTACGTGAAAAACGCAGAATATAGAACATGCTGCGATTTGATGCCGATTTTCGCGGAACTCACCCTTCCATTGAAAAGGGTGAAATCCGCACGTGAAAAATGCTGCAGATTTCAAATACCGCATGAGGATCAATTTTCTCTCAAAAGAAAAAAAAGCAAAGTGTACAAGAGAATTCTCATAAATTTTGCTGGTAATGTATTATGCTGCAGTTTTTCCGCACAAAATCTACGCATCATTTTGGAAGATGTGCAACCTTTTGATAATTTTGGTTAATTTTTGGCGGGGAGGTGACCAAAAACTCTGATCCCAGTAGTGAGAGCAGGCCTGTGCCATCACAACTCCACTGTATTAGGATGCAGAGCATGATTTTTACAGCAATGTAATGGTATGACACTGAGCAGAAAGCGTTTAACCTACTCAGAAACCTACTTGACCTATCAATACCCTCTATATGTGGCTTGGATCAAGAAGGCTACCTTTGCATCAGTTTTTATCCAATGGCTAAATGAGGAAACAATTATTAGGCTGAAATCAATATCTACAACAGACCGTAATATTTTTTCATATATTTTTTACTCTATTGTAGGAATGGCATATTGATATGAATTATTGTAATAACTGATAGATAAATAAATGTGTTATGATTATAATGTGCTAGACCTGATGTGTAGCGACAGATACTGAGTGCCCACTATAAGACATACATTTCTCATTTACTATTGTGGTTAGGGTGAACCACACCTTAGTGAGAGCACCTGACCTGGCAATCAGAAGGGTGAGCCACTATAAATCCCTACAATTTATCTAACATTATCACCTGATAGTTGAGCCCCCCTCCTGAAAACCATGGATATCTGGAGCTACATTGAGGGTCAAAGACTGCGGATGGATAATTATTCATTCGAGGAGTTAAATACAACAGAGAATACTGCAGATAGACCCATAACGGAGACCTTTAGAAAACTTGAGTCCTTACTTATTAAACAATTGAAACAAAGATGGGAAATCAAAGCCCTGAACCGTCATCTGGAATAGGGTATTGTACCCAGGGGACTCAGACTCTCTAAGGTACCAGCGCAGGACCTATGTAGCATTAGCTTTGACAAAGAATGGGAAGATCTACTTAAGTCACAATCTATACTACTTGTGCAATTAATTGTTAAAAGGAGAACACTGATATTAGAAGAAGTATCAGGTAAAATAGAAGTATTAAAAGGAACTATAGATAAATTCCCAAAGAATGAAGTGTTTAAAAATTGGCATGATAGAATATGCAAACAGTTAGGCACAGTAGAACAAGAAATTATTTCAAAAAAGAGTAGAAAAATTCAAAATTTGGTAAAAAATGATAGACAGATTGACAGACATAATATAATAGAAGATCGACAAAATATCACTAAAGCCCCAAGCCAGAGAGAAAGAGATACAAATGAAGAAAGACCGACACAATACAATATCCCAACCACCAACAGATACGAGACACTTAGTAATCCCCTTTTTTTAGATCGCACACCCCCACACCACAGGATTTGCACGAGATCCTCCAGGCAATCACCACAGGATCACCATCACAGAACACCAGTCACAGGACACAATTACAATTTGAGACACAGGGAGGAAACACAGAAGAAAAATCTGAATCAGTATCCTCAGAGAACACATCAAACGAGGAATCAATATTTATCTCACAACAGCAGGGAGACCTATGTAGGGAATTATCACAAACACCAGCACAACCAAAATTTAGAAACCTGAAGACACGAAGAGGAAAGAGAAGGAAGGGAAAGGATAAATTACAGGAGACACTAATAGAGGAGGATAACTCCATAATAAATTTAAGTTCAGTCACTTTAACTAAGGCACAACACACATTGTTAAATAAAGGATTGAAATTCGCACCCACGGCACCATTAAGTAAATTTGACACTTATATAGGGATAGAAAAGTTTGTACGTAAACTATGGCTAAAAAAATATTTTTTGAAGAACCCCATAGTAACAACAGGGGAAGCATAAGGGATATATGTTCATACGGATCTCAAAGTAAAAAGTAAAGCATACCCAAGATACGAAATGGGACAGGATATTGTCACATTTAAGTAAAGTGTGGAGGCGGATATAAGGAAAATTAAAAGGGAACCAAGAAGATTCAATAATCTAAAACCACATGAAATTCATGCAATTAAACAATTGCAACAAAATGACAAAATGACAATATAACTGTACGCCAAGCCGATAAAGGGGGGGCGATTGTGATTTTAGACACATGTAAATATGATGTGGAATGTAGAAGACAATTAGGAGATAAAGAAACATATCTAAAATTACAAAAAGATCCAGTGATAGGATTTGTGGAATCTTTGGGAGTATATGTAGAACAAGGCCGAATAAAAGGATTCCTAAATGAACAAGAATCCAAATTTATTATGGGTACGCCCAAACATAAGCCTGTTTTCTACACTATACCAAAGGTTCACAAAAATCCACTGGACCCCCCGGGGAGACCCATCATCTCCGTTATAGGATCATATACATCCAACTTGTCCCAGTATCTAGATAGACTATTGCAACCAGTAGTGAGGAAGACGTCTGCCTACATTAGAGATACAACACAGATAGTCCAGATCATTGAGAATCTTAAATATGAACCAAATTGGATCCTTGGAACCCTTGATGTCAATTCCCTATACACTATAATAAGACATGATCAGGGATTAGAGGCTTTGACACAACAATTGACGTCATATGGGGAATATTTACCGGATCAAATAGAATACATAATGAAAGGGGTACAATATGTTCTAACCCATAACTATTTTGTATACGATTCTGATTTTTTTTTCTCCAGATGAGAGGTACCGCCATGGGCACCAGGTTCGCCCCCCAGTTATGCCAACTTGTTTATGGCACAATGGGAGGAGCAATATATAGCACCCAGACTGGGGACGGACCTGGTGCTTTGGCGAAGATTTATTGATGATGTGATCATCATCTGGCAGGGAACAGAGGAACATCTAGTATTATTTCTGGACTATATAAATCAGAATGAAAACCATCTAAAATTCAGCTCAAAGGTTCATAAAAAACAAATAGAATTTCTGGATCTGACTATAATAGTGGAAGATGACAAATTGATCTGTCAAACATACCAGAAAGAGATAGCTAAAAATAGCTATATTCTTTATACAAGCTGCCATCTACCAAGATGGCTGCTGAATATACCTAAGGGACAATTCAGGAGGTTACGGCGCAATTGTACAAAGGAAGAGGATTATATTAAAGAAGCTATGTCCATGAAGGAACAATTCTTGACAAAAAAATATCCCTTACAACAGGTCGAGAAATCCTTAGTGGAAGTGAAAAACATGGACAGAAAAATATTCTTTGAGGAAAAAATAGGGACCAGAACAGAAATTGACCCTAAAATAGGGGATCCAATTAGGATTGTCTTACCCTATAGTGCACAATATAGGAAGATTGAAGCCATTATTCAAAATCATTGGCACCATATCACAAATGACAAACTGATAGGACCATATTTAACTAATGGCCCACAAATAGTATATACAAGAGCACCCAATCTGGCCCTTAAAATAGCACCGACTGTAAAAAATAAGAATAATACTCAAAATAATTATTTTAATTTAAAGGGATTTTACAGGTGCAACACTTGTAGCAATTGCAAAAATAAAAAATTTCCGAAAAAAACAAGTACAGTCGCCTCTACATCCAATACATTTTTGCGTTAAATTGACACATTCCTATCATGTAACACATCAAATGTTTTGTACCTAATCGAGTGCCCCTGTAAAAAACAATATATAGGGCAAACAAAAAGGTTACTAAAGGTTAGGATTGCAGAACATATGACTAAGATCAGAACAGGATATGAGAAGCACTCATTGTCTAAGCATTTTAAATATCAGCATAATCAGGACCCCTCCCAATTAAGGTTCATGGCATTTGAAAAAATAGATATACATTGGAGGGGAGGTGACCACATCTCCAATATGTCAAGACAGGAAGCGAGACGTATATATGATTTTAATACCTTGTTACCTGAGGGTCTTAATGCAGATTTTGAAATATTCGGTTTCCTGTAAATTAAGGGGTGGGTGCCCCTTGCGGATGGGACATCGGTGTTTAGCTGTATTATCAGCACTCCGATCTCTCCTTCGCTGGGGGCCCCCACCTCCATACATCATTATGAATATGAACCACAGATGAATTCAGATTAATTTTTGTTAAATTATTATCTTAGTTAGAGTTTAGCACTGTATACAGAAGAGAGTCGTAAACAGTATATATGAAACGTAGATGAATTTTATAATCTTATGAAAATATATATTCTAATGATCTTATAATAACTGTGTGAAATTCTTATAGATTTTTTAATAATCTTATAATAATCTTATAATAATTGTATGAAATTTTTATCGATGTAGAATAATCTTACGAAAAATTTTATAAAAATTTTATAAAAATTTTTGATTATAGAAATATGTAACGCATTCCAATTAGGTCTGTTATTTGTAGATGTCAATAAGAAGTATATTCAGAGTTGAGGAGAAATAATTCTGAACATTTCAGTTTAAGAATATAATAAAGGATCCGAGAATTACCTCAGTCCAAAATAGATTTTGCAATGAGCCCTAATTAAGTAAAAAAGGTGTAACCCGTCAGGGTATATAAGGAAGCAAGGGAGGATCTCATAACCAGCTACTGAGGAAGAGGTCTGAGACCTTGAAACGCGTATAGCGGATGAGATCCTTATATTGAAAAAGACACCTCATCATATTGGAAATATCAGCTGATCAACACGCAAAAGTTACGGACAAAACCGCATAGACGGCAGTTGACACCACCCTTTACTCTCTACAGGAACCTTGAACCAATTAACAAACAAAGATTCCTCTGACGTCCTGATCACGTGGAACGCTGGTAAGACGCAGGACGCCAGCAGCACGTGGGACGCACAACTGTAAGCTACGAGCAGGCTCTCAACTACCATAACGGCACCGCGGACACAAAGTATCGGAAGATACCCCACAGTATAATCAGGAAGCCGGGTGAGTGCACTGACCTGTGGTGGGCCGCCGCCACAGGCAGAGACATACAAGCCGGACTTCAAAGAGTGAGTACGAATTGATTGTCTACACTCACGGATACATTGTATGAGATTGAGGACTGTCCTTCCTAATAGTAAATCACATGAGTGATATTTTTGACTCTCTGAAGCGCTAGGAAGAAGAGATCAGCGCTTATATTAATACATGTGAATTTTATGGACATGTTTTAGAGGATTTTAATGCATATGATATATATCTGAAATCAATATCTACAACAGACCGTAATATTTTTTCATATATTTTTTTACTCTATTGTAGGAATGGCATATTGATATGAATTATTGTAATAACTGATAAATAAATGTGTTATGATTATAATGTGCTAGACCTGATGTGTAGTGACAGATACTGAGTGCCCACTATAACACATACATTTCTCATTTACTATTGTGGTTAGGGTGAACCACACCTTAGTGAGAGCACCTGACCTGGCAATCAGAAGGGTGAGCCACTATAAATCCCTGAAATACGCCTATATTAGGCTCATTTCAGGCGAAGATTGCAGTACAACAGTTAGTTGCACCAGGTCTTAAAAAGTGGGCGTGGTGTGGGCGGGGAAGGGGACGGGCCAACGGGTCCGTCTCACTTGCAATTTTCTACGCCTTCATGGCTTTTCTACGCCTTCATGGTTTACATTTAGAACTGGCGGAGGATCCACGGCATGCTGGGGGTTTGTGGAGGGTACGGATCTCCTCCGCTTCCCCATCGGGTCCCTGCGCTGACCGCAGCATGAAAAGGGTTTGCGGAGGGTACAAGTTCCCACAACTTCCCATCGGGTCCCTGCGTCTACAGTGACAGGGACCCGATGGCAGAGATGCCTTCTACGGAAGCCTGCGAGATACAGCCCCTTAGGCTGACATGTAATGCATTACAATACAGGATGGGATCAGACCCCAGAATTTGAAGTCCCAAAGTGGGACCAAAAAAAAAAAGAGTAAAAAAAAATAAAAAAATTAAGTGTTTTTCATAATAAAAAAAATATAAAGTTTCAAGTATAAAAAAAAGCCCCTTTCCCATAAAAAAATTGAAATAAAAAAAGAAAAACAGACATTTTGGGTATTGCCGTGTCCGTAATACCACATACTCCACCCCGTCACCTGAACGCCGTTCAAAAAATAAATAAAAACTGTGCTAAAACAACCTTTTTGTTCTCACCTTAAATCACACAAAATGTAATACCAAGTGATCAAATAGTCATATGTACCCCAAAATAGTACCAATCAAACTGTCATCTCATCCTGTAAAAAATTAGACCCTACATAATACAATCACCCAAAAATTAAAAATAAACTATGGCTGTCAGAATATGGAGACACTAAAACATGATTTTATTGTGTTAAAGTGAAAAAAATAAAATTTAAAAAAGACATATTGGGTATCGCCGCTTCCACAAAAACCAGCTCTATTAAAATATCACATGACGTAATTCCTGAGGTGAACACTGTAAAAAAATTCATTATTTTAAAATGTACCAAAAAAGCCATTTTTGTCACTTTACATCACAAAAAGTGTAATACCAAGCAATGATATGCACCCCAAAATCGTACCAATCAGTTAAATGTGTTGCACAAAAGAGCTTGTACAGTCGGCTCTATACTATCCCCCAGCTTGTTTCTTTCTGAAAAACCATCATGTACTTGGCTGGAAACAAAAGGCTTTATACAGTAGGTGCGGGCATAAGATCTGTCGCTGTTACAACTTTGTTACAACAACAAAAACCTTTACATCATAGAAAAACAATATTACCTTTAAAATGTCATCCTATATTAATTGCAACATGTTGTGTATCTCATTTGCTGCACTTCTTGTAAATTGCAGTATGTGGGATGCACTACTAAGGCCCCTTTCACACGGGGCGAGATTTCCACGCGGGTGCAATGCGTGAGGTGAACGCATTGCACCCGCACTGAATCCGGAGCCATTCAATTCTATGGGGCTGTGTACATGAGCGTTGGTTTTCAAGCATCACTTGTGCGTTGCATTAAAATCGCAGCATGTTCTATATTCTGCGTTTTTCACCTAACGCAGGCCCCATAGACGTGAATAGGACTGCGTGAAAATCGCAAGCAAGCGCGAAGGCGGTGCGATTTTCACGCACGGTTGCTAGGAGATGATCGGGATGGAGACCCGATCATTATTATTTTCCCTTATAACATGGTTATAAGGGAAAATAATAGCATTCTTAATACAGAATGCATAGTACAATAGGGCTGGAGGGGTTAAAAAAATATAAAAAATAATTTAACTCACCTTAATCCACTTGCTCGCACAGCCAGGCTTCTCTTCTGTCTTCATCTTTGCTGTGCACAGGAAAAGGACCTTTGATGACGTCACTGCGCTCATCACATGATCCATCACCATGGTGATGGACCATGTGATGAGCGCAGTGACGTCATCAAAGGTCCTATTCCTCAAAGAAGAAGACAGAAGAGAGCAAAGATGAAGACAGAAGAGAAGCCGGGCTGCGCGAGCAAGTGGAATAAGGTGAGTTAAATTATTATTAATTTTTTTTAACCCCTCCAGCTCTATTGTACTATGCATTCTGTATTCAGAATGCTATTATATTCCCTTATAACCATGTTATAAGGGAAAATAATACAGTCTACACAACACCTAACCCAAACATGCCGATTTTTCTCACGTGCGTGCAAAACGCATTACAATGTTTTGCACTCGCGCGGAAAAATCGTGCATGTTCCCGCAACGCACCCGCATCTTTTTAATGGCTTTTCTACGCCTTCATGGTTTACATTTAGAACTGGCGGAGGATCCACGGCATGCTGGGGGTTTGCGCAGGGTACGCATCTCCTCCGCTTCCCCATCGGGTCCCTGCGCTGACCGCAGCATGCAAGGGGTTTGCGGAGGGTACAGGCTCCCACAACTTCCCATCGGGTCCCTGCGTCTACAGTGACAGGGACACGATGGCAGAGATGCCTTCTACGGAAGCCTGCGAGATACAGCCCCTTAGGCTGACATGTAATGCATTACAATACAGGATGGGATCAGACCCCAGAATTTGAAGTCCCAAAGTGGGACCAAAAAAAAAAAGAGCAAAAAATAAAATAAAAAAATTAAGTGTTTTTCATAATAAAAAAATAAGGTGAGTTAAATTATTATACATTTTTTTAACCCCTCCAGCTCTATTGTACTATGCATTCTGTATTCAGAATGCTATTATATTCCCTTATAACCATGTTATAAGGGAAAATAATACAGTCTACACAACACCTAACCCAAACATGCCGATTTTTCTCACGCGCGTGCAAAACGCATTACAATGTTTTGCATTCGCGCTGAAAAATTGTGCATGTTCCCGCAACGCACCCGCATCTTTTTCCGCAACTCCCGTGTGAAACCAGCCTAATACTCTAATACTTTAAAAACAAGAATCCGTAAACATTTATCCAGTGCGAATAATGAGAAAGCACTGAACGCCTCTGCAGTTTCCAGACACTTCCGTGATGTCCACAGGGGTGATTTATCTTTCTTCACCTTCTGTGGAATTGAAAGGGTATTTAAACAATACAGAGGGGGCGACCATAAGAAAAAACTACTAGCAAGGGAAACTTTCTGGATTTTTATGCTTGAAACCATATTCCCAACAAGTTTAAATAGGAGACAGTACGTTAAATATTACTATTAACATCAGGGATCTATTGCTTTTGTTTTTAGTATGTTTTTTTCGATTGTATTGCAAAAGCAACTCGAGTGTGTCTGAACAGTGTTCTATTTGCTTGCTTTGAAGACTTAGGCCTTTTTCACACGGGCGTTACGGGAAAAGGTGCGGGTGCGTTTCGGGAACACGCGCGATTTTTCCGCGCGAATGCAAAACATTGTAATGCGTTTTGCACTCGCGTGAGAAAAATCGCGCTTGTTTGGTACCCAAACCCGAACTTCTTCACAGAAGTTCGGGCTTGGGATCGGTGTTCTGTAGATTGTATTATTTTCCCTTATAACATGGTTATAAGGGAAAATAATAGCATTCTGAATACAGAATGCATAGTAAAATAGCGCTGGAGGGGTTAAAAAAAAAGTTTACTAATTGAACTCACCTTAATCCACTTGCTCGCGAAGCCCGGCATCTCCTTCTGTCTTCATCTTAGCTGTGCAGCAACAGGACCTGTGGTGACGTCCCTCCGGTCATCACATGATTCATCACATGATCTTTTACCATGGTGATGGATCATGTGATGGATTATGTGATGACCGGAGTGACGTCACCACAGGTCCTGCTGCTGCACAGCTAAGATGAAGACAGAAGGAGATGCCGGGCTTCGCGAGCAAGTGGTTTAAGGTGAGTTAAATTATTTTTTAATTTTTTTTTAACCCCTCCAGCTCTATTTTACTATGCATTCTGTATTCAGAATGCTATTATTTTCCCTTATAACCATGTTATAAGGGAAAATAATAATGATCGAGTCTCCATCCCGATTGTCTCCTAGCAACCGTGCGTGAAAATCGCACCGCATCCGCACTTGTTTGCGGATGCTTGCGATTTTCATGCAACCCCATTGACTTCTATGGGGCCTGCGTTACGTGAAAAATGCACAAAATAAAGCATGCAGCGATTTTCACGCAACGCACAAGTGATGCGTGAAAATCACCGCTCGTGTGCACAGCCCCATAGAAATGAATGGGTCGGAATTCAGTGCGGGTGCAATGCGTTCAACTCACGCATCGCATCCGCGCGGAATACTCGCCCGTGTGAAAGGGGCCTTACTGAAGTGTATTCCATTCACAGGTGGTTGTTGCCCTGAGGCCGATTCAACATTAGGTTGCCTCCCATCTGTTAATGAAACTTTTCTACTGATAGGTGGATCCATTTTCTAAACGTGTATTTTAACTTTTGTATGTTCATTATCATACCATTCACTTGACAAAGGGCCTGGGTGCCCGAAACGTGTCAAGAAGGCGATTTTTTTTACTGCATGAGTGTTTATTTTCTCCTTCAAATAAAGTGACCAGTTTGAGAAAAAAACAGCACCGCCGTATTCCAATCGTCGATTCAGGAGTCTCTGCTCACCGTGATAAGCCATCAACTTTTCATACATCGTGGTTCCCTGATAGAGCCAGTAAGGCGGTATATTCCCGAATAATGTACTAACACGGTTACATTTTGTTGATTGTGGCCTTCCCTTACAGCTTTACACTCCATAAAGCTCCTCACACATATCTGCACCCTCATGGCCCCAGAGTATGCCGCATGCCCTCTCCCCTCACAGCAATTAGTTCTCCTCACTCACGGCATCTAAGAGTGTTAAAAACCGGAAGCGCGGGCTTCCTCTTCAGATGCGCTTTCCCCCAGCAGAGATCGGGGAAAGCACCCTTTTCTAAAAATGAGCCGCAACCTGTATTAGACCTCCAGGCTCATTGTTAGTATAACCCAGGCCACTAGATGTCAGCACTGAACTGTGATATAGGGATTTCTATACAGAATAATGGAGCAATTTCCATTATTCTGTATAAGTTGCAATCTGATGATTGCAAGTTGTGGTCCACTTGGGGACCTAGCAAACAGTTATAAAAAAAAGTAACAAAAAAAAAATGTTTTACAATAAAAAAATAAAATCAAAAAAATAAAAAGTAAAATCACCCCACATTCCCCAACATAAAAATAAACAAAAAAGAAAATAACATTATGGGCATCGCTACATGCGAAAACACCCATACTATTTTTTCCTCACTTTAACTCCCAAGAAAATTGAATAAAAACTGATCATCATACACACCCCAAAATGGTATTGTCAACGACAGATCGTCCTGCACAAAATGAGCCCCATAACAATCAAAAAGTTATGAGGGTCAGAATATTGCAGTGATAAGAAAAACTTTTTTTTTTTACTAAGTAAGTCCTGATGAGGCTTACTGAGGCTGGGCTTTCTGCAGTGGGTGGCCCTATAGAGGTCCTGAGCAGGGGTGCTTCTAGGGTTACGACCTTTCCCTACAAAAAATACTGGTTAAAGTTAAAAAGATTGGCGTGGATTAATACGGTGTTATTTGATAATATTTTACATTTTGTTCCATATTTTTTCACTGTTAGGGACATCCTGAGAATTTAATTTTTATTTAGCATCTATTTTTGAAATGCTTCTGTGGGGATTTGAACAACCATCCACATTAATGGCAAGAACCTTAACCACTGAGCTATAGAGCTCCATGTTAAATAACTGTAAACATATTGTGGCTAAAAACCCTCATAGTAGTTTCCCCACCCATTATTCATTTATATATATCAGAAGTATCATTTACACTTATCACCTTATGGGTTTGTGCTTGGAGCACAACACCCTCTGTAGTTTTATAGCATTGTGGTAGCCAGGATTCCTGAGGGTTGCTATGCAAACTGATGTGTCCAGATAAAAAGAGTGCTTGAATATAGAGGATCCCATTTACACTTGCGTATGACTGCAGGTAAGTAGTCCAAAACCACAGTAGTAAGACCAAACTGTTTATTGAGGTAAAGTTACGACATATTTTGTGTGTGGAATACCCACTTTTCAGGTCATTTACACTCATCAAACCCTGCTTTTGTTTTGTTTGCCAAAAAAGCCGACCAAAGAGGGGTCAAGTGTCAACAATATAAAAATCTATTTTTTTTAAAAAAAAAGCTTAATTTCTTCACCCTTTCAGTACCAAGCTACTTTTCACCTTAAATCCCAGGCAGATTTTTGCAAATCTGACATTTGTCACTTTATGTGGTAATAACTATGGAACGCTTTTACTTATTCAAACCATTCTGAGATTGTTTTCCCGTGACACATTGTACTTCATGACAGTGGTAAATTTGAGTCGATATATTTCACCTTTATTTATAAAATAATCCAAAATTTACCAAAAGTTTTAAAACAATTCACAATTTTCTAAATTTGAATTTCTCTATTTTTAAGACAGATAGTGATATCTCATAAAATAATTATCAATCAAAAGTCCCCATATGTCTGCTTTATGTTGGCAGAAATTTGTAAATGTCATTTTATTTTTTAGGACGTTAGAAGGCTTCGAATTTTAGAAGCAATTTTAAAATTTTCAACGAAACCTCCAAAACAATTTTTTAAGTACTGTGGCGATCAGCTCAAATGATGACTTCAGATACAGTACAGACCAAAAGTTTGGACACACCTTCTCATTCAAAGAGTTTTCTTTATTTTCATGACTATGAAGGCATCAAAACTATGAATTAACACATGTGGAATTATATACATAACAAACAAGTGTGAAACAACTGAAAATATGTCATATTCTAGGTTCTTCAAAGTAGCCACCTTTTGCTTTGATTACTGCTTTGCACACTCTTGGCATTCTCTTGATGAGCTTCAAGAGGTAGTCCCCTGGAATGGTCTTCCAACAGTCTTTAAGGAGTTCCCAGAGATGCTTAGCACTTGTTGGCCCTTTTGCCTTCACTCTGCGGTCCAGCTCACCCCAAACCATCTCGATTGGGTTCAGGTCCGGTGACTGTGGAGGCCAGGTCATCTGGCGCAGCACCCCATCACTCTCCTTCATGTTTAAATAGCCCTTACTTTCAAAGTTTTCCCAATTTTTCGGCTGACTGACTGACCTTCATTTCTTAAAGTAATGATGGCCACTCATTTTTCTTTACTTAGCTGCTTTTTTCTTGCGATAATACAAATTCTAACAGTCTATTCAGTAGGACTATCAGCTGTGTATCCACCTGACTTCTCCTCAACGCAACTGATTGTCCCAACCCCATTTATAAGGCAAGAAATCCCACTTATTAAACCTGACAGGGCACATGTCACGGCTGTATGTGAGCAACAATAGTATACACAGTAAAAGAGCTACTGACCGGACCCAAACTAGGGAGGATAAAGGGTGACCCCTGTCCGACCCTCAAAGCTCTCCCTATGCTGCTAAAGCACATGCCCGGATCCAAATGGCGGAACGAGGCATGCCCAAGTGCCTAAGACTGATGACCACTGTAACCCCTACAATAGTGGAAGGGGCACGGCCACCGGTGCCCTACTCAGTATATGGAGGGAACCGTGGCCACCTCAGATCCAGTCAGAAAATAATCAGGTACACAACAATGTCTGTACACTTAGCTGAAGGTGTTGCAGCCGCAGAGAAGACGGATCCAAGGACAGCTGGCAATATCCGGAGTGCTTGCTGCAGCAGAACACAGGTCCAGTGAACTGATAGCTACAAGTGAAGATACTAAAGCAAGAGCTACAACTGAAATGAGAACTATAATCCACGCCCTACAATAGGAGGAGGGGTGATATAAAGAGAGGGAAATCAAACGCATGAGGAACAGCTGGGAGGAAGGAAACCAAAAGTAAACAGAGCAGTGAGAACTCCTCCCAGCTCTAGTAGTGACATCATCACAGGGGTGGAGAAACAGAGCTGTGAGAACGTCCCAAAGCTCTGGTAGTGACAGCACACCTGTGAAGTGAAAACCATTTCAGGGGTCTACTTCTTGAAGCTCATCAAGAGAATGCCAAGAGTGTGCAAAGCAGTAATCAAAGCAAATGGTGGCTACTTTGAAGAACCTAGAATATGACATATTTTCAGTTGTTTCACACTTGTTTGTTATGTATATAATTCTACATGTGTTAATTCATAGTTTTGATGCCTTCAGTGTGAATCTATAATTTTCATAGTCATGAAAATAAAGAAAACTCTTTGAATGAGAAGGTGTGTCCAAACTTTTGGTCTGTACTGTAGTTCAAACAATAGTCTTTATTTTGACCAAAACGGATTCAACAAATACTTGCTTACTTCAGCATGTAAACACACAAAAAACACAGTCCATGTGAAGTGGTCTGACTCACAGTCAGTGGCTTACCTACCATATAGACAGACCACACAGCTGCTATGGGGCCCGTGAAGAAGGGGGGCCCGCAGTGGAGGAGAGTCCCAGCCCCCGTCTATCTTCCTAACTGTCTCCCGTCTGCTAGCCCCGCCTCCTGCCTGCTAGCCCCGCCTGCTAGCTCCACCACACCTGATTCCTCTGGATTGTCATAACCCCACCAGTAATGAAGAAAGTGACTTAGCTTTCCCAGGATGTTCCTCTGCACATATGCCATTCAGAACAGGAGGAAAGCTGGTTGTCACTACATTATGTAATGTGACTCAGCTTTCCTGATGTCCTGCATGGCACAAGTGCAGAGGCGTGAGAAGATATGAGGGTAGGTGGGAGTTGTGTTACTCAGCTTTCTCAGACTATTCTCATGTCTCTCCACATGTGCCATGCAGGACAGCAGAAAAGCTGGGAGGTATTAAAGGGTTTCTACCACTTCATTTTCACATAATTAGCTTTCAGACACTAGCGATCCGCTAGTGTCTGCTCTCCCAAACAATCCTAATATAACTGTTTATTGTCCTGCCGTTTCGCTAAAAATCGAACTCATATAGATATGCTAATGAGCCTCTAGGTGCTATGGGGGCGTCATTAGCACCTAGAGGCTCGGTCTACCTTCACAAAATGCCGCCATCCAGCGCGTCCCTCCAGCCCGCCCATCTCCTCCGGAATGCGATCAAGTGGACGAATTCTCGCGCATGCGCTGTGCGCATCTGTATTCGGCGCATGCGCAGTGAATGTCTGACCGCTTCCCTGCACAGACATCTCCACTGCGCCTGTTCCTCGGAGCACTATGACATCATCGGCGCAGGCGCAGTGGAGATGTCTGAGCAGGGAAGCGGTCAGACATTCACTGCGCATGCGCCGAATACAGACGCGCACGGCGCATGCGCGAGAATTCGTCCGCTTGATCGCATTCCGGAGGAGATGGGCGGGCTGGAGGGACGCGCTGGGCGGCGGCATTTTGTGAAGGTAGACCGAGCCTCTAGGTGCTAATGACGCCCCTATAGCACCTAGAGGCTCATTAGCATATCTACAGTACAGACCAAAAGTTTGGACACACCTTCTCATTCAAAGAGTTTTCTTTATTTTCATGACTATAAAGGCATCAAAACTATGAATTAACACATGTGGAATTATATACATAACAAACAAGTGTGAAACAACTGAAAATATGTCATATTCTAGGTTCTTCAAAGTAGCCACCTTTTGCTTTGATTACTGCTTTGCACACTCTTGGCATTCTCTTGATGAGCTTCAAGAGGTAGTCCCCTGAAATGGTCTTCCAACAGTCTTGAAGGAGTTCCCAGAGATGGTTAGCACTTGTTGGCCCTTTTGCCTTCACTCTGCGGTCCAGCTCACCCCAAACCATCTCGATTGGGTTCAGGTCCGGTGATTGTGGAGGCCAGGTCATCTGGCGCAGCACCCCATCACTCTCCTTCATGGTCAAATAGCCCTTACTTTCAAAGTTTTCCCAATTTTTCGGCTGACTGACTGACCTTCCTTTCTTAAAGTAATGATGGCCACTCGTTTTTCTTTACTTAGCTGCTTTTTTCTTGCCATAATACAAATTCTAACAGTCTATTCAGTAGGACTATCAGCTGTGTATCCACCTGACTTCTCCTCAACGCCACTGATGGTCCCAACCCCATTTATAAGGCAAGAAATCCCACTTATTAAACCTGACAGGGCACACCTGTGAAGTGAAAACCATTTCAGGGGACTACCTCTTGAAGCTCATCAAGAGAATGCCAAGAGTGTGCAAAGCAGTAATCAAAGCAAATGGTGGCTACTTTGAAGAACCTAGAATATGACATATTTTCAGTTGTTTCACACTTGTTTGTTATGTATATAATTCCACATGTGTTAATTCATAGTTTTGATGCCTTCAGTGTGAATCTCCAATTTTCATAGTCATGAAAATAAAGAAAACTCTTTGAATGAGAAGGTGTGTCCAAACTTTTGGTCTGTACTGTATATAAGTTCGATTTTTAGCGAAACGGCAGGACAATAAACAGTTATATTAGGATTGTTTGGGAGAGCAGACACTAGCGGATCGCTAGTGTCTGAAAGCTAATTAAGTGAAAACAAAGTGGTAGAAACCCTTTAAGTCATGTAATGTCACTCAGATTTCCTGCTATCCTGCAAGGCATAAATGCAGATAATAAGAACATGGAAAGGCAGGGGGAAGGGGTTCACTCAGCTTTCCCAGAGACTCATGTCTTTGCACATGTGTTGTGCAGGATAGCAAGTAATGTCAGTGTCTCCCAGCTGTCCTGCATGACACAGAGGATGGGGGAAGGGGGGCACTCACTTCCTCAAACTTTTATCATGTCTCTGTGCATGTGCCATGCTGGACAGCAGGAAAGTTGGGTGGTATGGTATTACATCATGTAATGCCCCAGATTCTTGTCCATATATGCTACCAGATCCCATTCACTATAATGGGTCTGTTGGGTTCCAGCATAGGTACTGCCATTTTGTGGAATAAATTACTGCTGCATGAGGTGGGGCAGGGGAGAAGTTAGGGAGGATAGTGAGAGGAACCATGGCGCATAGTGGGAGGGACTAGGAACGGGCATGGGGGCCCAATTTAAATTCTTGCTATGGGGCCCAATGATTTCTGTGTATGCCCCTGCTCACAGTCCTCTGTAGTTCCTGGTTTCCACCACCAGCTTGAGGGCAATTGGCAATAGCAGGCTTTTCAGCTGAAACACTCCACACAGCTGTACTCCCGGTCTATCACACTTCCAGACTTGGAACCCCCCACCAGCACTCCTTGGCTTCCTAACTTATATAGGCCAGCCAAAACCTGGTTTAGATATGTGTTAACAGTCATCCCACCCTGCTCTTTGACTACTCCAATAAAATCCGGCCTGGATCAGCTGCAGCCAGCAGCTAAGCTACTACTAACAAGTGTCAGTAGCCTAGGGTTACTGACAAAACATTACCAGTTCATTTAACCGAGGCCAGGCACCTGTCACCGCCAGATCTCTGAGAAGTTCTGATAGAGGTTCTTCAGTACCTCCTGCATGATGTTCTTTTGTTTTGCTTTCGCTTTGACATCTCTTCTCCCTCTCCCAGCTGTCATCTATTAGAAGTGATTGCCTCCCTATATATCTCCTCCCATACTGCTTCACTTTGCGGTTTATATTACTTCCTGGATAGGGTTCACTGCTTGAAGTTGCTACTGCTGGTTCCTCAAGATAAGTCTATTTCTGTATTTGTGTTTTCCTGTTGGCTTGATCCTAGGTGACCCTGACTCCCTCCGTATTGAGTGCAGGGAGCCGGTGGTTGTGTCCCCTCACTATTATAGGGTTTGCAGGTGTCACTCAGTCTAAGGTACGAGGACATGCAACTTTCTATCATTGAGATCTTTGCAAGGGCTGAGTAGTGAGGGAGAGCTCTAGGGCATTAATAGGGCAGATAGATACGTGACAGCACCTTGGTGACACGTATCTATCATCTACTATGGCACCTTGTGCCTTCTCACATACTCCCCCCTCTGTCCAATGCCAGGCCTTGGGCATCTTTAGCCACCAGACTGTGTAACCTTGACAGGGCATCCGCACTCCCCTGTATCTTGCCTGGCCTGTTTTCTACTGAGAAGGAGAAATCTTGAAGTGCAAGGAACCACCGGGTAACTCGGGCATTAATCCCCATCTTCTCTCGCACCCACCTTAGTGGGGCATGGTCCTACACTAACCTGAACCTCCTTTCCAGTAGATAGTACCTGAGGGAGTCTAGTGCCCATTTTATGGACAGACACTCCTTCTCAATGATGGCATAATTCCTTTCTGCTGGGGACAGTTTTCTACTAAGGTATATCACTGGGTGATCTTCCACATTCACTACCTGAGACATGACTGCACCCAGACATACATCGAAGGCATCGGTCTGGACCACAAACTTAAGGCAGATGTCCATGGCTATCAACATGGGTTGCTTAAACAGGGCCTGTTTAATCTCCTGAAAGGCCCCCCTTTCTGCTTCTGGGGACCACCTCACCATGGCCAACTTCGTGCCCTTTGTCAGGTTGGTCAAAGGGACCGCTTTTTCTGTGAACATGGGGACAAACCACCTATAGTAACCCACAATAACCAGAAACGCCTTGATCTGCTTCTTGGTTAGTGGGCGGGGCTAATTCTGAATGGCTTCTACCTTATTAAGCTGAGGTTTAATCTCCCCTCTCCCTACTATGTAGCCAGTTGTAAACCTTGCCTTTCTTAAGGCATTGAAGATGGACTGAACTTTTCTGAGATGACTTTCTCGTTCGTGACTAAAGATGACAATGTCATCTAAGTATGGCGCTGCATACTCGCTATGGAGGCGTAGAACTTGGTCCATGGCCCTCTGGAAGGTAGCAGGGGCCCCCTGCAACCCAAACAGCATTTGTACATACTGAAAAGACCCGTGGGGTGCCTGCCATACAGTAATTCGAAGGGTTAAAACCCTGTGGAGGTTTGGGGCACTTCTCTAATAGAGAACAATAGGTATGGTAGAAGACAATCCCAGTCCCACCCATCCTTCTCTACCACCATCCTCAGCATGGCCTTTAGGGTCTTATTAAATCGCTCCACAAGGCCATGCGTCTGAGGATGGTAGACCAAGGTACGCAGCTAAGTGACTCTTAAAACTTTGCACAGTTCCCTCATCATCTTTGATATAAACGGGGTTCCCTGGTCTCTGAGAATCTCCTTGGGAATTCCCGTTTGTGAGAAGACATAGAACAATTCCCGGGCAATATTTCTGGACGAGATGTTCCGTAGGGGAACAGCCTCGAAGTAACGGGTAGTGGGTAGCGTAATCAACGATTACGAGGATGTACTGATACCCCCTATCTGACTTCACCAATGGCCCTACCAGGTCCACTGCTATTCTTTCAAAGGGGACCTCAATGATTGGTAATGGGACCAAAGGGCTACGGCAGTGGGCTATGGGGGAAGTGACCTGGTAAACTGGACAAGATTGACAGAAATCCCTGATCTCTCGGTAACACCCTGGCCAATAAAATCATTGTAGGACCCTCTCGAGTGTTTTGTCTGCGTCTAGGTGACCACACAGCACATGGGAGTGGGCCATATCCATAACAATACGTCTATATAGTTCTGGGACTAGTAGCCGGTATAAAAGGTCCTGATTCAGGGCAAAGTGTGGAAACTATTGGTCGGCCCTAGGCTCCTGGGGAATCCCATTAAGGACCACCAAATTCTCTAGTGCCCCTTTCAAGGTCAAATCTCGGAGTTGGGCCGTACCAAAATTTCCCCAGGACACCTCCAAGTCTTCCTCTGTGGTAGACTCTTCCTCATTGTCACCTAGCAGGACAGTCAGAGGTAACTCCTGGGTTCCCTATGGACTTCCACCCACTGTGTTGCCTGGACCTTCTGGGTGATTTGGCATAGCCATCTTTGCCCACAGGTGCCACGACCAATAATAACATTGTGCAGTAAGCACTTCACCACCCCCACATTGTGCATCAGAGTACCCCAGCCTGTCTCCAGAGTAACCTGGGCCACCAGGTAAATTCTGGCGTTAATACACGTGACCCCCAGATTTTTCCCGGGGGCCAACACATGAGGAAGAGAGGCCGAGATAAGAGTGACCAAGCTCAATGAGTCCAACCATTCTGAGACAAGAGTCCCATTGATTGTTAGTGTACACATCTGGGGTCCCTCCTCCTTGGTTGGTACGGCGCTGCAAGCTGGCTGCGCGAAGAGGGAACTGCGCCAGCACACAGAACAGTCTATGGGCTCTGTGGTGTGGGAAAACTGGGCTACCATGTGACCTGGGGCCCGACATCTCCAGCAAATGATTTCCCGGGGAATTCCTTTGGTCACTGGCTCTGGCATCCCCCTGGCCCTCTTGAGTGGGCTTGGCCCCTAGTCTTTGACTGTCCGAGTCCTTCCGAGCCCCCCAATAGGGTGACTTCAGGTTCCCTGGACTGCCAAAGGACTTCTCCATAGCATGGAATCTCTCCATCAGTCCCACCAGTTCATCTGTCGTCTGGGGGTAAACCTGTGCAACCCAGAACTGGATAGGTTGGGGAAGGGAGTCCATGACCACACGCTCCACCATTTCAGCCAGAAAGCAGATCTCTGGCTTTAAACAATTCTGGACTAGATGTAGCAAGTCAAACAGTTGGGATCTTGGAGGTTTGTCCAGGCTATAGGCCCAGTACTGTACCCTTTGGGCCCGCACCGCCAAGGGGTACTCTTTAGCGTCCTGCAGGGCAAAATCATAATATGCCTTCTGGAGCTCCCCAGGTAAATATGGGGCCAGGACTTTGGCCCACTGATCCGGCGGTAGCTTCTCCCAGTCAGCCACCCACTCTAACACAGTGAGGAAAGCCTCGATGTCATCCTCCAGGGTCATCTTCTAAAAGGCTTCCCTCACAGTCCTCGTGACACGATGACGATCATCCGGAGTGGGCGGAGTTGCACTCTCCCGGGCGCGAACGGTCAGGGCGGTCATCTGCTGGGAGAGCAGCTTGTTGGTCTCATGCTAGGCTTGCATGGCCTCTGTATACGCCTTTTGTTGCTTTGACCCAGGACATGTAGTTCATCTGCGGGCTTATGCACGCATCCTCCACCAATTTGTGGCGATCAGCTCAAATGGTGACTTCAGATATAGTTCAAACAATAGTCTTTTTATTTTGTCCAAAACGGATTCAACAAATACTTGCTTACTTCAGCATGTAAACAAGAAACAAACACAGTCCATGTGAAGTGGTCTGACTCACAGTCCTCTGTAGTTCCTGGTTTCCACCACCAGCTTAAGGGGGGAAAAACCTGGCAATAGCAGGCTTCTCTGCTGAAATACTCCACACAGCTCTACTCCCGGTCTATCACACTTCCAGGCTTGGAACCACACCCCCAGCTCTCCTGGCCTTCCTAGCTTATGTGGGCCAGCCAAAACATGGTCTGGATATGTGGGAGTAGTCATCCCACCCTGCTCTTTGACTACTCCAATGAAACCCGGCCTGGATCAGCTGCAGCCAGCAGCTAAACTACTACTAACAAATGTCAGGAACCTAGGGTTACTGACAAAACATTACTGGTTCATTTCACCGAGGCCAGGCACCTCAATGACACGTATGTATTGTCTACTATGGCACCTTGTGCCTTCTCACAGTGCCAATTCAGTTATAAAGTGATTTTTTTCTAAAATGACCCCATTTTAGAAACTACTCTCTGATTGTGCAGTTTAAATAAATACCCCATATGTGGTTTTAAACTGCTCTATGGGCAAGTGGCAGTGGTCAGAAGGAAACGAGCACCATATGGATTTTGGAGGCAGATTTTGAGCACTTTGACCCCCTAAGCGTTTTACGGAATTTGGAAACACTTTTCTGTAAAAATGACGTTTCATTTCTTCCAATAAAATGTTGCTTTAGCCCCAAATTTTTCATTTTCACAAGGGATAACAGGATAAAAAGCACCCTATGATTTGTTACTCATTTTCTCCTGAATACGGCAACACCCCATATGTGGTGGTAAACTGCTGTGGGGGAACATGGCAAGATTCAGAACGGAAGGAGCGCCATAAGGCTTTTGCAGCACAGATTTTGATGGATTGGTTCGCGGGTGTCATTGTTTTTTATTTTTTGAGTCATTGTCTTATGTGGGGGATCATTTTTTGCTGGTTGAGCATACACCTGAGGGGGCATCTCATATGAAATTTTTTATAGAGCAGGTTGTTACGGACACGGCGATACCCAATGTGTCTATTATTTTTTATTTTTGTTAAGTTTTACACAGTAAAAGCATTTTTGAACCAAATAAAATAGTGTTTTTATGTTGCCATTTTCTGAGAGCCTTATTGTCACCGCCAGTTCTGTGAGAAGGTCTGGCAGACGTTCTTCTCTACCTCTTACATGACGTTCTTTGTTTTGCTTTCACTTTCTCATCTCCTTTCCTTCTCCCAGGTGTCACCTATTTAGACTAATTGTCTCCCTTTATATTCCCTCCCATACTGCCTCACTTTGCTGTTTATACTACTTCCTGGATGAGGTCTTCACTGCTGGAGGCTGCTGCTGCTGTTTGCTCAGATAAGTCCTTTCCTTTATTTGTGTTTCCTTGCTGCCTTGATTCTAGGTGACCCTGACTCCGTCCGTATTAAGTGCAGAGAGCCGGTGGTCGTGTCCCCTTACTATTATAGGGTTTTCTGGTGTCATAGAGTCTTTGGTACGTGGGCATGCAATCGTCTACCATTGAGACCCGTGCATGGGCATAGCAGTCAGGGAGAGCTCTTAGGGTTTTATAGGGCTCACCCATATGCTCCGTAGTTTGGGATCAAGCTAGTCGGATGTTTATTTATAAGTTCAAGCTATCTGCAACATCATCCGTGACATTATAAACCGCCATAACCGTCTTAAGCATGGATCCGGTTTCAGCCTTGATTGACCGCATGCAAGGTCTTTCGCTGGAGGTAGCAGATCTCCGTAAAACTGTGTCTCAGTTTCAGGTGACCGGTTCTGCTGGCGTTCATGGAGTTTATTCCGAACCTAAGATCTCGCTTCCAGATACGTTCTCCGGGGGTAGTGAGAATTTTGTTTGCTTTAGAGAGGCTTGCAAACTCTATTTTCGCCTACTTCCCCATTCCTCTGGTGATGAGGAGCGGAGGGTGGGGATCATCATCTCGCTGCTCAGGGATAACGCTCAGTCTTGGGCCTTTTCGCTGCCGGTGAGGGCACGGCCCCTCCGATCGGTGGATGAATTTTTTGTAGCCCTGGGGCAAATATAGGATGACCCAGATCGTATTGCTCTGGCTGAATCTAAACTGCGTCTTTTATGCCAGGGTAAACAGTCCGCAGAGATATATTGTTCTGAATTTCGGAGATGAGCAGCTGATACTGGTTGGAATGATGCTGCACTCCGAAGTCAATTTTGCCATGGTCTTTCGGAAAGATTGAAAGATGCATTTGTTTTTCATGAGAGACCAGCCTCGTTAGACTCTGCCATGCCACTAGCTGTTCGTATTGACAGGCGTTTTAGAGAGAGAGAGGAGACTACTCCTTCATGTCATATTCAGCCCAAGGACAGTGGGGCTGTCTCATTCAGTGCGCAGGGGTCTCAGTCTCTCTCAATCCCCTCTGAGAAGGAGGCTATGCAGCTGGGTTTGCTTGCCTCTGATAGTAGAGGATTCAGCTCTCAGAGGAAGGTTTGTTTCTGTTGTGGGGGTATAAATCATTTGGCTAATGTTTTCCCCTCTAGGAGATTCATGGAGTTTTCTGAGGGTAATAAAAGAAAAACAAAAAGAAAAAAACCCTCTAAAAAATTTCCATTGGCTACTATTTGCAAGGTTGATGCGGAAATTGAAGGTTTGCCGTTTGCTTGTAGTTCCCGTTTTCTCCTACCTGCCAGGGTGGCGCTAGACAGCAAGAACATTGTTTGTGAGATTTTTGTAGATAGTGGAGCAGCTGTCAATCTCATTGATAATCAATTTGCAATAACGCATGGTTTCCAGGTATGCACTTTGGAAAAGGATATACCTGTTTTTGATATCGATTCCGCTCCACTTTCTCAAAGATCGTTAAAGGGCATAGTTCACAATATCCGTTTAACTGTGGGTGACGCTCATGTTGAGGATATGTCGTGTTTCGTCCTAAGCGGTTTACCTACTCCTCTAGTGTTGAGGCTACCCTGGCTCACTAAACATAACCCCACCATTGATTGGCAAGCAAGGATAATAAATGGTTGGAGTTTTGCAGAGAGAATTGCCTCACGGCGTCTCTTTCAGAGGTTTCTACCAAGACTGTACCATCTTTTCTCTCAGAACTTTCGGATGTGTTTTCCAAGAGTGGTGTCCAGGAGTTGCCCCCTCACCGGGAGTACGACTGCCCTAATAATCTTATCCCAGGCGCCAAGCTGCCAAAATCACGATTATACAATCTCTCCCAACATGAAAGAGTCGCTATGCGTACTTATATCTCTGAGAGCCTGAGAAAGGGTTCACATCCGACCCTCGAAGTCAGCTGTTGCCGCACTTTTGTTTTTTTTGTTAAGAAAAAAGATGGTTCTTTAAGACCTTGTTTGGATTTCAGGGAGCTGAACCGTATCACAATTGGTGACCCATATCCACTTCCTTTCATCCCGGATCTGTTTAACCAGATTGTTGGTACTAAAGTTTTTCTAAGTTGGATTTAAGAGGGGCATACAACCTAGTCAGGGTCAGGGAAGGGGACAAATGGAAAACGGCCTTCAATACCCCTGAGGGTTATTTTGAGAATTTGGTCATGCTCTTTGGTTTGATGAATGCTCCGGCCGTCTTCCAACATTTTGTGAACAGCATTTTTATCATTTATGCAAATATGTAAGAGGGGCACACCTACATCTGATTCACACCAAACGCTAATCAATGTTTAGTATTAATATTTAAAAATTTATTAAATACAGTTTGATATAATATGCTGAATATGGTACCTTATCGCTCTAAAATCATAAAATACATGCTTAAAATATAGCCATGCCAAGGGTTAATGTGTACTTCAATCTGAGATTTCAGTAGTGGATATAATGTCTATTTCAATACTACCGAGTCTCAGTTTATAAAATGATATTTGCATACTTGACTTTTCCCTATAGGTTTGGGGTAACCTTTTTAGGGGGAGCACCCTTTTCCTTGCAACTTGGAGGGTGAGCCATCCCGATATTTTCTACACATTTTTTATCATTTAATGGGGAAATTTCTACTGATGTATCTAGATGACATTTTGATTTTTTCTCCTGATTTCAAGACTCATCAGGACCACCTATGTCAGGTCTTGCTGATTCTGCGGGAGAATGAATTGTAAGCTAAACTGGAAAAATGTGTGTTTGCGGTTCCGGAGATTCAATTTCTTGGTTTTCTTCTCTCCGCTTCTGGTTTTCGCATTGACCCTGAGAAGGTCCGCACTGTGCTTGATTGGGAGCTTCCTGAGAATCAGAAGGCGCTGATGCGGTTTTTGAGTTTTGCCAATTATTACAGAAAGTTCATTTTTAATTATTCCTCTGTTGTTAAGCCACTCACTGATATGACTAAAAAGGGGGTAGATTTTTCCTCGTGGTCGGTAGATGTGCTTAAAGCCTTTTCTAGTATCAAAGAAAGTTTTGCTTCCGCTCCCATTTTGGTACAACCTGATGTGTCTCTACCTTATATTGTTGAGGTGGACGCTTCTGAGGTGGGTGTGGGTGTGGTCTTATCTCAGGGCCCCTCTCCTGCCAAATGGCGACCGTGTGCCTTTTTCTCAAGGAAACTCTCCTCTGCAGAGAGAAATTACGATGTGGGAGATAGGGAGTTGTTGGCCATCAAATTAGCTTTTGAGGAATGGCGCCATTGGTTAGAGGGAGCCAGACACCCTATTACCGTGTTTACCGACCATAAGAATCTGGCCTACTTGGAGTCAGCCAAGCGTCTGAACCCGAGACAGGCCAGATGGTCTTTGTGCTTTTCTAGGTTTAACTTTGTTGTCACGTTCCGCCCTGGGGTTAAAAATGTGAAGGTGGATGCCCTGTCACGTTGTTTTCCAGGAGGGGGGAACTTTGAAGACCTGGGTCCCATTTTGGCTGAAGGGGTGGTCGTCTCTGCTCTTTATCCTGATTTGGAGGCCGAGGTTCAGGCAGCCCAGGCAGAGGCTCCTGATCTTTGTCCTCCTGGGAGGTTGTTTGTGCCTCTCGCTTTCCGACACAAGATTTTTAAGGAGCACCACGACACTGTCCTTGCTGGGCACCCGGGGAGTAGAGCCACAGTGGATCTCATTGCTCAGAGATTCTGGTGGCCGGCTCTTCGTAAGACGGTTGAGGGTTTTGTGGCAGCCTGCGAGACCTGCGCTCGTGCCAAGGTCCCTCATTCACGGACATCGGGTTCTCTCCTCCCGTTACCCATTCCTTCCCGTCCTTGGACGCATCTGTCCATGGACTTCATTACGGACATGCCTCATTCCTCGGGGAAGACTGTGATTCTGGTGGTAGTCGACCATTTTATCAAAATGGCGCATTTCATTCCCTTTCCTGGGTTACCCAATGCTAAGACGTTGGCGCAAGCGTTTGTTGATCACATTGTTAAACTGCATGGCATTCCTTCAGACACGCTGATAGGGGCACGCAATTTGATTCCAGATTCTGGAAGGCCTTCTGTTCTTGCTTGGGGATTCGGTTGTTGTTCTCTTCTGCTTTTCACCCGCAGTCGAATGGTCAGACCGAATGCATCAATCAGAATCTGGAGACATATCTGCGCTGTTTTGTGGTGGAGAATCAGGAGGATTGGTATTCTTTTTTGTCCCTTGCTGAGTTTGCTTTAAATAACCGTCGCCAGGAGTCCTCTGATAAGTCACCATTTTTTGGTGCATATAGTTTCATCCACAGTTTGGGACATTCTCTGGAGAGGGGTCTTCTGGTTTACCTGATGAGGAGAGATTTTCCTCGTCTTTGTCATTTATTTGGCAAAAGATTCAGGGTAATCTGAAGAGGATGAGTGAGAGATATAAGCGTGTGGCGGATAAGAGACGTGTGCCTGGTCCGGACCTGAATGTGGGTGATCTCATGTGGTTGTCTACAAAGAATATCAAACTAAAGGTTCCCTCCTGGAAGTTGGGTCCTAAGTTTATCGGGCCTTACAAGATCTTGTCCGTCATCAATCCCGTTGCCTTCCGTCTTGATCTTCCTCAGACTTGGAAGATCCATAATGTTTTTCACAAGTCCCTATTAAAACCTTATGTCCAACCCACTGTACCCTCCTCTTTACCTCCTCCTCCGATTGTTGTTGATGGTAATCTTGAATTTCACGTCTCTAGGATTGTGGATTCTCGCATTATCCACGGTTCTCTCCAGTACCTCGTTCATTGGGAGGGTTATGGTCCTGAGGAGAGGATGTGGGTCCCATTGGCGGACATTAAGGCCACTCGTCTCATCAGGGCTTTCCATAGGTCTCATCCTGAGAAGGTGGGCTCTGAGTGTCCGGAGTCCACCCGTAGAGGGAGGGGTACTGTCACCGCCAGTTCTGTGAAAAAGTTCTGACAGACGTTCTTCTCTACCTCTTGCATGACGTTCTTTGTTTTGGTTTCACTTTCTCATCTCCTTTCCTTCTCCCAGGTGTCACCTATTTAGACTAATTGTCTCCCTTTATATTACCTCCTATACTGCCTCACTTTGCTGTTTATACTACTTCCTGGATGAGGTCTTCACTGCTGGAGGCTGCTGCTGCTGTTTGCTCAGATAAGTCCTTTCCTTTATTTGTGTTTACTTTCTCACTTGATTCTAGGTGACCCTGACTCCGTCCGTATTAAGTGCAGGGTTTTCAGGTGTCACACAGTCTTAGGTACGTGGGCATGCAATCGTCTACCATGAGACCCTTGCATGGGCATAGCAGTCAGGGAGAGCTCTTAGGGTTTTATAGGGTTCACCCATATGCTCCTTAGTTTGGGATCAAGCCAGTCGGATGTTTATTTATAAGTTCCAGCTATCTGCAACATCATCCGTGACACTTATATATATATTTTTTTTAGTGAGTGTCTTAGTGAGGGTCACATTTTTTCCGAGAAGTGATGATGGTTTCATTGGTACTATTTTGGGCTAAATTCGCCAGAAAATTGCTTTTTTGGAACAGTTTTTTTATCTACGGAGTTCATCTGACAGGGTGAATCATGTGATATTTTTATAGAGCTGGTTAATACGGACACGGCGATACCTAATATGTATACTTTTCTTTTTTCCCTATTTTTTATAAAAAAATAAAAATTTCACTTGGGAAAAGGACATCTGTATTGTAATGCATTGGCTGTAAGTGTATTACTGAGTGTAATACACTTACAGACTGCTTCTTGTGAGATCCAGGGGACTGGATCACACAGGCTGACAGGGAAGGCAGCACAATGCCTAAGAAAGGCATTGGGCTGCCGTGCCAGCCATCGAGTCCCCGATAGACAACCGGGACCCGTGAGGATACCGCACATGCCACATACCACAGGGGTCCGGCTGTACAGCGCTGGGATTTCAGACACACTTCCCAGTTACATATGTATTTTCTCAGACTCCATTCAATAATCTTGTAGTAAAACTATCCAGAAGAGTGTAAGCTGTTTTAGCTGTAAAGGGGAAACCAAGTCCATATTAAAAGGGGTTGTCTGGGCTTTTACTATTGATAACTTATCATCAGGATAGGTCATAAATATCAGATAGGTGGGGTCTGACACCCTCGCAGCACGCATGTGTCATCTACCTTCTCCTTTCCTGTTCGATACTGCTGTCCATGGCAAAAAGCAGCAGTGGACAGGAAGAGAGAAGGGAGATGGCACATGCGCACAGCGCACGCCGTCTCCTCATGCAGCTGATCGTGGGGGTGTCGGACCCCTGCCGATCTGATATTGATGTATAGTAAAAGCCCGGACAACCCCTTTAATGCCTATGGATTTATAATGGGATGTAATACACTGCTCAAAAAAATAAAGGGAACACTTAAACAACACAATGTAACTCCAAGTCAATCACACTTCTGTGAAATCAAACTGTCCACTTAGGAAGCAACACTGAGTGACAATCAATTTCACATGCTGTTGTGCAAATGGGATAGACAACAGGTCGAAATTATAGGCAATTAGCAAGACACCCCCAATAAAGGAGTGGTTCTGCAGGTGGTGACCACAGATCACTTCTCAGTTCCTATGCTTCCTGGCTGATGTTTTGGTCACTTTTGAATGCTGGCGGTGCTTTCACTCTAGTGGTAGCATGAGACGGAGTCTACAACCCACACAAGTGGCTCAGGTAGTGCAGCTTATCCTGGATGGCACATTAATGCGAGCTGTGGCAAGAAGGTTTGCTGTGTCTGTCAGCGTAGTGTTCAGAGCATGGAGGCGCTACCAGGAGACAGGCCAGTACATCAGGAGACGTGGAGGAGGCCGTAGGAGGGCAACAACCCAGCAGCAGGACCGCTACCTCTGCCTTTGTGCAAGGAGGAACAGGAGGAGCACTGCCAGAGCCCTGCAAAATGACCTCCAGCAGGCCACAAATGTGCATGTGTCTGCTCAAACGGTCAGATACAGACTCCATGAGGGTGATATGAGGGCCCGACATCCACAGGTGGGGGTTGTGCTTACAGCCCAACACCGTGCAGGACGTTTGGCATTTTCCAGAGAACACTAATATTGGCAAATTCGCCACTGGCGCCCTGTGCTCTTCACAGATGAAAGCAGGTTCACACTGAGCACATGTGACAGACGTGACAGAGTCTTGAGACGCCGTGGAGAACGTTCTGCTGCCTGCAACATCCTCCAGCATGACCGGTTTGGCATTGAGTCAGTAATGGTGTGGGGTGGCATTTCTTTGGAGGGCCGCACAGCCCTCCATGTGCTCGCCAGAGGTAGCCTGACTGCCATTAGGTACCGAGATGAGATCCTCAGACCCCTTGTGAGACCATATGCTGGTGCGGTTGGCCCTGGGTTCCTCCTAATGCAAGACAATGCTAGACCTCATGTGGCTGGAGTGTGTCAGCAGTTCCTGCAAGACGAAGACATTGATGCTATGGACTGGCCCGCCCGTTCCCCAGACCTAAATCCAATTGAGCACATCTGGGACATCATGTCTCGCTCTATCCACCAACGTCACGTTGCACCACAGACTGTCCAGGAGTTGGCAGATGCTTTAGTCCAGGTCTGGGAAGAGATCTCTCAGGAGACCATCCGCCACCTCATCAGGAGCATGCACAGGCGTTGTAGGGAGGTCATACAGGCACGTGGAGGCCACACACACTACTGAGCCTCATTTTGACTTGTTTTAAGGATATTACATCAAAGTTGGATCAGCCTGTAGTGTGTTTTTCCACAGTGTGTTTGAAAAATTTGATTTCCATTTTTTTTTTTTTGTGTGATTTTGTTGTCAGCACATTCAACTATGTAAAGAACAAAGTATTTCAGAAGAATATTTAATTAATTACAGATCTAGGATGTGTTATTTTTGTGTTCCCTTTATTTTTTTGAGCAGTGTACAAGATCCTGTAGGTATAATGTGTAGATGTCCCTATACTGTTGTCCATATAGTATACCTGTAATACCAAAAAGGGTAATATACTTTTTTACTGACCTGGCATTCAGGAACTCTGGAAATGGGTTCTGTAAAACATGCAGTATAAGTAAAAAGCCTTTTAGGCCTCTAAATCCCTGTGGTACACCGTTCACTTTCTGGCAATGATATACACTCACCTAAAGAATTATTAGGAACACCTGTTCTATTTCTCATTAATGCAATTATCTAGTCAACCAATCACATGGCAGTTGCTTCAATGCATTTAGGGGTGTGGTCCTGGTCAAGACAATCTCCTGAACTCCAAACTGAATGGGAAAGAAAGGTGATTTAAGCAATTTTGAGCGTGGCATGGTTGTTGGTGCCAGACGGGCCGGTCTGAGTATTTCACAATTTGCACAGTTACTGGGATTTTCATGCACAACCATTTCTAGGGTTTACAAAGAATGGTGTGAAAAGGGAAAAACATCCAGTATGCGGCAGTCCTGTGGGCAAAAATGCCTTGTGGATGCTAGAGGTCAGAGGAGAATGGGCCGACTGATTCAAGCTGATAGAAGAGCAACGTTGACTGAAATAATCACTCGTTACAACCGAGGTATGCAGCAAAGCATTTGTGAAGCCACAACACGCACAACCTTGAGGCGGATGGGCTACAACAGCAGAAGACCCCACCGGGTACCACTCATCTCCACTACAAATAGGAAAAAGAGGCTACAATTTGCACGAGCTCACCAAAATTGGACTGTTGAAGACTGGAAAAATGTTGCCTGGTCTGATGAGTCTTGATTTCTGTTGAGACATTTAAATGGTAGAGTCCGAATTTGGCGTAAACAGAATAAGAACATGTATCCATCCTCTGATGGCTACTTCCAGCAGGATAATGCACCATGTCACAAAGCTCGAATCATTTCAAATTGGTTTCTTAAACATGACAATGAGTTCACTGTACTAAAATGGCCCCCACAGTCACCAGATCTCAACCCAATAGAGCATCGTTGGGATCAACTGATCAAATGGGATCAAATCTCCATCAACTGCAAGATGCTATCCTATCAATATGGGCCAACATTTCTAAAGAATGCTATCAGCACCTTGTTGAATAAATGCCACGTAGAATTAAGGCAGTTCTGAAGGCAAAGGGGGGTTTAACACCGTATTAGTATGGTGTTCCTAATAATTCTTTAGGTGAGTGTATGTCGATGGACATTTTTGAGCTATTTCTGAACACAGAATACTTCTTTAGAGATGGCCTTGCTGTTCGCCCAGCGGTTGTTTTGTGGCAAACTTTGCTCGTTCTCAATTCGCCAAACATGTGAATATGGCGATGTCCGTTGGCGCCATATTCTTTTGCATTGCGCCGAACTTTGACCCATGACACATCCATCAGGTGGGACAGGACAGCCAATTGAGACGTTTCAGCACATGGACACACCCCCAACACTATAAATAAACCCAATCTGGCCGCCATTTTACATTCAGTCTTTTGCCAGTGTAGGGAGAGGTTGCTGTGTGGAGCAGGCACAGACTGTTAGGGACACCAAACGCTAGCTAATAGGGCCACAAAAGTCCTTTTAAGGACTGGTGTAGGTGTGCTATCGATAGGTGTGACATTTATAATATACTTTCTAACATAGAAAGTATATTATAGTGCATTTGTATTGTGCAGCAGTCGTGTGCGGTTCTGATGAGATACCGCAGCTATACAGAGGGTCAAACACTATTGCAACAACTAATTGCAACTGGTGTGATATACTATTTCCCCCCCCCCCCCAAAAAAAAAATGATTGAGGCAGGGGTGTGATATACCTATAACATAATTTCTATATAGTGCATTTGTATTGTGCAGCAGTTGTGTGCGGTTCTGCTGAGATATACAGAGGGACAAATGCTATTGGAACAACTAATTGCAACTGGTGTGATATACCAGTTGCCCCCCCCCCCCAAAAAAAAGATTTTCCCATCCATTCCCAGACCTTACTGATGCGCAGCCATTCTTGGCATCGGATGAAGAAGAGGAGGTAGCAACGGCCGCCACCCAGCAGTCTGACGACAGTACCCAGATCAGCCCAAGCAGGGTGGTCCCCGCTATTGCTGCCTACTCCGAGATATCTAATGTCAGTGGTGGTGAAGATGACGATGATGACGTGTCGATGGACGTCATGTGGGTGCCCACAAAAGAGGAAGAGGAGGGGAGATCAGAGGGAGAGATGGAGCAGCAGATAGGGAGGAGAAGCAGGCAGAACTCGCAGTACACGGGAGGCAAAAAGAAGACTGCAAATGTATCTGGAGCGAGCCTTCCACCATGCACGGTCATATCTGGCGCTCCGAGGACGCTGGCACATGGCTCCGCAGTGTGGGCTTTTTTTAACGTGTCAGCTGCTGACAATAGTATTGCCATCTGCAGCCTGTGCGGTAAGCCCAACACTCACCTAGGGACAAACACCTTAAGAAGGCACCTAGCCTCCCATAACAGAGTCCAGTGGGAGTAACACCGTCAGAACCCACAAAGCCACACTCCCAGGACTCCACGTCCTGCCTTTTCTCCTTCTCCTCCCATTTGTCCTCCACCTTCCACCATGCCATCGTCGCGTTCATCTGGCACAAGGCAGGCTTCCGTGGCCCAAATGTTCGAACGTAAAAAAGTTGATATCGCCGGATAACCCTCTTGCTCAACGGCTGACCACAGGCTTGTCGGAACTTCTAGCCCGCCAACTACTGCCATATAAACTGGTGGACTCGAAGGCCTTCTTCTCCTCCTCCTACTCCATCCTCCGTCTCCTCCTTGGCTGACTCCTCCTTTTCCACTGCTACCGCCTCTTCCGCTGCACCCCCCCAGCTCCCCAGAACCTATTCGACGTGCCAGGTGAGATGTTGCCATGCTGTGCTGCGGCTGTTGTGCCTGGAAGCCAAGAGCCACACCGGTCCTGCAAAAAAAAATGGAACAACGGCCGTGGATGCACACAACAGTCGTGTGCATGAGGCCTTAGAGGAACAACACAAATTTGATATATTTTTCTTCATGTTTTGATTTGTAATAAAATGTATAGTGTTCCCAATGCATTTGTGTGTATGGAAATAGAAGCTAAGAGAAGGATTTTGAGCTTTATTCACTTTTTTAAATACACCACTATTATTTTGAACACAACTGTATGCTTGATAGGCTGCTTCAGCAGAAACGTGCCGTTAACGACTACCTGTACGAACTCTGCGGCAGGACAGGTTCTGGAAGCTTGTTTTTTTTTCACCGCACCAGCATTAGGCATTCACTGAACAGAAAACATCAAGTGATTATGTGGCTAGAGGTATATTAGATTAAGCTGTCCCCATTGCCATGTACAATAAACTACCTTCTTTTCTGCCGTGGTCTTCTTTTTTTGTTTCATGGTGTCATTTGATTAAAAAAAGCGCTTTTTATGTTATGCAAATAAACCTCCAAAGTGCCCAGAGGGGTGTTATTCTTCTTCTCTTGAGCCCAGTAACACCCCCTTGAAGTGCCCAGCCCGCCTTAATTTCTAGCTCAAGCACGCCTACTCATCAAGAAATATCCTCCCACAGCCTAGGTAATCGGCGCCGCCCCCTCCGCTATGTCATCTAATACATTCCAGAATAATGCCCCTCTGGGCACTTTGGAGGTTCATTTGCATAACATAAAAAGCGCTTTTTTATCAAAATTACACCATGAAACGTAAAAAGAAGACCACAGCAGGAAAGAAAATAGTTTATTGTACATGGCAATGGTGACAGCTTAATATGCTAAAACCTGGTGACAGATTCCCTTTAAATATATGGATTTTTTTTAAAAATCTGATCATTTTTATTGTTTTCAAATAAAATGAGCATACATTTGGGATACAAATATGATCATAGACAAAATACAGATAATCAAATCCAGTTCTGGTGTCAGATCATATACAGAATGAAAAGATAATGAGAATTAACAATTGTATGCTCATATGAAAGAGTCGAAAAGGAAACCAAACAGCTATCCCCCCCCCCCCCCTTGAACCGCACCCAACCAGGTGTGAAATATATATCGTTATCATTCTCTTAACTTATGGTACCAGCATTCACATCAATAAAAATATTTCGCTGACAATCATGTTGTGTCTTTCCTTTCCTCTAAGCTTCCTATCCTAAAGTGTTACTCCTCATATTCCCCATCAGAAGACGCCTGGACAGCAGCCCTGGCGATGTCATCCACAAACCCCAGATAGATTCAAATTTCTTGAGTGTACCTCTCTTGGTATATATACCCTTCTCCATCTCTATAAGCGTATTCATGCGAGTAATAAATTCCTGTCTGGTTGGCACTTCAGTACTTATCCAGTGTTTTGCAATCAGTTTTCTAGCATTATACAGAAGTCTGCCAATACCTATTGCTACGCCCTCCACCAAGTCGTCCTGCAGGAGGCCCAGAACACATATCTGAGGATTAGTCTGAATTCTAATATTATATACCTCATAGATGATATCTAAGACATCCCACCAAAAAGGGCCCAAGGCTGTACATTCCCAAAACATGTGTATAATATGCGCATCCGGAGCATTACATTTAGGGCATTGAGAAGTGTCTCGCAATCCCACCTTATGTAGGAACATGGGTGTCCTGTACACTCTATGTATTAAATAATACTGTGAAAGCCGTTGGGGTTCACATAGTGATAACATAGGAACTTTTTCCAGCACTTCCGTCCATTGTGAATCCGTCAAAGGCCCCACATCTGCACCCCATTTATCCTTGACCTTTAGTGGGAAACGGTCATGATAAAACGACAGCAGGATTTTATAAAAGATGGAAATAACCCCTTTAGTATCGCCTCCCTTCCTGATCTTGTCTGCTATGAGGGATTCCTTTATAACGAGGTCAGTTACTTTCCCCTGTCCTGCAAGGGCATGGCGCAGTTGGAGGTATTGATAAAAATTGGAATTAGCAATGTTAAATTCCTCTTTTAGTTGCTCAAAACTTTTAAAGGTTCCATTAGTATATAGCTGCGACAGCCAGAGTACGCCTTTTTCTTTCCATGTCCCAAAGCCCACTAATTTCTTAAGCTCCGGTAGCCCATTATGGTTCCAAAGAGGGATGACAGCAGTATAACCTGAGATATCTGTGATGTCTTTCAGTTTTTGCCACACTTTACGGAATTATATAATACTCAGTAAGTTATCTGGTGGACGTGTGTATGAGCCAAGTTCCAGGATATAACTTGGTGGCTTTCCCCCCACTAGGTAGGAGACCAAAGTACCCACTGGGTTAAGATTGCCTTCCTTCCCCCAAGATTTAAAGTTTTGAGCTTGAGAAGCCCAAAAGTATAACCACGGGTTAGGGATCGCTAGTCCTCCATTATTTTTATTTCTTTGTAGTTTCTATTCTGATTCTGGGTGATTTTTTGCTCCATATCAGAGATCGAAGTAACCCCTGTATTTTACAGAAATATTTCATCGGTATCCAAATTGGGCTGTTGTGAAGTACATACAGGAATTGCGGCATGGGCACCATTTTAACCAAATTAGCTCTACCTATAATTGAGAGTGATAATTTACACCAACTCTTTATTTTTTGTACGCTTCTGTCTATTAACGGGTTTAGATTTAGGGCAATGTAGTCCTGTGTTCTAGAAGATATGATTATCCCCAGGTATTTAAAAGTTGTATCTACTCGTCGTGTTAATACTTTATCCAGATCAGCCTGTGATATGGGGTTAATAGGGAGCAAAACTGACTTATCCCAATTAATAGTAAGTCCCGAATATGAGCCGAATTTTCCTATCATCTTTATTACATATGGTATAGAATGCATGATATTATCTAGAAACAACAACATATCGTCAGCATATAATGCTATCTTTTCTTCCATGATCCCATGCTTAAGGCCTGTCACTTGAGGATCACTATGCACCATTTGAGCCAATGGCTCTATGGCCAGGGCAAAGAGCATCGGTGAGAGGGGGCAGCCCTGACGCGTGCCTCTTTCTAAGGTAAATGGCTCTGAAAACAATCCATTAGTGCGCACTCGTGCCCTCGTATGATCGTATAGGAGTTTAACCCACTTTATATACCTAGGTCCGAAACCCATAGCCTCCATCACCCCCCATAGGAACCTCCACTCTACGCTATCGAAGGCTTTTGCAGCATCGAGCGAGAGGACCGCCCTTCTTCCCGTTGTTGCCCTAGACATTTGTAGGTTAAGCTGTAACCGTCAGATATTTATGGCTGTTGACTTACCAGGCATAAAGTCTGTCTGATCGCCATGGATCAAACTGAGAATAACCTTGGTCAATCTATTAGCCAGAGCTTTGGCCAGCAGCTTGACATCCGTACATAAAAGCGAAATGGGCCTGTATGAGTCTGGGCTTGTGGGATATAATTATAATAGCTTCGCTCATAGTTTTTGGTAGGGTGCCAGACACTTCTGCCTGCTCAAATACCGTAAGGAGTTGTGGCAAGATAAAGTCCTTATATCTTTTCAAAAATTCCCCCGGGATCCCATCCACCCCAAGTGCCTTCTCGTTTGGGAGTCCAAACTTAACGGTGCTTCCAGACTATACCTCCGCTCCGCCATTAAAACCAACAAGCGTAGGGATGAGAGGAAGGACATAATCTCATCTTCATTGCGCTGCAATCTGGTGGTATACAACTGTTTATAGTATTCACTAAATACTCCCAGAATGTCCTAACTATTTGAGAACTGGTTACCCGTATTATCTTGGATGCATCCCACATATGATGGTCCCTGTTGGGCTTTGATAACTGTAGCCAGCATATGCCTCACACTTTCTCCCTCCTCAAAATACTTCTGCTTCCAGAAAAAACGTTTGCATTTTGCATTCTCAAGTTGATGGTCTCTATACATCTGTTGTGCTTCGGTCCAGCTAGACCGATTTGCCACTGTAGGATTGTCTACATAGGTGCATTCAGTGTGTGTAACCCTAGACTGTAATTCATGTAGAAGCTCCCTGCGTTTAGATTTATGTCGCTGAATACGTCTGATATATACTCCTCTAACAAAAGCTTTAAAAGTATCCCAGACTATGGCTGCAGAAGCTGAGCCAGTATTGACATAAATTCCTGCATCTCTGTTATCACTCCCACATCATCCTGCAGCAGAGTGATCAAAAAGGGGTTCAACCTCCACTGACCTTTGGTTCTAAGAGTGGTATTATCAAGGCGTATTTCCACTTTGATGGGGAAGTGATCAGAGAGGCTTCTAGGCAGGTATTCCTCCTTTTGTACAAATTCCAACATCTGCTGATTGCCCAGCACTAGGTTAATGCGAGAGAGTGAATTGTTGGAGTTTGAGTAACATGAAAACTGCTTAGTGCTAGGATTACGTATTCTCCATAAATCGCTCAGGTTGGATTCCATAAGTATCTTAGCCATATTTGTGGTCGTGGCTAAAGGTTAGACCCGGGCAGGCGTGCCCATTCTAACACCTGAACCGGCTGAGTTGTGCCTGGAGCCGGGTACGAGGGCAGGCTAGAAGGGGGCATGCCCTGGATGAGAAGATTAGAAAAAAGGGGGAGGGTGGGGCAATGACAGGAACGCCTACCGGGTGACCGTGAGTGAGGCTGAAATAGGGCACAGGCCGCTCCCACAAATGCAGGCTGAACTAAGCCTTCCTAACTTGTTGGTGATGGTCTTCACGAGGAATTTCCCTGTGTCTATCTAAGTTATGATCTAAAACCATGTTAAAATCTCCCAATATAAGCGCAGGGACATTTGGCAATGCCTCCAGAAACGCTAATATGTGTTTTAGTACCTCACCCGTATACGGAGGAGGAACATACACCGCTATTATTAGTATGGTCACTTGGAAAATTACACATTTCAGGCAGACATATCTACCATGTTTATCTATATTGGAGTCAGAACACTGAAACGGGATCTGCTTATGTATCAGCACACTGACACCCCTGGCGTGACTAGAATATACAGAGTGGTACGCCTGGCCTATCCATGCTCGTTTCAGAACCGCCATTGAATCTTTTGTCAAGTGAGTTTCTGAAAGGCAAAGAATGGCTGGTTGTGGTTGTTTCATTGAATTAAATATTGCATCCCTCTTGGATGCGTCGCCAAGACCCCGTACGTTCCACGTTACTATATTAACTGCCATGATCAAAACTCCAGAATGACGAGCATTGGGTTTTCGTGTCAGACTTTCTGGTACTAAGTAGAGAAATATACTTGCATCAGTGCGGTTCCCCTAAATTAGCAGACGTAACATAGCAATGCAACCCCATACCCCTTGGTAACATGGGGATTAAAACAGTAAAACCAAAACAATACCCAGCTGACGTGGGCAGTGTGAGTAGATCTAGTAGTAGGACTATTGGTTAATCAGTGCTGAAATCAACAATTCTATCTTCTAGCCTGTTACTCTCCCAGACTAATCTTGCAACAATGCTTAACTTGCATCCCTACAATACAACTTAGTGCAAATACAATGTAATAGTGTGGCGAAACCAACCTCGCCACGGTGTTTTGGAGGGGGCTGTTTGCCAGCCTCCTGCCCCAGGATTATGGCCCATACTAACTTTGAAGGAGAAGACAGACCGGCCGCACAGTTTAAATCTGTGGAACTGTTTTGGGCAGGAAAGCCATGCTTGCGGCCGGCCAAATGTGACTTCCATGGAATTCGGGAACCCCTGCTCGGATCTGGGTTATTTTTGGATATGTTGTTCACCCAGATCAGAGCTACCCATGGATGTATACATTATGGGCATGTGTGGGGTTTTGAGGTGTTTTCTGTGTGCTGGGAAAAATGTGTGTTTTCTGTCTGGTAGTGATTAAGTTAGCCCATTACGTTTGGTAATTGTATTTTGTGGATTGCGTCTTAGACAATGCCAATGTGTTAGTTAATTGCGTCTAAGACAATGCTCATTGTATTTTGTTGATTGCGTTACAGACAGAGGGAAGGGGATTTTGTGTACAATTGCTGGGAAGGTTTGAATACTGGAAATGCATGTGATTGGCTGTTTTTACAAAACCCTGTGGGTGGTAACCTTGTTGGAAGATGTGTATAAATCAATGCTTGTGTGTTCAAATAAAGAGAGTTCCTGTTTTTATACCTTCATGAAGTTTTGGCTCATGTTTGGGGAATGGGATAACTACACTCTTGGGGATTGCTATATCACAATACTCCGCTGAGTATAAGCTCTTGTAAGAGCTTGTTCATGGTTCCTGCTCTCTGCATTTAGGAGAGGTTCACCCACTGGAGCCTTGTCGTAGGTCCAGGGTGGGTAGGAGACGGCGAGACCTCCACCAAGCTTCGGCGGTTCGTGGGGTCTGCAGTGCTGACGGTGTCAAGTGGAGTGCTTGGAGTCCTCTGGAAGCACTAGGAGCATCTATCAATGGAGGTACCCGGTCGGGGTGCTAGGCGTTCCATTACAAATAGACATAAACTTATACATTTCCCTATTACTTGTAAGGCCCTGAGATATGGGAAACTAACTTTAGAGTCACGGATGTCCCTATCCTATGCTCCAGACTAGGGATAAAGTGTCCAGTAAATACTTATCGTCCTTTGTCATTCCATGCGGGAAGGAAGAAGAAGTGTCTCAGGTGGTCTTGACCGCATGGGTTCAACCAGATGACCCTTCCGGATTTGCCGACAGACTTGTAGAATCCATCCAATGGGCCGCCTCCTTAGGTGTTTCAAAGATATGCACCTTACCTTCCGCCACTACCCTCAGTTTGGAAGGATATAACATGGAATACATTATTTGCTTCTCTCTCAGCCGGCGTTTCACCTCAATAAACTTTGCTCTCTTTTTTTGGACCTCCGTTGAAAAGTCTGGAAAAATAAGTACTCTTGCCTTCTATCAGGAGATCTTCATGCGTTCTTGCTTTCCTCAGGATGGTGTCTCTATCCTTGAAATGTAGTAGTTTAAGTAACAGTGGTCTTGGAGGGCCACCTGGTGGAGGAGCTCTGACTTGCACACTGTGAGCACGTTCAATAGCAAACAAATAGCAAACATGTATGATAGGGAATCTGCCCCAAACTTTTCAGTCAGCCATTTCTCTAAAAACAATGCAGCATTCGTGCCCTCTGTTTTTTCGGGTACTCCTATGAGCCTTAAAATATTTCTTCTGAGTCTATTTTCAAGATCATCCGTTTTGTTAAGTAAGTATGAGACATCTCGCAAAATTGTCCCTACATCTTTCTTTAAAGGGGATACCGTGTCTTCTAGGCAGCTAACACGATCTTCTACTGCCTTGATTCTTTCAGACACCTTTTTCATATCATGTCTGAGGAATGACACATTTTCACTTAAGTTTCCCACTTGCATGGTGAGAGATGCTAGCGTGGAACTGCAGCCGTTCACAGCTTTTAGAACATCCAAAATAGTGGGCTCTTGTAGCGCCTGTGCGTGCTCATTATTTGCTGCTTCTGCAGCACGACTGTCATGCGCCTCAGCCCCAATGTTTCCCTTCCCCTCCATATCAGCCGGATCCTGGGGACTTACTGCGATGGGGGAGTACACCCACTGCACTGTGTTCTCCCCCTTTGAGGACTCTGCAGCTGTCGATATGTCTCCGCTTATGTCTGGGGCACAGGTAGGGTCCGTGCGGGCGAATTCCTCTAGTCGCGCCGCCACCTCTGCAGCTCTCACTCCCGCTCCCCCGCCATCTTGTTTCCCGCCTGTTGCGGGCCCGCTCTCCTTTACCTCTCTCTCCTTTTTAGTATAGCGGGTCATGGTGGACTGTGGAGGCCCGCTGGGCTTCAGGTAATGCGGTGAGCGTTTAGGGAGTTCTTTGTCCTCGGTATTGCTGGGTAATCAGGATGATTTACCGGAGTCCTAATCGGGAAATCCCTCTGCGTCCTCTCACATGCCGCGCTAGGCCACGCCCCTTAAAGGGAACCTGTGTCACCACCAGACATCTGAGAAGCTCTGACAGACGTCCTTCAGAACCTCCTCCTTGAGGTTCCTTTTGTTTTGCTTTCATTTTCTCATCTCGTTAGCCTCTCTCAGCTGTCATGTAGTTGCACTGATTGCATCCCTTTAAATCCCTTCCCATACTGCATCACTTTGCGGTTTATACAACTTCCTGGAGTGTATGCATGCTGGATGCTACTACTGAGTCTTCTACAGATAAGTTTTGTTCATTCATTTGTATTTCCCTGTTTTCTGGATCCCAGGTGACCCTGACTCCCTCCGTATCAAGTGTAGGGAGCCGGTGGGGCACACAGTTTGTTTCCAGATTCTGGAAGGCTTTCTGTTCTCGCTTGGGGGTTCGGTTGTCATTCTCTTCTGCTTTCCACCCGCAGTCGAATGGTCAGACAGAGCGCGTCAATCAGAATCTGGAGACATATCTGCGCTGTTTTGTGGCGGAGAATCAGGAGGATTGGTGTTCTTTTTTGTCCCTTGCTGAGTTTGCTTTAAATAACCGTCGTCAGGAGTCCTCTGATAAGTCACCATTTTTTTGTGCATATGGGTTTCATCCGCAGTTTGGGACATTCTCTGGAGAGGGGTCTTCTAGTTTACCTGATGAGGACAGATTCTCCTCATCTTTGTCATCGATTTGGCAAAAGATTCAGGATAATCTAAAGAGCATGAGTGAGAGATATAAGCGTGTGGCGGATAAGAGACGTGTGCCTGGTCCGGACCTGAATGTTGGTGATCAGGTGTGGTTGTCTACTAAGAATATCAAATTGAAGCTTGCATCCAGGTAGTTGGGTCCTAAGTTTATTGGGCCTTACAAAATCTTGTCCGTCATCAATCCTGTTGCCTACTGTCTTGATCTTCCTCAGACTTGGAAGTCATCTCGTTAGCCTCTCTCAGCTGTCATGTAGTTGCACTGATTGCATCCCTTTAAATCCCTTCCCATACTGCATCACTTTGCAGTTTATACAACTTCCTGGAGTGTATGCATGCTGGATGCTACTACTGAGTCTTCTACAGATAATTTTTGTTCATTCATTTGTATTTCCCTGTTTTCTGGATCCCAGGTGACCCTGACTCCTTCCGTATCAAGTGTAGGGAGCCGGTGGTCGTGTCCCCTCACTATTATAGGGTGTTCAGGTGTTATACAGTCGAGGTACGAGGATATGCGATCATCTACCATTGAGATTTTTGCATAGGCTGAGCAGTTAGGGAGAGAGCCAGGTCTGTTGCAGGGCTATCCCTTTGGTTCCTTAGTTTTGGATCCAGTCAGTCGGATCTTCATTTTGTGTCTTCTAGTTTTCTGTACACCTTCCGTGACATTATAAACCGCCAAAACCGTCTTAAGCATGAATCCGGTTTCAACCTTGATTGACCGCATGCAGGGTCTTTCACTGGAGGTAGAAGATCTCCGGAAAACTGTCTCTCAGTTTGAGGTGACCGTTTCTGCTTGCGTTCTGTAACGGTCGCGTACACACACACAGGGGGAGGGAAGTGACCACTGCGCTCCACCCTTACCCCTGGCCCTGCCTACTTGCCTCGCGAGTCCTAATGACAGGGGACAACTGGACGGCAATCCCTAACTTGGAGTAAGTGCAGGGATGACAGACAGACAAACAACAGGACATGAACGGACCGAGTCAATACCAGGAAAGCTGCAAAGTACAAATGGAGCAAGCAGAGAATTGTCAGGAGAAGCCGGGGTCATAAATACCAGGAGAGCAGAGAAGTACAAGAGGAGTCCTAAGAGAGTAGTCAGGTGGGAGCCGAGGTCACAATACCAGGACGGAAGCGCAGTACAAGAGGAGCAGGCAAAAGGATGGTCAGGAACAGGATCAGGTAAGTATTCAGCAGTCCAACCAATAGCCAGGAACCTAGAAATTAACAGGCAACCTGTAGCCAGCAGGCTGCCTGTATTTATAGTGGGGAGTGAGGGTCATGTGACGTGGCCAGCGTCACATGACCGACAGACCAACCAGTCGAGCACCGAGTGATCAGCTCGACGCTCAAGGCAGACTAGGAGCAGGGAGCCACCCAGCTAGTAAAGCCGCCCTGGGAATGAGGTCAAACACAGAACCTCCTTCCAAAAGCTAAGCAACAGTTCTGCGGGCAATGGGGGACCGAGTGCACCTTCGGAACCCCGTGACAGTACCCCCCTTTTACGAGGGGCCACCGGACCCAAGACTTCAGGCGATGGCTTTTCAGGGTGTTCTAAATGAAATTTACTAACAAGTCTAGGAGCAGGAACCTCCCTGGCAGGTACCCAAGATCTCTCTTCAGGTCCATACCCCTTCCAGCGAATCAGGTACTGCAAGGAATTACGCACCTTCCTGACATCCACTATTTTAGACACCACATACTCGACAGCATCATTAACAAGAACCGGCGGAGGCGAGGCTTTTGATGGTACTACCGGTTTAAAATATTTTTTAAGCAGAGATTTATGGAACACATTATGAATGTGGAATGACTCGGGCAGCTCCAACCTAAAAGATACTGGGTTAATCACTTCCGTGGTCTTATATGGTCCAATAAAACGAGGAGCAAATTTTTTAGAAGTTACCTTGAGAGATAGATTCTTGGAGGACAACCATACTTTATCCCCAACCTGAAAGTTTACCCCCCTTGAACGTCTCCTATCGGCCTTGAGTTTTTGAGAACATTGAGCCTTTTCTAGGTTCGATTGAACCCGGGCCCAAACTGTGCACAGTTCGGAGGAGAGTTTATCCGCTTCAGGGTTAGAGGAGGAGACGGACGACCCAGAATGAAAACGGGGATGAAAACCATGGTTACAAAAGAAAGGGGAGACCCCAGCAGAAGAATTGACACGGTTATTCAAAGCAAATTCAGCCAACGGAAGGAATTTGACCCATAATTGCTGGTCCTCAGCAACATACAACCTCAAGAATTGTTCCACAGACTGATTAAGGCGTTCAGTCTGCCCATTACTCTCAGGATGGTAGGCGGAAGAAAAAGACAATGAAATTTTACATCTTTGACAGAAGGCCCTCCAGAATTTGGACACAAACTGCACACCCCTGTCAGAAACAATATTTTCCGGGATGCCATGTAAACGAACAATCTCTCTCACAAAAATAGATGCCAGGGTTTTAGCATTCGGAAGTTTAGACAGGGGAATGAAATGAACCATCTTGCTAAACCTATCGACCACTACCCAAACCACAGTCTTACCCTCCGCCAGCGGTAGGTCAGTTATAAAGTCCATCGAGATATGGGACCAGGGTCTACTGGGAATGGGTAGGGGTCGTAGGTTACCAGCAGGGCGAGTCCTAGGTGTCTTGGACCTGGCACAAACCTCACAGGCTGACACGTAGGACTTGACATCCCTAGTTAGAGTGGGCCACCAATAAGATCTAGAAACCAGATCCTTAGTGCCCTCAACACCAGGATGTCCACAAAAGGCAGAATCGTGACACTCACCCAACAGCTGGAGACGAAATTGTACGGGAACAAACAACTTATCTGTTGGGGTGGATACCGGTGCCAGATGTTGTTCAGACCTAATGCGAGCCGAGATATCCTGGGTAAGAGCTGCTAAGAAGATTTTTGCTGGTAGGATGGATTCAGGTGGTACCTCAGTAGGTTGAAAAGCCTGGAAGCTCCGATATAATGCGTCCGCCTTCACATTTTTACTTCCCGGCCTGAACGTGATAGAGAAATCAAAACGAGTAAAAAACAGAGCCCATCTGGCTTGACGGGGATTCAACCTCTTAGCAGACTCGAGAAACATAAGGTTTTTATGGTCAGTGACAACAGTTACACAATGTCTTGCCCCCTCTAGGAAATGCCTCCACTCCTCAAATGCCCATTTAATGGCCAGCAGCTCCCTATTCCCTATGTCGTAGTTTCTCTCCGTGGGAGAGAATTTCCTGGAGAAGAAGGCACATGGTCTCAGATTAGTAAGGCTAGCAGGACCTTGTGAAAGGACTGCTCCTACGCCGTCCTCGGACGCATCCACCTCCACAATAAAAGGTCTCTCCTGATCAGGCTGGATCAGAATGGGAGCGCTACTAAATGCCTCTTTTAATTTTTCAAATGAAGAAATGGCCTCAGTTAGACCAATTCTCCAAATACGCCCCTTTCTTAGTAAGGTCGGTCAACGGTTTAGCAATTACGGAAAAATTCATAATAAATTTCCGATAGTAATTGGCGAAACCTAAGAACCGTTGTAAGGCCTTTAAGGATGAAGGTCTTACCCATTCCTTAATTGCTAGTACCTTACTAGGATCCATCTTGAAGGCGTGAGGAGTCAGAACATGCCCTAGAAACAGAATCTCCTGTACACCAAAGACACATTTCTCTTGTTTAGCGGATAGCTGATTCTCCCTCAACACCTCTAATACTTGTCTAACATGAGACACATGGGATTCGAAGTCAGGAGAGAATATCAAAATGTCGTCAAGATAGACAATAACAAATTTACCTAAGTACTCCCTAAGAATGTCATTCATGAAGTTTTGGAACACAGCTGGGGCATTGCTGAGTCCAAAAGGCATCACTTGATATTCAAAGTGTCCTACCGGAGTATTGAACGCCGTCTTCCATTCGTCTCCCTCCTTGATTCGGATTAGATTGTATGCCCCTTTCAGGTCAATTTTGGAAAACCAGGTTGCCCCCAGAACCTGGTTAAATAAATCCGGAATCAATGGGAGGGAGTATCTATTCTGGACAGTGATTTTATTTAATCTCCGGTAATCGATACATGGCCTAAGACCACCATCTTTTTTCTTAACGAAGAAAAACCCCGCCCCCATAGGAGAGACAGAAGGTCTAATATGCCCTTTACCAAGGCTCTCCTTAATATAATCTTCCATGGCCTTGCGTTCGGGCATAGAAAGATTATAAATTCGTCCTTTAGGAAACTTGGCCCCCTCTACTAACTCTATGGTACAATCATAAGGTCTATGGGGGGGTAGAACCTCCGGGGTTGGTGATGAGAATACATCAGAATATTCTTTAACAACAGAGGGTAAAGTATCAGACTTTACTGAGACCCCAGCCTGTACCACGGACAAGCACGAGTCACACTTAGGCCCCCATCTCACCAACTCCCCATTGGACCAATCTATAGTGGGGTTATGTAGTCGGAGCCAAGGCAACCCTAGTACCACCTCAGCAGGTAGGTTCTCCAGGACTAGAAGCGAACATCTCTCTGAGTGGCACACACCCACGGTTAGAGAAATCTCTGAGGTACATAAGCTCACCGTACCACCAATAAGAGGAGTAGCATCAATAGCCATGACATGGATAGGAGTTGGTAAGGCAAACATAGGAATACCCAATCTTACAGCATACTCAGAGTCAATAAAGCTAGCCGCTGAGCCAGAATCAATAAAGGCCTTACCCGGCCATTTATCTACTCCTAGAGAAATTGTAATGGGTACCAAAAGCTTACATTTAGAAAATTCAGGGTGTACCTGGTCTTTAGGTTGCCTTGTCTTAGGAGACTTGACAGAGAGGACCTTCTTAGGACACTGGTTGATCCAATGGTCAGGATCTCCACAGTAAAAGCATTCTCCACGTCTGCGGCGAAGATTCCCTCGGGTCATGCCAACCTGCATGGGTTCCTCGGTGGAGACCTCAGCATTGTCTCTGGGATAGGCCTCTGGCTGGACCACCATCTGGGAAGAGAACTGTTGTTCCTGTCGTCTCTCTCTAACCCGTCGGTCAAGTCGGACAACAAGGGTCATCATCTCCTCTAAGGTCTCAGGAAGTTGATAACTGACCAGAAGATCCTTTAATTTATCAGACAGACCTGACCTGAACTGACTCTTTAGGGCTGGTTCGTTCCATCCTGAGGGGACACACCACCTTCTGAATTGGGTGCAATAATCCTCCGCTGGTAAATTGCCCTGAACCAGTGCCTTTAGAGCCGTCTCGGCTACTAGAGCCCTGTCTGGTTCATCATAGAGGGTACCCAAGGCCTGAAAGAACCCCTCCACAGAAAATAAACAACTGGTGCCAGCAGGTAAAGAGAACGCCCAGTCCTGGAGATCACCCTGTAATCGGGAAATGATAATGCCCACGCGTTGACTCTCGGGGCCAGAGGACACGGGGCGCAAACGGAAGTAAAAGAGAGAAACTTCCTCCGGTCTCCAGAAAAGGGTTCTGGGAGCTTAATCTGGGGCTCAAAATGCGGACTGGAGGCCTGAGGAGTGGAAGAACCTTGCCCTAACTCAAAAGAACTGAGTTTTTCCCCTAACTCCTGCACCCTCTGCATCAGATTAGAGACATGGTCAGTCAGGGTCACCAGAGGATTCATAATACAGTGGTTATTGGGCCTGTTAATCTGTAACGGTCGCGTACACACAGGGGGGAGGGAAGTGACCACTGCGCTCCACCCTTACCCCTGGCCCTGCCTACTTGCCTCGCGAGTCCTAATGACAGGGGACAACTGGACGGCAATCCCTAACTTGGAGTAAGTGCAGGGATGACAGACAGACAAACAACAGGACGTGAACGGACCGAGTCAATACCAGGAAAGCTGCAAAGTACAAATGGAGCAAGCAGAGAATTGTCAGGAGAAGCCGGGGTCATAAATACCAGGAGAGCAGAGAAGTACAAGAGGAGTCCTAAGAGAGTAGTCAGGTGGGAGCCGAGGTCACAATACCAGGACGGAAGCGCAGTACAAGAGGAGCAGGCAAAAGGATGGTCAGGAACAGGATCAGTTAAGTATTCAGCAGTCCAACCAATAGCCAGGAACCTAGAAATTAACAGGCAACCTGTAGCCAGCAGGCTGCCTGTATTTATAGTGGGGAGTGAGGGTCATGTGACGTGGCCAGCGTCACATGACCGACAGACCAACCAGTCGAGCACCGAGTGATCAGCTCGGTGCTCAAGGCAGACTAGGAGCAGGGAGCCACCCAGCTAGTAAAGCCGCCCTGGGAATGAGGTCAAACACAGAACCTTATTCCAAAAGCTAAGCAACAGTTCTGCGGGCAATGGGGGACCGAGTGCACCTTCGGAACCCTGTGACACGTTCATGGAGTTTGTTCTGAGCCTAAGATCTCGCTTCCGGATACGTTCTCCGGGGGTAGTGAGAATTTTGTTCGCTTTAGAGATGCTTGCAAACTTCCTCATTCCTCTGGTGATGAGGAGCGGAGGGTGGGGATCATCATCTCGCTGCTCAGGGATAACGCTCAGTCTTGGGCTTTTTCGCTGCCGGTGGGGGCACGGCCCCTCCGCTCAGTGGATGAATTTTTTTTAGCCCTGGGTCAGATATTGTCACGGATGGTGTACAGGAAACAAGACAATACCATATAAACAATGTCTCTCTGGATCCACAACTAAGGAACCAAGGGAGACCCCTGCAATAGACCTGCCGCTCTCCCTCACTGCTCAGCCTATGCGAACACCCCAAAGGTGGATGGCCGCATATCCACGTTCCTCGGCTATCTATTACCTGAAGACCCTACAATAGTGAAGGGACACGACCACCGGCTCCCTACACAGACACGGAGGGAGTCAGGGTCACCTGGATCCAGAAAAGACAAAATCATAAATACATAAACAGCACTTATCTTGCAGACAACTGACTGAGGACTGGGAACTGGGAACAGCATGCACACACACTCCAGGAAGTTGTATCAGCCGCACACTACTGCATTATGGGGAGGAACTTAAAGGGTAGCAATTAGTCCAACTGCATGACAGCTGAGATAGACTAACGAGATGAGAAACTAAACCAAAACAAAGAAATTCAAGGAGGAGGATCTGAGAAGCTCCTGTGAGCGCTTCTCAGCTGTCTGGCAGTGACAGATATATGATGATCCGGATTGTATTGCTCTGGCTGAGTCTAGACTACGACTTTTATGCCAGGGTAAACAATCCGCAGAGATATACTGCTCAGAATTTCGGAGATGGGCAGCTGATACAGGTTGGAATGATGCTGCACTCCGAAGTCAATTTTGCCATGGTCTTTCAGAGGGATTGAAAGATGCATTTGCCTTTCATGAGAGACCTACCTCCTTGGACTCTGCCATGTCTCGGGCCGTTCGTATTGACAGGCGTCTTAGAGAGAGAGGAGAGATCACTCCTCACTCCTTCCTGTCATACTCAGTCCAAGGACAGTGCGGCGGTCTCATTCAGTGCACAGGGGTCTCAGTCGCTCTCAATCCCTTCTGAGCAGGGGCCCATGCAGCTGGGTTTGCTTGCCTCTGACAATAGAGGATTCAGCTTTCATGGGAAGGTTTGTTTCTGTTGTGGAGGTATAAATCATTTGGCAAATGTTTGTCCCTCTAGGAGATTGAGGCAGTTTTTTGAGAGTAATAAAGAAACAAAAAGAAAAAAATCCTCTAAAAACGTTCCATCTGTTACTATTGGCAAGGTTGATGCGGAAATTGAAGGTTTTCCGTTTGCTTGTAGTTCCCGTTTTGTCCTACCTGCCAGGATGGCGCTAGAGAGCAAGAATTTTTTTTTGTGAGATTTTTGTAGATAGTGGAGCAGCTGTCAATCTTATTGATAATCAATTTGCTATAACTCATGGTTTCCAGGTATGCACTTTGGGAAAGGATATACCTGTTTTTGCTATTGATTCCGTTCCACTTTCTCAGAAATCGTTAAAGGGCATAGTTCACAATATCCGTTTGATTGTGAGTGATACTCATGTTGAGGATGTGTCATGTTTCGTCCTAAACGGGTTGCCTACTCCTCTAGTGTTGGGGCTACCCTGGCTCACTAAACATAACCCCACCATTGATTGGCAAGCGAGACAAATAAATGGTTGGAGTGACTTTTGCAGAGAGAATTGCCTCACAACATCTGTTTCAGAGGTTTCTACTAAGACTGTCTTTTCTCTCTGAATTTTCAGATGTGTTTTCTGAGAGTGCTGTTCAGGAATTGCCCCCTCACAGGGAGTACGATTGCCCTATTAATCTCACCCCAGGCGCCAAGCTGCCTAAATCTCGTTTATACAATCTCTCCCAACCTGAAAGGGTCGCTATGCGTGCTTATATCTCTGAGAGTCTGAGAAAGGGACACATACGACCCTCGAAGTCACCTGTTGCCGCTAGTTTTTTCTTTGTTAAGAAAAAAGATGGTTCTTTAAGACCATGTCTGGATTTCAGGGAGCTGAACAGTATCACAATTCGTGACCCTTATCCGCTTCCTCTGATCCCGGACCTGTTTAACCAGATTGTGGGGGCTAAAGTTTTTTCTAAATTGGATCTAAGAGGGGCATACAACCTGGTCAGGGTTAGAGAAGGAGACGAATGGAAGACGGCCTTCAATACCCCTGAGGGCCATTTTGAGAATTTGGTTATGCCTTTTGGTTTGATGAATGCTCCAGCCGTCTTTCAGCATTTTGTGAACAGCATTTTTTATAATTTAATGGGGAAATTTGTATTAGTGTATCTGGAAGACATTTAGATTTTTTCTCCTGATTTCAAAACTCATAAGGAACATTTACGTCAGGTCTTGCTCATCCTGCGGGAGAAAAAATTGTACGCTAAACTGGAAAAATGTGTGTTTGCGGTTCCAGAAATTCAATTTCTGGGGTTTCTTGTCTCCGCTTCTGGTTTTCGCATGGACCCCGAGAAGGTCCGCGCTGTGCTTGAGTGGGAGCTTCCTGAGAATCAGAAGGCGCTGATGCGTTTTCTGGGTTTTGCCAATTATTACAGGAAGTTTATTTTGAATTATTCCTCTGTTGTCAAACCACTTACTGATATGACTAGAAAGGGGGTAGATTTTTCCTCCTGGTCGGTAGAGGCGCGTAAGGCCTTTTCTAATATCAAGGAGAGTTTTGCTTCCGCTCCCATCTTGGTACAACCTGATATTTCTCTACCCTTCATAGTTGAGGTTGATGCTTCTGAGGTGGGTGTGGGTGCAGTCTTGTCTCAGGGTCCCTCTCTTGCCAAATGGCGACCGTGTGCCTTTTTCTCGAAGAAACTCTCCTCCGCAGAGAGAAATTACGATGTGGGAGATAGGGAGTTGTTGGCCATCAAGTTAGCTTTTGAGGAATGGCGCCATTGGCTAGAGGGAGCCAGACACCCTATTACCGTGTTTACTGACCATAAGAATCTGGCCTACCTGGAGTCAGCCAAGCGTCTGAACCCGAGACAGGCCAGATGGTCTTTGTTCTTTTCAAGGTTTAATTTTGTTGTCACCTTCCGCCCTGGGGTTAGGAATGTAAAGGCGGATGCCCTGTCACGTTGTTTTCCGGGAGGTGGGAATTTTGAAGACCCGGGTCCCATTTTGGCTGAAGGTGTGGTGGTCTCTGCTCTTTATCCTGAATTGGAGGCAGAGGTTAAGGTAGCCCAGTCAGAGGCTCCTGATCTTTGTCCTCCTGGGAGGTTGTTTGTGCCTCTCGCTTTAAGACACAAGATTTTTAAGGAGCACCACGATACTGTCCTTGCTGGGCACCCGGGGGCAAGAGCCACAGTGGATCTCATCGCTCGGAGATTCTGGTGGCCGGCGCTTCGTAAGTCGGTTGAGGGTTTGTGGCAGCCTGCGAGACCTGCGCTCGTGCCAAAGTCCTTCATTCACGGCCATCAGGTCCTCTCCTTCCGTTACCCATTCCTTCCCGTCCTTGGATACATCTGTCCATGGACTTCATTACGGACCTGCCTCGTTCCTCGGGGAAGACTGTGATTCTGGTGGTGGTAGACCGTTTTAGCAAAATGGTGCATTTCATTCCTTTTCCTGGCTTGCCCAATGCTAAGACGCTGGCGCAGGCATTTATTGATCACATTGTCAAATTGCATGGTATTCCTTCAGACATAGTCTCTGATAGGGGCACACAGTTTGTTTCCAGATTCTGGAAGGCTTTCTGTTCTCGCTTGGGGGTTCGGTTGTCATTCTCTTCTGCTTTCCACCCGCAGTCGAATGGTCAGACAGAGCGCGTCAATCAGAATCTGGATACATATCTGCGCTGTTTTGTGGCGGAGAATCAGGAGGATTGGTGTTCTTTTTTGTCCCTTGCTGAGTTTGCTTTAAATAACCGTCGTCAGGAGTCCTCTGATAAGTCACCATTTTTTTGTGCATATGGGTTTCATCCGCAGTTTGGGACATTCTCTGGAGAGGGGTCTTCTAGTTTACCTGATGAGGACAGATTCTCCTCATCTTTGTCATCGATTTGGCAAAAGATTCAGGATAATCTAAAGAGCATGAGTGAGAGATATAAGCGTGTGGCGGATAAGAGACGTGTGCCTGGTCCGGACCTGAATGTTGGTGATCAGGTGTGGTTGTCCACTAAGAATATCAAATTGAAGCTTGCCTCCTGGAAGTTGGGTCCTAAGTTTATTGGGCCTTACAAAATCTTGTCCGTCATCAATCCTGTTGCCTACTGTCTTGATCTTCCTCAGACTTGGAAGATCCATAATGTTTTTCATAAGTCCTTATTAAAACCTTATGTCCAACCCATTGTACCCTCGTCTTTGCCTCCTCCACCGATTGTGGTTGATGGTAATCTTGGATTTCAGGTCTCTAGGATTGTGGATTCTCGTGTTGTCCGCGGTTCTCTCCAGTACCTCGTTCATTGGGAGGGTTATGGTCCTGAGGAGAGGATGTGGGTCCCAGTGACGGACATTAAGGCCACTCGTCTCATCAGGGCTTTCCATAGGTCCCATCCTGAGAAGGTGGGCTCTGAGTGTCCGGAGTCCACTCGTAGAAGGAGGGGTACTGTCACCACCAGACATCTGAGAAGCTCTGACAGACGTCCTTCAGAACCTCCTCCTTGAGGTTCCTTTTGTTTTGCTTTCATTTTCTCATCTCGTTAGCCTCTCTCAGCTGTCATGTAGTTGCACTGATTGCATCCCTTTAAATCCCTTCCCATACTGCATCACTTTGCAGTTTATACAACTTCCTGGAGTGTATGCATGCTGGATGCTACTACTGAGTCTTCTACAGATAATTTTTGTTCATTCATTTGTATTTACCTGTTTTCTGGATCCCAGGTGACCCTGACTCCTTCCGTATCAAGTGTAGGTAGCCGGTGGTCGTGTCCCCTCACTATTATAGGGTGTTCAGGTGTTATACAGTCGAGGTACGAGGATATGCGATCATCTACCATTGAGATTTTTGCATAGGCTGAGCAGTTAGGGAGAGAGCCAGGTCTGTTGCAGGGCTATCCCTTTGGTTCCTTAGTTTTGGATCCAGTCAGTCGGATCTTCATTTTGTGTCTTCTAGTTTTCTGTACACCTTCCGTGACAACCTGTCATTAGTTTTATGGTGTTCTAACTAAGCGCAACATAAATAAGTGACTGATTCTCTTAGCAAAATGCTGGGTCACTTTCTTTAATTGACCCAGTCAATCTGCCAACATCTTGTATTGAAAAGCTCCAGCTGATAATGATTAGTCCTGAATATTCATGAGCTCCTGACTCTTCCCGCCTACCTGCTGCTGATTAACAGTTATATTCCATATGAATCAGCAGCAGGTAGGCAGGGGAGTGGCTATAGCTCTGAAATAAAAATACGCTGGACTCACTGACATCACGCTGGACTCAAATCAGCTCATTAGCATGCGGCATGTGGCATCTTTGTGTGTATATTATGAGGTAACCATCTGTCACACCAGTAAGTGAATACATCTAAGGCACTTTTTAGTAGTTAATGATTGTATATAATTAGTTAGATTATAATCAAATATCCACATGACAGGTTCCCTTTAAACATATGTATTTGACATGTATTTGTACTGGCCTGCAGTAAAATTATACGGTGACCGCCTAATGTACCTCCAGACAGATTATAATTTGTTCTTTTCTGTACGGTGAATGCATAATTTTTGAGGCCTGTAATCTAACTGGCCAACAGTAAAATTGTTATATGGTGACCGCCTAATGTACCTCCAGCCACATTGTGTAAAGTGTATGGAGCAGACTCAAGCGCTGAGCCCGCTCCAGCTCCATACACAGCAGGTGCCGGCTCTATAATGCTATTACTTTTTGCGTGATCCTTCACAGCGTGTTGAGACACAAATTTTTGAATTTTTCAATTGATCTCTAGGATCAGTGGCTGTCTCTAAATTGACACGTGTGATAATATGTTTGAAATAAAACGTAACATTTATTATATAATTTGTTAAAATGCTTAACATACCACTCACAATTTAAAATTATCAGCTCAGCTTGTAATCTGTATGATGTTTTTTATTTTTAGTATTTTTAGTAAACTTCACAGTTATTGATTTTTTGCGTCTTGGGGTACCTCTTGGAGGTGCTGCCAGCTATCTAATATAAAGATATATATATAAGCACTGCTTTGGCTGCTTTATATTTAGCAGCCCTTGCTCGTGCTATGCTGCTCCAGCTCTGTTATACCACTATTTGTGGTCCGTCACAGCTCCATACACAGCAGGTGCCGGCTCTATAATGCTGGCACCCAGCTGCAACTGGGATAAGTAATGACAACTAGGGATGAGCGAATCAAAGTCGATTCGCAAAAAACTCCATTGTAATACTGTACAGAGTTTGTGTAATAATTTCAGGAATTATTAATGAAAAAAACCTTGGTAACCGTTCCCGAAGTTATTACACGAAGTCTCACACGACTTTGCGAAGTAATAACTTTGGCTCATCGGAGCCAATACATTCTAATACTGTACAGAGCGGGAACTCCGCACAGTATTACAACAAAGTTTTTTGCGAATCGACTTCGAATGTACCATCTCTAATGACGATGCCAGTCATTTAACACCTCAGATGCCTTGATCGCTATTGGTCAGAGAGTAAGAGGGGGCTCTCTCTGTCCTAAGATTGGAAACCTGGGGAGAAATTGCAGGGCTCAGATCGGTTGCCATGGCCTGTCATGCCTAACTGCCTGAAAAGCCATGCACAAGGCACAGCTTCTCAAGCAGTCTGAGCATCCCATAGATCACAATAGCATCAGAGATTCGCATGTTCAAGACCCCTAAAAACACAAAAATATAAAAAGTTCAAATCATCCCTTTTCACAATTTTGCATATAAAAATAAACAATAAAAAATAAATATAAACAGGTATCGCAGCATCCAAAAATCTCTTAAATATTTAAACATAAAAATATTTTTCCTGCATGGTTAACACCGTATCATAATGTTTTGGTCACCTTGCCACTGAAATTTTTTTATTAAAAAGTGATCAATAAGCCATATGTACCCCAAAATGATACCACTAAAAACTACAGTTCACCCCACAAAACATACAGCTCTGTAGATAGAAATATAAAAAAGTTATGGCTGTCAGAATATGACAATAAAATGAAAAAAAAATCTAAGTTTTTTTTAAAGTAGTAAAACTTAATAAACATAAATTTGTTATTGACGTAATTTTACTGACTGCAGAATTAGTTCCTCATGTTGGTTTTAGCTTGCAGTGTACGTCGGAAAAGCAAAAACCTTGGCTGAATTTTCCAATTTCAGGGAAGAAATTCCAATACAAGCTATGGTAAAATAAACAGTGCCATAAAGAAAATACAACTTGTCCCGCAAAAAAAACAAACCCTTAGGCCTCATGTACACGACCGGTTTTTTTTGCGGTCCGCAAAAACGGGTTCCGTAGTTCCGTGATCCGTGTCCGTTTTTTCTTCCGTGGGTCTTCCTTGATTTTTGGAGGATCCACGGACATGAAGGAAAAAGTCATTTTGGTGTCCGCCTGGCCATGCGGAGCCAAACTGAACCGTCCTGACTTACAATGCAAGTCAATGGGGACGGATCCGTTTGACGTTGACACAATATGGTGCAATTGCAAACGGATCCGTCCCCCATTGACTTTCAATGTAAAGTCAGGAGTCCCTATTATGCCATCGGATCAGAGTTTTCTCCAATCCGATGGTATATTTTAACTTGAAGCGTCCCCATCACAATTATAAGCGTCCCCATCACAATTCACATTATATCTAAAAACTCAGATCCGACAGTATATTCTAACACAGAGGCGTTCCCATAGTGATGGGGACGCTTCAAGTTAGAATATACTAAGAACTGTGTACATGACTGCCCCCTGCTGCCTGGCAGCACCCGATCTCTTACAGGGAGCTGTGATCCGCACAATTAACCCCTCAGGTGCCGCACCTGAGGGGTTAATAGTGCGTATCATAGCCCCCTGTAAGAGATCAGGTGCTGCCAAGCAGGAGAGGGCAGACCCCCCTCCCTCCCCAGTTTTAAATTCATTGGTGGCCAGTGCGGGCCCCCCCTCCCTCCCTCCCCTGTATTACATTCATTGGTGGCCAGTGCGGCCTCCCCTCTCCCCCCCCTCCTAATAACCCCCCCATATACTATGGCCCCAGTTGTGCCCACATCTTTATATTATGGCCCCAGTTGTGCCCTCATACATATAATATGACCCCAGATGTGTCCCTATACATATATTATGGCCCCAGTTGTGCCCCCATACATATATTACGGTCCCAGTTGTGCCCCCATACATATATGATGGCCCCAGTTGTGCCACTATTGATATATTATGGCCCCAGTTGGTGGCAGCGGAGAGTTCCGATCGGAGTCCCAGTTTAATCGCTGGGGCTCAACTGGGGCCATAATATATGTATAGGGACACATCTGGGGTCATAATATATCTATGGGGGCACAACTGGGGCCATCGTATATGTATGGGGGCACAACTGGGACCGTAATATATGTATGGGGGCACAACTGGGGCCATAATATATGTATAGGGAAACATCTGGGGTCATAGTATATGTATGAGGGCACAACTGGGGCCATAATATAGTATAGTATATGGGGGGGGATTTTAATTAGATGGGGGGAGTGGGGAGGCCGCACTGGCCACCAATGAATGTAATACAGGAGAGGGGGGCCGCACTGGCCACCAATGAATTTAAAACTCGGGAGGGAGGGAGGGAGGGAGGGGGGTCTGCCCCCTCCTGCCTGGCAGCACCTGATCTCTTACAGGGGGCTATGATACGCACAATTAACCCCTCAGGTGCGGCACCTGAGGGGTTAATTGTGCGGATCACAGCCCCCTGTAAGAGATCGGGTGCTGCCAGGCAGCAGGGGGCAGTCATGTACACAGTTCTTAGTATATTCTAAGTTGAAGCGTCCCCATCACTATGGGAACGCCTCTGTGTTAGAATATACTGTCGGATCTGAGTTTTCACAAAGTCAAAACTCAGCTCTGAAAAAGCGATCCGTCTGTGTGAAAGTAGCCTACGGACACGGATCACAGACGCGGATGACAATCTTGTGTGCATCCGTGTTTTTTCACGGACCCATTGACTTGAATGGGTCCGCGAACCGTTGTCCGTCAAAAAAATAGGACAGGTCCTATTTTTTGGACAGACAGGAAACACGGATTACGGACGCGGATGAACAACGGTGCATTTACCAAGTTTTCAACGGACCCATTGAGAGTCAATGGGTCCGCAGAAAATCACGGAAAATGGAACAACGGACACGGATGCACACAACGGTCGTGTGCATGAGGCCTTATGCGGCTATGGGAACAGAATATCAATAAAATGATGGTGAGGTAGGAGAAATTAAAAAAATTAAAATAGGCCATCTCCTAAAAGGGTGAGGGTTTCTCAACTCCGGTCATTGGGACCCACCTACTAGTCATGTTTTCAGGATTTCCTTAGTATTGAGCAGGTGATATAATTAGTGTCCATGCATCAGGACGTACCACAGGTATTCATTCTGTGGGATATTCTCAAATCCTGACTGGTAGGGGAGTCTCGAGGACCGGAGTTGAGAAACCCTGGGTTAGAGACACTTTGTCTAAACAAAGGTGAAATGGCACAATCCATGTTAAGATGTATTTCTCAAATTTCAAACTCTGCCCTAAAATTGACACATCTGTGAAAATATTGAAACAATTTTTTTTCACTTCTACACTTATGGCAAAAATCCTGACCTCCATGCTAAATAACTTGTTGGTTTATATAGGTGTATAATTTTCCAAATGGGGTTATTTCTGGTGCTTCTCGTGCTCTGCAAGATAGGCTTGGTGCAAGAAAAAAAATGAATAAATATTCACAAAATGCCATTATTTACAACTTGAAGAAAATTAAGTAAACAAATAAAATGAAAACATGCAACATACACATAATAAATAGAGAAAAAGAAGTAATACCTGTATATAAATATATTACATGGAAAACAGTGTCAGAATTACTTGGATATGCAAAACCATTGTTGAAATATTTGCAGGGAAATTGACACATACTATACCCAATTTCTATAATCTGGGTTCATCATGAAGCTCTAAAATGGTTTAGACCAAAAGGGATTACATAATGTGTTTACAGTAATGCATTCAGGATGACAAACATATACAGAAAAGTGATGGATTACCTGCTAAACTGCCAGGTCTCTGCAATGTGGCTGTGGCAAACAGTTCTTGTGAAGGCTTAGTGTACTGATCAGAAGAAATAACTATTCGTTTTGTAGGTGACAGAGTGGCATATGATCCAATTGCTGAACTCAGCTGATGTAAAGGAGAAGAAGATATATTAGCCTGGATGGTTGGAGGAGAGGTCACCTGTGCAGATGAAGGAGAAGGACCTGCTGATGATACAACTATGTTGATAGGTGAACTGGTACTGTAGGATTTGGCAAGGCGATTAGGAGATTGTTTCGGAGAAGACATTCTCTGCGTGGTATTGTAGCCAGTACTTTCTGATGCGGAGCCCACTCGCTGGAGTTTAGTTGGAGAGCCTACTTGCTGCATTGATAAGGGAGAGCTAACTCTCTGTGCTGGCAAAGTTGAACTTGAATAAAAAAGTGTTGAAGAATGAGGAGAATCAGGCAAATGAAAAGCACTCGCATGGCTTGGCACAAAGGATTCTCTTGAGTGAGAGGCAGCATGTGATTGGGACGGCTCAGTACTAGATGAATGACCTACTCTGCTACTTGAGCTCTGCAAAGAGAAAAAAAAATAGCATACTAAAATACACACATCTTTGTAACTCATTAGTCTTGCATATATTATATTTTATAAATTATATCACTAGAATTCATCAGATATGTTCCTCATTCCCATTATCTATCTATTTTTATCCTTAGCTTCTTGAAAATTATCTAATCGTTCGAGACAGGGTAAAAGACTGACAGCCCAGACTACACTTTGCAAAACAAGTACCGTATTTTTTGCTTTATAAGAGGCACCTGATGATAAGACGCACCTAGGTTTTTGAGGAGGAAAAAAATAATAATATTTTGAACCAAAAGGTGTGCTTTTGGTGGGTTATGAACTAATGGTGGTCTGTGGATGACACTATTATGGGGGATCTGTGGATGACACTGTTATGGGGGCATCTGTGGATGATGCACTGTTATGGGGGCATCTGTGGATGACGCACTGTTATGGGGGCATCTGTGGATAACGCACTGTTATGGGGGCATCTGTGGAAGATGCACTGTTATGGGGGCATCTGTGGATGACGCACTGTTATGGGGGCATCTGTGGATGACGCACTGTTATTGGGGCATCTGTGGATGACGCACTGCTATGGGGGCATCTGTGGATGACGCACTGTTATGGGGGCATCTGTGGATGACGCACTGTTATGGGGGCATCTGTGGATGACGCACTGTTATGGGGGCATCTGTGGATGACGCACTGTTATGGGGGCATCTGTGAATGATACTGTTTTGGGGGATCTGGGGATGACACTGTTATTGGGGGGAGGGATCTGTGGATGACACATATATAGCATCTGATGCTATATATGTGTCATTCACAGATTCCCCCATAACAATGTCCCTGTGTAAATAGTGACCCCCCAATACACCGGCCCCACGCACAGCAGTCTTCATATGTAAAGAGACGCAACTGTACAGGGAAGCGCAGTGACGGAGGCGGCACTCAGCTGTCTGCATGGAGGAAACAGGCACACCAGCATGAGCAGCCCGGACACTGTGCAGCGTGTGACCCCGGGAGTGTAGGAGTAGTCCGCTCTGTCCCTGTCATCAGCCCGCACCCTAGTGATGGATGAGCCCGCAGTCATGTAATCCTTAACCTGTGGGTTAGCTTTGTTAAAGCAGAGCAATCCTCTGCAGTAGTACTAACTATCAAACTACCGTAGCAGGCCAGCCAGCAGGAGTGGCGTTATGCTGTCGGCCGGCCTGCTACAGTAGTTTGATAGTGAGTATTACTGCAGAGGATTGCGCTACTTTAACAAAGTTAACCTACTGGTTAAGGATTAAATTACTACATTTTACATATGAAAACTGCTGTGCGCAGGGCGTGGTGTAATAGAGTACAGTGACTGCACCGCCGTGATCGCAACATCAGTGCAGCATAGCGGCCGGCGATGTATCAGTGACAGCAGATTAAAAATGGCAGCATTCGCTTTAAAAGACGCACTGCCATTTCCCCCCACTTTGGGGGGGGGGAAAGTGCGTCTTATAAAGCGAAAAATACGGTACTTTCTAATGGCATCATTTATGGTTGCATACAATGTAGCGGGAAGTCAAAAAAAATTACAAATGGGGTGGAATTATTAAAAAAATAAAAATAAATTCTGCCACAGTTTTTGTTTTTACAGCATTTCCTATGCGGTACAACTGACCTGTTAAAAAAAAAATAATTGTTGAAAAAAGCTTTTTCTTTGCATCACCATATTCTGACCCCCATAACTTTTTTGCAGCTATGTACAAACCGGATTCCAAAAAAGTTGGGACACTATACAAATCGTGAATAAAAACTGAATGCAATGATGTGGAGGTGCCAACTTCTAATATTTTATTCAGAATAGAACATAAATCACGGAACAAAAGTTTAAACTGAGAAAATGTACCATTTTAAAGGGAAAAATATGTTGAATCAGAATTACATGGTGTCAACAAATCCCCAAAAAGTTGGGACAAGGCCATTTTCACCACTGTGTGGCATCTCCCCTTCTTCTTACAACACTCAACAGACGTCTGGGGACCGAGGAGACCAGTTTCTCAAGTTTAGAAATAGGAATGCTCTCCCATTCTTGTCTAATACAGGCCTCTAACTGTTCAATCGTCTTGGGCCTTCTTTGTTGCACCTTCCTCTTTATGATGCGCCAAATGTTCTCTATAGGTGAAAGATCTGGACTGCAGACTGGCCATTTCAGTACCCGGATCCTTCTCCTACACAGCCATGATGTTGTGATTGATGCAGAATGTGGTCTGGCATTATCTTGTTGAAAAATGCAGGGTCTTCCCTGAAAGAGATGACGTCTGGATGGGAGCATATGTTGTTCTAGAACCTGAATATATTTTTCTGCATTGATGGTGCCTTTCCAGACATGCAAGCTGCCCATGCCACACGCACTCATGCAACCCCATACCATCAGAGATGCAGGCTTCTGAACTGAGCGTTGATAACAACTTGGGTTGTCCTTGTCCTCTTTGGTCCGGATGACATGGCGTCCCAGATTTCCAAAAAGAACTTCGAATCGTGACTCGTCTGACCACAGAACAGTCTTCCATTTTGCCACACTCCATTTTAAATGATCCCTGGCCCAGTGAAAACGCCTGAGCTTGTGGATCTTGCTTAGAAATGGCTTCTTCTTTGCACTGTAGAGTTTCAGCTGGCAACGGTGGATGGCACGGTGGATTGTGTTCACTGACAATGGTTTCTGGAAGTATTCCTGAGTAGGGATAAGCGAACCCGAACTGTATAGTTTGGGTTCGTACCGAATTTGGGGTGTCCGTGACACGGACCCGAACCCGAACATTTTCGTAAAAGTCCGGGTTCGGGTTCGGTGTTCGGCGCTTTCTTGGCGCTTTTTGAAAGGCTGCAAAGCAGCCAATCAACAAGCGTCATACTACTTGCCCCAAGAGGTCATCACAGCCTTGCCTACTATTGGCATGGCTGTGATTGCCCAGTGCAGCATGTGACCCAGCCTCTATATAAGCTTGGGTCACGTAGCGCTGCACGTCACTCTGCTGATACAAGCGTAGGGAGAGGTTGCAGCTGCGACAGTAGGGCGAGATTAGGCAGATTTACTCCTCCAAAAGACTTCATTCAGTGATCGATCTCCAGCTGTGGATCATTGAAGTGCTGATATTCAATTGCTCACTTTTTTTAGGCTGCCCAGAGCGTTTTTATATCACTTTTATCTGGGGTGATCGGCGGCCATTTTGTGGCTTGTGGTGCGCCAGCACAAGCTACCACCAAGTGCATTTAACCATCAATAGTGTGGTTATTTTTTGCTATATCCTACATTAGGTGCAGGCTGAGCCTGTGTCACCCAAGTGCATTTAACCATCAATAGTGTGGTTATTTTTTGGCCGTATACTACATCAGGTGCAGGCTGAGCCTGTGTCACCCAAGTGCATTTACCATCAATAGTGTGGTTATTTTTTGCTATATCCTACATCAGGGTCAAGCTTTCATCAAGTGCATTTAACCATCAATAGTGTGGTTATTTTTTGGCCATATACTACATCAGGTGCAGGCTGAGCCTGTGTCACCCAAGTGCATTTAACCATCAATAGTGTGGTTATTTTTTGGCCATATACTACATCAGGGGCAAGTTGAGCCTGTCACCCAGCGCCTAAAAAATGTGATGATAGGGTCATTCTGAAAAACTTAACACACACGCTACAGTGCAGATACAAGTCTAATTCTGTGATTAAACGTATACCTGTCACACAGCGCCTAAAAAATAGGCCTGACATTTATATTCAGCTAAATCAGTACTGTTTTAGCTGGTCAAGTTATTTTTAGTGACCGTAAAAGCACAGTTTTTGTTCTGGGTTGAAAAACAATTCCCAAATTTGCCATTCTCAAAATTAGTAGTTTCTGCTATATCAGGCCTACTTTAAATCTATCCCTAAAAGGGTATATTAGATTCAAGGTGCTGATAGGGTCATTCTGAAAAACTTAACACACACGCTACAGTGCAGATACAAGTCTAATTCTGTGAATAAACGTATACCTGTCACACAGCACCTAAAAAATAGGCCTGACATTTATATTCCTCCAAATCAGTACTGTTTTAGCTGGTCAAATTATTTTTAGTGACCGTAAAAGCACAGTTTTTGTTCTGGGTTGAAAAACAATTCCCAAATTTGCCATTCTCAAAATTAGTAGTTTCTGCTATATCAGGCCTACTTTAAATCTATCCCTAAAAGGGTATATTAGATTCAAGGTGCTGATAGGGTCATTCTGAAAAACGTAACACACACGCTACAGTGCAGATACAAGTCTAATTCTGTGATTAAACGTATACCTGTCACACAGCGCCTAAAAAATAGGCCTGACATTTATATTCCTCCAAATCAGTACTGTTTTAGCTGGTCAAGTTATTTTTAGTGACCGTAAAAGCACAGTTTTTGTTCTGGGTTGAAAAACAATTCCCAAATTTGCCATTCTCAAAATTAGTGGTTTCTGCTGTATCAGGCCTACTTTAAATCTATCCCTAAAAGGGTGTATTAGATTCAAGGTGCTGATAGGGTCATTCTGAAAAACTTAACACACACGCTACAGTGCAGATACAAGTCTAATTCTGTGATTAAACGTATACCTGTCACACAGCGCCTAAAAAATAGGCCTGACATTTATATTCAGCTAAATCAGTACTGTTTTAGCTGGTCAAATTATTTTTAGTGACCGTAAAAGCACAGTTTTTGTTCTGGGTTGAAAAACAATTCCCAAATTTGCCATTCTCAAAATTAGTAGTTTCTGCTATATCAGGCCTACTTTAAATCTATCCCTAAAAGGGTGTATTAGATTCAAGGTGCTGATAGGGTCATTCTGAAAAACTTAACACACACGCTACAGTGCAGATACAAGTCTAATTCTGTGATTAAACGTATACCTGTCACACAGCGCCTAAAAAATAGGCCTCACATTTATATTCAGCTAAATCTGTCATTACTGGTGTGCCTGTATTAGTGTAATACGGTACCTAAATAGATAGCCAGACAGTGTTAGGTGTCTGTAAAAAAAGGCCTGAATTTTAATTCAATACATTGGCCCGAATAATATTTTTCTTATTGTGGTGAACGGGAACAATGAGGAAAACATCTAGTAAGGGACGCGGACGTGGACATGGTCGTGGTGGTGTTAGTGGACCCTCTGGTGCTGGGAGAGGACGTGGCCGTTCTGCCACAGCCACACGTCCTAGTGTACCAACTACATCAGTTCCCAGTAGCCGCCAGAATTTACAGGGATATTTGGTGGGGCCCAATGCCGTTCTAAGGATGGTAAGGCCTGAGCAGGTACAGGCATTAGTCAATTGGGTGGCCGACAGTGCATCCAGCACGTTCACATTATCTCCAACCCAGTCTTCTGCAGAAAGCGCACAGATGGCGCATGAAAACCAAGCCCATCAGTCTGTCACATCACCCCCATGCATATCAGGGAAGCTGTCTGAGCCTCAAGTTATGCAGCAGTCTCTTATGCTGTTTGAAGACTCTGCTGCCAGGGTTTCCCAAGGGCATCCACCTAGCCCTTCCCCAGGGGTGGAAGAGATAGAATGCACTAACGCACAACCACTTATGTTTCCTGATGATGAGGACATAGGAATACCACCTCAGCACGTCTCTGATGATGACGAAACACAGGTGCCAACTGCTGCGTCTTTCTGCAGTGTGCAGACTGAACAGGAGGTCAGGGATCAAGACTGGGTGGAAGACGATGCAGGGGACGATGAGGTCCTAGACCCCACATGGAATGAAGGTCGTGCCACTGACTTTCACAGTTCGGAGGAAGAGGCAGTGGTGAGACCGAGCCAACAGCGTAGCAAAAGACAAAGAGGGAGCAGTGGGCAAAATCAGAACACCCGCCGCCAAGAGAATCCGCCTGCTACTGAACGCCGCCATCTGGGACCGAGCACCCCAAAGGCAGCTTCAAGGAGTTCCCTGGCATGGCACTTCTTCAAACAATGTGCTGACGACAAGACTCGAGTGGTTTGCACGCTGTGCCATCAGAGCCTGAAGCGAGGCATTAACGTTCTGAACCTTAGCACAACCTGCATGACCAGGCACCTGCATGCAAAGCATGAACTGCAGTGGAGTAAACACCTTAAAAACAAGGAAGTCACTCAGGCTCCCCCTGCTACCTTTTCTGCTGCTGCCGCCTCGGCCTCTTCTGCTGCTGCCGCCGCCTCGGCCTCTTCCTCCGCCTCTGGAGGGACGTTGGCACTTGCCGCCCAGCAAACATGGGATGTACCACCAACACCACCACCTGCGTCACCAAGCATCTCAACCATGTCACACGGCAGCGTTCAGCTCTCCATCTCACAAACATTTGAGAGAAAGCGTAAATTCCCACCTAGCCACCCTCGATCCCTGGCCCTCAATGCCAGCATTTCTAAACTACTGGCCTATGAAATGCTGTCATTTAGGCTGGTGGAGACAGACAGCTTCAAACAGCTCATGTCGCTTGCTGTCCCACAGTATGTTGTTCCCAGCCGGCACTACTTCTCCAAGAGAGCCGTGCCTTCCCTGCACAACCAAGTATCCGATAAAATCAAGTGTGCACTGCGCAACGCCATCTATGGCAAGGTCCACCTAACCACAGATACGTGGACCAGTAAGCACGGCCAGGGACGCTATATCTCCCTAACTGCACACTGGGTAAATGTAGTGGCGGCTGGGCCCCAGGCGGAGAGCTGTTTGGCGCACGTCCTTCCGCCGCCAAGGATCGCAGGGCAACATTCTTTGCCTCCTGTCTCCTCCTCCTCCTACTCAGCTTCCTCCTCCTCTTCTTCCACCTGCTCATCCAGTCAGCCACACACCTTCACCACCAACTTCAGCACAGCCCTGGGTAAACGTCAGCAGGCCGTTCTGAAACTCATATGTTTGGGGGACAGGCCCCACACCGCACAGGAGTTGTGGCGGGGTATAGAACAACAGACCGACGAGTGGTTGCTGCCGGTGAGCCTCAAACCCGGCCTAGTGGTGTGCGATAATGGGCGAAATCTCGTTGCAGCTCTGGGACTAGCTGGTTTGACGCACATCCCTTGCCTGGCGCATGTGCTGAATTTGGTGGTGCAGAAGTTCATTCGCAACTACCCCGACATGTCAGAGCTGCTGCATAAAGTGCGGGCCGTCTGTTCGCGCTTCCGGCGTTCACACCCTGCTGCTGCTCGTCTGTCTGCGCTACAGCGTTACTTCGGCCTTCCCGCTCACCGCCTCATATGCGACGTGCCCACCAGGTGGAACTCCACCTTGCACATGTTGGACAGACTGTGCGAGCAGCAGCAGGCCATAGTGGAGTTTCAGCTGCAGCACGCACGGGTCAGTCGCACTGCGGAACAGCACCACTTCACCACCAATGACTGGGCCTCCATGCGAGACCTGTGTGCCCTGTTGCGCTGTTTCGAGTACTCCACCAACATGGCCAGTGGCGATGACGCCGTTATCAGCGTTACAATACCACTTCTATGTCTCCTTGAGAAAACACTTAGGGCGATGATGGAAGAGGAGGTGGCCCAGGAGGAAGAGGGTTCATTTTTAGCACTTTCAGGCCAGTCTCTTCGAAGTGACTCAGAGGGAGGTTTTTTGCAACAGCAGAGGCCAGGTACAAATGTGGCCAGACAGGGCCCACTACTGGAAGACGAGGAGGACGAGGATGAGGTGGAGGAGGATGAGGATAAGGCATGTTCACAGCGGGGTGGCACCCAAAGCAGCTCGGGCCCATCACTGGTGCGTGGCTGGGGGGAAACACAGGACGATGACGATACGCCTCCCACAGAGGACAGCTTGTCCTTACCTCTGGGCAGCCTGGCACACATGAGCGACTACATGCTGCAGTGCCTGCGAAACGACAGCAGAGTTGCCCACATTTTAACGTGTGCGGACTACTGGGTTGCCACCCTGCTGGATCCCCGGTACAAAGACAATGTGCCCACCTTACTTCCTACACTGGAGCGTGATAGGAAGATGCGCGAGTACAAGCGCACGTTGGTAGACGCGCTACTGAGAGCATTCCCAAATGTCACAGGGGAACCAGTGGAAGCCCAAGGCGAAGGCAGAGGAGGAGCAAGAGGTCGCCAACGCAGCTGTGTCACGGCCAGCTCCTCTGAGGGCAGGGTTAGCATGGCAGAGATGTGGAAAAGTTTTGTCACCACGCCACAGCTAACTGCACCACCACCTGATACGGAACGTGTTAGCAGGAGGCAACATTTCAATAACATGGTGGAACAGTACCTGTGCACACCCCTCCACGTTCTGACTGATGGTTCGGCCCCATTCAACTTCTGGGTCTCCAAATTGTCCACGTGGCCAGAGCTAGCCTTTTATGCCTTGGAGGTGCTGGCCTGCCCGGCGGCCAGCGTTTTGTCTGAACGTGTATTCAGCACGGCAGGGGGCGTCATTACAGACAAACGCAGCCGCCTGTCTACAGCCAATGTGGACAAGCTGACGTTCATAAAAATGAACCAGGCATGGATCCCACAGGACCTGTCCATCCCTTGTGCAGATTAGACATTAACTACCTCCCCTTAACAATATATTATTGTACTCCAGGGCACTTCCTCATTCAATCCTATTTTTATTTTCATTTTATCATTATATTGCGGGGCAACCCAAAGTTGAATGAACCTCTCCTCTGTCTGGGTGCCTGGGCCTAAATATGTGACAGTGGCCTGTTCCAGTGGTGGGTGACGTGAAGCCTGATTCTCTGCTATAACATGAAGACTGATTCTGTGCTGACATGAAGCCAGATTCTCTGTTACGGGACCTCTCTCCTCTGCCTGGGTGCCTGGGCCTAAATATGTGACAGTGGCCTGTTCCAGTGGTGGGTGACGTGAAGCCTGATTCTCTGCTATGACATGAAGACTGATTCTGTGCTGACATGAAGCCAGATTCTCTGTTACGGGACCTCTCTCCTCTGCCTGGGTGCCTGGGCCTAACTATGTGACAATGGCCTGTTCCAGTGGTGGGTGACGTGAAGCCTGATTCTCTGCTATGACATGAAGACTGATTCTGTGCTGACAGAAAGCCAGATTCTCTGTTACGGGACCTCTCTCCTCTGCCTGGGTGCCTGGGCCTAAATATGTGACAGTGGCCTGTATCAGTGATGGGTGACGTGAAGCCTGATTCTCTGCTATGACATGAAGACTGATTCTGTGCTGACATGAAGCCAGATTCTCTGTTACGGGACCTCTCTCCTCTGTCTGGGTGCCGGGGCCTAAATATGTGATAGTGGCCTGTTCCAGTGGTGGGTGACGTGAAGCCTGATTCTCTGCTATGACATGAAGACTGATTCTGTGCTGACATGAAGCCAGATTCTCTGTTACGGGACCTCTCACCTCTGCCTGGGTGCCGGGGCCTAAATATGTGACAGTGGCCTGTTCCAGTGGTGGGTGACGTGAAGCCTGATTCTCTGCTATGACATGAAGACTGATTCTGTGCTGACATAAAGCCAGATTCTCTGTTACGGGACCTCTCTCCTCTGCCTGGGTGCCTGGGCCTAAATATGTGACAGTGGCCTGTATCAGTGATGGGTGACGTGAAGCCTGATTCTCTGCTATGACATGAAGACTGATTCTGTGCTGACATGAAGCCAGATTCTCTGTTACGGGACCTCTCTCCTCTGTCTGGGTGCCGGGGCCTAAATATGTGACAGTGGCCTGTTCCAGTGGTGGGTGACGTGAAGCCTGATTCTCTGCTATGACATGAAGACTGATTCTGTGCTGACATGAAGCCAGATTCTCTGTTACGGGACCTCTCACCTCTGCATGGGTGCCGGGGCCTAAATATGTGACAGTGGCCTGTTCCAGTGGTGGGTGACGTGAAGCCTGATTCTCTGCTATGACATGAAGACTGATTCTGTGCTGACATGAAGCCAGATTCTCTGTTACGGGACCTCTCTCCTCTGCCTGGGTGCCTGGGCCTAAATATGTGACAGTGGCCTGTTCCAGTGGTGGGTGACGTGAAGCCTGATTCTCTGCTATGACATGAAGACTGATTCTGTGCTGACATGAAGCCAGATTCTCTGTTACGGGACCTCTCTCCTCTGCCTGGGTGCCGGGGCCTAAATATGTGACAGTGGCTTGTTCCAGTGGTGGGTGACGTGAAGCCTGATTCCCTGCTATGACATGAAGACTGATTATGTGCTGACATGAAGCCAGATTCTCTGTTACGGGACCTCTCTCCTCTGTCTGGGTGCCGGGGCCTAAATATGTGACAGTGGCCTGTTCCAGTGGTGGGTGACGTGAAGCCTGATTCTCTGCTATGACATGAAGACTGATTCTGTGCTGACATAAAGCCAGATTCTCTGTTACGGGACCTCTCTCCTCTGCCTGGGTGCCTGGGCCTAAATATGTGACAGTGGCCTGTATCAGTGATGGGTGACGTGAAGCCTGATTCTCTGCTATGACATGAAGACTGATTCTGTGCTGACATGAAGCCAGATTCTCTGTTACGGGACCTCTCTCCTCTGTCTGGGTGCCGGGGCCTAAATATGTGACAGTGGCCTGTTCCAGTGGTGGGTGACGTGAAGCCTGATTCTCTGCTATGACATGAAGACTGATTCTGTGCTGACATGAAGCCAGATTCTCTGTTACGGGACCTCTCACCTCTGCCTGGGTGCCGGGGCCTAAATATGTGACAGTGGCCTGTTCCAGTGGTGGGTGACGGGAAGCCTGATTCTCTGCTATGACATGAAGACTGATTCTGTGCTGACATGAAGCCAGATTCTCTGTTACGGGACCTCTCTCCTCTGCCTGGGTGCCTGGGCCTAAATATGTGACAGTGGCCTGTTCCAGTGGTGGGTGACGTGAAGCCTGATTCTCTGCTATGACATGAAGACTGATTCTGTGCTGACATGAAGCCAGATTCTCTGTTACGGGACCTCTCTCCTCTGCCTGGGTGCCGGGGCCTAAATATGTGACAGTGGCCTGTTCCAGTGGTGGGTGACGTGAAGCCTGATTCCCTGCTATGACATGAAGACTGATTATGTGCTGACATGAAGCCAGATTCTCTGTTACGGGACCTCTCTCCTCTGTCTGGGTGCCGGGGCCTAAATATGTGACAGTGGCCTGTTCCAGTGGTGGGTGACATGAAGCCTGATTCTCTGCTATGACATGAAGACTGATTCTGTGCTGACATGAAGCCAGATTCTCTGTTACGGGACCTCTCTCCTCTGCCTGGGTGCCTGGGCCTAAATATGTGACAGTGGCCTGTTCCAGTGGTGGGTGACGTGAAGCCTGATTCTCTGCTATGACATGAAGACTGATTCTCTGCTGCCATGAAGCCAGATTCTCTGCTATGGCATGAAGAGATTGATTCTCTGCTGACGTGAAGCCAGATTCTCTGCTATGGGACATCTGTCCAATTGATATTGGTTAATTTTTATTTTATTTTTTTAATTTTAATTCATTTCCCTATCCACATTTGTTTGCAGGGGATTTACCTACATGTTGCTGCCTTTTGCAGCCCTCTAGCTCTTTCCTGGGCTGTTTTAAAGCCTTTTTAGTGCCGAAAAGTTCGGGTCCCCATTGACTTCAATGGGGTTCGGGGCGAAGTTCGGGTCGGGTTCGGATCCCGAACCCGAACATTTCCGGGAAGTTCGGCCGAACTTCTCGAACCCGAACATCCAGGTGTTCGCTCAACTCTATTCCTGAGCCCATTCTGTGATTTCCTTCACAGTAGCATTCCTGTTTGTGGTGCAGTGTCGTTTAAGGGCCCGGAGATCACGGGCATCCAGTATGGTTTTACGGCCTTGACCCTTACGCACAGAGATTGTTCCAGATTCTCTGAATCTTCGGATGATGTTATGCACAGTTGATGATGATAGATGCAAAGTCTTTGCAATTTTTTGCTGGGTAACACCTTTCTGATATTGCTCCACTATCTTTCTGCGCAACATTGTGGGAATTGGTGATCCTCTACCCATCTTGGCTTCTGAGAGACACTGCCACTCTGAGAAGCTCTTTTTATACCCAATCATGTTGCCAATTGACCTAATTAGTGTTAATTGGTCTTCCAGCTCTTCGTTATGCTCAAATTTACTTTTTCCAGCCTCTTATTTTTACTTGTCCCAACTTTTTGGGGATTTGTTGACACTGTGAAATTTTGAATCAACGTATTTTTCCTTTAAAATTATACATTTACTCGGATTAAACGTTTGATCTGTCATCTACGTTCTATTACAAATAAAATATTGACATTTGCCATCTCCACATCATTGCATTCAGTTTTTATTCACAATTTGTTTAGTGTCCCAACTTTTTTGGAATCCGGTTTGTATAAAGAGCTGTGTGAGGGCTCATTTTTTGTGGGGCAATCTGTACTTTTCATTGATACCATTTTGACTTTTTGATCACTATTTAAAAAAAATTGTGAGAGATGAAGCGACCAAAAACCAGCAAATCGGCCATTTTTACTTTTTTCCATTTTGCAGTTTTCCGTATGGGATAAATATTATTATATTTTAAAAGTATGGCCATTTTCGCACACGGCAATTCCCATAATGTTTATTTTTTTAATTCTTTATGTATTTAAATTTTTATTTGGGGAAAAGGAGGAGTTTTTTTTATATACACTTTTTAAAAAACTTTTCAATAGTTCCGTATCATTAGATTGCTTCTCCCATAGACACCAATACAGTAAGATTACATTGTGTTCCATTGTTCCATAGGAACTACTGTAATGTGTGGCAGATGCATACCACTTGGCTCTCCCAATCCTCGCTAGGAGGAGCAAACAGCACCTTTGCAATATACTGGCACTGGCCGTGTGCACCCCACATCACGGATGTGGATCCATTCACTTGGATGGGTTTGCAATCTGGAAGGTCCGGTGCGGAATGGAGGCACAGAACACAGAGGCTCTCTCTCCGTGCCTCTGCACAGGTTCTATTTTTTTTCATATGCGGACGGACCACGGACCCATTGAAGTTTAATGGGTCTGGATCCATCTGCGGAATCCGAACAGATGTTGCCCGTGCATTGGGGACCGCAACAGCTGTGTGTATGAGCCCATACCATGGTCACATTTGACCATGGCATCTGAGGGGTTAAATGTATGCGACAGTTACTGCTGTGCATACTCTCCTCTCTCTCTTCAATAATACACATTCTGTCTGTGCGATATCCCCCTACCTCACAGGCTGATATATGTGCCTTCCTCCCCATCTACATTCTGATGCAGTCCAGTCTCCCTGTGGACTTTAGTGTTTTCTTCCCTCTCCACACTCTGATCTACAGTCTACCATCACATCCCCCTGCCTGGCACAATTTTGTTGCTCTTTTAAATACCATACTGAGGCAATTTTTAAACATTGGATGTAATCGGAGGAAGGAGCATGTTCTGCTCCGAAACATGTCATTAAATCTAATAAAGAAATCAAGCATTCAAGCTCTATCAGCCTTCTGCCATCCCTGATGTCAGTAGCATGCTGGCCTTTCTTCATTTATCTATCTGGTTCTGACAAGGTTCAGCACATCCTGGGATCGACAGGTCGTGCAGCAAGCCCTTGGGATATACACTCCTCCTGCTCTGACAAGTGTTATGCCTTTTTGCACAACCACTCAAGATAATTAACATTGCCTCCTATTGATATTTCACATATACGGTCCTATCCATGAGCGCGTCTCCCTGTTTTCTTTTCTAAGAAGGTAGAGGTAGAGCAGAGAGAGCCTACACAGGGGTGTGCTGTCAGTGTCATATCAGAACACAAGAAAGAAATGAATTGCTATAATCTCCTTAGACTTTGATTAAAAAAAAGATTCATACATATTTTATAATTTAACTAGATGGCTATATAATGGGAAGCACATAATTTCTAGCTATGTAAAGTATTCATTATAAAATATATAACCTATTAACAATATCTTCAGTAAATATGCAGCGCTGTTGGTAAGTACCTCTCACAATCTGTGATAGATGTATAGAGAAGAGATGGAGCTGAGACTATGCCTTTAGCAGGGGTGTCAGATGTACGATATATGTTACAGCCAACACTAGGCGGGTAATCATTCCAATTCGTTCTAATAATCTCCATTTCAGTGAGCACTATTCTGATTTCATCAGAATCTTAAAATCAATGTTAGCCTTACACCTACAGGTGGAGCTAATATTGGGCCAAACACAGAAGAAACTTGGCACTGACGAAAACTAGGCTACCACTGTATCAGTCAGGATCAGTTATCAAAATCAATATCATGGAATCTAGGCAGTCAGACAAAGGGTAACTGCTTTCGCCGTCCCCATACCACCCTCCCCCCGCAAATGCAACTGCGGCATGACCATGCATTGCCATAACCTAACAAAGGCCCGCCATGACTGTATGCCTATTAGACTGTGCCACATGCACAATGTAAAGGGCAGTGGGTGTGGACCAACTGTATCAACTAACTGGTTTGACTTTGGGCTAGACCTAGGGCATTATCTTGGCGAGCCCCTCGTATTCACTCTTTAACCCCTATATAGGGGTTTAGCCTTTTCTGCAGGGGAGCCACCAGGCCCCTAGCCTCTAGGAATAGTCCAGGTGTAGTTGGCAGCTGACTCAAGGGGGTCTGAGACACTGGCACGAAGGACCAAGGTAGTTGTGGTAACAGTCAGGGGTCAAGTCAGGCAGATTTCATGTAGATCTGTGAAGCTATCCAAGGTCAAGGCAGGCAGCAAAGAATCAGTACGGTAGACAGGCTAAGGTCAGGGCAGGCAGCTGAAAATCAGAATCGGTATACAGACAGAATTTTGTTACATGGGCAGGAAATCAGAATAAGCAGACCTTACTGGTAAACTAAACACTGCTAAGCTGGTAACTGCACAAAGAGCAAGTAGAGAAGGGGAGTGGTGGTGAAGGGAAAAATCGGAATAGTGGTAGTTTAATAGATAATGTCCCTAACAAAAGTAGTGGGGCAGTGACAAACAAGGCCACCAATTTAACACGAAGAATACAGTGATAATGGTTTTAATACATTAGGATACAATATATTAAATAATCACAGCTGCGCTTGCCCAATCATCTGCAGGGGTCCGGCAGTCACTGATAGCCGGACCCTACTGTATGCGCCGACATCGGTGAAAACACTGTTGCCGGCACATAAGCCCTTGCACTGCCACGGCCAGCACTGACCACGGCATGTGAGGTATTCTGCCGGGTGCGGGGTGGCCACCGGGTCCCCGCGCTGCTTTGACAGGGACCTGATGGCAGGGAAGGCAGCCTGATGCCTTCCTTACGCATCGTGGCTGCCTTTCGTGACAGCCTGTGAGATCAAGTACCCTGGATCTCACAGGAAACTGTAAGAGTATTACACTGTGTAATACACTTACAGCCAATGCATTACAATACAAAAGTATTTTAATGCATTGTAAAGAGGATCAGACCGCCAAAAGTTGAACTGAAAAAATTTAAGGTTTCAAGTAAAAAAAAATACAAATAATTTTTTTTTAAATAGAGAAAAATAGAAAAGTAGACATATTATGTATCGCCGTCTCCATATCGACTGGCTCTATAAAATTATCAAATTACCTAACCCCCCAGGTAAACACCGTAAAAAAAATAAAAAAGTGTCATAAAAGCCTTTTTTTGTCACCTTACGTCACAAAAAGTTTAATACCAAGCAATCAAAAAGTCATATGCACCCTAAAATAGTACCAATCAAACCGTCATCTAATACCGAAAAAAATGAGCCCCTAAATAAGACAAAAAATAATAAAAAAAACTATGGCTTTCAGAATATAAAGACACCAAAAAATATATATTTTTTTAAATGCTTTATTATGTAAAACTGAAACAAACAACCCAAAATATTGTCATATTTGGTATTGTCGCGTCTGTAACTACCTGCTCTATAAAAATAGCACATAATGTAACCTGTCAGATGAACATTGTAAATAAAAAATAAAAACGGTGCCAAAACAACAATTTTTTATTACCTTGCCTCAGAAAAAGTGTAATAAAGAGCAACCAAAAATCATATGTACCCTAAAATAGTACCAACAAAACTGCCACCTTATCCCGCAGTTTCCAAAATGGGGTCACTTTTTTGGAGTTTCTACTCTAGGGGTGCATCGGGGGGGTCTTCAAATGTGATATTGTGTCAAAAAACAAGTCCAGCAAAATCTGCCTTAACCGCCTCCGGACCGCCTAACGCAGGATCGCGTTCCGGAGGCGGCAGCTCTACGCAGAGTCACGCATATACGCGTCATCTTGCGAGACACGAGATTTCCTGTGAACGCGCGCACACAGGCGCGCGCGTTCACAGGATCGGAAGGTAAGCGAGTGGATCTCCAGCCTGCCAGCTGCGATCGTTCGCTGGCAGGCTGGAGATGCGATTTTTTTAACTCCTAACAGGTATATTAGACACTGTTTTGATAACAGCGTCTAATATACCTGCTACCAGGTCCTCTGGTGGTCCCTTTTGTTTGGATCGACCACCAGAGGACACAGGCAGCTCAGTAATAAGTAGCACCAAACACCACTACACTACCCCCCTGTCACTTATTAACCCCTTATTAACCCCTGATCACCCCATATAGACTCCCTGATCACCCCCCTGTCATTGATCTCCGCCTTGAAAGGCTCCATTCAGACGTCCGTATGTTTTTTACGGATCCACGGATACATGGATCGGATCCGCAAAACACATACGGACATCTGAATGGAGCCTTACAGGGGAGTGAAGGGAAAATAATAGCATTCTGAATACAGAATGCATAGTGCAATAGCGCTGGAGGGGTTAAAAAATAAATAAAAAATAATTTAACTCACCTTAATCCACTTGCTGGCGCTGCCGTCATCTCGTCTGTCTCCTTCTTTGCTGAACAGGACCTGTGGTGAGCATTCATTCCAGGACCTGTGGTGACGTCACTCCGGTCATCACATGATCCATCACATGACCCATCACCATGGTAAAAGATCATGTGATGGATCATGTGATGACTGGAGTGATGTCACCACAGGTCCTGTTCAGCAAAGAAGGAGACAGACGAGATGCCGGCAGCGCGAGCAAGTGGATTAAGGCGAGTTAAATTTTATTTATTTTTTTAACCCCTCCAGCGCTATTTTACTATGCATTCTGTATTCAGAATGCTATTATTTTCCCTTATAACTATGTTATAAGGGAAAATAATAATGATCGGGTCTCCATCCCGATCGTCTCCTAGCAACCGTGCGTGAAAATTGCACCGCATCTGCACTTGCTTGCGGATGCTTGCGATTTTCACGCAGCCCCATTCACTTCTATGGAGCCTGTGTTGCGTGAAAAACGCATAATATAGAACATGCTTCGATTTTCACGCAACGCACAAATGATGCGTGAAAATCACCGCTCATGTGAACAGCCCCATAGAAATGAATGGGTCGGTATTCAGTGCGGGTGCAATGCGTTCAACTCACGCATCGCATCCGCGCGGAATACTCGCCCGTGTGAAAGGGGCCTAAGACTGTCAATGTTGCTTAGTTTTTTTCTCCTGTGTGAAAAAACACTGAAGTTTTGTTTTACAAACTGTTTCATTTGCCTCTGTTCTGTGTTCGCTTACCCTGCCTACCAGAGCGAATCCTAACAATTAGTGGCTTAGAGTGGGCACACGCAGTGAGGCTGGCGTAAACGCCAAAATATTTTTTTCGGGTACGACTGGATGTCGCCTCCTCAGCACTCGCTCAGTGCGCCTGCGCCGATGACGTCACCGAAAGAGAAGACGTCATCGGGGCAGGCGCACTGATGGAGTGCTGAGGAGGCGAGCCTCCTTCTCTCAGAGCGCCTGCGCCGAATGAAGACAGGCGCGGGATTTGAAATGCTGACAGGGCCAGCCGGAGGAGGAGAGTGCTCCCTGGCCCTGTCAATCAACAGGAGGAGGGGGCGTTTTTTTGCGGCGGCTAAGAGAAAGTAGACGCCCTACTTGCTGGTAGTGAAGTGATTTGCATATTTTAAAAGATCGATTTTTAAGGAAACGAAGCCACAGACAAAGGTAAAAGCCCTATATAGGGAATAGTCGTTAAATAAGGATTTTAACAAGCCCCAAAAAAAAAATTGTGTTTTGGGGGTGACAGAAGCCCTTTAATATTGCAGCCCTTGCTGCATTTGTCATTGTGAGATACATGTGTTAGATACTGGTGTTCTATTCGGTTATTAAAAAAACACCCATTTTGGGCAAGATCCTAAACATGAGGAGAGCGGCAAATAAGGGACGTGGCCCAGGTCGTGGTGCTGCTGGTGAAGCTCCTGTTGCAGGGAGAGGACGTGGCCGATCTGTGCCAGCTACACGCACAAGTGAAACACCTTCCTCAGGTGCGAGTAGGCGACAGAACCTTCAGCGGTATTTGGTCGGGCCTAAAGCGGCTCTACGAATGGTGAGGCCAGAACAAGAACAGGCGATAGTACTGTAGATTGGGTTGCTGATAGTGCCTCCATTCCTTCACATTGTCTCCCACCCAGTCTCCTGCTGAAAGATCAGAGTTGGCACCTGCAGCCGATGTCCATCAGTCTTTCACCTCACTCCCTTGCAAATCAGCTTTTTGATGACTCTGCTAGCAGGGTTTCCCAGGGCCATCCACCTAGCCCTGCCCCAGAAGTGGAAGAGATTGAGTGCACCGATGCCCAACCACTTATGTTTCAAGATGAGTACAAGGGAGGACAACCGCAGCACGTTTTGGATGATTATGAAACACAGGTACCAACTGCTGTGGCTTTCTGCAGTGCGCAGACCGACAAAGAGGGCAGGGGTGAAGACTGGATGGAAGATGATGTGGAGGACAATGAGGTCCTCGACCCCACATGGAATCAAGGTCCTGCGAGTGACCTGTGTAGTTTGGAGGAAGAGGCGGTGGTCGCACAGAGCCACCAGCACAGCAGAAAAGGGAGCAGGGTGCAAAAGCGGAGTGGCTGTCCCCTAGACAGTACGCCTGCTACTGCCCACCGCAGCAAGGGACCGAGCACACCAAAGCCAGCTCCAAGGAGTTCCCTGGCGTGGCACTTCTTCAGACAATGTGCTGACGACAAGACACAAGTGGTTTGCACGCTGTACAATCAGAGCCTGAAGCAAGGCATAAACGTTTTCAACCTGAGCACAACCTGCATGACCAGGCATCTAAGTGCAAAGCACCAACTGCAGTGGAGTAGACACCTCAAAAACCAAGAAAGGTCTGCTGCAGTCTCGGCCTCGTCATCCACCTCTGGAATGACAGTGCCACCTGCCACCCTGCAAACAGAGGATCTGCCAGGAACACCACCAGCTGGGTCACCAAGCATCTCCACAATGTCCCACGGAAGCGGTTCAGCTCTCCATCTCCCAAACACTGGAACAGAAGAGTAAGTACCTCCCTACCCACCCGCGATCCCTGGCCCTGAATGCCAGCATTTCAAAATTACAGTCCTTTGAAATGCTGTCATCCCGTCTGGTGGAGACGGAGAGTTTTAAAAGCCTTATGGCGGTGGCTGTCCCACAGTACGTCGTGCCCAGCCGCCAGTACTTTTCCAGGCGTGCCATCCCTTCCCTGCACAACCAAGAGGGGGACAAAATCAGGTGTGCACTGAGCAACGCCATCTGTGGCAAGGTCCACCTAACTACGGATACGTGGACCAGTAAGCACGGTCAGGGACGTTATAGCTTCCTAACAGCACACTAGGTACAGTAGGTGTTTGTGATATTGTGCTTTTAGCACGACAGCGTCGCGCTGATACTCGGCGACATGGTGCCGAGATCTCGCACTCACTGGAATAGTGACAGCACATCCCAGCAAGCGCGTCATAGAAGCGACGGGAGATCCGACTTGGATTCCCGCCAATTCTACACGTGTGCGGCGTTTGTTATGAATCCTGAGGGGGAAGTCCCCGCCGGATTTTAAATAAAAATCCGGCATGGGTCCCCCCCTCAGGAGCATACCGGGCCCTTAGGTCTGTTATGGGTTGTAAGGAGAGCCCCCCCTACGCCGAAAAAAACGGCGTAGGGGGTCCCCCTACAATCCATACCAGACCCGTATCCAAAGCACGCTCCCCGGCCAGCCAGGAAGGGAGTGGGGACGAGCGAGCGCCCCCCCCCCCCCTCCTGAGCCGTACCAGGCTGCATGCCTTCAACATGGGGGGGTTGGGTGCTCTGGGGCAGGGGGCGCACTGCGGCCCCCCCACCTCAGAGCACCCTGTCCCCATGTTGATGAGGACAGGGCCCCTTCCCGACAACCCTGGCCGTTGGTTGTCGGGGTATGCGGGCGGGAGGCTTATCGGAATCTGGGAGCCCCCTTTAATAAGGGGGCCCCCAGATACCGGCCCCCCACCCTAAGTGAATGAGTATGGGGTACATCGTACCCCTACCCATTCACCTGCAAGAAAAGTGGTAAAAACACAAATAAACCACACAGTGTATTAAAATATTTTATTTTTCTGCTCCGGAGGCCGCCCCCTGTCTTCTTTATTAGCTCTTTTACCAGGGGGGGCTCTTCTTCTTCCGCTATCCCGACGGGTCTTCTCCGCTATCCGGGGGGTCTTCTCAACTCTCCGGGGTTCTCCTTCTGTCTTCGCCGCTCTCCGTTGTTGACTCGGCGCACCCCGGTTCTTCGTCTCGCGAGATCTCGGATTTTAAATAAAAATTTAGCGAGACGAAGAACCGGGGTGCGCCGAGTCAACAACGGAGAGCGGCGAAGACAGAAGGAGAACCCCGGAGAGTTGAGAAGACCCCCCGGATAGCGGAGAAGACCCGTCGGGATAGCGGAAGAAGAAGAGCCCCCCCTGGTAAAAGAGCTAATAAAGAAGACAGGGGGCGGCCTCGGCGCACCCCGGTTCTTCGTCTCGCGAGATCTCGGATTTTAAATAAAAATTTAGCGAGACGAAGAACCGGGGTGCGCCGAGTCAACAACGGAGAGCGGCGAAGACAGAAGGAGAACCCCGGAGAGTTGAGAAGACCCCCCGGATAGCGGAGAAGACCCGTCGGGATAGCGGAAGAAGAAGAGCCCCCCCTGGTAAAAGAGCTAATAAAGAAGACAGGGGGCGGCCTCCGGAGCAGAAAAATAAAATATTTTAATACACTGTGTGGTTTATTTGTGTTTTTACCACTTTTCTTGCAGGTGAATGGGTAGGGGTACGATGTACCCCATACTCATTCACTTAGGGTGGGGGGCCGGTATCTGGGGGCCCCCTTATTAAAGGGGGCTCCCAGATTCCGATAAGCCTCCCGCCCGCATACCCCGACAACCAACGGCCAGGGTTGTCGGGAAGGGGCCCTGTCCTCATCAACATGGGGACAGGGTGCTCTGAGGTGGGGGGGCCGCAGTGCGCCCCCTGCCCCAGAGCACCCAACCCCCCCATGTTGAGGGCATGCAGCCTGGTACGGCTCAGGAGGGGGGGGGGGGGCGCTCGCTCGTCCCCACTCCCTTCCTGGCTGGCCGGGGTAGCGTGCTTTGGATACGGGTCTGGTATGGATTGTAGGGGGACCCCCTACGCCGTTTTTTTCGGCGTAGGGGGGGCTCTCCTTACAACCCATAACAGACCTAAGGGCCCGGTATGCTCCTGAGGGGGGGACCCATGCCGGATTTTTATTTAAAATCCGGCGGGGACTTCCCCCTCAGGATTCATAACAAACGCCGCACACGTGTAGAATTGGCGGGAATCCAAGTCGGATCTCCCGTCGCTTCTATGACGGCTCTGTCTCCATCGCGGCAAGCCAGCTCGGCGCTGGCTCCCGCGATGGGGCTCGTAGGTGCTCAATCTCGCCGAGAAAGAGAGCGAGATTGACACAAAATCGGGTTCACCTACTGTAAATGCAGTGGCGGCTGGGCCTGAGGCAGATAGCAGCTTGGCGCATGTCCTTCCACCACCGAGGATTGCAGGGCGCTTCAGTTTGCCTCCTGTTGCTTCCTCCTCCTACTCCGCTTCCTCATCCTCTACCGGCTCCTCATACGGTCAGCGTAACACCTTCACCACCAACTTCAGCGCAGCCAGGGGTAAACGACAGCAGGCAGTTTTAAAATGTATCTGTTTGGGGGACAAACACCACACCGCGCAGGAGCTGTGGACGGGCCTTGAACAACAGTGCCAGTGAGCCTCAAGCCCGGCCTGGTGGTGTGCGATAATGGGCGAAATCTCGTAGCAGCTCTGGGACTAGCTGGTTTGACGCACATCCCTTGCCTGGCACATGTGCAGAGGTTCCCTAAAAATTACCCCGATATGTCAGAGCTGCTGCTTAAAGTGCAGGCCGTCTGTGCACGCTTTCGGCGTTATCATCCTGCTGCTGCTCGCCTGTCAGCGCTGCAGCGTAATTTCGGCCTTCCCGCTCACCACATCATATGTGATGTGCCCACAAGGTGGAACTCCACCTTGCACATGCTGGCCAGACTGTGCAAGCAGCAGCAGGCGATAGTGGAGTTTCAGCTGCAGCACGCACGGGTGAGTCGCTCTGCGGAACAGTACCACTTCACCAGCAATGACTGGGCCTCCATGCGAGAGCTGTGTTCCTTGTTGCGCTGTTTTGAGTACTCCACCAACATGGCCAGTGCCAATAACGCCGTTCTCAGCGTTACTATCCCACATCTATGCCTCCTTGAAAAAACGCTTCTGGCGATGATGGAAGAGGATGTGGCACAGGAGGAGGAGGAGGAAGAGGGATCATTTCATAGGATTTCCGACCAGTCATTAACAATTGGCTCCGAGGGTGGGTTCCTGCACCCACAAACGCCAGGTACACAATTGTTCAGCCAGGGCACAGTTCTGGAGGATGACAAGGAGGAGGAGATGGAGGAGGAGGAGGAACTGTGTTCACAGTAGGGTGGCACCCAAACCAGCTCATGGCCATCACTGGTGCATGGCTGGGGGGATACAGAGGACACTGACGATACACTTCCCCCAGAGGACAGCTTTTCATTGATTCTGGGCAGCCTGGCACACATGAGCGATTACATGCTGTAGTGTCTCCGCAACAACCGCCGAGTTGCCCACATTCTAACTTGTGCTGATTAATGGGTGGCCACGCTGCTGGATCCCCGTTACAAGGACAACGTACCAGCCTTAATTCCGTCACTGGAGTGTGATCGTAAGATGCGCGAGTACAAGCGTACGCTGGTGGACGCGCTGCTGGTGGCATTCCCACCTGACAGCAGAAGCACAGTGGAAGCACAAGCCGAAGGCAGAGGAGGAGGAAGAGGTCACCAACGCAGCTGGGGCACCACCAGCAACTCAGAATGCAGGGTTTGCATGGCCGAAATGTGGAAAAGCTTTGTCAGCACGCCACAACAACCAGCACCGCCAGCTGATATGGAACGTCTTAGCAGGACGCAGCATTTCAGCAACAAGGTGGAGCAGTATGTGTGCACACGCCTACACGTACTGAATGACGGGTCTGCTCCCTTCAACTTCTGGGTCTCCAAATTGGGCACATGGCCTGAGCTTGCCCTTTACGCCTTGAAGGTGCTGGCCTGCCCTGCAGCCAGTGTATTGTCTGTTATTTAAAGTAATTTTCCTATCCACATTTGTTTGCAGAGCACTTGCCATGCTCTTAACCACATTTTGCTGGCATTTGCAGCCCTCTAGGCCTTTCCATGACATTTTTAGAGCCATTTTAGTGCTCAAAAGTTCCCGAACTTGAACTTTTTTGTGAAGTTCGGCCGAACCCGTCGAACCTGAACATCCAGGTGTCCGCTCAACTCTACCAGCTGACCCCAGTATTATAACTTGCTTAATCTCTTGCAAAAAGTGGCTACAGTCTGACATGCTGAGATATGCTGGACCGTCTGGTGGCTGATATGTTCTGGAGGGCTTTACCACCCCCTCTCCAGCATTGGATCGGCCAGGTCTCTCCAGGTAATGCTCTTGAGATGGTCGACCTGGTGGAGCGCTATGAGAATACCCGGAATATACAGGGGGGCTCTTTAGGAAGGGGGGTAGTCAAAACCCGTAACTCCACCCCAGACCCGGCGATTTGAGCCCACCTGGGATGTGCCCCCTGTGGATCCAGCTCCGATAGTCTGCTGGCATTGACAGGAGCCTGGCCATGTACGAGCTGTCTGTCCATATCAGGTGGAACCTATGGACACAAACTATTGCTTCCACCAGTCGTTATATGCAGGTGGAGGTGGGAGACACTCCAGCGGAGGCTCTGTTGGACTTTGTTGGAGTCTGGTGACCCTGGTATGGACCACTGAGTATACTGGCCAGAAAGTTGGGGTCATTTGTACTCATGGTGACTTAAAAGACTACCCTACTGCTATGGTGTCTCTATCCACTGTTGCCGGCAGGTGGAGTCACGAGCTGGCTGTCGCCACCAATCTACACTATGAGCTTATAATAGGGAGGGACTTCCTGGGCTTCCTGGCACTGTGGCCTACTACGAGAGTGACTGATACCCATGTGACCGGGGTAACCCTAGCAGAGTGGCCTGTCTCAGGGGGGAGACCAGAACCCTGGGAACTTGAGTCTGAAGAAGAGGGGGAGACAACCCCGCTAAGTGTGATGGTGGGAGACATGAAGGACTTGCCGCTGGGTCCTGAGCTGGCAGACCTCAATTTCTCCGGGGATAATTTTGGTACCGCCCAACAGCGGGACCCAACCGTATCCCAAGCCTGGGATAATGTATTAATAGTAGATGGTGAACCACAACAACCAGGGGCAGAGCCCGTTCTGTGGTTCATCAGGAGATGTTGTTGTACTGGGTAATCCAGCTGCGAGGTGAATCCATTGAACAGTTGGTGGTGCCCCAGGCTTATCGCAAACTTGTGTTAGAGTTAGCCCACCAACATGTTCTCGGGGGTCATCTGGGAATGCAGAAGACACAGCACCGGATACTACAACAGTTTTACTAGCCCAGTGTGTTTAGGGAGGTGGAAGAATTCAGTAAATCTTGCCTGACCTGCCAGGCAATTAGTCCCCAACACCTTTTTCGCAGTCCCTTGGTACCTCCCCCGATCATCAAGGTGCCATTTGAGCAAATCGCTATGGACCTCTTAGGCCCAGTACCGAAGTCTGCTAGAGGACACCAACACGTCTTGGTTGTCCTGGATTACCCCACTCAGTACCCGGAGGCGGTGCCACTGTAACATACATCAGCGAAGCTTATAGCTAAGGAGCTAATGGAGATGTTCTCCCAAGTGGGGCTTCTTAAAGGGGTTCTGACTGACCAGGGGACCCCTTTTATGTCCAAGGTCATGAGGGAACTCTGTAAGTTGCTGCATATCAGACAGTTACGGACGTTCTGGTAAAAAGGTTTAACAAAGCTCAAAAAAACTATGTTAAAAAGACTGGTGTCTAAAGATGGGAAGGATAGGGACCACCTTCTGCCCTATCTAATGTTCGCAGTGAGAGGCACCCCAGGCTTCTACTGGGTTCTCGCCCTTCAAATTGCTTTATAGCAGATATCCTCGTGGTCTGTTGGACGTGGCCAAAGAGGCATTGGAACAGCAACCCACTCCGCATAAAAGTGTCCTGGAGTATGTTGTCTAGATGCAACAGCGGATAGAGACCGTTTTACCTCTTGTCAGGGAGCATATGAAGGCCGCTCAGCAAGACCAGAATCGGATCTATAATCGGCAGGCCCGGGTCCGGATCTTTAACCCTGGTGACCGGGTTTTGGTTCTGGTTACGACAGCGGACAGTAAGTTCCTGGCTACATGGCAGGGGCCCTACGAGGTACTCGAGAAAGTTGAAGAGGTAAATTACAATGTACACTAGCCAGGGAGGCGGACGCCAGAGCAGGTTCACCATGTTAATTTACTTAAACCTAGGAAACATAGGGAGACCTGTACTGAAGACAGCCCGCGGCCGGGTTTTCTAGGGGAAGAGGTTCCGGCTCCTATGTCTGATGCAAGGGAGGTGGTTGCCACAGTGAAAATTGCTGACAGCCTCTCCTCTAAACAGGCTCAGGAGACCAGGGAGTTCATTAGTCGGAACACGGATGTGTTCTCGGACCTCCCTGGACGCACTGCCGCAATCCAACATGACATTGTCACTGAACCTCAGGCAAAAGTCCGGTTAAAGCCATACCGGGTACCCGAGGCTCGGAGACAAGCCATCTCGGAGGAAGTGCAGCTCATGCTGCAGCTCGACGTCATCGAGGAGTCTAAAAGTGAGTGGGCCAGTCCTATAGTCTTAATACCCAAGCCCAACGGGATGTTACGGTTTTGTAACGATTTTCGTAAGCTGAACGAAATATCTAAATTCAATGCATATCCCATGTCTTGGGTGTATGAGCTTATTGAAAGGTTAGGCCAAGCCCGGTATTTTTCTGTTTTGGAACTCACCAAAGGGTACTGGCAAGTACCCTTGACGGAGGCTGCCAAAGAGAAAACTACCTTCATTACACCAGAGGGGTAGTGATGTCGCGAACATAAAATTTTCAGTTCGCGAACAGCGAACGCGAACTTCCGCAAATGTTCGCGAACTGGCGAACCGGGCGAACCGCCATAGACTTCAATAGACAGGCGAATTTTAAAACCCACAGGGACTCTTTCTGGCCACAATAGTGATGAGAAAGTTGTTTCAAGGGGTCTAACACCTGGACTGTGGCATGCCGGAGGGGGATCTATGGCAAAACTCCCATGGAAAATTACGTAGTGGACGCAGAGTCGGGTTTTAATCCATAAAGGGCATAAATCAACTAACATTCCTAAATTGTTTGGAATAACGTGCTTTAAAACATCCAGTGTGTGTATACGATCAGGTATGATGTTGTATCGATCAGGTAGTGTAAGGGTTACGCCCGCATCACAGACATTGACAGACCAAACTCCCCTTTTAATGCACCGCAAACAGTTCATTTGCACAACCGCAAACTCCCCATTTGCACAAGGTTGGATACCAAGCTAGCCACGTCCCGGTGATGTCATTGAAGGTTTCTTCCTCCACCCAGCCACGTACAACACCAAGGGTCCCCGAAAGGTCAATTGAATTGATTTTTCGAACGGGGAGATGGTTAAAAAAACGCTGGCTCCCTCCCCTTTGTTTTTATCCACGGTGACTGCGTCTGCGCCGTGCAATTTACTGTCACACCCGATATGAGTGGTATTTTCTGTAGTACTATTCTCATCAGTTTAATCCCTCTAACGTCCCCGACTCCCCAATCTGGGGGCCATTTATTAAACAGATTTTTCGGACGGGGAGATGATTAAAAAAACGCTGGCTCCCTCCACTCTGTTTTAATCCACGGTGACTGCGTCTGCGCCGTGCAATTTACTGTCACACCCGATATGAGTGGTATTTTCTGTAGTACTATTCTCATCAGTTTAATCCCTCTAACGTCCCCAATCTGGGTGCCATTTATTTAATAGATTTTTCGAACGGGGAGATGGTTAAAAAAACGCTGGCTCCCTCCACTCTGTTTTAAACCACGGTGACTGCATCTGCGCCGTGCAATTTACTGTCACACCCGATATGAGTGGTATTTTCTGTAGTACTATTCTCATCAGTTTAATCCCTCTAACATCCCCAATCTGGGGGCCATTTATTAAATAGATTTTTTGAACGGGGAGATGGTTAAAAAAACGCTGGCTCCCTCCACCGATATGAGTGGTATTTTCTGTAGTATTATTCTCATCAGTTTAATCCCTGTTACGTCCCATATCAGGAATTGCCTTTTATGAAAAAAAATTTAGGCCGGGTACCTTCGACTGCCTTCACAGTGACAGACCAAACTCTCATACACTAAACTGAATTGATTTCAGGAACCGGGAGATGGAAAAAGCAGCTTGGTCGGTCCTCTTACTCCCAAATTGGGGCACTGCGCGTATCAGTGGTTGGCACTGGCAGTGGGCACACTACAGTCAGTGGAAGAGGGCCTGACACACACTGGCAGCAGGCAAGCAACTGAAATTACACTAAAGTGTAAAAATTAAATGCCTTATTTATCGGCAAGCTACTGTGCCACCCGGTATGAGTGGTTGGCACTGGCAGTGGGCACACTACAGTCAGTGGAAGAGGGCCTGACACACTGACTGGCAGCAGGCAAGCAACTGAATTTAGACTACTGTCTAAAAATTAAATGCCTTATTTATCGGCAAGCTACTGTGCCACCCGGTATCAGTGGTTGGCACTGGCAGTGGGCACACTACAGTCAGTAGAAGCGGGCCTGACACACACTGGCAGCAGGCAAGCAACTGAAATTACACTAAAGTGTAAAAATTAAATGCCTTATTTATCGGCAAGCTACTGTGCCACCCGGTATGAGTGGTTGGCACTGGCAGTGGGCACACTACAGTCAGTGGAAGAGGGCCTGACACACTGACTGGCAGCAGGCAAGCAACTGAATTTAGACTACTGTCTAAAAATTAAATGCCTTATTTATCGGCAAGCTACTGTGCCACCCGGTATCAGTGGTTGGCACTGGCAGTGGGCACACTACAGTCAGTGGAAGCGGGCCTGACACACACTGGCAGCAGGCAAGCAACTGAATTTAGACTACTGTCTAAAAATTAAATGCCTTATTTATCGGCAAGCTACTGTGCCACCCGGTATCAGTGGTTGGCACTGGCAGTGGGCACACTACAGTCAGTTGAAGTCGGCCTGACACACACTAGCAGCAGGCAAGCAGCTGAAATTACACTAAAGTGTAAAAATTAAATGCCTTTTTTATGCAAAGTCCTGTGCCAGCCGGTATGAGTGGTGGGCACTGGCAGTGGGCACACTACAGTCAGTGGAAGTCAGCCTGACACACACTGGCAGGCAACTAACCTTAGATTAAAGTGTAAAAATTAAGTGCCTATTTTTTAAGCAAAGTCCTGTGCCACTCGGTATGACAGGGGTGGGCACTGGCAGTGGGCACACTACAGTCAGTTGAAGTCGGCCTGACACACACTAGCAGCAGGCAAGCAGCTGAAATTACATTAAAGTGTAAAAATTAAATGCCTTTTTTAAGCAAAGTCCTGTGCCAGCCGGTATGAGTGGTGGGCACTGGCAGTGGGCACACTACAGTCAGTGGAAGTCAGCCTGACACACACTGGCAGGCAACTAACCTTAGATTAAAGTGTAAAAATTAAGTGCCTATTTTTTAAGCAAAGTCCTGTGCCACTCGGTATGACAGGGGTGGGCACTGGCAGTGGGCACACTACAGTCAGTTGAAGTCGGCCTGACACACACTAGCAGCAGGCAAGCAGCTGAAATTACATTAAAGTGTAAAAATTAAATGCCTTTTTTAAGCAAAGTCCTGTGCCAGCCGGTATGAGTGGTGGGCACTGGCAGTGGGCACACTACAGTCAGTGGAAGTCAGCCTGACACACACTGGCAGGCAACTAACCTTAGATTAAAGTGTAAAAATTAAGTGCCTATTTTTTAAGCAAAGTCCTGTGCCACTCGGGATGACAGGGGTGGGCACTGGCAGTGGGCACACTACAGTCAGTTGAAGTCGGCCTGACACACACTGGCAGGCAACTAACCTTAGATTAAAGTGTAAAAATGAAGTGCCTTTTTTTTAAGCAAAGTCCTGTGCCACACGGGATGACAGGGGTGGGCACTGGCAGTGGGCACACTACAGTCAGTTGAAGTCGGCCTGACACACACTAGCAGCAGGCAAGCAGCTGAAATTACACTAAAGTGTAAAAATTAAATGCCTTTTTTATGCAAAGTCCTGTGCCAGCCGGTATGAGTGGTGGGCACTGGCAGTGGGCACACTACAGTCAGTGGAAGTCAGCCTGACACACACTGGCAGGCAACTAACCTTAGATTAAAGTGTAAAAATTAAGTGCCTTTTTTTAAGCCAAGTCCTGTGCCACACGGAATGACAGGGGTGAGCACTGGCAGTGGGCACACTACAGTCTGTGGGCCTGCAGCTCCTCACACACAGGCAGGCCAGGCAACTGCAATATGTATATAAAGGAAAAAAAAAAAGCAGACTAATGTTGCAGCCCTAAAAAGGGCTTTTTGGGGTGCTGTCAGGACGCTGTCCTTACAGCAGAGATCAGATGAGTCTTTCAGGACTGGAGTGGACACTGAATTCACTAGCCTAGCTATCGATTTCCCAATTAAATCAGCAGCAGTTACAGTCTCCCTCCTCTCACTAAGACTGCAGCTTCAGAATGAATCTAAAATGGATGCTGTGCAGGAGGTGGGAGGGTCTGGGAGGGAGGGTATGCTGCTGATTGGCTGGAATGTGTCTGCTGACTGTGAGGTACAGGGTCAAAGTTTGCTCAATGATGATGTATAGGGGGCGGACCGAACATCGCATGTGTTCGCCCGGCAGAGGCGAACGCGAACAAGCTATGTTCGCCGGGAACTGTTCGCCGTCGGATAGTTCGGGCCATCTCTACAGAGGGGCTGTACCAATATAAGGTGTTACCCTTCGGTCTGCATGGCGTCCCTGCCACTTTTCAACGTCTAATGGACATTGTGCTTCGTCCACATCGGCGATACACCTCAGCTTATCTGGATGATATTGTCATTCACCGCACCGACTGGGAAAGTCACCTGCCCAAAGTACAGGCCGTAGTGAACTCCCTTCGAAAGGCTGGTCTTACAGCTAAACCCCAAAAAATGTGCGATAGGGTTAGAGGAGTCCAAATACCTAGGGTATGTCATTGGGCACGGAGTCATCAAACCCCAAGTAAACAAAATAGAGGCATTGGCCCCGACCTGTCACCTCTCGGCAAGTAAAGTCATTCCTGGGAACGGTGGGCTATTATATGAGGTTCCTTCCACATTTTGCCACTTTAGCAGCTCCTTTGACAGGGCTCTTAAAAAACAGAAGTCCGTGATGGTCCACTGGAATGACCTGGCGGAAGAGGCTTTTTCCGCTTTGAAGTCGGCCCTGTGTGGGTCCCTGGTTTTGGTGACGCCCAACTTCAAAAGGGAGTTTATAGTAGAAGCCGATGCCTCCGAAGTAGGCCTTGGTGCTGTACGGTCTCAGGAAGTCAACGGGAAGGAGAATCCCGTTGTCTTCCTCAGCCGTAAGCTCACTCCAGCCGAGACCCGGTACAGTATAATGGAGAGAGTGCCTGGCCATCAAGTGGGCACTCAAGTCTCTCCGCTATTATCTGTTGGGGAGAAAGTTCCATCTAGTGACCGACCACTCCCCTCTCAAGTGGATGAGCCAGGCCAAAGAGAGGAATGTTCGGGTCACCAGATGGTTCTTGTCCTTGCAAAACTTAAAATTTACAGTAGAACACGTATGTGACATAGCAAGGGGTTTTGTTTGGGAAGGCAGGTATTTTCCTCCCAACATGGGCGGCTGGGCTGATTTCCAGCCAGGTGAAATCAAATACCGGACCAGAGTTTAAGTGCCGGTCCGGGTTTTGGCAGCACCTGGCTGTCCTTTAAATAGGCAGCTGGGCTCAGAATCTAAGTCTCTGGATTGGGATCTAAAGCATGGAGCCGTGCTAGAGGGCTGAGAGCCGCATGCGGGGAAACAGGCCCCCTAAAGCCTGTTGTGGACGCTGAAAGAACCTGCTAATAAGGTGACTGTTTTTGTGCTTTGGACTTTCCATTGTGTGAACAAACACTAAGACTGTCAATTTTGCTTTGTTTTTTCTCTCCTGTGTGAATAAACACTGAAGTTTTGTTTTACAAACTTTCTTTTGCCTCTGTTCTTCATCCGCTTACCCTGCCTGCCAGAGCAAATCCTCCCTAACAATATATATATATATATATATATATATATATATATATATAGTATTTGTTTTTTCAACTTAAAACTGTTTTATTACGTAAAAAAAATAGTCATTGGTATTGTCATGTTGTCACGACCATAACTTAATTAGACCTCACACTCCTATTTCAATGGAAAAATAGCAGCAAGGCTATTGTATCACTGTATCGTGTTTTACAGATCTGCAAAACACAGATACCAACCATGAGTGTTCTGCATTTTGAGGAACAGAACGTCTCGCCCTATGATAGAAATGCCTATCATAGGGCAACGGATGTGGACAACACACACAAAACAGTGCTGTCCACATCTTTTGCGGCCCTACTGAAGTAAATGGGTCCACATCCAAGCCGCAAAAAAATAAATAAATAAAAATGCAACTTGGATGCGGACTAAAACAGCGGTTGTGTGCATGAGGCCTAATATGGCATCAATGTAATCGAGCTGGCCAGCAGAATAAAGATAAAGAGGTTTCCGGTTTCCTGTATTAATGACCTATCCTCAGGATAGGTCATCAATATCAGGTCGAAAGAGGCCCGACTCCCAGCATCCCCACCAATCAGCTGTTTTAAGAGAAGGCAATGCTCATGTGAGTGCTGCCTCCTCTTCACTGTTTACCTGCTCACTATTGACATTGCAGAGGCGAGCAGTGTAATTACAGCTACGCCATCCCATTCACTTGAGTTGAGTACAACTACTCATCCTTCCCATTCAAATGAATGGCTGGAGGAGCTGTAATTACACCTGCTCGCCACTGCGAAGACAATCCAGAGCCACTGCAAACACTGCATTCTTTTAGTCCTGGGGTCAGGACTACACTGGTCGGTATTGTATGAATGCAGTACTCTTAAATGTATAATTTACTTGTATGCACTCTGCACTTTACCATTATTCTGGCATATGGGCATACTTCCTAAGATTTAGATCGACTTTAGGAAGGAGAAGTACTTTACTGGTTACGATCTGTATGATGCCTCTCTCCTCCAGAGATTCAGATGTTGTGTAATGAATTTAAATCTTTGAACACTGTGTCCATCTAGGAGTTGCATATGCTGATAAATGACATTGAATGTGAGCCCTACTCCTTTCTTTTTTCTGTGTATCTTAGCTGCTAATATTGGATTTTAAACACTGTTATGTATTTGTCACCGCCAGCTCTGTGAGAAGATCTGGCAGACGTTCTTCTCTACCTGTTGTATGATGTTCTTTGTTTTGGTTTCACTTTCTATCTCCTTTCCTTCTCTCAGCTGTCACCTATTTGCACTGATTGTCTCCCTTTATATTTCCCTCCCATACTGCCTCACTTTGCGGTTTATACTTCTTCCTGGATTGTGTTCACTGCTGGAGGCTGCTTCTCCTGATCCCTCAGATAAGTCTGTTTCCTTTATTTGTGTTTTCTTGCTGGCTTGATTGTAGGTGACCCTGACTCCGTCCGTATTAAGTGCAGGGAGACGGTGGTCGTGTCCCCTCACTATTGTAGGGTTTTCAGGTGTCACATAGTATAAGGTATGAGGAAATGCATTCATCTACCATAAAGACCTTTGCATGGGCATAGCAGTCAGGGAGAGCTCTAAGGGTTTTATAGGGCTCACCCATATGCTCCTTAGTTTGGGATCAAGCCAGTCGGATGTTTATTTATATGTTCCAGCTTTCTGCAACACCATCCGTGACAGTATTTGAACAATAAAATTACTTATTTTGTATGATATATTTAGTTGTGTGTTCTTAGGTTGGGGTGATAATTTGGATCCGTTACTCAAAGCAATTGACTCATTAGGAGCCAGTGTGTTTCTTGGTGTGATTGTATCAAAGTGTCATATCTTGTCCCAGGAAAAGATATTCTAAAATATTTACAAAAATGTGAGAGGTGTACTCACTTTTGTGAGATACTGTAATAGGCACACTGTAATACTGGAATTACTGTAGATGTTGCAGTTTTTGTTGTAGTAAAAAAAAATCTAATAAAAGCCACATTGTAAAAGCCATGTGCTTCTTTAACACAACTTTTGTGATGCGGTAATTTTTTACACTTCAGACTAATTTTATTTAAAATGTTTAACCTGTAAAAACTGCATAGGTAATTACTGCACTGAAAAAAACGCAGCAATCACATATGGATTTTATGATGTGTTTTTTGTTGCACTGTTTTTACCACAGCAAAAAACAAAATGTTTAAATCCAGCCTAAAAGCTGCTGAATATTGAATGCCTGCCTTGGAAAGGACTATTACATTAATAATTAATAACAAATAGTGTATTCTATTGCAAAATCATTCACAATTTGTATTGTATTACTTTATTAGATCAATGTTCTTTAGAATAAAAAAAGAGTAAATAAAAAGATTTACATATGCAGCAAAGTTAAAAGTCACAGTCATAACGCATTAACTAGATGTGATAACTCACCAAGTGTGACTGGTAAGGCCTCATGCACACGGCCGTGTACCACGGCCGAGAGCGGTGCGTGGTGACCCATCCGGGATTCCTGCTGACAGCAGGAGCGCACGGCGTCATTGGCTGCTATGACGCCGTGCGCTTCATGGCGCCGCTGCTGTACAGTAATACACTATACAAGTGTGCATTCGGCCTAACTCTGCTACATCTGTAGCTTAACCCTTTCATGACCAAAGGTCATTGATGCCCCAGTGTCCAGGTCAAAATTTACAAATCTGACATGCGTCACTTGTGGTAATAGCTTTGGAACACTTTTATTTATTCAAGCCATTCTGAGATTGTTTTCTCGTGACACATTGTACTTCATGACAGCCTTAAATTTGAGTCAATATACAGTACAGACCAAAAGTTTGGACACACCTTCTCATTCAAAGAGTTTTCTTTATTTTCATGACTATGAAGGCATCAAAACTATGAATTAACACATGTGGAATTATATACATAATAAACAAGTGTGAAACAACTGAAAATATGTCATATTCTAGGTTCTTCAAAGTAGCCACCTTTTGCTTTGATTACTGCTTTGCACACTTTTGGCATTCTCTTGATGAGCTTCAAGAGGTAGTCCCCTGAAATGGTCTTCCAACAGTCTTGTGTCACGAGGGTATCAAGAGCCACGTCTGACTCCGTTATACCCGGGGTCAGGAAGTCGCAGCGGGTGGCTGCGCGCTCTATATCTAAAGATCACGGTGTCTCTTAGTGATTGTTTTCTGTGTTTGCCTTGCTATCCTTTTTGTCTCTCTCAGGGATCCGTCGCTTCTCCTCCTCAGCTGTTTCTTGTCTGCCACTCCCTACCTCCTTATATTCTCCCCTCACACCCCTGTTCACTACCTAGGGCTCAGCTCAGGGAAAGCCAGGGCTTTAGGCACGTGATCGGCGTACGGGTGAGGAACCCGTCTAGGGACGTCAGGGCAGCCAGGTGCCAGCCGCCAGGTGAGTCAGGGGTCACCATCTTCCCTCTCACTTGGGCAGGGCCTTCCTCGTTCCCTCCCTCTGTGTCACGTATGTGATAGCCACGCCGACCGTGATATTATAACTGGCCCTTACTTTTTGAGAAAAAAAAAAAAAAAAAAAAAAAATTATATAATTTTTTGTTTGTTGTTTTTTTTTCTCTCTCTACTTAGAATCCAATATGGATCCTATTGATGCCTTGGCAGAACAGCTTCAAAGCCTGTCTTTGGAGGTGGCAGGATTGAAGGCGTCTGTTCTCCAACAACAGCAGCAAATGCAGCAGACCGCACCCCCAGCGGTTGCTATGGGTAACCAGGTTGTCACTGAACCCAAGGTTGCTCTTCCCGACAGATTTTCTGGGGGAAGGGACAAATTTGCGACGTTCCGTGAGGCCTGCAAATTATATTTTAAGTTGAGCCCTTACTCCTCAGGTCATGAAGAACAGCGGGTAGGGATTGTCATTTCCCTGCTTCAGGGGGATCCGCAATCCTGGGCGTTCTCGTTACCCCCTGGTTCTCAGGCTCTTCGGTCAGTGGAGGGATTTTTTGGGTCTCATATATGATGACCCTGACCGAGTCGCCCTGGCTGAGTCGAAGTTACGGAGACTCCTACAGGGAGATCGGTCAGCAGAGGAATATTGCTCAGAGTTCCGTAGGTGGGCTACGGATACTCAGTGGAACGACCCGGCTCTCAGGAGTCAGTTCTGCTCTGGGTTATCTGAAAGGGTTAAGGATGCACTGGCGCTGTATGAGACCCCCCTTTCCCTTGATGCTGTTATGTCCCTCTCTATCAGAATAGATAGACGTCTTAGGGAGAGATCGAAAATTCCGGAGCAATTGGTTACCTCTCCCAAGCAACAGTCAGCCTGTACTGACTTAGATGAGCCTATGCAGCTAGGCGGAACTTCTCGTCAGGTCCGTCCTCCCGAGGTTCGCCGTAGGGGGGGGGCTTGTTTTTTCTGTGGGGGGAGGGGTCATTTCATTAATGTCTGTCCCTCCTTTCTCAAAAACAAAAGACCGTTGGAAAACTTCTAACCCCGGGCTGTGCGGAGGATGTCAGCCGGGGGGTATACGTTTCCTCCATACGAACATCTCAATTTGTGTTACCAGCGGTCATTGTTTTTGGTGTTAAGACGGAGTCTATTTCTGTTTTTCTAGACAGTGGAGCAGGGGTAAACTTGATTGATGCCCATTTTGCCCGCACTATGGGTTTGTCTCTCTGTACGCTGCAGAGACCTATTCCCGTATTCGCTATAGATTCTGCTCCTCTGTCTCAGAGAAACCTCACCCACATTGTTCGTAATTTACACCTTCGGGTAGGGGACCACCATAATGAGTGTCTTTCATGTTACGTTCTGGAGGGCCTTCCCTCTCCGGTGGTATTGGGTCTTCCCTGGTTGGTAGCGCACAATCCAGTGGTGGATTGGCAGGCCAGGGAGATATTGGAGTAAAGTGAGCATTGCAGAGAGAATTGCTTAAATAACAATTGCTTAATCGCCTCCATAGCTTCCCTACCTACATTTATTTCGGACTTTGAGGACGTTTTTTCTGAAAAGGGTTGTCAGAAACTACCACCTCATCGTCCTTATGATTGCCCGGTTAACCTGATTCCCGGGGCAAAATTACCCAAGTCCAGGTTGTATAATCTTTCGGGTCCCGAGAGACAAGCCATGAAAGATTATATCTCCGGGAGTCTGGCTAAGGGACACATCAGACCCTCTTCTTCACCCGTGGCTGCAGGGTTTTTCTTTGTTAAAAAGAAAGATGGGGGCCTGCGTCCTTGCTTAGATTTCCGTGAGTTAAACCAGATAACCATCCGTGACCCATACCCTCTTCCTCTCATTCCTGACCTTTTTAATCAGATTGCGGGTGCTAAGTGGTTCTCCAAACTTGATCTTAGGGGGGCCTACAATCTGATTCGTATCAGGGAAGGGGATGAGTGGAAGACAGCATTTAACACCCCCGAGGGGCATTATGAAAATCTAGTTATGCCTTTCGGTCTGACCGATGCCCCTGCTGTCTTCCAACATTTCGTTAATGATATTTTTAGTCATCTCATCGGCAGGTTTGTAGTCATATACCTAGATGATATCTTAATTTATTCGGCTGATCTGAAAACACATGAGGTGCATGTCAGGCAAGTACTGCAGGTCCTACGGACGAATAAATTATATGCGAAAATTGAAAAATGTGTCTTCGCTGTTCAGGAATTACAGTTCCTGGGATATCTATTATCTGCTTCAGGTTTCCGCATGGATCCTGGGAAGGTCCAGGCAATTTTAGATTGGGATCTTCCTGAGAACCTTAAAGCCCTACAACGGTTTTTGGGTTTCGCTAATTTCCATAGAAAGTTCATTAAAAATTATTCAGTGATCGTTAAACCCCTTACCGACATGACTAGGAAGGGGACGGATTTTTCCAAATGGTCTGACGCCGCTAAAGATGCATTTTCCTCTCTAAAGGAGAGGTTTTCCTCAGCACCTGTTCTAATTCAACCTGATGTCTCCCAGCCTTTTATTGTCGAGGTAGATGCGTCAGAGGTGGGAGTGGGAGCTGTATTGTCTCAGGGTCCGTCTCCTGGCAAATGGCGTCCTTGCGCTTTCTTTTCCAAAAAATTATCTTCTGCGGAGAAGAATTATGATATTGGAAATAGGGAACTGTTGGCGATTAAACTGGCGCTTGAAGAGTGGCGTCACTTCTTAGAGGGAGCAATCCACCCCGTCACGGTGATTACGGATCACAAGAACCTTCTGTACCTAGAATCGGCTAAGCGTCTCACCCCTAGACAAGCTAGGTGGTCGCTATTCTTTACCAGATTTAACTTTGTAATCACCTATCGTCCTGGGGCAAAAAATACCAAGGCAGACGCATTATCTCGTAGTTTCCCTGGAGGGGGTAATGTTTGTGATCCGGTACCTATTTTACAAAGAGGAGTGGTTGTCTCTGCTGTACACTCTGTTCTAGAGGGAAAGGTGTTAGAGGCTCAGGGGGACGCCCCGGCCTCTTGACCCTCAGAGAAATTGTTTGTACCGTTAAACCTGTGTCTTGAATTATTAAAAGAACATCATAATTCGGCACTTGCTGGACACCCGGGTAGTAAAGCAACCTTGGAGCTTTTATCTCGTCGTTTTTGGTGGCCAAGGTTGCGTCAGGATGTAATGGATTTCGAGTCTACTTGTTCTACTTGTGCACGCGCGAAAGTCTCTCATACACGTCCAGCAGGGTCTTTATTGCCACTTTTCATCCCCATTAGGCCATGGACACATCTGTCAATGGATTTCATCACTGACTTACCGTTGTCGGCGGGTAAAACAGTTATCTTGGTAGTAGTAGACAGGTTTAGCAAAATGGTACACTTTATTGCGCTACCCGCACTTCCTAATGCTAAAACTCTCGCTCAGGTGTTTATCAGTGAAATCGTGAAGCTTCACGGGGTCCCTTCCGATGTGGTTTCGGATCGGGGAACCCAGTTTATTTCTAAGTTTTGGAAAGCTTTTTGTTCCCGTTTGGGGGTTCACTTGTCCTTTTCCTCAGCTTTCCATCCTCAGTCGAATGGACAGACTGAGCGTACCAACCAAAACCTAGAAACATATTTAAGGTGTTTTGTGTCTGAAAACCAAGAGTTGTGGTCATCATATTTACCGTTAGCTGAGTTTGCCATAAATAATCATTATCAGGAGTCCACTGGCAAGTCACCATTCCTTGGTGCATACGGTTTTCATCCCCAATTTTGTACTTTCAAAGAGGGGGGGTCTTCTGGGGTTCCCGAAGAGGAAAGGTTTTCTTCATCTCTTTCATCGATATGGCAGAAGGTGCAAGTTAACTTGAAAAAGATGAGTGGTAAATATAAATGCCTGGCCGATAAGAAACGGTCGCCAGGTCCGGACCTAGGAGTGAATGACTATGTGTGGTTGTCTACTAGGAATATTAAGTTGAAGGTTCCTTCTTGGAAACTGGGTCCTAGGTTCATTGGTCCCTATAAAATAGTAGCCGTCATTAACCCTGTGGCTTTTCGCCTGGAGCTACCTCAGACTTTTAAGATCCATAACGTCTTCCATAAATCATTACTCAAGAAGTATGTTCCACCTCTAGAACCATCGCCGCTGCCACCTCCTCCTGTTATTGTGGATGGTAATCTGGAGTTTCAAATAGCCAGAATTGTTGATTCTCGTCGGGTCTGCCGCTCTCTTCAGTATCTGGTGCATTGGAGGGGTTACGGTCCCGAGGAAAGAATGTGGGTTCCAGCGTCAGAGGTAAACGCCAACAGGTTAATTCAGACTTTCCATGCCTCTCATCCGGAGAGACCTGGTCCTGAGTGTCCGGAGGCCCCTCGTGAAAGGGGGGGTACTGTCACGAGGGTATCAAGAGCCACGTCTGACTCCGTTATACCCGGGGTCAGGAAGTCGCAGCGGGTGGCTGCGCGCTCTATATCTAAAGATCACTGTGTTTCTTAGTGATTGTTTTCTGTGTTTGCCTTGATATCCTTTTTGTCTCTCTCAGGGATTCGTAGCTTCTCCTCCTCAGCTGTTTCTTGTCTGCCACTCCCTACCTCCTTATATTCTCCCCTCACACTTCTCTAGTTGCCAGTTATAGAGCTTCCTGCCTGGACATCTATACTGACCCACTGGAGTGGTTAATCCTGGTTGTCGTTCCTGAGTGCTACCCTCCGGATCCCTGTTTGGCTTATTGTTGTCTCCTGTTGTCGCCCACCTGGGAATATATGTTGAGTCTGTGTTGTCTGTCCTCCCCTTGGTGTTTTCCCTTAGAGTTAGTGGTGCGGACTAGTGTTCCCATCGCCCTGTTCACTACCTAGGGCTCAGCTCAGGGAAAGCCAGGGCTTTAGGCACGTGATCGGCGTACGGGTGAGGAACCCGTCTAGGGACGTCAGGGCAGCCAGGTGCCAGCCGCCAGGTGAGTCAGGGGTCACCATCTTCCCTCTCACTTGGGCAGGGCCTTCCTCGTTCCCTCCCTCTGTGTCACGTATGTGATAGCCACGCCGACCGTGATATTACGGGTGAGGAACCCGTCTAGGGACGTCAGGGCAGCCAGGTGCCAGCCGCCAGGTGAGTCAGGGGTCACCATCTTCCCTCTCACTTGGGCAGGGCCTTCCTCGTTCCCTCCCTCTGTGTCACGTATGTGATAGCCACGCCGACCGTGATATCTTGAAGGAGTTCCCAGAGATGCTTAGCACTTGTTGGCCCTTTTGCCTTCACTCTGCGGTCCAACTCACCCCAAACCATCTCGATTGGGTTCAGGTCCGGTGACTGTGGAGGCCAGGTCATCTGGCGCAGCACCCCATCACTCTCCTTCATGGTCAAATAGCCCTTACTTTCAAGGTTTTCCCAATTTTTCGGCTGACTGACTGACCTTCACTTCTTAAAGTAATGATGGCCACTCGTTTTTCTTTACTTAGCTGCTTTTTTCTTGCCATAATACAAATTCTAACAGTCTATTCAGTAGGACTATCAGCTGTGTATCCACCTGACTTCTCCTCAACGCAACTGATGGTCCCAACCCCATTTATAAGGCAAGAAATCCAACTTATTAAACCTGACAGGGCACACCTGTAAAGTGAAAACCATTTCAGGGGACTACCTCTTGAAGCTCATCAAGAGAATGCCAAAAGTGTGCAAAGCAGTAATCAAAGCAAAAGGTGGCTACTTTGAAGAACCTAGAATATGACATATTTTCAGTTGTTTCACACTTGTTTGATATGTATATAATTCCACATGTGTTAATTCATAGTTTTGATGCCTTCAGTGTGAATCTACAATTTTCATAGTCATGAAAATAAAGAAAACTCTTTGATTGAGAAGGTGTGTCCAAACTTTTGGTCTGTACTGTATTTCACCTTTATTTATGAAAAAATCCCAAATTTACCCAAAATTTTGAAAAATTTGCAATTTTCTAAATTTCTATTTCTCTGCTTCTAAAACAGAAAGTGATACCTCATAAAATATTTATTACTTAACATTCCCCATATGTATACTTTATGTTGGCATCATTTTGGAAAGGTCATTTTATTTTTTTAGTACATTACAAGGCTTAGAAGTTTAGAAGCAATTCTTAAAATTTTTAAGAAAATTTCCAAAACCCACTTTTTAAGGACCAGTTCAGGTCTGAAGTCACTTTGTGGGGCTTACATAGTGGATGCCCCCAATAAATGACCCCACTGTAGAAACTACACCCCTCAAGTTACTCAAAACAGATTTTACAAACTTTGTTAACCCTTTAGGTGTTCCACAAGAATTAAAGGAAAATGGAGATTAAATTTCTAAATTTCACTTTTTTGGCAGATTTTCCATTTTATTAAATTTTTTTCTTTAACACATTGAGGGTTAACAGCCAAACAAAACTCAATATTTATTACCCTGATTCTGCGGTTTACAGAAACACCTCACCTGTGGTTGTTAACTGACGTAAGGGCACACGGCAGGGCGCAGAAGGAAAGGAGAGCCATATGGTTTTTGGAAGGCAGATTTTGCTGGACTGGTTTTTAGATGCAATGTCCCATTTAAAGCCCCCCTGATGCACCCTTACAGTAGAAACTCCCAAAAAGCGACCCCATTTTGGAAACTAAAGGATAAGGTGCCAGTTTTATTGGTACTATATTGGGGTACATATGATTTTTAATTGCTCTATATTACGTTTTTTGTGAGGCAAGGTAACAAAAAAATGTCTGTTTTGGCACCGTTTTGTTATTTTTAATTTACAAGATTCATCTGACAGGGTAGATCATGTGCTATTTTTATAGAGCAGGTTGTTACGGACGCAGTGATATCATATATGTCTAGTTTGTTTGTTTCAGTTTTACATAATAAAGCATTTTTGAAAAAGAATTTACGTTTCTTTGTGTCCATTTTCTGAACGCCATATACAGTGGGGAAAATAAGTATTTGATACACTGACGATTTTGCAAGTTTTCCAACCTACAAAGAATGGAGAAGTCTGTAATATTCATCATAGGTACACTGTAACTGTGAGAGACAGAATCTAAAAACAAGATCCAGAAAATCACATTGTAGGATTTTTAAATAATTAATTAGCATTTTATTGCATGAAATAAGTATTTGATCACCTACCAACGAGCGAGAATTCTGGCTCTCACAGACCTGTTAGTTTTTCTTTAAGAAGCCCTCCTACTCTGCACTCATTACCTGTATTAATTGCACCTGTTTGAACTCATTAACTGTATAAAAGACACCTGTCAATCACACTCCAACCTCTCCACCATGGCCAAGACCAAAGAGCTGTCTAAGGACACCAGGGACAAAATTGTAGACCTGCACAAGGCTGGAATGGGCTACAGGACAATAGGCAAGAAGGTTGGTGAGAAGGCAACAACTGTTGGAGCAATTATTAGAAAATGGAAGAAACACAAGATGACTGTCAATCTTCCTCGGTCTGGGGCTCCATGCAACATCTCGCCTCGTGGGGTAAGGATGATTCTGAGAAAGGGCAGGAATCAGCCCAGAACTACACATCAGGACCTGGTCAATGACCTGAAGAGAGCTGGGACTAAAGTCTCAAAGATTACGGTTAGTAACACACTACGCCGTCATGGATTAAAATCCTGCAGGGCACGCAAGGTCCCCCTGCTCACGCCAGCACATGTCCAGGCCCGTTTGAAGTTCACCAATGACCATCTGGATGGTCCAGAGGAGACATGGGAGAAGGTCATGTGGTCAGATGAGAACAAAATATAACTTTTTGGTATTAACTCCACTCGCCGTGTTTGGAGGAAGAAGAAGGATGAGTACAACCCCAAGAACACCATCTCAACCATGAAGCATAGGGGTGGAAACATCATACTTTGGGGGTGCTTTACTGCAAAGGGGACAGGACAACTACACCATATTTAAGGGAGGATGGATGGGGCCATGTATTGCGAGATTTTGGCCAACAACCTCCTTCCCTCAGTAAGAACATTGAGAATGGGTTGTGGCTGGGTCTTCCAGCATGACTATGACCAGAAACACACAGCCAGGGCAACTAAGGAGTGGCTCCGTAAGAAGCATTTCAAGTTCCTGGAGTGGCCTAGCCAGTCTCCAGACCTGAACCCAATCAAAAATCTTTGGAAGGAGCTAAAACTCAATGTAGCCCAGAGACAGCCCTGAAACCTAAAAGATCTGGAGAAGATCTATAGAAGGAGTGGGCCAAAATCCCTGTTGCAGTGTGTGCAAACTTGGTCAAGAACTACAGGAAACGTCTGACCTCTGTAATTGCAAACAAAGGTTTCTATACCAAATATTAAGTTCTGTTTTTATATTCTATCAAATACTTATTTCATGCAATAACATGCAAATGAATTATTTAAAAATCATACAATGTGATTTTCTGGATATTTTTTTACATTCTGTCTCTCACAGTTGAAGTGTACCTTTGATAAAAATTACAGACCTCTCCATTCTTTGTAGGTGGGAAAACTTGTAAAAACGCCAGTGTATCAAATACTTATTTCCCCCACTGTATATATATTTTTTCTGCCGATCGTCTTGTGCAGGGGCTAGTTTTTTGCAGAAAGAGTTGAGGTTTTATTCGTACCATTTTTGGGTACATATGACTTTTTGATCATTCATTATTACACTTTATGCGGCAAGGTGACCAAAAAATTGGCTGTTTTGGAACTGTTTTTATTTATTTCTTTTTACAGCGTTCATCTGAGGGGTTAGGTCATGTGACGTGGAAATACCTTATATGTATACTTTTTCTTATTTATTTATGTTTTACACAATAATAGCATTTCTGAATTCCCAAAAATTATTCTCTTAAATAGGGTATCATTTTTTGCGGGATGAGGTGACGGTTTGATTGGTACTATTTTGGGGTGTATATGCCTTTTTGATCGCTTGGTGTTGCATTTTTTGTGATGTAAGGTGTAATGTTTTTTTTTTTACACAGTTTTTATTTTTTTATGGTATTTATTGGACGGTTCGATCATGTGATATATTTATAGAGACGGTCATTACTGACGCGGTGATACCTAATATGTGTGTTTTTTTGTTTTTGCATATTATATAGAAAAAGGCAATTTTTTATTTTTGTTTACATTTTTATTTATTTATTTTTACTTCTTTTTTTTTTTATCAAGTCCCTCTTGGATCTTGAAGATCCAGTGGGGCTGATGGCTGTACTATACTTTGCAATGCTCTTGCATTGCAAAGTGTAATACTACCAGATTTCCTGTAGGTGGCAACACCGGACGCCTTTGCAAAGCGTCCGGTTGCCATGACAACCATCAGGCGCTGCAATCGCAGCGCGGCAGCCCCGATGGTTGAGAGAGGGAGCCCACTCCCTCTATTAACCCCATGGTTGCGGCTACCAGCAGAGTGTCAGCAGAGTGTCAGCATAGAGCTGACACTCGCTGCTGATGGCGGCAGCTCAGGAATGGAGCCGCCGCCATCAAACACAGCAGGGGGACCGCATCGGGGGCAGGGGGCACAAATGGGGCATGGCTGGAAACGGTGGGTACGGACAGCATGGAGGGGGCACAGATGGGGGCAGGATAAATGTATTGGGCGGGGAGGGGGCAGGGTACGATACATGGATGGGGGGGGGGGGGACGAACCGCATCAGGGGCAGGCAGAGGCAGGGCTCACGGTGGTGGTGGGGGGTTGGAGGCGCACTGGAAGGGGGCACAGATCGGGGGCACCAGGACACATTACCTGATTTCAGGCTCTGATCTGCAGAGCGCAGATCAGAGCCTGAAACCGGCATTTTAGCACTGCCGCGATCCGATTGGTTAGTCTGCACAGACTCTAATTGGTCCCTTGCAGGCATTACTGGACTGTATGCTGTCCGTGACAGCAGCAGGGCAGAAGCAGAAGCTTTCATCCAAGCGCTGGCTTGATGTTTATACACGTGGTAGCTGCACGGGGCATGTGCAAATATCACGTATATAAACGGATTTGCAGTCGTGAAGGGGTTAAAAAAAAGAATAATTAGCATGTGATCTTCACCACAATTGATTCTACATAATTAAAAATAAATAATAACCTTGGAAGGATACATAATTTTTGTCAGAAAAATGTTGTCTTGAGCTTTAAATATGAAAATATAAAAACAGTGTACTTGAGTACTTACTTGGCTGTAGCTCTGAATAGTAGATCTGGATTGACTGCTGCGACTCTGGAGCTGCAATGCTGATGTTTCACCCAATGCAAGGGTCTGGTTGCTACGGTAGCTTGATGAATACTGAAAAGACCCTTCAGATTTAGAATTTAGCTGTAGAGCACTCTGGGATAGGAGACTGGGCCCTGAGTAGAGAAACAAAATTTGAAACAATCATTGAAATTGATTCATTGTGATTATCAGACTGATTAAGTGCACCAACCTAGTGGGACAGATGTGGGTCTCTTTTATATGAGTGATACGGTTTGTGTTGGGATCTGTTCAGGAAAAAAACTCACGGTTTTGCACACAATTTCAGTCAGTTTTTTTCTGCTATTACATCCAGTGTTTGCGTTTTTCCATCCAGTTTCTATCTGGATTGCATGCATTTTTCGCGCATGAAAAAAAAAAAAATGAAAAATAACATTCTACATCTCTTGGCAACCATTAGTAAAAAATGCATTCCATTTTTTACAGAAGCCCCATTCACTTGTTTGGAGTCAGGGCTGCGTCAAAAACGCACAATTATAGAACATGCAGTGATTTTTATTTTTTTCATGAACGCAGAGATTATACGTGAAAAACTGAAACTGAAATGAATGGGTCAGGAATCAGTCTGGATGTTATGCATTTGCTACATGCATCGCATCTGGATGGAAAAACTCGCTCATTTGAAAGTGGCCTTACTAAACATGTAAATGGCATAAACAATAGGCTGTCTAGAAATGCACCAGATTTAAAACAGTGGCTCAGGCTGGACGATAAATGTGGTCCATGGCTAGACAGTTGTCTAACTTTTTTCCAACTACTAGTTGGCTTACTTTGCAACAAAATTGTACACCAGAATTGTGGTGCATCTTAGGCCATGCCCCCTTGGCAGGCTAGGTGCAGTTGACATTCTGTACATACAAATTGTATACACTATTTATCTTGGTGCCATAAACTTTTTAGGATAGCCACTGCCAAATTCCCATACCAGATCTGAGTGAGCATAATGTGAGCATAATGCAGTGCGTTTTTTGTTGGCTATATATCTACAGCTGGTATCATGCATGAGGTCTCACATATAAAAGTATTCCAAATGGGGGAAAAAATATATATATATATATTTTGCGTTTAGCTAAAATGGAACAGTGAGGGCTAATGAACTATATCCTAGGTAAGCTTTACAGTCAATACTGTATATTCACTAAAGAGATCCGCGAGGTCTGATAATTATACCATAACTATAATGAGTTGTGCACCTGTGCGATCATCACATGGCCAATACTGATTATTATCCAATGGCTTAAAAATAACATGAGGGTTCTTATAATACTGCAAACAGATGTGTTAAGGAGTTCTCTCATGACAAACACTTTTGTGGATAGGGGTTAAGTGTTGGATTGGTGGGGGTCTGACAGCTGAGGCCCCCACCCAGTGGCGTACCGCCAATATAGGCAGACCACGCCATTGCTATGGGGCCCGTGGCACAGGGGGGCACGGAGTGCACGCAAGGCCCCGCCCCCTCTGTTTGCTCTGCAGTCTGAACACTTAGTTAATTAGTTAATATGCGGCGCAGCGGCACTTGTATGTTCTTCCGAACCACACCCCCCCCTGTCTGAGCCACTGGCCAATCACTGACCTGAAGGAGCGAGACTCCGGGCTGCATTTCACACTGGCCAATCAGCGCAAAGAGGCGGCTGCTGATTGGCCAATGTATTGCTGGCACAGGCAGCCATACATAGAGTCCAGTGAGGCGATGCAGCGTATGATTCTCTGGAGTCCCTGCGCGCCGCTCACATGTGCTGTCCGCCTGAAGTTATCAGCCACTGTCAGTGCAGTGGCAGACACCCCCCTCCCTTCCTGGACTGAAGGACCGCTCCTGACCGGACCTGGGGCTGGTCTATATGGTTGGTTCATCATGTAGTATGCATCAAGGACTCATGGGGAGGAGGGATCAAGGAGGTGGAGGGGGGTTCTCATAAAGGACAATTTGCTTTCCTCCTACTTCCCCATCCCCTGGGCATTTTGGGGGGCTCATAGAGGACTCGGGGGAAGGGGGGAGGGTCATATATATGAACAGATGGTAATAGCTGTACATATATAATTATATACAGGAGATGCCCAGGTTACACAAGCATGGCCCATATCACTATATACAATATAATGTACAGTATAGACCAAAAGTTTGGACACACCTTCTCATTCAAAGAGTTTTCTTTATTTTCATGACTATGAAAATTGTAGATTCACACTGAAGGCATCAAAACTATGAATTAACACATGTGGAATTATTTACATAACAAACAAGTGTGAAACAACTGACAATATGTCATATTCTAGGTTCTTCAAAGTAACCACCTTTTGCTTTGATTACTGCTTTGCACACTCTTGGCATTCTCTTGATGAGCTTCAAGAGGTAGTCCCCTGAAATGGTATTTACTTCACAGGTGTGCCCTGTCAGGTTTAATAAGTGGGATTTCTTGCCTTATAAATGGGGTTGGGACGATCAGTTGCGTTGAGGAGAAGTCAGGTGGATACACAGCTGATAGTCCTACTGAATAGACTGTTAGCTGCTTTTTTCTTGCCATAATACAAATTCTAACAGTCTATTCAGTAGGACTATCAGCTGTGTATCCACCTGACTTCTCCTCAACGCAACTGATGGTCCCAACCCCATTTATAAGGCAAGAAATCCCACTTATTAAACCTGACAGGGCACACCTGTGAAGTAAATACTATTTCAGGGGACTACCTCTTGAAGCTCATCAAGAGAATGCCAAAAGTGTGCAAAGCAGTAATCAAAGCAAAAGGTGGCTACTTTGAAGAACCTAGAATATGACATATTTTCAGTTGTTTCACACTTGTTTGATATGTATATAATTCCACATGTGTTAATTCATAGTTTTGATGCCTTCATAGTCATGAAAAAAAAGAAAACTCTTTGAATGAGAAGGTGTGTCCAAACTTTTGGTCTGTACTGTATACGGTATAACATCTTCTTGTATATTGATACGTATGAAGAAACGAGGGGGCACACTCAAACGGGAAACACTAGATGGATGGTTAAGTGGTATTTTATTATTATCAATATTGTTAATACTCTAAAAACAAACCCCTAAAATACATAAAATACATAAATGCATCAAATTATATATAGCAACCTATACAAAATATGCCGCTGCTGCGGGTGCAATATCACTGTGCTGAAAACAATGTCCCAATTTGAATGGTGGTACTATGACCAAAAATGTCCAGAGCAATGATCTTATTTATGCTTACAGTATTTTTTGTTTTAGTGTAAATATAAATAGTGGCATGGAAAATTTTAAAATAACATCAAAATTAGGGATCGACCGATATAGATTTTTTAGGGCTGATACCGTTACCGATAATTAGTGAACTTTCAGGCCGATAGCCGATAATTTATACCGATATTCTGGGAATTTTCATTTTTGAAAAAAAAAAAATCCTACACAAATCTGCTGAAAATTAATATGTTTATTGTTAAAGTGTATTTTTTATTTTTTTGGTAAATCTTTCTTTTTCATTTATACTTAATATACATATATTTTTTTTACTAACTTTTAGCCCCCTTAGGGACTAGAACCCTTGTCCTATTCACCCTGATAGATCTCTATCAGGGTGAATAGGATCTCACACTGTCCCTGCTGCTCTGTGCTTTGTGCACACATCAGCATGGAGCTTACCATGGCAGCCAGGGCTTCAATAGCGTCCTGGCTGCCATGGTAACCGATCGGAGCCCCAGGTTTACACAGCTGGGGCTTCGATCTGAGGAGCAGGGGAGAGGGGATCCTGTGGCCACAGCCACCAATGATTAATACTGGGGGAGGGCTTGGGTGGGGGTGCGCACTGCGCCACCAACGTTTTTAATACTGGGATGGGGGGCGCACTGCGCCACCAATGATTAATACTGGGGGGCTTGGGGGGGCGCACTGCACCACCAATGAAGAGAAATCTCTCATTAATTCATATACAGGAGGCGGGAGCTGGCTGCAGAATCACATAGCCGGCTCCCGACCTCTATGAGCGGTAGCTGCGATCCGCAGCACCTAAGGGGTTAACTACCGCAGATCGCAGCTACTGCTCATAGAGGTCGTGAGCCGGCTAATGTGATTCTGCAGCCAGCTCCCGCCTCCTGTATATGAATTAATGAAAGACTTATCTTCATTGGTGGAGCGGTGGCCACAGCCCCTCCCCTTCTTTTGTCCTCTCTCCTCTAATTGGAGGCAGCGGCAGCAGCAGCACAGGAGGGAGGGAGGACTGCTTCCTTCTCCCCTGTGCTGCTGAGGGAACACGGAGAGCGCTGAGAGCAGCGCGTTCTGTGTTCCCAATACGTTATCGGAATATCGGCAAAAAAGATGCCGATAACTGTCAAAATCCTGATAATCGGTCGATCACTAATCAAAATTATTTAAAAATTCAAAATCCAAAAACCGATAATCGGTCGATCACTAATCAAAATTATTTAAAAATATGTGAAACATAAAAAGTGATTTAAAACAGCAGGTCATTTTCTGATGATATAAGTAGTAAGAGGGTATATGTTTAGTCAAAGTGACAGGTACCACGCCCCTTTTACACGCCCCTTTTATATCGCTTGATATTAATTTTATATCGCTTGATATTAATGCGCAGATGCTTATCGCGGCCGATGATTTCTATGATTCGTACATTAGCGGCGGTGGGGCGCAATTGCGTTCAGACACGTCGCCCAGTATGGCGCTATCTCATACTGACATTTCAAGCGAACCCGATTACAATCCGACGTCTCCTTGCCTGGTCGGTAAGTATAACCATCTTAGGCTTTTATTACGTATATAGTTTTAGATCTAGTTATATTTCATGCACGTTTATTACAGACGAGCAAATCCGAGGCATTTTAAGAATTGCGAACAGAGCATTGAAGTTACTAGCAACAGCAATTCTGACGAGCTAAAGGAGAACGATCCGTCGCGAGTTATCGATCTCACAACCCCAGGTCGAAATGAAATAAAACAGACGACCAGGCTAGCCAGAACACGTAAGACTCGATCGACTTCTTTGATGTTGTCTGTTTTAAACATTATCTATATTTCTAATACACTTTTTTAAAGTGGAAAGAAAAGTGTATACAATTGATGACATCGCGACACTCTCCGATGATGCCCTACAAAAGCGTAGCAAGCGGGGCAAAGAGCGTAAGGACCAAAACGCATTGCTGCTGTAATATATTTTAAACAATGTCTATAAGTCTAATACTTTTTTAAAATGCAGCGCTGAAAAGAAAAATGGCCACGACCGGTGTCTCCAAAGCGGTATCAAAGAAATCTAACACAACGGGTAAGGCTCCCTCTACAGCAGCTCAAAAAACAATGTCTATAACTTTTAAGCGGGTATAAACAATGGTGTTTAATCAAACCTTGTAATTTAAAGTTTTTCAGCTGCCGGGTAGTAGTGCACGTGTCAACAGAACTGTTTTATTCCCCGAACCACCAGAGTCGGTCACCAACGCCCGCGACAGTTGGCTGTCTGAAAATCCTGCAATGCCGATCATCCGCTGTCCTGATGCCTGTAAGTTAATATTACACGGCGCTCTGTTTTAATTAGAACCGCTTGATGTTCTTAATACTTACAGCGGGCTGCTTGTCTTAAAATTTTTAATAAAAGGCATAATGACATATCTATCTATCAATTTATCTACCTAGATATCCAGCTATCTATCTATCTATCTGCTCAAAAAACGTGAATTATACTGGATATTTACTTTGAAAACTTTAAGACCCAATGGGTTAAATGTGGATTTTAGGGTAGATTAGTACTGCCTCACTCCGTTATTTGCTGTATCCGTATTCCCAAATGTATGGTGAATGCACATGTATATTATTAAGCATTTAACCAGGCGTTATTTCTTATGAGAGTTTCTCTAAAATATTTTTCTCTCTTTGTTTTTAGATTTGTAACAGTCTCACCGTCATGATTGTGTTGCTGTGTGATATGAAGTTTATCGCTGTTCCAGTCGGCTATCCACATTCTGTATTTGTAATCCGCATACATGATGTCCGGACCGCCGTTGCAATGTTAATGTGGAGTGTATTCTATGCTGTACTAGGTGCCTGCCCATACAGTCGTTACAGTCATGGTTTTTTGTACCTTTGTAAGGAAATATGATTATTTATTTTTCTAAGTTTTGGCCTGGAGAATTTATTGTTTCGGCGAGGTTGTGTTTCAAAAATATGGGGGATTGAAGGTGGTTTGAGGGGTTGTCCTGGCGACGCCATTCTCTCCCCCATCCCTAACATTGACTGATCATTAACATGATCCGTTATTGTTGGGTGACATCCTTTCTCACCGTTCACATATCCTCCTTATAGCCTGCATCATTGGGTTGATAAGGCGCTGAATTATGCGACCATTCATGTAAAATTAAGTTGGTTGCGGCTTGGCAGTGTCCTAGACCCTATTCATGAATATATTTACCTCTTGATACTTGTTTCTATAAACATTCTGCTCCGTATATCTATCTGGTATCCATGTACAAAACTATGAGTATGTATCGACTGATCTGCAGCCTCTATTGCGGTCTGGACATGCGCACATTGTGTGTGAGGCTATTCCGGCCATCTTTGCTGTGGTTTCCATTCAGTATCTGGACGCCGGCAGGATCGCGATATTTGCTCCTCCCGCGCATGCGCGGTGGGTTAATGGGAACGCCGCTGAACATGCGATGTAGATTACATACAGTCACACAGCTGACAGTGAGTTCTTTTAATTTCACTTATATATTGGGTTCACCTGCACTCATTAGGATCTTTTTTATGTAATACAAGAATGCTGTATTCTATATTTACGTTTTTATATGCATCATCTTTGTTTCTTTGTGGCGGTTTTCTACATGGATTTGTATATTCACAGACATCACTGTATATATGTTTTTTACTCATATATTTCTAATTGATGTTAATCCTTTGTTGATCAATGTCCCTATATATCACATGCTTGTATCACATGTGCAGTAGGCTTGATAAAGACAGCAATGAGCTGTTGAAACGTCGCTTCATTTTTTGGTCAATAAACCACACGTTTTCTTCAATTATCTGGAGTGCTGCTGGCTTTTTTTCCCTTTCCATTTTACTGGACCCAGGTGCTGGTCCATACTGGCTGGTTGTGCACCCTTCTATCTACAGTGTGCTGCTTCCTCATTTTCCAAATATCTATCTTTCCAGCTATCTATCTATCAATTTATCTATCTATCAATCTATCTATCTATCTATCTATCTATCTCCTATCTATCTATTGTCTATCTATCTATCTATCTATCTATCTATCTATCTATCTATCTATCTATCTATCTATCTATCGATCTATGTATCCATACAGCCAAATACCCCAACTATCTAAATTCTATCAATCTATCTATCTATCTATCTATCTATCTATCTATCTATCTATCTACCCATTTATCTATCTATCTATACATCCAAATAACCCAACTATATAAATTCTAGCAATTTATCTATATATTTATAATAGCTGTTTTAATTAGCGAGCTTGAAAATTCTTAATACTTATATCTTAATGTTTGTCTTTAAATTTCAGCCAAAAGAAAAGAAAGCAGCAAAGCCCGAATCGTTAAAGAGAGACGACGCTCGACCACAAAACAGCATCAGGAACAGTTTACACCGATAGCTGGAGTTCTAACAACGCCGCGGCCGGTTCTGCAGAGTGGTGAGCCAACTAGCGTAATAAATTATATTACAGCTTTATGCGACATAACACTAGTACCCAATACACAGGATGTAATACCTTGTAAAAAGCGCATCACATTTGATACGCCAGACACATGCAGCAACGTACAACAGATAAGCGATCCTCAACAGCGATACGCGCCTCTTGTCCATTCCTGTTATTGTCGGGGTAGAGAGACGTACGACGCATTGAGGGATATCGCGAAATGTAATGACAAAATGGCACGCATAGCGTTGCATTTAAAATGTTACGTTAAAGACTCTACGTCTCTAGCGTTTAACAGTCCCAACAAAAATATTGAGGGACAAATACACGCTACGCGTAACAAATGCATACGACTGATTACGCATCTTGACGCTCTTGAAAAAGAGCTGCTATGCAGAGACTGACTAGTGATGACTGGTGGAGGTGGATGCCCTTTTAAAAGCGCAAAAACAACTGTAAGTGCTAGGGTTAGAAAGTTAAAAAAGGCTATAAAAATCTGTTTTTCAGTTAAACGTTCTAAAATAGCTATAGAAAAAAGGCGTCGCCGGTGTAACAATGGGCCGCCGGCGCGTCCGAACAAAATAGTTAGCAAAAAAAGACAGGATTGTCGTAACAAGACTGGTGCGTCGGCTCATCTGAATGCTGGACAAACACATCAGCAACCGCAGACCGCGCAAGCGGGGCACAGTCGTCCAAACAGCTCGCACACTAATAGACCTTCAAATACGCAATCAAAGCGTATTCATTCAGGCGACCCACAAAATGGCGACCGGCCCTATAACACGGCTATTACAGACGAACCCCCTGAACCACAAAATGTTAGATCCGTTTATCTAGAACGTGTATATCATCAACAGCGTGACTTAGCGAATTTTAACAGTACCATGTACACGGAACACTTCAGATTCGCTAACCTCGAAGCCATTCGCTCATTTGTTGACGCTCTTGATGCAATACACGCTTCTATACAGACATTGTTAGATAGGGTTTTACGGGATGCCGATCCGGGTGATTTCATACAATTGCGTTTAGACGGCGGTGAAACGTTTGATTCGATTTTTTCTAATAGGTATTCTAGAGATGGATTTAGAGCCAAAACATTTTTGGACAATATAGCTAACGCTTTACAGAGTAACGCGGAGTGCATAGCCGGTAATACACTTAAACTAGTTGTCATCATTGTTAGGTGCCGCCGTGGTGGGGCCAGAAGACGTTTGGGTGGTGTCGCGTATAGTCGGATTATTGATCATAAAAAACAACATTTATACGATTTTAATAATTACGATAATAACGTGTGTCTGGCCGCTAGTGTTTATGCTATTTTGGAGGGTGCTGCTTTGAGCGACGTCGCCTTGTTAGAGAAAGCTCAACAACTGCATAGAGACTTACAAATACCCGAGGGGTATTTGGTGTCTTTTAATGACGTTGCTGAATTTGAAAAAAAAATTAAACATCACAATTAAAATTTTGTACCACAATAGGGGACAGTGGCGTTATTATCACACAGCACGCACAACTAAAGAAAAGACCGTCTATATATTGCACCATGAAAAGCATTATTATGGCATAAAAAATCTAAAAGCCTTTATCGGTTTCGATTATTTTTGCGACGTTTGTTGTACTGTATACAAACATAAATACCGACACGGGTGTATGCAGTTTTGTAAAGCGTGCCAGAGACCGAATTGTGTTGAGCAGTCTAATAATACACGTTGCCCGATATGTAGGACGTATTGCCGTTCAGCGGCATGTTTTGAAACACATAGAAACCTGTCACTTAGTGATAAAGCTCTTTGTAAGAAAAAAACTTTTTGCGGATTTTTGCGGTGATGAGCACAAATGTAACGGTTTAAAATGCACCATCTGCGGCGGGCAGGTTGACAAATTTGATGACCATGTTTGTTACATGCAGCCATACAACCCCAAAAAAATGACTGACAAGTATATCTTTTACGATTTTGAATGCATGCAAGAAACAGGCTTGCATATACCCAATTTCATTTACGCAACCACACTATACGGCCCCAACTCCTGGCATTTTAGCGGAAAACCCTGTACGCTTGACTTTGTGCGATTTTTTGCCGACGGTAAGTTTTCGGGTTACACGTTCATAGCTCACAATGCCGGACGCTACGACGCTTATTTTGTTTTACAGGAGTTGATTAATGAAAATTTTTAAATTGATATTATAAATCAAGGCGGTCGGTTAATGTGCGTTACCCTGAAGGACTTAAAAATTTGGTTCATAGACTCGCTGAATTTCATGCCTATGAAGCTCAGCAAGATGCCCGAGGCTATGGGTTTTTCAGGCGCCAAGGGTCACTTCCCGCATTTTTTCAACACGGCAGAAAATCAAAACTACATAGGCGCCCTACCTGCTGCTATGTATTACGGCGTCGAATACATGATGCCCGGTGAGAAAAAATAATTCACAGATTGGTACGAGAAACATAAAAATGACACCTTTAATTTTCAGAAAGAGTTAAAAGCTTACTGTAAGCAGGATGTTGAGGTTTTGAGAAGGGCTTGTGAGTGTTACAGGGACACGATTATGGCCATGACGGAACAAAAAGTGTTGCAATACATTAAACGTGAAAAGAAATACAGAACGGTCACTAAATGTATTGATCCACTCCAACTTATCACATTGGAATTCGTGTGCATGGCCATGTATCGGTTTAAATTTCTACCCAAAAATACCATAGCGATTGTACCTGCAGATAATTACCACAAGACCCAGAAACGCTTTTCAACACCCGCTATACAGTGGCTCATGTACCTTGAACATGCTGAAGGCATTTCTATACAACACGCGTTAAAGGGCGATGAAAAAAAGGTTGGTAAATATTTTTTGGACTGGTATGCTTTTGTTAACAGTAAACACACCGCTTTTGAATTTCAGGGATGTTTTTATCACAGGTGTCCTGTGTGCTATAACGAGCAGGACAGCAACGAGCTTACTAAATCGTCCTACGGGCAGCTATACCAATCTTTCCTAGTCAGGAAAAGCCGACTACAGAGACAAGGCTTTACGGTCCGCGTCCTGTGGGAACACGAGTGGCGGGAAATGATTGCAAACGATTCGGGGGTCAAAGACTTTCTGATTAAAATGAAATTCCCGACTCCTTTGGATCCTCGTGACGCGCTTTACGGCGGGCGCACTAACGCCATTAAACTTTATCACAAGGTGCAGGCCGATGAAACAGTGCATTATTACGATTTCACCAGTCTGTACCCTTTTGTTAATAAAACTAAGACGTACCCTGTAGGACACCCAAAAATCATTTATGATCATTTTGGCTACATCAAAAAATACTTTGGCATTGCCCGAGTTAAAGTGTACCCGACCAGAGATTTATTTTTTACGGTCCTGCCTGTAAAGCTAAATAAAAAACTAATGTTTCCGCTATGTTACACATGCGCCTTGAGCTGTCAGAAAGACATTTGCAGCCACACAGACGCTGAGCGGTCCCTAACCGTTACATGGTGCACCATAGAGATAGTTTTAGCTGTTGAAAAAGGTTACAGGATTGCCGAGATCTACGAGATCTGGCATTTTCCGAATACAACAGATGATTTGTTCGCCCCGTACATCAAATTACACCTCAGAGATAAACAGGAGGCTTCCGGTTATCCCAGTTGGTGTAAAACGGATTCTGAAAAAACAGCTTACATAGCGGCATTTTTAAAAAAAGAAGATAAATGTAGTAATAGAGTAATGAGCGAGCACTCATACACTTGGCAACCAAATTGACATGTGCAGAAAATATTTATTATATCCCCATAAAATACAAGTAATAAAATTTATAAGAACAATGTAGCAATAATATACAACATTACAATCACATATATTGTGGTAGATATGATCAACACTATATTCATATGACTCAATAGTGTCGATAAATTCAATAATATATATCACACCAAGAAACTTCAAGTATATGCTGTTATTTGGGAAAGAGGGGGTATTATCTTCTAGCGCTCTATCCCAAATAACAGCATATACTTGAAGTTTCTTGGTGTGATATATATTATTGAATTTATCGACACTATTGAGTCATATGAATATAGTGTTGATCATATCTACCACAATATATGTGATTGTAATGTTGTATATTATTGCTACATTGTTCTTATAAATTTTATTACTTGTATTTTATGGGGATATAATAAATATTTTCTGCACATGTCAATTTGGTTGCCAAGTGTATGAGTGCTCGCTCATTACTCTATTACTACATTTGCCTTTAAGAGAGGGTGGGGTGATTCCCTCTATATGAGCTTGCAGCACCATACCTTAACTACTTGCTAGTGAGCCACCACAACCTACCACTAAAAAAAGAAGATGTCTGCTGACGAGCTTATCAAATTAGCTTTTGTTCTGTACTATGACCTCTCCGAGGTTAATTTCTTCGATGAAGATACGGCAGTAGTCAATTGGCGCTATGTAAAAGCGCGCTACACCCACAACAAAAACACAAACATTTTTATAGCCTGTTTTACAACCGCCTATGCCAGACTCGAATTATACAAGCTCCTAGACAGGCTACAGGAACGTTGCCTTTATCACGACACAGACTCCGTCATATTCGTGAGTAAGGGGTCTGAATGGACGCCACCCTTGGGTGATTTTCTCGGTGAACTAACTAGTGAAATACCCGACGATGTCCACATTACCGAGTTTGTATCCGCTGGCCCAAAGACTTACGGCTACAAACTTAACAACGGGAAAACTGTATTGAAGGTTAAGGGTATAACACTCAATGTCGCTAACACACGGCTTGTTAATTTTGACAGTTTAAAAGACCTTGTGCTGGACTACTCACACAACAACGACCCCGACACGCAGAAAACAATAGGTATCGAGCAAGACGGCATTTACAGAAATAGGAAGCGCTTGACCATACAGACAAGACCATTACGTAAAACGCAAAAGTGCGTCTACACAAAGAGACAGCTGATGGCTGACTTTACAACGTTGCCTTTTGGCTATTAAACATGACTGCGCAATTTCAACACCCTTTTTCGTGTATCCTAGCAGGGCCCTCAAATTCTGGAAAGAGTTTTTTTGTTAAAAATTTATTAATGCACAAGGATGCGTTAATGTCGCACAAACCTGATTATGTCATTTGGTTTTACGCATGTTGGCAGAAATTGTATGATGAACTAACCCGTTTGTTTACAAATATCAGGTTTATCGAGGGGGTCCCGGAAAATTTTACAGACGCTGATCTATTTCCAACGGATAAGGTAAATTTGGCGGTTGTTGATGATCCTATAGAGGCGGCTTTTGAAAATACTAATTAATCTTGAAATACAAAACGCATTCACCAAATACGTACACCACAGAAATTTGAGCATTATGTATCTCGTTCAAAACGTTTTTTGTCAGGGTAAGAAAAGCCGAACCATAAATTTAAACACTAAATACATGGTCCTTTTTAAGAACCCTTGTGATAAATTACAGGTTATTACGTTGGCTCGGCAGATGTACCCCGGTAAAACACGTTTCTTTTTAGAAGCTTTTGAAGATGCTACACACAAGCCTTACGGCTATTTACTTGTAGATTTAAGATCTGACACGCCTGAGGACCTACGACTCAGAACCGGTCTGTTCCCACCAGATCTGGCGGTGGCTTATGTGTGCAAAAAGAAGCTCTAAAATGAGGTATCACACATCTTTACGGTTATTTTTGATAGCGGCGCTGGTGCTGTAAGGATGTCGAACAGGATCCGGCATAATTGGGATCTTTTAAATGCATTGGTCAAAACAAATCTGAAGGCCCGAAAATCAATATTACGTAACGCGAGTAATGATTTGATATCGGCTATTGGCGAGATAGCGCTCAATATCATTAAAGGAAAGATCCCTCTTAAAGAGCGCCAAAAAAATATATTGAAAAAATGGCGTAGGGCTATAAAGAAATTAAGTGAGAAAAAGTACTCCATTAAAGGAAAGAAGCGCATTGTGAACCAGAGCGGCGGTTTTATAGGAGCTTTGCAATACCGTTAATCACTAGCCTGACAGCTAGTACAGCCGGTGGTTCATAATGCAGTATGCAGAGAAAATGTTCCTGGTTTCCAAAAATGAAATGGACAGGCTTAAAAAAAATCCGTAGATGCAGCAGATATACGCCAAACCGCCATACGTCGCTTAGATGATGAGATTAGTGAAATACTACACTGAAATGACCTTTCAGATGATGAAAAAATTAAGAGATACACAGCCGTGTTACAGAGGTACTTAATGCTCAACAAACAGGCCGGTAAAGAAATGTCGGGTATAACCCTGATTACACAGCCGCAAACCGATCAACAACAATTGTCAAATGCAACCTCAATCAGCCCAGATACTAACGAGATACTTGACAGTATTAATACACGTTATAGAAAAAATGCAGAACTATTGTTAAGTAAGCTGTACCGCTCGGGTAATAAGCCGTACTGGAACTCTATGGGTGAATTCATTTACAAAGAACAAACTGTACCCGGTTCCAACATTATTGACCTGATTCGAACAGCTACCCAGAGTCATGGGGTGCCTAAGATTAAACCTCACGGTTGGGACTATTTTATGGAGACTATTGCACAGCTGAACGCCCCGTCAACGGTTATCGGTAATACAAGAACAAGAGAACTTTTCGATAATTTGAAAAAACGGGCGCTGAGTGAGCCCTTTGACGAGGCTCGAAGCCCTTTTACACAGCAAGTGTTATTAACATCTCCTACTGTGTCAACCCGTGGCTCATTACTACCTAAAAAGAGGCTCCCGCCTTTATTGCAAGCTGCTTGGCTAACGTTGTAAATTTTCTTACTTTGGCGATTGTATATAAACTTTCTTTGTATTAAGCATTTTATAATGTTTTTATTTGTTTTACACACATTTTTACTTTGCATGTATATAAAATTTCTTTGTGTGTAACGGCTTATAATGTTTTATTTACTATACATAAACTGTTTTAAATAAATTGTCTTGTGTTTTTTCTTTATTCAGAGAAGTCCGGAAATTTGGAATAAGAAAAGACTCTGTAAAAAACTGGTTGAGCAACGAAGATACTTACACATTGTACAAACCTGTTAAAAAAAACTTTACAAGAAACAAGGTTATGGTATCTGATATAGATGCTCAATGGCAGGCAGATCTTGTGTCAATGATAGATTTTTCTAAAGAAAATAATGGTGTAAAATATCTGCTGACGGTCGTTGATATTCTATCTAAATATGCCTGGGTCTCGGGCCTTTCAAATAAGTCCGGCGCTACAGTGGCTTCCGCTTTTGAGCAGATATTTAAGTTAAGCGGTCGAACCCCCAGAAAGCTTCAGACTGATCGGGGCCGTGAGTTTATAAACAAACCTATGAGGCATCTTTGTGAAACCTATAAAATACATCATTTTTTAACTACAAATGCTGTTAAGGCAGCTTTGGTCGAACGTTTTAATAGAACGCTGAAAACTAAAATGTGGCGCTATCTTAGAGAACAAAACACGTATAGGTACATCGACAAGTTACAAGACCTGGTGTATAGTTATAATCGCACATACCACAGAACTATAAGGCGGCGCCCCGTCGATGTGACAAAAGAGAACACTTTAGCCGTTTGGAAAAATATCTACGGGTATTACGATACTATTAAAAAAGTTAAACCGGTATTAAATATAGGTGATCACGTCAGAATTGTGCGCTATAAGGTTTTTTTTTTACAAAGGGGTATGAACAAGGGGTATGATCGGATTGAGTTCCTCTAGAGCGCTATATAAGGACTTAGTAACATAATATAACATAACATAACAAACCTATACGGATGAGATATTTAAAATTCACGCTGTAAACACTAGGGGCCTCAGACCCCTTTATAAGTTGAAAGACCTGTCCGATGAGTTCATTGAAGGCTCATTCTACCCGGAGGAAGTCCAAAAAGTAACTCTCGACAAGCTACGAGTTTACAGGATAGAAAAAATACTGAAAAAGATGAAAGTTCGGGGTAAAACGTTGTGTTTTTTAAAGTGGATAGGCTACCCTAACAAGTTTAACTCTTGGGTGCCTGAAAAACAGTTGATGAGTCTGTAAACTATGGAGGACGGATCGTTTTTTATCACGCTGCCCTGCAACGCATCCGCCAAACTTTACCCCGAAAACAGCATCGCCGATTACACCACTAAGTTAGCAAAAGCGGTCCATCTTCGCGGCCCTTACGAAGTAGCTTTAGTGGAGATTCAGTATCCACATACGTGGGAAACCTTTGGCCCCGGAGATGGTGTATTCTACGTCGCTCAGCGCAACGAGCCGATCAGCGAGCTTTTTGTTAAATCGGGTTATTACTCCAATATGCACGACCTCATCAAAGCCATTAATAGCAAACTTGAATCTATAAAAATACCTCCCGATCAACTGCGTCTAAGATACGACGATATTGACAGAACCGTTTATGTAATGAATTCACCAAAATACAAGTTCATGCCTTGTGTGAAGTTGGGGAATATTTTGGGGCTGCCGGGGTATTCACAAGCTCCGTCGCTCAAGAATGTAGACACTGAGCACATCACTCTCCGCTACAAAGGACCCGGCTTACCTGTTTTAGAACATCATGCTGGTGGTATAAAGGGGCTTGCTCTAGTTTCATCAAAAGAGAAAAAAATTTATCCCGATATTAAAGCCGGTTTTTATACAATATTTGTTTATACAGATATCGTCCAACATCAACTTGTTGGCGATAGTTACGTACAACTTTTAAGAACTGTCGAGTTAGGCGGTAAAAATGGTATCACCGTCCGGACTATATACCTGTTTGTAAACATCATTTTGACACAGTTACAATATCGATACTCACGGATCAGTCTAAACCTGTTAAATTCAAATACGGCAAGAATATTGTGCGATTACACTTTAGACCGCGCGCTGTGACGACGCACTAAAATGTTGTCCCAGAGAGTGTACGGTGACCCGGACGCATATACGCATTATTACATAACACAAGCCGGTCATGGTTTGGACGGATTTCACGGTACCGAATTCATGCCTGGTTCTGGCCTCGCCGGGTTATTTCGGGGGCTGTTCCGTCGTGTCGTTCCCCTATTTAAGAAAGGTGTGGAGCTTGTAAAACTGCACGTGAAAACAGCCGCCCGTAACATCGCTAAAGACGCTGTCACTACGACTTCGACCGCCTTTATGAATCGTATAAATAGGTCGACGCAGGGCCATGAGGGCTCTGGTGTCGTACAAATACGTAAAAAAGCGTGTAAAAGAAAACGTGCACGCGCTGCCGTTGTCTTACCAACTTTCATGAATAAAGTAGCACAACCTAAGAGACGTCGCCGCCAGAAAACAAGAAGTCGTTCACCGAGCGACATCTTGTAGTCAGACGCTATGGCTTTCGTGCATGACACCTCCGCCGAGTTCGCCAAATCAGAGTTGGATATCTTTCAAATACCGCCTACACAAACAAGCATTGAAAAATCGCTTTATGTAGAGGTGCAGCCAATCGCCGCAATCACTGACAATGCCCCTTTGGAATTCTACATCACGGGCAGCGGTGAATATTATTACGACCTTAATAACACATTGTTACACGTCGTTTGCAAAATCGTTAGTCCTGATAACACACCCATACCAGAAGGATCCCGCGTTGCACTTATTAACTACCCTATAGCGAGTCTTTTTAATCAACTGGATATAACGCTCGGCGACACGTTGATTTCAAGAAGCGACAACCTTTATACGTATAGAGTCCCTAATAAATTATAATTCACAAACTTTAGCGTCCCAATTTACAGCCGGTTTATTCTATAAAGACACAGCGGGACATCATGATGACAGGGTTCTCGACGGCCGTAATGAAGGCTTCAGCAAGAGAGCAAAGTATTCCGCCCGATCTAGAAGTGTGGAATTAATGGGCCCCATTTACACCGATATATTTAATCAACGGAAGTTAATACTGAACGGTTTAGATCTAAAGATAAAATTGACCAGAAACAAAGACACTTTCTGCCTTATGTCGGCCGAGGCGCCCCATTTTAAAGTCCAAATACAGCACGCTTCCCTGTTTGTCAAAAGAGTACAAGTATCGCCCGCTGTAAGAATTGGTCACAGTCACGCTCTGTTAACAGCTAACGCAAAGTACTCGATCGATCGGGCGTCGCTTAAAGTGTATAGAGTACCAGCCGGTACGCGCATATCTAACCACGAGAATCTTTTCCTCGGAAACCTACCAAAAAGAGTAATACTAGCGTTTGTGGATAACGAATCATTTTCTGGGAGTTACCAAAGAAATCCTTTGTGCTTCAACCACTATAATGTGAATTATGCAGCCTTATATTTGGATGGTCAACAGATCCCCGCAAAATCTTTTCAACCTAGCTTCCAAGACGAATCAGCTTTTCGTGAATATATGTCCCTAATACATATTTCGGGAAAACACAAGGCCGACAACGCTTTATCCGTCGATCGGCACGAGTTTTTGTACGGTTACACTTTGTTCGCTTTTGATTTATCACCGGATCAAGAGCCCGGCGGTCATTTCTCATTAGTAAAAACTGGCAATCTGCGTGCTGAAATTAGATTTGCTGAACCGATTCCGAACACAATTAACATGATTGTATATTCAGTTCATGAAAATATTATTGAAATAAATAATCGGCGGGAGGTATTATATGATTTTCAATAAACATGAATAATTATGAAATTGCCTGTGTTATTAAAGCTGATATTAACGCCAGGCGCATATTTAAAGGTGTGTTCCCGTGCGATTTATTACCGGGGGGGTAAAATCATCGACAGGCCCGCGGCATACATTGTAAATACGGATAATTCGTATCAGCGGTGGAAGCATTGGATTTTAATTATATTATACCCGAATGATATATCTATTTTTTTTGATAGTTATGGTTTATCACCTGCAAATGAAATATTTCCTGGCGACTTTATGCAGTTTTTATATAAAAATTCTAAAACTATAAGGTATTAAAACAGACAAATACAAGATGCCGTTAGTACAGTCTGCGGCCATTACTGTATCTATATCTTACAATGTCTCGCTAAAGGAATATCTTTTGAAAATGTGTTAAAAATTTTCACTAACGATTTTAGAAAAAATGTATACGATGCTGTAATTACAATCAAACGTGTCTGTACCTACGGGACTGTTGCAAATAAGGAAAATGAATAAAGCTTTTTAAACGAATTATATTTGTCATCGTTTGATTTTTAATGCGATTATATAAAATTAATATCAGGCAATATAAATTTTAATATCAAATAGCACGCACTATAAATTTTATATCAAGCAATATAAATTTTAATAGCCTGCAATATAAATTTTTATATCAAATAGCACGCACTATAAATTTTATATAAATTTTAATAACTGCACTATAAACTTAATATCAAGCGATATAAACATAATATCATGCCATATAAAATTAATATCAAGCGATATAAAAGGGGCGTGTAAAAGGGGCGTGGTACCTGTCACTTTGACGAAACATATACCCTCTTACTACTGATATATTCCCTTTAAGGCAAGGGTGCATGAGCAATACATTGTCTAGCTTGCTAGTTCCCTGCAAAGGTGTACTGTATTTGTTTGTCTGCCCATGTACCGACTTCTGCCCATTTCCTGGATTCTGGCTCTCCCCTGCCTGACCTAACCTCAGACGGTTTATCAGATTGGTTGTATTCTTCCTGCCAAATCCTTGGTCTGTCACTGACCCTGGTTTTACTAGGCTAGGATTGTATCAGTATACATTCTAGGAGATTACTCGGTTCATGCCTGAATAGAAGGTTAAAATAAAATATATAAACAAATACTTTATTAATGTCTAAAAATGGGCCAGCGGCCCAAATAGAACCGAAACAGGCATAAAAGGTATATTTCAGCTACACTGGGAAAGGGAAAGAAGCATATGTTATCCAATGATATTATGCTGCTAGTGTGCTTCCAATGTTCAAAATACATACCTGTGGCGCACCAGGAGGTAATTGGGAAGTTAGAGTTCCTCTGTGTTGGTCTAATACCACTACCCTCACATATAAACCAGGCACTGGGTCCAGGGGAGCACTACAGGCTACTTGTACCCTTGAAGCCAATGCCTTGGAATACTGGTGCACAGAATGACCCTCTGCTAGAGGTAATTAGCAGCACTGGTCAGTGTGTGTCCCAGTTGCCACCTTTAGCATTGCAGGAGAGACCTCTCTGCAATGCTTTGGCCCTGGTGCACGCTGCTTATGGCAGCGATAATTATTACCCTCATGCAGGATTCTCTCTGCACTGGGTATAGCACTTAATGCCAAATTATCAGCAGAGCGCTGTAGGAGAGACCTCTCTGCAGTGCTTTAACCCTGGTGCACCCTGCTTATGGCACTGATAATTATAACCCTGATGCAGAATTCTGTCTGCACTGGGGATAGCACTTAGTGCCAGATGATCAGCAGAGCACTGCAGGAGAGACCTCTCTGCAGTGCCGCGAACCAGATTCAAGGCGGAAGCAAAACAAACAGTCGGTCCAATGTGGGTCTTACTGCTTCCCCACACGCTCAACGCGTTTCTGTAGTGGGTATAACCTCACTCGTCATCAGGAGCTTAGGTAAGGAATTGGTGGACTGATGATAAGTTCAGTGTCAGCCGCAAATGATGGTGTGCGTTCGGTTAGTAATCGGCACTGTGGCGATTACTATATGTTGTAAATCAGCCACTTCCTGTCTTCCCCCCTCAATAGCCAGTGCTGTCTACATGATCTGTCTTGCATCTCCCGGCGGCTGTTTAATTACTCAGCGCGCCGGGGAAACTGAAAAATTATTCAGAATTATTTAAATTTGAGATCTGTGGTATGTAAAATAATTTAAGATATTGTAAGTGTCACTACCAGAGCTTTGGGACGTTCTCACAGCTCTGTTTCTCCACCCCTGTGATGATGTCACTACTAGAGCTGGGAGGAGTTCTCACTGCTCTGTTTACTTTTGGTTTCCTTCCTCCCAGCTGTTCCTCATGCGTTTGATTTCCCTCTCTTTATATCACCCCTCCTCCTATTGTAGGGCGTGGATTATAGTTCTCATTTCAGTTGTAGCTCTTGCTTTAGTATCTTCACTTGTAGCTATCAGTTCACTGGACCTGTGTTCTGCTGCAGCAAGCACTCCGGATATTGCCAGCTGTCCTTGGATCCGTCTTCTCTGCGGCTGAAACACCTTCAGCTAAGTGTACAGACATTGTTGTGTACCTGATTATTTTCTGACTGGATCTGAGGTGGCCACGCTTCCCTCCATATACTGAGTAGGGCACCGGTGGCCGTGCCCCTTCCACTATTGTAGGGGTTACAGTGGTCATCAGTCTTAGGCACGTGGGCATGCCTCGTTCCGCCATTTGGATCCGGGCATGTGCTTTAGCAGCATAGGGAGAGCTTTGAGGGTCGAACAGGGGTCGCCCTTTATCCTCCCTGGTTTGGGTCCGGTCAGTAGCTCTTTTGCTGTGTATACTATTGTTGCTCACACACAGCCGTGACATTATAATCCACCAAAACCGTCCTTTTTTGACATGGATCCGCTTTCTGGCCTGGTTGACCGCATGCAGGGTCTTTCTTTGGAAGTAGCGGATCTCCGTCAATCTATGACTCAGCTTCAAGCATTGGGCTCTGCTCTGGCTCATGGAGTCTGTTGCGAGCCAAAGGTCTCACTTCCGGAAACGTTCTCCGGGGGCAGTGAGAATTTTGTTCGCTTCAGAGAGGCATGCAAACTCCATTTTTGTTTGTGTCCCCACTCCTCTGGTAATCAGGAGCAGAGGGTGAGGATTGTCATCTCCCTGCTCAAGGGTAATGCTCAGACTTGGGCTTTTTCGCTGCCATCAGGGGATCCCTCCCTTCGATCCGTGGAAAGATTTTTTGTGGCCCTGGGGCAGATTTATGATGACCCGGATCGTGTTGCTCTGGCCGAATCTAACTTACGTGTTTTATGCCAGAACAAACTGTCTGCGGAGCTTTATTGTTCTGAATTTCGGAGATGGGCAGCTGATTCGGGTTGGAATGATGCTGCACTCCGGAGTCAGTTCTGTCATGGTCTCTCAGAGAGATTGAAAGATGCGTTTGCTTTCCATGAGAGACCAACGTCCTTAGAGTCTGCCATGTCATTGGCGGTACGCCTTGACAGGCGTCTAAGAGAAAGAAACGAGACCTCTCTGTCCAGCCATTGTCAGTCTAGGGGCAGTGGTGCGGACTCATTCAGTGTGCAGGGGCCTCATCCTGTCTCGCTCCCCTCTGAGGAGGAGCCCATGCAGCTAGGTCGACTTGCCCCTGATAAAAGAGGATTTAGTCCTCAGAGTATGGTGTGTTTTTGTTGTGGGGGCATAGGTCATTTGGCAAATGTTTGTCCGTCTAGGAGATTCTTGAGCTGTACTAAGAGTGATAATAAGAGAAAAACCTCAAAAGGTAAATCATCAAACTCTGCTTCATCTTCTACTTTGGGCAAAGTTGATGTAGGAATTGATGCTTTTCCTCTGACCTGCAGTTCCCGTTTTCTCCTGTCTGCCAGGGTGGCGCTAGAGAGCAAAGTCATTTCTTGTGAGATTTTTGTCGATAGTGGAGCGGCCGTCAATCTTATTGACACTCAATTTGTAGCCATGCATGGTTTTCAGGTTTGCACATTAGAAAAGGATATACCTGTTTTTGCTATTGACTCTGCTCCACTCTCACAGAGATCTCTGAAGGGCATTGTTCACAATATCCGGCTAGCTGTAGGTGACACTCATGTGGAGGATATATCTTGTTTTGTCCTTAACGGATTGCCTTCTCCTCTAGTTTTGGGGTTACCCTGGCTCACTAGACATAACCCCACTATTGATTGGCAAGGAAGGCAAATAAATGAGTGGAGTGACTTTTGTAGAGAGAATTGTCTCACAGCGACTTTGGCAGAGGTGTCTACTAAAACTGTGCCATCATTTCTCTCTGATTTCTCGGACGTGTTTTCCGAGAGCGGTGTTCAGGAGCTACCTCCTCACCGGGAGTTTGACTGTCCCATTAACCTCATTCCCGGCGCCAAGCTGCCAAAAGCAGGCCTCTACAATCTCTCACAACCGGAAAGAATCGCAATGCGAACTTATATCTCTGAGAGTCTCGAGAAGGGGCATATTCGTCCCTCAAAGTCACCTGTGGCCGCGGGTTTTTTTTTTGTTAAAAAAAAAGATGGCTCTCTGAGACCTTGCCTAGATTTTAGGGAGCTGAACCGTATCACGCTTCGCGATCCCTATCCCCTTCCTCTGATCCCGGACCTCTTCAACCAAATTGTTGGGGCCAAGGTGTTTTCCAAATTGGATTTGAGAGGCGCGTACAACCTGGTCAGGGTCAGAGAGGGGGATGAATGGAAAACAGCCTTTAATACCCCTAACGGGCATTTCGAGAATCTCGTTATGCCTTTCGGCCTGATGAATGCTCCGGCCGTCTTTCAGCATTTTGTTCATAGTATTTTCTACCATTTAATGGGGAAATTTGTATTGGTGTATCTTGATGATATTTTGATTTTTTCCCCTGATGTTCAGACCCATCAGGATCATCTTTTTCAGGTTCTGCAGATTCTGCGGGAAAATAAATTGTACGCCAAGCTGGAGAAATGTCTTTTTATGGTATCGGAGATTCAATTTCTGGGTTTTCTCCTCTCTGCTTCTGGTTTTCGCATGGATCCGGAGAAGGTCCGTGCTGTACTTGAGTGGGAGCTTCCTGAGAATCAGAAGGCATTGATGCGCTTTCTGGGTTTTGCGAACTATTACAGAAAGTTCATTTTGAATTATTCCTCTGTTGTCAAACCCCTCACTGACATGACAAAAAAGGGGGCGAATTTTTCCTCTTGGTCAGAGGAGGCGCTTGCAGCCTTTTCTAAGATTAAAGAGAGTTTTGCGTCTGCTCCCGTCTTGGTGCATCCCGATGTTTCCTTACCTTTTATTGTTGAGGTGGATGCTTCCGAGGTGGGTGTGGGTGCGGTTTTGTCCCAGGGCCCTTCTCCTGCCAAATGGCGACCCTGTGCCTTTTTCTCTAAAAAACTCTCCCCGGCAGAGAGAAACTATGATGTGGGAGATAGGGAGTTGTTGGCCATCAAGTTGGCTTTCGAGGAATGGCGCCATTGGTTGGAGGGGGCCAGGCACCCTATCACCGTTTTTACCGACCATAAGAATCTGGCATACTTGGAGTCGGCCAGGCGTATGAATCCGAGACAGGCCAGATGGTCTCTGTTCTTCTCCAGATTCAATTTTGTTGTTACATTCCGACCTGGGATAAAAAATGTGAAGGCTGATGCTCTCTCTCGCTGTTTTCCGGGAGGAGGAAACTCCGAGGACCGGGGTCCCATTTTGGCGGAGGGGGTAATTGTTTCTGCTCTATATTCCGATTTGGAGGCCGAGGTCCAGGCTGCCCAGACTGAGGCACCTGCCCGTTGTCCTTCTGGGAAGTTGTTCGTGCCTCCTGAGCTACGTCACAAACTCTTTAAGGAGCATCATGATACGGTTCTTGCTGGTCACCCCGGGAGTAGAGCCACGGTAGATCTCATTGCTCAGAGATTTTGGTGGCCGGCTCTTCGTAAGTCGGTGGAGGGTTTTGTGGCTGCTTGTGAGACGTGCGCTCGCGCTAAGGTCCCTCGTTCACGGCCTTCAGGTTCCCTTCTCCCGTTACCCATACCTTCCCGTCCTTGGACACACCTGTCCATGGACTTTATCACGGATCTTCCTCGTTCCTCGGGGAAGTCGGTGATCCTGGTGGTGGTGGACCGTTTTAGCAAGATGGCTCATTTCGTACCTTTCCCTGGTTTACCCAATGCTAAAACGTTGGCGCAAGCTTTTGTCGACCATATTGTTAAATTGCACGGCATTCCCAATGATATTGTTTCCGATAGAGGCACGCAGTTTGTGTCCAGGTTCTGGAAGGCTTTCTGTTCTCGCCTGGGGGTTCGGCTGTCCTTCTCTTCTGCTTTTCAGACTGAGCGCCTCAATCAGAATCTGGAGACATATTTGCGCTGTTTTGTGGCAGAGAACCAGGAGGATTGGTGTTCATTTCTCCCTCTTGCTGAGTTTGCTCTGAACAACCGTCGTCAGGAATCTTCTGATAAGTCACCATTCTTTGGTGCATATGGGTTCCATCCGCAGTTTGGGACATTCTCGGGAGGGGCTCTTTCTGGTTTACCTGAGGAGGAGAGATTTTCCTCGTCTTTGTCTACCATTTGGCAAAAGATTCAGAGTAATCTTAAAAAGATGAGTGAGAGGTATAGGCGTGTGGCTGATAAGAGACGTGTGCCTGGTCCGGACCTGAATGTGGGTGATCTGGTGTGGTTGTCTACAAGAAACATTAAACTGAAGGTTCCCTCCTGGAAATTGGGTCCCAAGTTTATTGGGCCTTATAAAATCTTGTCAGTCATCAATCCTGTTGCCTTCCGTCTTGATCTTCCACGGGTTTGGAAGATACATAATGTATTTCACAGATCTCTCTTAAAACCATATGTCCAGCCCACGGTACCCTCCTCTTTGCCTCCTCCTCCGATTTTGGTTGATGGCAATCTGGAGTTTGAGGTTTCCAGAATTGTGGACTCTCGCATTGTCCGCGGTTCTCTTCAGTACCTCGTTCATTGGAAGGGTTATGGTCCTGAGGAGAGGATGTGGGTTCCGGTGTCGGACATTAAAGCCACTCGCCTCATCAGGGCATTTCATAGGGCTCATCCTGAGAAGGTGGGTCCTGGGTGTCCGGAGTCCACCCGTAGAGAGGGGGGGGGGGTACTGTCACTACCAGAGCTTTGGGACGTTCTCACAGCTCTGTTTCTCCACCCCTGTGATGATGTCACTACTAGAGCTGGGAGGAGTTCTCACTGCTCTGTTTACTTTTGGTTTCCTTCCTCCCAGCTGTTCCTCATGCGTTTGATTTCCCTCTCTTTATAGCACCCCTCCTCCTATTGTAGGGCGTGGATTATAGTTCTCATTTCAGTTGTAGCTCTTGCTTTAGTATCTTCACTTGTAGCTATCAGTTCACTGGACCTGTGTTCTGCTGCAGCAAGCACTCCGGATATTGCCAGCTGTCCTTGGATCCGTCTTCTCTGCGGCTGCAACACCTTCAGCTAAGTGTACAGACATTGTTGTGTACCTGATTATTTTCTGACTGGATCTGAGGTGGCCACGGTTCCCTCCATATACTGAGTAGGGCACCGGTGGCCGTGCCCCTTCCACTATTGTAGGGGTTACAGTGGTCATCAGTCTTAGGCACGTGGGCATGCCTCGTTCCGCCATTTGGATCCGGGCATGTGCTTTAGCAGCATAGGGAGAGCTTTGAGGGTCGAACAGGGGTCGCCCTTTATCCTCCCTAGTTTGGGTCCGGTCAGTAGCTCTTTTACTGTGTATACTATTGTTGCTCACACACAGCCGTGACAGTAAGAGATAAGCTGCAAAAGTATACAGTATAGCCGTTAATAAATTTATAATTGATAACCAGCATGGATTCATGCAAAAAAGGTCATATCTAACAAACATGCTTGGTTTCTATGAGGAGGCACGTGCAATTCTGGATGTACAGATCTGGCTATGTCATTTGACCAACTCTCTGATCTCCAACTGACACAGGACAGGAAGTCAGTTACTTCTCTATTCATTCCTATGAGACTGACATTGAAGCGCCCATAGAAATACATAGAGAAATTGGCATCCTGTCCACACATAAGATGCTGTGTTATTTGGAGAGTCAGAGTGTTAGTCATATGACACAACTGAGAATCTGAAGGGAGGTTATAACTCAGAAATACAATCAGTGGTAAGAAAATTACCTTCAGTACAGTTAACATCATGCATCTTTATAACAGGTCATAGAATAAAAAAAATTCTAACAGTGCTTCCTTATTGTATGCAGTGATACACTTACTGTGGTGTAGGTGCATTATTTAAAATTTTTGCATGGAAAGACCACTTACTGTTATATCTCACATATATATTCTTATTATAGCCAAATTTACCACCCCAACTCCTCTCACAGTTTTAACACTACAAAGACAGTAATATACCGAAATGTGCGGATTGTTTCCGATTGGTGTGCTATTACTTTGTGGAACGTTTCGCCGAATGGTTCACGAAATATCCACGTTTTTGTGGCAAAATTGGTCCCATAGGAATGAATGGCGGAATGTTCAAAACTAGAGTGGGAGCTGACAAAAGCTAGAGTATGAGCTGAAAAATCAGGACATGATTTCTAAACTGCCACCACTCCCTCATTTTCAAGCCCACCTACACAAATCTTATATCAAAACGTTCAGCTATCCCTGCTGACACTAAAAATGTCCACGGCTAAGGCTACTTTCACACTGGCGTTTCTGGGTCCGCTTGTGAGATCCGTTTCAGAGCTCTCACAAGCGGCCCAAAACGGATCAGTTTAGCCCCAATGCATTCTGAATGGATAAGGATCCGTTCAGAATGCATCAGTTTGCCTCCGTTTAGCCTCCATTCCGCTCTGGAGGCGGACACCAAAATGCTGCTTGCACCGTTTGCATTATCATGAACAAATGGTAATGCAAACGGATCCGTTCTGAACAGATACGAGTGTTTGCATTATAGGTGCGGATCCGTCTGTGCAGATACCAGACAGATCCGCACCTAACGCAGGTGTGAAAATAGCCTAAGCCATAGTCATGATAGTTTTCACAATATGACCATTTGTTTGCAACTCACGCTGTCCATTGACATTCATTGAAACTCCACTTTAGCCACCTCAAATTTGAAGGGCAATTTCTAAACTGCGACTGTGCCTTTTTTTTTTTTTACTGTGCATCAAAATGTAGATCTGGGTCTTCTGATTCGTACAATATAAAGCTCTTCGCTGTAGGATTTATAATTTTGTAAACTACAACCGTTTGAAGATGGCAACCACCAGTGAAGTGACCTCTCTTTACTGCTGGGACTGGGGTGTGCTTTCTATTGCTGTGTCTGTACAGAAGTCTGAGGGGCTCTTGTCTCTATAGGAACAGAGGTGGGCGGGGATGTCATGTGACTACTCCTCTAAAGATGCTTGCTGCAATGCATGGTGGGATATTTACTTTCACTTTACAGCTGCTCCGCCCACACAGCCTGTCTGAGGAAGCTCCTCAGGGTAACATGTCATAGTGAACAGATTAGAAAGATTACATATAGCCAGCACATTTAGCATGATATAAATACTTCATAGTTTGGGCTATTGTCTGGGGTACTTTGGATTTTTGATACTTAGGGTGGCCAACCCCTTTAACCCCTTAAGGACTTAGGACGTGTCGGTACGGCATGGGTCCCGAGTCCTTAAGGACCCATGATGTACCGGTACGTCATGAGTTTAAAATAAGATTGTGGCGCCCCGGGAGTTAATCCGAACGGGATGCCGGCTGAAATCATTCAGCCGGCATCCTGTCACAACGCCGGGGGGGTCATGTGACCCCCGTATCGGCGATCGCAGCAAACCGCAGGTCAATTCAGACCTGCGGTTTGCTGCGCTTTTAGCCAATTCTGATCCCCGCGGTCTCTGACCGCGGGGATCAAACTTTAAAATGCCCAAAATAAAGTTTTATTAACCCCCCCTGCACCCCTGAATGATATTATGTGGGCGGGTGGTGCAGGGGGGGTGTCGCAGGCGGTGCGGGAGGTGCGGGAGGCGGGCGGTGCGGCAGGCGGGATCGCGATCCCCCGCCCGCCTCCCCTTGAATAATCGTTGGTGGACAGTGGTTATACCAGGGTGTCAGCACATTGCTGACACCCTGGTATAAACGGCTGACATCGGTGATGCAATGTCAGCCGTTTAACCCTTTCCATACAGCGGTCTGTACGGACCGCTGTATGGAAAAGGTTAACAGCTCAGGGAGCACCCTCCCTCTCCCATCAGGGGGCTGCTGTGCCTTTGCAGCCCCCCGATGGGAGAGGGAGAGAGCCCCCAGACAGCGCCTCGACAGCCCCGTCCTTACCCTTCCCTGTCTGCGCAGTTGTGGCTACAACTGAGCAGACAGGGAAGGTTCCCATGGCAACAGGACGCCTTCTCAGGCATCCTGCTGTCCATGGTGCTGAACAGATCTATGCTAAAAGCATAGATCTGTTCAGACAAAGTGTAAGTAAAATACAGTACAGTACCCTATATAGTGTACTGTACTGTATTATACAGACATCAGACCCACTGGATCTTCAAGAACCAAGTGGGTCTGGGTCAAAAAAAAAAAAAAAAAAAGTTAAGATTAAAAAAAAAAACATTTATCACTGAATAAAAAATAAAAATAAAAAATACACCACATATTAGGTATCGCCGCGCCCGTAACGACCTGATCTATAAAACGGTCATGTTACTTTCCCCGCACGGTGAACGCCATAAAAATAAAAAAATAAAAACTATGAGAAAATTTAAATTTTGCCCACCTTACTTCCCAAAAAAGGTGATAAAAGTAATCAAAAAAGTCGCATGTACGCCAAAATAGTACCAATCAAACCGTCATCTCATCCCACAAAAATCATACCCTACCCAAGATAATCGCCCAAAAACTGAAAAAACTATGGCTCTTAGACTATGGAAACACTAAAACATGATTTTTTTTGTTTCAAAAATGAAATCATTGTGTAAAACTTAAATAAATTAAAAAAAGTATACATATTAGGTATCGACGAGTCCGTATCGACCGGCTCTATAAAAATATCACATGACCTAACCCCTCAGGTGACCACCGTAAAAAAATAAAAACGGTGTAAAAAAAGCCATTTTTTGTCATCTTACGTCACAAAAAGTGTAATAGCAAGCGATCAAAAAGTCATATGCACCCCAAAATAGTGCCAATCAAACCGTCATCTCCTCCCGCAAAAAATGAGAACCTACTTAAGATAATCGCCCAAAAACTGAAAAAACTATGACTCTTAGACTAGGAAGACACTAAAACATTTTTTTTTGTTTTAAAAATGAAATCATTGTGTAAAACTTACATAAATAAAAAAAATTGTATACATATTAGGTATCAAATTATCTGCCTGAGTAGACGTATGAGGAGAAAAATAATAAAAGATTTATTAAATATAAATAGGGAAAACTGAATATCACGTCTGTGACAATCAGGCTTCCAGACTCCAATGGTGGTGTAGGAGAGGGATTAAATCCACACCACTATAATAGAGTCCGGACTAGAATCCTATACAGCTAGCACTGCAGTGCTAATATAAGCTGATCAGGAAATTGCACACGGCTCAAGGGGTTAAACCAGGCACAGGTTTGTCAGGTGTAGATCAACCTGGCTGGGCGATGTGGGATAGCTGACAAGTGAATCAAGCCCCCTTGGGGTAAAGCATCCACCAGGTGCCACAATATTGTGGACGCTCACTCAGCCATCTCCATCAGCCCAAACAGCCAAGGTGTAATGATGATCACAAACCCTAAGTACACAAGTCAGCTGTAGCGCTGCCTGAGTCAAGCACACACCCTGCCTAAAGAGCCGTGTAACAAACACAGGATCACCGGCTCAACGCGTTTCCCTATGGCCATATGAGCCACAATTCATCAGGAGCGAAGCGAAGTGTTTAAACAGTATTAGCCTGTGGAGCAGAACCGCCTCACACTGTTGTGTGTAGAGGCATTCGGCGCTGTGATGGCCGTACGCGGCCGCATGAACGCCGGCCAGATATCCAGTCAGCCCCGCCTACAAAGGGGGCGTGTGTTAGTGCTCGGCCGAATCGGAGCAAGGTGCGTCATCTGACTTACACCCCCGATCCGCCCAGAGCCCTCCTTACATCACACACCTCCATGCTGACACATCAAGTGCCCATGTATACAGGAGGAATCGAAAGTCGCGGCTATATGAGATATGTCACCTATACGCCTAGCACTGGTGTCAGCTATGCTGGAGGAGCCCAAATTGGTGACATCAAGGAAAATGTAAGTGCATCCCTAAACACAACCTTATACAAAGCGGCATAAATTAAAAGACAGTGACAAACATAATGACATGCATACAGAGATACGCCCCTCCTCCATAAATTCAATATGTCCATACCAGCAAGGGAGGAAAGGGGGAAATCATAGAGATACATCAAGCATTTATAGCTTATATAGTGGCCAAGGTCTTGAGACAACCACATGCACACAAGAACCAGTAAGGTATCCATATAGTGGTATGACTCAAATGAAGCATGAATACGAAATTGCTTCATTTAACCCATTAGGTTGAATGGTTTGCAATCTGAAGATCCACATCGCTTCTTTTTGGAGCAAGAGTGTGTCCATATCCCCACCGCGTATGGATCTTTTGGGCATAACAATACCCTGGACCCTCAGAACATCCGGATTCCCTGCGTGCATTTCCCGCACATGACGAGACACCGTAGTGTCCCGTGAATTCCGGATGTCTGATAGATGTTCCCCTATCCTGCGTCTCATTTCTCGCTTTGTCTTGCCCACATACTGGAGCCCACAATTACACGTGATAAGGTATATTACACCCACTGAAGTGCATCTAATGAAGGACCGGATCTTATATCTTATTCCACTACTCACACTAGTGAAAGAATCTCCTTTGGTAATAAATTGACATATGATGCACGAACCACAGGGGAAATTACCTTTCGCAGAATTTTTGAGCCATGTTTCAGGAGTGGGCCGAGTGTAGAGACTATGCACCAAACGGTCACGTAAATTGGAACCACGTCTGTACGTGACCAATGGGCGATCGGATAGGGATGATCCAATGTCAGGATCCGACTGAAGAATGGACCAATGGTTCTGGAGGATTTCTTGAACTTGACGGTGGGCTTTGTCGAAATTAGCCAGGATACGTGGTGTCATATCAACATTGTCCCTATTTCTAGGGGTCAGTAACTGGCTACGGTTTGTGCTCATGGCGTGATGGTACGCCTTTTTCAGGGTATACTCTGGGTAACCCCTGTTTGTAAACCTGTGTTTCAGATCTAAAGCTGCGGCCTTAAATTCACCAAGCTCGGAACAATTTCTCCTGGCCCTGAGATACTGTCCCTTAGGGATACCCCTTCTCAGGGCCAGGGGATGTCCGCTCTCCCAGTGTAGGAGACTGTTGGTCGCCGTTTGTTTCCTAAACAGCTTGGTAGTGATACGTCTATCAGCACCTATTGAGATGCTGAGATCCAAAAACGTAATTGCGCTCTCCTGTATCTCAGATGTAAAAAAGAGGCCAATTACGTTAGTGTTTAGGACCTCCACAAATTCAAGAAAACCCTCTCTGGTACCATTCCACAATATCAGAACATCATCCAAATTAGATTTTATCCTGACACGGAACATCTTCCTTTTTGACCAACGTGTCTACCACCAGCTCAGGGGGGTTGCGATGGGCAGTCCCTGTGCCCCTACTTTCGCAAACCTCTTCCTGGGCTGGTGGGAGAAAGAGGTGGTTTTCTCGGAATCTATGGATCCATATACATCTTGCATCCAATTGTGGATTAGATATTTGGATGATGTTCTGATATTGTGGAATGGTACCAGAGAGGGTTTTCTTGAATTTGTGGAGGTCCTAAACACTAACGTAATTGGCCTCTTTTTTACATCTGAGATACAGGAGAGCGCAATTACGTTTTTGGATCTCAGCATCTCAATAGGTGCTGATAGACGTATCACTACCAAGCTGTTTAGGAAACAAACGGCGACCAACAGTCTCCTACACTGGGAGAGCGGACATCCCCTGGCCCTGAGAAGGGGTATCCCTAAGGGACAGTATCTCAGGGCCAGGAGAAATTGTTCCGAGCTTGGTGAATTTAAGGCCGCAGCTTTAGATCTGAAACACAGGTTTACAAACAGGGGTTACCCAGAGTATACCCTGAAAAAGGCGTACCATCACGCCATGAGCACAAACCGTAGCCAGTTACTGACCCCTAGAAATAGGGACAATGTTGATATGACACCACGTATCCTGGCTAATTTCGACAAAGCCCACCGTCAAGTTCAAGAAATCCTCCAGAACCATTGGTCCATTCTTCAGTCGGATCCTGACATTGGATCATCCCTATCCGATCGCCCATTGGTCACGTACAGACGTGGTTCCAATTTACGTGACCGTTTGGTGCATAGTCTCTACACTCGGCCCACTCCTGAAACATGGCTCAAAAATTCTGCGAAAGGTAATTTCCCCTGTGGTTCGTGCATCATATGTCAATTTATTACCAAAGGAGATTCTTTCACTAGTGTGAGTAGTGGAATAAGATATAAGATCCGGTCCTTCATTAGATGCACTTCAGTGGGTGTAATATACCTTATCACGTGTAATTGTGGGCTCCAGTATGTGGGCAAGACAAAGCGAGAAATGAGACGCAGGATAGGGGAACATCTATCAGACATCCGGAATTCACGGGACACTACGGTGTCTCGTCATGTGCGGGAAATGCACGCAGGGAATCCGGATGTTCTGAGGGTCCAGGGTATTGTTATGCCCAAAAGATCCATACGCGGTGGGGATATGGACACACTCTTGCTCCAAAAAGAAGCGATGTGGATCTTCAGATTGCAAACCATTCAACCTAATGGGTTAAATGAAGCAATTTCGTATTCATGCTTCATTTGAGTCATACCACTATATGGATACCTTACTGGTTCTTGTGTGCATGTGGTTGTCTCAAGACCTTGGCCACTATATAAGCTATAAATGCTTGATGTATCTCTATGATTTCCCCCTTTCCTCCCTTGCTGGTATGGACATATTGAATTTATGGAGGAGGGGCGTATCTCTGTATGCATGTCATTATGTTTGTCACTGTCTTTTAATTTATGCCGCTTTGTATAAGGTTGTGTTTAGGGATGCACTTACATTTTCCTTGATGTCACCAATTTGGGCTCCTCCAGCATAGCTGACACCAGTGCTAGGCGTATAGGTGACATATCTCATATAGCCGCGACTTTCGATTCCTCCTGTATACATGGGCACTTGATGTGTCAGCATGGAGGTGTGTGATGTAAGGAGGGCTCTGGGCGGATCGGGGGTGTAAGTCAGATGACGCACCTTGCTCCGATTCGGCCGAGCACTAACACACGCCCCCTTTGTAGGCGGGGCTGACTGGATATCTGGCCGGCGTTCATGCGGCCGCGTACGGCCATCACAGCGCCGAATGCCTCTACACACAACAGTGTGAGGCGGTTCTGCTCCACAGGCTAATACTGTTTAAACACTTCGCTTCGCTCCTGATGAATTGTGGCTCATATGGCCATAGGGAAACGCGTTGAGCCGGTGATCCTGTGTTTGTTACACGGCTCTTTAGGCAGGGTGTGTGCTTGACTCAGGCAGCGCTACAGCTGACTTGTGTACTTAGGGTTTGTGATCATCATTACACCTTGGCTGTCTGGGCTGATGGAGATGGCTGAGTGAGCGTCCACAATATTGTGGCACCTGGTGGATGCTTTACCCCAAGGGGGCTTGATTCACTTGTCAGCTATCCCACATCGCCCAGCCAGGTTGATCTACACCTGACAAACCTGTGCCTGGTTTAACCCCTTGAGCCGTGTGCAATTTCCTGATCAGCTTATATTAGCACTGCAGTGCTAGCTGTATAGGATTCTAGTCCGGACTCTATTATAGTGGTGTGGATTTAATCCCTCTCCTACACCACCATTGGAGTCTGGAAGCCTGATTGTCACAGACGTGATATTCAGTTTTCCCTATTTATATTTAATAAATCTTTTATTATTTTTCTCCTCATACGTCTACTCAGGCAGATAATTTTATGTAATATTGGGCGTAAAACTTCTTTATTAGATTATTGTGAATACATATTAGGTATCGCCACGTCCGTGACAACCTGCTCTATAAAATTACCACATGATCTGACCTGTCAGATGAATGTTGTAAATGACCAAAAAAATTAAAACATGCCAAAAAATCTATTTCTTGTTACCTTGCCGCACAAAAAAGTGTAATATAGAGCAACCAAAAATCATATGTACCCTAAACTAGTACCAACAAAACTGCCACCCTATCCCGTAGTTTCTAAAATGGGGTCACTGTTTTGGAGTTTCTACTCTAGGGGTGCATCAGGGGGGCTTCAAATGGGACATGGTGTCAAAAAAAACAGTCCAGCAGAATCTGCCTTCCAAAAACCGTATTGCATTCCTTTCCTTCTGCGCCCTGCCGTGTGCCCGTACAGCGGTTTACGGCTACATATGGGGTGTTTCTGTAAACTACAGAATCAGGGCCATAAATAATGAGTTTTGTTTGGCTGTTAACCCTTGCTTTGTAACTGGAAAAAAAAATATTAAAATGGAAAATCTGCCAAAAAAGTGAAATTTTGAAATTGTATCTCTATTTTCCATTAAATCTTGTGCAACACCTAAAGGGTTAACAAAGTTTGTAAAATCAGTTTTGAATACCTTGAGGGGTGTAGTTTCTTAGATGGGGTCACTTTTATGGAGTTTCTACTCTAGGGGTGCATCAGGGGGGCTTCAAATTGGACATGGTGTCAAAAAACCAGTCCAGCAAAATCTGGCTTCCAAAAACCATACGGCGCACCTTTCCCTCTACGCCCTACTGTGTGCCCGTACAGTAGTTTACGTCCACATATGGGGTGTTTCTGTAAACAGCAGAGTCAGGGCAATAAAGATACAGTCTTGTTTGGCTGTTAACCCTTGCTTTGTTAGTGAAAAAAATGTGTTAAAATTGAAAATTAGGCAAAAAAATTAAATTCTCAAATTTCATCCCCATTTGCCAATAACTCTTGTGCAACATCTAAAGGGTTAACGAAGTTTGTAAAATCAGTTTTGAATACCTTGAGACGTGTAGTTTATAGAATAGGGTCATTTTTGGGCGGTTTCTATTATGTAAGCCTCGCAAAGTGACTTCAGACCTGTAGTGGTCCCTAAAAATTGGGTTTTTGTAAATTTCTGAAAAATTTCAAGATTTGCTTCTAAACTTCTAAGCCTTGTAACATCCCCAAAAAATAAAATATCATTCCCAAAATGCTACAAACATGAAGTAGACATATGGGGAATGTAAAGTCATCACAATTTTTGGGGGTATTACTATGTATTACAGAAGTAGAGAAACTGAAACGTAGAAATTTGCAAATTTTTCAAAATTTTTGGTAAATATGGTATTTTTTTATGCAAATTTTTTTTACTTTTTGACCCAATTTTAGCAGTGTCATGAAGTACAATATCTGACGAAAAAACAATCTCAGAACGGCCTGGATAAGTCAAAGCATTTTAAAGTTATCAGCACTTAAAGTGACACTGGTCAGATTTGCAAAAAATGGCCAAGTCCTTAAGGTGAAATAGGGCTGACTCCTTAAGGGGTTAAAAGTTTGGAAATAAGTTTTATACAGTAGAGAGTATTTGAGGTGTTTCAACTAGCTACATTTACAAAAATTCAAGAAATTAGAGCTGTGTGAATATCATCATGCCATCTAAAGGAAAGAGATCTAAAGCTGCAAAGATACGCTGGACTAAACTGGACCTTTCATACCCGCGCTATCGGGATCCGGAGCCCCACAGCAGCATAGTGGAAATGGAGGTTTGTGACAGTGAATGTGCCCAGGAGGTACATAGTGATGTGGTGCCACACGCTTAGAGCCTGCATGACTTATCAGTGGACTCCTGATGATGGTTATTCAAAGCAAATTCAGCCAACGACAAAAATGAGGACCACTCCTCCTGATTCTCAGCGACAAAACACCTCAAATATGTCTCCAGATTCTGGTTAGTGCATTCAATTTGTCCGTTCGACTGAGGGTGAAAAGCCGAAGAGAAGGACAAATGAATCCCCAGGAGAGTACAGAAAGCCTTCCAGAATCTGGAAACAAATTGAGTCTCTCTATCAGACACCACATCAGAATGCCGTGTAATTTCACAATGTTATCAACAAATGTCCGAGCCCGAGTTTTGGCATTGGGTAAACCAGAAAATGGAATAAAGTGTGCCATCTTACTGAAGCGGTCGTCCACAACCTAAATCATTGTCATCCCAGAAGAACTGGGCAAATCGGTGATAAAGTCCATGAACAAGTGCGTTCAGGGATCGGGATGGGATGGACAAAGGAAGAAGAGATCCTGAGGGCCGCGTATGAGTCACCTTGGCACGTGCACAGGTCTCACAAGCTGCCACATAGCCCTCAACACTCTTATGTAAACCCGGCCACCAGAATCTCCAAGAAATAAGATCAACATTGGATCTGCTCCCAGGGTGTCCAGCAAGGACAGTATCAGGATGTTCCTTAAACACCTTGTGACGAAGCTCAGAAGGAACAAACAACTTCCCTGGGGGACAGGAATCAGGTGCCTCTCCCTGAACTTCTAACACCTTCGCCTCCAGTTCAGGATAGAGGGCGGATACAACCACCCCATCAACCAAAATCGGACCAGGATCCTCAGTATCAAACCCCCCCCCTATCTAGGGTGGCCACTGGCTTCACCCTAGAAAGCCGGACCTCACCGACCACGCCCCAAACCACGCCCACAATGCCCAAACCACACATCCAAGCCACATGAAGCCACGACCCTGCATCCGTGAAGCCACGCCCCCACCACTAGCCTTAAAACACGGGGGAGGAGAGGGAAGAACTTTGTGAATTGAAGGTGAGCTGGGGTAGCCCAGGGCGCTTCTCCCCCCTCAGTCAGCCACAGGGAGCAATGTCTGTGGCTCTAGTGACTGACTGGGGGTGAGAGAAGCCTCAGTCCGTTGCTGCAGCTCACGCTCAGACAGCGCAATGCTGCTGTCTGAGCGTGAGCTACTGAAAAGGAGGACAAGACTGTCCGGCCTAAAACCGGATGTCTGGCCACGCTACCCCCATCCCAGGGAAGCTACGCGACAAGGCATCCGCCTTGACATTCTTAACCCCAGGGAGAAAAGTGACAATGAAATTAAATCTGGTAAAAAACAAAGACCATCTGGCCTGCCTTGGGTTTAAACGTTTAGCCGACTCCAGGTAGGGCCGATTTTTATGATCGGTAAATACAGTAATGGGATGAATCGCTCCTTCTAACCAATGACCACAATCGCTTCTTCTAACCAATGACCACATTCCAACTTAATTGCCAGCAGCCAACATCATAATTTCTCTCGGCAGAAGAGAGTTTTTTAGAAAAAAAAAGAAAAAAAAAAAGAAAAAAGCACAAGGGCGCCAATTGCCAGGAGAAGGACCCTGCGACAGAACTGCACCAACTCTCACTTCTGATGCGTCCACCTCAATAATAAATGGCCGAGACACATCAGGCTGCACCAAAATGGGAGCAGAAGAAAAACATTTCTTTATAGTGGAAAAAGCATGTAACGCCTCTTCTGACCAGACCGAGAAATCCACCCCTTTCTTAGTCTTGTCAGTCAGAGGTTTGACAACAGTGGAATAATTGAAGATACATTTTCTGTAGTAATTGGTAAACCCCAAAAACCTCATAAGCGCTTTCTGATTCTCGGGCAGATCCCATTCCAAGACCGCACTAACTTTTTCGGGATCCATGCGAAAGCCCAAAGCGGAAAGCAGGTAACCCAGAAAAGGAATCTCTTAAACAGCAAACACACATTTTTCAATCTTGGCATATAACTTATTCTCCCGGAGGATCAGCAAGACTTATCTAAAATGATCCTGATGACTCTTCATGTCGGGCGAATAAATCAATATGTCATACAGGTATATGACGACAAACCTTCCCACCAAATGATGAAAAATGTAATTGATGAAATATTGAAATACTGTCGGGGCATTGGTCAAACCAAAAGGCATGACCAACTTTTCAAAATGACCCTCTGGGGTATTAAACGCAGTTCTCCATTCAGCCCTTTCTTTGATCCTGACCAGATTATATGCCCCTCTTAGGTCTAATTTAGAAAACACCTTAGCTCCAACAATCTGGTTGAACAAATCTGGGATCAGGGGAAGGGGATAAGGATCACGGATAGTGATGCGATTCAACTCTCAGAAATCTAGACACGGTCTCAATGTCCCATCTTTTTTCTTTACAAAAAAGAACCCTGATGTCATAGGTGACTTGGATGGTCTGATGTTTCCCTTTGCCAAACTGTCAGTAATATACTTCCACATAGCAACTCTTTAGGGTTCAGACAGGTTATACAACCGAGACTTTGGCAACTTCGCTCCGGGAATCAGATTGACAGGGCAATCATATTCTCTATGAGGGGGTAACTCCTGATCCACACCCTCAGCGAACATATCAGAGAAATCAGAGAGAAACGGGGGCAACATCTTAGTGGATATCCCAGCAAGAGAACGTGATGAGACAGTTGTCGATACAGTAATCACTCCAGCCCTTGATCTGTCTCACTTGCCAATCAATGACAGGATTATGCTTGGACAACCATGGCATCCCTAGAACCAAAGTGGCCGGCACACCCTTCATTATAAAACAAGAAATACCCTCAACATGTGAATCCCCCACCTTAAAATGAATATCCTGCACCATGTGAGTCAAAGATTTTCGAGAAAGGGGGGGCAGAATCAATAGCAAACACTGAGATCCTTGTCCAGTGTATTAGATTTAAAACCATGCATCAGCACAAACTGGCCATCCACAAGGTTAACCCCTGCCCAAAAATACCTCCACATCAATATTCTTGGAATCTAGCGTCACCCTGGCAGGCAAGAGAAAACGGGTACTACCGGTAAAAGACAAAAGCATGTTCTCAGATTCCCTAACTACTCTGCCAAGAGTTAGAGAACAAAACTTATTGGTAACTCCTTTTTTTTATTCTCGCCTTGATATTTTACATAGGGACAAACATTAACAAAATGACCCTAAAGAGGGTCATTTTGTTAATGTTTGTCCCTATATAAAATATCAAGGCGAGAATAAAAAAAAAGAGTCTATTTCTAGCCCTGAAGTTCTTATCAGCAGGGTCTGGAGAGACCTGTCCCAATTGCATAGGTTCCTCTCCAAACATGGGCTCAGGTGTCTCAGTACCCCGAGTGTCAGAGGTGACCGACCCCCCCTTCAGGTAATATGTCCCGAGCGAACAGAGTTTTGCACCTTTCCCTCAGATGTCAATAAATTCGCACCGCAAGAGACATGGCAGCTTCTAATGAAACAGGATTTTCATGGAGTGCTAGGGCATCTTTTAGTCTCTCAGAAAGCCCCTGACAGAACTGACTCCGGAGGGCAGGGTCATTCCACTCAGAATCAGTTGCCCACCTCCTGAATTCAGGGCAGCAGACCGATTTCCCTGATGCAAGCCGCGCAACATAGATTCAGCCAGAGAAACTAGGATCTGGGTCGTCATAAATAAGTCCCAGGGCTCTGAAAAAACTATCCCCCGACCGGAGGGATTGGGATCCGGTCGGCAAAGAAAAGGCCCAGGATTGAGAGTCACCTTTCAATAAAGAAATAACGATCCCTACCTTTTGACTTTCGTCACCAGAGGAGTGAGGGCGTAAGCGAAAATAAAGTTTACATGACTCTCTGAACCGAACAAAGTTGTCACTTCCTCCGGCAAATAGGTCCGGGAGGGCGATCTTAGGTTCAGAGCAGGTCTGCACTCCACTGGCGGAGACAGACGCCTGACACCTTGCAACAGTTTCACGGAGGTCTGCTACCTCCAGCGACAACCCCTGCATGCGATCCACCAGTGCAGAGACAGGATCCATGACAACACAGAGTAGGGGAAACAGTAACGGTATTTGGCAGCTAATAATGTCACGAGTAGTACGGGAAGGAAAAACAACCAAAGGGAACAACAACAAAACAACTACAGACTAGGCCCCAAGCCTAGGGAATAAAGAGGTCACCTCCTAGCCAACCCCTGACTCTCTCCCTAAGCTGTTAACCACATGTGCAAGTCTCAAAAGGTAGAAATATACATGCACTGCACCAAACCATCAGCTTAGGGAACAGGGAAAGAGGCAACCATCTCCTTCCAACCTGAAGGACCCAGTGTCTCCCTGAGGCCTAGTCAGCACAGACACAACAAGAAAAGGGAAAGGCCTTAGCTTGAGAAGCAACTGGAACAGGAGAATCACCACACAAGCAGAGCAATCCTCAGAAGAACTATTAGCCGCAGGGAAACCAGTAAAAGGCGAAACATATAAAGGGGCCACCTGACTGATAATGAGCAACACCTGCGAACGGATGGAAACCTGTCAGCAACAATGAAAACAATAGAGATCTGTCAGATCGACTCCTGAGTCTTCCGTCTAACTGAACTTTTAAGATCTCTCCCAGAGCCGGCGGTGACACAGAGGCATCGGAGTAGCAGTTAGACAGATAGATCAGCCTGGCTGCTGCGTTCAGGATAGATTGTAGAGGGAAGAGTCTGGTGAGGGGGAGGCCAATAGTTTTTTTTGCAGATTTCAGGTGGGCGCTAAAGTGTCACCATCTTTAGCGAATATTTTTATGAGTTGTTGTGAAAGCAAATATTTGGTGACACTAACACCTTTGCATGGTGGCTGCTCTGATATGGCTGCTACATCGACGACCTGCTGTTCATATGGTGTGGCGATGTGGCGGCCATACCGGAGTTCATCCATTTTCTGAACAGTAACACCCTCAATCTTAGTTTTACTCATTACCATTATCAGGAACATATTACTTTTTTTGGATTTAAAGTTACAAATAGACTGGATGACCCAAAAGGTTATTAGTACAACCCACAGAAAAAGCATGGCATGCAACACCATACTGCACACAGATTCCTGTCACTCATTCAGAACTATCAAGTCAGTTCCAGTTGGTGAATTTACTTGCGCCAAAAGCAAATATTCCACAGATTGTTTCAAACAATAGTCTGTTCGCATTAGGGGGAGACTGAGTAACCTCAGTTATCCCTCATGGTTGCTAAATAGAGCAGAGAACATAATGAGGTAAAAAAAACCAGAATGGTTTTGTTATATTCCAACAGATCAGCTGTGAATTTAAAGCAATCAGTGGTATTGTGAAGAAATATTTATTGGTGCTAAACACTGATCCCATGTTCTCAGAAGTCATCAAAGGTGGCATTCAATGTATAAAAAAATAAAAAAAAAGTTTTAGAGAAGGAAAATAAGAAAAATATATTTTACATTAGACCTCATATCAGATCCTTAGATCAGACACCCATAAATATCAGGACATCAGATCAGACCCCCAAATCAGCCCTCCATTTCAGAACCCCATCAGCTCTCAATGTGAGATCCCCATCAGACCTCAGTTCAGCCCTCATTGTCAGACTCCCCCAGAGTGCCTTGCCAGATCATCAGACCTCAGATCAGAATTAAATTAAAAAAACTCCTCTTACCTCTCCTGCGCCGGCTCCTATCCATCTCTGGCAGCGTTCCCATGTCTTCTCCGGCCGCTCTGCACTGTCACCTGACTGCATGCAGCGTCAGGTCCTAGTGAGCGCACTACGTCCTGATGCTTTCCTTTCCTTTGTCCCCTATATTCAATCACTTGCCCAGTTATGTCGCATGCACCTAAAAAATATCCCTAGAATATGCCCTTTCCTTACTGTGGAAACAACAAACACTGTCATTGTTGCTCTGATGCATTTCAGTCTTGATTACTGTAAGCCATTACTAATTGGCAAAGAGATAATCATGGCCAGCTTGAATACAAAGGTCCGGGGCATGGAAAAGTGTGGCACTCCAACAAATGCAGACTGAAGAGAAAAGTTCATTCCAGCCTCCAGATAAAACTAGCCCTGTCTATAGAGATAGTACTAGAAATTAAATCTGCTAATAGTATGTTGTTTAATTGGATCTCCAGTCTATAGTCTTTCTCTCTCTGCTGAGAACCTCCACAGTGTTTCTGTTACGTCTTTGCAACAGACCTCTTTTGACTTTGACAACTTAAAATGTACTGTATTTTCAAAAATGCCAGAATTCTAGCAAAATAGGAGAGCTTGGGGCCTTAGTACTAGAGAAACATATTGATGTAGTTGGTGTTGCTGACACATGGCTGGACTCTTCTCATAATTGAGTTGTAAATCTTCAAGGTTTTATACTCTTTAGAAACGATAGGGCTGCTAACCGGAAACGAACAAGATGTGCTTTAACTGCAGACTGTCAGATTTAATTTGAGGGTATTTACATCCAAATCAGGTGAACGGTGTAGGAATTACAACAGTTTGCATATGTGCCTCCCAAGGGACCAAAAGTAATGGGACAATTGGCTTCTCAGCTGTTCCATGGCCAAGTGTGTGTTATTCCCTCATTATCCCAATTACAATGAGCAGATAAAAGGTCCAGAGTTCATTTCAAGTGTGTTCTTTGCATTTGGAATCTGTTGCTGTCAACTCTCAAGATTAAATCACTATCAGTGAAGCAAGCCATCATTAGGCTGAAAAAACTAAACAAACCCATCAGAGAGATAGCAAAAACATTAGGCATGGCCAAAACAACTGTTTGGAACATTCTTAAAAAGAAGGAACGCATCGGTGAGCTCAGCAACACTAAAAAGCCAGAAGACAACGGAAAACAACTGTGGTGAATGACCGAAGAATTCTTTCCCTGGTGAAGAAAAGACTCTTCACAACAGTTTGCCAGATCAAGAACACTTTCCAGGAGGTAGATGTATGTGTGTCAAAGTCAACAATCAAGAGAAGACTTCACCAGAGTGAATACAGAGGGTTCACCACAAGATGTAAACCATTGGTGAGCCTCACAAACAGGAAGGCCAGATCAGAGTTTGCCAAACGACATCTAAAAAAGCCTTCACAGTTCTGGAACAACATCCTATGGCCAGATGAGACCAAGATCAACTTGTACCAGAGTGATGGGAGGAGAAGAGTATGGAGAAGGAAAGGATCTGCTCATGATCCTAAGCATACCACCTCATCAGTGAATCATGGTGGTGGTAGTGTCATGGCGTGGCATGTAGCATGTATGGCTGCCAATGGAACTGGTTCTCTTGTACAAACCGGATTCCAAAAAAGTTGGGACACTATACAAATCGTGAATAAAAACTGAATGCAATGATGTGGAGGTGCCAACTTTTAATATTTTATTCAGAATAGAACATAAATCACGGAACAAAAGTTTAAACTGAGAAAATGTACCATTTTAAAGGGAAAAATATGTTGAATCAGAACTACATGGTGTCAACAAATCCCCAAAAAGTTGGGACAAGGCCATTTTCACCACTGTGTGGCATCTCCCCTTCTTCTTACAACACTCAACAGACGTCTGGGGACCGAGGAGACCAGTTTCTCAAGTTTAGAAATAGGAATGCTCTCCCATTCTTGTCTAATACAGGCCTCTAACTGTTCAATCGTCTTGGGCCTTCTTTGTTGCACCTTCCTCTTTATGATGCGCCAAATGTTCTCTATAGGTGAAAGATCTGGACTGCAGACTGGCCATTTCAGTACCCGGATCCTTCTCCTACGCAGCCATGATGTTGTGATTGATGCAGAATGTGGTCTGGCATTATCTTGTTGAAAAATGCAGGGTCTTCCCTGAAAAAGATGACGTCTGGATGGGAGCATATGTTGTTCTAGAACCTGAATATATTTTTCTGCATTGATGGTGCCTTTCCAGACATGCAAGCTGCCCATGCCACACGCACTCATGCAACCCCATACCATCAGAGATGCAGGCTTCTGAACTGAGCGTTGATAACAACTTGGGTTGTCCTTGTCCTCTTTGGTCCGGATGACATGGCGTCCCAGATTTCCAAAAAGAACTTCGAATCGTGACTCGTCTGACCACAGAACAGTCTTCCATTTTGCCACACTCCATTTTAAATGATCCCTGGCCCAGTGAAAACGCCTGAGCTTGTGGATCTTGCTTAGAAATGGCTTCTTCTTTGCACTGTAGAGTTTCAGCTGGCAACGGCGGATGGCACGGTGGATTGTGTTCACTGACAATGGTTTCTGGAAGTATTCCTGAGCCCATTCTGTGATTTCCTTTACAGTAGCATTCCTGTTTGTGGTGCAGTGTCGTTTAAGGGCCCGGAGATCACGGGCATCCAGTATGGTTTTACGGCCTTGACCCTTACGCACAGAGATTGTTCCAGATTCTCTGAATCTTCGGATGATGTTATGCACAGTTGATGATGATAGATGCAAAGTCTTTGCAATTTTTCGCTGGGTAACACCTTTCTGATATTGCTTCACTATCTTTCTGCGCAACATTGTGGGAATTGGTGATCCTCTACCCATCTTGGCTTCTGAGAGACACTGCCACTCTGAGAAGCTCTTTTTATACCCAATCATGTTGCCAATTGACCTAATTAGTGTTAATTGGTCTTCCAGCTCTTCGTTATGCTCAAATTTACTTTTTCCAGCCTCTTATTGCTACTTGTCCCAACTTTTTGGGGATTTGTTGACACCGTATTTTTCCTTTAAAATGATACATTTACTCGGATTAAACGTTTGATCTGTCATCTACGTTCTATTACAAATAAAATATTGACATTTGCCATCTCCACATCATTGCATTCAGTTTTTATTCACAATTTGTTTAGTATCCTAACTTTTTTGGAATCCGGTTTGTATTTATTGATGATGTGACTGCTGACAAAAGCAGCAGGATGAATTCTAAAGTGTTTCGGGCAATATTATCTGCTCATATTCAGCCAAATGCTTTAGAACTCATTGGACGGCGCTTCACAGTGCAGATAGACAATGACCCAAAGCATACTGCAAAAGCAACCATAGAGTTTTTTAAGGGAAAGAAGTGGAATGTTATGGAATGGCCAAGTCAATCACCTGACCTGAATCCGATTGAGCATGCATTTCACTTGCTGAAGACAAAACTGAAGGGAAAATGCACCAAGAACAAGCAGGAACTAAAGACAGTTGCAGTAGAGGGCTGGCAGAGCATCACCAGACTTCAGGCTGTAATTGACTGCAAAGGATTTGTAACCAAGTATTAAAAAGTGAAAGTTTAATTTATGATTATTATTATGTCCCATTACTTTTGGTCCCTTAACCAGTGGGAGGCACATATGCAAACTTTTGTAATTCTTACACCGTTCACCTGATTTGTATGTAAATACCCTCAAATTAAATGCCTTTTTAAAAATAAATATTTTTGCCCTACTAACCTGTTTTTTTTTTTGTTTTGTTTTTATAGTTTAGTTGAAATATAATTATATTGTGGTCACTGTTACCAATGTTTTCATGGACAATGACATTTCTCACAATCTTCATTTTTAGAAATTACTAGATCCAGCCAAGGATGTTATTGTTGAAGATACTGACGTCACAGGACAGAGATACGGTTTTGAGAAGAGCAAGAGAGTGTCCCCCTATTGTATATTATGGAAACAAACTGCTCTTTTTTACAGATTTCTCAAAAGAGATCCAGGAAAGGAGATGCAGTTTTATGGCGGCAAAAAAGCGTTTACGGGAAAAGGATATAGAATACTCATTTGTTTATCAAGCTAAACTGCGAATAATATTTAATGGGGAAGCGCAGTTTTTTGATACTGCGGACTCTGCTATAGACTAGGGTTGAGCGATATGCCGGTATCCACGATATAAAAAAATGGCGATATCGCCGTTTCCTAATAACCGCGGTATTTAATGACGTCATAGAAGTGGTTGCATGTGTGCTGACCGCTTTTAAAATGTCCGCTTCCTGAGTTCGAATCCCACCAGAAACTTTTCAGAAATAGAGGCTAAATTAGATTTAAATAATTGTAAAGTACGGACTGGCACTCTGTATGTGTGGGTACAAATATAATATACAATGTATAAAGTGATCACACTGAATTTAATAAATGAACAAATATCAATAAAATGCTAATAAAAACTATTGTGAAAATATCATAAAAACATCAAACAGATCCGTGCATGCTAGCACACATTATATTAGATTTGGAGAAAGCAAGCAATATGCTCGAAAAATGCAAAGAATTCCTTAATAAGTAAATGAAGGTTTCTTGTTAATGAGATTAGTTGAGTCTTTATATTGATTCGATAGTCCGCATAAAGTGCATTTAACAGTGCTATTAGATCGTGTGGTTATGGCTTGTGGCTTGTATGCCAAAACGAAAAAGTCCTGGATATAGTTGCAATTTACTTGCAGTTTAAGTGTCCGGAACCAGTTATTACCGATACTAATAAATCGAGTGCTACTTTGCACTATAATAGCAGTATATACAGGTCTTACCTGCTTCTAGGTGGGTTGAGGTTTAATGTCCCAAAATACGGCATTACATACCCAGTATAGCGGTTGCTGCTATATGTGCTTTTCCACGCTGTTCAGGCAGACGCCGGCATGTCACGTGGTCTGTACTCGGAAACAAACTTGTATCTCGCAGCAGGGTATCGCGGGAACTGGTGCCGAAAATAGGATCCGAAGATTTTTTCTTATTTGGAGCGCTCCAATTGTTCGTAAGTTTTGTAGATAATCTGTGTAGAAGCTTCTTATCAGTCCGGTGGGAGTTCTCAGCTGAGAACTCCCACCGGACTGATAAGAAGCTTCTACACAGATTATCCCTCTCTAGAGGAGTTAGAGTCTGCACTGAAGGCATGTTCGGGGAATTCTTCCCCTGGGTCAGATGGACTTCCATATGAATTCTATCGTAAATATAGGGAGAACACTCTCCCTCGTTTGTTGACGGTGTTTTTAGGTTCATTTGAGGAGGGTTCCCTTCCAGAATCAATGACAGAGGCTGTAATATTAATATTGAAAAAAGGAAAGGATCCTTTAGATATGGGGTCATATGGGCCTATTTCCTTACTTAAAGGGGTTATCCCATCTTAGACAATGGGGGCATATTACTAGGATATGCCCCCATTGTCTGATAGGGGCAGGTCCCTCCTCTGGGACCCGCACCTACAAGGAGAACGGAGCCGGGGAGAGTTGTGGCTGAAGCCGGGGTCCGTCCACCCACAGGCGCAGCTCCCCGCCTCTCCCATTGAAGTGAACGGGAGCGCATGAGCGGCCACCGCATTCATTCATTTCTATGGGGCCGACGGAAATAGCTGAGCCAGCGCTCGGCTATTTTCGGCGGCTCCATAAAAATGAATGGAGGGCGGCTGCACATGCGCAGTGCGCCCTCCCCAACTTTCTCTGCTCTGTTCTCCTTGTAGGTGCGGGTCCCAGAGGTGGCGATATGCCCCCATTGTCTAAGATGGGATAACCCCTTTAATACAGATATGAAGCTTCTCTCAAGAATTCTGGCTACAAGGTTAGCCAAGGTTATTACGTCAATTATACATCCTGACCAAAATGTATTCCTAATAAGGGTACTCATTATAATTTTCATTATCTGTTTGCTAATATACAGTCTTTAGGGGGGGGCGGGTCTCTCTCTCCATTCTGTCTTTAGACGCCTCTAAGGCGTTTGACAGGGTGGAGTGGGGATTCCTTTTGGAAGGTGTTGGGAAGGATGGGATTTATAAATTTAGATTAGAGGCACTCGTCAGGGATGTCCACTCCCCCATTGCTATTTGATATCTATATTGAGTTAGGCAGAACCCTGAGCTTGAAGGGTTTGGGATATTAGGAATGGAGGACCATATTTCCCTATATGCAGATGATGTTTTTGTTTTGTTTTTATAAATCATACTAATACCTCACTTCTTGAACTTATTAATATAGTTAATGCCTTTGGTGCAGTTTCGGGTTTTGATATTAACCGGTCAAAGACGACACTTATGCCGGTGGATAGACCTGACTATTCTATTGAGGGGCCCTTGAGTTTACTTAGGATCTTTGATTCATTTGAATATTTGGGCATGATTATATCCCCTAACGTTGAAGATTTTCTACACCTAAATCTGATTCCATTGATAAGTAAGCTGAAGTCAAAAGTGACGATATGGCTTTGACTTCCTTTATGTAGAGCTGACAGGATATCCCTAGTTAAGATGGTGATTCTACCCCAACTCCTCTATATTCTAAGGAATTCTCCAGTGTGGATTGAGGATAAGTTCTTTAAGTTAATTGAGAGAATTGTTAATGATCTACTGTGGGGAAGAAAGCATGTGAGGTTAAAATTTGAATATTTATATAAGCCAATTGAACAGGGAGGGTTGAACCTTCCCTATTTTAAGGGTTATTTTATAGCTTCACAACTTTGGCTTTATAATCACTGGGTGGATAGTCCACTTTGTAGAAAATTGTTGAGTAGATCCATTTATGATATCTTTACATTAGTAGAGTCTGGCCAAAGATTCAGAGTTCAACAGGATTATAGGGAATCTAGAAACTATTTAGTAAGAAGTGGAGCACTGTTAGAAGTTAGTTGGGGATAAAGGGATCTCTCCAATGTACACCCCTTTGGCATAATTACTATCTACAGGAGTTGGACAATCTAGCTGAAGACAAATATTGGCAGAAAAACAATATTCTAAATGTTGCACAAGTGGTGAAAAATGGAGGTACACTTCCTTTTTGGAGCTGACACAAAGAGAGCACATAAATAATTTATCTTGGTTTAGATATTTACAGTTACGTTCGGCACTTTCTAGTCTAAAGGGGAGATACTGATGCACTTTTGAATGATTTAATAGGTAAGCTGGGGCACAAGTTTAAAATTTCTCAACTTTATAAATTGTTCTCCGAGCACTATTTATCAATATACATTCCCCCAGACAAAGGACTTGGGAATCTTCTTTAAGGAACCAACCAGATGATTGGGGGAAAATAATGACTAATTTAAGGTTAGTGTCACATAATTTTAACCATGTTTTGGTTCATTTTAATATTATACGCAGATTATATGTCACACCAGTATGGCTTAATAAATGTGGATTGAGAAGGATGGCTAATTGCCCACGGTGTGATTCACTCGGTGCTGATTTTCTACACATGTTTTGGCTCTGTACTCAACTAACAGAATATTGGTAGTCAATAGATAAAATTATTACCCAAAAACTGAATATAGTGATTCCATATACGGTGGAATGTTTGATCCTGGGAGATCTTTCCCGAACTATTTGTGATAAGTATAGGAGATTCCTTTTGATCAAAATACTCGTTTTGCCAAGACTCTTAATAACGCAAGTTTTTGGTTTTCTCCAAATACTCCAAGTGTGCATACATGGTTGAATCTGATTAACAAGATCAAAAACTATGACATACTTCTATGCAAACAAAGAAATATTGAGGAGAAATGGAATAAGGTATGGGGGATTTGGAAAACTTAAATTCCCTGCCTTTACCTCATCGGTATCCCTGATCCGTCTTGGCAGACAGACGCGATAGAAGACGCATCGCAAAGAAGAGGGAGGGGGGGAGCATTGGGGTTAAAATTAGGAAATAGTAAGGATAAAGACTGAATTGTATAGTAACTAAATTTGTATGTGCTTTTTTTTTTTTCAATAAAAGCAGAAATGACTAGATCCAGAAGAGCATCGCGTCTAGTAGGATCTTCTACAAAATGGCCCATAAAATTATCCTGCAAATAGCTGAGGAATCTTCTTGCTTTTGCAGCAGAGGCAGAACAATGTTCCCAATCTATGTTTAAAATCTCCCATTATCACCACTTTGCCATTTTGCGCCGCCTGCTCCATTTGCGCATAAGGGTGATCTTCTATCTCCTCAGTGATATTGGGGAGTCTATAGATCACACCCACAAGGTTTCAACATCCTCACAACCTTCATCCACAATTGTTTCTTTCACACTTACTTTTATATCACTCCTAGCATACAGACATACACCACCTTTTCAAATCCATTGTGGTGGTGTATAGAGCCAATAATGTTAGAATTGTGTTGATGTCCCAATATTTATGGACCTGACTGTAGTAGTGTAAAAAGGGCAATAAATTACAAAAAGAGGGCCTTTAAGAAATACAAATCTGAGGTACCTTGGAACCGTACCCGAGTTCGGTATCAAGGTTTTTTACGGTAATAATTTTAAGAGGTAATACATTCTAATACTATACTGAGCTCCCACTCCGTACAGTATTACAACAAAGTTTTATGCGAATCGACTTCGGATGAGGCATCTGAAGTCGATTCGCTCATCCCTATAAGTAACCCTCAATTTCTCAATACATTTATCACAATACCTGCATGATGTTTTATCTTATCCCATCTTCATGACTGTAAAATGACTTCTCTATTGCTCTACGCACCGTGTGTTTTGGTAGTCTGAGACACTTCCCTGTGCCATCAGCTTGTCCATCCAAATGGGAATTGTCTCAGACTACTCTATGCACACTGTGCTTTGGAAGTCTAAAGTCTAAAGCACTAGCCCCGTCTCTCTGCTGTTCTATCCAAGAGCAGGGGAAGTGTCCCATACTGCCTTAGGCCTCTTGCAAACGTCTGTTGTGTGCACGTGGCCGTACTGCGGCCCGCATACGGCGGGTCCGCAATACATGGGCACCGGCCAATGTGCACTCTGCATCACGGATGCGGACCCACTTGAATGGGTCCGTAATCACAGAGATGCGGGATGGAAGCACGGATTGCAACCCCACGGAAGCACTACGGAGTGCTTCCGTGGTGTTTCTGTCCATGCCCCCGCACTGCAAAAAAATAGAACTTGTTCTATTTTTTTGCTGTGCGGACGGATCACGGACCCATTCAAGTTCAATGGGTCTCGATCAGTCCCGTCCACCCCACGGACATTGCCCGTGCATTGGGGTCCGCAAATTACAGTCCCCAGTGCACGGAATGGATGCACAATGTTTGTGTGCAAGAGGCCTTATGCACACAGCACTTTGCTAGGCTGACAATTCCCCTGCTCTTGGAATGCCCAAAGTAGGGAAACTGTTTCAGAATAAAAAAGCAAATAGTGCAAAAAGTAGTTTGAAAAGCTGGAGGCCATTTTACAGTAAAAAGAACATTTCATCAGAAAATAAGCTAATTTTTAAAATCACCTTCTGATATTAAACATGTTTTTTGGGGATTTGTCACTACCTACAGTCGTGGCCAAAAGTTTTGAGAATTACATAAATATTGGAAATTAGAAAAGTTGCTGCTTAAGTTTTTATAATAGCAATTTGCATATACTCCAGAATGTTATGAAGAGTGATCAGATGAATTGCATAGTCCTTCTTTGCCATGAAAATTAACTTAATCCCAAAAAAAACTTTCCACTGCATTTCATTGCTGTCATTAAAGGACCTGCTAAAATCATTTCAGTAATCGTCTTGTTAACTCAGGAGAGAATGTTGACGAGCACAAGGCTGGAGATCATTATGTCAGGCTGATTGGGTTAAAATGGCAGACTTGACATGTTAAAAGGAGGGTGATGCTTGAAATCATTGTTCTTCCATTAACCATGGTGACCTGCAAAGAAACGCGTGCAGCCATCATTGCGTTGCATAAAAATGGCTTCACAGGCAAGGATATTGTGGCTACTAAGATTGCACCTCAATCAACAATTTATAGGATCATCAAGAACTTCAAGGAAAGAGGTTCAATTCTTGTTAAGAAGGCTTCAGGGCGTCCAAGAAAGTCCAGCAAGCGCCAGGATCATCTCCTAAAGAGGATTCAGCTGCGGGATCGGAGTGCCACCAGTGCAGAGCTTGCTCAGGAATGGCAGCAGGCAGGTGTGAGCGCATCTGCACGCACAGTGAGGCGAAGACTTTTGGAAGATGGCCTGGTGTCAAGAACGGCAGCAAAGAAGCCACTTCTCTCCAAAAAAAAACATCAGGGACAGATTGATCTTTTGCAGAATGTTTGGTGAATGGACTGCTGAGGACTGGGGCAAAGTCATATTCTCCGATGAAGCCTCTTTCCGATTGTTTGGGGCATCTGGAAAAAGGCTTGTCCGGAGAAGAAAAGGGGAGTGCTACCATCAGTCCTGTGTCATGCCAACAGTAAAGCATCCTGAGACCATTCATGTGTGGGGTTGCTTCTCATCCAAGGGAGTGGGCTCACTCACAGTTTTGCCCAAAAACACAGCCATAAATAAAGAATGGTACCAAAACACCCTCCAACAGCAACTTCTTCCAACAATCAAACAACCGTTTGGTGAAGAACAATGCATTTTCCAGCACGATGGAGCACCGTGCCATAAGGCAAAAGTGATAACTAAGTGGCTCGGGGACCAAAACGTTGACATTTTGGGTCCATGGCCTGGAAACTCCCCAGATCTTAATCCCATTGAGAACTTGTGGTCAATCCTCAAGAGGCGGGTGAACAAACAAAAACCCACTAATTCTGACAAACTCCAAGAAGTGATTATGAAGGAATTGGTTGCTATCAGTCAGGAATTGGTCCAGAAGTTAATTGAGAGCATGCCCAGTCGATTTGCAAAGGTCCAGAAAAAGAAGGGCCAACACTGCAAATACTGACTCTTTGCATAAATGTCATGTAATTGTCGATAACAGCCTTTGAAACGTATGAAGTGCGTGTAATTATATTTCACTACATCACAGAAACAACTGAAACAAAGATCTAAAAGCAGTTTAGCAGCAAACTTTGTGAAAACTAATATTTGTGTCATTCTCAAAACTTTTGGCCACGACTGTATATTCTATAAAACGTTATCTAATCCTGCAATTTTCACACTAGCCACTAGGCCTAAAATATGCTAAAGAGCATCTTTCAGCATGATAAACTCTATTAACCCCTTAGTGACAAAGCCTGTTTGGGCCTTAATGACCAAGTCAAATTTTGGAAATCTGACGTGTCATTTTAGCTTAGAATAACTTTGTAACGGTTTTGCACATAATTCTGACATTGTTTTCTCGTCACATATTGTACTTTACTTAGGTGGTAAAATTCTAGCAATAAAATATGCGTATCTTTATTAAAAAAGTGAAAATTTATGAAAATTTGTAAAAATTGCCACATTTTCCTATTTTCAACTGCAATCGTTAATTTCTAACGATAATTTGTCTTCCCTTAGTCCTAACAGCAGCACAGATGGGGTTAACCACCCCCCATGGACTGGTAGGACCGGCGGAATTTTAATGAGCCCAAGTAATAATTAAACACTTAAACCTCCCCTATAAAGGAGGAAATCACCTCCAGCCCATTGTGTTATAGCAAGAAAAAACTAGTCTTACTAGGGTGGGAAATTTGTGTGCTGCTGTTAGGACTAAGGGAAAACAAATTATCGTTAGAAATTAACGATTCCCTTACGTCCTACCAGCAGCACAGATGGGGAGATAGCAAGAAGAACCCCTAGGGAGGGCCATCATGCCTGGCAGAACTAAGAATAGTCTGCCCAAAGGCCGAGTACTCAGCTAATCTGTCATCTAGTATATAATGGGAGATGAATGTTGATTCAGAGCTCCAGGAGGCAAATTTACAAATCATGTCGAGCGGAAGAAGACTCCTCTCGGCAAAAGAAGTAGCTACAGCCCTCGTAGAATGGGCTTTTACAAACCCCGGAGGGTCTAGAGATTGGGAAATAAAGGATTCCCCATTAGCCTCCTTAATCCATCGACTGATGGATGGTTTAGACGCCTTACGGCCTTTAAACTTACCGGCAAACAGGATTAGAAGATTTTCATCTTTCCTGAACTCCTTGATCTATCCACATAGATCCGGAGGCATCTCGAGACATCCAAAGGATGTATAGCAGGTTCCTCGGAGGAGGTAGAAGGTCTAGAAAGAACCGGGAGGGATATCACCTGGTTGATATTCTGGAAAGAAGGAACCTTAGGCCTAAAGTACGGGAGAAATCTTAAAAGGACCCGGTCTTGCAAAAAAATGGTATAGGGCTCAGAGACCCTCTTGGCCGAAGTCACAGCAAGAAGAAAAAACAAGTTTTCATGTGACAAACTTGAAATCTACCTCCTCCAAAGGCTCAAAGGGGGGAGATGCTAACCCTCTGAGAACTACTGATAAATCTCATTGAGGAATGGGTTTCAGTACTGTAGGCTTTAATCTTTCAGCTCCTTTAAGGAACCGTTTAATGAGCGGGTCCTGCGAAAAAGACTTGTTGAAACAAGCTGAAATGGCTGAAACTTGACCCCTCAAGGTAGATGGAGCAAGGCCTTTGTCACGGCCATCTTGCAGAAACTGAAGGATGATGGGGAGGGGCGGATCTGCAGACACCACCTCCTTTGAGGAACACCAAAAAGAGAATATCCTCATAATCTGTGAGTAGGCTCTAAATTCGGGTGTCCCTCCTCCTTCCATGTTTGCTACACACCCGGCATCTTTTCTGTGGATAAGTTTTGCTGGTAGTGGCAGGGACGGGGTGAGGGAAATGGTGTTCTGAAAGCCTTTGAACGTCCTCCGATTCGAAGGCTTGCCTAGGTGCGGGGGACTCAAACAGGAGACTCTCAATCACCTTCTCCTGGTACTCGAGGAAGTTGAGGTTTCCCTGGGACTTTTTAAATAAAATAAAACTATTGTAGGTAGCAATCTGGATGAGGTAGATTGCTACCTTTTTATACCAGGCCCTGTTTTATCACCAGGTAGGGGTGAAGCGCCTGGTCCGAGAGGTCTACACCTCCCATAAATTTATTGTAGTCTGTCACACAGACTGGTTTGTGCTTGTCCGCCATAGCCCCCCTCTCCCTAACTGCCACTGTGGTGTCTGCATGCAAGGTGGTCAGCATGTAGACATCCTTCCTGTCCTTCCACTTCACAGCAAGCAGCTGGTCACTTGCGAGGGCGAAGGATGTTCCTTTCTCCAAATGTTTGGAGACCAGCGGTTGTGGGTATCCAACTCTATTTTTGTGGACTGTCCCACAAGCCCCTGTGTTTGCAGCATGGAGGGATTTATAAAGGGGTATACTGGTATAAAAATTATGTGTACCCTTTGTGCAGGAATGGCGCCAATAAATCCCACACAATTTTTCCCGATGTCCCAATATTTTCGGGGCAGCCTGGGGGGTTAAGTTGGGAGTCTCTGCCCTCATAAATAGACAGACGACAGGTGTAGCCGGTTGTGCTCTCGCACACCTTATACAATTTTACCCCATATCTGGCACGCTTGGAGGGAATATATTGACGGAAGGAAAGGCGGCCTTTAAAACTAAAAAGGGACTCCCCAACGGATAATTTTTTCTCAGGGGTATATAATTTCAAGAATAAATCTGTAAGGAGGGAAATAAGGGGTCTCAATTTATTTAGGCGGTCGAAGGCTGGGTCAGGTCTGGGGGGGACTTGGGAATTGTCAGAAAAATGCATGAACCGCATTAGGACTTTATAGCGGTTACGGGACATAACTGCTGCAAACACAGGGGTTGAGTGGACAGTACTCGCAGCCCAATAGCATCGGACAGAGGTTTTTTTTACAATGCCCATATCCAGGGTAAGCCCCAAATTTTTTTTTATTTCAGAGACACTTGTGGGGTTCCACCGTCTTACATAAATAGACGTGGGCTTTTGTACAGCAAACTGTGTGGCGCACAAATTAGTTTGCTGCACAATTAACTCAAGGACGTTATCATCCACAAATAAATGAAAAAAATCATAAAGGGGTAAAATTGCCGACATCCACATTAATTTGGGGAGTGGATAAAAATTGGGGTACTTGGGGGGAAAATGAAGTGGCAGGAACCCACGTAGCAGAAGGGACGGGACCGCTGGGTGGAGAATGAGAGGAGGTGGCGACTTCTACCACCATAGGGCTATGGGGTCTAAGGATGGAATCGGAGTCCCCGCTATCTGAAAATATTTCCGCCTCTGAAGCGGTGCCAGATTCAGATTGGTCAGAGCAGAGAAATTCTTATGCCTGCTCCGCACTTAACAATCTCCGAGCCATTTTTTTTTTCTGTACAGCTCAGAAAGAAATTAAAATAACTGACAGTCCCTAAAAATGACTGACACCCACCGACTGACTGACACCCACTGACGGAGTGACACCCACCGACTGACGGAGTGACACCCAACAACTCACTGACACCCACCGACTGACTGACACCCACTGACCGCCAGTAACAGACGGACACAGGGTCCCTAATAAAGATAATTGACCGTAACGAATAGGCGTCTAATGACGGATGCCTAATCACGGACACCCACTGGCCGCCAGTTACTGACGGACAGTTTATAATTTGATTTTTTTTTTTCACAGTATGTATTCACAGAGCCAGGACAGAAGTCTGATCTCTCTCTCCTCACAGAACAACTGCGCTGAGGGGAGAGAGAAGCACAGCCCCTGTCCTGGCTCTGTTTTGTAAATATAATGGATGTGATCTCCATGATAGGTTTATCATGGAGACCACATGATCAGGGACCATTATTATTGGTCCCTGATGGTTACTGTGCTGAAGGCAGATCTTCAGCACAGTAACCAGTGCGCATGTCTGCGCCTTTTTTTTTAATTAGATGGGGGGGCGCCCTAATAACTTTATTGAAATATATCTAAGGGCCATATTGCTGGGGGACCCGATCGGGGCATAATTTGAACCTCTCTCCTCTCCTGAGGAGAGAGACCTTACAGTGAGCGGCGGCGGCCGGCCTTAAGTCAGCGCATGCGCCGGGCCACCACTGCCATCTTCCTTGAGGGTAAGGGGGGTGGTGGGGTGAGGATCGGGACCCAGCTTAGGACCTGAAGCGCTGGGGGACCCGATCCTAGCATCGGAGACTTTCTCCCTCCTCTCTTACGAGAAGAGGGAGAAAGTTTCGTGCAGGCATCTCCGCTGCCGGCATTTTCGGTGATCGCCGTGATAAAGTGTATCACGGCGATCACGTGATCAGAGACTGCTTGTCACGGTGCTGCGGGCATGGAGCTACAGCGATTGATTTTATCGCTAACTTGGGCTGAAGTGCCGCCGTAAAAAGGCGGCGCTCCAGCCCAAGGCCCCTTAGTGACCGCCGTCAAAACACGTATGGGTGGTCACTAAGGGGTTAAACCAGTCATATAGCCTGGTAGAGTTGATCCTCCTAACAAAAACGATTCCCTTGATTATCTATGTTTGGTTTACCATTCCCGAGAAAAGCACAGTTTTATTGATATGTAAATGAAGTTACTGGAGCTCTCGTTGGACCCTCAGTACTCTAGTAAGCTAATTTACATATCAATAAAAACATGCTTTTCACAGGAATAAGAAACCATAAATACATAATCAGGGTACCTGTTATATCCCTACCCACTTTGCAGGCATGCACGCTTCCCTGTATACAGTGCCGTTGGTTTCTGATTTCTATAGGAACCAGGCCAGGCCTCCAAGTACAGGAGCGCCGTCCAATAAGCTTAGCTTCACCTAGGATTCTGACTTTGGTTTTGGTTCCTGGACTAACTGCCTGCTGTTTTTGGTTCTGACAGATCTTCCTGGACTCCATTTTGTAGCCCATAGACTATTACGACGGAATGAATAACGGAATGCCTCTAAAGGCATTCCGTTATGCATTCCATCATATAATTGAGTTATGTTCCGTGGTAATGGAATCCATAACGCAATTCACCTTTAACCAACAAACGGAGTGTGAACGAATTTCAGAATATGTAATTTGCTCATCTCTAGCCACATACAGTCGTGGCCAAAAGTTTTGAGAATGACAAAAATATTAGTTTTCACAAAGTTTGCTGCTAAACTGCTTTTAGATCTTTGTTTCAGTTGTTTCTGTGATGTAGTGAAATATAATTACACACACTTCATACGTTTCAAAGGCTTTTATCGACAATTACATGACATTTATGCAAAGAGTCAGTATTTGCTGTGCTGGCCCTTCTTTTTCAGGACCTCTGCAATTCGACTGGGCATGCTCTCAATCAACTTCTGGGCCAATTCCTGACTGATAGCAACCCATTCTTTCATAATCACTTCTTGGAGTTTGTCAGAATTAGTGGGTTTTTGTTTGTCCACCCGCCTCTTGAGGATTGACCACAAGTTCTCAATGGGATTAAGATCTGGGGAGTTTCCAGGCCATGGACCCAAAATGTCAACGTTTTGGTCCCCGAGCCACTTAGTTATCACTTTTGCCTCATGGCACAGTGCTCCATCGTGCTGGAAAATGCATTGTTCATCACCAAACTGTTGTTGGATTGTTGGAAGAAGTTGCTGTTGGATGGTGTTTTGGTACCATTCTTTATTCATGGCTGTGTTTTTGGGCAAAATTGTGAGTGAGCCCACTCCCTTGGATGAGAAGCAACCCCACACATGAATGGTCTCAGGATGCTTTACTGTTGGCATGACACAGGACTGATGGTAGCGCTCCCCTTTTCTTCTCCGGACAAGCCTTTTTCCAGATGCCCCAAACAATCGGAAAGAGGCTTCATCGGAGAATATGACTTTGCCCCAGTCCTTTTTTTTGGAGAGAAGTGGCTTCTTTGCTGCCCTTCTTGACACCAGTAATAAAAGCAGGCTTCGTTCAGCTGTAGAACAAAAAAATGGTGCACCATAGGGTAATAACGTTTTAGATAGGTAATAAGTAGTATATCCAAAAAATGGAGGCTCACCTGGTAGAGTTGTGCTAAATTAGGCACAACTCTAATGTAGACGTATGTCAGGTTGGCATAAGCCCCTCACGGCGGATGGTATGCAGCCCGGGATGAGTGCTTCTGTTCAGGGATGCCTGGAATCCCTCAGAAACCCAGTAGTTCAATAGAGAAAAAGAATATCCCACGGCGCAAGAACCACCCAGTAGTTGGAATAGAATGAGGGTTCTTTTTTATTAAGCAAGCGGTACCACGCATTTCGGGGATATACCCCTTCTTCAGGTACAAATGACTTGCAAGTCATTTGTACCTGAAGAAGGGGTATATCCCCGAAACGCTTCTTGACACCAGGCCATCTTCCAAAAGTCTTCGCCTCACTGTGCATGCAGATGCGCTCACACCTGCCTGCTGCCATTCCTGAGCAAGCTCTGCACTGGTGGCACTCCGATCCCGCAGCTGAATCCTCTTTACAAGACGATCCTGTCACTTGCTGGACTTTCTTGGACGCCCTGAAGCCTTCGTAACAAGAATTGAACCTCTTTCCTTAAAGTTCTTGATGATCCTATAAATTGTTGATTGAGGTGCAAACTTAGTAGCCACAATATCCTTGCCTGTGAATTCATTTTTATGCAACGCAATGATGGCTGTGTTTGCAGGTCACTATGGTTAACAATGAAAGAACAATGATTTCAAGCATCACCCTCCTTTTAACATGTCAAGTCTGCCATTTTAACCCAATCAGCCTGACATAATGATCTCCAGCCTTGTGCTCGTCAACATTCTCACCTGAGTTAACAAGACGATTACTGAAATGATCTCAGCAGGTCCTTTAATGACAGCAATGAAATGCCGTGGAAAGTTTTTTTTTGGGATTAAGTTAATTTTCATGGCAAAGAAGGACTATTTAATTCATCTGATCACTCTTCATAACATTCTGGAGTATATGCAAATTGCTATTATAAAAACGTAAGCAGCAACTTTTCCAATTTCCAATATTTATGTACCGTATTTTTCGCCCTATAAGACGCACCGGCCCATAAGAAGCACATAGGTTTTTTGGGGAGGAAAATAAGAAAAAAAAATATTTTTAACCAAAAGGTGTGCTGTGTGTTTGGTGGGTTTGGAACTAATGGTGGTCTGTGGATGGCACAATTACTGGAGATCTGTGGATGACGGACACTGTTATGGGGGGATCTGTGGATGACTGACACTGTTATGAGGGGATCTGTGGATGACTGACACTGTTATGGGGGGATGTGTGGATGACTGACACTGTTATGGGGGATCTGTGGATGACTGAAACTGTTATGGGGGATCTGTGGATGACTGAAACTGTTATGGGGGATCTGTGGATGACTGACACTGTTATGGGGGGGGATCTGTGGCTGACTGACACTGTTATGGTGGGATCTGTGGCTTGTACTGTTACAGGGGGATCTGTGGATGGCACTGTTACAGGGGGGATCTGTGGATGGCACTGTTACAGGGGGGATCTGTGGATGGCACTGTGACAGGGGGGATCTGTGGATGGCACTGTTACAGGGGGATCTGTGGATGGCACTGTTACAGGGGGGATCTGTGGATGGCACTGTTACAGGGGGGATCTGTGGATGGCACTGTTACAGGGGGGGATCTGTGGATGGCACTGTTACAGGGGGGGATCTGTGGGTGCACTGTTATATATGTGCCATCCACAGACCCCCCCACCCCATAACAGTGCCATCCACAGATCCCCCCAGCCCATAACTGTGCCATCCACAGACCCCCCCAGCCCATAACTGTGCCATCCACAGATGTCCCCCATAAAAATGTCATCCACAGATTTCCCCCCCCCCCCCCCCCCGCCGCCGCTCCGGTATACTAATATAAGATGTCTTATTCAATTAATAATTAAACATGCCCCCCAACTCCTAATAGTACCTTACATCCACTCACTGACGTCACTTGCCTGCGCCGCCTGCTTCATTCATAAAGTAGGCGGTGCAGGCACGTGACATCAGGGAGTTACGCTGCCGCCCGGCCTGCCTGCATTCTACAGAAGCTGTTAGGATGTAAGGTACTATTAGGAGTGAGGGGGCATGTTTAATAACTATTAATTGAATAAGACATCTTATATTAGTATACCGGAGCGGCGGGGCTATAATACATTGACTGCACTGCCCCGCCGCTATTGCCGGCCCCCAGCTCCTCCTCCCAGTCCCTCCCCAAGTCCCCGCTTGCTTGTACTTTGCAGCTTGTGATGTAAAACTGCAAGCATTCGCCCCATAAGACGCAGGGGGAGAAAAAGTGTGTTTTATGGGGCGAAAAATACGGTATTTCTCAAAACTTTTGGCCATGACTGTATATAACGTCCCCCACTAAATAACTGTCATGCATGGTGAGCGTTGTAAAAAAATAAATAAATAAAACACGGAATTGCTGTTCTTTGCTTATTCACCACCCAAAAAAATGGAATAAAAAGCAACCACAAAATGAAAACTACAAGTGGCTCATCAAAAATCAAGCACTCACACAGCTCTGAAGAAAAATAAAAAAAAGTTGTGTCTTGGGATGTGGCGATACAAAAGCATAATATATATAATTATTATTATTTTTTATTTATTTATTTTTTATAGAAAAAGGATCTTTATTGCGCAAAACTAGTACAACTTTAAAAAATCTACATATATTTTATATTATATATAGCATATGGACTTTAAAAAAACTACTGATATTTTGTATCATATATATATATATATATTATGACTTTAATCGTACTGACCTAGAGAATAAAGTTATGTTACTTATGATACCATCCCCCAGAAAGAGTTCATCAATGAGTTATGTGTACCCAAGGGTTTCACTAAAACTACAACTTGCAAAAAAAAAAGGCCTTCATACAGTTACATCAACAGTAAAATAACAAATTTATAGATCTTAAAAAAAATGCTTGGATACTAAGACCCAAAACAGACTGGTCACTAAATGGTTAAGATGTCATATCATTTATATAACATGGTGAACGATGTAAACAACAAAATCTAAAAATAATGGCATTGACATTTTCAAGCTTTTTTCCATTCCCCATTACCTGTTTTTGCTGAAGTGTTCGGAATAAAGCACAAGTTTGAAAATTCTACCCTTGTCTGGTGAAGTAATCTGTGATGGCGACCCACTAAGAGTAAATGATCCCTTACATTGGTGGAGGATGTGGGCTAAAAAGCCTGGTTGCTAGGGGCAACGACATGACAGAAAAGAGCAGGTGCTGCTGAATACTGCTGTGTTGGAGTTAAAGGGCCAGAAGCACAGAAAAATTAAAAAAAACAGACTGACCTGTTGAAAAATAGTTTTTTTTTGTTTTGGTAGTCACTATGAGGTCTGTGCAGACCCACCTGCAGCAGGACTGCAGAATGGATGATTCTTTAATAAGGAGATCTGATAAAGAAAGTGAACGGTCATGCGAGTTGGTGATTGGGTGATTGCCAGCTTTGGGTCCCGCTAGACTCCCGCTAATAAGTGTCTCAGGTCATGACCGAAACTCTGGACTTTATGAAGAGGGGGTCCGAGACAGATACCACTGTGTTAATATACTATAGAGAAGCTCAACCAGCAAACTACTGGAGCTCAGCCTACCAGTTACTAGTAATGAGTGGCAGGTCCCATATTCGAATTTGCGATATTTCGCGAATATTCTCTAGAATATTAGTTTCATATTCGCGAATATTCGTATTCAAGATTATTTTCGCGATTGCGATTAATCTAAATTTGAAAAATCGCGTAATGCAAAGTTGATCAAAAAAGAATATATAGCAGTAAATGTAGTGCTATATATTCATTTTAAGAATATTCGTCATATTCTAAAACAAGAATATATAACAATATAGCGAATATTCGAGAAAATACAAACAGAGCAATTTAGCTAAGCTAATATAGTGCTATAATATATTTTTTTAATAGTGTACATTTTTTCCAAATCTGAAGTTCAGAAGAGAAAAAAAAAAGACTATAAAAAAATAAATTACTATATTAGCTAAATTGCTCTATATTTGTATTTAGCGAATATTCGATATATTGCTATATATTCTTGTTTTAGAATATGACGAATATTAAAAAAAAACTAAGTTATAGCAATATAGCGAATATTCGTAACATACACATAGACTGCAATTTAGCTAATATAATGCTATAACCTTGTTATAATTTTTCTTCAAATCTGAAGTTCATAAGAGAAAAAAAATTTACAACTATGAAAAACTGTTTGTAGCACTATATTACCTAAATTGCAGTCTATGTGTATTTTACGAATATTCGCTATATATTCTTGTTTTAGAATATGACAAATATTCTAAAAAAACTAAGTTATAACAATATAGCGAATATATTCATTATTTAGTATATTCGTCTTTTTTTTTTTTTTTTTAAATCTGTACTGTTATTCCACTTTGGCATACTCCTCCCCGACAAGCGTCCCCGTCACCATGGGAGCGCCTCTGGGTTAGAATATACCATCGAATCTGAGTTTTCATGATCTCAGGGAAAGCTCAGATCCGATGGTATTTTCTAACCCACAGGCGTTCCCATGGTGAAGGGGACGCTTGTCGGGGATAAGTATGCCAAAGTGGAATAACAGTACACATTGAAAAAAAAAATTTATAAAAATTTTTATATTCTAAATAACGAATATATTCGCTATATTGCTATATATTCGTTTTTTTGAATATTCATCATTTCCATATGAAAACATGATTCCTTCCTGCTTAAGTTGCTTGTGGGCCAATAACTCATTGACTCAGAAGAAAAACGTACGGAGGAATCTGTTTTCAGATGTTAAAAAATGACGAATATTCGATATAGCGAATATATAGCACTATTGTCACTACCAGAGCTTTGAGACGTTCTCACAGCTCTGTTTCTCCACCCCTGTGATGATGTCACTACTAGAGCTTGGAGGAGTTCCCTCTGCTCTTTTTCTCCGCCCCTGTGTTGAGGTCTTTACTTTCTGTTTCCTTCCTCCCAGCTGTCCCTCCTGTGTTTGATTTCTCTGCCTTTAAATCACCCCTCCTCCTTTGTAGGGTGTGGATTATACTTTTCATTTGAGCTGAATCTCTCACTTGAGTATCTTCACTTGTGTGATATCTTTCTATCGACCTGAGTTCTGCTGAAGCAAGTACTTCGGTCTGCTGACTTTGGATCTGTTTTCACTGCTGCTGCAGCTCCTTCAGTTAAGTGTGCAGACATTGTGTGTTTCTGTTTGTTTGCTGACTGGATCCGAGGCGACCCCGGTTCCGTCCATATTCTGAGCAGGGCACCGGTGGCCGTGCCCCTTCCACTATTGTAGGGGTCACAGTGGTCATCAGCCTTAGGTACGCGGGCATGTCTCGATCCACCATTTGGATCTGGACATGTGCTTAGCAGCATAGGGAGAGCTTTTAGGGTCTGACAGGGGTCACCCTTTATCCTCCCTAGTTTGGGTCCGGTCAGTAGCTAATTCTCTGTGTATGCTCTTGTTGCTCACATACAGACGTGACATTATAATCCACCTAAACCGTCCTTTTTGACATGGATCCGCTTTATAACCTGGTTGACCGTATGCAGGGTCTTTCTTTGGAGGTAGCGGATCTCCGTCAATCTATGACTCAGCTTCATGCATTGGGCTATGCTCCGGCCCATGGAGTCTGTTGCGAGCCAAAGGTCTCACTTCCGGAAACGTTCTCCGGGGGCAGTGAGAATTTTGTTCGCTTCAGAGAGGCATGCAAACTCCATTTTTGTTTGTGTCCCCATTCCTCTGGTAATGAGGAGCAGAGGGTGAGGATTGTCATCTCCCTGCTCAGGGGTAATGCTCAGACTTGGGCTTTTTCGCTGCCATCGAGGGATCCCTCCCTTCGATCCGTGGAAAGATTTTTTTGTGGCCCTGGGGCAGATATATGATGACCCGGATCGTGTTGCTCTAGCTGAATCCAACTTACGTTTTTTATGCCAGAACAAACTGTCTGCGGAGCTTTATTGTTCTGAATTTCGGAGATGGGCAGCTGATTCAGGTTGGAATGATGCTGCACTCCGGAGTCAGTTCTGTCATGGTCTCTCAGAGAGATTGAAAGATGTGTTTGCTTTCCATGAGAGACCAACGTCCTTAGAGTCTGCCATGTCATTGGCGGTACGCCTTGACAGGCGTCTAAGAGAAAGAAACGAGACCTCTCTGTCCAGCCATTGTCAGTCTAGGGGCAGTGGTGCGGATTCATTCAGTGTGCAGGGGCCTCATCCTGTCTCGGTCCCCTCTGAGGAGGAGCCCATGCAGCTAGGTCGACTTGCCCCTGATAAAGGAGGATTTAATCCTCAGAGAATGGTGTGTTTTTGTTGTGGGGGCATAGGTCATTTGGCAAATGTTTGTCCGTCTAGGAAATTCATGAACTGTACTAAGAGTGATAATAAGAGAAAAACCTCAAAAGGTAAATCAAACTCTGCTTCATCTGCTACTTTGGGCAAAGTTGATGTAGGAATTTATGCTTTTCCTCTGACCTGCCGTTCCCGTTTTCTCCTTTCTGCCAAGGTGGCGCTAGAGAGCAAAGTCATTTCTTGTGAAATTTTTGTCGATAGTGGAGCGGCCGTCAATCTTATTGACACTCAATTTGTAGCCATGCATGGTTTTCAGGTTTGCACATTAGAAAAGGATATACCTGTTTTTGCTATTGACTCTGCTCCACTCTCACAGAGATCCCTGAAGGGCATTGTTCACAATATCCAGTTAGCTGTAGGTGACACTCATGTGGAGGATATTTCTTGTTTTGTCCTTAATGGATTGCCTTCTCCTCTAGTTTTGGGGTTACCCTGGCTCACTAGACATAACCCCACTATTGACAAGGAAGGCAAATAAATGAGTGGAGAGAGTTTTGTAGAGAGAATTGTCTCACAGCGACTTTGGCAGAGGTGTGTACTAAAACTGTGCCATCATTTCTCTCTGATTTCTCGGACGTGTTTTCCGAGAGTGGTGTTCAGGAGCTACCTCCTCACCGGGAGTTTGACTGTCCCATTAACCTCATTCCTGGCGCAAAGCTGCCAAAAGCACGCCTCTACAATCTCTCACAACCGGAAAGAATCGCAATGCGAACCTATATCTCTGAGAGTCTCGATAAGGGACATATTCGTCCCTCAAAATCACCTGTTGCCACTGTTTTTTTTTTTGTTAAAAAAAAAGATGGCTCTCTGAGACCTTGCCTAGATTTTAGGGAGCTGAACCGTATCACGATTCGCGATCCCTATCCCCTTCCTCTGATCCCGTACCTCTTCAACCAAATTGTTGGGGCCAAGGTTTTTTCCAAATTGGATTTGAGAGGCGCGTACAACCTAGTCAGGGTCAGAGAGGGGGATGAATGGAAAACGGCCTTTAATACCCCTAACGGGCATTTCGAGAATCTCGTTATGCCTTTCAGCCTGATGAATGCTCCGGCTGTCTTTCAGCATTTTGTTAACAGTATTTTCTACCATTTAATGGGGAAATTTGTATTGGTGTATATTGATGATATTTGGATTTTTTCCCCTGATGTTCAGACCCATCAGGATCATCTTTTTCAGGTTCTGCAGATTCTGCGGGAAAATAAATTGTACGCCAAGCTGGAGAAATGTGTTTTTATGGTATCGGAGATTCAATTTCTGGGTTTTCTCCTCTCTGCTTCTGGTTTTCGCATGGATCCGGAGAAGGTCCGTGCTGTGCTTAAGTGGGAGCTTCCTGAGAATCAGAAGGCTTTGATGCGCTTTCTGGGTTTTGCGAACTATTACAGAAAGTTCATTTTGAATTATTCCTCTGTTGTCAAACCCCTCACTGACATGACAGAAAAGGGGGCAGATTTTTCCTCTTGGTCGGAGGAGGCACTTGCAGCTTTTTCTAAGATTAAAGAGAGTTTTGCGTCTGCTCCCATCTTGGTGCATCCCGATGTTTCCTTACCTTCTATTGTTGAGGTGGATGCTTCCGAGGTGGGTGTGGGTGCGGTATTGTCCCAGGGCCCTTCTCCTGTCAAATGGCGACCCTGTGCCTTTTTCTCTAAAAAACTCTCCCCGGCAGAGAAAAACTATGATGTGGGAGATAGGGAGTTGTTGGCCATCAAGTTGGCTTTCGAGGAATGGCGCCATTGGTTGGAGGGGGGCAGGCACCCTATCACCGTTTTTACCGACCATAAGAATCTGGCGTACTTGGAGTCGGCCAAGCGTATGAATCCGAGACAGGCCAGATGGTCTCTGTTCTTCTCCAGATTCAATTTTGTCGTTACATTCTGCCCTGTGATCAAAAATGTGAAGGCTGATGCTCTCTCTCGTTGTTTTCCGGGAGGAGGAAACTCCGAGGACCCGGGTCCCATTTTGGCGGAGGGGGTAGTTGTTTCTGCTCTGTATTCTGATTTGGAGGCCGAGGTCCAGGCTGCCTAGACTGAGGCACCTGCCCGTTGTCCTTCTGGGAAGTTGTTTGTGCCTCCTAAGTTATGTCACAAACTCTTCAAGGAGCATCATGATACTGTTCTTGCTGGTCACCCCGGGAGTAGAGCCACGGTAGATCTCATTGCTCAGAGATTTTGGTGGCCAGCTCTTCGTAAGTCGGTGGAGGGTTTTGTGGCTGCTTGTGAGACGTGCGCTCGCGCGAAGGTCCCTCGTTCGCGGCCTTCAGGTCCCCTTCTCCCATTACCCATACCTTCCCGTCCTTGGACACACCTGTCCATGGACTTTATCACGGATCTTCCTCGTTCCTCAGGGAAGTCGGTGATCCTGGTGGTGGTGGACCGTTTTAGCAAGATGGCTCATTTTGTACCCTTCCCTGGTTTACCCAATGCTAAAACGTTGGCGCAAGCTTTTGTCGACCATATTCTTAAATTGCATGGCATTCCCTCTGATATTGTTTCTGATAGAGGCACGCAGTTTGTGTCCAGATTCTGGAAGGCTTTCTGTTCTCGCCTGGGGGTTCGGCTGTCCTTCACTTCTGCTTTTCACCCGCAGTCGAATGGTCAGACTGAACGTGTCAATCAGAATCTGGAGACATATTTGCGCTGTTTTGTGGCAGAGAACCAGGAGGATTGGTGTTCATTTCTCCCTCTGGCTGAGTTTGCTCTGAACAACCGTCGTCAGGAATCTTCTGATAAGTCACCATTCTTTGGTGCATATGGGTTCCATCCGCAGTTTGGGACATTCTCGGGAGGGGCTCCTTCTGGTTTGCCTGAGGAGGAGAGATTTTCCTCGTCTTTGTCTACCATTTGGCAAAAGATTCAGAGTAATCTTAGAAAGATGAGTGAGAAATATAAGCGTGTGGCTGATAAGAGACGTGTGCCTGGTCCGGACCTGAATGTGGGTGATTTGGTGTGGTTGTCTACAAGAAATATTAAACTAAAGGTTCCCTCCTGGAAATTGGGTCCCAAGTTTATTGGGCCTTATAAAATCTTGTCAGTCGTCAATCCTGTTGCCTTCCGTCTTGATCTTCCACGGGTTTGGAAGATACATAATGTATTTCACAGATCTCTCTTAAAACCATATGTCCAGCCCACGGTACCCTCCTCTTTGCCTTCTCCTCCGATTTTGGTTGATGGCAATCTGGAGTTTGAGGTTTCCAGAATTGTGGACTCTCGCATTGTCCGCGGTTCTCTTCAGTACCTCGTTCATTGGAAGGGTTATGGTCCTGAGGTGAGGATGTGGGTCCCGGTGTCGGACATTAAAGCCACTCGCCTCATCAGGGCATTTCATAGGGCTCATCCTGAGAAGGTGGGTCCTGGGTGTCCGGAGTCCACCCGTAGAGGGGAGGGGTACTGTCACTACCAGAGCTTTGAGACGTTCTCACAGCTCTGTTTCTCCACCCCTGTGATGATGTCACTACTAGAGCTTGGAGGAGTTCCCTCTGCTCTGTTTCTCCGCCCCTGTGTTGAGGTCTTTACTTTCTGTTTCCTTCCTCCCAGCTGTCCCTCCTGTGTTTGATTTCTCTGCCTTTAAATCACCCTTCCTCCTTTGTAGGGTGTGGATTATACTTTTTATTTGAGCTGTATCTCTCGCTTGAGTATCTTCACTTGTGTGATATCTTTCTATGGACCTGAGTTCTGCTGAAGCAAGTACTTCGGATAGTGTCTGCTGACTTTGGATCTGTTTTCACTGCTGCTGCAGCTCCTTCAGTTAAGTGTGCAGAAATTGTGTGTTTCTGTTTGTTTGCTGACTGGATCCGAGGCGACCCCGGTTCCGTCCATATTCTGAGCAGGGCACCGGTGGCCGTGCCCCTTTCACTATTGTAGGGGTCACAGTGGTCATCAGCCTTAGGTACGCGGGCATGTCTCGATCCACCATTTGGATCTGGACATGTGCTTAGCAGCATAGGGAGAGCTTTTAGGGTCTGACAGGGGTCACCCTTTATCCTTCCTAGTTTGGGTCCGGTCAGTAGCTAATTCTCTGTGTATGCTCTTGTTGCTCACATACAGACGTGACAACTATTTTGGAAATATTCGCAAATTAGCGAAGTTGCGATATTCACTATTCGAATATTCGCGCTCAACACTACCAGCTGGCTGTAATCACACAAATGAATAATCTAATAAACTGCTGGCTCACAGTAATTTTGCATACATTATTACCACCACAATCATACTAACATTTATTATAAAATAAACATCATATCATTCCATGTATGTCATCGATCATTATTCCATTCCAGCAACAATAAACATATAAAAATGCGGAGATCACGCATATGATTAAAACTGTACTTGGAGTACTCCAATAATATACTATGGCTTCTAACGGCAATATAATACCACAGCGGTAAGGATGTATCTATAAGGCTCCATTCACACGTCCGTATAATGGGTCCGCATCGTTCCACAAACTGCGGAACGGGTGCGGACCCATTCATTCTCTATGGTGACGGAATGGATGCGGAGAGTACACTATGTGCTCTCAGCATCCGCATTTTTGGAGCGCACCCCCGATCTTCCGGTCCGCTGCTCCGGGAAAAAATAGAATATGTCCTATTCTTGTCTGCAATGGCGGACAAGAATAGGCAGTTCTATGGGGTGCCAGCTGGGTGTATTGCGGATCCGCAATGCACTACGGACGTCTGAATGGACCCTTACTATTAGTCTTCCCAGCAAAGTTAATACTTTGTGTGACTTTAGGTTCATTCTGTGGGCTATATTAACACCAATATTCAATTTTGGCCGCAATGCTACATTACTAGTTGTTGGAACCCTCCTGGTTTAGCTTGTTATGTTCCTTTGATTGCACTCGGCTCCGCTGACTTGCCAGCACTCAATATTCCTCCCTTAGGAGCGCTCTGTTTGTCTGTGTGCCCCTTCTGCTTTGTCTGTCCTCGATGTGTGCGCGGCCCGTACGGCGTCCAACGTGCTAGTTGACGCAATGTAGTCCCGCCAGTACACATCTCAAAACCAGGAGTAGACACAGCAAGATACCGTGAGTGGACACAGCAAGGTGCCAAAGGTCAATGCAGCAAGTGCTAGCCGTGCTAATTAGAACACAGTAGATGTAGCAGAGTCCAGCTTGTGCTATCAGCGTTACTGGTTGAATATAGCAGAGTTTAGCCCACCCTCTGGCTTGTGGTATCAAGATGCAAAAAGGTCAATGCAGTAAGTGCTAACAGTGCTGATTTGAGAACAGTAGATGTAGCAGAGTCCAGCTTGTGCTATCACCGGCACTAGTTGAATATAGCAGCGTTTAGTCCGCTCTCTGGCTTGTGATAGCAAGGTGCAAAAAGACAATGCAACAGGTGCTAGCCGTGCCAATTGGAACACAATAGATGTAGCAGAGTCCAGCCTGTGCTAGCACCAGCACTAGCTAAATTTAGCAGAGTTTAACCCACTCTCTGGCTTGCGGTAACCAGCTAAATGGCACTAAATGTGAACTGATATCCAATAGTGCAATAGAGTCTTAACTCTTTTGCTACCGGAGTTTTTTTCTTCATTTTTTCATTTTTCCTTTTTCTTCCCTATTTTATGTGAGCCATAACTTTCTTATTTTTCTGGTCACATAGCTGTATGAGGACTTATTTTTTGCGGGACAAGTTGTACTTTCTAATGCCACCATTAACTATGGCATAAAATGTTGTGGGAAGCGGTAAAAAAATTCCAAATGGTATTTTGTTTCTACGGCGTCTTGTTTACGGCAAAACTGACCCATGCCCTTCATTCTCTGGGTTAGTACGATTACTACGATACCCCATATGTATAGGTTCTTTATTTTTTTTTTATATCACAATATTCTGACCCCCATAACTTTTTTATACTACTGAGCTGTTTAGGGGCTAAATTTTTGCGGAACAATCTGTACTTTTAATTGATACCATTTTGGAGTATGCGTGACTTTTTGATCACATTTTAAGGGGTAAGAGAAGCAATAAAAAAATGGCAAATCGGCCATTTTGACCCTTTTTTCCGTTACGCCATTCGCCGTATTGGATTTATTTTTTTCTATTTTAATAGTATGGGCATTTTCGGTTGCGGTGATACCCATGATGTTTAGATTTATTGTTATTTAGGTATTTCTTTTTTAATTATACGGAAAGGGGGGTGATTTAAACTTTTATATATTTTTTATATATTTTTTAACATTTTTACTTTAATTTTTTGTGATCATTATGTGCCTCATATATGAGCTTATTACATGTTTTATTTTTATTTTATTTTTTGGTTTGCTCACTTTTGCTCATTTCTTATCCTGGCCTGCAATCAGGTGGCTAAAATAAGAATTACAGTTTGAATACTGTTAGCCTACTCAGTAAGGCTACCAGTATTCAGCGCAACTACCTATGCCCGGATTGGACACATTTAGGTACCGTGATCTCACTTAATCACGGCATCTAAAGCATTTAATTACCGCGATCGGCATTATGAAACACCAGAGATTTGCCGGCCATGACGCCAGCTGCACGTGCGACCGGGCGTCATGTTTACACATCGCACCAGCGCCTAAGGGCCAGTAGCCTAAGGGTTAGGACTCATGCACACAACTGCTTTTGTGGTCTGCATCCGAGCCGCCGTTTTGGCGTCTCGGATGCGGACCCATTCACATCAATGGGGCCGCAAAAGACGCGGACAGCACTCCGTGTGCTGTCCGCATCCGTTGCACCGTTCCGTGGCCCCGCCCAAAAAATATAGCATGTCCTATTCTTGTCCGTTTTGCGAACAAGAATAGGCATTTCTACAATAGGCTACCTGTTCCGTTCCGCAAATTGCGTAAGGCACACGGACAGCTTCCGTTAATTGCATATCCGCAGTTTGCGGACCGCAAAAAATGGAACGGTCATGTGCATGATGCTTTAACAGCAGAGACAATTATATTACCGCTTTGTTTTGGACTTCAACTCAGTAAACATAAGTATAAAAAAGTTATGGGGGCCAGAATATGATGATATAAAAAAATATATATTTTCTCAAAGTTTAAATTTATTTTTACACTATTTAGACATAAAGAACCTATACACATGGGGTATTGTAGTAATCGTACTGACCCAGAGAATGAAGGGCATGCGTCAGTTTTGCCATAAACAAAACGCAGTGGGAACAAAACCCGTAAAACGTGGTTGCGTTTTTTTTCCAATTCCACCTCATTTGGAATTTTATTTACCGCCTCCCACAACATTTTATGCCATAATTAATGGTGGCATTAGAAAGTACAACTTGTCCCACAAAAAAATAAGCCCTTATACAACTATGTAACCGGAAAAATAAAAAAGTTATGGCTCACGGAAAATAGGGAAGAAAAAGGAAAACCGCACGGCTAGCACCTGTTGCATTGACTTTTTGCGGCTTGTTATCACAAGCCAGAGAGCGGGTTAAACTCTATCAGTAACGCCGATAGCACAAGCTGGACACTGCTACATCTACTGTGTTCTAATTAGCACGGCTAGCACTTGCTGCATTGACCTTTGGCACCTTGCTGTGTCCACTCACGGTATCTTGCTGTGTCTACTCCTGGTTTTGAGATCTTTACTGGCGGGACTACATTGCGTCAACTAGCACATGGGACGCCATACGGGCCGCGCACACATCGAGGAGAGACAAAGCAGAAGGGGTGCACAGACAAACAGAGCGCTCCTAAGGGTGGAAGGTTGAGTGCTGGCAAGTCAGCGGAGCCGAGTGCAATCACTCGCATTTTTATATGTTTATTGTTGCTGGAATGGATTAATGATCAATGACATACATGGAATGATATGATGTTTATTTTATAATAAATGTGTTAGTATGATTGTGATGGTAATAATGTATGCAAAATTACTGTGAGCCAGCAGTTTATTAGATTATTCATTTGTGAGATACCACTGTGTCTCTGACTTTTGTAACGGACTATGGCTCTGTGCAATAGGAGCTCTTGAAGTGTGAGACCCTAAAAGTGGAATTTGTGCTGGGCAAAGACTTTCCTTTGTTTTGGCAGCTGTGGAGCGGAGAAAATGCTACAAATCGTGCGGCTGGAGAATCAAAGGAAAAGATGTGTGCCGTTGCTAAGGGCAACCAACAGGAGCCAAGTGAGATGGAGAGCGGTTTGGTTCTCAGGAGCCCATATGTTCCCTGCCAGTGTGTATTGAGTCCTAGAGAGGATGGGCGGAGGTGCCGCAATGCTGTTGCTAGGAGCAACCACTACTTTGAGGAGTCGGAAGAGAAAGTCACTGCTTCACCGGAATTGTCGGTTACCAGAGGTAACGTTGGGATAGCTTACCTCAGGGATCTAATGCTAACCCGTGTAAGGGGAAGCAGGATCGTGAGTCCTGAGGTTGACAAAGCTATTATAATATTGGAAGCAGGTTACTGAACCTACTGAAGAGGTTACTGATGATGATGACCTCGGTGGAGATATTCCTGGAAAATCCTTATCTCCCGAGACTGACGAACCTGTGAAGTCAATGGGTAAGACTTTTCCTATTATTGCTTGTGTAGCTGGGGACTATGTGCGGGACATTCATGCGGATAGTACAGACTATCCTGTGGCTCTCACTGAGTGTGAGACTACAGTAGGAACTGGGACTGATAAACTTGAAGTTGCAAACACGCTCACGCATGACGTAATGTTGGGCCGTGATTTTACCTTGTTTTGGGAGTTGTGGGGAAGTGGAGACACTTCTGCGGTCAGTGACGAAACTCCTGCAGAACTTGTAACGATCCCTTAAAGTGAAGTGACCATTGGAAACAGCAGTGCCGATGCGATGCAAAGTGAATATGCAAAGTTGTCTGAAATGCATAATGACAATGTGGATTTACACTGAACAAAAATATAAACGCAACACTTTCGGTTTTGCTCCCATTTTGCAATATTCATGCTGTCTAATCAGCACCTTGATATGCCACACCTGTAAGGTGGAATGGATTATCTCGGCAAAGGAGAAGTGCTCACTAACAGATTTAGACAGATTTGTGAACAATATTTGAGAGTAATGGATCTTTTGTGTATGTAATAAATGTGTCAGATCTTTGAGTTCAGCTCATGTAAAATGGGAGCAAAACCGAAAGTGTTGCATTTATATTTTTGGTCAGTGTATTTAGCATATAATTAGTTATGCAGATTTTTGTCATAACTGCATTGTTACTGTTTTGCATCTAAATTAAAAATGTTATTATTTTGTTTGTATTTTGTAAATCCACCTTTTGGCTTTCATCACTGTCTGAATCCTTCTTGGCATACTCTCTATCGGATTCAAGCATGTCTCAACCAAAATCTGTTTCCAGGTCTCTTCTACACATTCCCAATGTTGGTGCATACTGGTGGACTCACTTGGGTATGAACATAGCTTTTTCTTCAACTCTACCCACAAGTGTTTGATTGAGTTAAGGTCTGGGGACTGCTGGGGTCAACACTATCATTGAACCATTTCTTTGCCAATCTCAACGTATGCTTCGGGTCATTGTCCTGCTGGAACACTGTGTCGTCCTTTTCATACCCATGCACTCGAGTGTACGAAGTAACATAGTAACATAGTACAGTACATAAGGCCGAAAAAAGACATTTGTCCATCCAGTTCGGCCTGTCATCCTGCAAGTTGATCCAAAGGAAGGCAAAAAAAAAACCTGTGAGGTAGAAGCCAATTTTCCCCACTTTAGAGGAATAAAAAATTCCTTCTCGACTCCAATCAGGCAATCAGAATAACTCCCTGGATCAATGACCCCTCTCTAGTAGCTATAGCTTGTAATATTATTACACTCCAGAAATACATCCAGGCTCATCTTGTAGGATACTCACATGTAGCTCAGCATTGAGAACACCATTAATCCTGGTCAAGTATCCAACACCTTTGGCTGTGAAACAACCCCATATCATCATGCTTCCTCCACCGAACTTGACAGTTCCTTTAATTTCTCAATCTGTTAGTCCCCTTTTCCCTTCCAGACCCATTTGCACCCATCAGAGCCCAGTCTATTGACTTTCGTCTCATCGCTGCAAATCACCCATTTCTAATCTTCTACTGTTCACTGTTAATACATTTTTGCAAACTTGAGCCGACGCTTCTTAAGTTGAGGCTTCTTCGCCTTTTTTCGGGCCACTATTCCAGACTTGTGTAATGCGCGTCGCACTGTGCTTGTATAGACATTTGTGTTCTCACCATTACAAAGCATACGAGCCACCTCAACTGCTGTGTTCATCGCGCCAAAACTTATAGACCTTGTGATGTGCAAACTTTTTGACTGTGATATTTCGCCTGGACGTCCACTTCTTGACTTTGGAATGTATCGACTGACTTCATTTTATATTCTTCCAACTGCAATGGCACTCACATGATGCAGTTTGGAAATGTTCTTAGCCGAAATAACGCTATTGATGAGCTGGATGATGCCGTTTCTCTTTTTGGGAAATCTTCTTCATGGCTGACCTTTCACTTGGGAATCAACCTAATAACACACTGAGCTATTAGGGAATGTGAGAACTGGTTGTAATTTGTAGTATGCAAGAAAAAAAAGATTGTTCCACCACCAGGAGCAAAACAGTAACAATGCAATTACATCAGGGCTTGACAAATTTCCTTGGAATCTAGGAGCCAGCTAAAAAAGTTAGGAGCCAGGCGGAGCCGCGTCATAAAATGTATATTGCGATATAATTTTAAGCATGTGCGATATGCAATATATATCGCGATATATTGTTTTCTATATTTGGGGGGAGGTGTTATTTAATAACTATTAGCCTCCTTATGGGCTAGAACCCTTGTCTTATTCACCCTAATAGAGCTCTATTAGGGTGAATAGGACTTTACACTCTCCCTGCTGCCCTGTGCTTTGTGCACACAACAGCAGGGAGCTGACCATGGCAGCCAGCCTCTCCTCCGCCCCCCAGCCTCTCCTCCGCCCCCCAGCCTATCATGTGCCTCCAGCCTCTGATCAGCCCCTCCATCCTCTGATCACCCCCCCTCCGATCAGCCTCTCCCTCTTATCAGCCCCTCCAGCCTCTCCCTCTTATCAGCCCCTCCCTCTTATCAGCCCCTCCAGCCTCTCCCTCTTATCAGCCCCCCCAGCCTCTCTCCCTCTTATCAGCCGCTCCAGCCTCTCCCTCTTATCAGCCCCTCCAGCCTCTCTCCCTCTCCCTCTTATCAGCCCCCTCTGGTAACAAATCCACCCCCCCTCCCTCCCCAGTATTAATCATTGGTGGCAGTGGCCACAGGGTCCCCCTCCACCCCCCCATTATTGGTGGCAGTTCCGATCGGAGTCCCAGCAGTGTAATGCTGGGGCTCTGATCGGTTACCATGGCAGCCAGGACGCTACTGAAGTCCGGCGGCCACGGCGCACGTGAGTATAATGCTGCTCACTAACATACCTTCGCAGCCAGGACTTCAGTAGCGTGACTCGTGGCTGCTATGGTAACCGATCGGAGCCCCAGCATTACACTGCTGGGACTCCGATCGGAACTGCCCACTGCCACCAATGCAGACAAACATTCCCGGCACCCGACCTCTGACAGGACGCTGTGATCCGGGCGATCAACCCCTCAACTGAGGCGTTAATCGCGCGGATCACAGCGTGCAGTCATAGGGGCCGGGATATGGCCGGCACATTGGTATTCAGGCATTCATTGGTGGCGCAGTGGCCACAGTCCCTCCTCCTCCTACTCTGTTCTCATTGGTGGTCAGCGGCAGCCGCGCACAGTAGGGAGGGAGGGACTAATCTCCTTCTCCACTGTGCCGGTTCAGGAAACCATGGTGCGCGCCGAGAGCGCATCTTTGAAAGCGGGCTGACAAATACCCAAGCGCCAGGACCAAACACCTGGTCGCCATGGCGACCTGGCGCCTGGGATTTGTCGAGCCCTGAATTACATAACCAGAATCTGCATAACTAATCATATGCTAAATAGTTGCAAGTCCAATTTACGTATGAGATAGCCAAGATGATTGTCTATAAAATTATGGTAGTCATGTTCGAAGCTGTAGTGGATGGTGAGATATGGAGCCTGAAAGTCAAAAGTTCAAAACATTGTTACCCTTTTGCTCCTCAGTGTATGTGGTATGTATGAACTTCACATCTTACAGTCTTTTTGCTGAGTATATTTTATTTGCATAACAGCTCTACAAGACTATGCATTTTAGTTCCAAATTTGAAATTTCTGCACCTTTTTTGCTAATAATCACTGTTTGATGTGCGGCACAGAGGGGAAGGAAGTGGAATACCCTTTCACTAGGGAGAGAGAGGGGTGGTGACCCTAACTCACCTAGTGTCACGACTGTGACTGATCCAGACAGGTCTGGGAGGAGAAGGTCGCAACGACTTGCTACTCGCGATAGCTTGTGAGTTTGCTCCGTGGTTCAGGGTATGTCATCTGGGTTTTGCCTTGTGAACCTTTTTGTCCTGACTGGGAGTTTGTAGGCATCCTTCGTGAGTCCTGTCTGCCACTCCCAGCTACTATATTAGTTTCACTTTCACTTGCAGTCATTGCCAGATATAGTCCTTACTTCCAGTTCTATTCTGACCTTTGAAGGAGATCGTTTGATGGTAATGCTGTGGAGCTCTTGTCCGGCGTGGACTGTCGTGATTGGGATCGCCTTCTCTGCTCGTGACTGGATAAGTCTATCTTTGCTATAGTTTGTTTGTTGCTGTCTTCCCCTGCTGTTCTCCTAGACATGAGTGATGGTGACTAGTGCTCCCATCGGCCTTTCCCCACTCTAGGCTTGTTAGGGTGACTGAGGGTTTAGGCATCCTGCTCGCCGCACGGGTTCACACCCCGTCTAGGGTATCAGGGCAGACAGGTGCCAGCTTAGGGTTAGTCAGGGGTGGCCATACTATTCCCATCCGTAGATAAGGGTCCCCCTTCCCCTCCGTCTGGTGCGACACGACTGCTGCTGGGATAGCGGTCGTGACAGTATATCTGGCCATTTAAAAAAAAAAAAAAGTGACATTTCTTTTTTTTTTTTTTTTGCTGTTTTGCTTTGTATTTTTCTGTTCCACTATGGATCCGGTTACGGTTTTGGCGAAACAATTACAGGGATTATCCCTTGAAGTGGCAGGATTAAAAGCACAGTGCTGCAGCAGCAGCAGCAATCCTTGGGTTCCACCGTTGCTACAGGAAACCAAGTTACTCCTGAGCCAAAAGTGGCTTTACCTGATAGGTTCTCAGGAGGGAGAGACCAATTTGTAACCTTCAGAGAAGCTTGCAAATTGTTCTTCAGGTTACGCCCTAGATCCTCCGGCGGTGAGGAACAACGGGTGGGCATTGTAATTTCTCTCCTGCAAGGAGATCCGCAGGCTTGGGCTTTCTCCCTACCATCAGACTCTCTGGCCTTACGATCAGTGGAGGAGTTTTTTGAAGCCCTGGGTCTCGTATATGATGACCCGGACAGGGTCTCACTGGCTGAGTCTAAGCTACGTAGACTTCGGCAAGAGAACCGGTCTGCTGAACTATATTGCTCCGAATTCCGTAGGTGGGCTACTGATACGTTATGGAACGACTCGGCCCTTAGGAGTCAGTTCTGCCAGGGGTTGTCTGAAAAATTAAAAGACGCGCTGGCGGTATACGAGGTCCCTGGGTCTCTGGAGGCTATGTCTCTGTCCATAAGAATCGACAGACGACTCAGGGAGAGACTATTAAATTTTACGGAGGCCTCTATAGGGCAGGGATCGGTTTGTTATGATCCAGTCGAACCAATGCAAATAGGGGGCGCCACTAGACGGGTGAATCCTCCTAAGTTCCACCGTAGGTCAGAGGTTTGTTTTCGTTGTGGGGGGAGGGGTCATTTTGTAAAGGTTTGTCCCTCAGAACCCAAGAGACCACAAACAAAGGAGCCGCCGGAAAACTAGAGTCCCCAGATTGTGCGGAGGATAACAGTCTGGGAGTATTCGTTTCCTCCATACGCATGTCTCAGTTTTTGTTGTCCGCTACCGTTGAGGCGGGCAATAAGACTGAGATCTGTTCCGTCTTTTTGGACAGTGGGGCGGGGGTCAACTTGGTGGATTCACGGTTTGCTCAGGCTCTGGGTTTTACTCCGGAACCGATACGCAGAACTATTCCTGTTTTTGCCATCGACTCCTCCCCTCTTACTCAGAAAGAGTTAACTCAGATCATCCATAATATCTATCTGCAGGTAGGGGACCTCCATAAAGAGCATATCTCTTGTTATGTCCTGGACGGTCTTCCGGCTCCTATGGTATTGGGGCTTCCCTGGCTGGTGACACACAATCCAGTGGTGGATTGGCAGGCCGGGGAGATTGTGGAGTGGAGTGAACATTGTAAGGACAACTGCTTGAGTAGTAGGTGCTCTACACTCTCTGTAACATCTTTACCTGCCTTTCTGTCAGATTTTATGGATGTGTTCTCTGAGAAGGGTTGTCAGGGGTTACCACCTCATCGTCCATATGATTGCCCGATTAATCTATTACCTGGGGCAAAACTACCTAAAACCCGGTTATACAATCTTTCCGGCCCGGAGAGGAAGGCTATGAAAGATTATATATCAGAGAGTTTGGCTAAGGGACACAACAGACCCTCTTCTTCACCTGTGGCTGCAGGGTTCTTTTTCGTTAAAAAGAAAGATGGGGGCCTACGTCCTTGCCTGGATTTCCGGGAATTAAACCGGATAACTATCCGAGATCCCTATCCTCTTCCTCTCATTCCCGACCTCTTTAATCAGGTTGCTGGTGCTAAATGGTTCTCCAAAATGGATCTCAGAGGAGCCTATAACCTGGTTCGCATCAAAGAGGGGGATGAGTGGAAGACGGCTTTTAATACTCCGGAAGGGCATTATGAAAATCTGGTCATGCCATTTGGTCTTACTAATGCGCCTGCGGTATTTCAACATTTTGTCAACGATATTTTTAGTCACCTTATCGGGAGATTTGTTGTGATATATCTTGATGACATCCTGGTCTATTCCCCGGATCTGGATACACATAAGATCCATGTGAGACAAGTGCTTCAGATATTAAGGGCCAACAAATTGTTTTCTAAGTTAGAAAAATGTGTGTTCGCCGTAAAAGAACTGCCATTTCTGGGGTATGTGTTGTCAGATTCAGGTTTCCGCATGGATCCAGAGAAAGTCCGGGCGATTATAGACTGGGATCTGCCTGAGAACCTGAAGGCATTGCAACGCTTCCTGGGGTTTGTCAATTTTTATAGAAAGTTTATAAAGAACTATTCCTTGGTGGTCAAACCACTGACGGACATGACCCGAAAGGGATCCGATTTTTCCAAATGATCACATGCAGCCAAAACTGCCTTTGCATCTCTGAAGGAGAGATTCACCTCGGCCCCTATTCTCGTACAGCCAGATGTCTCGCTTCCTTTTATTGTAGAGGTTGACGCATCAGAGGTGGGGGTGGGAGCGGTACTTTCTCAGGGCCCGTCCCCTGGTGAATGGCGTCCGTGTGCTTTCTTTTCGAAGAAATTGTCTACTGCAGAAAGGAACTATGATATTGGCAACAGGGAACTTTTGGCTATTAAGTTGGCTTTTGAGGAGTGGCGTCATTTTTTGGAGGGGGCGGTTCATCCCGTCACGGTGATTACTGATCACAAAAACTTATTATATCTGGAGTCTGCTAAACGTCTCACCCCTAGACAGGCTCGGTGGTCGTTATTTTTTACTAGGTTTAATTTTGTAATAACCTATCGCCCGGGGGCAAAAAATACTAAGGCGGATGCATTGTCTCGAAGTTTTCCTGGAGGGGGTGATGTTGAGGTACCAGAGCCCATTTTGCAAAAGGGGGTGGTGGTCTCTGCATTACACTCAGGTTTGGAGGGGAGGGTGTTGGAAGCTCAGGGGGACGCCCCGGCCTCCTGCCCCTCGGGTAAACTGTTTGTGCCAGAAAATTTACGACTGGAGATACTAAAAGAACACCGTAACTCCACACTGGCAGGACACCCAGGTAGTAGGGCAACCTCTGAGTTAGTGTAAAATGGTGCACTTTATTGCTCTTGCCACATTGCCTAATGCTAACACACTGGCTCAGGTTTTTATTGACCACATCGTGAAGCTTCACGGGGTCCCTTCCGATATTGTTTCGGATCGTGGTACCCAATTCGTTTCTAAATTTTGGAAAGCTTTTTGTTCTCGTTTAGGGGTTCATCTGTCGTTTTCTTCATCTTTCCATCCACAGTCCAACGGTCAGACTGAACGTACCAATCAAAATCTAGAGACATATTTGAGATGCTTTGTTTCCAAAAATCAGGAGGAATAGTCATCTTATTTACCGTTAGCCGAGTTTGCCATTAATAATCGTCGTCAAGAATCCACCGATAAGTCACCATTTTTTGGTGCGTATGGTTTCCATCCTCAGTTTTGTACGTTTAGTGAGGGGGGGCCGTCTGGGATTCCCGAGGAGGAACGATTTGCCTCTTCACTTTCTTCAGTGTGGCAGAGTGTGCAAGAAAGTTTGAAGAGAATTGGTGGTAGATCCAAACGTACGGCTGATAGGAAGCGCTCTAAAGGTCCGGACCTTGGGGTGAATGACTTGGTGTGGTTGTCTACCAGAAATATCAAGTTGAAGGTTCCCTCGTGGAAATTAGGTCTGAGATTTATTGGTCCTTATAGGGTAATTAAGATCATTAACCCGGTGGCTTTTCGTCTGGAGCTACCTCAGACTCTAAGGATCCATAATGTCTTCCACAGATCTCTGCTTAAGAGATATGTAGAACCTCCTGAAACATTGCCACTACCGCCTCCACCGGTGGTTGTTGATGGCAGTCTTGAGTTTCAGGTAGAAAAGATTGTTGATTCACGATATGTTCGCCGCTCTCTTCAGTACCTGGTGCACTGGAAAGGTTATGGTTCCGAAGAGAGAATGTGGGTTCTAGCATCAGAGATAAAAGCGGACAGACTCATTCTGGCTTTTCATAGCTCCCATCCGGAGAGGCCTGGTCTTGAGGGTCCAGGGGCCCCTCGTAGAAAGGGGGGTACTGTCACGACTGTGACTGATCCAGACAGGTCTGGGAGGAGAAGGTCGCAGCGACTTGCTACTCGCGATAGCTTGTGAGTTTGCTCCGTGGTTCAGGGTATGTCATCTGGGTTTTGCCTTGTGAACCTTTTTGTCCTGACTGGGAGTTTGTAGGCATCCTTCTCAGGTGAGTGCTGTCTGCCACTCCCAGCTACTATTTTAGTTTCACTTTCACTTGCAGTCATTGCCAGATATAGTCCTTACTTCCAGTTCTATTCTGACCTTTGAAGGAGATCGTTTGATGGTGATGCTGTGGAGCTCTTGTCCGGCGTGGACTGTCGTGATTGGGATCGCCTTCTCTGCTCGTGACTGGATAAGTCTATCTTTGCTATAGTTTGTTTGTTGCTGTCTTCCCCTGCTGTTCTCCTAGACATGAGTGATGGTGACTAGTGCTCCCATCGGCCTTTCCCCACTCTAGGCTTGTTAGGGTGACTGAGGGTTTAGGCATCCTGCTCGCCGCACGGGTTCACACCCCGTCTAGGGTATCAGGGCAGACAGGTGCCAGCTTAGGGTTAGTCAGGGGTGGCCATACTATTCCCATCCGTAGATAAGGGTCCCCCTTCCCCACTCGTCTGGTGTGACACGACTGCTGCTGGGATAGCGGTCGTGACACTTAGCACTGGCACTTGGTTGCCCTGACATCACTAGACGGGCTGATAACCCGTTCGCCGGTCACGTGCCTCGTCCCTGGCTTACCCTGAAATAAGCCCTAGGTAGTGAATATGGCGGTGGGAGCACTAGTCCTCACCACTGACACCTAGGGTAACAACAGGGAAAGGACAAACACCACAAACAATCCCCAAAATGAGACAACAAACAATAGAAACAACAGGAGTGAACCGGAGATCCAACAGCTCCAGTTCCAAATCCCTCCACTGCAACTCCAATTCCACCAGAGGTCAGAATAGAATATCTGGAAGGGTGGTCTATATCTGGCAACAAGGGAAGCAGAAAGGGAGAATATATAGTAGCTGGGAGTGGCTGACAGAGAACATCTGAAAGGAAAAGCTACAGATTCCTAAATGGGACAAAAAGGATCACAAACCTAAGCAGGAAAACCTAGACCGGAATCCATTCCCACCACTAGGTCATGGAGTGATCTCTTGAAACCGAGTGAGTAGCCACCTGCTGCGACCTCCTGACCCCAGGCACAACAGGGTCAGCGATAGATCGGGACACCCTCTTGACAGTATCCCCCTTTCTGCGAGGGGCCATCGGACACTCAGGACCAGGTCTTTCCGGATGAGACATGTAAAAAGAACTAATTAATCTGCTAGTGTTTACTTCCAACGCTGGCACCCACATTCTTTCTTCCGGACTGTAACGGTCACGGTGGGGAGTGGGGGAAACCCCCACCGTACAATGTGGAGCAGGCAGGGTAGCAACTAGGCCAGGGATCGGGATAAGAGGAGCAGGTCACCTCCTATGCTGCCTTAATCCTTGCCCTGGCTCCTAACAGTATGAGCAGACCTGGATGGTAGGACGGCTCATACCCAGGAACCGCAGACCCTGAGTCGCCCTCATAATCCCTCAAACAGAGAAATGGCTGAGACGACCTGTTCATCCCAGACATGGATGAACAGGAGTCTCCAAGGCCAAGCTGCAAAGAAAGGGACAGGCAGTGCACAGCTACAGAAACGGCAGGTAAGAGCCCAGAAACAACACGCACTTACCTGCCGCGGCAACAGCGACAACCGGAGCCCCATGCGGACAGGATGCATGGCGGCCCCCAGCAGAGCTGCACACTGACTAATGGTTCCCCCTCCGGGGAAACCTGACACCCCCTTCCGGATGCGAGAACAGATAGACAGGGGGGTGTCTAGCAAACATGCTGGACAACAAACACCACCAGACATGTAACAACTAGACATCAAAAACCAACCCATACAAACAACACTACACATAGAGAAATAATAAGAAGGGAAGTTGACACAGAGAAACATTGGGATGAAATTGATGTCCCACTAGGTGGCCCTGACACTGGAAGATGGCAAATCCAGACCAGCAGCATAACTCCAGCACACACCAAGGCCGGTAAAAGAAGCACCTAGTGACCACACCCAGAAAGGTGGTTAACCCCTAACGCACCAGTTAGGGAAGGAATAGGGGTAACAGGAGCAGATCACACATGCCAATCCCCAAACGTTGCCCCTGGTAACACTGAGACCGTGACACTGCCGTGACAGTAACCCCTCCAATGCACCAGATATACGGACAAAATGAGAATCAACAATTCTTGCCACCTCAAACTCAAATTGCCATCGACAATGATTGTAGAGGGCGGTAACAGTGATGGTTCCAGAGGTGCAACAATTTATGAAAGATAAATTATGAATTTTCAATGTTTGAGGTAGCTCCAGGTGAAATGCCACTGGGTTAATGATGGCAACTATTTTATAAGGACCGATAAACCTAGGACCCAATTTCCAAGATGGAACCTTTAACTTAATATTTCTAGTCGACAACCACACATCACACCTAGGTCCGGACCTGGCGAACGTTTTTATCAACCATACGTTTATATCTGTCTCCCACATTTTTCAAATTGCTTTGAACCTTTCGCCATAAAGAAGAGAGTAACCGTTGTTCCTCAAGGATCCCAGAAGGTTCCCCCTCACAGAAAGTGCAAAATTGAGGATGAAAACCATATGCACCAAAAAAATGGTGACTTACCAGTTGATTCTTGAGGGCAATTGTTTATAGCAAACTCTGCTAAAGGTAAGCAAGATAACATTCCTCCTGATTTTCAGACACAAAACACCTAAGGTCAGTCTCTAGGTTTTGGTTGGTGCATTCGGTCTGGCCATTCGACTGCAGATGGAAGGCTGAGCAAAAGGACAAATGTACCCCAAGAAGAGAACAAAAAGCTCTCCAGAATTTAGAAATGAACTGGGTTCAACAACAATCCGAAACAATATCAGAAGGGACCCCGTGAAGCTTTATTATTTCACTGATAAAAACCTGAGCCAGGGTTCTAGCATTTGGCAACGCGGGTAATGCAATGAAATTCACAATTTTACTGAACCTGTCTACTACTACCAGGATAATTTTTTTAATTTAGTTTTTTAACTCGTTTTATTGAACAAGTAAAGTAGATATAGCAGACATTGAGATTGTAATGTAAGTTACAGGGGAAGCATGATACCAGGATAAGTTTTACTGCAGATGCAGGTAGGTCAGTAAAAAAAAAATCCATCGACAAGTGTGTCCACGGTCGGTTGGGAATGACCAGTGGCAACAGAAACCCTGCTGGACGAGTATGAGTGACTTTAGCGCGTGCACAGGTTGTACAGGTAGACACAAAATCAACTACATCCTGGTGCAACCTGGGCCACCAAAAACAACGAGACAAAAGCTCCAAGGTTGCCCTGCTACATGGGTGCCCAGCGAGTGCAGACTTATTATGTTCTTTTAATATTTCAAGGCGCAAATTCAAGGGCACAAACAACTTTCCTGGGGGACAGGAGACCGGGGCGTCCCCCCGAGCCTCCAACACCATCCCCTCGTGTAAAATCGGCACCGGATCGTCAACATCACCCCCTCCAGAAAAACTTCGGGATAACGCATCAACTTTGGTATCTTTTGCCCCCGGATGATAGGTGATAACAAAATTAAACCTGGTTAAATACGAAGACCACCTAGCTTGTCTAGGGGTAAGACGTTTAGCAGATTCAAGGTATAACAGGTTATTATGATCCATAATCATCGTGACAGGATGAGCTGCCCCCTCCAAAAAGTGACGCCATTCCTCAAATGCTAATTTAATAGCTAAAAGTTCCCTGTTGCCTATATGATAATTCTTCTCAGCTGCCGACAATTTCTTAGAAAAGAAAGCACAAGGATACCATTTACTTGGAGACAGAACCTGCAACAGTACAGCCTTCCCCATCTCTGATGCATCAACCTCCACAATAAAAGCTTGAGAAATATCATTCTGGACCACTATGGGTGCCGAGGTGAAAATCTTCTTCAGAGAGGAAAAAGACAGTTTAGCAGCGTTAGACCATTTAGAAAAATCAGTCCCCTTCTTTGTCATGTCTGTAAGGGGTTTGACAATCGCAGAACCCAAAAAACGCTGTAGGTTCTCAGGAAGATCCCATTCTAGGATCGCACGGACCTTCTGTGGATCCGTACGGAACCCCGAAGCTGATAGATACCCCAGGAATTGTACCTCCTATACGGCGAATACACATTTCTCCAATTTAGCATATAACTTTATTCGTCCCCAAAATCTGCAACACCTGCCTGACATGTACCTTGTGTGTCTCCAGATCGGGTGAACAGATCAAAATATCGTCAAGATATATCACCACAAATCTGCAGACAAGATGTCAAAAGATATCGTTGACAAAGTGTTGAAAGACAGCAGGAGCATTAGTCAGGCCAAATGGCATAACCAGGTTTTCATAAGGCCCCTCAGGAGTGTTAAACGCTGTCTTCCACTCATCCACCTTTTTGATGCAAATCAGATTGTAGGCTCCTCTTAAATCCATTTTGGAAAACCATTTCGCACCCGCAAACTGATTAAAGAGGTCGGGAATGAGAGGAAGAGGATAGTCGTCTCGGATAGTTACTTTCACACTTGCGTTGTTTAATTCCGGCAGACAGTTCCGTTGCCTGAACTGCCTGTCTGATCAGGCAAACTGTATGCAAACGTATGTCATTTTTGATCCTGATCAGTCTGAAAAATGCCTGATCAGGCAGAAAAATGCATTGCAATACCGGATCCATTTTTCCGGTGTCATCAGGCAAAACGGATCAGGTATTTTTTTTTTCCTCATTTTTAGAGGTCTGCGCATGTGCAGACCGGAAGGGCGGATCCGGCATTCAGGCAAGTCTTCAGTTCTTTTCACCGGAGATAAAACCGTAGCATGCTACGGTTTTCTCTTTTGCCTGATTAGTCAAGATGACTGAACTGAAGACATCCTGATGCATCCTGAACGGATTACTCTCCATTCAGAATGCATGGGAATATGCCTGATCAGTTCTTTTCCGGTATAGAGCCCCTGTGACGGATCTCTATGCCGGAAAAGAAAAACGCTAATGTGAAAGTAGCCTTATCCGATTTAGTTCACGAAAATCTAGGCAAGGACGCAAGCCCCTATCTTTCTTCTTCACGAAAAATAATCCTGCAGCCACGGGTGAAGAAGAGGGTCTGATATGTACTTTAGCCAGACTCTCGGAAATACAGTCATTCATGGCTTGTCTTTCGGGGCCAGAAAGATTATATAACCTGGTTTTAGGTAACTCTGCTCCAGGGAGCAGGTTAACTGGGCAATCATACAGAAGATGGGGTGGTAAATCCTGAAATCCCTTCTCAGAAAAAACATCTTCAAAATCGGACACAAATGCTGGTAAGGTTGTATTTAGAGATGAGCAAATTTCCGCTTAAGAAATTCGTTCACAGTTCATTTAGTGGTAAAAGGTGAATTGCGTTATGGATTCCATTACCACAGACTATAACTCAATTCTATGACGGAATGCTTAACGGAATTCCTTTAGAGGCATTCCGTTATTCATTCCGTCATAATAGAAGTCTATGGCCTGCATAATGGATCCATCCCTTTTCCGTTATGCAGGAGATGACTCCCCTGCATAACGGAAATGGGATGGATCCGTTTTGCAGCACATAGACTTCTATTATGACGGAATGAATAACGGAATGCCTCTAAAGGCATTCAGTTATGCATTCCGTCATAGAATTGCGTTATGGTCCATGGTAACAGAATCCATAAGCAATTCACCTTTTACCACTAAATGAACTGTGAACCAATTTCATAAGCGGAAATTTGCTCATCTCTAAATACAGCCTTACCAGCACTTGACGATACGTTATGTGATAGTATGTCCTGAGAGTGGGGCCCCTAGATCTCTCTCTCAGGCGTCTACCAATGCGTTCTGCAAGAGACATAGCGGCATCCAGAGACTCAGGATCCTAAGAGATAATAAATTGTACGCAAAATTAGAGAAGTGTGTTTTTGCTGTACGTGAGGTGCAATTCTTGCGCTACCTACTGTCATCTACAGGTTTTCAAATGGATCCAGATGAAGTCTGTGCTGGATCTGGGATTGATCTAAAAGTCTGAAGGCTCTTATGCGGTTTTTGGTGTTCACCAACTATTACCAAAAATTTATTCAGAACTATTCGACAGTGGTGAAACCCTTAACGGACATGACTAAGAAAGGGATGTTGTTTAAGTGTGGTCTGATTCGGCGTTGCAAGCCTTTTTCTGCAGTTAAGGAGTGCTTCGCTTCTGCCCCTATATTGGTGCAGCCGGATGTATCACAGCCTTTCATTGTAGAAGTTGACGCGTCCGAGGTGGGGGTAGGAGCATTTTTATCGCAGGGCACCTGGTAAATGGTGCCCATGTGCATTTTTCTCTAAACAACTCTCTGCCGCAGACAGAAATTACGATGTGGGTAACAGAGAGTTGCTGGCAATTAAGTTGGCTTTTGAGGAGTGGCATTATTGGTTGAAAGGGGCGATTCATTAGATCACGGTGTTCACAGATCACAAAAATCTGGCTTACCTGGAGTCGGCTAAAAGACTGAACCCAAAGCAGGCCAGATGGTCTTTGTTTTTCACCAGATTCAATTCCATTGTCACTTATTGTCCTGGGGTGGAGAACGTCAAGGCAGATGCATTGTCACATAGTTTTCCTGGAGGTGATTTTGAAAATCCGAGTCCGAGGGGGTGGTGATATCCGTTTTATACCCTGACCTGGAGGTGAAGGTGTTAGAGGCTTAGGGAGATGCACCTTAGTCTTGACCCTCTGGAAAATTGTTTGTTCCATCACAATTGCGTCATAAGGTGTTTGAGGAACATGACTGTATGGTTCTTACGGGACACCCTGGGAGCAGGTCCACTGCCGACCTCATCTGTCGTAGATTCTGGTGTGGTTGCGTAAGTGTGCTGAGGACAATCTGTCGACCTGTAGTATCTATGCACGTGCTCAGGTGACACATACTCGACCTTCTAGATCTCTACTTCCGTTGCCCATACCGTCTAGACCATGGACTCACTTGTCTATGGATTTTATTACTGATCTGCCTAATTTGTCTGTAAAAACTGTTATTCTGGTGGTAGTTGATAGTTTTAGTAAAATGGTGGACTTTATATCACTGCCTGACCTACCTAATGCAAAAACATTTGCGCAAGTGTTTGTTGACAACATTGTGAAACTTCATGGCATTCCCTCTGATGTGGTCTCTGATTGTGGGACTCAGTGTGTGTCCAGATTCTGGAAGGCGTTCTGTACTTGGCTGGGGGTACAACTGTCTTTTTCTTCTGCTTTTCATCCTCAGATGAATGGACAGACGGAGCGAACTAATCAGAGTCTGGAGACTTACTTGAGATGAGAACCAGGAGGAATGGTCTTTGTTTTTGTCTTTGGCAGAGTTTGCCATAAACAATCGTAGACAGGAGTCCACTGGTAAGTCGGCATTTTTTGGGGCATATGGGTTTCACCCGCAATTTGGCACATTCTCTGGTTCGGAAACTTCCGGTATCCCTCAGGAGGAAAGTTTTTCGTCATCATTGTCTTCTATATGGTGGAAAATTCTAAATAACTTGATGAATAGGGCAACATGTGGCTGACAGGAAACGTATGAATGGTCCGGACCTAAGTGTGGGTGATTTTGTGTGGCTGTCCACAAGAAATATTAAGTGGAATGTTACTTCTTGGAAGTTGGGTCCAAGGTTTATTGGTCCATATAAGATCACTGCCATTAATAATCCTGTAGCTTTTCTTCTTGAACTTCCTCAGGCTCTGAAAATTCATAATGTGATTCACAAATCTTTGTTGAACTAATATTTTGAACCTTTAGAGTTGTCCCCCTTGCCACCAGCTCCTGTCATGGTGGACAGCAGTTTGGAATTCCAGATCGCCAAGATTATTGACTCTGGAGTTCTCCATAGATCTCTTCAGTATCTTGTTCACTGGAAGGGATATGGACCAGAGGAGAGGATGTGGGTACCGGTATCTGATGTGAATGCCAGTCGTTTGGTGAAAGCCTTTCACAGGTCTCATCCGGATAAGGTTGGTCCTGGGTGCCCGGAAATCACCTGTAGAAGGGAGGGGTACTTTCACGGAAGTTGGCAGGAGACAGGTCAGCTGGCAGGAGATCGGTGAGACTGGCAGCACGTGGTTTGATCTGACATGTTTTCCGTTTGGATCAAATGACATCTGTGTTGTTTCTGGTGCTTGCCACACCTTCTTTCCCCAGGTGTGGCTATTATGGTCATTTAACCTTCTCTATTTATTGTTGTTTCTCCCGCTATACTATGCGGTTTATAGCTTCTATTGGAGTTGTGGATCTCAGCTGAGTTCCTGGTGCTGCCATAGTCACTTGAAGTTAAAGTGTTTTATTTCGCTTTTGTATTTTGTTTGGGTTATTTTGTGTGTTACATTTCCCTGTCATTTGCATTAAGGCCTGAGGGAGACTCCTGTTCGTCCTTCCTTTTGGAGGAACAGGTTTTCTCAGTACTGACATTAGTGCCAGGGTCCTATAGGGTGAGTTAGAACTCTAGGTTTTCCGGTGTATGAACTCATCTACCTCTGGGGTCTGTTCATACTGGTAGTTAGTCAGGACATTGATTAGGGTTTCACTAGGAGGTGTCTGTCTCCTTTCCCTAGTTTCCAGACCATATTCCTTCACCCCTTTCCCTCCTATGTTCAGTGTGGTGTTTCCCTCCCACATCTGAATGTCACGTTCACATGATCTTCTAATACTGCACTTTTTGAGCTTCTCTTCACTTTTCAGAAGTGCTGAAAAAAGGAGTGTAGCTTAGTGGCAGGGAACATGGCTTAGTGCAGCTGCCACATTTACTATAACTTTTGCCAGAAAGTGGCGGAGGTTATAGCTGAAGTCTACGTTGGCCTGTAGCTGGTGTAGACTTTACTTTCTGACACACGGCAGGGCAGAGATGCGACTGAATTGTTAAAAGGCTTCTGCCAGCACAGGGAGATCAAGGATGGATCCGCCAGTCTTGATATATCTCCCACATTCTCTTTAATTTGTACAGCCTCGAGGAAAGAAAGGAAATTGTTTACATATGTTTCCGGTTTAATTAAGGCTCCTGATCACCAAGTGGGTGTGAACAAATGAACGCGGCCTCAATGACAGTGAACGGCGACAGCCCTAACCTAGAAACTCAACCGCTTTCCCTACCTACTTTCAGTATAAGCCCTACTTGGCAGAAACGCCCCTGGACGACGGTCCCTACTCTAAAAACACCAACAGACAAACAAACACCAAAGCAGAGTCATACGGAAATGGGTCAGAACCAGACGGGCTACACAGTACCAAACGAGAGACAGAGGGTGGTGCAAAGCCAAGGTCAGAAGCACAGAGGAATCAGTACCAAATGAAGGAACCTAGCTAGTGAGCCAAACAAGACTATCACTGGCAATGGTCTATGGCTAGGAAGCAATTTAAATAGGCCGCCAAGTCCCTGGATCAGAACCTGATAAATCCATTGACTTGGCGCTACATTAGTCAGACAGACTAGTACACAGTAATAGAGCAGCTGATCAATCATCCCATTGCTAAACGCCCGCAGCACACGCCTGCTGTGGGATGAAACACAGCATTGCATTTTGTTACTTATTCATACGACTGTATATTTGTGTCTGCATCTATTCTGCAATTCATGCATCCGTACTTCAGTTCCACAATAAAGATTGAACATGTCCTATTCTTGCCCATTTTTGTGGACAAGAATAGGCATTTCTATCATAGGGCTGGCTGTCCCATTTCGAAAAATGTGGAACGCACACGGACGGTATCAGTGTTTTGCAGATCCAAAATTTGCGGACTGCTAAATGGATACAGTCGTTTAAATTAGTCCTAAGGATTTGGCGCGCCCGCGTCGAGGCTGAGGATAGTGCCGTTGGAGCCCTGGCAGGTAAGTTTATAACAAGAAATTCTTCTTGCAGATTTTCCTGTAGTTGGAAAATCAATAGTAAGTGAAAGTAAACATGGCTAGGATAAATATATGCAGTCATGTGAAAAAATTAGGACACCCTTTGAAAGCATGTGGTTTTTTGTAACATTTTTAATAAATGGTTATTTCATCTCCGTTTCAACAATACAGAGAGATTAAAGTAATCCAACTAAACAAAGAAAACTGAAGAAAAGTCTTTTCAAGATCTTCTGTAAATGTCATTCTACAAAAATGCCTATTCTAACTGAGGAAAAAGATAGGACACCCTCACATGTATTCCCTCTTAAATTGGCTCAGATCTCACACAGGTATATCACACCAGGTGCACATAATTAGTAGATCGTTACTCTGCATGTTGAATGAGGCTTGCCCTATTTAAACCTCAGACATTTAGTTTGGTGTGCTCCTGACTGTTGAAGTGAGAGTGAGCACCATGGTGAGAGCAAAAGAGCTGTCAGAGGACTTCAGAAAAAAGATTGTAGCAGCCTATGAGTCTGGGAAGGGATTTAAAAAGATCTCAAAAGATTTTGAAATCAGCCATTCCACTGTCCGGAAGATAGTCTACAAGTGGAGGGCTTTCAAAACAACTGCCAACATGCCCAGGACTGGTCGCCCCAGCAAGTTCACCCCAAGAGCAGACCGCAAGATGCTAAAAGAGGTATCCAAAAACCCTAAAGTGTCATCTCGAGAACTACAGCAGGCTCTGGCTACTGTTGATGTAGAAGTACATGCCTCTACAATCAGAAAGAGACTGTACAAGTTTAACTTGCATGGGAGGTGTGCAAGGAGGAAACCTTTGCTTTCCAAGAGAAACATCGAGGCCAGACTGACATTTGCCAGCGATAAAGTTGACAAAGACCAGGACTTCTGGAATAATGTTCTTTGGACAGATGAGTCCAAAATTGAATTATTTGGACACAACAGCAGAGGACATGTTTGGCGTAAACCAAACACAGCATTCCAAGAAAAGAACCTCATACCAACTGTGAAGCATGGAGGTGGAAGTGTCATGGTTTGGGGCTGCTTTGCTGCAGCAGGACCTGGTCAGCTCACCATCATAGAATCCACGATGAATTCTACTGTGTATCAGAAGGTGCTTGAAGAACATGTGAGACCATCAGTTAGAAAATTAAAGCTGAAGCGGAACTGGACCATGCAACATGACAATGACCCAAAACATAATAGTAAATCAACCAAAGATTGGCTGAAAAAGAAGAAATGGAGAGTCCTGGAATGGCCAAGTCAAAGTCCAGATTTGAATCCCATTGAGATGCTGTGGGGTGACTTGAAAAGGGCTGTACGTGCAAGAAACCCCTCAAACATCTCACAGCTGAAAAAGTTCTGCATTGAGGAGTGGGGTAAAATTTCCTCAGACCGATGTCGAAGACTGGTAGATGGCTACAAGAACCGTCTCACTGCAGTTATTTTAGCCAAAGGAGGTAACACTCGCTATTAGGGGCAAGGGTGTCCTATCTTTTTCCTCAGTTAGAATAGGCATTTTTGTAGAATGACATTTACAGAAGATCTTGAAAAGACTTTTTTCAGTTTTCTTTGTTTAGTCGGATTACTTTAATCTCTCTGTATTGTTGAAACGGAGATGAAATAACCATTTATTAAAAATGTTACAAAAAACCACATGCTTTCAAAGGGTGTCCTAATTTTTTCACAAGACTGTATCTATCAAAGGATAACAATAAAAAATAAATAAGGGCAGACTAGATGAACCATGTGGTCTTTTTCTGCTGGCATAAGTCAATCACTGACTGCAGTGAAGACCATCTCAGCCTGTGAATGTCAGATCAGCATTCACAGCCATTTCCTAGCCCACAGTAAGGCCTAGTTCACACGAACGTATGGCTTTTATAGTTTTTTGCGGTATGTTTTTCACGGATCCGTTGTTCCGTTTTTTTTTTTCTGTTGTGTTTCCGTTTCCTTTCCGTTTTTCCGTTCTGTTTTTCCGTATGGCATATACAGTATACAGTAATTACATAGAAAAAATTGGGCTGGGCATAACATTTTCAATAGATGGTTCAGCAAAAACGGAACAGATACAGAAGACATACGGATGCATTTCCGTATGTGTTCCGTTTTTTTTTGCGGACCCATTGACTTTAATGGAGCCACGGAACGTGATTTGCGGCCAAATATTGGACATGTTCTATCTTTCAAAGGAACGGAAAAACGGAAATACGGAAACGGAATGCATACGGAACACATTCCGTTTTTTTTGCGGAACCATTGAAATGAATGGTTCCGTATACAGAACACAAAAAAACGGCCCGTACACTCGCAAAAAAAACATTTGTGTGAACTAGGCCTAACAGAAATAGGAAGCAGCAGGGACCCCGACAGAGTCAGAACAGAAGTGCAGGGGATCATTAAGGTGAACATAAGTTAGGGTACTTTCACACTAGCGTTAAAGTTTTCCGGTATTGAGTTCCATCACAGGGGCTCAATACCGGAAAAAAACTGATCAGTTTTATCCTAATGCATTCTGAATGGAGAGCAATCCTTTCAGTATGCATCAGGAAGTCTTCAGTTCAGTCCCTGCAGCATGCATATTTTTTTCCAAAATTCCGGAACACTTTCCGGAATGCCGGATCTGGCATCATTTTCCATTGAAATGCATTAATGTCGGATCCGGCACCAAGTGTTTCGGCAAAACAGATCCGGTTTTCCAGTCTGCACATGCGCAGACCTTTAAAAATGCAAAAAATAAATAAATACCGGATCAGTTTTTCGGGATGACACAGATCCGGTGTTTTAATGCATTAATTCTACAAATGCTATCCGTTTGCACACAGATTTCCAGATCCGGCAGGCAATTCCGGCGACAGAACTGCCTGCCGGATCTTCACAATGCTAGGCCGAGTTCACACGAACGTGTGTGACCCGTGCCTGTGCTGCGGCCCGCAAATAGCGGGCCGCAATGCACGATCGCCGGCCGTAGGTCAGCCGCATCGGATAGCGGACCCATTCACTTTAATGGGTCCGCGATCCGGCCGTTCCGCTAAAAGATAGGACTTGTTCTATCTTTTTGCGGAACGGAAGTACGGGACGTAACCCTACGGAGGCACGTCCCGTGCGGCCGTTCCGCGATTCCGGATTTGCAGACCCATTGAAGTGAATGGGTCCGCATCCGTGATGTGGAATTCACACGGAACTGTGGCCGTGTATTGCGGCCCACGATTTGCGGGCCGCAATACGGCCACGGATCACACACGTTCGTGTGAACTTAGCCCAAATGTGAAAGTACCCGTAGGTTATCTTTTTACAGCATATGCAGGACCTGGCACAGCGTCTTTTTGTTGCTCATTGCTATACCCCTTTTTAAACTGCATCTGTCAGCAGATTTGTACCTAGGAAACTGCCTGATTTGTTGCATGTGCGCTTGGCAGCTGAAGGCATCTGTGTTGTTCCCATGTTCATATGTGTGCTTTGCTGAGAAAAATAGTTTTAATATATGCAAATAAGACCCTAGGAGCAACAGGGGAGTTGCCGTTAGGCCCCTTTTACAAGAGCGAGTTTTCTGCACGGGTGCAATGCGTGAAGTGAACACATAGCACCCGCACTGAATCCTGATCCATTAATTTCAATGGGTCTGTATACATAAGGGTTGTTTTTCACGCATCACTTCTGCGTTGCGTGAAAATCGCAGCATGTTCTATATTCTGCATTTTTCACGCAACCCTGGCCCCATAGAAGTGAATGGGGCTGCATGAAAAACGCATTGCATCCGCAAGCAAGTGCGGGACGTTTTTCACTGATGGTTGCTAAGAGATGTTATCTGTAAACCTTAAATTTTTTATCACGCGCGTGAAAAACACATCAAAACGCATTGCACCCGCGCGGAAAAAACTGAACGCAATCACAGACAAAACTGACTGAACTTGCTTTCAAAATGGTGCGAGTTTCACTGAACGCATCCTGACCTAAGGCCCCTTTCACACGGGCGAGTATTCCGCGCGGATGCGATGCGTGAGGTGAACGCATTGCACCCACACTGAATACCGACCCATTCATTTCTATGGGGCTGTTCACATGAGCGGTGATTTTCACGCATCACTTGTGCGTTGCGTGAAACGCAAGTGCGGATGCGGTGCGATTTTCACGCACGGTTGCTAGGAGACCATCGGGATGGAGACTCGATCATTATTATTTTCCCTTATAACATGGTTATAAGGGAAAATAATAGCATTCTGAATACAGAATGCATAGTAAAATAGCGCTGGAGGGGTTAAAAAAAATAATAATAATAATTTAACTCACCTTAATCCACTTGCTCGCGCAGCCCGGCATCTCCTTCTGTCTCCTTTGCTGAACAGGACCTGTGGTGACGTCACTCCGGTCATCACATGATCTTTTACCATGGTGATGGATCATGTGATGGATCATGTGATGGATCATGTGATGACCGGAGTGACGTCACCACAGGTCCTGTTCAGCAAAGGAGACAGAAGGAGATGCCGGGCTGCGCGAGCAAGTGGTTTAAGGTGAGTTAAAATTTTTTACATTTTTTTTAACCCCTCCAGCGCTATTGTACTATGCATTCTGTATTCAGAATGCTATTATTTTCCCTTATAACCATGTTATAAGGGAAAATAATACAATCTACAGAACACCGATCCCAAGCCCGAACTTCTGTGAAGAAGTTCGGATTTGGGTACCAAACATGCGTGATTTTTATCACGCAAGTGCAAAACGCATTACAATGTTTTGCACTCGCGCGGAAAAATCGTGTGTGTTCCCGTAACGCACCCGCACATTTTCCTGAAAGAGGCCTAATCCGTCACGCTCGTGTGAAAGAGCCTGATACCTACAGTCTCTGCTTTCTCTGCAACTTCTGCACTCACCGCACTTTGATTAACAGGTCAGGTGTGATGATGTTTTCAGCAGTTATTAGCTGAGTCTCTTGGTGTAATGACAACGCCCCTATTGCTGCTAGAGTTCCATTTGCATATATTAAAATATTTTTCCCAGTAATGGGGACACATGTAAACATGGGACCAAAACAGATGCCTTCATCTGCCAAGAGCACATGCAACAGGTTAGCTAGTTCCATAGGCACAAATCTGCTGACAAGTATTAAGGCCGATTCATTGGCCTGCATTTGTGGGAGGGGCGCCCTGCCCTATATCTTGCACGCACCTCTCTCCAGGGGACGGACGGCAGCAGTGTTCAGCAGTGTTCCTGTTCCGGCCGTCAGCGTCAGCGTTTCCCAGGCAACAGTACGTCACTTCCGGCCAGCGCGTCACTTTCCGGCCAGCGCATCCTCCCGCACTCCGGCGTCCCGGTCCTCCTCGTGCGGCGGGTAAGTTAACTGCTGCCTTATCGTACGTCGCCTTGATTAAGTCCGGTCGGTGGGGTCGGTCTCTCTAAGGTAGGAGAGGGACATCCCCACACCGGAACGGCCGTCTGGCAGCACGCCCTGCTCCCACGTGACTGGCTCGTAGGTAGCAGGAGACAGCGGCGCTCCGTCCTCGTTCATGCATTTACAGCGTTTAGCTACATAGTGGAGTCTTGGGGAGTTTCGGTGGAAGGAGGGAGTAGAAACAAGGGGTTGTGAGCAGGGAAGGAAAGGGGGGGGAGGGGCGGTTTTATACAGCTGAGTAGTGGGCCTCTTAATAGTACTTTGGCGGCAGGCCACGTGTGGCTGCCGGAGGCATGTCCACGGGTGCACAGTGGTTACTTTTTCAGCCTCAATTGTACTTCGTTTGAGCTAATGGTGGCTGGAAAACTGGCACTGAGGAGCTACACGCAGTTAGTTTCTTGTTGGGGGTCAAAGTCTGGCACGGGCCGCCGTGCTATCAGTTAGGTAGGGGGGTAATGCCGTGGAATGTGATGGTGAGGAGTTGGTGGGGGTAGCCCCACAGTAACAGGCGCCCCTAGGCCTGGCTAGCAGGGGCGCACCAGACCCTTCACATTGCATGGCATGCTTCTCCCATTGCCTCTGTCTGATGGTGTGCAGATTTTCTCATTTGCCTATACACCTGCCGTTTTGATTGCTGCATAGGTAGTTGTGTGTTTTATTTGGGCGTCGGCCCGTCAGCCATTCAGCCAACTACACGGCACCGCGGCAATCCGACTTTCGTGTCTCGTCGCCCAGCTTCGGGCCGCCTAAACGCAGGCGCAAGCACCTTTACAAAAAAAATATAGATAATACATTTAGATATATATACTTATTCTGCTTAATTCGTGCGAACAGGTCTATTTCCACGGTTGATTCCTTCTGTTCTTCTCACATCAGCATCGTGTCCGGTTCGGTAAGGTCCTCCTTCTTTGACTCCAATTGTTTCACTGTCACACGTCTCCTTTTTCTCCGTACATCCGCTGTCAGGTGGTCACCAGGGTTAGCTACCTTTGCATGACGGTTTCTGCAGTGCCGGTGGTGGTGTCTAAACACGGGTGTTAGTCAAATTTGTGCCAAACGGTGTTAGTGACGGTCCGTCGTTTTGCTTGCTTTTCAGTCTGCTCATGTCTCACGTGTCAGATATCGTGGATGCTTCGGGTGAAGACTTGGGTTCCAGGGAATCGGAATCCGGCAGTATTCCATCTCTGCGTAATTGGACTGTGCCCAAACTCATGTCTGAACTAAGCAAGAGAGGCATTCCTTTTCCGGCCACTGCCCGGAAGGCGGAGTTGTACAGGCTGCTGGGGTCCACCCCTGCAGGACCTAGTCATCGAGAGGTCTCTATGGCCACGGTTCAGACCTCCTTGACGCAGCTCCATATCATGCTGAACAGCCTCACCTCCTCTATGTCTGGGGTGCAATCCAGGTTGGAGTCGGTTGAGACTAGGGTCACTGGCTTATCTGCACCCGCCACTCTGTTGCCAGTAGCAACGGCACCTGTTGCCAGTACCTCAGGTAACTTTGTTACAGTGCCCAACGTCACTCCAGCCCATTTCATTCCTGCTAATATCAAGAAGGACATCCTCGATGGCAGAGACGTGAACCTAGCCTCCCTCCGAATTGCCACTCGTGACCTATCAGACAACAGGGTCATTGCATGCGGCGATGTCTCTGTTGTCGTGAAGGGGCGCGATCTCAGGCTTAGCAGGAAATTAACAATTCCGGAGTTTGTACTCGCCTTTAGTCTCTACCGAGATATCGTCTGTTCAGTACGGCCAGACAGGAGAGAGGAATTGGACCTCTATCTGTTCAGGGTCACTGAATTGGGATATAAGTACGCAGGCTTCGGGTTTTATGACTACCATTGCTCGTTCTCTGCAAAGGCGGCAGCTGCGCTCTGTCAGTTCCAGTTTACCACCAACTGGGCTAACATTGACACAGAAATTTTCTGCAGGCACTTCGCTGGCCTTAAAGCCCCAGCGTGTTCTTCGTGCCAATCTATCTATCACACAGGAGAATGGTGTCATAATGCCGCGAGTGCCCCGAGGTCCAATTCTTCTCCCCCTATCCCTGGTCCGTCGACTGGCGTCCAGCAGAATCCTACGGTAGACAAACTCGGCCGCCCAATCAAGTACCTAGGCAGGTCACAAATTTGTAATAACTTTAATTTCGCTACTTGCAATTATAGTCAGTGCCGTCTGTTACACATTTGCGTTAACTGCTTCCGAGCCCACCCGAAGGTTGCGTGCTCATTAAAAACCGATAAACATTACATGAGTGTGGTAAATGTAGACCTCCTTGAACTTTACTTGCAGGAGCATGAGGATGCTTCCTTTCGCGACTTTCTTGTGTCAGGCTTCAGTAATGGTTTTCATACAGGTCTTGTAGCGTTACCGGACGACACCTATGAGTGTAGAAACCTGCAATCTGCGTCACACAACCCAGGGTCCATAGATAGGCTCCTCCAGTTGGAGTTAGACAAAGGGTACATCATCGGCCCCTTTTCGTCTTCCCCGTTCGAACGCTGGAGGGTCAGCCCCATAGGGGTAGTCACGGGAAAGTTCAGCCACAAAGAAAGGTTGATTTTCGATCTGTCAGCTCCCCATGGGTTAACTACACCCAGTCTGAATTCGCTCATTCCAGCTGAGGAGGTCAGCCTCCATCGATCAGGCTATTGCACTCATCCTTGCCACAGGCCCTGGGGCGATCCTGTCTAAAGCGGACATTTCCGACGCTTTCAAGTTGATGCCGATCAGGCCAGAGTTATGGCGGTGGCACGGGATCAAGTGGAATTCCCTTTATTATTTCGCAACTAAGTTGACTTTCGGGTCCCGTAGCAGCCCTTGGATTTTCGATCAGCTGGCGAAAGCTTTGCATTGGATCCTTGAGAACAGGTTTGGTTGTGAACATGTCATACATTACTTGGACGATTTTTTGCTGATCGAATCTCCACAGGGCTCGCGGCGCGATCTCCAGAGCCTGTTAGCATGCTTCGCTCAATTGGGGATCCTCGTTTCCCCCAAAAAAGTGGATGGTCCTGCGACCACCCTCACCTTCCTGGGCATCGTTTTAGACACAGAGAGCATGTCAGCTAGGTTGCCGGAAGATAAGTTGGTTAGGGTCCGGGCAGTCATTCACGGTTTCGTCACTGGTAGGGTCACCACCAAGGTAGAACTGCAGTCTTTGTTAGGCATGTTAAATTTTGCCATGCGCGTCATCCCTCAGGGTAGGTCTTTTGTAGCCATTTGTTACCACTTCTCTCAGCAGCCCCCTGTCAGGATAGTCCAGTATTCCTGGACAGTCAAGCGCAAGCAGATTTGAGCATGTGGGACCATTTCTTGAGCCATTGGAACGGCGTGTCCATGTTTGTCCCGGCGGTCTCGCACAGCTCCCCTGTCATATTCTCCAGCAGCGGGGTCAGCGCTGGTTTCGCTGCTTTTTTCGTCTCTCATTGGCTGAATGGGGCGTGGCCGGAGGAGTTGTGCGAGGCCGCTGGAGCTTCCCAGGCGACGGAGGCTAGGGACTTGTATCCCGTGGTAGCAGCGGCGCAAGTTTGGGGTAACCTTTGGTCAGGCCGTACCGTGGTCTTTGTCTCGGATAGCCCCTCCACCGTGGCTATCCTTGACAGTGGCAAATCCAGGTCTCAACTGACCATGTCCTTGATGAGACGTCTGGTACAGTTGTCACTCCTACACAATTTCTTGTTCTGTGGCTCCCTCGTACATGATGCGCAGGTAGTAGCAGTCGACGCGCTTGCTAAGCAGAATTACTCTTTGTTTTCTCAGGTTTGCCCCGAAGCCGACACATCGAGGACCCCGTCTCCTCATCCGTCCGCGCTCATCCTCAGCTGAACAAATTCTTGGCTGCGGCTCATGGGCTGTTTGCCAGGTCACTCTCGGCTAATACCGCCAGGGCGTATAACACTGGCTGGCGGTTGTACTGCAAATTCCAGCGGGAACACCCTCAAGGCGGCCTTGACCATGTTGATTTCATATTATCATTTATCGGGTACTGTCATGTGCACATGCACCTGTCGCACAGCACCGTCAAAACCTACCTGTCGGGGGTCCAACACCATTTGTCCCTCTCCCATCCAGGAAGAACATCGTTGTTTTCCAGTCACATGGTCAAGGCCACGCTGAAGGGTCTACAGAAATGTACCCCAGGGGTCAGCCCCCGTAGACAGCCCATTTCCGGCCCAGTGTTCCGAGGCATGTCCGATCTGTTAGATCTAAGCCCCTTCGGAGTTCTACAAAGCCTAGTGCTCAAAACTGCCATCTACCTTGCCTTTTACGGATTCATGAGGCCGGGGGAATTCACGTCACTGTCACTTAGTGGCCCCTTCCTAGCCCGCCGTCAGCTGGCCCCTAGCCCGGAGGGCTTCATCTTGTCCCTGCCTGTGACCAAGACCTCCCAGTCAGGTCCCCCCATCCAAATCAAATTCTTCCCCACTTCTCACAAATGGTGTCCGGTCCACGTCCTGCAGAAATTATCAGGGGCACTGGCCGATCGCGGCGCTGATACCCCCTTGTTACCCTTCGGGTCAGCAGCTTTGTCCACCTCCCAATTCATAGCGCACACGCGTATACTCGCGGCCAACCTAGGGCTGGACCCCCTCACGGTGTCAGGACATTCGTTTTGGATAGGGGCAGCCTCGGCCGCCTCCAGGAATCAGGTGCCTACGCACATCATACGTAAGTTGGGTCGGTGGCGCTCCTCTTGTTACAGCCGATATGTTCCAAACCCGGTTAGCGAGATTTATTGTGCCTTTCAGAATTTGGTGTTGTGATTTGTCAATAAACACGCTTTGTATTCTCATGCTGGGTTTTTGGCCTCTTTCAGGTGTACTCTCGACGGAAGCGGTTATGGCACAACTCAAGCCGCTGTTTCTGTTGGGACGTACCTTAGAGGGATAGGTTCTTTCCACATATAGCCCCGACCACAAGTATTAAGGCCGATTCATTGGCCTGCATTTGTGGGAGGGGCGCCCTGCCCTATATCTTGCACGCACCTCTCTCCAGGGGACGGACGGCAGCAGTGTTCCCCTCCCAGCCCGCCCTTTTCCTTTTACTCTCCCATAGGGTATGCCCTCTTTCAGGTGTACTCTCGACGGAAGCGGTTATGGCACAACTCAAGCCGCTGTTTCTGTTGGGACGTACCTTAGAGGGATAGGTTCTTTCCACATATAGCCCCGACCACAAATGCCCATTAAAAAATAGCAAATAGAATGCTGACAGAGTTGATTGCTAAAAGATTAGAGAATAAGGAACTGTGAAACATGTTTGATCACATAATGAGCACTATGTAACAGAACAGATTATGTTACTGTACTGGATGAAAAGCAAACAGCTATAGGTTGCTGACAGGAGAAGGGAAGAGTCAGAGAAGCTGGCTGGGTTGTAATCAAAAGTCAGTGATCAGCTCAGAGAATGGCCAGGGAGAGAATGGGTCTGTACAGCATGTCCATTGGCTGTAAGCTACAAGTCAAAATTATGATATTGTATTAATACAAAATAATATAATAACCTTGAAATAGCAATATACTAAACATCTACTTACTTTCACTGGATGTAAAATCTTGTGATTCAAGAATGCCAGACTCTTGCAAAGATCTAATGCACGAATCAACCAGTTCAAGGCCAGTTGTTAATTCATCCTCTATATCTTTTTGACCCTCTGTAAAACAGAAATTATGATGAGACCAACAATTTACCTTCACTGTTACATTTACAAAATTGTGGTCATTGTACACATTTACTTTTACCGTATTTTTCACATAATAATTTATAAGGAATCGCTCATAAGTATGCAGGGGGGCACAGGGAGTACGGTTAGCACTGGCTGTACTCACCGCACTCTGATGTTCTTCTGGGCCACGCACTGCACTGTTCCAACTACATACAGCATCAGGATGTAGTGCGTCTTTAGGTCACAATGTAGTGCAGGGCCCGGAAGAAGAACAGGGAGTGGTGAGTGGGCAAGAATTGAGAATAAGCATTTTTGTTATCAATCTAAGAACTAAAGGGACCTAAATGATGTTATTGTTAAAGGGGTCGGCTATTTTCTGGTTACTGTGGCCCAACATGTTTGTGAGATGATTATATGGCACTTACTAATATAGCCCTTGTTTACAAAGTCTTTTTGTGCTTTCCACACAGAGGTCCTGTCCATAAAATGGCGCTGGTGGAAGGTCATGTGACCAGGCAAATCACCTACATGTGATGACTCCTCCATTCAAATACATTGCACCTGCCGTCTGTGTTTGGAGCAGACATCACATGGAGGTGATTCGCATGGTCACATGATCCTCAATCAGTGGCCATCTTATGGACAGGCCTTCTACGTGGACAGCACAAAAGACTTATAAATATAGAAAATGGTGCAGAATTTCAGCAAAGGCTATATTAGTAAGTGCTATATAAACATCTCACAAACACATTGATAAAGAGTAGCCTGAAAGTGGACCCCTTTAACTGAAAGCATCTGAGAGTAAAGCTTGTATTAGACAGCCTGATTTAGCAGGCAATTGTCGGGAAGGAAACATTCCTTCCCCGCAATCATCTACTTGCTGGCGAAGGAGACTGCTGCAATTACATGCAGCGATCTCCTCCTCGGTATAGGGAGGAGCGATCGTTATTGCTCTTCCCTATACTGAATCATTGTTTGTCAGCAGCAGATCATGATTACACAGCATGACGCCAGCAAACAATGATTTTTTAACCTGTCAAAGATTTGGATTGCCCGATAAATTATCAGGAAATTGGCGGCAGCATTAGACTGCCAGATGATTGCTAACGTTAGCGATCATCTGCTGAACAGCTGGCAGGTGTAATACACCCATAACAACATCACAGCCACAAAGCATTAGACTGTGTAGTCCAAACTGCCTCTGAAAGTGACATCACTACAAGAACTTTCAAGGTTCAGGATATGGGTTTCCATGGTCAGGCACCTAGAGTTTTATAACACATACTACCCTGGAGGCTGTAATAGCTGCACAATTTTGGAATGTAATGTCCAACAATTATATACTGTAAGATGGTAAGATGTTATTCCTAATAAAAGGAGCTATTCCCAAACCTGCATTTATCATCAATAAGAATGCAGCCGGGCACAATTTTTGCAGGGTGATCTGTACTTTTCATTGATGCCATCCTAGGGTGCGTATGACTTTTTGATCAATTTTATGACAGTTTTTGTGGGAGGTGAAGTGAGCAAAAAAAACTGTGAATTGGCCGTTTTGACTTCTTTCCATTTCGTTTGCCATATGGGATAAATATTTTTATATTTTAACCCCTTAAGGACTCGGCCCTATTTCACCTTACGGACTTGGCCATTTTTTGCAAATCTGACCAGTGTCACTTTAAGTGCTGATAACTTTAAAACGCTTTGACTTATCCAGGCCATTCTAAAAAAAAAAAAAAAATTCGGCACATATTGTACTTCATGACACTGGAAAAATGAAGTAAAAAAAATTCATTTTTTTTTTTTTTTAAATATCTAAATTTACCAAAAATTGGTAAAAATTTGCAAATTTCCAAGTTTCAATTTCTCTACTTCTATAATACATAGTAATACCTTTAAAAATAGTTATTACTTTACATTCCACATATGTCTACTTCATGTTTGGATCATTTTGGGAATGATATTTTATTTTTTGTGGATGTTACAAGGCTTAGAAGTTTAGAAGCAAATCTTGAAATTTTTCAGAAATTTTCAAAAACCCAATTTTTAGGGACCAGTTCAGGTCTGAAGTCACTTTGCGAGGCTTACATAATAGAAACCACCCAAAAATGACCCCATTCTATAAACTACACCCCTCAAGGTATTCAAAACTGATTTTACAAACGTCGTTAACCCTTTAGGTGTTCCACAAGAATTAATAAAAAATATAGCGGTATGGCGTAGCGGTATGGCGTAGCGGTATGGCGTAGCTGTATGACGTAGCAGAGCAGCTGCGTGGGCATACCGCACGTCCGCATGGGTACCGCCCCCTTACCCACCCGTCTCGGCTCAGCGTCTCGGCGTCCCGGCCCTCTCACCTGGCTTGCTCTCTCCAGCGCGGTCTATTGGCACTAGACCGGTGCTGGGAATCACCGAAGCTGAGAACCATCATCACCGCCACGACATCGGCTGCGCACGGCGTGAGAGACCGAGCGACCGAGTAGAGACCCAGGTGTGCACTTGTCAAGCTGCCGGGTGGTAGCCCTGCTATGCCCCTGATAGGATTCGCTATGGACAGAGGTGGCCCCTGGGAAAAACGCCGGATGCCCGCTTGACGCCTGCTCGTAACCGGGTGAATACAAAGGACCACTGAAAGCTGTCCGCTGAAAGCTGGCATCGCAGACTATAAGATGACCGTTGGCGGATCGCTATATAAACGAAATGTATTCTGGCGATGATACACCTGTCCGGCTGGCTGAAAACTGGTGAGATCGCTCCTGTGCTAAACTACCCACCGTTACCCCTTCCTATTAACTAACGTCTCATATACTAACCCTGTGTGTAAGGGGGCGGCCACACGCCTGAGCCAGCTTTGGCCGCTGGTTGCTACATCTGTTGGGGGCACGACCCCGGTGCACCCTGTTAAAATGGCAATGCAGGACGGTCCTGTATCACGCTCCACGAAGTATATGTATCACGGTCGGCGTGACTATCACATACGTGACACAGAGGGAGGGAACAAGGAAGGCCCTGCCCAAGTGAGAGGGAAGGTGGTGACCCCTGACTCACCTAGCGGCTGGCACCTGGCTGCCCTGACGTCCCTAGACGGGTTCCTCACCCGTACGCCGATCACGTGCCTAAAGCCCTGGCTTTCCCTAAACTGAGCCCTAGATAGTGAACAGGGCGGTGGGAACACTAGTCCGCACCACTAGCTCTAAAGGAAAACACCAAGGGAAGGACAGACAATACAAACTCAACATATAATCCCAGGTGGGCGACAACAGGAGACAACAAGAAGCCCAACAGGGATCCGGAGGGTAGCACTCTGGAACGACAACCAGGATTCACAACTCCAGTGGGTCAGTATAGATGTCCAGGCAGGAAGCTCTATAACTGGCAACTAGATAAGAGTGAGGGGAGAATATAAGGAGGTTGGGAGTGGCAGACAAGAAACAGCTGAGGAGGAGAAGCTACGGATCCCTGATTGAGACAAAAAGGATAGCAAGGCAAACACAGAAAACAATCACTAAGAAACAACGTGATCTTTAGATATAGAGCGCGCAGCCACCCGCTGCGACCTCCTGACCCCGGGTATAACGGAGTCAGACGTGGCTCTTGATACCCTCGTGACAGTACCCCCCCTTTCACGAGGGGCCTCCGGACACTCAGGACCAGGTCTCTCCGGATGAGAGGCATGGAAAGCCTGAATTAACCTGTTGGCGTTTACCTCTGACGCTGGAACCCACATTCTTTCCTCGGGACCGTAACCCCTCCAATGCACCAGATACTGAAGAGAGCGGCGGACCCGACGAGAATCAACAATTCTGGCTATTTGAAACTCCAGATTACCATCCACAATAACAGGAGGAGGTGGCAGCGGTGATGGTTCTAGAGGTGGAACATACTTCTTGAGTAACGATTTATGGAAGACGTTATGGATCTTAAAAGTCTGAGGTAGCTCCAGGCGAAAAGCCACAGGGTTAATGACGGCTACTATTTTATAAGGACCAATGAACCTAGGGCCCAGTTTCCAAGAGGGAACCTTCAACTTAATATTCCTAGTAGACAACCACACATAGTCATTCACCCCTAGGTCCGGACCTGGCGACCGTTTCTTATCGGCCATGCATTTATATTTACCACTCATCTTTTTCAAGTTAACTTGCACCTTCTGCCATACCGAAGAAAGAGATGAAGAAAACCTTTCCTCTTCGGGAACCCCAGAAGACCCCCCTCTTTGAAAGTACAAAATTGGGGATAAAAACCGTATGCACCAAGGAATTGTGACTTGCCAGTGGACTCCTGATAATGATTATTTATGGCAAACTCAGCTAACGGTAAATATGATGACCACAACTCTTGGTTTTCAGACACAAAACACCTTAAATATGTTTCTAGGTTTTGGTTGGTACGCTCAGTCTGTCCATTCGACTGAGGATGGAAAGCTGAGGAAAAGGACAAGTGTACCCCCAAACGGGAACAAAAAGCTTTCCAAAACTTAGAAATAAACTGGGTTCCCCAATCCGAAACCACATCGGAAGGACAGACAATACAAACTCAACATATAATCCCAGGTGGGCGACAACAGGAGACAACAAGAAGCCCAACAGGGATCCGGAGGGTAGCACTCTGGAACGACAACCAGGATTCACAACTCCAGTGGGTCAGTATAGATGTCCAGGCAGGAAGCTCTATAACTGGCAACTAGAGAAGAGTGAGGGGAGAATATAAGGAGGTTGGGAGTGGCAGACAAGAAACAGCTGAGGAGGAGAAGCTACGGATCCCTGATTGAGACAAAAAGGATAGCAAGGCAAACACAGAAAACAATCACTAAGAAACAACGTGATCTTTAGATATAGAGCGCGCAGCCACCCGCTGCGACCTCCTGACCCCGGGTATAACGGAGTCAGACGTGGCTCTTGATACCCTCGTGACAATATGGCCGGTGAATGAGGGTTGGAACCCCTGATACAGCCCTGATACAGGGGCGTGTGCTTGCTGGGTGTTAGGTTTCTATGCGATCCAAGGTGATTCCCTTATTCTTTTTTGGATGACCTAATCCCTTAACGGCTGAAGGCTACATATATCCCCTAAAGGCGACGCACATTGATTATGTGGCTGTAGGAGCGTGGAGCTACAGGGGACTACAGGGGACCTCCGCTTGGTAATTCCCCCTATAATAAGCGAACAGGGGCTCCTTTAAGCAGTAGTGTCAAGATTGACTGGATTGGCTGGACTGGGGTGGGTCCTGGCCTGGTTGCGGCTGCCTTTGGGGGGCGACAGACGTCTCTTCTATAGCTCACAGCATGACTAATAACAGAGTAATGATATGGAATGTGCGTGGACTGGGCAACAGAACGAAAAGGGTGATGGTTTTTGATCTGATCATTCGACACCTCCCCGCAATAGTGGCCCTATTGGAAACGCACGCTACACCTGATATCCCAGAGTATCTAACAAAGAGATGGGCAGGGCATCAGTTCCACTCCGGCTTCTCGTCATATTCCCGAGGGATCAGTGTGTATGTGCATCAAAGCATTGACTTTATCCTACTGGACCAGTCGATTGATAGAGATGGGAGATTTATCTTCCTCTATGCCCAATGGAATGGCAGAAAGTGTGTCCTGGCTTTTTTGTACATCCCGCCACCATTCGCAATGACAACCCTAAAGCAGCTGACGCTCTTTATGCACAATAAAGAGCGGTGTCCGGTATTAATATGCGGCGACTTCTACTGCGTGCTGGACCCGGCGCTGGATAGAATATCAGCTACGGGGAAAAGTGCGCAGGGAAAGCACGCCCTACTTCGAGGGTTTTGTGAGGAGATGGGACTAATAGATGTCTGGCGATGGCTTTATGGTAACAAACAGGTGTTCTCTTGCTTCAGTAAAGCATATAGCGCAATGTCCAGGATTGATATTGCCTTGGCCAATGGTGAGATGCTCGATTCCATCTTAAAAATGACATATGAGATCCATGGCATCTCCGATCACTCACCGATTTTACTGGTGATGAAGACCGGGCAACAAGCTGGTATTACTAGACCGTTCAGATTGAACGAGCACTGGTTAACTATATTAAATGACTACGTAGGGATTGACAAAGAACTTATACAATTTTGGCAAGAGAATATTGGCACAACACATGTTTATTATGTTTGGGATGCCATGAAGGCGTACATTCGTGGGCTATATTTTTCCAGAATAAAACAGAAAAAAAATGAATTCTTCGAAGAGCAAAAAAAGTTGGAAGTAAATATTGCATATCTGGAGGGTTGTATTCGAATACAGAACGACGCGAGCACACGCACTAAGTTAAAATCCGCTAAAGACCTCTATATAACCTTTATGAGGAAAAAAGCTCAGAATCAACTATTCTTTAGGGGCTATAAAGACTTCTGCGAGGATGGCACCCCGGGTAAGCTACTGGCATCTATCATAGCGAATCAAAAGCCCCCCCAAAAATTGAGACAAATACTGACGGGTGATGGGCGCAGATTGGAAGGAGGAGTGGAGATGGAGGGAGAGTTTTTAAAATATTTTGGCAACTTATATCGCTCCGGTGTGGATGATACAGAGACCAAGATAGACGACTTCCTAGATCAGGTTAAGATCCCAGCGCTGTCAGACTCGGTCTCGGCCCCCTTGAGTGCCCCCATTTCTTTGGATGAACTACAGGCGGCTTTGCATGAGACCCGGGGCTCCTCGGCGCCCGGATCAGACGGACTCCAGTTTGGCATATACAAGAGCCACGCGGGGGTGCTTCTGCCCGGGTTGCTGCAGGTCCTGAATGAATCAAGCAAATGTGGAAAGCTGCCTCCGTCTTTGACGGAGGCAACGGTTACGTTGATCCTTAAGAAAGGGAAAAATGGTAACAAAGTCGAAGACTATCGCCCTATATCGCTGCTTAATGCAGACTATAAAGTAATTGCAAAAGTTCTCTCCAACAGGTTAAAAAAAGTAATAACTGGCCTAGTCCATACAGACCAGACAGGGTTTATCCCCGGACGACAGATCCAGACCAATATACGCCGGACCATTCTTAACATTCAGATCGGAGGGGGAGAGGACCGCTCCATCCTGTCTCTGGACGCCGCCAAGGCATTCGATCGGGTGGAGTGGTCCTTCCTCTGGCGCGTCATGCACAAGATGAATCTGGGTCAGGAATTTATCGGTTGGGTCAAATTGCTATATAGTAAAGCAACGGCCAGAATTAAGGTTAATGGGGTGCTCACCCCTGCCGTCTCCCTAAAACGGGGGACACGACAGGGATGTCCCCTCTCTCCACTCCTCTTTTCAATCTTTATGGAACCCTTCGCCTGCAGGATACGGGCTGAACCTTGTATAGTGGGGTTTGGGGGGAGAGGGACGGACGATAAGATCTGCCTATATGCGGACGATGTATTACTGTATCTGAATGATGGATGGAGAAGTGTCCCAGAGGTTATGCGGATAACAGAGGAATTTGGTAGAATTGCCGGATATGAGATAAACTGGGCAAAGTCTGTACTCTTTCCCCTTAATCGGGTGCCTCCCTTGAACAATCTTAGGGTCAGAATCATCGCTCCAACAGACCACTTAGATTATTTAGGGATATAAATTAGCAACACCATCAGGGATTATAATATATTAAATATCACCCCTCTAGTTGGGAAAATAAGGGAAAAAATAAGGGTCTGGCAGAAACTTCCGCTTTCACAGACTAATAGGATCGCGTTGATTAAAATGGTTCTGTTGCCTTGGATATTGTACACGGTTAGCTCTTGCCCTGTATGGATTGAGGATAGTGTCTTTAATCTGATTGATCGATTGATAAATGATCTGATATGGGGCAGAAAAAGGGTCCGCATTAAGCTACAATATTTGCGAATGACGGCAAGTAATGGCGGCTTAGGCCTGCCCCACTTTCAAATCTACTACTTGTGTTCACAACTACATTGGTGCGTCAATACTGGGGATGGAGTATTATTATCCCATATTCTAGGGCAACGTCAACAGCATACATATAATATATTTAGTATACTGGAATCCGGGCTTCTGGAGCGTGCGGAAATTTTCTGCCCTATCGGGGCCGCGCTACAGAAGACCTGGAATAAAATCAAGGTACTTATTCAGGCCCCTCAAGTTCTGGACTTCTCCCCGTTATGGGATAACCCTGTGCTAACAGAATTTTTGACACTTAATAAAAATGATTATTGGACTCGAAGAGGTATCACGCTATTCTCACATATATACACGAAAGGGAAAATTAAACCAATAGGGGAACTGTTTCAACAGACACCAATAACTGCACTAGAACACTATAGATATTTTCAAGTACAACACGCATTAGCATGCTCGCTTAAAAAAATACCTTTGATAACAGTCACTCAGAGGTTTTTACTATTTTGCTATAATATAGTAGGGAATAAAGTTAAGATCTCACTAATATATAGGAAATTCATTGAGGAATTAAGCTAGGTCACTAAATTTAAAAGTGTAGATAAATGGAAGGCGGATATAGGGGAATGTAACCCTTCACAATGGAGGGAAATATATCAAAACATCAAGAAGGCTTCCCCTTCACGACAACACCGGTTGACACAATTCAAAATAATACACCGTTTATATGTTACCCCGAGTCTCCTATCCAAAATGTATAGTAACAAGGGACAAGAATTTAGTTGCTTGAAATGCTCCCTTGTAGCCGCAGGGTTTGTACACATGCTGTGGGATTGTCCAGTTATTAAGATCTTCTGGGGCAGCATATTTCAGGCGTTGGCGGTACAAAGTGGGAATAGCCCCCCCTTAACTATCCAAGTAGTTGTGCTTGGACTCCTCCCCTCCGAGTACAAAAAAAGAAGTACCAAAAACGAACAGGTTTATTGGTTGAAGGGATTTCTATTGGCCAAGGTAATAATCTTGAGACAATGGGTGAAAGATAAATCGCCAACAATAAATGAATGGCAAAGTTTAATGGCAAGAATAACAGACTTTGAGGGCATGAAACGGCGCGGGGTGAGCTATGCCACAGAAATGGGCGTATAGAGAGGGGAAATGGCGAGGAGAAATATCCTGACTGGAACTGATGACCACCCCATTCTCTGCGGATATGTCCTAATATAAACAAATAAACTGTCAAGCATTTTTAAGTAATAAACACTACTATAACAGTCCACATCAAATAGGATTCGATATCATGAAGGTTTGAGAAATACCCAAGAGAGGGGCATGAGCGCCCTGCCGCCCCTCGTGGCGGCCGCACCAGGCCAGGTATGCTGGGTGGGGGAATGGACAGGGGGGGCGGGTCTCTGGAATCTTGGGGGGTGGGATGGGTCTTGGTTTTGTTATGTGGGACAGAGAATTGATATTAATTTAGGGTATCTTTGGATTTGGATGCCTTTACATATTTGTATGTTGTTTAGCACTGAAGTGATACACTGTTTAAATGTACCTATTATTCGTGCTTACTCTCTGTGACCAGATATCTTTTCTATACTGTTCTTATTTAAGAAAAGCAATAAAGATATACAAATTTAAAAAAAAAATATATATATATAGATACAATTTCAAAATTTCACTTTTTTGGCAGATTTTCCATTTTAATAATTTTTTTCCAGTTACAAAGCAAGGGTTAAAAGCCAAACCAAACTCAATATTTATGGCCCTGATTCTGTAGTTTACAGAAACACCCCATATGTGGTCGAAAAACTACTGTACGGGCACACGGCAGGGCGCAGAAGGAAAAGAATGCCATACGGTTTTTGGAAGGCAGATTTTGCTGGACTGTATTTTTACACCATGTCCCATTTGAAGCCCCCTGATGCACCCCTAGAGTAGAAACTCCATAAAAGTGACCCCATCTAAGAAACTACACCCCTCAAGGTATTCAAAACAGATTTTACAAATGTTGTTAACCCTTTAGGTGTTCCACAAGAGTTATTGGCAAATGGATATGAAATTTCAGAATTTAAATTTTTTGGCAAATTTTCAATTTTAATCTATTTTTCCCAGTAACAAAGCAAGGGTTAGCATCCAAACAAAACTCAATATTTATGGCCCTGATTCTGTAGTTTACAGAAACACCCCATATGTGGTCGTAAACAGCTGTACGGGCACACGGCAGGGCGCAGTAGGAAAGGAATGCCATACGGTTTTTGGAAGGCAGGACTGTTTTTTTTGACACCATGTCCCATTTGAGGCCCCCCTGATGCACCCCTAGAGTAGAAACTCCAAAAAAGTGGCCCCATTTTAGAAACTACGGGATAGGGTGGCAGTATTGTTGGTACTAGTTTAGGGTACATATGATTTTTTGTTGCTCTATATTACACTTTTTGTGAGGCAAGGTAACAAGAAATAGCTGTTTTGGCACCGTTTTTATTTTTTGTTATTTACAACATTCATCTGACAGGTTAGATCATGTGATATTTTTATAGACCAGGTTGTCACGGACGCGGCGATACCTAATATGTATACTTTTTTTTTATTTATGTAAGTTTCACACAATGATTTCTTTTTTTAATCCAAAAAAATCATGTTTTAGTGTTTCCATAGTCTGAGAGTTATAATTTTTTCAGTTTTTGGGCGATTACCTTGGGTAGAGTATGATTTTTGCGGGATGAGATGACAGTTTTATTGGCACTATTTTGGGGTGCGTGTGACTTTTTGATCGCTTGCTATTACACTTTTGTGATGTAAGGTGACAAAAAATGATTTATTTAGCACAGTTTTTATTAAAAAAATTTTTACGGTCTTCATCTGAGGTGTTAGGTGATATTTTTATACAGCCGGTCGATATAAACACGGCGATACCAAATATGTATCCTTTTTTTTTATTTATGTAAGTTTTACACAATAACAGCTTTTTTAACCACCTCCCGACCGCCTAACGCACGGATGCGTCCGGAAGGTGGTTGATTCATTCCTCCTGGGTGCATCCGTGCGTCATCTCGCGAGACGCGAGATTTCCTGTGAACGCGCGCACACAGGCGCGCGCGCTCACAGGAACGGAAGGTAGGAGAGTGGATCTCCAGCCTGCCAGCGGCGATCGTTCGCTGGCAGGCTGGAGATGTGATTTTTTTAACCCCTAACAAGTATATTAGACGCTGTTATGATAACAGCGTCTAATATACCTGCTACCTGGTCCTCTGGTGGTCCCTTTTGTTTGGATCGACTACCAGAGGACACAGGTAGCTCAGTAAAGTAGCACCAACCACCACTACACTACACTACACCCCCTCCCGTCACTTATTCACCCCTGATCACCCCTGATCACCCCAGATCACCCCATATAGACTCCCTGATCACCCCTCTGTCATTGATCACCCCCCTGTCATTGATCACCCCCCTGTAAGGCTGCATTCAGATGTCCGTATAATTTTTACGGATCCACTGATACATGGATCGGATCCGCAAAACACATATGGACATCTGAATGGAGCCTTACAGGGGGGTGATCACCCCATATAGACTCCCTGATCACCCCCCTGTCATTGATCACCCCCCTGTAAGGCTGCATTCAGATGTCCGTATGATTTTTACGGATCCACTGATACATGGATCGGATCCGCAAAACACATACGGACGTCTGAATGGAGCCTTACAGGGGAGTGATCAATGACGGAGGTGATCACCCCATATAGACTCCCTGATCACCCCCCTGTCATTGATCACCCCCCTGTCATTGATCACCCCCCTGTAAGGCTCCATTCAGAGGTCCGTATGAATTTTACGGATCCACTGATAGATGGATCGGATCCGCAAAACACATACGGACGTCTGAATGGAGCCTTACAGGGGAGTGATCAATGACGGAGGTGATCACCCCATATAGACTCCCTGATCACCCCCCTGTCATTGATCACCCCCCTGTCATTGATCACGCCCCTGTAAGGCTCCATTCAGAGGTCCGTATGAATTTTAAGGATCCACTGATAGATGGATCGGATCCACAAAACACATACGGACGTCTGAATGGAGCCTTACAGAGGAGTGATCAATGACGGAGGTGATCACCCCATACAGACTCCCTGATCACCCCTCTGTCATTGATCACCCCCCTGTCATTGATCACCCCCCTGTAAGGCTGCATTCAGATGTCCGTATAATTTTTACGGATCCACTGATACATGGATCGGATCCGCAAAACACATACGGACATCTGAATGGAGCCTTACAGGGGGGTGATCACCCCATATAGACTCCCTGATCACCCCCCTGTCATTGATCACCCCCCTGTAAGGCTGCATTCAGATGTCCGTATGATTTTTACGGATCCACTGATACATGGATCGGATCCGCAAAACACATACGGACATCTGAATGGAGCCTTATAGGGGGGTGATCAATGACAGGGGGGTGATCACCCCATATAGACTCCCTGATCACCCCCCTGTCATTGATCACCCCCCTGTCATTGATCACCCCCCTGTCAGGCTGCATTCAGATGTCCGTATGATTTTTACGGATCCACTGATACATGGATCGGATCCGCAAAACACATACGGATATCTGAATGGAGCCTTATAGGGGGGTGATCAATGACAGGGGGGTGATCACCCCATATAGACTCCCTGATCACCCCCCTGTCATTGATCACCCCCCTGTCATTGATCACCCCCCTGTAAGGCTCCATTCAGACATTTTTTTGGCCCAAGTTAGCGGAAATTATTATTTTTTTCTTACAAAGTCTCATATTCCACTAACTTGTGTCAAAAAATGAAATCTCACATGAACTCACCATACCACTCACGGAATCCAAATGCGTAAAATTTTTTAGACATTTATATTCCAGACTTCTTCTCACGCTTTAGGGCCCCTAGAATGCCAGGGCAGTATAAATACCCCACATGTGACCCCATTTCGGAAAGAAGACACCCCAAGGTATTCCGTGAGGGGCATATTGAGTCCATGAAAGATTGAAATTTTTGTCCCAAGTTAGCGGAAAGGGAGACTTTGTGAGAAAAAAAACATATCTATTTCCGCTAACTTGTGCCAAAAAAAAAAATTTCTATGAACTCGCCATGCCCCTCATTGAATACCTTGGGGTGTCTTCTTTCCAAAATGGGGTCACATGTGGGGTATTTATACTGCCCTGGCATTCTAGGGGCCCTAAAGCGTGAGAAGAAGTCTGGGATCCAAATGTCTAAAAATGCCCTCATAAAATGAATGTGAGCCCCTTTGTGCATCTAGGCTGCAAAAACGTGTCACACATGTTGTATCGCCGTACTCAGGAGAAGTTGGGCAATGTGTTTTGGGGTGTCATTTTACATATACCCATGCTGGGTGAGATAAATATCTTGGTCAAATGCCAACTTTGTATAAAAAATGGGAAAAGTTATCTTTTGCTGAGATATTTCTCTCACCCAGCATGAGTATATGTAAAAAGACACCCCAAAACACATTGCCCAACTTCTCCTGAATACGACGATACCACATGTGTGACACTTTTTTGCAGCCTAGGTGGGCAAAGGGGCCCACATTCCAAAGAGCAGCTTTAGGATTTCACAGGTCATTTACCTACTTACCACACATTAGGGCCCCTGGAAAATGCCAGGGCAGTATAACTACCCCACAAGTGACCCCATTTTGGAAAGAAGACACCCCAAGGTATTCCGTGAGGGACATGGCGAGTTCCTAGAATTTAATATTTTTTGTCACAAGTTAGCGGAAAATGATGATTTTTTTTATTTATTTTTTTTCCCTTACAAAGTCTCATATTCCACTAACTTGTGACAAAAAATAAAAACTTCCATGAACTCACTATGCCCATCACGAAATAACTTGGGGTGTCTTCTTTCCAAAATGGGGTCACTTGTGGGGTAGTTATACTGCCCTGGCATTCTAGGGGCCCAAATGTGTGGTAAGAAGTTTGAAATCAAAATGTGTAAAAAATGACCGGTGAAATCCAAAAGGTGCTCTTTGGAATATGGGCCCTTTTGCCCACCTAGGCTGCAAAAAAGTGTCACACATGTGGTATCTCTGTACTCAGGAGAAGTTGGGGAATGTGTTTTGGGGTGTCATTTTACATATACCCATGCTGGGTGAGAGAAATATCTTGGCAAAAGACAACTTTTCCCATTTTTTTATACAAAGTTGGCATTTGACCAAGATATTTATCTCACCCAGCATGGGTATATGTAAAATGACACCCCAAAACACATTCCCCAACTTCTCCTGAGTACGGCGATACCACATGTGTGGCACGTTTTTGCAGCCTAGGTGGGCAAAGGGGCCCACATTCCAAAGAGCACCTTTCGGATTTCACCGGTCATTTTTTACACATTTTGATTTCAAACTACTTACCACACATTTGGGCCCCTAGAATGCCAGGGCAGTATAACTACCCCACAAGTGACCCCATTTTGGAAAGAAGACACCCCAAGGTATTCGCTGATGGACATAGTGAGTTCATAGAAGTTTTTATTTTTTGTCACAAGTTAGTGGAATATGAGACTTTGTAAGAAAAAAAAGAAAAAAGAAAAAAATAATCATTTTCCACTAACTTGTGACAAAAAATAAAAAGTTCTATGAACTCACTATGCCCATCAGCGAATACCTTAGGGTGTCTACTTTCCGAAATGGGGTCATTTGTGGGGTGTTTGTACTGTCTGGGCATTGTAGAACCTCAGGAAACATGAAAGGTGCTCAGAAAGTCAAAGCTGCTTCAAAAAGCGGAAATTCACATTTTTGTACCATAGTTTGTAAACGCTATAACTTTTACCCAAACCATTTTTTTTTTTTACCCAAACATTTTTTTTTTATCAAAAGACATGTAGAACAATAAATTTAGAGAAAAATTTATATATGGATGTCGTTTTTTTTTGCAAGATTTTACAACTGAAAGTGAAAAATGTCATTTTTTTGCAAAAAAATCGTTAAATTTCGATTAATAACAAAAAAAGTAAAAATGTCAGCAGCAATGAAATACCACCAAATGAAAGCTCTATTAGTGAGAAGAAAAGGAGGTAAAATTCATTTGGGTGGTAAGTTGCATGACCGAGCAATAAACGGTTAAAGTACTGTAGGTCAGAAGTGTAAAAAGTGGCCTGGTCTTTAGGGGTGTTTAAGCTATAGGGGCTGAGGTGGTTAAAACAAAAAAAATGATGTTTTAGTGTCTCCATATTCTGAGCCATAGTTTTTTTATTTTTTGGGTGATTGTCTCAGGTAGGGGCTCATTTTTTGCAGGATGAGGTGACGGTTATATTGGTACTATTTTGGTGGGCAAACGCCTTTTTGATCGCTTGCTGTTGTACTTTTTGTGATGTAAGGTGACAAAAAAATGGTTTATTTAGCACAGTTTTTATTTTTTATTTTTTACGGTGTTCATCTGAGGGGTTAGGTCATGTGATATGTTTATAAAGCCGGTCGATACGGACGCGGAGAGACCTAATATGTATACTTTTTTTTCCCCCTATTTTTTTTTTACTTTATTTGGGGAAAATGAAGTTTTTGTTTATTTTTACTTGAAACTTAAAAATTTTTGGGGGAAAACTTTATTTTTTTCAACTTTTTTTTCACAAAATTTTTTGTCCCACTTTGGGACTTGATCTTTTGGGGGTCTAATCCTTTACAATGCATTCCAATACTTCTGTATTGGAATGCATTGGCTGTATGAGTAATACTGTGTGTATTACTCATACAGCTTCCGGCCTATGAGATCCAGGGGGCTGGATCTTACAGGCTCTTCACCAGAAGGCAGCGCGATGCCTTCCTTAGGCATCGCGCTGCTTTCCATGCCATCGGGTCCCACCCACAGCCCCATGGGGACCCGATGGCACCGCCGCCGCACCAGGTAAAAGCCGCAAACCGCAGGTCTGAATTGACCTGCGGTTTGCGGCGATCGCCGACATGGGAGGGTCACGGGACCCCCCACGCATTTGGCCGTGGTGCCTGCTCAATGATTTGAGCAGGCACCATGTTCCGATCACCGCCCGCCAGGCGGCGGTGATCGGAACTATAAATGACGTACCGATACGTCATGGGCCCTTAAGGACTCGGGAACAATGCCGTATCGGTACGTCATGGGTCCCTAAGGGGTTAATAATATGGGAGTTTTTGCACACTACTAGTGATGATCGAGCATGCTCGGCTGAACACCTGTTCGGCTCGAGCATCTCGATGCTCGGCACATGGCGGTACTCAGCCGAGTATCGCATGTGTTCGAGCACCATCCTAGAGTCTCCTCCCTACACGTTTCTTGGCTGCTATGAAGCCAATAAAATTGCAGGTAAGTACTGCACATGTTGGCTACTGGCATTACAGTGATTGGCTAAACGGAAAGCGTCATTGAATGCTATATATGTTCAGCTCATTCATAGTCAGGGAGAGCTGAGCATAAGAAGGGACAGACAGTGTAGGGAGTGTAATTGAATATTTTTTTAGTACAAAAACATTTTAGAGACCCAAAAGTCCTTGTAAGGACTATTGTGTGTGACAGCAGCAATATATGTTTGTAGCGCAACCTGCTCTAAATTGCTCAGTGTTAGGCCTCATGCACACGGCCGTTGTTTTGGTCTGCATCCGAGCCACAGTTTTTGCGGATCGTATGCGGACCCATTCACTTCAATGGGGCCGCAAAAGATGCGGACAGCACTCCGTGTACTGTCCGCATCTGTTCCTCCGTTTCGTGGCCCCGCAAAAAATACACTGCTCAAAAAAATAAAGGGAACACTTAAACAACACAATGTAACTCCAAGTCAATCACACTTCTGTGAAATCAAACTGTCCACTTAGGAAGCAACACTGAGTGACAATAAATTTCATATGCTGTAGTGCAAATGGGATAGACAACAGGTGGAAATTATAGGCAATTAGCAAGACACCCCCAATAAAGGAGTGGTTCTGCAGGTGGTGACTTCTCAGTTCCTATGCTTCCTGGCTGATGTTTTGGTCACTTTTGAATGCTGGCGGTACTTTCACTCTAGTGGTAGCATGAGACGGAGTCTACAACCCACACAAGTGGCTCAGGTAGTGCAGCTTATCCAGGATAGCACATCAATGCGAGCTGTGGCAAGAAGGTTTGCTGTGTCTGTCAGCATAGTGTCCAGAGCATGGAGGCGCTACCAGGAGACAGGCCAGTACATCAGGAGACGTGGAGGAGGCCGTAGGAGGGCAACAACCCAGCAGCAGGACCGCTACCTCCGCCTTTGTGCAAGGAGGAACAGGAGGAGCACTGCCAGAGCCCTGCAAAATGACCTCCAGCAGGCCACAAATGTGCATGTGTCTGCTCAAACGGTCAGAAACAGACTCCATGAGGGTGATATGAGGGCCCGACGTCCACAGGTGGGGGTTGTGTTTACAGCCCAACACCGTGCAGGACGTTTGGCATTTGCCAGAGAACACCAAGATTGGCAAATTCGCCACTGGCGCCCTGTGCTCTTCACAGATGAAAGCAGGTTCACACTGAGCACATGTGACAGACGTGACAGAGTCTGGAGACGCTGTGGAGAACGTTCTGCTGCCTGCAACATCCTCCAGCATGACCGGTTTGGCATTGGATCAGTAATGGTGTGGGGTGGCATTTCTTTGGAGGGCCGCACAGCCCTCCATGTGCTCGCCAGAGGTAGCCTGACTGCCATTAGGTACCAAGATGAGATCCTCAGACCCCTTGTGAGACCATATGCTGGTGCGGTTGGCCCTGGGTTCCTCCTAATGCAAGACAATGCTAGACCTCATGTGGCTGGAGTGTGTCAGCAGTTCCTGCAAGACGAAGACATTGATGCTATGGACTGGCCCGCCCGTTCCCCAGATCTGAATCCAATTGAGCACATCTGGGACATCATGTCTCGCTCTATCCACCAACGTCACGTTGCACCACAGACTGTCCAGGAGTTGGCAGATGCTTTAGTCCAGGTCTGGGAGGAGATCCCTCAGGAGACCGTCCGCCACCTCATCAGGAGCATGCACAGGCGTTGTAGGGAGGTCATACAGGCACGTGGAGGCCACACACACTACTGAGCCTCATTTTGACTTGTTTTAAGAACATTACATCAAAGTTGGATCAGCCTGTAGTGTGTTTTTCCACTTTAATTTTGAGTGTGACTCCAAATCCAGACCTCCATGGGTTAAAAAATTTGATTTCAATTTTATTTTTTTTGTGTGATTTTGTTGTCAGCACATTCAACTATGTAAAGAACAAAGTATTTTAGAAGAATATTTAATTAATTCAGATCTAGGATGTGTTATTTTTGTGTTCCCTTTATTTTTTTGAGCAGTGTATATAACCTGTCCTATTCTTGTCCTTTTTGCGGACAAGACTAGGCAGTTATATAAATGGCTGTCCGTGTTTTGTGGATCTGAAATTTGTGGACCGCAAAAAAACGGAACGGTCATGTGCATGTAGCCTTAGGGAGAGCTGTGCATAAGAAGGGACAGACAGTGTAGGGAGTGTAATAGGAAAATTTTTATGCAAAAAACTTTTCAGAGACCCAAAAGTCCTTTTAAGGACTATTGCTTGTGACAGCAGCAATATATATTTATAGCGCATCCTACACTAAATACCATGTAATAGGCCGCTGCAGACAGTTAAATTATCCGCGTCACATCTCCTGTTTAAAATGTGCGCATCAGTAAAATATCAGTGACATACACTGCACTTTTTTCATAGAAGGTGTCCGCTGCGGAGAGTTAAATTATCCGCGCCACATCTCCTGTTTTAAAATGTGCGCATCCTTAAAATATCAGTGACATCCAGTGTACCTTTTTCCGTAGACACTGCGAACAGTGACATTACCTGTGGTACCTGTCCTGTATAACGTTTCCTAATCACAAATACCTTTGTAAAAAATTTTGCGCATACACTTCCAAATCCTACACTACTGTACGTGTGAAATACTTTCAAGCATATATCACATTTAAAATTAAGAAGGCGAGCAGTAAGGGACGGGAAAGTGGCCATGATGTAGTGCACGCAGAGGCCGTGGCCCTGGGCGCGAAGAAACTGTGCCTGCTGCCAGAGCACAAGAAAAACAATCATCCACGATACCTAGCTTCATGTCCCAGTTTGCAGGGCGGCACAGGACACCACTCTTGAAGTCAGACCAGGGCGACCAGGTGGTCGGTTGGATTGCAGCAGATAATGCTTCCAGTCGGTTAAGCAACACTCTGTTTTCCACCAAGTCCAGTCTCAGTAGCCAGGAGTCTGGTTAACACAATCCTCCCCCTGATCCTCCTTCCTCCCACCATGTACAGTCTGACCAAACAAGTGATCCCACACTCGGATATTCCGAGGACCTCTTGTCATCGCCATTACTTGATTTGGCCCTCTCACCAAGCACGCTTGAAGAGGGACATGAGATCTTGTGCCCTGATTCCCAACCTCTTGAGCATCCACAGTCACAAGAACATGACGGTGGGGAACAGCAATTAGTGTTTAATGAAGTGGATGATGATGAGACACAGTTGCCAATGAATCAACCGCAATTACTGTCTCAAGAGGTTGATGAAGAGGATGAGACACAATTGTCAATCACTGAGGTTGTGGACGATGAGGTCACTGATCCAACCTGCGAAGGTGGAAAGCCGAGCGAGGACAGCAGTACAGAGGGGAGGGATCTGCAGCACCACAACAGGCTGGAAGAGGCAGTGGGGTGGCAAAAGAAAGAAGGCAGGCCACACCAAAAAGGCCCGAAACTGTTCCACGGTGCATCCCCTTGTGGAAATCTCCCTTGCCAAGAAGTAGATGTTCCGCAGTATGGCGCTTTTTTGAGGAAAGCGCAGACGACAAAAGAATAGTAGTTTGCAACCTGTGCCATACGAAAATGGGCAGGGGCATGAACACTAGCAACCCCACAACCACCAGCATGATCAACCACATGGCATCCAAGCACCGTAATAAATGGGACGAAAACCTGAGTCCACAATCTGTGCATGCGGGTCACACCACTGCCTCCTTTTCACGTATGTTACGTGCTGGCCAATCCCCTGTTGAGGGCGCAGGTCCAGGCCCGGATGCCTCCCGCCCTGCACCTAGACCTTCGCAAGCACCATCAGCGACCACATCCACTTCCCTGTCCCACAGCACAGCATCCAAATGTCCTTACTCCAGGCCTTTGAACGCAAGCAAAAATACCCAGCCACCCACCCACAGGCCATAAATGTTGCCATTTAGGCTTGTGGACACTGAGGCCTTCCACAGCCTGATGTCGGCGGCTGTCCCGTGTTACACAATACCCAGCCGCCACTATTTTTCAAGGTGTGCTGAGCCCGCCTTAAACCAACATGTGTCCCGTAACATCAAACGTGCCCTGACCAACGCAGTTACTGGGAAGGTCCACTTAACCACGGACACATAGACAAGTGCATTCGGCCAGGGACGCTACATTTCCCTGACGGCACACTGGGTAAAATGTTGTGGAGTACAGAAGCGAGTCGTACCCTGGGATGGCACAGGTGCTACCGACGCCAAGGATTGCGGGCCCTACATCAATCAGGGTTTCCGCCAGCACCTATGTTAGTGGCTCCAAACCGCGTTTCTCCCCCTCCACCTCCTCTACTTCCACCTCCGATTTATCCGCATGCAGCACCAGTCAGTCATCAGTCGGTAGCTGGAAGCAGTGTAGCATTGCAGTGGGGAAGCGGCTGAAGCTGATATGTTTAGGGGACAAACAGCACACCGCTTCAGAGCCGTGGCAGGGGATAAGAGACCAGATTTAGCTGTGGCTCTCGCCACTCAACCTACAACCAGGCATGGTTGTGTCTGATAATGGCCATAACTTGGTGGCGGTTTTGGAGCTCGGCAAGCTCAGACACATCCCATGTCTATCCAGCGTGTTCAAACTTGTGGTTCAGGGGTTTCTCAAAACCTACCCCAATTTGCCTGAGCTACTGGTGAAGGTGCGCCGCGTGTGTGCACATTTCCGCAAGTCATTGACAGCTTCAGCCAGTCTGTCAACGCTGCAGCAGCGCTTGAAATTGCCAGCTGTCTGGCTTTTGTGCGACGTGAGCACGCACTGTAACTCTACGTTCCACATGTTGGCCAGGCTTTGTGAGCAGCAGAGGGCAGTAGTGGAATACCAGTTGCAACATGGTCGTGTCACGAGGGTGTCAAGAGCCACGTCTGACTCCGTTATACCTGGGGTCAGGAAGTCGCAGCGGGTGGCTGCGCGCTCTATGTCTAAAGACAGTGCTGTTTCTTAATGGTAGCTTTCTGGGTTTGCCTTGCAATCCTTTTTGGTTCACTCAGGGATCCGTAGCTTCTCCTCCTCAGCTGTTTCTTGTCCAGCAATCCCAACCTCCTTATATTCCCATCTCCCACTTCTCTGGTTGCCAGATATAGAGCTTCCTGCCTGGACTTCTATACTGACCCACTGGACCTGTGTAGCTGTGATTCCTGGTTGTTGTTCCAGAGCGTTACCCTCCGGATCCCTGTTGGGCTTTTGTTGTCCGCTGTTGTCGCCCACCTGGGATTATATGTTTGTCTGTATTGTCTGTCCTCTCCTTGGTGTTTCCCTTTAGTGTTAGTGGTGCAGACTAGTGTTCCCACCGCCCTATTCACTACGTAGGGCTCATATCAGGGAAAGCCAGGGTTTAGGCACGTGATCGGCGTACGGGTGAGAAACCCGTCTAGGGACGTCAGGGCAGGCAGGTGCCAGCCTCAAGGTGAGTTAGGGGTCACCACCTTTCCCTCTCCCTTGGACTTGGCCTTCCCATTTCCCTCCCTTTGCGTCACGTATGTGATCGGCACGCCGGTCATGACATTATATTTGGCCCTTATTTTGCGTAGGTAGAAAGAGAAAAAAATATATATTTTTTTTTCTTTATGCCTATTTAGAATCCAGTATGGATCCTATTGCTGCTTTGACAAAGCAACTTCAAGGCCTGTCTTTGGAGGTGGCAGGATTGAAGGTGTCAGTCCTCCAGCAACAGCAGCAATTGCAACAGACCGCAAGCCCAGCGGTTGCTATGGGTGACCAGGTTGCTGCGGAACCCAAGGTTGTTCTTCCTAACAGATTTTCTGGGGGAAGGGACAAATTTGTGACGTTCCGTGAGGCCTGTAAGTTATATTTTAAGCTGCGCCCTTACTCCTTTGGTAATGAAGAACAGCGGCTGGGGATTGCTATTTCCCTGCTTCAGGGGGACCCGCAATCCTGGGCGTTCTCTTTACCCACTGATTCCCAGGCTCTCCGGTCAGTGGATGAATTTTTTGGGGCCTTGGGTCTAATATATGATGACCCTGATCGAGTCGCCCTGGCTGAGTCGAAATTACGGAGACTCCTACAGGGAGAGAGGCCAGCAGAGGAGTATTGCTCAGAGTTTCGTAGGTGGGCTACGGATACCCAGTGGAACGACCCGGCTCTCAGGAGTCAGTTCTGCTCTGGGTTATCCGAAAGGGTTAAGGATGTGCTTGCGCTGTATGAGACCCCCTTTTCCCTGGATGCTGTTATGTCCCTTTCTATCAGAATAGATAGACATCTTAGGGACAGATTGAAAAATCCTGAGCAATTGGTAACCCCTCCGAAGCAGCAGTTAGTCTGTACGGACCTAGACGAGCCTATGCAGCTAGGAGGATCTACTCGTCAGGTCCGTCCTCCTGAGGCTCGCTGTAGGCGTGGGGTTTGTTTTTTCTGTGGGGGGAGGGGTCATTTCATAAATGTCTGTCCTTCCTTTCTCAAAAACAAAAGACCGTCAGAACTACTAATCCCAGGCTGTGTGGAGGATGTCAGCCGGGGGGTATACGTTTCCTCCATACGAACATCTCAATTTGTGTTGCCAGCGGTTGTTGTTTTTGGTGTTAAGACGGAGACTCTTTCTTTCTTTCTAGACAGTGGAGCAGGGGTAAATTTGATAGATGCCCATTTTGCCCGCACTATGGGTTTGTCTCTCTGTACGCTACAGAGACCTATTCCCATATTCGCTATTGATTCTGCTCCTCTGTCTCAGAGAAACCTCACTCACATTGTCCATAACTTACACTTTCGGGTAGGGGACCACCATAACGAGTGTCTATCATGTTATGTTCTGGAGGGCCTTCCAACTCCTGTGGTATTGGGCCTTCCCTGGTCGGTAGCGCACAATCCAGTGGTGGATTGGCAGGCCAGGGAGATATTGGAGTGGAGTGAGCATTGCAGAGAAAATTGCTTAAATAGCAATTGCTTAGTCGCCTCCATAGCTACTCTACCTACATTTGTTTCGGACTTTGAGGACGTGTTTTCTGAAAAGGGTTGTCAGAAGCTACCACCTCACCGTCCTTATGATTGCCCGGTTAACCTGATTCCCGGGGCAAAATTACCCAAGACCAGGTTATATAATCTTTCGGGTCCCGAGAGACAAGCCATGAAAGATTATATCTCCGAGAGTCTGGCTAAGGGACACATCAGACCCTCTTCATCACCCGTGGCTGCAGGGTTTTTCTTTGTTAAAAAGAAAGATTGGGGCCTGCGTTCTTGCCTAGATATCCTCAAACTAAACCGGATAACCATCCGAGACCCATACCCTCTTCCTCTCATTCCTGACCTGTTTAATCAGATTGCGGGTGCTAGGTGGTTCACCAAACTTGATCTTAGGGGGGCCGACAATCTGATTCGTATCAAGGAAGGGGATGAGTGGAAGACAGCTTTTAACACCCCTGTGGGGCATTATGAAAATCTAGTCATGCCTTTCGGTCGGACCAATGCTCCTGCTATCTTCCAACATTTCGTTAATTACATTTTTAGTCATCTTATCGGCAGGTTTGTGGTGATATACCTAGATGATATTTTAATTTATTCGTCTGATCTGAAAACACATGAGGTACATGTCAGACAGGTACTGCAGGTCCTACAGACTAATAAATTATATGCGAAAGTTGAAAAGTGTGTCTTCGCCGTTCAGGAAATACAGTTCCTGGGATATCTATTATCTGCTTCAGGTTTCCATATGGATCCTAGGAAGGTCCAGGCAATTTTAGATTGGGATCTTCCTGAGAACCTTAAAGCACTGCAACGGTTCTTTGGTTTCGCAAATTTCTATAGAAAGTTCATTAAAAATTATTCGGTGATTGTCAAACCCCTTACTGACATGACTAGGAAGGGGACTGATTTTTCTAAATGGTCTGACGCCGCTAAAATTGCATTTTCCTCTCTAAAAGAGAGGTTTACCTCGGCACCTGTACTAATCCAACCGGATGTCTCCCAGCCTTTTATTGTTGAAGTAGATGCGTCAGAGGTGGGAGTGGGGGCTGTACTGTCTCAGGTTCCGTCTCCTGGCAAATGGCATCCTTGCGCTTTCTTTTCTAAAAAAAACTATCTGCAGCAGAGAAGAACTATGATATTGGCAATAGGGAACTATTAGCTATTAAACTAGCGTTTGAAGAATGGCGTCACTTTTTAAAGGGGGCAATCCACCCCGTCACGGTGATTACGGACCACAAAAACCTTCTGTACCTCGAATCAGCTAAGCGTCTCACCCCTAGACAAGCTAGGTGGTCACTATTTTTTACCAGGTTTAACTTTTTCATCACCTATCATCCTGGGGCAAAAAATACCAAGGCAGATGCATTATCTCGCAGTTTCCCTGGAGGGGGTAATGTGGGTGATCCGGTACCCATTTTACAAAGAGGAGTGGTTGTCTCGGCTGTACACTCTGTTCTGGAGGGGAAGGTGTTAGAGGCCCAGGGGGACGCCCCGGTCTCTTGCCCCTCAGAGAAATTGTTTGTAACGTTAAACCTGCGTATCGAATTATTAAAGGAACATCATAATTCGGCACTTGCTGGGCACCCGGGTAGTAAAGCAACCTTGGAGCTATTGTCTCGTCATTTTTGGTTGCAAAGGTTGCGTCAGGATGTAATGGATTTTGTGTCTACTTGTTCTACTTGTGCACGCGCGAAAGTCTCTCATACACGTCCCGCAGGGTCTTTATTGCCACTTGTCATTCCCAATAGGCCATGGACACATCTGTCAATGGATTTCATGACTAACTTACCTTTGTCTGCGGGTAAAACAGTTATCCTGGTAGTAGTAGACAGGTTTATCAAAATGGTACACTTTATTGCGTTACCCGCACTACCTAATGCTAAGACTCTTGCTCAGGTATTCATCAGTGAAATCGTGAAGCTTCACGGTGTAACGGTCGCGTACACACACACACAGGGGGAAGGGAAGTGACCACTGCGCTCCACCCTTACCCCTGGCCCTGCCTACTTGCCTCGCGAGTCCTAATGACAGGGGACAACTGGACGGCAATCCCTAACTTGGAGTAAGTGCAGGGATGACAGACAGACAAACAACAGGACGTGAACGGACCGAGTCAATACCAAGAAAGCTGCAAAGTACAAATGGAGCAAGCAGACAATTGTCAGGAGAAGCCGGGGTCATAAATACCAGGAGAGCAGAGAAGTACAAGAGGAGTCCTAAGAGAGTAGTCAGGTGGGAGCCGAGGTCACAATACCAGGACAGATGCGCAGTACAGGAGGATCAGGCAAAAGGATGGTCAAGGAACAGGATCAGGTAAGTATTCAGCAGTCCAACAAATACCAGGAACCTAGAAATTAACAGGCAACCTGTAGCCAGCAACTGTGCACAGTTCGGAGGAGAGTTTATCAGCTTCAGGGTTAGAGGAGGAGACGGACGACCCAGAATGAAAACGGGGATGAAAACCATGGTTACAAAAGAAAGGGGAGACCCCAGCAGAAGAATTGACACGGTTATTCAGAGCAAATTCAGCCAATGGAAGGAATTTGACCCATAATTGCTGGTCATCAGCAACATACAACCTCAGGAATTGTTCCACAGACTGATTAAGGCGTTCAGTCTGCCCATTACTCTCAGGATGGTAGGCGGAAGAAAAAGACAACGAAATTTTACATCTTTGACAGAAGGCTCTCCAGAATTTGGACACAAACTGCACACCCCTGTCCGAAACAATATTTTCCGGGATACCATGCAATTGAACAATTTCTTTCACAAAAATAGACGCCAGGGTTTTGGCATTCGGGAGTTTAGACAGGGGAATGAAATGGACCATCTTGCTAAACCTATCCACCACTACCCACACTACAGTCTTACCCTCCGCCAGCGGTAGGTCAGTTATAAATTCCATCGAGATATGGGACCAGGGTCTACTGGGAATGGGTAGGGGTCGTAGGTTACCAGCAGGGCGAGTCCTAGGTGTCTTGGACCTGGCACAAACCTCACAGGCTGACACATAGGACTTGACATCCCTAGTTAGAGTGGGCCACCAATAAGATCTAGAAACCAGATCCTTAGTGCCCTCAACACCCGGATGTCCACAAAAGGCAGAATCGTGACACTCACCCAACAGCTGGAGACGAAATTGTACGGGAACAAACAACTTATCTGTTGGGGTGGATACCGGTGCCAGATGTTGTTCCGACCTAATGCGAGCCGAGATATCCTGGGTAAGAGCTGCTAAGAAGATTTTTGCTGGTAGGATGGATTCAGGTGGTACCTCAGTAGGTTGAAAAGCCTGGAAGCTCCGAGATAATGCGTCCGCCTTCACATTTTTACTTCCCGGCCTGAACATGATGGAAAAATCAAAACGAGTAAAAAACAGAGCCCATCTGGCTTGACGGGGATTCAACCTCTTAGCAGACTCGAGAAACATAAGGTTTTTATGGTCAGTGACAACAGTTACACAATGCCTTGCCCCCTCCAGAAAATGCCTCCACTCCTCAAATGCCCATTTAATGGCCAGCAGCTCCCTATTCCCTATGTCGTAGTTTCTCTCCGTGGGAGAGAATTTCCTGGAGAAGAAGGCACATGGTCTCAGATTAGTGAGGCTGGCAGGACCTTGTGAAAGGACTGCTCCTGCGCCGTCCTCGGACGCATCCACCTCCACAATAAAAGGTTTCTCCTGATCAGGCTGGATCAGAATGGGAGCGCTACTGAATGCCTTTTTTAATTTTTCAAATGAAGAAATGGCCTCAGTAGACCAATTCTCCAAATCCGCCCCTTTCTTAGTAAGGTCGGTCAACGGTTTAGCAATTACGGAAAAATTCATAATAAATTTACGATAGTAATTGGCGAAACCTAAGAACCGTTGTAAGGCCTTTAAGGATGAAGGTCTTACCCATTCCTTAATTGCTAGTACCTTACCAGGATCCATCTTGAAGGCGTGAGGAGTCAGAACATGCCCTAGAAACAGAATCTCCTGCACACCAAAGACACATTTCTCTTGTTTAGCGGATAGCTGATTCTCCCTCAACACCTCTAATACTTGTCTAACATGAGACACATGGGATTCGAAGTCAGGAGAGAATACACCACCTTCTGAATTGGGTGCAATAATCCTCCGCTGGTAAATTGCCCTGAACCAGTGCCTTTAGAGCCGTCTCGGCTATTAGAGCCCTGTCTGGTTCATCATAGAGGGTACCTAGGGCCTGAAAGAACCCCTCCACAGAATATAAACAACTGGCGCCAGCAGGTAAAGAGAACGCCCAGTCCTGGGGATCACCCTGTAATCGGGAAATGATAATGCCCACGCGTTGACTCTCGGGGCCAGAGGACACGGGGCGCAAACGGAAGTAAAGTTTACAACTCTCCTTAAAAGAGAGAAACTTCTTCCGGTCTCCAGAAAAGGTTTCTGGGAGCTTAATCTGGGGCTCAAAATGCGGACTGGAGGCCTGAGGAGTGGAAGAGCCTTGCCCTAACTCAAAAGAGCTGAGTTTTTCCCCTAACTCCTGCACCATCTGCATCAGATTAGAGACATAGTCAGTCAGGGTCACCAGAGGATTCATAATACAGTGGTTATTGGGCCTGTTAATCTGTAACGGTCGCGTACACACACACACAGGGGGAAGGGAAGTGACCACTGCGCTCCACCCTTACCCCTGGCCCTGCCTACTTGCCTCGCGAGTCCTAATGACAGGGGACAACTGGACGGCAATCCCTAACTTGGAGTAAGTGCAGGGATGACAGACAGACAAACAACAGGACGTGAACGGACCGAGTCAATACCAGGAAAGCTGCAAAGTACAAATGGAGCAAGCAGAGAATTGTCAGGAGAAGCCGGGGTCATAAATACCAGGAGAGCAGAGAAGTACAAGAGGAGTCCTAAGAGAGTAGTCAGGTGGGAGCCGAGGTCACAATACCAGGACGGATGCGCAGTACAGGAGGATCAGGCAAAAGGATGGTCAAGGAACAGGATCAGGTAAGTATTCAGCAGTCCAACAAATACCAGGAACCTAGAAATTAACAGGCAACCTGTAGCCAGCAGGCTGCCTGTATTTATAGTGGGGAGTGAGAGTCATGTGACGTGGCCAGCGTCACATGACCGACAGACCAACCAGTCGAGCACCGAGTGATCAGCTCGGCGCTCAAGGCAGACTTAGGAGCAAGGAGCCACCCAGCTAGTAAAGCTGCCCTGGGAATGAGGTCAAACACAGAACCTCATTCCAAAAGCTAAGCAACAGTTCTGCGGGCAATGGGGGACCGAGTGCACCTTCGGAACCCCGTGACACACGGGGTCCCTTCCGAGGTTGTTTCGGATCGGGGAACCCAGTTTATTTCTAAGTTTTGGAAAGCTTTTTGTTCCCGTTTGGGGGTACACTTGTCCTTTTCCTCAGCTTTCCATCCTCAGTCGAATGGACAGACTGGGCGTACCAACCAAAACCTTGAGACATATCTAAGGTGTTTTGTGTCTGAAAACCAAGAGGTGTGGTCATCATATTTACCGTTAGCCGAGTTTGCTATAAATAATCGCCGTCAGGAATCCACTGGCAAGTCACCATTTCTTGGTGCATATGGTTTTCATCCACAATTCTGTACTTTCAAAGAGGGGGGTCTTCTGAGGTTCCCGAAGAGGAACGGTTTTCATCATCTCTTTCATCTGTATGGCAGAAGGTGCAAGCTAACTTGAAAAATATGGGAGGTAAATATAAATGCATGGCCGATAAGAAACGGTCGCCAGGTCCGGACCTAGGAGTGAATGACTATGTGTGGTTATCTACTAGGAATATTAAGTTAAAGGTTCCCTCTTGGAAACTGGGTCCTAGGTTCATTGGTCCTTACAAAATAGTAGCCATCATTAACCCCGTGGCTTTTCGACTGGAGCTACCTCAAACTTTTAAAATCCATAACGTCTTCCATATGTCGTTACTCAAAAAGTATGTTCCACCTCTAGAACCGTCACCGCTGCCACCCCCTATTGTTGTTGTTGATGGTAATCTAGAGTTTCAAATATCCAAAATTGTTGATTCTTGTCGGGTCCACCGCTCTCTTCAATATCTGGTGCATTGGAGGGGTTATGGTCCCGAGGAAAGAATGTGGGTCCCAGCGTCTGAGGTAAACGCCGACAGGTTACTTCGGGCTTTTCATGCCTCTCATCCTGAGAGACCTAGTCCAGAGTGTCCGGAGGCCCCTCGTGGAAAGGGGGGTACTGTCACGAGGGTGTCAAGAGCCACGTCTGACTCTGTTATACCCGGGGTCAGGAAGTCGCAGCGGGTGGCTGCACGCTCTATGTCTAAAGACAGTGCTGTTTCTTAATGGTAGCTTTCTGGGTTTGCCTTGCAATCCTTTTTGGTTCACTCAGGGATCCGTAGCTTCTCCTCCTCAGCTGTTTCTTGTCCAGCAATCCCAACCTCCTTATATTCCCATCTCCCACTTCTCTGGTTGCCAGATATAGAGCTTCCTGCCTGGACTTCTATACTGACCCACTGGACCTGTGTAGCTGTGATTCCTGGTTGTTGTTCCAGAGCATTACCCTCCGGATCCCTGTTGGGCTTTTGTTGTCCGTTGTTGTCGCCCACCTGGGATTATATGTTTGTCTGTATTGTCTGTCCTCTCCTTGGTGTTTCCCTTTAGTGTTAGTGGTGCGGACTAGTGTTCCCACCGCCCTATTCACTACGTAGGGCTCATCTCAGGGAAAGCCAGGGTTAAGGCACGTGATCGGCGTACGGGTGAGAAACCCGTCTAGGGACGTCAGGGCAGTCAGGTGCCAGCCTCAAGGTGAGTTAGGGGTCACCACCTTTCCCTCTCTCTTGGACAGGGCCTTCCCATTTCCCTCCCTTTGCGTCACGTATGTGATCGGCACGCCGGTCATGACAGGTCGGCGCCTTTCCAGTCATCTTCCGCTATTTACAAGCGAGGAGTGGGCATGGATGTCTGACCTCTGTGAGGTTTTAAGACACTTTGAGGAATCAACACAGATGGTGAGCGGCGATAACGCTATTATCAGCATAACCATCCCACTTCTGTGTCTACTCAAATGCTCACAATTAAGGACGACGCTTTGCATGTGGAAGAGGTGGAAATGGGGGAAGACATTACACAGGGTGATGGCCAGACCACACTCAGTTTGTCTTCTCAGCGCAAATTGGACAATGGAGAGGAGGAGGAGCAGGAGCAGGAGACGGTTGCCTCCGCTACAGAGGGTAGAACCCATGGAAGAGGAGGAAGAGGATGAGGAGATTGACTGATCTTCCTGATGACGACAGAGAAGTCTTGACTGTTGATACTCTGGCACACATGGCTGACTTCATGTTTGGCTGCCTTTCCTGCGACCCCCGCGTTATACGCATTTTAGACAACACGGATTTCTGGTTGTTCACCCTTCTCGACCTCGATACAAAGAGAACTTCTCATCTTTCATTCCTCTGGTGGAGAGGATGAGCCTGGGACAGTTTCATGACACCCCACCAGCACGATCTAGTGTCACAAGGAGGGAAAAAAATTGGAAGATGGTAAAGGAGTAGATAGCAGACCGTGTCAGTGTCCTCAATGATCCTTCAGTGCCTTACAACTATTGGGTGTCCAAGCTGGACACGTGGCACGAACTGGCGCTCTACGCCTTGGAGTTGCTGGCCTGCCCTGCCTCCAGTGTTTTGTCTGAGCGGGCATTCAGTGCTGCTGGTGGCATAACAGATAAGCGTATTCGCCTGTCATCTGAAAATGCTGACAGGTTGACTCTTATAAAAATGAACAAGGCCTGGATTGACCATGACTTCTTGACTCCACCAGAGGAAAGCTGATGAACATAAAGGCACTTTAAATGTGTTGTTTATAATGTACTGAATACAATGTATTCCCATGCACCCCTTCCACCACAAACAAGGGTATATGGTTGAGTCTTCCTTTTCTCATTCACCTTCTCCTCTTCCATCACATCAACACAAGCTTATTCGTCGCATATAATGCCCTCGCATATATGCCCTTCGCAGCTCACCTGCAGGCCCTCGCATATAATGTTTTACAGGGTCAGCTCACCAGCAGGCCCTCTGATATAATGTTTTACGGGGTCAGCTCACCAGCAGGCCCTCGCATATAATGTTTTACAGGGTCAGCTCACCAGCAGGCCTTCACCTACAATCTTTTAAAGGGTCAGCTCACCGGAAGGCCCTCGCATATAATGTTTTAGAGAGTCAGCTCACCTGCAGGCCCTCACCTACAACCTAATAGGTAATTTGCGCACATGTTGCCTTGCTTGGATGTGGTAGCCATAGCTGTTTCTCAGGCTCCCTCTCCGGAATCAAAACCCTGTTTCCACGTTTGCGCTGACAATAACATCGAAAGTTGATAGGTCAGACATCCGATTGGATCGTCGCCGTCACAGGGACGTGCGATCGGCCCCAGGTCATCTAGAGTCCCTAAAGCAGCAGCAGGCCCTCACCCATAATGTTTTAGGTGGTCAGATCAGCAGGCCCTTGCTCCAAATGTTTTTGAGGGTCACCAGCAAGCCATCAATCATACTTTTTCAAGGCTGTGTATGATGCCCTCCTTTATGTGTAACAAAGGGTGTATTGTAGTAATTTTTGGCAGCATTTGCACTTTATATACAAGTAAATATACAGGAAAGAATGTTTCCTAACAATTTTTCATCTAAAATCGATTTTATCTTCGGTTTGTTGTGTATTATTGTCAGTCTGTAAAAGTGGCGTACTACTCGGACAACATCGTTCCCAGCAGTGACCTGGGAGTCCAAGATGCATCCAGACATCCTCCCCATGCTGTTCCTGAACCATTTTGGTGGTATTTCCATCAATTTCTGACCTATTCCTATGAACCAGGCACCCTTCCCTCTTTAGAGCAGGAAATTTGGCAAAATAAAAGAGGAAAAAAGGTGCTCATAGGGTAGTAAGTTTTGGGTATCAGATTAAGAGAGTATGCTGTGTCAAATGTTAAACTCACCTTCTGGTGTTGTGCTTGCGTCAGTACAACACTTGCAAAGGCAGGGAGGGGGGGAAGGGCGTTATGCTGCCGGTATCTTCTCAGTCCTTGGAGTTGCCAGCACTCCAAAGGAGTGATTTAGAGTACTGTGAAAAGCTGTTAATAGTGTCACTGACATCATTGTAACTGCACTAACAACAATGACAATCATCACAGCGATAATGAATAGCAATAATCACAACAATATAATGATATAATGACATGATAATTCCGCCAGGATGTGAATACATACATACATGTATACATACATACATATATGCATATACATACATACACACACGTATGCACACACATGGGAGAGGGAGAGAGACATCATTCAGATAAATGTGTAAATAGTTAATTAATACAGATGGCTGATATTTGGTAGGTGTAATATTGATGATGATAAGAAACACAGGTGAGGGGGTGGTGGGGGTAGTTACCGTTGGAGCCGGGTACATACAGTTGGCGCGACCAATCCAGATACTATCAAGAAAATTTGATGGTTAAGAACTTGAATAGTGAATAAGGATATAAGAATCTGGATGGAAGTTAAAAATTATTATGGGTCTAGCGATCTAAACTTGTTTGTTGAAATGAAGGAGAATAGGAATTTGAAAGTATTATCTTGGTGTCGAAACGCTGTGTGTGTAGCGCGGCTTCCCACGTGTGGGAGAGTGCGCGCTTACCGCTTACTTGAGCCGGGCGATGGGGGGGCGTGGCTAGTTGCAGGCTGCCGATTGGAGGATACGGGAAGGCGGGGGGCGGGGCTACTGACGGACCGCTGGAGTGAAACTGTATGTGCGCAGTGTCAGTGCGCTCTGTATTGGAGTGCTGGCATTAATAGATAAGGGATATGAGGGCTGACATGTGCTTGGTTATGTGTGGGGTGAATTGAAATGTATGGGACAGTGGATGTGGGGAATTTGTTCTATTGGTGTTATGGAAAGGTCCGCAGGATTTTTGTTATGGCAGTGGAGGAAATGTCGCGAGACCCCATGTTTTGTGAAGCCATTTGTAATGTTCCACCGATGTTTGTTTATTCTCTCTCTCAGAGTCAGGGTAGTGCGGCCTATGTATTGTAATCCGCAAGTGCGTTCTAGTAAGTAGATGACATAAGATGATTATTATTGTTCAAGTGAGCAGTGAATTTGTTAATGTCATCTATACTTCCGTCCCAAATGAATAGTAGATCATCAATATAACGTCTGTAAAATATAAATTTCTTTTGCCAAGGTTGTTCATTGTAGATAAAGTGCTCCTCAAAGAGCCCCATGTATAAATTTGCGAAGCTTGTCGCAAAACGCGTAACCATCGCGGTCCCTTTTGTCTGCTTGCCAAAAGAAATTGATATTTTACAGACGTTATATTGATGATCTACTATTCATTTGGGACGGAAGTATAGATGACATTAACAAATTCACTGCTCACTTGAACAATAACGATTTTAACCTCACCTTTACAGCAAACTATTCCAAAACATCCATTGAATATTTAGACCTGGTCCTTTCTTCCAAGGAAAACTCTATAGAAACCAAAACCTTCTTCAAAAAAGTGGATGGGAATAGCTATTTAGATTATCAGAGCGCACATCACAAAAAATTGAAGAACAACGTCCCATTTAGTCAGTTCAAGCGCATCCGCAGAAACTTTACTAATGATGAGAATTTCAAGCAACAGAGTCATTAAAAAGAGATTCCTAAACAAAGGGTATCCTTTGGAATCATTAAGGCAGCCCTCCAGCGAACACAAAAATACACCCAGGAAAACTGCTTGTCCTCAAAAACTGAAGAAACTGACTCAAAAACCACCAAGAAATACCAAACTTCCTTTACCACCACATACAATATCAATCATAATGTTTTGCGTAACATCTTCTTAAAGCACTGGCCCATTTTACAGGCAGATCCTTTTTAAAAAAAACATATTCAACCAAGGCCTCAAATAACCTTCAGAAGGGCCCAAACCCTCAAGAACCTCATCGCTCCCAGCCGATTACGGTCCCAAAAGAAGCAAACACTGTCTATCGTAACCATGTTCCCCCAAGTCCTTGGGAGTTACAAGTGCGGACACCGCCGATGTAAATGCTGTAGTAACATCTCCTCCCGGGTCACCAGATTTTTAAGTAACTTCACCGGTGAACAATTCCAAATTGAAAGTTTTCTAAATTGCTCATGATCTTACATCATCTACTTACTAGAATGCACTTGCGGATTACAATACATAGGCCGCACTACCCTGACTCTGAGAGAGAGAATAAACAAACATCGGTGCAACATTACAAATGGCTTCACAAAACATGGGGTTTCGCGACATTTCCTCCACTGCCATAGCAAAAATCCTGCGGACCTTTCCATAACACCAATAGAACAAATTCCCACCACCCATACCAACCGGTATCAGAAAGAAGAAAAAAATGTTCTGGATCTTCAAATTACAGACAATAGAGCCTTATGGCCTCAACGAATCCCTTGAAAGCAACTGTTTCTAAACCCCCCCCTTTTGTCGCCCCCCTTTTGTCGCCCCACATCCACCGTCCCATACATTTCTATCCCCATTCCCCCCCCCTTTTTTTATTTTTTTTATTCAATTTAATTTAATTTAGTATTATTATCATTTTTCATATTTATTTTTCACCTTTATACCTTCATATATTCACCTTTCCATCTTAATATCCTACAGTACCATCCTCTCATACACTATTCCACCATCCCCTGCCTCGGTCACTCCCAGCCCATCCTCCATTATGCACATCAGTACATCCACATTCAATTGTACTATTCATAATCATCAATTCACCCCACACATAACCAAGCACATGTCAGCCCTCATATCCCTTATCTATTAATGCCAGCACTCCAATACAGAGCGCACTGACACTGCGCACATACAGTTTCACTCCAGCGGTCCGTCAGTAGCCCCGCCCCCTTCCCATATCCTCCAATCGGCAGCCTGCAACTAGCCACGCCCCCCATCGCCCGGCTCAAGTAAGCGCGCCATCTCCCACACGTGGGAAGCCGCGCTACACACACAGCGTTTCGACACCAAGGTAATACTTTCAAATTCCTATTCCCCTTCATTTCAACAAACAAGTTTAGATCGCTAGACCCATAATAATTTTTAACTTCCATCCAGATTCTTATATCCTTATTCACTATTCAAGTTCTTAACCATCAAATTTTCTTGATAGTATCTGGATTGGTCGCGCCAACTGTATGTACCCGGCTCCAAAGGTAACTACCCCCACCACCCCCTCACCTGTGCTTCTTATAATCATCACTATTACACCTACCAAATATCAGCCATCTGTATTAATTAACTATTTACACATTTATCTGAACAATGTCTCTCTCCCTCTCCCATGTGTGTGCATATGTGTATGTATGTATATGCATGTATGTATGTATGTATACGTTGTAGGAGAGTACCTGGGGTGGTGGTAAACGGGAGGTACGTGCCAGCGGGGGTCCTGGCCCCGCTGGAGTAAGAGCCGGAAAAGTGCATTTTGCAGCGGTTACGCTGTTAACAACGGATCCGGGCCGGCTCTTATTGGGAGCAGGCAGATATGCGGGCGGGTGCCTGTCTCCCCACGGTCCAGGCCAGGTTTTGCAGGGAAGGGTTAAAACCTGACCAGCAGCAAGGGTGTGGTTCTCAGTGTGGAGCTTCTGTGTTCTCTGGCTGTGAGAGTGAGGAGTGGAGGTGAGCTGGGCTGCGTGCTGAGGCCTGTAAAGGAGTGTGCAGGGACCCGCAGCTGAATCCAGGAGGGATCCATGTCCTGTGGCTAGGAGCCGGACTCATGGACTTACTTCACCAAGGAGAAAAGGTGACATTACTCCTGGCTTTAAATAGACTTTGCTTTATGTGACTGAAACAGGCCTCAAGTAGCCTGCAGCAGGGACTTGCTGTGTTTGAACTATTATTTTGCTGTGGTGTGTGACCACCCTCCCTATGAACTGCACCGTCTTTCACAAATATGCACCGTGTGAATAAACAAAGCATTGTGTTTTACACCAAGACCGGTCTGTGTTGCCTCTATACTGCACTCGCTACCACTGCCTACCAGAGCGGATCCCCACAATTGGTGGCTTCAGCGGGCAAACAGCAGTGAGGCCGAAAAATTGTGTTGTTTGGACTGTATGTCATATATTAAACCGGCAAGTTTTGTGGCTCCAGATAAGATGGAGGAAGCCATTAGACACTTGGTGCAAAGTAATGAGGAGGCTACTCGGAGACATGAGGAAGCCCTGAGAGACCAGCGGCAGTTGAATAGTCTACTGGCCCAGCAACTGGCAACTATGCAGGAGTCCATGCGTGTGTTACAACAACAAGCCGTCCCAGGGGGAACCGCAGTCCTACCTGCTGCCCGGGATAAGGTGCGCTAAGCGTTAAGAAAGATGGGCCCCGAGGATGATATCGAGGCGTTCCTGATGGTCTTCGAAAGCACTGCGGAACAGGAAAGGTTACCTGCAGAACAGTGGGCCGAAGTAGTAGCGCCATTTTTAGTGGGAGACGCACAAAAGGCCTACTTCGACCTCAGTCAGGAGGAAGCCAAGAGCTATAAGAGGCTGAAGGGGGAGGTGTTGGCTCGTCTTGGGGTTAATACCTATGTGCGTGCACATCGAGTCTACCAGTGGGCCTTCTCTGAGTCCCGGCCTGCTCGGTCCCAGGCCTATGACCTGTTACACCTAGTAAAAAAATGGCTGCAGCCTGAGACATTGAGCCCCTCGCAGATGGTGGAACGGGTGGTGGTCGATCGTTTGGTGCGGACCCTGCCAAGGGCCATACAGCGCTGGGTTGGTCAGGGAGACCCCGGCAACCTGGATCAGTTAGTAAGCCTAGTCGAGAGGTATGTGGCGACCCAGGACTTGGTGCGGGACTCAGCGCAGGTACGGGAATCCCGTCAGGCTCCCTCTCAGGCTAGGGATCCGGAAAAAGGGACCCAACCACAAAGGGGGGGGAAGGCTAGTCCTACTCCAGGGAAGAGAGACCGGGGAGGGACCACGGGGATTCAATGTTGGCACTGCCACGGCCTGGGACATAGGGCAGCGAACTGTCCTCAAACACCTGAACCCATGGACTGCGGGTTCGCTCGCCGGTCCTCTTTCTTTGCCCGGCCTGTATGTACCGCAGATGCCTGGCCGGACGCCGATATGCCACCTCTGTGCCAAGTCTTGATCGATGGGCATCCGATTAATGCTTTGCTGGACTCTGGGAGCCTGGTAACCCTAGTGCATGCGTCCCTGGTGTCTGAGACACTCCCAGAGAAGCAAACCCTGTCCATTGTCTGTATCCATGGGGATCGCCGGGAGTACCCCACTGCCAGGGTTACCATGTCCGTGTTGGGCAAAGAGGTGCAGCATGTCGTCGGGGTGGGACGCCAAATCCCTTATGCCGCCATACTGGGAAGGGATTTTCCTTTATTCTGGACTCTATGGAAGAGCGATATGCCTTCCCTTAGGGACAGACGACAATCTGGCCCAGTGCCCGAGGATCCCGATGCGGGGATACCAGCCGTAGGGGTCACCACATCACCTGTAGAGTGTCATCCCGATAGGTTTCCCCTAGAGGTGTTGGCAGGCGAATCCGTGGAAACCCCGTCCATCCCGGACCTGGAGGTATCCCGTGACACGTTCGGGACCGCCCAGCTCCAGGATCTGACATTATTGCGGGCGAGGGAAGGGGTGACAGTGGTAAATAGGGTGGCTCAGCACCCAGGGGCCGACTCGGTGTTTCCCCATTTAGCTTTTAACCAGGACCTGCTGTATAGGGTGGACAAAGTGCAGCACGAGGTAGTGGAGCAGCTGGTGGTACCCCAGCCATACCGCCGTGTGGTACTGGACTTGGCCCACTCCCACGTGCTGGGAGGACACTTGGGCGTAAAAAAAAAACAAGAGCGGATTCTGCAAAGGTTCTATTGGCCCGGGGTTTATGAGGAGGTCAAAAGGTTTTGCCAATCCTGTCCAGTGTGTCAGATGACGAGCCCCCAACCCCACTATCGCAGTCCCCTAGTACCCATGCCCATCATTGAGGTCCCCTTCGAAAGAATAGGGATGGATCTGGTAGGCCCCATAAACAAGTCGGCCAGAGGGCACCAGCATATCTTGGTGGTCTTAGACTATGCCACCAGATATCCTGAAGCGATCCCACTACGTCATACTTCAGCTAAGCTCATAGCTAAAGAACTCATGGGCATGTTCGCAAGAGTGGGGATTCCAAAAGAGATCCTGACCGACCAGGGGACACCCTTCATGTCTAAGGTGACGAGGGAGCTCTGCAAGCTTTTAGGGGTTAAACGGTTACACACGTCCGTATACCATCCTCAAACCGACGGACTAGTGGAGCGCTTTAACAAAACCCTAAAAACTATGCTTAAAATAACCGTAGCCAAAGACGGAAAGGATTGGGACTTGTTGCTGCCGTACGTATTGTTCGCAGTGCGAGAAGTGCCCCAGGCCTCTACGGGATTCTCGCCCTTCGAGCTATTGTACGGTCGACGGCCAAGAGGGTTGCTGGACATCGCTAAAGAGGCGTGGGAGCAACAGCCCACCCCACACAAGAGTATTATAGAGCATATAGAAAAGATGCAGGACCGTATCGAGACAGTCCTACCAATCGTCCGGGAACACATGGAGGCCGCCCAACTGGCACAGAGCCGGGTATACAACCGGAGTGCCCAGGTCCGGACATTTAACCCGGGTGACCGGGTACTGGTGCTAGTCCCCACCATTGACAGTAAGTTTTTGGCACGGTGGCAAGGTCCCTACGAGGTGAAAGAGAAGGTAGGGCCAGTGAATTACAAGATATCCCAGCCAGGCCGGCGGAAGCCAGAACAGGTATATCATGTAAATTTACTAAAATCGTGGAGAGATAGGGAGTGTCTCATTGGGGACGGCCCAAGCACTGTCTTGTCTGCGGGGAAGATCCCAGCTCCACCCGAGGTCCCGGAGGGCACCTCCACGGTAAAGATAGCGGGTGGTCTGTCGACCAAACAAGCTCAGGAAGCCAAAGAGTTGGTGAGTCGAAATAGGGACGTGTTCTCTGAGCTTCCTGGTCGAACTTCCGTAGTCCGACATGACATCGTCACCGAGCCCCACGTCAGGGTACGGTTAAAGCCGTATCGTGTACCGGAGGCCCGGCGACAGGCCATTTCAGAAGAAGTAAGGTCGATGTTGAGGTTAGGGGTGATTGAGGAGTCAAGGAGCGAGTGGGCCAGCCCCATAGTCCTCATCCCAAAACCTGACAGTACTCTGCGCTTCTGCAATGACTTTAGAAAGCTCAACAAAGTGTCGAAATTCGATGCCTACCCCATGCCCCGGGTAGACGAGCTCATAGAACGGCTAGGGAAAGCTCGCTATTTCTCGGTCCTCGACCTCACAAAAGGATATTGGCAGGTGCCTCTCACGGAGGCGGCAAAGGAGAAGACTGCCTTTGTCACCCCCGAGGGGTTATTTCAGTACCAAGTTTTGCCCTTTGGCCTGCATGGCGCTCCAGCCACCTTCCAGCGATTGATGGACGTCATACTACGGCCCCATCGTCCATATGCTTCGGCATATCTCGATGACATCATCGTGTTTAGCCAGGACTGGGAGAGTCACCTGCCCAAGGTACAGGCCGTAGTCGATTCACTTAGAAAAGCCGGACTGACGGCCAACCCAAAAAATTGTTCGATCGGGTTCGAGGAGGTCCGATACCTGAGATACGTGATTGGGCGGGGAGTTGTCAAACCCCAGGTAGACAAGGTTGAGGCGATCAAGAGCTGGCCCAAACCTCTTACCACCAAGCAAGTACGTTCGTTCCTAGGGATGATAGGATATTACAGGCGCTTTATCCCCAACTTTGCCACAGTAGCGGCCCCATTGACAAGACTTTTAAAGGGGAGGAAGACTGTGATGGTCCGCTGGGATGAGCAGGCAGAAGAGGCGTTCTCCCGTTTGAAGTCGGCTCTGTGTGGGTCCCCGGTTTTGGTGACACCAGACTTCACACGGGAATTTGTCGTTCAGACGGACGCCTCTGGAGTGGGCCTAGGGGCAGTACTCTCTCAGGAAATCAGTGGGGAGGAACACCCTGTTGTCTTCCTGAGTCGCAAACTCACCCCAGCGGAAACCAGGTACAGCATGATAGAGAGAGAATGCCTGGCCATTAAGTGGGCCCTCGAGTCCCTTAGGTACTATCTGTTAGGGAGAAGGTTCCGTCTGGTGACCGACCATTCCCCTCTTCAGTGGATGAGCCGGGCCAAGGAGGGGAGTGCCCGGGTCACCAGGTGGTTCTTATCCCTCCAGAATTTTAAGTTCAGTGTCGAACACAGGGCAGGCCGCTTACAGGGGAATGCCGATGCCCTGTCCCGGGCACACTGTTGTACGTGTGTCCATCCGTTCAGGATTGAACAGGGTGTGCAACCCTTCAGGATTGAACAAAGGGGGGGGATATGTAGGAGAGTACCTGGGGTGGTGGTAAACGGGAGGTACGTGCCAGCGGGGGTCCTGGCCCCGCTGGAGTAAGAGCCGGAAAAGTGCATTTTGCAGCGGTTACGCTGTTAACAACGGATCCGGGCCGGCTCTTATTGGGAGCAGGCAGATATGCGGGCGGGTGCCTGTCTCCCCACGGTCCAGGCCAGGTTTTGCAGGGAAGGGTTAAAACCTGACCAGCAACAAGGGTGTGGTTCTCAGTGTGGAGCTTCTGTGTTCTCTGGCTGTGAGAGTGAGATGTGGAGGTGATCTGGGCTGCGTGCTGAGGCCTGTAAAGGAGTGTGCAGGGACCCGCAGCTGAATCCAGGAGGGATCCATGTCCTGTGGCTAGGAGCCGGACTCATGGACTTACTTCACCAAGGAGAAAAGGTGACATTACTCCTGGCTTTAAATAGACTTTGCTTTATGTGACTGAAACAGGCCTCAAGTAGCCTGCAGCAGGGACTTGCTGTGTTTGAACTATTATTTTGCTGTGGTGTGTGACCACCCTCCCTATGAACTGCACCGTCTTTCACAAATATGCACCGTGTGAATAAACAAAGCATTGTGTTTTACACCAAGACCGGTCTGTGTTGCCTCTATACTGCACTCGCTACCACTGCCTACCAGAGCGGATCCCCACAACGTGTATTTATGCATTCACATCCTGGCGGAATTATCATGTCATTGTATTGTTGTGATTATTGCAATTCATTATCGCTGTGATGATTGTCAATTTTGCTGTGAGTGTCATTGTTGTTAGTGCAGTTACAATGATGTCAGTGACACTATTAGCATAATTTTGATTCCCCTGGTAGTTAAATTTTATCAGTCTCCCTGTTTTTTGGGCCCTGTTTCTTTGGGTCCCGTTTTTTGTATCAAGGCTACCACTTTTAATACCATTTTTTCCTTCACTATTATTATCAAGTTATTATTTTTATTATTATTATTATTAAGATTATTAATATTCCCTAATTGTGAAGGAAATTTTTATTACTATACAGATACCCAATTTTAGATTATATCGGATCCTTTTGACTATGTCCTTTTACATTCATGTGATTATTTTATGTGATTATTATATTGTCTATTACCCTCGCATCCTTGCTGATGAATTATACAAGTCTATTAGTTTTATTTTTACCTTATTTTAGTCATTCATGTTTTGCCCTTTAGCACTACTATTTCAAATACTACTGTTTCTTTTAGACTTGAGAAAGGAGTACCCTTACTCCGAAACACGTTGTCACCTGAATAAATACCTTTTAAAAAGACGTCACTTGTAATTGTGGTTTTGCGCCAAGAGGTATCACATTGTGTACGACCTAGTACACAGCTTTTCACAGTACTCTTTAGAGCAGGGGGTGCCTGATTATTATTTTTTTTAAATATACTCTTTATTGGAGTTTATACATTTAAATTTGTATATAATAGCAATGTATTACAGTGATTTCCTGTACAATGTAGTACATGTTATTTAGTACATTTTGTTGAGTGTTCTACAAAAATTAACAAACAGGTTATCCCCATTGACCAACAACGAAACTTCCCTCCCTCGCTTAGGTGCCTATCCTGCCTGCTCGATTTCTAATTTCCATTAGTCAACCTGTAGCCTTACTAGCTGGTTTGCGATCTTTCTCTTCAGGTACCATTCTGAATTTATAAATGGTGTCATTACTTCCTTCATTTCATTGTCTGCAAAAACAATTCTAATAAAATCTTCCCATCTGTGAAAGAATGTGTTGATGTGTTTTCCTTTTAATCTTTCCGCTTCTGTTTTCTCCTTCTCATAACATAATTTGACCTGCGTGAACACATCGTTTTATGAAGGTACACTAGAGTTTAGCCATTCTCTAAAGAGGCACCTGTAACGGGGTTCCGAAGGTGCACTCGGTCTCCCATTAGCCGCAGACCTGCTGCTTAGCTTCTAGAGCGAGGATCTGTGTTTGACCTCGTTCCCAGGGCGTTTGCTAGCTGGGAGGCCCCTGCTCCTAAGTCTGCCTTAAGCGCCGAGCTGATCACTCGGTGCTCAACTGGTTGGTCTGTCGGTCATGTGACGCTGGCCACGTCACATGACCCTCACTCCCCACTATAAATACAGGCAGCCTGCTGGCCACAGGTTGCCTGTTAATTTAGGTTCCTCCTGTGATTTTGTCTTTCCTGGCGTACTTACCTCCTGCTGAATTCCTGACGATCCTTTGCCTGCTCCTTGTGTACTTTGCTGCTCTCCTGGTATTCTGACCCCGGCCTCCTCCTGACGATCCTCTGCTGACTCCTTTGGTACTTTACGACTCTCCTGGTATTTATGACCCCGGCTTCTCCTGACAATTCTCTGCTTGCTCCATTTGTACTTTGTAGCTTTCCTGGTATTGATTCGGTCCGTTCACGTTCTGTTGTTTGTCTGTCTGTCATCCCTGCACTTATTCCAAGCTAGGGATTGCCATCCAGTTGTCCCCTGTCATTAGGACTCGCGAGGCAAGTAGGCAGGGCCAGGGGTAAGGGTGAAGCGCAGTGGTCACTTCCCTCCCCCCTGTGTGTGTGTGTGTGTACGCGACCGTTACAGATTAACAGGCCCAATAACCACTGTATAATGAATTCTCTGGTGACCCTGACTGACCATGTCCCTAATCTGACGCAGATGGTGCAGGAGTTAGGGGAAAACCTCAGTTCTTTTGAGTTAGGGCAAGGTTCTTCCACTCCTCAGGCCTCCAGTCTGCATTTTGAGCCCCAGATTAAGCTCCCAGAACCTTTTTCTGGAGACCGAAAGAAGTTTCTCTCTTTTAAGGAGAATTGCAAACTTTTCTTCCATTTGCGCCCCGTGTCCTCTGGCCCCGAGAGTCAACGCGTGGGAATTATCATTTCCTGACTACAGGGTGATCCGCAGGACTGGGCGTTCTCTTTACCTGCTGGCGCCAGTTGTTTATCTTCTGTGGAGGGGTTCTTTCAGGCCCTGGGTACCCTCTATGATGACCCAGACAGGGCTCTAGTAGCCGAGACGGCTCTAAAGGCACTGGTTCAGGGAGATCTACCTGCGGAGGATTATTGCACCCAATTCAGAAGGTGGTGTGTCCCCTCAGGATGGAACGAACCAGCCCTGAAGAGTCATTTCAGGTCAGGTCTGTCTGATAAATTAAAGGATCTTCTGGTCAGTTATCAACTTCGAGAGAACTTAGAGAAGATGATGACCCTTGTTGCCCGACTTGACCGACGGGTTAGAGAGAGATGACAGGAACAACAGTTCTCTTCCCAGATGGTGGTCCAGCCAGAAGCCTATCCCAGAGACAATGCTGAGGTCTCCACCGAGAAACCCATGCAGGTTGGCATGACCCGAGGGAATCTTCGCCGCAGACGTGGAGAATGCTTTTACTGTGGAGATCCTGACCATCAACCAGTGTCCTAAGAAGGTCCTCTCTGTCAAATCTCCTAAGGCAAGGCAACCTAAAGACCAGGTACACCCTGATTTTTCTAAATGTAAGCTTTTGGTACCCATAACGATTTCTCTGGGAGTAGATAAATGGCCGGGTAAGGCCTTTATTGATTCTGGCTCAGCGGCCAGCATTATTGACTCTGAGTATGCTGTAAGATTGGGTATTCCAATGTTTGCTTTACCAACTCCTATCCATGTCATGGCTATTGATGCTACTCCTCTTATTGGTGGTACGGTGAGCTCATGTACCTCTGAGATTTCTCTAACTGTGGGTGTGTGCCACTCAGAGAGATGTTCCCTTTTAGTCCTGGAGAACCTACCGGCTGAGGTGGTACTAGGGTTGCCTTGGCTCCGACTACATAACCCCACTATAGATTGGTCCATGGTACAGGCTGGGGTCTCAGTAAAGTCTGATACTTTACCCACTGTTGTTAGGGAATATTCGGATGTATTCTCATCACCAACCCCGGAGGTTCTACCCCCCCATAGACCTTATGATTGTACTATAGAGCTAGTAGAGGGGGCCAAGTTTCCTAAGGGGCGAATTTATAATCTTTCTAAGCCCGAACGCAAGGCCATGGAAGATTATATTAAGGAGAGCCTTGGTAAAGGGCATATTAGACCTTCTGTCTCTCCTATGGGGGCGGGGTTTTTTTTCGTTAAGAAAAAAGATGGTGGTCTTAGGCCATGTATCGATTACCGGAGATTAAATAAAATCACTGTCCAGAAAAAATACTCCCTCCCATTGATTCCGGATTTATTTAACCAGGTTCTGAGGGCAACCTGGTTTTCCAAAATTGACCTGAAAGGGGCATACAATCTAATCCGAATCAAGGAGGGAGACGAATGGAAGACGGTGTTCAATACTCCGGTAGGACACTTTGCATATCAGGTGATGCCCTTTGGACTCAGCAATGCCCCAGCTGTGTTCCAAAACTTCATGAATGACATTCTTAGGGAGTTCTTAGGTAAATTTGTTATTGTCTATCTTGACGACATTTTGATATTCTCTCCTGACTTCGAATCCCATGTGTCTCATGTTAAACAAGTATTAGAGGTGTTGAGGGAGATTCAGCTATCCGCTAAGCAAGAGAAATGTGTCTTTGGTGTACAGGAGATTCTGTTTCTAGGGCATGTTCTGACTCCTCACGCCTTCAAGATGGATCCTGGTAAGGTACTAGCAATTAAGGAATGGGTAAGACCTTCATCCTTAAAGGCCTTACAACGGTTCTTAGGTTTCGCCAATTACTATCGTAAATTTATTATTAATTTTTCAGTAATTGCTAAACCGTCGACCGACCTTACTAAGAAAGGGGCGGATTTGGAGAATTGGTCTACTGAGGCCATTTCTTCATTTGAAAAATAAAAAAAGGCATTCAGTAGCGCTCCCATTCTGATCCAGCCTGATCAGGAGAAACCTTTTATTGTGGAGGTGGATGCGTCCGAGGACGGCGCAGGAGCAGTCCTTTCACAAGGTCCTGCTAGCCTCACTAACCTGAGACAATGTCCCTACTTCTCCAAGAAATTCTCTCCCACGGAGAGAAACTATGACATAGGGAATAGGGAGCTGCTGGCCATTAAATGGGCATTTGAGGAGTGGAGGCATTTTCTGAAGGGGGCAAGGCATTGTGTAACTGTTGTCACAGACCATAAAAACCTGATGTTTCTCGAGTCTCCTAAGAGGTTGAATCCCCGTCAAGCCAGATGGGCTCTGTTTTTTACTCGTTTAGATTTTTCCATTACGTTCAGGCCGGGAAGTAAAAATGTGAAGGCGGACGCATTATCTCGGAGCTTCCATGCTTTTCAACCTACTGAGTTACCACCTGAATCCATCCTACCAGCAAAAATCTTCATAGCAGCTCTAACCCAGGATATCTCGGCTCGCATTAGGTCTGAACAACATCTGGCACCGGTATCCACCTCAACAGATAAGTTGTTTGTTCCTGTACAATTTCGTCTCCAGCTGTTGGGTGAGTGTCACGATTCTGCCTTTTGTGGACATCTGGGTGTTGAGGGCACTAAGGATCTGGTTTCTAGATCTTATTGGTGGCCCACTCTAACTAGGGATGTCAAGTCCTACGTGTCAGCTTGTGAGGTTTGTGCCAGGTCCAAGACACCTAGGACTCGCCCTGCTGGTAACCTACGACCCCTACCCATTCCCAGTAGACCCTGGTCCCATATCTCGATGGACTTTATAACTGACCTACCGACGGCGGAGGGTAAGACTGTAGTTTGGGTAGTGGTCGATAGGTTTAGCAAGATGGTCCATTTCATTCCCCTGTCTAAACTCCCGAATGCCAAAACCCTGGCGTCTATTTTTGTGAAAGAAATTGTTTGATTGCATGGTATCCAGGAAAATATTGTTTCTGACAGGGGTGTGCAGTTTGTGTCCAAATTCTGGAGGGCCTTCTGTCAAAATTTTTTAATTTCATTGTCTTTTTCCTGTGCCTACCACCCTGAGAGTAATGGGCAGACTGAACGCCTTAATCAGTCTGTGGAACAATTCTTGAGGTTGTATGTTGCTGATGACCAGCAATTATGGGTTTCATTATGGGTTTCCATTGGCTGAATTTGCTTTGAATAACCGTGTCAATTCTTCTGCTGGGGTTTCACCTTTCTTTTGTAACCATGGTTTCCATCCCCGTTTTCATTCTGGGTCATCCGTCTCCTCCTCTAACCCTGAGGCGGATAGGCTCTCCTCTGAACTGTGCACAGTTTGGGCCCGGGTTCAATCGAACTTAGAAAAGGCTCAAAGTTCTCAGAAACTCAAGGCCGATAGGAGACGTTCAAGGGGGGTGCATTTTCAGATTGGGGATAAGGTATGGTTGTCCTCCAAGAATCTCTCTCTTAAGGTAGATTCTAAAAAGTTTGCTCCTCATTTTATTGGACCATATAAGATCACGGAGGTGATTAACCCGGTATCATTTAAGTTGGAGCTGCCCGAGTCATTCCACATTTAGAATGTGTTCCATAAATCTCTGCTTAAAAAATATCTTGGAATGGTAGTACCATCGAAAGCCTCGCCTCTGCCGGTTCTTGTTGATGATGTTGTCGAGTATGCGGTGTCTAGAATAGTGGATGTCAGGAAGGTGCGTAATTCCTTGCAGTACCTGATTCACTGGAAGGGGTATGGACCTGAAGAGAGATCTTGGGTACCTGCCAGGGAGGTTCATGCTCCTAGACTTGTTTGAAAATTTCATTTAGAACACCCTGAAAAGCCATCGCCTGAAGTCTTGGGTCCGGTGGCCCCTCGTAAAAGGGGGGGTACTGTATCGGGGTTCCGAAGGTGCACTCAGTCTCCCATTAGCCCCAGACCTGCTGCTTAGCTTCTGGAGCGAGGATCTGTGTTTGACCTCATTTCCAGGGCGGCTTTGCTAGCTGGGAGGCCCCCTTCTCCTAAGTCTGCCTTGAGTGCCGAGCTGATCACTCGGTGCTCGACTGGTTGGTCTGTCGGTCATGTGGCGCTGGCCACGTCACATGACCCTCACTCCCCACTATAAATACAGGCAGCCCGCTGGCCACAGGTTGCCTGTTAATTTAGGTTCCTCCTGTGATTTTGTCTTTCCTGGCGTACTTACCTCCTGCTGAATTCCTGACGATCCTCTGCCTGCTCCTTGTGTACTTTGCTGCTCTCCTGGTATTCTGACCCCGGCCTCCTCCTGATGATCCTCTGCTGACTCCTTTGGTACTTCACGACTCTCCTGGTATTTATGACCCCGGCTTCTCCTGACAATTCTCTGCTTGCTCCATTTGTACTTTGTAGCTTTCTTGGTATTGACTCGGTCCGTTCACATTCTGTTGTTTGTCTGTCTGTCATCCCTGCACTTATTCCAAGCTAGGGATTGCCGTCCAGTTGTCCCCTGTCATTAGGACTCACAAGGCAAGTAGGCAGGGCCAGGGGTAAGGGTGGAGCGCAGTGGTCACTTCCCTCCCCCCTGTGTGTGTGTGTGTACGCGACCGTTACAGCACCTCTTGGCTGCCAGAATCAGTAAATGTATTAGAGGAGAAATTTTGGACCCCTCTGGAGCCACATGAAATAATAGTAGATAAGGATTCGGAGCTACCGACACCTTAAGATGGTATTCAATTTGGTGTCTGATCATCCTCCAATATTTATCCGTTTCTGGACAAGACCAAATGCCATGTAATAAATCAGAGCCCCTTAGGTGACATTTAGGACATTTATTTAATCTGCCCTGTGATGGAGTGTGTGAAGTAAATTGGAACCCATAAATAGCTTTGTGTATCATCCTAAAATGAGTTTCCCTCCACGTCTCATTAGGAGTTACTTGTCGTATTTTATTCCATCCTTGTAGATTAGTATTCCTAATATCTATGGATGGGAAATCCTTCCTCCATTGGGAAAATAATTATTCTGCAGAGTGAGCATGTTTTTTGTCTCTAATTCCCACATACTGTATAACTCTGAAACAGATTTTTTCCTATCGTTGCCTATCAGAGTCAAAGTCATTGTTGTTCATCTCTTTAGAAAGATTTAACACCCTTTGATTAAGAAACCCCTGGACTTGAAAATAAGCCAATAAATGTTTAGCCTTCTCCAAATGGTATTTTTATGTGATCTCTGAGTAAGAGTAATATCTTTTGTCCTGTGTGTTCCACATATCCCTCACCGTTTTAATCTTCCTGTTTTTCCAATGTGTGAAATGTTTAGTGTCTATACCTGGTGGAAATTCTGGGTGTCCCCAAATGTCCATATACTTTGAAAGCATAAAAGGAAGATCAAAGATTTTGCGAGTCGCCTTCCAAGCCGCAACAGTATCCCTAACCAATAGACTATGTTTTACGGGAAGGGGAATTAAACTATATTTGGTATGCAGCAAAGCAGATAGGCTCCAAGGATGTACCAATTGTGCTTCTAAGGAGCTATTCGAATACTACTCCCTTCCAAATATCCAATCCGAACAGTGCCTCATAGGGCTGGCCAAGTTATAACATCTCAAGTCTGGGAAATTTAGCCCCCCCATATTTTTTGGCAATTGAAGCTTAGTTAGCGATATCCTGACTTTTTTTCTTCCGCATAGAAAGGACCTAAATGCTGACTCTAAAGCTGCTATGTCAGAGTGTCTTAGTAGGACAGGGATAGTTTGCATGGGATAAAGAAGCTTTGAAATGCTCATCATTTTTAACAATTGGCTTCTACCCCCTAATGAAAGTGGAAATGTTATCCACCTCTCTATATCAGTTAGAATTTTCTTGAACAAAGGAGGGTAATTTAGCATATACAAGGATTCAGGATTTCTACCTATGTGGATGCCCAAGTATTTTATGGATTTGGAAGCAATTTGGATGGGTAAACCTAGGCTTTGCCCGGGTGATCCCGGAGTTCTCCTTCCCAGGAACAGAATCTCACACTTATCTGTGTTAACCTTAAAACCTGATTCATTACCAAACTCAGTTAGAAGTTGGAACAGGTGTTTTATATCCCTAAGTGGGCGTTCTAAAAAGACCAATAAGTCATCCGCAAAAAGAGCGGTTCAATGGCCAAGTTAAAGATGAGTGGAGATAGCGGACAACCCTGTCTTATCCCTTTATTCATGATGATGGGGCTAGAAATGAAACCAGGGGTATGCACTCTCGCTTGAGGATTAGAGTAAATTGCCTTAAGGTATTGTCTGAACGGACCTATAAATCCTATTGCATTCAATACCTCATTCATCCATCCCCAGTCTATATTATCAAAAGCTTTTTCAGCATCAATGGTGACAGTAGCTGGGGATGGATGTGATTTAGGTCTCAACTTGACCTGGTCAAGTACTGCTAGGACTTTCCTTATATTGGTGACTGCTGCCCCCCCCCCCCCCCCCCTGAACAAAACCCACCTGAGCAGTGGATATTAGCCGCGGCAGAATGTTAGCTAATCTATCAGCTAGTATTTTGGACGCTATTTTAATATCAGTGTTGATCAGTGAAATTGGTCAGTAAGAGGCTGCCAATGTTGGATCTTTACCGGGTTTCGACAATACTTTGATATATGCTGTATTAGTGAGAGTAGGTATGTTCGAGCCTTGCATGTAACCAGAGTATAATTGGGATAGTAATGGAGCTATTTCCATTGCCAAAATGCGGAAGAATTCCCAGCTGAACTCATCGGGGCCAGGAGCTTTACCTAACGCCAGTTTAATAATAACACTTGTGACTTCACTCACCGTAATAGGGGAGTTTAACAACATTTTTTCCTCTTCCGTCAACACCGTTAACTGTATTGTTTTTAACCAGTCTGCTTTATTAACATCTGGTTTGAAGTGGGGCTGGTATAAATTGTGATAATAATCCCTCAGGATCTCATTTATTTATTTTGGGTGACATTTCATCTCCCCCACGCTTATCTTTAAGTGATAAAACATTGGTAAGAGGTCTTTGTCCCTTAGCTAATCTAGCCAGTAATTTACCTGCTTTATTTCCATGTCTATATAGGTGTGATTCCCAAAGCGATTGGGCAAGAGCTTCCCCTTTCTGCAGCCATATCTTGTAGTCCTGTTTAGCTCGTCTCAAGTTTTGTTGTAACAAAGGAGAAAGAGTTACTGGACATGACGTATAAGCTTCTCTCAGCTTCTAGCTTAAACTAGCTATTTTTTGTTTAACAGTTTTCTTTTTATTGTACATATATGCCATTATTCTTCCCCTTAACACCGTCTTCCCCACATCCCAAAGAAGTTGTAGGTTATCTGTGACCTCATTATCTTGTTTGTACTCCAACCACCATCCTCGTAACTGTTCTCTAAAATCCTCATCTTGTATACGAGTTGATGGGAATAACCACAAGAAATCGCTTCCCCTAGGGATATTATTTGTAAATTGGATTGAGACTGGGGAGTCGTCAGATATAATCATGTCTTCTATGTTAGTGTCTGAAATTCGGCCTATTCCCCCTGTATTAATAAAAATGTAATTTATGTGCGACCAAGATTGATGCGCGTGCGAAAAAAAAGTGTATTCCCTGCCTTCTGAATTAAGGGAGCACCAAGTGTCTGTTAGATTTGTGTCTTCCATGAATTGTCGTGGGTTTAGGTCATGGTGGTCCTGTTTTATCCCTATTTCTTTTACTCGTTTCCTATCCTCCTTCTGATCCACTACTGCATTCATATCCCCAGCTGTAATTCTGTTTTCTGTGTTATCGCTTCCTACTGTTCCACTGAGTGTTTTAAAGAAATCTGAGTTTGATTAATTGGGGCCATATATATTATAAATACTAACATCACCCCCTGGGGAGGATAAACATAAGTGTGAGATTCTGCCCCGAGTATTAATGCTAGTGCTCCAGTACCACAAAAGGGAGGCCTCGCCTTAATAAAGTTATTACTCCGGCTTTTTTTTCCATTAGCTGCTGACCCATAAATATCCCCCGCCCAACCACCCTTTAGTCTAGTAAAATCTTCTTGTGACAGGTGAGTTTCCTGAAGGAGAGCTAAATCTGCCCCTAGCCGTTTCAGGTGTTTCAGAACCATCCTGTGTTTGTTGGGGGATCGTAAGCCTTTGATATTCCAGGACACTATTTTCAAATGGGTAGCTATTAAGGAAGACTTGTGTTGATTTGTAAGAGTTTGAAAACAGGACCTATAGAGCACCTAATTTCCCCCAAATCCCCAAACTTTCCCCAGTTTTAACCCCAACTACTGGAGGAATCCCTTTAACCTTAATGGTTCTGACTTCTCTTTTTTCCAACTGAGAGGAAGTCATGATCTAAAAGCAAATGATTCCGTTTCCCGCATTGCATCATTAAACATAAAAAACTTAACATATTAAGAATAACTTGACCTATTACATCGAAAGGTCTACTTTGTTCTACCATTTGACACCCTCTTATAATTTTAACACCATAGAGGATCTCTCTAATAATAGCTAGACTATCATCATAAGTGTAAGATTAGCTTGTCTATGACATCAACATATAACGGCCTTCACCCTGTGGGCTATAATAAAATACTTATCGTCCCATTAGTTTGAATAGTGGGATTGTCAACCCAATTCTTTCGTCGATGGCGATGGTGACCCTTGTTCAAAATTCTCTTGTTGGCAGTCTTTTGTTGAGGAGGTCCGCTTCAGGCTTGTTCTTCATAGAAGCTGCTGGTTCCTCTTTGTAAGTGAGAGCTGGAAGCGATTTTGCACGTGTGTGACAGTCCATCAGTAATCGCGTTGCTTCCTCTGGATCAGTGAAGGTCATTGACCTCCCATCGGGGTAATAAATCTTCAGAGTGGCAGGGAAGAGAAGCGCAAAGCGAGTCTGTTTTTTAAAGATCATGGAACAGATGGGTGTGAACGCTCTCCTGCACTTTGTCACCTCCGCGGAGAAGTCTCCAAACAATAGGACTCTTTGGTCTCTTACAATGATTGCGTTGCCTCCCTGCTTTTAAGCTCTTAAGATTGCCGCTTTATCTGTGTAGTCTAAGTACTTCACAATAACTTGTCTGTTATTGCGGTCTGTTATTGCGAGTTGGGGGTACAGATGGCCCCGGTCGTCTGGAAATGGTGTCAGACATCTTGGCAGGACCAACTCGATGTGCCCTCTCCAGGCCCATTCCCAGGGCTGAAGGTATTTCTTATTCGCAGATGGAAATTAGCTCTCGAGCCGGAATATTTTACGGTATTCCCACTAGGCGGAGATTGCTCCTTCTGGAGCGATTTCGCAGATCGTCTACATGTAAAAGTAATTTTATCTTTTTAGGACATTAGAAGGTTTAGAATTTTTCAAATTTTCACCAAAATTTCCAAAACTATTTTTTAAGCACCAATTCAGTTATAAAGTGATTTTGAGGGGCTTATATAATAGAAACCACCCATAAATGCCCCAATTTTAGAAACTACACCCTCAAATTATTCAAAACTGACGTTACAAACTTTGTTAACCCTTGAGGTGTTCCACAAGAATTAAAGGAAATGAAGGTGAAATTAAAAAAATTCATTTTTATTTTTATTTTTTATGTTAATCTATTTTTTTCTTGCAAAATAGCAAGGGTTAACAGTGGAAATAAACCTAAATATACATTACTGTGATTCTGCAGTTTACAGAATTACCCCATATGTGGTGGTGGCTCTATGGGCACGTGGCAATGGTCAGAAGGAAAGGAACACCATATGGTTTTACGAGGCAGATTTTGCTAGAATGGTTTTTGGGCACCATTTTGTATTTGAAGAGATCCTGATGTACCCTGCAGTGGAAACCTAGAAAAAGTGACCCCATTTTGGAAAGTACACCCTTTAAAGAATATATTAAGGGAGATTACGGCCTTGAAAACAATTGGCTGCGAAAATTAAAAGTTTTGTTTCTTCCAATAAAATGTTGCTTCAGCCCCAAATTTTTCATTTTCACAAGGAGTAACAGGAGAAAAAGCACCCGATAATTTGTTACCCGTTTTCTCCTGAATATGGCAACACCCCATATGTGGTTAATTTTTTTGTGGGATTAGGTGACGTTTGTATTAGTACCATTTTGGGATATATATGACTATTTGATCACTCAATATTATGCATTTTGTAAGGCAAGGAGACAAAAAATGACTGTTCTGGCATGGTTTTTATTTATTTTATTTTTACAGCGTTCAACTGACAGAATATATCATGTGATATTTTTATAGAGCAGGTTGTTACAGACGCAGCAATACCTAATGTGTCTATTATTTTTATTAAGTTTTGCACGGTAAAAGTATTTTTGAATAACATAAAATCTTGTTTTTATGTTGCTATGCTCTGAGAGCCATATTTTTTCAATTTTTTTGGCGATTGTCTTAAGTAGGGTCTCAGTTTTTGTGGGATGAGGTGACGGATTGATTGGTACCACTTTGAAGTACATACGAATTTTTGATCACTTGGTATTATACTTTTTGTGAGGCAAGGTGACAAAAAATGGCTGGTTTGGCTTTTTTCACCTGACAGGGGATATCATGGGATATTGTCAAAGAGCAGGTTGTTACGGATACGGTGATACCTAATGTGTCTATTTTTATTTTTGTTAAGTTTTACACAGTAAAACCATTTTTGAACAAAAAAATCATGTTTTCTTTTGTGTTGCCATTTTCTGACAGCCATGTTTCTTTAGGTAGGGGCTCCTTTTTTTGCGGTATGAGATAAGGATTTTATTGGTATCATTTTGGGCTACATATGCCTTTTTGATCGCTTGGTATTACATTTTTTGTGAATCAAAGTGACCAGTTTTGACACAGTTGTTATTTTTTTTATTTACTTTTTTTTTACGGCTTTTAACCTGACTGGGTTAATCATGTGATATGTTTATAGAGCCGGTTCATATGTACGCGGCAATACCTAATATGTCTACTTTTTTTAAACTTAATTTTGAGAAGAGGATGCTTTTTTTTACTTGAAACATTTTACATTTTTATTATGTTTTTTGTTTACTATTTTTTTCACTTTATTTTTTTGTCCCATTATGGAACTTCAACTTTTGGGGGTATGATCCCCTTTACAATGCATTACAATACATCTGTATTGTAATGCATTGGCTGTAAGAGTATTACACAGTGTAATATACTTATAGCCTTCTTTCCTGTAAGGCAGCCACGATGCCTACGGAAGGCATCGGGCTGCCTTCCCAGTCATCGGGTCCCCGTCACCACAGCAAGGGGACCGGATGGACACGAGGACCTGATGGGGATACTGCACATGCTGCGGTCAGCGCTGACCGCAGCATTGTGAGGGTTAATACAGCAGGGGCCCAGCTATCAGTGACTGCCCGAACCTTGCGGCTCCTCAGCCTGCCTGATCAGCGTGCCGCAGCTATGGCGCTGGGATTTAAGACACAGTTCCCAGTGCCGTACAGCTACAGCTCTGGTATCCTTCGGGTTAACTCTGGACCTATTGTATTGCAGGCAAAGAATATAAACATTGAGCCACCGCCCCTAAAACTCCATCAAGACATGGACAGCGGAAATCCGATGTTTAAAAATGGCATCAGAGGTAATGTATGCAATCAGAGATAACGCCATTCACAGACATTTAACCCCTCAGATGCCATGGTCAATTGTGACATGGTATCTGCTCAGTATATATATATATATATATATATAAAAAAAAAATATATATATATATATATATAATATAAAATTCAAATCACCCCCCTTCTCTATAATAAAAATATAATAAAATGATAAAAGAAATAAAGAGGCACATTTATTAAGACCGCTGCTTTAGATCCTGATCTAAATAAAGACCCATAGCTGGTGGTGGGTCTGTCGGAGTTATGAAGAGGCACAGGCATCTCTATAACTTTGGCACATCCAGCGGCAGTTCTAAATGTAAGACAGCTTCATAGCTGTCTTAGATTTAGACCATTTTCTACGCCTAAAACAGGCATAGAAAATGGTGAATGAGACGTGTCCTCTTCCCAGCCACACTTTTAGAACTAACCGTTTCAGCTTAGTAAATTACCCCCAAAGATCATAGGCATTGCCGTGTTCCAATATGTCTGTACTATAAAAAACAAACGTATTCATCCCATACGGTGAACGCCATAACAAAAAATAATCAAAATGGCTGATTCGCTATTTTTTTTGTCGCTTCACCTTCCAAACAAGATTGAATAAAAAGTGATCAAAATATCACATGCAAAATTGTATCATTAAAAGCTACAGATCATTCTGCAAAAATGAGCACTCATTCAGCTCTGTAGACATAAATATAAAAAGTTTTGGCATTGCAAAGAAAAAATAACTTTTTTCTAAATCTTTTAATTTTTTCAGTGTAATTGCACTGACCCCGAGAATAAAGGGAACAGGTCAGTTTTATCACATAGTGAAAGCCACAAAAATCAAAACACTAAAACTATGGTGGAGTTGCATGTTTTCTCAATTTCACCCCATTTAGAATTTTCTTCCAGCTTCCCACTACATTGTTTGCAATATAAAATGGTGCCATTAGGAATTTAAACTTGTCCTGCAAAAAACAAGCCCTCATACGGCTATGTGAATAGAAGAATAAAAAAGCTAAATAAGAAAATGCAAAAATAGAAAATCCTGTCAAGAGGGGATTTGGAGGATTTTCTTTGGTTAAAAACCTCAATAATATTTTTCCCAAGTATAATGTATTCCGATGTACAATGTACGAGTATGTACAGATACATCTCTTTCTATATATTACAAGTACATTGTATGGGTACCGTAATTTCTTTTTAAGAGGATAAAAGTAGAAGTACAATCTCAATTTAAATACAGTTGAAACTCAAAAAATTTGAATATAGTGCGAAGTTCATTTATTTCAGTAATGCAACTTAAAAGGTAACACTAACATATGAGATAGACTCATTACATGCAAAACGAGATATTTCAAGCCTTTATTTGGTAAAATTTGGATGATTATGGTTTATAGCTTATGAAACCCCAAAGTCACAATTTTAAGGTACCCTTTGCTCAGGGGTATGGATTAATTAGCTGACTATAGTGTGACACTTTGAGCCTAGAATATTGAGCCTTTTCACAAAATTCAAATTTTAAGCTGCATTAATGCAATTCCTTTTCATTTGCATTACTGAAATAAACGGACTTTTGCACGATATTCTAATTTTTCGAGTTTCACCTGTATAGTTGGGATGCTTTTTAAACTTTAAATAAAAACAGAATGCAATGATTTGCAAATCTCATAGACCCATATTTAATTGACAGTAAATCATAGAATACATATCAGATGTTGAAAGTGAGACATTTGACCTTTTTATTAAAGAAAATTAACTCATTTAGAACTTGATGGCAGCAACACTTCTTAAAAAAGTTGCGACAGGGCCATGTTGCTTCCCCTTCTCTTTTAACAATCTCTTTAACCCTTAGGATACCAGAGGTTTTTTTCGTTTTTGCTTTTTCATTTTTCTTTTCTATCTTCCTTGAGCCATAACTTTTTTTTTATTTTTCCATTCACATATCCATATGATGATTTATATTTTGAGGAACAAGTTGTACTTTCTAATGCCACCATTTAATATGGCATACAATGTAGTGGGAAGCGGAAAATTTTCCAAATGGGGTGGAATTGGAAAAAAAACTCAATGCCTCCACCATTTTATGGGTTTTATTCCAACGGTATTCCCTTTGCGGCAAAACTAACCAATGCCCTTCATTCTCTGGGTCAGTACGATTACAATGATACCACATAGGTCTAGGTTTTTTTATGTTTAAATAGTGTAAAAATAAATTAAAACTTTAAATATATATATATTTATTTATTTATTTTTTACATCACCATATTCTGACCCCATAACTGTTTTTATAGTAATATATGTTGAGTTGTGTGGGGGCTCATTTTTGCAGTTTTTATTCATACCATTTTATTCATGATGACTTTTTAATTCAAAATAACATTGAGGCTTATGACAATGTATAGAAATCTTGTTCTAGACACACCCTTTCCCTTTGGCCCAACCTCTTTTTAAGAGGAAGATGGACATTCATCCAGGAATTTGTTCAGTAGATCAATATAGCAGGATTACAAGTTGGACTTGACGGACTGAATTTCCTTTTTCCAACCTTAACAACTATGTAACATTTTGGAGTGTGTGTGACTTTTTGATCACATTTTATTTAAAAAATTTGGGTAAGAGAAGCAATGAAAATATGGCAAATTGGCCATGTTGACCCTTTTTTCCGTTACGCCATTCGTCATATTGGAAAAATATATTTATATTTTAATAGTACGGCCTTTTCAGAAACGGTGTTGCCCAAGATGTTTAGATTTTTGGTTATTTATATATTTATTTTTTTATTCTACCAAAAGGGGGGTGATTTAAATGTTTATATTTGTAAAAAATAATTTTTTTTTACATATTTTGATTAAGATTTTTTTTTTTACTTTTATTTTTTTGGTACTGTAGATCATGTTTGAGGCTACAAAATTCATTATTATATTTTTTTTTTCCTGAGCCATCATAATTCCACCTGCTGGCCAAAATAAGAATTGCAGCATCCAATTACCGGCATCCTCATTGGCCGTAGAGGATGCCGGTAAGAAACCCGGAAGGGCGACCATTTAGATGCCGATCGCGGTCATTAGCAGCGGGTCTCTGCTATTTAAAAAAACGGAGACCCGTCGGCCATGTTTACCCATTGCTATACATGTACAGCACTGGTAGCGAAAGGGTTGAATGTCTGTGAAGTGAGACCAATTGCCGAGATTTTGGGAGACAAATATTGTCCCATTCTATTCTGATGTAGCATTCTATCTGCTCAACAGACCTGGGTCTTTTCTGACAGGTTGTTCATGATGTGCTACAGTCAGAGCCATAAATATTGGGACATCGACACAATTCTAAGATTTTTGGTTCTATACACCACCACAATGGATTTGAAATGAAACAAACTAGATGTGCTTTAACTGCAGACTCTCAGCTTTAATTTGAGAGTATTTACATCCAAATCAGGTGAACGGTGCAGGAATTACAACAGTTTGTATATGTGCCTCCCACTTGTTAAGGGACCAAAAGTAATGGGACATAATAATAATCATAAATCAAACTTTCACTTTTTAATACTTGGTTGCAAATCCTTTGCAGTCAATTACAGCCTGAAGTCGACCTATAGACATCACCAGACGCTGGGTTTCATCCCTGGTGATGCTCTGCCAGGCCTCTACTGCAACTGTCTTCAGTTCCTGCTTGTTCTTGGGGCATTTTCCCCTCAGTTTTGTCTTCAGCAAGTGAAATGCTTGCTCAGTCGGATTCATGTCAAGTGATTGACTTGGCCATTGCATAACATTACACTTGTTTCCCTTAAAAAACTCTTTGGTTACTTTTGCAGTATGTTTTAGGTCATTGTCCATCTGCACCATGAAGCGCCATCCAATGAGTTCTGAAGCATTTCGCTGAATATGAGCAGATAATATTGCCCAAAACAGTTCAGAATTCATCCTGCTGCTTTTGTCAACAGTCACAACAATAAATACAAGAGAACTATTTAAATTGGCAGCCATACATGCCCACGCCATGACACTACCACCATCATGTTTCACTGATGAGGTGGTATGCTTAGGATCATGAGCAGTTCCTTTCCTTCTCCATACTCTTCTCTTCCCATCACTCTGGTACAAATTGATCTTGGTCTCATCTGTCCATAGGATGTTGTTCCAGAACTGCGAAGGCTTTCTTAGATGTCGTTTCGCCTAATCTGGCCTTCCTGTTTTTGAGGCTCACCAATGGTTTACATCTTGTGGTGAACACTCTGTATTCACTCTGGTGAAGTCTTCTCTTGATTGTTGACTTTGACACACATACACCTACCTCCTGGAGAGTGTTCTTGATCTGGCCAACTGTTGTGAAGGGTGTTTTCTTCACCAGGGAAATAATTCTTTGGTCATCCACCACAGTTGTTTTCCATGGTCTTCCGGGTCTTTTGGTGTTGCTGAGCTCATCGATGCGTTCCTTCTTTTTAAGAATGTTCCAAACAGTTGTTTTGGCTACGCCAAATGTTTTTGCTATCTCTTTGTTGTGTTTTTTCAGCCTAATGATGGCTTGCTTCACTAATAGTGACAGCTCTTTGGATCTCGTCTTGAGAGTTGACAGCAACAGATTCCAAATGCAAATAGCACACTTTAAATGAACTCTGGAACTTGTATCTGCTCATTGTAATTGGGATAATGAGGGAATAACACACACCTGGCCATGGAACCGCTGAGAAGTCAATTGTCCCATTACTTTTTTTCCCCTTAACAAGTGGGATGCACATATGCAAACTGTTGTAATTCCTACACCGTTCACCTGATTTGGATGTAAATACCCTCAATTTAAAGCTGGCAGTCTGCAGTTAAAGCACATCTAGTTCGTTTCATTTCAAATCCATTGTGGTGGTGTATAGAGCCAAAAATCTTAGAATTGTGTCAATGTCCCAATATTTATGGTCCTGACTGTATATGTTTTCTATTGGTGAAAGCTCTGGACTACAGTCAGGCAAGTTCAACACCCGGACTCTTCTTCTGTGAAGCCATACTGTTGCATTATCAGGCCTTCCTTGAAAGAGATGTCTGAATGGGAGCATATGTTGCTCTAAAACCTATATATACTGTTTAGTATTGATAGTGCCTTCCCAGATGTGTAAACTGCCATGCCATAGGCACTAATAACAAGTTGGATGGTTCCTCTCCTCTTGAATCCACAGAACATGGCATCTGTGGTTTCCAAAATGAATTTCATATTTTCATTCATCTGACCACAAAACTGTTTTGCATTTTTTCATCTTAAAAGGAACCTGTCACCGGGATTTTGTGTATAGAGCTGAGGACATGGGTTTCTAGATGGCTGCTAGCACATCCGCAATATCCAGTCCCCATAGCTCTGTGTGCTTGTATTGTGTAAAAAAAACGATTTGATACATATGCAAATTACCCTGAGATGAGTCCTGTATGCGAGATGAGTCAGGGACAGGACTCATCTCAGGTTAATTTACATATGTATCAAATCGGTTTTTTTACACAATAAAAGCACACAGAGCTATGGGGACTGGGTATTGCGGATGTGCTAGCGGCCATCTAGCAACCCATGTCCTCAGCTCTATACCCAGGTGACAGGTTCCCTTTAAATGAGGTTTGGCCCAGAGAAGATAGCGGTATTTCTGGAACATGCTGACATATGGCTTCTTTTTGATACACCTTTAACTTGCACTTGTGGATTGTGTTCACAGACAATGATTTCTCTGAGTCTTTCTGAGCCCATGCAGTGATTCCCAGTACATAATCATGCCTGTTTTCATGTAATGCTGCCTGAGGGCCAGTAAATCTTGAGGATCCAATATTGGCCCAGCAGCCTTGTCCCTTGTGCGCATTGATTTCTCTAGATTTACTGAATCTTTTGATGATATTATGTTCATGTTTATTATGTTCCCATTTCTTCTTCTGTTATGACGGTTGTCTCCTGTGCATCTTTTCTCCTGTGCATTTTCCAGGCTGCATGGATACCAGAGGGGCGGCATGCAGCAGCCAAAGCCTTTAGCTTTTACGTGCTTGCAGTGCTGTTGTGCACTTAGCACAACAGCATTAAGTGAGTAGCCAATCACAGCATCTCTGATTATCATATACAAGCAGGATGACCAGGCTTTGCACGGGTATATTTCCACTATTTCATGTTTCTGTGTCATTAAAAGATATCCACAGTGTCCCCTATAACAGTGACCTCTGCAGCAGCTCATTCCTTAACACTGACCCCCCAACAGTGCCCCGCCCCCTTAAAATGTAACCTCAACAGCACCCCACCCTCCCCCCTAAAAAAGACCTCCACAGCAGACCACCTCCTTAACCCCTTTGAGACACAGCCTTATTTCACCTTGAGGACCAAGCCATTTTTTGCAAATCTGACACACTTTAAGTGGTGATAACTTTAAAACGCTTTGACTTATCCAAGCCATTCTGAGACAGTTTTTTCGTCACATATTATACTTCATGACACTGGTAAAATGAAGTTAAAAAAATTAATAAAATTATTTATAAAAAAATACCAAATGTACCAAATATTTGTAAAAAATTGCAAATTTCCAAGTTTCAATTTCTTTACTTCTATAATACATAGTAATACCTCCAAAAATAGTTATTACTTTACATTCCCCATATGTCTACTTCATGTTTGGATCATTTTGGGAATGATATTTTATTTTTTGGGGATGTTACAAGGCTTAGAAGTTTAGAAGCAAATCTTGAAATTTTCAGAAATGTTCAAAAATCCAATTTTTAGGGACCAGTTCAGGTCTGAAGTCACTTTGCGAGGCTTACATAATAAAAAAACACCCAAAAATGACCCCATTCTAGAAACTACACCCCTCAAGGTACTCAAAACTGATTTTACAAACTTTGTTAACCCTTTAGGTGTTCCACAAGAATTCATGGAAAATAGAGATACAATTTCAAAATTTCACTTTTTTGGCAGATTTTCCATTTTAATAATTTTTTTCCAGTTACAAAGCAAGGGTTAACAGCCAAACCAAACTCAAAATTCAGAGCCTTATTGTATGCTCATCCTGCACAGCTACTCCAAGGTGCCCAGCTACTCCTAAATCAGCCACAAATAATTCCACCCTCTCTCAGATAATTCAGTGCCCGGGGCGGCACATCGCCTTAAACCTAGCAGCTAGCGTTTGTGTATGTCTATAGTATGCCCATTATTTGCTCGACGCATTTCTTATAACGTATATCATCAGGAGCCGGGGCTTAGACACACAACATACAGCAGACAAACACATAGAGCTGCCCCTCTCAGTTGTGGAGGCGGCAGCATCGGCGCTAGGATGGCCGTGACGCGGGCGCCGGGAGCAGCTGTTTAACCCCTTAAGGACTTAGGACGTACCGGTATGGCATGTTTGCCGAGTCCTTAAAGACCCATGACGTACCGATAAGTCATGAGTTTAAAATGAGATTGCGGCGCTGCTGGGGTTAATCCGCACAGGATGCCGGCTGAAATCATTCAGCCGGCATCCTGTCACAACGCCGGGGGGGGTCATATGACCCCCCGTATCAACGATCGCAGCAAACCGCAGGTCAATTCAGACCTGCGGTTTGCTGCGCTTTTGGCTGATTCTGATCCGATCAAACTTCAAAATGCCACATATACATTTTTTTCCACCCCCCTGCACCCCTGAATGGTTTTATGGCGGCGGGTGGTGCAGGAGGGGGGGGGGGGTTGCGGGCGGTGCGGGAATAATCGTTGGTGTACAGTGGTATACCAGGGTGTCAGCACATTGCTGACACCCTGGTAGAAACGGCTGACATCGGTGATGCGATGTCAGCCGTTTAACCCTTTCCATACAGCGGTCCGTACGGACCGCTGTATGGAAAAAGTTAACAGTAATAAAGAGCTCCCTCCCTCTGCCATCGGGGGGCTGCTGTGCATTTGCAGCCCCCCGATGGAGAGGGAGAGAGCTCCCAGACAGCCCCCAGAAAGCCCCGTCCTTACCCTTTCACGTCTGCGAAGTTCTGACAACTACTGAGCAGACGGGGAAGGTTCCCATGGCAACAGGACGCCGTCTCAGGCATCCTGTCCATGGTGCTGAACAGATCTGTGCTAAAGGCAGAGATCTGTTCAGACAAAGTGTAAGTAAAATACAGTACAGTACAATATATATTGTACTGTATTATACAGACATCAGACCCACTGGATCTTCAAGAACCAAGTGGGTCTGGGTCAAAAAAAAGTGAAAAAAGTGAAAAAAAAGTAAAAATGAAAAAACACATTTATCACTGATTAAAAAATAAAAAAATAAAATTCCCTACACATGTTTGGTATCTCCGCGTCCGTAATGACCTTATCTATAAAACGGTCATGCTACTTTACCCGAACGGTGAACGCCATAAAAATAAAAAATAAAAAACTATGAAGAAATAAAAATTTTGCCCACCTTACTTCCCAAAAAAGGTAATAAAAGTGATCAAAAAAGTCGCATGTACGCCAAAATTGTAACAATCAAACCGTCATCTCATCCCGCAAAAATCATACCCTACCCAAGATAATCGCCAAAAAACTGAAAAAACTATGGCTCTCAGACTATGGAGACACTAAAACATGATTTTTTTTTGTTTCAAAAATGAGATCATTATGTAAAACTTACATGAGTTAACCCCTCAGGTGACCACCGTAAAAAAAAAAAAAAAAACGGTGTAAAAAAAGCCATTTTTGGTCATCTTACGTCACAAAAAGTGTAATTGCAAGCGATCAAAAAGTCATATGCACCCCAAAATAATGCCAATAAAACAGCCATCTCATCCCGCAAAAAATGAGACCCTACTTAAGATAATCGCCCAATAACTGAAAAAACTATGGCTCTTAGGCTATGGAGACACTAAAACTTTTTCTGTTTTAAAAATGAAATCATTGTGTAAAACTTACATAAATAAAAAAAATTGTTAACATATTAGGTATCGCCGCGTCCGTGACAACCTGCTCTATAAAATTACCACATGATCTAACCTTTCAGATGAATGTTGTAAATAACAAAAAAAAAAACGGTGCCAAATTGTGCTATTTCTTGTTACCTTGCCGCACAAAAAGTGTAATATAGAGCAACCAAAAATCATATGTAAAATGCAAAATGTAATCACACACTACATCCAGCACTCTGCCCTGCCTCCATGCTGGATGAGACATTGGTGTACATTTTGGCCAAAGCGTAATAAGCCACTCACCGCGTCAAGGTCGTCTCATTTGAGTGGTCCCTAACACTAGTTCCTACCTGTTTATGGGCCATGACAGCCACACAAAGTCCAGGGAATGCAGGTCAGCATGCAAGCCAAGCACACTCTGCTTTTAACCCCGTCCGGTGCCATTACAGCTTTCATCGGATCCAGGGATGCAAGTACCAACATGCATGCTGAGCCCACCATATACTTCTCCTGGAGCCAAATGGCTACTGGTAGGTTCTATATAAGCAGACTCAGTTTTATACTGACTTTAAAACCAGCCTCCAGGACAGATTGACTGGTCAGGTGTGCATGACTCAAAGGAGATCGCCACGCCTCCAATATAAACTACAAAGAAAAATTGTGGGGGGTTGAGTCAGCACAACCCGTATGTAGGTGCATATCACTATGGCGAAATACATATACAAACGGAAAATGCAAAATGTGATCGCACACTACATCCAGCACTCTGCCCTGCCTCCCTGCTGGATGAGACATTGGTGTAGATTTTGGCCAAAGCGTAATAAGCCACTCACCGCGTCAAGGTCGTCTCATTTGAGTGGTCCCTAACACTAGTTCCTACCTGTTTATGGGCCATGACAGCCACACAAAGTCCAGGGAATGCAGGTCAGCATGCAAGCCAAGCACACTCTGCTTTTAACCCCGTCCGGTGCCATTACAGCTTTCATCGGATCCAGGGATGCAAGTACCAACATGCATGCTGAGCCCACCATATACTTCTCCTGGAGCCAAATGGCTACTGGTAGGTTCTATATAAGCAGACTCAGTTTTATACTGACTTTAAAACCAGCCTCCAGGACAGATTGACTGGTCAGGTGTGCATGACTCAAAGGAGATCGCCACGCCTCCAATATAAACTACAAAGAAAAATTGTGGGGGGTTGAGTCAGCACAACCCGTATGTAGGTGCATATCACTATGGCGAAATACATATACAAACGGAAAATGCAAAATGTGATCGCACACTACATCCAGCACTCTGCCCTGCCTCCCTGCTGGATGAGACATTGGTGTAGATTTTGGCCAAAGCGTAATAAGCCACTCACCGCGTCAAGGTCGTCTCATTTGAGTGGTCCCTAACACTAGTTCCTACCTGTTTATGGGCCATGACAGCCACACAAAGTCCAGGGAATGCAGGTCAGCATGCAAGCCAAGCACACTCTGCTTTTAACCCCGTCCGGTGCCATTACAGCTTTCATCGGATCCAGGGATGCAAGTACCAACATGCATGCTGAGCCCACCATATACTTCTCCTGGAGCCAAATAGCTACTGGTAGGTTCTATATAAGCAGACTCAGTTTTATACTGACTTTAAAACCAGCCTCCAGGACAGATTGACTGGTCAGGTGTGCATGACTCAAAGGAGATCGCCACACCTCCAATATAAACTACAAAAATCATATGTACCCTAAACTAGTACCAACAAAACTGCCACCCTATCCCGTAGTTTCTAAAATGGGATCACTTTTTTGGAGTTTCTACTCTAGGGGTGCATCAGGGGGGCTTCAAATGGGACATGGTGTCAAAAAAACCAGTCCAGCTAAATCTGCCTTCCAAAAACCATATGGCATTCCTTTCTTTCTGCGCCCTGCCGTTTGCCCGTACAGCAGTTTACGACCACATATGGGGTGTTTCTGTAAACTACAGAATCCGGGAAATAAATATTGAGTTTTGTTTGTCTGTTAACCCTTGCTTTGTTACTTGAAAAAAAATATTAAAATGGAAAATCTGCCAAAAAAGTGAAATTTTGAAATTGTATCTCTATTTTCCATTAAATCTTGTGCAACACCTAAAGGGTTAACAAAGTTTGTAAAATCAGTTTTGAATACGTTGAGGGGTGTAGTTTCTTAGATGGGGTCACTTTCATGGAGTTTCTACTCTAGGGGTGCATCAGGGGGGCTTCAAATGGGACATGGTGTAAATAAACCAGTCCAGCAAAATCTGCCTTCCAAAAATCAAACGGCGCACCTTTCACTCTGCGCCCCGCTGTGTGGCCGTACAGTAGTTTACGGCCACATATGGGGTGTTTCTGTAAACGGCAGAGTCAGGGCAATAAAGATACAGTCTTGTTTGGCTGTTAACCCTTGTTTTGTTAGTGGAAAAAATGGGTTAAATGGAAAATTAGGCAAAAAAATGAAATTTTCAAATATCATCCCCATTTGCCAATAACTCTTGTGCAACACCTAAAGGGTTAACGAAGTTTGTAAAATCAGTTTTGAATACCTTGAGGGGTGTAGTTTATAGAATGGGGTCATTTTTGGGTGGTTTCTATTATGTAAGCCTCGCAAAATGACTTCAGAGCTGTAGTGGTCCCTAAAAAAAGGGTTTTTGTAAATTTCTGAAAAATTTCAAGATTTGCTTCTAAACTTCTAAGCCATCCCCAAAAAATAAAATATCATTCCCAAAATAATTCAAACATGAAGTAGACATATGGGGAATGTAAAGTCATCACAATTTTTGGGGGTATTACTATGTATTACAGAAGTAGAGAAACTGAAACTTTGAAATTTGGGTAAATTAGGTATTTTTTTATGCAAAGAAAATAATTTTTTTGACTTCATTTTACCAGTGTCATGAAGTACAATATGTGACGAAAAAACAATCTCAGAATGGCCTGGATAAGTCAAAGCGTTTTAAAGTTATCACCACTTAAAGTGACACTGGTCCTGGTCAGATTTGCAAAAAATGGCCAAGTCCTTAAGGTGAAATAGGGCTGAGTCCTTAAGGGGTTAAGTCACCTAGGCCACTCCCATCAAGGGCGGAGCTCATCCCTGAGACGGCCAATCAAGGGGGTAGAGGTGCGGTTGCATAGCAAACCACCACCCCCATGCTGACCGCCCCACTTCAGGGGCGAATCATCCTGGGTGTCAAAACACCAGAAATAATAAAAGGAATATATCGGCGGTTCTTTTAGAAGCAGGACGCCATTAGACTGCAGCAAAATATGCTGGACGCGGAGTTAGATGGAGCAAACAGTGTTATTCCCTTTGCATCTGATCACATTACATAGCACTGAGTCCTATGCGCCCTCACAAAGAATGGGGAGGGCTGTCAGAAGCTTATATGACTACAAAAAGTGAGAGGGATAAGTATGGATCCTGAAGTCAGTAAGCCCTCCACATATTACTGCTAATGGCTTAAAGGGGGATCCCAACATGGGATCCCAAGATGGGAGCCCTCCACAAATTACTGCTAATGGCTTAAAGGGGGATTCCAAGAGGAATAAGTATGGATCCTGAAGTCTGTAAGCCCTCCACATATTACTGCTAATGGCTTAAAGGGGGATCCCAAGGTGGGAGCCCTCCACATATTACTGCTAATGGCTTAAAGGGGGATCCCAAGAGGGATAAGTATGGATCCTGAAGTCAGTAAGCCCTCCACATATTACTGCTAATGGCTTAAAGGGGGATCCCAAGATGGGAGCCCTCCACATATTACTGCTAATGGCTTAAAGGGGGATCCCCAGATGGGACATTCACCAGGCAATTGCAGGTTGCCAGGTACACAATGCCTCAGGTCTTACAGTTGATAAATGACCTGATTGCGTATTGCTTTTGCGTGACAGTACTGGTAAAGCTGTTCCCAGTCTGAATGGCGCCACATGCCACGCAACCGCTGCAGCGAAAAGTGCCCATTGGTCTAATCCCTAGCCAGGTAGGTGCCACAGGGGATTAGTATAAGCCATGCACCAACCTCCCCCCTCCCCCAGTACTGTCACGCAAAAGCAATACGCAATCAGGTCATTTATCAATTGTAAGACCCGAGGCATTGTGTACCTGGCAACCTGCAATTGCGGGATGCAGTATGTTGGAAAGACGATCCGAGAATTCCGGAGACTGATCGGGGAGCACCTAAATGACATTCGAAAGGGTGCAGATACTCCCATTGCATGTCACATTGCTTCTACTCATGATAATGACCTGGATTCTATTCATTTCCAGGGAATTTAAATAGTAAGGAGATCTGTGAGAGGTGGTGACCATGACAAAAGAATATTGCAGAAGGAAGCACAATGGACCTTTCGTTTACAGACAGTGCGTCCGAAGGGGCTCAATGATTTTATTTATTTTGCCTGCTTCATTTGATATGGTCCTAAGTGTACCTTATGTAATCAATTGTCTGGTGAATGTCCCATCTGGGGATCCCCCTTTAAGCCATTAGCTGTAATATGTAGAGGGCTCCCATCTTGGGATCCCATCTTGGGATCCCCCTTTAAGCCATTAGCAGTAATATGTGGAGGGCTTACAGACTTCAGGATCCATACTTATCCCTCTTGGGATCCCCCTTTAAGCCATTAGCAGTAATATGTGGAGGGCTCCCACCTTGGGATCCCCCTTTAAGCCATTAGCAGTAATATGTGGAGGGCTTACTGACTTCAGGATCCATACTTATCCCTCTCATTTTTTGTAGTCATATAAGCTTCTGACAGCCCTCCCCATTCTTGGTGAGGGCGCATAGGACTCAGTGCTGTAATGTGATCAGATGCAAAGGGAATAACACTGTTTGCTCCATCTAACTCCGCGTCCAGCATATTTTGCTGCAGTCTAATGGCGTCCAGCTTCTAAAAGAACCGCCGATATATTCCTTTTATTATTTCTGGTTTTTTGACACCCAGGATGATTCGCCCCTGAAGTGGGGCGGTCAGCATGGGGGCGGTGGTTTGCTATGCAACCGCACCTCTAGCCCCTTGATTGGCCGACTCAGGGATGAGCTCCGCCCTTGATGGGAGTGGCCTAGGTGACTTAAACAGCTGCTCCCGGCGCCCGCGTCACGGCCATCCTAGCGCCGATGCTGCCGCCTCCACAACTGAGAGGGGCAGCTCTATGTGTTTGTCTGCTATATGTTGTGTGTCTAAGCCGCGGCTCCTGATGATATACGTTATAAGAAACGCGTCGAGCAAATAATGGGCATACTATAGACATACACAAACGCTAGCTGCTAGGTTTAAGGTGATGTGCCATCCCGGGCACTGAATTATCTGAGAGAGGGTGGAATTATTTGGGGCTGAATTAGGAGTAGCTGGGGACCTTGGAGTAGCTGTGCAGGATGAGCATACAATAAGGATGCCCCCCTCTCTAAGGCCTATTGCACACGACCGTATGGCTTTTTCAGAATTTTGCGGTCCGTTTTTCACGGATACGTTGTTCCGTTTTTTGTTTCCGTTGTGTTTCCGTTTCTGTTCCGTTTTTCCGTTCCGTTTTACCGTATGGCATATACAGTATACAGTAATTACATAGATAAAATTGGGCTGGGCATAACATTTTCAATAGATGGTTCCGCAAAAAAACGGAACGGAAATGGAAGACATGCAGATGCATTTCCGTATGTGTTCCGTTTTTTTGCGGACCCATTGACTTGAATAGAGCCACGGAACGTGATTTGCGGGCAATAATAGGACATGTTCTATCTTTAAACGGAATGGAAAAACGGAAATACGGAAACGGAATGCATACGGAGTACATTTCTTTTTTTGCGGAACAATTGAAATGAATGGTTCCGTATACGGACCGTATACGGAACGCAAAAAACGGCCAGTAAACGGGGGAAAAAACGGTCATGTGCAGAAGGCCTAAGGGCTCATGCACACGACAGTATTTTGCGTTCAGTATACTGCCCGTTTTTTTAGTTCAGTATGCGGTACATATACTGAACCATTCATTTCAATGGTTCAGCAAAAAATACTGAAGTGTCTCCGTGTGCATTCCGTTTCAGTATTTCCGTACCGTGAAAGATAGAACATGTCCTATTCTTGTCCGCAAATCACGGTGCTTGGCTCCATTCAAGTCAATGGGTCCGCAAAAAAAACGGAACACATACGGAAATGCATCCGTATGTCTTCCGTATCCGTTTCGTTTTTGCTGAGCCATCTATTGAAAATGTTATGCCCAGCCCAATTTTTTCTATGTAATTACTGTATATGGCATACGGAAAAACGGAACGGAAAAACGGAAAGGAAACGGAAACACAACAAAAAAAAAACGGAACAACGGATCAGTAAAAAACAGACCGCAAAACACAGAAAAAGCCATACTGTCGTGTGCATGAGCCTTTAGTACTCGGTTTCTGTTTATTTACTTGTGGTAGCATCACATCAGAACTCTGGTGGATGCTCCACAATTAATAGGGGTTTATCTACCTTCAAAGCTTTTGTCCGGCGGGTACTCCATACAAGTGAAAGGGGTGCAATATATGACTGGCCGGAGCTAGTGCCTTTTCTGGCATTTTTTGCTATACAAGGGATAACCCCTATTGTGAATACTAGTCCCTTTAGGACATCACTCTCGTTCTATATTTCAAGGTATACCAATAAAGTCTAACATTTTAAGTATACAACAATACAAACGTAGTTCAGTGATCAGTACATATGATTTTTGGTTGCTCTATATTACACTTTTTGTGAGGCAAGGTAACAAGAAATAGCTGTTTTGGCACAGTTTTTATTTTTTGTTATTTACAACATTCATCTGACAGGTTAGATCATGTGATATTTTTATAGACCAGGTTGTCACAGATGCGGCGATACCTAATATGTATACTTTTTTATTTTTATTTATGTAAGTTTTACAAAATGATTTCTTTTTTGAAACCAAAAAAAAATCATGTTTTAATGTTTCCATAGTCTGAGAGCCATAATTTTTTCAGTTTTTGGGCGATTACCTTGGGTAGGGTATGATTTTTGCAGGATGAGATGACTGTTTTATTGGCACTATAATGGTTTATTTAGCACAGTTTTTATTTTTTATTTTTTACGGTGTTCATCTGAGGGGTTAGGTCATGTGATATTTTTATACAGCCGGTCGATACGGACGCGGCGATGCCTAATATGTATACTTTTTTTTATTTATGTAAGTTTTACATACCAAGAGCTATCTTAAGCCTACGGCGACCAACTCCCTCCTCCACCAGACCAGCTTTCATCCACCCTCAGTTAAACGTGCTGTCCAGTTTGTCCGATTACGTAGGATAAACGATACCGATGAGGTTTTTTTTAGGCAGGCTGGAGAGCTTAGAGGTAAGCTCTTGGATAGGGGTTATCCGTCGAGAAGTGTCTCAGCAGCCCTTTACAAGGCTGCCAAATTGGACCCTATTTCCCTGCTCATGGAGAGAGGAATTAACGCCAAACCATCACGCTTTGCCTTCTCCTTCCAATATAGTTCTGCCGCTGAGACAGTTAGACAGGTAATCAATCAGAACTGGGACCTACTGAAGGGGGACTCTTCCCTCAGCAGCTTTACCAATGAAAAACCGTTGATCGCATTTAGAAAGTGCTCCACGCTCAAAGACAAACTTGTCAGGAGTGTATTTTCTATGCCTAAGGGTGAGACCTGGCTCAGGAAGCCTAGGGGCAACTTCCAATGTGGCCACTGTTCATTTTGTACACTTAATGTTTGCAGTAAACATCTACTGATAGGGGGGATACCACATACCGTACGGGAATTCATAAACTGCCGTACATCTTATGTGGTATATGTAGTTTTTTGTCCCTGCAAACGTTTCTATATAGGCAAAACAATTCGCCCCCTATTTGAACGCATCCGTGAACACGTTGGTTCTATACGGTCGGGCAGAGGTAGCCCACGCCTTATTGACCACATCCGTACTGCCCATGATGCTCATCCGCGCTGCCTCTCCTTTGCGGGGGTAGAGCATGTCCGTCCCATCCCTAGGGGAGGTGACCGGCATCGCCTGCTCCTGCAGAGGGAGGCAAGGTGGATCATGCAAACTGGAGCAATGGGTGCGGCAGGCATGAACTACAAGAACGACATGTCAGTGTTCTTATAATCTGCATGCGTTCAGAGTAGAGGGACAATTGTTTACATGATGCGATCTCTTTGCACTTGTGATTCTTCGCATTTGCGATTTTGAGCACTTATGATTCTTCCTGTATTTGCGATTTTCCGTGCTGACATTATGCGGCTTTTGCAGCTCTAACATTATCATTATTTGAATCTCAATGTATTTTATACATCTGAATCCGTATCGCGGTGCCTGAAACCTCCCCTGCCACCTATGTATGATTTTGCAGTTAAAGCCCGCTTGGTGTGGGCACTATTAGGTGATCTGTATCCGATTTTGTGCTTATTGATTTGTTGTTAACATCCATACCTGTTCCTGCTGTTCGCATGTTTTTAATTTATGTCATCAATCCCTGGGCGCACAGTTGTGGCCGACGGCGCTGGCCGTCCCCTGTCCGCCTGTATAAAGCGCAAACTTGCGTGATGACGTATACAGCGGCCTGAGGAAGAGCGATCCCACGCGCGAAACGGCCGTCGCCGCTTGCAACACTGTGTCCACCCCTGGATCCTTCATGTGCTGTCTTCTAAGGAAGCCCAAATAAATTATCAACTTAAACTCCCGTCAGTGCCGCAACTCTGTTACTTTCCTTCTTCTCATTGTGAACCACAGCCTGAAACTCTGTGTTGCTGAGCACCACAAAGCGGAGCGTATTACACCACATTCACGGTTATCCTATTATTGAAAACGGCCATACCAGTGGAAGCAGTGCCGCCGTGTTTCTCTCTCTCTTCGCATATGTTTAAGTTTTACTCAATAACAGCTTTTTTAAAACTAAAAAAAAATGATGTTTTAGTGTCTCCATATTCTGAGCCATAGTTTTTCTATTTTTTGGGCGATTGTCTCAGGTAGGGGATCATTTTTTGCGGGATGAGGTGACGGTTAGATTGGTACTATTTTGGTGGGCAAATGCCTTTTTGATCGCTTGCTGTTGTACTTTTTGTGATGTAAGGTGACAAAAAAATGGTTTATTTAGCACAGTTTTTATTTATAATTTTTTAGGGGTTAGGTCAAGTGATATGTTGATAGAGCTGGTTAATACAGGGCAATACCTAATATGTATACTTTTTTTTCCCCCTATTTGTTACCAATTTTTTTCACTTTATTTGGGGCAAATGAAGTTTTTGTTTATTTTTACTTGAAACTTAAAATTTTGGGGGGGTGGGGAAACTTTATTTTTTCAACTTTTTTTTTTTTCACTTTTATTTGTCCCACTTTGGGACTTGAACTTTTGGGGGTCTAATCCTTTACAATGCATTACAATACTTCTGCATTGGAATGCATTGGCTGTATGAGTAATACTGTGTGTATTACTCATACAGCTCCCGGCTGGATCTCACAGGCTCTCACAGGGGCTGGATCTCACAGGCTCGTCACCGGAAGGCAGCGCATGGGGACCCGATGGCACTGCCCACCGCCGCCACAACCGCAGGTAAAAGCCACAAACTGCAGGTCTGAATTGACTCCCCCGCGCATTTAGCCAAGGTGCCTGCTCAATGATTTGAGCGGGCACCTTATTCCGATCACCGCCCGCCGGGCGGCGGTGATCGGAAATACACATGACGTACCAGTACGTCATGTGTCCTTAAGTACCAGGACAACATGCCGTACCGGTACGTCATGTATCCTGAAGAGGTTAACAATGACCCTTCACAGCGATCTACCACTTAACAGCGACCTCCACAGGGCCCTGTCCCCTTAATGTTGACCTCCACAGCACCCCGCCCACTTAACTTTGACTTCCACAATGCCCGCCCCCTTAACAGTGACCCTCCCTCACACAGCCCCACCCCTTTAAATGCACACTGCACCCTTAACAGTGACCTCCACAGCATCCCACCCCCTTGAAAGTGACTTCCACCCTTACTTGCCCCCATAACAGAGACCTCCACAGTGCCCTTCCCTCTAACAGTGACTTCCAAAGTACCCCTCTCCCTTAACAGTGACCTTCACAGTACCCCGCTGCCTTAAGAGTTACCTCTACAGCAGCTGCCCCTTCAATAGTGACCTCCACAGTCCCCTGCCCCCTTAACAGTAACCTCCACAGTGCCCGCCCCTTTAAGAGTGACCTCCACAGCGGCCCGCCCCCTTAATAATAACATCCACAGCACCGGCCCCTTTAACAGTGACCTCCACAGCGGACTCCCCTTTATTAGTGAATTCCACAGTACCCCGTCTCCTTAACAGTGATTTCCATAATAACACACCCCCTTAACAGTGAACTCCACAGTGCTCTGTTCCCTTAAAATGTGACCTCCAAAACACCCGCCCCCCTAACAATGACCTCTAAAGCACCCCTCCCCCCTTAACACTGACCTACATAGCAGACTGTCCCTTTAACTGTGACCTCCACAACACTCCGCTCCCTTAACAGTGTCATCCACAGCGCCCTTCCTACTTAAAGGTGAACTACAGCAGTGAAGAAAAATGGCTGGGTTGTTATGGAAACCTGGTGTAAAACTGTGTGTATGTCGAGACTGAAAGACCTGCAAGCTTCTATTGGATGATAAGGGTCATGTGACCGTGTGTGTGTGGCAGTTGGGGTATGAGTAAAAGAAATGTGGGCTTCTATTTGCTAATGCAGGTCATGTGATGGTATCATATTTGCATTTTTTAGGAATATCTCTGGAACGGTACGTCTAAGAGAGCTGAGACCCGGTTTAAAACCTTCCCGTACGCCCGATGTACCTACAGTGGGATGCGAAAGTTTGGGCAACCTTGTTAATCGTCATGATTTTCCTGTATAAATCGTTGGTTGTTACGATAAAAAATGTCAGTTAAATATATCATATAGGAGACACACACAATGATATTTGAGAAGTGAAATGAAGTTTATTGGATTTACAGAAAGTGTGCTATAATTGTTTAAACAAAATTAGGCAGGTGCATAAATTTGGGCACGGTTGTCATTTTATTGATTCCAAAACCTTTAGAACTAATTATTGGAACTCAAATTGGCTTGGTAAGCTCAGTGACCCCTGACCTACATACACAGGTGAATCCAATTATGAGAAGGAGTATTTAAGGGGGTCAATTGTAAGTTTCCCTCCTCTCTTAATTTTCTCTGAAGAGTAGCAACATGGGGGTCTCAAAACAACTCTCAAATGACCTGAAGACAAAGATTGTTCACCATCATGGTTTAGGGGAAGGATACAGAAAGCTGTCTCAGAGATTTCAGCTGTCTGTTTCCACAGTTAGGAACATATTGAGGAAATAGAAGACCACAGGCTCAGTTCAAGTTGAGGCTCGAAGTGGTAGACCAAGAAAAATCTCGGATAGACAGAAGCGATGAATGGTGAGAACAGTCAGAGTCAACCCACAGACCAGCACCAAAGACCTACAACATCATCTTGCTGCAGATGGAGTCACTGTGCATCGTTCAACCATTCGGCGCACTTTACACAAGGAGATGCTGTATGCGAGAGTGATGCAGAGGAAGCCTTTTCTCCGCCCACAGCACAAAAAGTGCCGCTTGAGGTGGGCTAAAGCACATTTGGACAAGCCAGCTTCATTTTGGAATAAGGTGCTGTGGACTGATGAAACTAAAATTTAGTTATTTGGCCATAACAAGGGGCGTTATACATGGAGGAAAAAGAACACAGCATTCCAAGAAAAACACCTGCTACCTACAGTAAAATATGGTGGTGGTTCCATCATGCTGTGGGGCTGTGTGGCCAGTGCAGGGACTGGGAATCTTGTCAAAGTTGAGGGACGCATGGATTCCACTCAGTATCAGCAGATTCTGGAGACCAATGTCCAGGAATCAGTGACAAAGCTGAAGCTGCGCCGGGGCTGGATCTTTCAACAAGACAACGACCCTAAACACTGCTCAAAATCCACTAAGGCATTTATGCAGAGGAACAAGTACAACGTTCTGGAATGGCCATCTCAGTCCCCAGACCTGAATATAATTGAAAATCTGTGGTGTGACTTAAAGAGAGCTGTCCATGCTCGGAAGCCATCAAACCTGAATGAACTAAGATGTTTTGTAAAGAGGAATGGTCCAAAATATCTTCAACCAGAATCCAGACTCTCATTGGAACCTACAGGAAGCGTTTAGAGGCTGTAATTTCTGCAAAAGGAGGATCTACTAAATATTGATTTCATTTATTTTTTATAAATTTATGCACCTGCCTAATTTTGTTTAAACAATTATAGCACACTTTCTGTAAATCCAATAAACTTCATTTCACTTCTCAAATATCACTGTGTGTGTCTCCTATATGATATATTTAACTGACATTTTTTATCGTAACAACCAACTATTTATACAGGAAAATCATGACGATTAACAAGGTTGCCCAAACTTTCGCATCCCACTGTATTTGCCAAATTTGGTGCAGATCGGTCCAGTCATTTGGTCGCACATAAAGATCAGACAGATGGACAGAAACTCCTTTTTATATATATAAGAAATCAAATTCCTTTTCTTACAGGGCATTATTGTCTTTAATTGACAGTATATAAAACCCCACAGAATTGGTATACACTTAAGGTCATGTGAGTTAAATCAGCCTCTACAACAACATTGGCTAAGCGTCGCAATCAAAATCATATTAACTCAATCTGTCTTTATACTAAGAATGTCCTTTGTTGCCAATAGCAACTTATCAGAGCTCATATTAATGACCTGTAGCAAAATAGAAGCTGAGCTGTGATTGGTTGCTATATGCAACCTGATGAATATCCAGGCTAACTGCCACAACAGCCAACAGACAAGGGCTCCTGTAGTTTGGTGCTTAGGTTCCTCGTATTTTTTGGCAAATAATTGGAAAGCGTACGGTGAAGATTTCCTCTCCAAAACATAGATTGTAAATGCGAAGGTGCAGATTCCTTTAGCGGACATACATACACTCAACTTTATATATTAGATGGGGTCTACTGTATGACATTCATCTGAGGCAGCGTTTAAAGGGAACCTGTCATCAACTTTGTGCTGCCCATACTAACGGCAGCATAAAGTAGAGACAGGTGAGTTGATTTCAGCGGTTGCCGAGAACCGACATCACAATCATTGCAGACTGGTCCTGGAAAAGAGTCACGGCCACCTGAGAAGAGTTATGGTTATTCATAAATTCCTGCTCTCCCTGCCCACCTGCTGGTGATTGACAATCTTCTACCTAGTTTTCTCCCATTCTCTCTAGGAGAGAACTGCCAATCATCAGCAGGTGGGCGGGGAGAGCAGGAGATTATAAATAACCATGACTCTTCTCAAGTAGATTTGACTTTTTTCAAGGCCTGCAATGATTATGATACTGGTTCTCAGCAACCACTTACTCTTAGCTCATGAGTGACAGACCACTGAAATCAGCATTTCTATCACTAATTTATGCTGCCCTCGGTGAGGTCAGGGAAAAGTTCATGACAGGTTCACTTTAACCATTCTATCATGTGTATACGTTAAAGGGAACCTGTCATCAACTTTATACTGACCTCACCGAGGGCAGCATAAAATAGTGACAGAAATGCTGATTTCAGCTGTGTGTCACTCAAGAGCTAAAAGTAAGTGGTTGCTGAGAACCAGCATCATAATCATTGCAGCCCAGGCCTTGAAAAGAGTGAAATCTACTTGAAAAGAGTCATGGTTATTATAATCTCCTGCTCTCCCTGCCCATCTGCTGATTACTGGCAGTTTTCTCCTAGAGGGAAAGGGAGACAACTAGGTAAAAGACTGTCAGTCATCAGCAGGTGGGCAGGGAGAGCAGGAATTTATGAATAACCATGAATCTTCTCAGGTGGCCGTGACTCTTTTCCAGGCCTTGTCTGCAATGATTGTGATATTGGTTCTTGCCAACCACTTACTTTTAACTTTTAAATGACATACTGCTGAAATCAACTCACCTGTCTCTACTTTATTCTGCCGTTAGTATGGGCAGCACAAAGTTGATGACACGTTCCCTTTAAAAGTAGATAAAAAACGTGATGTGAACACAGCCTTACACGCTTCGGTAATAATGATAATAATCACTAAAGAGGAAGCTCTAATAGATTTCTGACAGATGAGGAACGTTTACGTCATAACAGGAATTTTCTCTCACTGACTGTCACTACAAACTATTGTCTGGGTTATATATGCATATATTTGAGTAAGGAGATGGATTTACCTTGGTAGATTTAGTATTCTTCAGTGTATTACAGTTCCAAATGGTTTCAACCCATCTTTCCTAGGACCTGAAAGGCAAATCTGCCTAGCTATGTCATTATTTGGCAGTGAGGAGGAGGATTTATTTAGGTATTATTTGTCACAGGGATTCTTACTAAGCTTTTACAGGCTCCTAGCTAGCAAATCCAGTTAGGTGTTCTACAATACTGGGGATTTACCAATTCATATACAGGCTGATCTGTAATTCAGCAGTCTGGGTGATGATGGAGCATATTGGTTATATAAAATACACACAATATGCACTGACCTTCCACCCAAACACACATATAGGGACTTCAATCTGGTCTGACCACTCCCCAATATTCCTATCTTTGGAGTTACCGGGACTGGTAAGGCTGAGGCCTTTAAATCATATTACGAATTACTATATAACATCAGGAGCCAATTGGCTGATATGCAGACATCAGACTTAGACAACCGTATTAAAACATATGTAGAAGAAACTGTACTGCCCTCAATCTCTGAAGAGGTGAATGCAACGATGGAGGAGGCATTCTCGGAGATGGAGATAAAAGAGGTTTTGACCTCTCTGAAAGGGAGGAAGAACCCAGGTCCGGATGGGTTCACTGCACCATTTTTCAAGAAATTTCAAGATCTTCTTGTACTTTGCCTCTTGAGGGTATTTAATAGCATCTCCCCTTCCTGCCCTTTTCCTAAACAAGCCCTAGAGGCACATATAGTCGTGATACTGAAACCTAACAAAGATGTGACCGTCTGCAATAATTATCAACCCATCTCGTTAATTAATTGTGACATCAAAATCTATTCTAAACTGTTAGCAAATCGCCTCAGCAAAGTGCTTCCGGAGGTTATCCACAGAGATCAAGTAGGCTTTGTACCAGGCAGGGAGGCTAGGAATAACACCATTCGAACTATTAATCTTATTTCCAGGGTGCATAGTCATCAGATTCGTTTGTGTCTCCTATCAGTAGATGCTGAAAAAGCATTCGAAAGGGTATATTGAAGATTTATGATGGCTTCCTTGAAACAAATAGGATTAGGGCCTAGCTTTGTGGATAGAGTCTGTGCCCTTTACCACAACCCCACTGCTAGAGTCAGAGCTAATGGTATACTAGCATCTTCTTTTAATATTAGAAATGGGACTCGGCAGGGGTGCCCTCTCTCGCCCCTGCTGTATGTCTTGGTAATGGAACATCTAGCCAATGCGCTGAGAAGGAATCCAGACATTTCTGTAATGCGGGTAAGGGATTTCCAGCATAAACTGACACTTTATGTGGATGATCTCCTCTTGTATGTCTCGAGCCCTCATACCTCCCTCCCATCTATTCTCAGTGAATTCCAGCAGTTTGACTTTCTCAGCAACTTTAAGATTAACCTCACCAAAAGTGAAATGCTTAACATATAGCTCCCTGCAACTGATATGCTCTTTGTACAGAGCAACTTTTCTTTTCGCTGGCAGACTCAGAGCCTTAACTACCGTATTTTTCGCCCTATAAGGCTAACTTGCCCATAAGACGCACATAGGTTTTTGAGGAGGAAAATAAGAAAAAAAAAATTGAACCAAAAGGTGTGCTTTTGGTGGGTTTTGAACTAATGGTGGTCTGTGGATGAAACTATTATGGGGGATCTGTGGAGGACACACTGTTATGGGGATCTGTGGATGGCACTGTTATGGGGGAATCTGTGGATAGCACTGTTATGGGGGGGGATCTGTGGATGGCACTGTTATGGGGGGATCTGTGGATGGCATTGTTATGAGGGGGATCTGTGGATGGCACTGTTATAGGGGATCTGTGGATGGCACTGTTATGGGGGATCTGTGGATGGCACTGTTATGAGGGATCTGTGGATGGCACTGTTATGGGGGATCTGTGGATGGCACTGTTATGGGGGCATCTGTGGATGACACTGTTATAGGAGCATCTGTGGATGACACTGTTATAGCATCTTATGCTATATATGTGTCATCCACAGATATCCCCCATAACAGTGTCCCTGTGTACAGTAAATAGTGACCCTAAAACAAGTGGGGGCCGGCAACTGGTGTCAAAATCGTTGTGGGGCCCGGTGCAGTCACTGTACTCTAATACACTGGGCCCCGCACACAAAAGTATTCAGATGCAAACTGTAGGCAATTGATATGTTAACTGTAGGCAATCCATATTTAAACTACAAGGTAACGCAATCCGCGTACCTTAGTACTCACTATTAAACGCCCGTACTTGTAGGCAGGCTGGCCGGTCACACACTTCCTCACAGCGCAGGCTCCGCCTGCTTCATTAATAAAGTAGGCGGAGCATGCGCCGTGAGGTTTTGTTTCGTATATAAACCCTATGAATTTGTAAAGTGCTGCGGAATATAGTGGCGCTATATAAATAAATTTTATTATTATTATTGATGTATCCAGCTTATGTTGGAGATGTGGACAGGAGGAGGAAACAGTGTTACATATATGGTGGTCTTGCCCTACTATAAGAACATTTTGGGAACAAGTGCTCCAGGTTTACGGTAAGTTTTCAGGTAAGAAAGTGCCCAGCCTACCCAAAGTGACTCTTCTCTCGCTAGTACCAGGGACTTTAGCCCAAATGAAGAATAGTGCTCTGAGGTTCTTCACCACAGCGGCACGATTATTCATACTGAGGCACTGGAAATCAAGTGTTGCACGCACTCTCTGTGAATGGGCTTCTGAGCTCCGACATTTATTTAGAATGGAAAAACTGATTGCATACTCTCATGATCAGGGGGATATATTCTATACTAGATGGAACTCTCTCTCTCTCTCTGTTCCTTTACTCCACAGAGTTCTCCAGGCTTTTGGGAGAGCTTTTCAAGTGATGTTAAGAAACTGACATCGTGGCATTATCATATATTGATAGTACTGCGGCGAGTGTGTCCTCTAGGCATTAGCGAAAGGAGTTGGTATAAAAGACTCCTTGCCTCCTCTCCCTGCCCTTTATTCCTTCCCCTCATTCCTCTCTATAACACTTACACTATTCTTCCCCCCTTATTTTTTCTCATTCCACTTCTTTTCTTTATTTTATATGGTTAATGGTTTACACTTTGGATTTAGCTATTTCTGATCACATATAAAGAATTGCAATAGCTGTCACTATAATATATTTCCACCTTATGCATTGTTTTTTCACTGATATAGACTGTGATTCTAAATGTATATGTACTAGTTGAATATGAAGCCTATGTAGAGTCAGGTCCATAAATATTGGGACATCGACACAATTCTAACATTTTTGGCTCCATACACCACCACAATGGATTTGAAATGAAACTAACAAGATGTGCTTTAACTGCAGACTGTCAGCTTTAATTTGAGGATATTTACATCCAAATCAGGTGAACGGTGCAGGAATTACAACAGTTTGCATATGTGCCTCCCACTTGTTAAGGAACCAAAAGTAATGGGACAATTGTCTTCTCAGCTTTTCCATAGCCAGGTGTGTGTTATTCCCTCATTATCCCAATTACAATGAGCAGATAAAAGGTCCAGAGTTCATTTAAAGTGTGCTATTTGCATTTGGAATCTGTTGCTGTCATCTCTCAAGATGAGATCCAAAGAGCTGTCACTATCAGTGAAGCAAGCCATCATTAGGCTGAAAAAACAAAACAAACCCATCAGAGAGATAGCAAAAACATTAGGCCTGGCCCAAAAAATTTTTGGAACATTCTTAAAAAGAAGCAACGCACCGGTGAGCTCATCAACACCAAAAGACTTGGAAGACCACGGAAAAGAACTGTGGTGGATGACCGAAGAATTCTTTCCCTGGTGAAGAAAACACCATTCACAACAGTTGGCCAGATCAAGAACACTCTTCAGGAGGTAGGTGTATGTGTGTCAAAGTCAACAATCAAGAGAAGACTTCACCAGAGTGAATACAGAGGGTTCACCACAAGATGTAAACCATTGGTGAGCCTCAAAAACAGGAAGGCCAGATTAGAGTTTGCCAAACGACATCTAAAAAAGCCTTCACAGTCCTAAAACAACATCCTATGGACAGATGAGACCAAGATCAACTTGTACCAGAGTGATGGGAAGAGAAGAGTATGGAGAAGGAAAGGAACTGCTCATGATCCTAAGCATACCACCTCATCAGTGAAGCATGGTGGTGGTAGTGTCATGGCGTGGACATGTATGGCTGCCAATGGAACTGGTTCTCTTGTATTTATTGATGATGTGACTGCTGACAAAAGCAGCAGGATGAATTCTGAAGTGTTTCGAGCAATATTATCTGCTCATAGTCAGCAAAATGCTTCAGAACTCATTGGACGGCGCTTCACAGTGCAGATGGACAATGACCCAAAGCATACTGCAAAAGCAGCCAAAGAATTTTTTAAGGGAAAGAAGTGGAATGTTCTGCAATGGCCAAGTCAATCACCTGACCTGAATCCGATTGAGCATGCATTTCACTTGCTGAAGACAAAACTGAAGGGAAAATGCCTCAAGAACAAGCAGGAACTGAAGACAGTTGCAGTAGAGGCCTGGTAGAGCATCACCAGGGATGAAACCCAGCGTCTGGTGATGTCTATGCATTCCAGACTTCAGGCTGTAATTGACTGCAAAGGATTTGCAACCAAGTATTAAAAAATGAAAGTTTGATTTATGATTATTATTCTGTCCCATTACTTTTGGTCCCTTAACAAGTGGGAGGCACATATGCAAACTGTTGTAATTCCTGCACCATTCTCCTGATTTGGATGTAAATACTCTCAAATCAAAGCTGACAGTCTGTAGTTAAAGCACATCTTGTTCGTTTCATTTCAAATTCATTGTGGTGGTGTATGGAGCCAAAAGTGGTACAATTGTGTCGATGTCCCAATATTTATGGACCTGACTGTATCTGGATATTACTTTTGTTTAATAAAATTAGAGTAAACATAAAATTCACACAATTATACTGTGTGAATATATTATACGGTACCAGGGCAACAAATGTCTGTTGTCACCAATGCAGTGCTACAGTCTTATCACACAAGCCTTCTAGAACCCTGAACGGCAAGCTGGTCTAGCTGTATGAAGGGATTTACATACTATAACTAGTAAAATTTGGAATGCAGCAGTCTAGGAAAGCTGGGTAAAAACATTTGCAGAGATGTAATGGATGTCACACTTCTGTATACACTATGGGCGACATACACTCACCTAAAGAATTATTAGGAACACTATACTAATACGGTGTTGGACCCCCTTTTGCCTTCAGAACTGTCTTAATTCTACGTGGCATTGATTCAACAAGGTGCTGATAGCATTCTTTAGAAATGTTGGCCCATATTGATAGGATAGCATCTTGCAGTTGATGGAGATTTGAGGGATGCACATCCAGGGCACGAAGCTCCCGTTCCACCACATCACCACAGCGGTTAGTTGCGTGGCTACCTGCAACTTTTCCCCACTCACGCCTGTTTTAGGAGCAGAAAATAGTCTAAATGACAGCTAGGAAGCTGTCTTAAATTTAGAGCTGGCGCTGCGTGTGCCAAAGTTATGGAGAGCCCTGCACCTCTTAACTTCGGCGGATCAACTGCCACCTATTGGCCTTTATTTAGACCGGTGTCTAAAACTCCGGTCTTAATAAATGTGCCCCTATATATTTAGTGTGATTTCCAGCAAACTTCCACATGCTACCCAGATTTCCAAAGCTGGAGTTTGCTGCAGGAAACAACCAGGCCCCTACCTCCTGGAATAGTCCCAATGTAGATGGCAGCTGGGCCACGGGGGTGCCGAAGGAGCAGACAATTTTTGTATTCAGGAGAAAGACCGGGATCAGGGCAGGCAGAGTTTATGTATATCCACAGAACAAATCTAAAGAATCTGCTGCCTTTCTAAGTCTCCTGTATGATGAGCCAGACAAGGAGGCTTACGCAGAAAGCCAACTTCTTCATTTATGTCAGGGATGACTATCTGTGCAAGATTACTGCTCTGAATTCTGATCAGGGAGGTCACTCAGGCGCACACTAAGAGGGAAACACCAGGGAGAGGACAGACAATACAGACAGACAGTATATAAGGAGGTTGGTCTTTTGCCTGTTAATTTATCTTCACTGGGAAAGTCAGTTTCTGGATTTGCTTTTGTTGATTGGGGGCTGCAAAGTTAATTTTAATTGTGTGTCTTCCTTGGGTCTCGTGGTATGTAGACTACATGAATCTATTCCAGTGTCTGGGGTGGATACTACTCCATTAGTCGGTAGGTTTATTGAGTATAAAACCATTGATTTTTTTATGAAGATTGGGTCTATTCATTCCCAAAGATGTTCATTATAGGTCATGAATAACTTGTCTGCTGATGTCATTTTGGGATTGCCCTGGTTGAGAACACATAGTCCAGTATTTAATTGGAGTTCTGGGGAGTTAACTAAAGGGGGTTCTCAATGCTTGAATCATTGTTTATCTATCCAGCTCTCTGTTCTGGAACTAGAAGTGGGGCCACTAACTGCGTTTATCAAGGACTTTCAGGATGTGTTCTCCAAAGAGACTTACGAAGTTTTGCCTTTTCATTGGGACTATGATTGCGCCACTGAACTTGACCCTGGTGCAAAACTTCCCAAGAACCTGATTTTCAATCTTTCTGGGCCTGAAAGACAGGCTATGAAAGATTTTATCCTGATCTATTCAATCAAATTGTTGGGGCTCGTTAGTTCACTAAAATTTATCTTAGAAGAGCTTACAATTTGATCAGAATGAAGGGCTTTTTAAATACCTTGTGATGCCCTTCGGGCTGTGTAAGGCACCGGCTGGGTTCTAGAACCTCATTAATTATATTTTCCGAGAGTTCCTGGGTTAGTCTCCTGTGGTATACCTTGACAATATTTTGTCTTTTTTCCTGCGGATTGGTCGTCTCAAGTTATACATGTGTACATAAATTGTTTGCAAAGTTAAGTAAATGTAAGTTTTGTATAAGAGAAGTTACCTTCCTGGGTTATATCCAGTCACCCCAAAATTTTTGTATGGCTCCCGCAAAGGTGCAAACCATAGTTGATTGGGCCAGACCTACCTGTCACACTCTAGTGTGGGAGGGAAACCCCCACAACGAATATAGGAAGGAAAGGGAAAAGGAGATAAGGCCTGAAAACTAGGGAAGGAAGATCGACACCTCCTAGTGAAAACCCTAAACAAAGCCCTGACTGACTTCCAGTATGAACAGACCCAAGAGGTAAGTGAGTTCATACACAGAAATACCTAAAGTCCTATCTAACCCTAAAGGACCATGGTACTAGTGACAGGAATGAGACATCTTGAGACTGTCCATGAGACTGTCCATGAGACCGTCTTTGATACATTTAAAGGAAGCTTGATTCATGCACCTGTACTCATTCAGCCGGATGTTACCAAACCATTAATTGTTGAGGTGGATGCCCCTGAGGTATGAGTGGGAGCTGTACTACCTCAGGGGTCGTCTTCCCTAACAAATTTGCAACCATGTACATTTCTCTCCAGAAAATTTTCCTCCGTCGAAAGGAATTATATTGACAATTGAGAACTGTTGGCCATCAAATGGGCCTTTGAGGAGTGGGGGCACTTTTTAGAAGGGGCTCAGCACCAAATTACTGTACTTACAGATCACAAGAGCCTGATTTATTTGGATACTGAAACTCCTTAGAATAAAGACCTAGGCTAAATATATATAAAGCTGAGTACATTTAAAACATAGCTTTTACCGGCCTGAAGTTGCTTTCAATTTGCGTTCCGGGCGGTGCGCAAAGGTAGGGTGGAGCCATGGCATGAGTGAAGGAGCCGGGATTTTTAAATATGGGGGGTTAGCAGCAAATCGCTGCTCCCCCTCTGATAGACGGCAGTGAGACGCGGGCTGGGCAACACATCCCCCATCCCACACAGGCATCGACCAGTCGTCTTTTATGCCTGTCAGTTGATGAATGATCTTTTCACCAAGACGCCTCTGATCTTCAAACTGGTCAGTTTCACTTGTGTATGAATCGCCATGTGAATCAATTGATTTATATTGGGACAGTAAGGTTCATGTTTATGTTTTGTTCTATTTTTTTCTTTTTGTTTTCAGTTTACCCTCCATTTGTATACCCATCCCCTGATGAGTCCCAGGGAGGGACGACACATGTGATGTTGGGACATGAGATTGAGGGATATGTTTAGGGAAAGGTTCCAGATGGGGTCGTCCTTTTTGGGGCTGGTGTTCCGTATTGCTAGGTAGGGACGTCATAGCCCCTATCCCAACCAATGGTTAGGACATGAACTTTAGGGCTATGTAGCTTTATGTCCCTAGAAGAATTACAGCAATATATGGACCCTGTCACCAGGCTATTTGGCTACTTAGGATGATTGAAAAGTAAACATTGACCTGAGAATTTTCTCAACTGGTAAGACCTTTCCATTTATTATGGCTTGAGTCTGTTTGTAGTTTTATACGCCCATTTGTGTGATATTTTTGATACTTTTTCTCACCGTTTTATTTGAGCACTTTGTGTGTTTAATTTTTTAATTATTACTAGTAAAAGCTATTGTCACGGCCATGGCTATGACCGTGACTCCTGAACCGCATGCGGTTGTCAGCGGTTTTCATTGGTGTTCAATCACAGGTGAGGGCTGTGGTATTGGCCTCACCTGTGGTTGCCGCTGGCAACAGTATGTATGTGGCAGCGTAGCAGGCTGAGCTGTGCCATGCAGCTCGCTACGCTGCGCATGCGGTTTTGTGTGTGATGTGTGCACTGTGTTTTATGTTATTGTGTGCACGTTCCCTTTAAGTGGTGTTTTCCCTTCCCTGGTGTTGGAAGGGTTAATCCCCTTCCTAGTGTGTGTGATCACTGTGGGGTGTGGCTTCTTGGCCTATAAAGCCTCACTGCTTTTGCAGGCCTTCAGGTTGCTTCAGCCATGCTTAGCTGAGAGCAGCCTCATGTATTTATTACCTGCCAGTAAGAGCCACCCCTGTGGTCATAAACCTTTATGTCAAAACCTTTATGTCATAACCATATTGTGCTTTAGTTATTTCCAGTTATGTGTGATGTCCGTGTGATGTTTTATATGTGATTTTGTGCAGCTATGGATCTGGGTCCCTGTGTAGGGATGCACTTGTGATCTGCACCCTGCTAACACAGGGATCCAGTCAGCAAGGCTGTGACAGGTAGGTGGAACTCCTTGTTCACCTGCCATATCCATAGAGCTGTTTATGTCTCCCCTTTTCCTGCAGCTTGGCCGTTGAGACTCCTGCTCCTCCGTGTCTAGGAGGAGTGGGCTTGTCTTACTTAGCTCCTAGGTGAGGGTCATCTTGAGGGCTAGCAGGGACTTTTAGGTTCCGGAGCATGGGCCCTCCTACCATCAAGGTTGGCCCATGCAGCTAGGAGCTAGGGTCAGGTTAGGGATGCCTTAGGAGGTGACCTGCTCCCTAATCCTGTCTTCATGGCCAAGCAGCCGAAACATCACCGGGCTCCACACGGCTGAGGATTTCCCCCATCCTCAGCCGTGACAGTATGACCACAGTCGCTTCTTACGTGGCGCTCCCTCGAAAGAGGGTAAAGCATGCACTGCTGTCTACGGATGGGGTGCATGCGCGTTCTCCGGAGGGAGAGCGTTATGGGGCTTTCACCATTTACGGCGCGGTGAGTGGCATTCTCAGCTCACCGTTGTCCGTGTTGGTGTCCCCTTTTTGTTTGTCTTTCCCCTCCCCCCCTCCCATTGTTTCTTATGCCTCACCAACTTTCCCCTTTTGTTGTTGGGAGGGGCTTTGAGGGGTGGGAGTATGCATCCCTCGAAAGAGGGTGAAGCATGTACCGCCCTCTGCGGAAGGGTTACATGCGCGCTCTTCGGAGGGAGAGCGTTCTGGGGGTTTCGCCTCTGACGGCGCGGTGAGTGGCGTTTCCCCGCCTTCCCTTCACCGTTGCCTCGTTTGGCGTCCCCCTGATTTTATAGCACTAGGGTGTTTGTTTGGTGTGCGAGTTGCACACCTTCGAAAGAGGGTGCAGCATGCAGTGCCATATCCATGTGGCCTGCATGCGCGTTCTCCGGAGGGAGAGCGTTCCTGGGGGTTCTCCGTTAACGGCACGGTTGGTGGCTTATTCCCCGCCACCTTACCTTCCGTGTCCGTGTTGGGGATCCCTCGTCCCTCTCCATGTTCCCATCTCTGGTCGTCTGCTGGCAGCACTCCGTAAGTGGTCCGGCTGCGTGCTGGTTAGGAGTGTCTGCTGGCAGCGACTGGAGTGGGGACGTGAGTGGAGAGTCCCCTCGTCCATCTCTCAGTGGTTCTTTTCTCTTTGTTGCTGGTGCGGGCTGCAGTCCTCGTCGGACTGGCTAGTGTGAGCCGGGAGAGGATGCAGCTGACAGCGACCCCTTTTTAGAACCGGCACTGAGAGTGGACGTCCCCTTCTCCTATCCCCTTGTCTGAGTCCCTCACGTGTCTTTTTTTGGTGGGGGGGCTTTGAGGGGTGGGAGTGTCACGGCCATGGCTATGACCGTGACTCCTGAACCGCATGCGGTTGTCAGCGGTTTTCATTGGTGTTCAATCACAGGTGAGGGCTGTGGTATTGGCCTCACCTGTGGTTGCCGCTGGCAACAGTATGTATGTGGCAGCGTAGCAGGCTGAGCTGTGCCATGCAGCTCGCTACGCTGCGCATGCGGTTTTGTGTGTGATGTGTGGATGTGTGCACTGTGTTTTATGTTATTGTGTGCACGTTCCCTTTAAGTGGTGTTTTCCCTTCCCTGGTGTTGGAAGGGTTAATCCCCTTCCTAGTGTGTGTGATCACTGGGTGTGTCCGACTGTGGGGTGTGGCTTCTTGGCCTATAAAGCCTCACTGCTTTTGCAGGCCTTCAGGTTGCTTCAGCCATGCTTAGCTGAGAGCAGCCTCATGTATTTATTACCTGCCAGTAAGAGCCACCCCTGTGGTCATAAACCTTTATGTCAAAACCTTTATGTCATAACCATATTGTGCTTTAGTTATTTCCAGTTATGTGTGATGTCCGTGTGATGTTTTATATGTGATTTTGTGCAGCTATGGATCTGGGTCCCTGTGTAGGGATGCGCTTGTGATCTGCACCCTGCTAACACAGGGATCCAGTCAGCAAGGCTGTGACAGGTAGGTGGAACTCCTTGTTCACCTGCCATATCCATAGAGCTGTTTATGTCTCCCCTTTTCCTGCAGCTTGGCCGTTGAGACTCCTGCTCCTCCGTGTCTAGGAGGAGTGGGCTTGTCTTACTTAGCTCCTAGGTGAGGGTCATCTTGAGGGCTAGCAGGGACTTTTAGGTTCCGGAGCATGGGCCCTCCTACCATCAAGGTTGGCCCATGCAGCTAGGAGCTAGGGTCAGGTTAGGGATGCCTTAGGAGGTGACCTGCTCCCTAATCCTGTCTTCATGGCCAAGCAGCCGAAACATCACCGGGCTCCACACGGCTGAGGATTTCCCCCATCCTCAGCCGTGACAGCTATGTTTTAAATGTACTCAGCATATATATATATATATACAGTACAGACCAAAAGTTTGGACACACCTTCTCATTCAAAGAGTTTTCTTTATTTTCATGACTATGAAGGCATCAAAACTATGAATTAACACATGTGGAATTATATACATAACAAACAAGTGTGAAACAACTGAAAATATGTCATATTCTAGGTTCTTCAAAGTAGCCACCTTTTGCTTTGATTACTGCTTTGCACACTCTTGGCATTCTCTTGATGAGCTTCAAGAGGTAGTCCCCTGAAATGGTCTTCCAACAGTCTTGAAGGAGTTCCCAGGGATGCTTAGCACTTTTTGGCCCTTTTGCCTTCACTCTGCGGTCTAGCTCACCCCAAACCATCTCGATTGGGTTCAGGTCCGGTGACTGTGGAGGCCAGGTCATCTGGCACAGCACCCCATCACTCTCCTTCATGGTCAAATAGCCCTTACTTTCAAAGTTTTCCCAATTTTTTGGCTGACTGACTGATCTTCATTTCTTAAAGTAATGATGGCCACTTGTTTTTCTTTACTGCTTTTTTCTTGCCATAATACAAATTCTAACAGTCTATTCAGTAGGACTATAAGCTGTGTATCCACCTGACTTCTCCTCAACGCCACTGATGGTCCCAACCCCATTTATAAGGCAATAAATTCCACTTATTAAACCTGACAGGGCACACCTATGAAGTGAAAACCATTTCCGGGGACTACCTCTTGAAGCTCATCAAGAGAATGCCAAGAGTGTGCAAAGCAGTAATCAAAGCAAAAGGTGGCTACTTTGAAGAACCTAGAATATGACATATTTTCAGTTGTTTCACACTTGTTTGTTATGTATATAATTCCACATGTGTTAATTCATAGTTTTGATGCCTTCAGTGTTAATCTACAATTTTCATAGTCATGAAAATAAAGAAAACTCTTTGAATGAGAAGGTGCGTCCAAACTTTTGGTCTGTACTGTATATATATATATATATATATATATTTAGCCTAGGTCTTTATTCTAAGCAGTTTTTGTGACATTTGAAAGCTAGACCTTCCGTTTATACGCAATTATCGTGTATGAAGTAAGAGGTTTTATTTGGATACTGCTAAACGCTTGAATCCTAAGCAAACACTATGGGCCTTGTTCTTTAGCCGGTTTAACTTTATTGTTACTTCTCATCCTGGTTCCGGTAATGTGAAGTTGGATTCCTTATAACGTAGTTTTGGTACTTGTGATTCTATCAATAATTCTTCCCCCCTGGTGTTGTCATTGCTTTCATTAGTCCTGATCTTGCCATCGAAATACGATGTTGTCAGAATCTGGCTCCTAGTAACTTACCTTCTGTTAAATTGTTTGATCCACCAAATCTTCGCCTAAAGGTTTTGGAGGGATCTCATTGCTCTGTAATGGCAGGTCATCCAGGTATTGCTGGGACTAAACATCTGGTCTCCAGAGCCTGGTGGCCCACTTGGTCATGAGATGTGGTTGCTTTTGTCTCAACATGTGATATGTGTGCTAGGGCCAAGGTACTTTGCCCCTTGCCCATTCCACAGAGACATTGGACCCACATCTCAATGGATTTCATTACACATCACAGGGAAAGATGGTTGTCTGAGTGGTCATTGAGAGGCTCTCTAAGATGTGTCATTGATTTTATTGAAGAAACTTTCTTCACGTCTAAGAATCGGTTGCTTTGTTTGTCGACAATATGCTTAGATACCCAAGTCCAATGTCTAAGATAAAGGTGTCTAGTTTGTCTCAAGATTCTGGAGAGAATTTAGCAACAGGTTAGGGATCAAACTCTCCTTCTCATCAGCGTTCCGTCCTGAAACAAATGGAAAGACTAAAAGGGTCAACCAGGTTTCGGAGTAGTTTTTAGGATGCTTTGTTTCTGAATGTCAGAACGAGTGAAAGAGGTTTTTGCCCCAGCGGAGTTTGCTTTTTATTGTAATTATGGCTTTAAAAAATGCAGCGGAATATGTCAGCGCTATATATGTGAGTATAATATAAATATAATATAAAACAAATAAAAAAATCTGTGCTTTTCTTCAGTCTCTGGGTCAATCTCTGTGAATCATGGGGTGGATGTTATTATAAATAATCTTTGCACAGTTTGAGCCTGAAAAAAGCTCAAAGCATCCAATTTAATCATTCTAATAAAAAGCTTAAAAGGTGTGTGTGTGTGTGTGTGTGTGTTTGTGTGTTGGGGGAGGAATGTCACAAAATAATTAGTTAGGTGAGAGAGTTGAATGGCACACCTCTAGGGTATAGTTTTCTTCTATCAATCTACACTCAATACCTCGTTATAAGAGAGTGAAATCAGAATTACTGAGATTTTAGCAAATTTATTAAAAAGGGAAATCTAAAATTTTGCATGGACATAAGTATTCTGACCCTTTGCAATTGCACCCAAAATTTAAGTCTGAGGGCCACCCATTTCTCTTGATCATCTTTGAGATGATCTCAAACTCATTTTTTTTTGATTCTTCGAACCTTGATATGAACTGGCTTGACCGGAATAACATCTGATTGGTTTTAGTTGGTTTTTCTTGAGTGGTATAAGTGGTGGGGTTATGTGGTAGTGAGAGGGGGAGGGGGAGGGATGGTCTTAGTTTAGAGATCGGCCGCAGAATGTGGCAGATCAGTTGGATTGGGGGAGGTTTTTTTGGGGGGGAGTGTGGAGGACAAAAGAGGATATGGGGGGTTTGCGATGCGTCTCATAGGTTAAGAAAAGAAGGGCTGGGGTTATTGGAAGTTTTCAGGGTTTGTGGCTCTTTTGGTTGATTTAATGTTAGTCAGAATTTTAACTTGGAACGTTCGGAGTCTGGGTGATAAATTGAAGAGACAAGTGGTCTTTGACTTGGTACAGAGACATCTCCCAGCTATTGTTTGTTTGGTGGGACCCATCTTACTGAGGAGACTTCCCGGCTTGTCAGCAGAGGATGGGTTGCCCAGACTTATCACTCTACTTTTTCTAGCTATTCCAGAGGAGTAACAGTTCTTATACATAGGGCGATTGATTATGTCTGTGAGGCATCCTATGTTGACAGGCAGGGGAGATATGTTTTTTATATGGTAAACTCACTGGAAAATTATGTATCTTGGCCTTTGTCTATATTCCACCTCCTTTCTCCTTATATGTACTTAACTCCTTGTTAACTTTTATGGAGCAATGGCCTGAATATCTCTCGTTAGTTACTGGGAACTTTATTGTTTTATTAACCCTACTACAGATAGGATCTCTATGGGGGGGGGGGACTGCCATTCCCGGCTTTGGGGACATCTGGGGAAGTCTAGGACAAGGGAGAAGAGCCTCCTCTTGCGTGAGCAAATCTGGAAAATCTATGTCCAGGCTAGATCTGGCCTTAATTAAAGAAAAGTATATGAGATATGTAAAACAGATGAAATATGAGGCCATGTCCCTCTTGGACCATGTGCCTCTTTCTCTTGAGTTATGTATGGCTGATGATAAAGATATGGTAAGACTGTCAGTCAGATTGAATTCCTATTGGATGTCGGTAAAGGACAATCATGAATTAATACAACAGGAAATTGTGCGATTTTGGGAGATTAATTATAATTCAGCTAAGATCCGGTATGGGATGGGATGCATTTAAGTAGTAGTATGGGATGCATTTAAGGCCTTTATGAGGGGGATTTTTGTTAGTAATATCTCAAATTTAAGAAAAGGCTATAGTGTCAATGAGAAGGCTTTAAAAGAAGCAGCGACCGGAGCACGAATGACTTTTTTGGAGAACGCAAGTCAAGCATATTCTGACTTTTTGCTTGATAAGGCCCAGCAGAGGCTATTTTTTTTTAAAGGTCAGAAATATTTTACTGAATCAGGTCGCCCGGGAAAAACTTTGTCGGGGGTGATCTCTAATCAAGATAAAAAAAAAAAAACAGATAGGTAGCATTCGCTTAATAAATGGTAGAATTGTTAATGATCAAGTGTCTATATAAAGGGGATTTTTGTAATAATTTTTCAGATTTATATAAAGCAGATACTAATATTACTGATGAAATTATGGATTCCTATTTGGATGATATTTCCTTTCCAGTTCTTACAGCTACTTAAAGAGAATTGCTTGAGGCAGATTTCTCCTTACAAGAAGTAGAGGCTGCAAAAAAAGGCATGCTCTGGCAATTCCTCCCCTGGGTCAGATGGATTTCCATATGAATTTTTTCGTAGATATAGGGAAGTTATCCTCCCCCTCCTACTGAAGGTATTTGTTCACTCATTAAAGGATGGGATTCTACCAGAGTCAATGACAGAAGCTGTAATAACATTAATATTGAGTGAGACCTCATTTGGAGTATTGTGCTCAGTACTGGAGACTAGGGGTAGGTGATATAGGCGATATGCGATATAAATTTGGGCCACGATATGGATTTTCGCCATATCGCCGGACCGCGATATAATCGCGCTCTCTGCGCGCACCATTTTCTCCTGAGCCGCCACAGTGGAGAAGGAGGGAGTCCCTCCCTCCCCACTGTGCGCGCCTGCCGCTGAACACCAATGAGGACAGAATAGGAGGAGGAGGGGAGGGACTGTGGTCACAATGAATGTGCCGGCCATATCCCACAGGGTCCCCCTCCTCCCCCCCATCATTGGTGGCAGTGGGCAGTTCCGATCGGAGTCCCAGCAGTGTAATGCTGGGGCTCCAATCAGTTACCATGGCAGCCAGGAGTCACGCTACTGAAGTCCTGGCTGCCATGGTATGTTAGTGAGCAGCATTATACTCACGTGTGCTGTTGGCCGCCGGGCGCTCCTTCTTCTGTCTGTGCAGCGCATTGCTAATGCTTATAGCATTAGCAATGCGCCGCACAGACCTATGAGAAGAAGGAGCGACCGGCGGCCATGGCGCACGTGAGTATAATGCTGCTCACTAACATACCATGGCAGCCCGGACTTCAGTAGCGTGACTCCTGGCTGCCATGGTAACCGATCGGAGCCCCAGCATTACACTGCTGGGACTCCGATCGGAACTGCCCACTGCCACCAATGATGGGGGGGGTGGAGGGGGACCCTGTGGCCACTGCCACCAATGATTAATACTGGGGAGGGAGGGGGGTAGGTTTGAGTTACCAGAGGGGGCTGATAAGAGGGAGAGCCTGGGGGGCACATCAGAGGCTGGGGGGTGGATGAGAGGCTGGGGGGGCACATGAGAGGCTGGGGGGGCACATGAGAGGCTGGGGGGCACATCAGAGGCTGGGGGAGGATGAGAGGCGGGGGGACGGATCAGAGGCTGGGGGGCGGATCAGAGGCTGGGGGGCACATGAGAGGCTGGCTGCCATGGTCAGCTCCCTGCTGTTGTGTGCACAAAGCACAGTGCAGCAGGGAGAGTGTAAAGTCCTATTCACCCTAATAGAGCTCTATCAGGGTGAATATGACAAGGGTTCTAGCCCTTAAGGAGGCTAATAGTTATTAAAAAAAAAGTAAAAAAAAAAAAAGGTTAAACACCCCCCCTAAATATAGAAAACAATATATTGCGATATATATCGCATATCGCACATGCTTAAAATTATATCGCAATATAGATTTTAAGCCAATATCGCCCACCCCTACTGGAGACCATATCTCTAGAAGGCTATTGATACTTTGGAGAGAGTTCAGAGAAGAGCTACTAAACTGGTACATGGATTGCAGGTTAAAACTTACCAGGAAAGATTAAAGAACCTTAACATGTATAGCTTGGAAGAAAGACGAGACAGAGGGGATATGATAGAAACTTTTAAATAAATAAAGGGAATCAACAAGGTAAAAGAGGAGAGAATATTTAACCACCTCAGCCCTCCTAGCTTAAACACCCTTAATGACCAGGCCACTGTTTACACTTCTGACCTACACTACTTTCATCATTTATTGCTCGGTAATGCAACTTACCACCCAAATGAATTTTACCTCCTTTTCTTCTCACTAATAGAGCTTTCATTTGGTGGTATTTCATTGCTGCTGACATTTTTACTTTTCTTGTTATTAATCGAAATTTAACAATTTTTTTGCAAAAAAATGACATTTTTCACTTTCAGTTGTAAAATTTTGCGAAAAAAACGACATCCATATATAAATTTTTCTCTAAATGTATTGTTCTACATGTCTTTGATAAAAAAAAATGTTTGGGTAAAAAAAAAAAAAAATGGTTTGGGCAAAAGTTATAGCGTTTACAAACTATGGTACTAAAATGTGAATTTCCGCTTTTTGAAGCAGCTCTGACTTTCTGAGCACCTGTCATGTTTCCTGAGGTTCTACAATGGCCAGACAGTACAAACACCCCACAAATGACCCCATTTCGGAAAGTAGACACCCTAAGGTATTCGCTGATGGGCATAGTGAGTTCATAGAACTTTTTATTTTTTGTCACAAGTTTGCGGAAAATGATTATTATTTTATTTTTTATTTTTTTCTTACAAAGTCTCATATTCCACTAACTTGTGACAAAAAATAAAAACTTCTATGAACTCACTATGCCCATCAGCGAATACCTTGGGGTGTCTTCTTTCCAAAATGGGGTCACTTGTGGGGTAGTTATACTGCCCTGGCATTCTAGGGGCCCTAATGTGTGGTAAGTAGTTTGAAATCAAAATCTGTAAAAAATGGCCGGTGAAATCCGAAAGGTGCTCTTTGGAATGTGGGCCCCTTTGCCCACCTAAACTGCAAAAAAGTGTCACACATCTGGTATCTCCGTACTCAGGAGAAGTTGGGCAATGTGTTTTGGGGTTTCATTTTACATATACCCATGCTGGGTGAGAGAAATATCTTGGTCAAATGCCAACTTTGTATAAAAAAAAAAGGGAAAAGTTGTCTTTTGCCAAGATATTTCTCTCACCCAGCATGGGTATATGTAAAATGACACTCCAAAACACATTGCCCAACTTCTCCTGAGTACGGCGATACCACATGTGTGACACTTTTTTGCAGCCTAGGTGGGCAAAGGGGCCCACATTCCAAAGAGCACCTTTCGGATTTCACCGGCCATTTTTTACAGATTTTGATTTCAAACTACTTACCACACATTAGGGCCCCTAGAATGCCAGGGCAGTATAACTACCCCACAAGTGACCCCATTTTGGAAAGAAGACACCCCAAGGTATTCGCTGATGGGCATAGTGAGTTCATGGAAGTTTTTATTTTTTGTCACAAGTTAGTGGAATATGAGACTTTGTAAGAAAAAAAATAAAAAATCATCATTTTCCGCTAACTTGTGACAAAAAATAAAAAATTCTAGGAACTCGCCATGCCCCTCACGGAATACCTTGGGGTGTCTTCTTTCCAAAATGGGGTCACTTGTGGGGTAGTTATACTGCGCGCTTGCTTGGGATGTATTGTTTGAAGCCAAGGCGCCCGGTAAAATGTATTAGGGACTCGTCTACGCAGATGTTTTGCTCTGGGGTATACAAATCTGCAAATTTCTGGTTGAAGTGGTCTATGAGGGGCCGAATTTTGTGGAGCTGGTCAAAAGCTGGGTGGCCTCTGGGATGGGAGGTGGTGTTGTCGCTAAAATGCAGGAAACGCAGGATGGCCTCAAATCGTGCCCTGGACATAGCAGCAGAGAACATGGGCATGTGATGAATCGGGTTCGTGGACCAATATGACCGCAATCCATGCTTTTTGGTTAGACCCATGTTGAGGAGAAGGCCCAGAAAAATTTTAATTTCGGAAACTTGGACTGGTTTCCACCGGAAAGGCTGGACATAAAAGCTTCCCGGGTTGGCGGATATAAATTGAGTGGCATACCGATTTGTTTCTGCCACGACTAAGTCCAAGAGCTCCGCAGTCAAGAACAGCTCAAAAAATCCCAGGGCCGAACTGATCTGAGCTGTCTCAACCCGAACTCCAGACTGGGCGGTGAAAGGGGGAACTAATGGTGCGGCTGAAGTTGGTGACTGCCAATCAGGATTTGCCAGCACCTCAGGGACTCTAGGGGGTCTACGGGCCTGTCTGTGCGGTGGCTGCGACGGGGTAACTACTGCACGTGCCACCGTACCAGCTTCAACTGCCTTTCTGGTGCTCGCCACTTCACCATGTTGTACGGCAGTGCTGGTACTAGGTCCAGGGAGGGCTGCGCTGCTGGTGTATGCCTCACCACGTGATCCGACAGCGCCAGCCCCACTCTGCTGCTCTTGAAGCGGATCCTGCGCAACCTGTGGTCTAGCGACACGGGGCAGGGTACGCCTGGTTCTATCAGGTACCTCGACCTCCTCGTCCGAACTTTGGGTCAGACTGCCACTGCTTTCTACAGGTTCATATTCTGAACCGCTAGATTTGTCAGATGAGGGTTCCCATACCTCATCCGACTGGGTCAGAATCCTGTAGGCCTCTTCAGAAGAATACCCCCTGTTTGACATTTGGACTACTAAATTTAGGGGTATTCCCTGAGACTACCCAAGAAAAAAAGCAAGCCTGTCTTACAAAGGGGAGGCTAGTGAAGTACCGGAGGCCGCTGCGATTGATAAAAAATATGAAAACAGATTTTTTTTTATCGCCGCAGCGCTTGGAAAATGATTGTGCAGTGATCAAAAAAAATATATATTTTTTGTCACTGCGGCGGGGCGGGTGTGGGTGAACGCACGTGTGGGCGACCGATCAGGCCTGATCGGGCAAACACTGCGTTTTTGGTGGAGGGCGAGCTAAGGTGACACTAATACAATTATAGATCTGACTGTGATCAGTTTTGATCACTTACAGATACTATAAAAGTACAAATGCTGATTAGCGATACGCTAATCAGCGAATCAGTGAGTGCGGTGCGGTGGGCTGGGCGCTAACTGACGCTAAACTACCTAACCAAGGGGCCTAAACTATCCTAAAACCTATCAGTCAATACCAGTGGGAAAAAAAAGTGACAGTTTACACTGATCACTTTTTTCCTTTCACTAGGTGATTGACAGGGGTGATCAAGGGGTGATCAAGGGGTTAATTCGGGTGATCCGGGGCTAAGTGTGGTGTTTTGTGGCTACTCACTGTGATGTCTGCTCCTCTGCTGGAACCAACCGACGAAAAGGACCAGCAGAGGAGCAGACAAGCCATTTAACACATCATATTTACAAATATGTGTTATCTGGCTTTTGATTAGATTTTTTGAAAATCGCCAGCCTGCTAGCCACGATCATTGGCTGGCAGGCTGGTGACGAAATACTCTTCTAACTTTTGCCGGCCCGCGATGCGCATGCGCGGGCCGGCTTTGAGCGAAATCTCGCGTCTCGCGAGATGACGCATATATGCGTGACTGTGCGCAGGGCTACCGCCTCCGGAACGCGATCCTGCGTTAGGCAGTCCGGAGGCGGTTAAAAGAAGAAAAACTGCTACAAAAGGACATTGTTTTAAATTAGAGGGGCAAAGGTTTAAAAGTAATATCAGGAAGTATTACTTTACTGAGAGAGTAGTGGATGCATGGAATAGCCTTCCTGCAGAAGTGGCAGCTGCAAATACAGTGAAGGAGTTTAGGCATGCATGGGATAGGCATAAGGCCATCCTTCATATAAGATAGGGCCAGGGGCTATTCATAGTATTCAGTATATTGGGCAGACTAGATGGGCCAAATGGTTCTTATCTGCCGACACATTCTATGTTTCTTTGAAAAAAGGTAAGGATTCTTTGAACTTAGGGTCATATAGACCTATATCCTTACTCAATACGAATGTTAAGCTTCTTTCAAGGATTCTGACTACAGGATTCTCCAAGGTTGTCTCTTCACTGATACACCCTGTCCAGAATGCGTTTATTCCAGATGAGGGTACACATTATAATCTTTATCGATTGTTAACTAACATTCAGTTCTCACGGGGAAGGGGGGGGTCTCCCACTCCATTATGTCTTTGGACGCCTCTAAGACCTTGGACAGGGTGGAGTGGAGATTCCTCTGGAAGGTTTTGGGTTGGATGGGATTTGGAGACAGATTTATAGATAGGCTCAAATTATTGTATAGATCTCCTTTGGCGAAACTGAATATAAATGGGAGTTTGACAACGAGTTTCACTTTGAACAGGGGCACTCGCCAAGGCTGTCCTCTCTCCCCATTGCTATTTTATATTTTTATGGAGCCCTTAGCTCTGGCTGTCAGGCAAGACTCTAAGATTGAAGGGTTTGGAGCAATGGGGGTGGAGGACCGCATTTCTTTATACACGGATAATGTTTTATTTTTTATAGATCATACTAATACAACTCTTCTAAGGCTCATCCATTTAGTTAATTCTTTTGGCAAGGTTTCTGGCCTAGATATAAACTGGTCAAAAACCACTCTTATGCCAGGGGATAGTTTTGTGCTCGCTACTGATGGAACTTCGACTATGTTGAATGTGCCTAATTCTTTTCACTATCTGGGCATGACTGTAATTCCTAAGACTGAAGATTTTCTACAGCTTAATTTGATTCCATTATTAACTAAGTTGAGGTCCAAAATTGGTATATGGCTCCGACTTCCCTTATCCAGAGCTGATAGAGTTTCCCTGGTTAAGATGGTGATTTTTCCCCAGCTCCTCTATATTCTCAGAAATTCACCTATATGGATAGAGGATAGGTTTTTAAGGGCTTATCGAGAGAATTATTAATGATTTGTTGTGGGGAAGAAAGAGGGTAAGGCTTAAATTAGAATATTTATATTAGCCTTTGGATCAGGGAGGATTGAATCTTCCCTACTTTAAGGGCTATTTTATAGCTGGGCAACTTTGGCTATATTGTGAATGGAAGAAAAGTGTATTGTGTACTACTCTGGTGAGGAGATCTCCGTATAACAACATTTTCACATTATTGGAATTGTGGCAATTAACTAATATGTAACAGGAGTATAGACAGGCTAACAAGTTATTATCTAAGGCATGGGGCACTATTAGAAGATGGCTGGAAATAACAGGATCTCTTCAGTGTACTCCCCTCTGGTACAGTTTTCAACTACAGGGTTTAGTTAAAATAGCCGACGACCAGTATTGGCAAAAAAATAATATTATATATATAGCACAAGTGGTGAAGAATGGAGATATACTTCTGTTCTCGGGGTTAGCAAAAACTGAGACTATGGTTGGTTTGTCTTGGTTTAGATATTTTCAATTACATTTGGCACTTTCTAGCGTAAAGAATAAATCACTGTTGGAGATAGATATCTCCCTCATTAAATGAATTTCTAGGGGATCTACACTATAAGGTTAGGATTGCACATGTTTATAAATTCTTACTAAAGGCACTATTTAATAAAACACAATTACCAGGACAAAGGGCCTGGGGAGTTTATTGTCCAAGGATCCAACTCGAGGGATGGAGAAATATATTACCGAATTTGAGTTCAATATAACATAACTTTAATCACGTAGTGATACAATTTTATATTGTTCATAGATTATAAGTCACTCCTTTGTGGCTCAATAAGTGTCCACGGTGTGGTTCTTTTGGGGGTGATCACTTACACATGTTCTGGTCTTGTCCAGAATTAAAAGAATACTGGTTTGCCATTAGTCACTTTATTAATCAGAAATTGAGACTCCCGATTCCATTTTCGGTTGAATGTTGTATGATTTCTGAGTGATCTCTCTAAGGTAAATTGCCATAAGTATAGGAAGATTCTTTTGAATAGAATATTGTTTTGGCAAGACTTCTGATTACTCGAGTTTGGTACTCACGAGATGTTCCAAGATTGAATACTTGGAAAAATCTGGTTAACAAGGTTAAAAACTATGAGAAGGTCCTATATAGGCCTTAGTACATAGTCAGGAGAAGTGGACTAAGATATGGGATGCTTGGAAGCCTTGATCCTTTTTTTTTTTTCACCCCCAAATTTGTTTCCATTATTGCCTATTTGAGTAGGATCATAGAAGACCTAGAGACGCATCGCAAGGGTAGGGAGGGGTGGAAAATGGGTGATTATGGGGAAATTGAAAATAATAACAAATTCATATTGTAATATGGAATGAAAAACATAATGGTTTGTATGTTTCTTTTTATTAATAAAAATAAACTTAACCATTTTTATTTTTAAAGTAAAGTTTTCTTCCATCAATCTACACTCAATACCCCGTTTTAAGAAAGTAAAAACAGAATTACAGAAATTTTAGCAAATTTATTAAAAAGGGAAATCTAAAATTTTGCATGGACATGAGTATTCAGACCCTTTGTAATTGCACCCAAAATTTAAATCTGGGCCCTCCCATTTCTCTTGATCATCTTTGAGATAGTTCTACACCTTGTTTGGAGTCATCTGTGGTGAATTCAGTTGATTGGACATGATTTGGAAAGACACACCCTTGTCTTTATAAGGTTTCAAAGCTCAAAATACATATTGTAGCAAAATCCAAGCAAGGGGGGAGGAAAGAACTGCCTTTGGAGCTCACAGACAGGATTGTGTTGATGCACAGATCTGATGAAGCATACAAAAACCTTTCTGCTGCACTGAGAGTTTCCAGAGGTACAGTGGCCTCTATAATTCTTAAATGGATGATGTTTGGAACAACCAGGACTCTTCCTAGAGCCGGCCAACCCACCAATCTAAGTAATTGGGTCGGAAGGATTCTTGGTAAGAAACATTACTGACAACCCAATGATCACTCTTGGCTGAGCTCCAAAGATCCTGTGTGCAGATGGGGAAAAATTCCAGAAGGTCAACCATTACTGCAGCACTCCACCAATCTGTGCTTTATGCAAAGTGGCCAGAAAGAAGTGTATCCTCAGAAAAAAGCCTGCCTGGAGTTTGTAAAAAAAAGTACCTAAGGCACTCTAAGACTGTGAGAAACATGATTATGTGGTCTGATTAAACAGATTATTCACTGTGGAGTTGGTGAATTAACATCGGCAGGGGGAACATTTAAAAAAAAAAATTATAAATGAGAGGGTCAGTGGATATATAAATTAGGGGTTTCAATACCGAAGAGTTTGAATATAGACTTTGAAATGAAATGCACAGACTATATAGAGATATGGATTGTGATGGACTGAACCGTCACTGGGGCTGCTGGAGGAGCCTGAGGGCTAGCCTCCTTCCTACAGACTATGGACCGAGAACAATGGAGACCCCCTCAGACCTTTTGGGGTTACAAGGAACTATGAACCCTGATTTATGTGTGTAATTTATATGCCACATATTTTCTATGGCCCATTAAAAAGGCATGGTGTGGATTCAGCAACACAAAAAGGGTTAACTCTGCACTGAGACTCCCACTGATTGTGTTAGTGATGGGATTAAGAGTTGATTATAATAGCAGCCGACTACTATGATACACTCAGGAGATGATCCCATCACATGTGTCTCCTCGTCCCCTATTCATTCATTATGAAGGGGGTGAAGATATCTGTTTGCATGTTAATTGTTGATTGTGTCAAAGACAATGCCAGTGTGTTTGTTATTTGCGTCACAGACAATGCCATTGTGTTTGTTGAATAGGGTTAGTTTTGTGTTTAAACTGTGCAGGATTGGCTGCTATGTCATGTCCTCAGTATGTCATGTGTATATAAGTCAATGCTGTGTGTTCAATAAAGAGTTCCTGTTTTACCCTTCATCATGTTGAGGCTGGTGTTTGGGTAACTGATCGACACTGGGGATTGCTATACACTGAAGATTTGCTATACTCCCCTGGCTATAACTACTAGCTCTTGTAAGAGCTGTTCCTGCTCTCTGGATTTAGGAGAGGTTCACCCACTGGAGCCTGGAGCCTTGTCGTAGGTCCAGGGTGGGTAGGAGACAGCGAGACCTCAACCAAGCTTCGGCGGTTCGTGGGGTCTGCAGCGCTTACGGTGTCAAGTGGAGTGCTTGGAGTGCTTGGAGTCCTCGGGAAGCGCTAGGAGCATCCATCGACGGAGGTACCCGGTCGGGGTACCAGGAGATCTGTTACATGGATAAGTTCACTTGGGGGCATTTTAAGGCACAATGGATAATGAGTATGCTATTATTATACAGAAATAAAGATAAAATATAGAGAAAAGGGTTTTTCAAATGGATAATATGACTACGAATAGTGCTTTTATAACTATGTTTTTATAACTACAGTATGTTTAAATAAAGGACGACTATGGATATTTAGATGAATCAATACATTATAAATTTTTTTTGCTAAGCAGGTGTTAGAAGGGTATTTTTCAGTTATTCTTATTGGTTCTTTCCCTTTAATTATAATTTTACCTTTTTAATGTAATGAACATATACAAAGTCATTGTTCTATGTCAGATGACCAGCAGGCCACATTCCAGAGTGGTTAATTCATAGGACATGTGTACTGCACACTAGGAGGGGATCAGAACGTATACATTTTTGTGCATTTAACAAAGAGCTCGAAGCTCCAGGAGTCATCATATGAAGAAGGATGTCTGAGACTTTGTCTCTCGTATCACCTCGGGCCATGTTAGTAGCATGGCCAATTGGAGCTTGTTCACTGGTTTAAGGTCAGAGTGATTGTGTTTACTATGTATGTGATTTGTCTTTCTTTATAGGTCTTTATCACAGTTATAAACTTTTTTTCACTTACGCTAAGTGCACACAGTGAACAGTGAAAAATGGACATGTGAAGGACATTTTTTTAACGGACATCACACGTTCGTATTAAGACTAATAGTGGTCTATAAGGTTATTCACACGCCATTTATTTTTTTACGCCCAGTGAATAATAGACGTCAAAAATTAGAACATGTTCTATCTCGTCTGTTTTTCACTGACCGATTACCCCCATACAATTGAATGGGTCCGTATTTAACGTCCGTTTCTCAGAAAGGCATCAGTGAAAAAAACGTCCGTTAAAAATGTAGCCTAAGAATATATTAAGCTTATCTTATTTCTGGGTCTTGGAATTCATGGTAAAACACATTTGTGGTTATTTATCAAACTGGTGTAAAGTAGAACTGGCTTAGTTGCCCATAGCAACCAATCAGATTCCACCTTTAATTTTCCAAAGGAGCTGTCAAAAATTAAATGTGGAATCTGATTGGTTTCTATGGGCAACTAAGCCAGTTCTACTTTATACCAGTTTTATAAAAAAAACTCCAATTATGTGTTTTACTCTGAATTCTGAGATCCCGGAATAAGCATTTTATGCTATTTTAAATGTATTTTTGTAAGTATATTAAAGATGCTTTTACACAATATTAGGAGTGCTTCACCATGTTCTTTTGCTTTTGAACCCTAACATACCAGAGATACTGTAGCTCAGATAGAGGATCGACTGCTTTGAAACTAATCAAATACAATCTATTCCACCTATCCTTCTGTAAACCATTGGGTCTGATATACTTGGGAGAGTAGGGCAGTAAAATCCGCTTTTAATATAAAAAACTATTTGGCTCCTAAATTGTGCCATTTAGGAGCCAAAGGCTCTAAGGTATTTTTTTAGTCTGGAGAACTGCACAAATGTGCCTTGATTGATCGTAATTAGTAGTCTGCTACACTTCACCACTCATGCTTTGATCACATTCTTTATCCCAGCCCTGCTAGCACAGGCTGTTGTTTTGGCGCTTTATAAGGATGCCAAAGTAACAGTAACCGCTATTTGAAAATGCTGCCTGACCTGGCAGTCTATTGACGTCTCTCATCGCCTGAATAGAGATCATGGACAAATAACTCCAATAATGTCTAAATCCACTTGCAAAAACAAGAAAGATAAGACCAACTTGAAACCCACTCCTGGTCCATCACCAGAACTGCTTGCAGGGGATGATATAACACCGGCCAACAGGTCATCTAGTTATTCACTAGTGGGTAACTAGGAATCAAACTGTACACATGCTGCCTTGGTAGCTTAAAGGTCTCTCGATAAACTCAGCCTAAGGCTCCATTCACACGTCCGCAAATGGGTCCGCATCCGTTCCGCAATTTTGCGGAACGGGGGCGGACCCTTTCATTTTCTATGGAGACGAAATGGATACGGACAGCACACAGCGTGCTGTCAGCATCCGCATTTGGGGAGCGCGGCCCCGATTTTCAGGTCCGCAGCTCTGCAAAAGATAGAACATGTCCTATTCTTGTCCGCAGCTTGCGGACAAGAATAGGCATTTCTATAGGGGTGCCGGGAGCAAATTGCAGACCCGCAAAACACGGACACCGGTCATGTGCGTTCCGCATTTTACCGACCACACATGGCCGGCACTATAATTGAAATGACTTTTCTTGTCCATGTCTGCAGACAAGTATAGGACATGTTCTACAGTCCTGATCAAAAGTTTAAGACCACTTGAAAAATGGCAAAAAATCATATTTAGCATGGCTGGATCTTAACAAGGTTCCAAGTAAAGCTTCAACATTCAACAAGAAGAAAAGGGAGTGAGATAAAACATTTTTTGAGCATTCAATTTAATGAAAACAACGAATAAACTGAAACAGGCTGTTTTTCAGCTGATCAAAAGTTTAGGACCACATCTCCAAAAAAAAATCAACCCCCCCCCCTTCCCCCAAAACATAAATCCAACTTCCAAACATGAACTCAGTAATGAGTAGCTCCGCCGTTATTATTTATCACTGCAAAAATTTGTTTCGGCATGCTTGATGCAAGCGTTTCCATGAGGTGAGTGGGAACATTTCTCCAAGTGGTGAAGACGGCCGCACAAAGACCATCCACTGTCTGGAACTGTTGTCCATTTTTGTAAACTTCCCTTGCCATCCATCCCCAAAGGTTCTCAATTGGATTTCGATCAGGGGAACACGCAGGATGGGCCAAAAGAGTGATGTTATTCTCCTGGAAGAAGTCCCTTGTCCTGCGGGCATTGTGTACTGTAGCGTTGTCCTGTTGAAAAACCCAGTCGTTACCACACAGACGAGGGCCCTCAGTCATGAGGAATGCTCTCTGCAACATCTGGACATAGCCAGCGGCCGTTTGACGCCCCTGCACTTCCTGAAGCTCCATTGTTCCACTGAAGGAAAAAGCACCCCAAACCATTATGGCGCCCCCTCCACTGTGCCGCGTAGAAAACATCTCAGGTGGGATCTGCTTGTAATGACAGTAATGTTGGAAACCATCAGGACCATCAAGGTTAAATTTTTTCTCATCAGAGAATAAAACTTTCTTCCACCTTTGAATGTCCCATGTTTGGTGTTTCTCTTGCAAAGTCCAAACGAGCAGTTCTGTGACGTTCAAGGAGACTAGGTCTTTGAAGACGTTTTTTGTTTTTGAAGCCCTTCAGTCTCAGATGCCATCTGATGGTTATGGGGCTGCAGTCAGCACCAGTAAGGGCCTTAATTTGGGTCGAGGATCGTCCAGTGTCTTGACGGACAGCCAATTGGATCCTCCGGTTCAGTGCTGATAAAAAAAAATTGGGTCTTCCACTTGACTTTTTTGTTCCATAACCCTCAGGATCATTTAAGAAATTCCAAATGACTGTCTTACTGCGTTCCACCTCAGCAGCGATGGCGCACTGTGAGAGACCCTGCTTATGCAGTTCAACAACCCGACCACGTTCAAAAAGGGAGAGTTTTTTTGCCTTTGCCATCACAACGTGTGACTACCTGACAGAAAATGACAATGAATCCACATCTTTGCACAGATTTGGCCTTTTAAAGGCATGTGGTCCTAAAATTTGGATCAGCTGAAAAACAGCCTGTTTCAGTTTAATCGTTATTTTCAATTAATTAAATGCTCAAAAAATGTTTTGTCTCACTCTCATTTCTTCTTGTTGCATGTTGAAGCTCTACTTGGAACCTTGTTAAGATCCAACAATGTAAAATATGATTTTTTGCCATTTTTCAAGTGGTCTTAAACTTTTGATCAGGACTGTATTTTTTTTGCGGGGCCGCGGAACGGAAGTGTGGATGCGGACAGCACACTGTGTGCTGTCCGCCTCTTTTGCGGCCCCATTGAAAATGAATGGGTCCGCACCCCTTCCGCAAAATTGCGGACCGGATGCGGAGCCTTTTTGCGGACGCGTAAATGGACCCTTAGCTCTAATCATCATGAATGCCCAGAAAATAACAGAACTGGAAAAAAAAAAAGTCTTCTATATCCTAAACATCTTAAGTTGGAAGTAACAGAAAAATTCTAAGAGCCTATAGAGCTAAATGTTCTCTTCAAATCCGGGACTTCACAGTGTTGATCCTCCACCCCTTTTTGCTGGCACCTACATGACAACACCATCACTTTCCAGCTTTTATATCCTGCAAAGTCATAAGTTAGGCTACTTTCACACTAGCGTTCGGGTGTCCACTTGTGAGCTCCGTTTGAAGGGGCTCACAAGCGGCCCCGAACGCATCCGTACTGCCCTAATGCATTCTGAGTGGACGCGGATCCGCTCAGAATGCATCAGTCTGGCAGCGTTCAGCCTCCGCTCAGCAAGCGGACACCTGAACGCTGCTTGCAGCGTTCGGGTGTCCGCCTGGCCGTGCGTAGGCAAACGGATCCGTCCAGACTTACAATGTAAGTCAATGGGGACGGATCCGTTTGAAGATGACACAATATGGCTCAATCTTCAAATGGATCCGTCCCCCATTGACTTTCAATGTAAAGTCTGGACGGATCCGTTCAGGCTTCTTTCACACTTAGATTTTTTTTTAAACTATAATGCAGACGGATCCGTTCTGAATGGATCCAAACGTCTGCATTATAGGAGCGGATCCGTCTGTGCAGACATCAGACGGACCCGCTCTGAACGGTAGTGTGAAAGTAGCCTTAAAGGGAATGGACAAATGTTGACACTCCATATGTTCTTTTGTAGGCCTTTGCTGCACTAGCCATGTTACAATAGTTTTAGGTTCTCCTGCCACACTTTCATGCATATGTTTTTTCCTATGTTTGTTCCTCCTTAGGGGTTATGCTGTATTGCAGGGACCCCTCTATCTCATGGCATTCGTATATCTCCAAACTACCCATGACTATTGTGTAAATGGATAGCACAGAAACAGCAAATATGTTCATGTCAATAGGCTCTTAAATGGAGATATAAAAGAAAAAATAATTAAGACAAAAATTACTAACTAACCAGCATTGATCTTATACCTAGACAAAGAAATGGCCTGAAATAGCCTTCCATTTTGTATATGTATTCATTTTATATCTACTGTATGTATGAACTGCACTAATTTTCTTATCTCAAACTAAACATAGTAACTCAAAGAAGAAAAGGGTAATAGCCAGCTCACCTCCAGTGTCCTATGTAGCGGTGCACGGGGCGGACTCAAGCCAGTCCTGGATGTAAGTATAGAAGAAGGCTCCAGCACCAAGCGTAGACGTTTTAACAATCCCAGTCTTTATTCATCAACATGTTCCATATGGATACAGCAATCAGTGGCACTGTCTCCCACTTAATCCCAGAGAATCTACGCGTTTCGAACAGTAGTGTTCTTAGTCATGATCTGCATGTACTGATCATGACTAAGAACACTACTGTTCGAAACGCGTAGATTCAGCAGATTGTAAAACATACTCAGGAAGATATAAAAAAAAGATCTAGGGAAGGATAGAAGTAAGTCTGAAATAGTAATAGAGGAATTAGAGAGTCATTATACAGTAGTATTGCATGTACTGATAATTTATTTGTCTGGCTGGAAAAATTAAAGGGACACCCAGTGTTGAGGTTATTATAGACCTGGTGGGTCCCTAAAGTGGTCTGTGTGTAAGTCCTGACTAGGTGTACCAGAAAGAGTGTCTGAGGGAGGAGGACCTAGAGTACGTTTTAACTAGGTGTACCAGAAGGATTATAGTCCGAGGGAGGAGGACCTAGGGAAAGCCCGATCAGAAAATTATGTAATTTGAGATTTGGGGTGTTAAAGTGCCTTGTGAGACAGATCCAAATCCTGGAATTGGGCCGAGACAGACCACGGGGACGCATGAAGTAAGTCCAGGGATCAAAAGAGGGATACTGCCAGACAAAATATTGAGCGAGTAGGAAAGAGAAGGTAGAGATGTCTCAATAAATGAGACTCCAGTAGTAAAAGAGTGAGGAAGACTTAGGGCTGTTTCACACGAGCGAGTCCATTGCGGGAATCACACTCCTTGTGTGAGTGTGATCCTCCGCTCTGGACTTGCAGGAGCGCACGGCATCATCATGATTTATAATGCTATGTGCCTCTGCTTGACCTTATTTCTACAGAATCATACTGACAGCTTTATGTCACTAAGATTCTGTGGAAAAAAGGCCATGCAGAGACACATAGCATTAAAAATCATGATAATGCCGTGCGCTCCTGCAAGTCCAGAGCGGAGGATCACACTCACACACGGAGCGTGATTCCCGCAATAGACTCGCTCGTGTGAAACAGCCCTTAGTGTTAGTGTATTCACTTTTGTCCAAGTATGTAAGTTAGTAGAGTATAGGAAAGGTGAATGTGAAGTAGAAAAAAAACAAAAAAAAATTAATTTTATATGTATACTGTAAGAGATTGTCTCTTTTCAGAGGGTCACACTCACAGATATCTTCGCAGACACGATTATAATGTCCAAACTCTTGCTTTATTTCAGACACTTTAGCAAAGCACAGGTTACGAAGTCGTAGCTTCAACTTATCACGTGTGACATCCACACAAAAGAACAAACCCTTGCCCGGCTAGGCTCTAACTAAACACATAAGCGTATCCCTGACTCACCTAGAGAGCCCTGTTCACACATGGAACACAAATGCGTCTTTCCTCAGCCATTCAGTCCAGCAACCTCCAGGCTGTGACACTTCAATACCTTTTGGGGGATTGTGGGGGATTGTGGCCCAGTAGTCCTCTCGATTCTGGCCTCGTGATCCTTGTTTCACAGGCGTCACCGCGTCCCCCAAAGATCAGGCTATCGTCTAGCCTCGTGGCCCCTCAGCCCACCCGGCTGAGACCACTCACACAGAGCCTCACCAGGACTCTGCTTCACAAGACACTCCAGAGTGAGACATACCCAAGTGCAGTAGCAGGATTAAATAGGATCCCTGGACATGAGCAAGTCCTGGACTGGAGCATGGGGAACAGGCACCCACCGAACACATTGCCTGTTCCCAGTAAAAGACCGCACTGAAAATGCTATTACATACTATATATACAGGTGAAACTCGAAAAATCGCGCAGAAATCCATTTGTTTCAGTAATGCAAATTAAAAGGAATTGCATTAAAGGGTTTCTACCACTTCGTTTCACATAATTAGCTGTCAGACACTAGCGATCCGCTAGTGTCTGCTCTGCCAAACCATCCTAATATAATTGCTTTTGGGGCAGCCGTTTCGCTAAAAAAAGAACTTTTATTGGCACTTTTAGAGGCTCGGTCTACCTTCACAATCTGCCGCCGCCCAGCGCGTCCCTCCAGCCCGCCCATCTCCTCCGGAATGCGATCCTCCCCGCGCGTGTCTGTATTCGGCGCATGCGCAGTGAATGTCTGACCTTTCGAAGGGAGTCCACCACGGCCTGTACTTTGGGCAGGTGACTTTCCCAGTCGGTACTGTGAATGATTATATCGTCCAGGTAAGCCGAGGAGTACCGCCGATGTGGACGAAGTACAATATCCATTAGCCGCTGAAAAGTGGAGGGGGCGCAATGCAGGCCAAAGGGTAATACCTTATATTGGTACAGTACCTCTGGTGTGATGAAGGCAGTTTTCTCTTTGGCAGCCTCTGTCAAGGGTAGCTGCCAGTACCCTTTGGTGAGGTCCAAAACAGAAAAATACCTGGCTTGGCCTAACTTTTCAATTAGTTCATATACCCGAGGCATGGGATATGCATCGAATTTAGATATTTCGTTCAACTTTCTAAAATCATTACAAAATCGTAACGTCCCATCTGGCTTAGGAATCAAGACTATAGGTCCGGCCCACTGTCACAACCAGACAGCTGAGAAGCTCTGACAGGAGCCTTCCAGATCCTCCTCCTTGAGTTTCTTTGTTTTGGTTTCAGTTCCTCATCTCGTTAGTCTATCTCAGCTGTCATGCAGTTGGACTGATTGCTTCCCTTAAAGTTCCTCCCCTTAATGCAGTAGTGTGCGGCTTATACAACTTCCTGGAGTGTGTGTGCATGCTGTTCCTATTTCTCAGTCCTCTGCAAGATAAGTACTGTTCCTTTATTTGTGATTTTCTGTCTGCTGGATTTCAGGAGACCCTGACTCCCTCCGTGTCTAGTGTAGGGAGCCGGTGGTCGTGTCCCCTCACTATTGTAGGGTCTTCAGGTATTAGATAGCCGAGGTACGTGGATATGCGAACATCCACCTTTGGGGTGTTCGCATAGGCTGAGCAGTCAGGGAGAGTGGCAGGTCTCATGCAGGGGTCTCCCTTTTGTTCCTTAGTTGTGGATCCAGTGAGTCATTGATGATATTGCATTGTCTTGTTTCCTGTACACCATCCGTGACATTATAAGCCGCCAAAACCGTCTCAAGCATGGATCGGGTTTCACTTTTGGCTGAACGCTTCCAGGGTCTTTCATTGGAGGTAGCTGATCTCCGTAAGACTTTTTCTTAGTTTCAAGTGACCGGTTCAGCTTGCGTTCATGGAGTTTATTCTGAGCCTAAGATCTCGCTCCCAGATACCTTCTCCGGGGGTAGTGAGTATTTTGTGCGTTTTAGAGAGGCTTGCAAACTCCATTTTCGCCTTCTTCCCCATTCTTCTGGTGATGAGGAACGGAGGGTGGGGATCATTATATCGCTGCTCAGGGGTAACGCTCAGTCCTGGGCCTTTTCGCTGCCGAAGGGGGCACGGCCCCTCCATTTAGTGGATGAATTCTTTTTAGCCCTGGGTCAGATATATGATGATCCGGATCGTATTGCTCTGGCTGAGTCTAGACTACGTCTGTTATGCCAGGGTAAACAATCCGCAGAGATATACTGCTCAGAATTTCGGAGATGGGCAGCTGATACTGGTTGGAATGATGCTGCACTCCGAAGTCAATTTTGCCATGGTCTTTCAGAGGGATTGAAATATGCATTTGCCTTTCATGAGAGACCTACCTCCTTGGATTCTGCTATGTCTCAGGCCGTTCGTATTGACAGGCATCTTAGAGAGAGAGGAGAGATCTCTCCTTCCTGTCATACTCAGTCCCGGGACAGTGCAGCGGTCTCATTCTGTGCGCAGGGGTCTCAGTCGCTGTCAGCCCCTTCTGAGCAGGAGCCCATGCAGCTGGGGTTGATTGCCTCTGACAATAGAAGATTCAGCCCGCATGGGAGGGTTTGTTTTTGTTGTGGAGGTATAAATCATTTGGCAAATGTTTGTCCCTCTAGGAGATTCAGGCAGTCTTCTGGGAGTAATAAAGAAACAAAAAGGAAAAAATCTTTTAAAAATGTTCCGTCTGTTACTATTGGCAGGGTTGAGGCGGAAATTGAAGGTTTTCCGTTTGCTTGTAGTTCCCGTTTTGTCCTGCCTGCTAGGGTGGCGCTAGAGAGCAAGAGCATTTTTTGTGAGATTTTTGTGGATAGTGGAGCAGCTGTCAATCTCATTGATAATCAATTTGCAATAACTCATGGTTTCCAGGTATGCACTTTGGGAAAGGATATTCCTGTTTTTGCTATTGATTCAGCTCCACTTTCTCAGAAATCATTAAAGGGCATAGTTCACAATATCCGTTTAATTGTGAGTGATGCTCATGTTGAGGATGTGTCATGTTTCGTCCTTAGCGGTTTGCCTACTCCTCCAGTGTTGGGGCTACCCTGGCTCACTAAACATAACCCCACCATTGATTGGCAAGCGAGGCAAATAAATGGTTGGAGTGACTTTTGCAGAGAGAATTGCCTCATGACATCTGTTTCTGAGGTTTCTACTAAGACTGTACCACCTTTCCTCTCTGAATTTTCGGATGTCTTCTCTGAGAGTGGAGTTCAGGATTTGCCTCCGCACAGGGAGTACGATTGCCCTATTAATCTCATCCCAGGCGCCAAGCTGCCTAAATCTCGTTTATACAATCTTTCCCAACCTGAGAGGGTCACTATGCGTGCTTATATCTCTGAGAGTCTGAGAAAAGGACACATACGACCCTCGAAGTCACCTGTTGCCGCTGGTTTTTTCTTTGTTAAGAAAAAAGATGGTTCTTTAAGACCTTGTCTGGATTTCAGGGAGCTGAACAGTATCACTATTCGTGACCCTTATCCGCTTCCTCTGATCCCGGACCTGTTTAACCAGGTTGTTGGGGCTAAAGTCTTTTCCAAATTAGACCTAAGAGGGGCATACAACCTGGTCAGGGTCAGAGAAGGAGACGAATGGAAGACGGCTTTCAATACCCCTGAGGGCCATTTTGAGAATTTGGTTATGCCTTTTGGTTTGATGAATGCCCCAGCCGTTTTTCAGCATTTCGTGAACAGCATTTTTTATCATTTAATGGGAAAATTTGTATTAGTGTATTTGGATGACATTTTGATTTTTTCTCCTCATTTCAAGACTCATAAGGAACACTTACGTCAGGTCTTGCTCATCCTGCGGGAGAATAAATTATACGCGAAACTGGAAAAATGTGTGTTTGCGGTTCCAGAAATTCAATTTCTGGGGTTTCTTCTCTCCGCTTCTGGTTTTCGCATGGACCCCGAGAAGGTCCGCGCTGTGCTTGAGTGGGAGCTTCCTGAGAATCAGAAGGCGCTGATGCGTTTTTTGGGCTTTGCCAATTATTACAGGAAATTTATTTTGAATTATTCCTCTGTTGTTAAACCACTCACTGATATGACCAGAAAGGGGGTAGATTTTTCTTCCTGGTCGGTAGAGGCGCGTAAGGCCTTTTCTAATATCAAGGAGAGTTTTGCTTCCGCTCCCATCCTGGTACAACCTGATATTTCGTTACCCTATATAGTTGAGGTTGATGCTTCTGAGGTAGGGGTGGGTGCGGTCTTGTCTCAGGGTTCCTCTCCTGCCAAATGGCAACCGTGTGCCTTTTTCTCGAAGAAACTCTCCCCCGGAGAGAGAAATTATGATGTGGGAGATAGGGAATTGTTGGCCATCAAGTTGGCTTTTGAGGAATGGCGCCATTGGCCAGAGGGAGCCAGACACCCTATTACCGTGTTTACTGACCTTAAAAATCTGGCCTACTTGGAGTCAGCCAAGCGTCTGAACCCGAGACAGGCCAGATGGTCTTTGTTCTTTTCAAGGTTTAATTTTGTTGTCACGTTCCGCCCTGGGGTTAAGAATGTGAAGGCAGATGCCCTGTCACGTTGTTTTCCGGGAGGTGGGAATTTTGAAGACCCGGGTCCCATTTTGGCTGAAGGTGTGGTGGTCTCTGCTCTTTTTCCTGAATTGGAGGCAGAGGTGCAGGCAGCCCAGTCAGAGGCTCCTGATCTTTGTCCTCCTGGGAGGTTGTTTGTGCCTCTCGCTTTGAGACACAAGATTTTTAAGGAACACCACGATACGGTCCTTGCTGGGCACCCGGGGGCAAGAGCCACACTGGATCTCATCGCTCAGAGATTCTGGTGGCCTGCGCTTCGTAAGTCGGTTGAGGGTTTTGTGGCAGCTTGCGAGACTTGCGCTCGTGCCAAAGTCCCTCATTCACGGCCATCAGGTCCTCTCCTTCCTTTACCCATTCCTTCCCGTCCTTGGACACATCTGTCCATGGACTTCATAACGGACTTGCCTCGTTCCTCGGGGAAGACTGTGATTCTGGTGGTGGTGGACCGTTTTAGCAAAATGGTGCATTTCATCCCTTTTCCTGGTTTGCCCAATGCTAAGACGCTGGCGCAGGCATTTATTGACCACATTGTCAAATTGCATGGTATTTCTTCAGACATAGTCTCTGATAGGGGCACGCAGTTTGTTTCCAGATTCTGGAAGGCTTTCTGTTCTCGCTTGGGGGTTCGGTTGTCATTCTCTTCTGCTTTCCACCCGCAGTCGAATGGCCAGACAGAGCGCGTCAATCAGAATCTGGAGACATATCTGCGCTGTTTTGTGGCGGAGAATCAGGAGGATTGGTGTTCTTTTTTGTCCCTTGCTGAGTTTGCTTTAAATAACCGTCGTCAGGAGTCCTCTGATAAGTCACAATTTTTTGGTGCATATGGGTTTCATCCGCAGTTTGGGACTTTCTCGGGAGAGGGGTCTTCTGGTTTACCTGATGAGGACAGATTCTCCTCGTCTTTGTCATCTATTTGGCAAAAGATTCAGGATAATCTAAAGAGCATGAGTGAGAGATATAAGCGTCTGGCAGATAAGAGACGTGTGCCTGGTCCGGACCTGAATGTTGGTGATCTGGTGTGGTTGTCTACCAAAAATATCAAATTGAAGGTTCCCTCCTGGAAGTTGGGTCCTAGGTTTATTGGGCCTTACAAGATCCTGTCTGTCATCAATCCTGTTGCCTACCGTCTTGATCTTCCTCAGACTTGGAAGATTCATAATGTTTTTCATAAGTCCTTATTGAAACCTTATGTTCAACCTATTGTACCATCGCCTTTGCCTCCTCCTCCGATTATGGTTGATGGAAATCTTGAATTTCAGGTCTCTAGGATTGTGGATTCTCGTCTTGTCCGCGGTTCCCTCCAGTACCTCGTTCATTGGGAGGGTTATGGTCCTGAGGAGAGGATGTGGGTCCCAGTGACGGACATTAAGGCCACTCGTCTCATCAGGGCTTTCCATAGGTCCCATCCTGAGAAGGTGGGCTCTGAGTGTCCGGAGTCCACTAGTAGAGGGAGGGGTACTGTCACAACCAGACAGCTGAGAAGCTCTGACAGGAGCCTTCCAGATCCTCCTCCTTGAGTTTCTTTGTTTTGGTTTCAGTTCCTCATCTCGTTAGTCTATCTCAGCTGTCATGCAGTTGGACTGATTGCTTCCCTTTAAGTTCCTCCCCTTAATGCAGTAGTGTGCGGCTTATACAACTTCCTGGAGTGTGTGTGCATGCTGTTCCTATTTCTCAGTCCTCTGCAAGATAAGTACTGTTCCTTTATTTGTGATTTTCTGTCTGCTGGATTTCAGGAGACCCTGACTTCCTCCGTGTCTAGTGTAGGGAGCCGGTGGTCGTGTCCCCTCACTATTGTAGGGTCTTCAGGTATTAGATAGCAGAGGTACGTGGATATGCGCCCATCCACCTTTGGGGTGTTCACATAGGCTGAGCAGTCAGGGAGAGTGGCAGGTCTCATGCAGGGGTCTCCCTTTTGTTCCTTAGTTGTGGATCCAGTGAGTCATTGATGATATTGCATTGTCTTGTTTCCTGTACACCATCCGTGACACCCACTCACTTTTAGATTCCTCAATGATGTTTAGCCGCAGCATGAGCTGCACTTCCTCCGAGATGGCTTTTCGCCGAGCCTCGGGCACCCGGTATGGCTTTGACCCGGACTTTGGCCTGAGACGCAGTGACAATGCCATGTTGGATTACGGAAGTGCGTCCAGGGAGGTTCGAGAACACATCCGTGTTCTGACTAACGAACTCCCTGGTCTCTTGAGCCTGTTTAGAGGAGAGGCTGTCAGCAAATTTTATTGTGGCAACCGCTGCCCTCGCATCAGACAGAGGAGCTGGAACCTCTTCCCCTAGAAAACCCGGTCGTGAGCTGTCTTTCGTACAGGTTTCCCTATTCTTCCAAGGTTTTAGTAAATTAACATGGTAAACCTGCTCCGGCGTTCGCCTCCCCGGCTGGTGTACCTTGTAATTTACGTCTCCAATTTTTTCACGTACCTCGTAGGGCCCCTGCCACCTGGCTAGGAACTTACTGTCCACGGTCGGCACCAGAACCAAAATCCGATCACCCGGGTCAAAGATCCGGGCCTGCCGATTATAGATCTGACTCTGGGCTCGCTGAGCGGCCTCCATATGCTCTCTGACAAGAGGCAAAACGGTCTCTATCCTCTGTTGCATCTTGGTAACATATTCAAGGATGCTTTTATGCGGAGTGGGTTGTTGTTGTTCCCACGCCTCTTTGGCTACGTACAACAAACCACGAGGATATCTGCCATATAGAAATTCGAAGGGCGAGAAACCAGTAGAGGCCTGGGGCACCTCTCGCACTGCGAACATGATAGGGCAGAAAAAGGTCCCAATCCTTTGCATCTTTGGACACCACCCTTTTTTACATGGTTTTTAGAGTTTTGTTAAACCTTTCAACCAGTCCGTCCGTTTGTGGATGGTACACAGACGTCCGTAACTGTTTAATATGCAGAAACTTACAGAGTTCCCTCATGACCTTGGACGTAAGAGGGGTCCCCCTGGTCAGTCAGGACCTCTTTAGGTAACCCCACTCAGGAGAACATTTCCATTAGCTCTTTAGCTATAAGTCTCGCCGATGCATGTCGCAGTGGCACTGCCTCCGGGTACCGAGTGGCGTAATCAAGGACAACCAGGATGTGTTGATGTCCCCTAGCGGACTTCGGTACTGGGCCTACTATGTTCATAGCGATTCGCTCAAACGGTACCTCGATGATCCGGAGAGGTACAAAGGTGCTGGGGGCTAGTTTCCTGACAGGACGGGCAAGACCTACAGAACTCGTCTACCTCTTTAAACACAATGGGCCAGTAAAACCCTTGTAGTATTCGGATCTGTGTTTTCTGCATTCCCAGATGACCCCCGAGAACATGCTGGTGGGCTAACTCTAACAAGAGTTTGCGATAAGCTTGGGGCACCAGCAGCTGATTTACCCGATACACCATATCCTGATGAACCACAAAATGGGGGAACACCGACTCTGCCTCTGGTTGTTGTGGTTCACCATCTATTATTAGTACATTTTCCCATGCTCGGGATAAGGTTGGATCCCGGTGTTGTGCAGTACCAAAATTATCTCCGGAGATATTGAGGTCCGCCAGTTCAGGTCCGGCAGCAAGTCCTCCATGTCTCCCACCATTACACTTAGCGGGGTTGCTTTTCCCTCTTCCACCGAAGTGGTGGTCACCCCTACCGCTGGCCCTTCGGACTCAGGTTCCCAGAGTTCTGGTCTACCCCCTGAGCTGGGCCACTCCTCTAGGGTTACTACTGTCACATGGGTATCGGTCACACTCGTAGCCAGCCACAGTGCCAGGAAGCCCGGGAAGTCTCTCCCTATTATAAGTTCATAGTGGAGGTTGATGGCGACAGCCACCTCGTGGGTCCACCTGCCGGAAACTGTGGACAGAGACACCAAAGCAGTAGGGTAGTCTTTAAGTCCCCATGTATACACATGACCCCTACTTTACGGACAGTATATTCAGCGGAGCGTACCAGGGAAGCCCTTACTAGGGTCACCAGACTCACTGTCTAACACAGCCTCCGGTGGAGTGTCTCCCACCTCCACCTGGCACAGGTGGTTCAGAGATTCCGGAGCACCCACGGCACACAGTTTCCTGGCATACAATGATTGACGGAAGCCATAGTTTGTGTCCATGGGTTCCCCCTGCTGTGGACAGTCCGCTTGAACATGGCCAGGCTCCCGACACCGCCAGCAGACCATTGGAGTGGGGTCCACAGGGGCCTCATCCCGGACAGGTTTGGTGGGCACCAGTCGCCAGGTCCGGGGCGGAGGGACACAGGATTTGAGTGCCCCCCTCCCAAAAGAACCCCCCTGTAAGTTCCGGGTAGCCTTATAGCGATCCACCAGGTCGACCCTCTCCAGCGCATTACCTTGAGAGACCTGACAAATCCATTGCTGGAGAACCTGTCTGCTAGCAACCGGTCCAGCATAGCAGTGGGGATGAGCACTTCAGGTTGTAGCCACTTTTGCAACAGGTTGAGCAGGTTATAATACTGGGGTCTCGCGGGCTCAGCCGGGTTGAACTCCCACTGATGCACCCGCTGGGCCCGGACCAGCACATTCACCCCCAGTCTTGCCCAAATCTCCCCCTTTACCTTTGGGTAGTCAGCCGATTGATCGTCCGGCAAATCGAAGTACACCCGCTGAGACTCTGATGAAAGGAAAGGAGCAACGACCTCAGCCCACTGATCCGGGGGCAGCCTTTCCCTGGTGGCCACTTTCTCATACATCGCCAGGTTTTTCAATGTCATCTGTGGGTGTCATCTTAGGGATCGCCGCACAAACTGCTTTCCAGGCATCGTGGACGCTTGGGGTTGCTCCTGCTGTTTTCAAAGCCATCACATGTTGTAGCAGCAACCAGTTGGTCTCTTGCTGCTGCTTATTAGCCTTGCGTTGCTGCAGGTTGGTCTCTGGTTGCTGCAGAATAGCCTCCATGAGGGCCTTCAAAACAGCCTCCATTTTGTCACATGACACAGGTTTAAATCTAGCAGGTTTGATAAATGACATACACCCGTGTGCAAACCAGGTGGCTGCCACAGTAAAAATTGCTGACAGCCTCTCCTCTAAACATACTCAGGAGGCCAAGGAGTTCGTTAGTCAGAACACGGATGTGTTCTCGGACCTCCTTGGCGGCACTTCAATAATCCACCATAACATTGTCACTGAGCCTCAGGCAAAAGTCTGATTAAAACCATACCGGGTGCCCGAGGCTCGGCGACCAGCCATGTCGGAGGAGGTGCAGCTAATGTTGCAGCTAGACCTCATTGAGGAGTCAAAAAGTGAGTGGGCCAGTCCTATAGTATTGATACCCAAGCCAGACGGGGCATTGCGGTTTTGTAACGACTTTCGAAAACTTAACGAGGTTTCGAAATTCAATGCGTGTCTCATGCACGGGTGGATGAGCTCATTGCGAGGTTAGGATAAGCCCAGTATTTTTCTATTTTGGATCTCACGAAATGGTACTGGCAGGTGCCCTTAATGGAGGCTGCCAAAGAGAAAACTGCCTTCATAACACCTGATGTATCAATATAAGGTCTTATCCTTTGGTCTGCATGGCGCCCCCGCCACTAATGGACATTGTGCCTTATCCACATCGTCGGTACGCTTCGGCTTACCTGGACGATATTGTCATCCACAGTACCGACTGGGAAAGTCACCTACCCAAAGTGCAGGCTGTAGTGGACTCCCTTCGGAAAGCTGGCCTAACCGCTAACCCCCAAAAATGTGCGATAGGGTTAGAAGAGACTAAGTACCTGGGGTATGTCATTGGGCGCGGAGTCATCAAACCCCAAGTGAACAAAATAGAGGTGATACGGAATTGGCTCCGACCTGTCTCCACTAGGCAAATAAAGTAATTCCTGGAAATGGTGGGCCATTACATAAGGTATGTTCCCCACTTTGCTACCCTAGCCACGCACTTGACGGAACTCTTGAAGGGACACAAGTCAATGATGGTTCGCTGGGATGATCGGGCGGAAGAGGCTTTCTCCACTTTGCAGGTCCTGTGCGGGTCCCCTGTTTTGGTGACGCCCGACTTCAAAAAGGATTTTTTAGTACAGATCGATGCCTCTGAAGTAGGCCTCGGTGCTGTACTGTCTCATGAGGTCAACGGAGAGGAGCATCCTGTTGTCGTCTTCAGCCGTAAGCTCACCCTAGCCGAGACCCGTTATAGTGGAGAGAGAGTGCATGGCTATCAAGTGGGCACTAGAATCTCTCCGCTAATATTATTTATCGGGGAGAAAATTCCGCCTGGTAACTGACCACTCCCCTCTCAAGTGGATGAGCCAGGCCAAGGACAGAAATGCACGGGTCACCCAATGGTTTCTCTCCCTACAAAGCTTTAAGTTTTCGGTAGAACACAGGGCAGGCCAGTTACACAGATGCCCTGTCCCGGGTACACTGTCTGGCGTGTGTTTACCCCCTCAGGGTTGAACAAAGGGGGGTATGTGACACAGTGAGAGGTTTGGTCTGGGAAAACAGGTATTTTCCTACCAGCATGTACTGCTGGGCTGATTTACAGCCAAGTAAGGATTTTAAATGCCATTCCGGGTTTTGGCAGCACCTGGCTGTCCTTAAATAAGCAGCTGGGCTCAGAAGCCATGTCTCTGTGTTAGGATCTGGGAGCCTTGTGTCTGGATGAAGGCTTGCTACCTGTTTGCCATGAAAACAGGGGTTGGTGCTATAATTTTGTTTATCCTGTTATATGCATTTTTTAAGATTTTGTCTTGAATAATTTGATTTGTATCTGTTATACATTTCTGTTTGTAGGAGAGAAGATACGAAGAAAGTCCATAATTAGCCAGAAATTGTGTTTTTAATATGTTTCTTTCTCCCTGAATATCTGTGTGTGAATGGATTGTTGAGTTACAGGAATGCTGGGTACTTGTATGAAGGGAGACAGCGGGGGCAAGTAGCTGTAAGTGGAGTGACCTCATGACCCTGAAAAGAGATAATGGAATGTGTAGCTGAAGTGTTGCAGTCATAAATTGATTGTTTGAGTGTGTGAAGTTTGTAGCCAATGCCGAATGTGAATGGTTGATAGCAAGTCACTGAGTGTGTGGAGAGAGTTTATAATCAAGTGTGTTTTATGTGTTTTTATATAAGTTGATTCGCTCATCCCTATTTGTTACGTGTTCAAGGAACTTGTGTGTGTTAGGCTACATGTGGGTATTATCTCTCCTTGGAGAAAGAGCGCCTTAATCGGCTTGAGGGGCAATCACCCTGAAACAAATGTCTGCAGATAAGGTGCTGGCCTATGTAATATCAGAGTCATGTCTCAAGGCCTATTTAAAAGGGTCAAAGATTGACTTATAGGATAGCTGCCTTACATCTGGTGGTATTAGAGGCAGAGCTTCTTAAGAGCTCATCTGCATCCCTTTCTTCCCAAATAGAAAATTGGCTAGTAGAGAAAGGTCCCAAAAGCCCAACCAAGAGGGATTAACTTAGATGAAAGAGGGGAGGGAGCAGCTAACCTCCTCCTCCCTGTTCACTGAGGGGGTCCTGGATACTTGGGAGCTGCGGGGATCCACTACAGTTCTTTTCTTGAGGTGGACAAAAAAAAAGTATTGTCGCCTCTGGATCTTGTGCTTCTAGTACAAGGGCCCATTGTTTGCAAGTCTCAAGTTGAACCAACACAATTGCAGAGGCGATAGATGCCTTTTATAACATCAAATGTGCATTGATTGTTGCCCCTTGAACTAGGCATCCCTGACTTTTGTGATATTTTGCCATGAACAAGCAGGGCAAGCTAGTATTCCTCACCCAAGACCATGGAGGCAGGCATAGACTGTTGGAGTATTACTCAGTGGTTCTGGACCCTGTAATCATTGGATCTCCATTTATGTATGAACAGTTGTGTCTGCAGCAGAACTTGTTAAAAAGCCCCATGCAGTGTCACCATGAGGTTTCACTTCTCTTACCCTCCAATCTAGTGTTGCAACTACCTTGCTGGTGGTAGATTTGGAAAAGGGGGGAGGGCATGGAGAAAGTGGAGAACAAGATGAAATCCAGCCCCTAATTTTCCAATTAGTCAGTGAAGTATAATCACTTAAAATGACACACAAATATGATTGTCAAAGCATTGATAGGTATGGAAATAAGTTGGTTGGCAAATTTTACTGGTGTACCACTCAATAATCCTTCTGCTGAGTATTCTGTAGATGGCTCGAGATCATGGGACAAGGACTAAGGAAGATTCGTCACCGGGTATGCTGTAGTCCAAAATGGTGAAGCAGTGATACAGAAACCACTCCCTTCTAGTTGCTTGACACAAGAGGTGGAGATGAAGGCAATCACTGCAACGTGTAATCTGAGTAAGGGAAAAGAGGTGAACATCCATATGGACTCAAGGTATGCATTTGGTGTAGCACATGACTTTGGAGCCATTTGGCAGAGCGGCAGTTTCTTGAGCTCTGTAGGTAAGCCTATATAGAATGCTGAGGCTGTACGACAGCTATTGGACTTAAATTACATAAAAAGGTAGCCGTGGTGAAGTTGTCAGCACACACCAAAGAGCAGACTCACTGAAACTCTGATGAATACATTGTCAGATCAGGTGGCCAGAAAGGCAGTGTTACTCCCCTTGATGGCGGCTGCCCCATCGTCCATGCCTGCAGTAGAGGTAGAACTGCTAAGGACCCTGCAGAACCGGACATCCCCTCACAAGGGGAAAAAGGTGTGGATGGAGGGAGGTGCCATAAAATGAGAAGGAGGGTTCTGGCGTATACACACTAAGGTCTGTTTGCCCTGTTGTTTGTTTTCCATGATGGCTGTCCTGTCTCTGTCAGTGGTCCATAACTTCAAGGGCCATAGTTTTACAGAACTAGTTTGCCCCAGGGTTTCAGAATGCGGCTGAGAAAAATTTGTACAGGGATGCCTTACATGTGCAAGGCATAACACTGGTAAGCCTACCCGAGTTCCCAGGAAGAGCACCACGAGACCAAATTACCCGTTTCAGAGACTGCAGGTGGACTACATACAGCTACCTAAGGTAGGTAATTACGAGTATGTCTTGGTCTAAGTAGGCTTGTTCTCTGGATAGCCTGAAGCCTGGCCGGTAAGACATACTACAGGGTGGGCCATTTATATGGATACACCTTAATAAAATGGGAATGGTTGGTGATATTAACTTCCTGTTTGTGGCACATTAGTATATGTGAGGGGGGAAACTTTTCAAGATGGGTGGTGACCATGGCGGCCATTTTGAAGTCGGCCATTTTGAATCCAACTTTTGTTTTTTCAATAGGAAGAGGGTCATGTGACACATCAAACTTATTGGGAATTTCACACGAAAAACAATGGTGTGCTTGGTTTTAACGTAACTTTATTCTTTCATGAGCTATTTACAAGTTTCTCTTTGTTTACAGCCATTGACATGTCGCCGAGGTTAACACGTGAGGAGCGGATAGAAATTGTGTTGATGTCTGGTGAACGCAGTAACCGGGTCATTGCAGCATATTTCAATGCAAGACACCCTACGAGACCACCCATCTCCCATGCTACAGTTAGCAAACTGCTTGCTAAGTTTCGTGAAACTGGTTCAGTGTTGGATTTGCCAAAATGTGGACGCATGAAATCTGTCTCTAATGAAGAAACATCAGTGGCTGTCCTAGCTTCATTCAGCAAGAGCCCACAGCGTACCACTCGCCGCATGTCACTGGAGAGTGGCATTAGTCGAACATCCCTTCGGCGGATATTAGCTACTCACAAATGGCACCCTTACAAACTCCAGCTACTGCAGCATCTCAACGAGGATGACCCAGATCGGCCCACTGAATTTGCAGAATGGGCAAAACAAAAATTGGAACAGGACCCTCAGTTTACGCAGAAGATTTTGTTCAGTGATGAGGCAAACTTTTATGTGAATGGTGAAGTTAACAAACAAAACCACCGCTATTGGTCTGACACTAACCCACATTGGATAGATCCCTCCAAGACTGTTGGAACAAAAAAATTGATGGTATGGTGTGGTGTATGGGGTACAAAGATAGTGGGGCCATTCTTCATCAATGGAAACCTCAAGGCCACTGGATATGCGAAATTGCTACATGATGATGTGTTTCCCTCTTTATGCACTGAAGTTGGCACGTTCCCTGAGTTTTTCCAGCAAGATGGTGCACCACCACATTATGGGTGTCAGGTCCGAGCATTCCTAGATGAACAGTTTCCTGGAAAGTGGATTGGTCGTCGTGGGTCAGTTGAATGGCCCCCAAGGTCTCCCGATCTGACCCCCTTAGACTTTTATCTTTGGGGTCATCTGAAGGCAATTGTCTATGCTATGAAGATACGAGATGTGCAGCACCTGAAACTACGGATACTGGAAGCCTGTGCTAGCATTTCTCCTGCGACGTTGCTATCAGTGTGTGAAGAGTGGGAGAAGAGGGTTGCATTGACAATACAACACAATGGGCAGCACATTGAACACATTTTATAAGTGGTCAGAAACTTCTAAATAACTCATGAAAGAATACAGTTACGTTAAAACCAAGCACACCATTGTTTTTCTTGTGAAATTCCCAATAAGTTTGATGTGTCACATGACCCTCTTCCTATTGAAAAAACAAAAGTTGGATTCAAAATGGCCGACTTCAAAATGGCCACCATGGTCACCACCCATCTTAAAAAGTTTCCCCCCTCACATATACTAATGTGCCACAAACAGGAAGTTAATATCACCAACCATTCCCATTTTATTAAGGTGTATCCATATAAATGGCCCACCCTGTACTTTAAAAGCCACCACTCAGAAACAGTTCAAGGAAGTAGTGTGCAGATATAGGGTCCTAGAAGTAATAGAAAGTGACCGGGGTACACACTTCACAGGTATCCAACAAGCATTCCATGTTTCATGCCACCCACAAAGCTCAGGAAATGTAGCAAGGAATGGCACACTTAAAGGGGTTCTCCAGGAATGAAGAAAATGAAAAAACTTAAATATTGCTTTATTATAAAAACATTTCCAAATACCTTTCATTAGTTATAATGGGTTGTTTTGTCTGGGGAGCGATCATCAGAAGAAATAAAGTGTCTGCCGTCCTATTAGTACACACAGAACTTGTCCTAATCACACTTGAGGACAAGTTACTTCACAACACTGAGCTAAAGAGCTGCCTCATCCTCTCTGCTCTGCTTGTCAGGGATTATGATCCTGAATACAGATGATAAGATCTTCAGCTGAATCTCTGTAGGAATGGAGTTCATGAGGAGACATGAAGTACGGAGTAGGTGAGTAGTGTTGAGCGAATTTCTGCTTTCAAGTTCGGCGTACAAGGTTAGGTTTGGGATATCTAAGAATTCCATTATGGATTCCGCTAAGTTATGGTCCATGGTAGTGGAATCCATAACAGAATTCTTAGATAACCTGAATCTTGTACGCCAAACTTGAAAACAGAAGTTTGCTTATCCCTAGAGGTGAGGATGTGGATAATGAGCAGCAGATCTTGTATGCAGTCTCCATTCCCAGAGCCCCACATTACCACAGTCTGTCCTGTCCGTCCTCTCTGTAATTCAAGACTCCTCATGAGCTCCATTCCCAGAGAGATTCAGCTGAAGATCTTATTATCTCTATTCAGCATCATAATCCCTGACATGTAGGAGAGGAGGATGAGGCAGCTCTTTACCTCAGCGTCCTGCTGTGTGATTAGGACAGGTTTTCTGTGTACTGGTAAGACAGCAGCCATTTTGTTTCCCCTGATAAGTGCTCCCCTGACAAAACGAGCCATTATAACTAATGAAAGGTATTTGGGAATATGTGTATAACAAAGTAACATTTAAGTATTTTCATTTTTTTAATTCCTGGAGAACCCCTTTAAATTTAAAATTCAAAAAGCCATGGAGGAGACGGGGAAGAATTGGGTTGACAGCTTGACTGTTTACATGTAGCCCTGTTCTCAACCAGGTACACTCCATGTAGAAAAACTGGATTGCCCCCTTAGGAAATCCTCTTTTGGTCTGCCCCTTATACTGGCCTGTATTTCCCACAAATATTGACCATGAAACACAATCCCTTGTTAAAGTATGTGCAGGCCCTACAGGCACAATTAAATAAGGTACATAAACAGGTGTTTGCATCTATTCCAGATCCCAATAGTCTTGAAGGGAGCTACTCTTCGGAACCGGGAGACTGGGTTGTCCTGAGGATACACGTCAGGAAAAGCCTCAACCCCCAAATTGATGAACTCTTCCAAGTACTCTTCACAACACTGAGCTAAAGAGCTACCTCATCCTCTCTGCTCTGCTTGTCAGGGATTATGATCCTGAATACAGATGATAAGATCTTCAGCTGAATCTCTGTAGGAATGGAGTTCATGAGGAGACATGAAGTACGGAGTAGGTGAGCCTCAACCCCCAAATTGATGAACTCTTCCAAGTACTCTTCACAACTGCCACTACAGTAAACAGATTGGGTCGCTGCATTACAAGAAAGTTTTGAGTATTGAGACTGGAAGAAATAATGCTTCTCACTAGGGAACGACCAATTATCGGAGTTACCGATATTATTGGCCGATATTCCTGATTTTTAAAGTTATCGGCATCTAACCTTGCCGATAATGCCGATAATGCATCCAGCGCACTATCACAGAACATTAGCGTGCTGCTGTCAGCGCGCCATGTTCCCTCAGCAGCACAGGGGAGGAGTCACTTTCTCGCTCCCCCTGTGCTGCACTGCCTATGAGGAAAGACGGGAGGAGGAAGGGCGGGCGCACTGCGCCACCAATGAAAGTTAATGTCTAATAATGAAAGTTAACGTCTAATACAAATACAGGAGGCGGTGCCCAGCCTATATGACAGGAAGCTGCGATCAGCGGCAGTTAACTGCTGCTGCTGTTTGTGTTATTTGTCCTTTCCCTGTTGTTACCCTAGGTGTCAGTGGTGAAGACTAGTGCTCCCATCGCCCTACTCACTAACTAGGGCTTATTTTAGGGTAACCCAGGGACGTGGCACGTGATCAGCGTACGGGTTAGCAGCCCGTCTAGGTATGTCAGGGCAGCCAGGTGCCAGTGCCAGGCGAGCTAGGGGTCACCATTCCTCCCTCTCCCTATTGGAAGGGTACTCCTCTTCCCTCCCATCTGTGCCGCACGTCTGTTTCCAGCCATCTCAGACGTGATAGAAGCAGAGTTTGAATATACTCCAGTACTTGTAATGAGGGAAGGTAGAATGGTTCTGGTTGCAACCTAACCAAAATAACCAACATTGGCAAGATTATGATGGGTATTAGGGCTGAATTTCGGTTTTGGTTAATTGTCCAGCCCTACCTATAGGTATATTCGGCTGTGATTACAATAAAATGTTCAATCAATAAAACCGCTGATACACAGTAACACCACATCATATAAGCATACTTTTGCTCCATCATTCTCACTCCTTTCCCAATTCCCAATGCCTGCTGTTGTGCTAGAGTGATAACGTGCTAAAACTTGTTCTGAATTTTTTTGATATTAAAGGGGTATTCCCAACTAGGACATTCATGGTATATCCACAGAATATGTCATAAATGTCTGACGGGTGTTGATCCCATTTCTGGGCTCTTATCTTTAAAACAAAGCCCAATTTTGCCCAGCTGGGAACAAAGAGGTGGCAGCACATCTCTTCATTCACAACTCTCTTCATTTACTTCAATAACACAAGTAAGAACGCAGCTATTTTTGGTAGTGCTCCTGAAGCAAATATGCACAGCCACCATTCCATTCCTAGCTAAGTGTGATGGGGCCTCATTCTGCAAAAAGGAGAAGGATCCAGTGGTGGGACCTGTACTTACCGGATATTTATGGCATATCCCGTGGAAGGGAAGGAGGTTTGCATCAATATCCTATAATCATTTATGAAGGTAGCTGTAATTTTGCAATGTATTTCTTTTACCTTTATTGATCCAATTGTCTGTTCTAAGCTATTGTCACATGACCATGTCCATGCAGCTATCTTATTTCCTGTGATGTTATGTTCATGGCCATGTCAGGGCACCAATAGGGGCAGTCATAGGGACTGTCTATGTAACTAGTTGGGTGGGAGAAGCTTTAAACCGGGCCCCTGCTGTATTGGTAAAAACACAGATGCCGGCACATTAATGTGCAATATCCATGTCGGATCCCTGTGCCCATCAGGTCCCCGCGCTGCGGTGACGGGGACCCATTGGCTGGGAAGGCAGACCGATGCCTTCCATAGGCATTGAGCTGCCTTCCATGTACACCTGTGAGACCCATCCCCCTGGGTCTCACAGGCAAGCAGGCTGTAAGTGTATTACACTGTGTAATACACTTACAGCCAATGCATTACAATACAGATGTATTGTAAAGCATTGTACGGGGGATCAGACCCCCAAAAGTTGAAAAATAAAAGTTTAAAAAGTTTCATTTAATGAAAAAATAAATGTTCCAAGTAAAAAATAAGCAACTTTTTTCCCCATAATTAAGTTGTAAAAAATAGAAAACAAAAGAAAAGTAGACATTTTAGGTATCACTGCGTCTGTATCGATTGTCTAAATAAAAATATCACATGATCCACCCCGTCAGGTGAACGCCGTAAAAAAAAAATATATAAACATAGTGCCAAAACAGCCATTTTCTGGTCACCATGCCTCACAAAAAGTGTAATACCAAGTGATCAAAAAGGTGTATGTACCCCAAAATGCTACTAATCAAATTGTCATCTCATCCTGCAAAAAATGAGACTCTACCTAAGACAATCACCCAAAATACAAAAAATTTGTCTCTCAGAAAAAATGATAAAAAAAAACTTTTTTGTCACCTTGTTTCACAAAAAGTGTAATACCAAGTGATCAAAAAGTCATATGTACCCCAAAATGGCACCAATCAAACAGTCATCTCATCCCACAAAAAAAGAGACCCTACCTAAGACAATTGCCAGAAATAAAAATATGGCTCTCAGAACATGGCAACACAAAAACAAGATTTTATGCTATTCAAAAATGCTTTCACTGTGTAAAACTTAACAAAAATAAAAATAATAGATATATTAGGGATCGCCGCATCCGTAACAACCTGCTCTATAAAAATATCACATGATATACTCTGTCAGGTGAAAGCTGTAAAAATAAAATAAATAAAGACGATGCCAGAACAGTAATTTTTTGTCACTTTGCCTTACAAAATGCACATTGAGTGATCAAAAAGTCATATATATCCCAAAATGGTACCAATGAAAACGTCACCTCATCCTGCAAAAAATTAACCATGAAATCTAAAAAAATCGACCCAAAAATATGTAAGATCAGTTTTGAATAGTTTCTAAAATGGGGTCATTTATCGGTGGTTTCTATTACATAACCCCCTCAAAATCACTTTATAACTGAATTGCTTAAAAAAATGGTTTTGGAAATTTTGTTGGAAATTTGAAAAATTGCTTCAAAAATTCTAAGCCTTCTAACGTCCTAAAAAAATTAAATGACATTTACAAAATGATGCCAACATAAAGTAGACATATGGAAAATGTAAAGTAATAACTATTTTGTGAGGTATCCCTATCTGCCATAAAATCAGAGAAATTCATATTTAGAAAATATAGAATTTTTCAAAATTTTCTCTAATTTTAGGATTTATATATTTTTTTATAAATAAAGGTAAAACATATAGACTCAAATTTATCACTAACATGAAGAACAATGTGTCACGAGAAAACAATCTTAGAATAGCTTGGGTAAGAAAAACCGTTCCAAAGTTATTACCACATAAAGTGAAACATGTCATTTGCAAAAATTGGCCTGGGATTTAAGGTGAAAAGTGGGGTGGTACTGAAGGGGTTAAGGGTACTTTGGTTTATGGAAGAATATCAACAGCATTGGATTGAATACAAAGCATAAAAATGCAAAATGTAAATAATATTGTTTTTCACCTTGTGTTTGCCATCGGAACTGATCCTCCGTTGAACTGAAACAGAAAAAAAATTGCAATATGTACTTTATTTTGTTTACATGAAAAAGCAAACATACCATATTTGATGACTGTGTGTATGTGTATATATACATATATACACATATACAGTGTCGGACTGGGGTACCTAGGGCCCACCAGTAAAATTTATTTTGGGGGCCCAACGTACAGATACATTCAAATATAATAAATAATCTAACAAGTTTTTTATATGAACATAAGCTGGTTGAGGTGCTGAACATTGAATAAATGTATGTAGTACACTAAATCTAATGTGTTATGTGCCACTTGTGCAGGGGGTGGGAGACTAGGGGCCCATCTTTTCTCAGGGACCCACCGGGGGATTCCCCTGTACCCCTGAGGGCCAGTCCGAGCCTGTGTATACACCTAGGACACATTCACTAAAACTCATTTTTTCAACAAACTACTTTGGACATTTATCATAACTTTTGGAACTGCACACACACATTTTATGGTCTTCTGTTAAAAGTTATCTCCATAGAACTTTTAACGTTGTCATAGGAAGGAGGATTATTTTTGTTGATTATATATTTTCTTCCATACTACTTATGGATGGAGAAATTGCATTTTTTCTATAGGTTATTTATATATATAGAGAAAATTTCTAGTAAAAATTATGACAATTAAAAGAAAAAAAACATAATTTTTTCACAACTCCTGACATTTAATCCTCATTTACATTCCCTCTCTGAGTCTAGTTAGGGCCAGTACTCTATTAGAATGTAAAATGTCCAAATAATACTAGAGACAATGATATTTTAGCTTTTATTTCTTTCATCACATTCTCAGTGGCGCAAAAGTTTACACACATGGTTAGTATTTAGTAGCATTGACTTTAAATTGCTTAACTTTGGACCAACATTTTGGTTGGCTTCCACATGTTTCTCACAATAGGATCCTGGAATTCAGGTCCATTCCCTCTAAGAGATGTTACGGATCAGTGAGTATGGACCCACTGTGCCAACTAACTGGTATGACTTTGAACTAACCCTAAGGGCGTTATTCAGGCATTCACCCTTTAACTTCAGGACTTTGCTGCAGGGGAGCAGCCAGACCGCTAACTTGAGGGATAGTCCCAGTATAGCTGGCAGCTGACCATTTATATTCCTGCTCATTTTGGGCTTTAAAGTCAAGGAGGTGATTGTATCAGTGAAGGAAGACTGTCAATCACTGATAGAACCGCCTCCTTGACTTTAAAGCCAAGGAAATTAACCTAAGTAAATAAAAGTTAATAAAAGTTATTTTCCCAACTATCAGTCTGCTCAGTTCCTCCTGATCTATTACAAGCTGCCTGCAGCTTATAAATGTTTAATATTACAGTTTATTTTTAAAGGCATCCCAGCACTGTACCATATAACAATCATATGAAAAGAGAATTGAATGATAAAATAAGGCATGGGAAGAAGGATAGAAAGCCAGAAGGGGTTCATACTCCATAGTGGGAGAGGTGGAAGAGTAACCCAATAAATAGTGACCAAAAGAGACAGAATGAAAAAGGTAAGAGGTGGAGATTGCAAAAGGAAAAGTAGAACAGTCAGCAAGAAACAAATCAATACAGGACATAGGGCCAAGAGGGGAAGAGAAACAAGAATAAGACCTAGTGTCAGGAATCTGCAGGTAGTTTTGAACGAACTTGCGATTTGCAAGTTCGGCGTTTGGGTTCGGGTTTGAGTTATCTAAGAATTCTGCAATGGATTCCGTTACCACGGAGAATAACAGAATTCTATGATGGCATGCACCACGGAAGCCAATAAGAGGCATTCGGTATGGCATTCCGTCATAATAGAAGTCTATGCTCAAGAACCATTATAGAATTCTTAGATAACCCGAACGCCGAACTTGCAAATCACAAGTTCGCTCAACACTAGATGCAGGTGACGCCACACATCCTCCAGTCCCAGTTCCTCGATAAACATGCAGAATAGAATGAGAGAGGAGGAGGCATTCATGTTAAGTGTTAACAGCCAAACAGTCAAAAAAGAGTATTAAAATCTCCCAACCAAACCACAGGAACCATGTCATCCAGGAAAAAAATATTGATGACTTTTCCACAGGCCTCGGATCCTTGCTTGTTTCAGGAAGCTACAGCATTCACCAGCGCTCTGGTGAGAGTGGCAGCCTCCCAGGTGCTTACCAAGCACAGCCCTGTACATTGTATAGCGGCTGTGATTGGTATTACAAATCAGCCCTATTGACTTGAATGTGGCTGAGATGCAACTGGGCCATATGACCATTGATCAGAGGGGGTCCCAAATGTCAGGCTCCTGCTGATCTGATATTAATTTCCTATTGTCAACCAATTATCAGTTATGTCCTGATGAATACTAGAAAAAGGGCATAGGTAGACAACAGTATCAGGAGGTAGATCACTTGGTACTATTACTCGGATATTTCTGCAGATGAGCAACAGTTAGTCCCTGGGAAAAGCAGATGCTTCCTCTGGAGACTCAAAGAACCTGGCTTCGCCGCAATCAACAACCTCAGATACTGGATGGTTGCAGCATAACATACTTTAGGTTTGCCTCACACAGGTATTTCTTGATCATAATCATCAGGTAGGGTGCTATAATACAACTGCAACACAGATATTGTTGCTTAGAGGTCATTAGTCCTTAAAGAGGACCTTTCACCGATTATTACACTATGAACTAACTATACAGACATATAGAGCGGCACCCGGGGATCTCCCTGCACTTACTATTATCCCTGGGCGCTGCTCCGTTCTCCTGCTATGCCCTCCGGTATCTCCGTTCACTAAGTTATGGTAGGCGGAGTCTGCCCTTGTTCTGCTGTAGCGCTGGCCAATCGCATTGCAGAGCTCACAGCCTGGGAGAAAATAACCTCCCAGGCTGTGAGCTGTGCGCTGCGATTGGCCAGCGCTAGAGCAGAACAAGGGCAGACTCCGCCTACCATAACTTAGTAACTGGAATCTCCGCCTACTATAACTTAGTGAGTGGAGATACCGGAGGGCATAACGGGAGAACGGAGCGGCGCCCGGGGATAACAGTAAGTGCAGTGAGATCCCCGGGCGCCGCTCTACATGTTTGTATAGTTAGTTCATAGTGTAATAATCGGTGAAAGGACCTCTTTAAGGAGGTTGTCTCACTTCAGCAAATCACATTTATCATGTAGAGAAAGTTAACGTATTTTTCGCTTTATAAGACGCATTACCCCCCCCAAAAAAAGTGGGGGGAAAGTGGGCGTGCGTATTATAAAGTGAATAGAGCAGTATTACATGGCTGGCACATCGCAGGCCGTGCTGTGCTTATCTGCAGTACTTATCTATGACAGAGGAGACTGCATTATCTGAATAACGCAAGCATTTCGGGATGGCCTCAAACCGGGAGCGTGTCATGGCCATACTGTAAAGTGGGGCCTGGTAGAGGACGTCCCCACTCCAGTAATGTCTGACACTAGGTTTCTTGACTAGGCCTATATGCAGCACGAGGCCCCAAAATGTCCTCATCTCGGCTGCACTGACCGGAGTCCAGCCACCGGGCCTAGCCAAAAAGGAGCCCGGGTGTTGAGCAACAAACTGTTGGGCGTACAGGTTTGTTTGCTCCACCATTAGAGTCACAAAGTGGTCACTGAAAAAAAAGACTAAAAAAGTCATATCCAGTGAAGCCCACTGTGGAAATCTGGCCTACAAAATCAGGAATCACGGGCTCATAACGCTCTGGGGTATACCAGACAAGTTCACAGGCAGGGGGCTTCGTTCGATTTAACTGGTGGGCAGGAAAACTAGTACGAGCCCCAGAGCTGCTCGTACTAGGGTGGGCCACAGGGTCCCTAGCATGGCGGTCCCCTTGCTCCGCCTGGCAGCGTCTCCGCCGCCTTGGGGGCTCATCATCATCGCTAGTTGATGAGAAGGACGCCGATAACAAAAGGAAAGTGGGGTCATCCTCGTCCCCACTGGGACTCTCGGACTTGGAGGCAAGCTGGGCGTATGCCTCCTCGGCCGAGAACATCCGGCGGGCCATAGGGGAATGTGTGTCTGCGTGTGTGTGCGTGTAAATCTTTATTTGGTGTGCGTGTGTGTGGGGGCATGGGTGTTCGCGAACTCACCCTAAACCTAACAGACAAAAAAAAAGACTAACTAAAAAATGTGAAAAAAATGAGAATTTTTTTTTTCTAAAAATTAAAAATCGCTGATTAACCGTCCGAAGTTGATCAGCGGTGGCCGGACGCTAAGAGTGCCGGCCACAGTCAGCGTACGCACACAAAAAAAAAATGCCTGCACTCCAAAAAAATTGTGGGGGGGGGCAAGCTGCAGCACCCCTGGGGGGTCTAGGGTCACACAGCTGTGCTGTGGACCCCAGACACCCAATTTAGGGTGATGCAACCAAAACAGTTTTTTTTTTTTCTTCAACTAACTTTCCCTAAATATCCCTGCCTAATCTAACTTGTCCCTAGCCTTTCCCTAAATACCTGGTGGTGCTGGGGGTGCTGGGGCACAGATGGGGTGCTGGCTGGATCCTGGGCTCTGAACAGATGGGGGGTACTGGCTCTGAGACACGACGCAGCGCTCCTCTCTGCTTGGGCTCCGGACTGAAAAGGAGGAGGAGAGGAGCGCTGCGATGATTTGAATGAACCGCATTTCAGCCCAGCCAACCAATGAGAGCGATCCTGAGAGGTCACCATCACCTCTCAGGATCTAAGGATGGTAATTGGTAGTGTATTATCACACTACCGATCAACATCCTGTTCTGGGTTATCGGGTCCCCAGAGACCCGAATAACCCGGAAACGCAGCAAACCGCAGGTCTGAATTGACCTGCGGTTTGCTGCGATCGCCTACACGGGGGGGGGGGGTCACAGGACCCCCTCCCCCTTGCATTTAGCCAAGGTGCCTGCTCAATGATTTGAGCAGGCACCGGGTTCCGATCACCGCCCGCCGAGCGGCAGTGATCGGAAATACATAGGACGTACCGGTACGCCCTGTGTCCTTAAGGATCGGGAAATCAGGGCATACCGGCAAGGTGACAATGGCCCAGGTGACCTGTGACCCAGCAGACCACAATCTGCACGGTAGTAAAGGCATTTGTATTAGATTCTGGGAAGGAAAGATGGACAAAAAAGGATACGATTGTCATAGTCTTCTAAAAGTCTGGTTTATATGAATAGTACTATTTGAGACGGAGCAAAACCTCTCCAAAACACATAATAGGTGGTTTGCGTATGCCAAAAGAACACATTGACAAGAACTGTAAGCTCAATATGTCTTAATCTTCTGTAAGTGATGTATTTGACTTGTACTCACCATTAACTGAAATTGTGACTGTCCACCTGTACTTGTCGGACCGTCAGAACAAAAGTTTTTAGCAAACCTACTTCCAACCGTGGCACATGCACTACATCAAATCGAACTACCCTATGAAGTTGTGTACATTGCACCACAGAGACTGCTTTGGTAACAGTGCTACAAGTGAAACCAGTACCACTAAAGTTCATTATTAGCTAATCATATAGACCAGGGCTGGCCAACCTGTGGCTCTCCAGCTGTTGTAAAACTACAACTCCCACCATGCCCTGCTGTAGGTTGATAGCTGTAGGCAGACTGGGCATGCTGGGAGTTGTAGTTTTGCAACAGCTGGAGAGCCGCAGGTTGGCCATCCCTGATATAGACGTTGTTTGGCCAAATTAAGAGCCTAATACATTAATAATTAAACACTAATCTAATCTAAAATTATGCATAAATCTTTATAGTGAGAAAATGTACATTATGTTCTGATCACTTATGCATTGTGGTTTCCATTCATAACACTGTACTCGATCCGGTGCCCAATGGACCCTATTCACCGATAATTGGAATCATCAAATTCGAAAGTGCTGTTTGTAATTTTAAAATAAAGAATAGGGCTGCATGGAGCACTATCTTTCCTGTCAAATTTGACTGAATCTGTAACAAAGGATCTAAACCATAAAGGTACACTTTATATACTGACAGATTTTATAATAATAGTAGTATAAAAGGCTATTCCCTAACCTATCAGAAAGAGTACTGTATTTTACTAGCAAAACAACAGACAAAACACTGTTGGAAAACAATGGGCACTTCAGGATATAATGGTATTAAGATGTAAACAAACCCATCTCTACAGTAATGGCTATATTTACATAACTACACATACAGGATCTCAAACCATTTCTGTAATGCAAAATGAATTCTACTAAATATATTTGTTGTTTCAGCAACTGGAAAAATGTGCGTAATTATTAATTACAGAATATAATAACTAATTTCAGTAGTTTTCTAGTATGTTTTAACAGTATTTTTTGCATGTCATTTCACTATTTTTATATTTAAAAGGTCAATACGAGAAAAGTTTTGATCAGAGCCCCCCCCCCCACCGATTGCTAGAATTAGGACAGAGACTAGGTAGCACTCTGATACTGTGCAGTAGATGGTTTTTGGATACTAATGGCTGAATGTGTTAAATTCCTTAGTTGGAATGTGCGAAGGATTAAAGATACGGCCAAACGGAGAGCGGTCATGGAAAGTATCCGGCCGTTACATCCTCTCATATGCTGCTTTCAAGAGACCCATTTGCTGCCGAAACAGGTACATCTGCTCAAGCCATCGTGGGCGGGATCGGGATATCCACATATGCTAAGGGGGTTAGCATTTTGATTCATAAAAATGTCCAGTTTTGCTGTCTTTCCAGCAGTGTGGATGATGAGGGTCGCTATGTATGCCTATACGGAACTCTATATGGAAGGCTGTGTGTTTTGTGTGGAGTATATATTCCACCACCTTACTCGCCAATAGTGGTCAGGAAAGTATTATCTTTCATAGCAGACTTCCCCGGGGTACCAGTTCTCATACTAGGAGATTTTAATAACGTAGTATGCCCTAGCATGGATAGGATGGGGGGGGCGGTGAGAGACCCATCGAGGGATTATACACCGTTTGGAAGGCTCCTACAGGAGGTGGCCCTGGTGGACATATGGAGGGAAAGGAACCCGCAGTTGCAGCAATACTCTTGCTGCTCTAGTTCATTTGGATCGCACTAGTTAACGAGGAAATGGGGCAATTAATACAGGAAGTTAAGTACCTGACTAGAACAGATCACTCTCCACTATTAGTGTCTGCTGCATTTAAACCCAGTAGGATAGGGAATAGTGGATCGTGGGCATTTAATCCTTTTTGGCTACCTCTTCTGGCGGAAGTGGGTAGTATTAAGGAGCGACTGGAAGAATTCTTCCGGATTAACTTGCCAGATACTTCACGGCTGTTAGTGTGGGACACTATGAAAGCCTTTGCTAGAGGGTTACTCATCGCGCAGGTAAACAGGAAAAAATTTGAAACTAGAGCTAAGGTTCAGGCCCTAACGCGAGCAATGGAAATGGCGGAGGCTAACTATGTAGAGCAACCTATTGATAGGAATAGGGAAGTATGGGTAGGGGCACAAAAATAACTAAATGATAGGCTATTACTTAACGCTAGAAATAAACAGTTTTTCCAGAAGCAAGCTTACTACGAAGAGGGGGAAAAGACTGGGAGAATGATATCCAGAGCACAACGTTCCTCTAGTTACATAGCGGCTCTTAGAGATGCTTCAGGGGCTCAATGCAGTGCCCCGGAACAGGTAATAAGAATAATGACTGGGTTCTATACAAACTTATATGAATCCCGACTAATGGCATCGGATACAGAGATTGATGCATTTTTGGCAGGTTTGCAACTACCAATTCTTACAGCTGAACAACGGGCTAAATTAGATTCCCCTATAACAGTCACTGAAATGGAGACGGCGTTATCAAGTATGTCCAATAATAAAGCTCCAGGAAGTGATGGATTGCCGGCGGAGATCTACAAGCGATTCACCTCAGTGATGCTGCCTCAGTTATTGGAGGTCTTTAAGGAGGCCAAGACGCAAAAAAAGCTGCCCCCCAGCATGACTGAGGCGACGATTGTGGTCATTCCGAAACCGGGCAAAGATATCTTAAAGGCGGAATCTTATAGGCCTATTTCACTACTCCAGGTGGATATTAAGATTCTAGCGAAGGTGTTGGCAAACCGTATGAATACGATTATATCTAAGCTTATTCATCCGGACCAGGCTGGTTTCATGCCAAATATGTCTACGGCAGTTAACATCAGACGCCTTTTTCTAAATATTCAGGGACAGGCCTGTAATCCGAATGCGGCGGTCACATCTCTCGATGCGGCCAAAGCATTTGATAGTGTGGAGTGGAGATATTTGTGGAAGGTACTGCAAAAATTGGGGTATGGCACCGTCTTCATAGATTGGATTCAACTCTTGTTTAAAGACCCAACGGCAAAGATCAGAGTAAATGGTAACCTGTCAGATAGCTTTGTACTACACAGAGGGACAAGGCAAGGATGCCCTCTATCACCCCTATTGTTTGCAGTTGCAGTGGAACCTTTAGCAGAGGCAATCAGGACGTCTGAGAGGATTAAGGGTTTTGTGTACGGTTCCCTGACAGAGAAAGTAGCATTGTATGCAGATGACATGCTTTTGTTTCTAGATAACTGGAAGGTGTCTCTTCCGGCAGCAATGGAGGTGATAGACAGGTTTGGGAAGTTGTCAGGGTTATGCATTAACTGGACAAAATCAGTGATAATGCCTCTGAAGGATGATGATAATCAGGTTAACACGAATATTGAGGGACTACAGATTGTTCTGTCTTTCAAATACCTGGGTATCCAAATTTCTTCCACGGATTCAGAGTTTGAGAGGCTGAACATCACCCCCCTGCTGAAAAAATTTAAGCAGAAGGTGAATGCATGGGTAAAACTACCGATATCTTTGATAGGTAGAACTAACCTGATCAAAATGATACTAATGCCTCAGCTTTTATACATACTACATAATACCCCGGTTTGGGTACCGTTGAGAATCTTCCATGTGGTGAATGCAATATTTAGAGACCTTATCTGGAAGAAGGGCACTCCAAGAATAAAGCTGGCGACCCTGTGTAGACCTAAAACCAATGGGGGGTTGGGGGTTCTGGATCCATGGATGTATTACCTGGCGGCACAACTGCAGCATATGAGAGGATGGGAATCGATTGAGGGCTTGAGTACGGCTGGCAAAATCATACAGGTGCTGGTGGGGAATAACAACTTGAGGGCCTCTCTGGAGGATGGCACATTCCATAAAAAAGGTAGCGTGCACCGAATACTACGAGCCATGCACAATACATGGTGGAAAGCCAGGGAGATTCTAGGCATAAAGGGGTATTCGGATCTTACTCATATCTGGCCGAATTTTATGTATAGGGAAGTGGACAAAGTTGAGGGAGTGCAGGTGTGGGAGGCAAAAGGGCTTAAATACATGAGGCAGCTGTTTGATAATAATGTCCTTAAGGAATTCAGTCAATTACAGCAGGAATTTGGATTGCTGAAGTCCCAATTCTATCTATACCTGCAACTCAGACATGCACTAAGAGCTCAAGGACAGGTAGAGGCGGTGGGCCCTGCACAGAAAAACTCAGTAATAGATCTGGTAAAAACAAGTGGGGACACAACAGGGGTGATATCACTAAATTATGCTTGCCTTATGGAAGCACAGTTTAAAAAACAAGATTTCCCACTATATGAGAAATGGAGGAAGGATGCTCCGGATCTTACAGAGGAGCAGTGGGACACTGTCTTAGAGGATTTTACTAAGGTGGCGGTAAGTGAAGCCCACAGAGTGTCTCAACTCCTGTTACTGCATCGAGTGTATAAGACACCGGTCCTATTGAAGAAGATGGGGTACAGAATAGACGACTGTTGCCCAAGATGCGACGGGGCAAACGCTGATCTTATACACCTAATGTGGAATTGCCCCAGGTTGAGGAGATATTGGAGGGGAGTAGAGGAAATAATAAAGAATGTATTCGAAGTCAGACTGGATATGACAGTTCTGTCCTGTATTATGGGATATGTGGAGTTGTCAGGAGGGATGGCAGAGAAAAAACTAGCTATCATGCGAGTGATGTATCAGGCGAGGAAGGTGATAGCATTTCACTGGTTGGATAGACAACCGCCATCGGTGAATGAACTGGAAAGCAAGGTACATGTACTGATACGCCTTGAGCAATTTGTTTACCATAAAAGAAATAATCTAAAAAAATGTGAAAAAATTTGGTCACTCTGGATTCAACATTACAATATCCAAGTGTGAGAGAGGGTATGAGTGTATGAGTAGGTCTGGAAGTGGAGGGTTAAATGGTGAATGTGGAATGAGTCTGGGAAGGTATGGATAAAATGCTATTCTAGGAGGTGTCTAAAAGGTATACCTATAAGGTATCACATGTGTGTAAAGTTATACACATGGATGTATAATTAATTGCCCAGATGCTTTTGTACATTTGCAACGATGCATTACCCTGTATCGAGCTTTGTGTAATGGTTTAGTCTACAAAACTAACTGAGCTTTTCAATATATTGGAACTTTGGTATATTGCTCTTGCCTTGAAGGGGAATGTTGGAGGGGTGGGAAGGGAGGGGGGGGTTTGGGTGTGTTTGCATTCACTGTATTGAAAATTGCTAATAAAAATTATCTGATTTAAAAAAAGAATTAGGACAGAGAAGTGCTTGCACATCGCGCTCAATAGAAGTCTATAGGCTTGTCTCGATTCCGTCCTCTGCAACGAAGAAAGAGAGAAAGAGCTCTATGTGAACGCTTGACTCTTTGTTCTAGTGATTAGTGACAGTCTCAGGAGCCCAACCCCCACCGATGAAAACATTTGATAAGACATATCAAAATGTTTTTGAAAAATCAGTAACCTTTTAAGAGCTCAGGAAACATGAAAACATACCTACCTAATACTACTCAAGCTTCCAGTTTCTGATCCAAGCTTGCATCTTTCCAGTTGGCTAGCGACAATCTGACGTTCAGCCTCAAGTTCTCGTGTTAGTCTTTCGAACTGCAGTTCCTAGAAATAAAAATACTGTATTATATGATCTTTATCATGTCTACATTATATTATAATACTGTATATCTATCTATCTATGTACAGTGCATTGGGAAAGTCTTCAGACCCTTTCTCTGTTTTCACATTTTGTTATGTTGCGGCTTTGTGCTAAAATAAAAACAAAAATCAAGTGTAGCCCATCATTCTGCACTCAATACCCCATAATGACAAAATAAAAACAGAATGTTAAAAATCTTTGCTAATTTATTGAAAAGGAAAAATTTTTAATCTTGCTTAGTTGAAGCCCCTATAGCAGCGATTACACCCTCCAGTCTTCTTTGGTATGATGCCACAAAGTTTGCCCACCTGGATTTGGGGATTTTCTGCCATTCTACTCTGAAGATCGTCTCAAGTCCTGTCAGGTTGGATTAGGACCATCAGTGGACAGCTATTTTCAGGTCTCTCCAGTGTTGTTCGATTGGGTTCAAGTGAGTTCTCTGGCTGGGCCACTCAAGGACTTCAGTGCAGTCTGAGGTCCAGAGTACTCTGGATCGGCTTTTCATTATTAATATCTCTTCTCCACTCAGCTTTCCCTCAACCCTAACCAGTCACCCTGTCCCAGCCGCGGAGAAACAGCCCCACATCATGTAGGGATAGTACTGGGGAGGTGATGAGCAGTGAGGTTTCCTCCACACATGACTTTTAGAACTGAGACCAAAAAGTTCAATCTTGGTTTCATCAGACCAAAGAATCTGAAATTCCTTTCGTTTTTTTATTTATTTTGCGAAACAAATTATTTTCTTACAAATAGAAAAGTGTAAGCACAGTCATGCACAGTAGATACAATACCAGTAGACAGATAAATAACAGAAAATTCTACAAATCACTTAGTATCTATGAGGATGACCAATTCAGGACAGGAAAGGAAAGACATTTATTCAATTCGGGTCAATGGCAAATAGGCTGGTACTAATCAACCAAATGAACGGTGTTGATGTTCTTTTCAGTGATTGGTCGTATCCCCAACAAACAATGTATCTGGCTCAATATACAGTGGGACTGTGTGGGCTTTAGAATGACAGGGAGGATAGTAGCTATACTAAAGGGATAGGGAAACATCAGGAAGGGGGAGGGAAAAACAAACAGAGGAAAGGAAGTATCAACAGGAGGTTGTTGTATGACAAACATAGAAAAGACTCTAAGTGGTATTTATTGTTGTGCAAGTATCTAGCCAACATCTATGCACATCTGGTTCAACCTGAGTGAAAGAGCTTGCAGCCATTCTCACTGCGGCAGAGATAGTGGCATTAGTGGCATGACAGAGGTACTGTAAGTGCTGAGAAACCAATCTTTAGTCCACAGGTGAGAAGACTCCAGGATTTAGCAAAAATGCATGGAGAACCCCTTTAGTTTTTTTCATAGTAAACTACCATTAGGGTAAGTAAATATGGGACTGACATGGTACGGATTTTCCAGTGTGGAATTGTGGGCAGAAATTGCCAGTGTTTATAGTAGCATCTTCATGGCTGAGATTTTACAGTATCTCACCCACACACTGCAGGAGTAGACCTGTGGAGCAGATTTTAAATTGGCAGCATGCCAATTTATGTTACAAACATAGATGTCACCCTTTTGCAATGCAAAATATGTGGATTTTAGCTTTATTTTTTTTATTTGTATCATTTGTAACATGCAGTTCATCTGGAGTTTAGGAAATCCATTAGAAAATCACTAAAAAGAAAAACACCAAACCCAAAGCATGCAATGTTTTTTTAAAAACAAAACAAAACTGAAACAAATGACATCACCAAAACTTCACAAATCAAGGGCTCATACTTGTGCTGCAGACCGCAAACAGTGGTCCACAATGCACATGCATCGGCAGTATGAATCCCATATTGCGGCGCAAACCCATTGACTTGAATGAGTCTGCGATCCACAAAATAAGACAAAAGGTAGGTGATGTCATATCTTTTGCAATGCAGAGGAATGGACCCAAAAGCCCACGGAAGCGCTTCCGAGCATTTCCAGGGGGCTTTTGAGTCTTTACCTCTGCACTGCAGAAGGGAGAACATGTTCTATTTTTTGCCGTATCTTGCGGATCACGGACCCATTCAAGTCAATGCGTCAGTGCAGCAATATGGGATTCACACGTCCGATGCCTGTGCATTGTGGACTGCTGGTTTAATAGGGTTGATCATGCTGACAGAGCCTCTTTAAATATGTAACATCATAATACTAAGCATTTTACCTGTTCCTTAACAGATGCCAGAATAGCGGAAGTTGTTTCTGTCTCAGAACCATCACGATTTGAAATGTTCATTTCTGGGCTTGATGAACTAGTCTTGTCTGAACATGATGGCTGAGCTGGAACAGGCATTGCTTCTAACCTAACAAATAAAAGGAGAAAAAACATTAATAAACACAACCAAAACATAAATATGATACAATTTATTTCTCTAATAGCATATGGTTATTGTGTACATAAAATTTGACTAATCATTCAAACTCAATTTTCACACATTTCATTCTACCATAAATGTGAGTACATTAGAGCATTTGGAGTAAATTATCATAACTGAGTAAGTTTGAGGGGTTATCCCATGAATAATGAAAATATGTAAATCGCTCATCATATAGTACATGACAATACCTTTGTAATAAAGCTAGAACCATCCCTGTACCTCACATGGGTCCAGAGATATCACCATTCATTGCTCTGCTAGATTTATATGACTCTGGCAGCTCAAGGGGTGTGTCTTCTTCTGCTGCAGCTAAGGAGGTGTGTATTTTCTGCTGGTGCTCTCTCCCTATCACAGCTCAGGAAACAGTTGAAGGATGAAATTCAGCATGTGCGGCCATCTCAGTGAGCCGGAGAAAGAAATAAGAAAAAAAACTACAAACAAACAGCAGGTGGCACTATACAGATACATTTGATTGAATAGCTCATAAGCTGTGCTAAATCTTTAATTACACACTAAAGAATTTGGATCCAGGTGCTGGTCTGAAAACGGCAGAATATTTTTCGTGGGACAACCCCTTTATCCCCTTGCTGACCAGCGCCGTACTAGCTCCAAAATGCATTCCGTTCCGTTCTCATATGGGAGAGCATTACGCAGCATGTTGCGGTTTTGCTTTTTCGTCCTGGGATGACACAATAGAAAACGGATCCGTCCCTCATTGACTTTAAATGGAGTTCATGACGGATTGTCTTGAGTATGTTAAAGATAACCCAACCGGATCTGTACATAACGGATGCAGATGATTGTATTATCAGTAATGGAAGCCTTTTTGCTGAACCCTGCCAAATCCAGCAAAAACGCTAGTGTGAAAGTAACCTTAAGGTACTTTCACACTAGCGTTAGAAGAATCCGGCAGGCAGTTTAGTTGCTGAAACTGCCTGCCGGATCTAGAAATCCGTATGCAAACAGATATCTTTTTTCCCCGGATCCATTAGACTTAGGCCTCTTTCACACTGGCGTGTGCGGCCAGTTGCCGTATTTGGGGCCCGCAAAATGCGGGCCGCAATACAAGAGCACAGTCCATGGGGCAGCAGCAGCGGATCGCTGACCCATTCACTTGAATGGGTCCGCGAACTGGCCGTTCTGCAAAAAGATAGGACATGTTCTATCTTTTTGCAGAACGGAAGTGCGGGACGAAACCCCACGGAAGCACTCCGTAGTGCTTCCGTAGGGTTCCGTTCCGTGGTTCCGTTCCACACCATTCCGCATCTCCGGATTTGCGGACCCATTCAAGTGAATGGGTCCGCATCCGTGGTGCAGAATGCCCACGGAACGCCACCCGTGTATTGCGGATTCGCAAATGCGGTCCGCAATACGGCAACGGGCCGCACATGCCAGTGTGAAAGAGGCCTTATGCATTGAAAAAACTGGATCCATCTTTCCAGTAGCATCCGGAATAATGGATCAGGTATTACATTTTTTAAATTAGAAAGAACTGTGCATGTGCAGACCGGAAAACCGGATCCGGTGATGCGGCAATTTCCAGAATATTTGGTACCGGATCCGGCATTAATACATTTCAATGGGAATTAATGCCGGACTCTGGGATTTTGGTCCGAAAAAATACTGCAGCATGCTATGGTATTTTGTCCGGTCAAACACTGTACAAGGGGCGGAATGAAAGGCATCCTGATGCATGCTGAACGGATTGCTTTCAATTCAGAAAGCATTGGGACAAAGCTGATGCATTTTTTTCCGTTATTGAGACCCTTTACCGGATTTCAATACCGGAAAAGAATAACGTTAGTGTGAAAGTACCCTTAAACTGATCAGTTTTGTCCCCATTCATAGTCAATGGGGACAAAACTGATCAGGATGCATCAGTTCAGTTCAGTTTTGGGGCCGGACACAAAACCGCTGCAAACAGCGTTTTTGTGCACGGTTTGCAAAACTGAACAAACCTGATCGGGCATGAAAATCAATGTAAGGCTACTTGTACATTAGCGGCAGCCTTTTCCGGCAGGTGAACAGACTGCCGGATCCGTGCTGCCGCTAGTGCACGCGTGCTGCCAGAGGTTTGCTCCGGCCCCATTGACTATGATGGGGGCGGGCCGGAGGACCGGCGGCAGCACGGCAAACATGCCGAGAGGTGGCCGGAATAAAACATGTTGTAGTCCCCGTCTGCCATTGGCTGATCCCCCCCCCCCCCGACACTGGATGTTTTCATCCGTGTACAGGGAGAAGCAGCGGCGGTGCGGGGACCGGGAGCGGGGTAAGTATATTACCTGTGAGGGGCCCGACACGTGGGGGACTGTTTGAGAACTTGGATAACCCATTTAAAGCTCAGAATGAGCAGGAATATAAATGACTGAAATACAAGTTATACTGAATATTTTCCTACAAAGCTACCGTATATACCAATCTGCTCAGCTCCTCCTGCTCTAAACATGCTGCCTGCAGCTCAGACACCATATTCAACATGACACGGTCGCATTAATGGCCATATGGGTTTACAAGTCGCGAGTTAGATTTTTAATAGACATTTGGTTTTATTGAAGGAACAGCTGTTTTTTCCCCCAAGGTATCATTTTGGTATCAAGAATCATGAAAGTACACATGGCATTAGTATCAGAGTCCAAACTCTGGTATAGTGACAACCATAAATTAAAGGTCAATAAAGTTCATTAAAATAAATATAACTTTTTTTTGTCATAAAAAGTGGTTTTATTTTGTAAGAGTGGTAAATAAAAATACAGGCACACAAATGTGTTTGCCCCAACTCTCACAACAAAGACAACGTTATTTAATCCCTTCAGGATTCTGCCACCTTAACCACTTCCCATCTGGTCCCTTTGCCCCCTTCCTGACCAGGCCAAATTTTGCAAAACGGACATATCTCACTTTATGTGGTAATAACTTTGGAACGCCTTTATTTATCCAAGTCATTCAGAGATTGTTTTCTCGTGACACATTGTACTTCATGATAGTCATAAATTTGAGTCAAAATATTTCACCTTTATTTATGAAAAAATCCCAAATTTACCCAAAAATTAAAAAAAAATCGCAATTTTCTAAATTTCAATTTCTCTGCTTTTAAAACAGAAAGTGATACCTCATAAAATATTTATTATTTAACATTCCCCATATGTCTACTTTATGTTGGCATCATTTTGGAAATGTAATTTTATTTTTTTAGGACGTTAGAAGGCTTAGAAGTTTAGAAGCAATTCTTCAAATTTTTAAGAAAATTGCCAAAACCCACTTTATAAGGACCAGTTCAGGTCTGAAGTCACTTTGTGGGGCCTACATAGTGGATACCCCCATAAATGACCCCATTGTAGAAACTACACCCCTCAAGGTATTCAAAACCGATTTTACAAACTTTGTTAACCCTTTAGGCGTTCCACAAGAATTAAAGGAAAATGGAGATCAAATTTTTAAATTTCACTTTTTTGGCAGATTTTCCATTTTAATCAATTTTTTTCTCTAACACATCGATGGTTAACAGCCAAACAAAACTCAATATTTATTACCCAGATTCTGCGGTTTACAGAAACACCCCACATGTGGTCGTAAACTGCTGTATGGGCACACGGCAGGGCGCAGAAGGAAAGGAACTCCACATGGTTTTTAGATGCCATGTCCCATTTGAAGCCCCCTGATGCACCCTTACAGTAGAAACTCCCAAGAAGTGACCCCATTTTGGAAACTAGGGGATAAGGTGCCAGTTTTATTAGTACTATTTTTGGGTACATATGATTTTTTGATCATTCAATATAACACTTTATGGGGCAAGGTGACCAAAAAATTGGTTGTTTTAGCACAGTTTCTATTTATTTATTTTTACAGCGTTCACCTTAGGGGTTCAGTCAAGTGACATTTTTATAGAGCAGATTGTTACGGACGTGGCGATACCTAATATGTATACTTTTTCTCATTTATTAAAGTTTTACACAATAATAGCATTTTTGAAACCAAAAAATTATGTTTTAATGTGTCCATGTTCTGAGAGCTATAGTTTTTTTATTTTTTGAGAGATTTTCTTATGTAGGGGCTCATTTTTTGCGGGATGAGGTGACGGTTTTATTGGTACCATTTTGTGGGACATACGCGTTTTTGATCACTTGGTGTTGCACCTTTTGTGATGCAAGGTGACAAAAATTGCTTGTTTTGACACAGTTTTTTTTGTTTTTTTTTTACGGTGTTCACCCGAGGGGTTAGGTCATGTGATATTTTTATAGAGCTGGTTTTTACGGACGCGGCAATACCTAATATGTATACTTTTTTTTATTTGTTTCACTTTAACACAATAATAGCATTTTTGAAACCAAAAAAATTATGTTTTAGTGTCTCCATGTTCTAAGAGCTATAGTTTTTTTATTTTTTGAGAGATTTTCTTATGTAGGGGCTCATTTTTTGCGGGATGAGGTGACGGTTTTATTGGTACCATTTTGTGGGACATACGCGTTTTTGATCACTTGGTGTTGCACCTTTTGTGATGCAAGGTGACAAAAATTGCTTGTTTTGACACAGTTTTTTTTATTTATTTTTTACGGTGTTCATCTGAGGGGTTAGGTCATGTGATATTTTTATAGAGCTGGTTTTTACGGACGCGGCAATACTAAATATGTCTATTTTACTTGATTTTTTCTATTTTAATTTTTTTTTTTTTTATTCCTAACTTGGGAACTTTTTTTTTTTTTACATGTGAAACTTTATTTTATTTTTTTTTTTCAACCCTTTATTTTTTTTATTTTTTTTTACACTTTTCGTCCCCCATAAGGTCATACAAGACCTCTGGGGGACATTTGCTTCACTTTTTCTTTTTTTTTTCACAGTTGATTTCTCCTGTAACTGGGGCTGACATAGTAGCCCCAGTTACAGGACAAATACACCCCTAGAGAGGCTGTACAGCAGCAATCCTGCGCTGTACAGCCTCACAGCAGGGCTGATCGAGGTCTCTGAGAGACCTCACACAGCTCCTGCACTCTCCGGTCACGGCGGTCACATGACCGCCGGGCCGGAACAGGAAGCGCACAGCGCTTCCTGCTCTGCAGACACAGCGCTCGGTGAGCGCTGTGTCTGCAGCGATCGTGAAGGCAGGGACACCTGGGCACTGTCCCTGCCTTGTCTTAGGGTTGCCCTGCTGTCACTGACAGCGGGCAACCCGATCAGCAGCTGCACGATTAGCGTGCAGCTGCTATTTCTGACAGGACGTTTTAAAACGTGCTGTCAGAAATAGACGTCCCCCCATAGGACGTTTATATCCTATGGGCGGACGTGAGGCGGTTAAGAACCAGGCCATTTTTAGCAAATCTGACATGTGTCACTTCATGTGGTAATAACATTAAAACGCTTTTACTTATCCAAGCCATTCTGAGACCGTTTTCTCGTCACATATTGTACTTCATAACAGTGATAAATTGGAGTCAAAATATTTCATTTTTATTTATAAAAAAAATACCAAATTTACAAACAATTTGGAAAAATTAGCAAATTTGCACATTTCAATTTCTCTACTTTTAAAATAGATAGTAATACCTCCAAAAATATATATATTTTTTTAAATTACTTCACATTCCCCATGTCTACGTCATGTTTGGATAATTTTTAAAATTATATATTTATTTTTTGGGGACATTAGAACACTTAGAAGTTTAGAAGCAAATCTTAAAGAAAATTTCAAAAACCCAATTTTTTAACCGCCTCCGGACCGCCTAACGCAGGATCGCATTCCGGAGGCGGCAGCTCAGCGCTCAGTCATGCATATATGCGTCATCTCGCGAGACGCGAGATTTCCTGTGAACGCGCGCACACAGGCACACGCGTTCACAGGATTGGAAGGTAAGCGAGTGGATCTCCAGCCTGCCAGCGGCGATCGTTCGCTGGCAGGCTAAAGATGCGATTTTTTTAACCCCTAACAGGTATATTAGACGCTGTTTTGATAACAGCGTCTAATATACCTGCTACCTGGTCCTCTGGTGGTCCCTTTTGTTTGGATCGACCACCAGAGGACACAGGCAGCTCAGTAATAAGTAGCACCAAACACCACTACACTACACCCCCCCCTGTCACTTATTAACCCCTTATAAACCCCGGATCATCCCTGATCACCCTATATAGACTCCCTGATCACCCCCCTGTCATTGATTACCCCCCTGTCATTGATCACCCCCTTGTAAGGCTCCATTCATACATCCGTATGTTTTTTACGGATCCACGGATACATGGATCGGATCCGCAAAACACATACAGATGTCTGAATGGAGCCTTACAGGGGGGTGATCACCCCATATAGACTCCCTGATCACCCCCCTGTCATTGATCACCCCCCTGTAAGGCTCCATTCAGACGTCCGTATGTTTTTTACGGATCCACGGATACATGGATCGGATCCGCAAAACACATACGGACATCTGAATGGAGCCTTATTGGGGAATGATCAATGACAGGGGGGTGATCACCCCTTATAGACTCCCTGATCACCCCCCTGTCATTGATCACCCCCCTGTCATTGATCACCCCCCTGTAAGGCTCCATTCAGAAGTCCGTATGTGTTTTGCGGATCCGATCCATGTATCCGTGGATCTGTAAAAAACATACGGACGTCTGAATGGAGCCTTACAGGGGGGTGATCAATGACAGGGGGGTGATCACCCCATATAGACTCCCTGATCACCCCCCCTGTCATTGATCACCCCCCTGTAAGCCTCCATTCAGACATTTTTTTGGCCCAAGTTAGCGGAAAATTATTATAATTTTTTTTTTATTACAAAGTCTCATATTCCACTAACTTGTGTAAAAAAATAAAATCTCACATGAACTCACCATACCCCTCACGGAATCCAAATGCGTCAAATTTTTTTGACATTTATATTCCAGACTTCTTCTCACGCTTTAGGGCCCCTAAAATGCCAGGGCAGTATAAATACCCCACATGTGACCCTATTTCGGAAAGAAGACACCCCAAGGTATTCCGTGAGGGGCATATTGAGTCCATGAAAGATTGAAATTTTTGTCCCAAGTTAGCGGAAAGGGAGACTTTGTGAGAAAAAAAAAAAAATAATCAATTTCCGCTAACTTGTGCAAAAAAAAATTCTATGAACTCGCCATGCCCCTCATTGAATACCTTGGGGTGTCTTCTTTCCAAAATGGGGTCACATGTGGGGTATTTATACTGCCCTGGCATTTTAGGGGCCCTAAAGCGTGAGAAGAAGTCTGGGATCCAAATGTCTAAAAATGCCCTCATAAAAGGAATGTAGGCCCCTTTGCGCATCTAGGCTGCAAAAAAGTGTCACACATCTGGTATCGCCGTACTCAGGAGAAGTTGGGCAATGTGTTTTGGGGTGTCATTTTACATATACTCATGCTGGGTGAGATAAATATCTTGGTCAAATGCCAACTTTGTATAAAAAATGGGAAAAGTTGTCTTTTGCCGAGATATTTCTCTCACCCAGCATCAGTATATGTAAAAAGACACCCCAAAACACATTGCCCAACTTCTCCTGAGTACGGAGATACCACATGTGTGACACTTTTTTGCAGCCTAAGTGGGCAAAGGGGCCCACATTCCAAAGAGCACCTTTAGGATTTCACAGGTCATTTTTACACATTTTGATTTCAAACTACTTACCACACATTAGGGCCCCTAGAATGCCAGGGCAGTGTAACTACCCCACAAGTGACCCCATTTTGGAAAGAAGACACCCCAAGGTATTCCGTGAGGGGCATGGCGAGTTCCTACAATTTTTTATTTTTTGTTACAAGTTAGTGGAAAATGATGATTTATTATTATTTTTTTTTTTTTCTTACAAAGTCTCATATTCCACTAACTTGTGACAAAAAATAAAAACTTCCATGAACTCACTGTGCCCATCACGAAATACCTTGGGGTGTCTTCTTTCCAAAATGGGGTCACTTGTGGGGTAGTTATACTGCCCTGGCATTTTAGAGCACGAATGCGTGAGAAGTGGTTTGAAATCAAAATATGTAAAAAATGGCCGATGAAATCCGAAAGGTGCTCTTTGGAATGTGGGCCCCTTTGCCCACCTAGGCTGCAAAAAAGTGTCACACATCTGGTATCACCGTACTCAGGAGAAGTTGGGCAATGTGTTTTGGGGTGTCTTTTTACATATACCCATGCTGGGTGAGAGAAATATCTTGGCAAAAGACAACTTTTCTCATTTTTTTATACAAAGTTGGCATTTGACCGAGATATTTATCTCACCCAGCATGGGTATATGTAAAATGACACCCCAAAACACATTGCCCAACTTCTCCTGAGTACGGCAATACCAGATGTGTGACACTTTTTTGCAGCCTAGGTGGGCAAAGCGGCCCACATTCCAAAGAGCACCTTTCGGATTTCACCGGCCATTTTTTACAGATTTTGATTTCAAACTACTTCTCACGCATTCGGGCCCCTAAAATGCCAGGGCAGTATAACTACCCCACAAGTGACCCCATTTTGGAAAGAAGACACCCCCAGGTATTTCGTGATGGGCATAGTGAGTTCATGGAAGTTTTTATTTTTTGTCACAAGTTAGTGGAATATGAGACTTTGTAAGAAAAAAATAAAATAAAAAAATCATCATTTTCCGCTAACTTGTGACAAAAAATAAAAAGTTCTATGAACTGACTAGGCCCATCAGCGATTACCTTAGGGTGTCTACTTTCCGAAATGGGGTCATTTGTGGGGTGTTTGTACTGTCTGGCCATTGTAGAACCTCAGGAAACATGACAGGTGCTCAGAAAGTCAGAGCTGCTTCAAAAAGCGGAAATTCACATTTTTGTACCATAGTTTGTAAACGCTATAACTTTTACCCAAACCATTTTTTTTTTACCCAAACATTTTTTTTTTATCAAAGACATGTAGAACAATAAATTTTGAGAAAAATTTATATATGGATGTCGTTTTTTTTGCAAAATTTTACAACTGAAAGTGAAAAATGTCATTTTTTTGCAAAAAAACCGCTAAATTTCGATTAATAACAAAAAAAGTAAAAATGTCAGCAGCAATGAAATACCACCAAATGAAAGCTCTATTAGTGAGAAGAAAAGGAGGTAAAATTCATTTGGGTGGTAAGTTGCATGACCGAGCAATAAACTGTGAAAATAGTGTAGTGCAGAAGTGTAAAAAGTGGCCTGGTCATTAAGGGTGTTTAAGCTATGGGGGCTGAGGTGGTTAAGGACCAGTTCAGTTATGAAGTCACTTTGTGGGGCATATTAGAAACCACCCATAAATCACCTCATTTTAGAAACCACACCCTCAAGTTATTCAAAACTGATTTCACAAACTTTGTTAACCCTTTAGGTGTCCCACGAGAATGAAATGAAAATGGGAATGAAATTTCAAAATTTCACTTTTGTTAGCAGATTTTAAATTTTAATCCATTTTTGCCCTCAACACATCAAGGGTTAACAGCCAAACAAAACACAAAATCTATTACCCTGATTCTGGAGTTTACAGAAACACCCCATATGTGCTCAAAAACTGATGTATGGGCGCACAGCAGGCTTCAGGGTGGAAGGAGCACCGTATGGCTTTTGTAGAGCAGATTTTGCTGGAATGGTAATTTGGAGCTATGTCGCATATGAAGACACTCTGAGGTGGCTCTACAGTGGAAAGGAAACTCCCAAAAAGTGACCCCATTTTGGAAACTACACCCCTCAAGGAATCTTTCAAGGTGTGTAGTGAGCACTTTGACCCATCAGGGGTTTCACAGAATTAGGAAACAATTGGCAGTGAAAATCAAAAATAGCATTTTTTTTTTCTAGTAAAATTTGCTTTACACCCACACTTTTCACTTTCCCAAAGGGTAACAGGACAAAATGCACCCCATATTGTGTTCCCCATTACCTACCGAATATGGCAACACTCCATATGTGCTCAAAAAATTATGTATGGGCGCAAATCAGGGCTCTAGAGTCAAATGGCAAAATATAGATTTTCTGACTTGAATTGGCAGACATGGATTTTAGGTGCCATGTCCCATTTAAAACACCCCAAGAAGTGACCCCCTTTTTGAAAGAGCACCCCCGTACGAACAGTTTAAGTGGTGGAAAGGTTACTTTTTAGCAAACAGGTGTCTCACAGAAGGCAGAAACACTTGTTAAAGGATTTTAAAGCAGATATTTGTGAAAATGAAAAATTACTAGCAGACCCCAATTTTTCACTTTCACAAGGGATTAAAGGAGAAAATGCAGCCCAGTATATGTTCTACATTTTCTCCCCATTCAGGAAACACCCCATATGTGCTTGTAGCCTGCTGTATGGGTTCACAGCAGGCAAACAGCAAAATATGGATTTTGCTGGCAGACCAGAATTGGCAAACGTGGATTTTAGGTGCCATGTCGCATTTAACAAATTCCTGAGGGCCCCAGAAATTAAAAACCCCAAGAAGTGACACCATTTTGGAAAGTGAGCCTCCATACGAACATTTTAAGGGTTAAAAAGGGCACTTTTGACCTAACAGGTGTTCCACAGAAATAAATATGTAATGGTTGTTGAAAAGTGGATATGTAAGCTATGGGGACTAAATCAGAGATATAAGATGGTAAAACTACAAGGATACTCCATGGATAAGTGGTAATTAATACTCCATGGATAAGTGGTAGATTTTAAAACAATCCTGCATGCACAGGCCAGGTTTTTCAGGGCAGGATTTGCAGTGGTAAATGGTGTCTTTCCTTATCCCCCTTTTGGAACACACCCTGCATCTTTTTTGGGTCCTTCCCTTTCTTTTTCAATTTTTTTCTGAATAAAAAATAAAATTAAATATTGGGGACGTCCGTACTTGTCCCTGATTATAAATACTCCGTTTCAAAAGCCCCCATACCTCCGAACCTCTATCTTCTACCTGTGACCAGTCCTTGTCACAGAATTTGCCAGCAGTGACAAATTTCTGTCACCAGAGACATAAAGCTCCGCTGCTTTTGTAGCATTTTTCTTTTTAATTTTTTTTCTGAATAAAAAATAAAATAAAATATTGGGGACGTCTGTACTTGTCCCCGATTATAAATACTCTGTTTCAAACCCCCCCATACCTCCGAACCTCTATCTTCTACCTGTGACCAGTTCTTGTCACTGAATTTGCCAGCAGTTACAAATTTCTGTCACCAGTGACATAAAGCTCCGCTGCTTTTGGAGCACTTTTCTTTTTCTATTTTTTCTGAATAGATATATATACAGTTGCAAGAAAAAGTATGTGAACCCTTTGGAATGATATGGATTTCTGCACAAATTGGTCATAAAATGTGATTTGATCTTCATCTAAGTCACAACAATAGACAATCACAGTCTGCTTAAACTAATAACACACAAAGAATTAAATGTTAACATGTTTTTATTGAACACACCATGTAAACATTCACAGTGCAGGTGGAAAAAGTATGTGAACCCTTGGATTTAATAACTGGTTGAACCTCCTTTGGCAGCAATAACTTCAACCAAACGTTTCCTGTAGTTGCAGATCAGACGTGCACAACGGTCAGGAGTAATTCTTGACCATTCCTCTTTACAGAACTGTTTCAGTTCAGCAATATTCCTGGGATGTCTGGTGTGAATCGCTTTCTTGAGGTCATGCCACAGCATCTCAATCGGGTTGAGGTCAGGACTCTGACTGGACCACTCCAGAAGGCATATTTTCTTCTGTTTAAGCCATTTTGTTGTTGATTTAGTTCTATGCTTTGGGTCGTTGTCCTGTTGCAACACCCATCTTCTTTCAAACTTCAGCTGGTGGACAGATGGCCTTAAGTTCTCCTGAAAAATGTCTTGATAAACTTGGGAATTCGTTTTTCCTTCGATGATAGCAATCCATCCAGGCCCTGACCCAGCAAAGCAGCCCCAAACCATGATGCCCCCACCACCATACTTCACAGTTGGGATGAGGTTTTGATGTTGTTGTGCTGTGCCTCTTTTTCTCCACACATATTGTTGTGTGTTTCTTCCAAACAACTCAACTTTGGTTTCATCTGTCCACAGAATATTTTGCCAATACTGCTATGGAACATCCAGGTGCTCTTGTGCAAACTGTAAACGTGCAGTAATGGTTTTTTTGGACAGCAGTGGCTTCCTCTGTGGTATCATCCCATGAAATCCATTCTTGTTTAGTGTTTTACATATCGTACATTCTCTAACAGGGATGTTAGCATATGCCAGAGACTTTTGTAAGTCTTTAGCTGACACTCTAGGATTCTTCTTCACCTTATTGAGCAGTCTGGGCTGTGCTCTTGCAGTCATCTTTACAGGATGGCCACTCCTAGGGAGAGTAGCAGCAGTGCTGTACTTTCTCCATTTATAGACAATTTGTCTTACCGTGGACTGATGAACAGCAAGGCTTTTGGAGATACTTTTATAACCCTTTCCAGCTTTATGCAAGTCAACAATTCTTAATTGTAGGTCTTCTTAGAGCTCTTTTGTACGAGGCATCATTCACATCAGGCAATGCTTCTTGTGAAAAGCAAACCCAGAACTGGTGTGTGTTTTTTATAGGGCAGGGCAGCTGTAACCAACACCTCCAATCTCATCTCATTGATTGGACTCCAGTTGGCTGACACCTCACTCCAATTAGCTCTTGGAGATGTCATTAGTCTAGGGGTTCACATACTTTTTCCACCTGCACTGTGAATGTTTACATGGTGTGTTCAATAAAAACATGGTAACATTTAATTCTTTGTGTGTTATTAGTTTAAGCAGACTGTGATTGTCTAATGTTGTGACTTAGATGAAGATCAGATCACATTTTATGACCAATTTGTGCAGAAATCCATATTATTCTAAAGGGTTCACATACTTTTTCTTGCAACTGTATATACATTTTACAAAATGTCTCAACGGGTGTACAGTTCCGAGGAGGCTTATGCCATACTAGCCTCTGAGTCTGACTCTGACAGTGGAGAAGAAGAAGAATCTTTTCTTGTGTATAGCTCTTCTTCTGTTTCATCAGTTGACGAACCCTCTCACAGACGCAGTAGAGTTAGCAGAGCATCAGCTTCTACAAATGACCCCAGCTGGACTTCTGCTACTAACTTTGCACCTCAGGTGCCGGACTTTACGGCCACTACAGGCATTCATGTGAACACTGCAGGGTTCACGGAAGGTGATTTTTTCCACCTTTTTTTTTCTGATGAATTGATAGACATGATGGTGGAGCAAACTAATCTTTATGCCAATCAATTTTTAGCCGCCCACCCCAACTCATACTATGCAAAACCCTTCAGTGGACTCCCACGACCCCTTTGGAGATAAAAAATGTTTGGGGTCTAATACTTAATATGGGGATAATTAAAAAAAACATCACTACGGTCATATTGGAGTAATGACCTTTTACATCACACGCCAATATACTGCACCATTATGTCCAGGACCCGATTCGAAAGTCTCCTGAAATTTCTACATTATAACAATAATGCAGATTGTCCACCCCCTAATGATCCTAGATACGATCGTTTATACAAAATTCGGCCCATTATAGATCATTATAATCTCAAGTTTGCCCAGGTCTACGCCCCCCAAAAGCATCTGTCCATTGATGAATCCCTTGTGCACTTCAAGGGCAGACTGCATTTTCGCCAATACCTGCCCAACAAACGGGCCAGATATGGCATCAAACTCTACAAACTATGTGAAAGCCAAAGTGGCTATACACATAAATTTAGAGTTTATGAGAGAAAAGATTCAAAAATTGAACCCCAGAGTGCCCCCCTCTCCTTGGAATAGCAGGAAAAATAGTATGGGACTTGATTCACCCCCTGCTAGGTCAAGGGTACAACTTGTACCTTGACAATTTCTACACAAGTGTCCCACTACTGAAATGCCTATTTTCCAGAGACACTGTTGCATGCGGAACGATCAGACAAAACCAAAAACATCTGCCTAAAAATTTTATAGACCAAAGGATAAGAGTGAGGGAAAGCAGGGCAGTTTGCAATGATAACATGATGTTTGTTAAGTACAAAGACAAGCGTGACGTCTTTGCACTTACTACCATACATGCTGACAGATCCACCCCTGTTCCAGTTCGTGGATCCACAGAATCAGTCCCCAATCCTGTGTGCATCCAGGACTATAATAAGTTTATGGGAGGGGTGGATCTGTCAGACCAGGTACTGCAACCATACACTGTCCTCTGCAAAACTCGGGCATGGTATAAAAAATTGGCATTGCACCTGACGTAAATTGCCCTCTATAATCCTTTTGTAATATACAGAAGTGCAGGAAACAGAGGAAAATTCCTCCACTTTCAAGAAAAAGTAATAAAGAACTTTTTATTTGGGGAACAGGAAGGGGAAGGGAGCAGGGCCACAGGAAGTGAGAGCAGAATAATACGAGGACAGCATTTCCCTGGGGTAGTTCCCCCCACAGAGACACGGAGAAGGCCACAAAAAAGGTGTCGGCTATGCTCCAGAAATGGAATCAGGAAAGACACAATTCACCACTGTGAGACGTGCCCCTCAAAGCCGGGTCTTTGCATAAAAAATTGTATTAGAATGTACCACACCTCTGTTGACTTTTAACTAAACCCCCTTTGATCATTTTATAAAACACCCCCTTGAAACTGTATGCTGGTAAAAATTCTAATTTCCCGTTTCTCCACATTTCAATTGGCATTCTAATAAAACCCATAACAAAGCAAAAAATTACACCCCTAGATGAATACCTTGACGGGTGTTGTTTTACAAAAGGGGACTAGAACTTTGTATGTTCTGGTAGCTCAGTGCCTCTGCAATGTGATGACATATAGTATACAACATATTTCTTTGATATAATTTGAGACACTTGTTTCTTTTAGCTGCTATATTTGGCAAATATGTCCTACCATATAAAGCTTTTATATACATATATATATATATATATATATATATATTTAAAATTTGTAGGATACCGAACACATCAGGTGTTGCTTATCAGTACACTGAACTTTACAGTGTGCCCATACAGCAGTTTACGGCCACATATGAAGTGTTGCCATATTCAGGAGAGAATGGGCAACAAATTGTCGGTGTAATTTACTCTGTTACCCCTTGTGAAAATAATTAATGTGGGGCTAAAAAGACATTTTCTTGTAAAAAAAAATAAAAATCGCTTTCACAGCCAAATATTTCTAAATTCTATGAATCGCTTGTTGGGTCAAAGTGCTCACTACATACCTTGAAAAATTCCTTGGGGGTGTAGTTTCCCAAATGGGGTCACTTCTTGGGGTTTTCCACTGTGGGGGTACCTCAGGGTGTCTTCAAATGTGACATGGCACCTGAAAATTATTCCAGCGAAATCTGCCCTCCAAAAGCCATATGGCGATCCTTGCCTTTTGAACCCTGCAGTGTGCCCATACAGCAGTTTACGGCCACATATGAAGTGTTGCCATATTCAGGAGAGAATGGGTAACACATTGTGGGTGTAATTTACTCTGTTAACCCTTGTGAAAATAAATAATGGGGGCCTAAAGAGACATTTTCTTGTAAAAAATAAAAAATTTAGTTTTCACAGCCAAATATTTCTAAGTTCTATGAATCGCTTGTTTGGGTCAAAGTGCTCGCTACATGCCTTGAAAAATTCCTTGGGGGGTGTAGTTTCCAAAATGGGGTCACTTCTGGGAGTTTTCCACTGTGGGGGTACCTCAGGGTGTCTTCAAATGTGACATGGCACCTGAAAATTATTCCAGCGAAATCTGCCCTCCAAAAGCCATATGGCGGTCCTTTCCTTCTGCGCCCTGCCGTGTTACCATACAGCAGTTTACGGCCACATATGGGGTGTTTCTGTAAACTACAGAATCAGGGCAATAAATATTGAGCTTGGTTTGGCTGTTAACCCTTGCTTTGTTACTGGAAAAAATGGACAAATGGAAAATCTGCCAAAAAAGTGAAATTCGGAAATTTCATCTCCATTTTCCATTAATTCTTGTGGAACACCTAAAGGGTTAACAACGTTTGTAAAATCAGTTTTGAATACCTTGAGGGGTCTAATTTCTAAAATGGGGTCATTTTTGGGTGGTTTCTATTATGTAAGCCTCACAAAGTGACTTCATACCTGAACTGGTCCTTAAAAAGTGGGTTTTGGAAATTTTCTGAAAAATTTCAAGATTTGCTTCTAAACTTCTAAGCCTTGTAACATCCCCAAAAAAATAAAATGGCATTCCCAAAATGATCCAAACATGAAGTAGACATATGGGGAATGTAAATTAATAACTATTTTTGGAGGTATTACTATGTATTATAGAAGTAGAGAAATTGAAACTTGGAAATTTGCAAATTTTTCCAGATTTTTGGTAAATTTGGTATTTTTTTATAAATAAAAATGATTTTTTTTTTACTCCATTTTACCAGTGTCATGAAGTACAATATGTGACGAGAAAACAATCTCAGAATGGCTTGGATAAGTAAAAGCGTTTTAAAGGTATTACCACACAAAGTGACACATGTCAGATTTGCAAAAATCAGTCCGGTCCTTAAGGTGAAAAATGGCCCGGTCCTTAAGGGGTTAACAGCCAGCATGTTCTCATGGAGGAAAGCCCTGCTTTTACCCATTCTCAATGGTTGCCCTACCAGGGATCTAGGGACGCCTCTCTGATTTTTGCACACTGTGCCGCAAGCCACAGAACCTCTGGCAGTTAGAGACATGAATAGGAGTATGCTGGTGTAATAGTTATCCACATAGAGGTAGTAACCCTTATCCAGCAGTGGGTGCATGATGGGCATAGGTTCCAGAATCTACTACCAAAAACCAGTTAACTTCTGAATAACATTTATTAAGGAAATTATATAAGTATATATGTGGATGTCAAGGCCGCAATGTTAATTCTTTAACTAACTAATAAACTGTTAAATAAATATAATAATAAACAAGTCCACTCAAATAATGAGCGACTTAAACCAATTAATCTAACATCGCGACAATATAGGGGAGGGGGGGAACTGTTTGTTGTCCAGTGCCGTGAATGCGCACTGACCGTTATCTCCTTCTATTACAGGTACTTGTAATGTCAGTTGAAGAGAAGGACCAATCACCATTCTCCAAGGTCACCTGCAACTTTTCCCAGACGTCATTCGCCGATGACTTCACCAATCAAATCCTGTTGCCAGGTAAGAAATCAATAACTTTATTATACACCACATACACCTATACAATGAACAGAACCATGCCATCATGTGTTCACTTCATTGAATACACACTTCCGGGCCCATACATGATGGGCATAGGTTCCAGAAATTACTACCAAGACCAGTTAAATTCTGAATAACATTTATTAAGGAAATTATATAAGTTTATATGTGGAGGTAAAGGTCGCAATGTTTATTCTTTAACTAACTAATAAACTATTAAATAAATATTATAATAATAATAATAATAATAATAATAATAAACACGTCCACTCAAATAATAAGCGACTTCAACCACAAGCCATGTATCACATGGCACCCCCCAAACATCGCAGACCTTCTTCTATCATGTTTTGGAAACCCACATTAACCCCATCAGGACCCTGCCATTTTTCACCTTAAGGACCAGGCCATTTTTTGCAAATCTGACATGTGTCACTTTATGTGGTAATAACTTTAAACCACTTTTACTTATCTAGGCCATTCTGAAACAGTTTTCTCGTCACATATTGTACTTCATGACAGTAGTAAAATTGAGTAAAAAAATATTTTTATTTATAAATATGTCTACTTCATGTTTGAATCATTTTGTGAATACCATTTTATTTTTTGGGGACGTTAGAAGGCTTAGAAGTTTAGAAGCAAAGGACCAGTTCAGGACTGAAGTCACTTTGTGAGGCTTACATAATAGAAACCACCCAAAAATGACCCAATTTTAGAAAGTACATCCCTCAAGGTATTCAAAACTGATTTTACAAACTTTGTTAACCCTTTAGGTATTCCACAATAATTAATGGAAAATGAATCCATTTTTTTTCTGCTAACAAAGCAAGGATTAACAGCCAAACAAAACTCAATATTTATGTGGTCGTAAACTGCTGTACGGGCACACAGTATTGCGCAGAAGGAAAGGAAAGCCATATGGTTTTTGAAAAACAGATTTCACTGGGATAATTTTAAGCTGCCTTGTCCCATTTGAAGCCCACCTGATGCACCCCTAGAGTAGAAACTCCCAAAAACTGACCCCATTTTGGAAACTACAGGATAAAGTAGCAGTTTTGTTGGTACTATTTTAGGGTACATATGATTTTAGGTTGCTCTATATTACACTTTTTGTGAGGCAAGGCAACAAAAAAAAAAATTTTGCCACTGATTACATTTTTTGTTATTTACAACGTTCAACTGACAGGTTAGATCGTGTGGTATTTTTATAGAGCAGGTTGATACGGATGCGACAATACCAAATAGTCTCCACGTTCTGAAAGCCGTCGTTTTTATTTATTTTTTGGGCTCATTTTGTTGGGGATGAGATGACGGTTTGATTGGTACTATTTTAGGGTGTATATGACTTTTTGATCGCTTGCTATTACACTTTTTGTGATGTAAGGTGACAAAAAATAGCTTTTTTTTTACGGTGTTCACTTGAGGGGTTAGGTCATGTGATATTTTTATAGAGCAGGTTCTTATGGACGCGGTGATACCTAATATGTCTACTTTTTTTTATTTATGTAAGTTTTACAAAATGATATCATTTTTTAAACAAAAAAAATGATGTTTTAGTGTCTCCATACTCTGAGAGCCATAGTTTTTTCAGTTTTTCGGTGATTGTCTTAGGTAGGGTTAGGTCATGTGGTATTTTTATAGAGCAGGTTGTTACGTATGCGGCAATACCTAATATGTATACTTTTTTATATATATTTAAGTTTTCAACAAAAATCATGTTTTAGTGTCTCCATAGTCTGAGAGCCATAGATTTTTTTATTTTTTGGGCGATTGTCTTAGTTAGGGTATGATTTTTCTGCTGGATGAGGTGACGGTTTGATTGGCACTATTTTGAGGGGCATACACCTTTTTGATCACTTGGTGTTTTTTTTTAGCAGTTTTTATTTTCTTTTTTGACGGTGTTCATTTGAGGGGTTGTTCATGTGATATTTTTATAGAGCCGACCGATACGGACGTGGCAATACCTAATTTGTCAACTTTTCTTTTTTTTCCTATTTTTTACAATTTTTTTTACTTTATTTTGGGAAAAGAACGCTTTATTTTTTTTTTACATGTAACTTTACTTTATTTTTTTTTTACTTTATTTTTTTTACTTTTTTTTACACTTTACTTTTTGTCCCACTCTGGGACTTCAACTTTTGGGGGTCTGATCCCCTTTAAAATGCATCACAATACTTCAGTATTGTGATGAATTGGCTGTAAGTGTATTACAGACTGTAATACACTTACAGCCTGTTTGCCTGTGAGATCCAGGGGGCTGGATCTCACAGGCTCTACTAGAAGGCATCGGGTTTCCTTTCCTGCCATCGGGTCGCCGTCAAAGCAGCACGGGCACCCGATGGAAGCTCCGATAGCCGCAAGGACATCGCATGTGCCGAGGTCAGCGCTGACCCCTGCACATCAAGGGTTGATGCCGGCGCATGCAGCAGGGGTCCGGCTATCAGTCACTGCCGGACCCTGCCATGGATCGGGCGGGTGCATCTCCTGCACCCGCCCGATCACAGCACCGTACATGTACGGCGCTGGTCCTTAAATCACGGACATATACTTCGTACATATACGGGTTAAGAATATCATTGCCTATATAAGACAAACGCCAATAGTCGGAAATGTAAATACCTTCCAAAAATCCTTCAAGTTCCATGTGTCGGTATGGGAAACCATTCAACTGAGGTAAAAAAAAAAAATTTGACTTTTGACTTTTTTCCCGATTTTATCCAGGAATCGTAGATTACTGTGAGACCAGATGAGCTTCGGAATCATTTCCGAGAAGATAATGACAGAATTAGTTAATGAATATTCCTAAATTTGTATCTATATTTATTAACCCCTTAACGCAGAACGCCGTACATGTACGGCGGGGGATGCATTGCCAGAATGTATTCCTCCGTGCATGCACGGCTGGATGATCGGGCAGGCACCGGAGCGGTGCGCGCCCGATCACTGCAGGGGTCCGGGAGTCCCTGGTAACCGGGCCCCTGTTGTATCCGCCGGCATCGCTGTTTACCTTGAGGGGTGTCGTTTCTAAAATGGGGTCACTTTTTTGGAGTTTATACTCTAGGGGTGCATCAGGGGGGCTTCAAATGGGACATGGTTTCAAAAACACAGCCAAGCAAAATCTGCCTTCCAAAAACCGTATGGCATTCCTTTCCTTCTGCGACCTGCCGTGTGCCTGTACGCAGTTTACGACCACATATGGGGTGTTTCTGAAAACTACAGAATCAGAGCCATAAATATTGAGTTTTGTTTGGCTGTTAACCCTTGCTTTGTAACTGGAAAAAAATTATTAAAATGGAAAATCTGCCAAAAAAGTTAAATTTTGAAATTGTATCTCCATTTTCCATTAATTCTTGTGGAACACCTAAAGGGTTAACAAAGTTTGTAAAATCAGTTTTGAATAACTTGAGGGGTGTAGTTTGTAAAATGGGGTAATTGATGGGTGGTTTCTATTATGAAAGCCTCACAAAGTGACTTCAGACCTGAACTGGTCCTGAAAAAGTGGGTTTTAGAAATTTGCTTCGAAACTTCTAAGCCTTGTAACGTCCCCAAAAAATAAAATGGCATTCCCAAAATGATCCAAACATGAAGTAGACATATGGGGAATGTAAATTAATAACTATTTTTGGAGGTATTACTATGAATTATAGTACAGAAATTGAAACTTGGAAATTTGCAAATCTTTCAACATTTTTGGTAAATTTGGTATTTTTTTATAAATACAAATTATTATTTTTTACTCCATTTTACCAGTGTCATGAAGTACAATATGTGATGAAAAAACTATCTCAGAATGGCCTGGATAAGTAAAAGCATTTTAAAGTTATTCACACATGAAGTGACACTGGTCAGATTTGCAAAAAAAGGCCTGGTCCTTAAGGGGCTAATCAATTTCAGAAAATGTATACGTCCTAAGCCATTTTCACCAAAATGTAGAATAATGAGATCTGGTAAAAAGGTAAGTAGGGAGTTACACAAAGACCAAATATCTCTCAATTTGAAATAGGATTGTGCAGACCTATGAATGTACAGTATATATAAAATTGTAAACCAAGGTCATGTAAATATTTTCCTTGAGAAGCTCTCTTTAATGCTCCATTAACGATGTGGTTACCTACAATATAAATCTTGCGATTAACTGTAAGACAAATGAAACTATTCAAATAACAAATCTGGTCTGATATAGATCTTGAATCTATCAGATTTCCATCTACTTAGATTTTTCATTAAGGATGAAGACAATACTTGTTGCGCAGCCAAGGTCGCTGCTCCTATTCTGAATGAATTGGCAAAAATATTATAGTCTTGATAGCCTAACATACAGTCAGGTCCATAAATATTGGGACATCGACACAATTCTAACATTTTTGGCTCTATACACCACCACAATGGATTTGAAATGAAACGAACAAGATGTGCTTTAAATGCAGACTGTCAGCTTTAATTTGAGGTTATTTACTTCCAAATCAGGTGAACGGTGTAGGAATTACAACAGTTTGCATATATGCCTCCCACATGTTAAGGGACCAAAAGTAATGGGACAATTGGCTTCTCAGCTGTTCCATGGCCAGGTGTCTGTTATTCCCTCATTATCCCAATTACAATGAGCAGATAAAAGGTCCAGAGTTCATTTCAAGTGTGCTATTTGCATTTGGAATCTGGTGCTGTCAACTCTCAAGATGAGATCCAAAGAGCTGTCACTATCAGTGAAGCAAGCTATCATTAGGCTGAAAAAACAAAACAAACCCATCAGAGAGATAGCAAAAACATTAGGCGTGGCCAAAACAACTGTTTGGAACATTCTTAAAAAGAAGGAACGCACCGGTGAGCTCAGCAACACCAAAAGACCCGGAAAACCATGGGAAAACACCTGTGGTGGATGACCGAAGAATTCTTTCCCTGGTGAAGAAAACACCCTTCACAACAATTGGCCAGATCAAGAACACTCTCCAGGAGGTAGGTGTATGTGTGTCAAAGTCAACAATCAAGAGAAGACTTCACCAGAATGAATACAGAGGGTTAACCACAAGATGTAAACCATTGGTGAGCCTCAAAAACAGGAAGGCCAGATTAGAGTTTGCCAAACGACATCTAAAAAAAGCCTTCACAGTTCTGGAACAACATCCTATGGACAGATGAGACCAAGATCAACTTGTACCAGAGTGATGGGAAGAGAAGAGTATGGAGAAGGAAAGGAACTTCTCATGATCCTAAGCATACCACCTCATCAGTGAAGCATGGTGGTGGTAGTGTCATGGCGTGGGCATGTATGGCTGCCAATGGAACTGGTTCTCTTGTATTTATTGATGATGTGACTGCTGACAAAAGCAGCAGGATGAATATTGAAGTGTTTCGGGCAATATTATCTGCTCATATTCAGCCAAATGCTTCAGAACTCATTGGATGGCGCTTCACAGTGCAGATGGACAATGACCTAAAGCATACTGCAAAAGCAACCAAAGAGATTTTTAAGGGAAAGAAGTGGAATGTTATGCAATGGCCAATTCAATTACCTGATCTGAATCCGATTGAGCATGCATTTCACTTGCTGAAGACAAATCTGAAGGGAAAATGCCCCAAGAACAAGCAGGAACTGAAGACAGTTGCAGTAGAAGCCTGGCAGAGCATCACCAGGGATGAAACCCAGCGTCTGGTGATGTCTATGCGTTCCAGACTTCAGGCTGTAATTGACTACAAAGGATTTGCAACCAAGTATTAAAAAGTGAAAGTTTGATTTATGATTATTATTCTGTCACATTACTTTTGGTCCCTTAACCAGTGGGAGGCACATATGCACATCTTGTTCGTTTCATTTCAAATCCATTGTGGTGGTGTATAGAGCCAAAAATATTAGAATTGTGTCGGTGTCCCAATATTTATGGGCCTGAATGTATGTAGACTTTTCTTTAAAATTGCGTTAAATTGAAATCTAGTAAGGGGAGAATGGTTCCAGTGTATGAATAAAAGACCATTCACCTTTGGCCTACTGTTTAACCAATTTTGCATAGCCATAATAGGGCATAATCGGGGGTTATGGAGGGGGTGTAAAGTTATCCAATGACCTTTTTGTAGTTGATCTGTTTTTGACTTTTGTATTTAAAGTTTTAAAACTATATTATCGCAAACCAAATCGGAAATATTATTGGTGATGTACTGTGTTTATTCACAGCTATGAATTCACTGATCCGGAGAGCAGCGAAGACCAAAAGAAAAACAAATCGGAAAAGCAGAGTTTCTAGATCCAAAGAACATATTGAGGGTAAAATGTTATATAATTGTAATAAAATTTTCTTGGATATTGGTCTGTTTTTTTTCTTTTTTCACAATACATCTATTCAGACCTTTTTCAGGCCTGATTCAAAATGAAATTATTTTTTACTGGTTGTAGACCTAAAATTTTGAAAAAGAATGAGATACCGATAAAAATTTTGTTTATAGTATGGAAAGAGTTTGTATTTACCAGTAAATTATTGAAAATTTCAATTAAAGGTAAAGAATCATTGGAAAACTTATCTAAATTTACTAATCTAAAGTCACAAAATGACGTCCATATTTTCCAAGCAGATGCATAAGAAGACCATGTACTTGTGGATAGAGATTTACATATTAAGTCCTGTAGAACTAGTAAATTATTTTCCAAAGATCAGTCGGGCAGGGAAAGTTGCAGGTTGCCGCTTCTGGCACTAGTTCTTTGAAGAGTGTGAGATTCTGCCGAGATAAAGCATCTGCTTAGATTTTTCCAAGAACAAATTTTGCTTTTAGCCAAATATTATTAATCAGACAGAACAAAACTAGCTCGCAAAGTAATATAGTAACCAAGATAGATTTTGACGCAAGACAATTAATAGCGAAAACTACACCCATGTTATCTGATAATAACAGAATTCTTTTGTTAGCAAAATTCGACCTCCAAATATGCAATGCCACTAAGAAAGGAAACAGTTCAATAAAGACTATATTTTTTACTATACCTGTATACTTTGATTTTTGAGGCCATATTTCCGCAGACCAAAAATGATTAAAAAACACACCATAACCTATGGATCCTGCTGCGTCTGTGTACAATTGTAATGTGTCAGAATCTATGAATTCCTGCTGCCAGATTGTCTTGCCATTGAAATTAGATAGAAATAATAGCCATATATGTAAATCTTTTCTTAACTCTTTTGTTAATCTAATATGTGAAAAAGGTGAGGAAATGCCTTTTGTAGAATTATATAATCTTTTAGAGAAAACTCTACCCATGCGCATGACCCGAGAAATTAAGTTTAAAGAACCTAATAATGATTGTATTCTCTTAAAAGTGCATTTTCTTATAGCTAATAACAAATTGATAGAAATTTTGATGTTGTCTATTTTTTATTCAGTAATACTGAATTCCATTTTGGAAGTATCAATAGTTATACCTACAAATGTTAATTTGTTAGTTGGAAATACTGTTTTCTCTTCTGCTAAGGGGATATTGAAAACTTTAGTTATTTTGAAAAACTTTTCCAGTAATTGACAGTTGTTGGAATCTCCTCTTCCCATCAATAGGAAGTCATCTAAGTAATGTACTATATATCTGTCTATGAGAAATTGTTCAATAACCCATTGTAGAAAAGATGAGAAGGCTTCAAAGTAAAAACATGAGAGGGTAAAGAAGTCTTGTCAAAGAAATATTGGCCCTCGAATTGAAATCCAAGTGAATTAAATCCTTTAGGGTTAATAGGAAGAAGTCTGAATGCAGATTTAATATCTGTTTTGGCTACGAGTGCATTCTTGCCCAATTCCCTTAATTTGACAATGGCCATATCAAATGATAAATAAGAAACAGAAGCAAGACTTTTATCTATTTCATCATTTAATGACTGGTCTTTGGGGAAGGAAAGGTTGCGAATTAAACAGAAAGAGTTAATTTCTTTTTTAGGGACTAGTCCTAAAGGGGACAAACGAAAATGTTGAAAAGAAGGGGAAGAGAACGGGCCAGCAACATGGCCTAATTCAATTTCTTTAAAAAAAAAATCTTTAACTATGGAAGGATATAATTTAACAGATTTGAGGTTCTCCACCTAGGAACAGCTAGTCCCTGAAAATTCAGGGACATAGAAGCCGGAAGAAAAAACAGATAATAATAACCTAGCCATCACTTTGTTTGGATAGCAATTTAACCAGGGGGTTAACTTTGTTAGTTTCACTGAAGTAGTTGCTTTTTCCTTGAGTATCTTTTAAAGTTGAGGCCCCAGCTGAACCAAGATTCTTGAAACACTTGAAGACTGGCTGGCCTCCACCACAAAAGGAACATTTATGCCTATATTTGGAATTTGCATTCCATCTGCATATGTTTTCAAAACAATCACTAAGAAACAACGTGATCTTTAGATATAGAGCGCGCAGCCACCCGCTGCGACCTCCTGACCCCGGGTATAACGGAGTCAGACGTGGCTCTTGATACCCTCGTGACAGTACCCCCCCTTTCACGAGGGGCCTCCGGACACTCAGGACCAGGTCTCTCCGGATGAGAGGCATGGAAAGCCTGAATTGACCTGTTGGCGTTTACCTCTGACGCTGGAACCCACATTCTTTCCTCGGGACCGTAACCCCTCCAATGCACCAGATACTGAAGAGAGCGGCGGACCCGACGAGAATCAACAATTCTGGCTATTTGAAACTCCAGATTACCATCCACAATAACAGGAGGAGGTGGCAGCGGTGATGGTTCTAGAGGTGGAACATACTTCTTGAGTAACGATTTATGGAAGACGTTATGGATCTTAAAAGTCTGAGGTAGCTCCAGGCGAAAAGCCACAGGGTTAATGACGGCTACTATTTTATAAGGACCAATGAACCTAGGGCCCAGTTTCCAAGAGGGAACCTTCAACTTAATATTCCTAGTAGACAACCACACATAGTCATTCACCCCTAGGTCCGGACCTGGCGACCGTTTCTTATCGGCCATGCATTTATATTTACCACTCATCTTTTTCAAGTTAACTTGCACCTTCTGCCATACCGAAGAAAGAGATGAAGAAAACCTTTCCTCTTCGGGAACCCCAGAAGACCCCCCCTCTTTGAAAGTACAAAATTGGGGATGAAAACCGTATGCACCAAGGAATGGTGACTTGCCAGTGGACTCCTGATAATGATTATTTATGGCAAACTCAGCTAACGGTAAATATGATGACCACAACTCTTGGTTTTCAGACACAAAACACCTTAAATATGTTTCTAGGTTTTGGTTGGTACGCTCAGTCTGTCCATTCGACTGAGGATGGAAAGCTGAGGAAAAGGACAAGTGTACCCCCAAACGGGAACAAAAAGCTTTCCAAAACTTAGAAATAAACTGGGTTTCCCGATCCGAAACCACATCGGAAGGGACCCCGTGAAGCTTCACGATTTCACTGATAAACACCTGAGCACGAGTTTTAGCATTAGGAAGTGCGGGTAGCGCAATAAAGTGTACCATTTTGCTAAACCTGTCTACTACTACCAAAATAACTGTTTTACCCGCAGACAACGGTAAGTCAGTGATGAAATCCATTGACAGATGTGTCCATGGCCTATTGGGGATAAAAAGAGGCAATAAAGACCCTGCTGGACGTGTATGAGAGACTTTCGCGCGTGCACAAGTAGAGCAAGTAGACACGAAACCCATTACATCCTGACGCAACCTTGGCCACCAAAAACGACGAGATAATAGCTCCAAAGTTGCTTTACTACCCGGGTGCCCAGCAAGTGCCGAATTATGATGTTCTTTTAATAATTCAAGACGCAGGTTTAACGGTACAAACAATTTCTCTGAGGGGCAAGAGGCCGGGGCGTCCCCCTGGGCCTCTAACACCTTTCCCTCTAGAACAGAGTGTACAGCAGAGACAACCACTCCTCTTTGTAAAATAGGTACCGGATCACTAGCATTACCCCCTCCAGGGAAATACGAGATAACGCGTCTGCCTTGGTATTTTTTGCCCCAGGACGATAGGTGATTACAAAGTTAAATCTGGTAAAGAATAGCGACCACCTAGCTTGTCTAGGGGTGAGACGCTTAGCCGATTCTAGGTACAGAAGGTTTTTGTGATCCGTAATTACCGTGACGGGGTGGATTGCTCCCTCTAAGAAGTGACGCCACTCTTCAAGCGCCAGCTTAATCGCCAACAGTTCCCTATTTCCAACATCATAGTTCTTCTCTGCAGAAGATAATTTTTTGGAAAAGAAAGCGCAAGGGCGCCATTTGCCAGGAGACGGACCCTGAGACAATACAGCCCCCACTCCCACCTCTGATGCATCTACCTCAACAATAAAAGGCTGGGAGACATCAGGTTGAATTGGAACAGGTGCCGAGGTAAACCTCTCTTTTAGAGAGGAAAATGCATTTTTAGCGGCGTCAGACCATTTAGAAAAATCAGTCCCCTTCCTAGTCATGTCGGTAAGGGGTTTAACGATCACTGAATAATTTTTAATGAACTTTCTATAGAAATTTGCGAAACCCAAAAACCGTTGTAGGGCTTTAAGGTTCTCAGGAAGATCCCAATCTAAAATTGCCTGGACCTTCCCAGAATCCATACGGAAACCTGAAGCAGATAATAGATATCCCAGGAACTGTATTTCCTGAACGGCGAAGACACATTTTTCAATTTTCGCATATAATTTATTCGTCCGTAGGACCTGCAGTACTTGCCTGACATGCACCTCATGTGTTTTCAGATCAGCCGAATAAATTAAGATATCATCTAGGTATATGACAACAAACCTGCCGATGAGATGACTAAAAATATCATTAACGAAATGTTGGAAGACAGCGGGGGCATTGGTCAGACCGAAAGGCATAACTAGATTTTCATAATGCCCCTCAGGGGTGTTAAAAGCTGTCTTCCACTCATCCCCTTCCCTGATACGAATCAGATTGTAGGCCCCCCTAAGATCAAGTTTGGAGAACCACCTAGCACCCGCAATCTGATTAAAAAGGTCAGGAATGAGAGGAAGAGGGTATGGGTCTCGGATGGTTATCTGGTTTAGCTCACGGAAATCTAGGCAAGGACGCAGGCCCCCATCTTTCTTTTTAACAAAGAAAAACCCTGCAGCCACGGGTGAAGAAGAGGGTCTGATGTGTCCCTTAGCCAGACTCTCGGAGATATAATCTTTCATGGCTTGTCTCTCGGGACCCGAAAGATTATACAACCTGGACTTGGGTAATTTTGCACCGGGAATCAGGTTAACCGGGCAATCATAAGGACGATGAGGTGGTAGCTTCTGACAACCCTTTTCAGAAAAAACGTCCTCAAAGTCCGAAATAAATGTAGGTAGGGAAGCTATGGAGGCGATTAAGCAATTGTTATTTAAGCAATTCTCTCTGCAATGCTCACTCCAATATCTCCCTGCTCTGGGTTATCTGAAAGGGTTAAGGATAGCAAGGCAAACACAGAAAACAATCACTAAGAAACAACGTGATCTTTAGATATAGAGCGCGCAGCCACCCGCTGCGACCTCCTGACCCCGGGTATAACGGAGTCAGACGTGGCTCTTGATACCCTCGTGACAATAAGATTATCTGTCTGTGTGAGATGTTGACCGGGTGGTAAGTGTACGGTCACATCCCACTGTGAAATCATTCTGTTTCCATCACTACCAACATGTAAACTTTATGTTGCACGGTCTAGTCCCACAAATTACTTCCTAGTTAACTCATGGGTAGACAATTTGGCAGGATGTGAGAATTGACAGTTAAAATGTGAAACAGAATGTTATGCCCGGCTGGCAACAGGAATGAAAATCTGTAAGAATCTGTGAAGTTAGAGCTTACAGACTGTGTACATCAGAACTCCTGTGATGGTGAATGAGAAAGCAGAGCAGTGTCAGGAAGTTAATTGATGGCAATGGAAAAAGTGCCCCAGTGTCTGCAATCAGAAAGGGCTTGTGTTAAACATTCAGAAATGAACTGGTTAAGTTTTGTTGCCCTAATGATATGTGTGTGTTTAAATAGGGACGATCCATGGCCCTAGAATTAGAGATTACAGCACTAAAAGATGGTCAGTTAATGGATAAGTGTATTGATAATTGAAAAGAGAAGTTGATTGAAGGATAATAATAGGCTGGTGTATACTGAGTTATGGTTTAAAGTGTCCATGGAAGTAACTGAGAGAAATTGAAAGTTGGAGAAATGAGTAGCATTTCTTATTAGGGTACTTTCACACTTGCGGCAGGACGGATCCGACATGCTGTTCACCATGTCGGATCCGTCCTGCGGCTATTTCGCCGTGCCCCCGGGCCGCCGCTCCGTCCCCATTGACTATAAGTCCGCCAGACTAAAATTACTGCATGTCAGGTTTTTTAGTCCGGCGGCTTTCGCCGTGCACCGCCGTGCTGCGCTGGAGCTCCGCCCCCGTCCCCATTATAGTCAATGGAGACGGAGCGGCGGCCCGGGGGCACAGCGAAATAGCCACTGGACGGATCCGACATGGTGAACAGCATGTCGGATCCGTCCTGCCGCAAGTGTGAAACTAGCCTTACAAGATACAGAGAACAAAGAAGTTGCCATGTGGCATTCCTTCCCCCACCACATCTGCTGTAAATTCCAAAATGTGACTTGTAGTTCTCAGAGAGAACTCCCTCCCATCTCACATCCCCCTCCTGTGCTCAGGAATTCCATATGGGGGTGGGGGGGGGGGGGGGAGGGCTGGAATGGTAATGCATCTGCAGACTGTGAAGATACTAGTGTATGTTATCTATAGATCTTCCAGACAGGGCTCCAGCATTGGATTAGATCCAATGATGTTTGCAAATCCACTAGTTAAGAAAGTGCCCACATTGATTATGCTATGTCGCCAATTGGAAGTGTCCAATCTAAGTCCTTATTCAGATATGAGTAAAAGTTTGAGGAATATTTAGGATGGTTGAACGTCCTGTGATGGATTGCTTTACTTCCCCTGCCTAAACATTCCTGAGATAAGAGATGCAAGGCAAAGGAAATGGGGGAAGGGGAATTATATAGAGTAAGTGATGATGTGTGAAACACTAAACTAAAACCACATGGCATATAAGAATTTGGGTTTTAACAAAATTACTGTATGATTATAACATGTATATTGTCTTCTTATAAGAGTTGATTAATCACAGAGTGAAGACCAGAAGATATTGGAAAAAGCAGCTTAATAGTGACAGACCATTAGCAATTCTGGGTGTGGTGTGGATATCTGTTTCCAGGAAAGCTGTTTTTGTCTGTGCTGCAAGTTTTGGAATGTAACAAAGAAATTGTGTGACTGGATTGAAAGATACATGATTCAGTGGAATGTGAATGGGTGTGGCTTTGAGTTGTAGTTGAGGCGAATATGTGTGAAGACTGATTATGAGATGTTTGTGAACATGAGTACATGAAAACATGAAAAAATGAATGCGTATGGAGTACGGTATTTTTTATTTTATTTTTATAATATGCGCATTGAGGATTTTATTTTATTTTTCTTGGAAGTTTTTGGTTTTTATTGGTACCAACAGCATTGATCAAGCTGTACATTTTTTATTTATTGAAGTCAATGAAAAGTTTTTATGGGCCCTTTGTGTGTTCATGTCTGTATTGTCAAATCTGTTTGTTTCAATGTTTGCAGTTACGTGTTACATGTTAAGTGTTGTGCTTAACATTTGAGCTCTGTTCTTATGGACAGCTGGGATACTAATGACAGACAGAAGGAGGACCACAGCGTCCGACTAAATGGGGTGGACTTAGATGACTCAGAGTGGGAGGAAGGAAGTGTGAGCCTTCTATGTGAATTAATGGGGTTTTGACAAAACCTTTCAAAACTGACTCACTACCACTCGAGACCATGGACAGGGAATACATCACATATCATGTATTTAGCATTATACTAGATTGCCCAGTCAGACTGTTAGGGAGAGATTTGCTCATTAAGCTTGACTTGCAGGTATCAGCAAAGAATCAGGGCATAAGAGTACACTCAGATCTCATTCCAATCTCTACACCAGTGCCACTGATTCTTGCAAACACACTGGACTCCCCAGAACTTAACAACATTAACCCCTTCAGGACCGGGCTCATTTTCACCTTAAGGACCAGGCCATTTTTTGGAAATCTGACCAGTGTCACTTTAAGTGCTAATAACTTTAAAACGCTTTGACTTATCCAGGCCATTCTGAGATTGTTTTTTCGTCACATATTGTACTTCATGACACTGGTAAAATGAAGTCAAAAAAATTATTTTTTTTGCACAAAAAAATACCTAATTTACCAAAAATTCGGAAAAATTTGCAAATTTCAAAGTTTCAGTTTCTCTACTTCTGTAATACATAGTAATACCCCAAAAAATTGTGATGACTTTACATTACCCATATGTCTACTTCATGCTTGAATTGTTTTGGGAATGATATTTTATTTTTTGGGGATGTTATAAGGCTTAGAAGTTTAGAAGCAAATCTTGAAATGTTTCCGAAATTTACAAAAACTCAATTTTTAGGGACCAGTTCAGGTCTGAAGTCACTTTGCGAGGCTTACATAATAGAAACCACCCAAAAATGACCCCATCTAAGAAACTACACCCCTCAAGGTAATCAAAACTGATTTTGCATACATTGTTAACCCTTTAGGTGTTGCACAAGAGTTATTGGCAAATGGGGAGGAAATTTGAGAATTTCATTTTTTTGTCAAATTTTTTCATTTTAACCCATTTTTTCCACTAACAAAGCAAGGGTTAACAGCCAAACAAGACTGTATCTTTATTGCCCTGACTCTGCCGTTTACAGAAACACCCAATATGTGGCCGTAAACTACTGTACGGCCACACAGCGGGGCGTAGAGTGAAAGGTGCGCCGTTTGGTTTTTGGAAGGCTGATTTTTATGGACTGGTTTATTTACACCATGTCCCATTTGAAGCCCCCTGATGCACCCCTAGAGTAGAAACTCCCTAAAAGTGACCCCATCTAAGAAACTACACCCCTCAAGGTATTCAAAACTGATTTTACATACGTCATTAACCCTTTAGGTGTTGCACAAGAGTTATTGGAAAATGGAGATAAAATTTGAGAATTTCATTTTTTTGCCTAATTTTCAATTTTAACCCATTTTTTCCACTAACAAAGCAAGGGTTAACAGCCAAACAAGACTGTATCTTTATTGCCCTGATTCTGATGTTCACAGAAACACCCCATATGTGGCCGTAAACTACTGTATGGCCACACAGCGGGGCGTAGAGTGAAAGGTGCGCCGTTTGGTTTCTGTAGGGCTAATTTTGCTGGACTGTTTTTTTTACACCATGTCCCATTTGAAGCCCCCCTGATGCACCCCTAGAGTAGAAACTCCATAAAAGTGACCCCATCTAAGAAACTACACCCCTCAAGGTATTCAAAACTGATATTACAAACTTTGTTAACCCTTTAGGTGTTGCACAAGATTTAATGGAAAATAGAGACACAATTTAAAAATTTCACATTTTTGGCAGATTTTCCATTTTAATATTTTTTTTCCAGTTACAAAGCAAGGGTTAACAGCCAAACAAAACTCATTATTTATGGCCCTGATTCTGTAGTTTACAGAAGCACCCCATATGTGGTCGTAAACCGCTGTACGGGCACACGGCAGGGCGCAGAAGGAAAGGAATGCCATACGGTTTTTGGAAGGCAGGTTTTGCTGGACTGTTTTTTTTGACACCATGTCCCATTTGAAGCCCCCCTGATGCACCCCTAGAGTAGAAACTCCATAAAAGTGACGCCATCTAAGAAACTACACCCCTCAAGGTATTCAAAACTGATTTTACAAACGTTGTTAACCCTTTAGGTGTTCCACAAGAATAAATGGAAAATAGAGATTAAATTTCAAAATTTCACTTTTTCGGCAGATTTTCCATTTTAATATTTTTTTTCCAGTAACAAAGCAAGGGTTAACAGCCAAACAAAACTATTTATGGCCCTGATTCTGTAGTTTACAGAAACACCCCATATGTGGTCGTAAACTGCTGTATGGCCACACGGCAGGGCGCAGAAGGAAAGGAACACCATATGGTTTCTGGAAGGCAGATTTTGCTGGATTGTTTTTAGACACCATGTCCCATTTAAAGCCCCCTGATGCACCCCTAGGTTAGAAACTCCAAAAAAGTGGCCCCATTTTGGAAACTACGGGATAAGGTGGCAGTTTTGTTGGTACTATTTTAGGGTACATATGATTTTTGGTTGCTCTATATTACACTTTTTTGTGAGGCAAAGTAACAAAAAATAGAAATTCAGAAATTTCATCTCCATTTGCCATTAACTCTTGTGGAACACTTAAAGGTTTAACAAAGTTTGTAAAATCAGTTTTGAATACCTTGAGGGGTGTAGTTTCCAAAATAGGGTCATTTTTTGGAGTTTATACTCTAGGGGTGCATCGGGGGGGCTTCAAATGGGACATGGTGTCAAAAAACCAGTCCAGCAAAAACTGCCTTCCAAAAACCATATGGCGCTCCTTTCCTTCTGCGCCCTGCCGTGTGGCCATACAGCAGTTTACGACCACATATGGGGCATTTCTATAAACTAAAGAATCAGAGCAATAAATATTGAGTTTTGTTTGGCTGTTAACCCTTGCTTTGTTATGGGAAAAAATGGATTAAAATGGAAAATTTGCCAAAAAATAGCTGTTTTGGCACTGTTTTTATTTTTTATTATTTACAACGTTCATCTGACAGGTTAGATCATGTGCTATTTTTATAGAGCAGGTTCTTACGGACGTGACGATACCTAATATGTATACTTTTTTATTTATTTAGGTTTTACACAATAATATCATTTTTGACAAAAAAAAAAACATGTTTTAGTGTCTCCATAGTCTGAGAGCCATAGTTTTTTCAGTTTTTTGGCGATTGTCTCAGGTTGGGTATCATTTTTGCGGGATGAGATGACGGTTAGATTGGTACTATTTTCGGGTGCACATGACTTTTTGATCGCTTGCTATTACACTTTTTGTGATGTAGGGTAACAAAAAAATAGCTTTTTTGACACCGTTTTTATTTAATTTTTTTTACAGTGTTCACCTGAGGGGTTAGGTCATGTGGTATTTTTATAGATCAGGTTCTTACGGACATGGCAATACCTAATATGTCTACCTTTTTATAATTTATCAGGGTTTTACACAATAATATTTTTGAAACAAAAAAAAATCATGTTTTAGTATCTCCATAGTCTGAGACCCATAGTTTTTTTATTTTTTGGGCCATTGTCTCATGTAAGGGCTCATTTTTTGCGGGATGAGGTGACGGTTTGATTGGTACTTTTTTGGCGTACATGCGACTTTTTTGATCACTTTTATTACCTTTTTTGGGAAGTAAGGTGGGCAAAATTTCAATTTCCTCATAGTTTTTATTTTTTTATTTTTATGGCGTTCACCGTGCGGGGAAAGTAACATGACCGTTTTATAGATCAGGTCGTTACGGACGCGGCGATACCTAATATGTGTAGTGTATTTTTTTTTTTTTTTTTTTATTCAGTGATAAATGTGTTTTTTTGAAACTTTACTTTTTTCACTTTTTTTTACTTTTTTTTTGACCCAGACCCACTTGGTTCTTGAAGATCCAGTGGGTCTGATGTCTGTATAATACAGTACAGAACAATATATATTGTTCTGTACTGTATTTTACACTTGTCTAAACAGATCTATGCCTTTTAGCATAGATCTGTTCAGCACCATGGACAGCAGGACGCCTGAGAGGCGTCCTGTTGCCATGGGAACCTTCCCCGTCTGCTCAGTACTGGTCAGAACTGCGCAGACGGGGAAGGGTAAGTACAGGGCTGAGGGGGGGTCTCTGGGGGCTCTCTCCCTCTCCCATCGGGGGGCTGCAAAGGCACAGCAGCCCCCCGATGGGAGAGGGAGGGAGCTCCCTGCGCTGTTAACCTTTTCCATACAGCGGTCGCATCGCAGATGTCAGCCGTTTATACCAGGGTGCCAGCAATGTGCTGGCACCCTGGTATCCCCACTAGACACCAACGATCATTGAAGGGGAGGCGGGCGGGGGATCGCGATCCCGCCTGCCGCACCGCCCGCCTCCCGCACCTTACCGCACCTCCGCACCGCCTGCGACACCCCCCCTGCACCACCCGCCCACATAACATCATTCAGGGGTGCAGGGGGGGGTGAAACATCTTTATTTTGGGCATACTAAAGTTTCTGATCCACGCGGTCAGGGACCGCGGGGATCAGAAACCGCAGAAAGCGCTACAAACCGCAGGTCTGAATTGACCTGCGGTTTGCAGCGATCGCCGACATGGGGGGGGTCACAGGACCCCCCTCGGCATTGACCTAAGGTGCCCGGCTGTGTGTGACAGCCGGGATCTCAGCGCTGTCACCATGTCTGCAGACATGGTGACAGTTTATGCCATGACGTGTATACTCATCATGGCGCGCTAAGTAGCAGTGCTCCATGACGAGTATACTCGTCATGGGTCGGGAATATTTTCACACTTTCTCCTTCTCTGATCGCTTCCCTGACAGGAATTGGGGCGATCAGAGAAAGAGAAGCACATAGTCCCTCCCTAACCCCCCCTTACCTGCCCCGATGCGCTGTGATTGGTCCCTCTGCAGTAATGGACCAATCACAGCGATCGCGGGCGGGTCAGAGCTCCAATACAGCTCCTGCCGGCTTCTCTGGTTGCCTAGCAACCCCAGCACGCTGGCTTCACTGAAGCTTCAGCGCTTCGCTCCCTGCGCTGACAGTGAAACCCGATCACGTACATGCACGTGGGGATGCGGTGAGGCACCACATTCCCCCACGTACATGTACGTGATGTTGCGTGAAGAAGTTAATCCTACATTATGGTCTTCAAATGAATATGACACAGGATTCATAGATTGCACACTTTACAAAGCTACTGTGAAACCAGGTCTCATCTCAGTGTTCCAGAAACAATACCCGCTGTTAAAAGAGAAACTTGATGGACTTAGGCCAATGATAGAAGAATACCTACAAAAGGGAATCCTGGCAGAGGTGATTTCACCCTACAGCATGCCCGTGAATCCAGTGACAAAGGCAGATGGTACTGCCCGCTTTGTACAGGATTTAAGGGCCATCAACAACATCATTGTGCCTATAGCCCCTGTTGTACCTGATGTCACTCAATTATTATATGCCATTCCAGCAGACGCTGTTTGGTTCAGTGTGATAGATCTGAAAAATGCATTCTTTTCTATCCCAGTTGATAAGATAACCAGACTACTTTTTGCTTTTTCCTTTGACAGACGTCAACTGACCTGGTGCAGAAATGCCCCAGGGATATGCTGATTCACCTGTAGTGTACAGCATAGTCCTCCAAGCAATGTTAAAACCATGGTACCCCCCCCCCCCCCCCCAAGGTTCTGTGCTGCTACAATATGTTGATGATTTGTTACTGTGTAGCATGTCAGAGGAGGCCAGCATTCAGGATGGTTTATCACTGTTATAATGATTGTCAGGATATGGTCACAAAGTTACACTTAAGAAAATGCAATGGTGTAAAATGCAGGTTGAATACTTGGGCTTTGTCCTCACAAAAGGTGAAATCAGAATCAGCGCAGAAAGAGTCCAGTCCATTGCGGGTTTGGTCACCCCGCACACCAAGAAAGAAATGTTATCTTTCCTTGGTATGATAAACTACTGTGGACAATGGATTCCTGATTGCTCCTATTATGACAATGTTTTGAGGCAAGCCACTCTGGAAGAAAATCCAGATTTGATTAAATGGTCTTCTGAAAATGTACAATGCATTTGATTATCTGAAATGTTCACTCATGTCGAGTCCAGGGCTGGGCCTCCCTGACTATAATATGCTCTTCCACATGTTTGCACGCCAAAATTGTAAAACCATGGCGGGTGTACTGACACAAGAAAACGGAGGCAAGTTGTGTCCTTGTGTGTTTCTTTTCAAAGGTAATGCCCACCCCTGTTCAAGGGATACCGGCATGTCTGTATTCTCTTGTAGCCTGTGCTATGATGGTAGAGCTGGCAAATTCTTTCACAATGTGACATTACACCATTTTGCACACCACTCATGATGTTGTAGGCCTACTCAAGGACATCCTCACTCAACACAGCAGGCAGCTGAGCTCATTGCACTCACTAGGACATGTATTCTACATACTGATAGACCTGTCACCATCTATAACTGATAGTAGGTACACACATGGGGTAGTGTGGGACCATGGTATGATCTGGCAGAGGAGAGGATTCACGGCAGCAGATGGTAAGGATCATGTCTCACAGGGCAATGCGCTGGCAGATAAGGTGGCGAAATGAGTGGCCAAATGCAACGTCACAGGTTTGTGTAACCATTGGGAGATGCCATGTCTGGCACCTCCAACCCCTGAGATGTTGCAAATGCTTACTAATCTTCAGTGGTATGCCACTGAACAGGAACAGTAAGACTGGTGTTATCCAGTATTGCAGAAAAATCCTAAGACAGGATTATTCTGCGAAGAGGGGAAGCTATGCATTCCTCAACACAGTGCTTCCATCTTAATAGCACATTTCCACGGAGTAGGACATAAACAGCATTGAGATACTCATGGGTAGGCATTTCCCCACATCATGGGCAAGACGCCCCCTGGTAGTGCAGGAAGGGGACTTGGACCTGACCGGAGAGGAGTAATAATCTGATCAAGGTCCTCAGTAAAACTGAAGAAAAAGTTGCTTGTATGTCTCCTTCTCTTTCACAGGAACCAACCCATCCATTCCGGGTAGGCGACCAGGTGATGATCAAGATCTTAAAGAAGGGAAAGGAACCAGGAAGCTTCACCTATGGACCACATACCGAGGTAGTCGCGATCACCAGAACAGCAGTCCTCACTGAACAGTCACCCACGTGGATCCACGCCACAAGGATTAAGTTGGTGAAGAAAAGAGAGGTACTAACGGGGGCAGACAGCCCTGACGTCCAACGAGGCCCAGAGGTACTAACGGAGACAAACAGCCTTGACCTCGAAGAAGATATAGAAGGGGTACTAACGGAGGCAGACAGCCTTGACCCCCAACGAGATGACGCAGTCGGGAAATTCCTCGAGATGGCTGAAATGTAGTGCCTTGATAATTGCAGTTTTGTGTCTCCTATTCATTGTCCCATGGCTGTGGAACAGACAGACATACCTGAAAACAGAATGCAGAGGGGAAGACAATCTGTGGAAGACAAAGGAGAACTTATGGCTGTACCTGGCCAAAACTCTGAACTTAACTGACTTTTGTCTCCGAACCACTTTATCTACATCTAACATTTTGGAGACATGTCTGGTAGCAGTCCCCTCCCCAGTAGATGTATGGATGGGGCTCCTACGTTCTCAATGGAATGACACAGATTTGGAGGATCATGTGTCACTACCAGAGCTTTGAGACGTTCTCACAGCTCTGTTTCTCCACCCCTGTGATGATGTCACTACTAGAGCTTGGAGGAGTTCTCACTGCTCTGTTTCTCCACCCCTGTGATGAGGTTTTTACTTTCTGTTTCCTTCCTCCCAGCTGTTCCTCCTGCGTTTGATTTCCCTGCCTTTAAATCACCCCTCCTCCTTTTGTAGGGTGTGGATTATATTTCTCATTTGAGTTGTAGCTCTTGCTTGAGTATCTTCACTTGTAAGCTATCATTTCACTGGACCTGTGTTCTGCTGCAGCAAGTACTCCGGATATTGCCAGCTGTCTTTGGATCCGTCTTCTCTGCTGCAGCTCCTTCAGCTAAGTGTGCAGACATTGTAGTGTATCTGTTTATTTTCTGACTGGATCTGAGGCGACCACGGTTCCCTCCATATACTGAGCAGGGCACCGGTGGCCGTGCCCCTTCCACTATTGTAGGGGTTACAGTGGTCATCAGTCTTAGGTACGCGGGCATGCCTCGTTCCACCATTTGGATCCGGGCATGTGCTTTAGCAGCATAGGGAGAGCTTTGAGGGTCTGACAGGGGTCTCCCTTTATCCTCCCTAGTTTGGGTCCGGTCAGTAGCTCTATTTACTGTGTATGCTCTTGTTGCTCACATACAGCCGTGACATCATGATGTTAAATATGGATATGTAAATCCTTATCATGCTTGTTATGACTGTCCTACATATGAGACTCTGCAAAGTAATATGATAGAAATAATTACAGGTCTTGTTACAGCCACAGAAATATGTTACAAGTTCTCCTGCGATGAGGAACTATTGCCCCCCTGCATACAAGCAAAAATGCAGAATAAGACTAAACCAAATATTTGTGATAGAGATTTAGGTAGCTGTAAAAAGATAGTATCAGGAAAGAATATGCAATGTAATATTACTAAAACAGTACCATCCCTAGACAAACATATACCTCTACCAATAGGATGGGTATTGGCCTGTGGAAATACTAGTTACACGTACATACCGGCCAATATTACAGAGGGACCCTGTACAATAGCTAGTTTGACATTAGCAATGATACCACTATTCCCAGCAATGCAGACACGACACACGAGAGACACTTCCCTACAGTTACCAGAAAATTGTGATTATAATGTGAATCTCCTCTCTAGAGCAGAATACATGAGTTAAGGGGTATCTTTGATAGGAGTACCAGGGTTGGCCATATATAACCACAGGACAATATCAAAACTTGCCTGTTTTATGGTAAAACAGATAAATGTCACTAGTGCAGTTCTGCAAGATATGCTGCTGGATATACAATCATATAAAAAGGTTATCTTGCAGAATAGGGCAACTATTGACTATTTATTGCTCCAACATGGTATAGGATGCTCAGCGTTCGCAGGGATGTGTTGTTTCAATTTATCAGATCACTCCAGTGGAATAAAAGATAAAATAGGCCAACTAGAAGAAATGATAAAACATATAAAACAAGATGTTGACCAAGGTTGGTGGGACTGGCTTTTTGGCTGGATACCTGACTTTGGTCAAATAAGATATGTTTTAGGAGTGGTACTCGCTGTGATCGCTGCAATAGTGTGTCTCTGCTGTTGTCTACAGTGTGTGCCCTCCCTTCTTGCCGTATGTAAAAATGTGGCCGAAAGAGGGGTACACTCAACATTCCTCTATACTCCGGTAGAGGTAGAAGAGGCAAACACTACCTCAACAAAGCCTGAGGATTATACTCCTGAAGGGTATATGGAATACCTAAAGGCTTACAAGCTAACCAAGGGAGAACAGAGAAAGAACCATATAGTATAAGGTATATATATAAGGTTCTAAAGAGGGGATTGATGGGGTATAAGTAACTCCATTTTGTCCTGTCAGCAACGTGTATTACATTACATTTGGCCAGTGCACTTACAAAATCTCCCTTCCCCCTTTGGAATGTGAGAAACTTCCTGTGCGGTTTCAAGATACATTCCTTAGTTTGTAAGTTTGAACAGTCCTACCTTATAGGGTCATCTTGGCTCAAATGCATGCTGGCCTATGTGTTTATACCTGATTGGTCAAATGCTGTTACTATGAGTAATCTATTATGTTAATGCAGAGCTCATGTGTGTTCTTGCTATAGGTCGAAACTAATGCTAACATATGATTGGATGTCAAGGAAGCTCAACCCCCTCTATTATAACTGTTTGCCAACTGTGGAATAAACCAGAATGGATTAGAACTAGACACGTGTTCAGTGTTATCCTATTCATTCTCCCGGTACCGGATAAGATTTAATTCAAGCTGATCACCGAAATCATGTGTCAGGGACACGTTAGGCAAAAGAGTCTATATTGCCTTACACCATCCTTCAGTTGTTTTGCAATGCCGGATCCGGCAGGCAGTTCCGTCGTCGGAACTGCTCGCCGGATCACTATGCTGCAAGTGTGAAAGTAGACTTAGTCATGCGACCTCTTGCCGTGCTGTCAATGGGGACGGAGCGGCAGTCCAGCGGCATGGCCAAATAGCGGCAGGGCGGATCCGTCAGGGTGAACAGCCTGTCGGATACGTCCTGCTGCTAGTGTGAAAATACACTTACGCTAGTGTGAAAGTACCATTAGCAGTATCTAAGCAATATCTATATTATTCAAATATATATTCAATATGGATATTGCTTAGATAAATATATATATTGGTGGTAGATATGGATTATGTATAGCTGAATCAAATATGATGGACAATTATTTATTTATTTTTCCCAGGGGGTGTTCAATGTGGAATGTGTACTAGTGGGGGGGAACAGGGCTGTAAGAACGATCCCCAGACGCAGAGGGGAACGGGTACAAACTGTCACCTCTAGCCCATGTGCAGGAGCGATAAACATACCCTGCTGCCGGAGAAGAGATCGCCTCGGCTCTGGTATGTACTGCGCATGAGCGATCGCATACCATCGCCGAGGCAGTGTCTCCGAAGAGCTGGAGAGGGGAGGGCACCAGAGGCTCTGACGTCTCGTTTACAGAGCCTGGCCACTCCCTCAAGCAGGGAGAAGCCTGTAAACGAGACGTCATCACCAGAGCCGACTTGCTGACGTCGGGGGTCACATGACCCATAATTGAACTGGCCAAACAGTGAAAGATAGCTAATGGAAGTGATTTGAAGAAACTTTCAATGGACTATAATAAGAGTAAGTAGAATGAATGTATTTAAGTCGGATAACCCCTTTAAACTAATAACACACAAGGAATTAAATGTTACCATGTTTTTATTGAACACACCATGTAAACATTCACAGTGCAGGTGGAAAAAGTATGTGAACCCTTGGATTTAATAACTGGCTGAACCTCCTTTGGCAGCAATAACTTCAACCAAACGTTTCCTGTAGTTGCAGATCAGACGTGCACAACGGTCAGGAGTAATTCTTGACCATCCTCTTTACAGAACTATTTCAGTTCAGCAATATTCTTGGGATGTCTGGTGTGAATCGCTTTCTTGTGGTCATGCCACAGCATCTCAATTGGGTTGAGGTCAGGACTCTGACTGGGCCACTCCAGAAGGCGTATTTTCTTCTGTTTAAGCCATTCTGTTGTTGATTTACTTCTATGCTTTGGGTCGTTGTCCTGTTGCAACACCCATCTTCTGTTGAGCATCAGCTGGTGAACAGATAGCCTTAAGTTCTCCTGCAAAATGTCTTGATAAACTTGGGAATAAATTTTTCTTTCGATGATAGCAATCCGTCCATGCCCTGACGCAGCAAAGCAGCCCCAAACCATGATGCCCCCACCACACTTCACAGTTGGGATGAGGTTTTGATGTTTGTGTGCTGTGCCTCTTTTTCTCCACAAATAGTGTTGTGTGTTTCTTCCAAACAACTCAACTTTGGTTTCATCTGTCCACAGAATATTTTGGCAGTATTGCTGTGGAACATCCAGGTGCTCTTGTGCAAACTGTAAACATGCAGCAATGTTTTTTTTAGGACAGCAGTGGCTTCCTCTGTTGTATCCTCCCATGAAATACATTCTTGTTTAGTGTTTTACGTATTGTAGATTCGCTAACAGGGATGTTAGCATATGCCAGAGACTTTTGTAAGTCTTTAGCTGACACTCTAGGATTCTTCTTCACCTCATTGAGCAGTCTGCGCTGTGCTCTTGCAGTCATCTTTACAGGACGGCCACTCCTAGGGAGAGTAGCAGCAGTGCTGAACTTTCTCCATTTATAGACAATTTGTCTTACCGTGGACTGATGAGCAAGGCTTTTGGAGATACTTTTATAACCCTTTCCCAGCTTCATGCAAGTCAACAATTCTTAATCGTAGGTCTTCTGAGAGCTCTTTTGTGCGAGGCATCATTCACATCAGGCAATGCTTCATGTGAAAAGCAAACCCAGAACTGGTGTGTGTTTTTTTTTATAGGGCAGGGCAGCTGTAACCAACACCTCCAATCTCATCTCATTGATTGGACTCCAGTTGGCGGACACCTCACTTCAATTAGCTCTTGGAGATGTCATTAGTCTAGGGGTTCACATACTTTTTCCACCTATACTGTGAATGTTTACATGGTGTGTTCAATAAAAACATGGTAACATTTAATTAATTGTGTGTTATTAGTTTAAGCAGACTGTGATTGTCTATTGTTGTGACTTAGATGAAGATCATATCACATTTTATGACCAATTTGTGCAGAAATCCATATCATTCCAAAGAGTTCACATACTTTTTCTTGCAACTGTATAATGGCTGAATGTAGAGGAATTCTTCCTGTTCCCTCTGCTGCTGTAGCGCTGCCATTGGCTGGAGTGTTGTTCCAGCCAATTGCAGCACTGGCAGGGGACTCCAAACACTGGAGTCCCATGCCTGACCTCGGAGGAGACAGGTGCTGACTAGTTCAGCAACGGTCACCTCCACATGACACCCCCCCCCGGCCCCCCTGCAGCTTAATGCTGCTTCCGGCGCTGCGATGTGCCAGTCTTCATTGACCGGCCAATCGCAGCGCTTGGAGGTGTAGGGGGCGGAAATACGCAATGCTGCTCTTACACGGCATGAATGTCTGCCGGTAAGAGCAGCCATCGTGCTCCAGATCCCATGCGATCCTGCCCCCAGAACCTGGCGGTCCTTAAGTCTACCCTGTAAATATAAAAACACAGAAAACAGCAATGGAATTATTTTCTTTCCTATTGACACCCCCCCCCCCCCCCCCACACACACACAAAAAAAAAAAAAAAAGTTAATCAATAAGTCCCATGTACGCCAACATTGTACCAGACTACATCTTGTTTTGAAAAAAACAAGCCACTTACAGCTAAGGGTACTTTCACACTTGCGGCAGGACGGATTCGACAGGCTGTTCACCATGTCGGATCCGTCCTTCCGCTATTTCGCCGTGCCGCCGGACCGCCGCTCCGTCCCTATTGGCTATAATGGGGACGGGGGCGGAGCTCCAGCGCAGCACGGCGGTGCACGGCGAAAGCCGCCCGACTAAAAAGTCCAGCATGTCCGACTTTTTAGTCCGGCGGCTCTCGCCGTGCACCGCCGTGCCGTGCCGTAGCTCCGCCCCCGTCCCCATTATAGTTAATGGGGACGGAGCGGCGGTCCGGCGGCACGGCGAAATAGCGGAAGGACGGATCCGACATGGTGAACAGCCTGTCAGATCCGTCCTGCCGCAAGTGTGAAAGTAGCCTAAGTTGATGGAAAAATTTATAAATGAATATGTGTTCTGAAGGGAAATGATCGGTTGTCTTACTACTAATTCCCCTAATGCCCCTGGGTCTCACAGGCAAGCAGACTTTAAGTGTATTACACTGTGTAATAAACTTACAGTCAATGCATTACAATACGCATGTATTGTAATGCATTGTACAGGGGATCAGACCCCAAAAGTTGAAAGAATTGTTTTACATATGTAGGGATTTGCTCTGGTAGGCAGGGTAAGTGGCAAGAATACGGTAGAGGCAAGAATACGGTAGTAAAGCAAAAGTTCAGTGTTTATTCACACAAAAGGAAAAAAGGAAAACAAACACTTTGCAGAGTCCTGGTGTTAATTCACACAGCACAAAGTCCACAGAACAAACATGTCACCTGGAAAGCTGATTTATCCACGGCGGTCCACAGCCGTCCACAGCAGGCTTTAGGGCGCCTGATTCCCAGCGTGTGACTCTCCAGCACGGTACCAAACGTTAGGTCCCAAAGCAGAGCTTAACAGAGCTCCACTGTCAGATGGAGGATAAATTCCACCCAGCTGAGACTGCTGGCTGGGTTTTCGTAGCCCAGCCAAAAAAGCCCGGCCTGGAACGTAGGGAACAGCCACCCACCCTGCTTTTTGGCTGCTCCTAATAAGAACCGGCCCGGATCGGCTTTACAGCCATACTAAGTAAAACGACAGTGTCAGCCAGCACTAGCTGCTGCTAACACACAAAATTACCAGTTCTTATCTCACCGAGACCAGGAATCTCAGCGACACGTACCTTCCGTCAATGACGGACCCTTGCGCCCTCCTACAATAATACAAAAAAAAGTTTCAAGTAAAAGTGTCCTTTTCCAAAAATGACATATTAGGTATTGCCTCTTTCGTATTGACCGTCTCTATAAAAGTATCACATGATCCACCCCGTCAGGTGAACGCTGTAAAAAAATAAAAATAAAAAGAGTGGCAAAAACAGCCATTTTCTGGTCACCAAGCGATCAAAAAGGTGTATGTACCCCAAAATGGCACTAATCAAACCGTCACCTCCCGCAAATAATGAACCCCCACATAAGACAATCACTTAAAAAATAAAAACGAATGGCACCCGTAACCCAATTCATCAAATTCTGCGCTGCAAACGCCATATGGTGCTCCTTCCTTTGAGTTCTGCCATGTGCCACCACAACAAATTATGGGGTGCTTTTTCTCCTGTTTGTGAAAATGAAAAATTTGGGGCTAAAGCAAGATTTTATTTGAAGAAATAAAACTTTTCATTTTCATAGCCAAGTGTTTCCAACTTCCGTAAAACGCTTATGGGGTCAAAGTGCTCAGTGCACCCCTTAATATATTCTTTGAGCGGTGTAGTTTCCAAAATGGGGTCACTTTTTGAGGGTTTCCACTGCAGGATACATCAGGGTCTCTTCAAATACAAAATGGTGCCCAAAAACCAATCTAGCAAAATCTGTCTCGAAAAACGATATGCCGCTCCTTTCTTTCTGACCACTGCCATGTGCCTCTACAGCAGTTTACTACCACATATGGGGTATTTCTGTAAACTGCAGAATCAGAGTAATGTATATTGAGGTTTATTTTGCTGTTTATGATTAACATAATAAAATCTACAAAAATAATATTTTTAAATTTCACCTCCATTTACTTTAATTCCCGTGGAACACCTCAAGTGTTAACAAAGTTTGTAACATCAGTTTTAAATAATTTGAAGGGTGTAGTTTTTAAAATGGGGTCATTTATTTCCATTACGTAAGCTCCTGAAAATCACTTTATAACTGAATTGGTGCTTAAAAAAAAATGGTTTTGGAAATCTTCTGGAAAATGTAAAAAATAGCTTCTAAAATTCTAAGCAATCTAACATAAAGTAGACATATGGAAAATGTAAAGTAATAACTATTTTGTGAGGTATCACTATCTGCCATAAAAGCAGGAGAAATGTCACAGTGTAGTTCACTGTGACACGGGTTGCCGTGTTACTCGCTTTAGTAGCTCTCGGCCCTACTGGCTGCGGTGGATTCTGTGTAGGCTGGTTGCTACAAACTACGTGTAGTTGCGGCAGCCTATGTCTGTACTACTCCTATTGTATGCTAGCTCCCTTCCCTTGTTGTCTTGGTTCTGGTGTCACTGTGACACGGGTTGTTTGTGCTCTGGCGTACTGGATGCGGTGGACTCTGTGTATGCTGGCTGCCAGGGGCAACGTCAAGTACTGCAGCCTGTGTTCAGTTCTATTTATGCAGGCTCCCATCCCTGTTTGGTTATGATGGGGTTAATGGTCTTGGTCTGGTCACTAGGTGCTCTTTATACCTGTGTGCCTGGGTTTATGGGAGTCTGTCTCCAGCCTTGCTGGGAGCAGGAGCTTTGCTCCTGACCTGGGTGATTCCATCTGCCCTGTTTGTGTGGCCACCTACTATGTCATCGAGGTTACCTGGTCTTCCTGCCTTGCCTGGTTATCCTAGTCGGTTCTGTGTCTATGTGCTAGGTCTCCTAGCCTAGTTCTATGTCTTGTTTGTTTTGTTTTGTTCTGCTTCTGGTCTGCGACTGCCATGTGTCTTCCTGCATGGAGTCCAGACATTTGCTTATGTTCCTGTCTGGTTTGTTCATGCCTTCGTGAGAGGGCTCCTGGGTTCTCCGGAGGGAGGACATCGAGTTTGTGCGCAGCTCTGTCTGTACGCCCATGGATTAACTACGCATGGGGAACCGGCATCTGCTAGTCCTGTCTGTATGTCCTGTCCATGCTTTCGTGAGAGGTTCTCCGGAGGGAGGACATCCAGTCTGTGTGCAGCTCTGCCTGTAACCGTCATGTGTCAGTCTACATGGGGTCCAGGCAGCTGCTTGTGTACTAGTTCCTGTTTGTCCTGTCTTATTGGTCCTGTGCAGTTGCTTGGGTTCCAGTAGCTTGGGCGGGTTCCAGTCTTCGTTTGTGTTGACTGCTGGTGCTTCTCCAGCAGTCTCTGCAGGTAAGTGGTCAAGTGCACCGGGACCATCCTGGAGGTGCAACCAGTGAGCCTCGGCTAAGTTCATCCCCACCATCTGGGGCTCTGTGAAGAACGGGGCTCACTGTGTCTCTGCCCTCTGGGTTTGACCCCAAGAAAAACCTGTGCACTTGGTCCAGTGATATTTCTTGCCACTGAGCCGTTACCTGCTTATCCAGTTCCCTGTTTACTGTCATGTCTTGTCTCTGCTTGTCCTGTGTGCTTGTGTGTTTGCTTAGATATGTTCTAGTGGTGGTTGTTCCTCGTTAGAACATGACAAGAAATTCATATTTAGAAAAAAGTGAATTTTTCTAAATTTTCAATTTATTTTTTATTTTTTAATAAATAAAGGTAAAACATATTGACTCAAATTTATCACTAACATGAAGTACAATGTGTCACGAGAAAACAATCTCAGAATGGCTTGGATAAGAAAAACCGTTAGAAATTTATTACCACATAAAGTGACACATGTCTGACTTGCAAAAACTGGCCTGAAATTTAAGGTGAAAAGTGGCTCGGTACTGACAGGGCTAAACAGATAAATTCTCTGTATGGTACAGCTTTTTTACACTATATAAATGGAAACTATCAAAATGTAGTAAAGCAGTTTCCTGTATTCTTCTGTGACAATATTTCTATTATGTATCCTCACCAATACATCAGGGAATTCCAAACGTTCCTCTCTGTGAGGTACAGATCATATTGAAGTAGCTCACAAATTCTTGAAACGCAATATCATCACCTGATATGACCAGACGATAAATATATCATCCACATAACGAAGGAAAAACTAGATGTGCTGGCATTCTGAACTAAAAAGTTGAAGGTGTCTTCAAACACAGCAAGAAATATATTGGCGAAAGTACTCATGCACACGGCCGTGAGCGGTCCATGGTAACCCGGCCTGGATTCCTGCTGAGAGCAGGAGAGCACGGCGTCATTGGTTGCTATGACGCTGTGCGCTTCATGCCGCCCGACACTACAGTAATACACTCGTATGAGCTATACGAGTGTATTACTGTAGTGCAGCTGCGGCATGAAGCGCACGGCGTCATAGCAACCAATGACGCAGTGCGCTCCTGCTCTCAGCAGGATGCCAGGCCGGGATACCACGGACAGCTCACGGCCGTGTGCATGAGGCCATAGAATATATAAGGGCTTTTACTTCATTCAAACCTTGAATATAAAAAGTATGCAAATTAGTGCCAGACTGCAAGGGGGGAATTAACAGTGGATCTGATGCTACCAGTGAAAGCCTGAACCTCTATGATGGTGCTTTTTATCTCTGGCTTCAATGGCTCGGCTAAATCAGATAACAATGCAGCTCTTTCAATATCTATGCCGCTTGTGGAATTACTTATACTGAAACCTAGTGGGCCTATAATCACCGGTACCTCCCCTTCATTTTGTTATGACACATAGTAATATGATCCATATAGTTTATGTAAATGTAACCTGCATAATGATTTAGAAAGATCTATTTCAAATCCCACACCATCAAAAGTGTCCACCAAATCAAAGTTCAGGCCCCTAGAGATAGAATATACTGGCAATCGTTATCCCTGTGAGATTAATCACATTGGATTGTTTTTCATTGCCATTTTTCAAGCAAGGAAGAAAGCAGTTAATTATGAAAATGAAGGAGATGGGACTTTAGGTCTTAATGATAGAAATGCCAAGTCTGTATTCCTGTAAATGACTCTCTGAATAAAGTGCATTGCTGTTTTAAGTGTGATGGTAATGAAATGGTTAACAGCACAACATGGGCACACCCAGGTATAAATCACCTGATGGTATCCGCCCCCAGCATACAAGGCCCAGAGGAACAGCTGTCGCCTTTTCATATATCCTGCGTCCTGTACTACTACCGCTTTTAATCGTTATTTTGGAATAAAGAGGATTTTCAGTGGTGAGTGTCACAATCTTTTCTCAATATTTACTGCCATTTACTACGCAGACATTGCTGAGCAGTGCACCTATTCCGCTGTTTTGTGAACACACTCCAGATCCAGGTGAATGTGGTGGGAGCTGGTTGGTGTGCAGATTCTTGCGTTACAGTGTTGTAGTGCCGGTCAATGTCTCTAGTCTTGCTGATAAAAAAAACTATTACCTTCACATGAGACGTGCTGATATTTTGCAAAAGTAGTAAAAAACACATAAAACTATACATACTTGGTAACGCTGTATTCATACTGACCCACAGAATAAAAGTAATATGCTTTTGTTGCCGCATGATGAATCTCATAATGTAAATTTGTTTTTAAAAAAAACAATGCTGGAACAGTTTTCTTTTCCACTACCTCCCAAAACGGTTAATAAAAGTAATAAGTTATATGTACCACAAAATGGTGTCACTTAGGCTACTTTCACATCTGCCCTTTCCCTTTCTGCTATTGAGATCCATTATAGGGTCTCAATAGCGGGGAAAAGCGCTTCAGTTTTGTCCCCATTCATTGTCAAAGGGGACAAAACTGAACTGAAGGGAACGGAGCGCACCAGAATGCATTCCGTTTCATTGCGTTCCCATGACGCACACAAAAACGCTGCAAGCACCGTTTCGGATCCGTCATGACTCACAATGTAAGTCAATAGTGACAGATCAGTTTTCTCTGACACAAAAGAAAACAGATCCGTCACCCACTGTCTTACAATACTTTTAGAGACGGATCCGTCATGGCCATTTTAGAGATAATACAACCAGACTGTTGTATTATCATGACGGTAGCATTTTTGCTGATCCATGACGGATCCAGCAAGAATGCAGATGTGAAAGTAGCCTAAAAATGCAATTCGTCCTGCAAATAACAAGCACCCAGCTACATAAAAAAAAAGAAAAAAAAAGATATGGCTAGAAAAAAACACAGCCACCTTATTTCTTATTTCATACTCTTCCTTAGCTAAAAACTACTCTTCAAAAATGCTAACAGGAGTATTATTAGGCCTCCTCGTCCACACGTCCTTTTTTCACGAACATGTGCTGTCCGCATTCCAGATACATGTCATATAGTGGCTAGAAATCGTGTTATACTTAGTGTACAATTTAAAGGTTGTTTGGACGGCACTTCGTAACTAGGTTCCGGTGCTCAGCGGTAGCATCAATCAGTGTATAATATATAGAACCGCGGCACTCGAGTTTAAGTAAATAGTTGTTTATTTATCCATCCAGAAAAATAGGCTAAGGCCAACGTTTCGGTCTCATCCCGAGACCTTGTTAACGGCCTTAATGAAAAGAACGTCTGGTGCGGTTCTATATATTATACTTAGTGTACACACACTGTACTATTGATTAATGCTAAGTTTCTATAAAGGTTAGGTACCCTTTAACTTAAGGTGTGATAACTTTATTCTGTCAGTACGATTATGATGTTGCCAAATTTATATAGTTTTTATGTTTTACTACTTGCATAATAAAAACACTTATGGTAATATCTCAAAAAAGTGAGTACACTCCTCACATTTTTGTAAATATTTTATTTTATCTTTTCATGGGACAACACTGAAGATATGACCCTTTGATACAATGTAAAGTGCTCATTGTACAACTTGTATAAGAGTGTACATTTGGTGTGCTCTCAAAATAACTCAACACACAGCCATTAACGTCTAAACCATTGGCAACAATAGGGAGTTACACCCCTAAGTAAAAATAGCCAAATTGTGCCCAATTAGCCATTTTCCTTCCCTGGTGTCATGTGACTCATTAGTGTTACAAGGTCTCAGGTGTGAATGGGGAGCAGGTGTGTTAAATTTAGTGTTATCACTGTCACACTCTCTCATACTGGTCACTGGAAGTTCAACATGGCACCTCATGGCAAAGAACTCTCTGAGGATCTAAAAAAAAAGAATTTTTGCTCTACATAAAGATGGACTAGGCTGGGGGGGCGAGGCCAACTGCCGACATGGCCGGACGTGTCTGAGAGCTGCTCCGGCTCCCATTATTAATCCTGACGAATCCTGTTGCTTGTAACCCAGATCTTTCACCCAGAACTAGTGCCCAGGAGCCCCAAGAGGCCGAACATTCTGATTATGGGTCCTAACAAAGCGCAACAAGCGGCGGATCGCCTAAAAGAGTTCGCCTGTCAGGAGGCACAACATGGCGCCGCCGCTACCTCTTCCCCTCGTGTGCCACAAACCAGGGGGCAATCCGTGCAACTCCCATCGACGGAGACAGAGGGGGAACGAGAACTCACCTTGCAATCCTCCCACAGTCAGTTAATGGCGGCTATCATGGGATGCCAGTCGTCTCGCACAGGCAAGATAGAGGAGGTCAGAGTAGACCTAGGGTTTCTGCGCCATGATGTTCAACAGCTACGGGAGCGGGTCCGGCTCACCCGCGAAAGAGTGTCTGAGTTGGAGGACTCGACCAGACCTCTAACAGCTAGAATATCTGCTGTAGAAAGTACGGTTGAGATGTGGCGCCAGAAATGCGATGACCTCAAAAAACGCTCGAGGAGTAACAATATTCGTATACTTGGTATGCCTGAGAGAACCGAGGGATCCGATCCTGCTACATTTCTGGAAGGATGGTTCAAATTGACATTCCCTGACGTGTCCTTCGCAGTGGAGAGGGCTCACCGTGTTCCTGCTCGGATGCCCCCACCTGGGGCCCCTTCAAGACCGCTTCTCGCCCGTATGCTCAATTGGCGAGATCGCGACCTCATTCTGTCTAAGGCGAGAGTGAAGCAAACCATCACCCTTGGATCTGCTAACATATCCCTGTACCCGGATTTCTCAGCGGAGTTACAGAAGAAGAGAGCCACATTTACATCTATTAAGAAGCGCCTGGGAGACCTCGACTTGCAATATTCTATGGCCTACCTGACCCGTTTGAGGGTCCTAGATGGAGGGAAATCGCATTTCTTCAATAATCCTAGGGAGGCCGAGGACTGGCTTTTGGTGAGACCCCGGAATTCGCCCCAGAGATACCTGTCCAAGGGAAGCTATATCTTGTTGTCCGGGACCGGACATGCCTACCTCTTGTTCTCTCCATTAAGGGCTATGTGTGCTATATTGGACTTCCATGTGTATGATATGCCTGTCAACTAGCAGGTGTGAGAGACCCATGGATTTCACTGGACCATATTTCAGGTATTGTCTCAGCAGAAATTGGTTACTGGTCTTGTTGTTTACTTATTTAGGGAGCCAGTTCTCTCACCTGCACTAGTTTGATCCACCTCTACACTGTGCCGGTCCCCCACCTTCATGTCCACTGAAGTTACGTGTTCTAAATATGTTTACTACCCAGTATGCTGGGCTTTCATGTTAAGTTACCTGTCTAACTGTGTTTATGTTAATTGGTGAATCACTTATTGCTGTGGTATACATCGCTGTGGTAGTTTTAGGTTCTGTGATTAAGGTTTTCCTGGACCCTTCCTTTCATTTATATCCCTCCAGTACTCATGACGTCTATAACAATTATGTCCTGGAATGTACGCGGTCTGGGAGGTCCCAGGCAGCATATGGCAGTGTTCGCACAAGTCCGCATATATAATCCGCATATACTATGTCTCCAGGAAACCCATGTCACAGCTGAAACGGCGAGTAGACTACATAAACCGTGGGTGCAGTGGGCAGTTAGTGCATATGGTAATTCTTATTCCAGAGGAGTGTCTATGTTGGTTCACCGCTCGGTTAGGTGGGAGTTACATCAGGAAATGATTGACCCTGAGAGCAAGTACATTTTTGTGTTTGCACATTTGAATGGTGTTCCCTGTGTTATACTCAACTTATATATACTGTACCTCCTCCTGCCAACCTCTCTGTCCTACAGGCTGCGGCGGGTTTTGCAGCTCAATTTCCGTTATCTAATGTATTGTGTATGTGGGGATTTTAATTTACTGGTGGATGAGTCAATGGATAGGTTCCAGGCCACTCCCTGTGACGACACTATTCGCATGAGTGATTCTAAGCTTAAGCACTTTATCTCGGAGCTGGGGTGGTTAGACGTGTGGAGGGAGAGGAATTCTCTTGCTTCACGCCTTCCAAGGGGGCACTGTCCCGCATTGATTATTTGCTATGTGATGCGCAGGCCTATTCTATGATCTCTGATGTAAAGTATGAGCCTCAGGGACCGTCTGATCATGCGCCTATTGTGGGGACGCTGACCCCGCCCGGCGAGGGGACGCGAAGCCGCAGTCTTCGCATTCACCCGTTCTGGCTCTCCCTGATGACCATGAATGACCGCATACCGGATCAATTGCAAATGTTTCTGGACATGAACAAAGAAGGGGATAGTGATGCCCTCACCCTGTGGGATACCCTGAAAGCTTTTTTACGAGGCTGCATAAAATCCTCTATCTCCTACATTAAAAAAGCTGCAAGGCTTAAAGAGGAGGAGTTGTGCGCACTTTGTAAGACAGCCGAGCATAAATATGTTTCTGATCCCACAGAGAACAAATTAGATTGGATGCTAAAAGGTAGACAATATTTGTTATGTTTACAGGAGAAGAGTGACCGTAAGCTCTTTTTCCTCAGACAACAGGCATTTGAGCATGGTAACAAAACGGGGAGGGTCCTGGCCCAGGTTATAAGACGTAATACTATGGCCCCCCTTATTATCCACATACAGGATGCAGGGGGTGATGTAGTTGAGGACCCTAGTGGGATTTTGAATAGATTTAAAGAATTTTCAGCGAACTGTACACCTCGCGGTCCCATTACACCCCATTTGAACTCCGATCATATCTTGGAGAGTTGTCTCATCCTCAATTATTCCCCTATGACAGGGGGCTTCTTGATGAAGAGATTATGATGGAGGAGGTAACTGCAGCCATTAAAGGTCTGAATCTAGGGAAGTCCCCGGGCCCAGACGGCATTCCTCTTGAAGTATATACTAAATATGAGGGTGTCCTGGGACCTCAATTACTCGCGATGTATGCTGCCTCCCTGGAAAGAGTTCATCTCCCTGATTCATTATATGATGCTTCTATTGTGATACTTCTGAAGCCTGATAAAAAAAAACTTAGAATGTGGATCTTACTGCACAATATCACTATTAAACCTTGATTATAAAATACTAACCAAGATTTTAGCAAACAGGTTGAACAAGGTGATCACCTCCATTGTACACGAGGACCAATCCGGCTTCATACCGGGTCGCTCCACCTCTAGTAACATCAGAAGGACCCAGGAAATTGCACAGGTGGGCTGCGCGGCTGGCAGTCAATGGGCCTTAGCCGCGCTGGATACGGCCAAGGCATTTGATTCAGTTGAATGGCCATTCTTGTTGCAGGTCCTAGAATGCTTTGGCTTCGGTCCAACCTTTGTTAATTGGATCCGGGTATTATACCGTCGGCCCACAGCTAATATTTTGATTAATGGCTCTCTATTGTCTACCTTCCCAGTATTTGGTCTCATGATTACCAAAGACCCTGCAATGTCCCACCAGCTTAACATTGTTCCCATTGAATCTTATGCTGTAGACAAATTTAAACCTTGGACTACCTTGCCTTTATCCATAATGGGCAGATTGAATCTTGTCAAAATGGTCCTCTTACCCAAGGCATTATACTTATTAGAACACACCTGTGCCCCAGTTCCGAGATGTTCTTTTGAACACCTGCACTCTACAATTGCAAATTTTGTGTGAGGAAAAGAAAGGAGGAAGCTGGCTTTGGCTAATTTACAGAGAGGTTGGCAGCAAGGAGGGGCAGCTCTGCCCAATTTATTCTAATACTTTTTAGCAGGTCAGCTGATATTTCTGACCACCTGGGTCTTCCAATCACCTCTCCCGAAAAACTTAATGAAATGCAAAACTCCAACAATACCATGACCTCCCTGATGCTGTAGTATGGGATTACCCTATGTTCCCACACTTGTTACATTGCGAGGGTAGAGTTCTTTGGGAAAACTATGGTATACTCACCCTGGGGGGGCTATATGAGAAAGGTATCCTATTCTCTTTCACTCAGCTTCAGGAGAAGGTAGGGGATATACGTTCTCATTTTTTATAGATTTTTACAGTTGCGACATGCCCTACATGCGCAATTTCACAAAGACACACGGGCCATCTCCAAATACCAGGTTATACAAGATGGGAAGAATAGATCACACTAGATGCCATAGATGCGCTCAAATTAATGCAGATTTCTGGCATCTTATGTGGGACTGTCAGTACAGTATGTACAGTCCTTTTGGAAGGGGGTGGTGGATATTTTGTCTTCTTTGGTTGCAGAGGTGATATCCTGTTGTCCCAAGTTATGTTTTTTGGGTATAGTGGAAAGTGATAACCGCACACTGTATGTATGCACCTTTCTGAGAGAGACCTTATTCCAGGCCAGAAAGGCAATAGCACTTCGTTGGATGGCGGACAGGCCGCCGACCATAGGTCAGTGGAAGGCGTTGGTTAATCAGATACTACCTTTTGAAAGAATAATGTATGGTAATAGGAAATGCCCTCTTAAGTTTGAGAAGATATGGGGATCCTGGTGCTCCTCTCCGATTACGGCGCTTCCATCTCATATGCACTCTGCCTAATATACATGTCATTGTATCCTTTTTGTTGTGATGATGTATGCAATACTGGGTTGTGTAGAGCTTTGTATACTACTAGGTGAAGTTATTATTGATGTCCCACACGTGAAAAACGTGCTTCATTTTTGCCAGTACCGGATGATGCTATTGCAATGTACAAGTGTGTAATTTTATGTACTGGAATGCTGTACTATGTGATCATGCACCAATTTGCAATTGTTATTCTCAATATAACGAGTTAAAAAAAAAAAAAGATGGACTAGGCTATAAGAAGATTGCCAACACCCTGAAACTGAGCTGCAGCATGGTGGCCAAGACCATACAGCGGTTTAACAAGACAGGTTCCACTCTGAACAGGCCTCGCTCACAAACAGATTGCTGCAGACTAAGGATATGGATTATTGGAACCATGTCCTGTGGCGTGTGTGGCGGCAACTAGGTGAGGAGTACAAAGGCAAGTGTGTCTTGCCTACAGTCAAGCATGGTGGTGGGAGTGTTATGGTTTGGGGCTGCATGAGAGCTGCTACAGTTTATTAAGCTCACAGTACAGACTGTAACCTGTCAGAGGGTAATATAGTTCATGATGGTCTAATGAGGTTAAGTATAATCACAGATAACCATCCTATAAAACTTAGCCTTTATTAGTAGAAAAAGTAAAAAAAAACACATAAAGTAGCCCTAATAGACCAATACATGAAAAAAAAGAGACAAAACAAGAAACAAAAGAAAATTACTCTTGTAGGAGAGACAATCCTCACAATGGTGGACTCCCATCAGCAAGGGATGAGTCATTAGGTCACTTTGAAAAGTACCACAGTTATTTCATAGTGACATTGTGGGAAGTTTGGGATTCACACGTCCCTGTTCCAATGTGTTTCGCCCAGACACTTGGAGGGTTCATCAGGGGACACCAAATAAGATGGTGAAGGTGTAGTTCTTATAGAAACTAATACCAATCAGTGTAAATTAACACATTAACCGTGGAGTTGGAAAAAAAAGACTGTCAGAAAACCAAACATATACAGAGCCCCTTCAGTTTAGTACTATGGTTGCTACTTGTGTGTCTGTGTAGTACCAGACTAAGTCAGATGTTACCACACAGGGGCAGCTTGATATGCGAAGTACCCCTGTATCGGGTTCAGAGAGGGGCTGAACAGCCTGGCTCGATGGAGGCAAAGAATAGCATAAAATATATATGTTCAGATAGGCTGAACAGACCAGGGACCCCTCCTGTTAGTGAAAATATGCTACTTGTGTCTCGACGGTATGGTGTCAAAGTGTATAAGATATTGCCACGCAGAAAGCGGCGGCCATCAGTGACAGACACCTATGTAGAATACAGTAAGTGGGCAGATAGCCTAATTAGATTAGGTTACAGGACCGATCCAGTCACATGCATGGACGAGGATGGCGTCCACCGGCACTGTGAGGATTGTCTCTGCTACAAGAGAAATTTTCTTGTTTCTTGTTTTGTCTCCATTTTTTTATTTAAATTTTTTTAATTTTATGTATTAGTCTAATAGGGGTACTTTATGTGTTTTTTACTTTTTATACTAATAAAGGCTAAATTTATAGGATGGCTATCTGTGATTATACAGTTCATTGAGGAAACCATGAATATCAACATGTACTGTGACATACTGAAGCAGAGCATGATCCCCCCTCCCTTCGCAAACTGGGCCGCAGTTTAAGTTTGGCTCCTAAATTTTTCAGGTTAGGAGCCAATGGCTCCTAGATATTTTTTTTTAGTTTGGAGCCCTGTCTTACAAGCTAGTGATTATACTCTGGGGAGTATAGTGATTATAGCAATCCCCAGAGTGTAGTTCTCCAATCACCAAACATGAGCCCAGACTTCATGAAGGGTAGAACAGGATATTTTAATGGGGCAACATGTCAGCCTTGTGGAAGACTGAGACAGTTTCTTACATAAACCAATCACATGCAGTTACAGGCACAAAACACACACATGTCATACAATTAATCAACACAATGGGAGTCAGAGGTCGCACTACATTTTTTCCGAAAGAGCAAAAATACTCCTCTTACCGTTTTTGAGGAGTATTTTCAGCTGAAGAGGAGTACAAAAGTTGAAGTAATCCATATATATAATACATAGGTCTAAATAACATTAAGAGGCTGCTATTTATGCAGGAAACCGTTATCGGCCTACTCTAGAATTGTCTTCTGTACATAAATAGCAAATTTAGACAATTTTACATTTCTGACTTCTGTGCAATTTAAAAACTCGTGTTTTCTCCATCATATTTAAAATATAATGCAGCCAAAATGGCAAATTATCAGTGCTCTACATCTCCAGTATTACATTGGCCCATCAACACCATGATTATGCCCACAATGTTCTGCTGTGTAGATCCAGTGCCCACATAACATGACCGAGCAGTGCAGAAATATCTTTGCTGGGATGATGCTGATGAGGCAAAAAAATACAGGATACACAGAGCACTGCATTAACATGATATAGACTGATATGAGGCAAATACATTCACTGATCACTGCACCAGCAGGCCCTGGCTGAGCAACTGAGCCAGAGCTTGCACTAGCAGGCCCTTGCACTCAGCCAGAACGTGCTGGTGCAGTGATCAGTTAATCCACAGGCTCTTGCTGAGCACCTGAGATGGAGCCTGCTGGTTCAGTGATCAGTGAGTCCTCTGACTCAGATGCTCAGTGCTCATAATCACTGATCACTGCACCAGCAGGCCCTGGCTGAGCATCTAACACAGGGAGAACACAGGAGAGTCTAGCGTCGTATTTTATATTCCGGTGTCAAGACTCTGAGAGGTATGATGACCTCTTGTCTGGCAGTTACCTCCTCATCCCTGATGTCGGCAGCTGGCTCCGCAGTCAGAAGAATGCAGCCACGCTGCACTCTAAGTGATCCCATTACCCCGGTGCAGAGCAAAGATCAGTGCTCTGCTGTCCGTCCACAGTTCCTTATTAGCTTGTCCCCAGATATCAGTTGGCCTCCTCATGGGCTGATCTTCAGTCTTCATGGATCTTTCCTCGGCCAGTCACTAGTTAGCCTACACAGTCAGGGACTTTGGAGAAGCAGCGCGCCGAAAAAGGCCAATGAGCAGCCTCCCTCCCTAATAACATACTCCTTACTTGCTGCCATCCCTACACCTGCGAGTAAGGAGCTTAGCTATTGGATGTTTTGAGTAACACCAGTATTGCTGTGCTGCCCATGAGATTCACAGCGTGCAGTGCGTTGGTTAAGTACATGAAAAGCCTTAATGCAATACAGTTAACCAACACAATGGGATAACATAATCACTCAAAGGCAGAAGCTACACACTTTTCCCTTTGTAGAATAAAAAGCCAGGGGGGGGGGGAGGTCGGTGGTCGGTAGCTTCCTCTACCGAACTAATAAAACATAACATGGCCTATAATACTCCACACAAAAATCAGGGTTAATAATTGTAATCCCAAGAGCCTAAGGGGGAAAGATCTTCATAGTTCTGGGTCCATAGTCCGTAGGAAGGAGGCTAGCCCTCAGGCCTCTCCAGCAGCCCCATTGACAGGTTCAGTCTGTCACAGATATAATAAAATATTTACAAAAATGTGAGGGGTGTACACACTTTTGTGAGATACTGTATGATCCGTTTTTGAGTTTTTACATTCCAAGACCAAGACATTTTTTATACTTCTGATGACATAAATGTGTCATTCCTATCTAGTGAAACTCATTCAGGGCTCCAGGAGGCAACCAAAATGGTCTCCAATGCGACTTAGAATTGCAAAATGGCGACAAGACTTTGTAGTCTTGTCGCCATTTGCGCCTAGAGCCTCCGCTGCTCTGCCGCTTTAAGAAGAACGGCATTTCATACAGCAGGCAGGCGGCAATCCAATAACAGAGCTCCGCACAGTATAGAGCTCTGTTATTAGAGAGGAGGCTGCTGATTGGTCAGTATCAGTGTGCTGCTGTACCATTGGATGCTCCTCTCACACCCCCATTCTCCCGCGCTGAACACAGCAGCAGCTTCAGAGTCATGAAGACAGGGAGCCGCTCCATAGAACAGAGGTTAGCTTGAGAAGCCACAGACTGTCACAGTCACCCCTGCGCTGCCGCTGATAAAGGCTAATCCTTATCGTCTTTACAACCCTGATAACACTCAGGGGGCCGCTGCTGGTGCTCCGTGTGAGCTCCCTGCCTGGGCTCACAAACATTCTTAATAAGGGAATAAAAGGGTTAATAGGAGCCGCTGGTCAAGACACTAAAAAGCCAGTGAACCATATCTCTTTCAATAGTCCTTGCTTAGTAGGAGGAGAGGTTATCTCCTGGAGGTTACCTCCTCCTCCTAAGACTTTTGAAAGAGATATGGTTCACTGGCTTTTTAGTGTCTTGACCAGCGCGGGGCTCCTATTAACCCTCTACATACTTAACATTAGCAAGTGGTGAGATGACTGATGATCACCTCACCACTTGCTAATGGCTGCTGCTGCCCAGTATTCCCCCCGCCTACCTACCTACCTAACTTTCTCTGCACATCTCCTATTTTATGCTAAAGTGAGGGGGAACCTTTTCTGGTGTGAGCCTGATAAGTGTGATTGTGACCAGTTCCATCAGTTGGCACACGTGCAGCGGTATGAGGGAGCACTCTGCCATTTGTACAGCCTACGATGCGGAGATGCCACCACGCTGGGGAGGCTCAGGTGTGGCTGGCAGTGAAGGTGTTAAGGCTGCCGGTCGTTAAAGTAACGTTAGGCTGATATAAGGGGCAGCCGCGCAGCCCACCTGCTCCTTGCAGGACTCTGATCATGCACCCTCCCTATCCGCCCTTCCCAAACTATGGGCCCACTTACCGGCTACAGCCCCCCTACTACAAACCCAAGGGGCCCTACTGGAAGCCTCCCTACAAGGGGGCCCATGAAGTCTGCCCTTCTCTTTAACTGCCTGGATAACTACCGGATATGGGCTCAGCTGTAGGCCTTGCTCAGCCAGCTGGGGCCGGAGCTGGGGCTGAGCCGCTCTTACACCAAAGTAGTAGGGGTTCAGGTGAACCCCAGAGTGGACGCGTCTGTTCAGTGTTCACTGGGGCCCCGTACGCTGAAGAGCCGCAAGGGATGGGCCCTACTGTGCCATGCCACACCTGGGCAGCATGCCGGACTGCGTAACGTCACCCCAGTCCGCTTTCCCCGCACTGTAGCCAGACAAGTCTTTTATTTTTTATTATAATTATATGTATTTTACATTTGGCGACTAAAAAATTCATTTGGCTCCTAAATTTTTCAGATTAGGAGCCAATGGCTCCTTGAGATTTTTTTTTTGTCTGGAGCCCTGTCATTGCTATTACTGTAGCATGTAACCAGTATCTGTAATGAGTAATGGGGAGGGGATAACACCAAATGACACACAGAAGGAATAGACTGGAGTCTAGGCCTCAAAGCTAAGGGAGAGGGATGGTGACCTCCTAGAAATCCCTAGACCTCTCCCTGACTCCTACCAGTATGAGTAGACCCTGAAGCTGGAAATACTCATACACCATTAACCTAGGCCCTGAAGACCCTGGAAGGCCCTAGGAATAGTGGCAGGGAACGAGACTACTGTTTCCTTCCCAGATGAAGGAGCCAGTGTCTCTCTGAGGCCTAGACAACAACACACACAAGCAAACAACAAAATGCAAGACAAAATGCACTTAGCTTAAAGCAGAATGGAGGAGCAGGAGATCCAAAGGAATAACACACCAGTTCAACCAACTCCAGCAGAAAATATCAACCACATGGTAAGCTGTGTGAGTCAGAACTAAATAGGGCCTCAGTAATGACTACAAGCTGCACCTGACAAGAGGTGTGGTCATTACCAAACACAACACTGAAAGGAAAAACAGAGAGACTGTCAGATACCCTCACAAGCCGCCAGTCTCTCAGATCTTCTCACCCAGTGGCGTAACTATAGGGGAAGCAAAGCGGCTGCTTTGGGGCTCTAACCCAGAAGGGGGCCCATCCAGGAAGAGGAGGACTAAAAGATTTTGTCAGGGCCCCCTCAACAGTATTAGGCCTCTTTCACACAACCGTATGGCTTTTTCAGTGTTTTGCGGTCCGTTTTAAACTGATCCGTTGTTCCGTTTTTTGTTTCCGTTCCGTTTTTCCATTCAGCATATACAGTATACAGTAATTTCATTGAAAAAATTGGGCTGGGCATAACATTTTCAATAGATGGTTCCACAAAAAACGGAACGGATACGGAAGACATACGGATGCATTTCCGTATGTGTTCTATTTTTTTTGCGGACCCATTGACTTGAATGGAGCCACGGAACGTGATTTGCGGGCAATAATAGGACATGTTCTATCTTTTAACGGAACGGAAATACGGAAACGGAATGCATACGGAGTACATTCAGTTTTTTTTTTTAGGAACCATTTAAATCAATGGTTCCGTATACGGAACGCAAAAAACGGCCCGTAAACGGGGGGGGAAAAAACGGTCGTGTGAAAGAGGCCTTACACAATGAAAAGTGGGATGCGAAAGTTTGGGCAACCTTGTTAATCGTCATGATTTTTCTGTATAAATCATTGGTTGTTACGATAAAAAATGTCAGTTAAATATATCATATAGGAGACACACACAGTGATATTTGAGAAGGGAAATGAAGTTTATTGGATTTACAGAAAGTATGCTATAATTGTTTAAACAAAATTAGGCAGGTGCATAAATTTGGGCACTGTTCTCATTTTATTGATTCCAAAACCTTTAGAACTAATTATTGGAACTCAAATTGGCTTGGTAAGCTCAGTGACCCCTGACCTACATACACAGGTGAACCCAATTATGAGAAAGAATATTTAAGGGAGTCAATTGTAAGTTTCCCTCCTCTTTTAATTTTCTCTGAAGAGTAGCAACATGGGGGTCTCAAAACAACTCTCAAATGACCTGAAGACAAAGATTGTTCACCATCATGGTTTAGGGGAAGGATACAGAAAGCTGTCTCAGAGATTTCAGCTGTCTGTTTCCACAGTTAGAAACATATTGAGGAAATGGAAGACCACAGGCTCAGTTCAAGTTAAGGCTCGAAGTGGCAGACCAAGAAAAATCTCGGATAGACAGAAGCGACGAATGGTGAGAACAGTCAGAGTCAACCCACAGACCAGCACCAAAGACCTACAACATCATCTTGCTGCAGATGGAGTCACTGTGCATCGTTCAACCATTCGGCGCACTTTACATAAGGAGATGCTGTATGCGAGAGTGATGCAGAGGAAGCCTTTTCTCCGCCCACAGCACAAAAAGTGCCGCTTAAGGTGCGCTAAAGCACATTTGGACAAGCCAGCTTCATTTTGGAATAAGGTGCTGTGGACTGATGAAACTAAAATTGAGTTATTTGGCCATAACAAGGGGCGTTATGCATGGAGGAAAAAGAACACAGCATTCCAAGAAAAACACCTGCTACCTACAGTAAAATGTGGTGGTTCCATCATGCTGTGGGGCTGTGTGGCCAGTGCAGGGACTGGGAATCTTGTCAAAGTTGAGGGACGCATGGATTCCACTCAGTATCAGCAGATTCTGGAGACCAATGTCCAGGAATCAGTGACAAAGCTGAAGCTGCACCGGGGCTGGATCTTTCAACAAGACTTTCAACAACCCTAAACACTGCTCAAAATCCACTAAGGCATTTATGCAGAGGAACAAGTACAATGTTCTGGAATGGCCATCTCAGTCCCCAGACCTGAATATAATTGAAAATCTGTGGTGTGACTTAAAGAGAGCTGTCCATGCTCGGAAGCCATCAAACCTGAATGAACTAAAGATGTTTTGTTAAGAGGAATGGTCCAAAATACCTTCAACCAGAATCCAGACTCTCATTGGAACCTACAGGAAGCGTTTAGAGGCTGTAATTTCTGCAAAAGGAGGATCTACTAAATATTGATTTAATTTCTTTTATGTGGTGCCCAAATTTATGCATCTGCCTAATTTTGTTTAAACAATTATAGCACACTTTCTGTAAATCCAATAAACTTAATTTCCCTTCTCAAATATCACTGTGTGTGTCTCCTATATGATATATTTAACTGCCATTTTTTATCGTAACAACCAATGATTTATACAGTAAAATCATGACGATTAACAAGGTTGCCCAAACTTTCGCATCCCACTGTATATAGTGACAGTATAGACAGTGTAGAAAATGGATGGAACAGCTGACGGGCCTGGTCTGAGAGAGCGATCTTTACTAGCCACAGGAATGTGGGCGGCATGAATGGAAGGACTTGCGAAAAAATTACTGGGGGAGGGGGGCCCCATTCAAAAATTTGCTGTGGGGCCCAGTCATTGTTCTCACCTCTGTCATAGGAGAGGCGACTGGCATTAACGTTGGTTGCAGGAACCCACATTCTTTCCTCTGGACCGTAATTTTTCCAATGCACCAGATACTGAAGAGATCGACGGAGAAATCGGGAGTTCACTATCCTGGCAATCTGAAATTCATTATTACCGTCCACCAAGACCAGAGCTGGAGGTAAGGAGGAGTGTTCAGCAGGTTCGACATATGTTTTCAGTAATGATTTGTGAAAAACATTATGAATTTTTAAAGCCTGCGGAAGTTCAAGACGAAAAGCAACCGGATTAATAATGGAAGAGATCTTATATGGCCCAATAAACCTTGGCCCCAACTTCCAAGAATGTACCTTCAACTTAATGTTTTTTTTGGACAGCCACACAGAATCACTCTCAGGTCCGGACCACTCATACGTCTCTTGTCAGCCATACATTTATACTTTTTGTCCATTTTTTTTTAATTGTTTCAAATTTTCCGCCAAATAGAAATTCTCAGTACCAGAAAATGTGCCAAACCGCAGATGGAACCCATATGCTCTGAAAAACGGGACTTATCAGTGGACTCCTGCCTACGGTTATTTATGGTAAACTCAGTCAATGACAAAAATGTAGATCACTCCTCCTGATTCTCAGAGACAAAACATCTCAAATAATTCTCCAGATTCTGGTTAGTGTGTTCAGTCTGTCCGTTCGACTGAAGTAGAGATCCTGAAGGCCGAGTATGTGTCATCTTGGCACGCGCATAAGTCTCACAAGCTGACACATAGCCCTCAACACAGTTACGCAATCCTGGCCACTAGAATCTCCAGAAAATGAGATCAACTGTGAATCTGCTCCCAGGGTGTCCGTAAGAACAGTACTGTGATGTCCTTAAAACACCTGATGCCGTAGCGCCAAAGGAACAAACTACTTTCCTGGAAGACCAGAATCAGGTGCATCTCACTGGGCCTCCACCTCTGCCTCAAGTTCAGGATAAGGGGCGGAAAAAAACACCACATCAGCTAATATCGGGCCAGGATCCTCCGAATCACCCTCCACCCCCACCCCAGGAAAGCTACGCGACAAAGCATCCACTTTGACGTTCTTAACCCCAGGGCGATAGGTGAAAACGAAATTAAATCTGGCAAAAAACAACGACCATCTGGCTGTCACGGATGGTGTACAGGAAACAAGACAATACCATATAAACAATGTCTCTCTGGATCCACAACTAAGGAACAAAGGGAGACCCCTGCAATAGAGCTGCCAATCTCCCTCACTGCTCAGCCTATGCGAACACCCCAAAGGTGGATGGCCGCATATCCACGTTCCTCGGCTATCTATTACCTGAAGACCCTACAATAGTGAAGGGACACGACCACCGGCTCCCTACACTGACACGGAGGGAGTCAGGGTCACCTGGATCCAGAAAAGACAAAAACATAAATACATAAACAGCACTTATCTGCAGACGACTGACGACTGGGAACTGGGAACAGCATGCACACACACTCCAGGAAGTTGTATCAGCCGCACACTACTGCATTATGGGGAGGAATTTAAAGGGTAGCGATCAGTCTAACTGCATGACAGCTGAGATAGACTAACGAGATGAGAAACTAAACCAAAACAAAGAAATTCAAGGAGGAGGATCTGAGAAGCTCCTGTGAGCGCTTCTCAGCTGTCTGGCTGTGACAGTACCCCTCCCTCTAGGAGTGGACTCCGGACACTCAGGGCCCACCTTCTCAGGATGGGACCTATGGAAAGCCCTGATGAGACGAGAGGCCTTAATGTCCGTCACTGGGACCCACATCCTCTCCTCAGGACCATAACCCTCCCAATGAACGAGGTACTGGAGGGAACCGCGGACAAGACGAGAATCCACAATCCTAGAGACCTGAAATTCAAGATTTCCATCAACCATAATCGGAGGAGGAGGCAACATAAGGTTTCAATAAGGACTTATGAAAAACATTATGGATCTTCCAAGTCTGAGGAAGATCAAGACGGTAGGCAACAGGATTGATGACAGACAGGATCTTGTAAGGCCCAATAAACCTAGGACCCAACTTCCAGGAGGGAACCTTCAATTTGATATTCTTGGTAGACAACCACACCAGATCACCAACATTCAGGTCCGGACCAGGCACACGTCTCTTATCCGCCACACGCTTATATCTTTCACTCATGCTCTTTAGATTATCCTGAATCTTTTGCCAAATAGATGACAAAGACGAGGAGAATCTGTCCTCATCAGGCAAACCAGAAGAGCCCTCTCCCGAGAAAGTCCCAAACTGCGGATGGAACCCATATACACCAAAAAATGGTGACTTATCAGAGGACTCCTGACGACGGTTATTTAAAGCAAACTCAGCAAGGGACAAAAAAGAACACCAATCCTCCTGATTCTCCACCACAAAACAGAGCAGATATGTCTCCAGATTCTGATTGACGCGCTCTGTCTGGCCATTCGACTGCGGATGGAAAGCAGAAGAGAATGACAACCGAACCCCCAAGCGAGAACAGAAGGCCTTCCAGAATCTGGAAACAAACTGTGTGCCCCTATCAGAGACTATGTCGGAAGGAATCCCATGCAATTTGACAATGTGGTCAATAAATGCCTGCTCCAGCGTCTTAGCATTGGGCAAACCAGGAAAAGGGATAAAATGCACCATTTTGCTAAAACGGTCCACCACCACCAGAATCACAGACTTCCCCGAGGAACGAGGCAAGTCCGTTATGAAGTCCATGGACAGATGTGTCCAAGGACGGGAAGGAATGGGCAAAGGAAGGAGAGGACCTGATGGCCGTGAATGAGGGACCTTGGCACGAGCGCAATTCTCGCAAGCTGCCACAAAACCCTCAACCGAATTACGAAGCGCAGGCCACCAGAATATCCGAGCGATGAGATCCAGTGTGGCTCTTGCCCCCGGGTGCCCAGCAAGGACCGTGTCGTGGTGTTCTTTAAAAATCTTGTGTCTCAAAGCGAGAGGCACAAACAACCTCCCAGGAGGACAAAGATCAGGAGCTTCTGACTGGGCTGCCTGCACCTCTGCCTCCAATTCAGGAAAAAGAGCAGAGACCACCACACCTTCAGCCAAAATGGGACTCGGGTCTTCAAAATTCCCACCTCCCGGAAAACAACGTGAGAGGGCATCTGCCTTCACATTCTTAACCCCAGGGCAGAACATAACAACAAAATTAAACCTTGAAAAGAACAAAGACCTTCTGGCCTGTCTCGGGTTCAGACGCTTGGCTGACTCCAAGTAGGCCAGATTTTTATGGTCAGTAAACACGGTAATAGGGTGTCTGGCTCCCTCTAGCCAATGGCGCCATTCCTCAAAAGCCAACTTGATGGCCAACAATTCCCTATCTCCCACATCATCATTTCTCTCTGCGGAGGAGAGTTTCTTTGAGAAAAAGGCACACGGTTGCCATTTGGCAGGAGAGGAACCCTGAGACAAGACCGCTCCCACCCCTACCTCAGAAGCATCAACCTCAACTATGAAGGGTAACGAAATAACAGGTTGTACTAGGATGGGAGCGGAAGCAAAACTCTCCTTGATATTAGAAAAGGCCTTACGCGCCTCTACCGACCAGGAAGAAAAATCTACCCCCTTTCTGGTCATATCAGTGAGTGGTTTAACAACAGAGGAATAATTCAAAATAAATTTCCTGTAATAATTGGCAAAGCCCAAAAAACGCATCAGCGCCTTCTGATTCTCAGGAAGCTCCCACTCAAGCACAGCGCGGACCTTCTCGGGGTCCATGCGAAAACCAGAAGCGGAGACAAGAAAGCCCAGAAATTGGATTTCTGGAACCGCAAACACACATTTTTCCAGTTTCGCGTATAATTTATTCTCCCGCAGGATGAGCAAGACCTGACGTAAGTGTTCCTTATGAGTCTTGAAATCAGGAGAAAAAATCAAAATGTCATCCAAATACACTAATACAAATTTTCCCATTAAATGATAAAAAATGCTGTTGACGAAATGCTGAAAAACGGCTGGGGCATTCATCAAACCAAAAGGCATAACCAAATTCTCAAAATGGCCCTCGGGTATTGAAAGCCGTCTTCCATTCGTCTCCTTCTCTGACCCTAACCAGGTTGTATGCCCCTCTTAGGCCTAATTTGGAAAAGACTTTAGCCCCAACAACCTGGTTAAACAGGTCCGGGATCAGAGGAAGCGGATAAGGATCACGAATAGTGATACTGTTCAGCTCCCTGAAATCCAGACAAGGTCTTAAAGAACCATCTTTTTTCTTAACAAAGAAAAAACCAGCGGCAACAGGTGACTTCGAGGGTCGTATGTGTCCTTTTCTCAGACTCTTAGAGATATAAGCCCGCATAGCGACCCTCTCAGGTTGGGAGAGATTGTATAAACGAGATTTAGGCAGCTTGGCGCCTGGGATGAGATTAATAGGGCAATCATACTCCCTGTGCGGAGGCAAACCCTGAACTCCACTCTCAGAGAAGACATCCAAAAATTCAGAGAGGAAAGGTGGTACAGTCTTAGTAGAAACCTCAGAAACAGATGTTATGAGGCAATTCTCTCTGCAAAAGTTACTCCAACCATTTATTTGCCTCGCTTGCCAATCAATGGTGGGGTTATGTTTAGTGAGCCAGGGTAGCCCCAACACTAGAGGAGTAGGCAAAACGCTAAGGACGAAACATGACACATCCTCAACATGAGCATCACTCACAATTAAACGGATATTGTGAACTATGCCCTTTAATGATTTCTGAGAAAGTGGAGCTGAATCAATAGCAAAAACAGGAATATCCTTTCCCAAAGTGCATACCTGGAAACCATGAGTTATTGCAAATTGATTATCAATGAGGTTGACAGCTGCTCCACTATCCACAAAAATCTCACGAAAAATGCTCTTGCTCTCTAGCGCCACCCTAGCAGGCAGGACAAAACGGGAACTACAAGCAAACGGAAAACCTTCAATTTCCGCCTCAACCCTGCCAATAGTAACAGACGGAACATTTTTAAAAGATTTTTTCCTTTTTGTCTCTTTATTACTCCCAGAAAACTGCCTGAATCTCCTAGAGGGACAAACATTTGCCAGATGATTTATACCTCCACAACAAAAACAAACCCTCCCCTGCGGGCTGAATCTTCTATTGTCAGAGGCAATCAACCCCAGCTGCATGGACTCCTGCTCAGAAGGGGCTGACAGCGACTGAGACCCCTGTGCACAGAATGAGACCGCTGCACTGTCCCGGGACTGAGTATGACAGGAAGGAGAGATCTCTCCTCTCTCTCTAAGACGCCTGTCAATACGAACAGCCTGAGACATAGCAGAATCCAAGGAGGTAGGTCTTTCATGAAAGGCAAATGCATCTTTCAATCCCTCTGAAAGACCCTAGCAAAATTGACTTCGGAGTGCAGCATCATTCCAAACCGTATCTGCTGCCCATCTCCGAAATTCTGAACAGTATATCTCTGCGGATTGTTTACCCTGGCTAACAGACGTAGTCTAGACTCAGCCAGAGCAATACGATCCGGATCATCATATATCTGACCCAGGGCTAAAAAGAATTCATCCACTGAACGAAAGGGCCGTGCCCCCTCCGGCAGCGAAAAGGCCCAGGACTGAGCGTTACCCCTGAGCAGCGATATAATGATCCCCACTCTCCGTTCTTCATCACCAGAAGAATGGGGAAGAAGGCGAAAATGGAGTTTGCAAGCCTCTCTAAAACACACAAAATTCTCACTACCCCCGGAGAACGTATCCGGGAGCGAGATCTTAGGCTCAGCACAAACTTCATGAACGCAAGCTGAACCGGTCACTTGAAACTGAGAAAAAGTCTTACGGAGATCAGCTACCTCCAAAGAAAGACCCTGAAAGCGTTCAGCCAAAAGTGAAACCGGATCCATGCTTGAGACGGTTTTGGCGGCTGATAATGTCACGGATGGTGTACAGGAAACAAGACAATACCATATAAACAATGTCTCTCTGGATCCACAACTAAGGAACAAAGGGAGACCCCTGCAATAGACCTGCCGCTCTCCCTCACTGCTCAGCCTATGCGAACACCCCAAAGGTGGATGGCCGCATATCCACGTTCCTCGGCTATCTATTACCTGAAGACCCTACAATAGTGAAGGGACACGACCACCGGCTCCCTACACTGACACGGAGGGAGTCAGGGTCACCTGGATCCAGAAAAGACAAAATCATAAATACATAAACAGCACTTATCTTGCAAACGAATGACGACTGACGACTGGGAACAGGGAACTGGGAACAGCATGCACACACACTCCAGGAAGTTGTATCAGCCGCACACTACTGCATTATGGGGAGGAACTTAAAGGGTAGCGATCAGTCTAACTGCATCACAGCTGAGATAGACTAACGAGATGAGAAACTAAACCAAAACAAAGAAATTCAAGGAGGAGGATCTGAGAAGCTCCTGTGAGCGCTTCTCAGCTGTCTGGCTGTGACACTGGCCTGCCTTGGGTTCAGACGTTTAGCCGACTCTAGATGGGCTAGATTTTTGTGATCAGTAATTACCGTAATGGGATGAATCGCTCCTTCCAACCAATGACGCCATTCCTCAAAAGCCAACTTAATGGCCAGCAACTCTCTACTACCTACATCATAATTTCAGCAGTAGAGAGTTTTTTTAGAGAAAAAAGCACATGGGCGCCATTTGCTAGGAGAAGGACCCTGCGACAAGACTAATCCAACCCCTACCTCCGATGCGTCAACTTCCACAATAAATGGCAGTGAAACATCAGGTTGCACCAGTATAGGAGCAGAAGCAAAACGTTCCTTCACAGCTGAAAAGGCATGTAATGCCTCATCAGACCAGACTGAGAAATCCGCACCTTTCTTGGTCATATCTGTTAATAGTTTAACAGTCGAGTAATTCAAGATAAATTTACGGTAGTAGTTGGTGAACCCCAAAAATCTCATGCGCGCTTTCAGATTTTCGGGTCGATCCCAGTTCAACACAGCACAGACTTTTTCCGGATCCATACGAAAACCCGAAGATGAGTAGGTAACCCAGGATACTGATGCTTCTCCATGTAGGCGGAATAAATTAAAATATCAGATCCAGATAAATAAAATATCTAGATACACCACCACAAACCTGCCTACCAGATGATGATAGATGTCATTGATGAAATGTTGAAAAACAGCAGGAGCATTGGTCAACCCAAAGGGCATGACCAAATTCTCAAAATGACCTTCAGGGGTGTTAAAGGCCATCTTCCATCCGTCCCCCTCCTTGATCCTTAACAGATTATATGTCCCCCTCAAATCCAACTTAGAGAACACCTTGGCACCGACAATCTGATTGAACAAATCTGGGATCAAATGAAGGGGATAGGGATCACAGACAGTAATGCGATTTAAGCTCACGGATGTCCAAACATGGCCTAAGGGTTCCGTCCTTTTTTACAAAGAAGAACCCTGCAGCCACTGGTGATTTGGATGGTCTAATATGACCTTTAGCCAAGCTCTCAGTGATCTATTCTCGCATGGCTACTCTTTGGGTTCAGAAAGATTATACAATCGAGACTTGGGCAATCTAGCTCCGGGAATAAGGTTGACAGGGCAATCATACTCCCGATGTGGAGGTAACCTCTGGTCTCCACTTTCAGAGAATACATCAGAAAAATCTGAAATAAAAGAAGGTACAATTTTAGTGGTTACAACAGAAAGCAATGTGCTAAGACAGTTGTCTATGCAAAAATCACTCCAATCAAGAATCTGTCTCGCTTGCCAATCGATGGTAGGGTTATGTTTGGATAACCACGGTAAACCTAGCACCAGAGGAGCAGGCACACCCTCCGGCACTAAACATGAAATGGATTCTTGATGAGAATCTCCCACCTTTAGGCGAATGTTCTGCGCAATTTGTGAAAAATACTTTTGTGAGAGTGGAGTGGAATCAATTGAAAATACCGAAATAGTATTGTCTAATGCGCTTGTTGTCAAACCATGCATATGGACGAATTGGCCATCCACTAGGTTAACCCCTGCCCCACTGTCAATAAATACTTCAATTCCCACCGTTTTGGAGTCTAGTGCCACCTTGGCAGGCAGGAGAATTCGGGTACTACCGGTACATGACAAAAGTACATTCTCAGATTCCCCACCCACACTACCAAGAGTGAGAAGAGAACTAAAAACATTAGTTTTCTTTCTCTCTTTTTCACCTTGACGTTCAACATAAGGACATACTTTAACAAAATGTCCCCCTTTACCACAGAAAAAGAGTCTTTTCTTAACCCTAACATTTTTATCACCAGGTCCAGGAGTGACTTCACCTAACTGCATTGGATCATCATCAGACATAAGCTCAAGTGCCTTCCTACCCAAAGTGTCGGAAGAGGCCGCTTCCCCACATGATAGTGCGTCCCGAGCGAGAGGAACTTTAATCTCTCCCTCAGGCTATCAATACGTACAGCCAGAGACATGGCCACCTTTAATGACTATGGATATTCGTGAAATGCCAATGCATCCTTTAGATTCTCGGATAACCCTTGACAGAATTGACTACGGAGGGCAGAGTCATTCCACTCACTATCAGTTGCCCATCTCCTAAATTCAGAGCAATAGGACTCCGCAGAACGCTCACCCTGCCGTAAGTCACGCAACTTAGTCTCGATCTGGGTCATCGTAGGTAAGCCCCAGAGCTCTGAAAAATTAATCTAACGACCGGAGGGATTGTGATCCGGTCGGCAACAAAAAAGCCCAAAACTGAGTATCACCTTTCAGCAACTAAATAATAATCCCCACTCTTTGACTCTCGTCCCCAGAAGCGTTAGGGCGCAGTCTAAAATATAGTTTGCACGACTCCCTGAACCGAATAAAGTTGTCACTTTTCCCGGAAAACCTATCCAAGAGAGCGACATAAGGTTCCGAGCAGGCCTGGTTCCCACTGCTGGAAGCCACCGCCTGTGGTCTCTGAAACGTAGAGACGGCCGTGCGGAGGTCAGCCACCTCCAAAGACAATCCCTGCATACGATCGACCAGTGCAGAAACAGTACTGCACTGACACAAACAAAATTACATTTTTTTTTGGACTGTTGATAATGTCACGAGTAATGGGGAGGGGATAACACCAAATGACACACAGAAGGAATAGACTGGAGTCTAGGCCTCAAAGCTAAGGGAGAGGAATGGTGACCACCGAGAAATCCCTAGACCTCTCCCTGACTCCTGCCAGTATGAGTAGACCCCGAAGGTGGAAATACTGGTACAACGTAACCTAGGCCCTGAAGGCCCTAGGAATGGTGGAAGGGAATGAGACTACTGTTTCCTTCTCAGATGAAGGAACCAGTGTCTCCCTGAGGCCTAGACAACAACACACACAAGCGAACAACAAAATGCAAGACAAAATGCACTTAAAGCAGAATGGAGGAGCAGGAGATCCAAAGGAACAACACACCAGCTCAACCAACTCCAGCAGGAAATATTAACCGCATGGTAAGCAGTGTGAGTCAGAACTCAATAGGGCCTCAGTAATGACTACAAGCTGCACCTGACAAGAGGTGTGGTCCTTACCAAACACAACACTGAAAGTAAAAAACAGAGAGACTGTCAGATCCCCTTACGTGCCGCCAGTTTCTCCAATCTTCTCACCTGTCATGGGAGGGACTGTGACAGTATCACTAGAGAAGCAATAGTGTAAGATGGAAACGTTAATGATGTTTGTGTGTGCAGTACAAGTTGTCATGGTGTCAATAAATGGTCTTATTTGGCGCAAAGGGGTGATTAGCAGGGCAAGTGCTCATCTTCTCACTCGTTCCCTGGAAAAGACGACTCCCATATGTGACAATCAGAGAGAAAGTATGCTCGCTGATTGATGGGTGAAGGGAGATGGGTAACATGCAGAGAGGTCCATGTTACCTTCCCCCTGGGTTAATGCTCCTCCCTGCAACCTTTTAGCTCCCCCAATACTTCACCTACCCTCCTGCTGACTGGCTGAGATCACAGCCAGCTGAAGGGGGGAGGGCTGCATTAACCATTCATACCTCGGGTGGAGTAGGAGCTAGATATGAGCCTTGTGTTTTTTTAAAGATGTCACTGCCGGCCCTGAGAGAGATCTTAGAAGTTCAGATAGACAGAATACTCAGGAATCTGACAGATCTCTCTTGTTTTCATTGTTGCTGACAGGTTTACACCCCTTTGCAGATGCTGCTCATTATCAGTCAGGTGGCTCTTTATATATTCCGCCTCTCAATTTTCCCTGCAGTTAACCGCTCTTCTGTGAGTGCTCTGCTTGTGTGGTGGTTCTCCTCTTCCAGTTGCTTCTCAAGCTAAGTACTTTTCCCTTTCCTGTTGTGTCTATTCTGACTAGGCCTCAGGGAGACACTACCTCCTTCAGTTTGAAAGGAGCCGGTTGCCTCTTTCCCTGTTCCCTAAGCTGAGGGTTTGGTGCAGTGTTTCAGCAGTCTCAGGTTCCGGTGCATGTGCATTTCTACCTTTGAGATTTGCACATGTTGTTAGCAGCTTAGGAAGAGATATTCAGGGATTGCTAGGAGGTGACCTCTTTCCCTAGGTTTGAGGCCTAGTCTGTTGTTTTGTTGTGGTTCCCTTTGGTTGTACTACCCGTGACAAAAGATGACAACATATGCATTAAAACAAAACCAGGATCTCAGCACTAGGTGTTCTACATTGGGAGATACAGCCTTTAGAATTCAATCAGGTCAGGAATAAAGGCAGCTGAATCCTACTTTCAGCTGCTTTCACTCCCAACCCAATTTCTAAAGGCTATATCACCTGAGATTGTAAGCTTTCACCAAGACGTAACTGATACACAAGACCTATCTGCACCATGGTGCAAGATATTAAAGGTTAAAGTATCCCTCCCTACCTACTTTGCTGTCCAAGCTCTGTTAGGGCTAATTCCCATGACCGTAATTGGTCCGGGAAACATGGGTCGTCACAAGTATAGTACAACAGATCCACAATCAGATAGGAACTGAATGTATCATAAAACACTATGATGCAGTCAATGTGGGTCAGGAGAGCCGTGGACGGTCTAGGAGATGCGGCCTACACACAGACCATGTTTCCCGAACCAATCAAGATTATTTTCTGAAAACCCAAACAGAGCTCAGGCAAAACTGTTAGGTGGATAAAAGGGTTGTGACAAGATAACTGAACTGTGGCAGTCCAACCACTGGGAACCTCACCGATCCCAAGAATGTGGGTCCTGTTTCCCTGTCCACACATGTGCCTTACTGCTCGATTCATTCACTACGGGACCACCAGAAATAGCTGAGCACTGTACTCGTCTATCTCTGGCAATCCCATAAAGAATAAATGGAGTGGCTAGGTGCATATGTATTCTGATACTCCATCATGATGGAGGATTGCTAGGAGTCCCAGAGGTTAGTTATCCCCTATATTGTGAATAGGAGATAACTTGAAAACTTGGCACAACTCCTTTAAGGATGATTCTCAATTTTATTCTCGATTTTCTTGCTTTTTTTCTGCAGTCCCTGAGAATAGATGGGGTGGCAAGGCGAATGCTTGACCTACCACTCTATTAGAATAGGGAAACAAGACCCCCCCCATTCTCGGGATTACTGTGGGTGCCAGCGGTTGGACTTTCACAGATCAGTTAGTAATGCCCTATCCTGTAGATAGGGGATACAAATAATAATCTTTAATTATATAGCTATAGCACAACTATATTCAGCAGCACTTTATAATTTAGGATTCGTTCACATCACCATTCAGCTTTTCCGTTCTCCTGCCCCGTTTAGGGGCAGGAAAACGGAAAGGACGGATTCGGCACATAACTGTGCCGAACGGTGCCCACAGGACCCATAGACTATAATGGGGTCCATTAGGTTTCCGCTCAGAAGAAGATTTTTCAAGCGGAGACAAAAGTCCTGAATGCACAACTTTTGTCTCCGCTCGAAAATCTTCTTCTGAGTGGAAACCTAACAGACCCCATTATAGTCTATGGGGCCCGTGGGTTCCGTTTCGTTCGGGGAAGGAGAACGGAAAGGCTGAACGATGATGTGAATGAAGCCTTAGAGGGTACATGTACAAATAAAAATAGACACCACAGAATTACAGGCTAATAGTGATGCCTCATAAAATATTTATTAATTAACATTTCCCATATGTCTACTTTATACTGGCATCATTTTAGTGATGTAATTTTATTTTATTAGGAAGCTAGAAGGTTTAGAATTCTAGAAGCATTTTTTTAAATTTTTAAGAAAATTTCCAAAGTCAGGACCAGTTCAGTTCTGAAGTCACTTTGTGGGGCTCATATAATAGAACCAACCCATAAATGACCCCATTTTAGAAATGACACCCCTCAAACTATTCAAAACTGGTTTTAGAAATGTTGTTAACCCTTTAGGTATTCCACAGGAATTAAAGCAAAATAGAGGTGAAATTTCAAAATGTCACTTTATTTGCAGATTTTCCATTTTAATACATTTTTTCCTGGAACACATCAAGGGTTAACAAAAAAAAAACTCAATATTTATTACCTTGATTCTGCAGTTTGCATAAACACTCCATATGTGGTCGTATACCGCTGTTTGGGCACAAGACAGGGCACAGAAGGCAAGGAGGGCAATATGTTTTTTGGAGGGCAGATTTTGCTGGAATGGTCTTTGGACACCATGTTGCATTTGAAGAGGCCCTGAGGTAACCCCACAGTGAAAACCCCCAAAAAGTGACCACATTTTGTAAACTACACCACCTAAGGAATTTTTAAGTGGTGTAGCGAGCACTTCACTCAACAGCTGTTTCATAGAATTTTTAATACTTGGGTGTGAAAATGAAAAATTACTTTTTTTTTTTCAAAAGATAATAGGAGAATATAAAATAGAATTATTTTGGTGGCTCACCTATTGGATGCAACAAAATGGGTGCACCACTCACTGGACTCGCCCGTACCAAAGAATGCAAAATAAAATGGAAATATGGAGGGGCACTCACTAAATGGGAATTATGGTAACCAGAAATATTTAATATCACTCCAGATAATATTATGTCATAATAAAATAGAAGGAATATAGTAAAACATATCATAAAATACACATTATAAAATACACATATTATAATAAAAATATTATAATAAAACCTGCAGTTATTACATAATAAAACACCAAAGCTTCCACAGGTGTTATCTGAGACGAAAGGATAGTTCCAAAGACACTGGTTGCGTCTTTGTATCATACAACCATATGTGCCAGCTGTTTATACGTCCCCCGGATCAGGTGGTATATCTAGTTCAGATGGTACATGAGTCCGGACTAGTAATATATATCTGACGGTATAAGAACATACAGCCCGACTCTAAGGGTGGTATTTTGTAGCGGGGTAACCGTGTTAGTGGAAAATATACTACTCCCTCAATTCAGGTGGAGAGATGTTAGTTTGTAACACTACAATTGTAGTACTTTACCACTCCCAAAGTCTCTATTTTATAACATGTGTATTTTATGATATGTTTTACTATGTTCCTTCTATTTTATTATGACATATTATCTGAAGTGATATTAAATATTTCTGGTTACCATAATTCCCATTTAGTGAGTGCACCTCCATATTTCCATTTTATAATGGGAGAATATCCCCCCAATTTGCTACCTACTTTCTCCTGAAAACAGTAACACCCCAATTGTGGTCGTAAACTGCTATTTGGGGATATGCCAGGGCTCAGAAGGGAAGGAGCGGCATTTGGATTTTATAAAATGGAATTTTCTGTCATGGTTTTTAAGAGCAATAACTTATTTTATTTTTTGTTGAATAAGCTGCGTGAGGGCTTATTTTGTGCGAAACAAGCTGTAGTTTTCATTGGCACCATTTTGGGGTACATTTGCCTCTCTGGTTGCTTTTTTTTCTCATTTTTGGGAGATGAAGTCACAAAAAAGGAAGTTTGGTGTCATTTTTCTATTTTTTTATTTTTTTTTACACCGTTCCCTTGATGGGGTAGATCATGTGATATTTTTATAGATATGGTCATTACGGACGCAACGATATCAAAAATGTCAATTTTTCTTTTAAATTTTTACGTTTTACTCAAAAGTTTTTGTGTTGCCATTTTCTTTGAGCCAAATTGTTTTATTTTTCTGGCTATAGCCTTGTGTGAAGGCTTGGTTTTTGCGGGACGAGGTGACGTTTTTATTGCTAGCATTTTGGAGTACATACAACTTTTTGAGTGATTGATATTATGTTTTTTGTGAGGTAACTAAAAAAAAACTTTTTTGACATAATTTTTATTTGTTTTTTTTACACCGTTCACTTGATGCGGTAGATCATGATATTTTTGTAGAGCCAATTGTTACGGACACGGCGATACCAAATATGTCTATTTTTTATTTATTTTTTTACATTTTACACAATAAGGCCTCTTTCACACGAGCATGGCGGATTATGTCCGGATGCGTTCAGTGAAACTCGCACCATTTTGCAAGCAAGTTCAGTCAGTTTTGTCTGCGATTGTAAAATGAAAAGTCAGTCCTGTGTCCCAACACCGACAAATTACTTGCGCTGCTGCTGGTCCCGGAGTAGTGTGGTAGGTCATACACACTGGTGAATACAATATGAAGGGTTTTGGAACCGCGCTGCTCTGGACCAAGTCTCCCGATAAGCGTGGATGGCAGAGGATGAGCCCCTTTCTCCCAACACCCAAAGGATCCAATCTTCAAAAGATCTCCTCCTCTAAGGGTTTAAATGGGATAGGCAGAATAGTGAAGCACCCTTTGCAATTTTTTCTTAAAAGGTTTTATTATACTCACAAGAGTTGGTAGACAAAAGCATATAATACAAAATATCAAAACGTCAGGTTCCTGCCCGACCCGGGTTTCGCTGTCTCGCTTCCTCAGGGGCATCTGCTGTGCATGCTTGCACTCCGGCCCTTAAATAGCCCAGCTGCTCTTAATCAGTTAACCAGTAAGGTTCCGGAACATGCAGCAGTTACTAAAACAGTTGTACATCTCACATACTTAATTTGTGGTCAAGGCTAAATACGAAACTTGGGCAGCGTGCCTGCCTGGAACCTAACCGGCTGAGGTGTGCCTGGAGCCGGGTATGAGAGTAGCCTAAAAGGGGGCTACCCTAAGGAGGACCCTTGAAATGAAGGGAATGGGTGGGTGGGACCAAGAACCGGAACGCCCACTGTGATGAGGTAAGTGGGGGTTTAAATAGGCTCAAGCCCCTCCCACAAATGCAGGCTGAACCTCAGCCTTACCAACTTGTGGTCAAGGCTAAATACGAAACTTGGGCAGCGTGCCTGCCTGGAACCTAACCGGCTGAGGTGTGCCTGGAGCCGGGTATGAGAGTAGCCTAAAAGGGGGCAAAATGACAACAAAATAGTTAAGGTGTAAGACTTTATTACCTTATAACACCAAAGACCGAAATGCCTGCGAAATCTCCACCTGCGGGTTAGGTATGTATCTGGTGAAGCAAGACGAACGCCATCTCCCCATCTTTCGGATGACGTGGGCGGGGACCCCCTGCCGGGAAGCCGCGGAGGCTGCCCCAATGCGGAAGGAATGACCGGATATTGCTCCTGAGTCCAACCCTAAGCCAGCAGCCACCGTGCGGATGTGGCTGATGAATTGCGCCGTGGTGAGAGCTCCCTTCAGATGGGGTAGCAGAGGGCTGTGAGGTGGCGCATCCCGGAGGGCGAGGATGAGCTGGTCAAATACCTGTAACGGGCACCATTCATTACTAGTGGGAAAAACTGGATCTCCACCGGGGGGCCTGTTTGACTGGTTTTGGAGATAATTATCTTCAGCGCGTAATGGTCAACCACCCTCACCAGCTGCTCTCGGTGCAGGCTGCACCGTCCCGCCGTGCTGCACGTGAACTCGCCTGGCCTAAGGAAGCCGTAAAAAGCTAAGTACATGGCAGCTTTGATGATTAAGCTGGAAAAGGGCCCAAAAGGAGCACCATCCAGGGCTGAAGATAATTTCCGGAACATCTCTCCCGTGACGCCCTGCCTGCGGGACGAGGGATTGGACCCACCCTTCTGGACCCCTCGTAAGGTGGCCTAGACTGCATGCGCAGAAAAAATGGATCCGCCCCCTGGGTTGCGGAGCATGGTGTGGTGTTGGACGCCTGCTAGGTACAACTTAATGGTGTTGTAGGAGAGGTGTAACTGGTGGTGGCAATGGGCGATGAAGGCCATGATGTAAGGAATGTCCGCCAGGCCCGCCTGCGGGTGCAGACGTGAAAACTCCTGGAAGGTTTTCAGGCCTGAAAGGTAGTTCCTGGCCGTGTTTGGGGCAAGGGACTGCTGCGCCAGGTCCCTTGCTGACGAGACGAGCAAGCCTAGTCCATTGACAGGGAACTGAAAGGCGGGGTGGGATATCTGCGTGGCTCGGCCTCCGGCATGACCTGGAAGAAGAGTTCAAAATTAAACCTAGACAGTGCGTCGGCTGCTACATTCCTCTCCCCCGGAATGTGGCTACAATGCACATGGAAGTTATATGACAGGGCCAGCCAAACCAGCTGGCGCAACAGCGCCATGATCTTGGGGGACTTGGCCCTGCCCTTGGCCAAGATGTCGACCAAGGCCTGGTTATCTGTCACAAACATCACTGGCAAGTTAGCCCAGAGGTGGCCCCATGCCTGAGCAGCTGCCACGATGGGGTATAATTCCAACAGAGAGGAGGTGCGGATGGATTCAGCCTCCTCTAAGATGGTACTGGGCCAACGATCCGCTAGCCACTGGGAACCCCAAATGGCAGCGTAGCCGCAAGATGCAGCTGCGTCTGAAAAAATGGTCGGGCAGGAGGAAGACCAAGGTGACACGAAAAAGGAGACGCCGTTCCATCGGGACAGGAACAACTCCCACATGGCCAGGTCTGCCATGGCCTGGCCGTCCAAACGGATGATGCTGTCCTGTTCGGGTGCTGAGGGAAGAAGCTGGAGCAGCCTTGACACAAAGGTTCTTCCCTGGGGCATAATCCTGGAGGCAAAGTTGAGCCGCCCCAGAAGAGACTGCAACTCGACTCTAGTGAGGCATCCCGTGGCTGCCGCATGGGAAATGACCTCCCGACACTGAGTGAGTTTCTCCTCCGGTAGGCTGGCTTGCAACAGAAGCGAATCCAGGACGATGCCCAAGAATGAGACCCTCGTGGCAGGACCCTCAGTCTTTGACTCCGCGATCGGAACAGCCAGACTGGCGAACAATCCGAGGAGGATGGTGAGTATGCTGGACCCGCCCTGCGGATCCTCGACAACCAGAAAATCGTCGAGGTAGTGGATGACCGACCGGAGGCCCCCGTGATGGATCAGGATCCAATGCAGCGCCTTGGCCAGCTGGTCGAATAACCACGGGCTACTCTTGGATCCAAACGTGAGCCTGTTGGCGAAAAAATACTGGCCGGCCCACTCAATGCCGTAGAATTGCCATAACTGCGGCAGGATGGGCAGGAGTTTAAATGCATCCGCAATGTCAACCTTTGCCAGCCAAGCGCCCCTACCATGTGACAGGATGGCCTGGATGGCGTCATCCACCGAGGAATAACGCATGGAAAATTCCTCTGAGGGAATCAGAGAATTAAGGCTTGGAATACCGGACACATGAGGGGCGGACAGATCATAAATTAATCTTTTTTTATTAGTGTTCTTTTTTGCCACTAAGCCGATGGGGTTAATGCGCCATGAGGAAAACGGGATGCGTGGGAACGGGCCTATGAGGAACCCCTTGGAAACTTCCGACTGGAGCAACTCGCTAGTTGCTGGAGGGTCCAGGGTGGCGGACAGCAGATTCCTGCCCTGCCAGGGCACCTGCGGCAGGGTGATGAGCCCTGTGTGGAACCCCTGGCGGAAGCCTGCCAACAGGAACGCCACGAAGTCTTGATCGTGGTGATCGTGAAGGAGTGCCGCCAAGAGGTCCACGTTGATGTCCGCTAGTCAGGAACCTTTGGAAGATTTCTTTGGGCAGGCGGACCGTGGGTGGGCCCTAAAGCACAGGGAGCAGACGTGGAGTGACCTGCAGCTGGCATATGAGCACCCCCCTGAATTAAAGTTATTACAGACCTGGCTCTTCCCCAGGTAGACAATAGGTCTGCCGAGCTTGTCTGTGGAGGGGTTGGATGGAAATGACCCGGAGGTCCCCGGGATGGCCCTGTCCTGAGGCGGGTGCGCGGTATTGGGGCACCACTCTGAGGAGTGGAAAATCGACTGACACGTCGCACAGTTGGGAGCCCTGAGGCCAGCGAAGTGACGGCAGAAGAGCTCGGTGTCAATCAAGGACCAGCTGGTGACATACTGGAACTGGGCCAGAGCTGCCGCCGCCTTAGCTGCAAAGGAACGGTGGTAGTCATAGAAGGCCGACCCACCATACTTGTGCCCTAGGTCAGTGACCAGGTACAAATAGCTGTCAAGCTCCTCTCTTCTCTCCGGCTGTGCGGTGCAGACGATGTCCCTGAAGAGGCTGAAGGCCAGGACAAATTCCGGAATGGACAACTTGCGGTTGAGCCGCGAATCCTTGGCCCGAAGGACCACCGACACATCGCCACAGTTGATGACCCGGTTCTCGGGAACATCTTGAGCGGCAATGAGGATTGATGCCAGATTGACATCTTTCCCTGCCAGGATGTCTCTCTTAAGGTTATCAGGAATGAAGTGAGAGGGGGACACATGTGGAATGGGTCTTGGCGTACCTGTAGCCAGCCAGCCTGATGTAGAGGGAGTCATCAGCGGAACGGGAGCCGGGGATACAACGGGTGGCCGGGATTCGAGCTCCGAAACCCTTGCCCGCACATCCGCCACCGAGTCCACCAAGGAATTCAGGGTCGCCTGTAGCTGCACCAGGGACAAATGGATGGCCGACGCCTCTGGCTGCACTGTTGTGGTGCTGGGGCTGGTCATGAGCAGTTTGTATAGCTCTGCCTTTCTTGCGGTGGCCGGATGTGGAATGCCTCTTCGGTTCAACTCGGCCAACAGTTTTGGGATGGTCCAACTCCGAAGGGATGAGGGACCCGCTTGGCTTGACACGATTGAGCCGGAGATGGAAAGGCCGTCCTCCATGTCCGAGGCTCGAGACATGGCAGAGCAGCTAAACAAAAATACAAGGCATAACAAAATAAAAGGAAAAAAAAAAAAAAACGAGGGTGACGACGTACTGGAATTTGGACTGGTGCACGACAGAGAGACACGTACCGGTAACGGAATTCACGAGACGGCTCAGACGAACCTGGCCTAACCGAACAGACGAAGACAATTAACGCGTGGTTATGACTTTACCGGGACCGAGGTGGTGCCAGTGCGAACTTACCTGAACAGGACCGAAAGGAACAGAGAACTGGGAACAAACTTCTGTAAATAAAGCACAGGCAAAAAACATTTGAAAGTGCAGAGGACACGGGTGCCCCCCAACCTGCGGAACCAGGCGAACTGGCCAGGCTGGGGCTCACCCTAAGGCCAAGTGACCATCCGAGCGCATCGGATCGAACACCTGACCGAAAAGAGAGCCGCCTGAGCGTACCAGGCGGTTTGACAGGAGAGAAGGCGCGTAGCCATGAAATAGAGGCTGCGCGTAGCAGCGGCCCGCGAAGGGCAGTGGTAAGCCATAACCTAGGAGTTACGGAAAGCAAGAATGACCTGGGGAGAAGCCGAGGACGGCCCCTTTGGAAGACTTGAAAGCCGAAGGACAGGTGCGTGAACCCGTGTGATAGACAAGAAAAAAAAAAAAACATGAAGACCTGGGCGTACCAGGAGTGAACCGAGCCCGGGCGTACCAGGGAAGAAGGACCCGCGACCGGACCCCTGACTGTGACCGGCCGACAGCGACTTGGCCACAAGACAAAACCCGGTGGCCTGGGCGAAACCAGGAAGACCAGACACCCTGGCCGTAACCAGGTGCCCGAGGTGGGGCCAGATCGGTCCTACGTGGGACACCTATCCTTGTCCAAACAGGGAAAATTAAATAATTCATTTTTTTTGTTTTCTTTTTAAAAGGGGGTTAGTCGGTGTCGACTATATGGCGGTTTGTGCCGTAAATACTTATATATTAATGTTGTTTTTTTTTTTTTTTTTTTTTTTTTTTTTTTTTTGGTTGATGATCCGACTATATGGCGGGTTTGTGCTGTAAATACTTACATATACATATTTTTAATTTCTTATTTAATTATTTATTACACCTTTACTTTTTTTATTTTTTTTTTTTTTTTTATCTATGCGGACTATATGACGGGTTTTTACAAAACGTACTTATTTTCATTCCCCTCTTTTTTTTTTTTTTTTTATCAGACTATGTGGCGGTTTTACCGCACACCCTTTACACCAATTACTTATTTCATTTATTTATGAATTCTTCATTTTACTACCTCCTCCTTACTTCCCCCCCCCCCCCTCCCCGTCCGGCCTGGCTGCCCGTGAGCCCGCGCCCCGCGTGGAACGCAAGCTGACATTGCAGCCAGGGAGACCGGGCAGGGGGCGGGTGACGTCACTGAAGCGCCGGAAGAGGAGTGCGTTCCAGGCTGGAACGCACGCCTATGCGCACCGGCTTCCATGCCGCACCGAGGTGCAGCCTCACCCAGGAACCCAAACCCCCCCCCCCCCCCCCCGATGATCTGGTAGCTGTCGGCCGGCGTCGTTTCATCCCTGCTGCCGCCGGAAGCAAGCGGAGCGGGCGGGGATCGGAACCAGGAAGTGCGTGCGTTCCACCCTGGAACGCACGCCTTCTTGCGCCGTGCCGGGAACGAGGTGAGCCGGCCAGACCAGGGAAAACCTCCCCCCCCTTTTTCCGGCATGATGAGCCGGCCGGCTGCCGGGTGCGCTGCCTGACGCCATACCGCCAGGAAACACAGGGAGACGAGCGGAGGAAGAGGGGACCTGGAAGCCCGTGCGCTCCACGCTGGAACGCACCGGCAGCATGAGGTGGAGGGAGGGTGCCAGACCGTCGCAGTCCTTGCCCTGCGAAAGAGCCCCCCCCCCTACTTACCACCAGGAGACACGAACTCTGCAAGAGGCGACCGTAGGTACCAGGAACACACGAACACTAGCCAGTGAAAGACCAAGAACCGGAACGCCCACTGTGATGAGGTAAGTGGGGGTTTAAATAGGCTCAAGCCCCTCCCACAAATGCAGGCTGAACCTCAGCCTTACCAACTTGTCATTGTTGTTCCTTTATGCTTTCACAAACACATTAGATATAAAAACACGGAAGGTTCCTTCCTCCTTTATGAAAGTCATAAAATCATACATAAAACATATAAAACATTAATGAAATAAAAATAGGGGATCATTTCCCTCTATTATAAATTAAACAAACCACATTTCAATCCTTATATTGCCGCACCATTACATATTAAATTGCAGCCTAATTCGCATTATAACATCATATAACCAAAATCTACATTACCGTTCCTAGTATCCACCCACTCCTAGTGCATAATGTCAGTATCCCCCGCCCATTCTTACTAGCGTCAGGTGTTGCCAGGTGTTGCCACATGATATTATGACAGAGGAGGGAGGTGGGGCAGGGATACCTGGATGACGCTAGTAAGAATGGGCGGGGGATACTGACATTATGCACTAGGAGTGGGTGGATACTAGGAACGGTAATGTAGATTTTGGTTATATGATGTTATAATGCGAATTGGGCTGGAATTTAATATGTAATGGTGCGGCAATATAAGGATTGAAATGTGGTTTGTTTAATTTATAATAGAGGGAAATGATCCCCTATTTTTATTTCATTAATGTTTTATATGTTTTATGTATGATTTTATGACTTTCATAAAGGAGGAAGGAACCTTCCGTGTTTTTATATCTAATGTGTTTGTGAAAGCATAAAGGAACAACAATGACAAATTAAGTATGTGAGATGTACAACTGTTTTAGTAACTGCTGCATGTTCCGGAACCTTACTGGTTAACTGATTAAGAGCAGCTGGGCTATTTAAGGGCCGGAGTGCAAGCATGCACAGCAGATGCCCCTGAGGAAGCGAGACAGCGAAACCCGGGTCGGGCAGGAACCTGACGTTCTGATATTTTGTATTATATGCTTTTTGTCTACCAACTCTTGTGAGTATAATAAAACCTTTTAAGAAAAAATTGCAAAGGGTGCTTCACTATTCTGCCTATCCCATTTAAACCCTTAGAGGAGGAGATCTTTTGAAGATTGGATCCTTTGGGTGTTGGGAGAAAGGGGCTCATCCTCTGCCATCCACGCTTATCGGGAGACTTGGTCCAGAGCAGCGCGGTTCCAAAACCCTTCATATTGTCTGCGATTGTGTTCAGTTGTTCAGTTTTTTCCATGCAGGTGCAATGCATTTTGAGGCGGTTTTCACGTGTGATAAAAAACTGAAGGTTTACAAACAAAATCTCTTAGCAACCATCAGTAAAAAACGCATTGCACCCGCACTTGCTTGGTGATGGATCATGTGATGAGCGCAGTGACGTCACCACAGGTCCTTTTCCTCCTGGACAGCAAAGAAGAAGACAGAAGAGAAGCCGGGCTGCACGAACAAATGGATGAGGTGAGTTAATTTTTTTTATTTTTTTTTTAACCCCTCCATCCCTATTTTACTAAGCATTCTGTATCAAGAATGCTATTATTTTCCCTTATAACCATGTTATAAGGGAAAATAATAATGATCGGGTCCCCATCCCGATCATCTCCTAGCAACCATGCATGAAAATCGCACCGCATCCACTCTTGCTTGCGGATGCTTGCGATTTTCACGCATCCCCATTCACTTCTATGGGGCCTGAGTTGTGTGAAAAAAACACACAATGTAGAGCATGCTCCGATTTTCACGCAACGCACAAGTGATGTGTGAAAATCACCGCTCATGTGCACAGCCCCATAGAAATGAATGGGTCCAGATTCAGTGCGGGTGCAATGCGTTCACCTCACGCATTGCACCTGCGCGGAAATCTTGCCCGTGTGAAAGAGGCCTTAAGGAGGCAAGATGCTGTGGAGGTCATTGTTAAGTGGGGAGTGGTACAGTGGAAGTCACAGTTAAGTGGATTCGGTGCTTTTGTGCCACCGCACTGAAGTAATGGTCAGTTTTGTGCCTCCTCACAGTAGTTATGTCCGCCTTGTGGCCCCCAGTGTCCTCTCCAGCTCCATGAAAGAAAAAAAAAACAGAAATACTTACCTGCTTCCCTGACCTGACGACTCCCACACACATCAGTGCTGCTGGCTGTGCAGGAGGATGATTCCCAGGCTTTCAGTGCTCCTCTCACACAGCCAATAGTATAATGTGCGGCCTGAGGGGGGAGCATAGGAGATCAGCAGAACAGTGAACGAGGGAGCAGATGACTCCCTGTTTCACTATGGAAACAAACTGCCCGGCAGTGAAAGGAACTGACTTTTTGTGTTGCAATTTTCATAGAGCCATATTTTTTTCATTTTTCTGGCTATGGTCTTGTGTGGGGGCTCATTTTTTGCGGGATGAGGTGACGTATGTATACCCAAATGGTAGCAATAAAAACGACGCTCGTTGAGCGCTGTGTATACAGCGATCTAGAAGGCAGAGACATACAGGAAAGATCCCTGCCTTCTTTCGGGGTTGCCCTGCTATCAATGATAGCAGGCCCCCCGCTCTGCCGCTGCACGAGTAGCGTGCAGCTGCAATCTCTGAATGAACGTTCCAGAACGTCCATTCAGAGATAAACGACCAGCCCAAGGACGTTTATAGTCAATGGGCGGTCGTGAAGTGGTTAAGAACCTTGAAGATGACAGGTCTAGGTCTCTTTGCTCTCCTTGACTAGGCCCGATTCGGTGAGCTCTATCCACAGGAATCTTATCTCCAAGCTTCAGAGTTTTCGGGAGCCATTCAGAAGTAACTCTGTAGGCCGGACTGATTCAGAAACTCCCATTAAGTGAAAATTATTGCAGATTTGTTTTCTAGGTCCTCCACTTTATTCTGCAATGCAACTAGGACAAGATTCTTCTCCTCTAATTGATCCTGACATGCATGCAAAGCATCCTCCAGATCAACCTCTATTAATCTAGATCCATGAGTGTTAATTTGTGAGACAATGACATCCAATGAAGATTGAAAGGTCGCTAAGTGAGTCTCAACAGTCGGCATCAGTAACTCAGTAAAAAGCCTATGTACTGCCTGGTGCACTTTTATTGGTGGCAACTCGCTGTAGAATAATAATATAATTTAAGTCACTGATGGCTCCGGTACCTTAGTGCCTAGAAAGAATATGATGTCCACCACGTCGGGATGAAAGCCTGGGTGGTGTCTGTGGGGTCGTATGAGCTACTGACAAAAGCGCTGAAAACATCAAGCCACAGCACCAGAAGTTCACGCCACTCTATAATCATGGTGTCTGTCGGTGAAGGAAAGAGCATGCTGCAGGACTACTAGGACCTCCAATGTCAATAGAAAGCCGGTCTCGGTGTCACAGACCCCTATCCACCCCTTATACTGCCACCACCGTCTCTCACCCACTCTGAGGCAGGCCAGTAGAAGGCTCAAAATTTTGTTGATGCAGGAACTCTTATAAAGCGTGGCCATTCCAAAGCACCACCTCGTGGTAAATAACACTTTTTTATCACTTGTTAGTTTTTTTGGTGGTAACTAAGCAAAAACTAGCTGACTTTTTTTCTTATTTATTTTTACAGCATTCATCGTAGGGGATAATTTACATAACATTTGTGTAGAGCAGGTTGCTAAGGAACCAGCAATATCAAACATCTCAATGAGATTTTATTTTTGCCATTAAAAAGCTTTTTTCAATGAGAAAAAAAGCATACTTTTTATTAAATAAATGTTTTTTTTTTACCACGTAATAGTCTCACAAGGGGGCTATAACAGGCAATTGTTAGATTGCTTCTAAAATACAATGCACTATTCCTATCAGTGCTATACTGACACTGACCAGCAGGCTACACAATAGAGAGAACACTCAAGGCAGGCTTGGGGCCTATACCAGGTCCCAGCCTGCTATACACATATCTCATTTGCAAGGTGCTTATGGGACACAGAAGGAGTCCGCTCACTCTGTTACTGCTTACATGCATGTAATGGGTTAAAGATCCCAGATTGGCACTCCTGACAATTCGGCTGTTAGAGCAGGAGCATGGCACTCATGTGGGAGCTGAGCCCCTGCTCTCTGTTGCACGAGAGACCCATGCAGGGCTTAGACCAATCCACCGTGCAAGGGCGGCGGCCCAGCCTAAGGCCCCTTAGTGACCTCCGTGAAAAGGAGTATTGATGGTCAGTAAAAGGTTAAAGGGTACGAGCGCTGCCTTCTCTTTAAACAGCTGATTGGTGGGGGAGTCGGGTGTTGGCCACCTGCCGATCTGATATTGATGACCTATCTTGAGGATAGGTCATCAATAGTAAAGCGGACAACTCCTTTAAACCCAGCAGTAAATTATTTAAAATAACAAAAGAAGTCATACTTTAGCAATTTTCTCACCTGCACTCCAGTGCTACCTGCAGTGGCATACCGCCAATAGCGGCAGACAACGCTACTGCTCATGTCAGGGGGGTGCCCCAGAGTGCATGGAAGGCCCCGCCCCCTACAATGTTTGCAGTTAGTTATGTATTATGTCTTCCGTCTTGAGTCCCTATCTAGGGCTCCGGCGGGCCCTGATTCTCTTCTCTCCTTCTCAGGCCCCCCTCCCCTACTGTGTGCAAACGCAGTGCACGGACCAACGCTGATGTCCCTGACCCTGCCAGCACTGCAGCCAGGTTAGAGCTCTCTCTCTTCTTTCTGCTGGGCGCTGCACTGGCCAATCAGCATTTAGCAGGTTAAGCTCCTGCTGCTGATTGGCTAGTGTATCGCTCGCGCCAGAAGACAGAACTGAGCGGACGGGACGTAGCAGTGACTCACTCATGCGCTGCCTGCTTCAGTTTTCAGCCTGTCACCTCCAGCAGCCCCCAGCATTGCATACCCCATGTGCCACTGCCAACACAATGTAAGTTCAGTGCTGTGCCTCTATGTATTAAAAAAAAAAGTTTATGGTGGGGGGATAGTTAGTGAGGGGAACAGGGGGTCCTGGGGGGTGGGGGGCACACTGTGTTCTGTATGTAACTTATAAGGCTTATCAACTTGCTGCTGATGCTCATACAGAGAATAGTGTGCACATGAACTGTGGGGTTGGGGCGGGGCTGGGGCACACTAAGAAGCAGCAGCAAAAAGAGTTCAGATGTGGGGGGATGGGCTATGTCAGACTTTAGCACAGTGGGCACAGGCAGGAGGAGAGGTGCATATGCCAGTTCCTGCCCAGCACCCGCTCAGGTGTGCTCGCATACATATGGCGCCCTGTGCCCACTCTGCTAAAATCTGACATAGCCCATCTATGCCCGGCTCTACCAAAGCAGACAGGCAGGAGCAGTGATATGTGCAGTACATGGCTCACTGCAGCCCCAGTGAGATCCTTACTCCCATACAGCACTGTCATATCGGCAGTGTATGAGAGTACGGACTATAAAGCGCTATAGGCACCTGAGTTCAGCATCCATCCAGAGAAAAAAGTCTTATGACATTGAAAATGTCATTTTAAAGAACTTACAAAAGGGAGTTAATAAACTTTATGTAAAAGTTTAGGTACACTCTAACTTCTTTAACCCTTTTAATGACCACAAAATTTGCATTTTTTTCCTTTTAGTTTTTTACTCCCAGCCGTCCCAAAGCCCTAACATTTTTTATTTTTTTCATTCACATAGCCGTATAAGGGCTTGTTTTTTTCCAGGACGAGATGCACTTTCTAATGGTACCATATACTGTTGGGAAAAAAATCCAAATCAGGTGGAGTTTTTGTTGTTGTTTTTTACACCATTTCCTATGCGGAAAAACTGACTCGTTACTTTTAGTCTCCAGGTCAGTATGATTATGGCGATGCCACATATGTATAGTTTTTCTTGCATTTTAATACTGAAAAAAAAACGTTGAAATTTTTATTTTATTTTTTTCATTTCAGAGCAAAATTCTGAACGCTCTAACTTTTTTGTAGTTAGATGTATTGAGCAATGTGAGGGCTCATTTTTTGCGGGGTGATCTGTACTTTTCAATGATTATTGGAAAATATGTATATTTTTTTAGTTACTGCAACAAAAATGATTTATTGCTAATGGTTTCAATAGGTTATTTATACATTGTATTTCTTTATTCATTGGCAAACGGTGGTGTGGCAGGGGAGGAGCCAGGGCAAGTAATGGGATTGGCTAGAAGTCGGTGGTAGGCGGAGTTAGAGGGCCCAATTCAGATTCCTGCTATGGGCCCCAATGATTTTTATGTACGCCCCTGGCTCCATGTCAGGGTTTGATATCCTGGCACACCACATCACCACTACAGTCAATCACTCCCCTCAGCAGTTATGCCCTGTATACTGCTGATGCCAGTGACCTGAGCTGCACAGGATGTCACCGCAGCAGCAAGGAAGATTACATTACCACTGCTAGTCACTAGAAAGTGACAATGAAGCAGCAAAGAAGAAATGTATGACTTCTTTTGTTATTTTAGAGCATACTCTGTGCCTGCAGTTTTTTTTGTTTAGTTTTTTTACATAGAGAAGGCTTGTTTCACACTTTGGCTACTTTCACATCTGCGCTTTTCGTTTCCTGTATTGAGATTCGTCATAGGATCTCAATACCGGATGAAAACGTTTCAGTTTTGTCCCCATTCAATGTCAATGGGGACAAAACTGAACGGAGTGCACCAGAATGCATTCCGTTCCGTTTGGTTTCGTTCCCATGCCAGACAGAAAAACTCTGCAAGCAGCGATTTTTAGTGCGTCATGGGAAGCAGAGAAAGGCAGATTCAGCATGAAATACAATGTAAAGCCTCATTCACACGTCCGTGTCCGTGCTCAAATCCGTGGTTAGTGATGTATCCGTGAAGCTGTCCGTGAAGGATCTGTGTTGGGTCCGTGGGTCTGTTTTTTGCTGTCCGTGTTGCATCCGTGTTGCACTGACACTAAACAGCAGAAAAATAATTTTCAAAGCATCTCTTCCTAATGATCCGTGAAACACGGATGCAACACGAATGGCATCCGTAGTTTTCACTATAATAGACGTGATCGATCCGTGAACACTGACAAAATAGAGCATGCATCCGTGCTGAAAACACTTACCCACGGACCGTGCTAAAACACTGATGTCTGAATACACACATTAAAATGAATGGGGACGTGTGCTGTCTGTGGAGAACATGTACAGCACACGTCCGTGAAACACTGACGGGGTGTGAATTAGGCTTAAGTCAATGGTGCCAGATCCGTCACCCATTGACTTACAATGGTTTAAGTGACGGAGCCAGCATGGCTATTTTAGAGATAATACAACCGGATCTGTTCATAACGGATGCAGCCAGATGTATTATCCTAACGAAAGCGTTTTTGCTGATCCATGACAGATGAACGCAATGTGAAAGTAGCCTTAACGCTTTTAGATCCGGCAGGCTGTTCCAGCAGGGATTGCCGGAAGCTACCACCTTGCCGTCCAGCCCCATTAAATATAATAAGGACCAGAGGAGAGTCGGATGCAACCTGGCAAATATGTAGAGAATCAACCGGACAAAAACGGCTGCGCTGTGGGATTCTCTGCATATTCGCCGAATTGCAGCAGAATCTCCGCAAGTCCCCATTATAGCTAATTAAGCCAGTGGGTATCGGGTAGCGCCCGGCATTGCCGGATTCAGACATCTCCAGAAGGCTGCTAGCTGCTTGAACAGCCTGCCAGAGATATCTAGCTCTAGTGTGAAACTAGCTCAACTCTCCAGGACAAGTAACGGTGGAGGTCTGAGTGCAGAGACGCCCACTGATCGATAGTATGAGGACAGAGAAGTGCTTGCATATCGATCTCTCTCCTCGCTGCAGGAGAGGAAAAGAGATGGACCCAATAGAAAGTTTATTGAATCCGCCCCCTGCAGTAAGGAGAGAGAATGCGAGCGCTACTCACTCACTTGTTCTTGCAATCAGTGGGAGTCTCAGAACTTAGACCCCTACCGATTTAAACTTTTGATATGTTTCTATGACATATGAAAAGTTTTTATGAAAACTCAATGACCCTTTAAAGGGGTTGTCCGGGTTCAGAGCTGAACCCGGACATACCCTTATTTTAACGCAGACAGCCCCCCTGAGGCTAGCATCAGAGCATCTCATGCTCCGACGCACTCCCGTGCCCTGCGCTAAATCACGCAGGGCACGGGCTCTTTTGTTTTCAATAACCCACTGCTGGGCGGTAACTTCCGCCCGGCAGTGTGTTCGGTGACGTCACCGGCTCTGAGGGGCGGGCTTTAGCTCTGCCCTAGCCGTTTTTACTGGCTAGGGCAGAGCTTAATCCCGCCCATCAGTGCCGGTGACGTCACCGGGGTTCCTGGCAGCCCCATGGAGAGCCCCGGTACGTCACCGGATTTTCTAAAAATGCCTTTGCCCTGCACAATTTAGCGCAGGGCAAAGGAGAGCATCGGAGCATGAACTGCTCCGATGCTCATGTCAGGGGGGCTGCCGGGGTGAAAATGGAGGGATGTCCGGGTTCAGCTCTGAACCCGGACAAACCCTTTAACTTACAACTTCAATAGCAAATTGGTCGATATTCAAGATGAGGCAAACTGCTCCTAAAAATTGTGAGAAAATGGTGGCCACTAACAATTATTTCCAATTTAAAAAAACATATGCAAGCAACTATGTGAGAAATTGACAAAACTTCCTACATTGCTAACATTTGTATAGAGGTTTATGGTTCCAACATATGTGTATGCTGATAAATATTATGCTGCACGAGTGCCAATTTCCCCACAGAAAAGAAAGGATACTGAAAAATCACATTCTGTCCACAAAGCTGTGTAAGAACCTCTTTACAGACAAGAGATGTCTGGTTCTGAAGCACAAGAAAAACACTGGAATTCAAGGACTACTTGTAAAAAACACCATACAGAAAAATATAGTCAAAAATATATTACCATACAGGTCTTCACAAGAGCATTCATATGGCGTGCCATATAGTAATTCATTTTATCATGTGCACAAGGCTTTAGTGTACGCCCAGCATGAGAACTAAGAACCACCAACAGCTTCCCTAGCAAAATCAGACACCGCGATCAGCTGTCCGCTGTGACAGTTCTCATATTAAAGGGGTATTTCCATCTGAGAAAATGGAGGCATATCGCTAGGATATGCCCCCATTGTCTGATAGGTGCGTGTCCCATCTCTGGGACCCGCACCTACACAGAGAACAGAGCAGGGAAGGTGGTGCCTCTCCCCATAGCAGTGAATAGGTGGGCACTAAGCTTGTGCGGCCACTGCTCCTATTCACTTCTATAGGGTCGACAGAAAAAGCTGAGTCAGCGCTTGGCTATTTTCAGCAGCCCCATAGAAATGAATGGACGGCGGCTGCGTATGCACAGTGTGCCCTCCACAACTTTTGGGACTCCGTTCTTGGTGTAGGTGCGGGTCCTATAGGTGGGACCCATACCAATTAGACAATGGGGCATATCCTATTGTTTCAGATGGGAAAACCCCTTTAAAATTGTTAGCGATGAGAAGACCCGTATAAGTACCCTCATGCTTTTCCTACATTAGTTTTTATTGGTTTGAATATTTAAACCTTGTTATGTTGTCGTACAGCTGTCGTTCCGTTAGCTCCTTTGCTCACTCTCTGACCAAAGCATACATTTAGAATTACACATCTGTAACTAAATAATATCTTTCTGTTAGCTAAGCCATTTTCAACTTCATATACGGTATGTTCGTATGACAAATATACTGCACATCATGGGGGAATTTAGTTTTGCTTGAGACTGCCTTGGCATACTTTATGCCACATTTATCAAATGTCATTTTTAGTTGATAAATTTGTCTTATCCTTAAGGGCTCATGCACACAACTGTATGTATTTTGCGGTCCACAAATAATATATAATGCAGACAATATAAGGGCATGTTCTATTTTTTGGCGGAACGGACATACGGAAAAGGAATGCACACAAAGTAATTTCCGGGATTTTTGCAGCCCCACTAAACTGAATGGTTTCACATATGGCCGTAAAAAAAAAAAAAAAACAGAACGGACACAGGATACGTTTGTGTGCATGAGACCTAAACCTAACACTTTTGTCTGGGAAAGTAACTCTAGTTTTCCTACTCCATCCTCCTACTGGAATGAGACTGTGACTTTTTTGCAACATTGAAAAAAAGTCTCAATGATAAATCTGGTGTGAAATTCATTAAAATAGCTAACCACACCCACTTTTACGCCCACATTTGAAAACTGGATTGAGTGGTGTGTAAATGTAATTTTTTTTGGTAGATTTTTTTTTTATATTAATCAATTTTTTTCTTGCAACACAGCAAGGGTTAACAGCAAAATAAACCTCAATATGCATTACTCTGATTGTGCAGTTTACAGAAATACCCATACAGTGGATATAAAAAGTCTACACACCCCTGTTAAAATGTCAGGTTTCTGTGCTGTATAAAAAGATAAATCATTTCAGAACTTCTTCCACCTTTAATGTGAACTATAAACTGTGTACCACTTAATTGAAAAACAAACTGAAATCTTTTAGGTAGAGGGAAGAAAATCAAAAAAACTAAAATAATATGGTTGCATAAGTGTGCACACCCTCTTATAACTGGCGGACAAAGGTCCGCCAAAACACGTGTCGGGGTTGGCGCCATCCTGGAGGAGACACAGCATGGGTAAACGTTCTATGTACTTTTGATTGTACATAAATTTGGTTTTGCACTTTAATAGTAACATAGTAACATAGTACATAAGGCAGAAAAAAGACATTTGTCCATCCAGTTCGACCTGTTATCCTGCAAGTTGATCCAGAGGAAGGCAAAAAAAAAAACTGTGAGTTAGAAGCCAATTTTCCCCACTTTAGGGGAATAAAAAATTCCTTCCCGACTCCAATCAGGCAATCAGAATAACTCCCTGGATCAACGACCCCTCTCTAGTAGCTATAGCCTGTAATATTATTACGCTCCAGAAATATATCCAGGCCCCTCTTGAATTCCTTTATTGTACTCACCATCACCACCTCCTCAGGCAGAGAGTTCCATAGTCTCACTGCTCTTACCGTAAAGAATCCTTTTCTATGTTTGTGTACAAACCTTCTTTCCTCCAGACGCAGAGGATGTCCCCTCGTCACAGTCACAGTCCTGGGGATAAATAGCTGATGGGATAGATCTCTGTACTGACCCCTGATATATTTATACATATTAATTAGATCTCCCCTCAGTCGTCTTTTTTCTAAAGTGAATAAACCTAATTTTAATAATCTTTCAGGGCACTGTAGTTGCCCCATTCCAGTTATTACTTTAGTTGCCCTCCTCTGCACCTTCTCCAGCTCTGCTATGTCTGCCTTGTTCACAGGAGCCCAGAACTGTACACAGTACTCCATGTGTGGTCTGACTAGCGATTTGTAAAGTGGTAGGACTATGTTCTTATCACTGGCATCTATGCCCCTTCTGATGCAACCCATTATCTTATTGGCCTTGGCAGCAGCTGCCTGACACTGGTTTTTGCAGCTTAGTTTGCTGTTTATTAAGATTCCTAGATCCTTTTCCATGTCAGTGTTACCGAGTGTTTTACCGTTTAGTATGTACGGGTGACTTGCATTATTCCTTCCCATGTGCATAACTTTACATTTGTCAGTGTTAAACCTCATCTGCCACTTATCTGCCCAAGCCTCCAATCTATGCAGATACCTCTGTAGTAGTATACTGTCCTCTTCAGTGTAAATTACTTTACACAGTTTAGTGTCATCTGCGAAAATTTATACTTTACTATGCAAGCCTTCTACGAGATTATTAATAAATATATTGAAAAGAATAGGGCCCAATATTGACCCCTGAGGTACCCCACTAGTGACAGTGACCCAATCTGAGTGTGTACCGTTAATAATAACCCTCTGTTTTCTATCATTGAGCCAGTTACTTACCCACATACAGACATTTTCTCCCAGTCCAAGCATTCTCATTTTATATACTAACCTTTTCTGTGGTACAGTGTCAAATGCTTTGGAGAAGTCCAGATATACGACATCCATTGATTCGCCACTGTCAAGTCTAGAACTTACCTCGTCATAGAAACTGATTAAATTAGTTTGGCATGACCGATCCCTCACGAAGCCATGCTGATATGGCGTTATTTGCTTATTTCCGTTGAGATGCTCTAAGATAGTATCTCTCAGAAAACCTTCAAACAGTTTACCCACAACAGATGTTAAACTTACCGGCCTATAGTTTCCAGGCTCTGTTTTTAGACCCTTTTTGAATATTGGCACCACATTTGCCATGCGCCAATCCTGTGGAACATTCACTGTCAGTATAGAGTCCGCAAATATCAGAAATAAGGGTCTGGCTATGACATTACTGAATTCCCTTAAGGGTACGGGGGTGTATGCCATCCGGTCCTGGCGATTTGTCTATTTTAATCTTTTTAAGTCGCTGATGTACTTCTTCCTGAGTCAGACAGGACACTTTTAATGGGGAATTTATTTTAACATTCTGCATGTCATCTGACAGTTTATTTTCCTCAGTGAATACATTGGAGAAAAAAATATTTAACAGTTTTGCTTTCTCCTCGTCGCTCTCTGCGACTCCCCCCTCATTACTCTTTAAAGGGCCGACACCTTCAGATTTATACTTTTTAACATTTATATAATTGAAGAACATTTTAGGGTTAGTTTTACTCTCTTTGGCAATTAATCTCTCGGTCTCTAGTTTGGCCGCTTTTATTTATTTTTTACATGTTCTATTTTTTTCCTTATAGTTTTTCAGTGCTTCCGTGCTACCCTCCTGTTAGTGATTTATATGCTTTCTTTTTGTCATTTATTGCTTTCTTTACAGTTCTATTTATCCACATTGGTTTCTTTTTGTTCCTTAACCTTTTATCCCCATAAGGTATGTACCTCTCACAATGAGATTTTAGGATGTTTTTAAAGATATCCCATTTTGTGGCTGTATTTTTATTTTTGAGGACTTTGTCCCAGTTAGTTAGGCCTATGGCCTCTCTTAGTTGGCTAAATTTAGCTTTTTTGAAGTTTGGTATTTTTGTTCCTCCCTGTAGAAACGCTCTTTTGAATGATAATTGGAAGGTTATTACTTTATGGTCACTATTTCCCAGGTGTCCACCAACCTGCACGTCTGTTGTTCTGTCAGGCCTGTTGGTTAATACTAAGTCCAGTATGGCCGTCCCTCTAGTCGGGTCCTGAACCAGTTGGGAGAGGTAATTGTCTTTGGTTATTGCCAAGAACCTGTTTCCCTTATGAGATAAGAAACATGTTTATATTGATGGGCAATTTGTGAACGTGTTATCCGCTGTGTTTGTCCTCCAGTTGATGCCGCCTTCTTTTCCCTGCATCTATGTATTTAATCATGTCTGTAAGTCATATGTAATCATGTAATAAAGCGATATTTGTTTATAAGCGGTCTGGCAATTATTTGCAGGTTTTTGTTATGGTGTGTGCCATAGGCTTAGGCTACTTTCACACTTGCGTTCGGGGTTCCACTTGTGAGCTCCGTTTGAAGACTCTCACAAGCGGCCCCGAACGCATCCGTCCAGCCCCAATGCATTCTGAGTGGATACGGATCCGCTCAGAATGCCTCAGTCTGGCTCCGCTTGGCCTCCGTTCCGCTCAGCAGGCGGACACCCGAACGCAGCTTGCAGCGTTTTGGTGTCCGCCTGGCCATGCGGAGCCAAACGGATCCGTCCAGATTTACAATGTAACTCAATGATGACGGATCCGTTTGAAGTTGACACAATATGGTGCAATTTTCAAATGGATCCGTCCCCCATTGACTTTCAATGCAAAGTCTGGACGGATCCGTCTGACTAACTTTCACACTTAGATTTTTTTGTGAAAATATAATGCAGACGGATCCGTTCTGAACGGATACCATTGTTTGCATTATAGGAGCGGATCCGTCTGTGCAGTGTGAAAGTAGTGTGAAAGTAGCCTTATACTGGTAACTACTTTAATTAGTACAGGATTCTTTGATTGGGGCACATATAGGGTATTGTAACTGGGGATGTAGCTGTGTTCAGAATGAAGCAATCACATTCAAAATCATGTTAAATAGGAGTCAGCATACACCTGCCATCATTTAAAGTGCCTCTAATTAACCCCAAATAAAGTTCAGCTGCTCTAGTTGGTCTTTCCTGAAATTTTCTTAGTTGCATCCCACAGCAAAAGCCATGGTCCACAGAGAGCTTCCAAAGCATCAGGATCTCATTGTTAGGCCTCATGCACACGACCGTATTTTGTTTCCGTGTCCGTTCTGTTTTTTTTGCAGATAGGATGCGGACCCATTCATTTCAATGGGTCCACAAAAAAACGTGTGTGCACGCATCAGTATGTCCGTTCCATTGCTCCGCAAATAAAATAGTGCATGTCCTATTTTTTTCTAGTTTGCGGACAAGGATAGGCATTATTACAATGGATCCGCAAAAAAAAACGGATGCCATACGGAACGTCATCCATTTTTTTTGCGGATCCGCAATTTGCGGACGGCAAAACACATACGGTCGTGTGCATGTAGCCTTAAAAGGTATCAGTCAGGAGAAGGGTACAATTTTTTTTCCAAGGCATTAGATATACCATGGAACACAGTGAAGACAGTTATCATCAAGTGGAGAAAATATGTCACAACAGTGACATTACCAAGAACTGGACGTCCCTCCCTCCAAAATTGATGAAAAGACGAGAAGAAAACTGGTCTGGGAGGCTACCAAGAGGCCTACAGCAACATTAAAGGAGCTGCAGGAATATCTGGCAAGTACTGGCTGATATGTTTGGCGCAAAAACAACACTGCACATCTCCAAAAGAACACCATACCCACAGTGAAGCTTGATGATGGCAGCATCATGCTTTGGGGCTGTTTTTCTTCAGCTGGAACTGGGGCCTTAGTTAAGCTAGAGGTAATTATGAACAGTTCCAAATACCAGTCAATATTGGCACAAAACCTTCAGGCTTCTGCTAGAAAGCTGAACATGAAAAGGAACTTCATCTTTCAGCATGACAACGACCCAAAGCATACATCCAAAACAACAAAGTAATGGCTTCACCAGAAGAAGATTAAAGTTTTGGAATGGCCCAGCCAGAATCCAGACCTGAATCCGATTGAAAATCTGTGGGGTGATCTGAAGAGGGCTGTGCACAGGAGATGCCCTCGCAATCTGACAGATTTGGAGTGTTTTTGCAAAGAAGAGTGGGCAAGTAAAAATGTACCATGCTGATAGACTCATACCCAAAAAGACTGAGTGCTGTAATAAAATCAAAAGGTGCTTCAACAAAGTGTTAGTTTAAGGGTGTGCACACTTATGCAACCATATTATTTTATTTTTATATTTTTCCGTCCCTCTACCTAAAAGATTTCAGTTTGTTTTTCAATTGAGTTGTACAGTTTATAGGTCAAATTAAAGATGAAATGATTTATCTTTGTCTCATTTTTTTACATCACAGAAACCTGACATTTTAACAGGGTTGTGTAGACTTTTGCTATGACATTTGAAATTTAGCTCTGGAGTTAAATTTGAGGATTCGTTGAGGATTCGTTTGTGTCATGTGACCACTGAGCGTTAGTGAAGCTCTTGCTATTACTCACAGCTCCGTGGTCGCCGGCCGGCCTGCACCACGCTGCACTGTACTGTATCCTGACACATCGTCAGGTCATAGTCCACGCTTACGTGCGCTATGACCCGAAGCTGTGTGACGTCAGGGGGGGGTCAGCTGATGGCACTAGTGGGGAAGCTGATGGCACTGAGGGGGCAGCTGCTGGCACGGGGGGGGGGGCTGATGAGTTTTTATAAAGAAGAACGTTCTTTTAATTAGTTTTTTGTTATTAGAGTACTCGATTAATCGTTGGATTAATCGATAGAATACTCGATTACAAAAATAGTCGATAGCTTCAGCCTTATATGGGGTCCTCCCATTTCTCTTGATCATTTTTGAGATGTTTGTACACATTAACTGGAGTCCATTGTGGTAAATTCAGTTGACTGGACATTATCTAGAAGGATACGGCCATGTCTATGTAAGGTCTCACAGCTGAAAATGCATATCAGAGCAAAAACTAACCCAGGAGGAGGAAAGAACTGCCTGTAGACCTCAGAGACAGGGTTATGTGGAAGCACACATTTCTTCTGCACTGAAAGTTCCCTACAGCACAGTGGCCTCCATAATTCTTAAATGTAAGAAACTTGGAACGAATAGGACTCTGCTTAGTTTTGGTGGGGGAACCAGCTATAAGTAATTGGGGGGGAAAGGCCTTGGTAACAAAGATGACCAAAAACACAATGGTCACTCTGGCTAAGCTCCAAAGAACCTGTGTGAATATGTGAGAAACTTCCAGAATGTCAACCAGCACTGCAGCACTCCACCAATGTGGGCTTTATGGCACAGTGGCAAGAAAGAAGACTTTCAGTAAAAGACACATGAAAGTCTGCCTGAAGTCTGCAAAAAAAAACACCTAAATTACTCTCAAACTGTGAGAAACAAGATTCTGATGAAACCAAGACTTAAAGGGAACCTGTCATCAACTTGATGCTGTCCATACTAACGGCAGCATAAAGTAGAGACAGGCGAGTTGATTTCAGCGGTCTGTCATTTAAAAGTTAAAAGTAAGTGCTTGCCGAGAACCAACATCACAAACATTGCAGACTGGGCCTGGAAAAGAGTCACGGCCACCTGAGAAGAGTTATGGTTATTCATTAATTCTTTCTCTCCCTGCCCATCTGCTGATGACTGACAGTCTTTTACCTAGTTGTCTCCCTTTCCCTCTAGGAGAAAACTGCCAGTAATCAGCAGATGGGCAGGGAGAGCAGGAGATTATGAATAACTCTGACTCTTCTCAGGTAGATTTGACCCTTTTCAAGGCCTGGGCTGCAAAGATTATGATGCTGGTTCTCAGAAACTGCTTACTTTTAGTTCATGAGTGACACACCGCTGAAATCAGCATTTTTGTCACTATTTTAAGCTGCCCTCAGTGAGGTCAGCATAAAGTTGATGACAGGTTCTCTTTAACTTTCTGGCCTCAATTTTAAAGGGGTTATCCAAGAGCATTACAGGAGGCTCGTTCCCATTGCGGCCTGCTATTGGTTGCCGCCCCTTATCTGCGCCACTGGAAAATGCAGAAGCGTTCGTGCTGGCATCAGAAGCGACTCGGGTGTCGTGAAGTAAGGTAAGTACAACCTCTGTGAGGGGCTGTGGCATGTGGGGTGGGGGCATTATAGGTCTTGGATAACACTTTTAAACGGCAAATCTGGAAAAAACCAAGGCACTGCTCAATTCCATCCCTACAGTGAAGCATAGTGGTGGTGGCATCATCATTATGTGGGGGGAATTTTTCAGTGGCTGGGACAGGGAGACTGGTCAGAGTTGAGGGAAAACTGAGTGGAGCAAAGTACAGAGATATTCTTAATGAAAACCTGACTTGAACCCAATAGAATATCTCTGGAGAGGCCTGAAAATGGCTGATCACTGACCCCCATCCAAACTGATAAAGCTTGAGAGGATTTGCAGAGAAGAATGGCAGAAAATCCCTAAGGCTCCATTCACACGTCCATGTTGCGGATCAGCAACACACCCGCCCGTCACCCCTATAGAAACGCCTATTCTTGTCCGCAGCTGTAGACAAGAATAGGACATGTTCTATCTTTTGCGGAGCTGCGGACCCGAAGATCGGGGACGCGCTCCGTGGATGCGGACAGCACACTGTGTGCTGTCTGCATCCATTCCGTCCCCATAGAAAATGAATGGGTCCGCACCCGTTCCGCAAAATTGCGGAACAGATGCGGACCCATTTGCGGACGTGTGAATGGACCCTTAATCCAGTTGTGCATATGTACCTTGTGGATTCATACCCAAGAAGACTGGAGACTGTAATTGCTGGAGGTGCATCCACTAAGTACTGAGTAAAGGGTCTGAATACTTTGTTTTTCCTTTTCAATAAAATAGCAAAGATTGCAAAAATTCATATATTCATTTAGCATTTTCATATCTGTGGTTACAGTTATACATACAGAAATCAGTGAGGTACTGCACTCCTTTTTTCTACCGCCTTTTGTACATTGCATACTCCAAAACCCACCCTCCCCATGTCTCATTTGTGTTAACATGCCTCCTCAGATGTAGCCATTTTTTATCTGTTGTCTCATGTCTCGTTTATGTGTCATTTATTCAATAAAGGATTTATTTTTGATGATATACCCGTTTAATCTCAGTTTTTTTCTTGTTGGTTGGTGTAGCCCCGATGGGAGAGGGAGGGAGCCCCATCTTAATGTTAACTTTTTCCATACAGCGGTCCGTACGGACCGCGGTATGGAAAGGGTTAAACGGCTGACATCGCATCACAGATGTCAGCCGTTTATACCAGAGTGTCAGCAATGTGCTGACACTCTGGTATAACCACTGTACACCAACGATTATTCAAGAGGAGGCCATAATATCCCGCCGCCATAATATCATTCAGGGGTGCAGGGGGGGTGAAAAAACTTTATATGGGGCATTTTAAAGTTTGATCCCCGCGGTCAGGGTCCGCGGGGATCAGAATCGGCAGAAAGCGCAGCAAACAGCAGGTCTGAATTGACCTGCGGTTTGCTGCAATCGCCGATATGGGGGGGGTCACATGTGACAGGATGCCGGCTGAATGATTTCAGCCGGCATCCTGTTCGAATTAACACCCGCAGCGCCGCAATCTCATTTTAAACTCATGACGTACCGGTACGTCATGGGTCCTTAAGGACTCGGGAAACATGCCGTACCGGTACGTCATGCGTCCCTAAGGGGTTAAGTCAAAATTTCTCAGGGGTATGAATAATTATGGGCAGCACTGTATATACATATATATATATATTGTGACATAGCAAGGGGTTTTGTTTGGGAAGGCAGGTATTTTCCTCCCAACATGGGCAGCTGGGCTGATTTCCAGCCAGGTGAGATCAAATACTGGACCGGAGTTTAAGTGCTGGTCCGGGTTTTTTGTCAGCACCTGACTGTCCTTTAAATAGGCAGCTGGGCTCAGAATCAGAGTCTCTGTTTTGGGATCTGAGGCATGGTGCCGTACTAAAGGGCTGAGAGCTGCATGCAGGGAAACAGGCCCACTAAAGCCTGTTGTGGACGCTGAAAGAACCTGCTAACAAGGTGACTGTTTTTGTGCTTTGGACTTTCCTTTGTGTGAACAAACACTAAGACTGTCAATGTTGCTTAGTTTTTTCTCCTGTGTGAATAAATACTGAAGTTTTGTTTTACAAACAGTTTCTTTAAACTTCTCAGCCTGTATTTGTGGGAGGGGGCGAAGGGCCTTCAAATACGTCGGCACGCTCTCCCCAGCCGCACGCACGTCTCGCAGTGCAGGAGGGCGTGTTCATCCCTGGTCCACGCAGCGTTCATTAGCGGCAGCCGCGCTGGAGGACGCTTGAAAAATCGTAAGTTTGCACAGGCCACGGCGCCCTAAGCCGGCAAAAGTTTCTACCATGAACGTCCCACTCTTATGACTATCGCCCCTCTGTCTTTATTCGCCGGCTGGGCTCTGTCAGGCACGCTCCCTCAGCTTTGCACACCAGTCACCTTTCCCCAGTCGTCTCCATGACACCAAGTCCTGAGATCGACTTCCTTCTGATTGGACAGGAAAAACACAAAGAGGTTAAAAACCCCACCCCCTCCCTTCATCACCAGTGTTTTTCTTGTCCCATCAGGATAGGAAGCAGGAGAGGTGCATGGAGCTCGAATCGGGCTCACCTGGATTTCTTGCTCTTCAGGCCGAGGTCGGATCTGCAACGCAGCTCTCCCTCCTCCGTCCAGTTAGGCCTGGGCTCGGGCGCATAAGCAGTTTGCCCCCTGCGAAGATTCCCTCTGCGGCGGCCCCGGAGGGCTTAATGCAGGGGGAAAGAGGAAAGCGGCGGATCGGCACTGAGATGTGCCCCTTTCGGCCGGCAGGCGGGTGACGTCAGACGCCGGGGGCGGAGCAAGCGCACTGACGTCATCCACATGCGCCACAGGTCCTGGAGGCTAGAGGACACTATAAAACCTCACAGGACCTGTGCAATGGCGCCCTGCATAGCGCGGCTCATGTGTATTGTGGAGCATCTCTGGAGCGGTCGGGAGTCAGAATGAGCACCGCCCTCACGCTGGGCTCTGGAACCGAGCCTGCATCAAACCCTGGGACCGTGAGTAGCCTACTCTCAGGCACATGCTCTGTATTGATGGTTCAGTCTGCTCATCCTTTCCTCCCTTACCCTTTCAGGGAGAAAAGGATTCGGCTTCTACCACAAAAAAAACTAGAAAATGTGGTATCTGCTGCAAACGATTGTCTAACACTGGATCTAAGCCCCTGTGTAAAGAATGTACATCCAGTGTCGTCAAGTCCGAATCTTCCAGCCTAATTGAAGATATTAGGAAAGTAGTTAAGGAAGAGGTTCAGCTGGCCTTAACCGCCAAGGAACCTACTCCCCCAAAAGTTACTACTCCTCAGGACTCCCATAGCAATAAATCACTAATCCTGGATTCAGACTCTGAGGGGCTGGCGGTCTCAGACTCTGAGTCAGTTCAAAAACACCCCGCATCTTCTGATGAAGAGGGGGAATACAAGCGTTTCCTGTTTAATCCAGAAGACATTGACTAACTTATCAGGGCCATCAGGGCTACCATTCAAATGGAGATGCCAAAGACTCCAAAATCTACCCAACAAGAAATTTTTGGGGGACTAGGAGAAAGGAAGAAAGCAGTTTTCCCAGTACCAGATAGTGTCCAGAAATTAATTCGATCAGAGTGGGAGAAACCGGACAAGGGATCCTTTATTCCAAGGGGAATTAAGAGACGCTACCCGTTTAGCCACTGACTGACTGGGAGACCATACCGAAAGTAGACGCACCAGTGGCTAAAGTGGCGAGACATACGGCTCTACCTTTCGAGGACTCAGCACAGTTAAAAGATCCTCTAGACAAGAAAGCGGAGAGTCTCTTAAGAAAGACCTGGGAGACCACGACGGCCCTTCTCAAACCGAGCGTTGCCTCTACGTGTGTAGCCAGAACGCTAAAACTTATGGCTAGAGCAGCTGGAGATACATCTAGTCAATAAGACTCCGCGTGATCAAATTTTAGAGAGCTTGCCTTTATTAAAGATGGCAACCTCCTTTCAAGCAGACGCAGCAGCAGAATCAGTCAAACTGTCCGCCCGAACAGCTGTTCTCTCCAATACAGCGAGACGGGCACTATGGCTTAAAGCGTGGTCGGGAGATATCACGTCTAAAAATAAATTAATCGCACTCCCCTTCCACGGTCAGTACGTTTTTGGGGAAGATTTAGATAAAATCCTAGAAAATGCGACAAATAAAAAAAGGGGTTTCCCAGAGGAGAGATATAAACAAAAAAGGCAGCCCTTTCGTGATTTTTTTCAGCCTGAAATAAAAAAGATAAAAGGAAAGGCCGGGAGGTGGAGCTATGCGAAGGGAGGCAGGGGGGAGAAATTTCCTCTTCAACCCGAATCGTGCTGAAGCCTCCACATCCAACAGCAAACAATGACGCCATACCAGTGGGGGGAAGACTCAGCTCCTTCCTAGAATCTTGGGAGCACGTAACAAACAGCTCATGGATTTTAAATATTATAGAAGAGGGTTATTTAATAGATCTACTCTCTCCCCCTACACAGAAATATGTGGTCACTACCCTTCCCCCATCTCAAGTTGCTACCTTAAAAAACGACATAAAGAACTTGTTAAGCTTGGCCGCGATAGAACCCGTCCCAAAAAATCTGACAGGGCTGGGATTCTATTCCCGTCTCTTCGTCATAAGGAAAAGAAGCGGGAAATCCAGAGTGATAATAAATTTGAAATACCTAAACAAATATGTGAGATACCAAAAATTCTAAATGGAAACTCTGAAGTCGGCAGTGAAACTTATAAAGAAGGATGCAGTGATGGCCACAATAGATTTAAGGAATGCCTATTATCATGTCCCAATTCACAGGTCATAAAGGAAATTCCTAAGGTTTGCGATAGAGTTGGAGGGAATCATCCAGCACTTTCAGTTCAGGTGTCTCCCCTTCGGGATCTCTTCTGCCCCAAGGGTTTTTACAAAGATAATGGCTGAAGCCTTGGCGATCTTGAGAGAAAAGGCCATCTGTGTGATCCCCTATCTGGACGACCTACTGGTAGTGGCAGACAACATAGAGACCCTGGAAATCATCTCAGGTTGGTCCTGGACCATCTACAGAGCCTAGGTTGGCTCATCAATTGGGAAAAATCAGATTTAATCCCAACCAAACTGAAGATATTTTTGGGTATAACTCTAGACACAGTTTCCCAAAGATCCTTTCTTCCACCTCAAAAGATAGTAAAACTTCAAACAACCTTAAGGAAATTCAAAAAGGAGAAATTCTGTTCCATACGACAGGCCATGAAAGTGTTAGGGAGTCTTTCAGCATGCATCCCAGCAGTAGCCTGGGCACAGTTCCATCTAAGGCCACTCCAAAAATTCATTTTAGACAAGTGGAACAGATCGCAATTGACCCTAGAGAGACAAATATTCCTAGATTCAAACATGAAGAAGTCACTAAATTGGTGGCTCATCAAAACCAACCTAAAGAATGGGATATTCTGGGCACAAGATCTCCCTCTAGTAATCACAACAGATGCCAGCCTCCACGGTTGGGGAGCGGTTGTCCAGGGAAATTCCTACAGGGAACATGGAAGAGTTACGTGAAGCAACAATCCTCAAATTTCAAAGAGCTAAGGGCAGTGTGGAAAGCACTGAAACACACGAGTCGGTTGTCAGCGGGTCGTCATGTCCTAATCTACTCGGACAACGCTACAGCTGTGGCCTTCATCCAACACCAGGGAGGCACAAGGCATCGCCCACTACAGAGCCTGGCAAACAAAATCTTCTCCTGGCAGAAGAGAACGTACAGTCTCTATCAGCGGTTCATCTGAAAGGAGCTTTGAACATTCAGGCCGATTACCTGAGCCGGCACAGGCTAGACCCGGGAGAATGGATGTTAGCATCGGAAACCTTCCATCTGATCACGAAGAAATGGGGCAGGCCGACAGTAGACCTGTTTGCATCCAGGAGAAATCATCAGCTAAACCAGTTCTTCTCCCTCAACCCCAGGGATCATCCTCTGGCAGTGGACGCCTTCAACCAGAATTGGTCAACAAACTTAGTTTACGCGTTTCCTCCGTTTCCACTCATCCCCAAAGTGCTGCAAAAGTTCTTGAAAGAAAATTGTACGCTAATCCTGATAACCCCCTTCTGGCCCAAGAGAAGTTGGTTTTCTCTCTTAAAATCCCTCAGCATAGAAGCCCCTCTCCTTCTACCTCTGAGGCCGGACCTTCTAAGCCAGGGACCCATTACTCACCCAGACCTAAAAATACTAAAGTTAACAGCCTGGATTCTGAAGAATCCAACTTATTAAAGTTAGGTTTGTCTAAAAAAAAGTAGTGAACACTTTACTCCTTAGCAGGAAACAAAGTACCAATAACAAGTATCTAAAAATATGGGAAAAATTAGCAGATTGGTCGGGAACCTCCTTCAACCAGTTCAGGGCCAATATCCCGCTAATCCTTGATTTCCTTCAGGAAGGGCTAGATTTAGGTCTATCCCCTAATACCCTTAGGGTCCAGGTATCGGCTCTAGGAGCACTTTAAATTACCAAGCTAACAGAACATCCCTGGATATCTAGATTCCTTAAGGCAGCAGATAGGATCAGACCTACGATTAAAAACATGGTGGCACCATGGAATCTCAATACGGTACTAGGGGTTCTAACCTCTGATCAGTTTGAACCTTTGGACTCTACCCACATCAAATGGCTTACCGTTAAAAACTATTTTTTTGGTGGCAATAACATCTGCCAGAAGGGTCTGTGAGCTACAGGCCTTGTCCATCCAAGAACCGTTCCTTTCAGTATTTCCGGACAAGTTAGTTTTCAGATTAGATCCGGCATTCCTTCCCAAGGTAGTTTCGACCTTCCATAGATCCCAGGACAGTGTTCTTCCTTCGTTTTGTGACAATTCGAAAAATGATCAGGAAATCACCTACCACACACTAGATGTCCGGAGAGCGGTCTTAAAGTACCTGGAAGCTACCAATCATTGAGAGAGTAGATAAAAATCTGTTTGTCCAGTTTTCAGGTCCTAATAAGGGGAAAAAAGCGGCGAAAAGTTCCATCTCCAGATGGATTAGACTGGCCATCTCCGAAGCATATAAAGCTCAGGGAAAAGATGTCCCTGCTTCCCTAAAAGCACATTCTACGAGAGACATGGCTGCCTCCTGGGCGGAAAAAGCTTGCAGGGCAGAAACCTGGAAAAGAGTTCATACTTTTACTAAAACACTACAGACTAGATTTAGTTGCTAATGATGACCTAAGATTTGGACGTAAATTCCTTTCTGCCGTCGTCGTCCCCCCTAATTGTATCTTTGATATTTCTCAGGACTTGGTTTCATGGAGACGACTGGGAAAAGAGTATTACACTCACCGGTAATCCGGTTTCCTAGAAGTCTCCATGACACCACATACATCCCACCCTTTATTTTTTTTGTTATATCGATGATCCTTTCATCCTGGGTTTTCGTTATAATACACTGGTGATGAAGGGAGGGGGTGGGGTTTTTAACCTCTCTGTGTTTTTCCTGTCCAATCAGAAGGAAGTCGATCTCAGGACTTGGTGTCATGGAGACTTCCAGGAAACCGGATTACCGGTGAGTGTAATACTCTTTTCTTTCTCCCTCCCCGCCTTCACTTTCTTACCCACACTCCTGGCCGCACCTTCAGCTTCCCCGCATGTGCGCTTCCCTCCCGATCGCGCACGGGGCAAATGTCTCTCCTGCCTGTTGGTTCTCAAGTCTGGTCTGATTCGCCACTCCTTGTGCGGTCACATGGTGTCTGCCCCAGCTTTCCGCCCTGCTAAATATGCTCCCTCAGGTCCCTCTGCCCCAATATCAATATGCAGCATATCTTACGGCACCCAGTGCGGTCCCTCACAAGGTTCTCCAGCTCCTCACTCATACCATCAGTTCTGTTCCCATACCTGTGTATTTAATAGAGCCATGACTGGCTGTTGGCTGGTTTACTATCTCAATATTGACGTTTATTAAAAATTGTTACTATCTGTTGCCCGTTTATGTTTTCAGGCTCCGTTCACGTTGCCATTAATTTTTGTTGCCTGTTACGTTGTTCATGTTTACACTTTATTTAATTTATGTTGCCTGTCACGTTGTTCAGGCTTACGTTTATAATTCATCATTTCTGTTGCCTGGTACGTTATTCATGCTTACGTTTTATTTCATTTATGTTGACTGTCACGTTGTTCAGGCTTACGTTTTTAATTCATAAGGTCCACGCCTGTGACGTTATTCAGTCTTACGTTTATAAATTCATCATTTCTGTTACCTGGTACGTTATTCATGCTTACGTTTTATTTAATTTATGTTGTCTGTCACGTTGTTCAGGCTTACGTTTTTAATTCATAAGGTTCGTGCCTGTCACGTTATCCAGGCTTACGTTTATAATTAATCATTTCTGTTGCCTGTTACGTTATTCATGCTCACATTTTTAATCCATTAATTTCCGTTGCCTATTATGTTATCCAGGCTTACATTTTTAATTCATAAGGTCCGTGCCTGTCACGTCATTCAGGCTTACGTTTATAATTCATCATTTCTGTTGCCTGTTATGTTATTCATGATCATGTTTTTTATTAATTTCCGTTGCCTGTCACGTCAGTCAGGCTCATGTTCATAAATCATGTAACGTTTGCTGCTCGTTATGTTTTTCAGGTTTATGTTATTGTTTAATCTATACGTCATCCGTTCCGTTGCCGGTCTCGTCATCCGTTGTCTGGTACGTTTACTCAGTCCAGGTTCATTCGGACTGCCAGCCTGTCACTCCAGGCTCATGCAAATTAACCTTCATTCCCCTGTACGTTTTTCTAGGTCCAGTCCCAGGTGTTTTCTCATCTTCGTTTTTCCTAGTCCGTTTCTTCAGGTACCATCCAGACAGACTACTTCACATGGGTGTACATGTTTTGTCATAGTTCACCCCCTCCGTTCAGTTCACTTTCCTCCCCATTGTTGTCCTTTCTTTCCCCAGGTTCCACACAGGTAAGCATCATGCGTTAGTTTTCAATAGCCACCGGCACCATCTCTAGTTTCATTTTCCTTTCTCACTTCACGGTCTCTGGTCTCTCTCCAGGGCATTTCAGTCCGGCCATTAATTCTCATAATTATTGTCCCACAGCCACAGTATGTCAAAAGTCTATATCAAATATTTAATCCTCGTCGGTCGCTGACACTTCCGCCACCCGGGCATGCCAGCATCATGTCTCTAAGAAGTTGGACAGTACCCAAGCTGATCACGGAACTTAGAGGGATCCATTATCCAGCTTCCGCCCGAAGGCAGAGTTATATAGACTTTTGATGTCTGAGCCAACAGCTCCATCGGTGGAGCAAGTCTCCATGTCTACTATTCAACTGTCATTAGCACAGCTGCTGTCCATGATCAACAACATTTTCACCTCAGTTTCGGACATACAGGCTAGGCTGATTGCAGTAGAATCTAGGGAACTGGCATCCAGTTCCTCTGCCCTCCCGTCACCAATTGCCTCTACTTCACGTTTCCCAGGTATGGTCCCAAACACTCCTGAGGTAGCTCTGTCACATTTGTTCCTGACAACATCAAAAAAGATATCCTGGGGGTAAGGACGTTAACCTAGCTTCCATTTTAATAGCCACGCACGACATAGTAGATAACAAGACCATCGCTTGCGGCAACGTTTCTATCGTGCTCAAAGGCACCGGACGCCCATCTTAACAAAACACTGTCCATTCCAGAATTCGTGCTGGCCATTAGCTTATACCGGGACATAATCTGTTCAGCCCAACCTAAGAGACAAAAGGAATTGGACACCTATCTGTAGAGGGTCACAGATTTAGGACTCAAGTACGGTGGGCACGCTTTTTATGACCATCTCCGCTCGTTCTCTGCTAAGGCTGCCGCCACCTTTGCTCAATTCCAGTATGTCACCAACTGGGCTTCCATGGACATGGAGCTGTTTTGTCGGCATTTCACGGGCCTCAAGGCCTCAGCATGTGCCTCATGCCAGGTCCATCCTCCCCTCCTCAGATTGGTGCCCTAACTCAGTTCCTCTTGTCTCTCAGGCAGATTTCTCACTAGCTTTTCCAGTTTTCAGCAAAGACCTGCCCCATCCACAGACAAACTGGGCCGTGCTATAGTCTTTCTGGGTAACAGCCAAGTGTGCAACAACTACAACCTCTCAGTCTGCAACTACACAAATGTAGAGCCCTTCACGTATGTTCATTTGTTTTACAACCCTCACTCCCCTAACAGCTTGCCCCTCAAAGATCATCCAGAACCACATGACTAGTCGGAGTTAACGTGGACCTTTTAGCAGCACTTCTCCAATACCACCATAATCCGCAGTTTGTCCAATTCCTGATATCTGGGTTCACTGAAGGGTTCCCACACTGGTTTAGCTGCCGGGGATCCCAACTCTGTAGGGGCCTAGTTCAGTCAGAATTAGATAAGGGGTTTCTCATAGGGCTATTTTCTCTGTCCCCTTCGATTATTGGAGGATCAACCCAATGGTGTCATACACAAAAAATTCTCCAATAAAAAAACTTTTGATTACGACCTCTCCGTGCCTCATGGTTTCAGCATTCCTCGTCTCAATTCCCTAGTTCCCTCCGAAGAATTCTCCATGCAATATTCTTCAGTCAATGAGGCTATCAGCTCATCCTCCAGGTCGTAGAGGGGCTTGGTTAGGCAAAGCAGACATCGCGGACGCTTTCAAGCTGCTGCCTGTCCGACCGCAGCTTGGAACTTTTACGGCATCAAGTGGCAAGATATTTACTATTTCGTAAACCGCTAGACCTTCGGGTCCAAGAGCAGCCCCTGGCTTTTCGACCAATTCACGCAGGCTGTGAATTGGATCTTGGTCAACCGTTGTGATTGTCCGCTGGTCATCCAATATCTGGATGATTTCCTGTTGATAGAAAAACCAGACTGCAGGCCTAGCAACTTAAGTCCCTTCTCCAAGTCTTCTCAGAACTTAATGTCACGGTCGCACCTTCAAAAATAGAAGGTAATACCTTCCTCGGTATAGTTTTAGATACCATTAAAATGGAAGCCAGGCTACCAGAGGAGAAGCTCTCAAAAATTAAGGAAGCTATCTCCAAATCAGTAGGTTCCAGAGTTTTCACAAAAGTAGAATTCAAATATTTGCTAGGTATGTTAAATTTCGCTTTACCAGAGTCATGCCCCAAGGTAGGGCTTTCACGTCCAGGCTATTGCAGTTACTTCCCTCAGCCCCCCCGAGCAAGACAGCCCCATATGTTTTGCCGCCCAAGCAACAGCCGATTTCGCCATGTGGAACACGTTCCTCGCCAGTTGGCATGGAGTCTCCCTGTTTGTTCCTCATTGGGGTCCACATCGGCTAACGTTTTTTTTGGATGCCGCCTCTTCAGGTGTTTGGGGCAATTTGCAGGAATCAGTAGTTCGCAGGTTTTGGCCCCCAGAAGACTATTTAGTTAAGGATTGTTTGAAGTCTTCTCCATTACTAGAAGTCTACACAATCGTTGCGGCTGCACAAGTATGGGGCAGGCAATGGGGCAATTCTTCTGTAGTTTTCGTCACTGACAACCAGGCGGTAGTGGGACATCATCACCAAGGGCTTTTGTCCGCAGGCTGGTCTGGCTTTCCCTTGCCATATTTCCATGTATCATGCAGGCACATTCAGGGCACACAAAATATTGCTGCAGATGCTTTATCGTTTTTTATTTTTATAATTTTTTCCAGGCAATGCCGGAGGCGGAATGAGTGGGATTATCCCCTCCAGCTTTCCAAACCTTGATAATGGATAAAAATCTTACATTTCTTCAGCCAAGTTCCTCGTGCAAAAGTCTGTCAACACGGCTAGAAATTATAAAACCGGCTGGAACGTTTTTAACAGATTCGCACTCCTTCCACCCAAGAGGTAAGGCTACTTTCACACTAGCGTTCGGAGCGGGTCCGTCTGTTGTTTCATCAGACGGATCCGCTCCTATAATGCAACGCTTGCATCCGTTCAGAACGGATCGTTTGCATAACAGTTTATTTCAGATCTGATTTTTCACTTCGGAAAAACTCAGATCCGACAGTCTATTCTAAACACAGAAGCGTTCCCATGGTGATGGGGACGCTTCAAGTTAGAAATACTGAGAACTGTGTACATGACTGCCCCTGCATGCCTGGCAGATGCTGCCAGGCAGCAGGGGGCAGACCCCCCCCCCCTCCTGTATTTAACTTATTGGTGGCCAGTGCGGCCCCCCTCCCTCCCCAGTATTAATTGTAACCAGTGCGGCCCCCCTCCCTCTATATTCATCGGTGGCCAGTGCGGATATTAAATATGACCAGTGCGGTCTCCCCCTACCTCCCTCCCCAGTATTAAATATGAGCAGTGCGGTCTCCCCCTCCCTCCCTCCCCAGTATTAAATATGAGCAGTGCGGCCTCCCCCTCCCTCTATTCATTGGTGGCCAGTGCGGATTCAAAGTATTGTGATCAGTGCGGCCTCTCCTCTCTTCCCCCCCCCCCCCCCCATCATTGGTGGCAGCGGAGAGTACTGATCGGAGTCCCAGTTTAAATCGCTGGGGCTCCGATCGGTTACCATGGCAGCCAAGACGCTATTGCAGTCTTGGCTGCCATGGTTACTTAGCAAACAAATAGCAGCATTATACTTACCTGAAGAGCTGCGATCTATGTGACCGGCTGGGAGCTCCTCCTACTGGTAAGTGACAGGTCTATAGGCAATGCGCCGCACAGACCTTTCACTTACCAGTAGGAGGAGCTCCTGGCCGGTCACAGACATCGCAGCTCTTCAGGTAAGTATAATGATTCTATTTGTTGCTAAGTAACCATGGCAGCCAAGACTGCAATAGCGTCTTGGCTGCCCATGGTAACCGATCGGAGCCCCAGCGATTTTAAACTGGGACTCCGATCGGTACTCTCCGCTGCCACCAATGATGGGGGGGGGGGGAGAGAGGAGAGGCCGCACTGATCACAATACTTTGAATCCGCACTGGCCACAATGAATAGAGGGAGGGGGAGGCCGCACTGCTCATATATAATACTGGGGAGGGAGGGGGAGACCGCACTGCTCATATTTAATACTGGGGAGGGAGGGGGAGACCGCACTGCTCATATTTAATACTGGGGAGGGTGGGGGGAGACCGCACTGGTCATATTTAATACTGGGGAGGGAGGGAGGGGGGAGACCGCACTGCTCATATTTAATACTGGGGAGGGAGGGGGGGGGAGACCGCACTGCTCATATTTAATACTGGGGAGGGAGGGAGGGGGAGACCGCACTGGTCATATTTAATATCCGCACTGGCCACCGATGAATATAGAGGGAGGGGGGCCGCACTGGTTACAATTAATACTGGGGAGGGAGGGGGGGCCCGCACTGGCCACCAATAAGTTAAATACAGGAGGGGGGGGGGGTCTGCCCCCTGCTGCCTGGCAGCAGGGGGCAGTCATGTACACAGTTCTCAGTATATTCTAACTTGAAGCGTCCCCATCACCATGGGAACGCCTCTGTGTTAGAATATACTGTCGGATTTGAGTTTCACGATGTAACTCAAATCCGATGGTATATTCTAACATAGAGGCGTTCCCATGGTGATGAGGACGCTTCAAGTTAAAATATACCATCGGATTGGAGAAAACTCCGATCTGATGGTATAATCCTGACTTTACATTGAAAGTCAATGGGGGACGGATCCGTTTAAATTGAACATATTGTGTCAATGTCAAACGGATCCGTCCCCATTGACTTGCATTGTAAGTCAGGACGGATCCGTTTGGCTCCGCACGGCCAGGCGGACACGAAAACGCTGCAAGCTGCGTTCGGGTGTCCGCCTGCTGAGCGGAGCGGAGGCCAAACGGTGCCAAACTGATGCATTCTGAGCGGATCCGCATCCACTCAGAATGCATTGGGGCAGTACGGATCCGTTCGGGGCCGCTTGTGAGAGCCTTCAAACGGAAACTCACAAGCGGAGAGCCCCGAACGCTAGTGTGAAGTAGCCTAATACCGACAAGATCACGTACATCATGGCTTTTATGGCGTACTGCCACACCTACCTCAAACTTTCCTACACACTATTAAATTGTATCTAGCCGGGGTCCAGCATTTTCCCATGATAGAAGATCCAGTCAGCAGGTCGGTTTTCATGTCCCAGACTATAAGAGCCACAGGGCATACAGAAGAGTAGTGAGGGGACCGTCACAAATAGACAGCCAGTATACAGGAGAACTTTTTTCAGGAAATTATCCACCCTCCCAAGATGGCAATCCTTTTGGGCTCCTTTCCAGCACAATCCTTTAAGCGGCCATGTATCTCGATTTTTACGGGTTTTTGAGGCCAGGGGAATTCACCAGCGCTTCTGCCAAAGCCAAAGGTTTAACCAGGGGTCAGCTAGTTGGTGTAACGATCATTTTATACTGTATCTTTTTTCTTCAAAAACATCCCCTCGGGCCGCTGGTAAAAATTAAGTACTTCCAGACTTTCAACGAATGGTGCCCTGTCCTAGTTTTCAGAAGTTGTTGACGGATTTGGGCGGACTCTGCCCTGGACAGCATATTGCTTCCGTTCAAGGTCAGGTCCATCACCTCATCCCAGTTCATCTTGCACATCCGCATGCTTGCGGCCAGTTTAGGTCACGACCCCAAAACCATTTCAGGGCATTCTTTCCGCATCGGGGCTGCATCCGCCACATCATTCGGAAAATGGGTCGCTGGCATTCTTTGGTTATGCTCGGTACATTCTGAATCCTCACACGGAAATATCCGAAGCTTTCTGTAGTTTGGTTTTATGACTTGCATTGAATTTGTTATTAAATTTCTTTTCCTACCCTACATGGCTTTCTTTCTGCCCCCTTATAGGCCTACCCTCATTCATGGTTAAGGGCACTCCACCTTAAGGGCACTCCAGTTCAGGTCAGTAAATCGATAGTCAGGACAGGCTAGTCCCCGTCACTCAATACAGTCCAGGTAACTCCTCCTCCATAGCCTCGACCACAAATATATATAGACAGCACCTCATACAAACGCCACAGTCCCTCTAAACAGCTGATCAGTGGCTAGCTGCTGGAAGTGATGGACGAGTGAGCCTGCAGCTCCCTCACGTTTGCGCCCCAGACCCACCATTATAGCAAGCCGACAAGCTCCCACCATGGTCAAAACTACCAAGGAACGTTCTGGGGAACCGATAAGCACCCCAAGCTGGCTGCAAACCAGTTGGATACAGGAGTGTTGGAAAAAAGCAAGCTTCACTCGCTGCTGGAAACTGATCCAAGATGGCGCCCGGAAATACGTGCGTGGGAGAACCAGAGGCTCAATCGGATAGAGACAGCATTTCTGAAAGTGATGGGGGTGAGTCCGCCTCTGCTCCCATTACTAAAGTCTTTTTCCAAAAAAACAATCCTCCAAGCTTGAGACCGGTAATGGAGGAGATAGCAGACATAAAGGCAGATCTGAGACTCATTGGCCAGAGAGTGGAGAGTCTTGAAACAGCTCATCCCTACATAGTAGCCTTCTCAGAAGCAGTGTGTGAGGAAGGGAAGCAAACCAAACACAACAAAATTAAACAAAACAGCAGGCTAGGCCCCACAGCTATGGAACAGGGAAAGGTCACCTCCTTAAATCCCTGAGCCTTTCCCTGACTGCTACCAAACATAAACAAATCTCGATGGTAGAAGTGTTCATGCACTGGAACCTAAGCCCTGCTGAAACTGACACAAACCCTCAGCTAGGGAGCAGGCGAAAAGACAACTGGTTCCTTGCACGAGAAGAAGGAACCAGCGTCTACCTAAGGCCTAGCCAGTACAAACAAACAGAAGGGAAGGAAGGAGGACTTAACTGAAGACGGAATGGGAGCAGGGGATCCACCAAACACCAGTAGAGGGCTCCAGGAGAAACTATAAATCGCAAGGGCTATAGTGAGAGGCAGGTATAAATAGCATCACTAACTAATGAGCAGAACCTGTGAGGGGGTGGGATCCTGCCCCAAAGCCACAACAAAGCAATCTGTCAGATAGATTCACGTACAGCAAGTCTGACAGATCTTCTCAGATCACTCACAGGGCAGGGCGTGACACTGTGGCAACACGCTCTTCGCAACACGCTGAATCATTAACAAAGCCCTATTGCTGATGGAAGATCAAGAAAATCGAAGTTGGAGGAAAAATATTAGAATCAAAGGCCTACCTGAACAATTTGCTCCGGAGTCTCTTCCGAAAGTGGCACAGGAGATTTTTGGTGACCTGCTCGGCCAAGACAGAGCAGCGGGAATAGTTATTGAACGCATACATAGGGCTCTACGCCCCAGGCTCAAGCAGGGGGAGCTGTTGCGAGATATTATCTACTATGGTCTACTATCCTTTGTGGACACTTCACAAATAATGACGGCAGCAAAAGAAAACAGCTATACATTATGCTGACTCCACCTTGCATTTCTATCAGGACATTGCTCCGGCAACTCTGGCAAAACATTGAATACTTCGGCCATTATTGGAGGTCCCTCATATCAAAAAATCTACAGTACAACGTGTCTCTTTCCCTTCGGGCTGGCTATTTGGATTAATGGTCGGAGACTTCAGTACACACACAGAAGATTTGGAGTGTACTGGAGATACCATCGGTGGACTATACAATCATGGCTACCGATGTTGGATGAGCAAGACCTTCCCCAACTCCCTAAAGTTGAGCCATGGATGTAGCACGCAAGCACCCATCATCGAACTTAAGAAGATGTCTTCCAGGTCGGCGAACCCAATCACCTGATTGGCAGGAATCCACCAAGATCAGTCTTCTCTTGTCTCTAATAGGTCGTTATGAGACTTGAGTAAACAGAGAAGCTTAAGGTCCATCAGCTCTGGTTTTGCATAAGGCGCGATAGGCACATATTAATATATTGTTGGTTTAGTTAACAAATGTTAGCGTATTTCGTTTCCTTTTTTTCTTTGCAGAGGGGTATGTTATAAACTATCTTTTATCTCTAAATATTACCTCACCCTCATCCTTATCCCCACTAGCGAGATTATTGATGAGCCTGACTTGATATATACTGGAGGTTTCATATGATCCCCATACATAGAAGCGGCTGTATATTCAGCTTAGCAGGTTGTACCTTTGTTTTTACTTCTATACTCCATTTTATTTTTCTCTTACTCATACTTAAGTGGTTTCTTTTATATGCCCACAACCTGGTACTGTTGTCATTGGTGGACTGGGGCGCACTACATGTCTGGGTATACTCTATTCCCCCCCCACACACACACACACTCCATTACCACTCTTTAAAGTCGGTTGGTGGGAGCTCAGGCGTCTAACTAGTGTGTCTTTGCAGGCAAGATACACATGAATATCCCTGATTGGGCTGTAGCCTGAATTTTCTACTTCAGATTTATTACACATCGCAACTATTTGATAGTTAACTAGCTGTTGACAATCATTTAATTGTCTTGTCTATTGTCTCTACTTTTGTCCGTTTGTCTACTACCCCTCACATTCTCATTTTTTTTTCTCCTTTTCTCTTATTTTGATTCAGCAAGCTGGTCTGTAATCTATCTTGCCTTACTGGAACACTAGGTCTTTGTCGCTGGACTGGCACGGGAAGATACGGCGGATATAGTGGTCACCACTTTAAATTTAAAGGGTGCAAACTCACCCAACAAGAGACATAATTTCCTACTACGTAAAATTAAGACCAGCATTGCCTTCTTGCAGGAAAAAGTTACTCACGCTTCAGAAGTATCTTCAATATATTTGTAGCTTTATTCTTCTTGATAAAAGACATATATGGCTCACAGGCACTTTTTGTTCAGAGGACGCTGAGCTGTACCACACTAGTTCATGCGCGACATTTCGGGGGTCACGCCCTCTTACGCATGAGTAAGGGGGCGTGACCCCTGAAGCACAGATGCACCCTCAAGCTAGGGACTACACATTTAGGTCCTCTATGCATGGCTCATTTCAAAGATTAGACCATATATAGATTTTAAAGGCAGCCCTAATGGAAGTTCGCACAGCGACTATAGGGAACATCGCCATCTCAGATCATGCGCCCTGTTACATCACAATTCCCATGAAACAATTACCCAAGGAAGACTGGTCATGGAGGTTAAATGAGTCCCTCCTCAGCATTGAATCTGTTCGCCAGAAAGTAAGGAAGCATCTAAAAGAGTTTTTTGAGTTAAACGCAGGGAAAGATGTAGAGGCTCCGATAGTCTGGGAGGCCCACAAAACCTTTATTAGAGGGATCTTTATAGCTCTGGGTTCTAAATACAAAAAAGATAAACAGAAGGAAGTGGACAGCATTCTGCAACAGATTGCAGCAGTTAAAAGAATTCAAAGAGATCTAAATCCTTCCCCTTCAAAAAGCATTAGTGACCTTAAGAACCAGCTTAAACCTACCTCTCGACCCAATCGGCAAAGAATTCCTTTATTTTAAACATCTTCTTTAAAGAGGACTTTCACCAGAATAAAACATCTAAACTAACTATACAGACATGTAGAGCGGCGCCCAGGGATCCCCCTGCACTTACTGTTATACCTGGGCGCCGGCTCCGTTTGCCGGTATAGCCTCCGGTATCTTCATAGTTAGAAAAAAAAGCCTCTCAGGCTATGAGCTGAGCGATGCGATTGGCCAGCGCTACAGCATAGGAGAAAGAGACGCCGTCAGGTGCCCCTGGGTGGAGTCTAACTATGAAGATACCGGAGGCTATACCGGCGAATGGAGCTGCGCCCAGGTATAACAGTAAGTGCAGGGGGATCCCTGGGCGCCGCTCTACATGGCTGTATAGTTAGTTTAGATGTTTTATTCTGGTGAAAGGTCCTCTTTAAGCACTCTGAGATAAGTGGGGCAGACTATTGTCATCTCTCCTTAAACAGCTGATCAGTGGATGCTGAGAGTCGGACCCACACCAATCTGATATTGATGGCCTAACTACTGGATAGGCCACAAATATATCCAGAAGCTCGAAAAACCTCTAAGTATGAAATGGTGTCACCCTATTCTTCTTTCTAAGCATATGAAGAAAAAGACAAAAGGATAATTCAGCACATAAAACCCCAATAGGGCCCTTCTGCTGGGGCACTGATAATGCAATGAAAGACAATGAAGGGCCCACAGAGCTATACTAAGCTAGAAACAGAGTCTGTTAATTCTCAGGATCGGTGCGGACTCCGGAGGTCAGGCCCCCACCATTCAAAAGGTAATGCATATTCCTAGCAATACAAGTTGGCTAATATCTAGTGAAATGCCATCAATGTTGAGATGAAACAACCCCTTTGAGTGTTTCTATGTACTGTTCACAAGCACAATGTCGAGAGGTAAAGATACAGAAACCGCCCCTTTAACATGACCACCAATAAAGTCTAATTGATGCTGGATAAAAGAGACCCATGTCATTAGGATTTAGGCCCCCAACCTGTTATCCAGGACAGTGACAGCTTCACAATGATGGACTGTGTATTGTGAGTAATTTGGGATAAGTCATGAAAAGTAGATTGATGCTGCATTCCAGATCCTTGCAAGAAGTAATGGGGAGGAGCCGCACCTTGTGCTGGCTGGTCTGCCTCCTGCCTTGATAGACAGGTACATTTTCAAAGCCACTTCAAGTGGTATCCACGCATGCGCAGAAGATGCACCTGCACCTTGTTTCACTACCCTGTGCCAGATGCCGCGAGGTGTTTTGTGATGATGTACCCAGGCTGCAGGATGGCAATTAATCCAGGATACTGGCCAAAGTGCTTCTTCCAAGGAGCAGCTCCTCACCACCTATGGCATCTTCACACACTAGAAGAGAGATTTCAATGTTCATGCCATGCGGCTTCCATTGTAAAAACATACCAAATGGTATATACTGTCTGACTGGTCTGTATGGATTAGCGCAGTGTGCTGCACTATTCCTTACTCAAAAATCTGGCATACCAACCCAACATAGGCTTAAAGGGCACTGTTTAGGCCGGGAATTGAAGCTGTGGAGATGTGACATGAATGTGCCAGAAGCTTTCTCTGATGCATACAGCATACGCATTAAACAAGTTCCCTATGTATACTACACTTTTCTAGGCCCCATCTGACATAAAGCCCCTTCATGCCGGCTGGATTTCTCACCGCTCTGGAAGTTCTACATGTCCTAGGGTAGGAAACACCACAATCTACAGGAGATGAAGGGCTGCATGCCATGGCTAGGCAGGGGCAGCAATGCAGCAGCCATCATTTTGAGGAAGTGGTGAAGCACCAGAGGCCACTGAACCAAACACCAAATTACTGTTTGCAGAGAACTGGTCTTCAGTACAATGAAACCACCACAAGTGACCACTCAGATCAGAAAACTCTGCTGAAGAGGGTTGTTTTTTTTTTTTAATTACCAAAATGTCAGAAGGAAGGCACTTTTCTCTCACGACCTTATACATTATTGTGCTATGGTGACCTATATTTTGACAGCAGGTTTGGTTTTGCTGTCATGTTTAGCAATAAAAACAGACCTCCTTTCTGATTTTCTCATCTCTGTATATGCTTAGCCGTTTTTCGGAACAATTGGCTCCATCCCCTCTTCTGCACCTTCAATATTTTCATTTTGAAGGGGGGGGAGGGGCGTTTTCCACAAATCGATAAAATAAAGAAAGATAAGCCATCGCCGCCCTCACAAGATGCTCCTGCCTCACCCCAGCCTAGTAACCCCTGCTTGTTGGCACGTCCATGACACATAAAACCACGACCATACCCATCACTGTTAACCATACTGAACCGTGTACACGCTGAGCGCACTGCAAGGCAATATTAGCAGGTTATTTCACACGATTGCCCGCCCCCAACAGACGATAACAAAGCTGAAGGGAGCCATCACCGACTATTTCCCTTACCGAAGGCCGCAGAAGCTTCTCCTAGGTGTTGAGCAAGCAGAAGGCGAGATGAGAGGACCTCCACAGCTGCCGCTAATGACCAGGCTGATGGTGGCTGCTCCGTCTCACAGGGCGATCCTGACCTTGCAGAGATGCAGAAGCAGCATCCTCCCTCTCCTTACTGCAACCCACACCTTTCCATCCCGCCTTCTGGTTTGTCTCTCCCGGATGATCTTCTGTTTTTATCCTCCAGACGGAATAGGCGAGGAACGACTATGGGCTTACTTCCAGGGCGTAGGGTTTTGTCTTTCTGCTACTGCCGTCGGTGTCGTGAGATGAAGACGTGATAAGATGCTTCTATGCTTCTTGTGTCCTGGTGCTGCTGCTGCTGCTGCTGCTGCTGAGGAGGAGAAGCCGCTTCTCTCCATTGGAGAAGATACGCCGTACCACCGCCCCTTTTCGCTAAATGGTGAGCAAGGCTAAAGGAGGAGCCAAGTAACTACAGGCTATGGGCGAGACAGGGAAGATGAATGCCGCGGCTTCCACAGGGCTAGGCTGAGGAAGGCACCTACACGTACATGCAGGATGACAATGCTCCAGCTACATGTCAATGTGTCATGTAAAGCTCTCCCTGTTCAAAGAACACCTAATCCACACGATGCGGTTCCGAAAACACATGCCTGACGTATGACATCATCGATTATGTAACTTCCACAGGGGCATAGCTTTGTGGAAATGAGCGCCCAGGGATGCAAGGCGCCATTCAATTGACCGGTTTCTTTCACACCTCAGTGGTTTCCATCAGTTATGGTGAGCCAAAACAAGGAATGGATACTCAAAAGAGATAAGGCTACCCGCACAAAACAAGAAGCTTGCCAGTAGGGACAAAACTGAATAAACTGGAAACCAGTGCACCAGAATGCATTCCGTTCTGGTTTGTTGCGTTTCCATGCCGGACACAAAATCTCTGCAAGCAGCATTTTTCTGTGCAGCATGGGAAACTGAAGAAGCCAGCTCTGGCACCAAAAACTATCTAAGGCTACTTTCACACTAGCGTTCGGGTGTCCGCTCGTGAGCTCCATTTGAAGGGGCTCACGAGCGTCCCCGAACGCATCCGTCTGGCCCTAATGCATTCTCAGTGGAGGCGGATCCACTGAGAATGTATCCGCCTGCCAGCGTTCAGCCTCCGCTAATTTACATATGAATAAAAGTCAGTTTTTGCCTTGGGGGAGCTTCACAAGAAAACATCAAAGGTACCATTAGAATTATAGACTGCTATTCTAGAGCGCTATGTAAGCGGTCTATAAGGTCAAAATCTGGTGACAGACTCCCTTTAACTAGAACCACACAATATACAAAATTATGGTGATGAATTCATTAGGATCCCCGCCGCCCCTACATGTGCATTTCTGTACTTTCTAGTCTCTATAGAAATTAACTCCTTCAAGACACAGCCTTATTTCACCTTAAGGGCCAGGCCATTTTTTGCAAATCTGACCAGTGTCACTTTAAGTGGTGATAACTTTAAAACGCTTTTACTTATCCAGGCCATTCTGAGATAGTTTTTTCGTCACATATTGTACTTCATGACAATGGTAAAATGAAGTAAAAAAAAATAATTTTATAAAACAAAAATACCAAATTTACCAAAAAATGTTTTAAAAATTGCAAATTTCCAAGTTTCAATTTCTCTTCTTCTATAATACATAGTAATACCTCCAAAAATAGTTATTACTTTACATTCCCCATATGTCTACTTCATGTTTGGATCAATTTGGGAATGATATTTTATTTTTGGGGGATGTGTCAAGGCTTAGAAGTTTAGAAGCAAATCTTGAAATTTTTCAGAAATTTTCAAAAACCCACTTTTTAGGGACCAGTTCAGGTCTGAAGTCACTTTGTGAGGTTTACATAATAGAAACCACCCAAAAATAACCCCATTCTAGAAACTACACCCCTCAAGGTGTTCAAAACTGATTTTACAAACGTCGTTAACCCTTTAGGTGTTCCACAAGAGTTAATGGCAAATGGTGATAAAATTTCAGAATTTAGATTTTTTGGCAAATTTTCCATTTTAATCCATTTTTTCCCGTAACAAGGCAAGGGTTAACAGCCAAACAAAATGCTATATTTATTGCCCCGATTCTGTAGTTTGCAGAAACACCCCATATGTGGTCGTAAACTACTGTACGAGCACACAGTAGGGCGTAGAGGGAAAGGTGCGCCATATGGTTTTTGGAAGGCAGATTTTGCTGGACTGTTTTTTTTTACACCATGTCCCATTTGAAGCCCCCCTGATGCACCCCTAGAGTAGAAACTCCATAAAAGTGACCCATCTAAGAAACTACACCCCTCAAGGTATTCAAAACTGATTTTACAAACTTTGTTAACCCTTTAGGTGTTGCACAAGAGTTATTGGCAAATGGAGATGAAATTTGAGAATTAAAATTTTTGGGCAAATTTTCCATTTTAATCCATTTTTTCCAGTTACAAAGCAAGGGTTAACAGCCAAACAAAACTCAATATTTATGGCTCTGATTCTGTAGTTTACAGAAACACCCCATATGTGGTCGTAAACCGCTGTACGGGCACCCGGCAGGGTGCAGAAGGAAAGGAATGCCATACGGTTTTGGAAGGCAGATTTTGCTGGACCGTTTTTTTTTACACCATGTCCCATTTAAAGCCCCCCTGATGCACCCCTAGAGTAGAAACTCCAAAAAAGTGGCCCCATTTTAGAAACTACGGGATAGGGTGGCAGTATTGTTGGTACTAGTTTAGGGTACATATGATTTTTGGTTGCTCTATATTACACTTTTTGTGAGGCAAGATAAAAAGAAATAGCTGTTTTGGCACCGTTTTTATTTTTGGTTATTTACAACATTCATCTGACAGGTTAGATCATGTGATATTTTTATAGACCAGGTTGTCAGGGATGTGGCGATACATAATATGTATACTTTTTTTTATTTATGTAAGTTTTACACAATGATTTAATTTTTGAAGCAAAAAAAATAATGTTTTAGTGTTTCCATAGTCTGAGAGCAATCATTTTTTCAGTTTTTGGGCGATTACCTTGGGTAGGGTATGATTTTTGCGGGATGAGATGACGTTTTTTTTTGGCACTATTTTGGGGTGCGTGTGACTTTTTGATCGCTTGCTATTACACTTTTTGTGATGTAAGGTGACAAAAAATAGCATTTTTTACGGTATTCACCTGAGGGGTTAGGTCATGTGATATTTTTAAAGAGCAGGTTATTACGGACGTGGCGATACCTAACATGTATACTTTTTTTTATTTATGTAAGTTTTACACAATTATTTCATTTTTGATACAAAAACAAATGAGCCATAGTTTTTTCAGTTTTTGGGCGAGAAATTATCTTTTTGCGGGATGAGGTGACGGTTTGATTGGTACTATTTTGGCGTACATACGACTTTTTGGATCACTTTTATTACCTTTTTTGAGAAGTAAGGTGAGCAAAATGTCAATTTCATCATAGTTTTTTATTTTTATGGCGTTCACCGTTCGGGTAAAGTAACATGACCGTTTTATAGATCAGGTCGTTATGGACGCGGTGATATCAAACATGTGTAGGGAATTTTATTTTTTTCATTTTTAATCAGTAATAAATGTGTTTTTTGATTTTTACTTTTTTTCACTTTTTTTGTACTTTTTTTTACCCAGACCCACTTGGTTCTTGAAGATCCAGTGGGTCTGATGTCTGTATAATACAGTACAGTACACTATATAGTGTATTGTACTGTATTTTACTTACACTTTGTCTGAACAGATCTATGCCTTTAGCGCAGATCTGTTCAGCACCATGGACAGCAGGATGCCTGAGAAGTTGCCATGGGAACCTTCCGCTCTGCCACAACTGAGCAGACGGGGAAGGAGGGGGGCTGTCTGGGGGCTCCCTCCCTCTGTGAGAGCATCCTGTCTGGGGGCTGCAAAGGCACAGCAGCCCACCGATGGGAGAGGGAGGGAGCTCCCTGACTGTTAACCTCTTCCATACAGCAGTCCGTACGGACCGCGGTATGGAAAGGGTTAAACGGCTGACATCGCATCACAGATGTCAGCCGTTTATACCAGAGTGTCAGCAATCTGCTGACACTCTGGTATACCCACTGACCACCAATGATTATTCAAGAGGAGGCGGGCGGGGGATCGCGATCCCGCCTGCCGCACCTCCCGCACCGCCTGCAACCCCCCCTGCACCTCCCGCCGGCATTAAATCATTCAGGGGTGCAGGGGGGGTGAAAAATATATATTTTCGGCATACCAAAGTTTCTGATCCCCGCGGTCAGGGACCGCGGGGATCAGAAAACTGCAGAAAGCGCAGCAAACCTGCCTTTTGAGCAGGCACCTTGCGGCGGTGATCGGAACAACACATGGCGTCCCGGTACGTCATGTGTCCTTAAGTACCACGACAACATGACGTACCGGTACGTCATGTGTCCTGAAGAGGTTAATTGATATCCTGTAAGTTCATCACTTTACATTACATTGGTACGTCTACTGAGTTCCATGCAATGCAAAATGGTGGACAATAGTGTTGAGCGCGAATATTTATCTCTAATATCGCAACTTCGAGAATTCGCAAATATTTCGAATATGGTGCTATATATTCTTTTTTAGAATATTTGTCATTTTTTTCCATCTCAAGTCATGATTCCTCCCTGCTTAAATTGCTTTTGGGCCAATGACTCAAGAAGCAGGGAGGAATCATGTGTTCAGATGGAAATAATGACGAATATTTGAAAAACAAATATATAGCACTATATTCTATAGGGCTATATATTAGTTTTTGACCCACGCCTGTATTGATTACGTAATATTCGCATATTACGCGATCATAACCTTGCCGATTTTCGAGTAAAAAAAAAAGAATGTAGAATATAACGAATATTCAACGAATATTCTTCAAAATATTCGCAAAATATTGCGAATTCGAATATTGCTCCTGCTGCTCATCACTAGTGGACAACACCTGCATTGCTATAACAGGCTAAGTTCAGTGGTGGCGAACCTATGGCACGAGTGCCATAGGCGGCACTCAGAGCCCTCTCTGTGGGCACCCGCAACCTGGAAAAAGTCTCAGGTGTAGAGTTGAGCGGGTTCGACGGGTTCGGCTGAACTTGAGAAAAAAGATCGAGTTCGGGACCCGAACTTGACCCCGAACCCCATTGAAGTCAATGGGGAACCGAACTTTTGAGCACTAAAATGGCTGTAAAAATGTAATTGAAAGGGCTAGAGGGCTGCAAATGGCATCAAAATGTGGTTAAGAGCATGGCAAGTGCTCTGCAAACAAATATGGATAGGGAAATGACTTTAAATAACATAAAATAGGTAAAAATAAAAAATGATAATCTTGATCTAGGAGGACGAGGTCCATATGGAGTCGGAGGTTGAGGAGGCGGTGGATGTGGCGGTGTACATGGAAGGGGCAATTAGGGTACACCCCAAAACATTGGGAAATATAACCTGTGAAAACCCCCTCCAGTCGTGCTAAACACACGTTCAGACAATACACTGGCTGCAGGCCAGCACCTCCAAGGGGTAAAGGGCAAGCTCAGGCCATGTGCCCAATTTGGAGACCCAGAAGTTTCAGGGGCTGACCCCTGTCAGTCAGTTCGTGTAGGCGTGTGCATGCTTACTGCCCCACCATGTCGCACGTCCCCGTGATGTTCACGGTCCAATTTGATATCTGCTCTATCAACTTTCGATGTTCTTTTATGCACTTACCATGGTGATTACAGGTGGCGGGGAATCAGGGTTCCAGGCCAGAGAGGGAGCATGAGAAAGAGAGACCACATCCAAGGCAGGATTAATTTTTTCAAATTTAATATTATAGCGTTGAAATATGGGAGAAATTAATAAAGCATAAAAGTGTGGCAACTTTTCAAAGTTTAAGCATTGAATGAAAGGATGTGGCGCGCATTAATTCCTGAAGAATTTATAAAATTTTATTCCCTGTCACCTATGCAGAGCAGGGGTTTATTCACGTCTAAAATTGTATAATGTCAACCCAAGAATGTAACAGAAAAATTATAAAAATGTATTAAGCTGTCGGGGTAGAGGAGGGGTATATCACACCCAAAAATGTGTGAATTTCACCAGAATATATAACTGACAATTTTAATTTTTTTTTAACGGTCTACTAGGTATAGCAGTGGTACTATACACACCAAAATTGGTGAATTTCACCCGAAAATGTAAATGACAATTTTTTTTTTTTTAACCGGCCTACTAGGTATAGCAGTGGTACTATACACCCAAAAATTTGTTAATTTCACCAGAAAATGTAACTGACAAAGTAGTGAAATGATATAAAATGAAATACGTACGTGATTTATGAGGTGGAGTTCCATATGGAGTAGGAGTTTGAGGAGGCGGTGGACGCAGCGGTATAGGTGGAAGCGGCGGTGGAGGAGGGTGAGGTAGCCAACACAGGTTTTTGGTTTTAATATTTAAAAAAAAAATTAGGGTACACTCTAAAAGAGTGTGAAATACCCAAAATACAAAAATGAGCAATTGCTCTGCAGTATAACAATGGCTGGTTAGTGCCGGTATAAATGTCTATTCTGCACAAGGTACGGACAAGTCCTGAGGGATCCATGGCTTGTTCATTTTAATAAACGTGAGCTTGTCCACATTGGCTGTGGACAGGCGGCTGCGCTTGTCTGTAATGACGCCCCCTGCCGTGCTTAAATACACATTCAGATAATACACTGACTGCAAGGGCAGGCCAGCACCTCCAAGGCGTAAAGGCAAGATCAGGCCATGTGCCCAATTTGGAGACCCAGAAGTTGAACGGGGCAGACCCTCATTCAGTACATGTAGGTGTGTGCACACATACTGCTCCACCATGTTGGTGAAAATGCTGCCTCCTGTCTAAAACTTTTATTTAAGCTGTGGTGCTGTTGTTGTGGCGTGCTGACAAAGCTTTTCACATTTTGGCCATGCTAACCCTGCTTCTGAGGTGCTGGTGGTGCCCCCAGCTCGTTGGTGACCTCTTCCACCTCCTCTGCCTTCACCTTGTGCTTCCACTGTGCCCCGCTGTCAGGTGGAATGCCACCAGCAGCGCATCTACCAGCGTGCGCTTGTACTCGCGCATCTTACTGTCGGGATTTAAACCCGTGACCAGCCACATCCGAGGCGGTAGCCCTGCTTACTAGGCTAGTGTCCTCTCTGGACATTCCTCCCTGAAACCTATTATGTAACCTCAGTCTTGCCAAGCCTTACTCATCACCCTTGATTCCCCACACCTGGTACTTCCCTATATAAGTTCAGCCCCTTGCACTCCAGCTTGCTGATTATTGAGCTCCTGAGCCTTGATCAAGCTTCTCCTCATCTGCTGCTCTTGCTACTACTGGAAGTCCACTGCTGACCAGGAATTGCCTACCGACTACTCTTCTGCTTTGTCCCTACCTACTGAACTGCTACCACCGTTGCCATCCGGATTGTCTGACCACGCTTACTGCCGCCTGCCCTGACCCACCACCTGCCTACCGACTACGCCTCTGCCAGACTTTCTGCACCTACTACCTGCCTGCGGTCCTTGCCACTGGGCTCCACTCCTACCTCCAGCCAGCGGTCCTCTGACTCAGGTGAGCCTGTAGGACTGTTACAGAATAATCAGCCTCACTATGGAGTCCGCAATGGCCACTCTGCGTAAGCAGGTCTCCGAACTTCAAGAATTTGGTACTAAATATCAGGAGAAATTTGCCCAGCTCCAAGGCATAGTCCAAAGCCAACAGAGGGAGATTATTGAACTACAGAGGCAACTCCTGGACATCCGCGGCGCGCCCGCAGACACCCGCATGCCACTCCCATCAAGATTCAGCGGCGATAGACGCCAGTATCAGGGGTTTCTAAACCAATGCCGCATCTATTTTCAGATGTACCCGGCCCCCTTCACCACCGAGAAAAAGAAGGTGCTATTCTTGGTCAATCTCCTGACGGATGAAGCATTAGCATGGGCATCACTATACGTGGAGACTAACACTTCATCACTGCCATGAGCCAAGTCTTCGATGACCCCAACCGCTGTGCGACAGCCGAGGCGCGACTACATGGTCTGTGGCAAGGGAGACGCTCCGTCGCCGAATACACCGCCGAGTTTCGCCGTTGGGTCACGGACACCACCTGGAAAACAGCGGCACAGAGAAGCCAATTCCGGCGAGGCCTGTCCGAATTAACCACCTCCGGACCGCTGTACGCACAGACGCGTCCTGGAGGTGGTTGATTCATTCCTCCTAGACGCGCCGGCGCGTCCTCTCGCGAGACGCGAGATTTCCTGTGAACGCGCGCACACAGGCGCGCGCGCTCACAGGAACGGAAGGTAAGAGAGTTGATCTCCAGCCTGCCAGCGGCGATCGTTCGCTGGCAGGCTGGAGATGTGTTTTTTTTAACCCCTAACAGGTATATTAGACGCTGTTTTGATAACAGCGTCTAATATACCTGCTACCTGGTCCTCTGGTGGTCCCCTTTGTTTGGATCGACCACCAGAGGACACAGGTAGCTCAGTAAAGTAGCACCAAGCACCACTACACTACACTACACCCCTCCCCGTCACTTATTAACCCCTTATTAGCCCCTGATCACCCCATATAGACTCCCTGATCACCCCCCTGTCATTGATTACCCCCCTGTCATTGATCACCCCCCTGTCATTGATCACCCCCCTGTAAAGCTCCATTCAGACGTCCGCATGATTTTTACGGATCCACTGATAGATGGATCGGATCCGCAAAACGCATCCGGACGTCTGAATGAAGCCTTACAGGGGCATGATCAATGACTGTGGTGATCACCCCATATAGACTCCCTGATCACCCCCCTGTCATTGATTACCCCCCTGTCATTGATTACCCCCCTGTAAAGCTCCATTCAGACGTCCGCATGATTTTTACGGATCCACTGATAGATGGATCGGATCCGCAAAACGCATCCGGACGTCTGAATGAAGCCTTACAGGGGCGTGATCAATGACTGTGGTGATCACCCCATATAGACTCCCTGATCACCCCCCTGTCATTGATTACCCCCCTGTCATTGATTACCCCCCTGTAAAGCTCCATTCAGACGTCCGCATGATTTTTACGGATCCACTGATAGATGGATCGGATCCGCAAAACGCATCCGGACGTCTGAATGAAGCCTTACACGGGCATGATCAATGACTGTGGTTATCACCCCATATAGACTCCCTGATCACCCCCCTGTCATTGATCACCCCCCTGTCATTGATCACACCCCTGTCATTGATCACCCCCCTGTCATTGATCACCCCCCCTGTCATTGATCACCCCTCTGTAAGGCTCCATTCAGACATTTTTTTGGCCCAAGTTAGCGGAATTATTATTTTTTTTTCTTACAAAGTCTCATATTCCACTAACTTGTGTCAAAAAATAAAATCTCACATGAACTCACCATACCCCTCACGGAATCCAAATGCATTGGATATTCCAGACTTCTTCTCACGCTTTAGGGCCCCTAGAATGCCAGGGCAGTATAAATACCCCACATGTGACCCCATTTCGGAAAGAAGACACCCCCAGGTATTCCGTGAGGGGCATATTGAGTCCATGAAAGATTGAAATTTTTGTCCCAAGTTAGCGGAACGGGAGACTTTGTGAGAAAAAAATTAAAAATATCAATTTCCGCTAACTTGTGCCAAAAAAAAAAAATTTCTATGAACTCGCCATGCCCCTCATTGAATACCTTGGGGTGTCTTCTTTCCAAAATGGGGTCACATGTGGGGTATTTATACTGCCCTGGCATTCTAGGGGCCCCAAAGCGTGAGAAGAAGTCTGGTATCCAAATGTCTAAAAATGCCCTCCTAAAAGGAATTTGGGCACCTTTGCGCATCTAGGCTGCAAAAAAGTGTCACACATCTGGTATCGCCGTACTCAGGAGAAGTTGGGGAATGTGTTTTGGGGTGTCATTTTACATATACCCATGCTGGGTGAGAGAAATATCTTGGTCAAATGCCAACTTTGTATAAAAAAATGGGAAAAGTTGTCTTTTGTCAAGATATTTCTCTCACCCAGCAAGGGTATATGTAAAATGACACCCCAAAACACATTTCCCAACTTCTCCTGAATACGGCGATACCACATGTGTGACACTTTTTTGCAGCCTAGGTGGGCAAAGGGGCCCATATTCCAAAGAGCACCTTTAGGATTTCACAGGTCATTTACCTACTTACCACACATTAGGGCCCCTGGAAAATGCCAGGGCAGTATAACTACCCCACAAGTGACCCCATTTTGGAAAGAAGACACCCCAAGGTATTCCGTGAGGGGCATGGCGAGTTCCTAGAATTTTTTATTTTTTGTCACAAGTTAGTGGAAAATGCTGATTTTATTTTATTTTTTTCATACAAAGTCTCATATTCCACTAACTTGTGACAAAAAATAAAAACTTCCATGAACTCACTATGCCTATCAGCGAATACCTTGGGGTCTCTTCTTTCCAAAATGGGGTCACTTGTGGGGTAGTTATACTGCCCTGGCATTCTAGGGGCCCAAATGTGTGGTAAGGAGTTTGAAATCAAATTCTGTAAAAAATGACCTGTGAAATCCGAAAGGTGCTCTTTGGAATATGGGCCCCTTTGCCCACCTAGGCTGCAAAAAAGTGTCACACATCTGGTATCTCCGTACTCAGGAGAAGTTGGGGAATGTGTTTTTGGGTGTCATTTTACATATACCCATGCTGGGTGAGAGAAATATCTTGACAAAAGACAACTTTTCCCATTTTTTTATACAAAGTTGGCATTTGACCAAGATATTTATCTCACCCAGCATGGGTATATGTAAAAAGACACCCCAAAACACATTCCTCAACTTCTCCTGAGTACGGAGATACCAGATGTGTGACACTTTTTTGCAGCCTAGGTGGGCAAAGGGGCCCATATTCCAAAGAGCACCTTTCGGATTTCACAGGTCATTTTTTACAGAATTTGATTTCAAACTCCTTACCACACATTTGGGCCCCTAGAATGCCAGGGCAGTATAACTACCCCACAAGTGACCCCATTTTGGAAAGAAGAGACCCCAAGGTATTCGCTGATGGGCATAGTGAATTCATGGAAGTTTTTATTTTTTGTCACAAGTTAGTGGAATATGAGACTTTGTATGAAAAAAAATAAAAAATCATCATTTTCCACTAACTTGTGACAAAAAATAAAAAATTCTAGGAACTTGCCATGCCCCTCACGGAATACCTTGGGGTGTCTTCTTTCCAAAATGGGGTCACTTGTGGGGTAGTTATACTGCCCTGGCATTCTAGGGGCCCAAATGTGTGGTAAGGAGTTTGAAATCAAATTCTGTAAAAAATGACCTGTGAAATCCGAAAGGTGCTCTTTGGAATATGGGCCCCTTTGCCCACCTAGGCTGCAAAAAAGTGTCACACATCTGGTATCTCCGTACTCAGGAGAAGTTGGGGAATGTGTTTTGGGGTGTCATTTTATATATACCCATGCTGGGTGAGAGAAATATCTTTGCAAAAGACAACTTTTCCCATTTTTTTTATACAAAGTTGGCATTTGACCAAGATATTTCTCTCACCCAGCATGGGTATATATAAAATGACACCCCAAAACACATTCCCCACCTTCTCCTGAGTACGGAGATACCAGATGTGTGACACTTTTTTGCAGCCTAGGTGGGCAAAGGGGCCCATATTCCAAAGAGCACCTTTCGGATTTCACAGGTCATTTTTTACAGAATTTGATTTCAAACTCCTTACCACACATTTGGGCCCCTAGAATGCCAGGGCAGTATAACCACCCCACAAGTGACCCCATTTTGGAAAGAAGAGACCCCAAGGTATTTCGTGATGGGCATAGTGAGTTCATAGAAGTTTTTATTTTTTGTCACAAGTTAGTGGAATATGAGACTTTGTAAGAAAAGAAAAGAAAAAAAAAAATCATCATTTTCCACTAACTTGTGACAAAAAATAAAAAGTTCTATGAACTCACTATGCCCATCAGCGAATACCTTAGGGTGTGTACTTTCCGAAATGGGGTCATTTGTGGGGTGTTTGTACTGTCTGGGCATTGTAGAACCTCAGGAAACATGACAGGTGCTCAGAAAGTCAGAGCTGCTTCAAAAAGCGGAAATTCACATTTTTGTACCATAGTTTGTAAACGCTCTAACTTTTACCCAAACCATTTTTTTTTTACCCAAACATTTTTTTTTTATCATAGACATGTATAACAATAAATTTAGAGCAAAATTTATATATGGATGTCGTTTTTTTTTGCAAAATTTTACAACTGAAAGTGAAAAATGTCATTTTTTTGCAAAAAAATCGTTAAATTTCGATTAATAACAAAAAAAGTAAAAATGTCAGCAGCAATGAAATACCACCAAATGAAAGCTCTATTAGTGAGAAGAAAAGGAGGTAAAATTCATTTGGGTGGTAAGTTGCATGACCGAGCAATAAACGGTGAAAGTAGTGTAGGTCAGAAGTGTAAAAAGTGGCCTGGTCTTTCAGGGTGTTTAAGCACTGGGGGCTGAGGTGGTTAATAAAGGACGAACTCGCCAGAGTTGAGGCCCCGGACGAATCTGGATGACATCATTAGTTATGCATCCGGATAGATCAAAGACTCTCCGAAGAGGAAGAAAGAAAGACTCTGGTCCTCGGACCACAGACCACTACTCCTTCTCTTCCACCGCCCAGCGCGACCCCCAGTCAGTAACTGAACCTATGCAGGTCAACGCTCTATGTAGGTCTCTATCCACAGCTGAGAAGGAGAGACGCTGGCCAAAAACCTCTGCCTCTACTGTGGGGAGCCGGTCATTTTGCATCAAATGTCCTCATAAGATCGAAAGATCTATTGCCGTCACGGACCCTAAAGGAGCAACCCACAGACTCCAACCCCGCCAGCAGCCCCTGAAAATAACAACACGGCGGCACATGGATCCCACTTCATCGTCCCCATCCTCATCGACAATGAGGGGCGACAACTCCCCTGTTCAGCGATGGGGCGGGAGGCAACTTCATGGACCTAACCTTCGCCATGAAAAGAACATTTCACTGACAATCAAGGCAGCCCCCGTTGACTTGGGAAACCGTCGATGGATCCCCACTCTCCTCGGTGCGGCCACTCACGAGACCACCGAACTACAACTCCTCATAGAACCAGATCACCTTGAAAGATCCACTTCTCGCTGATCGCCTCGCCGAAGTTCCCAGTGATCTTGGGCATCCCATAGTTGGCCACCCATAACCCCTCGGTGGCCTGGGAAACCGCTGGCATGCGATTCCCGTCGAGTTCTGCTCGCTAAATTGCTCCCACAAACTCGTCCTTCCACCCGAAGACACCACCATCTCAAAACTATCCGTCAAGGATCTGCTACCCCCCTCAATACCGCGAGTTCCAGGATGTCTGCGACAAGAAAAACGCACAGACAGCTACCACCACACCGACCTTACCACTGCCCTATAGAACTGTAGCCCGGGCCGAAATACCCTTTGGCAGTATCTACCCCTCTAAGAGCCTGAACTCAAGGCTCTGAAAGAGTACCTGGACGAGGACCTGAGGAAGGGGTTCATCCGGCCCTCTACCTCCCCCACGGGAGCCCCCTTTTTCTTTGTAGAGAAAAAAAGACTCCTCCCTGCGTCCCTGGCATAGACTACAAAAAGCTTAACGACATAACCATTAAAAAAAGGTACCCGCTCCCACTTGATTCAGAACTCCTCGAGAGACTCCGGGCAGCGAAGATCTTCACTAAATCGACCTTCGAGGGGCCTACAACTCGTACCGAATCCGCCCTGGGGACGAATGGAAAGACCGCCTTCCGGACATGTTATGGTCACTTCGAGTACCTGGTCATGCCTTTCGGACTCTGCAATGCTCCCGCCACCTTCCAGCACTTCATTAACGACGTCTCAGGGACATGCTGGATCTGTTTGTAGTCGTTTACCTGGACGACATCTTGATCTTCCTCTGAAGACCTCGAGCAGCACCGCGAACACGTCCGCAGGGTACTGCAGAGACTCCGACAGAACTCTCTCTATATCAAGCTAGAGAAAATGCGAGTTTGAGCGAACCACCACTCAGTCCTCGGATACATCATCTCCCCAGAGGGCCTAAGTATGGACCCGGGGAAGGTCCAAGCTGTGATGAACTGTTCCGTTCCCGTGATAACGAGAAGGAGATACAAAGATTCCTTGGCTTCGCCAACTTCTATCGGAAGTTTATCGGAACTTCTCCCAAGGTCATAGCACCAATCACCCAACTCACCAAGAAGGCAGTCCCCTTCTCCTGGACACCCAAGGCCCAGGAGGCCTTCACCAAGTTGAAACTCCTCTTCACTTCTGCCCCAATCCTAATCCACCCGAACCCCGAGCTCCCATTTACAGTCGAAGTGGATACATCAGACTCCGCGGTGGGGGCAGTTTTGTCACAACGGACAGGGGAGAGGATGCTATTACACCCGTGCGCATATTTCTCCCGCCAGATGTCCCCCTCCGAGAAGAACTATGACATCGGGAACAAAGAACTACTGGCGATCAATGATGCCTTCTCCGAGTGGAGACACCTGCTGGAGGGAGCCACCAACCCCATAATCGTACTAAGGCTACTTTCACACTTGCGTTCAGAGCGGATCCGTATGGAATCTGCCCAGACGGATCCGCTCATATAATGCAGAATTGGGATCCGTTCAGAACGGATCCGTCTGCATTATATTGTAGAAAAAATTCTAAGTGTGAAAGTAGCTTCAGACGGATCCTTTACATTGAAAGTCAATGGGGGACGGATCCGTTTGAAAATTGAGCCATATAGTGTCATCTTCAAACGGATCCGTCCCCATTGACTTACATTGTAAGTCTGGACGGATCCGTTTGCCTCCGCACGGCCAGGCGGACACCCGAACGCTGCAAGCATTGGTAGCAATGCATTGGTAGCTGGACGGATGCGTTCGGGGCCGCTTGTGAGACTCTTCAAACGGAGCTCACAAGCTGAACCCCGACGCTAGTGTGAAAGTAACCTAACGGTCCACAAGAACCTCGAGTTCACCCGCAGCGCTAAGAGACTCTCAGCCAGACAGGCCAGATGGAGCCTATTCTTTTCACGCTTCAACTTTCTCATCACCTATCGCCCCGGATCAAAAAAACGGCAAGGCTGACGCCCTCTCCAGAATGTTTTCCGAGCCCTCACAGAGTAACAAGGGCCAAAATAACATCTTACCCGAGAGAAGAGTCGTAGGGGCCACCTACTCTAAAGAACTCCTGGGCACAATCAAAGAAGGATACGAAAATGACCCCTTCCTCGCCCACCCCACAGGGAATATCAGCCTTATGTTTAAGAACGGTCATTGGTTTCATCAGGACCTACAACTATATGTACCAGAAATCGCACGGCTCGAAGTGCTCAAACATCAACCATGACTCCAAGCTGGCCGGACATTTTGGCACAAGAAAAGACCCAGGAGCTTCTCTCCCACTCCTTCTGGTGGCCAACATACAAGGAGGACATCAAGAGGTACATCTCCTCGTGCACGGTCTGTGCCCGCAATAAGACTCTCGTTCCTCGCCGTGGGTCTGTTACAACCCCCTCCCTATTCCCTCCCCCCCCTGGGGCTCGATCTCATGGACTTTGTGGTAGACCTTCCTCCTTCAAAAGGGATGAACACCATCCTGGTCGTGGTCGACCGTCTCACCAAGATGGCCCATTTCATCCCCTACAAAGGCATACCCACCGCCAAACAGACGGCCGATCTTATTCTCAGAGAGGTCTTCAGGCTGCATGGGATCCCGGACGACGTGGTCTCCGACGAGGCATACAAGTTGCCTCAAAGTTCTGGAAGAACTTCTGCCTGGCACTGCGGGGTTAAAGCGAACCTGTCCTCCGCTTTCCACCCTCAGTCAAACGGGCAGACTGAGAGAACTAATCAAACCCTAGAGCAGTACCTACCCTGTTTCAGCTGCCACCTGCAGGATGACTGGCTTGACCATCTCCCCACGGCCGAGTTCGCCTACAACAATGCTGAGCACAGCTCAACCAAGCAAAGCCCCTTCTTTGCTAACACAGGCTCGCACCCGGTGTTCATTCCCCACCTGCCCGTCGCCTCCACCCTCCCAGCAGTGGCTGAACGCCTAACAACCCTACAGGAGGCACAAAAGAACATTATAGACAACCTCCAGCTCGCCCAGAGGCGCTTTAAATAGGGAGCAGACAGACATCGCAAACCCACCCCGGGCTTCCATGTGGGAGACAAGGTGTGGATGTCCACCAGGAACCTCAGATTGAAGGTCCCCTCCAAAAAGTTGGCCCAAAGATACATGGGTCCGTTCCGGATCACCGCACAAATCAGCGAGATCACGTTCCGGCTCGACCTTCCGGACTCTATTAGGGTGCACCCTGTCTTCCATTGCTCACTCCTCAAGCCATACGTGGAGAACACCTTCAAAGGCCGCCACTCGACCCCTCCACCACCCGTGAGGCTACAGGGTGAAGAAGAATATGTTGTCGCAAAGATCCTCGACTCCAGGATCCACCGGGGAAGACTACAATACCTAATTGGGTGGGAGGGTTACCCTCCCGAGGATAACTCCTGGGAGCCAGAAGAAAATGTCCACGCCCCCAGACTGGTAAAAGAGTTCCACCAACGGCACCCTGGTAAGCCTGCCCCTGCGGTGCCCAGAGGTCACCTTGTCAGGATTCGAACCCGTGACCAGCCACATCCCAGGCGGTAGCCCTGCTTAGTAGGCTACCGTTCTCTCTGGACATTCCTCCCTGAAACCTATTATGTAACCTCAGTCTTGCCAAGCCTTGCTCATCACCCTTGATTCCCCACACCTGGTACTTCCCTATATAAGTCCAGCCCCTTGCACTCCAGCTTGCTGATTATTGAGCTCCTGAGCCTTGATCAAGCTTCTCCTCATCTGTGCTCTTGCTACTATTGGAAGTCCACTGCTGACAGGAATTGCCTACTGACTACTATTCTGCTTTGTCCCTACCTACTGAACTGCTACCACCGTTGCCCATCCGGATTGTCTGACAGCCTTACTGCGCTGCCTGACCACCGCCTGCCTACGACTACGCCTCTGCCAGACTTCCTGCACCTACTACCTGCTCTGCGGTCCTGCCACTGGGCTCCACTCCTACCTCCAGCCAGCGGTCCTCTGACTCAGGTGAGCCTATAGGACTGTTACACTTACATTCACGCTCCAGTGACGGAATTAAGGACGGTAGGTTGTCCTTGTAACGGGGATCCAGCAGCGTGGCCACACAGTAATCAGCACAAGTTAGAATGTGAACAACTCGGCGGTCGTTGCGGAGACACTGCAGCATGTAATCGCTCATGTGTTCCAGGCTGCCCAGAGGCAACGGAAAGCTGTCCTCTGTGGGACGTGTATCATCTGTGTCCTCTGTATCCCCCCAGCCACGCACCAGTGATGGCCATGAGCTGGTCTGGGTGCCACCCTGCTGTGAACATGGTTCCTCCTCCTCCATCTCCTCCTCCTCATCCTCCACCTCCTCATCCTCCAGAACTGTGCCCTGGCTGGACAATTGTGTACCTTGGGTTTGTGGGTGCAGGAACCCACCCTCGGAGCCACTTGGGAATGACTGGCCGGAAACCCTACGAAATGATCCCTCTTCCTCCTTCTCCTCCTGTGCCACATCCTCTTCCATCATCGCCAGGAGCGTTTTTTCAAGGAGGCATAGAAATGGGATAGTAACGCTGAGAACGGCGTTATCGGCACGGGCCATGTTGGTGGAGTACTTGAAACAGCGCAACAAGGAACACAGGTGTGACAAACTGCCATTTGCCACTGGGCATTGTAGAGGACTCATGGCTAGCCTCCTGCCCTACGACTATGGCCCCGGGACATGTTGCCCTTCAGGAACAGTGACAGAACTGTGCCGCATGTCTGGACTGTTGGTGGGACCGAACGCGGTCAGCGGTGTATGCTGGGGATTCTGTGGAGCTGGAATCGGATGCACAGATACACGAACGCCGCTGACCCTTACCTTCTGCCATACTGAACTTTCAGCTCCAGAGACTAAGTCCTGTTCGAAGATGGGACTTAGTCGTTTTTCTGCATGGAATTGACCGACCGCACAGCCCAAATCTATGGAACTATTTTGGGCAGGAAATTGTGCTTGCGGTCGGTCATAAAGGACTTCCACTAAACTTTTGATCCGCTGGAGGGATGTGTGTGATTTTTGGAAGTGTTTATGTTTGATGTATGCAGAGTTTAAATATGTAATTTTTATGGAGATGGAATGTATGGTTTTAAAGTTATAGAGTATGTTTAAAAACTGTATTTTTACTGTCTGTGATGGTTATGTTAATCCATAATTATGTCACAGACAGAAAGGGAGGATTTTGTGTGTTTGGGTGGGGATTCCTGTCCTGTTGTCTCTCTGTGTGTATTGGCGATGTCCTTTGTCCTGAGAGATAATTGAATTACTTCTCGGTTGTCTCCAGGACAGAGGATATTGTGTATTCGTCTGTCTGTGGTGATTGCATCAACCCAGTGTGAGGTAATTCTATCACGGACAGAGGGGAGGATTTTGTGGGGATGTGTTGTAATATATTGATTGGTTGTATTTCAAACCCCTGTGGGCAGTACTATGTTTTTGGTTTGTGAATAAAAGAGGCTGTACGTGAAGTACAGTGAGTTCCTGTTTTTCTAACCCTTCAAAACGCAGCCTTGTCTCGTTATTGGAGGGAATTGCGGCATCACGCTGGGGATTGCTATGCTCTGCATATTCCCTGGAGGAGAGATCTTTCCCACACGGTCCTGAATGCTGGAGGTTCGTTCAGGGTGGAAGGAAGACGGCGCGGCTCCAGTTAAGCTACGGCGGTTGTGGAGTCTGCGGTGGTTGTGGTGTCCAGTGCGGTGCTTGTGGTCCTCGGCGCAAGCTAGGAAGCGTCCATTAACGGAAGCGGATCTGTTACATTGGTGGCAGCAGTGGGATGGCTTCCCTAGTGCGAGGAGCAGCATCCTGGGAACACCAAGCCAAACTGGAATATTGGTATAGTCACGTACGGTTTGACGCTATACTGAAGAGGCGGTTGGCTATCTACGGGCCCCTCCTAACAGAGGAACTTGTACCGGAAGTGAGGAGAGAACTGGCGGAGTATCGGCAGCAGGAAGCAGAATATCGGGCAGAGATAGCAAAGTATTCCGTCCCTGCGCCCCAGCAAAAACGTGAGTTACAGGGGGCCGAAGGTGTCGTCCTTCCCCCCCAGCGGCAGTGTGTATCCCAGGGGGCCGAAGGTGTCGTCCTTTCCCCCCAGCGGCAGTGTGAACCCCAGGGGGCCGAAGGTGTCATCCTTCCCCCCCAGCGGCAGTGTGTACCCCAGGGGGCCGAAGGTGTCGTCCTTCCCCCCCAGCGGCAGTGTGTACCCCAGGGGGCCGAAGGTGTCGTCCTTCCCCCCAGCGGCAGTGTGAACCCCAGGGAGCTGAAGGTGTTGTCCTTCCTCCCCAGCGGCAGTGTGTACCCCAGGGGGCCGAAGGTGTCGTCCTTATCCCCCAGCGGCAGTGTGTACCCCAGGGAGCTGAAGGTGTCGTCCTTCCTCCCCAGCGGCAGCCTGTGTTTCAGGGAGAGGAGCGCAGCACCCTCTCTCCCCAGCGGCAGCTTACCCTAACAAGGGGAGACACCAATCGCCCAGACGGCACAGATGGGACCGTGGTCTCTGCGCCTGACCTACTAAGATGCTGGACAGCCTGTCCAAATCCCCCACTACCCTCACCAGGACAACAGGAGGAGGGGGTAAGTACAAATTCCCCTCCCCAGTTAACTCCTAACGTGGCCTCAGGGTTAACAGAGGCGATGTTAACCCCTGCTGACTCCCATGTTCCTCTGGCTACTGAGCCGGACTATGGTCTCAGCACCCCAGCAGAAGAGCTGGCAGCTGGGCAGAGTGCAGTCGGCCTCTGCCCTCCCTCAAGTCCCCACAGCATGTTGCCCCATCACCACAGCAAAATACCCAGGTGCAGTAACTGTTTTTTGTGGGTGGGTCACCCTTGTACCTGTTTTGTTGTGGGTGGGCTACTCGGGCATCTGGTTACTGTGGGTTGGTGGATCGACTAACGGAGGCACTGACCGACAGAAGGTCAGGTGCCTGGTTAGTCTTCCCCCCAAAGGGGAGATGTGTGACAAACTGCCATTTGCCACTGGGCATTGTAGAGGACTTATGGCTAGCCTCCTGCCCTACGACTATGGCCCCGGGACATGTTGCCCTTCAGGAACAGTGACAGAACTGTGCCGCATGTCTGGACTGTTGGTGGGACCGAACGCGGTCAGCGGTGTATGCTGGGGATTTTGTGGAGCTGGAATTGGATGCGCAGATACACGAACGCCGCTGACCCTTACCTTCTGCCATACTGAACTTTCAGCTCCAGAGACTAAGTCCCGTTCGAAGATGGGACTTAGTCGTTTTTCGGCATGGAATTGACCGACCGCACAGCCCAAATCTATGGAACTATTTTGGGCAGGAAATTGTGCTTGCGGTCGGTCATAAAGGACTTCCACTAAACTTTTGATCGGCTGGAGGGATTTGTGTGATTTTTGGAAGTGTTTATGTTTGATGTATGCAGAGTTTAAATATGGAATTTTTATGTAGATGGAATATATGGTTTTAAAGTTATAGAGTATGTTTAAAAACTGTATTTTTACTGTCTGTGATGGTTATGTTAATCCATAATTATGTCACAGACAGAAAGGGAGGATTTTGTGTGTTTGGGTGGGGATTCCTGTCCTGTTGTCTCTCTGTGTGTATTGGCGATGTCCTTTGTCCTGAGAGATAATTGAATTACTTCTCAGTTGTCTCCAGGACAGAGGATATTGTGTATTCGTCTGTCTGTGGTGATTGTATCAACCCAGTGTGAGGTAATTCTATCACGGACAGAGGGGAGGATTTTGTGGGGATGTGTTGTAATATATTGATTGGTTGTATTTCAAACCCCTGTGGGCAGTACTATGTTTTTGGTTTGTGAATAAAAGAGGCTGTACGTGAAGTACAGTGAGTTCCTGTTTTTCTAACCCTTCAAAACGCAGCCTCGTCTCGTTATTGGAGGGAATTGCTGCATCACGCTGGGGATTGCTATGCTCTGCATATTCCCTGGAGGAGAGATCTTTCCCACACGGTCCTGAATGCTGGAGGTTCGTTCAGGGTGGAAGGAAGACGGCGCGGCTCCAGTTAAGCTACGGCGGTTGTGGAGTCTGCGGTGGTTGTGGTGTCCGGTGCGGTGCTTGTGGTCCTCGGCGCAAGCTAGGAAGCGTCCATTAACGGAAGCGGATCCGTTACAACAGGTCTCGCATGGAGGCCCAGTCATTGGTGGTGAAGTGGTGCTGTTCCGCCGAGCGACTCACCCGTGCATGCTGCAGCTGAAACTTCACTATCGCCTGCTGCTGCTCGCACAGTCTAGCCAGCATGTGCAAGGTGGAGTTCCACCTTGTGGGCAGGTTGCATATGAGGCGGTGAGCGGGAAGGCCGAAGTTACGCTGCAGCACTGACAGCCGAGCAGCAGCAGGGTGAGAACGCGGAAAGCGCGCACAGATGGCCCGGACTTTATGCAGCAGCTCTGACATATCGGGGTAATTTTTAAGGAATCTCTGCACCACCAAATTCAGCACATGCGCCAGGCAAGGGATGTGCGTCAAACCGGCTAGTCCAAGAGCTGCTACGAGATTTCGCCCATTATCGCACACCACCAGGCCCAGCTTGAGGCTGACTGGCACAAACCACTCATCGGTCTGTTGTTCAAGGCCCGTCCATAGCTACTGCGCGGTGTGGGGTTTGTCGCCCAAACAGATAAGTTTTAAAACTGCCTGCTGTAGTTTACCCCTGGCTGTGCTGAAGTTGGGTGTAAAGGTGTTATGCTGACCGGATGAGGAGCTGGTAGAGGATGAGGAAGCAGAGTAGGAGGAGGAAGCAACAGGAGGCAAACTGAAGCTCCCTGCAATCCTCGGTGGTGGAAGGACATGCGCCAAACTGCTATCCGGCTCAGGCCCAGCCGCCACTGCATTTACCCAGTATGCTGTTATGGAAATATAACGGCCCTGACCGTGCTTACTGGTCCACGTATCTGTAGTCAGGTGCACCTTGCCACAGATGGCGTTGCGCTGTGCACACCTGATTTTGTCCCCTACTGGTTGTGCAGGGAAGGGATGGCTCGCCTTGAAAAGTAGTGGCGGCTGGGCACGACGTACTGTGGGACAGCACCGCCATAAGACCTTTAAAACTATACATCTCCACCACACGGAATGACAGCATTTCAAAGGCCAGTAATTTAGAAATGCTGGCATTCAGGGTTAGGGATCGCGGGTGGGTAGGGGGGGGTACTTCCTCTTCCCCTCCAGCGTTTGGGAGATGGAGAGCTGAACGCTTCCGTGGGACATTGTGGAGATGCTTGGTGACCCCAGTGTTGGTGTTGCTGGCAGATCCTCTGTTTGCGGGGTTGCAGGTGGCACTATCACTCCAGAGGTGGATGAAGAGGCTGAGACTGCAGCAGAAGAGGAAGCAGGAGGAGCCAGAGACCTTTCTTGGTTTTTGAGGTGTCTACTCCACTGCAGCTCATGCTTTGTACTTAAATGCCTGGTCATGCAGGTTGTGCTCAGGTTGAGAACGTTTATGCCTCGCTTCAGGCTCTGATTGCACAGCGTGCAAACCACTTGTGTCTTGTCATCAGCACATTGTCTGAAGAACTGCCACGCCAGGGGACTTCTTGGAGCTGGCTTTGGTGTGCTCGGTCCCTTGCTGCTGTGGGCAGTAGCAGGCATACTGTCTAGCGGACGGCCGCACCGCTTTTGCACCCTGCTCCCTCTTCTGCTGTGCTGGTAGCTCTGTGCGACCACCGCCTCTTCCTCCAAAACTACATAGGTCACTCGCATGACCTTGATTCCATGTGGGGTCGAGGACCTCATCGTCCTCCACATCATCTTCCACCCAGTCTTCACCCCTGCCTTCCTGGTCGGTCTGCACACTTTCGAAAGCCCCAGCAGTTGGCACCTGTGTTTTGTCATCACTCGAGACGTGCTGCGATGGTCCTCCCATGTACTCCTCTTGAAAGATAAGTGGTTGGGCATCGGTGCACTCAATCTCTTCCACTTCTGGGGCAGGGCTAGGTGGATGGCCCTGGGAAACCCTGCTAACAGAGTCGTCAAATAGCAGAAGAGACTGCTGCATGACTTGGGGCTCAGACTGCTTGGCTGATTTGCAAGGGGGTGAGGTGAAAGACTGATAGACATCGGCTGCAGGTGCCAACTGTGGTCTTTCAGCAGGAGACTGGGTGGGAGACAATGTGAAGGAACTGGATCCACTGTCAGCAACCCAATCTACTATCGCCTGTACTTGTTCAGGCCTCACTATTCGTAGAGCCGCGTTAGGCCCAACCAAATACCGCTGCAGGTTCTGTCGCCTACTCGCACCTCAGGAAGGGGTTTCACTTGTGCGTGTAGCTGTCACAGATCGACCACGTCCTCTCCCTGCAACAGGAGCTTCACCAGCAGCACCACGACCTGGGCCACGTCCCTTATTTGGCGCTCTCCTCATATTTCTCGAATTTAGGATCTTGCCCTAAATGGGTGTTTAATTAATAGTAGAATAGAACGACAGTATGTAAAGGGTGTATCTCACACGGCCTGAACCAGACTAGGCCTGAATTAAAGATTTATTTGCCCAAAATTGCTGTATTTCAAATGCCTGAATCTAACCCCTGTATGTAAAGGGTGTATCTCACACGGCCTGAACCATTGTAGGCCTCAATTAAAGATTTATTTGCCCAAAATGGCTGTATTTCAAATGCCTGAATCTAACCCCTGTATGTAAAGGGTGTATCTCACACGGCCTGAACCACTGTAGGCCTGAATTAAAGATTTATTTGCCCAAAATGGCTGTATTTCAAATGCCTGAATCAAACCCCTGTATGTAAAGGGTGTATCTCACACGGCCTGCACCAGTGTAGGCCTGAATTGAATATTTCTTAGCCCAAAATTGCTGTATTTCAAATGCCTGAATCAAACCCCTGTATGTAAAGGGTGTATCTCACACGGCCTGAACCACTGTAGGCCTGAATTAAATATTCGTGCACCAAATGTCAGTATTTCAAATCTCTGAATCTAACGCAAATGTATTAAGGGTGTATCTCACAATGACATATGCAGCAAAGGCTGTCAAATAAACTTTTTTTTGCCCAAACAGGTGTTTGTTTAATAACTCAATATGGCAGCAGTATATAACCCAGGAATTTCAAAATATGCTTATGCTGCAAGGCCTGAAATATTGTGTATTTTACCCCAAAAAGGGTGTTTTATTAATGAAAGAATATAAGCCCTGTATATACAGGGTGTTATCTCACACGGCTGACCCACTGTAGGCCGGAATTAAAGATTTCTTTGCCCAAAACGCTGTAGTTTTCAAATGCCTGAATCAAACCCCTGTATGTAAAGGGTGTATCTCACATGGCCTGACCACTGTAGGCCTGAATTAAATATTTGGTGCAACAAATGGCGGAATTTCAAATCTCTGAATCTAACCCAAATGTATTAAGGTGTATCTCACAATGACAAAGGCTGCCAACAATTTTTTTTTTTGCCCAAACGAGTGTTTGTTTAACAACTGAATTTCACACGTGCTCATGCTGCAAGGCCTGAAACTAGTGGTTTTTGGCAAAAAAGTGTGTTTTTAAAACCCCAGAAAATTATGGCTGTATTTCTAGCTTAAATTGCACACTGAGTAATCCAGATGTTGTATATTGCCAAAAAAGTGTTTTTTTGGTAACAGAATATGAAAGCTGTATATATTAAACTTGAATTTAACACTTGCGGATCAGGAAAATAGTGTTTTTTGGCAAAAAAGTGTGTTTTTAAAACCCCCAAAAATGATGCCTGTATTTCTAGCTTAAATTGCACACTGACTAATCCAGATGTTGTATATTGCCCAAAAATTTTTGATTTTCAATGTCCCAAAAGCTCAGATGCAGTGCTGGTACACTGAGCTTGCATAAAATGGCCGCCGCCCACCTAACTGACTTATTAAAGTTATTTTATTTCGGTCACTGGGCTCGGGGCAGGATAAAAAAATTGTTCCCTGCACCCACAAAACACAATGGGACAGATTTATCATTATCTCAAGTCAGAATAATGGAGTGAAAAAGTAGCAAATTTTTGCGCAATTGATAAAACTGCTTAAAAAATTGAGACTTTTTTCTGCTCTGCACTATGTAATCCAGTTTTCTGAAAGTAGGCGTGTTTTCTTATGTAAATTAATCTCTAGACAGATTTACTATTGCGACTATTTAAAAAGTCGCAAAAAAGTCGGAAAAAAATGCGCAATTTCAATCCAGTGAGGACCATACTTATCTTATGAGACTTTTTAATAGAACATGCGACTTTTTCGTAAAGACGTGCGACTTTTGTAAAGCTGCTTACTGACGGATAAACTGCTACCTTCAAACCACATTTATTACAGTCTTAAAGGGCCGATCATAAATCTGACTTGGCTAAAACTGACTTTAGCAATATGTGAAAGTGCAGTGATCTGTCAGAGTAATGATAAATCTGGCCCAATGTATGTAGATCGCTGAGTTAGATTCTGATTTTGAGCAAAGAGTCTCTCCTATTCTCTCCCTGAAATCACCAGCAGCATCCTCTCCCTACACTAAGCACAGCAGAGTGACGTGCAGCGCTACGTGACTCCAGCTTATATAGAGGCTGGGTCACATGCTACACTGGCCAATCACAGCCATGCCATTAGTAGGCATGGCTGTGATGGCTTCTAAGGTCAGACAGTTAACCGCTTGTTGATTGGCTGCTCTGTAGCCTTTCAAAAAGCACCAAGAAAGCGCCGAACACCGAACCCGAACTTTTACTGAAATGTTCGGGTCCGGGGTCCAAAAATCCTAAAGTTCGGTACGAACCCGAACTTTACAGTTCGGGTTCACTCAACCCTACTCAGGTGTTCCAATAAGCCTTAGAGCTTTCCTGCCATTCATCAGCGCAGGGGGCACTATGAACAGCAAAGGTAATGCATTGAATGCAGGCAGGCTATTATAGGTAAATGATAAAGAACATGGATGATACACTGTATTGGTATTCAGGTAAATTGCCATGTTGGCACTTTGCGATAAATAAGTGGGTTGTAGGGTTGTAGTTTGGGCACTTGGTCACCAAAAGGTTCCCCATCACTGGTCTAGACCCTACAGGGAGTGCAGAATTATTAGGCAAGTTGTATTTTTGAGGATTAATTTTATTATTGAACAACAACCATGTTCTCAATGAACCCAAAAAACTCATTAATATCAAAGCTGAATATTTTTGGAAGTAGTTTTTAGTTTGTTTTTAGTTTTAGCTATTTAAGGGGGATATCTGTGTGTGCAGGTGACTATTACTGTGCATAATTATTAGGCAAGTTAACAAAAAACAAATATATACCCATTTCAATTATTTATTTTTACCAGTGAAACCAATATAACATCTCAACATTCACAAATATACATTTCTGACATTCAAAAACAAAACAAAAACAAATCAGTGACCAATATAGCCACCTTTCTTTGAAAGGACACTCAAAAGCCTGCCATCCATGGATTCTGTCAGTGTTTTGATCTGTTCACCATCAACATTGCGTGCAGCAGCAACCACAGCCTCTCAGACACTGTTCAGAGAGGTGTACTGTTTTCCCTCCTTGTAAATCTCACATTTGATGATGGACCACAGGTTCTCAATAGGGTTCAGATCAGGTGAACAAGGAGGCCATGTCATTAGATTTTCTTCTTTTATACCCTTTCTTGCCAGCCATGCTGTGGAGTACTTGGACGCGTGTGATGGAGCATTGTCCTGCATGAAAATCATGTTTTTCTTGAAGGATGCAGACTTCTTCCTGTACCACTGCTTGAAGAAGGTGTCTTCCAGAAACTGGCAGTAGGACTGGGAGTTGAGCTTGACTCCATTCTCAACCCGAAAAGGCCCCACAAGCTCATCTTTGATGATACCAGCCCAAACCAGTACTCCACCTCCACCTTGCTGGCGTCTGAGTCGGACTGGAGCTCTCTGCCCTTTACCAATCCAGCCACGGGCCCATCCATCTGGCCCATCAAGACTCACTCTCATTTCATCAGTCCATAATACCTTAGAAAAATCAGTCTTGAGATATTTCTTGGCCCAGTCTTGACGTTTCAGCTTGTGTGTCTTGTTCAGTGGTGGTCGTCTTTCAGCCTTTCTTACCTTGGCCATGTCTCTGAGTATTGCACACCTTGTGCTTTTGGGCACTCCAGTGATGTTGCAGCTCTGAAATATGGCCAAACTGGTGGCAAGTGGCATCTTGGCAGCTGCACGCTTGACTTTTCTCAGTTCATGGGCAGTTATTTTGCGCCTTGGTTTTTCCACACGCTTCTTGCGACCCTGTTGACTATTTTGAATGAAACGCTTGATTGTTCGATGATCACGCTTCAGAAGCTTTGCAATTTTAAGAGTGCTGCATCCCTCTGCAAGATATCTCACTATTTTTGACTTTTCTGAGCCTGTCAAGTCCTTCTTTTGACCCATTTTGCCTAATAATTATGCACACCTAATATAGGGTGTTGATGTCATTAGACCACACCCCTTCTCGTTACAGAGATGCACATCACCTAATATGCTTAATTGGTAGTAGGCTTTCGAGCCTATACAGCTTGGAGTAAGACAACATGCATAAAGAGGATGATGTGGTCAAAATACTCATTTGCCTAATAATTCTGCACTCCCTGTATAGAACTGGTACATGATCTAACTTCTTTCTTCAGAGGTTAGAAATTAACCTGTTGTCTGCCAGTTTCCATTGTGTAGAGCTCAGTCAGCACTTGCACCAGTTTCTAGTGGGGTCAGTCTGTTTATAAATGCAGCTGCACAGATGCTATAGATACACAGTTCATGTGCTATTGTGCAGCACTATACAAAATGATGGAGATGAAATATATTTCTTTGCAGTAGAATAAACACAAAACTGATATGAAATGTCCCTTTTCTATAAAGGCTATTCTATTTAGAAATGCAATGCAGTGGCATGGTTATAGCAAGTGAAGCACTGCCGTGCTCAGTGTCCTCTCCACTGCTCTTTAGTGTCTTTGCCTTTTTGTCACAGTCTCTTGTGGCTGGCTTGTGATCTGCTACTGCCAGCCAGGGCCATATATACAGTGTTTTTATTGCCCTAGGCACTTAGCGTTGAAGGAGATTTCCACCTTTTAAACTGGGTCACTTAAAGCTTGGGGGACACGTCACCGTTGCCAGTTATTTGCTGCAGTGGCAAACGTGACTCCTGTTCATGCCGGAAGTTGACCATGAGGGTATTTATTTACACATTATTGCTATAAATTAGAAATAAATATTATTTATGTCATTGTCATGTGACTCGCAGACTCCTCCCATTGCTAGCATGGTTCTATGCTGGAGGTAACTGGTGAGTTGTCTGTGAGTCTGACCTCACTGGCCCCTGGTATTGCCCACATGGCTCAGGTAGGTGAGTGTTAGGACCCGAGCTACTTGAGAAACCTTGGCGCGATGCTTGGGCTCAGACATGACCGCAGAGTGCACCTGTCTTTGCTATTATTTTATTGTTATATTGATTATCACATCCACATAATTGCTATCTTGTGTAGGATGTCTATTGTGGTAGTTGTGGTCCGCTGCGGGCATCCTCCACTGTATGCATTTTTGCTGGGGATTGCCATTAGCAACGGGCTACAAGTGCAGGATTTGCTCTCCTGTTTATATATGCACAACTGTATATGGGTTTGAGCACTTCCTGCCTGTTTAATACCACGCCATTTTTTTCAGTTTGTTTGCATATAGAGATACCTGGAGGTGTATAAACTCCAATTTAAATGAGCCTGTTTTCCATCCACAGGCTACATTTAGGTGCACCTGCGAGGCCTGGGCCATATCAGCCAGTCTTGAGTGGAACTCGCAGACTCCTCCCTCCTCCCATTGCTAGCATGGTTCTATGCTGGAGGTAACTGGTGAGTTGTCTGTGAATCGGACCTCACGTTCCTGTAATTCGCCCACTGGCCCCTGGTATTGCCCATATGGCTCAGGTAGATGAGTGTTAGGACCCGAACTACTTCAGAAACCTTGGCGCGGTGCTCGGGTTCAGACATGTCCTCCTAGTAGGATATGTTGGCTAATCTCTCAATTTTATCATCAGTTTGAGTTTTAGTAAGTCCGCAGAGTTCACCTGTCTTTGCTATTATTTTATTGTTATATTGATTATCACATCCACATAATTGCTATCTTGTGTAGGATGTCTATTGTGGTACTTGTGGTCCGCTGCGGGCATCCTCCACTGTATGCATTTTTGCTGGGGATCGCCATTAGCAACGGGCCACAAGTGCAGGATTTTCTCCCCTGTTTATATATGCACAACTGCATATGGGTTTAAGCACTTCCTGCCTGTTAAATACCATGCCATTTTTTTCATAATAAATAAATAAACAAATAAATAATCAGCTTACTCCATATATTACATCCATAACAGTAAAGAGATATATTCAAAAGTAATGAGAAATAACAAATTATAAGAAGATGCAAAATAAAAATAGAGAGATAAATGATGAATAATAAATATTAAATAGTATATGGACTACATTACAATAAACATGATGTGAATTCGAAACTGGATACTGCTATGGGACTTATTTATGTCCCTGATTTCCTTATTTGTATATTACAAACTGATTTATACTAAATAAAAGAGTAGGATTATCATACTGTATATAATTAATTATTAGATGACCATACAATTGATGAGTATAAAAATTATACTCCCCTATATCCTAAAATAAATATAATTAATAATAGTAATCACAGTAGATTGAGAGATGGGGGCCGATGTGGAAGAGGAGGTCGGGACACTGGTAAACAGCCTGGCCCTGACCGACACCCACCCCATTGAGTAAAACATACATTACAAAAAAACAAATAATTCCATCTCCACATTTTCAAACCCTTTTTTTATATTGTTAATATGTTTGGCTATACGCTTTTTCAATGTTATTTTCGTACGTATGTCCAATATACTGCTTTCTACATGGGCATTCCAAAATATAATTCACTTCGGTCGTATTGCATGACAAACTATCCTTAATTTTATAAATTTTTCGGGAAATTGGTGATTCTATAATTGTTGCAAATTCCACACCTGTGAAAAACTTTTGACAAAAGCAAATTTTGAATTGGCACCTAATGTTCTTTTCCTTATAGATGGTGCAACCAATAGACCCAGATTCGGTGCCCTAGTGTATGTTATAAGGGGTTTAGGGGCCAGTAGAGGACCTGCAACCTTGTCCTTCAATAGGTGATGCCAATGTTTATTTATAATCCTTTCTATTGTATTATATTGTGCATGAAATGGAAGTATAATTCTTAGGTCACTATCTTGTGTGATAACCTTTTCTTTAGTTTTGAAGATGGAGTCTGTTTCACTACCAGTTGTAATAACCTATCGATGTATTGTGATAGATTCGAAGTAATAGACCCTATTCCTGATATTATTGGGCGTCCTGTTTTTTTTTTGTAATTTTTACCATGGGTACCAGGTTTGCCCCCAGTTATGCCAACGTGTTTATGGCCCAATGGGAAGCGGAAACTATTCATCCGCACCTGGGGACCGACCTGGTACTATGGCGGAGATATTTAGACGATATCATCTTTATCTGGAACAATACAGAGGAAAACTTAAAACATTTTCTACAACCAATTAGCAATAATGATAGAAATCTCAGTTTCTCCACAAACATTAGTAAGTCCCATATTGAGTTTCTGGACTTAAATATTATGATTACAGATCAGAAATTAGTTTGTAATACTTACCATAAGCGGGTGATGAAGAACAGCTACATCTTGTATTCTAGTTGTCACCTCCCAAGATGGTTGATCAACATCCCCACCAGTCAGTTCAGAAGACTAAAGAGAAATTGTACATTAAATGAGCAATTTGAGAAGGAGGCCATACAGTTAAAAGAACAGTTTGCAACTAAAGAATACCCAGAAAAGCTAGTGGAGACATCACTCAACAAGTTGAGAAGTCTTGATAGAGAAAATGTATTCAAAACTAAAGAAAAGGTTATCACACAAGATAGTGACCTAAGAATTATACTTCCATTGCATGCACAATATAAACTAATATAAAGGATTTTAAATAAACATTAGCATCACCTATTGAAGGACAAGGTTGCAGGCCCTCTACTGACCCCTAAACCCCTTATAACATACACTAGGGCACCGAATCTGGGCCTATCGGTTGCACCATCAATAAGGAAGAGAACAACATTAGGGGCCAATTCAAATTTCACAGGTGTGGAATTTGCAACAATTGTAGAACCATTAATTTCCCGAAAAAGACAATGGAAATCCACTCTACCCAAAATTCTTTCCATTATAAAATTAAGGATAGTTTGTAATGCAATACAACCAAAGTATTTATATTTTGGAATGCCCATGTAGAAAGCAGTACTTTGGACGTACGAAAAGAACATTGAAAAAACGTATTAGACAAACAATATCAAAAAAGGGTTTGAAAATCACTCACAACATTACAAACTATTCCATAATCAAGACCCTAGAACACTAAAGTTTGCAGCCCTAGAGAAAATTAGAAGACCATGGCGAGAGGGAATTCTGTTGCAAAAATTCCAGAGCAGAGGCAAGAAAGATTTATGAATTCGATACATTAGCCCCCACTGGCCTCAATGCGGTGATGGAATTATTTAGGTTTTTTGTAATGTATATTTTACTCATAGGGTGGGTGCCAGTGGGGGGACGGTAAGTCGGGGCCAGGCTGGTTTTCCAGCGTCCCGACCTCCTCTTCACATCGGCCCCCATCTCTCAATCTACTGTGATTATTATTATTATTATTATTATTATTCTATTTATTTTAGGACATAGGGGAGTATAATTTTTATACTAATCAATTGTATGGTCATCGTATAATTAATTATTTACAATATGATAAACCTCCTCTTTTATCTAGTATAAATCAGTTTGTAATATACAAATAAGGAAATCAAGGACTATAATTAAGTCCCATATGCAGTATATCCAGTTCAAATTCGTCTCATGTTTATTGTAAAGTAGTCCATATACTATTAATATTTATTATTCCTCATATATATAAAATATATCTCTTTACTGTTTTGATGTAATATATGGAGTAAGTTTGATTATTATTTATTTATTTATTATGAATATTAAAATGTCGCACATCTGAATTACTATAGCATAAGAGACGCATAGTGTCTCCATAATCTAGCTGGAGTGTGCCACTATTTGCTGACCGAACTCTAATTATGTTTGTGGGAAGATAGCCCTGGAATCCATTCCATATGTTTATTTCCTCTGCGGTTTACCTCCCCGCATATGAGCCTCACTATAAAAAGGAATCAGGTATTGGTATACTGTCTAACTACTGAGGAAGGGACCGTAAGTCACGGAAAGCGCGTTTGGTAATAACCTAAGACAGTATACGAATTTGTGGACATACCGCAAACTGTGTCATCGTGTATCTTATAGATACCAAGATAACAAATCTATCATGCTAAGTGGTATGTATGATCATCCCTTGATTCACAGATAGCGCAGCAAAGGAGGGGACGGAGATTCTCACAATACGTGGGACGGCCGACCGGAGCGCAACTTCTCGGTACTGCTGTGAGACATCTATGAGCCGGCATCATCTCTCCAAGTCCCGCGCAGGGTAACGTAGCCCTTGTGGCAATCAATCAATACAGAGATATACTGTCTTATTACGGCATTGCTTGTAAACTGACCATTATAACAAAACTGCATTTTTCTATAAGCTGACTGCGGGAACATACAAGGCAATCGCAAGTGAAGTCCGGATACCACATTTAAGCCCTTAACAATGCAGTAACAAAGACTGTATTGACAAAACAGATAAGGGGCTTGTTTATCGATCTGTGGAAAATAAAGGATCACTGATTGACATTTCCAGCAAAGCGGACCATCGCATTGTGTTTTAAAAAGGATCCTGAATCTATTGGACTTTGAAGGGATCCTGAATTGATATCTCTTTTGCCGCGGTTTCATATATTTTTATTATTTATTATCCTTTAATATTATTGTTCCTTTTATTATATTCATTTCTTCAGTTTTATCAGTGTCTGTCGATGTCCTAGGTGGAGACAGTGCTCAGCACCATTTGTACACAGATTATATCCTATATATAGGAGACAGAGCACTGATATCCACATGGTGTCACCGCCAGCTCTGTGAGAAGATCTGGCAGATGTTCTTCTCTACCTGTTTTGTATATGTTCTTTGTTTTGGTTTCACATTCTCATCTCTTTTCCTTCTCCCAGCTGTCACCTATTTGCACTGATTGTCTCATTTATATTCCCTCCCATACTGCCTCACTTTGCGGTTTATTACTTCTTCCTGGATTGTGTTCACTGCTGGAGCCTGCTTCTCCTGATTCCTCTGATAAGTCTGTTTCCTTTATTGTGTTTCTTGCTGGCTTGATTTTAGGTGACCCTGACTCCGTCCGTATTAAGTGCAGGGAGTCGGTGGTCGGTCCCCTCACTATTATAGGGTTTTCTGGTGTCCCATAGTATAAGGTACGAGGGGCATGCAATCATCTACCATGAAGATCTTTGCATGGGCATAGCAGTCAGGGAGAGCTCTAGGGGTTTATATGCTCCTTAGTTTGGGATCAAAGCCAGTCGGATGTTTATTTTATAAGTTCCAGCTTCTGCAACACCATTCGTGACATTATAAACCCCATAACTGTCTTATAGCATGGATCCGTTTCAGCCTTGATTGACCGCATGCAAGGTCTTCACTGGAGGTAGCAGATCTCCGTAAAACTGTGTCTCAGTTTCAGGTGACCGTTCTGCTTGCGTTCATGGAGTTTGTTTCGAGCCTAAGATCTCGCTTCCGGATACGTTCTCCGGGGGTAGTGAGAATTTTGTTCACTGTAGAGAGGCTTGCAAACTCCATTTTCGCCTACTTCCCCATTCCTCTGGTAATGAGGAGCAGAGGGTGGGGATCATCATCTCGCTGCTCAGGGATAACGCTCAGTCTTGGGCCTTTTCGCTGCCGGTTGGGGCACGGCCCCTCCGATCGGTGGATGAATTTTTTGTAGCCCTGGGACAGATATATGATGACCCGGATCGTATTGCTCTGGCTGAATCTAAACTGAGTCTTTTATGCCAGGGTAAACAGTCCGCAGAGATATATTGTTCAGAATTTCGGAGATGGGCAGCTGATACTGGTTGGAATGATGCTGCACTCCAAAGTCAATTTTGCCATGGTCTTTCGGAAAGATTGAAAGATGCATTTGCTTTTCATGAGAGACCAGCATCGTTAGAGTCAGCCATGTCTCTAGCTGTTCGCATTGACAGGCGTCTTAGAGAGAGAGAGGAGACTACTCCTTCCTGTCATATTCAGTCCAAAGGACAGTGGGGTTGTCTCATTAATGCGCAGGGGTCTCAGTCTCTCTCAATCCCCGCTGAGGAGGAGGCCATGCAGCTGGTTTGCTTGCCTCTGATAGTAGAGGATTCACTCTCAGAGAGTTTGTTTTCTGTTGTGGGGGTATAAATCAGTAGGCTAATGTTTGCCCCTCTAGGAGATTCATGGAGTTTTCTGAGGGTAATAAAATAAAAAAAAACCTCTAAAAACTTTCCATTTGCTACTATTGGCAAGGTTGATGCGGAAATTTGAAGGTTTGCCATTACTTGTATTTCCCTGTTTTCTCCTACCTGCCAGGGTAGCGCAAGACAGCAAGACCATTGTTTGTGAGATTTTTGTAGATAGTGGAGCAGCTGCCAATCTCATTGATAATCAATTTGCAATAACGCATGGATTCCAGGTATGCACTTTGGAAAAGGATATACCTGTTTTTGCTATCGATTCACTCCACTTTCTCAAAGATCGTTAAAGGGCATAGTTCACAATATCCGTTTGACTGTGGGTGACGCTCATGTTGAGGAAGGATATGTCATTTTCTGTCTTAGCGATTACCTACTCCTCTAGTGTTGGGGCTACCCTGGCTCACTAAACATAACCCCACCATTGAATTGGCAAGCAAGGCAAATAAATGGTTGGAGTGAGTTTTGCAGAGAGAATTGCCTCACGGCGTCTCTTACAGAGATTTCTACCAAGACTGTGCCATCTTTTCTCTCTGAATTTTCGGATGTGTTTTCCGAGAGTGGCATCCAGGGAGTTGCCCCCCGCATCGGGAGTACGACTGCCCTATTAATCTCATCCCAGGCGCCAAACTGCCAAAATCACGTTTATACAATCTCTCCCAACCTGAAAGAGTCGCTATGCGTACTTATATCTCTGAGAGCCTGAGAAAGGGACACATCCAACCCTCGAAGTCACCTGTTGCCGCTGTTTTTTTTTTTGTTAAGAAAAAAGATGGTTCTTTAAGACCTTGTCTGGATTTCAGGGAGCTGAACGGTATCACGGTTCGTGACACATATCCGACTTCTCTGATCCTGGACCTGTTTAACCCGATTTGTTGGGGCTAAGGTTTTTCTACGTTGGATTTAAAACCCTAGTCAGTTCAGGGGAAGGGGAACGAATGGAAGTGACGCCTTGAATACCCGTGAGGGTCATTTCGAGAATTTAGTTATGCCCTTTGGTTTGATGAATGCTCCGCCCGTCTTCCAACATTTGTGAACAGAGCATTTTCATCATTAATGGGGAAATTTGGTACTGGTGTATCTGGATGACATTTTGATTTTTCCTCCTGATTTCAAGACTCATCGAGACCACTTACGTCAGGTCTTGCTGATTCGGCGGGATAATAAATTGTACGTTTAACTGGAAAAATGTGTGTTTGGCGGCTCCGGAGATTTAAATTTCTTGGTTTTCTTCTCTCCGCTTCTGGTTTCGCATGGACCCTGAGAAGTCCGTGCTGTGCTTGATGGGAGCTTCCTGAGAATCAGAAGGCGCTGATGTGGTTTTTGGGTTTTGCCAATAATTACAGAAAGTTCATTTTGAATTATTCTCTGTTGTTAAGCCACTCACTGAGATTACTAAAAAGGGGGTAGATTTTTCTTCATGGTCGGTAGATGTGGCTTAAAGCCTTTTCTAGTATCAAAGAGCGTTTTGCTTCCGCTCCCATTTTGGTACAACCTGATGTCTCTCTACCTTTTATTGTTGAGGTGGACGCTTCTGATGTGGGTGTGGGTGCGGTCTTATCTCAGGGTCCCTCTCCTGCCAAATGGCGACCGTGTGCCTTTTTCTCAAGGAAACTCTCCTCTGCAGAGAGAAATTATGATGTGGGAGATAGGGAGTTGTTGGCCATCAAATAGCTTTTGAGGAATGGCGCCATTGTTAGAGGGAGCCAGACACCCTATTACCGTGTTTACAGACCATAAGAATCTGGCCTACTTGGAATCGGCCAAGCGTCTGAACCCGAGACAGGCCAGATGGTCTTTGTTCTTTTCTAGGTTTAATTTTGTTGTTACGTTCCGCCCTGGGGTTAAAAATGTGAAGGCAGATGCCCTGTCACGTTGTTTTCCGGGAGGGGGGAACTTTGAATACCCGGGTCCCATTTTGGCTGAAGGGGTGGTCGTCTCTGCTCTTTATCCTGATTTGGAGGCAGAGGTTCAGGCAGCCCAGGCAGAGGCTCCTGATCTTTGTCCCCCTGGGAGGTTGTTTGTGCCTCTTGCTTTACGACACAAGGTTTTTAAGAAGCACCACGATACTCTCCTTGCTGGGCACCCGGGGAGCAGAGCCACAGTGGATCTCATTGCTCGGAGATTCTGGTGGCCGGCTCTTCGTAAGACGGTGGAGGGTTTTGTGGCAGCCTGCGAGACCTGTGCTCATGCCAAGGTCCCTCATTCACGGCCATCGTATTCTCTCCTCCCGTTACCCATTCCTTCCCGTCCTTGGACGCATCTGTCCATGGACTTTATTACGGACCTGCCTCGTTCCTCGAAGAAGACTGTGATTCTGGTAGTAGTTTTAGCAAAATGGCGCATTTCATTCCCTTTCCTGGGTTACCCAATGCTAAGAGGCTGGCGCAAGCGTTTGTTGATCACATTGTTAAATTGCATGGCATTCCTTCAGACATCGTTTCTGATAGGGGCATGCAATTTGTTTCCAGATTCTGGAAGGCCTTCTGTTCTCGCTTGGGGGTTCGTTGTCATTCTCTTCTGCTTTTTACCCGCAGTAGAATGGTCAGACCGAACGCGTCAATCAGAATCTGGAGACATTATCTGCGCTGTTTTTGTGGCGGAGAATCAGGAGGATTGGTTAACTTTTTTGTCCCTTGCTGAGTTGCTTAAATAACCATCACCAGTAGTCCTCTGATAAGTCACCATTTTTTGGTGCATATGGGTTTCATCCGCAGTTTGGGACATTCTCTGGAGAGGGGGGTCTTCTGGTTTTACCTGATGAGGAGAGATTTTCCTCGTCTTTGTCATTTATTTGGCAAAAGATTCAGGGTAATCTGAAGAGGATGAGTGAGAGATATAAAGCGTGTGGCGGATAAGAGACGTGTGCCTGGTCTGGACCTGAATGTGGGAGATCTGGTGTGGTTGTCTAGAATATCAAACTGAAGGTTCCCTCCTGGAAGTTGGGTCCTAGGTTTATTGTGCCTTACAAGATCTTGTCCGTCATCAATCCCGTTGCCTTCCGTCTTGATCTTCCTCAGACTTGGAAGATCCATAATGTTTTTCACAGGTCCCTATTAAAACCTTATGTCCAACCCACTGTACCCTCCTCTTTGCCTCCTCCTCCGATTGTTGTTGATGTAATCTTGAATTTCAGGTCTCTAGGATTGTGGATTCTAGCATTATCCGCGGTTCTCTCCAGTACCTCGTTCATTGGGAGGGTTATGGTCCTGAGGAGAGGATGTGGGTCCCAGTGGCGGACATTAAGGCCACTCGTCTCATCAGGGCTTTCCATAGGTCTCATCCTGAGAAGGTGGGCTCTGAGTGTCCAGAGTCCACCCGTAGAGGGAGGGGTACTGTCACCGCCAGCTCTGTGAGAAGATCTGGCAGACGTTCTTCTCTACCCGTTGTATGATGTTCTTTGTTTTGGTTTCACTTTCTCATCTCTTTTCCTTCTCCCAGCTGTCACCTATTTGCACTGATTGTCTCCCTTTATATTCCCTCCCATACTGCCTCACTTTGCGGTTTATACTTCTTCCTGGATTGTGTTCACTGCTGGAGCCTGCTTCTCCTGATTCCTTAGATAAGTATGTTTCCTTTATTTGTGTTTCATGCTAGCTTGATTGTAGGTGACCCTGACTCCGTCCGTATTAAGTGCAGGGAGACGGTGGTCGTGTCCCCTCACTATTATAGGGTTTTCAGGTGTCACATAGTGTAAGGTACAAGGGCATGCAATCATCTACCATAAAGATCTTTGCACGGGCATAGCAGTCAGGGAGAGCTCTAGGGGTTTTATAGGGCTCACCCATATGCTCCTTAGTTTGGGATCAAGCCAGTCGGATGTTTATTTATAAGTTCCAGCTTTCTGCAACACCATCCGTGACACATGGATTATTGACACAGGGACCTACATGAGAGTCTCCCTGTAAAAATAAGGAACAACATTACTGAGACCGTAGTCTACTGTATTATACCATCATTTGTATTATATCAACTTTTGTTTTTGGTTTATTTATATACATTTACTCATCAGTTTCTAGCAACTATAATAGGGTGATTTTTAATATAGATTTTTAATATAATAAATATAGTTATATAACGTACTAAAACTTTTCTTGATTTCCTGATATTCTGAGTGCCCTCCAATCTCCTTTCTATATGTTTACATATGTGCAAATGAGCCTCTAGGAGCAATGGGGGCGTCGCCATTACACCTAGAGATTCAGGTCTCTCTGCAACTGCTGCTCACACTTTGATTGCCCGGGCTAGGCAATGTAAATATCATCTTGCCTGGCCATATCAATCACAGTGGAGAGGGAGCAGGAGTTGCAGAGAAAGTGGAACCTCTAGGTGTAACAGCAATGCCCCAATTACATCTAGAGGCTCATTTACATATATTAAATGCTATGTACACCATTGGAGGCAATTTCTGATTATGATTGCATTTTACTCTTTTTTAATGAAAAATCATATTTTCAATTGGCCTTTATTAAAAATATTGAGCAGTTCTGTCACAAAGGGTTAACTGTTTTTCTAATTGTCTGACTGGTACTTTCACTTTCACTTTGTGTCGGTCATCTAATAACCCTTATCTCTAAACTACTGAGGTCATAAACACTTATTTAAACCACATTCTTATCAGTAAGAATGATAGAGCTATAATGAGTGTCTATAAGGTCAAAGAGCAGAGATAAGGAGCATGTCAGCTCCCCAGATGACAGAAAAGACAGAAAATCCAGAGGCTGCTACTACAGCATCTCAGCTATGTACCCAAAAAAGGATTCTATATTTTTAATAAAGACCAACTGAAAAAATGTGCTTGGTGCAGATATACTCCTACCTTACACAGGTGAAAGATGTGTGTCAAGTCACATGTCAGCAGTCACTTGTTTCATTGGATGCCTCATGTTTTTAAACTTTTTACTTTTATTTTTTCACCAAGCTATGAGTAAGCTCAGTACACGCAAAACATGTCAGCTGGAGCACCATGAAGGTTTTAATTCACCATTAAAAATTACGTTTTATTTATTCTGGCACTGGATTTCCGATTTATAATTTTCTCAGGCCGATGCTGAGTGCCTCTGTCTGGGGAACAAACCTTGCCACCGATTTACTATTCCAGGATGACTTCGAAAGTTTTTTTTTAACTTTCACACTTTTTTTTCTTTTTTTTTGTACAAATCTGTACAACAATCAATGAGATGCTCTTCAAACATTACATGGAATACAAAAGAAAGCATTCAGCATTCTTGTAGTTTGTACAATCTATAATAAAGCGATAATAAACAATCAATATTGTTACCAGTCAATAGGACAATGTGATCCATGAGAAAATAGTATACATAGTAAAGTGCTTTGTAGTACAACTAAGAAACAGCACCAGTAATCGCGATATGCCAGAACCACCCATCTAACTCTCTCCAAACACTTTTCATTAGTTTTTTCGAATATAAGTAGCTGTGTGATGTATGTTTCACAAGACTATATATGTGGAGCATGGGAAGCATAAGAGGATGGGCACCATAAATCCCATCTTTATAACACTTGCGATCTAGTTTTTTGTGAGGCGGCATATATGCATTCATGTTGCATATATTTATTAATTAGGGCTACCAATTCTGAGACACTCGGAGTGACAGGTAATTTCCAGTAGGTAGCAATTAGCTTTCGTGCCGCAGTTAATATCCCCTCTACTACCCATCGATGTGTGTATGGGACGGTCTCAAACCCAATAGAGAGTACAACTAATGCCGGTGATAGGGGAAGGGGAAAGCCAGCAACTTTAGACAAAAGGTCAAAGACTTCCTTCCAGAAGGGAAATACGGTAGGACAATTCTACCACATACCTGTATGTGATGGTGTTCCCCTCTGTCCACATCCCCGTCAGCAATATGGGCTGTATGTAGGATTAATGTGTGCTATACGGGCCAGGTTAGATACCAAAGAAGCTGGATTTTACAATTTTGCTCTGCATGGTTAATGCAATTGGATCCAGCCACCGCCCAATAGAAAGCATCTCACCATTCATAAATGGTCCATTCACATCCCAGTACCTCCTCCCATTTCATCATAAAGCCTGACTTGCCATCTAGGTGTGGACCTAGGGCTTGGTACGCAATGGAGAGGCCTTTTCCTGCAGGTCTTGGAGTGTGAAAAGCCTGTTAATTGGGGAGGCCTCAGGTGATTGGACAGGAGAGAGCCTGATGTTATGTAACAGGTGCCTGATCTGCAAGTATTGGTAGAAACACAAATTAGGTAGCTGATGAGGTGTCACAGCCAGACAGCTGAGAAGCGCTCACAAGAGCTTCTCAGATCCTCCTCCTTGAATTTCTTTGTTTTGGTTTAGTTTCTCATCTCGTTAGTCTATCTCAGCTGTCATGCAGTCAGACTGATCGCTACCCTTTAAGTTCCTCCCCATAATGCAGTAGTGTGCGGCTGATACAACTTCCTGGAGTGTGTGTGCATGCTGTTCCCAGTTCCCAGTTCCCAGTCGTCAGTCGTCTGCAGATAAGTGCTGTTTATGTATTTATGTTTTTGTCTTTTCTGGATCCAGGTGACCCTGACTCCCTCCGTGTCAGTGTAGGGGAGCCGGTGGTCGTGTCCCTTCACTATTGTAGGGTCCTTCAGGTAATAGATAGCCGAGGAACGTGGATATGCGGCCATCCACCTTTGGGGTGTTCGCATAGGCTGAGCAGTGAGGGAGAGTGGCAGCTCTATTGCAGGGGTCTCCCTTTGTTCCTTAGTTGTGGATCCAGAGAGACATTGTTTATATGGTATTGACTTGTTTCCTGTACACCATCCGTGACATTATCAGCCGCCAAAACCGTCTCAAGCATGGATCCGGTTTCACTTTTGGCTGAACGCCTCCAGGGTCTTTCATTGGAGGTAGCTGATCTCCGTAGGATTTTTTCTCAGTTTCAAGTGACCGGTTCAGCTTGCGTTCATGGAGTTTGTGCTGAGCCCAAGGTCTCGCTCCCGGATACGTTCTCTGGGGGTAGTGAGAATTTTGTGCGTTTTAAAGAGGCTTGCAAACTCCATTTTCGCCTTCTTCCCCATTCTTCTGGTGATGAAGAACGGAGGGTGGGGATCATTGTATCGCTGCTCAGGGGTAACGCTCAGTCTTGGGCCTTTTCGCTACCGGAGGGGGCACGGCCCCTCCTCTCAGTGGATGAATTCTTTTTAGCCCTGGGTCAGATATATGATGATCCGGATCGTATTGCTCTGGCTGAGTCTAGACTACGTCTGTTATGCCAGGGTAAACAATCCGCAGAGATATACTGCTCCGAATTTCGGAGATGGGCAGCTGATACTGGTTGGAATGATGCTGCACTCCGAAGTCAATTTTGCCATGGTCTTTCAGAGGGATGAAAGATGCATTTGCCTTTCATGAGAGGCCTATCTCCTTGGACTCTGCTATGTCTCAGGGCCGTTCGTATTGACAGGCGTCTTAGAGAGAGACGAGAGATCTCTCCTTCCTGTCCTACTCAGTCTCGGAACAGTGCAGCGGTCTCATTCTGTGCGCAGGAGTCTCAGTCGCTGTCAGCCCCTTCTGAGCAGGAGCCCATGCAGCTGGGGTTGATTGCCTCTGACAATAGAAGATTCAGCCCGCATGGGAGGGTTTGTTTTTGTTGTGGAGGTATAAATCATTTGGCAAATGTTTGTCCCTCAAGGAGATTCAGGCAGTTTTCTGGGAGTAATAAAGAGACAAAAAGGAAAAAATCTTTTAAAAATGTTCCGTCTGTTACTATTGGCAGGGTTGAGGCGGAAATTGAAGGTTTTCCGTTTGCTTGTAGTTCCCGTTTTGTCCTGCCTGCTAGGGTGGCGCTAGAGAGCAAGAGCATTTTTTGTGAGATTTTTGTGGATAGTGGAGCAGCGGTCAACCTCATTGATAATCAATTTGCAATAACTCATGGTTTCCAGGTATGCACTTTTGGAAGGGATATTCCTGTTTTTGCTATTGATTCAGCTCCACTTTCTCAGAAATCATTAAAGGGCATAGTTCACAATATCCGTTTAATTGTGAGTGATGCTCATGTTGAGGATGTGTCATGTTTCGTCCGTAGCGGTTTGCCTACTCCTCTAGTGTTGGGGCTACCCTGGCTCACTAAACATAACCCCACCATTGATTGGCAAGCGAGGCAAATAAATGGTTGGAGTGACTTTTGCAGAGAGAATTGCCTCATAACATCTGTTTCTGAGGTTTCTACTAAGACTGTACCACCTTTCCTCTCTGAATTTTTGGATGTCTTCTCTGAGAGTGGAGTTCAGGGTTTGCCTCCGCACAGGGAGTATGATTGCCCTATTAATCTCATCCCAGGCGCCAAGCTGCCTAAATCTCGTTTATACAATCTCTCCCAACCTGAGAGGGTCGCTATGCGGGCTTATATCTCTGAGAGTTTGAGAAAAGGACACATATGACCCTCGAAGTCACCTGTTGCCGCTGGTTTTTTCTTTGTTAAGAAAAAAGATGGTTCTTTAAGACCTTGTCTGGATTTCAGGGAGCTGAACAGTATCACTATTCGTGATCCTTATCCGCTTCCTCTGATCCCGGACCTGTTTACCAGGTTGTTGGGGCTAAAGTCTTTTCCAAATTAGACTTAAGAGGGGCATACAACCTGGTTAGGGTCAGAGAAGGAGACGAATGGAAGACGGCTTTCAATACCCCTGAGGGCCATTTTGAGAATTTGGTTATGCCTTTTGGTTTGATGAATGCCCCAGCCGTTTTTCAGCATTTCGTCAACAGCATTTTTTATCATTTAATGGGAAAATTTGTATTAGTGTATTTGGATGACATTTTGATTTTTTCTCCTGATTTCAAGACTCATAAGGAACACTTACGTCAGGTCTTGCTCATTCTGCGGGAGAATAAATTATATGCGAAACTGGAAAAATGTGTGTTTGCGGTTCCAGAAATCCAATTTCTGGGGTTTCTTGTCTCCGCTTCTGGTTTTTGCATGGACCCCGAGAAGGTCCGCGCTGTGCTTGAGTGGGAGCTTCCTGAGAACCAGAAGGCGCTGATGCGTTTTTTGGGCTTTGCCAATTATTACAGGAAATTTATTTTGAATTATTCCTCTGTTGTTAAACCACTCACTGATATGACCAGAAAGGGGGTAGATTTTTCTTCCTGGTCGGTAGAGGCGCGTAAGGCCTTTTCTAATATCAAGGAGAGTTTTGCTTCCGCTCCCATCCTAGTACAACCTGATATTTCGTTACCCTTCATAGTTGAGGTTGATGCTTCTGAGGTAGGGGTGGGTGCGGTCTTGTCTCAGGGTTCCTCTCCTGCCAAATGGCAACCGTGTGCCTTTTTCTCAAAGAAACTCTCCTCCGCAGAGAGAAATTATGATGTGGGAGATAGGGAATTGTTGGCCATCAAGTTGGCTTTTGAGGAATGGCGCCATTGGCTAGAGGGAGCCAGACACCCTATTACCGTGTTTACTGACCATAAAAATCTGGCCTATTTGGAGTCAGCCAAGCGTCTGAACCCGAGACAGGCCAGATGGTCTTTGTTCTTTTCAAGGTTTAATTTTGTTGTTACGTTCCGCCCTGGGGTTAAGAATGTGAAGGCAGATGCCCTGTCACGTTGTTTTCCAGGAGGTGGGAATTTTGAAGACCCGGGTCCCATTTGGCTGAAGGTGTGGTGGTCTCTGCTCTTTTTCCTGAATTGGAGGCAGAGGTGCAGGCAGCCCAGTCAGAAGCTCCTGATCTTTGTCCTCCTGGGAGGTTGTTTGTGCCTCTCGCTTTGAGACACAAGATTTTTAAAGAACACCACGACACGGTCCTTGCTGGGCACCCGGGGGCAAGAGCCACACTGGATCTCATCGCTCGGAGATTCTGGTGGCCTGCGCTTCGTAAGTCGGTTGAGGGTTCTGTGGCAGCTTGCGAGACTTGCGCTCGTGCCAAGGTCCCTCATTCACGGCCATCAGGTCCTCTCCTTCCTTTGCCCATTCCTTCCCGTCCTTGGACACATCTGTCCATGGACTTCATAACGGACTTGCCTCGTTCCTCGGGGAAGTCTGTGATTCTGGTGGTGGTGGACCGTTTTAGCAAAATGGTGCATTTTATCCCTTTCCCTGGTTTGCCCAATGCTAAGACGCTGGCGCAGGCATTTATTGACCACATTGTCAAATTGCATGGGATTCCTTCAGACATAGTCTCTGATAGGGGCACGGAGTTTGTTTCCAGATTCTGGAAGGCTTTCTGTTCTCGCTTGGGGGTTCGGTTGTCATTCTCTTCTGCTTTCCATCCACAGTCGAATGGCCAGACAGAGCGCGTCAATCAGAATCTGGAGACACATCTGCGCTGTTTTGTGGCGGAGAATCAGGAGGATTGGTGTTCTTTTTTGTCCCTTGCTGAGTTTGCTTTAAATAACCGTCGTCAGGAGTCCTCTGATAAGTCACCATTTTTTGGTGCATATGGGTTCCATCCGCAGTTTGGGACTTTCTCGGGAGAGGGCTCTTCTGGTTTGCCTGATGATTCTCCTCGTCTTTGTCATCTATTTGGCAAAAGATTCAGCATAATCTAAAGAGCATGAGTGAGAGATATAAGCGTGTGGCGGATAAGAGACGTGTGCCTGGTCCGGACCTGAATGTTGGTGATCTGGTGTGGTTGTCTACCAAGAATATCAAATTGAAGGTTCCCTCCTGGAAGTTGGGTCCTAGGTTTATTGGGCCTTACATGATCCTGTCTGTCATCAATCCTGTTGCCTACCGTCTTGATCTTCCTCAGACTTGGAAGATCCATAATGTTTTTCATAAGTCCTTATTGAAACCTTATGTTCAACCTATTGTACCCTCGCCTTTGCCTCCTCCTCCGATTATGGTTGATGGAAATCTTGAATTTCAGGTCTCTAGGATTGTGGATTCTCGTCTTGTCCGCGGTTCCCTCCAGTACCTCGTTCATTGGGAGGGTTATGGTCCTGAGGAGAGGATGTGGGTCCCAGTGACGGACATTAAGGCCTCTCGTCTCATCAGGGCTTTCCATAGGTCCCATCCTGAGAAGGTGGGCCCTGAGTGTCCGGAGTCCACTCCTAGAGGGAGGGGTACTGTCACAGCCAGACAGCTGAGAAGCGCTCACAGGAGCTTCTCAGATCCTCCTCCTTGAATTTCTTTGTTTTGGTTTAGTTTCTCATCTCGTTAGTCTATCTCAGCTGTCATGCAGTCAGACTGATCGCTACCCTTTAAGTTCCTCCCCATAATGCAGTAGTGTGCGGCTGATACAACTTCCTGGAGTGTGTGTGCATGCTGTTCCCAGTTCCCAGTTCCCAGTCGTCAGTCGTCTGCAGATAAGTGCTGTTTATGTATTTATGTTTTTGTCTTTTCTGGATCCAGGTGACCCTGACTCCCTCCGTGTCAGTGTAGGGAGCCGGTGGTCGTGTCCCTTCACTATTGTAGGGTCTTCAGGTAATAGATAGCCAAGGAACGTGGATATGCGGCCATCCACCTTTGGGGTGTTCGCATAGGCTGAGCAGTGAGGGAGATTGGCAGCTCTATTGCAGGGGTCTCCCTTTGTTCCTTAGTTGTGGATCCAGAGAGACATTGTTTATATGGTATTGTCTTGTTTCCTGTACACCATCCGTGACATGAGGATGGTGTAAGGCCTCAAATGTTTTAATGTTGGAGTTCTCCAGTATCTGGTTTAGGTATAATAAACCCACCTCTTCCCAAACATTGATGTCAAGATCCAGAATGAGATAAGTAATGGCCGTCATAGGGATTTCTGAGATAGTAGGAGAGAATAGATCTATACTCCTAATATAATGGAGTCAGGTCCATATTGCTGCCCACATGGTCAAGAGGGTATGGGGGGGGGGGGGGCTCAGGAACCGTCGCCAGGGAGTGAGCAGCTAGTATTCCTTTAAGTGAGTTTTTAGTTGCAAAAGTAGACTCCACCTCTAGCCACTTATGATTCAAAGAGGGGGGCCACCATTCCCTAGTTTGATCTATGAGATTATCTTTATAGTATAGAGTAATATCTGGGACACCCAGTCCTCCATCATGAAGACATGGGTAGAGTGTGCAACGTTCCACCCTAGGAGATTTATCTCCCCAAATAAATTTGAGGAGATCTGCCTGTAGGAAGTGAAGTGTCCCGGCAGGGATAATAAATGGGATACATATAAATTTATAGAGTATTTTAGGCAATATAAGCATTTTGACAGTATTTATTCTCACTATCCAAGACATAAAAGTCTGAGAATATTTAGTATAGTCCACTAAGAGTTCCTCTCGTAAAGAGGTAAAGTTGAAATCTTTGAAGTGGGATGGTAAATGAATACCTAAATAAGATATCTTTTCTGGTGCCCACTGAAATGGGAATTTATCAAGCAGATGTTTTTTGAGAGGTTCTGGAATTGAGAGGGGAAGTATATGTGACTTAGCAATGTTTAATTTGTACATTTAAGCTTTAGCATATTCATCCAATACCCTAGTAACAGCTGGAATGGACGTTTCTGGTTTTGCGAGGAATAATATAACATCATCTGCGTAGAGACCTAACTTATGAGTTATTTTTCCAAATGAGATGCCGACAACCGCTGGGTCTGCACATATTTTTGCTGCAAGGGATTCCATCACTAATGCAAACACTAACGGTGAGAGTGGGCAAACATGGGGAGTACCGTTTGATATATTAAAACATTTGGAATAAAACCCAGACACTAGAACCCGCGCCGATGGGTTGGAGTAGAGGTTCATTATGGCTGTTAGTATAGAATCCCCAATGCATTCTATCACATGCCTTTTCAGCATCAAGAGAGATAGATATCGTGGGTGCATCTGCGGTCTCTGATATCTGAATTAAGTCTATCATCCTCCTAGTCCCATCTCTGCACTGACGTCCCGGAATACAAACCTACCTGATCTGGGGATATCAATTGTGGAAGTAGGGGTTCGATCCTCAAAGCTATTAGTTTAGAAAATAATGTAATGTCATTGTTTAGCAATGAGATGGGGCAGAAGTTAGAGGGAACATCTTGGGTTTTCCCCGGTTTAGGAATAGTAGTAATGATTAGTGTTGAGCGCGAATATTCGAATCGTGAATTTTAATCGTGAATATCGCCACTTCGAGAATTTGCGAATATTTATAATATAGTGCTATATATTCGTTGATCGTGAATATTCTAATTTATCGCGAATATCGCCACTTAGCAACTTCCCTAGCAACCAATAGGAAAGTTGCCTAACCCTTAGTGATGATTGCGAATATTCTAATCTCAAATTTTGTTCGCGAATATGTTACATTGCCGATTTTCGCAATCAAGAAAATAATGACTGGAGATCACAAATTCTCAAATTTGCGAATTTATGCCGAATGTTCGGCCAAAAATTCACAAAATATCGCGATTCGAATATTGCCTATGCCGCTCATCACTAGTAATGATGGCACTCAACATTTTTTGGGGGATGTTATTGGGGAGGAGAAAGGTGTTAAAAAGATGGACGAGTAAAGGTGTCAGCTCCATTCTAAAGGTTTTATAATAATCCCCAGAGAAACCGTCCAGACCCGGAGCTTTTTTTGCTTTAAGGGTTTTAATCGTTGCTTCTATCTCCTTTTCTGTAAAAGGGGTATTAATAGAGGGGAGGTCTTGAGAAGATAGCGCCGGTAGTGAAATGGAGTCTAAAAAGGCAGAAATTAGTTGTGGTGTGGGTTGTGGTGTAGCCGGGTCTATTTTCCAATTATATAAGGAGCTATAATAATCCGCAACCGTGTCTGCAATAGCCAGTGGATGCATCTCTTTGTCTTATAGATTCAATACGTGAAGCAATATTACGCTTTTTGAGTCTGCGGGCCAGCATAGCTCCTGCTCTATCGTCCTCATGGGCGTCCACAGGGAGGGGCTAGGGGGGCCCTGGAAATCTGTGAACTGAGTTCTGCCTCTGCTCTGCAGCACTGGTGGATCCAGGGGGGGGGCAACGGGGAAATTGCCCCCCCCCCCAGCTGCTCAGAAGTGGGGGCGGGGTGGCGGCGGGACACAGGGAGATGAACGCTTCCAAATTTTTCTCTTTGTCTCTTTCTTCAGACTGTATAATGTAGCTTTTATGGGAGCACCATAAAGTGGAGATGTTGATATCGGGGATGTCATTAAACGAGAAAAAGTCCTTAAGTGAGTTAGAGAAGGAGCGAAAACGGTCGTCATGCCTCAGTAAATAGGAGTTAAGACGCCAAAGTGGTGGATTGGGGTTAGGATATGTGTTTTGTATATGTAGAAAAATGGGGGCATGGTGAGACCATGTGATGTTGCCAGTTACGGAGTATGATGCCTGATGTGGAAGGTCCCTTGATATGAGAAAATAATCAATCCAAGATTCCAAGATATGAACCTGAGACGAGAAAGAGAAATCCCTTTCTGTCGCATGTTGGTATCTCCAAATGTCATGTAGAGGTGTGGTTTTAAGGAGCTTACCCAACTCCAGACGATATCCCACCGCCACCCGGGAACTGTCGATTGATGCATCAATAGGGATGTTGAAATCTCCACCCAGAACAATGGGTTCCTTTAATACCTACAATAGCTTCTTGAAGAAACGCTTAATAAAAGAGAGTTGATGAGAGTTAGGAACATATACATTGGCTATGGTATAATCGATATGATTGATAGAACATAAAAGGATAATAAAACATCCTGCCAGGTCAGTAATGCATTGATATAGTTTAAATTGAACCAAACGTCTGATCCCCCCGCTCTCTTTACCAGTGCAGAGGCAAAGAAAAGATAGGGAAAGTGTCTATTTGAGCTACTATGGGCATTAGAGGCCAATGAATGCATTTCCTGAGCTTAACAGTATATCACACCTCATCTTATTGGCGTCCGACCACATTGCTGAGCGCTTGTAAGGGGAATTAAGACCTTTCACATTTAGAAACATCAACTTCAAAACAATGGTGGTTTATAAGAGTGTATGAATTGTATGATACATAGAGGAGGAGAGAGATGAGCAGCACTAGACAGACTGGCATTGAAATCACAACCCCACTGAGAGGTAAAACAGGTACAAAAATAAAGGAAACATGAAAGAACTAAATGGCAATAAAGCCTATATGATCCAAAAGAGGATCGACATGCGTCCGAGCTTTTTAAGGATGCTAGTAGAGTTGAGCGGACACCTGGATGTTCGGGTTCGACAGGTTCAGCCAAACTTCACAAAAAGTTCGACCTGAACTTGACCCTGAACCCCATTGAAGTCAATGGGGACCCGAACCTTTGAGCACTAAAATGGCTCTAAAAAAGTCATGGAAAGGTGTAGTGGGCTGCAAATGGCAGCAAAATGTGGTTAAGAGCATGGCAAGTGCTCTGTAAACAAATGTGGATAGGGAAATGACTTAAAATAACATAAAATACGTAAAAATAATAAATAATAATCTTGATCTAGGAGGACGAGTTCCATATGGAGTAGGAGGTTGTGGAGGCGGTGTAGGTGGAGGAGGATGAGGTAGCCAACACTGGTTTTTGTTTTTGTTTTTTATTTTTTATTTATTTTTTTGTTTCAATTTGGGTAGACCCCAAAACATTGGGAAATATAACCAAGGCGTAAAGGGCAAGAGCAGGCCATGTGCCCAATTTGGAGACCCAGAAGTTGAAGGGGGCAGACCCATCAGTCAGTACGTGTAGGCGTGTGCACACATACTGCTCCACCATGTCGCACGTCTCCGTGATGTCCACGATCCAATTGGATATCTTCTCTATTAACTTTCAATGTTCTTTTATGCGCCTACCATGTTGATCACGGTTAGCGGCGAATCAGGGTTCCACGCCGGAGAGGGAGCGTGAGAAAGGGATACCACATCCAAGGGAGGTCAATGGAGAAAATGTGATTGACCGGAAATGTGGTAGAAGTTATCAAAGTGGAAGGATCGAATAAAAGGAGGGGGCGCACGGCAATCGCCCACTCCCGACTCGGGGAAGTAGTGACGATAGATAGGACTCTTAAGATGCACTATTATTGGAATAATTAATAAAAAATTATAGGGAATGTCACTGGGGTATTTTGCATTTGGAAACGTTAGACAAGAGAGGCCCTGCTGCCGCTTTGTTGACTCTAGATAACTTCTGTCTGATCGTACGTCCCCGTGATCGAGCGAAAATGTGGGACAAGTTGTTAAAGCAGAAGGATCGAATGAAAGGAGGTGGCGCGCGTCAATTAAAGACGAATTTTAGAAATTTAAGTCCCTGTCAACTATGCAGAGCAGGGGTTTTTCATATGCAAAAATGGGTAAATGTCACCCACCAATGGAACAGACGATTTTTAAAACTTTTGGTCCCTGTCAACTATGCAGAGCAGGGGTTTATTCACTGCAAAACTGTGTTCATGTCACCCACCAATTGAACAGACGATTTTACAAAAATTAGGTCCTTGTCACCTATGCAGATCAGGGGTTTGTATACGGCAAAATTGGTAAAACGTCACTTGACAATGTAACAGACGATTTTTTGAAATTTATGTCCCTGTCACCTATGCAGAGCAGGGGTTTATTCATGGCAAAAATGTTAAAATGTCACCCAAGAATGTAACAGACGCTTTTGCACCCTGCTCCCTCTTTTGCTGTGCTGGTGCCTCTGTGGGACCACCGCCTCTTCCTCCGAACTAGACAGGTCACTCGCATGACCTTGATTGCATGTGGGGTCTAGTATCTCATCATCCTCCACATCATCTTCCACCCACTCTTTACCTCTACTCTCCTTGTCGGTCTGCATACTGCAGAAAGCCACAACAGTTGGCACCTGTGTTTTGTCATCATCAGAGACGTGCTGCGGTGGTCTTCTAATGTCCTCATCCTGAAACAAGTGGTTGGGCATCAGTGCACTCAATCTCTACCATTTCTGGTGCAGGGCTATGTGGATGGTCCACGGAAACCCTGCCAGCAGAGTCATCAAAAAGCATAACAGACTGCTGCATAACTTGGGGCTCAGACTGCTTGCCTGATTTGAAAGGGGGTGAGTTGAAAGACAGATGGCCATGGACTGTAGGTGCCAACTCTGATCTTTTAGCAGAGGACTGGGTGGGAGACAATGTGAAGGAACTGTAGGTACTGTCAGCCCCCCAATCTACTATAGTCTGTACTTGTTCTGGCCTCACCTGATTCGTACTGTCCTAAATGCAGTGTAGGCCGAAAATGTACTTTCTAGAGCAAGAGATGAGCATTTGTCACCCAAAAATGTAACTGATTAATTAGTGAACTGTATTTCCTTGTCCACTAGGTAGAGCAGGGGTATATCACAGCCAAAAATTAGTGAATGTCACCCAACTATGTAACAGACAAATTAGTGAAATATATTTCCTTGTCCACTAGGTAGAGCAGGGGTATATCCCCGCCACAAATTGGTGAATTTCACCCAACAATGTAACAGACAAATTAGTGAAATGTATTTCCCTTTCCACTATATAGAGCAGGGGTATATCACAGTCAAAAATTTGGGAATTTCACCAGACAATGTAAGGCTACTTTCACACTTGCGTTCAGAGCGGATCCGTCTGCTGTCTGCACAGACGGATCCGCTCCTATAATGCAGACGTTTGGATCCGTTCAGAACGGATCCGTCTGCATTATAGCTTAGAAAAAATTCTAAGTGTGAAAGTAGTTCAGACGGATCCGTCCAGACTTTACATTGAAAGTCAATGGGGAAGGATCCGTTTGAAAATTGAGCCATATTGTGTCATCTTCAAACGGATCCGTCCCCATTGACTTACATTGTAAGTCTGGACGGATCCGTTTGCCTCCGCACGGCCAGGCGGACACCCGAACGCTGCAAGCAGCGTTCGGGTGTCCGCCTGCTGAGCGGAGCGGAGGCTGAATGCTGCCAGACTGATGCATTCTGAGTGGATCCGCATCCACTCAGAATGCATTAGGGCAGTACGGATGCGTTCGGGGCCGCTTGTGAGCCCCTTCAAACGGAGCTCACAAGCGGAGCCCCGAACGCTAGTGTGAAAGTAGCTTAACAGACAAATTAGTGAAATGTATTTCCCTATCTTCTAGGTAGAGCAGGGGTATATCACAGCCAAAAATTGGTGAATTTCACCTGAAAAACTAACAGACAAATTAGTGAAATTTATTTACCTGTCTACTAGGTAGAGCAGGGTTATATCACAGCCAAAAATTGGTGAATTTCACCCGACAATGTAACAGACAAATTAGTGAAATTTATTTACCTGTCTACTAGGTAGAGCAGGGGTATATCACAGCCAAAAATTGGTGAATTTCACCCAACAATGTAACAGACAAATTACCGAAATGTATTTACCTGTCTACTAGATAGAGCAGGGGTATACGTAGGGGCCCACAAAGGGAGGGTGGGGAAATATGCTTATTAATAAATAACTTTTATTACGGTATACCTTAAAAATACACCATGAGGATGCATCAACATAACATACATACATATAAGGGGTCCAATCAAGGTGCCCCAATGCTGGTAGAGAAAAGGTAAGTGAATAAATGAATCTGCTGCACCTGTGTGGGTGCAGACAGTCTTACCCGACCAACCAAGTGTGTAGGATCAGCTTGGCTTGGATATAGCCTGGACCGGACGGTGTCTCGTGTTGGCGTGATGTCAGAGGGGGTGGTTCTGTACCCTATCTCACACTAAACACTTGGGGGAAGGGGACTGCTCCCATACTGCCTGTCTACACAGAGCACTCGCCCTGAAAAGGGCGACCCCGTTCGGATACCTGTCCCTAGTTGTGGACCTGATCTCTAACACTAAAAATACAAGTTCCTTCAGACCTCCCGACGTGGCACGTTTCTGTCTTGTCGACTCCTCAGGGGAAGATGGTACACATAGAAAAAAAAACATGTAACATGTACGACTGTGGGTAAAAAAGACCCTGCAGGCCAAAAGTAAGGGGCCCTATTATCTTTAGTAAGAGCCTGTGGACTGTCACCCCTGGTCTTGAGATGCAGTGCTGCAGAGGGATAGATGTTCCTCTGCTAGTCGGTGTGCGAGAATATGGTGGTCCTCACTTAAGGTAGTGTCCCTATGGTTCTGGGAATCTCCTAAACATCTACCAGCTACACTGATACATACCTCTATGGGATTTAAATAGATCCCAAGCGCGCCTCTCCTGGACGGACCGCCCTGTGATCGTCTGCCTCTGCGTCTGACGTCACACGCATGCGCCACTTGCAAACACGTCAGACGCCGGTGCCGACACCACGTGATACCAGCGGCCAGTCACAGTCATGGAGAGGCGGTCTGGGGAGGCTGCCTAGGAAACAATGTCAACAAAAGGCAGCCATATAGAGCGCTCACTGGTAAAAGCGTCCATAGTAACGCTGTGACACAAAATCGCAGGGCGATTGTACTGGCATTTATTGCATGAGTATGGGAAACAAGGTTATTCGCAAAGGAAGCTACAACTGAGGCCAGATACCTAAAGAGATGATTTGATATTGATACTCCGGTCAACCCCCAGGGCCTATTATATGAAACAGCCATAGTCAAGCCTTTCATTAAGACCCAGGGGTGCGGAGGTTTTCATACAGAAGATCCAGCGCAATTCTCGCTGGAGGAGGTTCCTATCCCAGTCGCCTCCTCTAAAGGGAGGCTTCACAAGATCAATGCCCATGAATCTCAGTTGGGCACTGCCGTTGTGAGCGGTGTGTACATGCTTGGATAGTGGGGTGTACCGTTTATGTGAGATATCCCCCAGATGTTCACCTATCCTCCTCCTGAACTCTCGTATCGTTTTCCCTATATACTCCATCCCACATTCGCACTGAATGCGATATACAACCCCTCTGGACTTGCAGTTGATGAAATGTGGGATGGAGTATTGTTTACCTGTCACATGACTCACAAAGGATTGAGTGGTGTGTATAAATTTACACGCCACGCAATTACCACATTTGTGACAGCCCACAATCTTGGACCGCAGCCAAGTGGGTTGTGTGAGGTTAGGTGAATAAAGGCTGTGCACGAGTTTGTCATGCAGATTGGGCCCCCTTCTATAGGTGATTTGAGGTTGATCACCTAGAACATCATTCAAGTCAGGGTCCATTTTGAGGACCTCCCAGTGACGTTATATGATGTGCTTGACCTGTTTGGACCCTCTGTCAAAATTAGTGATAATTCTCAACAATTTGGCCTGGGGGGTAGGGGATTGATGCAGAGTTAGCAATGACGATCTTGGGCGAGACAGAGCGGTCTGGTATGCAGACCTCAGAACGTAGTCAGGGTATCCCCTTGACAAAGACCTCCTCCTTAGATCAGCTGCTTGTGTAATAAAGTCATGCTTGTCTGAACAATTGCGTCTAAGTCGAAGGTATTGGCCCCTCAGGATCCCTCTCCTGTGTGGGAGAGGGTGGTTACTCTCCCATCTCAGGAGGGAATTTGTAGAGCTGGACTAAAAATCGAGGTGTCAAGTTCACCCCTGTTGTTCTTTGTAATTTTGATATCCAGGAAGGGCAAGCTTGTGGGGTGTGATTCACATGTGAAATGCATGCCAATCTCGTTCTTATTGAGATGCTGCACAAAAGCATCAAAGCCCATCTGTTCGCCATTCCACAGGATGAAAATGTCATCGATGTATCGCGCCCACAGACCAATATCGTACGTGTCCAATGCTTCGTTCTCCCTGAAGACAAGGGTCTCCTCCCACCTGCCCAGGAATAGATTTGCGTACGACGGGGCACAGGGGCTCCCCATCGCCATACCCCTGAGCTGGTGGTAGGTCCTACCGTCAAAGGAGAAGAAGTTTCTTGTTAGGGTGAATTCAAGAATTCGCAGGACAAATTGGCTGTGGGCGCGATACTGACACCCTCGCGATTGAAGAAAATGTTCAACAGCGGCCAGACCCAGCCGATGTGGTATGGAGGAATATAAGGCCTCCACATCAATGCTGGAGAGAAGGCAAGTCTCCTACAATGTCAGACCCTCTAAATGTTTGAGGAGATCAGTGGTATCTCTGACATGGGATGGGAGGGCTGCCACAAAGGGTGCCAGTACCCGATCAATATATATCCCCAAATTCTGATTGAGGTTATCCACCCCAGAGACTATAGGTCTATCTTTTAGGGGGGGTAACCCCTTTGTGAACTTTGGGGAGACTATAGAAATTCGATCGGCGGGGATGTGTTGGGTAAAGAAAGGCATACTCATCAGCTGTGATAAATTGAGCAGCCTTTGCATCATCCAGAATCATTTTTAATTCCCGTTTGTAGCCGTCAGTGGGATCTCTGTCTAAAATTTCATAGGTATCTCTATCTACCAATATGTTTCCACACATATTCTTATATTGCGCTAAGTCCATGACCACTATGTCCCCCCCCCCCCCTTGTCAGCAGGTTTGATGACAATGTGGGGGTCATCTGCTAGTGTAGAGATGGCAGTGGTCACAGACTCAGCGCAGTTAGAATGATGCGTGGACACTCTCAGGTCCTCCAAGTCCCTGGTGACCATATTAAGAAATACATCAATACAGGACAGTTCATTCGCAGTGGGTGGCATCTTGGTATTTTTCAACTTCAAATCAGTGAAGGGGCCCTTGCCCCAAATGGACCCCTCTTCCATGCTGAGGGAATGTAGGAGTTGCACATCCCCCAGTAGTTCAGTAGGGATCCCTAATTCACTGACGTCGATCCTTGAATTTGAAGTGTTTGTGCCACCTTAGTTTGCGAATGAACAGGTTAATGTCCTTAACAGATGAAAATCTGTCAAATTTGGGGGTGGGTACAAAAGATAGCCCCAATTCCAGGGTCTTAATCTTGTCCTGGCTAAGGGGGCTCGAGGAGAGGTTAATAACTTGCGGTCCCAAAACTATGTTGGAGGTAGTTGTGTGCGGCTGCGCAGCGGATATTCTAGGGATGCATTGAACTGCCCTAAAAAACGGTTATCCCGTCCTCTGTAGGAGCCCCGGGCTCTACCCCTTCTGGAGTTGCCCTTGTTGGGTTATTTGTTCACTTTTGGTACTATCTTCTTATCAGAGTCAGATAACTCGGTTTCAGTAGAGGATCTCTCTGAGTTACTTGGTATCGCCTCCCTTCTTGTGTTACAGATAAATTAGTGAACTGTATTTCCTTGTCCACTAGGTAGAGCAGGGGTATATCACAGCCAAAAATTGGTGAATGTCACCCAACTATGTAACAGACAAATTAGTGAAATGTATTTCCTTGTCCACTAGGTAGAGCAGGGGTGTGTCACAGCCAAAAATTTGTGAATTTCACCCGACAATGTAACAGACAAATTAGTGAAATTTATTTACCTGTCTACTAGGTAGAGCAGGGGTATATCACAGCCAAAAATTTGGGATATGTAACCCAACAATTTATCAGACAAATTAGTGAAATGACTTAAAATAAAATATGTAAAAATAAAAAAAAATTGTCTTGATCTATGAGGTGGAGGTCCATATGGAGTAGGAGGTTGAGGAGGCAGTGGACTTAGCGGTGTAGGTGGAAGCAGCGGTGGAAGAGGACGAGGTAGCCCTGGATTTTGGTTTTAATTTTATTTATTTGTTTAAATTAGGGTACACTCCAAAAGAGTGGGAAATATCAAAAATACAACAATGAGCAATTGCGCTGTAGTATAACAATGGCTGGGTAAGGCCGGTATACATGTCTATTCTGCACAAGGTACGGACAAGTCCTGTGGGATCCATGCCTGGTTCATTTTAATGAACGTGAGCTTGTCCAAATTGGCTGTGGTCAGGCGGCTGCGCTTGTCTGTGATAACGCCCCCTGCTGTGCTAAACACATGTTCAGACAATACACTGGCTGCAGGGCAGGCCAGCACCTCCAAGGCATAAAGGGAAAGCTCAGGCCATGTGCCCAATTTGGAGACCCAGAAGTTGAAGGGGGTTGACCTATTATTCAGTACGTGTAGGCATGTGCACACATACTGCTCCACCATGTTTCTGAAATGCTGCCTCCTGCTAAGACGTTCCATATCAGCTGGTGGTGCTGGTCGTTGTGGCGTGCTGACAAAGCTTTTCCACATTTCGGCCATGCTAACCCTGCATTCTGAGGTGCTGGCGGTGCCCCAACTGTGTTGGTGACCTCTTCCTCATCCTCTGCCTTCGCTTTGTGGTTCCACTGTGCCCCCACTGTCAGGTGGGAATGCCACCAGCAGCACGTCTACCAGTGTGCGCTTGTACTCGCGCATCTTCCGATCACACTCCAGTGACAGAATTAAGGACGGTACGTTGTCCTTGTAATGGGGATCCGGCAGCGTGGCCACCCAGTAATCAGCAAAAGTTAGAATGTGGCCAACTCGGCGGTCATTGCGGAGGCACTGCAGCATGTAATCGCTCATGTGTGCCTAGCTGCCCAAAGGCAACGACAAGCTGTCCTCTGTGGGAGGTGTATCGTCTGTGTCCTTTGTATCCCCCCAGCCACACACTAGTGATGGTCATGAGCTAGTTTGGGTGCCACCCTGCTGTTAACACGGTTCCTTCTCCTCCATCTCCTCCTCCTCATCCTCCACCTCCTCATCATCCAGAACTGTACCTTTCTGTTTTGTGGGTGCAGGAACCCACCCTCGGAGCCACTTGTGAAAGACTGCCCTGAAACCCTATGAAATAATCCCTCTTCCTCCTCCTCCTGTACCACATCCTCTGCCATCATCGCATAGAAGTGGGATAGTAACGCTGAGAACGGTGTCATCAGCACTGGCCATGTTGGTGGAGTACTCGAAACAGCACAACAAGGCACACAGGTCTCGCATTGAGGCCCACTCATTGGTGGTGAAGTGATGCTGTTCCGCAGAGTGACTCACCCGTGCGTGTTGCAGCTGAAACTCCACTATCGCCTGCTGCTGCTGGCACAGTATGGCCAGCATGTGCTAGGTGGAGTTCCACCTTCTGGGCACATCACATGTGAGGCGGTGAGCGGGAAGGCCGAAATTACGCTGCAGCGTTGACAGGAGGGTGAGAATGCTGAAAGCAGGCACAGACTGTCCGCACTTTCTGCAGTAGCTCTGACATATCGGGGTAATTTTTAAGGAACCTCTGCACCACCAAATTCAGCAAATGCACCAGGCAAGGGATGTGCGTCAAACCGGCTAGGCCCAGAGCTGCTACGAAATTTCGCCCATTATCGCACACCACCAGACCAGACTTGAGGCTCACTGGCACCAACCACTCATCGGTCTGTTGTTCTATGCCTGTCCACAGCTCCTGCGCGGTGTGGGGTTTGTCCCCCAAACAGATACATTTTAAAACTGCCTGCTGTACATTACGCCTGGCTGTGCTGAAGTTGGTGGTGAAGGTTGAAATAGAAATATAACTAATTACAACATCTGCTCTCTAATGTCTTTATGTAAGGTGTAAGGCAATTTGGACTCTTTGCCTATGGTGTCCCTGACACCAGACCTCGGTGGTAAGCTTGAATTAAGTCTTTTCTGGTACCAGGAGAATGAATCAGATTGAACATCAAACACGTGTCTAGTTCTAATTCACTCTGGTTTATTAACTGCTTGCAAACATTTAATATAGGGGAGGGTTGACCCTCCTTTACATCCAATCATATGTTAGCATTTGTCTTAACCTATAGTATGAATACACATGAGCTCTTCATTAACATAATAGATGACTCATAGTAACAACAGTTAACCAATCAGGTATAAACACATGGGCTAGTATACTTTGAGTGAGAATGACCTTGTATGGTAAGACTGTTTAAACAAAGGCATGTATGGGCCTCTTCTAAAATGCACAGGAAGTTTCTCAAATTCCACAAAAGGGGGAACTTGAAACAGTGCACTGGCCAGATGTAATCGTAATACACATTGCTAAAACAGACAAAATGGAGTTACTTATACCCCATCAATCCCCTCTTAGAACCTTATATATATATCTTATACTATATGGTTCTTTCTCTGTTCTCTCTTAGTTTGCTTGTAAGCCTTTAGATATTCCATATACCCTTCAGGAGTATAATCCTCAGGCTTTGTTGAGGTTGTGTTTGCCTCTTCTACCTCTACTGGAGTATACCAAAAGGGGGAAAGCAGTCGGCACTCCTCTGGCAGAGTCGTGGTGCATGCGTCCAGGGTATGAAAAGCCCACTTACAATATGGAACAGAAGACCGGCACTTCACAGGTGGAATCTTCAAACTTTTATTTCAGCATAGGAGGAAATAGCACAGAAGCGACACGTGTTTCGGCTCAGGTGTGAGCCTTTGCTTGACAAAGGCTCACACCTGAGCCGAAACACGTGTCGCTTCTGTGCTATTTCCTCCTATGCTGAAATAAAAGTTTGAAGATTCTACTGGAGTATAGAGGAATGTTGAGTGTACCCCTCTTTCGGCCACATTTTTACATATGGCAAGAAGGGAGGGCACACACTGTAGACAACAGCAGAGACACACTATTGCAGCTGCCACTGAGGAAGGGGAAAGCGTCTCCCCGAAAAGCGTCTGGCGTCATACCCTTGGACAAATACCCCATCTTTCATGAAGTGCACTATAAAGAGAAGAAACCCTTTGGATTCAGTGTTAAACTGCTACAAATACGTCATCCACTAGCGCCGACGGAGAGAAGTCAGTGATCCTCACATCCAATTCAAAGCATCTGTGGAAGACACGTGGGACGCGAGCGGCTCCATAGCCGGGACGCCGGCTGCTGCATCGGAGCAAGAGCTCGAATTCAAGTCCTGACTCACTCGACGGTGCAAATAAAGGTAAGCCCACAAACAAGTGGGTATTACAACGAAAATTACCTTTTTTGAAAATAACAACTGAATGAATTGCTGAAGTATCAGTTTGTATTGCGGCCACAATCTTAGCAGCCGGATGCAACATATTATCAATTTGTGGCGGCCGAAGTGCCTCTTCTGATATTGTCTGCTTGGGACATAAAAAGCATTGCACTGGTAACCTTGGCTATACGCTAAGCTGCTGGGAAAAACAGTAGTGAAGAGTTAACATACCCCACTACTTACCCATAAAAGTCAGAATTTTTTTTGTGCTAAATATAGACTTTGGATATATTTACAAGATAAAAAGAAGACGTTTTGACCCATCATATGGTTGTTTCATATTTTAAACATTGGATGTTGTGTTATTATAGCAATTGATTTTGTGTCAAGTGTATCAGATGGATACTGTTTGTGCCAATGTATCTCTCTAATTCAACCTGCTCACAGCACATTCAAGACTGAATAGTCTGATTGGAAGCAGAGAGAGATTTTTGACACTGTCGGTACTTATCCTGGGGCTGTTACTATTTCAGTGATATTTGATAGCCAGGTAGAGAGCAGATACAGGATAGTGCATTGAATATACTCACAAAAGTCTTTTATGTAGATAATATATTTATGTAAAGAAAATCATATGTGTTTTTATTTATTCATTTTTATCTATTTTAAAGTATATAACAAATAAAACATCCTATATTTCCATATAAGAGTGACCAATCCATTTTCTCACATACTTATCCAAAAACCTTTGAGGGGTGACTCAAACTTTGGATTGGAGCACCTGTCCTGAGGGAGATAGAGGTGAGCGGATCCCATTTTGTTTTACATCTTGTTTTATATGTTTAATCATCTCTTCTAGTTGGCCTATTTTATCTTTTATTCCACGGGAGTGATCTGATAAATTGAAACAGCACATCCCTGCGAATGCTGAGCATCCTATACCATGTTGAAGCAATAAATAGTCAATAGTTGCCCTATTCTCCAAGATAGCCTTTTTATATTATTGTATATCCAGCAGCATATCTTGCAGAATTGCACTAGTGACATTTATCTGTTTTACTATAAAACAGGCAAGTTTTGATATTGTCCTGTGGTTATACACTGCTTGCAGAATTATTAGGCAAATGAGTATTTTGACCACATCATCCTCTTTATGCATGTTGTCTTATTCCAAGCTGTATAGGCTCGAAAGCCTACTACCAATTAAGCATATTAGGTGATGTGCATCTCTGTAATGAGAAGGGGTGTGGTCTAATGACATCAACACCCTATATTAGGTGTGCATAATTATTAGGCAACTTCCATTCCTTTGGCAAAATGGGTCAAAAGAAGGACTTGACAGGCTCAGAAAAGTCAAAAATAGTGAGATATCTTGCAGAGGGATGCAGCACTCTTAAAATTGCAAAGCTTCTAAAGCGTGATCATCGAACAATCAAGCGTTTCATTCAAAATAGTCAACAGGGTCGCAAGAAGCGTGTGGAAAAACCAAGGCGCAAAATAACTGCCCATGAACTGAGAAAAGTCAAGCGTGCAGCTGCCAAGATGCCACTTGCCACCAGTTTGGCCATATTTCAGAGCTGCAACATCACTGGAGTGCCCAAAAGCACAAGGTGTGCAATACTCAGAGACATGGCCAAGGTAAGAAAGGCTGAAAGACGACCACCACTGAACAAGACACACAAGCTGAAACGTCAAGACTGGGCCAAGAAATATCTCAAGACTGATTTTTCTAAGGTTTTATGGACTGATGAAATGAGAGTGAGTCTTGATGGGCCAGATGGATGGGCCCGTGGCTGGATTGGTAAAGGGCAGAGAGCTCCAGTCCGACTCAGACGCCAGCAAGGTGGAGGTGGAGTACTGGTTTGGGCTGGTATCATCAAAGATGAGCTTGTGTGGCCTTTTCGGGTTGAGGATGGAGTCAAGCTCAACTCCCAGTCCTACTGCCAGTTTCTGGAAGACACCTTCTTCAAGCAGTGGTACAGGAAGAAGTCTGCATCCTTCAAGAAAAACATGATTTTCATGCAGGACAATGCTCCATCACACGCGTCCAAGTACTCCACAGCGTGGCTGGCAAGAAAGGGTATAAAAGAAGAAAATCTAATGACATGGCCTCCTTGTTCACCTGATCTGAACCCCATTGAGAACCTGTGGTCCATCATCAAATGTGGGATTTACAAGGAGGGAAAACAGTACACCTCTCTGAACAGTGTCTGGGAGGCTGAGGTTGCTGCTGCACGCAATGTTGATGGTAAACAGATCAAAACACTGACAGAATCCATGGATGGCAGGCTTTTGAGTGTCCTTGCAAAGAAAGGTGGCTATATTGGTCACTGATTTGTTTTTGTTTTGTTTTTGAATGTCAGAAATGTATATTTGTGAATGTTGAGATGTTATATTGGTTTCACTGGTAAAAATAAATAATTGAAATGGGTATATATTTGTTTTTTGTTAAGTTGCCTAATAATTATGCACAGTAATAGTCACCTGCACACACAGATATCCCCCTAAAATAGCTAAAACTAAAAACAAACTAAAAACTACTTCCAAAAATATTCAGCTTTGATATTAATGAGTTTTTTGGGTTCATTGAGAACATGGTTGTTGTTCAATAATAAAATTAATCCTCAAAAATACAACTTGCCTAATAATTCTGCACTCCCTGTATATGGTCAACCCTGGTACCCCTATCAAAGACATCCCTAAACTCATGTATTCTGATCTAGAGAGGAGATTCACAATATAATCACAATTTTCTGGTAGCTGTAGGGAAGTGTCTCTCGTGTGTCGTGTCTGCATTGCTGGGAATAGTGGTATCATTGCTAACATCAACCTAGCTATTGTACAGGACCCCTCTGTAATATTGGCTGGTATATATGTGTGACTAGTATTTCCACAGGCCAATACCCATCCTGTTGGTAGAGGTACATGTTTGTCTAGGGATGGTACTGTTTTTGTAATATTACATTGCATATTTTTTCCTGATACTATCTTTTTACAGCTACCTAGATCTCTATCACAAATATTTGGCTTAGTCTTGTTCTGCATTTTTGCTTGTATGCAGGGAGGCAATAGTGTCTCATCACAGTTGAAATTATAACATATTTCTGCTGCTGTAACAAGACCTGTAATTATTTCTATCATATTACTTTGCAGATTCTCATATAAAGGACAGTCATAACAAGCATGATAAGGATTTACATATCCATATTTAACATCATGATCCTCCAAATCTGTGTAATTCCATTGGGAACGTAGGAGCCCCGTCCATACATCTACTGGGGTGGGGACTTCTACCAGACATGTCTCCAAAATGTTAGATGCAGATAAAGTGGTTCGGAGACAGAAATCTGTTAAGTTCAGAGTTTTGGCCAGGTACAGCCATAAGTTCTCCTTTGTCTTCCACAGATTGTCTTCCCCCCTGCATTCCGTTTTCAGGTATGTCTGTCTGTTCCACAGCCGTGGGACAGTAAGAAGAAGACACAAAATTGCAATTATTAAGGCACTGCATCTCAGCCATCTCGAGGAATTTCCCGACTGCGTCATCTCGTTGGGGGTCAAGGCTGTCTGCCTTCATTAGTACCCCTTCTGTATCTTCTTCGAGGTCAAGGCTGTCTGCCTCCGTTAGTACCTCTCTTTTCTTCACCAACTTAATCCTTGTGGCGTGGATCCACGTGGGTGACTGTTCAGTGAGGACTGCTGTTCTGGTGATCGCGACTTCCTCGGTGGGTGGTCCGTAGGTGAAGCTTCCCGGTTCCTTTCCCTTCTTTAAGATCTTGATCATCACCTGCTCGCCTACCCGGAATGGATGGGTTGGTTCCTGTGAAAGAGAAGGAGACTTACAAGCAACTTTTTCTTCAGTTTTACTGAGGACCTTGATCAGATTAGTAACATACTCCTCTCTGATCAGGTCCAAGTCCACTTCCTGCACTACCAGGGGGCGTCTTGCCCATGGTGTGGGGAAAGGCCTACCCATCAGAATTTCAAATGGTGACATCCCTAACTTCTTATTAGGCGTCATTATAATTTCTGCAAGTATTATGGGTAGGATTTGTTTCCATTTTTCAAATGTACCAGCAGTGGCCTTCCTGAGTTTGTCTTTAACTGTCCTATTCATTCTTTCCACAATGCCTGAGCTTTGTGGGTGGTACGGAATATGAAATTTCCATTCCACCTGTAACAGTCTGGCTATCTCCTTGTTAAGTTTTGAGGTGAAGGCTGGCCCCTGGTCTGACTCAATAACCAGAGGACAGCCCCACCTTGGGATTATTTGCTGAGTCAGGATTTTAGCTGTGGTTTTAGCATCTTCTGCCTTTGCAGGAAAGACTTCTGGCCACCTTGAGAACATGTCCACTATCACTAATGCATACTCTTGTTTCCCTTTTGTTTTAGGTATGTGCGTGTAATCCACCTGCAAGTGGGTGAATGGTGTAGTGGGGTAGTCAAGGTGTTGGTGAGATATTTTCAGTGGGTTGTTAGGGTTGTTTCTCAAGCACGTAATATATCTGTGTATGTAATCTGTGACTAGCTGTTTGCTATTCGTGATGTAAAAACTTTGGCTCAACAACATGTGGGTAGTTTGTATGCTGTTGTGTCCTACCCCATGAAAATGTGCAATGAAGATGGATGCACTATTCTGAGGTATGCAAGGCTTCCCCTCCTTGCAGATCAATCCAGACTTTGGATTTTTCTGCAAGATTGGATAGCACCAATCCTTCTCCTCTGTTTCAGTGGCATACCTTTGTAGGTCTGTTAGCATGTGTGTCAAATCAGGTGAGGGTGGGTGTAAGACTGCCATTTCCCAATTGTCATGATTCATTCTATTTGGATTACTCTTGGCTGTGTCTTTAGCTACACTATCTGCAAGTGCATTTCCTCTTGAAATTCTGTCTTTTCCATTTGTGTGTGCCCTGCAATGTACTATAGCTAGATCTGAAGGCAATCTGATTGCGGTCAAGAGATCTGTGACTAGCTGTGCCTGTGAGATTCTCTTACCATCTGCTGCAGTGAATCCTATCCTCTGCCAAATCATTCCATGATCCCATACTACACCATGAGCATATCTGCTGTCTGTGTAAATAGTGACAGGTTTATTGGTGTGTAGTATGCAAGCCCTTGTGAGTGCAATGAGTTCAGCTGCCTGTGTAGACTGGATGGGAATTTGGCTTGTTTCCAAGACTATATCTGGCAGCATGACAATAGCATATGCTGCACAGAATATAGTGTCAGTGGGGCGAGAGCATGATCCATCAACAAAAACTTCTGGTGCATCAGGTATGGGAACAGTTGATAAGTCAGCCCTGGGTGATGTCTCATGATTGAGCACCTGTAGGCAATCATGTGTGTCAGGAAGGACGTCTTCTGTTCCTTTCAGCCCTAGTAATGCATTCAAAATAGGTGCTGGTCCTGTAATGTTGGATGCATATTTAATCTGGAATGAAGGGTTACTAAGCAGCAGGATCTCATATCCAGATAATCTTTGTGCTGACATGTGTTGTGTATGTACACCTCTGAGCAAGCCTACAACATCATGTGTAGTGTGCAAGAAGGTTAAATGTCCCAGGGTGAAAGTAGTTGCTAATTCTACCATCATTGCACAGGCTGCAAGGGAACGCAGACATGCCGGCATCCCCTGAACAGAGGTGGGCATAACCTTTGGGAAAAAAAACAAGGACGCAACTTGCCTCCGTGTTCTTGTTTCAGTACCCCCACCATGGTTTTACAATTTTGGCGTGCAAACATGTGGAAGGGCATATTATAGTCAGGGAGGCCCAGCCCTGGACTTGACATGAGTGAACATTTCAGATAATCAAATGCATTGTACATTTCAGAAGACCAGTTAATCAAATCTGAATTTTCATCCAGTGTGGCTTGCCTCAAAACATTGTCATAGTAGGAGCAATCAGGAATCCATTGTCTACAGTAGTTTATCATACCAAGAAAAAATAACATTTCTTTCTTGGTGTGCGGGGTGACCAGACCCGCAATAGACTGGACTCTTTCTGCGCTGATTCTCCTTTCACCTTTTGTGAGGACAAAGCCCAAGTATTCAACTTGCATTTTACACCATTGCATTTTCTTAAGTGTCACTTTGTGACCACATCCTGACAACCATTTTAACAGTGATAAACCATCCTGAGTGCTGGCCTCTGCTGACATGCTACACAGTAATAAATCATCGACATATTGCAGCAGCACAGAACCTTGGGGGGAAGTACCATGGTTTTAACGTGGCTTGGAGGACTATGCTGTACACTACAGGTGAATCAGCATATCCCTGAGGCATTCTGCACCAGGTCAGTTGACGTCCGTCAAAGGAAAAAGCAAAAAGTAGTCTGGTTGCCTTATCAACTGGGATAGAGAAGAAAGCATTCTTCCGATATATCACACTGAAATAGACAGCGTCTGCAGGAATTGCAGAAAGAAGTGAGGTGACATCTGGGACAATAGGAACAATGGGCACAATGATATTATTTATTGCCCTTAAATCCTGTACAAAGCGGGTAGTACCATCTGCCTTTGTCACTGGATTCACGGGCGTGCTGTAGGGTGAAATCACCTCTTCCAGGATTCCCTTTTGTAGGAATTCTTATATCATTGGCCTAAGTCCATCAAGTTTCTCTTTTGACAGTGGGTATTGTTTCTGATATACAGGTGTACTGCCTTCTTTGACTGTTGCTTTGTATGGTGTGCAGTCAATGAATCCTGTGTCATAGTCCCCCTTTGCCCATAATGATGGGTTTATATCCTCTAATTCTGAGTGATCTTGTAAGTTTGTAAAGATCAGAGGTGTGGGGGTTATTATGGGCAAAGCATCAGAGTATACACTGATGCCATTGTTCTCAACAGTGATTTGTAATTCTAACTTAATGAATAAGTTTCTTCCCAGAAGACTCACAGGACATTCAGGTATGATGCTAAAAGCATGATCTGTAATGTATTCCCTATCAATGGTTTCTACTGGTAAGGAATCTGTTCTGTATGTCCTTGTCAGTCCCCATTTATTCCCATAGAGGGTGCACACTTCCTTAAAGGCCCATTGTACATTGAACTGTTTAACACACTAAAGGTAGCTCCACTATCTATCAGAAACCCCACTTTTCGTCCTCCTATTCTGAGTAGAATTACTGGTGTGTCCTTCCAATGTGTTGTGACCTGTGTGAAAGTTGGGGCTTGTCCCTCCGGGCATCCTCAGTATGAGTTTTGCTGGTGCCAATCTAATGGGAATCTGGGCTGATTCTGTGAACCTTGTCTGTGGTTTATCTGACTTGGTTGATTGTTTTGTGACTGAGTGTCAGGTTTCTGTGTGTTGTAGTCCTGACCTCCCCCCCCACCCCTCCTTGGTGCGCGGCATTGACGTGCCCAATGTCCTTCCTTTCCACAGTTATAACAACAATTATTTGGCAATGAGTCATGTTTTCCATTGTAGGGTCTGCTGTTATTTCCACCCCTCCTCCCCCTGCCTCTACTAGTATATGCGTGTGTGGGGGATGTTGCTTTCCTTATCTCAAAGAATCCAGCTGCTTCTTTTTCAAAGAGATGTTTCTCAAAATCGTCAGTTGTATCTGAGGTCCAAGAGGACACATTTTGTTTCACAGTTAAGATCAATTTGTCTGACAAATTTTTCACAAATGTGGAGATAATCAAACTATCATTGTCACGCACAGGTAGCCCGGCCTCAGTCTTCCAGCAATCAATGAATCTTTTCCAGAATTCAGTGACCGATTCAACAGATTTCTGTTTTCAGGCCACTGCTATGGGCAATGAAGATTTTTGTTTGAATACCTCATTCATATGGTCCTCAATCTCCGCCCATATTCTTTTCTGACCCTCTTCTGTATTACATACATAATCTGGAGCTTCACCGCGTTGTGCAATAATAGATATGGATTTGACCTTCTCCCAATCCCATGTTGTGTGTGTCCCTATAATACCATCCAGGATAAGCCTTAAATCTTCCTGTGTATAGTTCCGCCCTCTACAGGCTTTTTTTTAGGTATGTAATAGTCCCCAGTGGGGCTATGGAAGGTTTGGGACAATATTTAATAATTTTGTTGAGATCCTCTATTTCTATGGGCTTTTTTACTAAGTGTTGTCCCCCTGTCAGAAAGGGAGCGGTTACTTGGACTCCTTCCTTTGATTCACCCTGTTCTGTTTCATCTTTCATTCTACTTATACTGCGTGTAGTATAACTAGTATGCGGTGTGCCAGTAATTAGACTGGCATGGGGGGTCTGTATTTTTCTTCTAGTTTTAATGGTATAACTGCTGTTACAGCATCTTCCTCCATCTGAGTCAGAACTTGGTACAGAGGTGCCGTGGGGGTGGATTTATTATAAGGTGGAGGGGATTTCTGACTTCTTTTCTTTGTGCCTACCTCCTGTTATATTTCATGTAGAGTCCTATCATTTTTGGGACTTTTTAGATTCTTATTCTTTTTTCTATTACCTGCATCATACCAGTGGGGGGCTATTTCCAGCCACTGTTCTCCTCCCCTGGACATGTACTCCATGTCCCAGCAAGGATCAGCATCGAAATGCGGCCAGGCTGTTTTATCACCTAGACATAGTCCTTTGACCATATCCATATGATAAATACTATTATCACCGTCCCTGGGGAATGGATCTGCAGCATCCATTACCTCAGTCCAGCCTGCTAGATTATCTACCCACGGGTTGATCAGGTAATAGTTTGTTGGACTAACACGAGCTACATAGATTTTGCAAGTCTATCCTGGTTCTGGTTTAGGGAATTTAGTTTTAGACCCTTGTCCTCCCATGTTAGTATTTATAGTTCAAAGAATAAGTGAGACAATCGCTGTCAGGACTGGCTGTACTGAACTGTGAAGGCTCCGACAAGACTTGTCAACGATCAGCTGATTTGTATCTTAATGTCTCTCTATACTCTTTGGACCCCTATCGACTATTGTTGTTTCGGACCGCCACTTGCATTCATATTTTCCGGGTCAACAGATCACAGATCATAGCTGAAAAAATGGGGCGTCTTGCAGTCCTCCACAACACAAACAATTTTACACATTAACAGTAGTGAACCCAAAATACATCAATTTAACAATAACAGTGGGATGTGACCGTACACTTACCACCCGGTCAGTATCTCACACAAACAGATAATCTTATCACTTCTAAAATACTTAAACTATATATATATAAGAGTTAATCCAAGCTTGTAACCTTCTGTTCCTTGAACAGTATTCCTTTAGTGCACTTTATATCTACCTGTGGTGACATGGATTCCCAGAATCCCTTTATAATCACCTTTTAGCTCCCTGAGCTTTTGTCTGTGTCCCGGACACAGCAACCTACCGAAATCATAAATAGATGGTTCAACTTACTTGGGTCGAGACGTGGCCAGTGCCCTTGGATCAGACGGAGGACAAGAATTGATGTCTTTCACAGCAGACCCGAGGATGACCCTCTCGATCCCGGACAGAGCCCCCAAAGCTGTAAGGCAATTTGGACTCTTTGCCTACGGTGTCCCTGACACCAGACCTCGGTGGTAAGCTTGAATTAAGTCTTTTCTGGTACCAGGAGAATGAATCAGATTGAACATCAAACACGTGTCTAGTTCTAATTCACTCTGGTTTATTAACTGCTTCCAAACATTTAATATAGGGGAGGGTTGACCCTCCTTTACATCCAATCATATGTTAGCATTTGTCTTAACCTATAGTATGAATACACATGAGCTCTGAATTAACATAATAGATGACTCATAGTAACAACAGTTAACCAATCAGGTATAAACACATGGGCTAGTATACTTTGAGTGAGAATGACCTTGTAAGGTAAGACTGTTTAAACAATGGCATGTATGGGCCTCTTCTAAAATGCACAGGAAGTTTCTCAAATTCCACAAAAGGGGGAACTTGAAACAGTGCACTGGCCAGATGTAATCGTAATACACATTGCTAAAACAGACAAAATGGAGTTACTTATATCTCATCATAAGGAAAGGTAAAAATCTAAACCGCAGTCAGCCAAAGGTGTTTTCATGTTGAATTCTTGCTGAGCAACTGCTCCTTCCCCCTGCCCAGTCTGTTTCTTTTATTTACTCACAAAAGTTGTAAAAGGGGCTGGCCCATAACAAGGATGCAGGAAGTGATGACATACAGGAAGTGATGACATAGGAAGATGAGAACATAGCCAGCTCACAAACACATGTATACAATAACTACTGGAGCGAACTTTATCTAGCCTTGCTCAGTGATCAATGCTAGATAAAGTTACTATGATCCTCTTGCATGTTTATTTACAGGACAACGTCATTATCTCCAGCGGCTGATCAGGCGCACTAGAGACAACAAACGCACGTTCCTTTCATATATTGTTCTCTTAACAAATGCATCCACGCCAAGCCAATAAATCCGCGTCTTGCACGGGGGCCCTAGCCGGCGTCTATACATCAGCCAACAAAACACTGCTCTGCTGAACACATCAGTCTCCCCCGGCCCACAGCCCAGTGCTTATCACATGGACCATTCGCCGACGGAGACCTCTGCGCCCAGCAGCTGTGACAGGACATACACGGGAAGATATCCACTCCAATGGTTTACCGTGACTCTGAGAGACATGATGGCAATACACAATATATTAAATACACATCGTAATAAAATTTCCACAAGGTGTTACGCTAATCGGATGAAGAGGCGGTAGAGGATGAGGAAGCGGAGTAGGAGGGAGAAGCAACAGGAGGCAAAGAGAAGCGCCCTGCAATTCTCGGTGGTGAAAGTACATGCGCCAAACTGCTATCCGCCTCAGGCCCAGCCGCCACTGCATTTACCCAGTGTGCTGTTAGGGAGATATAACGTCTCTGACCGTGCTTACTGGTGCACGTATCCGTAGTTAGGTGGACCTTGCCACAGATGGCATTGCGCAGTGCACACCTGAATTTGTCCCCCACTTGGTTGTGCAGGGAAGGGATGGCTCAGCTGGAAAAGTAGTGGCGGCTAGGCACAACGTATTGTGGAACAGCCTCCGCCATAAGGCTATTAAAACTATCTATCCACCAGATGGAATGACAGCATTTCAAAGGCCAGTAATTTTTAAATGTTGGCACTCAGGGCCAGGGATCGCGGGTGGGTAGGGGGTACTTCCTCTTTCTCTCCAATGTTTGGGAGATAGAGAGTTGAACGCTTCCATGGGACATTGTGGAGATGCTTGGTGACCCAGGTGGTGGCGTTGCTGGCAGATCCTCTGCTTGTGGGGTGGCAGGAGCCACTGTCACTCCAGAGGTGGATGAAGAGGCCGAGACTGCAGCAGAAGAGGAAACAGGAGCCAGAGACCTTTCTTTGTTTCTGAGGTGTCTACTCCACTGCAGCTCATGCTTTGCACTTAAATGCCTGGTCATGCAGGTTGTGCTCAGGTTGAGAACATTTATGCCTCGCTTCAGGCTCTGATTGCACAGCGTGCAAACCACTCGTGTCTTGTCGTCAGCATATTGTCTGAAGAACTGCCACGCCATGGAACTCCTTGGAGCTGGCTTTGGTGTGCTCGATCCCTTTCTGCGGTGGGCGGTAGCAGGCGTACTGTCTATGGGATGGCCGCTCCGCTTTTGCACCCTGCTCCCTCTTCTGCTGTGCTGGTGGCTCTGTGCGACCACCGCCTCTTCCTCCAAACTACACAGGTTACTCGCATGACCTTGATTCCATGTGGGGGCAAGGACTTCATCGTCCTCCACATCTTCCACCCAGTCTTCACCCCTGCCCTCCTTGTCGGTCTGCACACTTTCGAAAGCCCCAGCAGTTGGCACCTGTGTTTCGTCATCATCCGAGATGTGATGCGGTGGTCCTTCCATGTACTTATCCTGAAACATAAGTGTTTGGGCATCGATGCACTCAATCTATTCCACTGCTGGGGCTGGGCTATATGGATGGCCCAGGGAAACCCTGCTAGCAGAGTCATTAAAAAGCAGAAGAGGCAATATGAATAATTATGATACTGCGCTTGGGACGTCGGAGAAAGAGACACTTGGCACCGGCGGTCATTGATGACCGCAGTTAGTGACGTCACTCACAAGCTCCAAGCGAGCGCTTACCACTCCTTGCATACATCTCCATTTGCGGCAGCAGCGTGCCACCGGCCGGGGCACGAGGCAGCACGCCAAACCATACCGTACCTGGATTCTTTCCTGATCCGGAATATAAAGAAAGATCAAGCACAGCAACAACAGTGAAAGAAGAAAAAACCTTTCTACATCAAATACGGGAACGCCGATAGGAGCACACAGACAGAAGTTTTCAGTCCAGGTATATTGTTTAAAATCAATTAGTACCTATATATTGATATACTTTAGTGTGCCAGCCACTATATATCTGCAATACCTGTATATTTTAAAATAACACAATACGTCCCAAGCGCAGTATCATAATTATTCATATTGCCTCCTCTGTGCGGCAGATTTCTGTGGTTCTGCCGCGATACCGCTGCTCATACATACAGCATCCACTGAGCGCCACTGTAGCAACCATTCATTTCCAAAAAGCAGAAGAGACTGCTCCATGACTTGGGGCTCAGACTGCTTGGCTGATTTGCAAGGGGGTGAGGTGAAGGATTGATGGCCATGGGCTGCAGGTGCAAACTCTGATATTTCAGCAGGAGACTGGGTGGGAGACAATGTGAAGGAACTGGAGGCACTGTCAGCCACCCAATCTACTATCGCCTGTACTTGTTCTGGCCTCACTATTTGTATAGCCGCATTCGGCCCTACCAAATAACGCTGAAGGTTCTGTCGCCTACTCGCACCTGAGGAAGGTGTTTCACTTGTGCGTGTAGCTGGCACAGATCGACCACGTCCTCTCTCTGCAACAGGAGCTCCACCAGCAGCACCACGACCGGGGCCACGTCCCTTATTTGATGCTCTCCTCATACTTTGCGTTCACCCACCAAACTAGCAAATGGTTTATGTCAGGCGACAATGTAACTGCCAATAGCCAACAATTAATTTCACTGAGAGTAAGGCAGTGCCGGTGTCATAAAGAGGAAAAATTTCTTGAGGTCACACAACATTGTGACTAGGGATGAGCGAACCCGAACTGTATAGTTCGGGTTCGTACCGAATTTTGGGGTGTCCGTGACACGGACCCGAAACCGAACATTTTCGTAAAAGTCTGGGTTCAGGTTCGGTGTTCGGCGCTTTCTTGGCGCTTTTTGAAAGGCTGCAAAGCAGCCAATCAACAAGCGTCATACTACTTGCCCCAAGAGGCCATCACAGCCTTGCCTACTATTGGCATGGCTGTGATTGGCCAGTGCAGCATGTGACCCAGCCTCTATATAAGCTTGGGTCACGTAGCGCTGCACGTCACTCTGCTGATTCAAGCATAGGGAGAGGTTGCAGCTGCGACGTTAGGGCGAGATTAGGCAGATTAACTCCTCCAAAAGACTTCATTCTGTGATCGGTCTGCAGCTGTAGATCATTGAAGTGCTAATATCGACTTGCTCACTTTTTTGAGGCTGCCCAGAGCGTTTTTAGATCACTTTTTTCTGGGGTGATCGGCGGCCATTTTGTGGCTTGTGGTGCGCCAGCACAAGCTATTACCAAGTGTATTTAACCATCAATAGTGTGGTTATTTTGTGCTATATCCTACATCAGCTGCAGGCTGAGCCTGTGTCACCGAAGTGCATTTAACCATCAACAGTCTGGTTATTTTTTGGCCATATACTACATCAGCTGCAGGCTGAGCCTGTGTCACCGAAGTGCATTTAACCATCAACAGTCTGGTTATTTTTTGGCCATATACTACATCAGGTGCAGGCTGAGCCTGTGTCACCCAAGTGCATTTAACCATCAATAGTGTGGTTATTTTTTGGCCATATACTACATCAGGGGCAAGTTGAGCCTGTCACCCAGCGCCTAAAAAATAGACCTGACATTTCTATTAAACCAAATTTGTACTGTTTTAGCTGGTCAAGTTATTTGTAGTGACCGTAAAAGCACACTTTTTGTTCTGGGTTGAAAAACTATTCCCAAATTTGCCATTCTCAAAATAACTAGTTTCTGCTATATGAGGCCTACTTGAAATCTATCCCAAAAAGGATATCTTACATTGAAGGTGCTGATAGTGTCATTCAGAAAAACCTAAGACACACGCTACCGTGCAGATAGAAGTCTAATTCTGTGATTAAACCTATACCTGTCACACAGTACAAAAAAAAACAGGCCTCACATTTCTATTCAACCAAATCTGTACTGTTTTAGCTGGTCAAGTTATTTGTAGTGACCGTAAAAGCACACTTTTTGTTCTGGGTTGAAAAACTATTCCCAAATTTGCCATTCTCAAAATAACTAGTTTCTACTATATGAGGCCTACTTGAAATCTATCCCAAAAAGGATATCTTACATTGAAGGTGCTGATAGTGTCATTCAAAAAAACCTAAGACACACGCTACCGTGCAGATAGAAGTCTAATTCTGTGATTAAACCTATACCTGTCACACAGTACAAAAATAAACAGGCCTCACATTTCTATTCAACCAAATCTGTACTGTTTTAGCTGGTCAAGTTATTTGTAGTGACCGTAAAAGCACACTTTTTGTTCTGGGTTGAAAAACTATTCCCAAATTTGCCATTCTCAAAATAACTAGTTTCTGCTATATGAGGCCTACTTGAAATCTATCCCAAAAAGAATATCTTACATTGAAGGTGCTGATAGTGTCATTCAGAAAAACCTAAGACACACGCTACCGTGCAGATAGAAGTCTAATTCTGTGATTAAACCTATACCTGTCACACAGCGCAAAAAAAAACCAGGCCTCACATTTCTATTCAACCAAATCTGTACTGTTTTAGCTGGTCAAGTTATTTGTAGTAACCGTAAAAGCACACTTTTTGTTCTGGGTTAAAAAACTATTCCCAAATTTGCCATTCTCAAAATAACTAGTTTCTGCTATATGAGGCCTACTTGAAATCTATCCCAAAAAGGATATCTTACATTGAAGGTGCTGATAGTGTCATTCAGAAAAACCTAAGACACACGCTACCGTGCAGATAGAAGTCTAATTCTGTGATTAAACCTATACCTGTCACACAGCGCAAAAAAAAAACAGGCCTCACATTTCTATTCAACCAAATCTGTACTGTTTTAGCTGGTCAAGTTATTTGTAGTGACCGTAAAAGCACATTTTTTGTTCTGGGTTGAAAAACTATTCCCAAATTTGCCATTCTCAAAATAACTAGTTTCTGCTATATGAGGCCTACTTGAAATCTATCCCAAAAAGGATATCTTACATTGAAGGTGCTGATAGTGTCATTCAGAAAAACCTAAGACACACGCTACCGTGCAGATAGAAGTCTAATTCTGTGATTAAACCTATACCTGTCACACAGTACAAAAAAAAACAGGCCTCACATTTCTATTCAACCAAATCTGTACTGTTTTAGCTGGTCAAGTTATTTGTAGTGACCGTAAAAGCACACTTTTTGTTCTGGGTTGAAAAACTATTCCCAAATTTGCCATTCTCAAAATAACTAGTTTCTGCTATATGAGGCCTACTTGAAATCTATCCCAAAAAGGATATCTTACATTGAAGGTGCTGATAGTGTCATTCAGAAAAACCTAAGACACACGCTACCGTGCAGATAGAAGTCTAATTCTGTGATTAAACCTATACCTGTCACACAGTACAAAAAAAAACAGGCCTCACATTTCTATTCAACCAAATCTGTACTGTTTTAGCTGGTCAAGTTATTTGTAGTGACCGTAAAAGCACACTTTTTGTTCTGGGTTGAAAAACTATTCCCAAATTTGCCATTCTCAAAATAACTAGTTTCTGCTATATGAGGCCTACTTGAAATCTATCCCAAAAAGGATATCTTACATTGAAGGTGCTGATAGTGTCATTCAGAAAAACCTAAGACACACGCTACCGTGCAGATAGAAGTCTAATTCTGTGATTAAACCTATACCTGTCACACAGCGCAAAAAAAAAACAGGCCTCACATTTCTATTCAACCAAATCTGTACTGTTTTAGCTGGTCAAGTTATTTGTAGTGACCGTAAAAGCACACTTTTTGTTCTGGGTTGAAAAACTATTCCCAAATTTGCCATTCTCAAAATAACTAGTTTCTGCTATATGAGGCCTACTTGAAATCTATCCCAAAAAGGATATCTTACATTGAAGGTGCTGATAGTGTCATTCAGAAAAACCTAAGACACACGCTACCGTGCAGATAGAAGTCTAATTCTGTGATTAAACCTATACCTGTCACACAGCGCAAAAAAAAACAGGCCTCACATTTCTATTCAACCAAATCTGTACTGTTTTAGCTGGTCAAGTTATTTGTAGTGACCGTAAAAGCACACTTTTTGTTCTGGGTTGAAAAACTATTCCCAAATTTGCCATTCTCAAAATAACTAGTTTCTGCTATATGAGGCCTACTTGAAATCTATCCCAAAAAGGATATCTTACATTGAAGGTGCTGATAGTGTCATTCAGAAAAACCTAAGACACACGCTACCGTGCAGATAGAAGTCTAATTCTGTGATTAAACCTATACCTGTCACACAGTACAAAAAAAAACAGGCCTCACATTTCTATTCAACCAAATCTGTACTGTTTTAGCTGGTCAAGTTATTTGTAGTGACCGTAAAAGCACACTTTTTGTTCTGGGTTGAAAAACTATTCCCAAATTTTCCATTCTCAAAATAACTAGTTTCTGCTATATGAGGCCTACTTGAAATCTATCCCAAAAAGGATATCTTACATTGAAGGTGCTGATAGTGTCATTCAGAAAAACCTAAGACACACGCTACCGTGCAGATAGAAGTCTAATTCTGTGATTAAACCTATACCTGTCACACAGCGCAAAAAAAAAACAGGCCTCACATTTCTATTCAACCAAATCTGTACTGTTTTAGCTGGTCAAGTTATTTGTAGTGACCGTAAAAGCACACTTTTTGTTCTGGGTTGAAAAACTATTCCCAAATTTGCCATTCTCAAAATAACTAGTTTATGCTATATGAGGCCTACTTGAAATCTATCCCAAAAAGGATATCTTACATTGAAGGTGCTGATAGTGTCATTCAGAAAAACCTAAGACACACGCTACCGTGCAGATAGAAGTCTAATTCTGTGATTAAACCTATACCTGTCACACAGTACAAAAATAAACAGGCCTCACATTTCTATTCAACCAAATCTGTACTGTTTTAGCTGGTCAAGTTATTTGTAGTGACCGTAAAAGCACACTTTTTGTTCTGGGTTGAAAAACTATTCCCAAATTTGCCATTCTCAAAATAACTAGTTTCTGCTATATGAGGCCTACTTGAAATCTATCCCAAAAAGGATATCTTACATTGAAGGTGCTGATAGTGTCATTCAGAAAAACCTAAGACACACGCTACCGTGCAGATAGAAGTCTAATTCTGTGATTAAACCTATACCTGTCACACAGTACAAAAAAAAACAGGCCTCACATTTCTATTCAACCAAATCTGTACTGTTTTAGCTGGTCAAGTTATTTGTAGTGACCGTAAAAGCACACTTTTTGTTCTGGGTTGAAAAACTATTCCCAAATTTTCCATTCTCAAAATAACTAGTTTCTGCTATATGAGGCCTACTTGAAATCTATCCCAAAAAGGATATCTTACATTGAAGGTGCTGATAGTGTCATTCAGAAAAACCTAAGACACACGTTACCGTGCAGATAGAAGTCTAATTCTGTGATTAAACCTATACCTGTCACACAGCGCAAAAAAAAAACAGGCCTCACATTTCTATTCAACCAAATCTGTACTGTTTTAGCTGGTCAAGTTATTTGTAGTGACCGTAAAAGCAAATTTTTTGTTCTGGGTTGAAAAACTATTCCCAAATTTGCCATTCTCAAAATAACTAGTTTATGCTATATGAGGCCTACTTGAAATCTATCCCAAAAAGGATATCTTACATTGAAGGTGCTGATAGTGTCATTCAGAAAAACCTAAGACACACGCTACCGTGCAGATAGAAGTCTAATTCTGTGATTAAACCTATACCTGTCACACAGTACAAAAATAAACAGGCCTCACATTTCTATTCAACCAAATCTGTACTGTTTTAGCTGGTCAAGTTATTTGTAGTGACCGTAAAAGCACACTTTTTGTTCTGGGTTGAAAAACTATTCCCAAATTTGCCATTCTCAAAATAACTAGTTTCTGCTATATGAGGCCTACTTGAAATCTATCCCAAAAAGGATATCTTACATTGAAGGTGCTGATAGTGTCATTCAGAAAAACCTAAGACACACGCTACCGTGCAGATAGAAGTCTAATTCTGTGATTAAACCTATACCTGTCACACAGCGCAAAAAAAAACCAGGCCTCACATTTCTATTCAACCAAATCTGTACTGTTTTAGCTGGTCAAGTTATTTGTAGTAACCGTAAAAGCACACTTTTTGTTCTGGGTTAAAAAACTATTCCCAAATTTGCCATTCTCAAAATAACTAGTTTCTGCTATATGAGGCCTACTTGAAATCTATCCCAAAAAGGATATCTTACATTGAAGGTGCTGATAGTGTCATTCAGAAAAACCTAAGACACACGCTACCGTGCAGATAGAAGTCTAATTCTGTGATTAAACCTATACCTGTCACACAGCGCAAAAAAAAAACAGGCCTCACATTTCTATTCAACCAAATCTGTACTGTTTTAGCTGGTCAAGTTATTTGTAGTGACCGTAAAAGCACATTTTTTGTTCTGGGTTGAAAAACTATTCCCAAATTTGCCATTCTCAAAATAACTAGTTTCTGCTATATGAGGCCTACTTGAAATCTATCCCAAAAAGGATATCTTACATTGAAGGTGCTGATAGTGTCATTCAGAAAAACCTAAGACACACGCTACCGTGCAGATAGAAGTCTAATTCTGTGATTAAACCTATACCTGTCACACAGTACAAAAAAAAACAGGCCTCACATTTCTATTCAACCAAATCTGTACTGTTTTAGCTGGTCAAGTTATTTGTAGTGACCGTAAAAGCACACTTTTTGTTCTGGGTTGAAAAACTATTCCCAAATTTGCCATTCTCAAAATAACTAGTTTCTGCTATATGAGGCCTACTTGAAATCTATCCCAAAAAGGATATCTTACATTGAAGGTGCTGATAGTGTCATTCAGAAAAACCTAAGACACACGCTACCGTGCAGATAGAAGTCTAATTCTGTGATTAAACCTATACCTGTCACACAGTACAAAAAAAAACAGGCCTCACATTTCTATTCAACCAAATCTGTACTGTTTTAGCTGGTCAAGTTATTTGTAGTGACCGTAAAAGCACACTTTTTGTTCTGGGTTGAAAAACTATTCCCAAATTTTCCATTCTCAAAATAACTAGTTTCTGCTATATGAGGCCTACTTGAAATCTATCCCAAAAAGGATATCTTACATTGAAGGTGCTGATAGTGTCATTCAGAAAAACCTAAGACACACGCTACCGTGCAGATAGAAGTCTAATTCTGTGATTAAACCTATACCTGTCACACAGCGCAAAAAAAAAACAGGCCTCACATTTCTATTCAACCAAATCTGTACTGTTTTAGCTGGTCAAGTTATTTGTAGTGACCGTAAAAGCACATTTTTTGTTCTGGGTTGAAAAACTATTTCCAAATTTGCCATTCTCAAAATAACTAGTTTATGCTATATGAGGCCTACTTGAAATCTATCCCAAAAAGGATATCTTACATTGAAGGTGCTGATAGTGTCATTCAGAAAAACCTAAGACACACGCTACCGTGCAGATAGAAGTCTAATTCTGTGATTAAACCTATACCTGTCACACAGCGAAAAAAAAAACAGGCCTCACATTTCTATTCAACCAAATCTGTACTGTTTTAGCTGGTCAAGTTATTTGTAGTGACCGTAAAAGCACATTTTTTGTTCTGGGTTGAAAAACTATTCCCAAATTTGCCATTCTCAAAATAACTAGTTTCTGCTATATGAGGCCTACTTGAAATCTATCCCAAAAAGGATATCTTACATTGAAGGTGCTGATAGTGTCATTCAGAAAAACCTAAGACACACGCTACCGTGCAGATAGAAGTCTAATTCTGTGATTAAACCTATACCTGTCACACAGTACAAAAAAAAACAGGCCTCACATTTCTATTCAACCAAATCTGTACTGTTTTAGCTGGTCAAGTTATTTGTAGTGACCGTAAAAGCACATTTTTTGTTCTGGGTTGAAAAACTATTCCCAAATTTGCCATTCTCAAAATAACTAGTTTCTGCTATATGAGGCCTACTTGAAATCTATCCCAAAAAGGATATCTTACATTGAAGGTGCTGATAGTGTCATTCAGAAAAACCTAAGACACACGCTACCGTGCAGATAGAAGTCTAATTCTGTGATTAAACCTATACCTGTCACACAGCGAAAAAAAAAACAGGCCTCACATTTCTATTCAACCAAATCTGTACTGTTTTAGCTGGTCAAGTTATTTGTAGTGACCGTAAAAGCACATTTTTTGTTCTGGGTTGAAAAACTATTCCCAAATTTGCCATTCTCAAAATAACTAGTTTCTGCTATATGAGGCTTACTTGAAATCTATCCCAAAAAGGATATCTTACATTGAAGGTGCTGATAGTGTCATTCAGAAAAACCTAAGACACACGCTACCGTGCAGATAGAAGTCTAATTCTGTGATTAAACCTATACCTGTCACACAGCGCAAAAAAAAACAGGCCTCACATTTCTATTCAACCAAATCTGTACTGTTTTAGCTGGTCAAGTGATTTGTAGTGACCGTAAAAGCACACTTTTTGTTCTGGGTTGAAAAACTATTCCCAAATTTGCCATTCTCAAAATAACTAGTTTCTGCTATATGAGGCCTACTTGAAATCTATCCCAAAAAGGATATCTTACATTGAAGGTGCTGATAGTGTCATTCAGAAAAACCTAAGACACACGCTACCGTGCAGATAGAAGTTTAATTCTATGATTAAACCTATACCTGTCACACAGCGCAAAAAAAAACAGTCCTCACATTTCTTTTCAACCAAATCTGTACTGTTTTAGCTGGTCAAGTTATTTGTAGTGACCGTAAAAGCACATTTTTTGTTCTGGGTTGAAAAACTATTCCCAAATTTGCCATTCTCAAAATAACTAGTTTCTGCTATATGAGGCCTACTTGAAATCTATCCCAAAAAGGATATCTTACATTGAAGGTGCTGATAGTGTCATTCAGAAAAACCTAAGACACGCACTACCGTGCAAATAGAAGTCTAATTCTGTGATTAAACCTATACCTGTCACACAGCGCAAAAAAAAACAGGCCTCACATTTCTATTCAACCAAATCTGTACTGTTTTAGCTGGTCAAGTTATTTGTAGTGACCGTAAAAGCCCATTTTTTGTTCTGGGTTGAAAAACTATTCCCAAATTTGCCATTCTCAAAATAACTAGTTTCTGCTATATGAGGCCTACTTGAAATCTATCCCAAAAAGGATATCTTACATTGAAGGTGCTGATAGTGTCATTCAGAAAAACCTAAGACACACGCTACCGTGCAGATAGAAGTCTAATTCTGTGATTAAACCTATACCTGTCACACAGCACAAAAAAAAAACAGGCCTCACATTTCTATTCAACCAAATCTGTACTGTTTTAGCTGGTCAAGTTATTTGTAGTGACCGTAAAAGCACATTTTTTGTTCTGGGTTGAAAAACTATTCCCCGCGGACGTGGACATGGTCGTGGTGGTGTTAGTGGACCCTCTGGTGCTGGGAGAGGACGTGGCCGTTCTGCCACAGCCACACGTCCTAGTGAACCAACTACCTCAGGTCCCAGTAGCCAGCAGAATTTACAGCGATATTTGGTGGGGCCCAATGCCGTTCTAAGGATGGTAAGGCCTGAGCAGGTACAGGCATTAGTCAATTGGGTGGCCGACAGTGGATCCAGCACGTTCACATTATCTCCCACCCAGTCTTCTGCAGAAAGCGCACAGATGGCGCATGAAAACCAAGCCCATCGGTCTGTCACATCACCCCCATGCATATCAGGGAAACTGTCTGAGCCTCAAGTTATGCAGCAGTCTCTTATGCTGTTTGAAGACTCTGCTGCCAGGGTTTCCCAAGGGCATCCACTTAGCCCTTCCCCAGGGGTGGAAGAGATAGAATGCACTAACGCACAACCACTTATTTTTCCTGATGATGAGGACATGGGAATACCACCTCAGCACGTCTCTGATGATGACGAAACACAGGTGCCAACTGCTGCGTCTTTCTGCAGTGTGCAGACTGAACAGGAGGTCAGGGATCAAGACTGGGTGGAAGACGATGCAGGGGACGATGAGGTCCTAGACCCCACATGGAATGAAGGTCGTGCCACTGACTTTCAGAGTTCGGAGGAAGAGGCAGTGGTGAGACCGAGCCAACAGCGTAGCAAAAGAGGGAGCAGTGGGCAAAATCAGAACACCCGCCGCCAAGAGACTCCGCCTGCTACTGACCGCCGCCATCTTGGACCGAGCACCCCAAAGGCAGCTTCAAGGAGTTCCCTGGCATGGCACTTCTTCAAACAATGTGCTGACGACAAGACCCGAGTGGTTTGCACGCTGTGCCATCAGAGCCTAAAGCGAGGCATTAACGTTCTGAACCTTAGCACAACCTGCATGACCGGGCACCTGCATGCAAAGCATGAACTGCAGTGGAGTAAATACCATAAAAACAAAGAAGTCACTCAGGCTCCCCCTGCTACCTCTTCTGCTGCTGCCGCCTCGGCCTCTTCTGCTGCTGCCGCCGCCTCGGCCTCTTCCTCCGCCTCTGGAGGAACGTTGGCACCTCCCGCCCAGCAAACATGGGATGTACCACCAACACCACCATCTGCGTCACCAAGCATCTCAACCATGTCACACGGCAGCGTTCAGCTCTCCATCTCACAAACATTTGAGAGAAAGCGTAAATTCCCACCTAGCCACCCTCGATCCCTGGCCCTGAATGCCAGCATTTCTAAACTACTGGCCTATGAAATGCTGTCATTTAGGCTGGTGGACACACACAGCTTCAAACAGCTCATGTCGCTTGCTGTCCCACAGTATGTTGTTCCCAGCCGGCACTACTTCTCCAAGAGAGCCGTGCCTTCCCTGCACAACCAAGTGTCCGATAAAATCAAGTGTGCACTGCGCAACGCCATCTGTGGCAAGGTCCACCTAACCACAGATACGTGGACCAGTAAGCATGGCCAGGGACGCTATATCTCCCTAACTGCACACTGGGTAAATGTAGTGGCGGCTGGGCCCCAGGCGGAGAGCTGTTTGGCGCACGTTCTTCTGCCGCCAAGGATCGCAGGGCAACATTCTTTGCCTCCTGTCTCCTCCTCCTCCTACTCAGCTTCCTCCTCCTCTTCTTCCACCTGCTCATCCAGTCAGCCACACACCTTCACCACCAACTTCAGCACAGCCCGGGGTAAACGTCAGCAGGCCGTTCTGAAACTCATATGTTTGGGGGACAGGCCCCACACCGCACAGGAGTTGTGGCGGGGTATAGAACAACAGACCAACGAGTGGTTGCTGCCGGTGAGCCTCAAGCCCGGCCTGGTGGTGTGCGATAATGGGCGAAATCTCGTTGCAGCTCTGGGACTAGCCGGTTTGACGCACATCCCTTGCCTGGCGCATGTGCTGAATTTGGTGGTGCAGAAGTTCATTCGCAACTACCCCGACATGTCAGAGCTGCTGCATAAAGTGCGGGCCGTCTGTTCGCGCTTCCGGCGTTCACACCCTGCCGCTGCTCGCCTGTCTGCGCTACAGCGTAACTTCGGCCTTCCCGCTCATATGCGACGTGCCCACCAGGTGGAACTCCACCTTGCATATGCTGGACAGACTGTGCGAGCAGCAGCAGGCCATAGTGGAGTTTCAGCTGCAGCACGCACGGGTCAGTCGCACTGCGGAGCAGCCCCACTTCACCACCAATGACTGGGCCTCCATGCGAGACCTGTGTGCCCTGTTGCGCTGTTTCGAGTACTCCACCAACATGGCCAGTGGCGATGACGCCGTTATCAGCGTTACAATGCCACTTCTATGTCTCCTTGAGAAAACACTTAGGGCGATTATGGAAGAGGAGGTGGCCCAGGAGGAAGAGGAGGAAGAGGGGTCATTTTTAGCACTTTCAGGCCAGTCTCTTCAAAGTGACTCAGAGGGAGGTTTTTTGCAACAGCAGAGGCCAGGTACAAATGTGGCCAGACAGGGCCCACTACTGGAGGACGAGGAGGACGAGGATGAGGAGGAGGTGGAGGAGGATGAGGATGAAGCATGTTCACAGCGGGGTGGCACCCAAAGCAGCTCGGGCCCATCACTGGTGCGTGGCTGGGGGGAAACACAGGACGATGACGATACGCCTCCCACAGAGGACAGCTTGTCCTTACCTCTGGGCAGCCTGGCACACATGAGCGACTACATGCTGCAGTGCCTGCGCAACGACAGCAGAGTTGCCCACATTTTAACGTGTGCGGACTACTGGGTTGCCACCCTGCTGGATCCCTGGTACAAAGACAATGTGCCCACCTTACTTCCTACACTGGAGCGTGATAGGAAGATGCGCGAGTACAAGCGCACGTTGGTAGACGCGCTACTGAGAGCATTCCTAAATGTCACAGGGGAACCAGTGGAAGCCCAAGGCGAAGGCAGAGGAGGAGCAAGAGGTCGCCAACGCAGCTGTGTCAAGGCCAGCTCCTCTGAGGGCAGGGTTAGCATGGCAGAGATGTGGAAAAGTTTTGTCACCACGCCACAGCTAACTGCACCACCACCTGATACGGAACGTGTTAGCAGGAGGCAACATTTCACTAACATGGTGGAACCGTACCTGTGCACACCCCTCCACGTACTGACTGATGGTTCGTCCCCATTCAACTTCTGGGTCTCCAAATTGTCCACGTGGCCAGAGCTAGCCTTTTATGCCTTGGAGGTGCTGGCCTGCCCGGCGGCCAGCGTTTTGTCTGAACGTGTATTCAGCACGGCAGGGGGCGTCATTACAGACAAACGCAGCCGCCTGTCTACAGCCAATGTGGACAAGCTGACGTTCATAAAAATGAACCAGGCATGGATCCCACAGGACCTGTCCATCCCTTGTGCAGATTAGATATTAACTACCTCCCCTTAACAATATATTATTCTACTCCAGGGCACTTCCTCATTCAATACTATTTTTTATTTCATTTTACCATTATATTGTGGGGCAACCCAAAGTTGAATGAACCTCTCCTCTGTCTGGGTGCCGGGGCCTAAATGTGTGACAGTGGCCTGTTCCAGTGGTGGGTGACGTGAAGCCTGATTCTCTGCTATGACATGAAGACTTATTCTGTGCTGACATGAAGCCAGATTCTCTGTTACGCGACCTCTCTCCTCTGCCTGGGTGCCTGGGCCTAAATATGTGACAGTGGCCTGTTCCAGTGGTGGGTGACGTGAAGCTTGATTCTCTGCTATGACATGAAGACAGATTCTGTGCTGACATAAGGCCAGATTCTCTGTTACGGGACCTCTCTCCTCTGCCTGGGTGCCTGGGCCTAAATATGTGACAGTGGCCTGTTCCAGTGGTGGGTGACGTGAAGCCTGATTCTCTGCTATGACATGAAGACAGATTCTGTGCTGACATAAGGCCAGATTCTCTGTTACGGGACCTCTCTCCTCTGCCTGGGTGCCTGGGCCTAAATATGTGACAGTGGCCTGTTCCAGTGGTGGGTGACGTGAAGCTTGATTCTCTGTTATGACATGAAGACTGATTCTGCGCTGACATAAGGCCAGATTCTCTGTTACGGGACCTCTCTCCTCTGCCTGGGTGCCTGGGCCTAAATATGTGACAGTGGCCTGTTCCAGTGGTGGGTGACGTGAAGCCTGATTCTCTGGTATGACATGAAGACTGATTCTGCGCTGACATAAGGCCAGATTCTCTGTTACGGGACCTCTCTCCTCTGTCTGGGTGCCGGGGCCTAAATATGTGACAGTGGCCTGTTCCAGTGGTGGGTGACGTGAAGCCTGATTCTCTGCTATGACATGAAGACAGATTCTGTGCTGATATAAGGCCAGATTCTCTGTTACGGGACCTCTCTCCTCTGTCTGGGTGCCGGGGCCTAAATATGTGACAGTGGCCTGTTCCAGTTGTGGGTGACGTGAAGCCTGATTCTCTGCAATGACATGAAGACAGATTCTGTGCTGACATAAGGCCAGATTCTCTGTTACGGGACCTCTCTCCTCTGCCTGGGTGCCTGGGCCTAAATATGTGACAGTGGCCTGTTCCAGTGGTGGGTGACGTGAAGCCTGATTCTCTGCTATGACATGAAGACAGATTCTGTGCTGACATAAGGCCAGATTCTCTGTTACGGGACCTCTCTCCTCTGCCTGGGTGCCTGGGCCTAAATATGTGACAGTGGCCTTTTCCAGTGGTGGGTGACGTGAAGCCTGATTCTCTGCTATGACATGAAGACTGATTCTGTGCTGACATAAGGCCAGATTCTCTGTTACGGGACCTCTCTCCTCTGTCTGGGTGCCGGGGCCTAAATATGTGACAGTGGCCTGTTCCAGTGGTGGGTGACGTGAAGCCTGATTCTCTGCTATGACATGAAGACAGATTCTGTGCTGACATAAGGCCAGATTCTCTGTTACGGGACCTCTCTCCTCTGTCTGGGTGCCGGGGCCTAAATATGTGACAGTGGCCTGTTCCAGTTGTGGGTGACGTGAAGCCTGATTCTCTGCTATGACATGAAGACAGATTCTGTGCTGACATAAGGCCAGATTCTCTGTTACGGGACCTCTCTCCTCTGCCTGGGTGCCTGGGCCTAAATATGTGACAGTGGCCTGTTCCAGTGGTGGGTGACGTAAAGCCTGATTCTCTGCTATGACATGAAGACTGATTCTGTGCTGACATAAAGCCAGATTCTCTGTTACGGGACCTCTCTCCTCTGTCTGGGTGCCGGGGCCTAAATATGTGACAGTGGCCTGTTCCAGTGGTGGGTGACGTAAAGCCTGATTCTCTGCTATGACATGAAGACTGATTCTGTGCTGACATGAAGCCAGATTCTCTGCTATGGCATGAAGAGACTGATTCTCTGCTGACATGAAGCCAGATTCTTTGCTATGGCATGAAGAGACTGATTCTCTGCTAACGTGAAGCCAGATTCTCTGCTATGGGACCTCTGTCCAATTGATATTGGTTAATTTTTAATTTTTTAATTTTTATTTTAACTCATTTCCCTATCCACATTTGTTTGCAGGGGATTTACCTACATGTTGCTGCCTTTTGCAGCCCTCTAGCTCTTTCCTGGGCTGTTTTACAGCCTTTTTAGTGCCCAAAAGTTCGGGTCCCCATTGACTTCAATGGGGTTCGGGACGAAGTTCGGGTCGGGTTCGGATCCCGAACCCGAACATTTCCGGGAAGTTCGGCTGAACTTCTCGAACCCGAACATCCATGTGTTCGCTCAACTCTAATTGTGACACATACAATTACTTCACGGTCCCAAAATGTTTTAATTTGTCAACCAACAATGTAACTGCAGTATTGACTGCTTGTATTTGACTGTGACAAATGCAGCAAAGGCCCCAAATGTAGGGTCTTGCCCAAAATGGGTGTTTTTTTTAAAACCAGAATATAACAGCAGTATTGAAAGTTTGTATTTGATTGTCACAAATGCAACAAAAGGCTGCAAATGTATTATCTTGCCCAAAATTGGTATTTTTTAAATACCAGAATATAACAGCGGTATATAACGCTTGTATTGGACTTTCAGAAATGCAGCAAAGGCCGCAAATGTATTATTTTGCCCAAAATGGGTGTTTTTTTAAAACAAGAATATAACAGCAGTATCTAATGCTTGTATTTGACTGTGAAAAATGCAGCAAAGGCCCCAGATGTAGGGTGTTGCAAAAAATTTGTGTTTTTTTTAAACCCAGAATACAACTGCAGTTTTTAAAGTTTGTATTTCACAGTCACAAATTCAGCAAAGGACCCAAAATATATTATCTTGCCCAAAATGGGTGTTTTTAAAAAAAATAGGATATAACAGCAGTATCTAACACTTGTATTTGACTGTGACAAATGCAGAAAAGGCCCCAGATGTAGGGTCTTGTTTTTTTAAACCCAGAATATAACTGCAGTATTTAAAGTTTGTATTTGACTATCACAAATGCAACAAAGGCTGCAAATGTATTATCTTGCCCAAAATGGGTGTTTTTTTAATTCCAGAATATAACAGCGGTATATAACGCTTGTATTGGACTGTCAGAAATGCAGCAAAGGCCACAAATGTATTATCTTGCCCAAAATGAGTGTTTTTTTTTAAAACACGAATATAACAGCAGTATCTATCACTTGTATTGGACTGTCAGAAATGCAGCAAAGGCCGCAAATGTATTATCTTGCCCAAAATGGGTGTTTTTTTAATTCTAGAATATAACAGCAGTATATAACGCTTGTATTGGACTGTCAGAAATGCAGCAAAGGCCGCAAATGTATTATCTTGCCCAAAATGGGTGTTTTTTTAATACCAGAATTTAACAGCCGTATCTAATGCTTGTATTTGACTGTGACAAATGCAGCAAAGGCCCCAGATGTAGGGTCTTGCAAAAAATGTGTGTTTTTTTAAACCCAGAATATAACTGCAGTTTTTAAAGTTTGTATTTCACTGTCACAAATTCAGCAAAGGACCCAAAATGTATTATCTTGCAAAAAATGAGTGTTTTTTTAAACTCAGAATATACTTGCAGTATTTAAACCTTGTATTTCACTGTGACAAATGAAGCAAAGGCCCCAGATGTAGGGTCTTGCAAAAAAATGTGTGTTTTTTTAAACCCAGAATATAACTGCAGTTTTTAAAGTTTGTATTTCACTGTCACAAATTCAGCAAAGGACCCAAAATGTATTATCTTGCAAAAAATGAGTGTTTTTTTAAACCCAGAATATACTTGCAGTATTTAAACCTTGTATTTCACTGTGACAAATGCAGCAAAGGCCCCAGATGTAGGGTCTTCCAAAAAATGGGTGTTTTTTTAAACCCAGAATATAACTGCAGTATTTAAAGTTTGAATTTTACTGTCACAAATTAAGCAAACGACCCAAAATGTATTATCTTGCAAAAAATGGGTGTTTTTTTAAACCTTGAATATAACTGCAGTATTTAAACCTTGTATTTGACTGTCACAAATGCACATATGCTTTGCTGGTGCACTGAACGTGCATAAAATGGCCGCCGACGCCCACCAACAGACGGATAAAAGTTATTTTTCTGTGTCACTTGGCTCAGGGCAGGGTAAAAAAGTGGTGCATTGCACCCACAAAACAAAATCGCTGTAGATCGCAGAGTTAACAAGCACTTCTGATAACAGATTCTTTCGTATTCTATCCCTCACAGCAGCAGCATCCTATCCCTACACTAGTAAGAGCAGAGTGACGTGCAGCGCTATGTGACTTCAGCTTATATAGAGGCTGGGTCACATGCTGCACTGGCCAATCACAGCCATGCCATTAGTAGGCATGGCTTTGATGGCTTCTAAGGCACACGAGTTAAATGCTTGTTAATTGGCTGCTTTGCAGCCTTTCAAAAGCGCCATTAACTCGCCAAACACCGAACTCGAACACAAAGTTTTACTGAAAAGTTCGGGTTCGGGGCCCATCCAGGAGGAGGAGGACTAAAATACTTTGTCAGGGCCCCCTCAACAGTATTACACAATGAAATTATATACAGTGGCAGTATAGACAGTGTAGAAAACGGATGGAACAGCTGCCGGGCCTTGTTTGAGAGAACAATCTTTAGTAGCCACAGAAATTGGGGCGGCATGAAAGGAAGGGATTGTAAAAAAAAATTACTGGGGTAGGTGGGCCCCATTCAAAAATTTGCTGTGGGGCCCAGTCATTTCTAGCTACACCACTGAATATGAGTCATCTCCAGTAAGTGTGAAATTAATTGAGAACCTAAGTAGTTATAAAGTAATATGTAAGTATATCAGGTATACTGTATATAGGGTCACGACACATCAGGCACCTAGCAGCAAAAAAGGCATAAAAATACACATAGCATTTATAACTCTCTAAAGAGAACTGTGGGGAGAGATTAAAGGGAGTCTGTCACCTCTATATGGCCATATATAGTGCTTACATGGCTCTGTAGCACACCTATACAGGATTGTAACGGTACCTTTGTTATTTTCTTTAGACTTTCATAAGCAGGAAAAACGAAGTTTAATTCATATGCAAATGAGCACTCGCAAGTTCCCAGGGGCGGCGTTCAGTGTGTAGGTGCCCAGGCTGCTCTGCCTTCTTTTCATTTTACTCCTCCCCAGTCTCTGCCTTTGCCCGCCCTCCAAGTCTCTTGCCTCATCGATAGGTCCTGCCGAGGGCATGCGCACAGCCCGGCAAAGCAGTGCACAGGCGTGGGATCTTGGCCGGACCTAGTGATGACGTAAAGGACTTGGAGGGCGGGCAAAGGAAGAGGCTGGGGAGGAGTAAAGTCAAAAGAAGGCAGAGCAGCCTGGGCACCTACACACTGAATGCCGCCCCTGGGCACTTGCAAGTGCTCATTTGCATATGAATTTAACTTCGTTTTTCCTGCTTGTGCAAGTCTAAAGAAAAGAACAAAGGTACCGTTACAATCCTGTATAGGTGTGCTACAGAGCCATGTAACTCAAACAAATGTCCAATAGGACTAACTTACACCTATTATCCTACACCTCCTAGATCCTAAAACATAACCTTTAATAGTTGATCTTTAATATCATCTATAATAATTTATTAAAATGATCAGCGGTCACTCAGTCTTATAATATACTAGTACTAGCCTCCTGCCTATGATATCTATCTGGAGTGAGACTAATTGGCTTAACTGGCTGCGCGCTGCCAGTATTGGTATAAGCACAATGTGACCTGTCTTCCTATATAAATAGGCTAGGTGACCTCACTGCTTAAAAACTAAATATCCACGCTGCCCCCCGACATGTTTCGCCGTGCTCCGGCGTCTTCAGGGGTTTGGGCAGAGTGCTCACACTCTGCCCAAACCCCTGAAGACGCCGGAGCACGGCGAAACATGTCGGGGGGCAGCGTGGATATTTAGTTTTTAAGCAGTGAGGTCACCTAGCCTATTTATATAGGAAGACAGGTCACATTGTGCTTATACCAATACTGGCAGCGCGCAGCCAGTTAAGCCAATTAGTCTCACTCCAGATAGATATCATAGGCAGGAGGCTAGTACTAGTATATTATAAGACTGAGTGACCGCTGATCATTTTAATAAATTATTATAGATGATATTAAAGATCAACTATTAAAGGTTATGTTTTAGGATCTAGGAGGTGTAGGATAATAGGTGTAAGTTAGTCCTATTGGACATTTGTTTGAGTTATTGAATAAAACACCACATCCTAACACCATAAGGGAAATATAGCGATTTTACAGAGCCATGTAAGCACTGTATATGGTCATATGGAGGTGACAGACTCCCTTTAAAGGGAGTCTGTCACCAGCATTTCACTTTTTTAACCCTTCCCACAGCTCCCTAGCATGCTTACAGTTAATAAAAACGTTACCTCTGGCATCAATCCTGGACTTATAGAACCCTCAAAAACGATCTTTATAAGATATGCAAATGAGGGCTCGCAAGTGCCCAGGGCGGCGTTACTCTCTTAGGTGCCCTGCTTGCTCAGCCTTCTCATTGCGTCCCCCCGCCCCTTCCTACCCTCTGCCCGCCCATCCTTTCCCTCTGACCGCCTTTGTACTAACTCATATCGATATCCCGCGCCGGCGCACTCATTTCTTTGGCCGGTGCATGCGCACTGCGATGCCCATTCCTTGTACGGCATCACAGTAACTATTGCGCATGCGCCGGCTAACGACGCAAAAATCGGCGTCGTTAGCCGGCGCATGCGCAATAGTTACTGTGATGCCGTACAATGAATGGGCATCGCAGTGCGCATGCACCGGCCAAAGGAATGAGTGCGCCGGCGCGGGATATCGGCAGCATAACAAGTTAGTACAAAGGCGGTCAGAGGGAAAGGATGGGCGGGCAGAGGGTAGGAAGGGGCGGGGGGACGCAATGAGAAGGCTGAGCAAGCAGGGCACCTAAGAGAGTAACGCTGCCCTGGGCACTTGGGAGCCCTCATTTGCATATCTTATAAAGATCGTTTTTGAGGGTTCTATAAGTCCAGGATTTATGCCAGAGGTAACGTTTTTATTAACTGTAAGCATGCTAGGGAGCTGTGGGAAGGGTTAAAAAAGTGAAATGCTGGTGACAGACTCCCTTTAAATAAATGGTACAATAGATAAAGGGGTATTCCCATCTTCATCATCATATTTGATTAAATTGTATACCCCTAAGTAAACGTTTTTCTAAATATATAGCATTAAAAAAACGTACTGTTCTTTGTAAAATCATATTCTCCTAATCAATTGTTTATCTTCGCTGCCCATGTATACGGCCACCGCTCGCTGGCCGCATCCATGGGCCGCGCTTGCGCAGAAGAACTCCGGCATCCAGTGGCCGCCTCCATTGCAAGTGCGAATGAGCATGGCTCTGGGCGGCCTCGCATGCGCAGATCTATATTCCTTTGTGCTGCGTCTGAAACAGAGCCATGCATGCGCGGCTCCATTCTAAACGCGGCACAAATAATTATAAATCAGCGCATCGGCGCATCGGAGAATAGTGTAGAAGGAGGGGAGCTGTCCGGTCTTTCAGAGTTCAGCAGCGCAGCCAGGATCTCCTCAGTGAATGGCGAGGAGATCGGGGCGGCGCTGCTGTGTATAACTGTGCCCCCCCCCCCACTTCTTTCGATTTCAGGATGGCTGAGCGGAACCCACCATCGGGCGCTGCGCTGCTGTGTCAGCCCCGATGGTTACCATGGCAATCGGATGCCTTCGCAGGCATCTGGCTTGCCATGGTATATCTAAGCCTGATCAGGCTCCTGCTAGGCTAAGTGTCAGTGCCCCCCCCCCCCAAATCATTGGTGGCAACAGCAGTTCCGATCAGAGTCCCAGCAGTGTAATTCTGGGGCTCCGATCGGTTACCATGGCAGCCAGGATGCTACTGAAGTCCTGGCTGCCATGGTGCGCCCCCCCATAATTGTTGGCAGCGGCAGTTCCGATCGGAGTCCCAGCAGTGTAATGCTGGGGCTCCGATTAGTTACCATGGCAGCCAGGACACTACTGAAGTCCTGGCTGCCATGGTCAGTTACTCTGCAGCAATATACTTACATGCGCTGTGGCCGCCCTGCGCTCCTTCTTCTTGTCACAGGTCTGTGCGGCACATTGCTATAAACATAAGCAATGTGCCGAACAGACCGGTGAGTTACAAGAAAAAAGAGCGTCGGGCCACAGCACATGTAAGTATATGGAGGCACTTGGGGGGCTGATGGAGGCACTTGGGGGGCTGATGGAGGCACTTAGGGGCTGATGGAGGCACTTGGGGGGCTGGTGGAGGCACTTGGGGGGCTGATGGAGGCACTTGGGGCCTGATGAAGGCACTTGGGGGCAGATGGAGGCATATGGGGGACTGATGGAGGCATATGGAGGACTGATGGAGGCACAATGGGGCTGATGGAGGCACAATGGGGGCTGATGGAGGAACTTGGGCTGATGGGGGCTGATGGATGCACAATGGGGGCTGATGGAGGCACAATGGGGGCTGATGGAGGCACAATGGGGGCTGATGGAGGCACAATGGGGGCAGATGGAGGCACAATGGGGGCTGATGGAGGCACTTGGGGGCTTATGGAGGCACAATGGGGCTGATGGAGGCACAATGGGGGCTGATGAAGGCACTTGGGCTGATGGGGGCTGATGGAGGCACAATGGGGCTGATGGAGGCACAATGGGGGCTGATGGAGGCACAATGGGGGCAGATGGAGGCACAATGGGGGCAGATGGAGGCACTTGGGGGGCTGATGGAGGCACAATGGGGCTGATGGAGGCACAATGGGGGCTGATGGAGGCACAATGGGGGCTGATGGAGGCACTTGGGGGGCTGGTGGAGGCACTTGGGGGGCTGATGGAGACACTTGGGGCCTGATGGAGGCACTTGGGGGGCAGATGGAGGCATATGGGGGACTGATGGAGGCACAATGGGGCTGATGGAAGCACAATGGGGCTTATGGAGGCACAATGGGGCTGATGGAGGCACAATGGGGGCTGATGGAGGCACAATGGGGGCTGATGGAGGCACAATGGGGCTGATGGAGGCACTTGGGGGGCTGATGGAGGCACATGGGGGCTGATGGAGGCACAATGGGGCTGATGGAGGCACTTGGGGGGCTGATGGAGGCACAATGGGGCTGATTGAGGCACAAGGGGGGCTGATGGAGGCACAATGGGGCTGATGGAGGCACTAGGGCTGATGGGGGCTGATGGAGGCACAATGGGGCTGATGGAGGCACAATGGGGGCAGATGGAGGCACATTGCTATAAGCATAAGCAATGCAACTGTCACGACTATGGTCATGGTCGTGACTCCTTGGGAGCCGCATGCATTTGCCCGCGGTCTTGTTTTGTTGTCAACCACAGGTGAGGGCTAGTATCTTGCCTCACGTGTGGTTGCCGCTGGCAACTTGTGGTTGTTGGGCAGTATAGCAGCCTGAGCTGGTTGCTGGGCGGCTCGCTGTCCATGCATGCGGTTGTCTTTGGCAACGTGTAGTTTTGTGTATGCACTTTGTCTGCTTGTTGTGCACGAGGTTATTTATATGTGCACGTCCCCTTTAAGTGGCTGTCTTCCCTTCCCTGGTGTGAGAAGGGTTAATTCCCTTCTTTGTGTGAACACTGGGTGTGTCTGTGTGTTGGTGTGGCTACATGGGCTATAAAGCCTCAGTGGAGACCTGATGTCTGAGGGGTACTCCAGCCTTGTTTGTAAGCTGGAGGCACCCTCCAGGTCCCTTATACCATCTGCCAGTGAGGGCCACCCTTGTGGTCATGAATGTTATTATGTGGTGTCTGTTATTATTGCAGCTGTGGTTCTGGTTCCTGTGTGTTTGTGTGCTGTGTCCTTTTATGTTTGTCTGTGGACTTCAGCACTTGTGTCCAGGGATCCAGTCAGTGTGTCTGTGGCAGGTAGGGGTGGAAGTCTTTCACTCTCCTGCCATATCCATAGTCTGTTTATGTTTATATCCCCTTGCAGCTCCTCCAGTTTTAGACTCCTGTTTCTCTGCATCCAGGAGGAACAGGTGGTCTACCCAGCTCCTAGTTCAGGGATCGGCGGAGGGTGAGTAGGGAGGGATCCGAGGTTCCTGAGCATGAACCCTCCTACCATCAAGGTCGGCTCATGCAGCTAGGAGTCAGGGTCAGATTAGGGATGCGATAGGAGGTGACCTGCTCCCTAATTCTGTGGTCCTGGCCGAGCAGCCACTTACATCTCGTGGCAGCGCACGGCTGAGGGTTTTCCCCATCCTCAGCCGTGACAGCGACGCACAGACCGGTGAGTTACAAGAAGGAGCGTCGGGCCACAGCGCATGTAAGTATATGGAGGCACTTGGGGGGCTGATAGATGCACTATGGGGGCTGTTTGGGGCATATGGGGGCTGTTTGAGGCATATGGGGGCTGTTTGAGGCATATGGGGGCTGTTTGGGGCATATGGGGGCTGTTTGAGGCATATGGGGGGCTGATGGAGGCATATGGGGGGGCTGATGGATGTAGCAGAGCTGAATATGCTGCTGTTCAGCCATAGTTCTAGTGGGGAAGGGAATAGACAGATGTAGTAGAGCTGTATATTTGGCGGGTCAGCATCAATGCTGGTGGAAGAGAGAAACTGATGTAGCAGAGCTGAATACGCTGCTGTTCAGACACAGTTCTAATGGGGAAGGGAATAGACAGATGTAGCAGAGCTGTATATTTGGCGGGTCAGCATCAATGCTGGTGGAAGAGAGAAACTAATGTAGCAGAGCTGAATACGCTGCTGTTCAGACACATTTCTAATGGGGAAGGGAATAGACAGATGTAGCAGAGCTGTATATTTGGCGGGTCAGCATCAATGCTGGTGGAAGAGAGAAACTGATGTAGCAGAGCTGAATACGCTGCTGTTCAGACACAGTTCTAATGGGGAAGGGAATAGACAGATGTAGCAGAGCTGTATATGTGGCGGGTCAGCATCAATGCTGGTGGAAGAGAGAAACAGATGTAGCAGAGCTGAATATGCGCTGTTCTGACACAATGCTGGTTGAAGAGGTAAACAGACATATGTAGCAGAGCTGTATATGAAGCTTTTTAGACACAGTGAAGTGGGGGAGTAGAATAAAGATGTAGCAGGGCTGTATAGGAAGCCATTCAGCCAAAGTGATGTTAGGGGACTGGAGAAGACACATGTAGCTGAGCTGTATATGCATCTATAAAGATACATAGTGTAAGGTTTATACACAACTGGAGTACAGGTGTATTGGAAACAAATCTGCATCAGTGCTGGTGGGTGGGGGTTGGTCAAGCTTTTGAGCTAATGTATAATATGGAATTATAGTTTTTGATGCACAGAAAGGGTTTGTAAAAGATCAAACTGAGATTTTATGTGTAAAACTGTGCAGAACAGCCAGGTGTTACTGTACACTAAGCTCACTTCACATGGCTCTCTGATTCCCCCAGCAGGGGGGAGGAGCCTCACAGACACTGCAGGCTGCCAGACTGATGAGTCATACTCTTCACATGAACTAGCACGCAAGGACTGAGTTCTCAGTGTGATGTCATAAGGAGGTGTGGCCGGCCTTCACTCAAACTGCCTAAGCCCGCCCAGCCTTAGCAGCAGAAAACCAGGAAGTGAACAGCTAGCTGGCAGCAATTGAGGATGAAGTAGCAAGATGGGAATACCCCTTTAAGGATACTTATTCAGGTACCATCAGCATTCACATTCTTGAAAGAGCCTTGTCCGGCCCTTCTCTTGGTTCTTACGCTTTTACCCATCTGCACTATGGACCATGGGGACGGTAAGACTGGCAGAGCAGCTAGATCCTGAACCATCACCCAATCCACAATTGAAATCATAGGGTCCCCAAGTGCCGTCAAAAGTTCTGTTAGGTCTTCATGTTGACGGATTAAAAACCTTTTTCCATCTACCGTAGTAGCAAGTCCAAAGGGAAATAGCCACCGGTAGAGGATTTTCTTCGAGAGGAGAAGATTAGTCAGAGGTTTTAGCTGTCTTCTTTTGTAGAGGGTTATAGAAGCTAAATCCTGGAAGAGAGCTAGTTGATGACCTTCAAAGTCCCACTGTGATGTATCCTTGGCTTTCTTCAAGATGTCTTCTTTGACTCTGAAATCAAGGAATCAGCAGATAATATCTCTTGGAGGATTTGAGGGTATTGGACGTGGACTTAAAGCCCTGTGTGCTCTCTCTAGCTCAATGGAAAGGGGGTATTGATCCACTAGAAGATTAATAGCAAGTTGTTTAACGGTATTCAGCAATGATTCTGATGTATAAGTTTCAGGGAGACCACGGATTCTTCGATTATTATGGCAATTACGGTTATCTTGATCTTCAACATGAGTGTAGAGCAAATTGGTCTTGGCAGGATCGGAAATGAGTAGCCACTTTTTTAGTATGGTGGCAAAGGTCAGCCACCGTATCTTCTAGGGTGTCTACATGATGGTCTCTTTGTCGTAGGTCTTGTTTAATCTCCTGGAGGTCTTGCGCCAGAGGAGATAATGCTTTAGTGAGGGTTTGTTGAAAGAAAGCCCTGGACAGAGGTTGATCAGATTTAAAAGATATATGATCTTCTGCAGAAGATATTGCATCTTTTTCTGAGTGAGAAGTCCCTGAGGAATGGGTGTCATAACCCGCATGTGATTTAGTGATGAACTTTTCCATATTTCCCTTGGGTTGCGAAACCTTAAAGATTGAGACAGAGTCTTTATTTGTAGGTTGCCCGTATTTCACCATTTCAGAAGGTAATGTACATACACTGAGTGAAGGAGCGACTATACTATACTGCTGTGTCACATATATGTATTAGATAGCAGCAACAATACATGGAGAAGAAGCCAAAGGAGATCCAGGTTAAGGATCCGGAAACATGGAGCTGGAGGCCCTTTAAGCTGTTTAATGTGCAACAGTTGAAACCTTCAGACCCCACTTAGCACAAAAGGGGGGGGGGGGGCAGCAGTAAAAATTTAGGCTTGGTCTATGAGATGGGGTAGTGAGGTTATTAATTCCTCCTGAGGAATGTATAATGTTTCTGGGCCCACAGTACTTATACAATTAAGTCTCTGGCTTATGGTGCTACAGGGAAGTGAAGAGGGGTACAGCCTATCCCTTCTGAAGTAGAGACTCAGCGAGCTATTAGCGCTGCAAGTGGCTCTGGAGTTGAATGAGAAACTCCCCTCACCTTATAGCTTCTCCTGGAGTGCAGTAAGGGCAGGCGGAGAGGTCCGTCAGCGAGGCCAGGGTCAGTGATGGGAAGGTGCACAGCAACCAGCAGACCAGTTCGGGCGTATAGTCAGAACGCCTCTTATTGGAAGATAGATCTCGGATTATCCGTAGGTAGGCCGCGACGAGACGCGATCCTCCGCGTGGCTTCGGTCGGCAGTGAGCCCACACTCCAGCACTTGGCCTAGGGGAGTATGTTTTTGTCCAGTAGCTGGTCCACAAAGATCCGATCGGTCCCTAGGTGGTAGGCGGGGGTTCCAAAGACCGCTTCGGTAGACTCGTTGTATAGGGCCATAGGGTCAAATCTATATTTTTGCTGATGCATGTGGCCATTCTGCAAATTATAGAACATGTCTTCGGATTCCAGCTCTGGCATGTAAAGGCGTGTGGTGAGGTGCTCTCTATCCCCTCTGGCCTTTAACCTGATCCTTACCATATACCCAGCATCATATCTTACCTATTCAGCTCAGTGGAGCTTACTGAAGATCTGAGGGTGTCCATTTGATGGAGAAATACCTCCTAGACACTGAACAGCAGATGCAACAATCCAATATCACACCTCTTGTACAAAAGGAACCTGACATTGATGGTGACAATAACCCTCGGCTCCCAGAGGTACGCACTCAACAAGGACAAGGCCTGATTGACATTTTTGAGTTAGCAGTGAAGGTCTCTTCCCAGCTCGCTCCAGACATAACTACGGTACAGGCAGCTTTTTCAGGTTTGCAAGAAGAAGTTGTGCAGCATGCTTCAAGAACAGCTGTACCCAACTGGTAGACCGCGGTCTGAATCTGGACCGCGGTTGCCAGCTTTACGCAGTCCTGCATGTCTCAAGTTCAACTCTATCTGTGTCCTTAAGATGCAGATCCAGTTGAATAGAATGGTGAAGTAGAGAGCTGTCAGCTCCCTGCTTCACCATTCCCATGCTGCTCGTTGTCCAGTGCATGCAGGCACGATGTACTGACATCATCACGCCTGCTGCACTCAGCCACAGAAAGCAGAGCACAGAGCGGAGCGGCTCTGTTCATCAAGGGAATGTGTGATAGGTGAGTTTTTACACCGGAGGGACTATTCTGTGACTGGGCAACTACATAACCCTGTGGAGGGCAAGTAAAGGGGCATAACTGTGGGAGGGGCATCTAAGGTGGCGTAATCCTTTGAAGGAGTACATCTAAGTGGCAAAACTGTGAGAGGGCAAGAAGGATGTAAAACTATTAGGGGGGGCATCAATGTTAGGGCCATCTATGGGGGCATAATCTATGAGGGGGACATCATTGTGTGTGGGACTACTTAAGGGGGCATCATACTGTGTGGGGAGAACTTAAGGGGGCAGCAGTGCGTGGGGGCCACTTAACAGGGCATACTGTGTGGAGTCTACTTAAGGGTACATCATACTGTGTGGGGGACATTTAAGGAGCATCACTTTGTGAGGGGAGCATTTAAGGGTACATAATACTGTGTAAGCGGGGCACAAAGAGAACATCACTTTGTTCTGGGGGCTTTTAAGAGGGGCTCATTCTGTGTGAGGAGCACCTAAGGGACCATCCGACTGTGAGGGGGCACTTAGGGGTATCATACTCTGTGGAGCACTAAAGGGATATCATACTGTCTGAGGGGCATCAAAGGGGCAGCATTATTGTTAGGGGGCACTGAAAGGACATTCTTACTGTTTGGTCGGCAGAAAGGAGATTAAGTGGGCTTAGAGGTGTGGCTTATTGTAAAAAAAATAACAATGCAGTGCTACACGCCAATGGTGTTGTCCCTCCTTATATATTTTTTTGTTTTGCAGCTTGGACTTTCATCTTACAGCAGACTCAGGGATGAGGACCTTTACAAAAATTACCATATTTTTTGTTTTATAAGAAGCACTTCTTTTCCCCAAAAGAGGGGAGAAAATGACAGTGCGTCTTATAAAACGATTTTTTTACAGGGCTGACACTGATATATTGCCGGCCGCTATGCTTCACAGTGGCCGGCGATACGGTACATCAGTTACAGTGCGGGGAGGGAGGAGGGGCCGGAGGCAACTCACAGCTGGCCCAGTGCAGTCACTGTATTACACCGGGCCCCGCGCACAGAAGTCTCTTTGTATGTAAAATCTTTCATTATTCCTGAATCCATCGCTCTCCTATTGATAAACTAGCCTAATTGCCTGCATCAGTACTCACTATGAATGTAGTGTGCGGTCCCTCCGGCGCATGACTTCATCCTGCTCCTGCTTCATTAATGAAGTGGGAGGAGCGTGACTGACTTCGTGACGTCAGTCACACGCAGGCCGGACTGCACGCTACATTCATAGTGAGTACTGATGCAGGCGATTAGGCTAGTTTATCAATAGGAGAGCGATGGATTCAGGAATAATGAAAGATTTTACATACAAAGAGACTTCTGCGCGCGGGGCCTGGTGTAATACAGTAAAAATTTGAGGCACTCAGTCTGTAAGTTTTGCAATTCAAATGTTTTTTTTATTATTTTTTCATTTTTTCTGCATCATCCATATGCCCGTGATAAGTAAAGGAATAACAGATTATTTCTGACCAGACGTTTCGGTCACGGTGGACCTTCATCAGTGGTCATGTTATCTGGAATATACATATTTAAAGCGTTTTTAAATGGATGGCAGAGCATGAAGTCACAAAATTAACAATATAACATAAATCAATAAATTAATAAATTACAAGCAAAATTTCATAACGTTATATATCACATGACCGGATGTAATGAAGTGTGGAGTTATTCATGCGTTCCACACTGTGTCATGTGGGCGGAGTTAATGTGGTTATGCGTTCCACTGCGGATAGAGCTAGATAAACATTATACCCCACTGTATGTGATTAGATCTATGTAATATGGGATAATGGAATATGGTAGGAGGGGAATGGGATGCGATCTATAAGGCAAATGATGTTAGTCTGGAATAAGGGTTATGATAAAAAGAGGGATGAAGCATAATAATATAGAATGAGGATGGATCATTTAGGAGGTAGTTGGGAGAGGTGACAAAAGCCTTTTCTAAGGATATTGAAAGGGAGGGGAGGTAAGGGTAGATGGTGGCCTCGTAGGTGTATTAGGTAACGTGCATAGTATATTGAAGTATTCTATAAGTTAGATCACCACTACCTAGATATCTAATATGATAGGAGGATAAGTAGGAGCTAAACACATCCTGTTGTGACCTATAAATAACAGTCAATAGCGTAATACTAGGCTATATTGTGGCATATTCTATACGTATGTATATATGTGGTTATTAGGTCCCAAGGATATGTAGATGACAATGTCTTGATTAGTCAAAAAGGGTGTTGATATAGTCTAGGTGAGGGGGGGGGGGAGGAAAGGAAAAGGGCAGGGAGGAAGAGGGAAAGGGAAGAGGAACATGGGGAGCAGAGGCCAATACATCACCCTCACCCGCTGTGGACAATTTCAGTGCGTCTGTAGAAAAAAGGAGAGACACATATGTTAATTTACATCAACGTTTTCACAAGTTTATAAAGAAATCACATTCGCAATTTAGGCCGTGTGGTGTTAATGTCCCCAGTTTATGGATCCAGAAAGCCTCCCTTTGTCTGAGGAGGAGCGTCCGGTTTCCTCCTCTCCTTGGTTGGTCAATTTGCTCCAAGATTTGAAAACGCAATTGAGAAATCTGGTGTTTCTTTTCAATAAAGTGGTGAGGTATAGGTAGGAAGGTATGGCCTAGTCTGATTGTGGATTTATGTTTGCTTATCCGTTCCCTGATATGTTGTGTAGTTTCGCCGACGTATCCAAGGCCACATGGACATTTTATTAAGTAAACAACAAAGCTTGATTCGCAGGTGAAAAATCCTCTGATTGCAATGGCTTTTCCTGTGCGTGGATGTGTGGCGTATTCGCCTTTAATGACGCTGGAGCAATGGGCACAGTGTAAGCACGGATATGTCCCTTGTCTTTTACTGCGTAGGAAGGTTTGTTTTGGAAGTCTTGTAAAGCTACCTACATCCGCTTTAATCAGTTTGTCCTTAATGTTAGGTGGTCTTTTATAACAAGTCAGTGGATATTGTTGAAACTCTTTAATATCCGGATAAGCCTTGGAAAGTAGTGACCAATTCTTTTTGAGGGCCTGCTGTATTTTGGGCATAAGGGGATGGTACGTGGTTACACATGCTAACCTATTAGAGTTGTCCTGTTTTGTTTCCGGTAACGTGGGTGGGTTTTTAAGATCCAAGAGAGTTTTATTTAGGATTGCCTTCGGGTAGCCACTTTGTATAAACCTGTCGGTCATGTTCTCAAATCTAGTGTTTTTAGTAGCGGTATCTGTAACCATCCGATTTACCCGTGTGTATTGGGACCGTGGTAATGATTTTTTTGTGGCTCTAGGATGGCAACTATTGTAAAGGAGAAGGCTATTGCGGTCCGTTGGTTTATGGTATAGATCTATGCTGAGAGATCCTGGTTGATCAATTTTGATCAGGGTATCGAGGAAACTGATTTCCTTTTGGCTGATATGTGAGGTAAATCCCAGTTCGCTATGAATGTGGTTAAGGTCCTTGATTAAACTGTCTATGGTAGAAATAGGGCCCTTCCAGATGCAGAAAATATTGTCTATGAAACAAAGCCATATGTGGGCGTGTTGTTGGAACAGGGGATGTGTGTAGACGTGATCTTCTTCAAAGCTAATCATAAAGGCATTTGCATAAGGCGGGGCCACGTTGGACCCCATGGCGGTACCCCTCTTCTGGACCTAGTAGGTATCCCCAAATAGAAAAAAGTTTTTTGTCAGTACAATTTCTAGTAATTTCAGGCAGCATTCCTGTTGTAGGTTACTCAAGGTGGAATGTTTATTGAGGAGAATCGCTGTGGCCAGTATGCCTTTCTCATGTGTGATAGAAGTGTAGAGGCTGTTTACATCCAATGTAAGTAAATTGCAATCTATTGGGACATCAGTATTTTGTAATTTTTGTAAGAAATCAGAAGTGTCTAGTATGAATGATTTTGATGTTTTAATCAAGGGGGTCAGAATTTTTTTTAAGTAAATTGCTAGGGGAGAAAGGATGGATTCGGTAGAGGCTACGATAGGGCGCCCTGGTGGTTTAGTAAGGTCTTAATGGATTTTCGGTAGTGTATAAAATACCGGAGTGATGGGGTCTTGTTTGGTTAGGAAACTGGCAGTTTTGGGGTCTAGGATACCTAACACCGAGTATGAATCAATAGTATGGGAAATTAATTCTCGTATCTGTGGCGTGGGGTCTCTCGGCAATACTTCGTATGTGTCGGTATCGGATAACTGTCTGTTGATTTCTGCAAGGTAATCCCTCTTGTCCATGATAACAAGAGCCCCACCTTTGTCCGCGGGTTTGATGGTTATGTCTTTATTTGATTGTAATGAGTTCAGTGCTATTTTCTCCTCCTTATTGGAGTGTTTAAAGTGGCCCTCAGTGTTTGCCATAAGGATATCGCCTACTAATTTTTGGGAAAGAGAAATGTACGTCTCAATGGGATGCTTGTTTTTAGGGGGCATGAAGGTACTCTTGTTCCTGAGTCCCAGGTTTTTGATGGAGAGGGGTCCTGGTGAAATGGTAAGGGTCGGTCGTTCCGGTGTTGGTTCCTGGAAATGGGCTTTTAGCCTCACAGTTCGATAAAATTTTTGTAATTCCTGTTCTAATGAGAACGTGTTAAATGTAGGTGTGGGACAAAAGGATAAACCTTTCTGTAGAACAGTGATTTGTGTTGGTGATAGGTTAGAAGATGAAATGTTAATGACTAGGTTGTCCTCCTTACCTGGGAACATGTCTGGATGCGTCCTTCTTGATTTCCTCCCGCCCCTCCTGGTCCTTCTCTTCTTGATTTGCCCCTCCTTGGGGCGTTGCCTAAAAAACGTGGTTCGTAGTGTCCGAATATGTCGCTGTCCGAGTAGCCGGAATAGTGTTGATGTCTGTATCCTCGATAGAACTGTTGTTGCTGGTTTCCTTTCCAACGATACACCCTGTCTAGTCTGTAGTCTTCGGCGTCCCGTATAAATTTCTGTCTCTTTCCTTGTTCTGCGTATTTCTTGTATTCCAGTAGCTGTTTATCGATCCTTTCTTTGGTTATAGCCAACTCTTCTTCTGGTGTAGTTGAGGTCAATTGGGATTCGGTGGTCTTGATCTGTGAGGATAATTCGCTGGTTGAGGTCTGTAGCTCTTCTATGGTCAGTAAAATGAGGTCGAGGTAGCACTTATTTAGGATGCTCTCAAAGCGTTCGCAGAATTCTTTCTTATCCGCGAAGAGTGTGGGTCGGAGATGAGATCTCAGGCCTCTAGGAATCCGTTTGTTTTTATAATATTCAGTAAGTGTGCTACAGTAATTGAGACGTACATTTCTCTTTCTCAAAAATTAGTAGGCGATATCCTTATGGCAAACACTGAGGGCCACTGTAAACACTCCAATAACTTGTCTCAGGAGGAGAAAATAGCACTGAACTCATTACAATCAAATAAAGACATAACCATCAAACCCGCGGACAAAGGTGGGGCTCTTGTTATCATGGACAAGAGGGATTACCTTGCAGAAATCAACAGACAGTTATCCGATACCGACACATACAAAGTATTGCCGAGAGACCCCACGCCACAGATACGAGAATTAATTTCCTATACTATTGATTCATACTCGGTGTTAGGTATCCTAGACCCCAAAACTGCCAGTTTCCTAACCAAACAAGACCCCATCACTCCGGTATTTTATACACTACCGAAAATCCATAAAGACCTTACTAAACCACCAGGGCGCCCTATCGTAGCCTCTACCGAATCCATCCTTTCTCCCCTAGCAATTTACTTAAAAAAAATTCTGACCCCCTTGATTAAAACATCAAAATCATTCATACTAGACACTTCTGATTTCTTACAAAAATTACAAAATACTGATGTCCCAATAGATAGCAATTTACTTACATTGGATGTAAACAGCCTCTACACTTCTATCACACATGAGAAAGGCATACTGGCCACAGCGATTCTCCTCAATAAACATTCCACCTTGAGTAACCTACAACAGGAATGCTGCCTGAAATTACTAGAAATTGTACTGACAAAAAACTTTTTTCTATTTGGGGACACCTACTATGTCCAGAAGAGGGGTACCGCCATGGGGTCCAACGTGGCCCCACCTTATGCAAATGCCTTTATGATTAGCTTTGAAGAAGATCACGTCTACACACATCCCCTGTTCCAACAACACGCCCACATATGGCTTTGTTTCATAGACGATATTTTCTGCATCTGGAAGGGCCCTATTTCTACCATAGACAGTTTAATCAAGGACCTTAACCACATTCATAGCGAACTGGGATTTACCTCACATATCAGCCAAAAGGAAATCAGTTTCCTCGATACCCTGATCAAAATTGATCAACCAGGATCTCTCAGCATAGATCTATACCATAAACCAACGGACCGCAATAGCCTTCTCCTTTACAATAGTTGCCATCCTAGAGCCACAAAAAAATCATTACCACGGTCCCAATACACACGGGTAAATCGGATGGTTACAAATACCGCTACTAAAAACACTAGATTTGAGAACATGACCGACAGGTTTATACAAAGAGGCTACCCGAAGGCAATCCTAAATAAAACTCTCTTGGATCTTAAAAACCCACCCACGTTACCGGAAACAAAACAGGACAACTCTAATAGGTTAGCATGTGTAACCACGTACCATCCCCTTATGCCCAAAATACAGCAGGCCCTCAAAAAGAATTGGTCACTACTTTCCAAGGCTTATCCGGATATTAAAGAGTTTCAACAATATCCACTGACTTGTTATAAAAGACCACCTAACATTAAGGACAAACTGATTAAAGCGGATGTAGGTAGCTTTACAAGACTTCCAAAACAAACCTTCCTACGCAGTAAAAGACAAGGGACATATCCGTGCTTACACTGTGCCCATTGCTCCAGCGTCATTAAAGGCGAATACGCCACACATCCACGCACCGGAAAAGCCATGGCAATCAGAGGATTTTTCACCTGCGAATCAAGCTTTGTTGTTTACTTAATAAAATGTCCATGTGGCCTTGGATACGTTGGCGAAACTACACAACATATCAGGGACCAGATAAGCAAACATAAATCCACAATCAGACTAGGCCATACCTTCCTACCTATACCTCACCACTTTATTGAAAATAAACACCAGATTTCTCAATTGCGTTTTCAAATCTTGGAGCAAATTGACCAACCAAGGAGAGGAGGAAACCGGACGCTCCTCCTCAGACAAAGGGAGGCTTTCTGGATCCATAAACTGGGGACATTAACACCACACGGCCTAAATCGCGAATGTGATTTCTTTATAAACTTGTGAAAACGTTGATGTATATTAACATATGTGTCTCTAATTTTTTCTACAGACGCACTGAAATTGTCCACAGCGGGTGAGGGTGATGTATTGGCCTCTGCTCCCCATGTTCCTCTTCCCTTTCCCTCTTCCTCCCTGCCCTTTTCCTTTCCTTCCCCCCCCCCCCCTACCTAGACTATATCAACACCCTTTTTGACTAATCAAGACATTGTCATCTACATATCCTTGGGACCTAATAACCACATATATACATATGTATAGAATATGCCACAATATAGCCTAGTATTACGCTATTGACTGTTATTTATAGGTCACAACAGAATGTGTTTAGCTCCTACTTATCCTCCTATCATATTAGATATCTAGGTAGTGGTGATCTAACTTATAGAATACATCAATATACTATGCACGTTACCTAATACACCTACGAGGCCACCCTCTACCCTTACCTCCCCTCCCTTTCAATATCCTTAGAAAAGGCTTTTGTCACCTCTCCCAACTACCTCCTAAACGATCCATCCTCATTCTATATTATTATGCTTCATCCCTCTTTTTATCATAACCCTTATTCCAGACTAACATCATTTGCCTTATAGATCGCATCCCATTCCCCTCCTACCATATTCCATTATCCCATATTACATAGATCTAATCACATACAGTGGGGTATAATGTTTATCTAGCTCTATCCGCAGTGGAACGCATAACCACATTAACTCTGCCCACATGACACAGTGTGGAACGCATGAATAACTCCACACTTCATTACATCCGGTCATGTGACCGGAATCACCATGATCCACAGCTCTAGCCGAGACTTCCGCCCTTTGGAACGCATGCATGCGTTCCACATAGCACATGACTTCCGGTCAGATGACCACAATCACCGGATAACATGCTATTTAAACAGCGGTTTAAACCACATACACTCCTGCATCCAGCGCCCAGGCAAACCTTTATCCAGCATACAGGTAGATAACTATTTCTAATCCTTTTTCCACAGGTTACCTTTATGAAGTTCGATCTACTAACTACATTGACCCATTATGCTGCCACTATGTGATTCATGTTCATCTATGCTTATTTCTGTATATCTTAATGTTTGGATGATACTTCCTATGGGATCTATAGTCTAGCCCCTTAGTATGCCATAACTGTGTATGTCATAACTGTAAATATCTGAATATTTGTGAATATCCATATGCTCGCATGACATCCCCTATCAGATATATAACCGGCTGTTACAGTACCTGATATCTATGAATACCCACATGTCTAATATTTCCCATGGGCTTTATGGGTACATTTTCTGGAACACCCCCCCCCCCCCCACACATGCGTTTTCTGTGCTATTAGCATAGATGACACTACAGCAATCTATATAATCATGCTTCAAATCCCTATAGAATCATGTTTCTTTCCCCTCTTCCATCACTTGCCCCCTCCTATACTTCCTCCGGTCTTTTCCAAATAATCATGTTTGACAAATATCCGATTGCTATGAATATATGAATTTTCCATGATTTTGTACATATATGTCTTCACCAACCCCTGGACATTTTTTCACTCTGCTGCTATAACGTTATGAAATTTTGCTTGTAATTTATTAATTTATTGATTTATGTTATATTGTTAATTTTGTGACTTCATGCTCTGCCATCAATTTAAAAACGCTTTAAATATGTATATTCCAGATAACATGACCACTGATGAAGGTCCACCGTGACCGAAACGTCTGGTCAGAAATAATCTGTTATTCCTTTACTTTTCACGGGCATATGGATGATGCAGAAAAAATGAAAAAATAATAAAAAAAAAACATTTGAATTGCCAAACTTACAGACTGAGTGCCTCAAATTTTTATCATTTGGATACGGCCTTATAAGCCCTTGATCGGCACCGGTGATACTATTTGAAAACAGAGTGCGGTTCCTCATTTCTCTACAGACGGTGTAATACAGTGACTGCACCGGGCCCCGCTGTGAGTTGCCTCCAGCCCCTCCTCCCTCCCCGCACTGTAACTGATGTATCGCCGGCCACGTTGTGCAGCATAGCGGCCGGCGATATATCAGTGTCAGCTAGTTTATCAAAAGGAGAGCGATTGCTTCAGGATTAAAGATTTTACATACAAAGAATAAAGTACTGTAATGCTGTGAAACATAGGGCTATGAGGGGGACCAGCATAAGATGCTATATGTGTGTCATCCACACATATAGCATCTTATCCTGGCCCCCCTCATGGCCCTATGTGTCACAGCACACATCCCCCATAACAGTGCATCATCCATAGATCCCCCCATAACAGTGCATCATCCACATATTTCCCCCCCCATAACAGGGCGTCATCCACAGAGCCCCATAACAGTGTCATCCCCAGAGCATTAGTTCAAAATCCACCAAAAGCACACCTTTTGGTTCAAAATTATTTTTTCTTATTTTCCTCCTCAAAAACCTAGGTGCGTCTTATAATCAGGTGCGTCTTATAAATCGAAAAATACGGTACTTGAATACCCCTGTTCTAGAATTACTAAGGCCAAGCAAAGGATTTCACAGCTAGAAGATAGTGACACTGCTCTACAACCTAAGATTGGTGAGCTGTTTAAACTGAAAGTAATAATCTACACTTGGTGAGCCTGACAATGTTAAGCTGCAGGCCCTAAATGCCCTCTGGAGCCAGGAAGAAGAGTGGAGCAAGCCCACTGAGTTGGGTCCACTGCATTATAATGGAGGGGCCTCTAATCAAAATCAATCTCAGCGCCCACACTAAGTCATTGTGAAATACCTTTAATTTTAATGATAAAGAAGAGATATTACAACTTACTGTTCCAGAAATTAGCCCTCGCATTTAAAGAATCACAAGATATTATTGTTTGGTGACTATTTTGCTGCAGTAACATCAAAGAGGTGTGCATTCAGAGGGATCTGCACAGTTTTGAACAAGCGGGAGAAACGTTTCCAAATTGCCTATCCTGCGAACCGATGGTTGTTTTGTGGTATATAATGATCCAGATTAGACAACCGATTTACTTACCCAGGAAGGCCATAATTCTCTCTCCGCTCACCAACAGTGCTGACTTTTCTGAGGGCAAGTTAAGTGGTGAGATGATCATTCATGACAGATCATCTCGCCACTACGCCACTTGCTACATGTTGTGAGTGGCTCTGCTCGGCTCTGCTCTTCAGCAGCTGGCAGGCTGGTGGCACATTGCTGACTAATAACCAGGAGCGCACCACCAGCAAGTGAGGCGGCACCCCTCAAGGAGAAGTGTGGGGCAGGCGTCAGCCATTAAAGCTGAATGCCACCCGCCTGCATGTCTTGGCCTCTGCAGCCGGGATCCCGCTCCAATGCAGAGGGGGAGCGATTCCCCCTCTCCTCTCTACTGCCACCCTGCATGTTGAGCTGATGTTGGTGAGCGCCAACGAACTGCTGTTTGGCTGCTTCAACCAATTGGCTCAGTCAGTCTCCCGCCTGGCTAAATATTATGAAATAAGACTAATCAGCCTGTCATTCATAGGAATACACCAATGCACTGCGGTACATGGGTTTATTCTTAACCACTTAAGGACCACAGGTTTATACCCCCCTAGTGACCAGGCCCTTTTTTACAAATCGGCCCTTCACAACTTTAACGGTTTATTGCTCGGTCATGCAACTTGGCACCCAAATGAATTTTACCTCCTTTTCTTCTCACAAATGCAGCTTTCTTTTGGTGGTATTTGATTGCTGCTAAGATTTTTTGTTTTTCCGAAATTAATCAAAATAGGCCGCAATTTTCTCCAAAAAAGTGTATTTTTAACTTTATCTGGTTAAATTGTTCAAAAATAATTACATTTCTATACCAGTTTGTGTCAGAATTTATTGTGCTACATGTCTTTGATAAAAAAAATCCAATAAGTGTATATTTATTGGTTTGCGCAAAAGTTATAGCATTTACAAACTATGGTACAAAAATGTGAATTTCCGCATTTTGAAGCAGCGCTGACTTTTTGAGCACCTGTCATGTTTCTTGAGGTGCTAGAATGCCAGGATAGTATAAATACCCCACAAGTGACCCCATTTTGGAAAGAAGACACCCCAAGGTATTCCGTAAGGGGCATGGCGAGTTCCTAGAATTTTTATTTTTTTGGCACAAGTTAGCGGAAAATGATGTATTTTTTTTTTCTTACAAAGTAACATAGTAACATAGTACATAAGGCCGAAAAAAGACATTTGTCCATCCAGTTCGGCCTGTTATCCTGCAAGTTGATCCAGAGGAAGGCAAAAAAAAACTGTGAGGTAGAAGCCAATTTTCCTCACTTTAGGGGAATAAAAAATTCCTTCCCGACTCCAATCAGGCAATCAGAATATCTCCCTGGAACAACGACCCCTCTCTAGTAGCTATATCCTGTAATATTATTACGCTCCAGAAATACATCCAGGCCCCTCTTGAATTCCTTTATTGTACTCACTATCACCACCTCCTCAGGCAGAGAGTTCCATAGTCTCACTGCTCTTACCGTAAAGAATCCTTTTCTATGTTTGTGTACAAACCTTCTTTCCTCGAAATGCAGAGGATGTCCCCTCGTCTCATATTCCACTAGAATTTGGGCCCCTTTGCGCACCTAGGCTGCAAAAAAGTGTCACACATGTGGTATCGCTGTACTCAGAAGAAGTAGGGCAATGTGTTTTGGGGGGTATTTTTACATATACCCATGCTGGGTGAGAGAAATATCTCTGTATTTTTTTATACAAAGTTGTCATTTTACAGAGATATTTCTCTCACCCAGCATGGGTATATGTAAAAAGACACCCCAAAACACATTGCCCAACTTCTCCTGAGTACGGCGATACCACATGTGTGACACTTTTTTGCAGCCTAGGTGCGCAAAGGGGCCGAAAGTCCAACGAGTACCTTTTAGGAGGGCATTTTTAGACATTTGGATCCCAGACTTCTTCTCACACTTTAGGGCTCCTAAAATGCCAGGGCAGTATAAATACCCCACATGTGACCCCATTTTGGAAAGAAGACACCCCAAGGTATTCCGTGAGGGGCATGGTGAGTTCATAGAAGATTTTTTTTTTTTTGGCACAAGTTAGCGGAAATTGATTTTTTTTTGTTTTTTCTCACAAAGTCTCCCTTTCCGCTAACTTGTGACAAAAAGTTAAATCTTTCATAGACTCAATATGCCCCTCAGCGAATACCTTGGGGTGTCTTCTTTCCAAAATGGGGTCATTTGTGGAGTGTTTGTACTGCCCTGGCATTTGAGGGTCTCCGCAATCATTACATGTATGGCCAGCATTAGGAGTTTCTGCTATTCTCCTTATATTGAGCATACGGGTAATGAGATTATTTTTTTTCGTTCAGCCTCTGGGCTGAAAGAAAAAATGAACGGCACAGATTTCTTCATTCGCATCGATCAATGTGGATGAAAAAATCTCTGCCAAAAAATGTGCAAAAAAAAAAAAGGAGGGGAAAGGCGTCTGCCAGGACATAGGAGCTCCGCCCAACATCCAAACCCACTCAGCTCATATGCCCTGGCAAACCCGATTTCTCCATTCACATCAATCGATGTGGATGAATAATCATTGCCAGAATTTTTTTATTTTTTTATTTTTATACAAAGTGTTTGCCAAAGCATATGAACACCGCCCCTCAGCTCATAAGCCTCGGCAAACGTATCTTTTTTACTGTAGAGGAGAAATCTCGTCTTGCAGAGCCGCATACACCGACTTTTGTGTAATCTGACAGCAGCGCAATGCTTCTGTCAGAATGCACATAAGTGCTGCAGCTGCTTGATCGCTTGGTCCACCTAGAAGGTAAAAAAAATAAAAAATAAAATAAAAACAGGCCGCAACGCAATAAATTTATTAACATTAACTTTATATAACATTTGAACAGAACATTAACTTTTATAAACTTTATTGAACTTTTGAAACAGAACATTAACTTTTTTGCTTACCTGTGATTATTTTTATTTTTTTTACCTTTAGAGGACAAACCTCTCCTTCCCCATGGGACAATGTGCAAAGCGCAAATCACCCAGAGATGTGGCGAAGTACATTATGCACTTTGTCCCAGGTGAAAGGAGAGGTTTGTGGCAGCTCTGTGTGAAAGGGCCCTAAGACCCCTGTGTGTCTGTCCTGTGTCACGCAATCCCTCTCCTATGCATAGGGCAGGCTGGTCAGGACAGTCAGGACAAAAAAAGGTGGTGTCACGCCTTATTCCACCCCTGCTACAGACACGACATCTTTTTCTTGGGTAACGTTGAGTTGGGGTACCAAGATAGACAGACGGGAAGTGTCTGCCATGTAGCCGGCTCACTACATCAGGGACTTGGGGCACGGACCCTCCTGGATACAGGATTTCCGAAACGATCTCTTCCTGGAATTTTAGGAAGGATCCTGTTCTCCCAGCCTTACTGTAGAGAACAAAACTATTATATACAGCCAATTGAATTAAATATACAGACACCTTCTTATACCAGCGTCTGGTGCGGCGGGAAACTAAATAGGGAGCCAACATCTGGTCATTGAAGTCCACCCCTCCCATGTGAAGGTTATAGTCGTGGACAGAGAGGGGTTTCACAATGACTCCAGTTGCCCTTTCAATTTGGACAGTCGTGTCTGCGTGAATGGTGGACAGAAGGTAAACGTCCCTCTTGTCCCTCCACTTCACTGCGAGCAGTTCTTGGTCACACAAGGCAGCCCTCTCCCCCCGTGCAAGTCGGGTACTAACGAGCCGTTGGGGGAAGCCCCGCGGTGCCACAGCATTGAATTCCGACTAGATGTAAGTGCCGAAAGAGGGCCACGCGTGAGTAAAAATTGTCCACGTATAAGTGGTACCCCTTGTGGAGTAAGGGTGACATCAAGTCCCAGACAATCTTGCCACTGCTCCCCAGGTAGTCAGGACATCCGACCGGCTCGAGTTTTGAGTCTTTTCCCTCATAGACCTTAAAATGATATGTATAGCCTGTGGCCCTTTCACAGAGCTTATACAGTTTGACCCCATACCGGGGCGCGTTTGCTGGGGATGTACTGTTTGATGCCAAGGCGCCCGGTAAAATGTACTAGGGACTCGTCTATGCAGATGTTTTGATTAGGGGTATACGCATCTGCAAATCTGGATGACAAATGGTCTATGAGGGGACGAATTTTGTGGAGCCGTTCATAAGCAGGGTGGCCTCTTGGATGACAGGTGTTATTGTCAGCGAAATGCATATAGCACATGATGACCTCAAAACGTGCCCTGGACATTGCAGCAGAGAATATGGGCATGTAATGTATTGGGTCTTTAGACCAATATGACCGCAATAAAAAAAAAATTGTTAGACCCATGCTGAGGATAAGGCCCAAAAATTTTTTCAACTCGGAAACTGTGACTGGTTTCCACCGGTAAGGCTGGGCATAGAAGCTTTCCGGATTGGCGGTAATAAACTGTGTGGCGTAGCGATTGGTTTCTGCCACAACTAGGTCATAGAGATCCGCGGTGAAGAACAGCTCACAAAACTGAAGGGCCGATTCTAAATGAGCTGTCTCTACGCGAACTCCAGACTGGGCGGTGAAAGGGGGCAATACGGGTGCGGCGGAAGCAGGGGAGTGCAAATTAGGATTTGCCAGCACCTCTGGGAGACTAAGGGTTCTACGGGCCTGTGAACGTGGTGGCTGCGACGGGGGAGTTACTGCACATGCCACCGTACCAGCTTGAACTGCCCTTCTGGTGCTCCCCACTTCACCAGGGAATACGGCAGTGCTGGTAGAAGGTCCAGGATGTGCTGCGCTGCTGGTGTATGCCGCACCATAAACAAGATCAGCGCTAGCACCACTCTGCTGCAAATGAGGCTCATCATGCGGGGTATGCAGAACCCTGACATGGGATCGGGTACGCCTGACCGTAGCAGGGACCTCAACCTCGTCATCTTCGCTAGCGGTTAGAGTGCCACTGCTGTCTACAGGTTCATATTCTGAACCACTGGATTCAGCGGGTGAGGCGTCCCCATTGCTTTCATCCATCACGGCCAGAATCCTGTAGGCCTCTTCAGCGGAATACCCCTTGTTTGACATTTTCTGCTGACTAAATTTAGGGGGTATTCCTCTGAGACTCCCCAGGAAAAAGAGCAAACCTACCTAGTAAAAAGGAGTGCTTGCGAAGTAAAGCTGCAATCGCTAATAAAGATCCAAAAAGCTCAAAAGTGATCTTTATATCGGCGCAGCGATTTTACTGTGTTTTTGCAGTGATCAGAAAAAAAATTCTGTCACTGTGGTGGGGCGGACTGAACGCAAGTGTGCGCACAAGATCAGGCCTGATCGGGCGAACACTGCGTTTTTTGTAGAGCCTAAGGTGACCCTAATGTACTTATATAGATCTGATTGCGATCAGTCTTGATCACTTACAGATACTATATAGTACTAGTGCTGATTAGCGACAGCGATGACGCTAATCAGTGACTAATCAGTGACTGTGGGGCGGTGGGCTGGGCGCTAACTACCTAGCAAGTAGCTAACTACCTGGCGGTGATGAGGGACACTTACAGGGGGGTGATCAATGACAGGGGGGTGGACAGGGGGGTGATCAGGGAGTCTAATATGGGTGATCAGGTGCTAAATAAGGGGTTAATAAGTGACAGGGTAATGTGTAATGTGTATGTGTGGTGATTTGGTGCTACTTACAGAGCTGCCTGTGTCCTCTGGTGGTCGATCCAAGCAAAAGGGACCACCAGAGGAGCAGGTAGCAGGTATATCAGACGCTATTTTCAAAATAGCGTCTGACATACCCATTTCATTGGTCATTTCAAAAATCCACAGCCTGCCAGCCAATGATCGCGGCCGGCAGGCTGCAGATGAACTTTTGAACTGCGCGATCCTGTGAAGGCAAGCTCCTGTGAGCGCGCTTTCACAGGAAATCTCGGCTCACACGAGATGACGCCGATCGGCGTTAGTGTGACCTGGGAGAACCGCCGCAATCACGCCTTTCGGCGTTAGCGAGACGGGAGGTGGTTAAGGATGAGGGGTTTATAGTCACATGTAATATAAACACTGTCCAGGGTCTGTACTATTATTAGACTAAGTGTTTATATTAAATGTGACTATAACCCGCCTCATCCATAGGAATACATCCATGTACTGCAGTACATTGGTGCATTCCTATGGATGAGGGAGGTTATAGTCACATTTAATATAAACACTGTTCAGGGATTGTACTGTAATTGACGTAAGTGTTTATATTATATATGACCATAACCCCCTTCATCCATAGGAATACACCCATGTACTGCACATATTTTAGCACACCTTTTGGTTCCAAATATATATATATTTTTTCCTTCTCTAAAACCTAGGTGTGTCTTATCATCAGGTGCATCTTATAAAGCAAAAAATATGGTAGTTATTAGATCGCCCCTTATTCGTCTTTTTTTCTAAAGTAAAAAACCCTAATTTTGATAATCTTTCTGGGTACTGTAGTCCACCCATTCCTGTTATTACTTTAGTTGCCCTTCTCTGAACTCTCTCCAGCTCTGCTATTTCTGCCTTGTTCACAGAAGCCCAGAACTGTACACAGTACTCCATGTGTGGTCTGACTAGTTTTTGTAAAGTGGGAGAACTATGTTCTCATCACGGGCATCTATGCCCCTTTTTATGCAACCTATTATCTTATTGGCCTTGGCAGCAGCTACCTGACACTGGTTTCTGCAGCTTAGTTTGCTGTTCACTAAAATTCCTAGGTCCTTTTCCATGTCAGTGTTACCCAGTGTTTTATCATTTAGTATGTACTGGTGACTTGCGTTATTCTTTCCCATGTGCATAATCTTACATTTGTCAGTGTTAAACCTCACCTGTCACTTCTCAGCCTCCAATCTATCCAGATCCATCTGCAGCCGTATACTGTCCGCTTCCGTGTTAATTTCTTTACACAGTTTAGTGTCATCTGCAACAAGTGGAAGGCTGAAAAGTCAGCCTGAATTTGTGGGAGGGGCATCTTACCTTCTTAAGCTCCAGCCCCCAGCTCCTCAGGGCGCTTCTGTTCATACGCTGGATAAGGAGTCGCTTGCTCTGGTACTGCATCCGTGCACGTCGTGAGTTGCTTCATCTGCTTCATTTCGTTTCCATACACCGCCGTTCACGTCTTCAGGAGAGGTAAATAATGTGCGATGATGCTCCCTGCTCCACAAGGGCTCCTCCAGCGGCGGTCACATACTTCCGGCTCTCTGGGTCGGCGTGCGTTCCAGCGTTCCATACACATTCCTGGTCCAAGCAATTTTTCACCTCCCTCCTGAGGCGGCAGGGGGGGGCAGGGTCCGGCCTGCGGGTTACCCCCTCCACAAGGCCTCCCCCGTCCCGTCTTTTGCTTGGGCGCCGTTGCAGCCCGGCGTGCGTTCCAGCGCGGAATGCACGCTGGAAATCCTCCTCCAGGCTTGGGGCTCCTGGTCATGTGTTCGGCGTACGTTCCAGAGTGGAGCGCACGCCGGAATCTTCACTCAGGCCCGGCGGACTTAATCGACCTGGCGGCTCCAGTGCGGCGGCTCCAGTGTAGGTAAATTCTGTCCAAAAGCCTTCGGCTCGGGCTCCATGTTACGAACTTCCGGGGTCCGGATCAGCGAGTTTTTCGGAGTGAAAACACACGCCGATTCTTGCCCCACACCCGGGTCTCCCGCCCCAGTTACTACTCGGGACGGGGGGGCCCCGTCCCCCAGTCTACCCTTCCACATGGTGACCCCCCTGCACATTCCATCACAAACCATCTACTTCCGGGGCTAGATGGCGGTGCGTTCCTGGGTGGAACGCACGTCAAAACAGGCCATATACGAAGTAAATAGGGGTATCTAGCCCCTGGGCAACAACGGCCCACGTCTACAAACAGCCATTAAAAAAAAAAAAAAACCTCAGCAGGTTTATCCAACAACCAGCCATCTCATACGCACTCCCGCCGTGCCATGCAGCGCCAGGTGGGAGGAAGACAAAGTCATCCTCGGTCCCCTCATATAGGGGAAGGGCTCCTGGGTCCCCGATGGGCTGGAAGGGCGCTAGTTTCAGTGTGGTGGTCAAAGAGATCTGGGGGTCTCACCACGAGTAGGCTAGGTCGTTATCACACGCCATACGCGATCAGCGGTCATTAAACGCTCACTGCAGTCATCTATTTTATGGTGGCGTCAGGGCCACGTGATATATGTATGTGCTGTCACGTTATGTGCTGTTGTCTCCCTGCTCTACTGGTTCGCCCAGGCTCTCATCTACTCTGTCTCCTGGATTGCCCAGGCTCTCATCTACCTCTGTCTCCTGGATCACCCAGGCTCATACCTACCTCTGCCTCCTGGATCGCCCAGGCTCGCACCTACCTCTGTCTCCTGGATCGCCCAGGCTCACACCTACTTCTGTCTCCTAGATCGGCCAGGCTCACACCTACCTCTGTCTCCTGGATCGCCCAGGCTCACACCTACCTCTGTCTCCTGGATCACCCAGGCTCACACCTACCTCTGTCTCCTGGATCGCCCAGGCTCACACCTACCTCTGTCTCCTGGATCCCCCAGGCTCATACCTACCTCTGCCTCCTGGATCGCCCAGGCTCGCACCTACCTCTGTCTCCTGGATCGCCCAGGCTCATACCTACCTCTGCCTCCTGGATCGCCCAGGCTCTCACCTACCTCTGTCACCTGGATCGCCCAGGCTCACACCTACCTCTGTCTTCTGGTTCACCCAGGCCTGTCATCCTCCCCAGTTATGTTCTCTTTCCCTTCCAAACTTTATGGATTTGTCCTCTCAGGAACGTGTCCTGACCGTTCACTTGTACTACATTTGGACCAAGGTCAGGTGACCCAAGACATCAGTACAGGTAGTAGCCTCTAAGCCCAGGAACGTTACCCAGACCGACTCAAGTCTTCTTGTAGGCACCGGTCGTACTACGTTCCGATCACATATAGTTATTCAGGACCATTTCTTTCTTTACAGGTTAAGCATGTCACATGCTTCAGACGTGGAGGACACCCTGTCACGGGCAACACGTCCCTGAGAAGCTGGACGATTCCCAGGCTCATCGCCGAACTCAATAAGAGGGGCATCCCCCACCCGGCCTCTGCCCGCAAAGCAGAGTTATACAAGCTGTTGATGACCACCCCGGGTCCGTCAGGCGTCCAGCTGGGCACTACGGACACTCAACAGTCATTGAGGCACCTGCAAGCCACCATTGACTCCCTGGTCGGCATGGTGACTGACGCTTAGTCCAGGGTTTCGGTACTAGAGTCACGGGCCCCGGGGTCCCCCCAGGCGTCCCACCCTCCAGCCGAGTCCGTTGTTCCTCAGACGGCCTCTGTAGGTACGGCCATTTTCACTCCCCGGGTGGCCCCGTCTCATTTCATCCCGGACGGTATTAAAAAGGATATTCTGGCGGGAAAGGATGTGAACCTGGCGTCCATCCTTATCGCCTCACAAGACCTCCCTGAGAACAGGGTCATCAACTGTGGTGACGTCTCCCTCATTCTGAGGGCCAAGGACGCGAGGCTGAACCGAAAGCTCACCATCCCGGAATTTGTTTTGGCATTTAGCCTGTTCATCACAAAAGGTCGGGCTAAATCCTCCAGGATCATGTCCCTCCTGCGCAGACTGATTTGGCTCTCTCTCACTCAGAATTTCCATGTGTTCTGCAGCCACATCCCGGGGGTCGAGAAAGTGGCGGCGGATGCCCTGTCCCGATTTAATTTCCCCCTCTTTTTTCTGGTGCTGCCAGGAGCGGACCCCACGGGGTTCCCCCTTCCGGTCTTCCAGTCTCTAGTGATGGACTAGAGTCCCTCCTTGCTCACGCCAGGAACCTGGTTCAGCATTCCCTCTCCTCCAATACCATCAGGAACTACCAAGCCGGCGTCAAGGTTTGTGAAGGTTTTGCCAGGTCCCACCCGCAAGGTGGCTTAGACGATGTCTCCTACACCCTGGCAATCATAACCCACTGTCACCGCAATCTCAGGCTGTCATTTAACACCTAGCGGGGATACAGCACTGCGCCATGCTTCATAACCCGAATGGAGGTTCCATTTTTTCAGTTCAGGCAGTCAAAGCGGCCCTTAGGGGGATCCAGAAGTGCGGGGAAGCCCCTCCCGCCCGTAGGCAGCCTGTCTCTGGCGAGATGTTTAGGAGACTGTCGTCCGCGCTGGATGGACATCCTTTTGGGCACTCTCCTAGTTTAGTTATTAAGGCAGCCATGTACCTCGGGTTTTACGGGTTCCTTAGGCCAGGTGAGTTCACCAGCACCTCCCCTAAACGTCAGGGATTGCAGGTGCGGCAATTGTACTGGGTCCATGACCATTTTGTCCTCTGGCTCCCTTCCACGAAGGCCAATCAGCATGGGCCTCCCTCAGAGGTCAGGTTCTTTAAAACCTCGAACGATTGGTGCCCGGTCATGGTCCTCCGTCAATTGGTAGCCCTGATGCAAGATGCCCCCCTAGATGGCCCGCTGCTTCCTTGGCGTGGGGGTTTCCTGACGTCAATCCAGTTCGTTTCCCACATCAGAACGCTGGCCTCAGGTCTCGGTTACAACCGCTGGCCATCACAGGACACTCGCTCCGAATCGGGGCCGGGTCCTCAGCATCAAAAAATGGGGTCCCGGCGCACGTGATTAAATGCATGGGTCGCTGGCGCACTTCTTGCTTCACGAGGTACATCCCGGACACGAACGTAGAGATTTCCCAGGCTTTCTGTAACCTTGCTCTCTGAGAGGAATTAAAGGTTTTTTTTGGACACTACTCTGCTCTCCTCGTCTATTTTTGCCCACTGCTAGGCTTACCCTCGCTCCTGGCTTCTGGCACAGCACAGCCAGCTAGGTCAGGGGAAGCGCTTCCCCCCTCATCATAGTCTAAGCCTCTCCCATAATTGGTATTTTACTGTGCAAGCCTTCTACAAGATCATTAATAAATATATTAATGAGAATAGGGCCCAATACTGACCCATGTGGTACCCCACTAGTGACAGTGACCCAATCTGAGTGTGTAATGTTAATAACCACCTTCTGTTTTCAATGTATATCCTCCTAACCAAGAGAATAAGCCTTTTTTTCTCAGAGCGGGAATCTAAATTGTTTTTAGATCACCCTCCTAAGTTTGTTGGAGGAGATTTTAATATGGTAGATTCGAAGGAGGAAGATAGTCAATCTCCTGCCAGTAGGGGCACTAAGCCGACATCGCCACAGACCATATTATCCACGTTAGTTCAGTCAGTTTCACTTGTTGATGGATGGAGGTTGGGTCACCCTTCTGATCAGAAATACGCATATTACTCAGCGGCACATAACTCCTGATACAGGACAGATTACTGTACTTCTTCCTTAGGCTACTTTCACATCCGCGTTTTCAATTCCGCTATTGAAATCCATCATAGAATCTCAATAGTGGAAGAAAATGCTTCAGTTTTGTCCCCAATCATTGTCAATGGGGACAAATCTGAACGAAACGGAATGCATCAAAATGCATTCCGTTCCATTTGGTTGCGTCCCCATCCTGGACAGAATAACGCTGCAAGCAGCGTTTTTCTGTTTGCGATGTGGTGCGGAGCAAGACTAATCTGTCCTGACACACAATGTAAGTCAATGGGATCGGATCCGCTTTCTCCGACACAATAGAAAACGGATCTGTCCCCCATTGACTTTCAGTAGTGTATATGACGGATCCATCATGGCTATATAAGACATAATACAACCGGATTCGTTGATGACGGATGCATGCGGTTGTATTATTGTAACGGAAGCTTTTTTGCAGATCCACTACATATCCGCAAAGAACGCTAGTGTGAAAGCAGACTTAGGCTACTTTCACACTCGCGTTTTGGCTTTCCGTTTGTGAGATCCATCTAGGGCTCTCGCAAGCGGTCCAAAACATATCAGTTTTGCCCTAATGCATTCTGAATGGAAAAGGATCCGCTCAGAATGCATCAGTTTGCCTCCGATCAGTCTCCATTCCATTCTGGAAGCGGACACCAAAACGCTGCCTGCAGCGTTTTGCTGTCTGCTTGACGAAACTGAGCCAAACGGATCCGTCCTGGCACACAATGTAAGTCAATGGGGATGGAGCTGTTTTCTCTGACACAATCTGGCACAATAGAAAACGGGTACTACTACTACTAGGTGATTTTTATAGGTCACTCATATTGAGAAAGGTAGAGATTTTCTGGAGCGCGTTCATTTGCCTTGCGTGTCTCTCTCTAGTGCAACTTGAGGCATTAAATTCTCCGATTACATGTGAAGAGCTTCGGAGGATGATAAGATCACTACCCTCGGGCAAGGCACCTTGGCCTGATGGCTTTAATTGGGATTTCTATAAGGAACTTTGTACCCAAATTGCCCCAGTACTGACTGCCCTTTTCAACTTGTTTCTGAAAGGTGAGCCTATACCTCAGTGAAAATAATACAGTTACACAAAAGATGCAAATATTATATATTGACTAAGCCCTCATGCTCAGGCTAATATGATAAAATCCGAGATTCTTAGCCAATATATTTTGATCAAAACACATTTGTGCCTGCCTACCAGCAACAAGGTGATCTCAGTCAGGCAGGACATACTCTAAGCCTATCTCTATGCCATTGGACATCTACATTCAGGAGAACAGACCCTGCATATATAGTGTGCTGCTACTTGTTACCTCTGTGTGCAGTCAAGCATCCAGTGAGAGGAAGAGCACGCACATCTACAGTTGCAAGAAAAAGTATGTGAACCCTTTGGAATAATATGAATTTCTGCACAAATTGGTCATAAAATGTAATCTGATCTTCATCTAAGTCACAACAATAGACAATCACAGTCTGCTTAAACTAATAACACACAAAGAATTAAATGTTACCATGTTTTTATTGAGCACACCATGTAAATATTCACAGTGCAGGTGGAAAAATTATGTGAACCCTTGGATTTAAGAACTTGTTGAACCTCCTTTGGCAAGCAATAACGTCAACCAAGTGTTTCCTGTAGTTGCAGATCAGACGTGCACAACATTCAGGAGTAATTCTTGACCATTCCTCTTTAGGCTGGGTTCACACGGGCGTTGCGGGAAAATGTGCGGGTGCGCTGCGGGAACACCTGCGATTTTTCAGCGCGAGTGCAAAACATTGTAATGCGTTTTGCACTCGCGTGAGAAAAATCCCACATGTTTGGTACCCAAACTCGAACTTCTTCACAGAAGTTCGGGCTTGGGATCGGTGTTCTGTAGATTGTATTATTTTCCCTTATAACATGGTTATAAGGGAAAATAATAGCATTCTGAATACAGAATGCATAGTAAAACAGCGCTGGAGGGGTTAAAAAAATAATAATAATAATTTAACTCACCTTAGTCCACTTGACCGCGTAGCCCGGCATCTCCTTCTGTCTCCTTTGTTGAACAGGACCTGTGGTGAGCATTAAATACAGGAACAGGACCTTTGATGACGTCACTCCGGTCATCACATGATCCATCACCATGGTAAAAGATCATGTGACGTACTATGTGATGACCGGAGTGACGTCATCAAAGGTCCTGTTCCTGTAATTAATGCTCACCACAGGTCCTATTCAACAAAGGAGACAGAAGGAGATGCCGGCTACGGGTAAATAATAATGATCGGGTCTCCATCCCGATCGTCTCCTAGCAACCGTGCGTGAAAATTGCACCGAATCCGCACTTGCTTGCGGATGCTTGCGATTTTCAGGCAACCCCATTCACTTCTATGGAGCCTGCGTTGCGTGAAAAACGCAGAATATAGAGCATGCTGCAATTTTCACGCAACGCACAAGTGATGCGTAAAAATAACCGCTCATGTGAACAGCCCCATAGAAATGAATGGGTCGGTATTCAGTGCGGGTGCAATGCGTTCACCTCACGCATCGCATCCGCGCGGAATACTCGCCCGTGTGAAAGGGGCCTTACAGAACTGTTTCAGTAATATTCTTGGGATGTCTGGTGTGACTCGCTTTCTTGAGGTCATGCTACAGCATCTTAATCGGGTTAAGGTCAGGACTCTGACTGGGCCACTCCAGAAGGCGTATTTTCTTCTGTTTAAGCCATTCTGTTGTTGATTTACTTCTATGCTTTGGGTCGTTGTCCTGTTGCAACACCCATCTTCTGTTGAGCTTCAGCTGGTGGACAGATGGCCTTAAATTCTCCTGCAAAATCTCTTGATAAACTTGGGAATTCATTTTTCCTTTAATGATAGCAATACGTCCAGGCCCTGACGCAGCAAAGCAGCCCCAAATCATGATGCCTCCACCACCATACTTCACAGTTGGGATGAGGTTTTGATGTTGGTGTGCTGTGCCTCTTTTTATCCACACATAGTGTTGTGTGTTTCTTCCAAACAACTCAACTTTGGTTTAATCTGTCCACAGAATATTTTGCCAGTACTGCTGTGGAACATCCAGGTGCTCATGTGCAAACTGTAAACGTGCAGCAATGTTTTGTTTGGACAGCAGTGGCTTCCTCTGTGGTATCCTTTCTTGTTTAGTGTTTTATGTATCGTAGATTCGCTAACAGGGATGTTAGCATATGCCTGTCACGAGGGTGTCAAGTTCCACGTCTGACTCCTTTATACCCGGGGTCAGAAAGTCGCAGCGGGTGGCTGCGCGCTCTATGTCTAAAGATAGGGCTGTTACTTAATGGTAGCTTTCTGGGTTTGCCTTGCAATCCTTTTTGTCTCACTCAGGGATCCGTAGCTTCTTCTCCTCAGCTGTTTCTTGTCCAGCACTCCCAACCTCCTTATATTCCCCTCTCCCACTTCTCTGGTTGCCAGATATAGAGCTTCCTGCCTGGACTTCTATACTGACCCACTGGAGTTGAGTTGCTGTTATCCCTGGTTGTCGTACCAGAGCATTACCCTCCGGATCCCTGTTGGTTGTTTGTTGTCGCCCACCTGGGACTATATGTTTTGTCAGTATTGTCTGTCCTCTCCCTAGTGTTTCCCTTTAGTGTTAGTGGTGCGGACTAGTGTTCCCACAGCCCTATTCACTACTTAGGGCTCATCTTAGGGAAAGCCAGGGTTTAGGCACGTGATCGGCGTACGGGTGAGAAACCCGTCTAGGGACGTCAGGGCAGTCAGATGCCAACCTCAAGGTGAGTTAGGGGTCACCATCTTTCCCTCTCCCTTGGACAGGGCCTTCCTTTTCCCTCCCTTTGCGTCACGTATGTGATCGGCACGCCGGTCGTGATAATGCCAGAGACTTTTGTAAGTCTTTAGCTGACACTCTAGGATTCTTCTTCACCTCATTGAGCATTCTGCGCTGTGCTCTTGCAGTCATCTTTACAGGAAGGCCACTCCTAGGGAGAGTAGCAGCAGTGCTGAACTTTCTCCATTTATGAACCCAGAACTGGTGTGTGTTTTTTATAGGGCAGGGCAGCTGTAACCAACACCTCCAATCTCATCTGATAGATTGGACTCCAGTTGGCTGACACCTCACTCCAATTAGCTCTTGGAGATGTCATTAGTCTAGGGGTTCACATACTTTTTCCACCTGCACTGTGAATGTTTACATGGTGTGTTCAATAAAAACAAGGTAACGTTTAATTCTTTGTGTGTTATTAGTTTAAGCAGACTGTGATTGTCTATTGTTGTGACTTAGATGAAAATCAGATCACATTTTATGACCAATTTGTATAGAAATCCATATCATTCCAAAGGGTTCACATACTTTTTCTTGCAACTGTATATGTACCATATACGCACGTATAAAGTCCACAAAAAATGCTATTCCTATGGTAGGAGCGCATTCAGACTTGAAGGTCCTATTCCACCTTGGGAGTAGCAGTTTTTGTGCACTTTTGCCCCGCCTATCCCACAGGCGACCTTGATTAGGTGGTACATATAGCTGTATGCGCTATTCCTCTCATTGGATGCTTGACTGCACACATAAGTAACATGTAGCTGCACAATATACAGGGAGTGCAGAATTATTAGGCAAATGAGTATTTTGACCACATCATCCTCTTTATGCATGTTGTCTTACTCCAAGCTGTATAGGCTCGAAAGCCTACTACCAATAAGGCATATTAGGTGATGTGCATCTCTGTAATGAGAAGGGGTGTGGTCTAATGACATCAACACCCTATATTAGGTGTGCATAATTATTAGGCAACTTCCTTTCCTTTGGCAAAATGGGTCAAAAGAAGGACTTGACAGGCTCAGAAAAGTCAAAAATAGTGAGATATCTTGCAGAGGGATGCAGCACTCTTAAAATTGCAAAGCTTCTGAAGCGTGATCATCAAACAATCAAGCGTTTCATTCAAAATAGTCAACAGGGTCGCAAGAAGCGTGTGGAAAAACCAAGGCGCAAAATAACTGCCCATGAACTGAGAAAAGTCAAGCGTGCAGCTGCCAAGATGCCACTTGCCACCAGTTTGGCAATATTTCAGAGCTGCAACATCACTGGAGTGCCCAAAAGCACAAGGTGTGCAATACTCAGAGACATGGCCAAGGTAAGAAAGGCTGAAAGACGACCACCACTGAACAAGACACACAAGCTGAAACGTCAAGACTGGGCCAAGAAACCTTTTTCTAAGGTTTTATGGACTGATGAAATGAGAGTGAGTCTTGATGGGCCAGATGGATGGGCCCGTGGCTGGATTGGTAAAGGGCAGATTGCTCCAGTCCGACTCAGACGCCAGCAAGGTGGAGGTGGAGTACTGGTTTGGGCTGGTATCATCAAAGATGAGCTTGTGGGGCCTTTTCGGGTTGAGGATGGAGTCAAGCTCAACTCCCAGTCCTACTGCCAGTTTCTGGAAGACACCTTCTTCAAGCAGTGGTACAGGAAGAAGTCTGCATCCTTCAAGAAAAACATGATTTTCATGCAGGACAATGCTCCATCAAACGCGTCCAAGTACTCCACAGCATGGCTGGCAAGAAAGGGTATAAAAGAAGAAAATCTAATGACATGGCCTCCTTGTTCACCTGATCTGAACCCCATTGAGAACCTGTGGTCCATCATCAAATGTGAGATTTACAAGGAGGGAAAACAGTACACCTCTCTGAACAGTGTCTGGGAGGCTGTGGTTGCTGCTGCACGCAATGTTGATGGTGAACAGATCAAAACACTGACAGAATCCATGGATGGCAGGCTTTTGAGTGTCCTTGCAAAGAAAGGTGGCTATATTGGTCACTGATTTGTTTTTGTTTTGTTTTTGAATGTCAGAAATGTATATTTGTGAATGTTGAGATGTTATATTGGTTTCACTGGTAAAAATAAATAATTGAAATGGGTATATATTTGTTTTTTGTTAAGTTGCCTAATAATTATGCACAGTAATAGTCACCTGCACACACAGATATCCCCCTAAAATAGCTAAAACTAAAAACAAACTAAAAACTACTTCCAAAAATATTCAGCTTTGATATTAATGAGTTTTTTGGGTTCATTGAGAACATGGTTGTTGTTCAATAATAAAATTAATCCTCAAAAATACAACTTGCCTAATAATTCTGCACTCCCTGTACATGCAGGGTCTCCTCTCCTAAACAGAGATAGGCTTAGAGTAGGTCCTGCCTGACTGAGTCGTTGTCGCTGGTAGGCAGGCACAAGTGTGTTTTGATCAAAATATATTGGCTAAGAATCTCAGATTTTATCATATCAAAATGAAGGTTTAGTTTTTATATAATATTTGCATCTATTGTGTTAGTGCATTATTTTTAGTGATTTTTCTTTAATAAATGTAGCCATTGTAGGAAGGCAAAAGGGTCCGTCATTGATGGAAGGTACGTGTCACCGAGATTCCTGTCCTCGGTGAGGTAAGAGCTGGTAATTTTAATTGTTAGCGTCAGTTAGTGCTAACTGACACTATTTGTTATTTAGTATGGCTGTAAAGCCAATCCGGGCCGGCTCTTACTGGGAGCAGCCAAAGTGCAGGGTGGGTGGATGCTCCCCACGCTCCAGGCTGGGTTTTGGCTGGGATATAAAAACCCAGCCAGCAGTCTCAGCTGTGTGGATTTTACCTCCATCTGACAGTGAAGCTGTGGAGCCTCTGTGCTGAAGGCTGAAGACTGCAAACAGGCGTGCAGGCCGCCTGAAAGAGGCCAGTGAACTTTTCTGTGAATAAAACACTGAAGTTTGATTTACATCCTGGTTCCTTGCCTCTATACTGTGTCCGCTAACCTTTCTACCAGAGCAAAACCCCACACCATGTAAATTCGCATATTTATTTATCACATCGTGCATGATTTTTTAAAATCTTTTTCAGTGATTTTTTTTGCACAGTGAACTTATACCTCCACATCTTAATACTGTCTATATAAAGCTGCTGCCTAAAGAGGAGAAGGCGGCATCTACCAATTTCCTTAATTAATCAAGACATCAAGTTGCTTTCCAAACTAATGGCAGATATTTTTGCTGCAATCTTGCCTTCCCTGATTGATGTTTCCCGGGTGGGTTTTAAAAAGGTAGGTCCGCAGTTATTAATGTCAGGAAGGTTTTGTTAGCTTTAGATAGAACACTGTTAGACAACTCATGGGGTCAGGCGCCTGCTCTAGTCATTATTGATGCTAGAGATGAGCAATGTTTTCAAATATTCGATTTGATGAACTTTGATTTTTTTACTAATTAATTTGTCATGAATCATGATAAATCAGGTATACCAAGGCCACTCTGCCTAATTATATTCATCACACTTGGTGGCCCAATCTTAGTGTGAACTTAGTGTGGCTTGGAACTTAGACTGCAGGGAGATGTATCGCCATGTGCATTATGTTGTAGTGCACCCACATTTATAGTTTAACCATTCTGTAGGTACTGTGCTGTAAGTATTACTGGTGTAATTTATTGCCGTCCACATTACTGTGCAGTGCACCAAGGTTCATATCTAATCCCTTCTGTTAAACAAAAAGAAAAGCATACAGCACCCTTTAGTAAAGCCAAAAGCCTGCGCGCGCCCCTGCAGGCGCTGTGTCCAAATGGCTCCTTAGTTAAAGGAAAGAAAGAAATGGAGGCAACGCCAATAAAGTAGTGGAGAAAATAAATGTTCTTTTAATGCATGTTGTGGCAGCCCAAACACATGCTTTTTAATCCCTTCTGTTAGCTGTAGATTTACTGTGCGTCACTATTACAGGTCACTGCTACCGTCAGGTCTATATCACCATGGACTTAACTGTGCAGTGCCCCAAGATTCAAGTAGTGGCCCCATGACAGAGGGGGGAGGGTAGCGGCAGTGGCAGTACCAGTGACAGTAATGGCCCCATGACAGAGTGGGGAGGGTGGCGGCAGTGACAGTACCAGTGACAGTAGTGGCCCCTTGACTGAGTGGGGAGGGTGGCAGTAACAGTGACAATAGTGGCCCCATAACAGAGAGGGAATGGAGTCCAACAGCAGTGGCAGTAACATGGATAATAGTGGCCCCATGAAAGAGTGGGAGGGTGGCAGTGAAGGTGTGTTCAAATCACTGTTTATTTTTCTGTTCTTCTGAGCCATCAGAAGAACTGAAAACTAAAAAAAAGCCTGTAGCTACATCCATAAAGTCTCTTTCAGATGGTCAGTATTTGATCAGTAATTGTAAGCCAAAACCAGGAGTGGGTCCAAAACAGAGATAACATGTTATAAAAATATTTGCATCTCTTCTGTGTTTTGCACCCACTCCTGCTTTTGGCTTACAAATACTAATGCAAATACTGACCATCTGAAAGAGGCCTTATGCTCAGTTTGCATCCGTTTTGGCCATTTACGTCTAAAATGAGTATGTTTTTCTTTTAACAAGGAACAAAAGTCCTGCATTCAGGACTTTAATACCCTCTTTCACACGGTCAGCATTTGTTCAGTATTTTTCATCAGTATTTGATCAGTATTTGTAAGCCAAAAACAGAAGTGGGTCCAAAACAGAGATAAAATGTAAATGGAATTATTTGCATCTCATCTGTGTTCTGATCAAATACTCATGCAAAATACTGACCAAATACTGACTGTTTGAAAGAGGCCTTATGCTCAGTTGGCCCCATAACAAAGTGGGGATGGGGGGGGGGGGGGGACAGCAGTGGCAGTAATAGAGACAACAGTGGCCCCATAACAGAGTGAGGATGGGAGCCAAAATAAATTACAGTAACAGGGACAATAGTGGCCCCATAACAGAGTGGGGATGGGGTTCAAAAGCAGTTGAAGTAACAGGGACAATAGTAGCCCTATGACAGAGTGGGGAGGGGGGCAGCAGCAGTGACAGTGACAATCATGGCAATGAAACCTGAGCATCCCTCCGGTCAGACCTTCCTGAGGACAGACAATGGCAGTGACCAACTGACTACACAGCATGTCTCTGTAGCAGTTCATTTTTGAATCACTCTCAGTAGGTCTAAAACATTCCCCCATTTTTGACCGGTAGTGAGGGGCTAACAATGTGGATAGCCAGTAGTCATGCCTCTTCTCAATCATGACAATGCGGCTGTCACTACACAAACATCACAGCATGCATCTGGCCATTTACACAAAGGACTTGGAGGGCCTCCCTGCCTCCATCTCCACTGCATACTAGAACAGTCTGTCGGGGTAATTTGCGCCGTCTTCGTAGTTGCTCTCCTGCTCCTCTCCTGATGCTTGGGCAGATAAACCACCTAGTTGTGTATAAGATGCCTGAGCGTTTATGTCCTCCTCCTGATCTACTGCATGTTCATCCTCCTCAGGGCTCAGATGGCCATGAAATGAAGGTGCCACATCTTCTGTTCCCTCGCCAATCAGATTTCTCAGCATTCCCTCCCGGACGTGAAGAAGCGGAATGACGTTATGCATTCTGTAGTTCTGCTGACAGACAAATAAAATGGCCTCCTCAAAGGGCATAAGCAAACAGCAAGTGTCACAAATGAGCTGCCACTGGCTAATGTGGAAGTTACTCTGGGGAGTAGACCTGTCGGTCTTCAGCATTAAGAAATCGTTGACCGTCTTCCTCTGATCGTATAGGCGGTCTAACATATGGAGCGTGGAGTTCCAACAGGTAAAAACATTGCATATCAGGCAATATTGGGGAAGAGCATTTTGCCTTTGTGGCTCAAGGAGGGCTTGTTTTGCACAGTAAGAGTGGCTAAAGTGCATGGACAGGCCAGAGTTCGTCTTCTCCTGCTGGTCCTGTGTGCTGGATAAATTTCGCGCCTGCGCAGTGCCGTTTACCCAAAACACAGGGCCGGCAGGAGGAGATGAACCCTGACTGGCCCTGTCAATCAAGGACCGCAAGGAATGACATGATGTGGGAGAACTGAGCCTCTAGGAGCAGGAACAACGCGCCCCCCTGCTCCTACAGGCTAATTTGCATATAATCAAAGTTAAATTGTGCAGTAAGGGGTGCATCCATAAGCATAAGAACACTCCACAAAAAAATTAAACTAAAGCTCCTCCATATAGAAATATAGAAAATGTTATTGAGTATACATTAGACAATTCTTATATAAGATCAGCAGTAAAAAAGAGACCTTCTGTGAGGAACAGAAACCTAGAGGTGGCTGAGGGTCCCTTTTTTACTGCTGATCTGATATGTTATAAGTATTGTCTAATGTATACTCAATAAAATGCTCTATATGGAGGAGCTGTAGTTCTATTTTTTGGTGGAGTGTTCAGATTTCAATTTGTATAGGCTGACCTCAGTACAATGTATTTCTAACAACCCGGTACTAAAATTTTGTGCATAAGAATAGGAGAGTTAGGGTCTGCTGACATTAGCACATCGCTAATGTCAGCCAGTTTAATAGGGTTAATTCTGGTGACAGAAACCCTTTAACCCTTGCTGTGTTACAGGAATATGGATTAAATGGAAATGCCAATAAAGTGAAATTCTGAAATTTCATCTACATTTTCCTTTCATTCTTGTGGAACACGTAAAGGGTTACCAAAGTTAGTAAAATCAGTTTTGAATACCTTGAGGGGTGTAGTTTCTAAAATGGGGCCATTTATGGGTGGTTTCTATTATGCAAGCCCTTCATAACTGAACTGGTCCTTTAAAAAAGTGGGTTTTGGAAATTTTCTTTGCTTCTAAAATTCTAACTTTAGCCTTCTAACGTCCCAAAAAAATATAATTGCATTTACGAATAAAGTAGACATATGGGAAATGTAAAGTAATAACTTTCATGAGGTACCGTGTCACTATCTGTTTTAAAGGGATTCTGTCACCAGGATTAACGATATAGTGATATTTATATGTGCCCATTAGTCTCTATGCAGTGTTTAAAATGATCCCACAGTTTTTGCTCTGTGTGTGTTAGATTCTTATAAAAAACTATCTTATTGATATGTAAATTACCTCTGTCAGGAACCCAAGGTGTTGTCCCATGATATGTTGGAGCCCAGCCGCGCCCATCGATCCGGAGCCCAGCACCGCCTACCACTTAATTTATTCACTCCACTATCCCTGACGTCAGTTCTTCTCAGTAGCGTAATCTCGCGTAGGCGCAGTGGACTCTGTAGACTTCTCATTTTTATCTCTCTATATTTTATATTTTATATGAATACATGAACTACATATACCTCAATCCTCACATACAACATCGCATCAAAATACCCAATTCATGCATAACGTGATATGGATGCATAATATATAACCCCCCTATTGATATTTTTTGTCAATAGTCATGTACACCAATTCCCAGACACCCCTACGATGTTATGTAGAATACATCTCAATATCGATTTTTTTATGCCCCACACAAAACAATAAATTGACCCAATAATGATGATTTTATCGAAAAGACTACTACAAAGATGCGCTTATTTGGCCCTTTTATGCCTCCGAAATTACATGACCGCAAGCAGCATAAAGAGATCCACGAGAAAAACATAGAAGATCGCACCAGCCGGAAGAACAACATGCGTTCCAGCTTGGAACGCTACACCTCGGAAGCCCATTTGCGGACATGCGCACAAGCCGCACAGCCACTCCAGAAAGAGACGAACACCGCCGGATGCCGCGATGCGTTCCAGCCTGGCACGCATCGACTTCCGGTCATGCGCAATGTCGCGGCTGGACACTTCCGCTTTTCTCCTCCTGTGGGTTGTCCCTTGATGTTTTTTGGCGCCCTTTTACTAATTTGGCGCAATTTTAACTACAGAATAAGGGTATAAATACCCTGCTATTCCAAAAAAATTAAATATTTCTCCTGATGAAGGGACGTGCCTGTCCCGAAACGCGTTGAGCCGGATTTCTACATATATTTCAATAAAGACAAGTGAACAGAAGCACCCGTGTGATTGGCTGCCTTCATCTGTTAAGATTCTAGAAGCGATCCAGGCTGGGGAGGTGTTTGGTTTACAGGTGTATTATGCTTATCCTAATAAACCGCCCCCCTCGTGAAGTGAGTAAATAAGCATACGATACTATAGTATTTTTTATTATATTTACTTGTATCCTTTTAAACAGATTTTACTTATTTGGTGCAACTCATTCGCCCTACTATACCACACTTTGACGTGTATGACACTACAGAAAACGGTCTCTTAGGCACTTGAGACACAATGTAGTGTACCTATGCTCATCCATTTCTGAATTGTTCCTACCCTCCCTGTACATTTATATATATTTTATTTTATCTATATATTTATACACATTTTATTACACTTTTTAGAATTTTTAAGTATATGTAAAACCCACTGTACCCAAAAATATCTCGACACTGACCTACCACTATTGGCGCTAAAAAGGGGTTCTTCAAGAATAGGCGAGATTGAGGTGTTAACAACACCCATCAGTCCCCCCAGTTCGGTATACTCCCTGATGAAAGCTGACAGTCTAGGATTTAAACCCATACCAGAATGGCTGCTCAAGTTCTTTTCAGACAGAACTGTTAGTGACTTTTCTCAAAATTGGTGAGGGGTTAAAGACAGTTTTTCACCTTCTTGATACAGCCTAATTTTGCAAATATAATGTGTCATTTTATGTGGTAATATCTTTGGAATGCTTTTACTTATCCAAGCGATTCAGATTTCGTGACACATCATACTTCCTGCAAGTGATAAATTTTTCTGCTGACAGATATTGTTTCATAAAATAGTAACTTAGTTTGTAAAGCTGAAAAAAGACATATGCCCATCCAGTTCAGCTTGTTAACCTGCAAAGTTTATCCAGAGAAAGGAAAGAAAGAACCCTCATGATGTTGAAGCCAATTTTCCTCATTTTAGGGGAAAACAATTCCTTCCTGACTCTAATAAGGCATTTAGAAGTTTCTCCAGAATTCTAGTAACTCTAACCTGTAATATCATTACACTCCAGAAATTGCATCCAGGCACCTATTGACCAACAGGTCACTGTCACCATCACGAGTGACAGTATATACCATTAATAACCACCCTCTGCTTTCTATCACTGAGCCAGCTGCTTACCGATGAACAGACATTTTCCCCCAGTCCAAGCTCATTTTACGGTTCAATCATTATTTTATTGAAGCATAAAAGTATATATTACAACAAACATATCAAGTATGTATATATATATATATATATATATATATATATATATATATATATGAAATGATAAATGATATGACCAATTGCTGGCCACGTAAATGCCTCGGAGGTAGTACGGTATAAAGAAGGCCAAATTAAGTATGACACAACATGTAATAGCTGGTGGAATCTATCAAGATTGAATAAATATAAGTATGTCACACATTTCCAAATAATTGGTCAATTATTCACATTAATAAGGGAAAAGGACAAGACGAGACTCGACAGACCAAGACATAACATGAACAGGAGGTAGGGGAGGGAAAGGGAAGAGAAATTAACTTAACATATCATAGCCATTACTTTTAGAACTGCTAACAGGTATATTACCAGTTGTCAACCACCCAGAGAAAGAAGTGTAAGTGCGGAATTGGTTCCATGGATCCCATGTCCTCCAGAATGTCGCTGAAGAATCTGTGTCAGAGGCACTTAACTCTTCCATATGAACTAGAACATCCATAGCGCCAGACCAGGTTACTCTTAAAAGGCTTTCGGTCGACCGCCATTGGCGGGGAATTATCTGTCTCATAGCTGAAATGAACAGACGTGAAGCCCCTTTCTTAATCTGAGAGATTCGCCCTGAGAATATGGATAGGAGAGCTATCGAAGGATCAGGTATAACAGTAGTTTTGTATAGATAGTTGTATAAAGCAAAAACATCCCGCCATAGGGGGGCCACACCTGGCCAATCCCACCAGATATGTGTCATTGTGCCCTTTGTTGTGAGACACCTCCAGCAGGCATCTGTTACCAAGGGGTAAAACTGGTGCAATCGAACTGGGGTCCTATACCATCTGGTAAGAATTTTATAATTGAGTTCCTGTAAACTACAGGACACAGTTAACTTATGTGTAAAGAGAAGAGATCGAGACCATTGGTCTGCCGAGAAGGTGGATCCCAGTTCTGATTCCCAGTCAGACATAAATTTAAGTTTGGCTCTGTGTGCGCCCATGGAAGAGCCCTCTTTCTCCCCAGAGTTCAACATGGCATATAGCAAAGAAATAGCGTGACCGGGAGCAGAGCTAGCCGTACACAACTTTTTAAACTCAGTTAAGGGTGGACAAGACTGCAATCCAGGCATCAGGGAATTAATAAAACTTTGTAGCTGAAAATAAAGGAGCCAGCGTCCAGGATTCGATGGTATGATATGAGAGATGTCTTCAAGGGGGAGTAGGCCAGCCTGTGTGTATATGTCCATCAACTTAATTGTGTGGCTACTTCGGGATCCAAGGGCCGGAAGTCGATTCAGACCAACAGGAAGACCCGGATGGCCCGTAAGTACTGTGAGAAGACCAGGGGCATGTATAAGATTAAGTTTAACTGCAAATTTACTCCAAAGTCTAGCTAAAGAATAGAGAAGCATTGGAGAATGCGAGTCAGGTAATGAATTCAAGGAAGTAGAAGATAGCCAGAAAATTCCAGTAGCTAGGTGTGGAGCCAATTCATGCTCAATTTCAACCCATAATTTAGAAGAGCGGTTATGGAATATGTCTAGAACACAGTTCATAACTGTTGCTCTATAATATAAGAGGAAATTTGGCAATCCTTTACCTCCTGAGGATTTAGAACGGGATATCAAATTGTAACCAAGTCTAGCCCTGGGTTTCTTCCAAACAAAAGCCGAAATCATTCTCTTAAGTCTTGTAAAATAAGTGAGGGGGGTTGCGCATGGGATCGTCTGAAACAAATATAAAAGGCGCGGCAAAATATCCATTTTGACAGCATTAATCCGTCCAAACTATGAGATATGAAGCGGGACCCATTTTTGGATACTGGATTCAATGGATTTAAGCATGGGTAAGTAATTAAGCTTAAACATGTGTGATAAGTTCGCCGGGATAAGAACCCCCAAATATTTAATGTAGTGAGAGGCCCACCTAAAGGAGAAAGATTCTTTAAGGTAGTCCGCTTCCCGAGGGGGTATATTGATATTCAAGATCTCTGATTTCTGCACGTTAACTTTAAAGTTGCTAAGGCGACCAAAAAGGTCAAATTCTTGGAGGATCGAGGGCAGTCCTATTCTGGGAGAGGTCAAGTATATAAGCAGGTCGTCCGCAAACAAGGATAACTTATGCTCTGTTTTACCAAGCCTAACACCTGAGATTGAGGGCATTCGCCAGGGATTCCATCACTAATGTATATAAAAAAGGCGACAGGGGACACCACTGATGGGTACCGTTTCGTATATCAAATGGGGCAGATAAAAGACCGTTAACACGAACACATGCCGAGGGCGAAGAGTAAAGAGCTAATATCCTATAAATCATTCTGTCTCCCAGACCTATGTGTCGCAGAGTCTCCTCCAGGAACCGCCAGTTTACCCTGTCGAATGCCTTCTCCGCGTCTACAGTGAGAAGGCACAAAGGTATTTTAAGTTGTTGCGATCTCGCTATCAATCCTAATGTTTTAAGTGTATTGTCGCGAGCTTCACGTCTCGGGACAAATCCAACTTGCTCCTTGTGGATTCAACCTGGGATGTGGGGGTGGAGTCTCAAGGCCAAGAGCTTGGCATACATCTTGAGATCCACATTGAGCAAGGAGATAGGCCTGTAATTGGAACAAGTTGCAGGGTCTCTGCCTGGCTTGGGAATGACCGTGATATGTGCCTGGAGAGCTTGAAGTGTGAAGGGGCAGTCCTGTGAGATGGAGTTAAAGGTCCCAACAAGTGTAGGGGTTAGCTCCTCCCGAAGGATTTTATAAAATCTAGAGGTCATCCTGTCTGGGCCCGGGAATTTCCCGTTCTTCAGATCTTTGATCACTGCTCCTAATTCAAAGGGGGTAAAATCATCTTCTAATGTGACCGTATCTGTGGCGGGTATGGGGGTGGGGCCAAATTGAGACAGATAGTTACGAGAGTCTTCTCTATGTGAGGGTTCTTGCGAAGAATCTAATGTTTGAAGATTGTATAAAGAAGCATAATAAGACCTGAATTCTGAAGTGATGTCTACAGGATTATGTACGGAGCCTCCCGATCGTGTGTTGATTGAAGGTACATGAGTTAGCGTTGTTCGGGGATGCAATGCTCTGGCCAGAAAACTACCGCACTTGTCTCCATATTCAAAGAATCCATGCCTAATTTTGTCCCTAATACATAGTGACTTCTGGTTTAAAATTTGGAGTATTTGTTGTTGCACTAGGGAAATGTCCGATTTTAGAACATCTGAAGGGGAAGTTTTATTTTGATTTTCCTTCAGGGTGAGATCAGACAAGAGAGATCTCAATTTATGGGAGCGTTCTTTTTTCAGTCTGGTACCATGGGAAATAAATATGCCCCGTAGCACGCATTTGAGAGCTTCCCATTTTATAGGGGGGGCCGTCAAATCTGCTCGATGACCACTACCAAAATCTGAGATAGCTTTCCTAATATCTGTCAGGCAAGCTAAATCTGAGAGCAAGTTATCATTTAATCTCCACGAGAAAGAACGTGGGCAAGAGGGATGGGAAGAAATAAAGCCAAATACAGGCGCATGATCGGACCATAAGCGAGTGTCAATGGAGCATCTAGGACCAGAGTCCAACAGTTGCTGAGAGATAAATATGTGGTCAAGTCTACCATAACTATTGTGGATTGGGGAATGGAAGCTATAATCCCTTACACCTGGATGCAGTATACGCCACAAATCTACCAGACGAAGTGCCATGAGTTCAGATTTGAATCTGCGAAGAGAACTCGAGGAGATTGAGGACCTACCAGAGGAGGAGTCCATCTTCGGATTCATCACCAAGTTGAAGTCACCTCCAAGGATGATCGGGGAGCCATCAGCAAATTTGGACAATTTTTTCAAGATCTTGGATCCAAAAGTAATCTGCCCCTGGTTAGGGAAATAAGCATTAGCAACAGTGACAATAGAACGATCTACCGAAAGCTTAATAAATATAAACCTGCCTTTCAAGTCTATCTCAGAGGATAAGACCGCATGACGGAATGACTTGTGTAACCCTATGGAGACACCCCCAGACCCCCAGATTTGGGCACGGCACCCGTCTTAAAGTGAGTTTCCTGAATCATAGCAATCATAACTCTCTTTTTGTGGAGACTATATAATATCTAGCTGCGTTTCTCGGGTTTATTGAAGCCCCGAACATTAAAGGTACAAAACGATATAGGCGCCATTTTGTGTAATGGTAGTGAGGAGGAGGCCTAATCCCTGAAATCTCTTCAATGACAATAGGAATGTAATAAAGGTAGGACAAGAGAAACATAAGGCAGGGGAGACAAAGAGACAAACAGCTAAACACATATTAGTGCACATAGAACAAATGAAATCCTATAGGGAGAACCAACAACGTCAGTTCAAGAGGTACTAAGTAACGACCGTGGTCACTCGCGGTGGTGTGTGCCGCAGTCCCTATGTGGGGTAGGGAGAAGACAAGGACTGAGTCGTCTCCCTACTTGACTCCAGCTAACGAAAGAGAAAAAATATCATTGCAGTATATAACAGGACAAGTGTGCAAACAGGTCAAAAGGACCCAACAATGTGATAACACTATGCATATATAACCATAATAATGCAACACAGTAAAGTGAACAAGAGGGTGAAGAACCCCTCAAGTGTGCAAATTAGGAGGTAAAGATATCGCCGAAAGTCAATCGTCAGGATCAGGTGCGCGCCTAGATGTCCTCTTCTGTTTAGGCGAGGTCGTTTGCCATCTTTCCCTCTGTGGGATGGAGACGGGTTGTCTGGATCTTGGCCAGTCAGGTAGCTCCAGGCGTGGAAGATCAAAGGCGGCTCGGAAGCTAGTAATCCAGGGATCTGAACACTGCTGATTTCCCATCTTTAGAAGCAGATAGTTGAAACGGATATCCCCATCTGTACGGTATGTCCTTAGCTTTAAGCAACACTAAAAGTGGTTTCAGGGCTTTACGTAGCTGCAGGGTACGTCTTGCTAGATCTTGTAGTATGATGATCTCTTTTTCAGCATGCATGGTTTTCCGTGCGTTTCTGGACGCTTTAAGGATAGCTTCCTTATCTTTGTAGAAGTGAATCCGACAGATGACATCGCGAGGGGAGATTAGGATCACTCAGTTTAGGACCTAGGGCTCTATGTATGCGATCAATTTCAAGGGATTGTCCCGTATCTCTGGTCAATAAAGTATTGAAGAAGGAGATAGCCCATTTTTCCAGGTCTTGCGGCAAAATATCTTCAGGGAGTCCCCTAATGCGCAGGTTGTTCCTCCTGTTTCTATTTTCCATATCGTCCAAATGAGTAAGGATATCCTGTATCTGGACCGAGAGTGTCTGGATAGCTTGTTGGTGGTAATCTAGGACCAGTTATACTTGATCCTGCATCGTTTCAACCTCTTCCACCCTCTGACCCACCTGTTTAAGATCATGCTGCAAGGCCTCAATGTCCCGTTTATGAGAAGTTTCCAGCCTTGTGAATAAGGCATCTATTTCATGCCTGGTGGGGAGGGATTTGAGGTGAATTTTCCAGTCCCAGTCCTCATCGTCACCCGGTGGGACTGGGGAGCCTCCCGAACCGGACATCGCGGCCTGAGAGCAGCGGTTTCTAGGAGAGTGGCCTTGAGCTGCTGCGGAGGCCGTCCCTGCAAACGAAGGAGATGAAGCGACCGACGAACCGGAGCTAGCTGCTGCAGCGTATGAGGCCGGAGAGCTGGTGAGTGTACCTCTTGCTGGCTGTGGTGAAGCCGAGGCCTGTGAGTCCGGTCCCTTATGGCACGAAGGGGACGCCGCTCTGCGCTGTCTCGGTGCCATCTTGGGTGAATCGTCTCTCTCCTGGTGAGCGTCTGGCTGGCTTTATGAGGCAATGAAGCGGGATATGGCTCCCGATTTGCGCTGGATCGGAGCAGGGGTAGATGAGGGTCTCCTCTTGTGACCTTTCATGTGGCTGGCGGGGTCTGGGTTGTCCTGTAAGGGCTGTGTGAGCTGGAGTCTTTCAGGAGCCGAGGTGAAGCACATCTTACTCCGCCATTGGCAAACTCCGCCCCTCCAAGCTCATTTTATGAACTAACCTTTTATGTGGCACTTTTATGTGGCCCTGTATCAAATGCTTTGGAGAAGTCAAGATACTGTATATGACATCCATTGATTTACCTAGGTCCAGTGTAGAACTTACCATCTCATAGAAACTGATTAGATTAGTTTGACAGGACCGCTCCCTAATACAGTGGGGCAAAAAAGTATTTAGTCAGCCACCAATTGTGCAAGTTCTCCCACTTAAAAAAAAATGAGAGAGGCCTGTAATTCTCATCATATGTATACCTTAACTATGAGAGACATAATGAGAAAAAAAAATCCAGAAAATCACATTGTCTGATTTTTAAAGAATTTATTTGCAAATTATGGTGGAAAATAAGTAGTTGGTCAATAACAAAAGTTTATCTCAATACTTTGTTATATACCCTTTGCTGGCAATGACAGAAGTCAAATGTTTTCTGTAAGTCTTCACAAGGCTTTCACACACTGTTGCTGGTATTTTGGCCCATTCCTCCATGCAGATCTCCTCTAGAGCAGTGATGTTTTGGGGCTGTCGCTGGGCAACACGGACTTTCAACTCCCTCCAAAGGTTTTCTATTGGGTTGAGATCTGGAGACTGGCTAGGCCACTCCAGGACCTTGAAATGCTTCTTATGAATCCACTCCTTCGTTGCCCTGGCGGTGTGTTTGGGATCATTGTCATGTTGAAAGACCGAGCCATGTTTCATCTTCAATGCCCTTGCTGATGGAAGGAAGTTTTCACTCAAAATCTCACGATACATGGCCCCATTCATTCTTTCCTTTACACGAATCAGGCATCCTGGTCCCTTTGCAGAAAAGCAGCCCCAAAGCATGATGTTTCCACCCCCATGCTTCACAGTAGGTATGGTTTTCTTTGGATGCAACTCAGCATTCTTTCTCCTCCAAACACGGCGAGTTGAATTTTTACCAAAAAGTTCTACTTTGGTTTCATCTGACCATATGACATTCTCCCAATCCTCTTCTGGATCATCCAAATGCTCTCTAGCAAACTTCAGAAGGGCCCGGACATGTACTGGCTTAAGCAGGGGGACATCTGGCACTGCAGGATTTGAGTCCCTGGCGGCGTAGTGTGGTAGCCTTTGTTACTTTGGTCCCAGCTCTCTGCAGTTCATTCACTAGGTCCCCCCATGTGGTTCTGGGATTTTTGTTCATCGTTCTTGTGATCATTTTGACCCTACGGGGTGAGATTTTGCGTGGAGCCCCAGATCGAGGGAGATTATCAATGGTCTTGTATTTTCTAATAATTGCTCCCACAGTTGATTTCTTCACATCAAGCTGCTTGCCTATTGCAGATTCAGTCTCCCCAGCCTGGTGCAGGTCTACAATTTTGTTTCTGGTGTCCTTTGACAGCTCTTTGGTCTTGGCCATAGTGGAGTTTGGAGTGTGACTGTTTGAGGTTGTGGACAGGTGTCTTTTATACTGATAACAAGTTCAAACAGGTGCCATTAATACAGGTAACGAGTGGAGGATAGAGGAGTCTCTTAAAGAAGAAGATACAGTCTGTGAGAGCCAGAAATCTTGCTTGTTTGTAGGTGACCAAATACTTATTTTACCGAGGAATTTACCAATTAATTCATTAGAAATCCTACAATGTGATTTCCTGTATTCTCCCGCTCCCACCCCCGTTTTGTCTCTCATTGTTGAAGTGTACCTATGATGAAAACTACAGGCCTCTCTCATCTTTTTAAGTGGGAGAATTTGAGAATTGAGAATTCACTAATTCTATTTTTTTTTCCTTATCATTTTTAACGCTTCTATGCTAACTTCCTGTTTTAGTAATTTACCGTATTTTTCTATAAGATGCAGGGGACTATAAGATGCACCTAGGATTTGGAGGAGGAAAATAAGTAAAAATATATTTTAGATATAGACCTGTACACAGACCTCTGAGTAGACTGCCAAATCAGACCCCCCGATTCTTCATCAGACCTCAGATCTGACCCTTATCAGACCCCAAAATCGGATCCCCATTCTTCATCAGACCTCAGATCAGACCCCCAAACTCCATCAGCCTCAGCTGGATCCCTCAACCTCCATCAGCCTCAGATCAGACCCCCCCCAGCCTCCATCAGCTTCCTATCAGACCCACCCAGCCTCCATTAGCCTCAAATCAGCCCCCTATCAGACCTACCAGCCCACATAAGACTCAGATAGGACCCCCAATCAGCCTCAGATCATATCCCCAATCAGACCCTATCAGATCCAGATCTGACCCCCCCAGCCTCATTCAGCATCAGATTAGCCCGCATGAGCCCCCTCAGCCCCCATCCAACTCAGATCAGACCCCCAACCAGACCCTATCAGGCTCTGATCGATCCTCCCAGCCTCAGATCGCACCCCCAGCCCCCATCAGACCTCAGATCATACATTTAAAAATAAATAAAGAGGACTTCTGGTTCCGGTGCTGTGATGTAGGCAGGTGCGGTGAGGAGCTCCGCTACAACCCCTCTGCTGACCTGCACATACCGGCAATTCAGCCGCTTGCTGAACTCGGCGAGTGACTGCAACACACCCTCAGCCTGCTCGGGTGTGATTTCATGGAGCGGTACCTGCTTCGGAGCAGCGGCAAGCCGGCACCCCACTCAGAGAGCCAAATCGAAGGAGAAGGCAAGATGGCGCCAGACGACTGCACGAGGGAGGAGACTCCTGACGACCACACTCAGTGCGCACTCCAGGACACAGAGGGCTCCCAATCCCAGGCTCCGCTCTCAAAAGACCTGGAAATGGCAAGTGTTGACACCCTGGGGGCCCTTATTGATCACAAAAGGCTGGCAGTGGAAGCAGCTAAACAACTAGCAACAGATTTAAAAGACTCCCTGGTCACAGCAGTATCAGCCTCTTTCCAAGAAATGCGGGCTGAGGTAGAATACCATTCTTCCAGATTGGAGGAAATGGAGCACAGGATAGTGGCCTTAGAGGAGGAAGTTGTGGGGTCCCATGACAGACTTAAAGAAATCTCACAAGAAAATTCCAGATTGAGGGACCGCATGGAGGACCTGGAAAACAGGTCACGCCAGAACAATTTGCGTGTCCTGGGGGTCCCGGACTCCATTAAACTGTCACAGCTTCAGGAATTTTGTTAAGGAGAACTCCCTCAGGCCCTGGGGATTTCGGGCTCAAAGAGGGTGGAAAGGGCCCATCGGGTGGGACCTGCACAGTCCGCAACTACAAACCAGAAGCCCGCTTCCTCACTACAGGTGAGTAAACCTCGTAAAGTCATAGTCAAATATTTGGACTATAACCACAAATAGGAAATCCTGAGAGCAGTTCGGGCCAGAAAATCCCCTCTGAAAGTGCGGGGGGCAAAATTATTGATCTTTGCTGACTATTCTGCGGAAGTGGCGCGGCGGAGGAGAGAGTGTAGTGTGGTATGCTCTTCTCTGATCAACTGATTCAACTGATGTACCCGGCAACGCTGCGGATTCAAGTAGTTGGTGAACCACCTGCAATTTTCAGGTCATCCATGGAGGAAAGAAGGTTCGCTGTGGCTCAAGGGTGGGCCACGGAAAGGGAGTTCGACCAGACCGACAAGAGATCTTCTCCAACTTATCGTCAGGAAGACCACAAAAGTGCCTCACACCAGCCTGCAGGTCATGATTTGGTCTTAGGACAAAAGTGGTCTACCTGGAAGAGGATTCCCGAGAAAGAACCACATAGAGCAGAAGGAGGCGCATCAACAAAGAAGAAGAGACCCCAAAGAATGAACCGCTATGCAAGTGTGGACTGATAAGTATTGTGGGTGTGCTGTTTGTACCCGGCAGGAGGGGGCGAGTGATACTTGTGCTGTTACTTTTCTGTATCTAGGCTGTGGGGCAGCGAAATACGAGTGAAGACAGATGAGGAGGGGTGGAGCGGAGGATTTTAGAGCCTATATTTCAGAAAAAAGTGAAGTCCAGAGATAGATGAAAAGAGAGGAATACAATATTGAGTAGGGGAATGCTAGGAATGGAGGAGGGTTTGTTAATGTTAACATTTTTCTTGTTGCACGTGTTTGTTCTTGTTGTGACCGAGCATCTTTTTTCTGCCGCTGGCCCTGGTCTGCCACCTCGGGGGCGGGCAGAGCAGAGGAGAGTGTCTGTTCTAGGGCCACTAAAAAGTGGCACTCTTTTGGGAGCGATGCTATTGTATCGCGTTTAATTATCCTTTTCTCTAGACCTGTTAATGAGAGTAGTTACCTGGAACGTTAAGGGACTCCGCTCGCCAGAAAAGTGGATGATGGTCCTTCGTCATTTAAAAAGGCTGAAAGCGGACATAGCGTTATTGCAGGAGACTCATCTAAGGGAAGAGGAATTGAAATACATGCGCAAACTTTGGGTGGGATCGGTTTTTGGTTCACCGGCCCTAGGTAGAACAGCCGGGGTGATTACGTTAATCCACAGGTCTCTGCCTCATAAGATTCTTTCGGCAGCATCGAGGGCCGATTTTCACACATAACTGTGGAGATACCTTGCGGCCTTCTAGATGTATTTAACGTGTACAGCCCAAATAATGAAAATAGAGAGTTCTTTTGTAACATAGAATCAAGGATAATAACCCAGTCGACGAGAATGTCACTGATTGGAGGAGACTTGAACACTGTGGTGAACCCTGACCTTGACCGCAGCAGGGGTTCATTACTGCAAAATCGCAGAGGACCCATGAGACGTGAGAATGTGCTGGGGCCTTTTCTGGAGTCAACGGGGTTGGTAGATGTTTGGCGCTACTTACATCCTGAAGGTAGAGAGTATTCGTTTCACTCGCACTCCCATCTCTCCTGGTCTAGAATCGATTTCTGCGGAATTAACGCTCACTTTGGCAGAAAAGCAGAGGAAACGGACTGATATCTTGTGGAGGTTCACTGCTCACCTAGTGGGAGATGAAAATTTTGCTTTACTATTGCGAGGGTGGTGGGGGGAATATGAAGCTGACAATAGGGAACACAGACTCAATACCAATCTCTTTTGGGACACAGCTAAGGCTGTCTTACGGGGCAGGATCATTTCCTATGTGACGGGACGGAAAAGGGAAGTATGGAATAAGTATAAACAGACCAGTCAGGAGTTAGGGGGGGCATATGCCAACTATGTGAGATCTCCTACGGCTGTTAATCTACAAGGATGGATAGCTGCCCAACAGGCTTTTAACAAGTGAGCAACAGAGAAAGAATGTTTTTACAGAAGGGAGTGGGAGACTACTCTATACAGATACGGTAATAAGTCCGTAAAACTGTTAGCCAGGCTTGCTAAAGATAGGCCCCCAGTTACCCATATAGGATCCTTGCTTGATGAAAATGGTGACATAACCACAGATCCCAAAAACATTAATATAATCCTGGGAGACTTCTGTAAGCGTCTATATGCAGATACTAGTGATCCTATTCCGCAGGACACGATTTTAGACCAGATAGTTCTCCCTAAGGTGTCTGATGCACAACTTGCTTTTTTAAATTCGCCAGTAAAAGGGGAAGAGGTTTTGGGAGCAATTGGGATGCTAAAGGCGGGCAAAGCACCAGGGCCTGACGGTTTGACGGGAGAGTTCTACAAGATATTAAAAGAACAAATAGGAGATACTTTAACCGCCTCCGGATCGCCTAACGCAGGATCGCGTTCCGGAGGCCGCAACCCTGCGCACAGTCACGCATATATGCGTCATATCGCGAGACGCGAGATTTCGCTCAAAGCCGGCCCGCGCATGCGCATCGCGGGCCGGCAAAAGTTAGAGGACAAGTTCTTCATCAGCCTGCCAGCCAATGATCGTGGAATGATCGTGGCTGGCAGGCTGGCGATTTTCAAAAAAACTAATGAAAAGCCAGATAACACATCATATTAGTAAATATGATGTGTTAAATGGCTTGTCTGCTCCTCTGCTGGTCCTTTTCGTCGGTTGGTTCCAGCAGAGGAGCAGACATCACAGTGAGTAGCACCAAAAACTTCACCTTAGCCCCAGATCACCCCCATCACCTGAATTAACCCCTTGATCACCCCTTGATCGCCCCTGTCAATCACCTAGTGAAAGGAAAAAAGTGATCAGTGTAAACTGTCACTTTTTTTTCCCACTGGTATTGACTGTTAGGTTTTAGGATAGTTTAGGCCCCTTGGTTAGGTAGTTTAGCGTCAGTTAGCGCCCAGCCCACCGCACCGCAGTCACTGATTCGCTGATTAGCGTATCGCTAATCAGCATTTGTACTTTTATAGTATCTGTAAGTGATCAAAACTGATCATAGTCAGATCTATAATTGTATTAGTGTCACCTTAGCTCGCCTTCCACCCAAAACGCACTGTTTGCCCGATCAGGCCTGATCGGTTGCCCACACGTGTGTTCACCCACACCCGCCCCGCCGCAGTGACAAAAAATATATATTTTTTTGATCACTGCACAATCACTTTCCAAGCGCTGAGGCGAGAAAAAAATCAGTTTTGATATTTTTTATCAACCGCAGCGGCCTCCGGTACTTCGCTAGCCTCCCCTTTGTAAGACAGGCTTGCTTTTTTTCTTGGGTAGTCTCAGGGAATACCCCTAAATTTAGTAGTCCAAATGTCAAGCAGGGGGTATTCTTCTGAAGAGGCCTACAGGATTCTGACCCAGTCGAATGAGGAATGGGAACCCTCATCTGACGAATCTAGAGGGTCAGAATATGAACCTGTAGAAAGCAGTGGCAGTCTGACCCAAAGTTCGGACGAGGAGGTGGAGGTCCCTGATAGAACCAGGCGTACCCAGCCCCGTGTCGCTAGACCACAGGTTGCGCAGGATCCGCTTCAAGAGCAGCAGAGTGGGGCTGGCGCTGTCGGATCACGTGGTGAGGCATACACCAGCAGCGCAGCCATCCCTGGACCTAGTACCAGCACTGCCGTACAACATGGTGAAGTGGCGAGCACCAGAAGGGCAGTTGAAGCTGGTACGGTGGCACGTGCAGTAGTTACCCCGTCGCAGCCACCGCAAAGACAGGCCCGTAGAGCCCCTAGAATCCCTGAGGTGCTGGCAAATCCTGATTGGCAGTCACCAACTTCAGCCGCACCATTAGTTCACCCTTTCACCGCCCAGTCTGGAGTTCGGGTTGAGACAGCTCAGATCGGTTCGGCACTGGGATTTTTTGAGCTGTTCTTGACTGCGGAGCTCTTGGACTTAGTCGTGGCAGAAACAAATCGGTATGCCACTCAATTTATATCCGCCAACCCGGGAAGCTTTTATGCCCAGCCTTTCCGGTGGAAACCAGTCCAAGTTTCCGAAATTAAAATTTTTCTGGGCCTTCTCCTCAACATGGGTCTAACCAAAAAGCATGAATTGCTGTCATATTGGTCCACGAACCCGATTCATCACATGCCCATGTTCTCTGCTGCTATGTCCAGGGCACGATTTTAGGCCATCCTGCGTTTCCTGCACTTTAGCGAAAACACCACCTCCCGTGCCAGAGGCCACCCAGCTTTTGACCGGCTCCACAAAATTCGGCCCCTCATAGACCACTTCAACCAGAAATTTGCAGATTTGTATACCCCAGAGCAAAACATCTGCGTAGACGAGTCCCTAATACATTTTACCGGGCGCCTTGGCTTCAAACAATACATCCAAAGCAAGCGCACCCGGTATGGGGTCAAATTGTATAAGCTCTGTGAAAGGGCCACAGGCTATACCCACAAATTTCGGATCTATGAGGGAAAAGATCAGACCCTGGAGCCGGTCGGTTGCCCTGACTACCTGGGGAGCAGTGGGAAGACAGTCTGGGACTTGGTGTCACCCTTATTTGGCAAGGGGTACCATCTTTATGTGGACAATTTCTACACAAGTGTGGCCCTCTTCAGGCATTTGTTCCTAGAACAGATTGGCTGCTGTGGCACCGCGGGAACTAGTCGCGTGGGCTTCCCCCAACGGCTCGTTACCACCCGTCTTGCAAGGGGGGAGAGGGCTGCCTTGTGTAACGAAGAACTGCTCGCGGTGAAATGGAGAGACAAGCGTGACGTTTACATGCTCTCCTCCATTCACGCAGACACGACAATACAAATTGAGCGAGCAACCCGTGTCATTGAAAAGCCCCTCTGTGTCCACGACTATAATTTGCTCATGGGAGGGGTGGACTTCAATGACCAGATGTTGTCTCCGTATTTAGTTTCCCGACGCACCAGACGCTGGTATAAGAAGGTGTCTGTATATTTAATTCAATTGGCTGCATATAATAGTTTTGTTCTCTACAGTAAGGCTGGGAGAACGGGATCTTTCCCTAAATTTCAGGAAGAGATCATCGAGAACCTCCTGTATCCAGAAGGTTCCGTGGCCCCATCCACCAGTGTAGTTAGCCGTCTACACGAGCGACATTTCCCCAGTGTCGTTCCTGGTACCTCAACCCAACCGTCACCCCGAAAAAGATGTTGTGTCTGTAGCAGGAGTGGAATAAGGCGTGACACCCGCTATTTCTGTCCTGACTGTCCTGACCACCCTGCCCTATGCTTTGGAGAGTGTTTCTGGAAGTACCACACACAGGTACACTTAGCATAGGGATTGCATCTCACAGGACAGGCACACAGGGCTATTAGGGCCCTTTTACTCACAGCTGCTGCAAACCTCACCTTTCACCTGGGATAAAGTGCATAATGTACTTCGCCACATCTTTGGGTGATTTGCGCTTTGCACATTGTCCCATGGGGAAGGAGAGGTTTGTCCTATAAAAGGTAAAAAAAAAACACCAGTGAGCAAAAAAGTTAACTTCAGTTAAAAAAGTTAAAAAAAAGTTTATATGTTCTGTTCAAAAGCCTGTTTTTTTCTTTTTCTTTTTTGTTTTGTTTTTTTTACCTTCCAGGTGGACCAACCGATTGACTAGCTGCAGCACTGATGTGCATTCTGACAGAAGCATTGCGCTGCTGTCAGATTACACACAAGTCGGTGTATGCGGCGCTGCAAGACGAGATTTCTCCTTTGCAGTAAAAGATACGTTTGCCGAGGCATATGAGCTGAGGAGGCGGCGGTGTTCATATGCTTTGGCAAACACTTTGTATATATATAAAAAAAATAAAAAATCCCGGCAATGATTTATTCATCCACATCGATTGATGTGAATGGATAAATCTGGTTTGCCAGGGCATACGGGCTAAGTGGGTATGGATGTTGGGCGGAGCGCCTATGTCCTGGCAGACGCCTTTCCCCTCCTTTTTTTTTTTTTGGCAGAGATTCTTTCATCCACATTGATCGATGCGAATGAAGAAATCTGTGCCGTTCATTTTTTTCTTTCAGGTCAGAGGCTGAACGGAAAAAAAAAATCTCATTACCCGTATGCTCAATATAAGGAGAATAGCAGAAACTCCTAATGCTGGCCATACATGTAATGATTGCGGAGACCCTCAAATGCCAGGGCAGTACAAACACCCCACAAATAACACCATTTTGGAAAGAAGACACCCCAAGGTATTCGCTGAGGGGCATATTGAGTCCATGAAAGATTGACATTTTTGTCTCAAGTTAGCGGAAAGGGAGACTTTGTGAGAAAAAACCCCAAAAAATCAATTTCCGCTAACTTGTGCCAAAATTATTTTTTTATATTAACTCGCCATGCCCCTCATTGAATACCTTGGGGTGTCTTCTTTCCACAATGGGGTCACATGTGGGGTATTTATACTGCCCTGGCTTTTTAGGGGCCCTAAAGCGTGAGAAAAAGTCTGGGATCCAAATGTCTAAAAATGCCCTCCTAAAAGGAATTTGGGCACCTTTGCGCATCTAGGCTGCAAAAAAGTGTCACACATGTGGTATCGCCGTACTCAGGAGAAGTTGTGGAATGTGTTTTGGGGTGTCATTTTACATATACCCATGCTGGGTGAGAGAAATATCTTGGTCAAATGCCAACTTTAAATAAAAAAATGGGAAAAGTTGTCTTTTGCCGAGATATTTCTCTCACCAAGCATGGGTATATGTAAAATGACACCCCAAAACACATTGCCCAACTTCTCCTGAGTACGGAGATACCACATGTGTGACACTTTTTTGCAGCCTAGGTGGGCAAAGGGGGCCACATTCCAAAGAGCACCTTTCGGATTTCACCGGCCATTTTTTACAGATTTAGATTTCAAACTACTTACCACACATTTGGGCCCCTAGAATGCCAGGGCAGTATAACTACCCCACAAGTGACCCCATTTTGGAAAGAAGATACCCCAAGGTATTCCGTGAGGGGAATGGCGAGTTCCGAGAATTTTTAATTTTTTGTCACAAGTTAGCGGAAAATGATGATTTATTTTTTTTTCTTACAAAGTCTCATATTCCACTAACTTGTGACAAAAAATAAAAACTTCCATGAACTCACTATGCCCATCAGCGAATACCTTGGGGTGTCTTCTTTCCAAAATGGGGTCACTTGTGGGGTAGTTATACTGCCCTGGGATTCTAGGGGCCCTAATGTGTGGTAAGTAGTTTGAAATCAAAATCTGTAAAAAATGACCGGTGAAATCCGAAAGGTGCTCTTTGGAATGTGGGCCCCTTTGCCCACCTAGGCTGCAAAAAAGTGTCACACATGTGGTATCTCCGTACTCAGGAGAAGTTGGGCAATGTGTTTTGGGGTGTCATTTTACATATACCCATGCTGGGTGAGAGAAATACCTTGGCAAAAGACAACTTTTCCCATTTTTTTATACAAAGTTGGCATTTGACCAAGATATTTATCTCACCCAGCATGGGTATATGTAAAATGACACCCCAAAACACATTGCCCAACTTCTCCTGAGTACGGAGATACCACATGTGTGACACTTTTTTGCAGCCTAGGTGGGCAAAGGGGCCCACATTCCAAAGAGCACCTTTCGGATTTCACCGGCCATTTTTTACAGATTTTGATTTCAAACTACTTACCACACATTTGGGCCCCTAGAATGCCAGGGCAGTATAACTACCCCACAAGTGACCCCATTTTGGAAAGAAGACACCCCAAGGTATTCGCTGATGGGCATAGTGAGTTCATGGAAGTTTTTATTTTTTGTCACAAGTTAGTGGAATATGAGACTTTGTAAGAAGAAAAAAAATATCATAATTTTCCACTAACTTGTGACAAAAAATAAAAAGTTCTATGAACTCAATATGCCCATCAGCGAATACCTTAGGGTGTCTACTTTCCTAAATGGGGTCATTTGTGGGGTGTTTGTACTGTCTGGCCATTGTAGAGCCTCAGGAAACATGACAGGTGCTCAGAAAGTCAGAGCTGCTTCAAAAAGCGGAAATTCACATTTTTGTACCATAGTTTGTAAACGCTATAACTTTTACCCAAACCATTTTTTTTTACCCAAACATTTTTTTTTTATCAGAGACATGTAGAACAATAAATTTTGAGAAAAATTTATATATGGATCTCGTTTTTTTTGCAAAATTTTACAACTGAAATTGAAAAATGTCATTTTTTGGCAAAAAAATCGTTAAATTTCGATTAATAACAAAAAAAGTAAAAATGTCAGCAGCAATGAAATACCACCAAATGAAAGCTCTATTAGTGAGAAGAAACGGAGGTAAAATTCATTTGGGTGGTAAGTTGCATGACCGAGCAATAAATTATGAAAGTAGGGTAGGTCAGAAGTGTAAAAAGTGGCCTGGTCATTAAGGGTGTTTAAGCTATGGGGGCTGAGGTGGTTAACAGCAGTTTTTAATTCAGCATTAGGAGAAGGTGGCCTCCCACAATAGTCTTCAATGGCCTATATCAAACTCCTGCTCAAGTCGGGTAAGACTGCAGTGCATCCTGGGTCTTACCGACCCATCTCATTAATAAATGTGAACGCAAAACTCTTGTCTAAAATTGTGGCCGACGGGTTGGGAACCATTATGCCCACTCTACTTAGCCAGGTGCAGGTAGGATTCACAAAGGGAAGAGCGGCGGTGACAAATATCCGAACGGTTATGGCGGTTTTGGATAGGGTCCAGCACTGGCCTTGCCAGGGAGAGACGCCAGCATTGTTGACGTTGGACGCAGAAAAAGCATTCGATAATGTCAGATGGAACTGGCTGGTGTCAGTGCTGAACAGAATGGGGTTTGCGGGACCTTTTAGGAAGTTGCTTAGCCATATATACAGCCATCCACAGAAAAGGGTCCATTCCGGGGGTTATTTGTCTTACCCATTCGATTTACAAAAGGGCACTAGGCAGGGTTGTCCCCTGTCTCCCCTGCTATTCAATTTGGCAATAGAGCCCCTGTCGCGATTTCTCCAAACATCGGATCTTTACAAGGGCATTAAGGTGAGGGATAAGGAAGTTAGACTGGCTATGTTTGCGGATGACATCATTCTGTTTCTAGATGATCCAGCCACATGTATTCCCAGGTTATTCTCTGCTCTAAATGAATTTTTGAGCTTACCCGGGTTATAAGGTAAACATGGCAAAATGTGAGCTCTTGGATTTACGAGGCACCTCGGGTAGGACCACACTGCTGCATACATCTTACGGGATAGACCCTCCTAAGGACCATATTAAATATCTGGGAATAAAGATAGGTCATGCTCCCTCCTCTTTATATACCATGAACTATAGACCCCTTCTAGAGAAGATATATTCTGACTTAAAAAGCTGGGCCAACCTTCCTCTTAACTTGGTGGGGAGATGTCATTTAATTAAAATGTCCTGTTTTGCTAGACTTTTATACCCCCTGCAGACGATCCCGATCTTAATACGCCATAAGGACGTCAATGAGCTAAATTCACAATTTACGTCATTCATCTGGAAGGGGCGGAGACCAAGGATAGCGCTAGACAAACTCATGAGACTTAAAGAAGAAGGGGGGATTAACTTTCCTAATATAAGGGGTTATAATATTGCCTGTTTGCTGCATCACATGCTAGATTGGAGGAATCACACTAGCTACTACTCTAATTTGGGGTTAGAAAGGGAATTGGGGTCCCCTTGGGATTTGATGGCCCTGGTACATTCTCCGTTCTCTAAGCTTCCCTCGAACATAAAACGCTCTGTCCTTCTTAGGGACACTCTTATTACTTGGAAGATAACACGAAAATTATTTGGCCTTTCTTATCAGTGTTCGAAACATCTCCCCCTGTGGGGTTCGCCAGAGTTCATGGATGGGTGCTTGAGCTGCTTATTCAAGGGATGGAAGGAACGGGGTATAAATAGAGTAGAACACCTGATTCAAGACCGTAAACTTAGATGGTTAACGTTACCGGTTCTACATTATTGCAAGGCCATGATATCGGACATCGCTAAAGAAATCCTGGTAAATGCTCTTGACACTCTCCTCTGCTCGACTCGCAGATATTCTATATCAGATTTATATGCCTACCTAAGGCCCAAGTTTCTCCCTGGGACAGTCCAATCTGTTTACAAGGGGTGGGCTAAGCAATTAGGAAAAGAGGAGGTGGGGAAAGAGATTATGGGCGGATGGACAGATTTCAGAAAACATGTGTTGTGTGAAACCTGGGGGGAAACACAATTGAAAATTATGCACAGGGCTATGTGCCTCAATGCCGAATAGGCAAACGAAGTGTCCAAAATGTCATATTATTGTTAGAAGGTCCAGTGGCTTTAAGGGCATTATACTCTTAGCCGTGTTAGAGTAGGTCCCATCTGATGAGAAGCCACCTTGACGTCTGGTAGATGGGCCTGACATATTTTTGATCAATTATATGCGCTATGAGCTTCTTCCCCACTTAATAGGATTACATGGACACAACGTTTGTGAGCATGCAATCAATAGCTGAGTTGCTGGAACTTTTTTGCAGTTACAAGGTGTTGGCTGAATACTGAGAACATATCCTTGCAGGAATAAAGGATTTAGTGGTTAAAGTCAGCAAGACCTCGAAACGTGTCTGGTGCTGGATACCGATGCTCTGAAAGATTCCACAAATAACTGAATCATGGCCATGCGACTTTATCTCTACGATTATTTAAGGAGACGATCTTTCAGCAATTTGAAAAAGTAAAGGCAAGGAGTGACCTGAATCGGTGAACCTGTACTCCAACTCTCACGAGAACTGTGTGCAGAGCGGGACAGAGAGGCAGTGAAGGTAATTGCAAGAAAGCTTTAGCGGAACACAGGTACTAATTCGCCCCGAGAGCATACAGTCGTGGCCAAAAGTTTTGAGAATGACACAAACATTTGTTTTCACAAAGTTTGCTGCTAAACTGCTTTTAGATCTTTGTTTCAGTTATTTCTGTGATGTAGTGATATATAATTACACGCACTTCATACGTTTCAAAGGCTGTTATCGACAATTACATGACATTTATCCAAAGAGTCAGTATTTGCAGTGTTGGCCCTTCTTTTTCAGGACCTCTGCAATTCGACTGGGCATGCTCTCAATCAACTTCTGGGTCAATTCCTGACTGATAGCAACCCATTCTTTCATAATCACTTCTTGGAGTTTGTTTGAATTAGTGGGTTTTTGTTTGTCCACCCGCCTCTTGAGAATTGACCACAAGTTCTCAATGGGATTAAGATCTGGGGAGTTTCCAGGCCATGGACCCAAAATGTCAACGTTTTGGTCCCCGAGCCACTTAGTTATCACTTTTGCCTTATGGCACGGTGCTCCATCGTGCTGGAAAATGCATTGTTCTTCACCAAACTGTTGTTGGATTGTTGGAAGAAGTTGCTGTTGGAGGGTGTTTTGGTACCATTCTTTATTCATGGCTGTGTTTTTGGGCAAAATTGTGAGTGAGCCCACTCCCTTGGATGAGAAGCAACCCCACACATGAATGGTCTCAGGATGCTTTACTGTTGGCATGACACAAGACTGATGGTAGCGCTCACCTTTTCTTCTATGGACAAGCCTTTTTCCAGATGCCCCAAACAATCGGAAAGAGGCTTCATCAGAGAATATGACTTTGCCCCAGTCCTCAGCAGACCATTCACCATACATTCTGCAGAAGATCAATCTGTCCCTGATGTTTTTTTTGGAGAGAAGTGGCTTCTTTGCTGCCCTTCTTAACACCAGGCCATCTTCCAAAAGTCTTCGCCTCACTGTGCGTGCAGATGCGCTCACACCTGCCTGCTGCCATTCCTGAGCAAGCTCTGCAATGGTGGCACTCCGATCCCGCAGCTGAATACTCTTTAGGAGACGATCCTGGAGCTTGCTGGACTTTCTTGGATGCCCTGAAGCCTTCTTAACAAGAATTGAACCTCTTTCCTTGAAGTTCTTGATGATCCTATAAATTGTTGATTGAGGTGCAATCTTAGTAGCCACAATATCCTTGCCTGTGAAGCCATTTTTATGCAACGCAATGATGGCTGCACGCGTTTCTTTGCAGGTCACCATGGTTAACAATGGAAGAACAATGATTTCAAGCATCACCCTCCTTTAACATGTCACGTCTGCCATTTTAACCCAATCAGCCTGACATAATGATCTCCAGCCTTGTGCTCGTCAACATTCTCTCGTGAGTTAACAAGACGATTACTGAAATGATCTCAGCAAGTCCTTTAATGACAGCAATGAAATGCAGTGGAAAGGTTTTTTTGGGATTAAGTTAATTTTCATGGCAAAGAAGGACTATGCAATTCATCTGATCACTCTTCATAACATTCTGGAGTATATGCAAATTGCTATTATAAAAACTTAAGCAGCAACTTTTCCAATTTCCGATATTTTATCTAATTCTCAAAACTTTTAGCCACGGCTGTAGTCTGTTCTATAAGCACCATTGTTTTGTGGCGGCGAACAGAAAATAATCTGGAAGTGCCCCTCCCGAGACCAGGCTCTGGATCCGCCACTGGACACAGCTCGCAGTCGGTCTCTTACAGCAGGCCGGCCCGAGATTGTGTGAAAAACTATTTATTACAAAGATTGTTTTCCTCTTTGTGTATGTTTAGGTGAACCGGGGGGGGGGGGGGGGGGGGCACCACAAGATTAGCTCACACAGGGCGCCTGAACACCTAAGGCCAGCCCTGCAAGCACCTGCCCCTAACACTAGGGACTCTGACTGCTCTCCTTAGGGTACTTTCACACTAGCGGCAAGGAACTCATAGTTTTATTCCGGCTGCCTCCCTATTATAGTCAATGGGGCCAGACCGGTAGTCCGGGGGCATGAGGGCACTAGCGGCAGCACGGATCCGACAGGCGGTTCACCTGCCTGAAAAGCCTGCCGGAGTTCCTTGCCGCTAGTGTGAAACTAGCCTTATATACCATTTCTAGCTATACTGAAACCTTCTAGTGCAGGGGTGCACAACCTGCAGCCCGGGGGCCACATGCGGCCCTTTATACCATTCTGTGCGGCCCCCAACCATAACAGACATCTATGCCTATGTCTTGTGGCTGCTTACATGTATTTCTGCCATTAGATGGGAGTCCTTGAAGTGTAACTAGACATTAATGGTATATAATGTGTGTTCAATATGCCATAAGTACAATATTTCAGTTGTTAATACACCTCTAAATTTTAATTTCGGCCCTCGTCATTGGTTTATTCTGGCAATGTGGCCCCCAACCAGGAAACGTTGTGCACCCCTGTTCTAGTGGGAGGGGTGGAGTGGAGAAGCTCAGCACAAACAGATACATTGTAACACTTTCTGTCTCTCATAGACCTACATTAGTGTCTCAATGATAACCAATGGCAATGACACAGCAGATTTTCAGACAAAAACAAGTTTCCAGACATAACAACATAGCTAAAACCAGATATTCAAAAGGTCAGGCTGTCTGGGTTTGGTGGTAAACAATGTCTGCTTTTTCCCTCCAAAACATGGTCTTCTTTAAACTGTATGGCAGCTGTGGAAAATTACCAGATTCTCATTTAAAGTCCTAACAGTCTCTCAGTGTTCATTAACCCTTTTCAGAGAGCCTTGCAAATACAGTGTGAACAGGATACTGTATATATAACAATATACAGTTGTATCATCGTTAGCGCTCCCTGCAGACTCGCATCAGCGCATAACGATAGCGAATTTCATTTGTGAACCCGAAGCGCTTGGTGGTGCAATTTTGCTGAGTGAACACCAGATGGCGCTTGGAACTACCCGGGACCCGCTTGGAACTACAGTACATTGGAGAGTAGGCTGTAAGCTGCAGCCCCCCCCCCCCCTTCATCACGCACGCGGCCAAGAAGCAGAAATCGGGTGTCGGGGCTGGCGTGGTGGGGGGAAGTTCACCAGACAGCTACTATACACTGTACCGCAATGCGATTTAATTAATCGCAATGCGATTTCAACTTTCTCAAATCCGACAGTACATTCTAGCATGGAGCCGTTCCCATGGTAATGGGGACGCTCCATGAGCACGGAGGTCGGCAGAAGCTCCAAGTTGAAATCGCAATGCGATTTATAGAACTTGAATTAACCGCATTGCGATTTTAACTTTCTCAAATCCGACAGTACATTCTAGCATGGAGTCGTTCCCATGGTGATGGGGACGCTCCATGAGCACAGAGGTCGGAAGAAGCTCCAAGTTGAAATCGCAATACGATTTATAGAACTTGAATTAACCGCATTGCGATTTCAACTTTCTCAAATCCGACAGTACATTCTAGCATGGAGTCGTTTCCCATGGTGATGGGGATGCTCCATGAGCACGGAGGTCGGCAGAAGCTCCAAGTTGAAATCGCAATGCGATTTATAGAACTTGAATTAACCGCATTGCGATTTCAACTTTCTCAAATCCGACAGTACATTCTAGCATGGAGCCGTTCCCATGGTGATGGGGACGCTCCATGAGCGAGAGGTCGGCAGAAGCTCCAAGTTGAAATCGCAATGCGATTTATAGAACTTGAATTAACCGCATTGCGATTTCAACTTTCTCAAATCCGACAGTACATTCTAGCATGGAGTCGTTCCCATGGTGATGGGGACGCTCCATGAGCACGGATGTCAGAAGAAACTCCAACTTGAAATCGCAATGCGATTTATAGAACTTGAATTAACCGCATTGCGATTTCAACTTCCTCAAATTCGACAGTACATTCTAGCATGAAGCCATTACCAAGGTACTAATATGAAATTTGCCTGCCTATGCCTATACAGTCTACTGTTTAGTTTATTAAAGCGATACTACGTAATTTAAATAATCGTGTTTGTGCGTCTGTACGTGCGTGCGTCTGTACGTGCGTGCCTGTCTTTGGATAGCGCGGAGAGTGGAGATACAGTAGATAGAATGGCAAAGAGCAATTTCGATCCGGAAGAGCTGGAATATTTGATCACTGTAAGTAATTCTACCCTAAGTCACGAGGGCACTGTTCAACTCACTCTTAAAGGGGAGGGCACTGTTCAACTCACTCTTAAAGGGGAGGGCACTGTTCCAAGTCACGCTTAAAGGGGAGGGCACTGTTCAACTCACTCTTATAGGGGAGGGCACTGTTCAACTCACTCTTAAAGGGGAGGGCACTGTTCCAAGTCACGCTTAAAGGGGAGGGCACTGTTCAACTCACTCTTAAAGGGGAGGGCACTGTTCCAAGTCATGCTTAAAGGGGAGGGCACTGTTCAACTCACTCTTAAAGGGGAGGGCACTGTTCAACTCACTCTTAAAGGGGAGGGCACTGTTCCAAGTCACACTTAAAGGGGAGGGCACTGTTCAACTCACTCTTAAATGGGAGGGCACTGTTCCAAAGTCATGCTTAAAGGGGAGGGCACTGTTCAACTCACTCTTAAAGGGGAGGGCACTGTTCAACTTACTCTTACAGGGGAGGGCACTGTTCCAAGTCATGCTTAAAGGGGAGGGCACTGTTCAACTCACTCTTAAAGGGGAGGGCACTGTTCCAAGTCATGCTTAAAGGGGAGGGCACTGTTCAACTCACTCTTAAAGGGGAGGGCACTGTTTAACTCACTCTTAAAGGGGAGGGCACTGTTCCAAGCCACGCTTAAAGGGGAGGGCACTGTTCAACTCACTTTTAAAGGGGAGGGCACTGTTCCAAGTCACACTTAAAGGGGAGGGCACTGTTCAACTCACTTTTAAAGCGGAGGGCACTGTTCAACTCACTCTTAAAGGGGAGGCCGTTGTCAATGTCACTGTTAAATGGGAGTCCATTGTTGAAAGTCACTGTTAAAGTGGGGGTATCTGTTAAAGTCACTGTTAAAGTGGCATCCACTGTGGAATTTAATTCTTATATTTGCTTTGAATAAAAATGTTTTATTTTTACTTTACTTTCATATAGTTCCATAGGGAACTATATAAATATCTACTCTTTTACCATTTTCATATAAAATTTTATTTTTTATGGTTGAGATGACTATAATTACTAATAATTGTATTTTACAACTTTGGGATTACATCCTTTAATTGTTATCTTGCAGACTATGTTGGAAAAACGTTATGACGACCTAGGTTCCCGTACAGAGAAACAGGGCATAGTACGGAGAATAGCCTACACTCTCTGGCAGCAGAATGGAAAGAGGCATTCTAAGGATGCGTGTTTAAAAAAATGGTCAGACCTTAAACGGCATCGCATAGATCTGATCAAAGAGGTCAGAGACAAAAATTGTCCAGGTACGATGCTTACATTAATTTTCTATCACCCACCTATTGTTATTTATGTGTTCAGTTATGCAAATAAGTATTTCTATCCCTTTACAACTGATTACTTAGTACAGTGGTGTCGAACCGATGGAAAGGGTGCTAGAGGCGGCACTCTCTGTGGGCAGCATACCCTTGAAAAGGTCTAAGGCGTACTAATCGGCTTTAGACATTTCCTACCATACAGCCTCACAGGTACACTATTAACAGCACAGTCAGCATATTGAATGTAGGCAGGATGTTACAGCAAAATGATAATTGTGTGGAAGACAGACTATACTGGTATTCAGGTACAATGGTAGCGTTGGCTATTTGAGATAAATAAATTAGTTGGTTTTCTGTTCTGCCTCAAAAAAAGTTCTCCAGCATGGATTTAGTACATGATGGGACACGTAGCTGATTATTCCTTTAAAATATATACATACAATCACAGTGAGATACAGATATATGATGTAAACCCTTATCCAATGTCAAAACAGTTGACTTGGTCCACCTCATTTCAATAACCCTGCAACAGTACCTTGCGAACCAATACCCCCCGCTACCTCATCCTAGCTATTAACGTACTCAACTGAAAACCATCTGAAAGACTTCATTTGTAGTTTCATCTAACACCAAATCAAGTGAAATCAAACATAGTGGTAATCATTATCCCATCCAGATCCCACCATAGATTAATTTGTGTACCGTTAGCTTTTTTTTTTTGCTTTGCTTGTTTATCTTGGAATTTTTGTAAAATTTGTTCATTACAGGGGTGCCTCTTCCTAAAGTGCACGCTAAGCGCTCTAATAAGAAGAAGGTGGTGGAAGAGGAGATGATGGAGGATGAGGAGGATGACGAGCAGGCAGGACCATCAGGGCATCAGGCCCATAGCCCACCGGAGGCAGCTGATGTCCAGGAGGATGAGGAGGAGGAAGAAGATGAGGTGGTGACCACCCCCCGCCAGGAGGGTAAATATATTCTGTAGATGTTTTAATTTAAAAAATGTCCCCACACACATACAGGTGTCAGTTTAGTCTTCACCACAGGCAGATTTTATTCAAGCAAACAATTATAAACAAGTTCAAGTTCAACCTCTAATTTTTATTCAGACTTCAGATATTGCATAACCTAAAGTCCCCCACTTTGCGTTCACTCCAAGCAGTGTAACAAAAAGATTAGTATATCACCACTCTTTAGGGTCTGTCAGAGACCATCCTCATTTCTCTGCAGGTTCAGTTTTCACATCTCCTGTCCACACTTGAAAAGAACAGCATTTTTAATCCCCACTTTATAAAAACCCTTGATGGAGTACGGGAGTGACCTGTGCCACTATATCTGTCTGGGCACTCAGTCCAAAAACCCGGACCCTAATTAAACCCACGTAAAAAGTATTTTTTTACAGCAAGCTGATGTTACTGGTGTACTGATTTCCGTAAACTATCTCAATAAGGCATACAATTTAATTAAGATGTAACGAGCATCCAATATATAACATTTTTCTTAGACTAAAAAATAAAGTGCAAAAAAACATATTAATATTTATCAAAAAAATCGTGTAAAAACTATAAAACAGGCAACAAAGAACGTACAACACACAACAGTAATATAAAACATGAACACTATGAGCGAATTAAAAAGCATAATGTTTTCTGTCCCCTTCCCCAAATACACACTCATGGTAGAGTACCAATCAAACAGTCAACTCATCCAACAAAAAAAATAAAAAATACTCTATTGAAATATTCCTAAGTAAAGAACTATATAACTGATTGCGATTTTAATGGCCAGCTACTTTATACACTAATCAATAAAAGTTATTTCATCTGATTGTCAATAATTATTTTTTTTGGACAGTACTAAAAGAAATGAAAAAAAAAATTATTCTGCTGCAGCGGGAGCACTCCAGGCGGATGAGGGCTGTGAAAGTTAAGTTTGCAGAAGAAATGAAGGCCATGGAGGAGTGGCATCAGAAGGCCATAGCTGAGCTGCTCATCCAGCATGATGTCTGATGGGGTATAAGTAACTCCATTTTGTCTTGTCAGCAACGTGTATTACATTTGGTCAGTTCACTTACAAAATCTTCCTTCTCCCTTCCCCCTTTTGGAATGTGAGAAACTTCCTGTGCGGTTTCGAGATACCCATACATTCCTTAGTTTGTAACAGTCCTACCATATAAGGTCATCTTGGCTCAAGTGTCTGCTGGCCTATGTGTATATACCTGATTGGTCAAATGCTGTTACTATGAGTCATCTATTATGTTAATGCAGAGCTCATGTGTGATCATACCATAGGTCAAACAAATGCTAACATATGAATGGATGTCAAGGAAGCTCAACCCCCTCTATTATAACTGTTTGCCAACTGTGAAATAAACCAGAATGGATTGGAACTAGACATGTGTTCAGTGTTCATCTGATTCATTCTCCCAGTACCGGATAGACTTAATTCAAGCTGATCACCGAAATCATGTGTCAGGGACACGTTAGGCAGAAGAGTCAATATTGCCCAACAGTTTGGGGGCTCGGTCCGTGATCGAGGGGGTCATCTTTGGGTCTGTTGCAAGAGACATCAATTTTTGTCTTCTTCGGACCTGGAGGCACTGTCCAAAATCTCGAATCAAGTAAGTCGAACCATCTATTTATGATTTCGGTGGATTGCGGTGTCCGGGACATGCAAAAGCTCTGGGAGCTTATGTTGATTGTAAGAGGCTCAGAGAGTCCATATCATTAGATATAAAAGTGCACTATGAATATATATCTGTTCAGGGAACAGAAGGTTACAAGCTTGGATTAACTCTTATATATATATAGTATAAGTATTTTAGAAGCAATAAGATTATCTGTTTGTGTGAGATACTGACCGGGTGGTAAGTGTACGGTCACATCCCACTGTTATTGTCAAATTGATGTATTTTGGGTTAACTACTGTTAATGTGTAAAATTGTTTGTGTTGTGGAGGACCACCCCATTTTTTCAGCTAAGTGTAATCTGTTGACCCGGAAAATTTGAACGCAAGTGGCGGTCCGAAACAACAATAGTCGATAGGGGTCCAAAGAGTATAGAGAGACATTAATATACGAATCAGCTGATCAGTTGACAGGTCTTGTCAGCGCTATTTCAGTGCAGTACAGCCAGTCCTGACAGTGATTGTCTCACTTATTCTTTGAACTATAAATACTAACATGGGAGGACAAGGGTCTAAAACTAAATTCCCTAAACCAGAACCAGGAGAAACTTGCAAAATCTATGTAACCCGTGTTAGTCCAACAAACTATTACCTGATCAACCCGTGGGTAGATAATCTAGCAGGCTGGACTGAGGTAATGGATGCAGCAGATCCATTCCCCAGGGACGGTGATAATAGCATTTATCATATGGATATGGTCAAATGACTATGTCTAGGTGATAAAACAGCCTGGCCGCATTTCGATGCTGATCCTTCCTGGGACATGGAGTACATGTCCAGAGGAGGAGAACAGTGGCTGGAAATAGCCCCCACTGGTATGATGCAGGTAATAGCAAGAAGAATAAGAATCTAAAAAGTCCCAAAAATTATAGGACTCTACATGAAATAGAACAGGAGGTAGGCATAAAGAAGAGAAGTCAGAAATCCCCTCCACCTTATAATAAATCCACCCCCACGGCACCTCTGTACCCAGTTCTGACTCAGATTGAGGAAGATGCTGTAACAGCGGTTATACCATTAAAACTAGAAGAAAAATACTGACCCCCCACGCCAACATTTGGAAACATAATAGAGCGCAGTCTAAATACTGGCACACCGCATACTAGTTATATTACACGCAGTACAAGTAGAATGAAAATGTGAAACAGAATGTTATGCCCGGCTGGCAACAGGGATGAAAAGCTGTAAAAATCTGTGAAGTTGGAAGCTTACAGACTGGTTACATCAGAACTCCTGTGATGATGAAGGGGGGGCTATGGTGAGTGAGAAAACACAGCAGTGTCAGGAAGTTATTTGATAGCAAGGAAAAAGTGCCCCAGTGTCTGCAATCAGAAAGGGCTTGTGTTAAACGTTCAGAAATGAACTGGTTAAGTTTTGTTGCCCTAATGATATGTGTGTGTTTAAATAGTGACGATCTATAGCCCTAGAATTAGAGATTAAAGCACTAAAAGATGGACAGTTAATGCATAAGTGTATTGATAATTGAAAAGAGAAGTTTGCCATGTGGCATCCCTTCCCCCACTACATCTGCTGTAAATTCAAATAGTTCCACAGGAACTTTTCCTGTTCTCTCTGAAATGTGTTCTCAGAGAGAACTCTCTCCCATCTCATACCCCCCTCCTCTGCTCAGGAATTCCATATGGGGGTTGGGGGGAGGGGGGCTGGTAATTGGTAAATGCATCTGCAGACTGTGCAGATACTAACCTGATCTTCCAGACAGGGCTCTGGTATTGGATTAGATCCAATAATGTTTGCAAAAATAACCTTTCCAAATTGTATGTTCCGATGGTTTAAAATGTGCCTGCAGTGATGATGCTAATTGGAAGTGTCCAATCCTATCAATCTAAGGTTGCACCCATTCTAAGTCCTTATTCAGATATGAGTAAAAGTTTGAGGAACATTTGGGACAGTTGAACGTCCTGTGATTGATTGCTTTACTTCCCCTGTTTGAACATTCCTGAAATAAGAGACGCAAGGCAAAGGAAATGGGGAAAGGGGAATTATATAGAATAAGTGGCGATGTGTGTAACACTAAACTAAAACTACATGGCATATAAGATGATTTGAATTTTAACAAAATGACTGTATGATTATGACATGTATATTGTTTTACAGCGACAGACCATCAGCAATTCTGGGTGTGGTGTGGCTATCTGTTTCCAGGAAAGCTGTGTTTGTCTGTGCTGCAAATTTTGGAATGTAACAAAGAGATTGGGTGATTGGGTGAAAGATACATGATTCAGTGGAATGTGAATGGGTGTGGCTCTGAGTTGTATGTTTGTAGCAGAGCTGTGTGTGCAATTCATATTTTATGTGTAAGGGCGTGGTTATGAGTTGTTAATGAAAATGAGTACATGAAAAATGTATATGAATGCGTATGGAGTACGATATTTGTTTTTAAATATGCGCATTGAGAATTTTATTTTATTTTTCTTGGAAGTTTTTGGTTTTTATTGGTACCAACAGCATTGATCAAGCTGTACATTTTTATTTATTGAAGTCAATGAAAAGTTTTTATGGGCCCTTTGTGTGTTCATGTCTGTATTGTCAGATCTGTTTGTTTCAATGTTTGCAGTTACATGTTACATGTTAAGTGTTGTGCTTAACATCAGAGCTCTGTTCATATGGACAGCTAGGATACTAATGGCAGACAGAAGAAGGACCACAGCGTCCGACTAAAAGGGGTGGACTTAGATGACTCAGAGTGGGAGGAAGAAAGTGTGAGCCTTCTATGTGAATTAAAGGGGTTTTGAAGAAAAAAGAAAAAAAAACTTTAAAAACTGACTCATTACTACTCGAGACCATGGACAGGAAATACATCACAGATCATGTATTTAGCTTTATACTAGATTGCCCAGTCAGCCTATTAGGGAGAGATTTGTTCATTAAGCTTGACTTGCAGGTATCAGCAAAGAATCAGGACATAAGAGTACACTCAGATCTCATTCCAGTCTCTACACCAGTGCCACTGATTCTTGCAAACATACAGGACCACCCAGAACTTAATAACATTAACCCTGCATTATGGTCCTCAAATGAATATGACACAGGATTCATAGATTGCACACATTACAAAGCTACTGTGAAACCAGGTGTCATCTCAGTGTTCCAGAAACAATACCCGCTGTAAAAAGAGAAACTTGACGGACTTAGGCCAATGATAGAAGAATTCCTACAAAAGGGAATACTGGAAGAGGTGATTTCACCCTACAGCACGCCCGTGAATCCAGTGACAAAGTCAGATGGTACTACCCGCATTGTACAGGATTTAGGGGCCATCAACAACATCATTGTGCCTATAGCCCCTGTTGTACCTGATGTCACTCAATTATTATATGCCATTCCAGCAGATGCTGTTTGGTTCAGTGTGATAGATCTGAAAAATGCATTCTTTTCTATCCCAGTTGATAAGATAACCAGACTACTTTTTGCTTTTTCCTTTGACAGACGTCAACTGACCTGGTGCAGAAATGCCCCAGGGATATGCTGATTCACCTGTAGTGTACAGCATAGTCCTCCAAGCGATGTTAGAACCATGGTACCCCCCCCCCCCCCCCAAGGTTCTGTGCTGCTGCAATATGTTGATGATTTATTACTGTGTAGCATGTCAGCGGAGGCCAGCATTCAGGAGGGTTTATCACTGTTACAATGGTTGTCAGAATATGGTCACTAAGTGACACTTAAGAAATGCAATGGTGTAAAATGCAGGTTGAATACTTGGGCTTTGTCCTCACAAAAGGTGAACGGAGAATCAGCGCAGAAAGAGTCCAGTCTATTGCGGGTTTGGTCACCCCACACACCAAGAAAGAAATGATATCTTTCCTTGGGATGATAAATTACTGTAGACAATGGATTCCTGATTGCTCCTATTATGACAATGTTTTGAGGCAAGCCACTCTGGAAGAAAATCCAGATTTGATTAAATGGTCTTCTGAAATGTACAATGCATTTGATTATCTGAAATGTTCACTCATGTCCAGGGCTGGGCCTCCCTGACTATAATATGCCCTTCCACATGTTTGCACACCAAAATTGTAAAACCATGGCGGGTGTACTGACACAAGAAAACAGAGGCAAGTTGCGTCCTTGTGTGTTTTTCTCAAAGGTAATGCCCACCTCTGTTCAAGGGATGCTGGCATGTCTGTGTTCTCTTGCAGCCTGTGCTATGATGGTAAGAGTTGACAAATTCTTTCACAATGTGACATTACACCATTTTGCACACCACTCATGATGTTGTAGGCCTACTCAAGGACATCCACACTCAACACAGCAGGCAGCTGAGCTCATTGCACTCACTAGGACATGTATTCTACATACTGATAGACCTGTCATCATTTATACTGAGAGTAGGTACACACATGGGGTAGTGTGGGACCATGGTATGATTTGGCAGAGGAGAGGATTCACGGCAGCAGATGGTAGGGATCATGTCTCACAGGGCAATGCACTGGCAGTTAAGGTGGCGAAATGAGTGGCCAAATGCAACCTCACAGGTTTGTGTAACCATTGGGAGATACCATGTTTGGCACCTCCAACCCCTGAGATGTTGCAAATGCTTACTGATCTTCAGTGGTATGCCACTGAACAGGAACAGTAAGACTGGTGTTATCCAGTATTGCAGAAAAATCCTGAGATAGGATTAGTCTGCGAAGAGGGGAAGTTATGCATTCCCCAACACAGTGCTTCCATCTTAATAGCACATTTCCACAGAGTAGGACATAAACAGCATTGAGATACTCATGGGTAGGCTTTTCCCCACACAATGGGCAAGACGCCCCCTGGTAGTGCAGGAAGGGGACTTGTACCTGATCAGAGAGGAGTAATAATCTGATCAAGGTCCTCAGTAAAACTGAAAAATAAGTTGCTTGTAAGTCTCCTTCTCTTTCACAGGAACCAACCCATCCATTCCGGATAGGCGACCAGGTGATGATCAAGATCTTAAAGAAGGGAAAGGAACCAGGAAGCTTCACCTACGGACCACCCACCGAGGTAGTCATGATCACCAGAACAGCAGTCCTCACTGAACAGTCGCCCACGTGGATCCACGCCACAAGGATTAAGTTGGTAAAGAAAAGAGAGGTACTAACGGAGGCAGACAGCCTTGACTTCGAAGAAGATACAGAAGAGGTACTAACGGAGGCAGACAGCCTTGACCCCCAACGAGATGATGCAGTCGGGAAATTCCTCGAGATGGCTGAGATGCAGTGCCTTAATAATTGCAATTTTGTGTCTCCTACTTACTGTCCCATGGCTGTGGAACAGACAGATATACCTGAAAACAGAATGCAGAGGGGAAGACAATCTGTGGAAGACAAAGGAGAACTTATGGCTGTACCTGGCCAAAACTCTGAACTTAACTGACTTTTGTCTCCGAACCACTTTATCTGTATTTAACATTTTGGAGACATGTCTGGTAGAAGTCCCCACCCCAGTAGCTGTATGGACGGAGCTCCTACGTTCCCAATGGAATGACACAGACTTGGAGGATCATGATGTTAAATATGGGTATGTAAATCCTTATCATGCTTGTTATGACTGTCCTACATATGAGACTCTGCAAAGTAATATGATAGAAATAATTACAGGTCTTGTCACAGCAGCAGGAATATGTTATAAATTCACCTGTGATGAGACACTATTGCCTCCCTGCATACAAGCAAAAATGCAGAATAAGACTAAACCAAATATTTGTGATAGAGATTTAGGTAGTTGTAAAAAGATAGTATCAGGAAAAAATATGCAATGTAATATTACAAAAACAGTACCATCCCTAGACAAACATGTACCTCTACCAACAGGATGGGTATTGGCCTGTGGGAATACTAGTTTCACATACATACCGGCCAATATTACAGAGGGACCCTGTACAATAGCTAGGTTGACATTAGCAATGATACCACTATTCCCAGCAATGCAGACACGACGCACGAGAGACACTTCCCTACAGTTACCAGAAAATTGTGATTATAATGTGAATCTCCTCTCTAGATAAGAATATATGAGTTAAAGGTTATCTTTGATAGGAGTACCAGGTTTGGCCATATATAACCACAGGACAATATCAAAACTTGCCTGTTTTATGGTAAAACAGATAAATGTCACTAGTGCAACTCTGCAAGATATGCTGCCGGATATACAATCGTATAAAAAGGCTATCTTGCAGAATAGGGCAACTATTTATTGCTCCAACATGGTAGAGGATGCTCAGCGTTCACAGGGATGTGTTGTTTCAATTTATCAGATCACTCCCGTGGAATAAAAGATAAAATAGGCCAATTAGAGGAGATGAGAAAACATATAAAACAAGATGTTGACCAAGGTTGGTGGGACTGGCTTTTTGGCTGAATACCTGACTTTGGTCAAATAAGATATGTTTTAGGAGTGGTACTCGCCGTGGTCGCTGCAATAGTGTGTCTCTGCTGTTGTCTGCAGTGTGTGCCCTCCCTTCTAGCCATATGTCAAAAGGTGGCCGAAAGAGGGGTACACTCGACATTCCTCTATACTCCGGTAGTGTCACGGCTGAGGATGGGGGAAATCCTCAGCCGTGCGGTGATGGAAGATGTCCAGTCGCTACTCGCCAGGAACACAGAATCAGGGAGCAGGTCACCTCCTGTTGCGTCCCTAACGCTGACCCTGTCTCCTACCTGCATGGGCCGACCTTGATGGTAGGAGACAGGGTCAGCGTTAGGGACGCAACAGGAGGTGACCTGCTCCCCGATTCTGTGTTCCTGGCGAGTAGCGACTGGACATCTTCCATCACCGCACGGCTGAGGATTTCCCCCATCCTCAGCCGTGACATTATAACCGGAAGGGTGGCCCTTACAAGAAGATGGAAATCACAGGAGGCTGCTACAGCAAAGCATGACTGAAGCAACCTACTGAGCCATGCCAAAGTGAGAGGCTTTATAGGCCTAAGAGGCCACACCTAACGGTCAGACACACCCAGTGACATCACACACACTGGGAAGGGAGTTAACCCTTCCAGCACCACAGAAAAGGGAAAACACCAACTTAACCACCTCAGCCCCCAGTGCTTAAACACCCTGAAAGACCAGGCCACTTTTTACACTTCTGACCTACACTACTTTCACCGTTTATTGCTCGGTCATGCAACTTACCACCCAAATGAATTTTACCTCCTTTTCTTCTCACTAATAGAGCTTTCATTTGGTGGTATTTCATTGCTGCTGACATTTTTACTTTTTTTGTTATTAATCGAAATTTAACGATTTTCTTGCAAAAAAATGACATTTTTCACTTTCAGTTGTAAAATTTTGCAAAAAAAACGAGATCCATATAGAAATTTTGCTCTAAATTTATTGTTCTACATGTCTTTGATAAAAAAAAAATGTTTGGGTAAAAAAAAAAAATGGTTTGGGTAAAAGTTATAGCGTTTACAAACTATGGTACAAAAATGTGAATTTCCGCTTTTTGAAGCAGCTCTGACTTTCTGAGCACCTGTCATGTTTCCTGAGGTTCTACAATGGCCAGACAGTACAAACACCCCACAAATGACCCCATTTCGGAAAGTACACACCCTAAGGTATTCGCTGATGGGCATAGTGAGTTCATAGAACTTTTTATTTTTTGTCACAAGTTAGCGGAAAATGATGATTTTTTTCTTTTTTTTTTTTTTTCTTACAAAGTCTCATATTCCACTAACTTGTGACAAAAAATAAAAACTTCCATGAACTCACTATGCCCATCACGAAATACCTTGGGGTCTCTTCTTTCCAAAATGGGGTCACTTGTGGGGTAGTTATACTGCCCTGGCATTCTAGGGGCCCAAATGTGTGGTAAGGAGTTTGAAATCAAATTCTGTAAAAAATGACCTGCGAAATCCGAAAGGTGCTCTTTGGAATATGGGCCCCTTTGCCCACCTAGGCTGCAAAAAAGTGTCACACATCTGGTATCTCCGTACTCAGGAGAAGGTGATGAATGTGTTTTGGGGTGTCATTTTACATATACCCATGCTGGGTGAGAGAAATATCTTGGCAAAAGACAACTTTTCCCATTTTTTTATACAAAGTTGGCATTTGACCAAGATATTTATCTCACCCAGCATGGGTATATGTAAAAAGACACCCCAAAACACATTCCTCAACTTCTCCTGAATACAGAGATACCAGATGTGTGACACTTTTTTGCAGCCTAGGTGGGCAAAGGGGCCCATATTCCAAACAGCACCTTTCGGATTTCACAGGTCATTTTTTACAGAATTTGATTTCAAACTCCTTACCACACATTTGGGCCCCTAGAATGCCAGGGCAGTATAACTACCCCACAAGTGACCCCATTTTGGAAAGAAGACACCCCAAGGTATTCCGTGAGGGGCAAGGCGAGTTCCTGGAAGTTTTTATTTTTTGTCGCAAGTTAGTGGAAAATGCTGATTTATTTTATTTTTATTTTTTTCATACAAAGTCTCATATTCCACTAACTTGTGACAAAAAATAAAAACTTCCATGAACTCACTATGCCCATCAGCGAATACCTTGGGGTCTCTTCTTTCCAAAATGGGGTCACTTGTGGGGTAGTTATACTGCCCTGGCATTCTAGGGGCCCAAATGTGTGGTAAGGAGTTTGAAATCAAATTCTGTAAAAAATGACGAGTGAAATCCGAAAGGTGCTCTTTGGAATGTGGGCCCCTTTGCCCACCTAGGCTGCAAAAAAGTGTCACACATCTGGTATCTCCGTATTCAGTAGAAGTTGGGGAATGTGTTTTGGGGTGTCTTTTTACATATACCCATGCTAGGTGAGATAAATATCTTGGTCAAATGCCAACTTTGTATAAAAAAATGGGAAAAGTTGTCTTTTGCCAAGATATTTCTCTCACCCAGCATGGGTATATGTAAAATGACACCCCAAAACACATTCCCCACCTTCTCCTGAGTACGGAGATACCAGATGTGTGACACTTTTTTGCAGCCTAGGTGGGCAAAGGGGCCCATATTCCAAAGAGCACCTTTCGGATTTCACTCGTCATTTTTTACAGAATTTGATTTCAAACTCCTTACCACACATTTGGGCCCCTAGAATGCCAGGGCAGTATAACTACCCCACAAGTGACCCCATTTTGGAAAGAAGAGACCCCAAGGTATTCGCTGATGGGCATAGTGAGTTCATGGAAGTTTTTATTTTTTGTCACAAGTTAGTGGAATATGAGACTTTGTATGAAAAAAAAAAAAAAAAATCATCATTTTCCACTAACTTGTGACAAAAAATAAAAAATTCTAGGAACTCGCCATGCCCCTCACGGAATACCTTGGGGTGTCTTCTTTCCAAAATGGGGTCACTTGTGGGGTAGTTATACTGCCCTGGCATTTTCCAGGGGCCCTAATGTGTGGTAAGTAGGTAAATGACCAGTGAAATCCGAAAGGTGCTCTTTGGAATATGGGCCCCTTTGCCCACCTAGGCTGCAAAAAAGTGTCACACATCTGGTATCGCCGTATTCAGGAGACGTTGGGGAATGTGTTTTGGGCTGTCTTTTTACATATACCCATGCTGGGTGAGAGAAATATCTTGGCAAAAGACAACTTTTTCCATTTTTTTATACAAAGTTGGCATTTGACCAAGATATTTATCTCACCCAGCATGGGTATATGTAAAATGACACCCCAAAACACATTGCCCAACTTCTCCTGAGTACGGCGATACCAGATGTGTGACACTTTTTTGCAGCCTAGATGCGCAAAGGGGCCCAAATTCCTTTTAGGAGGGCATTTTTAGACATTTGGATACCAGACTTCTTCTCACGCTTTGGGGCCCCTAGAATGCCAGGGCAGTATAAATACCCCACATGTGACCCCATTTTGGAAAGAAGACACCCCAAGGTATTCAATGAGGGGCATGGCGAGTTCATAGAAATTTTTTTTTTTTGGCACAAGTTAGCGGAAATTGATATTTTTTATTTTTTTCTCACAAAGTCTCCCGTTCCGCTAACTTGGGACAAAAATTTCAATCTTTCATGGACTCAATATGCCCCTCACGGAATACCTGGGGGTGTCTTCTTTCCGAAATGGGGTCACATGTGGGGTATTTATACTGCCCTGGCATTCTAGGGGCCCTAAAGCGTGAGAAGAAGTCTGGAATATAAATGTCTAAAAAATTTTACGCATTTGGATTCCGTGAGGGGTATGGTGAGTTCATGTGAGATTTAATTTTTTGTCACAAGTTAGTGGAATATGTGACTTTGTAAGAAAAAAAAATAAAATCCGCTAACTTGGGCCAAAAAAATGACTGAATGCAGCCTTACAGGGGGGGGGGGGATCAATGACAGGGGGGTGATCAATGACAGGGGGGTGATCAGGGAGTCTATATGGGGTGATCACCCAACTGTCATTGATCACCCCCCTGTAAGGCTGCATTCAGACGTCCGTATGATTTTTACGGATCCGATCAGTCTATCAGTGGATCCGTAAAAATCATGCGGACATCTGAATGGAGCTTTACAGGGGGGTGATCAATGACAGAGGGGTAATCAATGACAGGGGGGTGATCAGGGAGTCTATATGGGGTGATCACCACAGTCATTGATCACTCCCCTGTAAGGCTGCATTCAGACGTCCGTATGATTTTTACGGATCCGATCAGTCTATCAGTGGATCCGTAAAAATCATGCGGACATCTGAATGGAGCTTTACAGGGGGGTGATCAATGACAGGGGGGTGATCAGGGAGTCTTTATGGGGTGATCACCACAGTCATTGATCACTCCCCTGTAAGGCTGCATTCAGACGTCCGTATGATTTTTACGGATCCGATCAGTCTATCAGTGGATCCGTAAAAATCATGCGGACATCTGAATGGAGCTTTACAGGGGGGTGATCAATAACAGGGGGGTAATCAATGACAGGGGGGTGATCAGGGAGTCTATATGGGGTGATCACCACAGTCATTGATCACTCCCCTGTAAGGCTCCATTCAGACGTCCGTATGATTTTTACGGATCCGATCAGTCTATCAGTGGATCCGTAAAAATCATGCGGACATCTGAATGGAGCTTTACAGGGGGGTGATCAATGACAGAGGGGTAATCAATGACAGGGGGGTGATCAGGGAGTCTATATGGGGTGATCACCACAGTCATTGATCACTCCCCTGTAAGGCTGCATTCAGACGTCCGTATGATTTTTACGGATCCGATCAGTCTATCAGTGGATCCGTAAAAATCATGCGGACATCTGAATGGAGCTTTACAGGGGGGTGATCAATGACAGGGGGGTGATCAGGGAGTCTATATGGGGTGATCACCACAGTCATTGATCACTCCCCTGTAAGGCTGCATTCAGACGTCCGTATGATTTTTACGGATCCGATCAGTCTATCAGTGGATCCGTAAAAATCATGCGGACATCTGAATGGAGCTTTACAGGGGGGTGATCAATGACAGAGGGGTAATCAATGACAGGGGGGTGATCAGGGAGTCTATATGGGGTGATCACCACAGTCATTGATCACTCCCCTGTAAGGCTGCATTCAGACGTCCGTATGATTTTTACGGATCCGATCAGTCTATCAGTGGATCCGTAAAAATCATGCGGACATCTGAATGGAGCTTTACAGGGGGGTGATCAATGACAGGGGGGTGATCAGGGAGTCTATATGGGGTGATCACCACAGTCATTGATCACTCCCCTGTAAGGCTGCATTCAGACGTCCGTATGATTTTTACGGATCCGATCAGTCTATCAGTGGATCCGTAAAAATCATGCGGACATCTGAATGGAGCTTTACAGGGGGGTGATCAATGACAGGGGGGTAATCAATGACAGGGGGGTGATCAGGGAGTCTATATGGGGTGATCACCACAGTCATTGATCACTCCCCTGTAAGGCTCCATTCAGACGTCCGTATGATTTTTACGGATCCGATCAGTCTATCAGTGGATCCGTAAAAATCATGCGGACATCTGAATGGAGCTTTACAGGGGGGTGATCAATGACAGAGGGGTAATCAATGACAGGGGGGTGATCAGGGAGTCTATATGGGGTGATCACCACAGTCATTGATCACTCCCCTGTAAGGCTGCATTCAGACGTCCGTATGATTTTTACGGATCCGATCAGTCTATCAGTGGATCCGTAAAAATCATGCGGACATCTGAATGGAGCTTTACAGGGGGGGTGATCAATGACAGGGGGGTGATCAGGGAGTCTATATGGGGTGATCACCACAGTCATTGATCACTCCCCTGTAAGGCTGCATTCAGACGTCCGTATGATTTTTACGGATCCGATCAGTCTATCAGTGGATCCGTAAAAATCATGCGGACATCTGAATGGAGCTTTACAGGGGGGTGATCAATGACAGGGGGGTAATCAATGACAGGGGGGTGATCAGGGAGTCTATATGGGGTGATCACCACAGTCATTGATCACTCCCCTGTAAGGCTCCATTCAGACGTCCGTATGATTTTTACGGATCCGATCAGTCTATCAGTGGATCCGTAAAAATCATGCGGACATCTGAATGGAGCTTTACAGGGGGGTGATCAATGACAGAGGGGTAATCAATGACAAGGGGGTGATCAGGGAGTCTATATGGGGTGATCACCACAGTCATTGATCACTCCCCTGTAAGGCTGCATTCAGACGTCCGTATGATTTTTACGGATCCGATCAGTCTATCAGTGGATCCGTAAAAATCCTGCGGACATCTGAATGGAGCTTTACAGGGGGGTGATCAATGACAGGGGGGTGATCAGGGAGTCTATATGGGGTGATCACCTCCGTCATTGATCACTCCCCTGTAAGGCTGCATTCAGACGTCCGTATGATTTTTACGGATCCGATCAGTCTATCAGTGGATCCGTAAAAATCATGCAGACATCTGAATGGAGCTTTACAGGGGGGTGATCAATGACAGGGGGGTGATCAGGGAGTCTATATGGGGTGATCACCACAGTCATTGATCACTCCCCTGTAAGGCTGCATTCAGACGTCCGTATGATTTTTACGGATCCGATCAGTCTATCAGTGGATCCGTAAAAATCATGCGGACATCTGAATGGAGCTTTACAGGGGGGTGATCAATGACAGGGGGGTAATCAATGACAGGGGGTGATCAGGGAGTCTATATGGGGTGATCAGGGGTGATCAAGGGTGAATAAGGGGTTAATAAGTGACAGGGGGGGGGGTGTAGTGTAGTGGTGCTTGGTGCAACATATTACTGAGCTGCCTGTGTCCTCTGGTGGTCGATCCAAACAAAGGGGACCACCAGAGGACCAGGTAGCAGGTATATTAGACGCTGTTATCAAAACAGCGTCTAATATACCTGTTAGGGGTTAAAAAAATCACATCTCCAGCCTGCCAGCGAACGATCGCCGCTGGCAGGCTGGAGATCCACTCGCTTACCTTCCGATCCTGTGAACGCGCGCGCCTGTGTGCGCGCGTTCACAGGAAATCTCGCGTCTCGCGAGAGGACGCACCGGCGCGTCCACCCAGAACAACAGGACCGCCGCAAAGACGCAATCCTGCGTACGGCGGTCCTGAGGAGGTTAAAGGGAAAGTGTCCAACACAAAAAACACACTGTGGTTGTTGCCGCAGGCAACGACATGGGTGGCAACCGTGTCCTGGGAGTCAGCCCCAAGGCCGGGACACTGCCACCACATGTACACAACGACAAACGTTGCCACAAGCAACCACAGTGCAGGAAAGGTGTCCGTGCACACCACACAGAGTGCACACAGACAAACGACAGTGCATACATACACGCACACAAACTCCAAAGGGACCGCACACATACCTGTTGTCCGCGGCAACCGCACTTGAGGCAAACAACATCAAGCCTCAAGCTGCGGTTGAAACAACAATCCAAACCGCGGGCAATTGTATGCGGCTCCCAAGGAGTCACGGCCAAAACCGTGGCCGTGACAGGTAGAGGTAGAAGAGGCAAACACAACCTCAACAAAGCCTGAGGATTATACTCCTGAAGGGTATATGGAATACCTAAAGGCTTACAAGCAAACAAAGGAAGAGCAGAGAAAGAACCATATAGTATAAGGTATATATATAAGGTTCTTAGAGGGGATTGATGGGGTATAAGTAACTCCATTTTGTCTTGTCAGCAATGTGTATTACATTTGGTCAGTGCACTTACAAAATCTCCCTTCTCCCTTCCCCCTTTTGGAATGTGAGAAACTTCCTGTGCGGTTTCGAGATACCCATACATTCCTTAGTTTGTAACAGTCCTACCATATAAGGTCATCTTGGCTCAAGTGTCTGCTGGCCTATGTGCATATACCTGATTGGTCAAATGCTGTTACTATGAGTCATCTATTATGTTAATGAAGAGCTCATGTGTGATCATACCATAGGTCAAACAAATGCTAACATATGATTGGATGTCAAGGAAGCTCAACCCCCTCTATTATAACTGTTTGCCAACTGTGAAATAAACCAGAATGGATTGGAACTAGACATGTGTTCAGTGTTCATCTGATTTATTCTCCCGGTACCGGATAGACTTAATTCAAGCTGATCACCGAAATTATGTGTCAGGGACACGTTAGGCAGAAGAGTCAATATTGCCCAACAATGTCCTGGATGCCTTGCCTTAGTTTTATTTATTTTTTATTTTCTGTTTGTTAAAACAATTTTTTTATATTTTTTTTATAAAGTGTGGTTTTGTTTTAAATCATTTTTGGTTTTCTGTTTTATTTTAACAACTCTGGTTACATTAAGGCAAATTTTTTCCAGCCGAAACTCATCAGTATCATGACATACAGCAGCCGCAGGTACATGGAAATTGGGGTATTAGGGCTGTTTCACACGAGCGAGTCCTTTGCGGGAATCACGCTTCATGTGCGAGTGTGATCCTCCTCTCTGGACTTGCAGGAGCGCACGCCATTATCATGATTTATAATGCTATGTGTCTCTGCATGGCCTATTTTCCACAGATTCAAAGTGACATAAAGCTGTCAGTATGATTCTGTAGAAATAAGGTCAAGCAGAGACACATAGCATTATAAATCATGATAATGCAGTGCGCTCCTGCAAGTCCAGAGCGGAGGATCACACTCACACACGGAGCGTGATTCCTGCAATGGACTCGCTCGTGTGAAACAGCCCTAAGGCCTACACAGAACTCATAGTGGTGAGGATAATAGCAGCAGTCTTTGTTAACGGTGGAGTATAAGGCCTATGCAGAACTCATAGTGGTCAGGATAATTGCAGCAGTTATTGGTAATAGTGGAGTATAAGGCCTACACAGAATTCTCAAAAATCAGGACAACAGCAGCAGCAGCAGGCAGATAGTAAGTTTCCATTGTAGTTCAAGGCCTACGCATAGCTTTGCCTCACTGGACTAAAGGGGCCTTACAATAAAGTTATTAGTAAGAATTACACCATAACATAACTGTAACGAGCCCCTGCTCGCTCTATTCTACTCTCACAGCACTCCCTGATGTGACCACAATATCTGCTGGTTCCGCCGTTGATGATCCGGCCTCAAACGACCGCTCGTGTCGTTTTAATTCTCACAGAACTACAGTAACACCAGTCAGGCTGTATGTGAGTTCAAACTAAAAAAATTATTTATTGAATGCAACACATATATTTATATTGACAGTTGGAACACCTCTTTCAATTGGCAAATTGTAAAACCCCCTCTGATTGGCTATGCAAATGAGGTAAGCAGGGATTTGTAACTACGAAAAAAACGATTTATTAACAAAATAAAAAAAGGCCTCTATGGCAACATTGTGAGTTGGGAAAGTAGCTCCTCCATTTTCTGCATCCCTTTACAGTGCAGATTGTCCATCTCCTAGCTGATGACCCGACGTTGCTTGGGTATTTATTTATTGTAATTTTATTTTAGGCTACTTTCACACTTGCGGCAGGACGGATCCGACAGGCTGTTCACCATGTCGGATCCGTCCTGCGGCTATTTCGCCGTGCACTGCGCCGGAGCTCCGCCCCGTCCCCATTATAGTCAATGGGGACGGAGCGGCGGTCCGGCGGCACGGCGAAATAGCCGCAGGACGGATCCGACATGGTGAACAGCCTGTCAGATCCGTCCTGCCGCAAGTGTGAAAGTAGCCTTAAAATAACGGTACAGTGTACAGTAGCTGTCTGGTTAACTCCCCCCCCACCCACATGTGAACACTGTAGCCTAGGAAAGTAGCCTAAAATAAAATTACAATAAATAAATACATGAGCAACGTCGGGTCATCAGCTAGGAGATGGACAATCTGCACTGTAAAGGACATGCTCTATCTTTTTGCGGAGCTGCGGACCCAAAATCGGGGCCGCGCTCCGCAATTGCGGCTGCAGACAGCACACTGTGTGCTGTCCGCATCCATTCCGTCCCCATAGAGAATGAATGGGTCCGCACCCGCACGCAACACACCACGGACGTGTAAATGTAGCCTTATAGTGTCTGTGATGTGCGGATCCACAAATTGCGGATCGCTCATTGCAGGTGTCCGTGTTTTGCGCGCTCCGCAATTGCGGCTGCAGACAGCACACTGTGTGCTGTCCGCATCCATTCCTTCCCCATAGAGAATGAATGGGTCTGCACCCATTCCGCAAAATTGCGGAAAGGATGCGGACCCATTTTGCGGACGTGTGAATGGAGCCTAATAGAAAATGCTGCGAAACTGAGCAAACCAGATCCGGCACAAAAAAACAATGTAAGCCAATGGTGCCGAATCAATTTTTTTTTTTCGGATTGTAAAAAAATCGAAACCGTCACCCATTGACTTAGGGTGCATTTACACATTCGTAATTTGGGTCCGCATTCGTTCCGCAATTTGCGGACCCATTCACTTTCAATGGGGCTGGAACGGATGCAAATCCACATTTCCTGGATTCGCATCCGTTTTTTCGGGATCCGCATCCGTTTTTTCGGGATCCGCAATTTTGTTCCTGGAAAAAATAGAACATGTCCTATTCTTGTCCGCAATTGCGGACCAGAAAAGGCATTTTCTATTAGGCTCCATTCACACGTCCGCAAAATGGGTCCGCATCCTTTCCGCAATTTTGCGGAATGGGTGCGGACCCATTCATTCTCTATGGGGACGGAATGGATGCGGACAGCACACAGTGTGCTGTCTGCAGCCACAATTGCGGAGCGCGGCCCGATTTTGGGTCTGCAGCTCCGCAAAAAGATAGAGCATGTCCTATTCTTGTCCGCAGCTTGCGGACAAGAATAGGCAATTCTATGGGGGTGACAGGCTGGTGTGTTGCGGACCCGCAATTTGCGGGTCCGCAACACACCACAGACGTGTGAATGTAGCCTTATAGTGTCTGTGATGTGCGGATCCGCAAATTGCGGATCGCACATTGCAGGTGTCCGTGTTTTGCGGATCCGCAATTTGCAAAGCGCAGATGGGAAGGTAGTCTAACAAGCCGCGGTTGTTGGCAGCACTTCGCCTTGAGTAAACAGGGACCTGCTTCCCACAGTATTAAAACTATGTGCCAGACGGACTGTACTAATGATCATTTGGTCACCTCCAGTTCCCGATGATTACTCCATGTACATAGAGCTAAACGAGCGCAAATCATCCCATGTAAAAGGAAGATAACTAAATATTGGCCCACATGTATTAAATGTGTAGATTTGTGTAAAGCCCCAAATTGCGGGTCCGCAACACACCACGGACGTGTGAATGTAGCCTTATAGTTTCTGTGATGTGCGGATCCGCAAATTGCAGGTGGCCCCGATTTTGGGTCCGCAGCTCCGCAAAAAGATAGAGCATGTCCTATTCTTGTCCGCAGCTTGCGGACAAGAATAGGCATTTCTATGGGGGTGACGGTCTGGTGTGTTGCGGACCCGCAATTTGCAGGTCCGCAACACACCATGGACGTGTGAATGTAGCCTTATAGTGTCTGTGACAACCCATTCCAGTAAGTGCTCAATCAGATCCAGGTATTGTTCAAGTAGAAAAGACCCATTAAAGTCAATTCATATACAGTGAATTTCAGTGCACACACGGAGTCTCTACAGATCTATGATATAGAGCCCCTCTACTGGCGGGAAAACCTTGGTGACTTGGTCAGCAACCTCCACAACTCCAGCTGTGATGAAACACAAATCTATACAGTATATCTATAACAATATATTATTTGTACACTATAGATATTTTTATTTCACTATTTTTATACAGTATATCAGAATATATCTATAGAATCTATATATGTTTATTTACTTTAAAATTAGAAATATATATTTATATATACAATATACTGTAATGGTATATGCAGACAGAGAAATAGAGATATAAAAATATACATATACAGAAGTCTACAGCGCTACTACTAGCATTATTCTGAATCCACAAATTAGCTAGGCGGTAGAATGTAAATTACTGTCTAGTAGATTAAGAAAAAACCTTTTGTTTCCCTGCACGTCTCTAACAAAGAAAGGGTAAACTACTGTAGGTCTACCCACCCCCAGCTCCTCATTACAGTGTTCACATGTGGGTGCGGAGGGAGTTCACCAGACAGCTACTGTACACTGTACCATTATTTTAAGGCTCCTCCATTTTCTGCATCCCTTTACAGTGCAGATTGTCCATCTCCTAGCTGATGACCCGACGTTGCTTGGGTATTTATTTATTGTAATTTTATTTTAGGCTACTTTCACACTTGCGGCAGGACGGATCCGACACGCTGTTCACCATGTCGGATCCGTCCTACGGCTATTTCGCCGTGCCGCCGGACCGCCGCTCCGTCCCCATTGACTATAATGGGGACGGGGGCGGAGCTCCGGCGCAGTGCACGGCGAAAGGCCGCCGGACTAAAATTACTGCATGTCAGGCTTTTTAGTCCGGCGGCTTTCGCCGTGCACCGCCGGTCTGCGCCGGAGCTCCGCCCCGTCCCCATTATAGTCAATGGGGACGGAGCGGTGGTCCGGCGGCACGGCGAAATAGCCGCAGGACGGATCCGACATGGTGAACAGCCTGTCGGATCCGTCCTGCCGCAAGTGTGAAAGTAGCCTAAAATAAAATTACAATAAATAAATACCCAAGCAACGTCGGGTCATCAGCTAGGAGATGGACAATCTGCACTGTAAAGGGATGCAGAAAATGGAGGAGCTACTTTCCCAACTCATAATGTTGCCATAGAGGCCTTTTTTTATTTTGTTAATAAATCGTTTTTTTCGTAGTTACAAATCCCTGCTTACCTCATTTGCATAGCCAATCAGAGGGGGTTTTACAATTTGCCAATTGAAAGAGGTGTTCCAACTGTCAATATAAATATATGTGTTGCATTCAATAAATAATTTTTTTAGTTTGAACTCACATACAGCCTGACTGGTGTTACTGTAGTTCTGTGAGAATTAAAACGACACGAGCGGTCGTTTGAGGCCGGATCATCAACGGCGGAACCAGCAGATATTGTGGTCACATCAGGGAGTGCTGTGAGAGTAGAATAGAGCGAGCAGGGGCTCGTTACAGTTATGTTATGGTGTAATTCTTACTAATAACTTTATTGTAAGGCCCCTTTAGTCCAGTGAGGCAAAGCTATGCGTAGGCCTTGAACTACAATGGAAACTTACTATCTGCCTGCTGCTGTTGTCCTGATTTTTGAGAATTCTGTGTAGGCCTTATACTCCACTATTACCAATAGCTGCTGCAATTATCCTGACCACTATGAGTTCTGCATAGGCCTTATACTCCACCGTTAACAAAGACTGCTGCCATTATCCTCACCACTATGAGTTCTGTGTAGGCCTTAGGGCTGTTTCACACGAGCGAGTCCATTGCAGGAATCACGCTCCGTGTGTGAGTGTGATCCTCCGCTCTGGACCTGCAGGAGCGCACTGCATTATCATGATTTATAATGCTATGTGTCTCTGCTTGACCTTATTTCTACAGAATCATACTGACAGCTTTATGTCACTTTGAATCTGTGGAAAATAGGCCATGCAGAGACACATAGCATTATAAATCATGATAATGCCGTGCGCTCCTGCAAGTCCAGAGCGGAGGATCACACTAGCACACGGAGCGTGATTCCCGCAAAGGACTCGCTCGTGTGAAACAGCCCTAATACTACCCATTTTCCATGTACCTGCGGCTGCTGTATGTCATGATACTGATGAATTTCGGCTGGAAAAAAATTGCCTTAATGTAACCAGAGTTGTTAAAAAAAAACAGAAAACCAAAAATGATTTAAAACAAAACCACACTTTATAAATAAAATATAAAAAAATTGTTTTAACAAACAGAAAATAAAAAATAAATAAAACTAAGGCAAGGCATCCAGGACATAATGCTGGATGAGCAGCTCAGCTATGGCCTTCTGATGCCACTCCTCCATGGCCTTCATTTCCTCTGCAAACTTAACTTTCACAGCCCTCATCCGCCTGGAGTGCTCCCGCTGCAGCAGAATAATTTTTTTTTAAATTTCTTTTAGTACTGTCCAAAAAAAAAAATTATTGACAATCAGATGAAATAACTTTTATTGATTAGTGTATAAAGTAGCTGGCCATTAAAATCGCAATCAGTTATATAGTTCTTTACTTAGGAATATTTCAATAGAGTATTTTTTTTTTTTTGTGGAATGAGTTGACTGTTTGATTGGTACTCTACCATGAGTGTGTATTTGGGGAAGGGGACAGAAAACATTATGCTTTTTAATTCGCTCATAGTGTTCATGTTTTATATTACTGTTGTGTGTTGTACGTTCTTTGTTGCCTGTTTTATAGTTTTTACACCATTTTTTTGATAAATATTAATATTTTTTTTGCACTTTATTTTTTAGTCTAAGAAAAATTTTATATATTGGATGCTCGTTACATCTTAATTAAATTGTATGCCTCATTGAGATAGTTTACGGAAATCAGTACACCAGTAACATCAGCTTGCTGTAAAAAAAAAACTTTTTACGTGGGTTTAATTAGGGTCCGGGTTTTTGGACTGAGTGCCCAGACAGATATAGTGGCACAGGTCACTCCCGTACTCCATCAAGGGTTTTTATAAAGTGGGGATTAAAAATGCTGTTCTTTTCAAGTGTGGACAGGAGATGTGAAAACTGAACCTGCAGAGAAATGAGGATGGTCTCTGACAGACCCTAAAGAGTGGTGATATACTAATCTTTTTGTTACACTGCTTGGAATGAACGCAAAGTGGGGGACTTTAGGTTATGCAATATCGGAAGTCTGAATAAAAATTAGAGGTTGAACTTGAACTTGTTTATAATTGTTTGCTTAAATAAAATCTGCCTGTGGTGAAGACTAAACTGACACCTGTATGTGTGTGGGGACATTTTTTAAATTAAAACATCTACAGAATATATTTACCCTCCTGGCGGGGGGTGGTCACCACCTCGTCTTCTTCCTCCTCCTCATCCTCCTGGACATCAGCTGCCTCCGGTGGGCTATGGGCCTGATGCCCCGATGGTCCTGCCTGCTCGTCATCCTCATCATCCTCCTCATCCTCCATCATCTCCTCTTCCACCACCTTCTCCTTATTAGAGCGCTTAGCGCGCACTTTAGGAAGAGGCACCCCTGTAATGAACAAATTTTACAAAAATTCCAAGATAAACAAGCAAAGCAAAAAAAAAAAAGCTAACGGTACACAAATTAATCTATGGTGGGATCTGGATGGGATAATGATTACCCCTATGTTTGATTTCACTTGATTTGGTGTTAGATGAAACTACAAATGAAGTCTTTCAGATGGTTTTCAGTTTAGTATGTTAATAGCTAGGATGAGGTAGCGGGGGGTATTGGTTCGCAAGGTACTGTTGCAGGGTTATTGAAATGAGGTGGACCAAGTCAACTGTTTTGACATTGGATAAGGGTTTACATCATATATCTGTATCTCACTGTGAGTGTATGTATATATTTTAAAGGAATAATCAGCTACGTGTCCCATCATGTACTAAATCCGTGCTGGAGAACTTTTTTTGAGGCAGAACAGAAAACCAACTAATTTATTTATCTCAAATAGCCAACGCTACCATTGTACCTGAATACCAGTATAGTCTGTCTTCCACACAATTATCATTTTGCTGTAACAGCCTGCCTACATTCAATATGCTGACTGTGCTGTTAATAGTGTACCTGCAAAGCTGTATGGTAGGAAATGTCTAAAGCCGATTAGTACGCCTTAGACCTTTTCAAGGGTATGCTGCCCACAGAGAGTGCCGCCTCTAGCACCCTTTCCATCGGTTCGACACCACTGTACTAAGTAATCAGTTGTAAAGGGATAGAAATACTTATTTGCATAACTGAACACATAAATAACAATAGGTGGGTGATAGAAAATTAATGTAAGCATCGTACCTGGACAATTTTTGTCTCTGACCTCTTTGATCAGATCCATGCCGTTTAAGGTCTGACCATTTTTTTTAAACACGCATCCTTAGAATGCCTCTTTCCATTCTGCTGCCAGAGAGTGTAGGCTATTCTCCGTACTATGCCCTGTTTCTCTGTACGGGAACCTAGGTCGTCATAACGTTTTTCCAACATAGTCTGCAAGATAACAATTAAAGGATGTAATCCCAAAGTTGTAAAATACAATTATTAGTAATTATAGTCATCTCAACCATAAAAAATAAAATTTTATATGAAAATGGTAAAAGAGTAGATATTTATATAGTTCCCTATGGAACTATATGAAAGTAAAGTAAAAATAAAACATTTTTATTCAAAGCAAATATAAGAATTAAATTCCACAGTGGATGCCACTTTAACAGTGACTTTCACAGATACCCCCACACTTTAACAGTGACTTTCAACAATGGCCTCCCATTTAACAGTGACATTGACAACGGCCTCCCCTTTAAGAGTGAGTTGAACAGTGCCCTCCCCTTTAAGAGTGAGTTGAACAGTGCCCTCCCCTTTAAGCGTGACTTGGAACAGTGCCCTCCCCTTTAAGAGTGAGTTGAACAGTGCCCTCCCCTTTAAGCGTGACTTGGAACAGTGCCCTCCCCTTTAAGAGTGAGTTGAACAGTGCCCTCCCCTTTAAGCGTGACTTGGAACAGTGCCCTCCCCTGTAAGAGTGATTTGAACAGTGCCCTCCCCTTTAAGAGTGAGTTGAACAGTGCCCTCCCCTTTAAACGTGACTTGGAACAGTGCCCTCCCCTTTAAGAGTGAGTTGAACAGTGCCATCCCCTTTAAGCGTGACTTGGAACAGTGCCCTCCCCTTTAAGAGTGAGTTGAACAGTGCCCTCCCCTTTAAGCGTGACTTGGAACAGTGCCCTCCCCTTTAAGAGTGAGTTGAACAGTGCCCTCCCCTTTAAGCATGACTTGGAACAGTGCCCTCCCCTTTAAGAGTGAGTTGAACAGTGCCCTCCCCTTTAAGTGTGACTTGGAACAGTGCCCTCCCCTTTAAGAGTGAGTTGAACAGTGCCCTCCCCTTTAAGAGTGAGTTGAACAGTGCCCTCCCCTTTAAGCGTGACTTGGAACAGTGCCCTCCCCTTTAAGAGTGAGTTGAACAGTGCCCTCCCCTTTAAGCGTGACTTGGAACAGTGCCCTCCCCTTTAAGAGTGAGTTGAACAGTGCCCTCCCCTATAAGAGTGAGTTGAACAGTGCCCTCCCCTTTAAGCGTGACTTGGAACAGTGGCCTCCCCTTTAAGAGTGAGTTGAACAGTGCCCTCCCCTTTAAGAGTGAGTTGAACAGTGCCCTCGTGACTTAGGGTAGAATTACTTACAGTGATCAAATATTCCAGCTCTTCCGGATCGAAATTGCTCTTTGCCATTCTATCTACTGTATCTCCACTCTCCGCGCTATCCAAAGACAGGCACGCACGTACAGACGCACGCACGTACAGACGCACAAACACGATTATTTAAATTACGTAGTATCGCTTTAATAAACTAAACAGTAGACTGTATAGGCATAGGCAGGCAAATTTCATATTAGTACTTTGGGAACGGCTCCATGCTAGAATGTACTGTCAGATTTGAGGAAGTTGAAATCGCAATGCGGTTAATTCAAGTTCTATAAATCGCATTACGATTTCAAGTTGGAGTTTCTTCCGACATCCGTGCTCATGGAGCGTCCCCATCACCATGGGAACGACTCCATGCTAGAATGTACTGTCGGATTTGAGAAAGTTGAAATCGCAATGCGGTTAATTCAAGTTCTATAAATCGCATTGCGATTTCAACTTGGAGCTTCTTCCGACCTCCGTGCTCATGGAGTGTCCCCATCACCATGGGAACGGCTCCATGCTAGAATGTACTGTCGGATTTGAGAAAGTTGAAATCGCAATGCGGTTAATTCAAGTTCTATAAATCGCATTGCGATTTCAACTTGGAGCTTCTGCCGACCTCCGTGCTCATGGAGCGTCCCCATCACCATGGGAACGACTCCATGCTAGAATGTACTGTCGGATTTGAGAAAGTTGAAATCGCAATGCGGTTAATTCAAGTTCTATAAATCGCATTGCGATTTCAACTTGGAGCTTCTGCCAACCTCCGTGCTCATGGAGCGTCCCCATTACCATGGGAACGGCTCCATGCTAGAATGTACTGTCGGATTTGAGAAAGTTGAAATCGCAATGCGGTTAATTCAAGTTCTATAAATCGCATTGCGATTTCAACTTGGAGCTTCTGCCGACCTCCGTGCTCATGGAGCGTCCCCATTACCATGGGAACGGCTCCATGCTAGAATGTACTGTCGGATTTGAGAAAGTTGAAATCGCAATGCGGTTAATTCAAGTTCTATAAATCGCATTGCGATTTCAACTTGGAGCTTCTTCTGACATCCGTGCTCATGGAGCGTCCCCATCACCATGGGAATGGCTCCATGCTAGAATGTACTGTCGGATTTGAGAAAGTTGAAATCGCAATGCGGTTAATTCAAGTTCTATAAATCGCATTGCGATTTCAACTTGGAGCTTCTGCCAACCTCCGTGCTCATGGAGCGTCCCCATTACCATGGGAACGGCTCCATGCTAGAATGCACTGTCGGATTTGAGAAAGTTGAAATCGCAATGCGGTTAATTCAAGTTCTATAAATCGCATTGCGATTTCAATTTGGAGCTTCTGCCGACCTCCGTGCTCATGGAGCGTCCCCATTACCATGGGAACGGCTCCATGCTAGAATGTACTGTCGGATTTGAGAAAGTTGAAATCGCAATGCGGTTAATTCAAGTTCTATAAATCGCATTGCGATTTCAACTTGGAGCTTCTTCTGACATCCGTGCTCATGGAGCGTCCCCATCACCATGGGAATGGCTCCATGCTAGAATGTACTGTCGGATTTGAGAAAGTTGAAATTGAAATCGCAATGCGGTTAATTCAAGTTCTATAAATCGCATTGCGATTTCAACTTGGAGCTTCTGCCAACCTCCGTGCTCATGGAGCATCCCCATTACCATGGGAACGGCTCCATGCTAGAATGTACTGTCGGATTTGAGAAAGTTGAAATCGCAATGCGGTTAATTCAAGTTCTATAAATCGCATTGCGATTTCAACTTGGAGCTTCTGCCGACCTCCGTGCTTATGGAGCATCCCCATCACCATGGGAACGGCTCCATGCTAGAATGTACTGTCGGATTTGAGAAAGTTGAAATTGAAATCGCAATGCGGTTAATTCAAGTTCTATAAATCGCATTGCGATTTCAACTTGGAGCTTCTGCCGACCTCCGTGCTCATGGAGCGTCCCCATTACAATGGGAACGGCTCCATGCTAGAATGTACTGTCGGATTTGAGAAAGTTGAAATTGCAATGCGGTAAAATAAATCGCATTGCGGTACAGTGTATAGTAGCTGTCTGGTGAACTTCCCCCCACCACGCCAGCCCCGACACCCGATTTCTGCTTTTTGGTCGTGTGCGTGATGCAGGGGACAGTATACTGTACATTACCGTATATTGTCAATGCCACGCAGGTTACTGTAATCTCCGCCACCTCGGTGTTTCACTTACAGGGGGAGGACACTAAGTTTAGGGGAGAACAAACATTAAGGGTGATAGGCAGAGCGGGGAGGGATGACGAGAGTCGGGAAGCTGCTCTGGCCAATAACTACGATAATTTGAATACTTTAACTAAACATCGCCATCTAGTGGCTTTGCTGTGTATTGCTACACTGACGGAGATAAAATTGCGTTTCGGTATTAACGAAACGTGAAAAAAGGGAGCGGTAACGATGATACAGCTGTACATACAATGGATATAAAAAGTCTACGCACCCCTTTTAAAATGTCAGGTTTCTGTGCTGTAAAAAAAGATGAGACAAAGATAAATCATTTCAGAACTTTTTCCACCTTTAATGTGAGCTATAAACTGTATCACTTTGTGGTTGCATAAGTGGTTGCATAAGTGTGCACATCCTCTTATAACTGGGGATGTAGCTGTGTTCAGAATTAAGCAATCACATTCAAAATCATGTTAAAGGATAACTGTCACATTTAAACCCTAATTTCAATTTTCATATATGTAGTTACTAATATAACATGATATTCCAGAATCAGTTACTATTAGACTGACTTACCCCATATTTAATAAGATTCAGCCCTTAGCAACCAGTCTACATAAAACTGCAATTTCACTATTCGGTTAAGATGGCCGCCACTGCCCTCACCCTGAGGCTAATCCTGCCTGCCCTCACTAACCAGTAACAATAGCCCCCCAAAATTGTCAGTAACCAGAGCCCTCCCCCCTAAAGGGTTAATCTCCTGCAGCACAAAGGGGTCCTCTTACCACATGTTGCTTTCATTTATACACTGAGCAGATGGCAGATCTCCCTCCCCTGTTGTGCGCTGCTTCAGCTCTGCATTCTCCAGCTCTGCTGAGTGGGGGAGCATCTGCCAAGCGCAGGGACAGGGAGAAGTGCACACAGCCCAGGCACTGTTATCAGCTGCTGGGGAGGACCTGGCTTTAATCATTTACTTACAGTCGCTGGCTGTCAGTAATGTGACCCTGCACGCTGCGTGCTCCGTCTATCAACAGATAGACGGACCATGCCTAGCAACCCTATTTTAAACACAGGTAAAAGTAGGCAGTACAGGGAACAAAAATGTGGAATTAAGGGGTAATTGAATACACAGTGAAAAGTTGAAATAGGGCCACCAAAGTGACAGTGACATTACCAAGAACTGGACGTCCCTTCTAAAATTGATGAAAAGACGAGAAGAAAACTGGTCTGGGAGGTTACCAAGAGGCCTACAGCAACATTAACCACCTCCGGACCGCCTAACGCAGGATTGCGTTCCGGAGGTGGCAGCGCTGCGCAGAGTCACGCATATACGCGTCATCTCGCGAGACGCGAGATTTCGCTCCAAGCCGGCCCGCGCATGCGCATCGCGGGCCGGCAAAATTCAAAGAATAAGTTCGTCACCAGCCTGCCAGCAACGATCATTGGCTGGCAGGCTGGCGATTTTCAAAAAATCCAATCCAAAGTCATATAACAGATCATATTAGTAAATATGATCTGTTATATGGCTTGTCTGCTCCTGTGCTGGTCCTTTTCGTCGGTTGGATCCAGCACAGGAGCAGACTGAACTGTGAGTACACCAACACTACACCTTAGCCCCAGATCACCCACCTGCACCCCAATTAACCCTTTGATCACCCCTTTGATCGCCCCTGTCAATCACTAGTGAAAGGAAAAAAAGTGATCAGTGTAAACTGTCACTTTTTTTTTTTCACTGGTATTGGCTGTTAGGTTTTAGGGATAGTTTAGGCCCCTTGGTTAGGTAGTTAGCGTCAGTTAGCGCCCACCCCACCGCACCGCAGTCACTTTTATTCGCTGTTTAGCGTATCGCTAATCAGCATTTGTACTTTTATAGTATCTGTAAGTGATCAAAACTGATCACGGTCAGATCTATAATAGTATTAGTGTCACCTTAGCTCGCCCTCCACCCAAAACGCAGTGTTTGCCCGATCAGGCCTGATCGGTCGCCCACACGTGCGTTCACCCACGCCCGCCCCACCGCAGTGACAAAAAATTATTATTTTTTGATCACTGCACATTCATTTTACACGCACTGCGGCGATAAAAAAATCAGTTTTGATATTTTTTATCAACCGCAGCAGCCTCCGGTACTTCGCTAGCCTCCCCTTTGTAAGACAGGTTTGCTTTTTTTTCTTGGGTAGTCTCAGGGAATACCCCTAAATTTAGTAGTCCAAAATGTCAAACAGGGGGTATTCTTCTGAAGAGGCCTACAGGATTCTGACCCAGTCGGATGAGGAGTGGGAACCCTCATCTGACGAATCTAGCGGGTCAGAATATGAACCTGTGGAAAGCAGTGGCTCTCTGACCCAAAGTTCGGACGAGGAGGTGGAGGTCCCTGGCAGCACCAGGCGTACCCGGCCCCATGTCGCTAGACCACAGGTTACGCAGGATCCGCTTCAAGAGCAGCAGAGTGGGGCTGTCGCTGCCGGATCACGTGGTGAGGCATACACCAGCAGCGCAGCCCTTCCTGGACCTAGTACCAGCACTGCCGTACAACCTGGTGAAGTAGCGAGCACCAGAAGGGCAGTTGAAGCTGGTACGGTGGCACGTGCAATAGTTACCCCGTCGCAGCCACCGCAAAGACGGGCCCGTAGAGCCCCTAGAGTCCCTGAGGTGCTGGCAAATCCTGATTGGCAGTCACCAACTTCAGCCGCACCAGTAGTTCCCCCTTTCACCGCCCAGTCTGGAGTTCGGGTTGAGACGGCTCAAATCGGTTCGGCCCTGGGATTTTTTGAGCTGTTCTTGACTGCGGAGCTCTTGGACTTAGTCGTGGCAGAGACCAACCAGTATGCCACACAATTTATAACCGCTAACCCGGGAAGCTATTATGCCCAGCCTTTCCGGTGGAAACCAGTCCAAGTTTCCGAGCTTAAAATTTTTTTGGGCCTTCTCCTCAACATGGGCCTGACAAAAAAGCATGAATTGCGGTCATATTGGTCAACGCACCCAATTCATCACATGCCCATGTTCTCTGCTGCTATGTCCAGGACACGATTTGAGACCATCCTACGTTTTCTGCATTTTAGCGACAATACCACCTCCCGTCCCAGAGGCCACCCTGCTTTTGACCGGCTCCACAAAATTCGGCCCCTCATAGACCATTTCAACCTGAAATTTGCAGATTTGTATACCCCTGAGCAAAACATCTGCGTAGACGAGTCCCTAATACATTTTACCGGGCGCCTTGGCTTCAAACAATACATCCCAAGCAAGCGTGCCTGGTATGGGGTCAAATTGTATAAGCTCTGTGAAAGGGCCACAGGCTATACCCACAAATTTCGGATCTATGAGGGAAAAGATCAGACCCTGGAGCCGGTCGGTTGCCCTGACTACCTGGGGAGCAGTGGGAAGACAGTCTGGGACTTGGTGTCACCCTTATTCGGCAAGTGGTACCATCTTTATGTGGACAATTTCTACACAAGTGTGGCCCTCTTTAGGCATTTGTTTCTAGAACGGATTTGCGCCTGTGGCACCATGCGAACTAGTCGCGTGGGCTTCCCCCAACGGCTTGTAACCACCCGTCTTGCAAGGGGGCAGAGGGCTGCCTTGTGTAACGAAGAACTGCTCGCGGTGAAATGGAGAGACAAGCGTGACGTTTACATGCTCTCCTCCATTCACGCAGACACGACAATCCAAATTGAGCGAGCAACCCGTGTCATTGAAAAGCCCCTCTGTGTCCACGACTATAATGCGCTCATGGGAGGGGTGGACTTCAATGACCAGATGTTGTCTCCGTATTTAGTTTCCCGCAGAACCAGACGCTGGTATAAGAAGGTGTCTGTATATTTAATTCAATTGGCGCTCTACAATAGTTTTGTTCTCTACAGTAAGGCTGGGAGAACAGGATCCTTCCTCAAATTCCAGGAAGAGATCATCGAGAACCTCCTTTACCCAGGAGGTTCCGTGGCCCCATCCACCAGTGTAGTTAGCCGTCTACACGAGCGACATTTCCCCAGTGTCGTTCCTGGTACCTCAACCCAACCGTCACCCCGAAAAAGATGTCGTGTCTGTAGCAGGAGTGGAATAAGGCGTGACACCCGCTATTTCTGTCCTGACTGTGCTGACCACCCTGCCCTATGCTATGGAGAGTGTTTCCGGAAGTACCACACACAGGTACACTTAGCATAGGGATCACATCTCACCAGGACAGGCACACAGGGCTATTAGGGCCCATTCACTCACAGCTGCTGCAAACCTCTCCTTTCACCTGGGATAAAGTGCATAATGTACTTCGCCACATCTTTGGGCGATTTGCGCTTTGCACATTGTCCCATGGGGAAGGAGAGGTTTGTTCTATAAAAGGTAAAAAAAACTAAACAAAAAAAAAAATACCGGTAAGTAAAAAAGTTAAATGTTCAGTTAAAAAAAGTTTCTATGTTCTGTTCAACAGTTAATAAAGTTATTGCTTTGCGGCCTGGTTTTTTCTTTTTTGTTTTGTTTTTTTTACCTTTCAGGTGGACCAACCGATCGACTAGCTGCAGCACTGATGTGCATTCGGACAGAAGCATTGCGCTGCTGTCAGATTACACGCAAGTCGGTGTATGCGGCGCTGCAAGACGAGATTTCTCCTCTGCAGTAAAAGATACGTTTGCCGAGGCATATGAGCTGAGGAGGTGGCGGTGTTCATATACTTTGGCAAACACTTTGTATATATAAAAAAAAAAATCCCGGCAATGATTTATTCATCCACATCGATTGATGTGAATGGAGAAATCTGGTTTGCCAGGGCATACGAGCTGAAGTGGGTATGGATGTTGGGCGGAGCTCCTATGTCCTGGCAGACGCCTTTCCCCCTCCTTTTTCTTTTTTTGGCAGAGATTTTTTCATCCACATTGATCGATGCGAATGAAGAAATCTGTGCCGTTCATTTTTTTCTTTCAGCCCAGAGGCTGAACGGAAAAAAAAAAATCTCATTACCCGTATGCTCAATATAAGGAGAATAGCAGAAACTCCTAATGCTGGGCATACATGTAATGATTGCGGAGACCCTCAAATGCCAGGGCAGTACAAACACCCCACAAATAACACCATTTTGGAAAGAAGACACCCCAAGGTATTCGCTGAGGGGCATATTGAGTCCATGAAAGATTGAAATTTTGTCCCAAGTTAGCGGAAAGGGAGACTTTGTGAGAACAAAATCAAAAAAATCAATTTCCGCTAACTTGTGCCAAATTTTTTTTTTTTCAATGAACTCGCCATGCCCCTCATTGAATACCTTGGGGTGTCTTCTTTCCAAAATGGGGTCACATGTGGGGTATTTATACTGCCCTGGCATTTTAGGGGCCCCAAAGCGTGAGAAGAAGTCTGGTATCCAAATGTCTAAAAATGCCCTCCTAAAAGGAATTGGGCACCTTTGCCCACCTAGGCTGCAAAAAAGTGTCACACATGTGGTATCGCCGTATTCAGCAGAAGTTGGGGAATATGTTTTGGGGTGTCATTTTACATATACCCATGCTGGGTGAGATAAATATCTTGGTCAAATGCCAACTTTGTATAAAAAAAATGGGAAAAGTTGTCTTTTGCCAAGATATTTCTCTCACCCAGCATGGGTATATGTAAAAAGACACCCCAAAACACATTCCCCACCTTCTCCTGAGTACGGAGATACCAGATGTGTGACACTTTTTTGCAGCCTAGGTGGGCAAAGGGGCCCACATTCCAAAGAGCACCTTTCGGATTTCACAGGTCATTTACCTACTTACCAGACATTAGGGCCCCTGGAAAATGCCAGGGCAGTATAACTACCCCACAAGTGACCCCATTTTGGAAAGAAGACACCCCAAGGCATTCCGTGAGGGGCATGGCAAGTTCCTAGAATTTTTTTTTTTTTGTCACAAGTTAGTGGAAAATGATGATTTTTTTTTTTTTTTTTCATACAAAGTCTCATATTCCACTAACTTGTGACAAAAAATAAAAATTTCCATGAACTCACTATGCCTATCAGCGAATACCTTGGGGTCTCTTCTTTCCAAAATGGGGTCACTTGTGGGGTGGTTATACTGCCCTGGCATTCTAGGGGCCCAAATGTGTGGTAAGGAGTTTGAAATCAAATTCAGTAAAAAATGACCTATGAAATCCAAAAGGTGCTCTTTGGAATGTGGGCCCCTTTGCCCACCTAGGCTGCAAAAAAGTGTCACACATCTGGTATCCCCGTACTCAGGAGAAGTTGAGGAATGTGTTTTGGGGTGTCTTTTTACATATACCCATGCTGGGTGAGATAAATATCTTGGTCAAATGCCAACTTTGTATAAAAAAATGGGAAAAGTTGTCTTTTGCCAAGATATTTCTCTCACCCAGCATGGGTATATGTAAAATGACACCCCAAAACACATTCCCCACCTTCTCCTGAGTACGGAGATACCAGATGTGTGACACTTTTTTGCAGCCTAGGTGGGCAAAGGGGCCCATATTCCAAAGAGCACCTTTCGGATTTGACAGGTCATTTTTTTCAGATTTTGATTTCAAACTCCTTACCACACATTTGGGCCCCTAGAATGCCAGGGCAGTATAACTACCCCACAAGTGACCCCATTTTGGAAAGAAGACACCCCAAGGTATTCCGTGAGGGGCATGGCAAGTTCCTAGAATTTTTTATTTTTTGTCACAAGTTAGTGGAAAATGATGATTTTTTATTTATTTTTTTTTCATACAAAGTCTCATATTCCACTAACTTGTGACAAAAAATAAAAATTTCCATGAACTCACTATGCCCATCAGCGAATACCTTGGGGTGTCTTCTTTCCAAAATGGGGTCACTTGTGGGGTAGTTATACTGCCCTGGCATTCTAGGGGCCCAAATGTGTGGTAAGGAGTTTGAAATCAAATTCTGAAAAAAATGACCTGTCAAATCCGAAAGGTGCTCTTTGGAATATGGGCCCCTTTGCCCACCTAGGCTGCAAAAAAGTGTCACACATCTGGTATCTCCGTACTCAGGAGAAGGTGGGGAATGTGTTTTGGGGTGTCATTTTACATATACCCATGCTGGGTGAGAGAAATATCTTGGCAAAAGACAACTTTTCCATTTTTTTATACAAAGTTGGCATTTGACCAAGATATTTATCTCACCCAGCATGGGTATATGTAAAAAGACACCCCAAAACACATTCCTCAACTTCTCCTGAGTACGGGGATACCAGATGTGTGACACTTTTTTGCAGCCTAGGTGGGCAAAGGGGCCCACATTCCAAAGAGCACCTTTTGGATTTCATAGGTCATTTTTTACTGAATTTGATTTCAAACTCCTTACCACACATTTGGGCCCCTAGAATGCCAGGGCAGTATAACTACCCCACAAGTGACCCCATTTTGGAAAGAAGAGACCCAAGGTATTCGCTGATGGGCATAGTGAGTTCATGGAAGTTTTTATTTTTTGTCACAAGTTAGTGGAATATGAGACTTTGTATGAAAAAAAAAAAAAAAAAAAATCATAATTTTCCACTAACTTGTGACAAAAAATAAAAAATTCTAGGAACTCGCCATGCCCCTCACGGAATACCTTGGGGTGTCTTCTTTCCAAAATGGGGTCACTTGTGGGGTAGTTATACTGCCCTGTCATTCTAGGGGCCCAAATGTGTGGTAAGGAGTTTGAAATCAAATTCTGAAAAAAATGACCTGTCAAATCCGAAAGGTGCTCTTTGGAATATGGGCCCCTTTGCCCACCTAGGCTGCAAAAAAGTGTCACACATCTGGTATCTCCGTACTCAGGAGAAGGTGGGGAATGTGTTTTGGGGTGTCATTTTATATATACCCATGCTGGGTGAGATAAATATCTTGGTCAAATGCCAACTTTGTATAAAAAAATGGGAAAAGTTGTCTTTTGCCAAGATATTTCTCTCACCCAGCATGGGTATATATAAAATGACACCCCAAAACACATTCCCCACCTTCTCCTGAGTACGGAGATACCAGATGTGTGACACTTTTTTGCAGCCTAGGTGGGCAAAGGGGCCATATTCCAAAGAGCACCTTTCGGATTTTGACAGGTCATTTTTTTCAGAATTTGATTTCAAACTCCTTACCACACATTTGGGCCCCTAGAATGCCAGGGCAGTATAACTACCCCACAAGTGACCCCATTTTGGAAAGAAGAGACCCCAAGGTATTTCGTTATGGGCATAGTGAGTTCATAGAAGTTTTTATTTTTTGTCACAAGTTAGTGGATATGAGACTTTGTAAGAAAAAAAAAAAAAAAAAAAAAATCATCATTTTCCGCTAACTTGTGACAAAAAATAAAAAGTTCTATGAACTCACTATGCCCATCAGCGAATACCTTAGGGTGTGTACTTTCCGAAATGGGGTCATTTGTGGGGTGTTTGTACTGTCTGAGCCATTGTAGAACTCAGGAAACATGACAGGTGCTCAGAAAGTCAGAGCTGCTTCAAAAAGCGGAAATTCACATTTTTGTACCATAGTTTGTAAACGCTATAACTTTTACCCAAACCATTTTTTTTTACCCAAACATTTTTTTTTATCAAAGACATGTAGAACTATAAATTTAGAGCAAAATTTCTATATGGATCTCGTTTTTTTTTGCAAAATTTTACAACTGAAAGTGAAAAATGTCATTTTTTTGCAAAAAAATCGTTAAATTTCGATTAATAACAAAAAAAGTAAAAATGTCAGCAGGCAATGAAATACCACCAAATGAAAGCTCTATTAGTGAGAAGAAAAGGAGGTAAAATTCATTTGGGTGGTAAGTTGCATGACCGAGCAATAAACGGTGAAAGTAGTGTAGGTCAGAAGTGTAAAAAGTGGCCTGGTCTTTCAGGGTGTTTAAGCACTGGGGGCTGAGGTGGTTAAAGGAGCTGCAGGAATATCTGGCAAGTACTGGCTGTGTGGTACATGTGACAACAATCTCCCATATTCTTCATATGTCTGGGCTATGGGGTAGAATGGCAAGACGAAAGCCTTTTCTTACGAAGAAAAACACCCAAGCCAGGCTACATTTGGCAAAAACACATCTGAAGTCTCCCAAAAGCAGGTGGGAAAAGGTGTTATGGTATGATAAACCAAGGTTGAACTTTTTGGCCATAATTCCAAAAGATATGTTTGGCGCAAAAACAACACTACACATCACCAAATGAACACCATACCCACAGTGAAGCATAGTGATGGCAGTATCATGCTTTGGGGCTGCTTTTCTTCAGCTCGAACTGGGGCCTTAGTTAAGCTAGAGGGAATTCTGAACAGTTCCAAATACCAGTCAGTATTGGCACAAAATCTTCAGGCCTCTGCTAGAAAGCTGAACATGAAGAGGAAATTCATCTTTCAGCATGACAACGACCCAAAGCATACATCTAAATCAACAAAGGCTTCACCAGAAGAAGATTAAAGTTTTGGAATGGCCCACCCAGAGCCCAGATCTGAATCCAATTGAAAATTTGTGGGGTGATCTGAAGAGGGCTGTGCACAGGAGATGCCCTCGCAATCTGACAGATTTGGAGTGTTTTTGCAAAGAAGAGTGGGAAAATCTTGCCAAAGTCAAAATGTGCCATGCTGATAGACTCATACCCAAAAAGACTGAGTGCTGTAATAAAATCAAAGGTGCTTCACAAAGTATTAATTTAAGGGGTGTGCACACTTATGCAACCATATTATTTTATTTTTATATTTTTTCCTTCCCTCTACCTAATAGATTTTAGTTTTGTTTTTCAATTGATTTATCTTTGTCTCATTTTTTTTACATCACAAAAACCTGACATTTTAACAGGGGTGTGTAGACTTTTTATATCCACTGTACAATATGCAGTTACACTGTTCAAGTGAAATAAAGTAAGAAGTTTATAACTTTGCATAGGGTAAATAGGCAAATATCCACAAATGTCCAGACTTCATAGTACCCCTGCTCCAGGGCACTAAATATGTGCACCTGGGTATTCATACACAATGGGTTGAGGTTTCTATGTTGTGTGAGAGCTCTGGCTATGTGTGCTCCAGCACATTTGGAGAACTTTAACCCCTTCCTGACCAGAGCCATAATAGTACGGCGCTGCATGAAGTACTACTACGGCAGGACGAACACCAGGGCATAATCGCTCGGGAAACAGGGTTGCAATGGCTGCGCTGCCGAGCTGGCAGCCATGTTAACTAAGGGCTGGGGGGAGGTATTTCCGCCCCCCTGCAGCCCCGATCGCTGCTATTGTCCAGTTCCGATAGACCAGACCATCGCAGTTCCGGAAGCAGTATGGAGCTGCAGAGGGGCCAGGGGTGGGTCATATAGAGGTGACCAGTGCTGAACTAGTCAGCACCTGTCTCCCCCAAGGTCAGGCAGAGGACTCAAGTGTTTGGGGTCCCCTGCCAGCTCTGCGATTGCCTGAACAGCGCTCCAGCCAATGGCAGAGCTACAACAGCAGAGGGAACAGGAAGAAGCCCTCTGCATGCAGCCATTCTAGCTGGCGACTGCATGCAGAGTGGACCTGTCCCCCTCTGTCCTGTATCTGCTTGCTGGGACTTGTGGTGCACCACAACAGCTTTCTGCTACCTGTGAAAAGAAGAACATCTAGAGCATCTGCTGCAGTGATATTTTTATTTTTTTCAGCAGTAGTTCCATATCCCTAATGGACACCCCCCTTCCCAAGCCCTAATCCCTGTCTCTACCTTCCCTCCCCACTGTCCACTTTTTCTAGACGGCGAACAATTTGTGACTTTATTTTGGTCACTTTTTACTTTTTCCACTTTTTTTCCCCCTGCTCTGCACCACTTTTTCAGTTTCCCAAGTCCTAATCCCTATCCCCCCTCCTCCCTGTCCGCTTTTGTGGACAGCGAGCAATTTTGCGACTTTGGTTTGGTCACTTTTCTCAGTCTTTTTATCTGCTGATAGAGATGTGGCTATCATTCTTTGAATCAGCTAAGAAAGCTCCCATATACTCCAGCTCTTAGACAACGCCTTATTTTCTCCAGAGCATTAGGGTTCCATCCTACCCAAGATGACACACCTCCTTACTATGTCATATATGCTGTTCTGCTGTTAGTGAAGACTCCATTACAATATGGCGCTTACAGCTAGATATTTACATAGTTCACATACTACAGTTAGTAAAACAATGCACAATGCGCAGATGCCAAGTGTTATCTCTTTTCTTATTTTCATATTTTAGCTAATGTAACAATGCCACAAGCCTCAGGGGTAATGCCCCTCTGATGTCTATATAACCTGCTTCACTTCCTGTAATAAATGAGAATTTGCTTTGACCTCAGTGTGTGTGTCACAGTTATTTTCTTCAATGCACGTAAACCCTTGGGTACTATTCATTTGGAGGAGTAGAGCAAACATATTTAGCTCTGATTGTGGGCATCTCAACAGTTGGCGCGCAACGTGGGGCTCAGGAGAAGTAACGTCGCTAGCCAAAGTTTGGGGTTCCCAGAGCACGGTGGACCACGCTTGAGGATGAGGACTGCAGCCTCAGAGACAAGGTGAGAAAATTCTGGTCATCTAATCTGCCTCTTGTGCTGTACTCTACTGTACTGTGGTAATCTGTTCTGCTCTTGATGTTGCGTACGTAGTAGCAATTTCGGTTGATGTAAAATCCTGAGTTCCTAGAACCCTTAGAGGGAAAGTTTGAGTTTGCTCTTCTGTGGTTGTGGTTTGGTCTGTGTGGTTCGTGTCAGGCACCTTCACAGTTAACAGTTGAGCAGAGCAAGAGATTTCCTCTGGCAGGGGGCGGAGCTGTATGAGGGGCTACTAAATTACCTGTCTACAAGAGGGTGTAGCCCTGGGGTGCTCCGGGACGGGGCTTGAATTAGGGGTCAACTGCTCTCGAGATAGAGGGAGTAACCCCCCCGTAGCCCCAGGCAGGATAAAAATTAGGGGTTACAAAACTGTATGCCCCAGCAAGAGAGCAGGAGCAGAGGGCATAACGCCGGGGAGTCCCGGGAGGACTATAAATTATCTGCCTGGAGTGGCAGAGGTTTAGTCCTGGACAGGCGGACCAGACGTGGTAGCCAAGGAAGAAACGGTTAATATCCTGCACAGGGGTGAGCTCTGCTTGGGAGTGTGAAAGAGGAGGTACCTTCTTCTGTCTTGGCTGTGTGTGTGAAGTGAGTAAATCCATGGGACACAGTGTTGAAGAAGTTGCAGGGATGAAGTATGGGAATCTTAACCTTAGGAGTACTAGTACAGTGGCACCCTGATTTAGGGAGGAAGCTCCAAGGAAGCTAGTCTGGGAAAGATTCAGAAATACACATTGTGTGTATGTTATAAAGGATCATGGATGTGAAGAAGTTGATGAAGATTACAGAATGTGATTTACATGGAGAATCGAGTGCGTGGAAGTAAGCATGTGAAGCATTGTGCCTTGTCTGTCTGTGTGACCCGCACTATGGAAGGTACTGTGTCTCTGTTGCATGGTGAATATACGGCCCCACAGCTGGTGGCTGGTGTCTATGAAGGGAGACAGCGGGCAGCTGCAGGGGGTAGTGATGTCACGATATTGGAATGTGTGATAGCGAGAACACTGTCTGCAATGCCGAAGAGATAATCAAAAGGCAATGTTTGTGAGATGCTGAGCGTGTGTATATGTGTATATGTTATTGGTATGTTATTTGTTAATAAGTTCAAAGACTTGTGTGTGTGTTAATGTATGGGAAACATTCCTTTATGTCTGTTCTACATTGAATGTTATGTCTGTGTGGGCCAGGAATGTGACCTTGTGTGTTGCCAAAATGAAAACTGACTAGTAAAGGAAGGTCACACAGCCAAGTTTACTGTGAGCGAAATCACCTCTACTTATGTGATGATGAGGCCAAATTAGGAGTTAAATCGAAAAAAAAAAAAAGAAAAGAGAATCGTCACAGAGATATAGGGAGGTGTATGCTCTGGCTTTAGGCCAAAAAGGAGTGAAATTATCACAAAGTTTCTCACAGGAGTGAACACAGGACATTCGGCCTTGAATTTAGGAACATTCTATTCTTGATATTCTAAAAAACAATGCAAGCACCAGCATGAAAATAATTAAGTATAAGAAATTAGGCTGAACCAAGATGGTTCTGAGAGACCCTACCACACCCTCAGTGGCCATCTTAGCTAAGGTAACTTCTTCACCAGCGGCCATCTTAACTAATTCAATTTCTGCCCTGGTTGCCATCTTAACTCCTGTAACTTCCGGCCGGCCCAGCGGCCATCTTAACTGAGGGAACTACCTGCCCGGCAGCCATCTTAGTTACTGGTATTTTTCCTGATACGGCTATAAGCACGAGAAAATACACATAGATCTAAGTAGCACTACATAGAGTACTGAACTCAGTAATTAGGATACACATATACCTATAATTAGGTATTACTGTAGTATTGTTTAATTAGATGAAATGCCTTAACTTCTATGTTTTTGTTTCCTTTACTAGGATTAAGTCAGCACTTGGAGGCAACTTCATCTCAATTCATAACAGTTTGTTGTGGTTGGTGCAGATGTCCAGGACTCCAGGTCAAGTGGGGGTCCTGCCCATCTGCTAAAATCACAGAAGGAGGGGATTGGGATGGAAATGGTCTTCAAACAGATTCTGTTCTTTCTGTATTTATAAGATGCTGCAGAAGTAGTAAGGAAGAAAGAATGTAGACAGGCTGTGAAGGACATCAGCAAGCTAATGAAAGGTGTAGACTCATATTCCTTGAGGCACACCTGCTGTATGAGGTTCAATTTATATATTCATAATTATATTATATATATCTCTCTGCATGGTATATTTAGTTTACAACATATGTTATTCAATAATTCATATAATGTGTTATCTATGTGTAACAATGTATCGATTTATATATATGTCATATCATGTATTTACCATTTAGAAGGTATTGTAGAAGGTACAGAAACAAGTAAGTTTATGTTAATTGGGTTTCTGGGAAAAGTAAATGCCATTTCAAAATAATAGTTATTCATGGATGTAGATAAATGAAATGTACAAGTTCCGATGCCAAGCATCAAAGCCGCTATATAAAATTTTCATCAAGTCAACCTATATTTCAAAAAGATAGGAGAAGACAGTCAACTCCAACAAGTCCAGGATATAGGTAATTAAAAGTGTCAGGAAAAGACCTTCCTCAATGATTTAGTAAGAAAGGTCAACGAGTTCATATGAACATATTATTAGATATTTAATTTTAATGCTTAAAAGTTGGGATGTTCATCTACAGTACCGCAGTGCCATTTGGAGGCAGATGGACAACATTATATTATTTCATTATTTGTTCTATACCATATTAGGAGTTGATACAACGTCATGATGTTATTAGCATGCGAATACACCCACCCTACCTGATTGGGAATCCCTAATCTAAAGGGGATGATTCTTAGATAAGGGGGGGAATAATTACTCGTGTGCGGAATAGCATGAAAGGCGAGCAAGAGAAAAAAAGCGAGAGCTGGAGATTAAGGGAGGAAAAGAGAGAAGTGGAGCTCTCTAGAGGGGTCTATCGAGATGAAAGCCATAATGAGATGCGCTATGATGGACCACCCAGCTTTCTCAGGAGCAGAAGTGAGATTCCTATTAGGACTTGTAAGAGATACAGAGAAAAATTATATTTCATTTTATTAAGACTAATTTGATAGTGTGGGTGAAATTATACCATCTAGATTGGCGAATAAATAAATGATTAAATTAATTGATCATCTCCATATTGAGATGTAGTCTTAGGATATTGTGAGGCTTCATTCTACCTGCAGAAGAATCTAGACTCATAATCTAGCAAAGCATTTAAATGATTGCTTTTATATATATATATAATATATATTTATATATATATATATATATATATATATTGATAGAACATTCTTCGCCAAGCTAAGTGATGGATTCCCACAGGAAAGACTTGTTTCAAATCCTTTCCATTTAAGATCCTAGATCCCTGTTATTTGTCTTAATAGTCTTACCAAAGTTATATATGTGAAAATAGTCCAGGATGGGGCGGAAGGATACAGTTATCTCTTCTAAGTTATATCCTTGGATGGATTTGCCCATCTTGAAGTCATGTGATGTGTAGTTGGTTAGGGGGGGCAGAATGTATTTAGCATTCTATAATGATGTCTAGGATTAGACATGCCCATCCTGATATCATGAGGTTTTCTCTGAACAGAAGTAATGTATATAACTTATGTTCCTATTTTGATATCCTAACCTAAGTTATTTCCACTCACATTTATTGTTAAGCTTGTAATGCTTTATATTAACGCTATATATATTCATTTGCATGTATCATTGTGTTTATTTACTTATATATGTTTATAACCTTGTAACCAATAAATCTGCATATTTTTTGAATACCTGTGTATTATTGTATAATGCAGAACTACATTTTATCATTAACGTCATCTCACGTCAAAAAGAACTTATTTATCTGAGGAAATAGTCGGACTCAGATGTGAATTGTATCAATTAGGTTGTCTACAATTCACCAGGTCATGATTTTAAGAATTTATGACAAATTTTATAAATTTTATTTTTTTATGGTTAATTATTTTTATGGCCATAATTAATAATTCTTAATTTAATTATTACCCCCCGACACAACTCATACCAAGAGGATGGCGCTGTGAAGCTCACAGGTGCCCTTAACGACCAGGAACTTTGTTTGTTGGCCGTTAGTGATTGTATCCCCTTCTAACACTCTTTTGTACCCTGTGAAAAATAAAAGTGAGAAGGGTAAACCCACCCAATACCAGATGGTACATGACCTACGTGCTGTCAATGAAGCCACAGTTTGTAACAGCCCCATTGTGACCAGTACACACACCTTGTTGTCTCAGGTTCCCACTACCCCTACCCACTCCACTGTGATTGATTTGATAATTTTTTTCTTTTCAGTACCACTACATTTAGACAGTTGGTAGTTGTTTTCCTTCACACATGAGGGTAAACAGGATACCTGGGTTGTACTGCTGCAGGGAGCCCAGAACTCGCCCAGTATGTTTACTGCAGCCATGACATTCCTGTCCTTTTTAGCTGATCATGGATGCACGGTAAAGAAGGGGGAAAAAATGATACGTCAGTTTTGCTGCATTACTGTTACCTTCCTTTCACCCCTGAACGTAAGAAGGCTGTGTAGGACACCCCTTTGCCCAGAAACATGAATGCACTGAGGACATTTTTGGCCTTGTTCCTTATTGCAGACCTTGGATAAGCAAGTTTGATGCAGCCTCTTTATGATTGTTTATCTTAGTCCCTTACACTTTATAAATGAGGTGGTAGATATCTTTATGCCCTAAACCTGGCAATTTTGTGCTCCCCCGCATTGTATGAGATTATTACATTTAGATTGTATTGTATAGAAGTGAATGGCCATGCCTCAGCTGTCCTCACCCAACTGCATGGCCAGCTACAACTCCCTGTGGCATATTATTCAGCCAGACTTGACCCCGTGGCCAGAGGTGCCCCTTTCTGCATCAGAGCTGTAGCAATTGTACAAGCCATGCTTGATAAAGACTCTAAGATAGTCCTGAACCACAAAGTGACAGTGATATTACGTCTATCCTCATGAAAGTACAACCCAAGAACCGTTTTTTTTGCTCGCAGAGTTAGATGTGATAACTTACGAAGTGTGTGGTTTAACTCTGCTAAATCCTTACGTGCCAGAAGAAGGCCACAGTCCGGTTAGGACTGAACCTCGGTATATCTCTGTTTGCTGATTTGAGTGTTCATATTCATCCTGACTAAGGATAAGCGAATTGGTTCTCACATAGTTTTATAGGGCTGAGAAAAGACATCAGCCCATCCAGCTCAGCTTAGGAATTCAGTCCAAATTTCTCAAAAAGGCAAGAGAGAGACAATGACTAGTACACAAATGTGTGTTTCTCAACAGTATATATGTGTTTTAATACACCAAAAAGTTACTAAATTAACAGTTAATAACTGATCCCGAACATGGATTCAACGTCTTAATTATTTGTCCTACCTACTGTGGGGGGGTTAGCTCTTTTTCGGGGGTTGCATCCACACACGTCTTCACGGACACCAAGTTTTAAGGTCAAAACATTGCTTTTATTTGGCACCTCAGCAATAACAAAACATAATACAAAACAAACACCTGCCCGACTGAGCTCTAACTAAACATATAATAACCTGACTCACCTAAAGTATACCTCACAGTTTTTAGAAGGGGCCAAACACTGTGTTACTGTTCTCACGGATCATAAGAATTTAGTGTTTCTTGAGGCAGCCAAACGCCTCAATCTTAAGCAAGCCAGGTGGGCCCTCTTCTTCACACGTTTTAACTTCTCTGTTACTTTCAGACCAGGAAGTAAAAATATTAAAGCAGATGCCTTGTCTCGAAGTTTTAATGCCGTCCAACCTCCTGACCGACCCTCCTCCCGAACCCATCTTGCCGGCAAGCATCATTGTGGCAGCGGTATCCTCAGACCTTTTCTCAGAGATCCAACGGGCTCAGCAACTTGCTCCTCCACAGACACCTCCAGATAAGTTGTTTGTTCCTGGGCATTTTCGTTTTCGACTTTTGGGTGAGTGTCATGACTCTGTTTTGTGCGGTTATCCAGGCATCGCTGCCACTAAGGAGTTGCTGTTGAGGTCGTTCTGGTGGCCCACTTTGTCTAGGGATGTGCGATCTTACATTTTGGCTTGTGAAGTATGTGCTAGATCTAAGACCCCGAGGACACCTCCCGCTGGTGAACTGCGACCTCTACCCATTCCCTGTAGGCCATGGTCACACATCCAAGGGGAGGTCAGTGGTTTGGGTAGTGGTCGACCGTTTTAGCAAGATGGTGCATTTTGTTCCTTTAAGTAAGCTCCCTGATGCGAAAACCTTAGCATCCTTGTTTATTGAACATGTGGTACGCCTACATGGTGTTCCTGAAAATATAGTCTCTGATAGGGGTGTTCAGTTTGTTTCTAGGTTCTGGAGAGCTTTTTGTCCTTCTCATCTGCCTTCCATCCAGAGACTAATGGGCAGACAGAACGGTTGAATCAGGCAGTGGAGCTTTTTCTGAGGTGTTATGTTTCGCACAATTAGCTTTTATGGGTGAGATACCTCCCATTGGCAGAGTTTGCCATCAACAATCGTGTTAATTCGTCCACGGGGCTTTCTCCTTTTTTTTGTAATGGTGGTTTTCATCCTCGATTTAGCTCTAATCCCTCCGTGTCCTCACTTAACCTGCAGGCAGATTCCTTCAACTCTAGACTGTGCAGTCTGGGCACACAGGTTTAAGTGGACCTGGAAAAGGCCCAGGGGATTCAGGGTAAACAGGCCAATAAGAAACGTTCCAAGGGAATAGATTTTGTAGTCGGCGATAAAGTGTGGTTGTCGACCAAGAATCTTTCTTTGAAACATTGTTCCAGGAAATTCTCTCCGCGTTTCATAGGGCCATATGATATTAGTTGTAAGGCTGTTACCAGCCTGCATTTGTGGGAGGGGCGTCTGGCTATTTAGTCACCTCCCCTCCGTTCAGCCGGGCGCCCGAGTCTCACGCATCCCGTGGTATCGCGCTCCTTCCTCTCTGCTTCGTGACCTTCTTCCGGTTCCAGCATACAGGCACCGCCGGCGTCCCGAAATCATCCTCTCCCATCGCCCTCCTCTCCAGGTAATCGAGGTGCGGTTCACGTCGCACCAGCTGAGCCTCGCGTCGGGGCTCGCGCCCCCTGGTGGTATTGGTTAAGTGCCGCTCTCCCTCCTGCCTAGTTCCGATTCCGGGCTGCGCGCGCGGCACCCGGCGTCCTGGGTCACTATCTTGCCGTCACGTGCCGCGCTTCTGGGGGTACCAAGTTGTTTTGTCTTGGGCTTTCAGTTTGTTCCTCTGTTCACCACCCATGCACTCTCCTAAGCACAAGTAATTCGGTTTTTCAGGCTATGTGATACAGGCAGCTTTTTCATTTTGGGGGGGCGGGGGGGAAAGACGCAGTTTTCAACCATATACCCTCTATTAGGCAGGGCACAAAAAAAAAAAAAAAGAGAGGGGGAATTTTATTTTACTTTTGCCATAAAATGCCATTTATCAGGGGGGAACGCTTCCCTACAGTCAGTCCATCCTCGTCGCTGCCTCTGCATCACATTGCCAGAAAATTGCGCCGTGAAGTTGGTGGTACATTACTGTCCGATTCTACGGTTCTGCTTACGTCACGTTGCTTCCGTCCCTAGATCCTTCCACTTTTGGGGTCCGGTGGATCATCCGGGGTCTTCCCGTGCCTTGCGGTCTTCCCAGGGTGTCACGTCACTGGTTTCGCCCGGTTCGTCAATTGTCTGGTTCACCCAGGTGGTCACATTCCTGGGTCACCCAGGTTGTCAATGTTCCTGGATCGCCCAGGTTTGTTCAATGTTCCTGGATCGCCCAGGTTGTCAATGTTCCTGGATCGCCCAGGTTATCAATGTTCCTGGATCGCCCAGGTTATCAATGTTCCTGGATCGCCCAGGTTGTCAGTGTTCCTGGATCGCCCAGGTCGTCAGTGTTCCTGGATCGCCCAGGTAGTCGAGTGTTCTGGATCGCCCAGGTTGTCAATGTTCCTGGATCGCCCAGGTTGTCAGTGTTCCTGGATCGCCCAGGTTGTCAATGTTCCTGGATCGCCCAGGTTGTCAATGTTCCTGGATCGCCCAGGTTGTCAATGTTCCTGGATCGCCCAGGTCGTCAGTGTTCCTGGTTCGCCCAGGTTGTCAATGTTCCTGGATCGCCCAGATTGTCAATGTTCCTGGATCGCCCAGGTTGTCAGTGTTCCTGGATCGCCCAGGTTGTCAATGTTCCTGGATCGCCCAGGTTGTTCAATGTTCCTGGATCGCCCAGGTTGTCAATGTTCCTGGATCGTCCCAGGTTGTCAATGTTCCTGGATCGCCCAGGTTGTCAGTGTCCCTGGATCGCCCAGGTTGTCAGTGTTCCTGGATCGCCCAGGTTGTCAGTGTTCCTGGATCGCCCAGGTTGTCAGTGTTCCTGGATCACCCAGGTTGTCAGTGTTCCTGGATCGCCCAGGTTGTCAGTGTTCCTGGATCGCCCAGGTTGTCAGTGTTTCTGGATCACCCAGGTTGTCAATGTTCCTGGATCGCCCAGGTTGTCAGTGTTCCTGGATCGCCCAGGTTGTCAATGTTCCTGGATCGCCCAGGTTGTCAATGTTCTGGTTCGCCCAGGTTTTCGTCTGCATTTTCTTAGGTTTTTTACATCTATGTCGATTGTTCCTTCCTTTAGATTGGGCAGTTGTTATTTTTCCTTCCTCTCCTTCGTTTCATCTAGGAATCTCGAGGCAATTCCAGGTAAGTCGGCTCAGAGACGGTCACTGGGGTAGGGTTAACTCTCAGTTTGATACTCAAGTCCGTTCTTTTTATTAGTTTCCACTTAGTCGTTTGGGGTTTTTGGAAATCATCATTCTAAACCGTTCACATTCCCGTCAGGTAGGTTTTTCGTTGGTCACTTTTCACACGATTCAGTCTCTCACCTTCTTTCGGCCGCTACCACCGCTTCCGTCTGTGCTTCTTTTTTCGTTTTCCGGTAGACATAAGTTCCCCTTTTTTCCCAGGTCGTCATGTCTCACATGTCCGATATGGAGGACAATCTCTCCATGCCAGGTTCATCCGTCTCGGGGCATCTTAGCAACACATCTCTGAGGAGTTGGACCGTGCCGAAGTTAATCGCCGAACTCAATCGCAGGGGGATTCGGCATCCCGCGACGGCCCGCAAGGCCCGAATTATACCGGCTCCTGATGACCTCTCCGGGTCCGTCAGCTGAGCAATCCACAGCGACATCCATCCGGCTGGCTCTAGCCCAGATCCAGTCATCCATCACCGGACTTGTTAGCTCAGTCACGGACATTCAGAACAGGGTCGCGGTTTTTAGAATCCAGGCCAGCAGCCTCACCGCAATCTCCAGGTTCGGCAGTTATTTCTGCCATTCCTCCGGACGTTGCAGGTAGGCCTTTCTGCCACCCCCCAAATTGCTCCTTCCCACTTCGTTCCGGAGCATATTAAGAAGGATATCCTGGCAGGCAAGGACGTTAATTTAGCATCCATTTTGATTGCCCTCCCAGGATATCTCCGAAAACCGGGTGATTAATTGCGGAGAGGTTTCCGTGGTCTTGAAGGCCAAGGATGCTCGGTTAAATAGGAAGCTGTCGGTTTCGAGTTTGTCCTGGCCTTCAGTCTCTACAGGGATTGTATATGCTCCGCCCATCCAATCGTTAGGGAGGAATTAGACATCTTACTTGTACCGGATTGCGGATTTGGGGCACAAGTACGGCGGCTCAGCATTTTACGATTATTCATCGTTCGTTTTCTGCCAAAGCCGCCGCAGCCCTGAATCAATTCCAGTTCATGTCCAACTGGGCAGACTTGGACATGGAGTTATTCTGCCGGCACTTCGCAGGTCTGAAGGCTCCCCTGTGTGCCATTGCAGTCCATCTTTCATTTCCACGGAATGGTGCCCTAATCCGGTGCAAGATCCTCAGTCGGCGCCCACTCCAGGTCCGTCCGGGTCCTCCAGGTCTTCCTCATCTTTAGATAAACTGGGTAGGCCCATTGTGTACCTTGGCAGTAGCCAGGTGTGCAATAATTTTAATGCTAAGGGCTGTGCTTTCAATGCGTGCCGGGCACTGCACATCTGCTCCCTTTGTTTTCGGGCCCACCCTCGTTCCTCCTGTCCCAGGAAGTCAGCCAGGGACTCCTGACTAGCCGACCTCAACTTGGAGTTACTGGCTGCACTTCTGCAGGACCACCCTGATCGTTCCTTTGTCGCCTTCTTATTGGATGGGTGCAGAGACGGGTTTCACACCGGCATTATCACGCCCCCTCAGGGCTGCTGGTTGGGCCCCAATCTGCTATCCGCCTCCAGTGACCCTGAGGCGGTGTCCACTCTCATTCAGGCAGAGGTCGACAAAGGGTTCGTCATTGGTCCTTTCCTTCAGATTCCATTCCGGTCGTGGCGCATCAACCCTATCGGTCTGGTCACGAAGTCATCTTCAAATAAAAAACGTCTCATTTATGATCTCTCCGCGCCTCATATGTCCTCCATCCCCAGTCTTAATTCACTCATTCCGTCTGAGGAATATTCCATGCAATATTCCTCAGTTGACGAGGCCATCCAGTACATTCTTCAAGCAGGTGTCGGGGCTTGGTTGGCCAAGGTAGATATTGCCGATGCCTTTAAGCTGCTTCCAATACACCCGCAGCTTTGGAAGTACTACGGCATCCAGTGGGCAGGTAAATTTTATTTTGCCAACCGGCTTACTTTTGGCTCCAAGAGCAGCCCCTGGCTTTTTGAACAGCTTGCTAAAGCCTTGCATTGGATTCTCAATCATCACGGTGGCTTATCCATGGTCGTTCACTATCTGGACGATTTTCTCCTCATTGAAAGGCCCAGTCAGGTCCCTTCCATTCCCCATTCACTTCTGGACATTTTTTCCCGACTCCAGGTTCCCGTGGCCACGGCCAAGACTGAGGGTCCGGCCACTACAGTCACCTTCCTGGGCATCATTCTTGATACCGTTAGAATGGAAGCTAGCCTCCCCAGTGAGAAGTTGCTCAGGATTCGCTCAGCCATCTCCCGGGCAGTCCAGTCTCACTCGCTGACCAGGACGGAGCTCCAATCCTTGCTGGGGATGCTTAATTTCGCCACCAGAATCATGCCTCAAGGTAGGGCCTTCCTTTCCAGGTTGCTATGTCTCCTGCCCTCGGCCCCGGAACAAGATTCTGTCGCCCATTTGGACAGCCAGGCCTTTGCAGATCTCGACATGTGGAGCAGTTTTCTCGCTAACTGGAACGGCATTTCCTTGTTCGTTCCGCAGTGGGATTCCTCTTCCCCCATGGTTTTCTCCGACGCCGCCCGTTCCTCCGGGTTCGCTGCCATTTTCAGATCTCATTGGCTGGCTGCCGGATGGCCGCCAGAATTAGCCTCGGACTCTGCAGCTCTAAAATCTTCCCCCCTTTTGGAACTATATCCCATAGTGGCGGCTGCTCAGGCCTGGGGTCACCTCTGGTCTAACTCTTCTGTGACTTTCGTTACGGATAGCCAGACCTTGGTGGACATCGTCAACAAGGGCAGAGCCCAGTCCCTCAGGATCATGGCGTTATTACGCAAATTAGTGTGGTTATCCCTCCACCATAATTTTCACATGCGCTGCGTACACATCTCAGGCGAGAAGAATAGGGCTGCGGACGCGCTTTCCCGTGCTAACTTTGCAATTTTCTTTCAGGAAATGCCCGACGCGGATCGGTCAGGCACGCCGGTGCCTCAATTCAGCACCCTCACTCTGGGTTAGGTTCGCTCTTAGAGGAGGCCAAGGGCCTGGTCGCCAAATCCTTGTCACGTAATACGGCGAGGAACTATCAGGCTGGTCTAAAGGCGTTTGATAAATTCTCTAGGAATCATCCGAGGGGTCAACACTCCGAGATCTCCTACATCATGGCCTTCCTGGCCTATTGTCATTCGCATCTCTCCCTGTCGTATGGTACCATCAGACTTTATTTGGCCGGACTTCAACATCACGCTATGCTGGCCAATCCTCGTCACAGGTCCTATTTTTCCATCCAAGCTATTAAAGCCACCCTTCGGGGCATTCAAAAGGAAGGGAAGGGATCCGTGAGCCATAGGCAGCCAGTCTCCGGCCAGTTGTTCAGGGATCTTTCCTCGTCATTGGATGGTAATCCTTTTGGGCCCTCCACTAGCCTGATTCTGAAAGCGGCTATGTATCTCGCTTTTTATGGGTTCCTCCGGCCCGGAGAGGTTCTGGCTGGTCCAAATCGGAAAAACCATCCTCTGAAGCAACATCTGTCCTGGGGCCAGGACCATTACACTCTGCTTCTACCCTCCTCCAAAACCAATCAGACGGGTCCTCCCTCTGAAGTCAAGTTCTACCCGACCTTGAACAATTGGTGCCCAGTTCAAGTGCTGCATCAACTGACAGCACTCATCCAAGGTTCATTGCCCGACAGTCCACTCTTGCCGCATGCAGGCAAGCCTCTCAGCACCTCGCAATTCATCGCTTATATCCGTGCTCTCGCCCAGGGTTTAGGCTATGACCCCAAGGTAATCTCAGGGCACTCATTCCGTATAGGGGCAGCCTCCGCTGCTTCCCGTCATCGGGTGCCGGCCCACGTCATCCGGTCTATGGGGCGGTGGCGATCCTACTGCTTTACCAGGTACATACCCAATCCCCAAACGGAGATATCCCATGCCTTTCGTTCTCTGGCTTTGTAATTTGTAAATAAAGTGTTGTACCTACCGGTTGTTTTTTGCCCCCTTTTCCCTCACTGGTGTACCCGCGCCCGTGGCTTCCGGCACAATTCAGCCACCATGTTCAGGGCAGGTTTCTCTGCGTACGCCGACGTTGTCCTAGCCCTGACCATAAGTTGTAAGGCTGTTACCAGCCTGCATTTGTGGGAGGGGCGTCTGGCTATTTAGTCACCTCCCCTCCGTTCAGCCGGGCGCCCGAGTCTCACGCCCCTCCCTCCCGACCCTTTTTTTTCAGGGTTCCATCAGGTATGCCCCCTTTTCCCTCACTGGTGTACCCGCGCCCGTGGCTTCCGGCACAATTCAGCCACCATGTTCAGGGCAGGTTTCTCTGCGTACGCCGACGTTGTCCTAGCCCTGACCATAACTGAGGTTATTAAGCCGGTGTCTTTTAGAGTGAAACTACCCGACTCCCTTCAGATTCATGATGTGTTTCATAAATCGTTACTCAAGAGCTATGTGTCACCCGTGGTTCCGTCTAAGAAACCTCCCCCACCTGTGGAGGTTGAGGGCCAGGAGGAATTCATCATCTCTAGGATCATTGATGTTAGAAAGGTTCGAAATTCCTTTCAATACCTGGTCCATTGGAAAGGTTTTGGACCTGAGGAGAGGTCCTGGGTACCTATGTCCAGGATGCATGCTTCCAGGTTAATTGCCATGTTTCACCGGGAACACCCGGAGAAGCCCCTTCCGCGATTGTTGGGTCCAGAGGCCCCCCGTGGAGGTGGGGGTACTGTTATGGGATGCAGGCGGCACTCGGCGCTCGGCTACAGGCAGGGAGGATGGGTCATGTGACGCTGGCAAAGTCACATGATCCCTTTCCTCCATTATTTAAACAGGCAACCTGCTGGCCACAGGTTGCCTGTGATTGCATCACTTAGGCTGAGTACACACCTGCGTTACTGCATTGTTTGACCTCTTGGATTTGACCTTTGTCCGTCTTCTGACCTCCCTACTGCCTGCTCCCTTAGTATTGTCGCTACCTCCTGGATTTGACCTCGGCTCGTTCTCTGATTAGTCTCCTGCCTTTCCCTTTGTACTGACGCGACCTCACAGACTGATCTCGGCTAGTTGACCCGCCATTGCCTTCCCCACCAGGGGGTACCTCCGCCTTTGTTTACCTCCCTGTCCTACCGTCCGGATTCGGGACTTGCGTTTGCCGTTCTCTGCCTCAGCTGTTCGTTTCCTTCTCTGTCTCTGTCCTCTCTGCTCTGCACTTACCCAGTTTTGCCCTGTCACCTAGGGCGGGAAGTGCAAGTAGGCAGGGACAGAGTTGAGGGTGGCAGTCAGGGTGCGCACTTCCTCTCTACTTTTCCCCTGCGTGACAATTATCTTTATAGAATTGTTTCTCTATCACAGAATTCCAGCTATTGTAATTTGTTCCATGAACCTATTCATCAAAATATTGTGCCTATCAGGGATATTATTGTGTTGATGTATGATCATCCACTTTATTTGATTAATGTGATGTGTTTTCATTGACAAAGGGTATTCATATGACACCTGAAATGTTCAAAGATGTAATATTTTGGATCCAGCCATACATGTTGCCTCTGGAGCAAGGGGGGAGGGAAGAGTTAGGGCACTTAAACTTTCCTCCAGACTTCCAGATCCAGAGGAAGAGGCTCATGACTGTTTGCAGATGATGTCACAAGGGACAGCGGGATGTGGTAAATCAGCCATTAGATAATCCAGATCATGTGCTATTTCTGGATGGATCGAGGTATGGTCAGGATGGCAGGTACTACACAGGTTGGGCAGTGGTGACTAAACATGACACTAAAAAGCAAAGTCCACCACACATGTCTGCCCAAGAAGCAGAGCTAAGGCCTCTGGAGATGGCTTGCAGATATGCAGATAGAAAAGCAGCCAGCATTTAAGTTGATTCCAGGTAGAGCCCATGACTATGGGCCCATTTGAAAGCCAGAGACTTTCTGGCCGTTTCAGGTAAACCCATCAAAATGGGGAAGCAGTGAGGTCTCTGATGGAAGCCCTCATGTCGCCTACTTTGGTGGCGGTGATAAAAACAAAGGTTACTGTAAAACAGACTCAGAGGAGGCAAAAGCCAAGGCAGATCAGGCAGCAACAATGGATGCCAAATTGCCTAGGCAGACCCCTGCCTTAGTGGACACAGCTCAGGTCCCTGAAATAACCTCCTGTCTTGCTGGAAGTTCTAAAGATCTTACAGAACCAGGCGGGGAAGGAAAGAGACAAGTGGATGAAAAAGGGGGGACTGCAAATGAGGAAGGCCTAAAATGGTTCCAAGGGAAACTCTGCCTTCCCAGGTCCCTCTAATCCACAATGGCACAGGCAGCCCATGGAGTGACGCCCCAATCAAAAAACTACTTTGTGTGATATAGTACATGGTACGCCCCAGGGTTCAGCACTGTAGCAGCCTGATATACTCAAGGATGTATGATTTTTTACCCAGAACAACGTGAGACAAGGTGGTTAAGGTACCCCTGAAACACACGTCTTTCCCTTTGTATCTGTTTTAATGCTTGCAGACTACCTTGAACTACCAGTGCCTTCTGGTAGCCCTCTTTTCAGTAAAGTATACCCCTAACCGTAAGACAGGCCTTAGTCCCTAAAAAAGTCCTTTTTGGGTCAGCCCCTAGGACAGGATTGTATTTCCCACAGCAGCTCCAGATGCAACATGGTTGTCTGAAAGATTATGTGATCTGTTTGCACAAGCATTTGACTAAAATGCACTCTCAAGTTTTTGCTTCACTTCCAGATCTTGATAAAGTACCAGAAACCAACCCACTTGTGTCTGGAGATTGGGTGGTAGTAAAAGACACTTTAAAAGTCCTCAAATCCTGGTTTGATGGTCCATTCCAAGTGTTGTTGACCACAAGCACATCAGTGAAGCTCAAAGGAAAGCCTAATTCGAGTCATTTCAAGAAAGTGTTAAATTGGGAGACTTGAAAGGATGTTTCTTGTTCTCCCTTGTGTGACTGCTGATCCTGACTTAAAGAATATGGATTCTTATTGAGATAATAAAAATGGGTTTCTGGGTTGGGGAAAAGTTGTGCAAAAGGAAAAACAAAGTTGTTACAGTCCGATACTTCTAGTCCAGTGATCCATTGATAGTATTGTTCAAGGATTCTCAGCATTAATAGTTCTTATGTTCGCAATAATCAATGGCCAGGTCATGAATGTCATGAATTCCCTAAAAGAGCTTACTTCCTATTCCTGAATTTATCCTTAATTCTGCTGTTTGCGTTAATTGTTGTGTCATCCCCTGCATTCAGAGGCTTTTGTTCAAAGTCGTAGCTGAGGCTACCCCGGAGATGAGGATGGGAGACAAGGTCCACTTCGTTCTGTTGGTCGTCGCCCCCCCCCCCCCCCCCACCCCTGACACCACCTGGAGATCATCAATCATAGGGATAGACATCTGACTTCCCCTTGGTCAAGTCCAGTGTCATGGATAGGATAGGTTGTCATGGAAGCTGGTGGAGAGGATGTCTGAGCACTGGGACAGATGTGCTAGGCTTTCATTAAGGAAAGAATGAGGTCCAAGGGGGGACTGATAGAGATGTGGCCTTCATTCTTTGAATCAGCTAAGAAAGCTCCCATAAACTCTAGCTCTCAGCCAACGCCTTATCTTCTCCAAATCATAAAGGTTCCATCCTATCCAAGATGACATGCCTCCTTACTATGGTTAATGCAGGCTATGTTCAACACAAGAACAGAAATGGTGCACCATAGGGTAATAACGTCTAGGAAAAAATAATAATGTCTCCAAAAAATGGAGGCTCACCTTGAGGAGTTGTGCTAGATATAAGCACAACTCTAATGTACTGTCGTGGCCAAAAGTTTTGAGAATGACACAAATATTAGTTTTCACAAAGTTTGCTGCTAAACTGCTTTTAGATCTTTGTTTCAGTTGTTTCTGTGATGTAGTGAAATATAATTACATGCACTTCATACGTTTCAAAGGCTTTTATCGACAATTACATGACATTTATGCAAAGAGTCAGTATTTGCAGTGTTGGCCCTTCTTTTTCAGGACCTCTGCAATTCCACTGGGCATGCTCTCAATCAACTTCTGAGCAAATTCCTGACTGATAGCAACCCATTCTTTCATAATCACTTCTTGGAGTTTGTCAGAATTAGTGGGTTTTTGTTTGTCCACCCGCCTCTTGAGGATTGACCACAAGTTCCCAATGGGATTAAGATCTGGGGAGTTTCCAGGCCATGGACCCAAAATGTCAACGTTTTGGTCCCCGAGCCACTTAGTTATCAATTGTGCCTTATGGTACGATGGTCCATCGTGCTGGAAAATGCATTGTTCTTCACCAAAATGTTGTTGGATTGTTGGAAGAAGTTGCTGTTGGAGGGTGTTTTGGTACCATTCTTTATTCATGGCTGTGATTTTGGGCAAAATTTGTGAGTGAGCCCACTCCCTGGGAATGAGAAGCAACCCACAACATGAATGGTCTTCAGGATGCTTTACTGTTGGCATGACACAAGACCTGATGGTAGCGCTCACCTTTTCTTCTCCGGACAAGCCTTTTTCCAGATGCCCCAAACAATCGGGAAAGAGGCTTCATCGGAGAATATGACTTTGCCCCAGTCCTCAGCAGTCCATTCACCATACTTTCTGCAGAAGATCAATCTGTCCCTGATGTTTTTTTTGAGAGAAGTGGCTTCTTTGCTGCCCTTCTTGACACCAGGCCATCTTCCAAAAGTCTTCGCCTCACTGTGCGTGCAGATGCACTCACACCTGCCTGCTTCCATTCCTGAGCAAGCTCTGCACTGGTGGCACTCCGATCCCCGCAGCTGAATCCTCTTTAGGAGACGATCCTGGCGCTTGCTGGACTTTCTTGGACGCCCTGAAGCCCTTCTTAACAGAATAGAACCTCTTTCCTTGAAGTTCTTGATGATCCTATAAAATGTTGATTGAGGTGCAATCTTAGTAGCCACAATATCCTTGCCTGTGAAGCCATTTTTATGCAACGCAATGATGGCTGCACGCGTTTCTTTGCAGGTCACCATGGTTAACAATGGAAGAACAATGATTTCAAGCATCTCCCTCCTTTTAACATGTCAAGTCTGCCATTTTAACCCAATCAGCCTGACATAAGATCTCCCAGCCTTGTGCTCGTCAACATTCTCACCTGAGTTAACAAGACGATTACTGAAATGATCTCAGCAGGTCCTTTAATGACAGCAATGAAATGCAGTGGAAAGGTTTTTGGGGATTAAGTTAATTTTCATGGCAAAGAAGGACTATGCAATTCATCTGATCACTCTTCATAACATTCTGGAGTATATGCAAATTGCTATTATAAAAACTTAAGCAGCAACTTTTCCTATTTTCCAATATTTATGTAATTCTCAAACTTTTGGCCACGACTGTAGACACGTGCAGGGTTAAAGAAAGCCCCTTGTAGTGGGTGGTATGCAGTCAGTGATGTAGGTACTTCTGGTCAGGAATGCTTGGATGTCCCTCAGAAAGCCGGTAGATCAGCGCGAAAAAGGAGTGTCCCACGGCGCAAAAGACCCACCCGAAGGTTCAGTTGAGATGCAGGTACTTTATTAGGCAAGCGGTTACACCACGCGTTTCAGGATAAGACCCCTTCTTCAGTTACAAATGACTTGCATACATGAAGGAGGAATACACACATTTAAATACACTCAGAAAAAACGCCAAAAACAATGAGGGAAGGGTGGGGGGTGGGGAAAGGGGGCGGGTGCTGCTGATAGAGCCTTCAATGTTGAAAGTGGTGGTGATGACTGTTAGACAGAATTTTACATTTCTTGTTTGTATCTAGATAGATGCAAGGTATATCTATTTAGAGGGAGAGGTGTGCGGTATAATCTATTTTAGTAACGGCTCCAAGTCTTGTTTGGAGCGAACCGTGGGGCCTTTTTTTCAACACTCTGGCCGCTTCAGCGTCGGTAGCTAGGATATGTAAGTCACTTGCCCCCGGCACTCTGATCACGTGACCGACCCATTTTAAACTACGCCGCCTACCTCGGATCCACTCTGCATCCATGAGTACAGGTGTGGTGTTGCTAAGTGACCTAGGTCACCGTGCTCGGTAACACGACACGTGACCCTCCTCTTTGGCTCACATGACCTCTCTAGGCCCTGTGTTCGCTCCAAACAAGACTTGAAGCCGTTACAGTATTGGAGTGTGGATGTCTTGTACCCAGTGGCGTACCTCTAATAGAGGCAGACCACGCAGATGCCATGGCGCCCGTAGGGGAAGGGGGCCCGGCTGTCGAGGAATGCCTCCTCCCCTTATTACAATTAGTACAACAGCTTTGGACTAGAGTACTTTGCCAGAAGGCCTCTGGCTCTGCCCTTCCAGCTCCCCTTACTGCTTCTCCTCAGCATGCCTGTGCTCTGGCTTCCTCCCTCCCCCCAGCAAGGCCCGATTGTACCATGAGGAGATGCTTCTAGCAACAGCCTGCATATGTCCTCAAGGGCTGCATTGCTGAGGAGAGGTCAGTTTTTCAGAAGCTACAGTAAGATGTGCTGCTGCCATCCCAAAGCCTCCCCAGTGCTCCCCTCCCCCACTCTGATCCTCTCAACCCTGTCCCTGGCACACTGCTGTCCTCCTCTGCTGTTATGTAATCCATGTGCAGCAGTCGGACAGAGGAAGGGGGGAAGAGGCCTGCGGAGGAGATGTCCTCCCATCAACCCTGACCTTTTACCCTGGAAACCTGCTCAGAGGTAGGTGTGTGCCAGTGTAATATGTGTGTGTTTAAATACCTGTACTCATGCTCGGACTGACCCACAGGGGTACAGGGGAATCCCCCGGTGGGCCCCTGAGCAAGGTGGGCCCCTAGTCTCCCACCCCCTGCACAAGTGGCACATAACACATTAGATTTAGTACACTACATACATATATTCAATGTACAGCACCTCAACCAGCCTATGTTCATATAAAAAACTTGTTAGATTATTTATTATATTTGAATGTATCCGTACTGTGGGCCCCCAAAATAAATTTTACTGGTGGGCCCTAGGTACCCCAGTCCGACACTGCCTGTACTTATGCCTGTGTAGTGTACTGTATTCTGTACATATGTACAGTATGTGATATATGAGTGTGTAATTGTCTAATGTACCTCAACAAACAGTCAAAGGAAACCCGCGCTGCCTTATTGAATAGAACAGGGTGTAGTGTTGAATGCACTGAATAACACTCAGAGGAGTGTGTCGCTGCTGGTCTATAATAGGGAATAAATTGCCTAAACCCTAAACACAATGAATCAAAGAAACCAACGTAATAGATAGACCACGCTGACTATACAGTGTCAAATGATAGATGTCATAATATGTAGCCACATAAATGATGTCCACTACTATTTGTCCCACCGCTATTGATTAAAATAATGTTCAATGTCCCCCCCCCAGCCCCAAATTGATCAACTTGATGAGTGATCAACTTACATAGATAATTTGCAAGAGATGGTCACTTGCCTGTAACGGGCCTGACTTGCGAAGTCCATTACTAATCTTCACTGTATAGTCAGCGTGGTCTATCTATTACGTTGGTGTCTAATGTACTCTGTACATATGTGAATGACTGAGTAAATGTCTATATGTGTGTGTACTATATGTACAGAATATATGATGGTGTGTGTATATATACACTCACCTAAAGATATATTAGGAAAAACCTGTTCTATTTCTCATTAATGCAATTATCTAGTCAACCAATCACATGGCAGTTGCTTCAATGCATTTAGGGGTGTGGTCCTGGTCAAGCCCAATCTCCTGAACTCCAAACTGAATGTCAGAATGGGAAAGAAAGGTGATTTAAGCAATTTTGAGCGTGGCCATGGTTGTTGGTGCCAGACGGGCCGATCTGAGTATTTCACAATCTAGCTCAGTTACTGGGATTTTCACGCACAACACCTTCTCTAGGGTTTACAAAGAATGGTGTGAAAAGGGAAAAACATCCAGTATGCGGCAGTCCTGTGGGCGAAAATGCCTTGTGGATGCCTAGAGGTCAGAGGAGAATGGGCCGACTGATTCAAGCTGATAGAAGCTGATTGCAACGTTGACTGAAATAACCACTCGTTACAACCGAGGTATGCAGCAAAGCATTTGTGAAGTCCACAACACGCACAACCTTGAGGCGGATGGGCTACAACAGCAGAAGACCCCACCGGGACCCCACTCATCTCCCACTACAAATAGGAAAAAGCGGCCTACAATTTGCACGGACCCTCACCAAAATTGGACTGTTGAAGACTGGAAAAATGTTGCCTGGTCTGATGAGTCTCGATTTCTGTTGAGACATTGAAATGGTAGAGTCCGAATTTGGCGTAAACAGAATGAGAACATGTATCCATCATGCCTTGTTACCTATCACGGTCGGCGTGACTATCACATACGTGACGCAGAGGGAGGGAACAAGGAAGGCCCTGCCCAAGTGAGAGGGAAGGTGGTGACCCCTGACTCACCTAGCGGCTGGCACCTGGCTGCCCTGACGTCCCTAGACGGGTTCCTCACCCGTACGCCGATCACGTGCCTAAAGCCCTGGCTTTCCCTAAGCTGAGCCCTAGATAGTGAACAGGGCGGTGGGAACACTAGTCCGCACCACTAGCTCTAAAGGAAAACACCAAGGGAAGGACAGACAATACAAACTCAACATATAATCCCAGGTGGGTGACAACAGGAGACAACAAGAAGCCCAACAGGGATCCGGAGGGTAGCACTCTGGAACGACAACCAGGATTCACAACTCCAGTGGGTCAGTATAGATGTCCAGGCAGGAAGCTCTATAACTGGCAACTAGAGAAGTGTGAGGGGAGAATATAAGGAGGTTGGGAGTGGCAGACAAGAAACAGCTGAGGAAGGAGAAGCTACGGATCCCTGATTGAGACAAAAAGGATAGCAAGGCAAACACAGAAAAACAATCACTAAGAAACAACGTGATTCTTTAGATATAGAGCGCGCAGCACCCGCTGCGACTCCTGACCCCCGGGTATAACGGAGTCAGACGTGGCTCTTGATACCCTCGTGACATTACCACTGTGCAGGCTGGTGGTGGTGGTGTAATGGTGTGTGGGATGTTTTCTGGGCACACTTTAGGCCCCTTAGTGCCAATTGGACATCGTTTAAATGCCATGGGCTACCTGAGCATTGTTTCTGACCATGTCCATCCCTTCATGACCACCATGTACCCATCCTCTGATGGCTACTTCCAGCAGGATAATGCACCATGTCACAAAGCTCGAATCATTTCAAATTGGTTTCTTGAACATGACAATGAGTTCACTGTACTAAAATGGCCCCCACAGTCACCAGATCTCAACCCAATAGGAGCATCTTTGGGATGTGGTGGAACGGGAGCTTTCATGCCCTGGATGTGCATCCCTCAAATCTCCATCAACTGCAAGATGCTATCCTATCAATATGGGCCAACATTTCTAAAGAATGCTATCAGCACCTTGTTGAATCAATGCCACGTAGAATTAAGGTGGTCCAACACCGTATTAGTATGGTGTTCCTAATAATTCTTTAGGTGAGTGTGTGTATATATATATATATATATACACACACACACTTGATGAGTTTTCACATTTAGTTAATGCGTTATGAGTAGTGTTGAGTGAACTTGTGTTTCAAGTTCAGCGTACAAGGTTCGGGTTTTCTAAGAATTCTGTAATGGATTCCACTACTATGAACCATATGGAATTCTCAGCCTGTAAGAGGATTTCCGTATTGCATTCTGTCATAATAGGAGTCTATGCTGACCATGCTATGCCGTCATATGTCAGAATGTTTATACTGCTCTGAAAAACAGTTTAATTTATTTATTGAAAAACAAGCTAGAATGTATAATAGAGGAGATTCTGACTTATTTCCACAAATAAAAACAAGAGCTAATGAGAGCTCATTATCTGCGCTAAGTTGAAGACAAAAGGAATACAGTTGTGTACAAAATACATATATTTATTAATAATAGTTCAGTGCAAAAAAAAAATATATGTAATATAATATATAATAAGACAATATACATTTGGTGACAATTCAAGAATAATAATCAATTATATGCAATCAAGAAGACTAAATAACCTATAGGATATACGGTAGATATAATCAATAATTAAACAGATATTTTAGTAATAACAGAAAACAGAACTGACACTTGATTTCTCCAGCGAACAGATTTTCCTAATTAAAATTTAATGGTGCATGATGACCTTATTTAATCATGCATGAATTTTGTTATAACTCTAGATTACAATCTAAATAAAATTAGGCTTCCACCATGTTATGTAATATATATCAATTCGATTAGACCATCCGACTAGAACTACAATGAGTTCTCTAGAGATCACACAATTATAAATATATCATTTGTATAGATTTATCTCCCTAGATTGAAAAGGCTCAATTGATGCTGCAGGTACAATTATCTCCAATCAATCTAGATCCTACAAAGGACAATATGGTCTATTTGGATAAATATATATATATATATATATATATATATATATATATATATATATGTGTGTGTATATGGCTAATCAGTTGCCTAATATAGAGACAAAATATATTCTATACCAGAGAATCTGTCTGGAAGAAATCAACGTCAAGGTTCAAATGTGAATTAAGATTAGATCCTATTTTCCTTCTGATCTTTCCTCTCTCTTGCGTGTCTTTGTCGTCCTGTTGTGGCTTTCCTGGATTGATCTGATGGATCCCCCTTGCTGGCTCCTGCTAACTTTTATCCTCCCCCCTGGAAGATGGGCTTAGTTTGGCCTCTCATGTGACTAATGAGATCATAGTGCATCAATTTACCACTTCTCTCTTACTCACCACCACCGAAAGGGGACACTAGTGTTCTATGTAACAGTTTGTGTAATTACATTTTAATTCTTCTATTTTCTTTTAATTTGACAAAAAGATAACCCTTGACCAAAGTCTTAGCCAGAGCTTTAAATAAGATAAGAAAGACACTGATGTAATTAACCGTCAGACATCTCGTCTGCTATATAGATATACAAGTTTCAAACAAACTCTCCCTAAGTATGTCTGTGAAGGTTCTCATTTATCCAGGTCATGGTATATCTGTAAAGAATAAATCAAGGCAACTGGACTTACTGTAGATTTCTTGAAAACGTTTCACTCGTTCTTCCAACGAGCTTTCTCAATTCTGAGTGACTGTACAAGAATTCTCTGGGAATAAATATATAACTGAATCAACATCTGGTAATTATACCCAGCATGGGGTCAAAGTGTTGATTCAGAATTGAGAAAGCTTGTTGGAAGAACGAGTGAAACGTTTTCAATAAATCTACAGTAAGTCCAGTTGCCTTGATTTATTCTTTACAGATATCTCCCTAAATACTCAATTTCCTTATCTACACATTCTTTAGACATGGGGTAATTAGCTCCAACCATGATTCTTTCACACTTAACAAGATACATCAGTATTCCCCCCTAACTCTATATATCCATTGTATATATAGACTACATGATTATACTTGACTTCAGTTACTTAAAACATACACATATAGGATAAATCATATAATATCACTCACATTATGGTTACTATATCTATACCATGAATAGTATTAAAGTTATATTCTATCTATGTATTGAAAAAAAATCCTTAGACATTTCATTCCTGTTATCTCTCTAAAGGCATGAAACATCTTAATGGTATCTGACTTCCCCCAATTTACGACTTCCCCCAATTTACGACCAGAGAATGTTTATGCAAACAACCCTAACTCTTTGCTTACAATCCTTGAGAAATTCAACTCACTTTGACCTCTTAGAAACCAGACAAGATGGTTACCATAATGTTCATACAAGAATCTGCAATGTGATCTGCATAGGCCTTCACAATATGGATTCCTTTCCGTCCAATTGTTCTGACACATAGAATTCTATTATGGTCCGTGGTACGGGAATCTATAACGGAATTCTTAGATAAGCCGAACCTTGTACGCCAAACTTGAAAATACAAGTTCACTCAATACTAGTTATGACTGTGACTGTTAAAGGGGTTGTCATATTCCCTTCTTCCCCTTACCTGCGCTGAATTGTGCAGAGCAAGGGCTTTTTCTGCAGATCCTGTGATGTCACCGAATCTCCAGAAAAATTCTCCAGAATCAGCGCAGGGCAAGGGAAATGCTCTGATGCTCATGTCACAGGGGCTGAGTGGGGAAAGAAGGGGATAGGTCCGGGGTTCAGCTCTGAACCCGGACAAAATAAAGCCATTTGATCACTGTACTTTGATGCCATATTAGTCTTCGTTCACATCTCTGGTCATTGGCATCTGGTAGAGAACATCCTGGCTAGGTTCACCAGATCCACCACTGCTGGATTCTGCCCTTCACCAGTAGAACAGTTTTTGTCAGGCCGAAACTCTGCTGGTAGTCTGCTATAGTCTATGGCAGGAAAGCTCAACCTGCAGCCCTCTAGCTGTTGCAAAACTACAACTCCCAGCATGCCCTTATAGCTTTAGGTTGTTCAGGCATGCTGGTAGTTGTAGTTTTTCAACAGCTGGAGGGTGCTGGTTGGGCATCCCTGGTGACGGCAGAGTCTAGCAAGCTGGATCCGGTGAGCTCTGGCAGGATGTTCTCTGTCGGATCAGCCTGCCGGATATACTCACCTGAGATATGAATGAAGCCTTAGGCCGCGTTCACATCACTGTTCCGTTTTCCGTTCTACTGATCCTTCAGAAGAAGAGATAAATAAACAAAGCACAGATCCTGTATTTTTAGCATCCCTTATGCGCAGTTACGCACATTTTGCATCCTCTTTAGCCATTTCCGTCTGAGATCAGTTTTTTTTATGTTCTACGCAAAGTATTTAGTTTTTTTCCATGTAAAAAAAGTTCTCAGACGGAAACGGCTAAAATGGATACAAAATGTGCATAGCTGAGCATAACTGATGCTTAAAATACAGGATCTGTTTTGCTTTTTTTTTTCTTCTGACGGATCAGAAGAATGGAAAACTAACAGTAATGTGCACGCGGGCTTGGACGGTAGTGCTATATAGTACATTATACCTACTAATGTCACCATATGAGTACATGTTGTTTCATAAGCACCCTCCAGGTTACAAAAACAGTAGTAATGTGTAATGTAGCACCAATGTACCTACAGTTCATGGGTGAGAGTGGGGAGGGGCTGGGGTAGAAGGTGGGAGGGACCAGGGATGGGTAGTAATCGGGGCTTGGAAAGTACCATGGGGGGGCCCAATTCAGATTCCTGCTATGGGGCACAATGAATTCTATGTACGCCCCTGCTTGTACCACACTCCAGTCTTCAGTAATGCCATGGCCATGATTACTCCAACTTTCATTGTTTCAATAATCTTTATTTAAATGAAAGTGATAATACAACACCAATCACCATCCTGCGATCCTGAGAGGTGATGTGACATCACCTCTCAGGATCGCCTCTCATTGGTCGGCTGCAGGGGCGGGCAGTTCAAATTACTGCAACGCTCCTTTCTTCCTCCTTTTCAGTCCGGGAGCCGAGGAGAGAGGAACGCTGCACATCAGATTTCAGAGCCAGCACCCCCATCTGTTCAGAGATCATCATCCAGCTTCCCATCTGTACCCCAGCACCCCCATCTGTGCACCCAGGTATTTAGGGAAAGGTTAGGCAGGGATATTTAGGGAAAGTTAGTGAGAAAAAAAACAACAACTATTTTTGTTGCATCACCCTAAATCGGGTGTCTGGGGTCCACAGCACAGCTGAGTGACCCTAGACCCCCCAGGGGTGCTGCAGCTTTAGACTACTTTAGTCTTTTTTTCAGTGACCACTTTGTAAATCTAATGGTGGAGCAGATGAACAGTTCGTTGCTCAACACCCGGGTTGCTTTTTGGCTAGGCCCGGTGGCTGGACTCTGGTCAGTGCAGCCTAGATGAGGACGTTTTGGGGCCTCGTGCTGCACATGGGCCTAGTCAAGAAACCTAGTGTCAGGCATTACTGGAGTGGGGGCGTCCTCTACCAGACCCCACTTTACAGTACGGCCATGACAAGCTCCCTGTTTGAGGCCACCCGGAAATGCCTGCATTATTCAGATAATGCAGCATGTCCCCCCCAAGGTGATCCTGCCTATGACCGCCTGTACAAAATCAGGTCGGTCATCGATCACTTTGGGGCCAAATTTGTACAGGCCTATGTACCTGGAAGGGAGGTCGCGGTTGATGAGTCTCTCATTGCTTTCAATGGGAGACTCATTTTCCCACCAGTATGTTCCCTCTAAGCGGGCGAGGTATGGCGTGAAGCTGTACAAACTTTGTGAGAGTACCTCAGGGTGCACTTACAAGTTTCGTGTGTACGAGGGGCGAGATTCCCGTATTCAACCCCCAGAATGTCCCCTGACTCTGGGTGTTAGCGGGAAACTTGTGTGGGACCTTATGCACCCACTGCTAGATAAGGGTTACCACCTGTACGTGGATAACTTTTATACTAGTATCCCCTTGTTCCAGTCCCCTGCCGCCAGATCCACGTCCGCTTGTGGGACCGTGCGGAAAAATCAACGCGGCCTCCCTACCGACCCCCTCCAGGTACCTATCCCCAGGGGTGCGACCCGTGCCCTTACCAGTGGAAACCTGTTGCTGGTCAGATATAAGGACAAGAGGGATGTCCTTGTACTGTCCACAATTCATAGTAACTGCATCACCCCTGTCCCTGTGCGAGGTACCGCGGCAACGTCCTCAAGCCATATAATGCCATGCGCAAAACTTGAGCATGGTACAAAAAAGTTGTGGTCTACTTGGTACAGGTTGCCTTGTACACCTCTTTTGTGCTGTCCCGGAGCGCTGGCAGCACAGGGACATTCCTTCAGTTCTATGAGGCAGTCCTCAAGGACCTGATCTTTTCTGACCGGGAAAGAGCAGGCCGGAGTACCTCGGGAACTGGAGGCACCCGGATCGTCCCTGGCCAACACTTTCCAGGTGTGGTCCCCCATACTGGAAAGAAGGGACGGTCACAAAAAAGGTGCAAAGTGTGTCACAGGAGGGGGATACGGAAGGACACCACTACTCAGTGTGACACGTGCCCCGATCATCCGGGACTCTGCCTTATTGGTTGCTTCAGGGAGTATCACACTTCCATGGAGTACTAAATTTATATCCAAATGTAGCCACTGACCATCGGATAAAAAAACTATGGTTCTCAAAATTGAGACACTAAAACAAAACAAAAAAATTTTCAAAAATATTATTTTGTAAAACTGAAAAAAAAAAAAAAAAGTAGACATATTAGGTATCTCCACGTCCGTAAGAATCTGCTCTATAAAAATCCCCCCCCCTAACCCGTCAGATGAACACGGGCAAAAAAAATAAAATAAAAACGGTGCAAAAAAAGATTTGTTTTGTCACCTTACATCACAAAAATTGTAATAGCAAGCGATCAAAAAGTCATATGCCCCCCAAAATAGTGCCAATAAAACCGGCCAGCTCCGACACCCGTCTGATGGAAGTTATGGCCACAAGGAAGACCACTTTCCAGGTGAGAAAAGTCAGGGAGACCTCTCTCAGAGGCTCGAAGGGGGCCGTCTGCAGAGCGCGCAGGACCAAATTGAGATCCCAAGGAGGCAAAGGGGGAACATACAGAGGAACCGAATGTGCCACCCCTTGAAGAAAAGTCTTCACAGGACCCATAAGAGAAAGGGACCTCTGAAAAAAGACGGCCAGCGCCGAAACCTGACCTTTCAGGGAACTCAGTGACAGTCCCATCTCAAGCCCGGACTGAAGAAAAGACAGCACCATCGGGATGGAAAAGCAAAGGGGAGGGAACCCCGAGCTCTCAGAAAAAGTCAGGAAGGCCGTCCAGGTACGATAGTAAATCCGGGAGGAAGCCGGCTTCCTCGCACTGATCATGGTTCTAATTACGGAATCCGAGAACCCCCTTTTCTTCAGGATGGCGGTTTCAACAGCCACGCCGTTAAACGAAGAGACCATAAATTCCGGTGGAAGAGCGGGCCCTGAGACAGTAGGTCCTCTCTGTCGGGAAGAGGCCATGGGGCGTCCGCCAGCATCCGAGCCACGTCGGAGAACCACAAGCGGCGAGGCCACTCTGGGGCGATAAGAACGATCGGAATCCCTTCCGCCTCGATCTTGCATAGAACCTTTGGTAGCAGAGGAAGCGGAGGGAAGACATAGAGAAGGCTGAAGTCCTGCCATGGAGACACCAGCGCGTCCACCCCGCACGCCTTCGGAACCCGGGCGCGAGCCAGAAACACCGGGAGCTTGTTGTTGAGCCTGGACGCCATCAAGTCCACATCCGGACGGCCCCATCTGTGGCAGATTTCTTTGAATACATCTGGATGCAGAGCCCGGATCCACCTTGTTGCGGCTTAGAAAGTCCGCAGTCCAGTTGTCCACTCCTGGAATGTAAACTGCTGACAACACCGGAACGTGCGACTCGTCCAAGAGAATGGAAGAAAGGATCTCCCCGACCTCAAGTTCATCGGGGACAGCAACAAGCGAGTGTGAAACTGGGCATATGGAACGGCCTCGTAAGAGGCTACCATAAGACCCTGAGAACCACGAGCGGCGAGGCCACTCTGGGGCGATAAAAACGGTCGGAATCCCTTCCGCCTCAATCTTGCGTAGAACCTTTGGTAGCAGAGGAAGCGGAGGGAAGACATAGAGAAGGCTGAAGTCCTGCCATGGAGACACCAGCGCGTCCACCCCGCACGCCTTCGGATCCCGGGCTCGAGCCAGAAACACTGGGAGCTTGTTGTTGAGCCTGGACGCCATCAAGTCCCCACATCCGGATGGCCCCATCTGTGGCAGATTTCTTCAAATACATCTGGATGCAGAGACCACTCGCCCAGATCCACCTTGTTGCGGCTTAGAAAGTCCGCAGTCCAGTTGTCCACTCCTGGAATGTAAACTGCTGACAACACCGGAACGTGCGACTCTGCCCACGTCAGAATTCTCGTCACCTCCTGCATCACCATCCGGCTGCGGGTGCAATCGTCCAGACCCCGAGAGGTCTTGTCCCAGAGGGAAAGGATCTCCTGCTGCAACAAGCGAGTGTGAAACTGGGCATATGGAACGGCCTCGAAAGAGGCTACCATAAGACCCAGGACCCGCATGCATTCCCGTATGGAGAGGCACAGGGAGCGCAGCAGATGTGACACTGCCCCCTGGATCTGGGAGGACTTGGAAGCTGGCAGAAATACTCTGGCGGCTGAGGTGTCCAAAATCATCCCCAGGAAGGAGAGCTTCTGGGACGGAAGGAGAGAGGACTTTGGGAAATTGATTAGCCAGCCGAACTGTTCCAGAGTCTGAACAGTGATCCGGACGTTGTCCTCGGCCTGCAGAAGCGAGGGGGCCTTTATCAGGATATCGTCCAGATAGGGCAGCAAAGGAATGCCCCTGGTCCTTAGAATCGCCATGAGCGGCGCCAGGATCTTGGTAAAGACCCGAGGGGCGGTTGCTAACCCAAAAGGAAGGGCGACAAACTGATAGTGTCGACCAGCAATGGCGAAGCGCAGGAATCATTGGTGAGATTCTGCGATCGGAACATGCAGATAGGCGTCCTGGATGTCCACGGACGCGAGGAACTCCCCTGGAAGAAGAGAAACAATAACGGAGCGGAGGGATTCCATGCGAAACCTCCGCACCCGCAGGAACTTGTTGAGCAGTTTTAGATCCAGGATCGGACGCACCGACCCCTCCTTCTTTGGGACCATGAACAGGTTTGAATAGAAACCTGTGCCCTGTTCCGCTGAGGGAACTGGGGTAATAACCCCTCGGTCCAGAAGGGAGGATACTGCCATTAAGAGGTCCGAGGCTCAGGCCGGATCCCCCGGAACGCGAGAAGGGAAAAAACGTTCCGGCGGTCTGGACATGAACTCTATCTTGTAACCAGACGTTACAATCTCTAGAGCCCAAGCGTCCTGAACATGAGCCCTCCAAACCCGCTGATAAGAGAGTGCCCCTTCATGCGGAAGACTGCTTGGGGGCAGTAGGGCGGGCCGACTGTGCCCTCGGGTGCCAGAAAGGCTGGGGCTTGAAGGAGGGCTTCTTGCGGGAGTCCTGTGATCCCCCTGCAGAGGAAGCAGGCGATGTCCTGTTAGAAGAGAAGCGGTGAAAGGACTGGTACCGAGAACCGGAAGTTCTTGCCCGAAAGGGGCGCTTAGACCTAGGCTGGGGAAGATGAGTGCTCTTGCCCCCTGTAGCGGCAGAGATAAACTCATCCAGTTGAACCCCAAAAAGTCTGGAACCCTCAAAGGGGAGGTTAGCAAGGGAACGCTTGGAGGAAGCGTCGGCGTCCTATACCTTCAACCAGACCTCCCTGCGCTGAATGACCGAGAAGGCAGAAATGCGGGCAAAGAGGGAACCAATGTCCATGGAAGCCTTGCAGAGGAATTTGGAAGCTTGAGACATCTGGAGAACCAAATCCAGTGTGTCAGCAGACGCATCTTGTTCCGCCAGGTCTTGGTGATGCGCTGCAACCACATCGAGAGAGCTCTGGCCACCCATGCTGAGGCAAAGGCAGGTCGAAGGGACGTGCCCGCCAGTGAGAAAATAGATTTGGACAGAGAATCTAGGCGTTTGTCCACGGCGTCCTGCAGAGAGGAGCCGTCTGGGACAGGGAGGGCCGTGTTTTTGGCCAACCTAGCTACCGGGGGATCCACCTTAGGGGGAGAAGACCACTTCTCCACACTGTCCGCCGGAAAAGGATAAAGAGTATCCATGCGTTTGGTGGCAGAAAACTTTTGATTAGGACGGTCCCAGGCCCTGGAAATGACCGCGGAAAATTCCTCATGGACCGGAAAGGCAGCAGCCTCTGGTTTTTTGGGAGGAAAAAGGGCGAAATCACTCCTAGTGGAAGGAGGAGAATCCCCTTGGAGATTAAAGGTGTCATGGACAGCCGCTACTAAGTCAGCCACCATGGTGGAGAGCTTAGGAGGAGGGTCCTGCTCCATGACCTCGTCCGAGCCGGACAATTCCCCTTCAGACTTGCGCTCCCGCTCCCTATGGGGGGAGAGTCATCCGAACATGCCTCTAGACGAGGGGGAGAAGCGGAGTTATCCGAGGAAGGATGCTGCCGCTCGCGCTGCCTCTTACTAGTCAGGCGTCCTCTGCGGGAACCACTGTGAGGAGACCTGTGGCACCACAGGATTGGAGACTGTCATACGTTCCATAAAGGACATGGCTGTCCTGGCGAATAAGGCCAAATCGACGGCCGCACTGGACATGGCGGATGCCCAAGCGGGAGCCGCAGACTCCACAGGGACCGTGGGTGGGCTGGTCTGAACCAGAGAAGGGGGAGAAGGGTGATTCTGTCCAGGGACAGGGCAACAGACACAGGTACCAGAGGCCGAAAGTGGGAGAAGACACTCCATACAGGACCCCATTGGGGTCTGAGAAGAGGTCTTTACAGACTTAGGCTTAGGCATGATGGCAACCCACAAAAGAGGAGTTAGAAGCTGCAACTAGAAAAAACTGAAAAGGTCCTACCACTCAGGCAAACGCACTAGGAAAAAACACCAGAGAGGAGTCAGGGGAGCAGCCGCACGGCGTGAGGGAATTCTTGCAGAAGAGGAAGGAGCCGGAGTAAACGCTAGGCTCCGCCCCCAGGAAGCATCATAGAAGCGTGAAAGGAGCGCGCGCTTCACTGCATGATGAAAAGAAAAAAATGGACTCCGGCGCCGAACACAGTATAGCGGGGGATAAAGAGGTACAGCACCCCCTGCAGAGGAGTCGGAGGCTCCCGAGAAACGGGAGGCCGCCGCAGATGTGCGCTGTTAAGATAGTAGAAAAAGGCAGCGCCGGCAACGGCGCTGCTGTGAGAAACAGAGATGCAGCATGAACCAGTGGGAGCCGGTATGATGAGTACTTCAGTGTCTAAAGCCCTATAAAGTGCCTCCAGAAACCCCAGCGCCCCAGACAGAACACCCAATTCCCTATTCACCTTTCACCCAGACGGCCATAGTATAAGACAGGTGGGGAGGGAGGGAGAGCAGAGAGTCCTTGTACTTATCTGCTCCTGAAGTCTTCTCCCTCAGGTCGATACCAGCTGGGCTCACCTCTTCAGACATCTGTCTCACCTGAGAACAGTGCTCTGGATGGAGGGCAGCAACAGGGGACCCAGGTGCTGGTGGGATGCCGGCGCTAACAGGTCGAGCCCGGATCCGGATCCACTTGCCTTCTTGGGGGACGAATGGAAGCAGCCAGGGAGCGTCCACAGACGGCGGCGGGCACTCCATGGGGGACCAGGAAGGCGCCATGCCTTCCCATCTAAAAGAAAACAACAAAAAGGAGTAGAATAAACCAAGTGTCATCCTCCTTCATCAGACACTAAGCAAAGACTGAGTTCCTCCTGGTGGAGTCGGGGGGTATAGCCCGAGGAGGAGGAGGAGCTCTTTTGTATTTGCATAGTGTCCCTCCTACTAATACCTCTAAGTTATACCCATGGTCTGTGTCCCCAATGGAAAAAAGTACGAGAAAATGTTTTTTTGTTAATAAAAAGATAATATAGTGTAAAACATAAATACATTTAAAAAAAGTAGACATATTAGGTATCGCCGCGTCCGTAAGAATCTGCTCTATAAAAATACCCCATGACCTAACCCCTCAGATGAACACAGTCAAAAAAATAAATTAAAAACGGTGCAAAAAAATAACATTTTAGTATCGCCATAGTCTAAGAGTCCTATTTTTTTTTTTTCGTTTTTAGCCGATTATCTTAGGTAGGGGCTAATTTTTTGCGGGATGAGAGGACGGTTTTATTGGCACTATTTTGGGGGGCATATGACTTTTTGATCACTTGCTATTACAATTTTTATGATGTAAGGTGACAAAAAAATACCTTTTTTTGGTTTATAAAAAGATAATATAGTGTAAAACATAAATAATGGATAATAGACATACTAGGTATCGCCGCGTCCATAAGAATCTGCTCTATAAAAGTACCCCATGACCTAACCCCTCAGATGAACACCGTCAAAAATATAAAATAAAAACGGTGCAAAAAAAAGTTTTTTTTTTTGTCACCTTATATCACAAAAACTGTAATAGCAAGTGATCAAAAAGTCATATGCCCCCCAAAATAGTGCCAATAAAACCGTCCTCTCATCCCGCAAAACATGAGCCCCTACCTAAGATAATCGGCTAAAAAAAAAAAAAAGACTCAGAATATGGAGATACTAAAATTATTTTTTTTGTTTAGAAAAAGAAAATATAGTGTAAAACATAAATAAATGTAAAAAAAGTTGACATATTAGGTATCGCTGTGTCCGTAAGAATCTGCTCCATAAAAATACCCAATGACCTAACCCCTTAGATGAACACGGTGAAATTTTTTTTATAAAAATGATGCCAAAACAGCAATTTTCTGGCAAATTTTCAATTTTAATCAGTTTTTTTTCCAGTAACAAAGCAAGGGTTAACAGTCAAACAAAACTTAAAATATTTTTTACCCTGATTCTGAAGTTTACAGAAACACCCCAAATGGCAGGGCACAGAAGGAAAGGAACGCCGTATGGTTTCTGGAAGGCAGATTTTGATGGCCTTTTTTTTTTGGCACCATGTCCCATTTGCAGCCCCCCTGATGCACCCCTAGAGTAGAAACTCTATAAAAGCGACCCCATCAGTTTTGAATACCTTGAGAGGTGTAGATTCTAGAATGGGGTAATTTTTGGGTTGTTTCTATTATGTAAGCCTCACAAAGTGACTTCAGACCTGAACTGGTCTCTACAAATTGGGTTTTTGAAAATTTCTGAAAAATTTCAAGATTTGCTTCTAAACTTCTAAGCCTTGTAACGTCCCCAAAAACTAAAATGTCATTCCCAAAATGATCCAAACATGAAGTAGACATATGGGGAATGTAAAGTAATAACTATTTTTGGAGGTATTACTATGTATTATAGAAGTAGAGAGATTGAAACTTGGAAATTTGCTAATTTTTCCAAAATTTTTGTAAATTTTGTATTTTTTTTATAAATAAAAATGAATTTTTTTCACTTCATTTTTCCAGTGTCATGAAGTACAATATGTGATGAAAAAAATATCTCAGAATGGGCTGGATAAGTCAAAGTGTTTTAAAGTTATCACCACATAAAGTGACACTGGTCAGATTTGCAAAAAATGGCCTGGTCCTTAAGGTGAAAATGAGCCCAGTCCCTAAGGGGTTAATTGCATCCGCAATAAGGTATGATCATGGTGTCATAAACTCCTTTACGCCAAACCATATATTTCTTAATCACTTTATATAAATATGTACTCAATGATTACTCCAACTTTCATTGTTTCAATAATCTTTATTTAAATGGATAATATAGGCCATGGTGTGATATATGTTACTTAAATTGTTAACTGACTATCAATAACACAACTTTCATGTAACTGACCAATAAAACATCAACACATAGTCCACTTAGCATAGCTAAATGGCTAAGACACACCATGGCCTATCTCTATTAAGTTTTGCAAACCTATGTTAAGTACAGTACAGACCAAAAGTTTGGACACACCTTCTCATTCCAAGAGTTTTCTTTATTTTCATGACTATGAAGGCATCAAAACTATGAATTAACACATGTGGAATTATCTGAAAATATGTCAAGAGGTAGTCCCCTGAAATGGTCTTCCAACAGTCTTGAAGGAGTTCCCAGAGATGCTTAGCACTTGTTGGCCCTTTTGCCTTCACTCTGCGGTCCAGCTCACCCCAAACCATCTCGATTGGGTTCAGGTCCGGTGACTGTGGAGGCCAGGTCATCTGGCGCAGCACCCCATCACTCTCCTTCATGGTCAAATAGCCCTTACTTTCAAAGTTAACCCAATTTTTTGGCTGACTGACTGACCTTCATTTCTTAAAGTAATGATGGCCACTCGTTTTTCTTTACTTAGCTGCTTTTTTCTTGCCATAATACAAATTCTAACCGTCTATTCAGTAGAACTATCAGCTGTGTATCCACCTGACTTCTCCTTAACGCAACTGATGGTCCCAACCCCATTTATAAGGCAAGAAATCCCACTTATTAAACCTGACAGGGCACACCTGTGAAAAACCATTTCAGGGGACTACCTCTTGAAGCTCATCAAGAGAATGCCAAGAGTGTGCAAAGCAGTAATCAAAGCAAAAGGTGGCTACTTTTAAGAACCTAGAATTTGACATATTTTCAGTTGTTTCACACTTGTTTGTTATGTATATAATTCCACATGTGTTAATTCATAGTTTTGGTGCCTTCAGTGTGAATCTACAATTTTCATAGTCATGAAAATAAAGAAAACTCTTTGAATGAGAAGGTGTGTCCAAACTTTTGGTCTGTACTGTATGTCTAAACCCTATATCTGACAACGATAGCTTGCTTTCATTGTACAAACCGTCAACGAATCCCTCCAATTCCTGATGTCTGCAAGACAGGTTATTATTATCAATCATGAATTTTTCCATGTTTCTATTCACACACTTTCTTATCTTCTCCATGAAAGATAGATGACCAGATTTCCATTCCCATTTAGGAATAATATCTTACAGGGCTAGTTTAGACTGATGCAATAACGCTTGTACATTAAACATAGGGTTTTTCAACTCTTTTAAGAACAAATGTTTGCTTATTCTTCCTATATCGTCAGTACTTACGTGAAATATAACTAAGCTGGGTTCCGGCCAGACCCCAGAGACAGAAACAGAAATAGAATAAATTTGGTGTAAGCGAACATCTGGTATACCTCTCCAAAATATTATAGTGTTATTCCCAAAACCCATATTGAATTTGAACCTCATCGTAGACCGCTGGCAGGCCGCTGTGATGAGTTTGTTCCCTATAATCCATACGATCTTCAATTCTGTAAAAGAATTAAGATAACAGTTCAGGTCGGATGTATAAATGATATCTCTTAGATTTCCACCTGCCTATCTTATTTATTGTGCTCTCATTCAAACCTAGTCTATAAGCATGTGTGGCTGCTCCTATCCTGAAAGAGTGTGCAGAAAGTTTTTCATTCAATAAATTAAATAGTTCCTTGCATTTTGACAAGATAAAGTTAAATTGGAATGTAGTCAACGGAGAATTGTCCAGATGCTTAAACAATGGTCCTGGAGTATTAGACCTAATGACTTCCCATTCTTTCATTGCTATGACAGGACACAACTTATTAGAATGGGATTTATTTAGGTGTAACCATGCTCCTTTTCCTAGTTGATCAGTCTTAGATCTTTTAATTAATAAACTGATACTATTCCTATGTATGATTAACTCATTGAATAATAACGGAGCTTCTGATGTTTTATTTTTAGCTGAAATCTTGCTAATATGGATAGCTCCGAAGAAGGAGGTCAAAAAAGCTGCCCTGAACAACAAGGTTTCATATTGCGAGGAGCATACTTTAGGTAAGTATTCTATAAAACTTTCCAGATTCTCATAGGACAATGGTTTGGTCCTAACCTTTTTATGTCGCAGTCTTTTTGACCCTTTAATTATTTGTTTCGCAAGAAAATTTGAAGTAAACAGTGTAACGTTAATTATCTTCTGGAAAAAGGAGATACCGCTTATAATTTTTTGAATGCAATCTCCCTTTTTCCCAGACTTCAAGAGATTTTGTATAAAGAGAAGCAAGTGTATCGAATTATTCTCTTTATCATTAAAATTATTGATTGAGCAAAAGACTTGCCATTTATACCATGCCGCTGCATATGCAGCCCATGTAGATGTTGCCAACGAATTAGATAATAGATTGCTCATAAAATTTAAGTCAAGTTCCACAAGCTGGTTGGGCATGGGATTCCGAATCTGTCTGCCTCCGGGACGAGTGCTCTGAACATTGAAAAATTCTGTCGTGATAAAGAGTCTGCTATTATATTAGATCTCCCTTCAATGTATTTAGCCTTTAACCATATGTTATTGTGTAAACAAAGTAAAACAATCTGTCTGAGTATGTGGACGACCATATCACTTTTTGCTGTTTGGCAATTTATAGAAAATACAACACCTTTATTCTCAGAAAACACCAAAATTCTCCTATTTTTTTTAATAATCCTGCCAAATAGTTAAGGCGACTAGAACTGGGAATAGTTCTAAAAAATTTATGTTCTTCATGAATGGTTTCCCCAACCAAGTAATAGGCCATTTTCAGCCGACCATTGATTTTGAAAACTAGCCCCATAACCTATTGATGCAGCTGAATCTGTGCATAGATGCAAGGAGTCTGAATCTATAAATTCCCCCTGCCAAATGGTTCTACTATTAAACTTTTCTAAAAATTGTAACCAAATTGATACATCTTCCTTTAATTGATCAGTTATTCTGATATAATCCTTGGAACGTTTTTTTACCAGCGGTAGCTGCATACATTCTTTTAGAGAAGATTCTCCCCATTGGTATTACCCTGGATATAAAGTTTAAGGATCCTAAAACAGATTGTATACGTTTCAAAGTAGTCTTTTTAGATAACAGATTATGTAATTGTATCTTTGTAGTATTTATATTTTCCTCCGGGATACTAAACTCCATATTCACAGATAGAGATGTCCCGAACTATTCGCCGGCGAACATAGCTTGTTTGCGTTCGCCGCGGCGGGCGAACATATGCGATGTTCGGTCCGCCCCCTATTCGTCATCATTGAGCAAACTTTGACCCTGTACCTCACAGTCAGCAGACATATACCAGCAAATCAGCAGCATATTTCACACAGAGAAGATATAGACAGATTCAACCGAATCACATTATAAATAGAATCAAACTAAGCATGGGAAACAAACGTGACTTTAAAAATACCTTTAATATCAAAGTAATGGCTATTGGTACGACGGTACCTATTAGCTAATAATAAGTGATGTAATCCTCGAACGGAGATATATTAATAATAATGTGGCGACGGGAAAGAAGATCAAGATAAATCAGGAGAGGAGGATAGTCAGGGGACCACAGGGTGTACTATCCCTGTAATGCCCTAACCTATCCTCAGCACAGGGTTGCCCCCTAATGGTGGATGTTCACTGTCCCCGTGCCTAATCCTAGAATATCCCTGTTAAAACCCTATAGAGGGGGAACATTACAAATAATCAGAAATCAGATAGAGAAAGGATAATAAATATAAGGATAATGTCTGGTGTGCCACCAATGATCATACACCAACACTTCCTTAGACGAAAAGAAAACCACAGCAGCATACACTCCCTCCCAGACCCTCCCACCTCCTGGACAGCATCCATTTTAGATTCATTTGGAAGCTGCAGTCTTAGTAAGAGGAGGGACAATGTAGCTGCTGCTGATTTAATAGGGAAATCGATAGCTAGGCCAGTGTATTCAAAGTCCACTCCAGTCCTGAAAGACTCATCTGATCTCTGCTGTAAGGACAGCGTCCTGACAGCACCCCAAAAAGCCCTTTTTAGGGCTAGTACATCAGTCTGCTTTTTTTTTTTCCTCTGTAATCTAATTGTAGTTGCCTGCCAGCGTGTGTGTCAGGCACACAGCGTATACTGTGCCCACTTGCCCAGTACCGCCACTCATATCTGGTGTCACAGTAGCTTGCATTTAAAAAGAAATAAAAAAAAATTTGACTGTAATATAATTGCAGTTAGTTGCCTGCAAGCGTGTGTGTTAGGCCTACAGTGTGTTCTGTGCCAACTACTGCCAGTGCACAGTGCCACTCATATCTGGTGTCACAGTAGATTACTTAAAAAACTAAAAACTTTTTCGACTGTAATATAATTGCAGTTAGTTGCCTGCAAACGTGTGTGTTAGGCCTACAGTGTGTACTGTGCCAACTACTGCCAGTGCAGAGTGTCACTCATATCTAATGTCACAGTACATTACATTAAAAAAAAAATAATACTTTTTGGACTGTAATATAATTGCAGTTAGTTGCCTGCAAGCGTGTGTGTTAGGCCTACCATATATACTGTGCCAACTACTGCCAGTGAACAGTGCCACCAGTTAAAATCATATCTGGTGTCACAGTAGATTACATTAAAAAACAAACAAACACTTTTTTGACTGTAATATAATTGCAGTTAGTTGCCTGCAAGCGTGTGTGTTAGGCCTACAGTGTGTACTGTGCCAACTACTGCCAGTGCACAGTGCCACCTGTGCCACTCATATCTGGTGTCACAGTAGATTACATAAAAATAAAAATAAAAACTTTTTTGACTGTAATATAATTGCAGTTAGTTGCCTGCAAGCGTGTGTGATAGGCCTACAGTGTGTACTGTGCCAACTACTGCCAGTGCCACCAGTGCCAATCATATCTGGTGTCACAGTAGATTACATAAAAAACAAACAAACTATTTTTTGACTGTAATATAATTGCAGTTAGTTGCCTGCAAGCGTGTGTGTTAGGCCTACAGTGTGTTCTGTGCCAACTACTGCCAGTGCACAGTGCCACCAATGCCACTCATATCTGGTGTCACAGTAGATTACATTAAAAAAAAAAACCTATTTTTTGACTGTAATATAATTGCAGTTAGTTGCCTGCAAACGTGTATGTTAGGCCGACAGTGTGTACTGTAACAACTACTGCCAGTGCACAGTGCCACTCATATCTGGTGTGACAGTAGATTACATTAAAAAAAAAACTATTTTTTGGCTGTAATATAATTGCAGTTAGTTGCCTGCAAGCGTGTGTTAGGCCTACAGTGTGTACTGTGCCAACTACTGCCAGTGCACAGTGCCACTCATATCTGGTGTCACAGTAGATTACATAAAAAAAAAAAAAAATTTTGACTGTAATATAATTGCAGTTAGTTGCCTGCAAGCGTGTGTGATAGGCCTACAGTGTGTATTGTGCCAACTACTGCCAGTGCACAGTGCCACTCATATCTGGTGTCACAGTAGATTAGATAAAAAAAACTAAATACTTTTTTGACTGTAATATAATTGCAGTTGGTTGCCTGCAAGCGTGTGTGTTAGGCCTACAGTGTGTAGTGTGTAAACTACTGCCAGTGAACAGTGCCACTCATATCTGGTGTCACAGTAGATTACATAAAAAAAACAACAAACTTTTTTGACTGTAATATAATTGCAGTTGGTTGCCTGCAAGCGTGTGTGTTAGGCCTACAGTGTGTACTGTGCCAACTACTGACAGTGCACAGTGCCACACATATCTGGTGTCACTGTAGATTACATAAAAAACAAACAAACTATTTTTTGACTGTAATATAATTGCAGTTAGTTGCCTGCAAGCGTGTGTGATAGGCCTACAGTGTGAACTGTGCCAACTACTGCCAGTGCACAGTGCCACTCATATCTGGTGTCACAGTAGATTACATAAAAAAAAAAAAAAACTTTTTTGACTGTAATATAATGCAGTTGGTTGCCTGCAAGCGTGTGTGTTAGGCCTACAGTGTGTACTGTGCCAACTACTGCCAGTGCACAGTGCCACCAGTGCCACCAGTGCCACTCATATCTGGTGTCACAGTAGATTACATAAAAAAAAAAAACTATTTTTTGACTGTAATATAATTGCAGTTAGTTGCCTGCAAGCGTGTGTGATAGGCCTACAGTGTAAACTGTGCCAACTACTGCCAGTGCACAGTGCCACTCATATCTGGTGTCACAGTAGATTACATAAAAAAAACAAAAAACTTTTTTGACTGTAATATAATGCAGTTGGTTGACTGCAAGCGTGTGTGTTAGGCCTACAGTGTGTACTGTGCCAACTACTGCCAGTAAACAGTGCCACCAGTGCCACTCATATCGTGTGTCACAGTACATTACATAAAAAAAAAAAAAAAAAAACTTTTTGGACTGTAATATAATTGCAGTTAGTTGCCTGTAAGCGTGTGTGTTAGGTATACAGTGTGTACTGTACCAACTACTGCCAGTGAACAGTGCCACCAGTGCCACTCATATCTGATGTCACAGTAGATTACATTAAAAAACAAACACTTTTTTGACTGTAATTTGATTGCAGTTAGTTGCCTGCAAGCGTGTGTGTTAGGCCTACAGTGTGTACTGTGCCAACTACGGCCAGTGCACAGTGCCACTCATATCTGGTGTCACAGTAGATTACATAAAAAAAAAAAAAACTTTTTTGACTGTAATATAATGCAGTTGGTTGCCTGCAAGCGTGTGTGTTAGGCCTACAGTGTGTACTGTGCCAACTACTGCCAGTGCACAGTGCCACCAGTGCCACCAGTGCCATTCATATCTGGTGTCACAGTAGATTACATTAAAAAAAAAAACTATTTTTTGACTGTAATATAATTGCAGTTAGTTGCCTGCAAGCGTGTGTGATAGGCCTACAGTGTAAACTGTGCCAACTACTGCCAGTGCACAGTGCCACTCATATCTGGTGTCACAGTAGATTACATAAAAAAAACAAAAAACTTTTTTGACTGTAATATAATGCAGTTGGTTGACTGCAAGCGTGTGTGTTAGGCCTACAGTGTGTACTGTGCCAACTACTGCCAGTAAACAGTGCCACCAGTGCCACTCATATCGTGTGTCACAGTACATTACATAAAAAAAAAAAAAAAAAACTTTTTGGACTGTAATATAATTGCAGTTAGTTGCCTGTAAGCGTGTGTGTTAGGTATACAGTGTGTACTGTACCAACTACTGCCAGTGAACAGTGCCACCAGTGCCACTCATATCTGATGTCACAGTAGATTACATTAAAAAACAAACACTTTTTTTACTGTAATTTGATTGCAGTTAGTTGCCTGCAAGCGTGTGTGTTAGGCCTACAGTGTGTACTGTGCCAACTACGGCCAGTGCACAGTGCCACTCATATCTGGTGTCACAGTAGATTACATAAAAAAAACAACTATTTTTTGACTTTAATATAATTGCAGTTAGTTGCCTGCAAGCGTGTGTGTTAGGCCTACAGTATGTACTGTGCCAACTACTGCCAGTGCACAGTGCCACTCCTATCTGGTGTCACAGTAGATTACATAAAAAAAAAAAACTTTTTTGACTGTAATATAATTGCAGTTAGTTGCCTGCAAGCGTGTGTGATAGGCCTACAGTGTGTATTGTGCCAACTACTGCCAGTGCACAGTGCCACTCATATCTGGTGTCACAGTAGATTAGATAAAAAAAAACAAAATACTTTTTTGACTGTAATATAATTGCAGTTGGTTGCCTGCAAGCATGTGTGTTACGCCTACAGTGTGTACTGTGCCAACTACTGCCAGTGAACAGTGCCACTCATATCTGGTGTCACAGTAGATTACATAAAAAAAACAAAAAACTTTTTTGACTGTAATATAATTGCAGTTGGTTGCCTGCAAGCGTGTGTGTTAGGCCTACAGTGTGTACTGTGCCAACTACTGACAGTGCACAGTGCCACACATATCTGGTGTCACTGTAGATTACATAAAAAACAAACAAACTATTTTTTGAATGTAATATATTTGCAGTTAGTTGCCTGCAAGCGTGTGTGATAGGCCTACAGTGTGAACTGTGCCAACTACTGCCAGTGCACAGTGCCACTCATATCTGGTGTCACAGTAGATTACATAAAAAAAAAAAAAAAAAAAATTTTTGACTGTAATATAATGCAGTTGGTTGCCTGCAAGCGTGTGTGTTAGGCCTACAGTGTGTACTGTGCCAACTACTGCCAGTGCACAGTGCCACCAGTGCCACCAGTGCCACTCATATCTGGTGTCACAGTAGATTACATAAAAAAAAAATCAATTTTTTGACTGTAATATAATTGCAGTTAGTTGCCTGCAAGCGTGTGTGATAGGCCTACAGTGTAAACTGTGCCAACTACTGCCAGTGCACAGTGCCACTCATATCTGGTGTCACAGTAGATTACATAAAAAAAACAAAAAACTTTTTTGACTGTAATATAATGCAGTTGGTTGACTGCAAGCGTGTGTGTTAGGCCTACAGTGTGTACTGTGCCAACTACTGCAGTAAACAGTGCCACCAGTGCCACTCATATCGTGTGTCACAGTACATTACATAAAAAAAAAAAAAAAAACTTTTTGGACTGTAATATAATTGCAGTTAGTTGCCTGTAAGCGTGTGTGTTAGGTATACAGTGTGTACTGTACCAACTACTGCCAGTGAACAGTGCCACCAGTGCCACTCATATCTGATGTCACAGTAGATTACATTAAAAAACAAACAAACACTTTTTTGACTGTAATTTGATTGCAGTTAGTTGCCTGCAAGCGTGTGTGTTAGGCCTATAGTGTGTACTGTGCCAACTACTGCCAGTGCACAGTGCCACTCCTATCTGGTGTCACAGTAGATTACATAAAAAAAACAACTATTTTTTGACTTTAATATAATTGCAGTTAGTTGCCTGCAAGCGTGTGTGTTAGGCCTACAGTATGTACTGTGCCAACTACTGCCAGTGCACAGTGCCACTCCTATCTGGTGTCACAGTAGATTACATAAAAAAAACAACTTTTTTGACTGTAATATAATTGCAGTTAGTTGCCTGCAAGCGTGTGTGATAGGCCTACAGTGTGTATTGTGCCAACTACTGCCAGTGCACAGTGCCACTCATATCTGGTGTCACAGTAGATTAGATAAAAAAAAACAAAATACTTTTTTGACTGTAATATAATTGCAGTTGGTTGCCTGCAAGCATGTGTGTTACGCCTACAGTGTGTACTGTGCCAACTACTGCCAGTGAACAGTGCCACTCATATCTGGTGTCACAGTAGATTACATAAAAAAAAACAAAAAACTTTTTTGACTGTAATATAATTGCAGTTGGTTGCCTGCAAGCGTGTGTGTTAGGCCTACAGTGTGTACTGTGCCAACTACTGACAGTGCACAGTGCCACACATATCTGGTGTCACTGTAGATTACATAAAAAACAAACAAACTATTTTTTGAATGTAATATATTTGCAGTTAGTTGCCTGCAAGCGTGTGTGATAGGCCTACAGTGTGAACTGTGCCAACTACTGCCAGTGCACAGTGCCACTCATATCTGGTGTCACAGTAGATTACATTAAAAAAAAAAAAAAATTTTTTTTGACTGTAATATAATGCAGTTGGTTGCCTGCAAGCGTGTGTGTTAGGCCTACAGTGTGTACTGTGCCAACTACTGCCAGTGCACAGTGCCACCAGTGCCACCAGTGCCACTCATATCTGGTGTCACAGTAGATTACATAAAAAAAAAAACAATTTTTTGACTGTAATATAATTGCAGTTAGTTGCCTGCAAGCGTGTGTGATAGGCCTACAGTGTAAACTGTGCCAACTACTGCCAGTGCACAGTGCCACTCATATCTGGTGTCACAGTAGATTACATAAAAAAAACAAAAAACTTTTTTGACTGTAATATAATGCAGTTGGTTGACTGCAAGCGTGTGTGTTAGGCCTACAGTGTGTACTGTGCCAACTACTGCAGTAAACAGTGCCACCAGTGCCACTCATATCGTGTGTCACAGTACATTACATAAAAAAAAAAAAAAAAACTTTTTGGACTGTAATATAATTGCAGTTAGTTGCCTGTAAGCGTGTGTGTTAGGTATACAGTGTGTACTGTACCAACTACTGCCAGTGAACAGTGCCACCAGTGCCACTCATATCTGACGTCACAGTAGATTACATTAAAAAACAAACAAACACTTTTTTGACTGTAATTTGATTGCAGTTAGTTGCCTGCAAGCGTGTGTGTTAGGCCTATAGTGTGTACTGTGCCAACTACTGCCAGTGCACAGTGCCACTCCTATCTGGTGTCACAGTAGATTACATTAAAAAAATAAAATAAATTTGACTGTAATATAATTGCAGTTAGTTGCCTGCAAGCGTGTGTGATAGGCCTACAGTGTGTATTGTGCCAACTACTGCCAGTGCACAGTGCCACTCATATCTGGTGTCACAGTAGATTAGATAAAAAAAACAAAATACTTTTTTGACTGTAATATAATTGCAGTTGGTTGCCTGCAAGCATGTGTGTTACGCCTACAGTGTGTACTGTGCCAACTACTGCCAGTGAACAGTGCCACTCATATCTGGTGTCACAGTAGATTACATAAAAAAAAAAAAAAAAACTTTTTTGACTGTAATATAATTGCAGTTGGTTGCCTGCAAGCGTGTGTGTTAGGCCTACAGTGTGTACTGTGCCAACTACTGACAGTGCACAGTGCCACACATATCTGGTGTCACTGTAGATTACATAAAAAACAAACAAACTATTTTTTGAATGTAATATATTTGCAGTTAGTTGCCTGCAAGCGTGTGTGATAGGCCTACAGTGTGAACTGTGCCAACTACTGCCAGTGCACAGTGCCACTCATATCTGGTGTCACAGTAGATTACATAAAAAAAAAAAAAAAAACTTTTTTGACTGTAATATAATGCAGTTGGTTGCCTGCAAGCGTGTGTGTTAGGCCTACAGTGTGTACTGTGCGAACTACTGCCAGTGCACAGTGCCACCAGTGCCACCAGTGCCACTCATATCTGGTGTCACAGTAGATTACATAAAAAAATAATAATTTTTGACTGTAATATAATTGCAGTTAGTTGCCTGCAAGCGTGTGTGTTAGGCCTACAGTGTGAACTGTGCCAACTACTGCCAGTGCACAGTGCCACTCATATCTGGTGTCACAGTAGATTACATAAAAAAAACAAAAAACTTTTTTGACTGTAATATAATGCAGTTGGTTGACTGCAAGCGTGTGTGTTAGGCCTACAGTGTGTACTGTGCCAACTACTGCCAGTAAACAGTGCCACTAGTGCCACTCATATCGTGTGTCACAGTACATTACATAAAAAAAATAAAATAAATTTGGACTGTAATATAATTGCAGTTAGTTGCCTGTAAGCGTGTGTGTTAGGTATACAGTGTGTACTGTACCAACTACTGCCAGTGAACAGTGCCACCAGTGCCACTCATATCTGATGTCACAGTAGATTACATTAAAAAACAAACAAACACTTTTTTGACTGTAATTTGATTGCAGTTAGTTGCCTGCAAGCGTGTGTGTTAGGCCTACAGTGTGTACTGTGCCAACTACTGCCAGTGCACAGTGCCACCGGTGCCACTCATATCTGGTGTCACAGTAGATTACATTTTTAAAAAAAAAATTATTTTTTTTTGACTGTAATATAATTGCAGCTAATTGCCTGCAAGCGTGTGTGTTAGGCCTACAGTGTGTACTGTGCCAACTACTGCCAGTTTACAGTGCCACCTTTGCCACTCATATCTGGTGTCACAGTAGATTACATTTAAAAAAAAAAACTACTTTTTTTGACTGCAATATAATTGCAGTTAGTTGCCTGCAAGCGTGTGTGTTAGGCCTACAGTGTGTTCTGTGCCAACTACTGCCAGTGCACAGTGCCACCAGTGCCACTCATATCTGGTGTCACAGTAGATTACATAAAAATAAAAACTTTTTTGACAGTAATATAATTGCAGTTAGTTGCCTGCAAGCGTGTGTGTTAGGCCTACAGTGTGTACTGTGCCAACTACTGCCAGTGCACAGTGCCACTCATATCTGGTATCACAGTAGATTACATAAAAATAAAAATATTATTTTTTTTGACAGTAATATAATTGCAGTTAGTTGCCTGCAAGCGTGTGTGTTAGGCCTACAGTGTGTACTGTGCCAACTACTGCCAGTGCACAGTGCCACTCATATCTGGTGTCACAGTAGATTACATTAAAAAAAAAAACTTTTTGGACTGTAATATAATTGCAGTTAGTTGCCTGCAAGCGTGTGTGTTAGGCCTACAGTGTGTACTGTGCCAACTACTGCCAGTGCACAGTGCCACCAGTGTCACTCATATCTAGTGTCACAAGAGATTACATTAAAAAAAAACTATTTTTTGACTGTAATATAATTGCAGTTAGTTCCCTGTAAGCGTGTGTGTTAGGTCTACAGTGTGTTCTGTGCCAACTACTGCCAGTGCACAGTGCCACCAGTGCCACTCATATTTGCTGTCACAGTAGATTACATAAAAAAAAACTAAAAACTTTTTTGACTGTAATATAATTGCAGTTAGTTGCCTGCAAGCGTGTGTGTTAGGCCTACAGTGTGTACTGTGCCAACTACTGCCAGTGCACAGTGCCCCTCATATCTGGTGTCACAGTAGATTACATTTAGAAAAAAAAAAAACTTTTTGGACTGTAATATAATTGCAGTTAGTTGCTTGCAAGCATGTGTGTTAGGCCTACAGTGTGTACTGTGCCAACAACTGCCAGTGCACAGTGGCACTCATATCTGGTGTCCCAGTAGATTACATATAAAAAAAACAACAACTATTTTTTGACTGTAATATAATTGCAGTTAGTTGCCTGCAAGCGTGTGTGTTAGGCCTACAGTGTGTTCTATGCCAACTACTGCCAGTGCACAGTGCCACCAGTGCCACTCATATCTGGTGTCACAGTAGATTACATTAAAAAAAAAAAAAAAAACTTTTTTGACTGTAATATAATTGCAGTTAGTTGCCTGCAAACGTGTGTGTTAGGCCTACAGTGTGTACTGTGCCAACTACTGCCAGTGCACAGTGCCACTCATATCTGGTGTCACAGTAGATTACATTAAAAAAAAACTATTTTTTGACTGTAATATAATTGCAGTTAGTTGCCTGCAAGCGTGTGTGTTAGGCCTACAGTGTGTACTGTGCCAACTACTGCCAGTGCACAGTGCCACACATATCTGGTGTCACTGTAGATTACATAAAAAACAAACAAACTATTTTTTGACTGTAATATAATTGCAGTTAGTTGCCTGCAAGCGTGTGTGTTAGGCCTACAGTGTGTACTGTCCCAACTACCGCCAGTGCACAGTGCCACTCATATCTGGTGTCACAGTAGATTACATAAAAAAAAAAAAACTATTTTTTGACTGTAATATAATTGCAGTTAGTTGCCTGCAAGCGTGTGTGTTAGGCCTACAGTAAGTACTGTGCCAACTACTGCCAGTGCACAATGCCACCGGTGCCACTCATATCTGGTGTCACAGTAGATTACATGTTAGTAAGGCTGATTAGTCAGCCTGCATTTGTGGGAGGGGCGGAGGCTCTTTATATACGAGCCACAGCCACACTCACAGGTGTGGGTTCTCAGGTGCATAGCTGCTGCTGGGTGTCATTAGCAAACTAGCTTCTCTGGTGGTAGGAGTCTTTCTTTGCAGCATGGAGCCAGAATAGAGCTTGTTATTTTGCTCTCTGCTACCGTAGCACGCATGCGTCATACTACGTAAGTAGGTTGGGCCGGGGCCGTCTCTCCTGGCTGGCTGGATCCAACTTTGCTAGCAAACGGGAGGCTTCGCCTCAGAATCTGCTACCTCAGGTTTGCTCGTTGGGGCTAAATACTTCTATTTATTTTCAACTTTGTTTGTTGGTAATAGGAGTTAGTTCCTATAAATCTTATAAGTTTTACTTCGCTTTGTTCATCTTGTATAAAAAGTTACTTCAGCCGGTTTGCTGTAAAAAAAAGAGTTACCCGGGCTGCACGTGACGTCATGTTTGGAGATCGGACGCAGCATTTATTGTTTAGGCCTCTTGCTGTAGCTGTTCCTTGCCACGTGTCTCCCCCTCCCCCCGCTACCACCATCCTTAGACTTCACGTATTTCACTGCTCCATGTACTTAAAAACCCTGCCGCACTTTTATGCTCTGCTGTTATCCTGAGCGGCATTTACACTTTCGACTTTTATTTCATGTCTTATGCTGCATCCGTCTTTACTGTCCAGCACTTTCCTACTCTTGGTTCGTATTCACTCAGATTGGTCTCACTTTCAAGCTGCGTTCACCTGTTGGCTGTTAGATCTCATTCTGTACCCAGCCGACAGCCGGATCCGTATTACACGCCTGTTATTACATGTTGTGTACTCGGTTTACAGCTGCTACTGTTACTCCATTTTTATTCTCGGGACGCACCACCCTGGTGTTCACACCTTGCTCCACTCACAACCAGAGCTGCGTTCATGCGTCAACTGTTATTCCATGTTTGCTCTGCTCACGGTGAGAGCTGTGTTTGCACGTCCGCTGTGACAACATGCTCATACTAGGCTTGTTTCAGAGCTGCATTCACTTTCACTGTTACATCATGTTTATGCTCCACTCACATTTAGAGCTTCTGTTCTACCAATTTCATTCTCTGCCACACCCAGAGGTGCATTCACACTACGCTGTCAAATCATTTTTTGCACTCCACCCTCGACCAGAGTTGCATTCATCCATCTATCGATATATCAGGTTTACTCTACTCGCACCCAGAGATGCGTTCACACGTCCTATGCTACTACAGGTTCTTTCCATGTCTGCTGTCACATCAAGTTAATATTCCGTTCACATCCAAAGCTGCGTCCGCATGTCTGCTTTTACATCTTGTCCTATACTCCATTCCCATACTCAGAGCTGCGCCCATACCATGTTTTTTAGGTACCACTCACATCCAAAGCCCCATTTGTTGTTGCATTATGTGTTGTACTCTGCTTCCACTCAAAGCTGCATTCTCCTGTTCATTGCTACATCATGGTTTTACTCAATAATCTCATCGGGGCAGTCTGCACCCACCGCTCTGGTACCTCTCTCCCGACAAACATAACTGCGTTGTTTTCAGGCTTACGTTCCTTTCCTCGGTGGTCTGTTACATTCCATAGGCCTACTTTTCTGTTCACTCCAGGGAGAATTTTTTTTTTTTTTTTTTGGTCTTCTTTAATCCTGGTTCATATTCACTCAGACTGGTCTCCTTTTTAAAAAAAAAAAAAAAAAAAAAGAACTTGCTTTCACTACTGCAGTCCGAGTCGTCCGCTGCTTGTACACCGCCTGTACGTGTCTCCAGGACGGGTAAGCTACTTCCCTCAGTCCATCCCCTCCACAGGGCTTCTCCGATCAGCGCTCATGTGTTTCCCTGCTTCCGGTCGCGGGGTCGGCTTGTGTTCCAGCGTGGAACGCATGTTGAGAACCACTGCCGGACTTGTGTGTTTTGGATTACAGGTGGTGTCCTGGTTAGTACTGTGTCATTGCTGCCCAAACTTACCGGTGCTCGCCCCTCCCGGTTCCTCTATGCTTCCTACAGCGGTATTTTGCAGATCAGGTTCACACACACACTGACATCGCTCTTGATAGTGGCTTGCAGCTAAACCAGCTCCTCTATTCCTTGTTGTGGTTGCTATGAGCTGGTCATACAGTGCAAAATCCTTACGTTGGAGCGCATGCTGGGCTGTGTTTTACATGAATACGACTCACCTGGGTTGGAAATACACAGCTTCAGCCTAGACACTATGCACAGTCACTGCAAGCCATTTGCCTGCTGTCATCTGTACTGATATGTAGTGGTAGCAGGGCCGTTCTGTATGTGTATGTTCATTTATTCATATGCTATGTTTTTTCCTGTTTCCCACTGCATCACCCAGGCTCGTACCTACCTCTGTCTCCTGGATCGCCCAGGCTCATAACTACCTCTGTCTCCTGGATCGCCCAGGCTCATAACTACCTCTGTCTGCTGGATCGCCCAGGCTGTCATCTCCTCAGTTATTCCTACTTCTGACTCGACTAGATTTTGTTCTCCTGGGAACGGGTACGTTCAGTTTATTTTTTATGTATCATTACCCCGGGTCCGTCCAGGCCCTGTTTTTCCTTCTCTGCCTGGTACGTTCAGGTCTGGTCTCCCTGCATGTCTACTATTCCGGGGTTTTCCAGGGTCTCCCGCTGTCAGCGGATCCGTCCAGGCTTAGCCTCCTATCCATGACGATAATTCCCCATGATCCGCACAGGCCCACCTACTCTTTCACACTCGTCTCACCCATGCCTGTCCCTTCCTGGTTTACTTTTTCCTGGCACTGCCAGGGCGGTCCTTCACCAGGCTACGTGGTGCGGTATTTGAGTCACCCCCTTTTTTTTTCCAGGTGATGCCAGAAGCAGAAAGCAGATCCCGCGGGGTCCCCTCTCCCAGCCTTCAATTCCTGGGTGATGGATTAGAGTCCCTCCTTTCTCACGCCAGGAACCTGGTACAACATTCCCTCTCCTCCAACACGGCCAGGAATTATCAAGCCGGCTATAAAATATGTGAAGAATTCTCGGCCCCATGGCTTTGGGGGCCTGATGATGGCTTCGGCCCCATGGCTTTGGGGGCCTGATGGCGGCTTCGGCCCCATGGCTTTGGGGGCCCGATGATGGCTTTGGGGGCCCGATGACTGTTTTCAGTCCTGCTGGGCTGATTGCCTGGTTGGTTGTCCATCTGTGCATCTGTGCTGATTTGGCCTGTATGTATCACATACATACCTGCTTTCCTAATTTCCTAATAATCCATGATGATCGCTCACTTTATGTTTTGACCGCAAACTGGTCCGGTTCGCCCTACAGCATCATTGTCATGTCTTACGCAGATATTTCGTCTTGGTTTAATTGTTCATGCTTTCGTTCAGGTCCTGCCAGAGGAGGAACAAGTAGGGTAATTCCCTCTAGCATGTCAGTCTCTGATCGTAGTCGATCATATCTTGCCAACCAGGTCTCCGCGCAAAGTCTTTGCCTTTTTACCACGACCAGGAATTCATTTTCGCTGGTAGCTTCATTGCAATTGCATTCCCTCACTCATGGGAGGGCATAGACAGAATCTTGTATATTATGGCTTCGTAGCTTCTTACCGCACTAACCTCAGACTCCCTACAACCACGTTGAATCGGGTTTTGGATGAAGTTCAGCATTTCCTCATGGTAGAAGATTCAGATAGTAGGTCGGTCTTCTCGTCTCAAGCGTTAAAACAATTCTCAGGGGCACACACTTTTTTTTACTGTAATATAATTGAAGTTAGTTGCCTGCAAGCATGTGTGTTAGGCCTACAGTGTGTTCTGTGCCAAAAACTGCCAGTGCACAGTGCCACTCATATTTGGTGTCACAGTAGATTACATAAAAAAACAAAACTTTTTTGACTGTAATATAATTGGTTAGTTGCCTTCAAGCGTGAACTGTGCCAACTACTGCCAGTGCACAGTGCCACTCATATCTGGTGTCACAGTAGATTACATTAAAAAAATATATAATTTTTTGACTGTAATATAATTGCAGTTAGTTGCCTGCAAGCATGTGTTAGGCCTACAGTGTTTACTGTGCCAACTACTGCCAGTGCACAGTGTCACCACTCATATCTGGTATCACAGTAGCTTGCACGCATAGTACAACTAATCTAAGTTGTTTTTCTGTGATTCCCTTTGGCCCTAGAATAATGCCCAGTGCTCAGAGGCCACATACCCTGAACTCGAAAAGTTCTGAGGACATAGTTGACTGGCTAACACAGGACACCCAATCTTCTACAGCTTCCGCTCGGAACCTTGATGCACCATCCTCCTCCAGCTCAGCTTCGGGCACCTCTCACGTTACCACTCGCCCGCCTGCCGCCACCACCAACATTAGCACCACAGCTGCTTCATTTGATCTGTCAGAGGAGTTATTTACACATCAGTTGGAAGAAATGAGTGATGCGCATCCATTATTGCCAGAGGATGTAGATAACAGGGATATGTCTCAGTCAGGCAGCTTTACACACATGGACGTATGGTGTGATGATAATGATGATGTACCCGCTGCTGCTTCCTTTGCTGAGTTGTCAGATACAAGTGAAGCGGTTGATGATGACGATGTGTCCGTTGATGTCACGTGGGTGCTCGAAGAGAAGAAGTACAGGGGGATAGTTCAGATGGGGAGACAGAGAGGAGGAGGAGACGAGTTGGAAGCAGGGGGAGGTCGTCGCAAGGAGCTAGTGGCACAGTCAGACAGCATGCATCGGCACTCGGGGTCAGCCAGACAGCACGCCAATCAACGCAAGCTGTTGCCACCACCAGAATGCAGTCATTGCAAAGCTCAGCAGTGTGGCATATTTTTTTTGTGTGTCTGCCTCTGACAACAGTGATGCCATTTGCAATCTGTGCCAAAAGAAACTGAGTCGTGGGAAGTCCAACACCCACCTAGGTACAACTGCTTTGAGAAGGCACATGATTTCAAATCACAAACGCTTATGGGATCAACACATGAGTACAAGCAGCACACAAACTCAAAGCCGCCATCCTCCTCCTGGTCCAGCATCTTCAGCCACGTCAACCACTGGTGTCCTTCTTGCCCCCTCTCAACCATCCGCCACTCCGCCTCTCACCTTCAGCAGTTCCTGCTCATCTGATCACAGTCAGGTGTCTGTCAAGGAAATGTTTGAGCGTAAGAAGCCAATGTCACAGAGTCACCCCCTTGTCTGACAGCTGGCTTGTCGGAACTCTTAGCCCGCCAACTTTTACCATACAAGCTGGTAGAGTCTGAGGCCTTCAAAAAATTTGTAGCTATTGGGACACCGCAGTGGAAGGTACCCGGCCAAAATTTATTTTCACAAAAGGCAATCCCCAATCTGTACTCTATTGTGGAAAAGGAAGCCATGGCATGTCTTGCACACAGTGTTGGGGCAAGGGTCCATCTGACCACTGATGCCTGGTCTGCAAACCACGGTCAGGGCAGGTATATCACCTACACTGCGCATTGGGTAAACCTGCTGACGGCTGCCAAGCATGGAATGCGTGGCTCTGCAGAGGAGTTGGTGACACCGCCACGACTTGCAGGCAGGCCTGCTGCCACCTCCTCTACTCCTCCTACTCCATCCTCTTCGCTAACCTCCTCGGCTGAGTCCTCTTCTGCTGCTGCGTCTTGCTCCACATCAACTGCACCCCCCCAGCTCCCCAGGGGCTATTCCACATACCAGATATGACAGTGTCATGCCGTCTTGGGGTTGACTTGCCTGAAAGCAGCGAGTCACACCGGACAAGCACTCCTGTCCGCCCTGAACGCACAGGTGGATCAGTGGCTGACTCCGCACCAACTGGAGATCGGCAAAGTGGTGTGTGACAATGGAAGCAATTTGTTGGCGGCATTGAATTTGGGCAAGTTGACACATGTGCCGTGCATGGCACATGTGTTCAATCCGATAGTACAACGCTTTGTGCATAAGTACCCAGGCTTACAGGACGTACTCAAGCAGGCCAGGAAGGTGTGTGGCCATTTCAGGCGTTCCTACACGGCCATGGCGCACTTTTCAGATATTCAGCGGCGAAACATCATGCCAGTGAGGCGCTTGATTTGCGACAGCCCGACACGTTGGAATTCAACACTCCTAATGTTCGACCGCCTGCTCCAACAAGAAAAAGCCGTCAACGAGTATTTGTATGACCGGGGTGCTAGGACAGCCTCTGCGGAGCTGGGTATTTTTTTGCCACGTTACTGGACGCTCATGCGCAATGCCTGTAGGCTTATGCATCCTTTTGAGGAGGTGATAAACCTAGTCAGTCGCACCAAAGGAGCGTGCCCTGCGAAGAGTGCTGGATCAGGCCGTAGATGAGCGTGAAGAGGAAGAGTTGTGGTCACCATCACCACCAGAAGCAGCCTTGTCGTCGTCGATTGCTGGACCTGCAGCAACGCTGGAAGAGGAGTCTGAAGAAGAGGAGTCAGAGGAGGAATGTGGCTTAGAGGAGGAGAAAGACCAACCACAGCAGGCATCCCAGGGGGCTCGTTGTCACCTATCTGGTACCCATGGTGTTGTACGTGGCTGGGGGGAAGAACAGACCTTCAATGACATCAGTGAGGACGAGGAACGGGACATGAGTAGCTCTGCATCTAACCTTGTGCAAATGGCGTCTTTCATGCTGTCATGCCTGCTGAGGGACCCTCATATAAAAAGGCTGAAGGAGAACGACCTGTACTGGGTGGCCACGCTACTAGACCCCAGGTATAAGCAGAAAGCGCCTGAAATGTTACCGAATTACCGGAAGTCGGAAAGGATGCAGCAGTTCCAAAACAAGTTAAAAAGTATGCTTTACACAGCATATAAGGGTGATGTCACAGCACAACGGGAATCTAACAGGGAAAGAGGTGAAAGTAATCTTCCTCCTACCACGACCACGCCGGCAAGGACAGGACGCTTTACAGACGTGTTGTTAATGGAGGACATGCAGAGCTTTTTAAGTCCTACGCATCGCCACAGCCCTTCGGGGTCCACCCTCAGAGAACGAATCGACCGACACGTAGCAGACTAACTCGCCTTAACTGCAGATATCGACACTCTGAGGAGCGATGAACCCCTTGACTACTGAGTGTGCAGGCTTGACCTGTGGCCTGAGCTATCCCAATTTGCGATAGAACTTCTGGCCTGCCCTGCTTCAAGTGTCCTGTCAGAAAGGACCTTCAGTGCAGCAGGAGGTATTGTCACTGAGATGAGAAGTCGCCTAGGTCAAAAAAGTCTAGATTACCTCACCTTTATTAGGATGAATGAGGCATGGATCCCGAAGGGACTGACAGTGGGCGATACATTTGACTAAAAAAGGCCTGATGAGATGAGCTGCCTTGGGCTAAAAATGGTCCACACGCTGCTGTATTTTATCTCTGCATGCCGGATGACTTGCGGGACTTATCCGCCACCAACTAGGGTTCAAGCCGCAATGTTTTAGTGCACTTTCTGCCTGGAAAACATAAATTTTTCAGACTGCTGCAACAATACCTAATTTTTCAGGCATGTCTGCATGCCTAATCTTTCTGGCCTCTGGTGCTGCACTGTGGCTGCAAAAACAAAACAAAAAAAAAGGCGCATACATGTGTCAATTCCCCTTCGTGATCGTTACCTTGTTGTGGTGAAGGGGCTTGCGTATCACAATGAAGCAATCACCTCTATGAGTGTGTTGGCAATGGCAATGTTGGCACACCCCAGATGAGATAAGGTCGTTGCTTCATTGTGAACAGACCAAAAGTGATCGGCTGGATAATTTTGCATAGAAAAAACATGAATTTTCTTTGTGATCATCTATGGTGATCATTAAAGCCTACTAGGCCAACAATGGGCCCACACTGCAGAATCATTGTTTTCTGGGTCACTTAACTGTCACTGAACTACCTCAGCATGACCATAGGCTTTGAAAAACCGCCATCGCCTGCAATCTCCCAAACATGCGCACGAGCACAGTCATCACTACACCAAGATTGACGCATAGAGGAATAAAATTTATGTCATGAGTATGTTAACTATTGACAACTCTTTGCGGTTGTCTAAAATCTATTCCATAGACCAGCCCCTGATAGGGGACGTAACAGGGATTAAACTGATAGGAATAGTACTACTTAACATGCCACTCATTTTGGGATTGCACAGTACATTACACGGTGCACGCGCAGTGCCCCAAATTGGAAGTAAGAGGACCAACCAAGCATCTTTTTCCATCTCCCGGTTCCTAAAATCTATTCCATACACATCCCCTGATAGGGGACGTAACAGAGATTAAACTGTTAAGAACAGATTTTTTTTTAATAAAAAAAAAAAGAGGACAGCCTCTGCGGAGCTGGGTATTTTTTGGCCGCGTTACTGAACGTTCATGCACAATGGCTGTAGGCTCATGCGTCCTTTTGCGAAGGTGACAAACCTGGTCAGTCAAACCCAAGGCAACATCATCGACCTCATCCCATATGCGTTTTTTCTGGAGCGTGCCCTGCGAAGAGTGCTGGATCAGGCCGTAGATGAGCATGAAGAGGAAGAGTTGTGGTCACCATCACCACCAGAAGCAGCCTTGTCATCGTCGATTGCTGGACCTGTGGCAACGCAGAGAGAGGAGTCTGAAGAAGAGGAGTCAGAGGAGGAAGGTGGCTTTGAGGAGGAGGAAGACCAACCACAGCAGGCATCCCAGGGGGCTAGTTGTCACCTTTCGGGGACCCTTGGTGTTGTACGTGGCTGGGTGAAGAAAGAGACCTTCAATGACGTTAGTGAGGACAAGGAACAGGACATGGCTAGCTTGGTATCCAACATTGTGCAAATGGGGAGTTTGCGGTTGTGCAAATGGACTATTTGCGGTTTTTTGCGGTGCGTTAAACGGGAAGTTTGGTCTGTCATAGTTTGGTCTGTCACCGTGAAGCGTGCGTAACCCTTACTCTACCTGATCGATACAACATCATATCTGATGTTTTAAAGCACGTTATTCCAAACAATTTAGGAATGTTAGGTGATTTATGTCCTTTTTGGATTAAAACCCGACTCTGCGTCAACTACGTAATTTTCCATGGGAGTTTTGCCATGGATCCCCCTCCGGCATGCCACAGTCCAGGAGTTAGTCCCCTTGAAACAACTTTTCCATCACTATTGTGGCCAGAAAGAGTCCCTGTGCGTTTTAAAATTCGCCTGCCTATTGAAGTCTATGGCGGTCCGCCCGATTGGCCCCATGTATTCACTAAACTTATGCAATCATCTGAATTGTCCTGACCAATAAATAAGAAATCGTCAAGGTAATGAATAACATATCCTGAATTGTAATGACATTCGACCAGCCAGTGAAGGAAGGTGGCAAACGCTTCAAAGTAATAGCATGAAAGTGAAAATCCCATTGGCAGGGCATTATCATAATAACATTTGTTATCAAATTTAAAACCTAAGGAGTTATAACCATCTGGGTTTATGGGTAGTAACCTAAATGCTGATTTAATGTCTGTTTTAGCAAATAAAGCGTTCCTTCCCGCTTTACGGAGTAAAGAAAGTGCTAAATCAAAAGACGTATAATGTACGCTTGACGCGTCTTTATCTATCATATCATTCAGCGAATAGTCTTTGGGATAGGATGGGTTATGAATAGGGATGAGCGAACCCGAACTGTATAGTTCGGGTTCGTACCGAATTTTGGGGTGTCCGTGACACGGACCCGAACCCGAACATTTTCGTAAAAGTCCGTGTTCGGCGCTTTCTTGGCGCTTTTTGAAAGGCTGCAAAGCAGCCAATCAACAATCGTCATACTACTTGCCCCAAGAGGCCATCACAGCCTTGCCTACTATTGGCATGGCTGTGATTGGCCAGTGCAGCATGTGACCCAGCCTCTATATAAGCTTGGGTCACGTTGCGCTGCACGTCACTCTGCTGATTGAAGCATAGGGAGAGGTTGCAGCTGCGACGTTAGGGCGAGATTAGGCAGATTAACTCCTCCAAAAGACTTCATTCTGTGATCGATCTGCAGCTGTGGATCATTGAAGTGCTAATATTGACTTGCTCACTTTTTTGAGGCTGCCCAGAGCGTTTTTAGATCACTTTTTTTTTCTGGGGTGATCGGCGGCCATTTTGTGACTTGTGGTGCGCCAGCACAAGCTATCACCAAGTGTATTTAACCATCAACAGTCTGGTTATTTTTTGGCCATATACTACATCAGCTGCAGGCTGAGCCTGTGTCACCGAAGTGCATTTAACCATCAACAGTGTGGTTTTTTTTTGGCCATATACTACATCAGGGGCAAGTTGAGCCTGTCACCCAGCGCCTAAAAAATAGACCTGACATTTCTATTCAACCAAATCTGTACTGTTTTAGCTGGTCAAGTTATTTGTAGTGACAGTAAAAGCACACTTTTTGTTCTGGGTTGAAAAACTATTCCCAAATTTGCCATTCTCAAAATTGTGGTGAACGGGAACAATGAGGAAAACATCTAATAAGGGACGTGGACATGGTCGTGGTGGTGTTAGTGGACCCTCTGGTGCTGGGAGAGGACGTGGCTGTTCTGCCACAGCCACACGTCCTAGTGAACCAACTACCTCAGGTCCCAGTAACCAGCAGAATTTACAGCGATATTTGGTGGGGCCCAATGCCGTTCTAAGGATGGTAAGGCCTGAGCAGGTACAGGCATTAGTCAATTGGGTGGCCGACAGTGGATCCAGCACGTTCACATTATCTCCCACCCAGTCTTCTGCAGAAAGCGCACAGATGGCGCATGAAAACCAAGCCCATCGGTCTGTCACATCACCCCCATGCATATCAGGGAAACTGTCTGAGCCTCAAGTTATGCAGCAGTCTCTTATGCTGTTTGAAGACACTGCTGGCAGGGTTTCCCAAGGGCATCCACCTAGCCCTTCCCCAGGGGTGGAAGAGATAGAATGCACTAACGCACAACCACTTATTTTTCCTGATGATGAGGACATGGGAATACCACCTCAGCACGTCTCTGATGATGACGAAACACAGGTGCCAACTGCTGCGTCTTTCTGCAGTGTGCAGACTGAACAGGAGGTCAGGGATCAAGACTGGGTGGAAGACGATGCAGGGGACGATGAGGTCCTAGACCCCACATGGAATGAAGGTCGTGCCACTGACTTTCACAGTTCGGAGGAAGAGGCAGTGGTGAGACCGAGCCAACAGCGTAGCAAAAGAGGGAGCAGTGGGCAAAATCAGAACACCCGCCGCCAAGATACTCCGCCTGCTACTGACCGCCGCCATCTGGGACCGAGCACCCCAAAGGCAGCTTCAAGGAGTTCCCTGGCATGGCACTTCTTCAAACAATGTGCTGACGACAAGACCCGAGTGGTTTGCACGCTGTGCCATCAGAGCCTGAAGCGAGGCATTAACGTTCTGAACCTTAGCACAACCTGCATGACCAGGCACCTGCATGCAAAGCATGAACTGCAGTGAGGTAAACGCCTTAAAAACAAGGAAGTCACTCAGGCTCCCCCTGCTACCCCTTCTGCTGCTGCCGCCTCGGCCTCTTCTGCTGCCGCCGCCGCCTCGGCCTCTTCTGCTGCTGCTGCCTCGGCCTCTTCCTCTGGAGGAACGTTGGCACCTGCCGCCCAGCAAACATGGGATGTACCACCAACACCACCACCTGCGTGTCACGAGGGTATCAAGAGCCACGTCTGACTCCGTTATACCCGGGGTCAGAAAGTCGCAGCGGGTGGCTGCGCGCTCTATATCTAAAGATCACGTTGTTTTTTAGTGATTGTTTTCTGTGTTTGCCTTGCTATCCTTTTTGTCTCTCTCAGGGATCCGTAGCTTCTCCTCCTCAGCTGTTTCTTGTCTGTTACTCCCTACCTCCTTATATTCTCCCCTCACACTTCTCTAGTTGCCAGTTATAGAGCTTCCTGCCTGGATATCTATACTGACCCACTGGAGTGGTGAATCCTGCTTGTCGTTCCTGAGTGCTACCCTCCGGATCCCTGTTGGGCTTATTGTTGTCTCCTGTTGTCGCCCACCTGGGAATATATGTTGAGTCTGTGTTGTCTGTCCTCCCCTTGGTGTTTTCCCTTAGAGTTAGTGGTGCAGACTAGTGTTCCCATCGCCCTGTTCACTACCTAGGGCTCAGCTCAGGGAAAGCCAGGGCTTTAGGCACGTGATCGGCGTACGGGTGAGGAACCCGTCTAGGGACGTCAGGGCAGCCAGGTGCAAGCCGCCAGGTGAGTCAGGGGTCACCATCTTCCCTCTCACTTGGGCAGGGCCTTCCTCGTTCCCTCCCTCTGTGTCACGTATGTGATAGCCACGCCGACCGTGATACTGCGTCACCAAGCATATCAACCATGTCACACGGCAGCGTTCAGCTCTCCATCTCACAAACATTTGAGAGAAAGCGTAAATTCCCACCTAGCCACCCTCGATCCTTGGCCCTGAATGCCAGCATTTCTAAACTACTGGCCTATGAAATGCTGTCATTTAGGCTGGTAGACACACACAGCTTCAAACAGCTCATGTCACTTGCTGTCCCACAGTATGTTGTTCCCAGCCGCCACTACTTCTCCAAGAGAGCCGTGCCTTCCCTGCACAAACAAGTGTCCGATAAAATCAAGTGTGCACTGCGCAACGCCATCTGTGGCAAGGTCCACCTAACCACAGATACGTGGACCAGTAAGCACGGCCAGGGACGCTATATCTCCCTAACTGCACACTGGGTAAATGTAGTGGCGGCTGGGCCCCAGGCGGAGAGCTGTTTGGCGCACGTCCTTCCGCCGCCAAGGATCGCAGGGCAACATTCTTTGCCTCCTGTCTCCTTCTCCTCCTCCTCCTACTCAGCTTCCTCCTCCTCTTCTTCCACCTGCTCATCTAGTCAGCCACACACCTTCACCACCAACTTCAGCACAGCTCGGGGTAAACGTCAGCAGGCCATTCTGAAACTCATATGTTTGGGGGACAGGCCCCACACCGCACAGGAGTTGTGGCGGGGTATAGAACAACAGACCGACGAGTGGTTGTTGCCGGTGAGCCTCAAGCCCGGCCTGGTGGTGTGCGATAATGGGCGAAATCTCGTTGCAGCTCTGGGACTAGCCGGTTTGACGCACATCGCTTGCCTGGCGCATGTGCTGAATTTGGTGGTGCAGAAGTTCATTCGCAACTACCCCGACATGTCAGAGCTGCTGCATAAAGTGCTTTCACACCCTGCCGCTGCTCGCCTATCTGCGCTACAGCGTAACTTCGGCCTTCCCGCTCACCGCCTCATATGCGACGTACCCACCAGGTGGAACTCCACCTTGCATATGCTGGACAGACTGTGCGAAGCAGCAGCAGGCCATAGTGGAGTTTCAGCTGCAGCACGCACGGGTCAGTCGCACGGTGGATCAGACACACTTCACCACCAATGACTGGGCCTCCATGCGAGACCTGTGTGCCCTGTTGCGTTGTTTCGAGTACTCCACCAACATGGCCAGTGGCGATGACGCCGTTATCAGCGTTACAATACCACTTCTATGTCTCCTTGAGAAAACACTTAGGGCGATGATGGAAGAGGAGGTGGCCCAGGAGGAAGAGGGGTCATTTTTAGCACTTTCAGGCTAGTCTCTTCGAAGTGACTCAGAGGGAGGTTTTTTGCAACACCAGAGGCCAGGTACAAATGTGGCCAGACAGGGCCCACTACTGGAGGACGAGGACGAGGAGGACGAGGATGAGGATGAGGATGAGGAGGAGGTGGAGGAGGATGAGGATGAAGCATGTTCACAGCGGAGTGGCACCCAAAGCAGCTCGGGCCCATCACTGGTGCATGGCTGGGGGGAAACACAGGACGATGACGATACGCCTCCCACAGAGGACAGCTTGTCCTTACCTCTGGGCAGCCTGGCACACATGAGCGACTACATGCTGCAGTGCCTGCGCAACGACAGCAGAGTTGCCCACATTTTAACGTGTGCGGACTACTGGGTTGCCACCCTGCTGGATCCCCGGTACAAAGACAATGTGCCCACCTTACTTCCTACACTGGAGCGTGATAGGAAGATGCGCGAGTACAAGCGCACGTTGGTAGACGCGCTACTGAGAGCATTCCCAAATGTCACAGGGGAACCAGTGGAAGCCCCAGGCGAAGGCAGAGGAGGAGCAAGTGGTCGCCAACGCAGCTGTGTCACACCCAGCTCCTCTGAGGGCAGGGTTAGCATGGCAGAGATGTGGAAAAGTTTTGTCAACACGCCACAGCTAACTGCACCACCACCTGATACGGAACGTGTTAGCAGGAGGCAACATTTCACTAACATGGTGGAACAGTACCTGTGCACACCCCTCCACGTACTGACTGATGGTTCGGCCCCATCCAACTTCTGGGTCTCCAAATTGTCCACGTGGCCAGAGCTAGCCTTTTACGCCTTGGAGGTGCTGGCCTGCACGGCGGCCAGCGTTTTGTCTGAACGTGTATTCAGCACGGCAGGGGGCGTCATTACAGACAAACGCAGCCACCTATCTACAGCCAATGTGGACAAGCTGACGTTCATAAAAATGAACCAGGCATGGATCCCACAGGACCTGTCCATCCCTTGTGCAGATTAGATATTAACTACCTCCCCTTAACAATATATTATTCTACTCCAGGGCACTTCCTCATTCAATACTATTTTTTATTTCATTTTACCATTATATTGCGGGGCAACCCAAAGTTGAATGAACCTCTCCTCTGTCTGGGTGCCGGGGCCTAAATGTTTGACAGTGGCCTGTTCCAGTGGTGGGTGACGTGAAGCCTGATTCTCTGCTATGACATGAAGACTTATTCTGTGCTGACATGAAGCCAGATTCTCTGTTAAGCGACCTCTCTCCTCTGCCTGGGTGCCTGGGCCTAAATATGTGACAGTGGCCTGTTCCAGTGGTGGGTGACGTGAAGCCTGATTCTCTGCTATGACATGAAGACAGATTCTGCGCTGACATAAGGCCAGATTCTCTGTTACGGGACCTCTCTCCTCTGCCTGGGTGCCTGGGCCTAAATGTGTGACAGTGGCCTGTTCCAGTGGTGGGTGACGTGAAGCTTGATACTCTGCTATGACATGAAGACAGATTCTGTGCTGACATAAGGCCAGATTCTCTGTTACGGGACCGCTCTCCTCTGTCTGGGTGCCGGGGCCTAAATGTGTGACAGTGGCCTGTTACAGTGGTGGGTGACATGAAGCCAGATTCTCTGCTATGGCATGAAGAGACTGATTCTGTGCTGACATGAAGCCAGATTCTTTGGTATGGCATGAAGAGACTGATTCTCTGCTGATGTGAAGCCAGATTCTCTGCTATGGGACCTCTGTCCAATTGATATTGGGTCATTTTTATTTTTTTTATTTTTATTTTAATTCATTTCCCTATCCACATTTGTTTGCAGGGGATTTACCTACATGTTGCTGCCTTTTGCAGCCCTCTAGCTCTTTCCTGGGCTGTTTTACAGCCTTTTTAGTGCCCAAAAGTTCGGGTCCCCATTGACTTCAATGGGGTTCGGGACGAAGTTCGGTTCGGGTTCGGAACCCGAACCCGAACATTTCCGGGAAGTTCGGCCGAACTTCTCGAACCCGAACATCCAGGTGTTCGCTCAACTCTAGTTATGAATAAGCCGATATGAGTTCACTTCTTGTTTAGTTACCAAACCTAATGGAGAGATCCTAAAATTCTGAAAAGGCAGGAATAAAAAGGGGCCAGACACTCTATTTTCAGCAATCTCTTTATCAATTTTCTCTCTAACAATATGTTTATTAGCATTAACAGATTTGGCATCCTCAACTACTAAACAACCAGAACCGATAAAAGTAGGAACGAAAAATCCTACTGAAAATCCATCAATTAACAATTGGGCCTTCATTTTGTCTGGATACTGTCTATGGTAGATGAGCCTTGGGAGGTTCAAAGGTGTCACCTCCTCTATTTGTCTCCTTATTAGACGGGTGTCCGTGTTTTTTAACCACCTCCCGTCCACCCATAGACTAAAAACATCCGGGAGGTGGTTCTCTATCTCTGAATAGATGTTCCTGAACGTCCATTCAGAGACTGCAGCTGCACGCTAATCGTGCAGCTGCAGATCGGGTTGCCCTGCTGTCGGTGACAGCAGGGCAATCCTTAGAGAAGGCAGGGACAGTTCCCAGGTGTCCCTGCCTTTTAGATCGCTGTATACACATAAATAAAGGTGAAATATATTGACTCAAATTTATGACTGTCATGAAGTACAATGTGTCACGAGAAAACAGTCTGTGAATGGCTTGAATAAGTAAAAGTTTTCCAAAGTTATTACCACATAAAGTGAGATATGTCAGATTTGCAAAATTAGGCCTGGTCAGGAAGGGAGAAAATGGCCCGGATGTGAAGTGGTTAAAACACTTTGTTGCTGGCACAAAAACTGCATTCATGCCTGTACCTGCAATTTGTTTGCCAGCGACAAAAGGATTAGTTGAATGCAAAGCATATACCTTTCCTAACAGATTGTTGGTGAAAAAGAATGTTACGCTGTGGTAACATTAAGTTTAACCACAGCCCAACGTCTTTATATCCCCATTTCAATTCAGGATATAACGCCAATTTTTGCCTGAATGACTCATCGTAGTTAATCCAAGCTGTTCCACCAAAATTCTTATAGGCTTCCGAGATACTTTCTAAATGTTGGAATAATCCACTACTATGTGGGGGATTTTTCTCGCCTAATACCACCGCATAAATGCAGAATGCTTGTACCCAATTTAAAAAACTTTTTTGTTGTTTCTTTTTCCTTTCTTCCTCATCCGTCTTATCAGATTTAAAGGGTTTCTATCACTTCGTATGACATAATTAGCTGTCAGACACTAGCGATCTGCTAGTGTCTGCTCTGGCCAACCATCCTACTATAATCACTTGTGGGGCAGCGGTTTTGCTAAAAAACTAACTTTTATAAATATGCTAATGATCCTCTAGGTGCTATGTGGGCGTCATTAGCACCTAGAGGCTCCGTCTACCTTCATACACAGCCGCCGCCCAGCGCGTCCCTCCAGCCCGCCCATGTCCTCCTCCGTGTGACGCAGCGGACGAGTTCTCGCGCATGCGCCGTGCGCGGCTGTATTCGGCGCATTTGAGATCTCAGCTCGGAGCAGTCAGACATTCAATGCGCATGCGCCGAATACAGCCGCGCATGCGCATTGAATGTCTGACCGCTCCGAGCTGAGATCTCAAATGCGCCGAATACAGCCGCGCACGGCGCATGCGCGAGAACTCGTCCGCTGCGTCACACGGAGGAGGACATGGGCGGGCTGGAGGGACGCGCTGGGCGGCGGCTGTGTATGAAGGTAGACGGAGCCTCTAGGTGCTAATGACGCCCACATAGCACCTAGAGGCTCATTAGCATATTTATAAAAGTTAGTTTTTTAGCAAAACCGCTGCCCCACAAGTGATTATAGTAGGATGGTTGGCCAGAGCAGACACTAGCAGATCGCTAGTGTCTGACAGCTAATTATGTCATACGAAGTGATAGAAACCCTTTAACTGTATCTTTAGAAGATGGAGTAAAGTAAATAAGTCGAAATATTCGCTTTTCCAAATTTTCTCTTTTATTTGTTTGGATAAATGAAATCCAAATGGTGAGATCTGACATGGCATTACTTCTTTTAAAGAAATTTCCTTAATGCCTATGCCAGATTCTAAAGATGGGATCAAACATTTATCCATGCTTATTTTGTTTTCACCTGGAAATTGAACTCGTTACTTTTATTAATGTCGCGGGCAACCACAGATACTGGAGAAGACCAGACAGACTCTACACTATGACAACCTTTGTTTTTTCATATGAAAGAGATAAATTCCTTGAATAATTGAATTTTGGAATTATCAAATTTGTCAGTAATAAAAGGATTTGAAGTACTAAGATGTAAATTGCTTTGTAGTACAGTGTCATCCATGAGTGTCAAAGTCAGTGGCGGATCCGGGGGGAGGCAACGGAGCAATTGCCCCCCCGAGCTGTCGGAGGCGGGGCACAGGGAGATGAGCTGTCACGGTAAGGAGTGGGGGAAACCCCCCACCGTGCGATGTTAAAGGGATACGGAAGCTGCTAGGCCAGGACGACAGGATCAGGGAGCAGGTCACCTCCTAAAACGTCCTTAATTCTGACCCTGACTCCTAACCGTATGAGCCAACCCAGATGGTAGGAGGGCTCATACTGTGGAACCTTGGGTCCCTACTAGCCCTCAGGAAATCCCTGGACTAGGAGCAGGGTAAGACGACCTGTTCCTCCACATCACGGACGAACAGGAGTCTCAACTGGCCAAGCTGCAAGGAGAAGGGAACATATACAGCATATGGATATGGCAGGTAAGTGAAACCAGTTCCACACCTACCTGCCACAGACACACTGACTGGAACCCGTGCACAAGTGCTGATGTCCACACCAAGATAAAAGGACACAGCACACATCACAAATCACACAGGAAATCAGTACACCATAGCTGCAATAAGGTGAGACACCACAAGAACATAAACTTAACATCATGACATTTACTTATGACCACAAGGGTGGCCCTCACTGGAGAAATGGCGTAAGAAGACCAGGAGGATGACTCCAGCATACAGCATGGCTGGAGTACCCCTCAGCTTCAGGCATCCAGTGGAAGCTAAATAGCCCAAGCAGCCACACCCACACACTAGGATGGGTGTTAAACCTTCCAACACCAGACAGGGTAGTGAAGCCACTAAAAGGGGAAATGCACACACAACTAAACCCCGTGCACACCAAACAGGGAAAGTGCACACATACACTACACAGGTTGCCAGAGGCAACCACATGCATAGACAGTGAGCAGCCCAGCAGTCAGCTCTGGCTGCTACACTGCCAACAACATCATGTTGCCAGCGGCAACCACACGTGACGCAAACAGCTCACAGCCCTCACCTGCGGTGAACAACCAAATTGACCGCTGGCAACTGCATGCGGCTCTAAGAGTCACGACCATGAACATAGTATTGACATGAGAGCTTCCATTGTGGAAGCGCTCATCTCCATAGTCATCTGTATCGCCATCCTCAGGACAGCAATACAGATGACTGTGCTGAGGCAGGGGAGGGAGAGACGTGTCCCTATTCCTTCCTCTGACAGGCTGCAGGCACTAGTGCCTGCAGCCTATCAGAGGCCGGCGCAGGCGGCGCGATGACATCATCGTGCCGCCTGAGCCGTACAGCGCGGGACACAGGCCGGAAGAGGCCTGCATCGCATCGCTGACATGGAGGTAAGTATGTGTCTTTTTTTTATACACTCACCTAAAGAATTATTAGGAACACCTGTTCTATTTCTCATTAATGCAATTATCTAGTCAACCAATCACATGGCAGTTGCTTCAATGCATTTAGGGGTGTGGTCCTGGTCAAGACAATCTCCTGAACTCCAAACTGAATGTCAGAATGGGAAAGAAAGGTGATTTAAGCAATTTTGAGCGTGGCATGATTGTTGGTGCCAGACGGGCCGGTCTGAGTATTTCACAGTCTGCATAGTTACTGGGATTTTCATGCACAACCATTTCTAGGGTTTACAAAGAATGGTGTGAAAAGGGAAAAACATCCAGTATGCGGCAGTCCTGTGGGCGAAAATGCCTTGTGGATGCTAGAGGTCAGAGGAGAATGGGCCGACTGATTCAAGCTGATAGAAGCTGATAGCAACGTTGACTGAAATAACCACTCGTTACAACCGAGGTATGCAGCAAAGCATTTGTGAAGTCACAACACGCACAACCTTGAGGCGGATGGGCTACAACAGCAGAAGACCCCACCGGGTACCACTCATCTCCACTACAAATAGGAACAAGAGGCTACAATTTGCACGAGCTCACCAAAATTGGACTGTTGAAGACTGGAAAAATGTTGCCTGGTCTGATGAGTCTCGATTTCTGTTGAGACATTCAAATGGTAGAGTCCGAATTTGGCGTAAACAGAATGAGAACATGTATCCATCCTCTGATGGCTACTTCCAGCAGGATAATGCACCATGTCACAAAGCTTGAATCATTTCAAATTGGTTTCTTGAACATGACAATGAGTTCACTGTACTAAAATGGCCCCCACAGTCACCAGATCTCAACCCAATAGAGCATCTTTGTGATGTGGTGGAAGGGGAGCTTCGTGCCCTGGATGTGCATCCCTCAAATCTCCATCAACTGCAAGATGCTATCCTATCAATATGGGCCAACATTTCTAAAGAATGCTATCAGCACCTTGTTGAATCAATGCCACGTAGAATTAAGGCAGTTCTGAAGGCAAAAGGGGGTCCAACACCGTATTAGTATGGTGTTCCTAATAATTCTTTAGGTGAGTGTGTGTGTGTGTGTGTGTGTGTATATATATATATATATATATATATATATATATATATACACACACACACAGTGCTGCCCATAATTATTCATACCCCTGGCAAATTTATTCAACCAGAAAGTAATTTTTTGGCGGAAAATGACATAGGTGTCTCCCAAAAGATAATAGGACGATGTACAAGAGGCATTATTGTGGGAAAAAACATTTCTCAGCTTTTATTTACATTTGAGCAAAAAGTGTCCAGTCCAAAACTATTCATACCCTTCACAAACTGTCACAGTCTGTGGGAAAATCTAAAGTTCTATACCATTCCATATAGTCCAAGCTGTTCTAAAGCATCCTAATTACCCTGATTAATTGGGAACAGATGTTTTAATCAACTCAACAGGTGAAAAACAGCAGCTCTCTGCAGTTGGTTTGTGGACAGTCATGGCTAAGACAAAGGAGCTCAGTGAGGACCTGCGGCATTGTGGCTGCTCACAAGTCAGGAAAGGGCTACAAGGCCATTTCTAAATGTTTTCAAGTTCCAGTGGATACAGTGCAAAGTATTATTAGAAAACACAAGATGTTCCGCACTGTGAAAAATCTCAGAGGACGTGGTCGGAAGCCAAAAGTGACACCTGTGCTGGCCAGGAGGATAGTTAGAGAGGTGAAAAAGTATCCAAGGATCACCATCAAGGCCATCCTGGTGAATCTGGGCTCTGCTGGTGGCAATGTCTCAAGGCAGACAATCAAACGGACACTGCACACTGCTGGGTTCCACGGATGCAGACCAAGGAGGACACCACTTCTCCAGATAAGGCACACAAAAGCTCGCTTGACCTTTGCAAAAGCTCATCTGGACAAAGAAGAAGACTTCTGGTCTTCTGTGTTATGGTCAGATGAAACAAAAATTTAATTGTTTGGTCACAATGATGTTTCCTTCATTTGGCGTGAAAAAGGAGAAGCCTTCAACCCAGAGAACACCCTCCCCACTGTCAATTATGGTGGTGGGAACCTAATGTTTTTTTTTTTTTTTTTTCAGCCAATGGACCAGGGAACCTAATCACAGTAAACGGCACCATGAAAAAAGAGCAATACATGAGGATTCTCAACGACAACATCATGCAGTCTGCAGAGAAACTTGGCCTTGGGCACCAGTGGACATTTCAGCATGACAATTACTCAAAACACAGAGCAAAAGAGGTGAAGAAATGGTTAGCAGACAACAACATTAACGTTTTGGAGTGGCCCAGGCAGAGTCCAGACTTGAATCCAATTGAGAATCTGTGGAGGGAGCTAAAGATCAGGGTGATGGCAAGAAGACCCTCCAGCCTGAAAGATTTGGAGCTCATTGCTAAAGATGAATGGGCAAAAATACCTGTGGAGACATGCAAAAAGCTGGTCTGCAATTATAGGAAGCGTTTGATTGCTGTAATAGCCAATAAAGGCTTTTCTATTGATTATTGAGAAGTGTATGAATAATTTTGGACTGGACACTTTTTGCTCAAATGTAAATAAAAGCTGAGAAATGTTTTTTCCCCCACAATAAATGCCTCTTGTACATCGTCTTATTATCTTTTGGGAGACACCTATGTCATTTCCCGTCAAAAAATTACTTGCTGGTTGAATAAAAGTAACTTTAAGTCAAAATTTGCCAGGGGTATGAATAATTATGGGCAGCACTGTATGTCTACATTTTTACTTATATATATATCTAAATATTTATGAGATATTGATATTGTCTGTTACGTGTAGGCATATAGACCTGCCAGCCCCCTCTTTCTTTTTCTTTTTCCCAGCTGTCATTACGCTATGAGCAGCTTCTTGTCTGTAGCACATACACAATGATCATGTGTTTTAATATGTGACCGGAAACGGCTCGATGCGCTCCAGTAATGGAACACATCTTTGATCATGTGACCGGCATGTATAATATAATTTTGGAGTTCTAAGTTTAGTGGGCGGAGTTGAGAGTGCACCCTCTACATTTATCCTGCCCCCTGTATTGCATTTTGCATCCCGTACTTAATTCCACTCCTGATGCGTTCCATTGTTGGAGCGCACACCCGAACTTCCGGCCGCGTGACCGGAAGGGATTGCGAACTCCGCTCCGGTCACATTAAGAATCTACTTTACCCCTTGGGAATACATCCCTCTTTTACTTTATGTTATTGAAATCTAGACCCTGCAATTTATATACAGTTTTCTTGTTAATAATATATTTAGAATCAGGCTACACATAAGTGTCTGTTTATATGCGCTCCAAAACGCACTTCCGGTTTTGGCAATCACGTGACCGGAAGTATATGCTTCAACACGTGGAATCACCATTTTTTCTTCCATTATGTAGTATGTATATATACCCCTGTGAATGTGTAACTGCTATGTATATGTCGTGCTCCTGCTGAAGGGGTGATCAGCACCCGGAAACACATTGAGCTTATCTGCAATAAAGAATTTCCTTGTTCCATATTGAGAGTCCACCGGGTCATCTATTTGGAGGACACCACGAAATTTACCACTCTATATGCGACCTCGGCGGGGGAGGGCCTGGCGTCAAGTGTCTTGAGTTTATCTTGCACCAACCTCCTGGTGAAGTGAGTAACACACATAGTGTGTGTATATATATTGAATTGATTTAATTTTGAAGTTATCGATTTGATTGTTATTTTAACGTCGGTATAATATCTTTTTTACAATGATTTTATCAATTGATGGATTCACCTTTGGGGTCCCCTGGATTATCAGGTGTCTATCACCCTAAATTGGTCTTCTTATAACTCACTAGTTTCACACCTTTGGGTTTCCTCTTTACTTCAAGACCATTACGCCAGATCCCTAATCTCCTTGCTGTGCACCAAAACAGCGAGCTACAAGCACATATGGGGTGTTGCCATAATGGGGAGAAAATGGGTAACGCATACTGGGGTGCATTTTCTCCTTTTACCCCTTGTTAAAGTGAAAAATTAGGGTCTGGTAGTAATTTTTATTTTTTACAGCTGTGTGCTTTAAAATCCATTGACAAGTGTTTCTGCCTTCTGTGAGACACCTGTTTGCTGAAAAGTACCCTTTCCACCACTTAAAATGTTCGTACGTGGGTGCACTTTCCAAAATGGGGTCACTTCTTGGGGTTTTTAATTGCTGGGGACCACAGGAATTTTTTTATTGAGACATGACTAGAGTTGAGCGAACACCTGGATGTTCGGGTTCGAGAAGTTCGGCTGAACTTCCCGGAAATGTTCCGGTTCGGGATCCGAACCCGAACCGAACTTCGTCCCGAACCCGAACCCCATTGAAGTCAATGGGGACCCGAACTTTTGGGCACTAAAAAGGCTGTAAAACAGCCCAGGAAAGAGCTAGAGGGCTGCAAAAGGCAGCAACATGTAGGTAAATCCCCTGCAAACAAATGTGGATAGGGAAATGAATTAAAATAAAAATTTAAAAAATAAAAATGAACCAATATCAATTGGACAGAGGTCCCATAGCAGAGAATCTGGCTTCACGTCAGCAGAGAATCAGTCTCTTCATGCCATAGCAAAGAATCTGGCTTCATGTCAGCAGAGAATCAGTCTCTTCATGCCATAGCAGAGAATCTGGCTTCATGTCAGCGCAGAATCAGTCTTCATGTCATAGCAGAGAATCAGGCTTCACGTCACCCACCACTGGAACAGGCCACTGTCACACATTTAGGCCCCGGCACCCAGACAGAGGAGAGCGGTCCCGTAACAGAGAATCTGGCCTTATGTCAGCGCAGAATCTGTCTTCATGTCATAGCAGAGAATCAGGCTTCACGTCACCCACCACTGGAACAGGCCACTGTCACACATTTAGGCCCAGGCACCCAGGCAGAGGAGAGAGGTCCCGTAACAGAGAATCTGGCCTTATGTCAGCGCAGAATCTGTCTTCATGTCATAGCAGAGAATCAGGCTTCACGTCAGCCACCACTGGAACAGGCCACTGTCACACATTTAGGCCCAGGCACCCAGGCAGAGGAGAGAGGTCCCGTAACAGAGAATCTGGCCTTATGTCAGCGCAGAATCTGTCTTCATGTCATAGCAGAGAATCAGGCTTCACGTCACCCACCACTGGAACAGGCCACTGTCACACATTTAGGCCCCGGCACCCAGACAGAGGAGAACGGTCCCGTAACAGAGAATCTGGCCTTATGTCAGCACAGAATCTGTCTTCATGTCATAGCAGAGAATCAGGCTTCACGTCACCCACCACTGGAACAGGCCACTGTCACACATTTAGGCCCCGGCACCCAGACAGAGGAGAGCGGTCCCGTAACAGAGAATCTGGCCTTATGTCAGCGCAGAATCTGTATTCATGTCATAGCAGAGAATCAGGCTTCACGTCACCCACCACTGGAACAGGCCACTGTCACACATTTAGGCCCAGGCACCCAGGCAGAGGAGAGAGGTCCCGTAACAGAGAATCTGGCCTTATGTCAGCGCAGAATCTGTATTCATGTCATAGCAGAGAATCAGGCTTCACGTCACCCACCACTGGAACAGGCCACTGTCACACATTTAGGCCCCGGCACCCAGACAGAGGAGAGCGGTCCCGTAACAGAGAATCTGGCCTTATGTCAGCGCAGAATCTGTATTCATGTCATAGCAGAGAATCAGGCTTCACGTCACCCACCACTGGAACAGCCCACTGTCACACATTTAGGCCCAGGCACCCAGGCAGAGGAGAGAGGTCCCGTAACAGAGAATCTGGCCTTATGTCAGCGCAGAATCTGTATTCATGTCATAGCAGAGAATCAGGCTTCACGTCACCCACCACTGGAACAGGCCACTGTCACACATTTAGGCCCCGGCACCCAGACAGAGGAGAGGTTCATTCAACTTTGGGTTGCCCCGCAATATAATGGTAAAATGAAATTAAAAATAGTATTGAATGAGGAAGTGCCCTGGAGTAGAATAATATATTGTTAAGGGGAGGTAGTTAATATCTAATCTGCACAAGGGATGGACAGGTCCTGTGGGATCCATGCCTGGTTCATTTTTATGAACGTCAGCTTGTCCACATTGGCTGTAGACAGGCGGCTGCGTTTGTCTGTAATGACGCCCCCTGCCGTGCTGAGGAGGAGGAGGAGGAGGTAGCCTACACTGCTGTCATGACCGGCGTGCCGATCACATACGTGACGCAAAGGGAGGGAAATGGGAAGGCCCTGTCCAAGAGAGAGGGAAAGGTGGTGACCCCTAACTCATCTTGAGGCTGGCACCTGACTGCCCTGACGTCCCTAGACTGGTTTCTCACCCGTATGCCGATCACATGCCTAAACCCTGGCTTTCCCTGAGATAAGCCCTACGTAGTGAATAGGGCGGTGGGAACACTAGTCCGCACGACTAACACTAAAGGGAAACACCAAGGAGAGGACAGACAATACAGACAAACATATAATCCCAGGTGGGCGACAACAGCGGACAACAAAAGCCCAACAGGGATCCGGAGGGTAACGCTCTGGAACAACAACCAGGAATCACAGCTACACGGCTCCAGTGGGTCAGTACAGAAGTCCAGGCAGGAAGCTCTATATCTGGCAACCAGAGAAGTGGGAGATGGGAATATAAGGAGGTTGGGATTGCTGGACAAGAAACAGCTGAGGAGGAGAAGCTACGGATCCCTGAGTGAGCCAAAAAGGATTGCAAGGCAAACCCAGAAAGCTACCATTAAGAAACAGCACTATCTTTAGACATAGAGCGTGCAGCCACCCGCTGCAACTTCCTGACCCCGGGTATAACTGAGTCAGACGTGGCTCTTGACATCCTCGTGACAGTACCCCCATTTCCACGAGGGGCCTCCGGACACTCAGGACTAGGTCTCTCAGGATGAGAGGCATGAAAAGCCCGAACTAACCTGTCGGCGTTTTACCTCAGACGCTGGGACCCACATTCTTTCCTCGGGACCATAACCCCTCCAATGCACCAGATATTGAAGAGAGCGGCGGACCCGACGAGAATCAACAATTTTGATATTTGAAACTCTAGATTACCATCAACAACAACAGGAGGGGGTGGCAGCGGTGACGGTTCTAGAGGTGGAACATACTTTTTGAGTAACGACTTATGGAAGACGTTATGGATTTTAAAAGTTTGAGGTAGCTCCAGGCGAAAAGCCACGGGGTTAATGATGGCTACTATTTTGTAAGGACCAATGAACCTAGGACCCAGTTTCCAAGAGGGAACCTTTAACTTAATATTCCTAGTAGATAACCACACATAGTCATTTACTCCTAGGTCCGGACCTGCGACCGTTTCTTATCAGCCCTGCATTTATATTTACCTCCCATATTTTTCAAGGTAGCTTGCACCTTCTGGCATACAGATGAAAGAGATGACGAAAACCGTTCCTCTTCGGGAACCCCAGAAGACCCCCCCTCTTTGAAAGTACAGAATTGGGGATGAAAACCATATGCACCAAGAAATGGTGACTTGCCAGTGGATTCCTGATGGCGATTATTTATAACAAACTCGGCTAACGGTAAATATGATGACCACACCTCTTGGTTTTCAGACACAAAACACCTTAGATATGTCTCAAGGTTTTGGTTGGTACGCTCAGTCTGTCCATTTGACTGAGGATGGAAAGCTGAGGAAAAGGACAAGTGTACCCCCAAACGGGAACAAAAAGCTTTCCAAAACGTAGAAATAAACTGGGTTCCCCGATCCGAAACAACATCGGAAGGGACCCCGTGAAGCTTCACGATTTCACTGATGAATACCTGAGCAAGAGTCTTAGCATTAGGTAGTGCGGGTAACGCAATAAAGTGTACCATTTTGCTAAACCTGTCTACTACTACCAAGATAACTGTTTTACCCGCAGACAAAGGTAAGTCAGTGATGAAAAAGTTAAACCTGGTAAAAAATAGCGACCACCTAGCTTGTCTAGGGGTGAGACGCTTAGCTGATTCGAGGTACAGAAGGTTTTTGTGGTCCGTAATCACCGTGACGGGGTGGATTGCCCCCTCTAAAAAGTGACGCCATTCTTCAAACGCTAGTTTAATAGCTAATAGTTCCCTATTGCCAATATCATAGTTCTTCTCTGCTGCAGATAGTTTTTTAGAAAAGAAAGCGCAAGGATGCCATTTGCCAGGAGACGGACCCTGAGACAGTACAGCCCCCACTCCCACCTCTGACGCATCTACTTCAACAATAAAAGGCTGGGAGACATCCGGTTGGATTAGTACAGGTGCCGAGGTAAACCTCTCTTTTAGAGAGGAAAATGCAATTTTAGCGGCGTCAGACCATTTAGAAAAATCAGTCCCCTTCCTAGTCATGTCAGTAAGGGGTTTGACAATCACCGAATAATTTTTAATGAACTTTCTATAGAAATTTGCGAAACCCAAGAACCGTTGCAGTGCTTTTAAGGTTCTCAGGAAGATCCCAATCTAAAATTGCCTGGACCTTCCTAGGATCCATACGGAAACCTGAAGCAGATAATAGATATCCCAGGAACTGTATTTCCTGAACGGCGAAGACACACTTTTCAATTTTCGCATATAATTTATTAGTCCGTAGGACCTGCAGTACCTGTCTGACATGTACCTCATGCGTTTTCAGATCAGACGAATAAATTAAAATATCATCTAGGTATATCACCACAAACCTGCCGATAAGATGACTAAAAATGTCATTAACGAAATGTTGGGAGACAGCAGGAGCATTGGTCAGACCGAAAGGCATGACTAGATTTTCATAATGCCCCACAGGGGTGTTAAAAGCTGTCTTCCACTCATCCCCTTCCTTGATACGAATCAGATTGTAGGCCCCCCCTAAGATCAAGTTTGGAGAACCACCTAGCACCCGCAATCTGATTAAACAGGTCAGGAATGAGAGGAAGAGGGTATGGGTCTCGGATGGTTATCCGGTTTAGTTTGCCAAAATCTAGGCAAGGACCCAGGTCCCCATCTTTCTTTTTAACAAAGAAAAACCCTGCAGCCACGGGTGATGAAGAGGGTCTGATGTGTCCCTTAGCCAGACTCTCGGAGATATAATCTTTCATGGCTTGTCTCTCGGGACCCGAAAGATTATATAACCTGGTCTTGGGTAATTTTCCCCCGGGAATCAGGTTAACCGGGCAATCATAAGGACGGTGAGGTGGTAACTTCTGACAACCCTTTTCAGAAAACACATCCTCAAAGTCCGAAACAAATGTAGGTAGAGTAGCTATGGAGGCGACTAAGCAATTGCTATTTAAGCAATTTTCTCTACAATGCTCACTCCACTCCAATATCTCCCTGGCCTGCCAATCCACCACTGGATTGTGTGCTACCAACCAGGGAAGACCCAATACCACAGGAGTGGGAAGGCCCTCCAGAACATAACATGATAGACACTCGTTATGGTGGTCCCCTACCCGAAGGTGTAAGTTATGGACAATGTGAGTGAGGTTTCTCTGAGACAGAGGAGCAGAATCAATAGCGAATATGGGAATAGGTCTCTGTAGAGTACAGAGAGACAAACCCATAGTGCGGGCAAAATGGGCATCTATCAAATTTACCCCTGCTCCACTGTCTAGAAAGAAAGAAATAGTCTCCGTCTGAACACCAAAAACAACAACCGCTGGCAACACAAATTGAGATGTTCGTATGGAGGAAACGTATACTCCCTGGCTGACATCCTCCACACAGCCTGGGGTTAGTAGTTCTGACGGTCTTTTGTTTTTGAGAAAGGAAGGACAGACATTAATGAAATGACCCCTCCCCCCACAGAAAAAACAAACCCCACGCCTACAGCGAGCCTCAGGAGGACGGACCTGACGAGTAGTTCCTCCTAGCTGCATAGGCTCGTCTAGGTCCGTACAGACTAACTGCTGCTTCGGAGGGGTTACCAACTCAGGATTTTTCAATCTGTCCCTAAGACGTCTATCTATTCTGATAGAAATGGACATAACAGCATCCAGGGAAAAGGGGGTCTCATACAGCGCAAGCGCATCCTTAACCCTTTCGGATAACCCAGAGCAGAACTGAGTCCTGAGAGCCGGGTCGTTCCACTGGGTATCCGTAGCCCACCTACGAAACTCTGAGCAATACTCCTCTGCTGGCCTCTCTCCCTGTAGGAGTCTCTATGTAATTTCGACCCAGCCAGGGCGACTCGATCAGGGTCATTATATATTAGACCCAAGGCCCCAAAAAATTCATCCACTGACCGGAGAGCCTGGGAATCAGTGGGTAAAGAGAACGCCCAGGATTGCAGATCCCCCTGAAGCAGGGAAATAGCAATCCCCACCCGCTGTTCTTCATTTCCAGAGGAGTAAGGGCGCAGCTTCAAATATAACTTACAGGCCTCACGGAACGTCACAAATTTGTCCCTTCCCCCAGAAAATCTGCCAGGAAGTATAACCTTGGGTTCCGCAGCAACCTGGTTACCCATAGCAAACGCTGGGCTTGCGGTCTGTTGCAATTGCTGCTGGAGGACTGACGCCTACAATCCTGCCACCTCCAAAGACAGGCCTTGAAGTTGCTTTGTCAAAGCAGCAATAAGATCCATACTGGATTCTAAATAGGCAGAAAGAAATTTATTATTTTTTTCCTTTCTACCTACTCAAAATAAGGGCCAGATATAATGTCATGACCGGCGTGCCGATCACATACGTGACGCAAAGGGAGGGAAATGGGAAGGCCCTGTCCTAGGGAGAGGGAAAGGTGGTGACCCCTAACTCACCTTGAGGCTGGCACCTGACTGCCCTGACGTCCCTAGACGGGTTTCTCACCCGTACGCCGATCACGTGCCTAAACCCTGGCTTTCCCTGAGATGAGCCCTACGTAGTGAATAGGGCGGTGGGAACACTAGTCCGCACCACTAACACTAAAGGGAAACACCAAGGAGAGGACAGACAATACAGACAAACATATAATCCCAGGTGGGCGACAACAGCGGACAACAAAAGCCCAACAGGGATCCGGAGGGTAACGCTCTGGAACAACAACCAGGAATCACAGCTACACAGCTCCAGTGGGTCAGTATAGAAGTCCAGGCAGGAAGCTCTATATCTGGCAACCAGAGAAGTGGGAGATGGGAATATAAGGAGGTTGGGATTGCTGGACAAGAAACAGCTGAGGAGGAGAAGCTACGGATCCCTGAGTGAGCCAAAAAGGATTGCAAGGCAAACCCAGAAAGCTACCATTAAAGGGTTTCTATCACTTCGTATGACATATTTAGGTGTCAGACACTAGCGATCCGCTAGTGTCTGCTCTAACAAACCATCCTAATATGATAGGTTTTGGGGCAGCCGTTTTGCTAAAATAACAACTTATATCTATATGCTAATGAGCCTCTAGGTGCTATGGGGGCGTCTTTAGCACCTAGAGGCTCCGTCTACCTTCATAAACTGTCGCCACCCAGCGCGTCCCTCCAGCCCGCCCATCTCCTGCTGAATGCGATCCTCTCCGTGCGCGTCTCTGTTCTGCGCATGCGCAGTGAATGTCTGACCGCTTCCCTGCTCAGACATCTCCACTGCGCCTGCGCCGATGACATCATAGTGCTCCGAGGAACAGGCGCAGTGGAGATGTCTGAGCAGGGAAGCGGTCAGACATTCACTGCGCATGCGCAGAACAGAGACGCGGACGGGGAGGATCGCATTCAGCAGGAGATGGGCGGGCTGGAGGGACGCGCTGGGCGGCGACAGTTTATGAAGGTAGACGGAGCCTCTAGGTGCTAATGACGCCCCCATAGCACCTAGAGGCTCATTAGCATATAGATATAAGTTGTTATTTTAGCAAAACGGCTGCCCCAAAGCCTATCATATTAGGATGGTTTGTTAGAGCAGACATTAGCGGATCGCTAGTGTCTGACACCTAAATATGTCATACGAAGTGATAGAAACCCTTTAAGAAACAGCACTATCTTTAGACATAGAGCGCGCAGCCACCCGCTGCGACTTCCTGACCCCGGGTATAACGGAGTCAGACGTGGCTCTTGACACCCTCATGACAACTGCTTTTTGGTTTAAAATGTATTTTTATTTTTTTAAATTAGGGTATACTCCAAAACATTAGGAAATATAACCTGTGATAACCTCCTCCAGTCGTGCTAAACACACGTTCAGACAATACACTGGCTGCAGGGCAGGCCAGCACCTCCAAGGTGTAAAGGGAAAATTCAGGCCATGTGCCCAATTTGGAGACCCAGAAGTTGAAGGGGGCAGACCCATCATTCAGTACGTGTAGGCGTGTGCACACATACTGCTCCACCATGTCGTACGTCCCCGTGATGTCCACGAGGAATTTGGATAGCTTCTCTATCAACCTTAAATGTTCTTTTATGCGCCTACCATAGTGATCACAGGTGGTGGGGAATCAGGGTTCCAGGCCGGAGAGGGAGCCTGAGAAAGGGATACCACATCCAAGGGAGGTCAATGGATGAAATTTCATGTAATCGAGTAGAAATGTGGGACAAAGTATTGAAGCATAAGCTTCCAACTTAAGGAGGGGGCGCGCGGCAATTACCCACTCCCGACTCGGGGAGGTAGTGACGATAAATAACAATACAGGACTCTTAAGATGCCCTGTTATTGGAATGATTAATAAAAAATTATAGGGAATGTCACTAGGGTATTTTGGATATGGAAACGTTAGCCAGGAAAGGCCCTGCTGCCACTTTGTTGACTCTAGATAACTTCTGCCTGATCACACGTCCCCGTGACGTTCACAATCCATTTGGATATCTTCTCTATCAACTTTCAATGTTTTTTTCTGAGTCTACCATCTTGATCATGGTTATCGGCGAATCAAGGTTCCACGCCGGAGAGGGAGAGTGAGAAAGGGAGACCTCATCCAAGGGAGGTCAATGGCTACAATGGGATGAAGCGGAAATGTGGGACAAGTTATTAAAGCAGAAGGATCGAATGAAAGGGCCAATTAAAGATGAATTTTAGAAATTTAAGTCCCTGTCACCTATGCAGAGTAGGGGTTTTTCATCGCCAGAAATGGGTTAATGTCACCCACCAATGGAACAGATTATTTATAAAAATTTCGGTCCCGGGGGCGTGGCTAACCGACCATGTGAGCGGCCGCATGTCCGTTGAGCTCCTGCATAACCTCGGTCTATTATCCTGAAAAGACTGATTACTCCTGCCATTGGACTCCCCGCAGCCGTGGGATCGTGTGTTGTGCCTCCCGGTACCTGTATCACTGCCAGTTGAGTGAAGATGACCGGACGGAGAGGGGCGAAGGGAGCTGACAGAGATATTCAAGATGGCGCCGGGCCCGACACTCCGAGACGCCGGGAGCGCGCAGGTGATATTCAGCGCAAGGCTGAGGCCAAGTTAGGCAGATATGCCCTTACTACGGTCTCTCCCCATGCTAAAGATGCCTGTGCTAAATGGCGTAGTTCCCCTGCAGATGTTGGCCCAGGCTCAGATGAGGAAGGTGCTGCTGTTAGTGCTGGGACTGTGCGCACATCAAGCAGATATGAATCTATGCTGCCCTGTAGTGCCAGTGTGAAGTCAGAGGCAATAGACTCAGACCCGGAGGAGCCCACTCTTAAGGATGTTCTGAGGGCCATTACTAAATGTAGCAAACCCTTAACTGCCCTCACAATGCAAGTGGGAAGTATTAAAGAAGATGTGTCCATAGTGCGACATGATATGAAAAGATTGGCGGAGCGTACCACTGCTTTAGAAGGCCGCATGGGGGACTTAGAGGATACCATTAGAGATGCCGCGAACAGAAAATTTTACGTTCGCGAATGGCAAACGCGAGTTTTCACAAATGTTCGCGAATGGGCGAACCGCCATAGACTTCAATAGGCAGGCGAATTTTAAAACCCACAGGGACTCTTTCTGGCCACAATAGTGATGGAAAAGTTGTTTCAAGGGGACTAACACCTGGACTGTGGCATACCAGAGGGGGATCCATGGCAAAACTCCCATGGAAAATTACGAAGTTGACGCAGAGTCGGGTTTTAATCAATAAAGGGCATAAATCACCTAACATTCCTAAATTGTTTGGAATAATGTGCTTTAAAATATCCAGTGTGTGTATACGATCAGGTATGATGTTGTATCGATCAGGTACTGCAAGGGTTACGCCCGCTTCACAGTGACAGACCAAACTCTGACAGACCAAACTCCCCGTTTAACGCACCGCAAACAACCGCAAACAGTCCATTTGCCCAACCGCAAACTCCCCATTTGCACAAGGTTGGATACCAAGCTAGCCATGTCCCGTTCCTTGTCCTCACTGATGTCATTGAAGGTCTCTTCCTCCACCCAGCCACGTACAACACCAAGGGTCCCCGAAAGGGCCCTGGGACGCCTGCTGTGGTTGGTCTTCCACTTTCCTCCTCTGACTCCTCTCTCTGCGTTGCCGCAGGTCCAGCAATCGACGACGACAAGGCTGCTTCTGGTGGTGATGCTGACCACAACTTTTCCTCTTCATGCTCATCTACGGCCTGATCCAGCACTCTTCGCAGGTCATGCTCCAGAAAAAACGCATATGGGATGAGGTCGATGATGTTGCCTTGGGTTTGACTGACCAGGTTTGTCACCTCCGCAAAAGGACGCATGAGCCTACAGCCATTGTGCATGAGCGTTAAGTAACGCGGCCAAAAAATACCCAGCTCCGCAGAGGCTGTCCTCTTTTTTTTTTATTAAAAAAAATCTGTTCTTAACAGTTTAATCTCTGTTTTGTCCCCTATCAGGGGCCGGTGTATGGAATAGATTTTAGGAACCGGGAGATGGAAAAAGATGCTTGGTCGGTCCTCTTACTTCCAATTTGGGGCACTGCGCGTACGGCTTGCAATGTACTGTGCTACCAGATATAAGTGGTGTGTTTAAGTAGTACTATTCCTATCAGTTTAATCCCTGTTACATCCCCTATCAGGGGACGTGTATGGAATAGATTTTAGGAACCGGGAGATGGAAAAAGATGTTTGGTTGGTCCTGCTACTTCCAATTTGGGGCACTGCGCGTGCGCCGTGTAATGTACTGTGCAATCCCAATATGAGTGGTATGTTAAGTAGTACTATTCCTATCAGTTTAATCCCTGTTACGTCCCCTATCAGGGGACATGTATGGAATAGATTTTAGGAACCGGGAGATGGAAAAAGATGCTTGGTTGGTCCTGCTACTTCCAATTTGGGGCACTGCATGTACGCCTTGCAATGTACTGTGCCACCAAATATGAGTGGTGTGTTAAGTAGTACTATTCCTATCAGTTTAATCCCTGTTACGTCCCCTATCAGGGGCCGGTCTATGGAATAGATTTTAGGAACCGGGAGATGGAAAAAGATGCTTGGTCAGTCCTCCTACCTCCAATTTGGGGCACTGCGCGTGCGCCGTGCAATATACTGTGCCACCAGATATGAGTGGTGTGTTAAGCAGTACTATTCCTATCAGTTTAATCCCTGTTACGTCCCCTATCAGGGGCCGGTCTATGGAATAGATTTTAGGAACCGGGAGATGGAAAAAGATGCTTGGTCGGTCCTCCTACTTCCAATTTGGGGCACTGCATGTGCGCCGTGCAATGTACTGTGCCACCAGATATGAGTGGTGTGTTAAGTAGTACTATTCCTATCAGTTTAATCCCTGTTACGTCCCCTATTATTATTATTATTATTATTATTATTTATTATTAAAGCGCCATTCATTCCATAGCGCTGTACATATGATAAGGGGTGCACATACATAATACAGACAATTGCACTAATCATAAACAAGATGAGTTACAAAACTGGTACAGAAGGAGAGAGGGCCCTGCCCGTGAGGGCTTACAATCTACATGGTATGGGAGAAGGACACAGTAGGTACGGGTTAAGTTGGTCATGGCGGTATAGAGCATCAGGGTCACTGGTTGTAGGCTTGTCTGAAGAGGTGGGTTATCATTTTTTTTAAGGATTCCACTGTAGGTGAGAGTCTGATATGTTGGGGTAGCGAGTTCCAGAGTATGGGGGATGCACAGGAGAAATCTTGGAGTCGATTGTGGGAAGAGGCGATAAGAGGAGAGGAGAGAAGGAGGTCTTGTGAGGATCGGAGAGTGCGTGTGGGGGTGTATCGGGAAAGTAGCTCAGAGATGTAGGGAGGGGACAGGTTATGGACGGCCTTGTATGTATTTGTTAGTACTTTGAAGTGAATTCGCTGGGCAATGGGGAGCCAGTGAAGGGATTGGCAGAGGAGTAATAGGGTGAGAGGTGGATTAGTCAGGCAGCAGAGTTGAGGATAAATTGGAGGGGTGCGAGAGTGCTAGATGGAAGGAGGATGGAGGAGAATGTTGCAGTAGTCTAGGCGGGAGATAATGAGGGCATGTACAAGCATTTTCGCAGATTCAAAGTTAAGGAAAGCACGGATGCGGGAGATGTTTTTGAGTTGGAGGCGGCAGGTGGTGGAAAGGGCTTGGATTTGCGGTCGGAAGGAAAGGGCAGAATCCAAGGTCACTCCAAGGCAGCGGACTTTGTTGACCGGGGAGAGTGTGCAACCATTGATCATGATAGATAGGTCTGTTGGGGGGGTTGAACAAGATGGGGGAAAGATTATGAATTCTGTCTTATCCATGTTAATTTTTTGAAAGCGAGAAGCGAAGAGGGATGATATAGAAGATAGACATTGTGGGATTCTTGATAGTAAGGTGGTGATGTCTGGACCAGAGAGGTAGATTTGTGTGTCGTCAGCGTAGGAGTAATACTGAAAGCCATGGGACTCTATGAGCTGTCTCAGGCCAAAAGTGTAGATAGAGAAGAGCAGGGGTCCAAGGACAGAGCCTTGCGGGACACCAACAGAGAGGGAATGAGACGAGGAGGTGGTGCGAGAGTGGGAGACGCTAAACGTCCGGTCTGTGAAGTATGATGTGATCCAGGAGAGTGCCAGGTCAGTGATGCCAAGAGATGAGAGTCCCCTATCAGGGGACGTGTATGGAATAGATTTTAGACAACCGCAAAGAGTTGTCAATAGTTGACACACTCATGACATAAATTTTATTCCTCTATGCGTCAATCTTGGTGTAGTGATGACTGTGCTCGTGCGCACGATTGAGAGATTGCAGGCGATGGGGTTTTTTAAAAGCCTCTGGTCGTGCTGAGGTAGTTCAGTGACAGTTAAGTGACTCAGAAAACAATGATTCTGCAGTGTGGGCCCATTGTTGGCCTAGTAGGCTTTAATGATCACCTTAGATGATCACAAAGAAAATGAATGTTTTTTCTATGCAAAATTATCCAGCCGATCACTTTTGGTCTGTTCACAATGAAGCAACGACCTTATCATCTGGGGTGTGCCAACATTGCCATTGCCAACACACTCATAGAGGTGGTCGCTTCATTGTGATACGCAAGCCCCTTCACCACAACAAGGTAACGATCACGAAGGGGAATTGACACATGTATGTGCCTTTTTTTTGTATTGTTTTTGAAGCCACAGTGCAGCACCAGAGGCCAGAAAAATTAGGCATGTAAACATGCCTGAAAAATCAGGCATTGTTGCAGCCGCTGCTGTAGCAGCGGCCGGAAAAATTGATGTTTTCCAGGCAGAAAGTGCACTAAAACATTGCGGCTTAAACCCTAGTTGGTGGCGGATAAGTCCCGCAAGTCATCCGGCGGCATGCAGAGATAAAATACAGCAGCGTGTGGACCATTTTTAGCCCAAGGCAGCTCATCTCATCAGGCCTTTTTTAGTCAAATGTATCGCCCACTGTCAGTCCCTTCGGGATCCATGCCTCATTCATCTTAATAAAGGTGAGGTAATCTCAACTTTTTTGACCTAGGCGACTTCTCTTCTCAGTGACAATACCTCCTGCTGCACTGAAGGTCCTTTCTGACAGGACACTTGAAGCGGGGCAGGCCAGAAGTTCTATCGCAAATTGGGATAGCTCAGGCCACAGGTCAAGCCTGCACACCCAGTAGTCAAGGGGTTCATCGCTCCTCAGAGTGTCGATATCTGCAGTTAAGGCAAGGTAGTCTGCTACCTGTCGGTCGAGTCGTTCTCTGAGGGTGGACCCCGAAATGCTGTGGCGATGCGTAGGACTTAAAAAGCTACGCATGTCCTCCGTCAACAGCACGTGTCACGGCGGACGTGCACTCAGTATAAACAATAATACACCAACCAGGCTCTGGACGAGAGACAGGGGAAGGGTCACCTCCTAGTAAATCCCTGACCTCTTTCCCTGCATTGCTCAGCCCACAGGCAGACCTTAAAGGTAGGTGTGCTGTGTCCACCAGCCTAGACTAACAAAACCCTGAACTCCCTGAAATGGTGAAGTGGGGAGAAAGGAGCAGCCTGCTTGCACAGAACCTGGATGGGCTAGATGACACAAACAACCAAACTAGAAATGCCACTTATCTCTGAGAGCAGGAACAGACAGCCAACCTTTCCTCCAAACTCCCCAGACCAAAATGAACAGTATAATCCGCTTAGAGCACTTAGCTGGAGGCCATTTAAACTAATGACTCCACCCAGGGCACCTGATGAGAGGCGGATCCAGCACGACACCAAAACAAATACTAAACTCGTGCTGCTATCCTGGCCGACCTCCGGACACCCTGGACCAACCTTATCCGGATGGGACCTATGAAAGGCCCTCACCAGTCGGCTGGCATTGACATCTGACGCCGGAACCCACATCCTCTCCTCAGGACCGTATCCCCTCCAGTGCACCAGGTACTGGAGGGAACCCCGCAGAACCCTCGAGTCGAGAATCCTGGAGATCTCGAACTCCAAGTTTCCCTCGACTAGAAAAGGAGGAGGAGGCAATGGCGATGGTATCACCGGTTTAACATATTTTTTTTGTAAAATCCTGTGGAAGACATCATGGATCCTCCAAGTCTGCGGAAGATCCAGCTGAAAGGCCACAGGATTGATCACCGCAGTAATTTTATACGGACCAACGATGAGAAAGAAAGTTGAATACCAAGCCGAGAGTAGAACGCCCTCCAAAACCTGGAGACAAACTGCGTGCCCTATCAGAGACCACATCCGAAGGAATACCGTGCAATTTTAGAATATTATCCACAAAAATCTGCGCAAGAGTCTTAGCATTAGGCAGACTCGTTAGTGGTATAAAGTG